>NC_134158.1:14094594-16594594 GCF_033958435.1 Carettochelys insculpta | reverse complement strand
AGAAGTCCTGTGCCACCTTGTAGACTAACATATTTTGGTGCATAAGCTTTTGTGGGCAAAGACCTGCTCCCTCAGGTGTAACGTAGTGGAGATTGCTGTCCAAGAGAGCTGAAGTCTACCACAGAGTTCCTGTTTGATGCTGGGCAAAACTTTCCATCATGAACTAACCAACTGCTTCAGTTTTCTCACTGGAATACATGTTTACACTAGGACATTCACAAACTTTTTACAAATTCTCTTTCCTCACACTTTACATGCATGTTTGTACTATTATCTTCCAGACTTTCACTGCCAAAACCCAGGATTTCCAGATAACTCCATTCCACCCTGCAGCTTCTAGAGCTTGCAAGGGCTGCACTTCCAGCTGAGCTCTATTTTTTTAACATCCATGTGCAGAATAAATTATGTGCACTGACACCTGTGCAAATGTGCACCATCAGTAAAAACATACAGCTGTCAGCTGTGGGTGTTCTGCTCAGCGGCTGGGCAGCATTTGAATCACTCCCAGGGAGCTGCCCAAATGCTGAACTTATGGGGAACACAGGTCTCAAGCCCCAGATCAGTGTGTATAGCTGGCTGGCCCAGACCTACAGACCCTGAGCGCCTGTCCCAGGAACTCCAGACTCTGAGACTAGCAAAAAGGATCCTGAAAGATTCAAAAGCATTCTGTATTTCCAGGCTCTCTGTTGCATATTAAGAGTTTAGTCTCTGAACGCCCTCACATTTCTGTTAGTTCCAGAGCAGTTCAAATAAAAAAATATTAACTTTTCCCCAAATGTAAGGGCAACCTGTCAGAACACAGAGCAGTTGCAAATAGGAGGGCGATCTATCACTGTAATGCTGTTATCTGTACAGAGGGAGCGCCTTCTCACAGTAAAGCCTACTGGCGTACAGATAACATTGGTTCCACTGAGGTACTGCTGGTGCCTGCAGGAAATAACGGGGCAGAAACCAACTCAAGAACATAAGAATAAATAAGGATTTTTTTCCAATATAACATTTTTCATCAGATTACTGATTTGGTCAAGACAAGCCTTTTGTTGTTTTAATTTTGCTTTGATCAAAAAAGACAACTTGTTTTGTTAACAGGCAGGACCACTATGATGCACATAATCATAAGATAAGGCACTAATGTATTATTTATAGTGCATTATAATCCCAAGCAACAGACACTGAGACCTCCCCTTGTCAGTGACCATCCATAATTCTGCAAAGGCAGGCAAAGACAACAGTGGGTCAAACACGCCCACGACATCTCTGAACACCTCTGACAAAAACTAGACAAACCGAAGTGAAAACTTGGAGCTAGATGTTACTGAAAATACATGGTGACAGCCCTTGCTAATCTCAAATGAAGCAGAGAGAGTAACACTATTATTCAGCCTCACATTTGTCTGGCATTTCAGCCTGCCTGCTGGCCTTATAGAATCTGCTGGCATGCAACAGACCCAAGGAAAACTCTTTATTTTGTCTGATTCTTTGTTTTGGAAAATGGTTTTCACTTTTATTGCGGTATTTGGTTAATGAATAACTAACAGGCTGGACAATTAGAGTACAAAGGTGCCAAACTTTTATAAGCATCATCTTCCACCTATGCTCCTGCAAAGCCTTCAGAACTTTGGATCTGGGTGTACAGTACAGGTTTAAGAAGCAAGTGTGCAGTGGGGACCTTTGGTACTGACATGTGCATCTGAGCTAATTAACATAATTAGGGTAAATGGCTAGATGACCAATCACCAGTTATTAGTTATATGTTCATGACATATACACAGAGGGCTTAAAAACATAAAATATTATTGCTAAAAAGTTGTAATTTAACACTGCTTCCTGCTTAGAATGCAGAACCCTACCCAACAAGAAAAACAAAACAGAGTGCTGGACAGAGTAGGCTGCTCCCTAAACTAGAGGCAGATGTCACTCCACCTTGCTCTCTTTTGTGTGTCAAATGAGCCTGATGACACATCTTTCTGCAGAGGCACTGAGAATGCAATCAGGAGCAGGTAACTCTTTATAAAATGAAAGTGATATTTTAAACAGTTTTCCACACACTACAATTAGTCCTTGGAGGAAGTAGGGGCGGGAAACATTGTTCCTTTGTCACATGATTTCTTCTATACGCTGACTTGTCTGAGCAGCCTGCTAAACGACAATCTAAAATTGAGTAAATAGAGTAAAGAACACAGGTCAATAGCCATAAAAGGTATCCGGAACAGGGTAAAGGTGAGGCTCAACCCTAATCTCTGCACAGCATGTAATGGCTGCCTCGGAGTCTGCTATTTAGGTAAGAAATCACTTTTTATTCAAAATAGAAATAAAATTCATGTTTACAGAGATATTCAGACGGATGTTGCAGGTTGGCCCATTGATCTGGTAGAAACAAGACCCATTAATGGACTGAACTTGAGATTTAAAATTAGACTCTTTGAAGGCTAAAATTACATGGCATAGAAACATTACTGCCATTGTCCAGTAAGAATGAATTTGCTCAAAATAGGTTATGTTCCACCATATTTCAGACATTAATCTCAGAAATAAAGGGAATTAACCAACAGACATAATGAAAGATGAAGCTGAGGGTGTTTCTGTTAGGAGAATTTTCAGACGGCTCTTTATGTGTGTAGGAGAGTGTTAACACTGTGCTTTTGAACTAATAACGTTGTGTTGGCAAACCAGCCAAGACAAACTTGACTGTGTACACCACAGTACTGCATTGGGCTTGCCAGAAGCAGGCACAAAACTATTGTATAAACTCTTTTCTTTTTAAAAAGAGATATTAAATATGTCCAGTATTTTCCACACAGTTCATACATACATAAAACTTTGAATGGCCAACCTTTCTGTGCATATATCTGTATCAGTCTTTGGATGGGATGTTAAATAAGATCTATGGGTTCCAGGCACCCAAATGACCTTAAAAGCTAACGAGCCCCTATTTTTTAGCATTCTGTCTGTGTGCGTGTAATCCCTTTCCTGGTTTATTTGGCAAAAGGGATGGGGTGGGGAGGGGGAAGAGTTTGATTTTTTTTTTGAAAAAGGAAATAAAATATTCTGAAAGTTGAGACAGAAACATAACTCCTTAAAAACATGCTTGATTTTGTTTTCACACAAATATAAATTGGGACTAACATGGTTTACATGACAACAGAATCAAGACTATTCCCCCCCCCCACAACTCTGTTTTTAGTTTGACAGAAAGACGGATGAAGAGGGTTGAGAAGCGCTGTAGTGGGAGCTCATGTGTGATTCCATTTTGTTCTGTGGGAGATCTGGCCTCCATCTCAGCTCTACGCTTTCATTTTCCATTGATGGGGAAGCTCTGGAATGCAGCGTGAGCCTAGTGTGCATTGCAGGGCGTTCTTGTGCATTGATGGACTCTAAAGAGAATCCAGTCCCATTGCAACCTGAGTGGGGCAAGACTGTGTTTAAAAGCATCGAAAGAATTGTGTAGCTTTTAAACATAGACATAGGGGAGACTAAAGGATGAATGGAGATGGTATTCAGATTCTACAGAAAGCAGTCTTCCATGTGTGACTTAGTTATGGGGATATATTGTAAGTAGGTAGGGCAGCTGAGAGGGGCAGAAATGAGAGAGGATTCTACTAAAGCTCTGAGCTCAGGAGGTGTTGAACAAAAACCATGTCTAACACCTGCAGAGATGCAGTGAAACGGGAGGGAGTGGGCAGCTGCATTTCTCTCACAGGGCCTGTTAGCAAATAAATTACTAGCAATAAATGTATTAGTGGCTGATCGAGAGCCCTAATAAAAAGGCTCTATGAAAAACTAATTTTGTTTGAATGTGTATGACAGAGAGAGAGAGAGACACTCCCTCTCTGATCACTTGAGAGGTGGCATAGATATGTTACCTTTCTCACATGAAGTGCCTTTCTAGTTAACTTAAGCAGTAAGCATTTATGCTTTCAGTTCTGTAAAACTCACTTCTGTCCCCAGTGTCAGACAAGATGGCAATTTTCCTCTGATCATGTTTTAGCATGAAGAACTTACATATACTTTTTTTTTAAATTAGAGACTCTCTGACAAAATCTCTTTATAACCTTTAGGCGTTTCCCAAGAGCCCTGGTCAGCACTACCTATTCCTTTCTTCCCAAGGGAAAATCATCAATAAATTTAATAAAAGTTCTGCACAAGTTAGAAAGGACAAAGTAGCATCTGAAAGGGGTGTATTTCAAAACAGTTTGGCATACATAGCAATGTTGGTCCTAGTCCTGCTCCAGTTGGTAGCAGGATCAGCTCCCATGTCTATATGTGTTTTATTTTTTCTTGCCTCCTCTCACTGCTGTCATTTTGTGTTCTGCATTAGAAGAGACCGAAAGCCTCAAGCATTTGCCCTGGATGTTTCAATCACGGTCCTAGCACTGTACTGAAAGCCTGCACAGTGATGGGGTCCACATTTCACTGGGGGACAGCCCTTCCCATAGTGATCTTTCTACTGATACCCCATTTGATTACAGGTAAATAGCATTTTGTGTTAAAAACATTTACCACGGTCAATGGAAAACCATAGATTAAAAAAACATAGAACTCCCCCAAAAGAGATTCATGTCTTCCTTTATTTGGCAAGGTATGGTATTTCATTAAAAACTGTCTAATATTTTGTAGGTACATTGCTTTATAACTAGTCCCTTCTGTCCTGTTCAACCTCACATACAAAAACCTACCTCAAATTAAAGTGAAATCGCCGGATTATGTACTATTCTAATATACCTTATTTGTGCAGAAAAAAGTATTCCTGTTCAGAAAGCAAGTAATTTTTCCTGTTAATGCAAGGCATATGCACCACTTAACTCACTCTGTCTCTCACGAGTTAATGTGGGACTGTCATCGTTCATTTGCCCAATTTACTAGGCAGTTTCTCATTTCCTACATGCCCATTAAAATTCATTATCAAAATCCAAATGTGCTATGGTCAATACCTATGGACCCACATCACTGAAGCCCACAGTTATGGAACAGCTGTGGAAAATGTATAAGGACAAAATCCAGTGGGCACAGCTTTCCATATGCAAAGCAAGACACTTTGGTTACATCTACACTAGAAGCACCTGTCTACAGAAGTTACTGTTGGAAGAGATGTTCCAACAAAAACTTCTTTCAGCACATTGCGTCTACACATAAAAGTGGATGAATAGTTTGATCCATTCTGTTGAAAAAAGGGCCCCTAGAGCGTCTACACAGCACTTTTACCTACAGTTTCTGTCAAAACACAACACATTGTGTGTGTAGATGTTACGTGAGTTTTGTTGACAAAACTCTCTAGTGTAGACATAGCCTTACTGATGTTAGGTAGCATCTATTTCCAGTGACAGCCCGCATGAAATTGAGCTACAAATCACAGAGTTAGTCATTGTGAGAACGGATGGCAAAATATGTCTCTGTCTAAATACCACACACGGTAATTTCTCTAACACTGAGAATTTCTAAATTAAGATTGAAGAGGGGTCCCCGCAAAAAAGTTCTGTCCTGAGAATTGTTGCCAGGAATTCCTCAGATCAGGTCTGGCTGGGTGACCACAACAGTCCTTTCTGGCCTTGGAATCTAAGGATCTACGTATATGCATTGTCTGTGCATGGTTGTGCTATCACCATCACAACTGCAAGAAGCTTTGGTGCTTTGGCCGTTCATTCCCAGTTCCACTTTTCCCCACTGTGTAAATGTGCAGTTAGAGAGGGGTGAATTATTTCAGCCAAATGGTTTATTCAAGGAAAATGGTTGGTTCAGTTGACCCAACACTATTTGCCAATTTGATGTTAATAGTTTTGCTGATCATTAAAACAGCAGGAGAATATGGGGGTACTGCTGTGACTCTTTTCTTACAACATGGCCCATTTTTTCTTACACCATTGAGCCTCCTGGTTAGGGCTCTTTGGTTGGAGATGAAAGGTCCAGATTTTAAATCATGACTCTGGCAAAAATCCCAATATGACTTTTCTGAGTCTTCAAAAATTGAAAAAATTTTAGTTTCACTTCAGTCCAAAGCAAATTTTCTCCAATTTTTCCAAGCTTCCACTAAAAGGTAACATTTGTTATTTGTCCAGCTCCATGAAACATCATGAGCTGTTGAAGCTTCTATGAAAATGAAGAAGTTTCTCCTGTCTGCTTCAGTGATCACTGAAACAGTAATTCTATTTGCCTTATGATAAATTGTGGAAAAACTGATGGTAGCACATAAATTTGTGTCCCTGTTCAATACTGTTAAGTGAGAAATCAAAGTTATTTGCTGTGCCTTGGGAGGGTAAGGTGAATCTGTTGCATTCAGTGTGATAGGGGAAGAATGGTGTCTTCTTGGAATGATGGGAAATGAACTGGAGCCATATTTGCACCTTTGGATTTACATTTCATAGCTGCCTCCTTAATGGAAGCAGAAACCAATCACCCTGGGCTAGATACCAACAGGGGCTGCGTTTCTCTGCAGGAGAATGAGGTTCCAGGCCTTAGAACCTGGCATGGTGATGTAAGGTGAAGCTTTACGCTCACGCATCCAACCCCCAGAGCAGTTGGATCATGAGTGTTGTGTCCTTAGCTCCTCCCCCAATACATTAATCAGCATATCTGAGTCAGCACTGCCATTTTAATTTGCTGCTAGTACAAGGTATCAGCACGTGTCTAACCCTTCTGCTTCAGGTATTGTACTTCCTCTACACTTTGTTTCGTGGGCACCACAGCAATGCACTGCTTCATTCACAGGGCCCAAGAAAGATCTAGGCTCTAGCCTCAGTTTTGTATAGAATTCACACACAAGAGCATCTGCAGTCAATACAACCTCCGTTTCTGTCTACACACAGGTCGGTTTAGAATCATCCCTCCTCAGAATCCTGTCATTGCTGTCATCGGAGAAGGGGCTGTCTTGCCTTGCCAGCTGACGCCTGAAAATAGCCCTGATACACTTAATGTCCAGTGGATACTTTCTAGACCCCCAGACAAAATAGACGTGAGCACCTATGTTGGAAAAAATAAAGTGGAGAGACAGGATGAGAGATACCAAGGCAGAACACAGTTCTTTCTAACTGAATTTCAAAGAGGCAATGTCTCGCTATACCTGAAGGATGTCAAGGTCTCTGACAAGGGGAAATACACCTGCAGTGTCTCTTTGGAGACATGGTATGATGAAGTGGTGGTTGAACTGGAGGTGGCAGGTGAGTGTCCTGGCTCTTGCTCATCAGCCTAAGGTAATACTGATTCTAGCCATACGAGGCCAAAAAGAGTGAAGGAGCCACAGACTAATTCTGTTGAAGGCAAATTTGATTCAGAGAATAGGTGTTTGTTAGGAGTTTAATTATGTATGGAAACTGTCTATGAAAAATGTGATCTGACCCATTTTGGTTACACCAGGACTCGGTCCAATTAGCTGCACAATGTGTTCATAGCACACAAACACAGAAGTTAAACAAAAGACATGAAATGCCTTTTCTGGCAGGTTGCAAAATAACAGCGTCTTGGATTCCCAAACCCGAGCAAACAATAACAAAAACCAAAGGGACAAAGCAGGAGGCTCCTTGTAGCAGAGGGACCCAGCTCCTTTCACTTTGCTCTAAGCTGGTGACAGAGAGATAGCCGTATTAATCTGTATTCTACCAAAACAAAAAAGCAGCCCGGTAGCACTTTAAAGACTAACAAAATAATTTATTAGATGAGCTTCCATGGGACAGACCCACTTCTGATCATAGCCGTGCCAGAACAGACTCAATATATAAACAATCGTTTACAGAGAGAATACTCACAACTCTCATTTATATTCACATTCAACACATTAACACATGGTTGGAACTGGGACAGCAATTAGCCAGCCCATTATAAGGACTTTTTTTTTTTTTACATACTTTAACTCTTGACTTCCCCACCCCACACCCCTATCCTGCTGCCCCTCTACTCTTCTGATTTGTCAACCTTGATAACAATTTTTCTGATTTGTCAACCTTAATAGCACTTTTTGGACCTCTGCTTTATATATTGAGTCTGTTCTGGCATGGCTATGATCTGAAAGAGTGGGTCTGTCCCACAAAAGCTCATCATCTAATGACTTAGTTTGATAGTCTTTAAAGGGCTACTTGACTGCTTCTTTGTTTTGCTTTCGACTGACTTTTCAGACTGCTGCTAAGCTCAAGTTGATGCTTCTCTGCAGACTCCAACAAACAGAGAGGAAAAAAAACAAACAAGCTGCGTTTTCACCACAGCTGTATACCAAAATAGGTAGATAAATAGGAGTATGTTCACAGAAAGGCTTTCAGGTCTTTGACAGGTTCTGAACTTCTATGGGCAAAGAGAAAAAGTTCCAATAAATGGGTTTCTTCAGATACGTCGCTATTTTAAATTTAACACAGGAAGAATTCTTGCCCTGTAATTTCATAAGCAGGGGATCAAAAATTGTCAGAATCCTCAAGGAGCGTGATAAAAGGCAGTGGGAAGTCCCCCACACTCAGCACTTTTGGGGATTGAGACGGTAATAATATTTATTCCTTCTTTGTAGCAAGAGGTGGTGAGGCTTCCATTTTCCTGGATGACTATGCAGACCAGGGGATTGGCCTTACCTGTAGGTCAGAAGGATGGTTCCCTGAGCCCCAGGTTCTGTGGCTAAACAGTCAAGGAGAAAAACGAACAGAAAAGCGAAACACCATCCTCAAAAAGACACCTGCTGGAATCTACAATATTGAAAGTTCCATAAACATAGACCGCGGATCCGACAATGAAGTATCCTGCAAAATAATCAACAACATGCTAAAGACAGCAAGTGAGTCCAGGGTCCTGATTTCAGGTGAGCACTCACAGAAGTCAGTGGCTGTACGCATCAGTAAAGATGCTGCTTGGTTAATGAAATGAGTCTCATTTATCTCTCGCCAGCTGGCAAAAAATAAATACCTATTGTTTGGGTAGCCTAGTGAATGGAGCATTGTGTTAGGATGTAGGGGGGCTGAGTGCTATTCTTGCATGGGCTTCAGATATGCTGGGTGGTACCGGGCAAACTATGTCCCCTCTCAGTGCTTCAGTTTCTCCAGATAATGCTCTAGCTCTCCCTTGTACAATATTTTGATGACTAGCGTTGAAATACCGGATATTGGAGCAAGGGTTATCTTCTTTTAAATACTTGTCTGTCAATTTCCAGCAAAAACTCATTTTGTTTAGGTTAAATTAAAAAGTTTGAAAATCGTAATTTTTGCAAGTACATTTAAGTATTTTCTTTCCACGTAATGAGTCAGTGCTCACATGGCCTTCTAAGCATATTAATATGTAACAAGTTGCATGGTATTTAAATATAAATGGCTACGTCTACACGTGAAGCCTACATCGAAGTAGCCTATTTCGATGTGGCAACATCGAAATAGGCTATTTCGATGAATAACATCTACACGTCCTCCAGGGCTGCCAACGTCGATGTTCAACATCGACGTTGTGCAGCACCACATTGAAATAGGCACAGCGAGGGAACGTCTACACGCCACAGTAGCACACATCGAAATAAGGGTGCCAGGCACAGCTGCAGACAGGGTCACAGGGCGGACTCAACAGCAAGCCACTCCCTTAAAGGGCCCCTCCCAGACACACTTGCACTAAACAGCACAAGATACACAGAGCCGACAACGAGTTGCAGACCCTGTGCGTGCAGCATGAATCCCCCGCTGCAGCAGCAGCAGCCAGAAGCCCTGGGCTAAGGGCTGCTGCACACGGTGACCATAGAGCCCCACACGGGCTGGAGAGACAGCGTCTCTCAACCCCCCAGCTGATGGCTGCCATGGAGGACCCCGCAATTTCGACGTTGCGGGATGCGGATCGTCTACACGGTCCCTACTTCGACGTTGGACGTCGAAGTAGGGCGCTATTCCGATCCCCTCATGAGGTTAGCGACTTCGACGTCTCGCCGCCTAACGTCGAAGTTAACTTCGAAATAGCGCCCGACGTGTGTAGACGTGACGGGCGCTATTTCGAAGTTGGTGCCGCTACTTCGAAGTAGCGTGCACGTGTAGACACAGCTAATGAGAGCAAACTGTTTCATTCAATGTATCCATGTATTGTTCAAAAAGAGGGCAAGGTTAAGGTCATGTATATAACTTTCATTTGTCTCTCTCCTGACTTCTGTGCCCATACATTTTCAATATTAATGTCACTAACTTTTTATTAACAAGTCATCTTGGGGCCCCTTTGTTAGTCTATAAGGTGCCACAAGACTTCTTGTTGTTCTTGAAGCTACAGACTAACACAGCTACCTCTCTGATAACTTTTTATTGTTATTCAATGATTAGCAGGCAAATTCTATAGCCCTTCCTCCTATTTTGTAGCATTCACCTGCCTGAGTTCTCCCATTCATGTCTTTTGGGTTCAGAGATTCTGCATTGAGTTCAGACCTTGCCACTGATTTCCTCTACGTCCTCAGAGAGGTTGTTTAATTTTGCTCATGTTCCCCACATGAATAGGGAGGCAGTAACATTTATCTCAACTACAATACATGGCTGTTGAAGAGGTTAGATAAATTCAGTGCACACAGACAAACGACTCCTATCGTTAACTTGAGTAATACCACCAATGATAGTACTTTGAGTCTCTGCCTCCCTCCTTTAGTGGAGGATCTGTCTGCCCGTATTAGTATTTTATGCTACTTCTGGTGGGAATACAATGGCAAAGAGATTCCTAGTAAGCAGCACCTTATGTTGTGCTCATGTGGTCTCTTGGGCATTACTTTCAGCACTTCACGGACAGGCAAAGAACAAGTTACAATTTAAATATTTGCTGGTTAAAGCCTTTTATTGAGCGTACATAAAACTTCTGCACGAATACTAGTGCTGAAAGAGTATTTGAGGTAAATCCAGTAAACCTTATCCAGGTAAGACATGCCAATATCTTTGGTATTTCTATGTGCATGAGTAAGGTGAGCTACATATCACTTATTTTCCAGAACACACGGAGAGATATATGGCCCACAACTCTGTTTTCCATGTTATCTTGAAGATGGGGAGAATCTTTTGACCTAAATTCAGCTAGACTTTGTTCTGCCAAGAAGAATCATTGGAATCTAAATTTAAGTAAAACCTGATTTCACTGGGTCTTCAGACAGACTGTTTAGTTTTGTAACTTTAATTTTTTTTTAAATGAAGGAAACATTTATATTTGCACATATTTTTCAGATGTTTTCTTCCCAACCACCTCTCCTTGGATGGCTGCTTTCCTGGTTATTTTATTTCTTAGTATAGCCGTTATTGCTGCTGTGGGGTATAAGCTCAAAAGTAAGTATTTCTTTGCACGTTAGTTCAACAAATACTATTAAAATATCCAAATAAGTTTATATAGAAATCCTGAACTATAATAACAATAAGCAAAAATTAAATCAGTTTTCTAGGGGAAGATTGAGAATATCATGTAGCCTTGTACCTAATAATTGCTTACCAGGCAAAATGTTTTGAGAAGACTATTTTAAAATTACTTATACATATACATAAGACCAGAATAGATACCAGTGGATGAGTCAGGATTATAGACCTAACATTCTTGCCAGTGACTCTTTCCATCAAAACTTTTATAGGGTGTTATGAAAAGTGTCTTATCTTCATAAAGCACTTTAATGTTTTTCAGATAATAATGATACAACATCTCGCTCAGGTAAGTAACTGGGAAGGTGAATGTGAGTTAATATGAACATATTTTATACTCTTCATTTTGACAAAGCCACAGGGGAACTTGTTGAATTTGTACTGGGTGGCCTCTCCAAGTCCCATCCAGCCCCTACATTTCTATGACTCTAGAAGAAAAGGTTACCAGAGCAGTTGCTGTTCTGATCTGAAGTTGTTGATAGAGTACAGGAGATGGATGGGCTTGTTCTGTGTTCACTGTGGTCAACAGCTGTGTGCTTTCAATGTTTGCAATATTCATCCAGTGATTTTATGGGAGCTGTGGGCTTTTTTGGGGCATTGAGCAACTTTGACTATTGTCATTGGTTGCTCATCAGGAAATTTTGGGGTTATTTTTTTCCTATCAAAGAAATCTTGTTATTAAAATACATCCCATGCAGGCTATCCTTCTTCCAGTCATTCACATGGACATTCTTGGTTATTGGTATCAGAGAGGTAACTGTTAGTCTGTATCTTTGAGAACAAGAAGTCCTGTGATACCTTATAGACTAACATTTTGGAGCATAAGCTTTCTTGGGCAAAGACCCTCTTTGTCAAATCTGATGAAG
Source organism: Carettochelys insculpta (assembly GCF_033958435.1). Lineage (NCBI taxonomy): Eukaryota > Metazoa > Chordata > Testudines > Carettochelyidae > Carettochelys > Carettochelys insculpta. The sequence goes on along the minus strand of NC_134158.1, from coordinate 16,582,416 downwards.
CGGGTCTTTGCCCACGAAAGCTTATGCACCAAAATATCTGTTAGTCTGTAAGGTGCCACAGGACTTCTTGTTATTCTTGAATATTGTCCCTTAATCGTTAACAGTTGTAGAAAGTGGCTGCTCATGTAAATGCAAAAATCACTTACATGTCCCAATATACCCTGGGTGATTGTGAATTATATTTAACCATTGTGGATTTGCTCTTGGTCCACAAGGTTCATTCAGGACCAGGGCAAAACCTGGACTCTCTCAATAAACTGGGTCAGAATCTAGCTCTTCTGACCACTTATTTCCCTTGTGGGTAACCATGGCACCTCTTAGAAATTTCAGTATCTCATAATATCTATTAAAAAATCTTCCTTAATTAACATTTTATTTCAGTCTTCTTCAGCAGATTATATGTTTCATGATTGGTCATCCATTTTCTGTCTCATAAAGCAGGTTCTCTTTACATGGAGAAAGTCTGCCCGGTATTTTAAAGCTGTTTTGTGGTTGATATAAGGCTTTGGGAACCTTATAAGAGTAATTAACGTTGCTATGCAATTCCTTCCATTTTCAGTAAAGGAAAAGAAAGCAATGGAGGAAGGTAAATATATATTTTGGTATGATATAATATCAGTTGTTAGGCATATTTCCATGACTCAGATTGCTGGAGACAGTATTGCATAGCTGCCGAAATTTTTCAAGAAACGAATCAACAAGGTGTCAGTCCTTACCCAGGTATCGAAACTGCATTAAGGACATAGATAGAGTCAGAGATTCTTATATTATAAAATGTCCACCACTGAGAGATTGCAATAGGTTTGTTCATCTCTAAAAACCTACTCGTGCCCTCAAAATAAGATTTGTGTGAGATTTAAGCTATGTACACATTACAACTTAGGTCCACATAAGACTTGTCACTCAGGAATACTAAGACACCACCTTCTGAGCAATGTAAGTTACACTAACTTAGGTGACAGCATAGATATTGCTATGACACAGGAGAGATTCTTTTGCTGACAGCTTTTTGTCTACTTGTTGCATGAGGATTATACATAGGTAGTCTTGAGCTTGCACAAGCTCATCGGTTGTGGAGTCGCATGTGACCGAGGAGTCCAAGCTTTGAATGGCATGGGCATTCACAGTGGGGGCAAGAGACTTGTCCTGGCTCTGTTAGCATGGCTTCTGCTGTTGCTTTCTTCCTCTCATAAGCATCAATCAGGTGTACGTGTCACTGCTCTTCAAAGCTGTCATATGCATGTCATACGAGAGCACACCAGCCTGTTTGGTCTTTTGCATGCCGCTCTAGCTGATCTGGTTTTAAACCAGCATTAAGAATGTTGGCCTTCACGCAGTCTTTATACCTCTTGTGAGGCCTACCTTGATTCCTTTTGCCCTGGGAGAGTTCACCGTAGAGGAGTTGCTTAGGGAAAGCTCATTCCCATCAGTTTAGAATGGTGCCAATACAGGGCTCACAGTTAGTCTGAGGTCTTAAATAGAAATTAAGATGTTCGCTATTCACCAGGGGGAATTTTGCAGTGATTGAACTTTGCTACCCAGTATGCAAAGTTCTCTCCTTAGGAAACACAGAGCAAATAATTAAAAAGCCAGGAAATGTGGGCATCTATAAACATAGACTGGTGGTTACACTGTCTCTCAGGTAGTAAGAAAATGTAAAATATATTGGAAAAAGGAAAGGAAAGAAAAAATAAGTCAGTAATTTTCCAGTCCTATGGGCTTCTGTATTTCAGTCCCACATTTCCAACTACAGGAACATAAATAAGATCACTGATGCATTTAAGTGAAAGAAGCCTAGGATGAAATTCCACATAATACTTAAGAGTTTGTTCAAATTTCAAAGAGATAATTAGCTTCAGTGAACTCCAAAATCATTAGGTGCTAATCTATCCAATCAAAACTAACATCAGGGTCAGTGAGCACCACAAACAAACAAAGAGAATACGGACTATCCCCAAAATTTTAACAGTGAATCTTAATCCACTACAAGATGCAGGAAATAGAGCAAAAGAGTAAATCACAGAGGCTGGGTCTACACAGACCCCTAGCATCAGCAGTTTGATGCTAACGAGCAGTCTTGCAATTACAATTGGCTGTTAATTAGCATAATCATGAAGTTAATTAGCACAGCCCTGCAAGATGTCCCTCCTGGCAGAGGCTGTTGCTGGCAGTAAACAGGCCATGCAGATATGCCTCTTCTGGCTAAAACCCCCTCTGTTGCCAGCTCCTTATGCCTGAAAAAATGTAGACCGCTGCCGGGAGGAAGATCTTGCAGGCTATGTTAATTAATTGTGTGATTATGCTAATCAGCAGCCATTTGCAATTGCTAGACTTCTCGTTAGCATCAAACTGCCCACACTAGAGGTCCATATAGACTCAGCCTAAAAGCATAATTTAATACAATTCATGTAATGACTGAATAACTGCATATGAAAGATTAGGCAAGAGTAATATTTAGGCTGTCATATAACAAAAGAAAACCTTCATAAGTAAGTACAATCTATGCTTTACAATTTACTTCAAAATTTACCATCAGATTTTGAGTCATGAATGACTGAAATCTATTTAATCATTTTGGCCCATGATACAGATACATTGACACTTAAAGAGGCAGTGTCAATTAAGAACGGCCCTTTCCAATCTGGAGACTCTCCAGATTGAATTATGTCAACATATTATGTTGGCTGAGAGAAAACTTTGACCCTCGGCAGCACTTCTTTGTTAACTAAAACTGATCTAATGTCTAACGGTGTATGTGAGAGAAGTGTCAAAGCCCAGGAGCACCACATTTTCCAATAAGGACAAAATCGTTTTTTGGTTTTTTTTTTTACCCCCACTTCTCCTCGACCCCGAAAGTGCTTATATTTTCTGGAGAACCTACAGTATTCACACAAAAACTAAGCCCTTCTAAAACAAAATTATAAAGTTTTACCTGAAGATTTTAAACTTTGACTTTTTGTTAAAATGTTAGTTTTTTCCCCCCTGGGAAATGAAAAATATTTTCTGAACAAGGCCTACAAAGAAAGTTATATCTGAAAATGTAGTGAGTGATGCATATTTTGTACCCATGCAACTGACAGTAGAATTTGACCCAAGGAGCATGAATGGATATATTTAAAAGCAAACTATAGATATAGATGTAAAGTATAATGCATATTTCATAAATGCTATATCATATACTCAACAACATTTACTTTGATTTTATGATATTTAAATATTATTTCTTTCAGAAAAAGAACGTCTGGTGAATGCACTAGGTGAGAATACAAGCGCTCTTATGATCAGTTATTTCCTTTCTGTGTTTGTCTATGCGCACTCAGAGGAAAAGCCAACATCCTCAAGTAGTTTTGTTGGTTGACAGATCCAATCAAGTCCTTATATGAGTTTAGATTTTCAAGATTAAATCTGGCAGAGAACAAATCTTTTCCATTTTAATTTTTCCACAAAAAGGATTAGGGGGCTGGAGCATATGATCTATGAGGGCAGTCTGAGGGATTTGCGTTTACTTAGTCTACAGAAGAGAAGAGTAGGATTTGATAGCAGCTTTCAAATACCTACATGAGGATTCTAAATGGAGGCTGTTTTCAGGGGTGACAAATGACAGAATAAAAAACAAAGGTCTCAAGTTGCAGTGGGGAAGGTGTAAGCTGGATAGTAGGAAACAATATTTTGCTAGGAAGGTGGTGATGCACTGAAATGGTTTGCTAGGAAGGTTGTAGAATCTCCTTCCTTAGAGATCTTTAATCTCAGTTTGACAAAGACCTAGCTCAGATAGTTTAGTTGGGATTGGTCCTGCTTTCAGCAGGCAGTTGAACTTTATGACCTCCTGAGGTCTCTTCCAACCCTGCGATTCTGGGTGAAATGCTCCTGTATGCGTGTGGAGATACTTATAAATAACCTATTAAATGAAAAACCTTACTTTTAATTACAGGTTTCATATCCATTTCAGAAATACTTTAAGCCAGTTTAACAATGGGATAATATGGAAAAAAAGATAATTGCTCATATCATAGCTTTTCACCCAGGACCCCAGGTATCAGTCTGGAGTAGTTTCTTGGTGGCCTGTTTTATCAAAGATCAGGCGAGACGATAACAATGGTTTCCTTGCAATCTAGGAACTCTCCAAATGAAAGCAAATCACCACTCCACTAACATGCCTTTGTTTTTGTGTTTTATTCATTTACTCTTAGAGACAAACAAAAGAACATATCTAACAGGTAAGACTCATTTTAATAAACTACTCATTGTAGACAGACAGAGCTTTGCCATAAGCTGCTTTACAAATATGAACAGTATATTTTTATTGGAACAAATATCTGTTTTAGTTTAAATTGCTGGACAGAGATTATTAATAAATGTGGATGAACTATAAAACGTGATCATACAAACTTGCCTAACTACAGATATCATAATCATTATTTCAGTACTAGAGACTAGATAGCAATTTCCACTGGCATTGCTTTGACTCTGATCTTCTATTCTCTTTTCTTGTGAAACATCATTTGTACACATAGTTTACACTTCTAAACCAAAGTAACACAGATCATCTTCACATCTCATCTCTCCCCTCCTATACATCTGGCTAGGTCTACACTAGCCATGGAAGACCGAACACTTAGGTTTGCTCTTCCAGGGTACGTTTTGTATATGCGTGAAACGGCACATGCCAGGATTGATGTTTAACCCAGAACTCTTTGCAAGCCACAAGGATTAAGGAATGTCAGCTGGAGGAGAGCTCCTATGAACTTTCTGCAGTGAAAACAGGGACCAATGTCTATAGTTGCAAAATTGATTTTAAGATTGCGTAGCAGCTGTCAACATTCCCAGTAAGTGTAGGTGTAGCCTCTGACTGCCTTTTGGATACCACTCTCAGGTAGTCTTGCTAATACCAACTCAAATACAAACTTTCTTCTCTCAGAATTCCTGTTTTCTTGCTCCCTTCTCTTTCCCACTTGCAATAAAGCTTTATCGTTATTTCCCTCTCCTCTCTCTCCATTTTCCCCAAGGCTAATGGAGTAGGTGGGATTTGACTATATTTGTCCATAATGACACTGGCTTTTTTGACTCCATTTCCATCACCAAAAAAGGCTTCTCCAGCTTTCAGCTTGACCACTGTAATATCCACATTTACAACTTGCTAGACCCTCACCACAACCCTCCTGCATTCCATCGTTCTAGATTCTGCTTGATAAATCATCTAATTTTTTACCTGATCAAAAGTCCTCACTTCTCCCCATGTCATTTCATTGGCTTTCTATTGCAATCCATAAGAGTTGAGATTGTAACCTTCATCTCCTGTCTGATCTCTCCAGTATAGTTTCTCTTCTCTCTTCCAGCAATTTATTTATTCCACCTGCAACTGCAACTCCTGCCTATTTTTCATCTTTCATTTCCTCATGTTTCAAAACTCACAGAACAATGAGCCAATAGGCCTCCTAGCTATTTACCTGCAAGTCTTTTATTAAAGCAAATTTCATTTATAATCCACCTAAAACCAAGTCTTCCCCAAAAAGAGAAAAAATGCAAACAATTTTAACAAACAATAAGTTTTCAGATTTCCCTATTTTATTTAAATTTTTGTCACTGCTCTGAAATATATTCACCTTCTCCATCATTTAATGAGAATATAAAGGTTAAGCAAACATACGAGCATTTAAAGAATAATGAACATCTAAGCTGCTAAATATTTCTATCAAAAATCCTTGAGTAGCAAAAAAATCATATGTACAGGAAAGTGTTAGGTTATATTGCATGCTCCTAATGGGAGAATCGTTCTGTAGATATGCTACAAATAATAAAAGTAATGACAGATAACTCAACTTCATGTGTTTTTCACAGAACTATTTGAAATAAATGGTCCATAGACTGGGTCAGAAATAGCTAGTAAATACCGATAGTTTAGCAAGATTCCTGCCATGCACGTGTTTTAGCAGAAATCTCTATAAATGGACTCAAAGTTCTCCAGAGATCTCCAGCACTTAGTTCACTCTCTCAGTTCATATTCCCTCTTGTTCATTGCACTAATTTTAACTACTGTTTTGCAGAAATTCAAGAAATACAAGAAAAAAATGGTAAGAAAGCCTGTCTATTCCATTACTTGTTGTAAATTAAAAGAGGAGAGTCGTCAGGTGAGCCATTCTTTGGCACCCTGAATCCAATAAATGTGGTCAAATACTGGACTGTGAGATTTGATTTCAAGAACATAGTATCTGCCAAAAAGTGTCCATTTTGATCACCATCCTTTTTCCAATACCAAGACATCAGTGGGGAGTGTACAGAGCAGACAGTTCTGGGGAAATCCATGTGAACTTTCTCCTCCTGGCTTCTGGCATTCAGAGATTTAGGGTCACCAGGATCATGAGGTTGCATCCCCAACCTTATCGGCTAACATCCACGGAGGGACCTACCTTCCATAAACATATTAGTCCTTTTGAGAACCCATTTATGCACTTGGCCATGACGACATGGCTGGTTGAGGGGGTTGTGGGAATAACAGTACCCCCACTTATTTGTATTGTACCTGCCTTTAAATTTCACAGCATGATCCCCTGTGTTTTTTTGTGTGTATGAAAGGGAATCTTTATTCCTCTGATCCCCACTGTTTTGGGACTGTGAAATATTCTCCTTTGAGCATCAGCCTTTTTTGCCTAATATAAAAAGCAGTGGACACACATTACCATAACTCCAACAGTCCCCACCCAAACTCCATTGTGCATGAAGCTATAAAATATGCGCTAGATGTATTATCGTAGCATCAAGAATCCTAGTCATTGCACTCTCTAGGTCGTGTACAGTATTTATCAGGTTAGTTACAGTAGCACCTAGATCCACGTGTCGTCCAAGACCCCACAGTGCCAGATGTATGTTATTTATTAGGGTTATTATGGTGGTATCCATGAGCCCCAGTCATGGACCAGGACACCAATGGTCTAGACACTGTACAAACACAGAACACAAAGCCCCTGCCCAAAGGGGCTCTCAAGCTTATTAGGAAACTAGATAGGATGATGCTATGATGCTACATACTTGGACTTTCAAGACAATAGCACAGATGAAACCGACCTTTCCTATTTCTGTATGACTGGCTCACATTGCTTCAGCAAAGCAAATATCTTCAGTAGCTGTTGGAATTACAGTAGACCCCAATTTATGGACAGTTTGAATTCTTGCACAACCCCACCTACGTCAAATTTCATATAACTCAGGGAAGCAAGAAACTGATCAGGACAGCAGCACTGGTCAGTTTCCTGATTGCCCTGGGTGGCAGGCAGTGGAGAGCCTGTCTCTGGGCTGCCAGCTGCTCCCAGGAGAGGGGAAACTGACCAGCGCTGCTTAATTGGTCAGTTTCCCAGCTCATGTCAGTGACAGCAGCCAAGAGTCAGGCTGTCAGCTGCCTTTGCTGACAGGAACTGGGAAGTTGACCAGCACTGCTGCAATGATCAGTTTCTCAACTCCCCTGAAAGGTGAGCAGCCAGGAGTCATTCAGTTACATTAACCAGAGACTCGTGCAATTTGAGTGTATGTATCTCGGGGTTCTACTGTACAAGGCTTGTGAAATACAGTTCACAACAGAAGGTGCTGGCGATACCCATACTTGCAAAATCATCAAAATGTTCTCTCCCTGCCTCCATTAGCACTGTGTCCTAAATACTAAGGGTAGTGAGAGCTTTTACAGGACCACTTACATAATTATACAATGTGCACAAACCATAGTGCTGAGATGAGCCGTATTAGCTCATGGGGGTTTTATTAAAGATACGTATTGTAACTCTGACAGTCACTGGAACTCCACTAGGGGTTAATTTGGCTCATTTAGTTACACTGCACATTTGCTTCAATGTGGGTGATACTGGATTCCACAGGTGCTAGACAACACTCATGAATGGGTTTGTTTAAGATAAGAACGCAAAATGCTTATTTCCCCTGCCAGTTTATAGGATAAACACGGTAGTTTACATAATAAGGCAGTCACTTTTGGCTAAGGGCACTCTGAATGGCTGAGTTAGAGGGACAACACTATTGACAAATGAATGTGAACATACTAGAGCAGCATTTAAATAATGGGATGAACCAATGTTCCTAGCTGATTTGTATCTTTGATAGTCACAGCACAGAGACTGGAATAAACATTTGTCATGAATATTTCTGTCTGTAACAGGTGCGCAGCTCTCACTGAATCTCAGCCTCCATGGCCATGTTATTGCCGCTCTTCCTGTATGGAAGGTCTGAAACTAAGAGCCCAGTTCTTTCACAGCAACTGGTTCCATTAGCTGTAATGGGATCATTAGCATAGTTAAAGAGCTACTACCCAGCTAGGCTGACAAACACCATGGGCCTGCGGACAAGATGGGACTGGGATCCAGATCTCCACCCCGAGAATGGGTGGGGCCAAGTGTAGAAAGAGAGGGACTTAGGGCCGTCAGCCCTGCCCCTCCCCATGCTACCTCACAGCTGAGTGCGGTGCAGTGGGCACAGCACTGCCATGGTATTTCAAAGGGGCCCAGAGTTCCAGGCCCCAAGGCAAATGCCCTCTTCCCTTGTCCCCACTCATCAGTGGGCCTGCTACTACCACAAATACAAATTTCACGGCTGGTCCCCATTTTCTGAGCATGACTTGTACAGCACTGTCAGAATTCTTAAAACTATATCAGAAAAGTACAAGTTTGTGTCAGTGACCGGAGCACCCTTTCATTTCAGATCGACTTGCAGCAGAGCTGGGTAAGTTGATTTGTTTTAAATAATCCACCAATGCTTCAAATGAAAGTTGTCACTCATGTATAAGCTAGAAGTTTTGTCCCAAGACAGAGTGAAGTGGGGGAGACTTGTAGATGACCTCTGCTCCACTCGAGAGTATGAGGGTTTAGTAGCAGCAGTAGTGGTGGTGGTATTAGCTATGGCAAAGCAGCATGGAGATGAGTGAGCTATCGGCATATACACACACAGCTAGTCAAAGAAAATATTTGACATTTTACTGTACTTCACTGTACCTTAGACTGTCAAGGCAGTAATTACTTTTTTCCCTTTTGTAGATTTCAGAAGAGCTCAGAGCTATGCAGGTAAGCTGGAGAACGTGCAGTAAGTCTATTACAAATTAAGTATTTTCTTTCTAAGATTAATCTTTGAAATAAGTATAAATTTAATGCATTACTGGATATACTTACAATTGCCATAAGCAGGTATTACTTTTCTCAATCTGTAATTTGAATTAGATTCTATTTATCTGTTTTCCATAGGCATAATTATCTTTTAACCACTAATCACAAGCTCACTGCTGTACAGACATGCTGAAGGTGTGGTGCCTGTCACGACTGCTGAAGACACTAGTCCAGCACATGCTTATGTTAAAACACTAAACACTAAGCGTATGACTAGTCCTGTTGTAAGTTGCTGGCTGTGTCCATCTGTGTGCTGAGCTGTCTTTATGCGGAGCTGAAACGGCAATCCTCGACTGAAGTGCTTAATATGACCACAGACCTGTTCAGTAGTGAGGACACTCAGCCAGGTTTATTGTAAATGAAGCATTGTATTAGCACCCAGCAGCCTCTGCAGGACTATTCAGATATGTACACCTTAAAATGGACTCAGCTCAGTGAGCAGCACTGTCTGCTCCTCTAATTCAGATACATCCCTTCCATGATCTTTCCTTTGAACACTGATACAAAGAAGTTATAGATCACCCCTCTGACATGGTGACTTACCACCCATTCCCTTGTACCACAGCATTATCCATCACACTGTCATCTTGACCTTAGCTTGGGAGGGGGTCAGAGTGTCCCAACACTACCTTGCATCTGTTTTCTGGTGTTGCCCACCTGGGATGTGCATGCATGGGTACTCAAGTGCTAAGGAGTGTGTGTGTTTTTCAGCCTTGTCCAGGCCTCACGTATTGAGCAGTGAACCAGCAAACAGGAATCTCCTTCGTAACAGGGCCTGAATTTTGCTCATAATGTTTACTTTAATGTAGGGCTTAGGTCTCTCACCAGCCCTTTTATACTTTTATATCTAAGGCTCAACCGTTCTAGGACAAGTCCCATTATTGCTGCCTAAATAAATAGAGAATAATAGTCACACAGTGCATGCTCTGTGCCAGACCTAAATGGGGCCTTTACTTTATAGTTGTGGGTTTCTGGAATAGCTTTCTGTGGTGTGTTAACATTAATGACATCTTACCTAAGAATAAACTTCAGTGAAGAGTGCATGTGTGCCTGGCATGCGAAGAGAAGAGGGATCACCACAAACAAGAGGAAATAAGTAGGATGGCATAAAAGGGAGGGGGAAAGGAATAAGCAGAAAGTTTGGGTGGGAGTCTCATGGAGTAAGAGAGACAGAGCAATGAAGCAAGAGATGTACAAGTCTAGTGCAGAGTTTTGAAGATGTGAGTGAAAACCTCAGTCGTGCTGAGCAGGCCCAGAAGTAGTCAGTGTAGAGATCCAAGAAGGTGACTGACAGGTGACGCCATGTGATACAGGCCTGCTGAGGAGCCTGACTTGACCTGCTGAGGGTTAATTGAAAGTTGGGATGCGAGGAGCAAACTGGGGAGGTGAAAGAGGTGGTGGTGGCGGTGGCAGGAAATGTGGGAATGAGATGGCCAAGAACTGGACAGAAGCATTTCAGTCATAGCGACAGGAAGAGAGGTGAATTGCTGAGACATTGTGGAGAAAGGAGACAAGGTTTGTCAGGAGGGGGACAAGGTGATTGTAATACCAAGGTTGTGAGTGTGAGCACCAGGGTTAAATGTAGGTATCACAAACAGTGCAGAAGGGAAGACAATGAAGTTCTGGGTAAGAAGAATGAATTCCTTTGCAGCCATACAGAATTTAAACTGGCAGCCTGACAGAGAGGCTCATGAAGCATCCCCAGAGCTCTCCAGGCAGAGCAGGGCTCCAGGCTGCACCATCTCACATGTCTGAGCTGCTTGACACTCTCCATGCTGTTGGGAGCTCCAGGACGGAAGCTGATTCTCGATGATCAAGACTAAGGTTAGACTTTTAGTTAAAGACAAAGTAATTTCACAATAGAGCTTCAGACCAGGATTAAATCACCCCCTGAACCCTTTTTAAAATGCAGTTGGGGAAAGTAAACAACACTGGAATGTTAGTTCCCTCTGGCCATCTGTGATGGCTTTGCTATGCAGTGTGTGTGTGTGTGTGTGTATTTCACAGTGCACAGAATGTCGTCTTTGAGGCTGCTGAGCACTCTGTCCTCATCGACTGATCTGTTGCAGTGAATTAAGCTGTTTATCTTTCTATCTGCTTTGCTGGCCCATGGAGCAAAGCATCTGTTAGGATCAGACGCTTCGTAGTTTACCTCATGTTCTTCCATAGCCACACATCAGGAGAATCCTGCCTGTGTTCATGGAAGGGGTAGAAGCATCAAGTAACACATCCAGGAACCACCCAGCCACAGCACAGCAGGACAGGTCTGAGCCACAAACAGGCAACACGCTGCCCATTGCCCCCGACTGTGACTCTCAAAGCAGCTTGCCTCTCACCTCCAGACATTTCTTTGCCAGAGCCATCTGACATTGCTCACTCAGGGCCAGGGCCAAGGCCGAGCAGCAAGATGCTTAGCCAGAGTTCCTACTGGAGTGCAAGAGTGGGAAGAACATCCCCTGTACTTCCCCCAGGACTGAACTTTGCCTGAAGAGAGTGTAACTTGCTCTCACAAACTACTGCTGATATGGAAGTTAATATGAATTTGTCATTTTATATTTATTTTCACCCTGCATTTATTCTCTCTCGCTGTTACCATGAATGGCACTGAGCCACTCCTGACTAACCAGGGACTCTTACTATTTATTTCTCACCCCCAGTTCCCATCACTCTGGACCTGAATTGCAAACACCCAGAACTCAAACTGTCAGAGGATCAGAAGAGAGTCTGGCGGGAGCCTGCATCCCCAGAGCCGGCTGCACCCTCTGTGGTCTCTCTTGTGGTGGGGAAGGAGGGGTTTGCAGCTGGAAGGCAGTACTGGGAGGTGGAGGTGGGGGACAATGTGGACTGGGAACTGGGGGTGCTGAGTCAGGCTGTGCAGGAGACAGTGAAGAGACAGAAGGCAGAGAAACTCCCTGAGGAAGGATATTGGTCTCTGCGCAGATCCAAGGGGGACTTTTCTTCAAACATAGAAAATGCTAAGATTGAAAAGAAAGATAATTTAAAATATAAAGTGATTGGGGTGTTTCTGGATTGGGAAGGGGGGAAAATCTCATTTTATGATGTAATTCAGACATTCCCTTTTGCAGAGATCCCTGCAGAGTTCAAGGAGAAATATATGTATTACCCATTTCTCAGTCCAGGGACCAATACAGGAAAGGAGAAGCCAATAGCAATCCACCCCATCACAGCCCCCATACCTTTAAAACCTCTGAGAAAGGACAAGTGAACTAATTACTTTGGAGAAGTAAAATTCTCTGTAGGGGAGAGAAGGGAACGTCAACATGGGGAGCATCGGAAACTGTAAAAAATACAACAATAAAAACAGAAAAAAGTGAAAGAGAAGCTGTCATAGGCAGGGTGACTCCACAGTTGAAATAAAATATTCAGATGTGACAGACTTGCCTTCACAGTTTTTTTATTTAACAGCTGTTTTTTATAAACTAGGAAATTATTTAAATGAGAAAGTCTTGGGGACATGTTCAGATTCTGGGAGAATGAAAGTGTGAAGCAATATGGCAATAGTTAGAAAAGGCACGATTATTGATAGTGGCCCACAAGGGAAGACGACAGGATCTTGCAGGTGTTCGGTTGCTAATTAAGAGCCATACAGATATGAAGATACATGAAATTTCTACTAGATACTGCATGCCCCAAAAAGGCATATTAGGTCTTCTATATGACATCGAAGCCAGAATATACAGACTGTGTGTGATTATGCAATACAGAAAATTGAAAGTTTAAGGTTACAAATAGAGTCTTAGTTTATGCCCTCATGAATGTTTTTACTACATTTTGATGGAACTCAAAAGGAGTGGTGTTGGAATGTTGATGTATTTTTTTATTAAAATGTTCAATATGTCAGCAAACCTTGGACATGTCTGTGCGCATTTCTGTGATAATATAATTGAAAATTATCCCTATCACAGTTCTTGAGGTAGTTAATGAATACATGACCCCTGATGTCATATTCTACTTTTCCCACACTAGCCCAAGCTGTTTAGGAATTATTCAAAGTTATTTTGACAAAAGCTCAGTTATTTCAAAATAATTGCTGTTAATTTGGAATAATTAGTTAGTATAGCTGTTGCCAAAGGCTTCTTATTATAATACAATGGAAACAATTTTAAAAAACCTGGAGATTAAGATTATTTGAAAAACAGCTGTCTGAGAAACACAATCTGAAATAATCTATTTGAATAACAAAGTACCATCCTGGCTGTATATGCCTACCACTGAGATTTCTACACACTACTTTTTTAGTTATACACACTTCTTTCCATTCTTTGGTGCATCCAAAAACTGTTCTAGGTAAAGTCCATCCTGGGGAGTTGTTGCTCTTGTATTCAGACTGAGTGGGGCAAGGGGCAGAGTTATTCTGATGAGGCAGGTTTGCTGAAGTGAAGTTGTACCCAGAAGAAATTAGGTGATGTGAGGTCAAATCCCCTAAGAACAGAGTAAGGGGTCCAGTCTCTCCTAAGGGAGAGATCATGCAAAGAGTAGATTATGATTGGTATGTTGGTACTGAAGGGTACAGCCTGCTTAGGAAGCATAGACACAAAGAAAGGGAGGAGTGTTCCCTTATGTATTAAAAATGTACACACTTGGACTGAGGTGGAGATGGACGTAGGAAATGGATGTGTTTAAAGTCTCAGGGTTAGACTAAGACAGGTAAAAAACAAAGGTGATGTCCTGCTACCCAGGTGGATGATGCTTTTTTTTTTAAACTAACAAAGTCATGCAGGGCCCAGGATTTGGTGGTGATGGGGGACTTCAACTATCCAGATGTATGTTGAGAAACTAATACAGTGGGGCACAGACTATCCAAGCTGTTCTTGGACTGCATTGGAGACATTTATTCCAAAAGGTTAAAAAAGCTACAGGGGGGAAGCTGTTCTAGATTTGATTTTAACAAATAGGGAAGAATTGGTTGAGAAGTTGAAAGTGGAAGGCAGCTTGGGTGAAAGTGATCATGAAATCAGAGTTCACAGTTCTAAGGAAGGGAAGAAGGGAAAACAGAAAAATAGAGCTAATGGATTTCAGGAGGGCAGATTTTGGTAAACTCAGAGCTGGTAGGTAAGCAAAACTGAGGAGAAAAACAGCTGAGGAGAGTTGGTAGTTTTTCCAAAGGGACATTATTTAGGGCCCAAATCAAGCTATCCCACTGCGTAGGAAAGAAAATATGGAAAGAGTCCACCTTGGTGTAACCAAGAGACCTTGCGTAATCTTAAAATAAGAAAGGAATCATAAAAAATGGAAACAAGGACAAATTACAAAGGATGAATATAGGCAAACACCACAAGAATGCAGGAGCAAGATTAGAAAGGCTATGGCACAAAATGAGCTCAAACTAGCTACAGACAAAGGGAAACAAGAAGGATTTTTTATAAATACATTAGAATCAAGAGGAATACTAGGGACAGGGTAGGGCCATTGCTCGGTGAGGAGGGAGAAACAGTAAACAGGCAACTTGGAAATGGTAGAGATGCTTAATGACTTCTTTGTTTCAGTCTTCACTGAGAAGTCTGATGAAGGAACGCCTAACATAGGGAATGCTAGTGGGAAAAGGGTAGGGTTAGAAGTTGAAATAAAAAAACCGAACAAAGTTAAACATCACTTAGAAAAATTAGATGTCTGTAAGTCACCAGGGCCTGACGAAATGCATCCTAGAATACTCAAGGAGCTGACAGAGGAGGTATCTGAGCCTTTAGCAGTCATTTTTGGAAAACCATAGGAGACAGGAGAGATCCCAGAAGACTGGAAAAGGGCAAATATGGTGCCCATCTACAAAAAGGGGAATAAGAATAAGCCAGGAAACTGTAGGCCAGTCAGCTTAACTTCTGTGCCAGGAAAGATAATGGAGCAGGTAATTATAGAAATCACCTGCAAGCACTTGGAAGGTGGTAAGGTGATAGGGAACAGCCAGCATGGATTTGTAAAGAACAAATCATGTCAAACCAATCGGATAGCTTTCTTTGATAGGATAACGAGCCTTGCGGATAGGGGAGAAGCAGTGGATGTGGTATACTTAGACTTTAGTAAAGCACTTGATACTGTCTTCCATAATATTCTTATCAATAAACTAGGCAAATGCAACTTAGATGAGGCTACTGTGAGGTGGGTGCATAACTGGCTGGATAACCATACTCAGAGTAGCTGTTAATGGTTCTCAATCCCGCTTGAAAAGTATAACAAGTAGGGTTCTGCAGAGGTCTGTTTTGGGACCGGTTCTGTTCAATATCTTCATCAATGATTTAGATATTGGCATAGAAAGTACGCTTATTAAGTTTGCAGATGATACCAAGCTGGGAGGGGTTGCAACTGGTTTGGAAGACAGGATCATAACTCAAAGTGATCTGGATAAATTGGAGAAATGGTCTGAGGTAAACAGGATGAAGTTTATTAAGGACAAATGCAAAGTGCTCCACTTGGGAAGGAACAATCAGTTTCACACATACAGAATGGGGAGAGACTGTCTAGGAATGACTACAGCAGAAAGGGATCTAGGGATTATAGTGGACCACAAGCTAAATATGAGTCAACAGTGTGATGCTGTTGCAAAAAAAAAAAAAAAAAAGCAAACATGATTCTGGGATGCATTAACAGGTGTGTTGTGAACAAGACACGAGAAGTCATTCTTCCGCTCTACTCTGCGCTGGTTAGGCCTCAGTATTGTGTTCAGTTCTGGGCACCACAGTTCAAGAAAGATGTGGAGAAGTTAGAGAGGGTCCAGAAAAGAGCAACAAGAATGATTAAAGGTCTAGACAATGTGACCGATGAAGAAAGGCTGAAAGAATTAGGCTTGTTTAGTTTGGAACAAGGGAAGACTGAGGGGGGAACATGCTAGTGGTCTTCAGGTCTCTAAAAGGGTGTCATAAGGAGGAGGGAGAAAACTTGTTCTTCTTGGCCTCTGAGGAGAGAACAAGAGGCAATGGACTTAAACTGCAGCAAGGGAGATTTAGGTTGGACATTAGGAAGAAGTTCTTCACTGTCAGGGTGGTCAAACAGTGGAATAAATTGCCAGGGGAGGTTGTGGAATCCCCATCGCTGGAGATATTTAAGAACAGGTTAGATAGATGTCTATCAGGGATGGTTTAGACAGTACTCGGTCCTGCCATGAGGGCAGGGGACTGGACTTGATGGCCTCTCGAGGTCCCTTCCAGTCCTAGTAAATTAAAATTCTATGATTATGGGAACATTTCAACCAGGAACAATTTACGAAATGTCATTTCCCCTCCTTTGGGGAGGCCTTACCAGGGAAAAGTCTTGCACAGTAGGGGAAGGAGGAGATTTCATTTGCAGAGTAGGCAATATTATGGGGCCCTGTGATGGGTTCTGTGGGATGTAACCTGAAATTGAGGTAGCTCTCAGACCTCTTTCCCATCAACCTTGGCTTCCTCTCGCAGTGTGATGGTTTGACAATCTACAGATTTCCCCAGCACCTGCACTTACACAATCTATAGGAAAGGATGCACCTGGCTGAGTTACTTATGTGCTTTTGCCATCCAGTTAAGAACCAACAATATAGCTGTTCCAGCCAATTCCTCCAGCTCTCCAGACTAGTACTTCAGAGTTGCACCATTCCGGGTTCCTCGGAATCCTGGCCAATTTAAAACTTATTACCCAGTGCATGCCACCCTCACTGGGGAGAGGACATGTAACAGCTTTTCTACACTGAGCAAGTTTGACAAATAAAACACACTGTTATAGATAAATCAGATTTAGTAGCTACAGAAAGACAAACTTTAAGGCCATGTCTATGCTTAGACAAAATTTCAAAAGGGCCATGCTAATGGCTAAATCAGAGAACCCTAGTGAGGTGCTGAAATGAATTTTCAGCACCTCATTAGCATGCTGCTAGACGCAGTATTTTGAAAGCGACATTTCAATTGCGAGCAGCTCGTCCACTCGAGGCCCTTTTCAAAAGGGCCCTGCAAATGCCAGCTGATAGGAATAAGGGGATTTTGACATTTCTAGCATCCTTTCAAAAAGGCCCTGTGTACATGAGCCACACGCAATTGAAATTTGGCACTTGCGAAGTGCCGCAGCCAGCAGCACGCTAATAAGGCACTGAATATTCATTTCAGCTTCTCCTTCAGATTCTCGGATTTGGCCATTAGCATGGCCCATTTGAAATTTTGGCCAAGTGTAGACACAGCTTAAGTGATTATAAGTAGTAAGTGTATGGATCAAAGTTGGTTACTTCAGAAATAAAAGTAAAATAATGATTTGTGTTCTGTAAACTAGGCAGGATTTAAATCAAGCAGTGTCTCACCCTGATGGTGTAATTCCCAAACATACAAGCCCGGATTCTTCTTCCCAGCTTGGGCCCACCTCTGTAGTCCAGGCTTTGTCCTCCACTTATGCTTCTAGATATGAGTTGTGAGAGGAGAGCGGCCAAGTGATCATCTTACTCCTCTCCACCCCTTACAGTTTCTTCCAACTTCGGTAGAAATACATTCTGCCATGACATGAGTCCAACGATCTCTATTATTTATATGCTACCTCTGGGATGTGTCTTTTGTATTTAGTTCCTAGGATAGTCATTGTGCACGGGTACTCTCATAGGCCACCATTCACCTCTGGTTGCTTCATTACTGTTCCTGAAATGCTAGCTGTGACTTCATATCTCCACATACAATAACAAGCACAATCCAAAAGGATTTTAGTGTTCCTCAGATCAAGACATTTAAAGTGACACCTCACAAGTCATACAGTATAGAAATGTAATTATATGGTTGTAGTTCATATGGGGTTTTAGGGTGCTGGTTAAGGCACAGAGTGCCACAGACCCTCTGGAGCATCATTTTGGGGCTCTGGTCATACCTAACTTCTCTGCTGCTCGCACCTGGAAGAGCTGGGCCAATGGAAGGGGATATGGAGCCCTCACTGTTGGGTGGTCCACACTAGGAAGGTCCTGCCCACCCTCTCTGTCAGGGCCCTGCAAAGCCTGGAGCTGCCTCAGGAGCCAATACCCCAAGAGCAAAAGACAAAGGGATACCAGAGGTAGAATGCCCACCATGCCTGTGTAGTGCACTTACCTGGAATATAGAAAACCACATTCAAGTTGTTTCTTTAGTTCATTCAAAGAAGGAACACGATTCTGCATCATTCACATCATCCAGTAGTTTCCTAGGTATGAGGATGTGATGCTGAGAGGCTGGATAATGTCAGTGTTCACTAGTATATTAGTATACATCAAAATGAATGGAAATGTAAGAATATTCAGGTGTTTAAAGTTCATGAAAACTAGCAAAGTTATGATTATTTTTTCCATATCTGTGTTATAATGTAAAAGCAAACTCACACATGTAACCTCCTCTGAGGAAATCATCCACCAGAGAAAACTTTTGAAATGCTAAAAAAGGACTTCAAAGGATTTTGCAGAAAATTATTAGATTCAAAACATGTGGCCAGGATACTTAGTGGTCAAAACTATTGCTCATTCAACCTCATCAAATGAAAATTCCAGGGAGAGAGAGTAGTCCTCAATTTTTCTTCTGAGAATATATAAATATCAACTCCATGAATGATCCTTTATCTCTTGGCTCTCGAAGGGAACTGACTAGATGCAGAGCCGTGATCCCCAGAGGTAACCTGGCTGTCCTGTAAGTACTTTTGGGAAACTGGCACACGACAACATCTCTCCTTCAAACTGGAATTCTAGCCTGTGATTCTCCTACTTTAAATTTTGCCCACCTTAATCCTCTGATAATGCTAATCTCCTTTCCTTATCTAACACATTTTGGTTAGTTTATTATAGCATTGTCTGCCAGTGTTAGGCATAGTGTAATATTGGGAATAATTATTCATTTGGGATAATTGGTCCCTTGGGACAGAGGAAAACCTCGTGTGACCTAACTTTAGGTTAAAGTAAGCTTTTTCCACAGAATGCAGTTGGTCTGGGTGGCAAAGGAGACTGGAGAGGCTAAGCAGTCTGTCTGTCTCCACAGAAGAAAAAAAAAAAAAAAAAGAAACTGATACAGTGATTCAGGAGTTCACATTTTTTACGTGGCTTGGAGAAATCTAATTATACAAACACATCACCACTTGGAACACGTGCCCATGTCTTCTGACAGTCTGCCCCAACACAGACACCCGGATTTGAGAGACACTCCACATGGGACTAGCAGCTGCTAAGCTCTGAGTGGTATTTATCACTCATTCATTTCTACCAGAAATTCCATCTTGGACAGCAGCAGCGTATGCAGCAAAGTTTAACCAATATTTAGTTGTTCCTATACACAAAGTTCATTCTTGAGAAAATGCCATTGTTTCTTCCAACTGGAACAAACATTTTGTCCATAAATTCCCAGAAAGATCTAATCAGCAACCCTTAGTCCCGGGTTTTGAAGAGTAGCTCCTATGAACAAAGAGGAGGTTCTCTCTTCGGCTGAGTCTACACACGCCCCTTCCTTTCAAAAGGGGCATGTTAATGAGCGGGTTCAAAAGATGCTAATGAGGTGCTCCAATGAATATGCAGCACCTCATCAGCATAATGGCAGCCACAGCAATTCAAAAGTGCAGCTTTTCGAGTCCCGCGCTGCCCGTGGAGATGGGACCTTCTGAAAGGACCCCCCCAGTTTTTGAAAGCCCTTCTTCCTAACACCAGACAGGAAGAAGGACTTTCAAAAACTGGGGGGTCCTTTTGGAAGGTTCCATCTCCATGGGTGGCGCAGGATTCGAAAAGCCACACTTTCGAATTGCTGTGACTGCAATTATGCTAATGAGGTGCTGCATATTCATTGCAGCACCTCATTATCATCTTCCAAACCTGCTCATTAACATGCCCCTTTCACAAGGAAGGGGCTCGTGTAGATACAGGGTTTGTCTAATGGTTGCCATCTCCCATTTCTTTCACAAGCAATGCAGTCACTGAAAACCTTCAAGCAAGACAACTGTAAGAGGCACTTCCTGGCAGCATTTCTGAGGGATGGGGAGGCTGCCTTTGACAAAGGTGGCCTCCACCTCCTCGAGTTTGCCGATAGTCTGAAGCTTCTTAGGAGACAGCCAGTTTTCGGTCTGTCAAGAGGCAGAGAGAATGCTATGAGAGAAGGAAAACAGGAGGGGTTCAGAGGAGGTGGATGAGGAAAGACATTAACATTGGAAGAGGGGCAGGACAAGTGATGTCAGAGGGCTCTCTCTGCAGGGAATGACTCTCTGGGTAGCTCAGTTTCAAGGGTGTCAGGTGGGGCATGTAGATAGGGAGCTGCGTTAGCATGAGCATAAGTGAAGATGGCTGGAAGAAAAGAGGTCAGGAGGGGGCAACCAAATGTGGAGTTTTATAGGTTGGAGTAGCTGAAAAGGGGGCCTGTTGCTACTAATAATTACCAATCTTTTACACGGAGAGTGACGTGGACTTAGCGCTGGATCCAAATTTCTGTATTTGCTGCTTTAACAAAGCACGGACTGAGGCCTGAGAGCACAAGAGGAGAGTACTGATGTGATGTTTATAGAAAACTCCTAACCTCTAGGCATCTTGAAAAATCCCTCTGCACTTAGTCCCCCATAATGCTGAGTGAGCAATGGATACCTTAAACTGAGATACACAGGCCAGCCTGCTGGTCCGGGAGCCTCTGGAAGTGACTTAAATACTAGTTTTCTAGCCTTCACGAGTGTGCTCTAGTCATTGGGCTACAGGTAAGTTTGCTAGGGATTTTCTCAAGCTCTCCTACCAAAGCTGTTCCACTGCAGCTAGACCATTAACATGTCATTGGACTAGGATCCTGAGTCTCCCACATGCTGCCAACATGCAAGACTATGGAGTCACCATCATCAAGCTTCCACGCTTTCTCAATCTCCATCCTTCAATCTTAGAGTAAGGGGCCACAGAGAGCAAACATGAGAATGACTTAGTAAGTGGGTGGTTAAAATACTCATATAACATGTGGAAGATGTTGGATCCAATCTCCCTCCTCTAATTACTCTATAGTTACTGGCCATCAGTGGAATGTCCTTGAAAGGAGAGATTGAGGGAGCCTTGCAACAGAAACTCCCGTACTACACTGGGTATAGTGTTGGCTAGAGAGGTGACATGTCCCAGCTCCAATCTCTTCCACCCTGTATCTGCAGCGGGGAACACAACCAGGGGTTTTATTCAGATATGAGGACGGCCATCCTTCTATACCAGCAGCTCTTTTGTCTGAGCTCACCGGAGGGACACCATACAAGAGGCAATCACTGAATCAGGCAACCGAATCAGGCTTTGAACCCCAGTTAGGCATGCAACTGCCTATTTTCTACAGATCTGGGATTAGCTTTGGGGCTCAGGATCACTATGTGAACACAAGAGGTAGGCCACAGCACACATGCCCAGAGGCAGGAACACAGAGACAGGAGGGATCTTTCCTGCAGAGTCTTAAGTTTAGAGAAGTTCAAGGTGTAGAGGTGCGAAGGAAGAAGGTGCGATACATCACAGTGCTACTGAAATCAGGATTTAGGAGCCTAAATCCCAATTTTAGACTTTTTTTTTGTACAGTCAAGACTAACACACTTAGGTCACATTGGACTTTGGCAGTCTGCTTCTTTCAGGAAGAAAACTGCTTTCATTTTTATTGTTCTAGTTGGTTAATTAGTTACATAAAAGGTGGCACTGGTAAACTGAAAGTACAAAAGGTCAACTGCCAAGAACAAGATCCATGAAGATGGAAAGACTCCCGAAAGCAACATCCATGTACAAACTGTAGCAGTGCATAGAACCCTACCATGACGGTAAGAAATCTGAAGTGTAGCAAACATCTGATCCTAGATAGATATTGGCAAGTCTAGCTGCCTAATTAAATTGGGAGATTAAAATGAGATTCTTCATCTCATAAAACATGGAGGATACTTCACTGCCTTTTTCAGGTACTTTAAACTTTGAACAGACTTACATTTATGCATCATAGAATCTAAGGGTATCCTTTTTCCTACAGAGATTAAAGCAGGGTGGTTATAAAGGAGTTGTTTCAAGGCAGGAGTGCATATTTAATGGAACGGACTTGTTTTAATGGTGCTTTTAGTGCTCAAAATAGATAAGCGGCATCCACTGTCTCTACCCTTTTGGAGAAATGGATCTGAAAAGGGAAGACAGGGACCTATTCCACCTTTTCCTGTAATTTCATGGCAGATCTCCACTTGGTGTAAGTTGCCACAGCCCAACTGATGCACATTAAGGATATGACCCAAGTGGTAGAACCACATTCTCAGACTTTTGTGCTTTGTTCACCTTCCAGGCAAAACTGAACCTCTAATGATGAGTTGTATGTGCTTGGAGTAATAAAAGAAAGGGCAGTCAGTAGCAATAAGGAGTAGAGCATTGTTCACAAATGTGTTGTTTTTCTTTTATAGAAATAACACTGAACTATAACATAGCTGACTTTCTAGAGCCCTGGAGATAATCATAACACTTGTCTCAGCATGCCACCTTTTGAGATGTTTGTTGACCTAACAATATATTGAATGTCTGCCCAGCAATGGATTCCTTATTCCAATGGATGGAGCTATTCAAATACTGTCTTTCCTAAAGACACCTTTCCTGATAAGAGGTATGACTTTTTTTAAATTTTATATTAATTAAATAAATGAGTGCTTGGCACAGAGGAAAAAAATCACAGGCACGGACAATGTAAAGTTACATTGTTTTTAATAGTGCAACTTTCATTTCTCGGTGCAATACAGCTCACTTCTTTGTACACCACAAAGTGAGGGTAGTGGGGGGGAAGAGAAAAAGTCAACTCTACCGCCATCTGTATGTTCAAACATAGAATATTCACTCAACACTGTCATTCATGGGATCTCTGCTATTTCCCCATCTCTATAAAATTTCTAAATGGATTCACAGGAAATATTTTTGCCAGAGACAAGAACCATGCTACCAAAACAAAAACGTAAGATTCATCCATATCTATCGTGTACATGGACACTGTGGTGAAACAGCTGTTTGCAGATCAGTGAGAAGTTGTTTCAGATATTAGGGTCTGAAGGTTATAAGTAGCCTTGGTGATGAATGTGGTTAAGGAGTTAGGGCACAATACTGTGGTTAGAAAAATCTGGGCTCTATTCTTGGCGTGGCAACTGGCTCCCTTTGCGACTTCTTGTGCAGCATTTAATCTGTCTGATTTAGTATCCCAGTTCCTGCACATGGGAATGTAGGCTCCCAGGTACTTGGGACAACTTTAGCTGATCCAAGTGAACTGGGTAAAGCTCCTTAAAACTCTAATGAGCATTAAAGGGCAAGAGTCCACATTGTGCCTAAAAAAAAAAAGCCCACAACGAATTTGCTTATGTCGAACATTAAAAACCTGTAAAATTCCTGGCAAGCATCTTGTGATTACATTGCTTCTTTTTCATGAAGTTTAGTTAATTATCCGAAATAGAAAAATGTATATCTGTAAATCCCAACAGGTGAATATAAAATCATTCACCCCGAGTCTCCAGTTATTGGATTCCTTGAAGAAGATGTAACCCTGCCTTGCCAGGTGATAGCCACAGTTATCCCAGGGGACATCACTGTCCAGTGGCAACTGATTGGAGCACAGGAAAATGTACACGTGAGCTCTTATAACAGAGGAAACAAAGAAGAAAAACAGGATCAGAGATACCAGGGCCGAACAGAGTTCTTTCATCTTGAAATGAACACAGGGAACATGTCTCTCAAGCTGAAGAACATCCAGACATCTGACACAGGGAACTACATGTGCAGAGTGGTTTCTGAGAACTGGTATGACGAAGCACTGATTGAACTGGAAGTGACAGGTAAGTGAGGGCAACACTGCATCTTTTTAATACTTGATATTCAGTTATGGAAAGAGAGAAGGAGCTGAAGTAAGTCTTGGAGAAATTATTTTGGAATCTACTCAGTTTTCTCAGGAATGAGAAGGGTTATGAGAATAATCTGTGAGTTCAGAGAACAGGCAAAAGTATTGAACCTCTAGAAGTCTGCTCCATTGTGGCATGTGTGCGTGTGCGCGCATGTGTCTCTGAAAGACTTTTTACCATTTAATCGCCAGTGTAAAGATAGCCCAGGAGATCTTGTGTCTACACAAGATCTGCACTTCTTATAGACTCTGAAATGATATATATGAAATCCTTGACTCATTGCTGACTGCAGTTATTGGAGACACAAGACCTTGCTCCAAATGAAAGGTACAGTAAGGTCTCAGAGTACTCAAAGATTCCATTCCATTCACCCTTGCATAACCCGGATTTTGCTAAGTGGGGGTCCAGCTTTTTCCCCCAGCAAAATAGACGTTCTGTAGCTGAGAAAGCATCAGAAAGGTAAGTCCTAGGGTGGGAAGGCAGTTGGGGAGGGTTAAACCTGGTGGTGGACTGAGGGGTGGGTTAGGGCTGTAGGGAGGCAAGGGGTGGAGTTGATCTGGAGCTGCACGTGGGGGTGGTGAGCCAGGCCACAGGGAGTTTGAACTGGGGCCAAGGAGGATGAGCCAGAGTCATGCCTGAGGGGTGATGAGCTGGAGCCAGAGGAAGGGGTGGCGGAGGGGGGGGGGAAACAGGAGTTAAGTGTGGGTAGTGAGTGGAGCTGGAGGGTGGGGATGAGCCAGGGCCTTATGGAGCCCAGGGAAGTCAGTTAAGCACAACTGGAAAATTGCAAATTTCCAGGATTTACTGTAGGAATTGGAGGTCAGCTGTGTACGATTGGGGTAGCATACTCTGACGCCTTACTGTGCTCTGATTAACCTGAAATGAGAAATCTAGGCAAAATCTCAAGAGCAGCTGAGAACTTTCCCAAAATGAAGAGATCAGTTCTCCAATTCTGACAGACCTCACAACCTGCTTTTGTACACAAGGTGGTGTCTGTGGGGGAACACAGTAAAACTTTCACACCCGGTATTCAATCATCCAGAACTCTCAAATAACCGGCATTTTACTTACATTTTCCATAAGCACAGAAAAGTGAAAGTAAATACAAATACAGTAAATATTCTTCAACCTGTATTCAATCAACTGGTACTCAAATAACCAGCACAGCCACCAGGCACTACCCCAGCATAGAGGCTGGGGAGTGCTGAGCCCCATCTGGGAGTGCAGCAGGACAGGTGGCTGGAGCCAGCACCCCCACCCACCTCCTGGCACATAGCAGCATGGTCAGGTCCTGAGCTACTGGGGGCAGCTGAGCCCTGGCAGGAAGCATGGCAGGACGTGTGGCTAGCGTACGGGGAGCCAGTCCTCTGCCTCCTCCCTGTGTGGCAGCATGGCTGGGGCCTGAAATGCTGGGGGCTGCTGAGCTGCGGCATGACCCAGCGCCACCTCTCACCATGTACACACTCCTCCCTGAACAGCAGTGCAGCTGGGTCCTGAGCTGCTGAGCCCCAGTGGAGAGCAGGATGGGACAAGTGGACAGCACAAGCTCCAGTGGCCCCTCCCTCTCATGTGCAGCAACACAGCCAGTCTGAGCTGCTGAATCCTGGCAGGGAGTGGGGACCAGGTTGCTCCTATGGTGCATCCCCACTGTGAGAACTGGTGCAAAGGGACCCCTCCCTGTTAAGAGTAATATTTTCATATCTGGCAACCTCCCCGTCCTGGGTTCTTGGATAGGAAAGAGTTTACTGTAAATACATCAAATACACGATAAGTTTACAGCATACAATACTGATGTTGTGGGCAAATAAAGTATTCTAGATACTAAAACAAAAATGTATGCACTCATTTTTCTTTAGCATGCACTCATTTTTCTTTAGCATTATGCGTTGCTCAGTATACTTCTCTATAATCCAGAATATTTGAATATCCAGCAATCTCCAGCTCCCCAGGCTGGTGGATATGAAGAGTTTACTGTACTGCCAAGTTTCTGATTGTGTGTGCAAGACACAAACAACTACACTTTTTTTATTCTGCTTTTGTGTAGCTAGGGGAGGTGAATCGTTCCTTTTCCTGGAGAACTATGCAGACCAGGGAATCATCCTCACCTGTAGGTCAGAGGGATGGTTCCCAGAGCCCCAAGTGCTCTGGCTAGGCTCTAAAGGAGAGAAACGAACAGAAAAGACAAACATCCTCACAAAGACACTTGCTGGAAGGTACAGTATTGCAAGTTCCATTAACATACAGCCAGGATCAGACAATGAAGTTTCCTGCAAAATAACCAACAAGGTGCTCAACACAACAAGTGAGTCAAGAGTCCTGATTTCAGGTGAGTGCACATTGCAGTTAAGACTAGAAATCAATGAAGAGGCTGCTTGGTGAATGAGGTGTGTCTTATTTTTCTCCATTGATGGTAAGAAATAATGTCCACACTTTGGCTAACCAAGCAGGTGGAGTATTAGCTTATGATCCAGAAGGCCAGAGTTCTATTCCTCCATGTGATGCTGAGCCAGCATAACACTGGGCAAATGACTTGTTATGTGCCTCAGTTTCCTTACAGATGGGGATAATCAAATTGCCCTCCTTTGTAAAATGTTTTGATCTACTACAGAAATGGCTGATATCTGAGCTAGGGTTTATCTTCTTTTAAAACACTTGTCTATCAGTGGCCAGCATAAAACCATTTTGTTTAGAATGAGTATAAAATTTTAAAAATTGTAATTTTCACAGTGTTTTCTTTCTACATAATGAACAGTGCTCCTGTAGCTTTCCCTGCACATGAACATGTACCGAAATTGCAGGTCATTTTTAGTAGAACTAAACCACAGAGAAAGCTGTTTTATTCAGTGTACTGGTACATTGTTGAAGGCGGCGGCCATGTTAACGTGATGTATATAAAATTCATTTTTGTCTCTCCTGACTCTTGTGCCCTTTAATTTTCATGCTATTTCTGGCAGGGACCAAGAAATTCACATTGTATTTTCCTTCCTAGGCAGCAACAATTGTGCTAATAAGGTCACTTGAGCATGACTTATTAGTTCATGGACTGAAGGGGGGAATTAATTTTAATGTAATTTAATTGAAAGCTTAATTTAAATTTCTACCAATTAAACCCTTCTGTTAAAATGCACGCAATTTCTTCTTGAATGCTAGTGCTGAATCAATATCTGAGAAAATCCCTTTGACTCTTAGCCCTGTGAGAAATGCTAGTGTTTTGCTGTTTGTGTACATGAATAGGTGAGGTACATGTGGCCGACAATGGTGTGATTTCCAGAATACACAAGGATATGGGGTCCATGGATCTGTTTTCAATGATATATTGAAGTTGCATGGAATGTTTTGAGCTCAATTCATCTAGACTTTGCTCTTCCAAAATGAAGCATCAGACTCTAAATTCAAGTGAATTTAATGTAACTGGGTGTTCAGGCTGTTTGGTTGCTTCAGAATGTTCAAGAAAGAGGGGAACATTCCTGACATTTTTCCTTATTTTTCAGATGTTTTCTTCTCAACCACCTCCCCCTGGATGGCGGCTTTCCTGGTTCTTTTAGTTCTTAGCATAGTTGTTATTGCTGCTATAAGCTATAAATTGAAAAGTAAGTATTTTTTGATTTTACCTTAATAAATATGTGAAAAATTGCATGGCAATTTTCAGTATAACTAAACCACTGAGAAAACTGTGAATCAACTGGTACTCTCAAATAGCCAGCACAGCCAACAGGCACTATCCCAGCACCTAGGCTGGGGGTGCTGAGCTGCTCTGGCTAGACAGTAAAGGAGAAAACTGAACCAAAAATTCAAAAGATTTCCATATAATCTATAACTAATAAAAACACTGAATTTGAATATTCTTAGGGCTGCATTTAGCATGCAAAATAAGGGTCCACAAAGTATAATGCCTTATCAGATAGGTCCCATTATCTAACAAGACCAATTTGTAAATTCTTCACATATCCAAGGTCAAAATAGATTCTAATGGATGGTATTGGATCACAGATATAGCATTCATGTCAGGGACTCTTTCCATCAAACTTGTAGGTTTCTACAAAAAGTGCCTTATTTAAAAAAATATTAATTTTTTTTTTCAGATAATAATGACACAACATCTCGCTCAGGTAAGAAATTAGGCAAGTGAAAGCTAATTAATATGAACATATTTTACATCTCAATTTTGACACCATCCCAGAGAGCCTTCTCAAGGTCCCTTCCAGCCCCTTCATGTCTATGATTCTAGAAGAAACAGTTAAGGTAGTAGTCACTCTTATTATCTGAGAAGAGTTTGTAAGCTGCAGGAGATGGGTGGGTTTGTTCTATCTTAATTTTGGTCAACACCTGTGAGCTTTCACCTTTTTGCAATACGCATCCAATGACATATGGATGCTGAGAGGGGAGGCGGGTCTATATTCAGGGATTGAGAAAGAGTGACTATTGCCATTGGTGACTCATTCGGAAAGTTTGTTTCCTTGTCTCATAAAACAGATCTTGTCATTAAAATAGATCCCATGCTGGCAATTCTTCTGCCAGTCATTCGTGGGCATTCCTGGATATTGTTTCAGAATCATTCACAGCTTCAGAGTTTGGTTGCTCATGAACAAGTAGAAATCACTTACCTTTCCCCATACACTCTGGGCAAATAATAAAATTCAAGACATTTTATAATTTAGACCCTGAAAACTGGAAGGATTGCTTATGTGTGGTTGTCTGCTTGGGAAATATATTTAGCCATTATGGATTTGCTCTTGGTCCACAAGGTTGATTGATGACTAAGGCAAGATCTAGACTTTTTCAGTAAAATGGGGAAGAATCTAGCATTGCCAATCATTCATTTTCCTGGTGGGTACTCATGGCATCTCCTAGGAATTTCAGCATTCCATAATATTCACCAGGGAAAATAATTTCAGTTCACATACACTTACTTGTTTTGGACTGTTATTTTCAAGTCTTCCTAAACTTCCAGCTGAGGCTCCTCTTTTCCCACCCCAATTATTCTACCTCTTAATACCAAGTCCAGTTCACTCGTGGTTTTGCCTGATTAACTTATACACTCTCCTGCTGACTCCAGTGATGGGGTAAAGGCAAGAGGTCTCCACAAGCCTTCTGATCTCTTCAGAGAACAGGCCGTCCACTGTTTTATGTGGCCAGATTCTCTGTATACTTGGACAGCTGGCAGAAACCAACTCCGATTGAATGAATGAGGAGGTAATCAGGAAATGAAAATCTCCTAGATCAGGTTTTCCCCACATAGAGAATCTATCCTAGTGTTTAAAGCTGTTTTGTGATTGAAATAAGGCTTTGAAAAACCTCAAAGCATAATTAACACTGCAATGCAATTCCTTGTATTTGCAGTAAAAGAAAAGAAAGCAATGGAAGAAGGTAAATATACTCTTGGTGTGCTATAACATAAGATGTTCAGAATATTTCCATAAGCTAGATTTTAGCCCACAAAATTACAACACTCCTGCAATTTTTCAAGACCTGAATCACAGATTTGAGACTGGATTTTTACCAGTGTAAAGGAGGGGGAAATTGGACCTATAGCATATGCATGTTGGTATTTTAAAATAAATTAGACATACAGATGTAAATTGCAATGCAGAGTTCATAACACCATAATATATAGTAAACCTTTAACTCCTACCTTACAATGATATGAAATATTTCTTCCAGAAAAAGAACGACTGCTGAATGCACTAGGTGAGACTACAAATGCTCTTACTGTCCATTAATTTTGTGTGAGCATGTGCATGTGCCTATGGAAGTACATACTCCTAAAGAAAATGCCAACATCCCTAAGTAATTTTGTCTGGTTGACAGGCCCAGTCAAGTTCTAAAAAGTTTAGATTTTCAGTAACAAATATGGCAAATAGAGTTTCCATGTGAAATGCTCCTGTAGGTGTGTGGAAACATTTAGATTTTTTTTCAAGTTATAGGTTATTTGTTTTAGGAATAGTTTTCATATCCAATTTGCAAAGGCTTTAGGTGGTTTTAACCATGAAAGAATATGAATGATCTGTAACAGCCCATCTCATAGGTTATCACAGAGGACCCAGGATTATTCTGAGTCTATGTTGTAAAGCAGGTCAGACTAGACCAGTGGTGGGTAACCTGTGGGGCGCACATGGGAAATATCACTGTTCTATGTGTTGTATGTGATATGTTGTTTACCATTGAGAATCAAAAGTAGCCAGATTCTGTTGGTTTCCTTGGAATCTCTGAACTCATTAAGTGAAGGCAAATCACTACACCAATGACGTCTTTCCTCTTGTTTTGTATTAGAGACAAACAAATGGACATATTTAATAGGTAAGTTTCATTTTATTAAAGTGCTCAATGCAGACCGAGTTTTGCCATAAGCTGCTTTATACAAATGAACAGCAGCATATTTTTATTTGCATGATGCTGAAGAAAGGTAATAAATGTGGCTGAACTACAGCAAATGCGATAGTACAATGAGCATAATCATTGCTCCCCTACTAAACCCTGGATAGAGATCTCCAATGGTGTGTGTATGCCTCTGATCCTCCCCTATTCTCTGCTTCCCTGTGCACATCATTTGGACACAAAGCTTACATTCACGCTTCTACACCAAAAATTCACAAATTGTCATTTTTGTCACATCTCTTCTCTCCCCTCCATTCAGACAGATGTCTCCGATTGCCTTTTAGATACCACTCCTGTGCTGCCCTGCCACTAGCAACTCAGTCTTTATATTATGTTGAATAAAATGTTTTTTCCCCCTCAAGGAATTAGTGATCTAGAGAGGCCAGGAAGGGAATAAGGTGGTGGACACAGGATAATTACTTGTTGTGCTCCCTGTTCCTTGGCTCTCTTGGGCACTGCCCTTCATCATGTGGGAACAGCAGGGAAAAACTTCCAGCACCATGTGTTGCTGTGCTACCATTCCTCCAGCTAGCAGTGTTGGGGAGAGACATGTTCTAAAGCCACTTCTACTTCAGTCTGTTGGGGTCTGTACCAGAGGTGCTCCTGAGTTAGGGACACCTGGCATACCAAGGTTCTAATGTATTGAGTGAAAATGCAACTTTATCCCCTCCCTGCATATGCTATAGAAGAGTTGTCTACACAAAGTTCTGATGTTCATTGCACTAATTTTAATTATGATAATAAAAATTATATAATTTGAAAGATCTTCAAGATTTTCCAAAGTATTTGCAATAAATGGTCCATGGGCTGAGTCATAAGAAGAGATGGCGATCACAGAGTGATAATTTAGCAGGATTCCTGCCATCCATGTGTTATAGCACAAACCCCGGCAGAAGGAAGTTATAGTGGCTCTCCAAGATACTGTTGGTGGAACAGCCACATATCAACATGCCGTGCTGGAAGCTTTGCCCCAATGCTCCTATAAACGTGGGGCAGGGGGCATTGCCTGGGAAAGTCAAGGAACATAGAGTACAAGTTAATTACCATGCTCATCCCCCTGCCTTCCTTCCCACCCCTGCAAAATCTCCTCTACTAATAGTTTACACAAAGCTCTCCATATCCCTTTAACTGTCTGCTCACTCTCTCAATTCATATTCTTTCTTGTTCGTTGCACTAATTTCAGTTACTATCTTGCAGAAATTCAAGTAGTACAAGAAAAAAATGGTAAGAAAACCTATTTTGTTGGAAAAAGGCAAATATAGTGCCCATCTTTAAAAGAGAAAAGAAGGATAATCTAGGGAACTGTAAATGGGTCCATCCTTACCTCAGTACCTTGGAAAATAATGGAAGGGATCTTCAAAGAATCTATTTTGGAGCACTTGGAAGAGTAAAAAGTACTCAAAAATAATCAACATGAATTCACCAAGGGCAAGTCCTGCCTAACCAATCCGATTAGCTTCTATGATGAAGTAACAGGTTCTGTGGACATGGGGAAGTTAGTGGATGGGATATACCTTGACTTCAGCAAAGCTTTTGACAGTCTCCCACAACATTCTTGCCCATAAGATAAGGGAGGGATGCAAGGACTATAAGAGGGATAGAAACTGGCTTGATGGTCAGGCCCAGCTGGTAGTGGTCAATGGCTCAATATCTGGATGGTGGTCAGTTTCAAGCGGAGTGCCCCAAGGCTCAGGTCTGGGCCTGGTGTTGTTCAATATCTTTATTAATGACCTGCATGAGGGACTAGAGTGCACCCTCAGCAAGTCTGCAGATGACACTAAGCTAGGGGGAGCAGTAGATATGTTGGAGGGTTGAGAAAGGATCCAGAATGACCTGGATAAATTGGAGGATTAGACCAAAAGAAATTAATGCAGTTCAGCAAGGAGAAGTGTAGAGTCTTGCACTTGGAATGGAAGAATCCCAAGCATTGTTACAGGCAGGGGACAGACTGGCAAAACATTACAGTGGAAAGGAACCTATGGGATATGGTGGATGAAAGGCTGGATATGAGTAAACAGTGTGCCCTTGTAGCCAAGAAGGCCAATGGCATATTAGGAGGAGCATTTCAAGCAGATCTAAGGAAGTCATTCCCCTCTATTCATCAGTGGTATGGCCACATAGTATGGTATGAGGTAGCGTGTCCAGTTTTTGGACCCCCCAGTATAGAAAGCATATGGATGTGATGGAACTGCTTCAGCAAAAGGCAACAAAAATGACTAAGGGGCTGGAACACATGACCCATGAGGAGAGGCTGAGGGATTTGAGCTCATTTAATTTTCGGAAGAGAAAACTGAGGGCTGATAAAATAGTAGCCTTCAATTTCCTGAAGGGGAGCTCTAAAAGAGGATGGAAAGAAACTGTTCTTGGTGGTGACACAGCAGAATAAGGTGTAATGGTCTGAAATTATAGAAGGAGAGGAGTAGGTTGGATATTAGGAAAAACTACTTTAACAGGAGGGTGGTAAAGCACTATGCCTAGAGAGTTGGTGGAATCTCCATCCCTAGAGGATTTTAAGTCTCAGCTTGCTATAGTCATGGCAGAGATGCCTTAGTTGGTGTCGATCCTGCTTGAGTCCAGCCCCCTGCCTCAATGACCTCTTCAGGTCCCTTCCAGATCTATGATTCTATGATGCATGGTTTTATCAGGTTAGTTACAGTAACACTGAGGATCCACAGGCATAATTCAAGACCCAAGTGCCAGATGATGTATGGTATTTATTAGGGTTATTATGGTGGTGTCTAGGAGCCCCAGTCACGGACCAGGACCGCACTGATGTTGGCACCATAAAACAGAACACACAGCCCCTGTCCAAAGGGAATCTCAATCTTATTTGGACACTAGATATCACTATTCTACACAAGTGGACTTTCATGACAACTGCACAGATGGAACCCAGACCTTTCCTATTTCTGTACGACTGACTCCTGTTACCTCCAAAAAGCAAATCTGTTCAACACTTGGAATTGTTGAACTGTATTTCAGAAGTCCTACAGCTCAGACTCCATCCAGCACAAGGCACTGGTGAAAAACATACTTGCAAAATCATCAAAATGTTCTGTCCCTGCCTTATTGGCACTGTGCCCTAAATAGAAGGGTAATGAGAACTTACACAAGTCCAGTTACGTAATTATACAATGAGCACAAACCACAGGGCTGAGATTATCAAACTCCATTCTTGTGGGTTTTATTCATTTAAAGATGTGTATTATACTCTGAGTCACTGGCTCATTTAGTTTTTGCAACAGTGCTAGGAGAGAAAACAATTGTAGAATCTATCACATTCTACAATGTACACCTGCCTCAAAATTTCCACGTGATACTGGAATGCACAGCTTCTAGACTGGTAAATGGGGCTGTTTAAGATAAGAACTCAAAATGCTTATTTCTCTGCCCAGTTTATATGATGCAAACTACTGTGCGTATGGGGCACTCACTTTTGGCTAAGGGCACTCTGAATGGCTGAGTTAGAAGGACAACACTATAGACAAATGAATGTGAACATACCAGAGCAGCATTCATGTACTGGAATGAACCAATGTTCCTAGCTGATTTGTATCTTTGATGGTCACAGCACAGAGATTGGAATATATATTTGTCATGAATATTTCTGTCTGGGATTTTCAAGGGAGCTTAAGGAAAACAGGTGAGCAGCTCTCATTGAGACTCAGCCTCAATGGCCATGTTATTGCTGCTCTTCCTGTATGGAAGGTCTGAAACTAAGAGTCTAGTTCTTTCACAGGCAACTGTTTCCATTAGCTGTAATGGGATCATTAGCATAGTCAAAGAGCTACTACCCAGCCAGGCTGACAAACACCATAGGCCTGGGGACAAGGTGGGACTGGAACCCAGATCTCCACCCCCAGAATGGGTGGGGCCAAGTATAGAAGGAGCAGGACTTAGGGCAGTCAGCCCTGCCCGTCCCCATGCTGCCTCGAAGTCAGGTGTGGTGCAGTGGGCACAGCACTGCCATGGCATTTGAAAGGGGCCCAGCGCTCCAGGCCCCATAAAAAGATCAGACCCCAGGGCAAATGCCCTCTTCCCCTGTCCCCACTGTCAAAGTTTGACTCAGACTCACAATTTATCAGACCACTCTGTTTTATTAGCAAAGCCGCTCTGCTAATACATTTAGAAGTGAGCCCCCTGAGTGGGGCTTGTGTCTCTTAATTTATACAGTTGTTTTTGGAGAACAAGTTACAGAGAAGTTACAGACAAAAGAAGAAAAGATTTTAGTCACCACCCTTCGAGATCCCTGAGACCAGTCACGTATCTTCAATTACCTGCCACCCTTAACAATCTCCTTTAACAGCTTCCAGTTAACTTAACTAATTGCCCTTCACACCTTCCATTCTGATGCCTGCTTCTTAGACGTGCTGGCTCCATCTTAATTGCTTCTCCATTCAAAAGCTAACTGTCCCTACATGTGCTCCCTCAGATACTTTGTAACATGTTTTGGCATGCCCTCTCATATACAATGTATCCAGCATGTCCCCTTATACAACGTTATACTTATACAATGTTATACTTATACAATGTTATACTTCCACACCACCCATCAGCAGGCCTGCAACTACCACAAATACAAGTGTCACAGCTGGGCCCCATTTTCTGAGCATTTCTTGTACAGCACTATCAGAATTTTTAAAGCCATATCAGAAAAGAACAAGTTTGCGTCAGTGACCGGAGCACCCTTTCATTTCAGATCGACTCGCAGCAGAGCTGGGTAAGTGTATTTGTTTTAAATAATCCACTAATGCTTCAAATGAAAGTTGTCACTCATGTATGAGCTAGAAGTTTTGTCCCAAAACAGATTGAAGTGGAGACGACTTGTAGATGACCTCTGCTCCCCTTGGGAGTACAAGGGCTAAGTAGCAGCAGTAGCGGTGGTATTAGCTATGGCAGAGCAGCATGGAGAGGAGCGAGCGAGCTACATATACACACACAGCTAGTCAAAGAAAATATTTGACACTTTACTGCACTTCACTGCACCATAGGTTATCAAGGCAGTAATTGCTTTCTCCCCTCTGTAGATTTCAGAAGAGCTCAGAGCTATGCAGGTAAGCTGGAGAAGATGCAGTAAATCTATTACAAAACAAAGTATTTTCTTTCAGAGATTAAATTTTGAAATAAACATAAATGCAATGCATTAACTGGCTAGACTTACAGACGACAAACAGGTATTACATATCTCAATCTGTTTCTTGAATTTGATTCAATTTATCTGTTTTTTCACGGGCATAATTATCTTTTAACTACTAACTAGAAGCTCACTGCAGTACAGACATGCTGCAGGTGTCATTCCTGTCATGACTAGTTAACTGCCAAGGACACTGGTCCAGAAAATGCTTATGTTAAAACACAAACACCAAGCATATGACTAGCCCTCATGTAAGCTGCTGGCTGTGTCCGTCTGTGTGCTGCACTGTCTTTATGCGGAGCTGAAACAGCAATCCTCGACTGAAGTGCTTAGTAAGACCACAGACCTGGTTCAGTAGTGAGGACACTCAGCCAGGAATACAATGCTTCATTGACAGTAATAACATCCAGCAGCCTCTGCAGAACTATTCAGATACGTAAACCTTAAAATGGACTCAGCTCAGTAAGCAGCACTGTCTGCTCCTCTGGTTCAGATACACCCCTTCCATGATCTTTCCTTTGAACACTGATACAAAGAAGTTATAGATCGCTCCTGACATGGTGACTTACCACCCATTCCCTTGTACCACAGCACTATCCATCACGCTGTTGTCTTGACCTTAGCTTAGGAGGGGGTCAGAGTGTCCCAGCACTACCTTGTGTCCATGTTTCCAGGTGGGCAGTAGCAGAAATGTGCACATGGGTACTCAAGTGCCAAGGAGCATGTGTGTTTTCCACCACCAGCCTTGTCCATGCCTCACATATTGAGAAATGAACCAGCAAGCAGGAATCTCCTATGTAACAGGGCCTGAATTTTGCTCATAGCCTGGACTCTTGTTAACTTTAATTTAGGCCTTAGGTCTCCCACCAGCCCTTTTATACCTTTATGTCTAAGGCTCAATCTTTCTATGACAAGTCCCATTATTGCTGCCTCAATAGAGACTAGTCATACAGTGCATGCTCTGGGCCAGACCTAAAGGGGGCCTTTGCTTTATGGTTGTCTGGGTTTCTGGAATAGCTTTTTCCATAGTGGGTTAACATTGACATCTTACCTAAGAATAAACTTCAGTGAAGTGTGTGTGTGCCTGGCCTCCCAAGAGAAGAGGGGAGCCATGTAGGAGGGCATAAAAAGATAAGGGGGAAAGGAATAAGCAGAAAGTTTGGGTGGGAGTATCATGGCAGACAAGAGACAGAGCAATGAAGCGAGAGATGTACACATCTGGTGCAGAGCTTTGAATATGTGAGTGAAAACCTCAGTCCTGCTGAGCAGGCCCAGAAGAAGTCAGTGCAGAGATCCAAGAAGGTGACAGGTGGTGCCATGTGATACAGGCCTGCTGAGGAGCCTGATTTGACCTGCTGAGGGTTAATTGACAGTTGGGATGTAAAGTGCAAACTGGGGAGGTGAAAGAGGTGGTGGGAAGTGTGGGAATATAAGATGGCCAAGAACTGGAGAGAAGCATTTTAGTCAGTGATAGGAAGACAGGTGGATTGCTGAGACCTTGTGGAGAAAGAAGAGACCAGGTTTGTCAGGAGGAAGACAAGGTGCTTGTAATACCAAGGTTGTGATTGTGAGCACCAGGGTTAAATGTAGCTATCACAAACAGTGGAGGAAGAACTTCGTTGTCTTGCCTGGGTAAGAGGAATGAATTGCTTTGTCGCCCTTAGGATCAGACCCTTCGTAGTTTACCTCATGTTCTTCCATAGCCACACATAGGGAGAATCCTGCCCGTGTTCATTGAATGGGTAGAAGAATCTGAGCAGCACATCCAGGAGCCACCCAGCCACAGCACAGCAGGATGAGTCTGAGCAACAAACAGGCAACGCACGGCCCATTGCCCCTGACAGCGACTCTCAAAGCAGCTTGTCTCAGCTCTAGCTATTTATTTTCCAGAGCCATCTGACATTGCTCGCCCAGAGCTGAGGCAGAGCAGCAAGGCACTTAGCCAGAGTTCTTACTGCAGGGCCTGAGTGCAAGAGTGGGAAGAACATCCCATGTCCTTTCCCTGGGCCTGAACTCTGCCTTAAGGGTGTAGTTTGCTCTCAAGCTACTGCTTTGTGGAAGTCAATATGAATTTGTCATTTTAAATTTATTTTCACCCCGCTGTTACCATGAATGGCACTGAGCCACTCCTGACTAACCAGGGACTTACCATTTATTTCTCGTTCCCAGTTGCCATCACTCTGGACCTGAATTGCAAACACCCAGAACTCAAACTGTCAGAGGATCAGAAGAGAGTCTGGCGGGAGCCTGCATCCCCAGAGCCGGCTGCACCCTCTGTGGTCTCTCTTGTGGTGGGGAAGGAGGGGTTTGCAGCTGGAAGGCAGTACTGGGAGGTGGAGGTGGGGGACAGTGTGGACTGGGAACTGGGGGTGCTGAGTCAGGCTGTGCAGGAGACAGTGAAGAGACAGAAGGCAGAGAAACTCCCTGAGGAAGGATATTGGTCTCTGCGCAGATCCAAGGGGGACTTTTCTTCAAACAGAAAATGCTAAGATTGAAAAGAAAGATAATTTAAAATATAAAGTGATTGGGGTGTTTCTGGATTGGGAAGGGGGGAAAATCTCATTTTATGATGTAATTCAGACATTCCCTTTTGCAGAGATCCCTGCAGAGTTCAAGGAGAAATATATGTATTACCCATTTCTCAGTCCAGGGACCAATACAGGAAAGGAGAAGCCACTAGCAATCCACCCCATCACAGCCCCCATCCCTTTAAAACCTCTGAGAAAGGACAAGTGAACTAATTACTTTGGAGAAGTAAAAACAAAAAGCAGTCAAGTAGCACTTTAAAGTCTAGCTACTTGACTGCTTTTTGTTTTGATAGTATATAGACTAGCACGGCTTACTTGGTTACTTTGGAGAAGTAAAATTCTCTACAGGGAGAAAAGGGAATGTAAACATGGGGACCATCGGAAACTAAAAGAACTGAAGTAGAAATTGCACAGTAAATACAATAAAAACAGAAGACAGACAAAAGGCAGTGCACCTCCACAGTTGAAATAAAATATTCTGAAGAGAACAAGACGTGCCTTCAAATTTTTTTTATTTAACATTTGTTGTTTATAATCGGGGAAAATATTTAAATGAGAAAATCTTGGGGACACATGTTCAGATTCTGGGAAAAGCGTGATAGTGTGAAACAATGTGGCAATAGTTAGAAAAGGCATGATTATGGATAGTGGCCCACAAGGGAAGATGACAGGATCTTGCAGTTTCAGTTGCTACTTAAGAGCCATACAAATAAGATACATGAGATTTCTAATATAAAACAGGTGCCCCAAAGAGGCATTTTAGGTCTCCTGTATGACATCTAAGCCAAGAACGTACAGAGTGTGATTATGCAATACAGAAAACTGAAAATTTAAGGTTACAAAGTCTGTTTATGCCCTCAGATGTTTTTGCTACCTTTGTGATGGGATTCAACTAAAAGGAGTAGTGGTGTAATGTTGATGTATTTTATTAAAACGCTCAATATATTCAGCAAACTTTCAACAAGCCTCTGTATTTCTGTGATAGGGATAATTTTCCAATTATATTTATCACAGTTCTTGAGGTAGTTAATGAATACATGACCCCCAGATGTCATATTCTACTTTTCCCACACTAGCTCAACTTGTTTAGGAATTATTCAAAATTATTTTGAAATAGTATGTGTGCAGTTTAGACAACAGCACAGTTATTTCAAAATCGCTGTTATTTTAGAATAATTAGCTAGTATAGCTGTTGCCAAAGACTGCTTATTGGAACACAACTGAAAATGTTAAAAACCTGAAGATTTTTAAAATTAATGTGAGTATCAGCTGTCCAAGCAACACCATCTGAAGTGACCTATTTGCTTAACAAAGTACCATCCTGGCTGTATATACCTACCACTTAGACTTCTACACACTGCCTTCCATTCTTTGGTGCATCCAAAAACTGTTCTAGGTAAAATCCATCCTGGGGAGTGGTTGCTCTTATATTCTGACTGGGTGGGTCCAGGGGCAGAGTTATTCTGAGGAGGCAGGTTTGCTGAATGCAGCTGTACCAGGAAAAATTAGGTGATGCGAGTCCCTAGAAGGGCATATTAGGAGGTGAAATCCCCTAAGAACAGAATAAGGGGTCCAGTCTCTTCAAAGGGATAGGTCATGGAATAGAATTCCCGCAAAGATCAGATTATGGGAACATTTTAATTAGGGACAATTTATAAAATGTAATTTCACCTCCTCCAGGGAGGCTGTATCAGGGATGAGTCCTGCACAGTAAAAGCCTGGGAAGGGGATTTCATATGCAGGGTAGGCAATATTATGGGGCCCTATAATGGGTTCTGTGGGATGCAGTCTGAAATTGGAGTAGCACCGAGACATCTTCCCCATCAACCTTGGCTTCCTCTCAGTATGATGTTCTGATGGTCTACAAATTTCTCCACGACCTACACTTACGCAGTCATCCATAGGAAAGGATGTACCTGGCTGAGATATATGAATGCTTTAGCCATCCACTTTCATAGAGTGCTCTCATCATTGAGATGTGGACACAATAAATTATTTGGTGTATTAGTCTTATTAGATGTCCCAGTCATAGCACCAACCACACTTTCTGCTCATAGCTGTAGAAGCAGAACAAAGACATCTTCTGCCCTAAGGGGTTTCCAGTCTAATAAAAATCTTCAGATTTGTTACTATTTTGCACATTACAGCCACTGGATCATTCACATCGACAGCAGAGGTGGAGTCAAACCTACCTCTCCCTACAGCACAGGTCCCAACACACAAGCTACATGCTTGTCTTCAACCACCACTAGACTGGAACGTTTGAACAGTTTTGATTCCTTTCAGCAGAAGGTGGCAGCACTGGTGATACTTTTGACCCACAGCCCCTCCCCAGTAACGCCCCTCACTCCCGACCCACAGCCCCATCCACCTGATGACACCCCCCTCCCCAGACCAACAACCCACAGTCCCATGATGCACCTCATTCCATTCTTGTGTAAGTGGGGATGGAATTCACATCTCGCTCCTAACCCACATTGTTGCAGTGAAACACGTACCTTATGGCCGACCCTCAAGCCTCCATCCCACCACATCCCCCATTCAGTAACAGATTAGCCACTTGTCCAATGGTGCCCATGTCAGGGCTGCACCCAACTGGGCTGCTTTGGAAAATCAGTTGTCCCAGTGCCTGACTCACTCCCCAACAGGATTGCCTGGAGGGCCATAAGTAGAAGGAATGAGAAGCAGCCTGCACATGCTCTAGCCCAGGGCTCTGGAAACCATAATCCACCTCTCTACAGAGGCACTTGTAAAATTATACTGTTCTGGCTGCCTCATGACAGAAGGCTAGACACTATTTGTACTACAGGTTGAACCTCTCTAGTCCAGCACCCTCAGGACTGATTGGTGCCTAATAAGAGAATTCGCTGGATTACAGGAGGTCAGTATTGTCTAGCACATACCAACACTTCC
Organism: Carettochelys insculpta; assembly: GCF_033958435.1. NCBI lineage: Eukaryota > Metazoa > Chordata > Testudines > Carettochelyidae > Carettochelys > Carettochelys insculpta. The sequence goes on along the minus strand of NC_134158.1, from coordinate 16,541,515 downwards.
ACTGCTCACTCAGCTCTTCCATAGGGTGCCCACCCATCCCAGTTTTGGTGGGACAGTCCCATATTTGGCACACAACAATGGCATCCTGATTTATTTTGTCAAGGGAGGCTTAACTGCCCTGTATTTTCAGGTTGCCATCTGCTCCCACAACTGGGGGAACTGGGAGCAAGACTGCATGGCAGCCCCCCAAGCTGTCCCATAGCTGCCCCCCAGCTAGGAGCCAGACCCAGCCATGGCTGCCCTACTGGAGTGCTGCTGTCACCCCACACCCTCCCTCAGCTAGGGCAGCAGGGACCCAAACCTGCACACCAGCATGACTAACCCCCGCCCCACTTCCCTTGGCTGGGGGAGCCAGAGCAGCACCATGGTGGCCCCCCAGCTGGTGGAAGCCAAGAGCATCTCTGGCCAGGTGACAGCCTCCACAAGGCAGCCACCTGCTGACTCCCAGATAAGGTGACCATCTGTCCCATTTTGGCCACCGCAGCATCATTCCTCCTTTTCCATATTTGGAGGAGGAGATATGGTCACCCTACTCTTAGAATTTTGGGGGTAAATTACAGTCAAACAGCACAGAACACCGAGAGCCAGCACTAATGGCTGGAAATAAACTTTATGGGACCATGGAAACTTAGCCACACCCATGATAAGTGGTCATCCAGCTAACTAAAATCATGGTAGATTATGGGTGTTGCTGGATGAGAAAGTGCTGGACTAGAGAAGTTCAACCTGTAATACTGATAGGACATAGATGCATGTGTGTCTTTTTTATTTATGGTCCCCACAATGCCGAGATCATCATTGACATTTTGGGTCAGTATTTTTAAAAAGCCATCCATCCTCATGTTAACTTTGTTGTAGTTATTAGAGTTATGCCAGGGACAAGTTTAGCTTTTTTTTGCTTTAGTACAAAAACAATCACAAAAAAGTCAACACAGCCGATGTAGTGCTTCCTTACTGTCCAACAACAGGGAGGGCAGGACTCCATAAGAGTAGGCTATCATGTAACTGATTAATTTCAGTAATTGTAATGGGGTTTGGTCATTAGTTACTTGCTTTAAAGATCAATTAATTCAGCAAATTTACTCATCTGTAGCTTTTTAAACCAGCTTTGACAACAGGGCTGTTCACATTTTCCTTTTTAAAAAAAAGGAAATATTGCTGATATTTAAGCTAAGAATGCAACAGTTGTTCATGGCAAAGTTCTGGCTGCACCCTGAACTTCTGGCAGATGGTGTTTGCCTCAGAGACTCCCACAGCCTTTTTTCCCCCTTTACTAGGGGCAAGGGTCACAGCCCACTGAGCCAGCCTCATGATAATTTAGTTCCCAGTTTGGGGTAAAACCTTCCGTATCCCTGATTTCCCTCTCAGGGGAGACCATGCAGTGGTGTGGGGAAGGTCAGGGGTGAACCCCAGGCCCACTCTCTATTTTGAGGTTACAGCCCTGAGTGCTAAGTCAACAGCAGCAGATAGCATTTCCCCTACTCTGAGTTTGTCAGCTTCTTCCCTGGACCACCTCCCCAAACACTGCACCCCTCCCCCAGTACCTTTCCTCCAGTACCTAGGAAGTCCATCCTGCTCCTCCCCAGCACACTGGTTTGTTTGCAGTCCTCAGCTCTCCTCCCCACTTCCCTCTCAGACCTTGGGGTGTGAGCTAGCCTACAAAGAGATCTTTTAAACACCTCCCCCCCCACACACACAGCAGGACTGAATGGGCTGCAGGTGCACTGATTAACTTGCTACTTCTCACAAGCTCTTAATTGGCTCCAGGTGCCAGCTTGATTGTGCAGCATGAGGCTCTGGCCTGGTTGCTTAAGAAAAAGTAAATTGGCTTCCCAGAGTCCAGCATATGCATCCTCCAGCATGGGGGTGGACAGCCTTTGGCTGTATTTTATAGTTATCCTCTCTTTTCTCTGTGCATGTCCCATCAACATACCGCTACACAAAAGGCAACCGAAAAGAGGAAATTCTTGCAATTATTTTAGCTGCTAATTGTAATAAACAGGACTGGCCACATGCTCATGAAGAATGGAGAGCTCCTGATACAAAGTATTACAAAATGTATCTGGTGCCTTAAAATTACTTTGTAGCAGCTAAACTGATGACGTACAGTGAGTCTGATTTTGTAATACATTGATTTGAAGCATTATGATTATAAAGGTAAATTCATAGATGTACTCAGATGTTGTCTGCTGCCTGGTCGTACATTAATGTTTTTGTGGCTAGATCTGGAGGAATGTTTTCCTGCTGTCTTTTCAGTATGCTTTTTTTTTTACAGGCAATGGTGGAGGAGGGTCTGTGTTCTTCAACGTGCAGGAGGTTGGACTAGATGTTCATTGAGGTCACTTCTGACTTGAAAGCTGATGATTCTGTTCAATACTTCTGTAAAACTTGAGCCTGCCTATGTGCGTATTTCTCTGAGGGGGGATTTATCCTAGTCTGGGCTTTATTGATCTCACTAAATATGTCTGATTCTGTATTTCAGAGCAAACTATGTGTAATTCAGTCACATAATGAGGATGAATCAAGATGGAGGTTCTCCTAAAAAATCAGCTTTAGGAATTATGTGTGAGGCATTCTATGGCCTGTAATTCAGTCACATAATGAGGATGAATCAAGATGGAGGTTCTCCTAAAAAATCAGCTTTAGGAATTATGTGTGAGGCATTCTATGGCCTGGGTCAGCAACCTTCAGCACATGGCCCATCATGGTGATCTACAGGTGGGATACGGTGTACGACTTCAGTTCAATTCCCTGCTCCCATGAATATTTCTCTCTGATTTGCCCCCCAAAAGAGTTCAAAAGGTTTTGGTGCAGTAGGGAATGTATTTTTTTTCCTGCATGCCTTTGAGCCCAGTCACTATTCACTGTCTTCAGGTGTGTAACCAACAGAATTGTAAGTTAACCTGAGAAGAACATTGAGAGCGAGTTAAGTTCCTTCTAATGTAACAACCCAACACCAGAATGACCCATGATATTTACATATAGGAAGGGGTATCATATTATTTTGATATAACAATCACTGACTACTTCATTACAAATGAGTTTCCTCAATTGTAGCCTAATGAACATTTCACACTTGGAAAACAAAAAGAAGTTCTGTGGCATCTTATAGAATACAGATATTTTGGAGCATAAGCTTTCATGGGCAAAGGCCTGCTTCATCTGATGAAGTGTGTCTTTGCCCACGAAAACTTATGCTTCAAAATATCTGTTAATTTATAAGGTGCCATGGGACTTCTTGTAATTTTTGAAGATACAGACTAACTTGGCTACCCCTCTGATACATTTCACTCTTGGTCACTTTGGGAACTATGGTTCTCTCCCTAGAAAGGTTTCAGAAACAATATCATACAAAAATAAAGGCACGTCATCTTCAAAGGTTCGTATTTAGTTTAGTTCCATTTAATTGAATTAATACATCTACTTGAAAATCCTTGGAAATTCCAGTCTTTACTCACAAACCATAATTTCAGGCATGATACCCCAGAAACAGGAGACCCCCCCACTTTATTTTTTATTTACTTTTTTTTAGATTTCATAGAGCAAAATGTCAGAAGAAATCAGCAGATCATCTCATCCAACTCCTAGAGGACATCACACTTCACCAAGTGGAGAGGAGTAGGTTGGATATTGGGAAAAACTACTTCACCAGGGTGGTGGTGAAGCACTGGAATGCATTACCGAGAGAGGCAGGGGAATCTCCATTCCTGGAGGTTTTCAAGTCCTCTCTTGACCAAGTCCTGGCTGGGATGACTTAGTTGGAATAGATCCGGCTTGAAGCAGGGGGCTGGACTTGATGACCTCTAGAGGTCCCTTACAGCCTTATGACTCTATGATTGTAAGTTACCCCCTGGGTTCAGCCCAGTAACTTTGTTTAAACTAAAGTATTTCAGTCCTTAAGCGTCTAAACTGTAGCATGTGTCTGGTGAAACAAGGAGAGACCCAGGGACCAACAATGCCAGAAGCCTCTCCTCTGCCAGATAATTCATTGGTTCGGTTGCCCAAATGATTCCATCAGAAAACCCATCCGGCCAGTAAATGTGTGTCGGGGGAGAGGGGGAAACCAACGAACCAAAAAAACCACTCTTCTGGGATTAGGTAAAGAAGAGCTGTCACAGCGTTAAATAAATGACATGTTTTATCTCCATTGTACTGTTATTACTACTACAACTGGTAATAAATATTTGGTTTTATGTTTGTATTTAAAAGTAGATCCCAATTTCTGTGGCTGCCCTTTATCACACCTCAAGTTATCATAGATTCAGATGACATCCCGCCCACCCATATCTCCTTCAAAGTCATTGTTTTCAAATTAACTGGTGTCTGGTTAATAAATAGCTATATGGATATGAAAATCTGCCAGTAAATCCTCTGAGCTGCCAAGAAGATTCAAAGGTTCACTAGAGCTGCATGCCAAGGAGAAGGTGTGATGGGTGTACCACTGGATCCCATCTTCCAGGTAAGAAATCATATTACAGAAAAACACAGGACATAAATCCATCCTATTTGCAGCAACAGAAAAAAGAGACATGCAGATTCCAGGAATCCCACCTGTGTGATTTAATTTGGAAGTTAAAAACTGATTTTTTGTAGTTCATGTCTGCCAGGTGGATCTGCCACTGGTAAGAAAAAATTTGCTTTCAAGTGTATTGTGTTTTGTTGCACAGGATGTAAGGTTTTACACTTAACTCGCAAGATGAAGCATTTTGAAGCAGGACAGTTGTTTCTAACCCACGGAGTGTTTCGAAAAAGCTTCATACTGCTAATGGAATGGCATTATTTGGCCATGTGGGATATTTTATGTATAAACCATGTACAAAATTATGCAAAAACTCCACACTTGGGTTATGGTGCAGTAGCTATGTCCAGAATCCACCCTATGTTTTAAAGACAAATCACAGATGTATTTTTCTTTGCCATTCCAACAAATGCAGAACAAGAATACTCTCCTGGTGGTGAACAGAATGAATGGAAATGACAGAGAAAGATTGGGTTGAGTCGTTTCCTGTTTATACCAGTTTTATACTACAGGCTGAACCTCTCTCATCCAGCAACCTCGGAACCTGACCAGTGCCAAACAAGAGAATTTGCTGGACCACAGGAGGTCAATATAGTCTAGCACATTACCAACATTTCCACTGCTTATTCGGCTCTTAGAAGACATTTGGAGTAAATTACAGCTAAATAACAGCACAGAACACTGAGAGCCAGGACTGGTGGCTGTGAAAAAAAATTATGGGACCATAGGAAACTTGGTCACACCCGTAAGTGGTTATCTGGCTATCTAAAATCATGCCAGATGAGAGGGGTCCAGACTAGAGAGGTTCAGCCATTATTATCAACCTGCTGACTTCACTGGAGTTACTCTTGATGTGTGTGGGTGTTAATCAGAGGAAGATTGTCCATGTCATAATCACTTGTCTTTTTAGAAATAAGGAGATTTAGGAAACGAGGTGGAAAGAAGAAAAAATGTTCCACAGGTGTGTAAATATGCAAGCACTACAGTTTGAAATTCACGTCTCCTTGCATCAGACACTGAAAAAAGGCAAAGTAGGCTGTTAACTTTATTACTATGAGAATCATGGCATGTGTGGGAATTGAGGGCTGCTGTTGACACAGAATGACAGGTGTGCCCAATTTACAACTACGCAGTATTTTTCGTTATTTATAAATTGTCAGAAAAAGTATTGTTACAGTTTCTGACCGTATAGAATCATACGTGTGTAGGACTGGAAAGAATCCTGAGAGGTTATCTAGCTCAGTCCCCTGCAATCATGGCAGGACTAAGTATGATCTAGCCTATCCCTGACAGGTGTTTGTCTAACCTGCTCTTAAACGTCTCCAATGATGAAGATTCCACGACCTGCTTAGGCAATTTATTCCAGCAGTTAACCACCTTTACAGTTAGAAAGCTTTTCCTAATGTACAGCTTAAACCTTCAATGCTGCAACTTAAGCCCATTGCTTCTTGTGCTATCCTCAGAAGTCAAGAAAAATGTTTTCCCCTCCTCCTGGTATCAATCTTTGAGGTATCTGAAAGCTCAGCTCATGTCCGCTCTCAGCCTTATCTCCAGACTAGAGAAATCCTAAATTTTTTTTTCAGTCTTGCCCCATGAGTCCTATTTTCTAGACCTTTTATACTTTCTGTTGCTCTTTGCTGGATTTCCTCCAGTTTCCCCTGCCTTTCCTGAAAGGTGGCACCCCAAACCGGACGCACTACTCCAGCTGTGGCCCAGTCAGCATGAAGTAGAGCAGAAAAATTTCTCCCTGTGTTTTGCTTGTCAACAGTCTTGCTGATACATCTCAGAGGCTGTGTCTACACTACAAAAATAACTGCGAAGTTGCTTACTTCAAAATTGAGTGTCTACACACACCCTACTTCGAAGTTAAACTTTGAATTAGGGCACTGCTCCATTCCCAGGAATGGAGTAAGGACTTTGAAGTTAACTTGGAAGTAAGGGAAAATGTGCATAGACTATTTGCTGGCTTCTTTGAAGTATTGCCTAACTTCAAAGTTAGTTCTTAGTGTAGACACAGCCAGCGATGGTTGCTTTTTATTGCGGCAGTTTTACCCTGTGAACTCTTGTTTAGTTTGTGATCCACTATAAACCCAAGATCCCTTTCCACAGTACTTCCTCCTAGACAGCCATTTCCCAGCTTGTATCAGTGGAACTCATTGTCCTAAGTGAAATACTGGGCATTTGTCCTCATTGAATGTAATCTTATCTGCACCAGCTCATTCCTGAAGTATATGATATATGATATTAAAGGCCCAAATTACCAAATTCTGAAGTACTGGTAAGCTCTGCTGTGCTTCGTAGTTGTCTTCCCAGTCCCTAGTACTCAGTTTGGTTTCTTCAGTTTTCCAGCTGCTGTTCTTCTGACTCAGGCACTTCTTTACTTGGTTGCTTATACCTTTTCACACTGCATTTTCATTAGCTTCCCTCAATCAATATTAAACGTTGTGTTGTTTGTAACACACAGAACACCGAAGTTTCTTACATACACCATTTTTTGATGTTAACATTGTTTCATTTTATGGTTTCATGTCACTTTCTTCCTGTTTCCCTGAACCTTGAGAGTATTTTGTGTATTTTTTGGTACTGATTAATTTCTTCTCACCTATGTCCTCCAGCGTTATACAAGCCATGAAAATAAGATCATCTTTGTCCCATCAGCATTTTACCTATGGCATTTTTAGGAGCTTATTTTTTTTAGTTTAGGTCCTTGGTATTTTAATTTCCCCCAGCTTTCCTCCCTTCTATACTTTTGGAAATATAATGTTTTGGAGGGTCTCTTATTTTACTTGATGGAATAAAGTGGCATATTTCAATAATATTCCCATACTCGTTTTCTTTGCCAAGCCTTTAACATGCAATTTATCTTACAGCAAATTACAAGTATTGCTATAATTATTAACTTGTGTTCATAACAATGTCTGAAAACAAAGTGCCTTTTTCCCATGTGCGTTTACTAGATCCCACCAGGTAACTGGTTTTAATGCTTGTTCAGCTTATTTACTGCATGCAGTTTCTGTTGCATATGAACTAAATTTAGGGAATGCCTTGGAGAACCAAACCTTGGCTGCTTTATTTTTTTATTTTTATTTTATTTGATTGTTTTATTGCTCCTGGTTCAGTGATTTGGGGTACAGGTACTATTTTAAGTGAGCTGATTATACGATTAAAATTAGGGACAAAAATCTATTGGATTGTTCCCCAGAAGAGTACACCTCCATTTTGTTCTGCAGTAACCTTCAGGCAAGCCATTTTGGTTCTGAAGTTCCCTGGCAGAAGACATTGTAAAATGACCATGCTCAGTCCCAAAAGAGCAGTGAGGGCTGGATCTGCAAAGGTGCTCAGCATTGCAGCAGTTGACTGCTAGGTACACTTCTGACTTGTGGGAACTTTAGGCTTGTGTGAGCTGCCTGGGGTCCCTACACAAAGCATGGTGAGAACTAGATACCTAGCAATGAGATCCACAAAAGCCATCAGGCTGATCTGGGAACCCGCCAAGCTAGCCAGGAGAAAATATAGGAAGGGAGAGGTAGGGTCAAAACCCCTCCCTCGGAGGCAGTTAGGTGTCTTGACTCTCGGGCAGAGGAAAACTCCTATCTCTGCTTTGAATGCTGGACGGTAAGCCCTCATGTGAAGTTGGGTACCTAAGCCAGGGCAGCCCTTTTTCAGAACAAAACAAAGAGGAGAAAGTCAGCACACCAGGATTAGAGCATTCATTGGGTTGTGGGGTACACAGATTCAAGTCCCGCCCTGTTCTACTTATAGTAGGATAGTGAACCTAAATGTACAATCTCCAGGTAAACCCCGCACCCCTCCAATGGGCTACTGTGAATTCTAGAACTGGTCTCCTTCATTGCAGCTCATCTACTTTGGATGAAACAATTTATTATTCACTGAGATGGAGGGACTGACTTTATAGCCTGGTGGTTAGCTCACTTCCTGGGCGAGCCTGAAGTGACTGCCACAACTCCAACTGACAGCAATGAGCATTCGAAAGTATAGGTACAGAGTATGTTTGCTCAGTGTGCATGTCATGACGCAGTGCCCAATTCAGTCACTGAGAAAGTTGATAAAACTTCATTTAAACTCACTGTGCCCTTTCGATAATCTTCTCTTTGTCCCCACTGTTACCTAACCTCACGGCTGCCATTTATGTTTTGAGTTTCCTCACCAGGGGAGGCTGACAACATCTGATGCTGAACGTGGCGCTCTTCATGCCCTGTTGGTATTCTGAAAGCCAAACTTCCCCAGGCCCTGCTCAGCGATGGGTTCGTTATTTCCTTCTCTGACAACAATTCACATACTGACTTTTCTACAAACAGCCCATCTGGTGACAGGTAAGTAGAATTCTGTGCCAAACAGATTTTTAAGATACGCTGAATCATTACTTAGGAATGCAGAACATTGCTAACAGCAAAAGGAGCGGATCTGAGATGTGGAAAACACAGTACAAGGAGTGACTTCAAGAGCCCAATATATTTCTCTTCATGTAAATATGACTATTCAGCACCTCATTTGTGTTTTTGCCTTTCTGAAAGGGAGGGTGCTGTAGCCACAGCCTAAGTAATCCATACAGATTTGTGAAGGGAGTCAAAGGCAGAGCAGTATCCAAAGGCTAAAAGTGAATGCAGAAAATTTGAACTCTTAACAAGATGTAAGATGTGAGGGTGACAAATCACTGGAACTAAGGGCTGTGGGGGATACTCCATCGCTTGAAATATTCATGTCATGATTGCGTGTTTTTATAAAAAGTTTTTGATGCACAAATTATTGAGCTTGATTTAGGCCTGAATTACAAAATAATCAGACTAAAGGTCTGGTTTTAACATCTATGGACCTATGCTTGTTTGTTTTATGGATTTTTCATTTCAGAAAGTGAGAGTCTAAACTTTTTTATGTTCAGCAAACTTACCAAAATGAGAGCCAAAATGGAGGGAGGGATTGCTCAGTGGTTTGAGCTTTAGCCTGCTAAACCCAGGGCTGTGAATTCAATCCTTTAGGAGGCCATTTAGGGATTGGGGCAAATCAGGGATGGTGCTTGATCCTGCTAAGAGGGCAGGGGACTGGACTAGATGACCTTCCAAGGTCCCTTCCAGTTCTGGGAGATGTGTATTTCCAATTATACTTATTTATATTTAGTCTAACACAACACAATGAATCAGACAACATTCACAGATTCCAAGATCATAAGGGAACATTGTGGTCACCTAGACTGACCTCAAGTATGACACAGGACATAAAACTTCCCCCAAAATCTGTCTACCTATCAATCAGCAGAGTAGAGCCACTAGACTGGGTTCTGGAAGGAGGCTCAGCAGAGTGAAGTTGGATGACCATGGGAGAGACTGTTCCTTCCCTGGACCTCCATTTGTCCACCCAAATGTGTGAATGCTCTACATATAGCAAGAGAGAGACTGATCAGGGAAACTGAAGATTATTGCAAGCATTCATAAAACTTAATTACCCACTGGGAGAAGTAAAAAAACAGATTGACAGGGCCAGATGAATACCCAGAAACCATCTACTTCAAGATAGGCCCCCAGAAAGATCAATAACAGAACACCACTTGTCATTACCTATAGCCCCCAACTCAAATCCTGGCAACACATCATTAAAAACCTACAACCTACTCTGGATCATGATGCTACACTACAGAAGGGCCTAAGTGACACCCCTGTCCTTTCCTATAGACAACCTCCTAAACTAAGAAAGATTCACACCAGCAATCACAAGCTACACCACAGTGATACTAACCCTGGAACTCTTCCTTGCAACAAACCCTGCTACCAACTTTGTCCACAAATTTATTCTGGGTATACCATCACTGGCCCTAACCATGTTAGTTACAATCTCAAAGGCACATTCTTGAGCAACATTATATAAGCCATTATGGACAGCAATGCCCTGCCACTATGTACATTGGACAGACTTCACCATAGAATAAATGGACACAGAACAGACATCAAGAAATTCAATACACATAAGCCAGTCAGTGAACACTTCAATGGAGTGGGCCATTCTGTTAAAGACTTGAGAATTTGTGTCCTGGAGCAAAAAGAATTTAAAAATAGATTAGAGTGAGAAATTTGTGAGTTTGACTACATATTCGAATTCGACACATTAACAGGTGGTATGAACAGAGACATCAATTACCTCATGCATTACAAGGACTGCTTCCCTTCCTTTGATGCCCGTAATTATCTCAGGCAGGACAATTAACATCCCCTCACCCCTCACCTTCAATCCTATTTGATTTGTCAGTTTTTATTGCCTCTCTTTTTTTTGGTCCTCTGTACTTATGTCAGTCTGTATTGGAAAGAGATTGAACTGATGAAGTGGGTCTGTCCCATGAAAGCTCATCATCAAATAAATCATTTTGTTAGTCTTTAAAGTGCTACATTACAGGTGCTTTGTTTTGCTGGAGTGCAGCCTAACACGGCTGCCTCTCTGTTCCAAGTATTTTTTTTTTAATAACAAAAGTAACTTTCTCTCTGTTAAGCTAAAATCTTGAGCAAACAGAGCTGAATGCACAGGGGTGCAACACCACATTACAAAGTTTACTTTAAATAAAATGTAAGGCCATAGCCTGCTATGAAAATAGCCCTTCTCAGCATGGTGGGATGTAGATTGGAACTGTTTTCACATTTGGGTTAAAACTTCTATGTGGTTTTGGACAGGGATCCCCACCCAAAGCACATTAAATACATGTGCATGTGTCTCTATACAGACCAGCTTAAAATCCACACCCCTGGTAACATTGTCATTGGAGTCGCTGGAGAAGATGCTATCCTGCCTTGCTACCTGTCATCTCCAAGGGACCCGCTGAGGATTGCTGTCCGCTGGATTCTTCTGAGACCTCTTCAGAGCAAGGAAGTGAGTTCCTATAATGGAGGAACCCAAACGGAAAGGCCAGGTGAGGAGTACCGGGGCCGAACAGAGTTCTTCACATCTCAGCTGAGCAAAGGAAACCTCTCCCTGAAGCTGAAGAACATCCGGGTGACCGACAAAGGGAAATACGCCTGTCGGGTTGATGTGTCAGACTGTCAGGGGGATGCCTATGTTGAACTGGAAGTGACAGGTCAGTGAAACAGCTTCTTGGTTTACAGCACAGTAATCATAAATCTGCTAACATCTGGAAGCTGGATACAGAGAAGGGCCACATCGGTCCCAGGGCCAACTCCAGTTAAGTAAATTGGACTGTAACATGGGTGGTTTGGGAGCCGGGTGTGCCAGTGAGTGAAATAGTAGGATTACTCATGAGCCAAATACCCATGTGAAGTGCAACTGGCAGCAGAAGGCCACAAAACAAATAAATGTCACTCATTCCTCTTGTATGGTGGGGGGCTGAATTAAGTTAAATCTAGCAGGTGATTCCACCTCTGTTTTAAATGACTCTTACTCTGAACCCTCCCTCCTCCAGAGCTGAAGGGGTGGACGCTGTGGGGTGCAGGGGAGGGGAGCCTGCCCTGGCCCTCTATATGAGTGGAGCCCCCAGGCAAGTGGGGTTGTGACCTGGTGCCAGGGATCACAGTGCTGCTTACATTTGGCCTGGCTTTCCCTCCCTCGTGATAAGGCAGGTAAGAACATAAGAGCGGCCATTCTGGGTCTGACCAAAGGTCTGTCTGGCCCAGTATCCCGTCTGCTGACTGTGGCCAATACCAGGTGCCCCAGAGGGGGTGGACTGAACAGATAATGATCAAGTGATCTCTCTTCATCTTCAGCCTCAGACAAACAGAAGCTAGGGACACCATTCCTTACCCATCCTGGCTAATAGCCATTAATGGACCTAACCTCCATGAATTTATCTTGCTCTTTTTAAAACCCTGTTATAGTCCTAGCCTTCACAGCCTCCTAAGTAACTAGGGCACATGGTGCTGTGACCTAGTACATGTGGGTTCCCTGTTCCTCATTCAGGTTTGGCCCAGCTGCCTCTTCTTCTTGAGGAACAGCAGGTCTGAACTTGACTGGCACAATGACCCTGTGCAGAAGGTCACAAAGCCTGGAGTTGGGATCGAGGTTCAGCTCCAAGTGACAGGAGTCAATGGTAGTGTATGGTGGGTTTGGCCTCTTACCCCTGGCCCCACACCACTGCTGCCTGATGGCTCCGTGTATGGGTCCCCAGAAAGTCAGGATGCCACCTTCACTCCCTCCTGTCACACCCTAAGCCCCTTCCAGCACCGGATGATGTATCAGTGTTCATCACAGTCCCTACTTAGGAGTCTTGTGGGTTTTTCCACACAAGGAACCTTGGACGGATGGTTTGGGAGTGTCCCAAATCCATAACCCCTCCACTAGCTTTATACTCCGAAGTGTTAACAGACACCAAAGAGCATGGGGTGAAAAAGAGCACTGCATGCATTGAATAAGTCCTGTGGGAAACACTATTTAAGTATCATGTATATTTATCAGGGGCAGAGTTAAGGGTAGACCACCTTCATTCTGGCCTTTCCTAACTTTTGTATGTTTTGTTTTGCAAATTTAGCATTCTTTAAAAAATAGGGTTTCTTTTCCCTCCTGGTGGACTATATATTTATAGCTCTAGAAAGAATGCTCTACAGTATACAGAGGGAAGAGTGCCTTGAGGTGCATTTTATAGGGCACTATCTGACACACAGAAATGTGTATTGCTTTCTTGACAGCTCCCTATAGAATTCTTTCTCCTGACAATCCTGTTACTGGAGTCATTGGAGCAGATGTCAACCTTCCATGTCAGCTCTCAGTCACTAAGTTAACTGGAAACTTCAAAGTTCAGTGGAAGCTGCTTAACCCATCAGCATTAATCCATGAGTTCTCCTACCGTGGAGGAGTCCAGGCAGAGTCAGAAGGGGAGAAACATTATGGTCGAACAGAGCTGTTCATCGGTGAAATGAATCAGGGGAACTTCTCACTGAAGCTCAAGCACGTCCAGGCCTCTGACAAAGCAGAATACATATGCAGCCTAGATTCTGAGAACTGGTATGATGAGATGGTGGTGAAACTGGATGTAACAGGTTGGTGAGCTAGTGTCTTTGTTTATGACAAGCACATGCTTAATCTTTAACACCTACTAGATATGTGAAGGCTGGGGTGGGCTGAGGAGGGGACTAAAAGTTTAGTGCAGATTTTTTTTTTTAAGATCGGTATGGAAAAATTAGAAATTTTTGGAAAAAATCGAGAAAAAATGTTACAGGAAATATTTTCTCTCAAAAGCTATGTCTACACTACAAGGTTTTTTTGAAAAAGCCAGGCCTTTTTCAAAAAAATCCACAAAGTGTCTACGCACAAAATATGTTCCTTCAGTATTAAATCAAAAGAATGTGGCATTTTTTTCCGGCAGCCAGATGAGGAAGATTGCCTTTTTTGAAAGAATATTTTTTTAAAAAGATGCATGTAGATGCTCCGGGGGCCCTTTTTTCAACAGACAGGGCTTCTGGTTCACCAGGCAGCCCTGTTTGCTGAGCTTCTGGTCGGCTGTTCGGTTGAGAGAGTGGCCAGACTTTCCAGCCATGCTCTCAACAGTGCTAACTGCGCTTTTGATCTGCTTAATTTGTGTAGCTGCCATCTTTCAGAAAAAGTTATTTTTCAGAAGAGATCTTCTGGAAGAACTTCTTTCAGAGGATTGCTGTAGTGTAGCCCTCATCAGAATGAGCAGTGATAAATGAAGGAAAGTATATATTTCTGAGTATATATTAGAAAATATCTAACATATTCTATAGGTTCATAGGATGGCTAAGGTTGTCTATGACAGTTTCTGTACGTGCCATGACAATACACTATTAAATAATCTGGTATTACTATGAAGTTTGAATATATACCCAAAGAGTCTCAATAATTGTAGTCTAATAACATTATAGCAATATTTATATCCTAAGATTTTTCTCTAAAAACTTGACTTCCTTATGTATGTGCATGGTAAAACTAGGTCAGGTGTATTTACATTCCATATTTTAGACCAAAGTAGCTAACTTTTTATTTACAACAGTATTGATTCTTTCTATCATCAACATTTATATATTTTTTCCTATCAGCCAATAGACAAAAAGAGAGACACCATAGAACCATTTTTGTACAGGCGCAACTCCATCCCTAATATTAGGTATATTTCTCATTATTTACAAAAACCTAAAGAATTTATATGTATAATTCTTTATGTCATAAATTTATCAACCAGTTCTTTTTGTGTGCTACCTAAATTATACATGGTACATTTCTCCTTTTTAAAGAAGTAAGTAAAATTTGTTTTCATAAACAAGTAACTATGAATATTTCAAAATTTTCCACAAATTTCTGTTTTTTTTCCAGAGAATTTTTTGCCTTTACAATTTCCAGAAATTTAATGGTCCTACTGCCTGTCAATGTGAAACTGAGGGACCAAATCTTTATCTTGAATTACTCCACCAGAGCACATTGACTTTAATCCAGATGTGTTTGGAACAAGGTAGTTAGGAGCTGAGGCACCCGGTGCCTTTACTGAACCATATTCCCATTTGAAATGTAGTCTCACACATGTAAGGCACAAAAAAACCACAACAACAAAACACAAAACTCCCCCCAAAAACGAACCAAATGCAACCACCCTGAAGTCCGTGGCAGAAATTCTTCCCACTGAGGAGTAAAACAGACCAACTCTGGTTGTTGCTCACAGACCCATCTGCAGGAGAACTTGTACTTAAGATTCTCCTGTTTCTTACTTTAAGATAGAAGCATAAAATACTCTTGTTGGCAGGCTGCAAAGTGACACTGTTTTATTTCTTGGACTCCAGAACTGTAATACAAGAATCCAAAACAGAGAGAAGCAAAGCAGGCAGCTCCCTTAAGGCAGAAAGACAGAATTCCACCCACCTTGCTGTGTACTAGCTGCCTCACAAACCCCTGTAACCCTTCTAATGGCTGAGTCAGAGCTTCAATTCCATCAACTTTCAGGGGCTGAGCTGCTTGAGAAGGCTCCTAGTGACAGCAAATGAAGCATGTGTCCCATATGGAATGAATACAGAGAGTTACCCAGAAGACACTCTGTGCATGAGAATTCACATTGCAACTGAGCCCAAATATTTTGGTGAATTGACTTTTTATAGCTCAAAAAAAGCATCTTCCTCAAACTATTCATTGACCTAAATTCAGCAAATAGCTTTACTGGGGATTTTTTTCTCTTTGAAAACACCTGAAACATTTCATTTTGATGACTGTATTTTTCAATTTTTCAGTGTTTTGATGTCAAACAGCATTTCAGTTTTATATCTCACCAGTCTTTTTTTAAAAAAAAAAAAAAAAAAAGTCAGGGGGGCAGGAGAGATGAAAACATCCAAAATCAAAATGAATTGCAAAACCAGAGGGAAAAAATGTTGAAGGTTGACACAAAATTTTGGAAGATTCAAAACTGCTTTTCAACTTAATTTAATTTAAAGAGTTTAATCTACCTGCTGAAAAAGGTGGGAAAATGTGTTCAATTTCAAATCAAAACAATATTGGTGGAGGGTTTGATGTTCAGCCCTAGAACCAAAAATCCCTTATTCACTCAGCTCTAATCTCCACACAGGTCAGTTCAGAATTCTCCCCCCAAGTAACCCTGTTATCGGGGTAATTGGAGAGGATGTGATCCTGCCCTGCCAACTCTCAGACACCGTTATCCCTGCAAGCATCGCTGTTCAATGGATCCTTATCCAGCCCTCTAGGAAACCAGTCAAAATCTTCCACAATGGGAGGTTCAATGAGGACTGGCAGGGCATGAGATCCTGGGGCAGGATGGAGGTCTTCAGCACAGAGTGGACTAAGGGGAACATGGCTTTGCAGCTGAATAACGTCCAGCTCCCTGACAGAGGGAGATATGTCTGCAGTGCAAGAGCTGGGGACTGGTTTGAAAAGGTGGACATAGAGCTGGAGGTGACAGGTCAGTGCCTTCTTTTCATTCATTGTAGGAATGGTGACTGCCCTGGAATGTGGGGCTTGAGGAAAGAGAGAAAGGTGCCAGATCTGCCCTGGGGTACACCACGGAATCTGATGGAATTATAACATGGAGCAAAAAGGAGCAGAGTGTCTAGATCATACAAGTAGCAGGTCTCTTTAGACCCAGACAGTCATGTACTCACCATTTCAAGTGCACCCAACACAGAGCGTTCTCTGCACAGCAGAGAAAAAAAAATGTTACATCTTCCCAGCTAGGGTACTCAAGAATTCCATTCTTCCATCAGCGTAGATACTGCCTCTTAGAGACGTGGATTACCTGTACCTTCCATCAGCATGGATAGCGTCTACACTAAAGTGATAACACAGCTGTGCCCCTGTAGCATTTCAAGTATAGACAACTCCCCTCTTCTACCCTCTGGCCTCTTCTAGCCTCACTCATTAGCCAGCCTCAGGGACACAAATTTGCAATTTGCAATGCACCCTCTGCTTATTGTACCTAGACCTGCTTGGCTTAACCAAGAGATCCTGAATGGGATGAAAATCAAAAGGGAATTGTATAAAACATGGAAACTAGGGGTCTGTTCAAAGGAGAATACAACATAACACAGGAATGAAGGTGCAAAAATCAGAAAGGCAAAAGTACAAAATGAGCTCAATCTAGCTGAAACATAAGGGAAACAAGAAAACGTTCCACATGTATATTAGAAGCAAGAGGAAGACTATGGACAGGGTAGTCCTGGTCAGTGAAGGAGGAGAAACAGTAACAGTGATTGGTAGTAGGGATAGAACTCATGGGCCGTGTCTACACTAGCCCCAAACTTCAAAGGGGGCATGGTAATTGGGGTGCCGGGAGATTACTAATGAAGCACTGCAGTGCATATGCAGCACTTCATTCGGCTAACTCTCCCCTGCGGCAACTTTGGCGTGTGAAACTTGGAAGTGCCAGCTTGCATGTAGCTGCGGGTACTTCCAAGTGCCTGCGCTCCTTCAAAGTCCCTCTTCGAAGTAGCGCAGGCACTTTGACATACCTGTGGCTGACCCACGGCAATGTGTGAGCCGGCACGTCCAAGTTTCACACTTCAAAGTTGCCGCAGGGGAGATTTAGCCTAGTGAAGTGCTGCATATGCACCACAGCACTTCATTAGTAATCTCCCGGCACCCTAATTACCATGCCCCCTTCGAAATTCAAGGGTAGTCTAGACAGAGACATAATTTCATGGCTCTTAGCTCCATGGATTCTCCCCTAGGAAAGGGTCTCTTTGTGCAGCCCTGTACTGCATGGAGGGTAGGTATGTGAGATGCTCATGGTCACTGACAAGTTGAAGACTGCAGAAGCTCCATGGGTCAGGGAAAGGAGAGCCCTCTGATGTGCAGCCACACAAATATTGCTTAAGGAGAAGGTGAACAGAGGCGTTGTGTGGTTTGAAACAGCTCAGATAGCAAACATTCATCTTGGGCTTCATGCTGCCAATGGGCAGACTCTCTGCAAACATCTCAGTCAAATGGCTTCTCCTGAGAGCCTCATAATTAAGTTGTGTGAGCTCTTATAATGGAGGAGTCCAAGCAGAGAGACAAGATGAAAGATACCAGGGTTCAGCAGAGCTCTTCAGCACCTAAGTAAGGAGGTATCTCTGTTTAGTGGCAGCACATGCACCTCTCTAGTGCTGGACTATATTTCTGCTACGTGTCTGCCAAGGACTGGCATGAGGAGCTGCCCTTTGAACTGCAGTGTCTTCTTGCTTTGTGCTAGATGAACAAATATACTTATCTGAGTATTACTCTGGGTAGTAAAATAAAGATAATATTCTCTGCATCTGTTTGATAGCACGCTATAGTTACAACTCTAATGGGAAACTGTAAAGATACTGATTCAATGGGGACTGAAACTTCCTTATTTTTTTCCTAAAATGAGCACTGAGTCAAAGAACTCAAAACAAATTTCAGTTGACTCAATGTGATTTTTTTCACAAATTTCCCTTCCCCAGTTTGGCCATTTTGAGTATTTTTTACCCATTTTTTGTTTCTTTATTTTAAACTGGACAACTTTAAAGTATAAACAGCATTTTGACTTGAGAAGTTGGAGCAAAATATTTTGCCTGTATTTTAAAAACCATAATTAAAAATATTCATTGAATCCAATGCAAGAATAGATTTGGCTCCTTCAAAAATGCATATTTTGGCAAAAAAAAAAAAACACAACCCACAAAATTCCCCCATCTCTGATGCTGAACTGTCACACTGGCTTGCTATCAGTATTGACATCACTCTGAATCAAGGGCTGTTTCGTGCACTCTTACTATCTGCTAGTAAAGGTGGCCAAGGCTAGGTCAGGATAGAGTCATGTTAACTGCAGGCATCAAATGAATTGTTTGCTTTAATTTATGGTTGCATGCAGTGTAATATCATCACAGATAAAGGGAGCTCCATGCTGTATCAGCTGTAGCTGAGTAGCTCGGTGAAGAACTCTGATTATTTTTCCCCCAAAACAACCCTGCTTATGGCCCTCATGGTTTCGCTGTATCCAGGATGAGATCCTAAGCAGAAGTAGATGAACAGCAAAGTAGCATTTACAAACTATACTTTGGGTCCAGACAGGCTTGCCAATGTGGGGGAAAGCAATGGGAAAACTGCCAGAGAGACTGGTAATTCAAAGGGCTCAGGGGACCCTGAATGCTACTGCTGCTATCATAGAAGTGACAGCAGCCAGAGCCTTAAGCCCTTTACATCATTGCTGAAGTGCTACATCACACACCTCTGAGAACTGGGAGGTCATCTAGTCCAGTCCCCTGCCCTCTTGGCAGGACCAAGCACCATCCCTGACACTTATTTGCCCCAGTCCCTAAATGGCCTCCTCAAGGATTGAACTCACAACCCTGGGTTTAGCAGGCCAATGCTCAAAACACTGAACTATCCCACTCCAGGTAGTACAAAGAACTGGGAGAGGGCACTGCACTCTGGGCATCACTGAGGGCTACCTGGACCCTGGTGCTGCATGCTACAGATTGGCTGTCCTAGGTCCCGCCCCTTCTGCCGGAGGCCCTGCCCCTTCCAGGACATGGAGCTGGCCCCCCATACCTTACCCAGGGGCCAGTGGAAGGTGTCAGAGCCCCAGGTCTATATCAGTTTCTTTGAGCGACGGATCTCACCTGTGTAATTGCTTCATCCCTCACAGCAATAAAAAAAGGCAAGACCAGAGGAGCTTTCAGAAGGGGTGGCCACAGTCACAGGAAAGCTCCAGGTAAGAGAACAAAGAAGAAGAAGGACAACAACGAGTAACAGGATCAGAACTTCCATGGGATACTGGCACTGAGGATATGGATACTATGCAATGAATGCCATGCTGCTCTTAGCTCTGTTAATCACTGAGCCAATAGCGGACTAAATGGAGGCCTTGTAACCTTGGGTGGGCTAGACGTCACTGACTATCTCCAGTGCCTAAACAAAACAAACGAAAAAAAACGCTACTCCCACTGCAATACAGTACTGGCAACCCAGAGTTCAGTCTGTAAAGAATTTCAATAAAGATTGCCCAGCGTCAGCCTTCGTATATTGAAGTTCCAAAAGAAAGTAAAGAAATGAACTTAAATAACTTTACCAAATCTTACAAGGAAACAATCTAATTCGTGCAACAGAACACAGCTGTTTTATTACCCAGAGATAATGTCCAGAATTACAATAAACTTAAGTAAATAGAAAACTCAAAGTAAAATGTGAACAGTTCAGTCCACATAAGCACAGTAAGTACAGACTTGGAGGTCCCAAAAGCTTAGCTTTAGTTTACTGAAGCCTCTGTTTGTACCTCTGATCATCAAATCTGCACCATATGCTGAGTCTGAACCACATCTCTGCTTGCTTGTCGGGAATCTTCCACTGAAATCCAGGCAGCCCCTTCCTTTGCTCTTGATCACTGCTAGGCAGGTAGCTCACTTTTGAACTAGTCATTTAACTCACAAGTGAACAGGCTTAAAGAAACCCAGCTGCAAAGTGCTCTAGAATGAGGAACAGTCTTCTCCCAGCTCACACAGGATCTACAGAACCATCTACCCTGCTGGCTTTCTCATGAAATCTGACCCCAAACTACTGGATCCAACTCCCGAAACATCTGGGTGGAGTGGTAAATCCGCCCAGCAACAGTAACACTCAACTCTCTCTTACCACCCTCTCCGGGGTCTCTTAGGCTGCGTCTACACGTGCATGCTACTTCGAAGTAGCGGCAGTAACTTCGAAATAGCGCCCGTCATGTCTACACGTGTTGGGCGCTATTTCGAAGTTGAAATCGACGTTAGGCGGCGAGACGTCGAAGTCGCTAACCCCATGAGGGGATGGGAATAGCGCCCTACTTCGACGTTCAACATCGAAGTAGGGACGTGTAGACGATCCGCGTCCCGCAACATCGAAATAGCGGGGTCCTCCATGGCGGCCATCAGCTGGGGGGTTGAGAGATACTCTCTCTCCAGCCCTTGCGGGGCTCTGTGGTCACCGTGGGCAGCAGCCCTTAGCCCAGGGCTTCTGGCTGCTGCTGCTGCAGCTGGGGGTCCGTGCTGCATATACAGGGTCTGCAACTAGTTGTTGGCTCTGTGTATCTTGCACTGTTTAATGAAAGTGTGTCTGGGAGGGGCCCTTTAAGGGAGCGACTTGCTGTTGAGTCCACCCCGTGACCCTGTCTGCAGCTGTGCCTGGCTCCCTTATTTCGATGTGTGCTACTTTGGCGTGTAGACGTTCCCTCGCTGTGCCTATTTCGATGTTGGGCTGAGCAACGTCGAAGTTGAACATCGACGTTGCCAGCCCTGGAGGACGTGTAGACGTTATTCATCGAAATAGCCTATTTCGATGTCGCAACATCGAAATAAGCTATTTCGAAGTTGGGTGCACGTGTAGACGTAGCCTTAAAGAGATAGCTCCTTGTTAGGCGCATGGGTTACAGCTGCACCAGGACAAAGTCTCAGGGACCGACCATGATTGTTCTTTCTAAAGCTGGGCAGGCAGGGAACAATCTTCTAATCCCCATGCCAATTTTTGAAAGTGCAAAAAGGATGGGACTAGACAACTGACAGTGGATTACTGAAAGTTTGCCCCATTCTAGTCATTCCCTCTAAAATATCTGGCACTGGCAATGGTCAGAAGGCAGGATATAGATCTAGATGGGACATCACTCTCATACAGTATGGTCATTATGTTCAAATGTTCTTAAAATCAGAAACTGGACAAAATTAAAAAAATTCAAAAAAAAAAAAAAAAGAAAAAAAAATGTGTGAATCAGTCCATCTCCTCCACTGCCTCAGTAGAGTTGGCTCACTAACAATATTTCATTGTGATATTTTCAAAATGTTTTGTTTTTATTTTGACCTTTGAAAAAGTTAGTTTATTTTTTAACTATATTTAGCATCCTTTGGAACTGTGAAGTCATGTCACATTGTAAAAGTGGAATGTATCAAATCAAAAATGTCAAAACAAAAAAGTTTGACAATTTCACAATTTTTTCTTTCTTTTATTCACATAAAAAAATGACGATGGACACTTTACCTTTAAAAGTTTTGGTTTTGATGAATAGGCATGTTTTGATGAAACAGCCTTTAGCTAAAAATTCCAGAATGGCTATATTTGAGACATCCATACCTAGAGGCCCCAGTGAAGATCAGGACATGGTGGTGATGTGTCCATGTACATTATATGCAATATAAGAGACACCCTAGTCCAAATTACTCACACTCTTTTAGATGCTGCTTTGTTCATTGATGATTGTGGTACACGTCATAGGCCAAGGATAATGCCCCTCCATCTCCTCTACTCACTATCTGGAGAAGTTTGTTTCAAAACTCAATGCCTTTGAATGACCTGTCTGTAACTGCAATGCCTAGAGAACATATTTTTCACCTTGTGTATCTATAACTCGTAACACTTCTCTGTGCCCACATCTCACGATGACTTTGTGTGATCCCATTGGGTTAGCACATGGGATCCCTGCTTCTCTAAATATCCCAGCTGGCATCAGGAGGCTTTGGGTCACACCATTGTTTCACCACAGCCCACTACCCTGCTCTCACCAATGCTGTTGGCAGAACGGGAACAGATTTGTATCCAGTATCTGCACTCAGAAGCGAGCACAAAATGCAGGCAATAATCTACTCCCTTTCCTTGCTCAGAGGTGCCCCTTTCAATGTGAACAGTCCCAATGGGCAGGATTTTAGCTGTATATTTTGCCTGGCTCCATCCTCTTTTGGAACACGCCTTCAGGTGTATGAAGGGTGATAGCAAATCACCCCTGACTCCTCTCTTCTGCAAACTAAATAAGCCCAGTTCCCTCAGCCTCTCCCCACAAGTCACGTGCTCCAGTCCCCACCTGAGCACCAAGAGAGCAGTGCCAGTGAGGTCAGGTGGAAGCTGTTCTGGGCCAAAGAAATTTAAAGATGATAACATTTCAAATATCACCGATAGTCTCTGCATTTCCTCTTGGGGACAGTGGCAGATAGGGCATAAGCCCTAAGAGGTGCATATCACAATGGGATGCCTCTAAAGGGGGGTGTCACAGAGATCTCTATTCACTGCCAAGGCATTTTCACGTGGGTTCCCTGGGGAATAGCTCCACCTGGTCTGATACTCCCTTCTCTCTTCTATCTCTCCTGTCTCATGCTCCAAAAGTTGCACTAATCCCTCTTCCTGGCTTGGTCTTCGAGCCAGGTCACTGTAGCCTTCCCATTCCTGGGTATAAAATTCTCACTGGATTGGCTGTCTGGGTCCATTCCAGCTCTAGGATTCTACAATTCTAGTTCCTGATGTTGGGTTTATATCCATTGATCCTTTGGTGCATAGCCTATCTGGTTTGTCCAATCTTTATTACAGAGGGAAATGCTGAAATTAAACAGATTCTTGTTATTGTGCCTCTGAGGTGAAGTTGCCAATAAGGAACGTATAAATCAGGCCTTATTTTTTTAAATTAAAAAAAAATCTGCATCAAATGCCCCAGAAACACTGGGTTTTTTTTTTTAAAGAAAGCCATCCAAATATTTTTGTGACACGCTGGATCACAGAGATCCCTTCAGACTGTCAACAGATGAGCAGATCATACCACTGAGCCAGTTCACCTGCTGTTTGGGGCACCCTGCCAGCCTGTCCTCATAAGTCACATGTTCTGATCTACCCCAGTAAGTCATGGAGTTGAGGTAGCAGCCTCTCAGTAAAGTAGCACAGACACTGATAACAGCTCAGTTGTGGGAGGGCTCAACTACAGGGACTTGACAGCACCAAATAGGACCAAAACCCCAAATAAATTTGTCTTACTCTGTATATAAATGTTTTACGTAGAAAAAGCTCATAAAGTTAACCTCTTATCAGTGAGAGAGAGAGATGCACAGGTGTTGCTGCTCCCCAGGTAATAATTCTTTACTCTAGGTTTGATAATAAACAACAGTGATTTTATTAAGTATAAACATAGTCTTTAGGTGGCTGCAAGTGCGGACAAATTGCTCAAAGTAAGTTACTAAGTTAAAATAAAACATGCCAGCTAAGCCTAGTACAATGAGAAAAGCTGTTACAAGTCATAATTCCCCACCCCCGTCCTTACTTCAGGAAAAATCCTTCAGGGTAGAACTGTTGTTTTTCTGACCTGATCCTAGCTGCTTCTCACCACTCTCCCCCATTCCATTTATTTATTTATTTTTACCCCCTCAGGTCTCCTCCTGTGCCATCTTGGGGTGGGTAGCAGTCTGAAGTCAGCTAAAGACAATCAGTGTTTGCTTCCCGTTCCTTAAATGGATTTTCCCTTGAGTTGAAAGTCTTTGTTCCATTCTCCCCACCCCAGTAGAAAAAATACCAAATTCAATATGGATTCCAGGAACAGGTGGTAAGATCACATATGTGTGAAGGAACAACCACAGTTTAGGCTTACCAGAAAGAACAGGACTATTCACAGATGATTGCCTAGAGCACAAAGGCATTAAATTTCTTAAGTACCACTAATGGCTTTCACTTGGAGACCCAAATTAATAAGCGGGTTTCACATACAAGAAAGATACATGCACACAAATAAAATTTAAATCTTCAGAAAATTACAAGATGACAACTAAAATTATAGGTTACTTGCCCAGTTTTGTGTAAATCATATTCAGGTTATGCATATACAAAACATGTTTCCATAAAAAATGGGAGAAAAGTATCACAACTATGCTGGAAAAAGGTCAAACCAAAAAAAAAAAAAAATCAGTGAGAAGTGAAAATATTTTATGGCAAAATATGGAATGAATACATCATGACAATGAATCAATGAATTTTTTTAAAAATGCAGATTTTTAAGCTTTTTACAACAAAATACATTTATGAAAACTTGATTTCAGTTATATGAGTATAAAATCAACATGAACATCATGTTATATTTAATCCTCTTTAATTGAGCAAATTCTCATTGTTGTTTCCTTGTGTGAATTTTTAAAGAATGGGAAAACCTCCTCTGAGAATGAACAATTGGTAAATGTGAACAACAACAACATGTCAGTTACACTGAAAAAAATCACCTGCCCCTCTTGATAATTAAGGTAAACTCCAATTTTCTTGATTTTTTTCTGAACACTAACTCGGGTCCATGGGTCTGTTTTTGCCCAACAATCTCTCCCAGTCAGACCCAGAACCCAGAAGCCATCTTTTGGGGAAAGGGAAAGTTTTCCCTTTCTCTCTATGGATTTTCTGGCTACCCCCACATCCCATTCAGTGCTGTCCCCAACATCCACCTCCCAGTAGTGCTTTCCATCTGTGAATCCTTCTAAGCCCAACACACAGACAGTCGAATCGAACCTCTTTGGATTTGGTGGAAGTTTCTGAGGTTGTGCTACATAGGTAAAAGCCTTCTTATCCTGATCAATGTAGAGGTTGGGGTGAGCTGTGTCTGCATCAGGAGTGATGTCATCTACAGGAAGAGAGTTTTCTTTGTGAGTCTCACTCCTATAAAGCCAGTACAAACTGGAGGAGGCGGCACATATACACTATAAGCCTTCACATCCCACCTCTCCTCAGACATAGCTCCCACTGATTTCAACTGGCAGAGGGGAAGGATGGTTGCCTGTGTAAGAACTGCAGGATGTACTGGAAGTGCTGTAACTGCAGGAAGTGTGGCACACTTGCCAATTCAATGTTGCACTGAACTATTTTGAAAACTAGACTTGCTTGATATTTATACAAAAATAAAAGTAATCCAGGACTAGCACATTATTACTCAAACTGGGCTGGATTCTGATCTTATTTGCACAAGAGTGAATCCAGTGTAACTTCAATTAAAATAAGGGGCAGTAAAGTACGCTATCACTATCATAACTGAGACCTGAATTGGGCCCCTACGTCAAGCATTACAGGGTCTTTTATGTGTGAAGTATGGCAAAAATATATTCCTATGACAGTTTCCTGTGGTGAGAAGTTCATGATGAAACACAGAACTGGATTATTAAGAACTCAAACACTGGTCTTGTTAACATGCCCCTAGTGCTATCATTGTAAATAAATAAAATGCAAACAAACAACAACATATTATAATTACTTGTTAAAATAAGTTTTACCTAGTAATAAGACCTAGGTTTTGTTCCCTGCTCGGCTGCTGTCTGAGGTTGGTTGGGTTGCATAAGCTTTCTGATTGGTGGTTTTCTCCTTCGTAAGCTCAATACAGTGCCAACCTTATCAGGAGCTAGAGGATGTTTTATTGTTTGTAAAGGGCTCTGTGATAGACACCCAACATGGCTGTAACATGGAAATTAACTGCACTATCTGCACTGTCAGACCACCATCATTGTGTGCTTTCTCACCCCAACATCACTTTCATCTTTTCTCACTATAGTTATTATAATCAGCAAGATCATAGTCAGTCTTCATTATCATCAGAGCAACAATCCCACCACTGCTTCCATCACTAGTAAATACTTCATAAACTTCACTGACTCGTTACTGCACGTTTGTCACCACTGCAGTGCCCATCATGGGCCCATCATTACTGCATTACAATTCTTACTGCAATCATCATCCTTGCCACTGCAGCTTCTTTGTTTTCACTGTAGGTAAAAGCCAAAGGCCTCTTTAGGCACTTCTGTGAACCCTGTTCCAAGTAATCAGAAAGGTCCCACTCCTGTTATGTATTTAAATACCTAATTCCAATTGGTATCATTATTTTTCAGGGGCTGGGCCAAAGTGATATAAGAGCACAGTTATGTCAGAGAGTAGCTGGCACGCCATAGGGATCAAGGGACCAGACTACCCCTCATGGGCTCCATAAAAGGGCAAGAGGTATCTCACGCTCACATGGGAATAGGTGCCTGACTACTTAACTAGGCAGTTAATTTGGCCGGAAAGCAGAAATCACTGATGGGAAGCTCTTGAGGAGAAAGGAAGCAGCCAGAGAGTTAGAGAGCATGCAGACAGAGGACACATCAAGCAGACCGTGGACAAGTTTCCTTACAAGCAAACATGATAAAGAGACAGAAGCCAAGCAAGAGGCTGGGAAAGCCCCCAGAGCAGAATAGCAACTCAGGGAGCCATAAGGGATAGGAAAGAGCTGGTTCTGGCTCTTCCAAACAAGGACCCTGAAAAGGAAAGCCAGTGGAGATGATGGGTCAAGGTTTCCTTACTTACTCCAGCCAAGTAGTTTGGCGAGACATTAAAACATGGAGATCTAGGACTGTCTAGATCCACTAGAGCCAAGGAACTTCCAATTCTCCTTTATCCCGAAAGGGACTGAGAATATTAAAGACCAAGCCAAAGGGTGAGACAGTGAACTTGACAAATATAGAATTGAGGGTAGAGGCAAGGGGGGTTGGAATCAGGTGGTGAAACTCCATTCTGCCAGAGTGGGTGCTACCAGAAACAAGCCCAAATTGCAAAGCACCATTTGGTTGCAATGAGATTTATGCTCTGCAGACACTTAGATATTTTTGAAAATCACACCACCAGTCATTACTCAGTGAAATTTCTCACTGGGGATGATTCTTATCTGACTGGTCAAGTCAGCAGAGTTGTAGTGGTGTGAAATTGGTATAAACAAGGTCAGACTCAGGACTTGAAATCAGTTTGGGGGCGAGGAAGTAAGGACCCTAGGAGCTGTGTCTCTAATAAGAACAAGTTGCTTTTCTAGTTTGATAATAGTAGCAAACATGCTGATGTCTTTCATATTGGACTATATACTAATGTATTGTGGCTGTCATGCTATATCTATCATCATAGTATTAGCACCTCTATGTGTTGTGTTTTCTGTTACCTGAATTGTTCCGAGCCCTTCTCCATTCTGAAATGAAAGTGAGAAAACAACAGATACTGAATTAAGAGAGACTGATTGTAGATTTCCTCCCTCTAGCAGCAGGGAAGCTTCAGGCTGAGGGCAAGTGGGAATACCAGATGAATAGTTAGTATAAACAAAATGGCACTTGAAGGCCATGTCTACAACACTTGCCCCAAACTTCGAAATGGCCACACAAATGGCCATTTCGAAGTTTACTAATGAAGTGCTGAAATGCATATTCAGCACTTCATTAGCATGCGGGTGGCCGCGGTGCTTCAAAATTGACATGGCTCGCCCCAACGGGGCTCCTTTTCAAAAGGATCCCACCTACTTCGACGTCCCCTTATTCCCATGATGGGAATAAGTTCCCATGATGAAATAATTCCATGATGGGAATAAGGGGACTTCGAAGTAGGCGGGGTCCTTGCGAAAAGGAGCCCCATCGGGATGAGCCACGCGGCGGTGAGCTGCGTCAATTTTGAAGTGCCGCGGCCGCCCGCATGCTAATGAAGCGCTGAATATGCATTTCAGTGCTTCATTAGTAAACTTCGAAATGGCCATTTGCGTGGCCATTTCGAAGTTTGGGGCTAGTGTAGACGTAGCCGAATAGTCATTCTCTCTGTCTCTCTCCATCACTCTCAAATGGGCTATTCTGAGCTCAGATAAGAAGCCAGAGCAGGCAACCAAATCTCTCTTACATATATTCCTTTCACTGCAACAGAAATGAACTTTCCCTTCCACACACACAAAATTTACAACCACCACAGCAATTCAGCACCTACTTTCCAGGACAAAGAAGGACAAATCTTTCAAACGTGTCTCTATACCGCAGCTAGGAGGTGTAAAACCCAGCATGGGTAAACATATATGTGCCAGTTCTGTTTGAACTAGTACACTAAAAATTGCAGTGTTATCATGCTGGCTTTGGTTAACTGCACAACAACAATTCCACATGACCCCTGCGTATGTGTTCAAGCAGCTGCTGTTTGTTTCACTGAACTTACACTGCTATTTTATATTCTAGCTCAAGCAAAGCTAGCAGATGTCCATCTATCTGCTGTGGGAATTACACATCTGAACTGCTGTGCAGATGAACGCTAAACCAGTGAGGTGTTTAGAACCCCTCATGTGGCTGTCAAAGCATCTGAAACAGACAAGGGTGATCAGGCCACGTTTTCCATGCTGCCTCGTTTGTGTGAGCAATGTGGGGAGTGCCAATGTGTCTGCCTGGAGCTGTTGGATTCTGTGCGATGGATGGGAAGAAATTGGACTGTGAGGATCCATTGGAGG
This sequence comes from Carettochelys insculpta, assembly GCF_033958435.1. NCBI lineage: Eukaryota > Metazoa > Chordata > Testudines > Carettochelyidae > Carettochelys > Carettochelys insculpta. The sequence goes on along the minus strand of NC_134158.1, from coordinate 16,512,581 downwards.
ACTTCTCCATCAGAAGCAGCCAGGTAGAAGGAAGAGAGACCAGAGAAATGTCCCCTCTCTTCAAATAGCCAAGTAATGTAAATGTGGACACCAGCAAGGATATGCACATGGCTTCACTCACCTAATTCCTTCAACATTTCTCCTGTAAAAAAAAAAAAACAATTACAGAATTTTTAAACATTTGCTCAGTGATTTTCCTGATACCATTGATCAACAGTTACTCAGTAAAAGACTTAAATTTTGCAAAATCCATGATGACTTAAATTTTAAAAGATAAACTGATAACCAGATATGTGGAAGAATTTATTGTGATGATGGGTTATGGTTTGGGTGATTAATGAGCTCTTACAGATATTTATGTAGTATGGGAGAAGGTGCGGAGCTAAAGGGGGACAGCAGCTTTGAACTGCTAGCTGAATTCTTCTTCCACATAGGAGAGAAATCATAGATTCTCCACCACGAATATGGATCTATTTTTTCTGGTGGTGACACTGTCACCTCCCTGTACCTGTGCTGAAGATAGTGTGTGTTTCTTTGCTGATACCAAAGATTTTGATGGGCCTACGTTGGCCCTAATGATGAAGAAGTTGAAGGGCCTGGAATTGCAGAGATGCTGACTCGTGAAGCAGAGGTGACGCTGGCATGGAAAAACAAAGCAAGTCCATTGCTGTCATGCTGACCTGCAAGGTTGAAGGCAAAAAAGGAGGCAGTGCTACGCCAGAGTTTGTAAGTACTGGATCTGACAGCCATCCCCCAGATGGATTAAGTATTAACAGCATGATATCATAAAACTTAAGACCCAGTACCACGGAGACAGACCAAATGCCTGGTACAACACTGGGCATCATGGACATCTCAAGCTGTCTTTGAGGAGGAAGATGATGAATACTTCCTTTCTCCCATCTGCCTTGTGGACCCTCTTTCAAGGTGTTTCCAGAGACATAAAGTGACCTTGCTCTTTGAAAGAGACTCAAAAACCCAGGATCTGCCCTCTGCCCCAAAAGACTGAGGAACAACATCTTAAAGAGTCCACAAGCCTCTTGAGTACATATTGACATCTACACTTGGTCTGACAAATGTTCCCTCTAGCCCAGTATTTCTCTCCCCAATCACGGTCAGCACCAGAGCTTCAGGGGAAAGGATCAAAACAGGGTTCCCTCTAGCTTCTGGCATTCAGGGGCTTAGGGTCACCCTGAGCATGGGGTTGTGTCTACAGGTAATCTTGGCTGACAGCCATTGGTGGCTATATCCTCCATTAATTTATCACATCATTTTGAAACTTTTCTCTATTGATTAGCACAAACACTAGTTGTGTTGGTGAGCAGGAAAGGCCCTGCAACAGCTAGTTGCTCAGTACGCTTTGTCACATGCTCATCCACAAGTATGGAAGAGTGGAATAGACATAAAATGCCAATTTTTAAACAAGTTTGGCCAGAACCTTTATAGTCATTATTAAACAGCAAAAATCTCAATGGGAAACAATCACCGAATATGGGCATCAGCTATTAAAACAGTCAGGGTCCTATTTATATAAAACCTTATGTTCATGTTTCAATACACAATATTGTTTTATGAATATATTTTCTTTCATAGAAAATCTGCTTTCTACAGGGTTCCATGTTCTAGAAAATAAAAAATGGACTTGGGGAATTATGCCACTATCCTCAGATCTAGCAAATATTCAGAGATGCTTTTCTCAAACCTGGAAAAAGGGTATAATGAAAGGCAGTAGGGAGCAAAGAAGATCAACAATAAATTCTTCCACTTTCCACTGTACAAAATTTGTGTATATTGGCCACTCTGTTGACTGAGGTTCTTCTGAGAATGTGAGAGGCATGACTGGTTCAAACTTGTAATGGGCAAGCGGAGTAAGCTGCAGAATGGCATTGTTTGGTGGGGGGACTTATAGTAGGACAGACTGTGAATTAAGGGATGAACAGGTTTTCCTTAAGGCCCCAAGCATGGACAGGGACCAGACAAGCTTAACACCCACCTGCCAGTACATGAGGTGAAATGACAGAACCTTAGCATTGCAAATGGTACCAGTCAGAGCAAACTTACCCTTGTCTAGCTTGTGTCTGGGTGCAAAGAAAAGCAAATAGGACATTTTTTCAATGCAAGTACTTTGTTGTTATCACACTACCTCTCCAATCATGTTTTCAGGGTAATCAGGGGAAGTCTTGCAACTCAATTCACTGAAGAAGCATCAAGTCTTAGATTAAGGTCTGAAAGATTTCCTCTCTGAGACTGCTACATTCACCCCACATGGTTCTGTGGTTGAGTAGAACTTGAACAGTGTAATTGGATTTGTTCTGTGAAGAGATACAGGGTCTACACTTTGTTGTTGGAGCAGAGAACTCCTGTCATTAGTGTTGGATGCAAGGTAAAGCCCTTAATATTCCCAGCTAAGTTTCCTGTACAATGGCATACTTTGGCCTTTCCTTACAAGAGTTCCCCCTTAAGGCAGTTTATTGAATCCCACAGAGCCATGTAAGACTTACAGAGGTCTCCTTGGTGCAATCTAGAATGAGTGCAAAACATTTCCCTGTGAAAAACCCACCCTGTGTGATCATCTTAGAAAATCAAAGCAAAATCACGCTTGCTGTTCTGCCATTGCTTGGGAAAGGAAAAACACCTCCATGTTTCAACTCCTTTGAATTTGTTTTTGCTGAAAATTGGATTTTGAACATTTCTTTCCTCTCAAGAGTCCCAAACTGACACTGAAAACCTGACCAAGCAGAAACACAACCTATCAATCCAAAATACACACACTTTCCCTAGTCTGAATGGCCAAAGCATACCTGGCATTCACATATACAAAGGCAGAGAATTTCTGAGCCACCAGCGGAAGACAACACCCTTTCCCCTACATTTCTCACAATGGGGAAATTAATGGCCCTCTGCATACCTCCCCAGACAAAATGAAGAACTGAAATCAAACTTACCAGGGCCGACAAAAACCAAAAGAACATTTGTCAAGATACACTGTATTGTTCTGAATGTGAAGTCCCACTTTTAAGCTCCCAGTGTAACCAGTGGAACAGTTTCCACTGAATTTGCTGAAGGAAAGGTCAGTTCTTCAACTAACTGATGTTAGTGTTCAACTGACCCTGCTGTAACATCAGTGCAGGGTTCAGTGAAAGTCCTCTGAAATTCCAAGAAGTGGTTATCCCTTGAAGGACATGCTCTGGCCCTTCACAACCAAGAGTTCTGCTTTGTGGCAGGTATTTGAACACTACTGAGTCATTTAAAGTTAACCACAGAGGGCTGCTGCATTCAACCTAGAAGTTGCTCCAAAATTAGAATGTAGCTGAATCCTCAATAACTAATGGAGCCTTACTTACTCAGCTCCCCTCAATGGGAAAATGACTGGCCCTTCCACCACCAAAAGACAGAACTTCTTAACATGGGCCCTGTATTGCTACCAAACTGGACTTTGACTCCCATCCCCAGTGTACTGAATGGAATTGTTGCCATGCAATTCATTGAAGAACAAGAAAAGTCAGAGAAGTTTCACATTAAAGTCACCCATTTCCTACTAAACAAAATGTGTCTCTACCAATCAGCCGATACATAAGAGAAATGAGACACAGACTTACTTCTTGTCTGCTGTAGGTTTTCTGAAAAAGAAACAAAATATTTAGTTACAGAACAACAACAACAAAAACCCACCCTCTCCTCTTGCACAATGAAGAAGGAAAGACTTGTAGACAAGAGTTATGAGTGGTGCTGGGGAGCAGCTGGTGCTCATGGTACATGTAGGTAGCTATGACATGGAGAAGGGTAGGAGAGAGGGGCTACGTCTACACGTGCACGCTACATCGAAATAGCTAATTTCGAAGTAGCAACATCGAAATAGGCTATTTCGATGAATAACGTCTACACGTCCTCCAGGGCCGGCAACGTCGATGTTCAACTTCGACGTTGCTCAGCCCAACATCGAAATAGGCGCAGCGAGGGAACGTCTACACGCCAAAGTAGCACACATCGAAATAAGGGAGCCAGGCACAGCTGCAGACAGGGTCACGGGGCGGACTCAACAGCAAGTCGCTCCCTTAAAGGGCCCCTCCCAGACACACTTTCATTAAACAGTGCAAGATACACAGAGCCAACAACTAGTTGCAGACCCTGTATATGCAGCACGGACCCCCAGCTGCAGCAGCAGCAGCCAGAAGCCCTGGGCTAAGGGCTGCTGCCCACGGTGACCACAGAGCCCCGCAAGGGCTGGAGAGAGAGTATCTCTCAACCCCGCAGCTGATGGCCGCCATGGAGGACTCTGCTATTTCGATGTTGCGGGACGCGGATCGTCTACACGTCCCTACTTCGATGTTGAACGTCGAAGTAGGGCGCTATTCCCATTCCCTCATGGGGTTAGCGACTTCGACGTCTCGCCGCCTAACGTCGATTTCAACTTCGAAATAGCGCCCGACGCGTGTAGACATGACGGGCGCTATTTCGAAGTTGGTGCCGCTACTTCGAAGTAGCGTGCACGTGTAGACGCAGCCAGGGCTTGCAGAACAAATTTAGGCTGCTTGGTAAGAGTATGAAATGCTGCCACTTCCATGCCCAGTTAGTCAGGCAGAACTGCAGGTTACCAATATAAGTATAAAATACATTGTTTACACAGAAGGGGGCTATATTTATTAAAAGTTTGGGAAATTTTTGGAAAGCGGACATTTGCAGGAAGGATGGGCCCCACCTAAGCCAAAATGGAACCACTTTGCTGGCACTTAAAATTACACAGGCCATAGACTACCTTTTAAACTACGTGATGGGTGAAAGCTGACAGCTGCAGAGGACCATATGGATAAGAACAAGATATCTCAAATGAGAGGGTCTAGTAGTAGTAGGGGTCGAGAGGGTCTATAAATGGATATTCTCTATCACCTAGTGAAAAGGAGAGGACAGAAGATGTTAAAACACTGGCAAGATCGGAGGACAAACAGTCAAATGAAAAAGAGTCCTATGCAATCAAGTCATGTAGGGGAAGACATCTAAAATGTGGTAAGCTTTTCAATAGTTTTATACAAACCCTAGAAGTCTAAAGAATAATATGGGTGAACTAGAGTGTCTCATATTAAAAAAAAAATTGATATAATTGGAAGCAATTTGAAGCCCTGCTAGCCAGCAACTCAAAAAGGAAGAGCAATATTTGTTTAGAACAAAAAGCAGTCAAGTAGCACTTTAAAGACTAGCAAAATAGTTTATTAGGTGAGCTTTCGTGGGACCCACTTCTTCAGACCATAGCCAGACCAGAACAGACTCAATATTTAAGGCACAGAGAACCAAAAACAGTAAACAAGGAGGACAAATCAGAAAAAGATAATCAAGGTGAGCAAATCAGAGAGTGGAGGGGTGGGGGGGTCAAGAATTAGATTAAGCCAAGTATGCAGATGAGCCCCTCAGAAAGTTCCCATCCCGGTTTATACCATGTGTTAATGTGCCGAATTGGAATATAAAAGCCAACTTGGCTGCTTCCCTTTGAAGAATGGTGCGAAAGTTCTTTTTCAGTAACACACATACCTTTAGGTCATTAATAGAATGCCCCATTCCATTAAAATGTTGGCTAACTGGTTTGTGGATCTGGAGTGTTTTGATGTCTGTTTTGTGCCCATTATCCCTTTGTCTAAGGGAGTTAGAAGACGGTCCAATATACAAAGCATCTGGGCATTGTTGGCACATGATGGCACATATTGGCTTGATAGTGTATAGACTAGCACGGCTTCCTCTCTGTAAATATTTGTTTAGGTATGTGAGAAGCAGGGAGTTTGCTAAACAAAATTCCTCCCAGAACCTGAGGCAGGTGGATGGAGGAGAATTTGAGGGAGAGGGAAGGGGCTTGGGTTCTGGGCATTGCCAGCATTTCTGAAAACCTGTTCTACCATCAGTGCAGGATACAGAGAAAGTCCCCTGAAGGTCCCAGAGGTGGTTATCCCTTCAAGGGCATGCTCTGGCCCTTCACTATGAAGACTTCTGCTTTGTGGCAGGAAATTGAACATTGCTGAGTCATTTGAAGTTGCACCACAGAGGGCTGCTGCATTCAGACCAGACGTTGCTCCAAAAGTCAAATGGAGCTGATTCCTCGGTAGGCGAGACTTACTTCCTCAACTGCCATGAATGGAAAAAGGACTGGCGTTCCACCTTCAAAGGACAGAACTGAAAGCCAACATACCATTATCTTCCTTGAGTTGCTCTGTAAAGAAAAACAAAAAGGACACTTGAATATGTGCAATGTATTGCTATCAAACTGGACTTTGACTCCCCTTCCCACCATATTCAATGGAATTGTTGCCATGCAATTCATTGAACAACAAGAAAAGTCTTTGACAGAATCTCACCTCTCACCTGCCCCCACCCTCACTACCTAAATGATAGTTTACTTGACTAAAACCATAGCAACGTCTCCTTGGATTTGTTCTGTGAATGATTCCAAATACTGCACATGATCCCTGAAGGCTCAACATTTCCTTCCTTCAACCAATACAAACCGGTTATAGATTTACTGATTTACATAGGCAAGTTGAAAGCCTGATCATGTGTATTGGAATATTTAGGGAGTAGTATTGGCATTTTAGAAATTGAGAACATACATTATATTCGTGGGAAACAGAAACAGGGTGATATTGCTAAGAAACTAAACAAACTCACCGATTTCTCCCTGCAGTTGCTCTGCAAAAGAAAAGAAATACATGAGCAGTTACCGCTCGAACTTTTATTGTTTATAAGATGAAGTAAAACACTACTTACATACCTGGATTATTAACATCACAAACAGCATCATTTAGCCACAATAACTGAGCTAAATATCTCAGTCTGACATTTATCCAATAATGTTTTTCTACAGCTCCTGCTCTCAAGTCTAAATCACACATTGCCTGTTTTTAACATGCCTTTTAATACATTCCCGTGTCCAATGTAACACTTCAAATCTTCTGATGAAAGCCTGTTGATACAGGCAGGATTTCTGAAGTCCTCTAGATGAAGTGAGCTGCAGGATGATAACCCCATTAAAGAAGTATATTCTCCTGCAATAGCAGCTTTTCGCAATGGGTATAGAACTAATCAGCTTCACTTTCACATGTGGTCTGTGAGTGGCTACACCCTGACTTCAAATGAGAGCTGCGGCTGAAGTAGCGTGGACAGCAGAGAGGATAGTATGGGCTAGCCAGCCATTCTCATAGAACCAAAGGTTCTAGGTTAATTTGTGCTCGGGGTGCTGAGCATCTGCAGCTACACGTACGGACTGTGCTAGCCCAGATGCACAGTGTTTTGAGCAGTTGAGCCGGATAAGAGCTAGCATATGTCTACATAGCCTGCTAATCACTCTTCTAGCTTCAAGAGTAGATGCAGCCACAGAGACAGTCATTGAACTCTTGTTGATGGAAGGAGAATGGAAATCTTACCGACTGCTGGAAACTCTTCTTTCCTTTCTAAATGAAGACAAGAAATACAGAGTAGTATTCATTCATTAGCCACTTATTTTCTTTTTCCTCTTTACGACACGTACATATCAGACTAAAATCCTGCTCCCCAAAAACGTAATGCCAAACTTCTGTTGACAGCAAATCAGTAGAGGATTGACTCCAGAGTCTCTCCCGATTCCCACCATTTTTAGGGGATCTGCAGGGAATCAAAGCTGCCTGCATTTCCTCTGAGAATACATAAACCCATTCTATGGCTGCTGCATGCTCAGGAAACACCCAGTCGAAAGGTTGATGGAATTTCCAGATGCTGTTTCTCCCCACACTGGGCTGATCAGGCCCAGAGTTGCCAAAAATTCACCTATGGTGGGAGATGGGTGGCACGTATTAAGCCTTGAGGCCAAGGTTTCTGAAGAGCTTGGCTGGCGTCAGAATTTTTGGTGCTCACACCCAAGAAATGAGGCCTGTTGTCTAAAGGGTCAGCATCCAGCAGTAGCCAAAGGGACTCCTGGGGAAGGTGTGAAAGGGGCTCAGAACCCAACATGCTGAGCTCCATAGAAACCCAGGCACTGAAAATAAACTTTCCAGTGATGATCTCTGGTGTCTTGGGGAACCCCACAGTCCCTGTTTTAGGGAGAAACTATTCACTACCACCCTCACTCTCTGAGAGGAGTTGTGGGGTGTCTCCAGTGTCCCAGTCAGAACTCAATCACTATCATCCTGCTGCATTTCCCATCCAGAGCTTTGTGATAGAACACATATGCTCCCCTAAGACTCATTCCACATAGTCATCAAATCGCTGCCCTTAACACTGCTACGTAGACAGTGGACGTAGTCTTAAATCTAGGAAACACAATGGAAATTTCAACACATTCCCTCCATTTCTGAGACAGCCAGAGAAGCACTATAGGAACATTCTGGCTCAATGTCATACGATAAAAGTTCAAAGGGTGGAGAGGGGGCAGAGGGAGAGGCCAGAGAAAGGACTAAAGGCTTGGCTCTTTGACCGGAGAGTTATGACTTAATCTTACCCTTTTGCTCTTCTAATCGCTCTGTAAAACAATCACGGACAAAACAGAAGGAGGAATATTATTAATTTCTGTCTATGTACCAGCTAGCTGTAGAAGGAGAATGGCAACCACTAACTCTTGACTAGCACAAATCTCCATTATCCTGATAAGCAGGGAACATCCTTCACCAGCTACTCAAGACACGAGGCTGATCACTTGCCCATTCCTTTCCGAAGAATAAAGGAGACGAGATTATGTCCCAGTCACATGGAACAACTGCAGCAAGAACTTTCAATGTCATGATGATTGCAGAGCAAAGAACTCAATAGGGCAGAAAGGCAACTCTCCAAATAAGGGTGTCAGTGATTAAAAGAGTCTGATAAAATATATTTAATGAATTCTGTTCCATTTTCACTTGCAATGTCAATCCGTTTCATATGAACATTTTCTTTCCTACAAGATCTAATTTCTGAAGATGGGAGCACAATCTGGAAAGCACTTGGGGAAGTCAATTACAAATGCCGGCATAGAAAATAAAAGTATCCTTACATCTACCAAATATTTAGAGATGATCAATTCAAGCAGTGAAAGTGGGATCATAAAAGGCAGGAGAGTGCAGAGAAGTTTCACATTAAATTCACCCGTTTCCTACTAAACAAAACGTGTCTCTGTCAATCAGCCTATACATAAGAGAAATGAGAGACGGACTTACTTATTGTCTTCTGTAGGTTTTCTGAAAAGGAAACAAAATATTCAGAACCAGAACCAGAACAACAACAATGCACCCTCTCCTGTTGCACAATGAGGAATTAAAGACTTGTAGACAGAGTTATGAGTAGCACTTGGGAGCAGCTGGTGGTCATGGTACATGTAGGTAGCTATGACATGGAGAAGGGTAGGAGAGAGGGCTTGCAGAACAAATTCAGGCTGCTACGTGAGAGTATGAAATGCTGCCACTTCCATGCCCAGTTCCTCAGGCAGAACTGCAGGTTACCAATATAAGTCTAAAACGAGTGATTTATGCAGGAGGGGGCTACATTCATTTAAAAGTTGGGAAATGTTTGGAAAGGGGACATTTGCAGGAAGGATAAGCCCCACCTAAGCCAAAATGGAACCACTTTGCTGGCACTTAAAATTACACAGGCCATGGGCTACATTTTAAACTAAGTGATGGGTGAAAGCTGACAGCTGCAGAGGACCATATGGATAACAACAAGATATCTCAAATGAGAGGGTCTATAAATGGAGATTCTCTATCACCTAGTGAGAAGGAGAGGACAGAAGATGTTAAAACACTGGCAAGATCGGAGGACAAACCGTCAAATGAAAAAGAGTCCTATGCAATCAAGTCATGTAGGGGAAGACATCTAAAATGTGGTAAGCTTTTCAATAGTTTTATACAAACCCTAGAAGTCTAAAGAATACTATGGGTGAACTAGTGTGTCTCATATTAAAAAAAAATATTGATATAATTGGCAACAATTTGAAGTCCTCCGAGCCAGCAACTCAAAAAGGAAGAGCAATATTTGTGTAGGTATGTGAGAAGCAGGAAGTTTGCTAAACAAAATCCCTCCCAGAACTTGAGGCAGGTGGATGGAGGAGAATTTGAGGGTGAGGGAAGGGGCTTGGGCTCTGGGAATCGCCAGCATTTCTGAAAACCTGTTGTACCGTCAGTACAGGATGCAGAGAAAGTCCCCTGAAGGTCCCAGAGGTGGTTATCCCTTCAAGGGCATGCTCTGGTCCTTCACTATGAAAAGATCTGCTTTGTGGCAGGAAATTGAACATTGCTCAGTCGTTTAAGCTTGCACCAGAGAGGGCTGCTGCATTCAGCCCAGAGGTTGCTTCCAAAGTCAAATGGAGCTGATTCCTCGGTAGGCGAGACTTACTTCCTCAGCTTCTGTCAATGTTAAAAAAGGACTGGCCTTCCACCTTCAAAGGACAGAACTGAAAGCCAACATACCATTATCTTCCTTGAGTTGCTCTGTAAAGAAAAACAAAAAGGACACTTGAATATGTGCAATGTATTGCTACCAAACTGGACTTTGACTCCCCTTCCCACCATATTCAATGGAATTGTTGCCATGCAATTCATTGAACAACAAGAAAAGTCTTTGACAGAATCTCACCTCTCACCTGCCCCCACCCTCACTACCTAAATGATAGTTTACTTGACTAGAACCATAGCAACGTCTCCTTGGATTTGTTCTGTGAATGATTCCAAATACTGCACATGATCCCTGAAGGCTCAACATTTTCTTCCTTCAACCAATACAAACCGGTTATAGATTTACTGATTTACATAGGCAAGTTGAAAGCCTGATCATGTGTATTGGAATATTTAGGGAGTAGTACTGGCATTTTAGAAATTGAGAACATACATTATATTCGTGGGAAACAGAAACAGGGTGATATTGCTAAGAAACTAAACAAACTCACCGATTTCTCCCTGCAGTTGCTCTGCAAAAGAAAAGAAATACATGAGCAGTTATTGCTCGAACTTTTATTGTTTAGAAGATGAAGTAAAACACTACTTACATACCTGGATTATTAACATCACAAACAGCATCATTTAGCCACAATAACTGAGCTAAATATCTCAGTCTGACGTTTATCCAATAATGTTTTTCTACAGCTCCTGCTCTCAAGTCTAAATCACACATTGCCTGTTTTTAACATGCCTTTTAATACATTCCCGTGTCCAATGTAACACTTCAAATCTTCTGATGAAAGCCTGTTGATACAGGCAGGATTTCTGAAGTCCTCTAGATGAAGTGAGCTGCAGGATGATAACCCCATTAAAGAAGTATATTCTCCTGCAATAGCAGCTTTTCGCAATGGGTATAGAACTAATCAGCTTCACTTTCACATGTGGTCTGTGAGTGGCTACACCCTGACTTCAAACGAGAGCTGCGGCTGAAGTAGCGTGGACAGCAGAGAGGATAGTATGGGCTAGCCAGCCATTCTCATAGAACCAAAGGTTCTAGGTTAATTTGTGCTCGGGGTGCTGAGCATCTGCAGCTACATGTATGGACTGTGCTAGCCCAGATGCACAGTGTTTTGAGCAGTTGAGCCGGATAAGAGCTAGCATATGTCTACATAGCCTGCTAATCACTCTTCTAGCTTCAAGAGTAGATGCAGCCACAGAGACAGTCATTGAACTCTTGTTGATGGAAGGGGAATGGAAATCTTACCGGCTGCTGGAAACTCTTCTTTCCTTTCTAAATGAAGACAAGAAATACAGAGCAGTATTCATTCATTAGCCACTTATTTCCTTTTTCCTCTTTACGACACATACATATCAGACTAAAATCCTGCTCCCCAAAAACTTAATGCCAAACTTCTGTTGACAGCAAATCAGTAGAGGATTGACTCCAGAGTCTCTCCCGATTCCCACCATTTTTAGGGGATCTGCAGGGAATCAAAGCTGCCCGCATTTCCTCTGAGAATACATAAGCCCATTCTATGGCTGCTGCATGCTCAGGAAACACCCAGTCAAAAGGTTGATGGAATTTCCAGATGCTGTTTCTCCCCACACTGGGCTGACCAGGCCCAGAGTTGCCAAAAATTCACCTATGGTGGGAGATGGGTGGCACGTATGAAAGCCTTGAGGCCAAGGTTTCTGAAGAGCTTGGCTGGCGTCAGAATTTTTGGTGCTCACACCCAAGAAATGAGGCCTGTTGTCTAAAGGGTCAGCATCCAGCAGCAGCCAAAGGGACTCCTGGGGAAGGTGTGAAAGGGGCTCAGAACCCAACATGCTGAGCTCCAATGAAACCCAGGCACTGAAAATAAACTTTCCAGTGATGATCTCTGGTGTCTTGGGGAACCCCACAGTCCCTGTTTTAGGGAGAAACTATTCACTACCACCCTTACTCTCTGAGAGGAGTTGTGGGGTGTCTCCAGTGTCCCAGTCAGAACTCAATCACTATCATCCTGCTGCATTTCCCATCCAGAGCTTTGTGATAGAACACATATGCTCCCCTAAGACTCATTCCACATAGCCATCAAATCGCTGCCCTTAACACTGCTACGTAGACAGTGGACGTGGTCTTAAATCTAGGAAACACAATGGAAATTTCAACACATTCCCTCCATTTCTGAGACAGCCAGAGAAGCGCTATAGGAACATTCTGGCTCAATGTCATACGATAAAAGTTCAAAGGGTGGAGAGGGGGCAGAGGGAGAGGCCAGAGAAAGGACTAAAGGCTTGGCTCTTTGACCGGAGAGTTATGACTTAATCTTACCCTTTTGCTCTTCTAATCGCTCTGTAAAACAATCACGGACAAAACAGAAGGAGGAATATCATTAATTTCTGTCTATGTACCAGCAAGCTGTAGAAGGAGAATGGCAACCACTAACTCTTGACTAGCACAAATCTCCATTATCCTGATAAGCAGGGAACATCCTTCACCAGCTACTCAAGACACGAGGCTGATCACTTGCCCATTCTTTTCCGAAGAATAAAGGAGACGAGATTATGTCCCAGTCACATGGAACAACTGCAGCAAGAACTTTCAATGTCATGATGATTGCAGAGCAAAGAACTCAATAGGGCAGAAAGGCAACTCTCCAAATAAGGGTGTCAGTGATTAAAAGAGTCTGATAAAATCTATTTAATGAATTATGTTCCATTTTCACTTGCAATGTCAATCCGTTTCATATGAACAACCCAACCAATACAAACCGGTTATAGATTTACTGATTTACGTAGGGAAGTTGAAAGCCTGATCATGTGTATCGGAATATTTAGGGAATAGTACTGCATTTTAGAAATTGAGAACATACATTATATTCGTGGGAAAGAGAAACAGTGTAATATTTCTAGGAAAGCAAAACAAACTCACCAATTTCTCTCTGCAGTTGCTCTGCAAAAGAAAAGAAATACATGAGCAGTTACCGCTCGAACTTTTATTGTTTAGAAGATGAAGTAAAAAACCACTTAGATACCTGGATTATTAACATCACAAACAGCATCATTTAGCCACAATAACTGAGCTAAATATCTCAGTCTAACATTTATCCAATAATGTTTTTCTACAGCTCCTGCTCTCAAGTCTAAATCACACATTGCCTGTTTTTAACATGCCTTTTACACATTCCCGTGTCCAATGTAACACTTCAAATCTTCTGATGAAAGCCTGTTGATACAGGCAGGATTTCTGAAGTCTTGTGCTCCAGCCCCTTAATCATTTTTATTGCCCTCTACTGAACGTGCTCCAGCAAATCCACATCCTTTTTATACTGGGGGGCCCAAACTGGACACAATATTCCTGATGTGGTCTCTCTTGTGCCAAATAGAGAGGAACAATCATTTCTCTAGGTCTGCTTGAAATGCTCCTCCTAATGCACCATGATATGCCACTAGTCTTCTTGGCTAGAAGGGCACACTGTTTAGTCATATCCAGCCTTTCATCCACCATAACCCTTAGATCCCTTTTTGCTGTACTGCACTTAGCCACTTGGCCCCCAGCCTATAACAATGCTTGGAATTCTTCCCTCCCAAGTACAGGACTCTACACTTCTCCTTGTTGAATCGCAGTAGATTTCTTTTAGCCCAATCCTCCAGTTTATCCAGGTCACTCTGGATCCTATCTCTTCCTTTCAACATATCTACCTCTCTACCTACCTTCACCAGAAACTTGCTCAGCCATGTATGTCATATGCCCATCCCCCACTATGGAAGTGTGGAGTAGGTATTAGATGCTATTTTTTTAAAACAAGTTTGGCCAGAACCCTTATAATCATTACGTAGCAAAAAGCTCAAAGGGAAACACAAATGCCAAAATGGGCGTCCACTATTAAACCGGGTATGGTCTTCTTTATATAAAACATAATGTTCATGTTTTAATGCACAATATTGTTTTATGTACACAATTTCTTTCATAGAATAGGTGTTTTTATTGGGTTTCCTGTTCTAGAGAATAATTAACGGGACTTGGGCAGTTAATGACACTGTTCTCAAATCTAGCAAATATTCAGAGATGCTTCTATCAAGCGTACAAAAAGGGTACAATGAAAGGCACTGGGAATCAAAGACATTCAACAATAAATGCTTCCACTTTTCACTATACAAATTTTGTGTACATTGATCACATTATTGGCTGAGGTTCACTGGAATATGTGAGAGAAATGACTGCTTCAAGCCTGTACCAGGAAAGGAGAGGGAGCTGCAGAAATGGCAGTGCTGCAGGTGAGCTCCAGCTGGACTGTGAGTCAAGGGGTGAACAGTTTCACCTTAAGGTTCCAAGCATGGGCAGGAACCAGGCACACTTAACACCCAGCTACCGATGCACAGGAAAGGCCCGGAAACACCTCTGAAGAACAACAAAAAGTCTTGTGGCACCTTATAGACCAACAGATGCATAAGCGAACAGCATCAATGTACAATATCCTCCACTCCTGAGTACATATGAACTGCTACACTGGGTTTGAGGAATGGTTCTTCTAGCCCAGTACCCTGTCACCAACAGGAGGTAGCACAACCTCTGGGGGGAATGTACAGAACTGGGCAATTCTGAAGACATCCACCTGTATCCTCCTCTCCTGGCTTCCAGCAGGCCCCAGAAATTTAGGTTATGTTGAGCATGATGTCATGGAATGATAAGCGCCCAAAGGGTGGGGTGGGGATGGAGGGGGATAGGACAGGGACTGCAGTGTCTGGCTCTTTGACTAGATAGTTATTAGTTAATCTCACCATTTTGCTCTTGGAGTTGCTCTGTAAAGAATCATGGAGAAAAGAGAAGGAGAAAAACAATTAATGTCTATGTAGTAGCAAACTGTAGAGTGAGAATGGAAACCATTGTTTGTTGACTTGCACAAATGTTGGCCATGTTGGACAGCAGGAAACAGCCTTCCCCAGCTAATCATTCTCCAAGGCAAGTCATTTGCCACAGAACATTAGAAGAGAAAATATGTCCAAACTATGTTGAAAAATTATGACAAGACCATTCAGCATCACGGTTCAGTAAGAAAGAACTGAATAGTGCAGGAAGTTAATTCTCCTAATTTGGATATCAGTAATTAAATGAGTCATATATACTTATGATAGATACTTAATGAATTATGTTCTATTTTCACTTGCAATGTTTAAGCCTTTTCACATTTTCTTTTCTACAACATCTGATTTCTGAAGAGTTATATTCAATGGAGTATAATTTGAAGAGTACTTGCAGAGTTCAATTAAAAATACCAGAATATAAAATAAACATTTCCTGCGATCTATCAAATATTTAGAGTTCAATTCAAGCAAGGAAATGGGATTATAGATGAATGACTCTGCTTCCCACAATGGAGAAATGACTGGAATGAATGAATGGAGAAATGACTGGAACCACTCCAACCCCTGCCCCATAGACTGCAGAACTCAAATCAAACTTACCATTAGCTTCCTGGAGTTTTGCTGCCAAGAAAAAAACAAAAAGTTCACCTTTAAATATATACTGTATTGTTGTGAATTTGAGGTCCCAGTTCTACTCCCAGGGTAACCAGTAGGAGTGTTGCCACTGAATTACTTGAAGGAAAGGACAACTTCTGAACTATATGATACTAGTGTTTTCTGATCCCTGCACTGCCCCTACATGACAGGGTACATGAACCTTAACAATGTCTCCCTTGAAAGAGGCACAATGAGTGCACACACTACCTGAATGAGTCAAATTTCCCTCATTTACCTGCCTGTACGTGACACAAAGTCAGTGGAGACTTACTTCTGTTATTCGGCTGGGCTTCTGAACATACAATGTTGCAATAATATCAAAATAGTTATTTTTAAACCAAGTTATAATGTCTCCTATTTTCTCCACTAAAATGTTTAGGAATTATCAGATAGATCATCCTAAATATGCTGGTGTTGGGAGTGATTGGGACAAGCAGAATCAAAGAGGTGGGTTGGATTTTGAACGGAGCAGAGCCCCATGTATACGAGCCGCACGTGATTGAAACATAGCATTTTCGAAGTGCTGAGGCTGGCAGCATGCTAATGAGGCACTGAATATTCATTTCAGTGCCTCATTAGTATTCTCTGATTTGGCCATTTGCATGGCCCTTTCAAATTGTTGGCCAAGTATAGACACAACCTTAAAGTACAGTAATATCTACTATATATTTGAAAGAGTTTGCATGTCTTTGTATCCGTCCATCTGAGCATGTGTTTGTTGAAGAACTCCTCCTAAATGGTAAATGCAAGGACTATCAAAGTTGGTATGCAGCTTCCTCTTATCATAACTTAAATCAAGCTCAGGGTTTGTTTGTGCCAAGACAATGGGATGTGCATGGAATGTGGCTATTTCTTGTCAAACAGAAAGGGAGAGCTGTAGTACTATTGTGCATGGATATTTATACTCCAGAATGACCACAGGCAGTCAGTAAGCCTGAGGGATAGTTATACAGTAGAATGACCATGGGGGAGAGGGGAGCAGCAATCAACAGCTCTGCTATTTCAAGCATCATATTTGGCTGTGGGGTTTCTATTTTGGGATACATTCATATCCCAAAATACAAACCACAGTGTAGCTGTATCCTCAGTCTTCAGACACCCTGTTTTATCCAAATGGGGTCTCTGGACTTTTGTTGCCACAGCGTGGCTCAGCCATATTAAATAAGTGAGTCCAGTATTTTCATTCAAGGCATGTGCTCTCTACGTGTTGGGCCACACTTAGCTCTCTCTGCTTCTCTCAGACTTACATCACTCTTTCTCCAAAGCCTTCTGCAGGTCCCTGGGCATTTTGGAGGCTTGAGAAAAGCGGCTTCCAGCAGTTCCTATTGGCAGTGGCACAATGGTTGCTGGAAGTGAGGCTGTTTGCCTAGTCTGTGCTTGAGGGACATGATCAAGGTGTGGGGGCTAGGAAGGAGCAGAAATGTTATTAGCATGTCAACCAGGTAGATAGCCTACACAGGTTGGAACAACCAGAATATGTGCACTAGACATGGCATGAACCAAGATATAGAAATATTTATGAGGTCCTTGTGGCAGCACCAGGCTCATCTAAATCATCCCTTGAGTTGAACGTGGGGCACCCAGATCCCCAAAGAGATACTGAGCGGCTGGAGAGAATTACAAAACATTGGAGAGAATATGAGGACACAACTGATTTAGTTTTTGTCTGTGTCTCTGTGAATCTCTAGGCCCACATTGCTTTCAACTGATACGCGACAGCTGATGTACAAATGTTTAACAGTAGTTATGGTATTATACTACTTGAATAATTGTGTTTATTAAATAAATGACAAATTATATTCATACCTAACTGCATGCTGTAGTTTTTCATTTCTGAAAGAAAGGCCATGAAAGGATGAGTGAAGAGTAACACTTGTATTCTCTCATTTCCTAATGCACCAGCCACCTGGGGCTCTTCTCAGTCACAGTCTAAGAACCTCAATCTTTTCTTCACAGCACATCGAACCTGGAAAATTGCCAGATCTCAAAATGCAAATGGAGCCATTTTACAGAAATTAAAAAAGTACATTGGCGATTTTCACTGGGCTGCAGAAGTGGTTACCTGTGACAAAATTAGTCAGTCTTATACAGCAGGCAAAAGACTGAATTCTGTCTGATTACTCCAGATGGACCCTCACTGGAGCAAACAAGATTAAAGGGAAGTATGTGAGAGCAGATTTATCCCTATAGCCCCAATTCTGCACAGATTTTCACAAGTGCGTAACTTTATGCATTTTGAGTAGTGCCTTGGCCTTCTGTTCTAGATTAGTGTGACATTTTGTATTCCAAACCAACATGACATTTGAGCACATACTGAACTTTTTCATGTGCTTGGATTGTATTATAGGTAATGGCTTTTATGCACATGCTTAAGTGCTCTGCCAAATTGGGGCTAGAGCCATGCTTATCTAAGGATGAATAAACTGTGGGAAATGACAGGGAATAAAATGCTATACAAAACCTGCCCCACAGTGCTAATTCTCCAGCCAAACTGGAATTTCTGCATGGCCTTCAGTATACTCTGTTCCACATGATGCAGTGTTAGTTCCCCACCACATTGTAATGATGCTAACAAAGGCATCTGAACCCAAATGTGTGCAACTACCAATCTAAAACTACAAAATCATTTGAAAACTGACAACGCAAGCTGCATTTCTGATGCCATTTGCATTGACTGTGTTAAAGGTTCAACACACATTTAAATCTTCCTATTCTCTTGAAGTAGCAGCTCCCTGCAACTGGTGCATGAAATAGACACAACTTCATATGTTTAGTGTTAATGTAACAAAGTGAGGTTTGACCACGAACAAAATGTAATGTAAGAACACAGGAAAATCTTACCTGCTTCAAACATTTTTTCTTTATTTTCTAAATAAAGGGAAAGAAGAGATGTTTTTTCTTTAATGTATGTTCCACTATTCTTGGTAGCACCACACAAAAACCTCTGCATGTATGCACAGCCCAAACCTATTGCTGTAGAAGTTCACTTAAAAGCTCCAAAGAAGTGGGATGGGAGCAGGAACTTGTCCAGAAGCTCTTTTTCAAGAGCAACCACAAACCATTCCACCTTCACATCACACTGCAAAATTCACTTGCAAACCCTCTGCCTTGACTTCTCAATATAGGAAATTCAGACAATTATCAGAGAGGTAGCCAAGTTAGTCTGTATCTTCAAAAACAGCAAGAAGTCCTGTGGCACCTTACAAACTAACAGACACTTTGGAGCATAAGCTTTTGCAAGCAAAGACCTACTTTGTCAAACAATGAGACAAAACAAATGACTAGAAATATTTGCTGACTTGTCTACTTTTCATGGTAATCTCTGTGCCCACGGGCTGTTTACTTCAGTCTTCATATGTGCCTTTCATACAAATAATATTACTTTAAAGAGAGAGTTGTGGACCATGAACAGCATGCTACCCTGGAGCGCAAGACTGAATAGATTAATATAAACAAGCTGGAGGAGACAATAGCCTTTATCAGGCAACTTATTGAACTGTACTGAGCAATAAAACTGCATCTAATGGAATATCCTGGCTCTAACAATGTCCTGTCTCAGCTGCTTCAGAGGAAGAGAGAAGAACCCCTTGTTTAACAGCAATACGTCAATGATGGCCTACTCTGCAAAGCTCAGGCAGAATTTGCTTGTTGGCCTGAACTAGGAGGATTGTTGTGTCTTTTACATATTTACTCTGGCTATGTCTACACTAGAGGCATCTGTCAACAAAAGTTACTGTTAAAAGAGATGTTCTGACAAAACTTCCATTGACAGATCACATCTATACATAAATCTTTTGATCCGCTCTGTTGATAAAAGGGCCCCCCGAAGTGTCTACATGGCTCTTTGTCGACAGTTTATGTAGACAAAATGCATTTTGTGTGTAGACGCTCCATGAATTTTGTTGACAAAACCCTCTAGCGTAGACATAGCTTCTTTGCCCCTGTTATCTGAAGTTATAGGACGTCTGGCTATGTTCGTATTTTCTAAGAGAACTGTATTATTTTTACTTAGTTGTTATGGCAATGATTCTGCTGTCAGAAGAAAAGAATAGTAAACAATGAAACTTACTGGTGACCTACTCCAAGTTCTGATCATTCTTTCCCACTTATTGAAGCAGGAATGCAACAAAATCCTCCTGGCTCCTGTTCCTGGTTCAAATGAGCTAAAGGAGGCTTTTGGTGTCCTGTGTGAGCTGGGGTCTGCTGAACTCAGGAGAAGACAGCAGGTTGCCATCCCTCACTCTGAAGCCCTTTGGCAAAAGGTAGTGATGATATTACTCCTCTAACAGGGAACATGGTCAGTGTTAATTATACCAAGGGGAAAACTGAGAAAAGAAATAACTTTTTTCCCCTGTTTTAGTTACTTAAGAACATAAGAATCAGTTACCTGACTAGCTAGCAGTGATCCACAGGAGAGGAATAATCGTAATGGATAATGGTTTCTATAAGCAAGTGATGAGAAGATGTTTCAGACTCAGCAAGTTGTGCGATTTGGTGTTTAAAGACACTAATGCTGTGTCCACATTTGCCATTTGGTTTTGGGAAGAAGGGGCTTTTGAAATCAGGGAGTTGTTTAGAAAGGCCCCCAGCTACACAGGAAGTGTGCATTTCGAAAGTGGCAATTTCAAAGCGTGCGGAGCTGCCATTATGCCAATAAGGTGCTGCATATTCATAGCAGGACCTCATTAGCATCTGCAGAAATCCTTCATTGCCATGCTCCCTCCAGAAGGAGGGGCCAGTGTATCCACAGCCTAACTTAGATTAATAGAAAATGTGGAGCTGAGAAAGAAAAGTCCCCACATATAGCCATGGGACACAGCTGAATATTAGACAGTAGATTATGGAACTGAGTCACAAATTTAATATAGTCTCCAGCAGTTTGGACGTCGCTAGCTCCTGCACACTGAACTGAGATGCTGGGAGTCCTATTCTCTGGCCTACGGAACGCTGGCTACAGACCTGCAGATGCCATTTTCCACATGGCATCAGGCTTAAACAGGGACAGACTAGCCTGGAAATGTTTAAAAAGGCAGACGGGAGTTTTAGTTGCAATGATTTATATAGGCAGATTTGCTGAACCATAGAGGAGCCAGAACTCCTCAGTCAGTCAATAGAAGGGAGCAGACTGGCTTAAGGATGGAGAGTTTCATGTTTGGTTTATCTGAGTTTCAAGCTAGGAGAGAAGCAGCTCAGTATGAAGAATCTGTATTCAACTCTGACTCCTCACTCAAAGACAGGGTTTGAATTATAGTAAAGTTTAATGTGTGTCTAGGGAGTGCCAACGCCTGCAAAGATCAGCAATCAAGAACAGAGCCAACCCAGTACCAGTTACCATAAGATAACTGGGACCATCCCAAGACTCCAGACCAAAGAGGCAAGAGAGGACTTAACCTCCCCTGTGGGTGAAAACAACTATGGGAACTCCTTTATTTTTGTTTAAGCCATCCAGCATTCACAGAGGTTCAAAACTTGCCCTCAGGACTTATACCCTGCACAACATCTCTCTAGAGAGATGCTATGTAGGTAGGAGGAAAGTTTAATATAGGGAGGTGGAACATTTGTTAGATTGCTGATGTTTTAATACATTAGTTAAACTTAATCCTTTCCTTCATTAATCTTAATCTCTTTTCAGTTGAGAGAAGAGTCCACAAAGGATCTGTACTGTGGATCGGTACTGTTCAACAAAATCATCCAGAAAACAGGGTAAACTAGGAAAAATGGAAAAAGTGAGGTGGTTACATTTGCAGATGGTACTAAATTAGGCAAAATAATTAAATCCAAAGCAGACTGCAAAGAGTTATAGAGGGATCTCACAAAACTGTTTGACTAGGTGACAATGGGGTGGAACTAACCAAGGTTGATAAATGCAAAACAGTTAATACTGGAACACATAATTGCAAATATACATTCAAAATGATGAGGTTTAAATCAGTTGTTAATACTCCACCTAAAATAAATTGTGGAGCCATCATGGACAGTTTTGTGAAAACATCTGCTCAATGTGCTGTGGCACTTAAAAAAAAAAGGTAACAGGAACTCATTAGAAAGGAATAGATAAAAAGACAAAAATATAATGGTACTGTATAAATCTACTAGAAGATTTACATGGCATTGCCTGGGTCCTTAACTCAATTGATTTTGTTTTTCTTCATTTAAGTCATTGCTCTGGGGGTATGGCTGGTGATGAGGGGTTCAATATGAAGTCCTGGAGAAAGGGCTACCTGAGCCCTTTCTCACTGCAGAAACCTGGGGCAAGGCGAGAGGCTCCTGTCCATGGCAGCTCCAGTAGGCAGAGTCAAGGGAAGGATGCATGTTCCCTAGTTGGGGCAGGTCCAGGTTTACCTGCCCCCTGCTCTGCCCAGCCGGAGTGAGGAATGCAGCAAACTGCACTTTCCCCTCATTCCCGATAGAGGAAAACAGCCAGCAATGTTCCCATACAAATGGGGCAGGAGCTGAAGTCCGCGCTCCCTCTCCTCTCTAAATTTGCTTGTAGAGGGATGCTCAGGGTTGGGCCAGGAGTGTTCAACTGTTGCTTCATAGCAAATTTGGTGGTTCTAGCTCTAACCATATCAGAGGAGCTCTTTTTATGAGTCTCTGTATGAATCGGGGAGGGCTTAACATCCCCCCTCCCACGAGCAAACACTTACCTTGCTTTAAGTTATGATCAGAGGGAAGTGCATACCAAATTTGCTCATCCTAACTCTTTCCATTTAGGAGGAGTTCTTGAACAAACAGACAGCACAACAGATTTGCTCGCTCAGACAGACAAACTCAGACATATAGTAGATGGTACTCCCAGAAGTTAAAAACAGCAGTTCTGGGAACACCATGATAAAGAAAGATATATAAGAATAGAAACAAGGACAGAGAATGGCAACAAAATTCGGAGTAATGCACAGCTTCCATATGCATTAACATTAAAAAGACTGGTAGTGTTCAGCTTAGAAAAAGGAAACTAACCTAGGATATAATAGAAATGTATGAAAACATGAATGGTCTGGAGAAAGTGAATAAGTACATATTATTTACCCCTTCATGAAGCACAAGTTCCAGAGTCAATCAATGAAAGCAATAGGCAGAAGTTTAAAACAAGCAAAAGGAAGTATTGCTTCCCACAACACCCAGTCATCCTATGGAACTCATTGCTCATGGGATATTATAAGGGCCAAAAACATAAAAAGCACTCAAAAATGAGATTAGTTCATGGAGGAAAAGTCTATCAAAGAGTGTTAACCAAGATAATCAAGGATGTAAGCCAGAAATCTGGATGTCCCTTAGACTCTGACTTTCAGAAGCTGTGAATGGATGACAGGGAATAGAACAGGGAAACTGTTCTGTTCTATTCATTCCCTGTGATGTGGCACTGGCCACTGTCAGAAGGCAGGGTGGCTATTGGTATATTTCAGTATAGCTGTTCTTATGCTGTTTCCCTAGAGACTTTGTTTCCTGTCCCTGGTAAAGTTCCCTGTGTTGCACTTATTTTGAGTGTAGCATTCCCTTGTTGGACTTGTATTAATGTGTTATGTTGTTTGTGTGCTGGGTTATATTATTTGTGAATAGACTAGTAGCACTGAGCAGTGTTCTCAGGTTATGGTGGGGAAGGTCTAGGTCAGATATTAGGAAAATCTATTTCACTTGGAAGGTTATGAAACAACATAATAAATTGCCTACGCATCATCACCCTTAGAGGTTTTTAAGGCCTGGCTTCACAAAGTCCTGGGTGGGATTATTTATTTGCGATTAGTTCTGCTTTGATCAGAGGTTTGAAACAAATGACTTTCTAAGACTTCTTCGAACACTAATCTTCTATGATTCTATGATTCATTAGTGATTTTCCCAATCAACGGCGCCCCTATGTCCTAGGCACAGACAGGAGCCATCTTGGGTGGAGGCACAGTGCACTAAAATAAAGAACCAAGGACCCAACGCACACCAGGAGGGTGTGAAGCTGCTACTATTAGAAAGCATTCAGGAAGAGGCGTAAGCCACATGAGGGGATGGAGGCTACATGAAATACAATGTTGATATTTCCCTCAGAGATGTCTCTGCAGCATGGAGGTCTTAAGGAGCCTCTGACTCCTGTGAAGCAGGAAAAAAATAATCAAGCAAGGAGCCAAGAACTGCAGGGCCAGTTGCCAATCACAGACAGGTTTGATCCTGAATCTCGGCTTCAAGCAGGCAGAGATCCCTCCCTTATAAGGGAGCTGGGGGCCTTAGCATAATCAAGAAACACCCATTATTCATACTTTTAATCAAATATGGATGAAAAGTGTTGTTTAAACTTTCAAAAATATACACAAAATCATTACACTTGAGGAAAAGAAGTAACAGCAATTCCAACTCCAGCTGTGGTTATTTCACTAAATATTTCACTATAATGAAAGTCCATGCCCTCTTTCTCTAAAGGGGTAACTGCCATGAGTTGTGATGTAAAATCAGTTTCTGATGAATGAATGACTAAATTTACTAGAAATATATGGAAATACACTCTTACCTAATCTAGCGCCTAGTTTTCGTAACACTGAAAGAAAGGCATGCAGAAGGTCAAGATAGTCTAATTCAGCCCAATTCACTTCCCACTGAAGTCAATGGAAGCAATCCTACCCTTTAGGGTAATTAACCGCTGCTGGAAGACCAAAAGATATTTCAAACTTCACATTCTCCTGCAGTGGCTCTTGGGACATAAAATGACCAATCATATTTCCATGTGGGCTCTATCATTGTGACTGAGAGAAATGAGCCCATGCTGATGAATTCACAGGCATACAGGAAATCTTACCTTCATCAGCATGTTCTTTCTTTCCTAGAGGAGGAGAAGCAAACAAAGGACAATTTTCATTTGACTGAATGTTTATTTTTTTCATTACCATTCACACAGTCTACTCCCACTGAAATTCATGACCAATTCCTGTTGACTGCAACGTGAGCAAGAAAGAAAGTCTATGGTCTCCATTTATTCTTGTCACGCTCTAGGATCTTCCTTGATGTCAGGCTGTATCCCCCCACCCATCTCCTCTTTATGATTAGGAACCCTTTCCTGTTTTGCAGGGGAAGCATTCCAACGAGAGGCTCCTGGAGTTCCCAGTATTTCCACACATATTCCCATCAGCCACGCCACTGCAGGGGATGATCTTGCCCTTGCCCTTTGTTCCAAGGAGGTCCACTTGGAAAGAGGGGTGGAAATATTGTTTAAATCCTACAGAATTACAGACTAGTTATATAGGGATTGGATGGTAGAATACCGGATTATCTAGACTCAGATCCACCTAGTGGTTAGGTTACTAACATGGTATAGCCTTAAATTCCCCTCTCTGACCTAGCCTACACTAGAAGGGTTATTTCCAAAATAACATGGAATTATTTTAAAATAATGTAGTCATGGTTTTGAGAGGAGTAAGCACCTATTTCAAAACAGTTATTTCAAATCACATAATCACAGCTTATTCCAGGGCTTCCCTGGAGTATGGATGTGTTATTCCAGAATAGTTTATTTTGGAATAATAACTCCAAAATAAGATATTATGGAAAAATTCTGCAATGTAGACATGCCCGCTGTGTGATGAAGGGAAGGAATTGGAAGAGATATTCCATATCATTCATCAACCCTAACTAAATCATCCCATCCAGGATTTAAAAAACTCCAGGCATAGAGATGTCACCACCTGTCTAGGTAGCACATTCTAGTGTTTCCCACCCTCCTACTGAGATAGTTTTTCCTAACATCCAAACTAGAAATCTTTCACTGTAAATTGAGAGCATTGCTCCTGGTTCTGCAATCCAACACTACTGAGAACAGCCTCTCTTCATCCTCTTTTGAGCCTCTCTTCAGGAAGTTGAAGGCTGCTATCAAATTCTTCCTTACTCTTCTCTTCTGCAAACTAAATAAGCCCAAATCCCTCAGATTCTCCTTGTGCACCAGCCCTCCAATCATTTTGGTTGCCCTCTACTGGATCCTCTCCAATGCATCCACATCCTTTTTATGTTGTGAGGGCCCAGCACTGACCACAATACTCCAGATATGGTATCACCAGTTCCAAATAGAAAGGCAAACTGCATTTCCTGCGAGGGAATCAGACCAAGGCCACAGCGATGAAAGGGCAGATCAGAACCACCTCAATTTAAGAAGATTACATAAATGAATAGAAACTTACCCCTTTCCACCTGTAGCTTGTCTGAAAAAGAATGACATATATTTGAATAACTATATATATTTTTCTGTAAACATTTAGGGGTTCACTTTGGACTAGTGTTTGTTAAATATTAAGGATGCAGATGTGTAAAGAATTAGTTCCTCCATTTCACAACCACACAAGTCAACCAAGATCTGCATTTCAGTTTTTAAAGGGCATTATATTCCTCCTGTTACCACTAAAGATAAAGCAGTACTGATGGAATGAAGTCCAGCCTTAGAGTTGTTCATCTGATTCCTGGACTTCAGTATTACTGAACACTCCAACACAGGGAACTCCACACTATCCCATCTGTCCCTCCCTTGACTGAGTGGCAAGAGTACACACATGAATAAAAACTTACCTCTTTCCAACTGTATTTGCTCTGCAAGGAAATGAGACACATTTAACAAACAGCATGTTTTCTGCCCATTTTCTAAATCAGTGTTTGAATGGGGTAGGTGGCAGCAAAGTGTGAGCTACAAGAAAGCTGCAGCAAAACAATAATGGATGGAGATTGCTGACAGAATAGGGATAAGTTCCTCACACGTGTCCCATTCACACAAATGAAGCCTAATGAGCATTTCAGTTTTCAAAGTGTGTAATTTTGCCCTCTTCTTATTCAGAATGAAATAAAATGGATGGACTGAAGTCAAGAACTGGAATCAATCATTGGGTCATTTTGCAGCATCTGGCTCTTTTTGCACTCATTCCGGGTGGACACTGTAGTATGCATAGTTACAAAAAGCTTCCTCCTTTAGGTCAATGGTGGCCTAGTAGAGAGCACCGAATGTTGTCCAAAGGTGTCTTTGCTACAAGGAGCCATACCCACATGCATTCGAGGCTGGAATACTCAGTACAGTGGGAGGTAAGAATGATCTCATGAACTTTCAGTTAAAAAAATCATAGTCCAGAAGACATCAGCCTGTTTTCTCAGTGACATTCATGCATCAGTGAGGTGCGTCAGTCATTACATTGGCTTCTCAAGAATCTTAAAACAGTTTGGTGACCCAGATACACAGTAGTGTGTAGGTGCTTAATTCCCATCTCATTCAGAAAAGTCCAAAATGTAAGTAGATTCCCCATGACAGTGCCAAAAATTTCATCACATCTACTTTTCCTTTAACAGAGCCATTCAGTATTTCTCAGACCCAGGGGCATCCCCAAACCAAGTGAGACTAGGCATTGCACAAACTAACTTGGCTGGAGGTGCTGTTCTGATGGATGTTCTCAAAATTCAACTAAATCCACACAATTCCAGTGGGAGCAACTCTGAACTCAATGGATAGAGACTTAATCTGGAATGTGATTCAAGGCTCTCCTCAAGCCTCTTCTGAGGAGAAGAGAGGATCTGAACCTGAGTCTCTTACCTTGCAGGTGAGAAATTTAACCACTACCCAACCAAACACTTTTTTATGCTGTCTTTGCACACTGCAGCTACATCTAGGCTGTTTCCCCAACTCAAAATAATGTACATAATTTGTGTGATGCAAATTCTATAAATTATTTTAAGTTACCTTATTTCAAACTTGGTGCCATCTAAATGGCACTGAAGTTCAAAATAAGCAACCTATTTTTAGGTTTCTGCTACCCTTCTCATGAGGAGGAGTAACAGAATCAGAATGCCACACTCAAAATAGCCATGCTATTTCGAGTGCAGAGAAGAACCATGAGCGTGCTATTTCGGGATATGTTTGTATCGCAAAATAGCAGCTACAGTCTAGACATATCCTGCTTAAATGTACACGCAATGGAATAGATTCAACAGGAGGCACTGTGAGAACCAAATATCACAATATACCACTGGGCTATTGTTAGGTAATACACATGAGATGTGGGAAACCCAAGTTCACAATCCCCTCTCCTCATCCAAAGGACAGTGGCCTCTCCCACATTCTGATTGAGTACTATAGCCATTGAGGCAACAGTCGAAGCTGGTGTATTCTCCTCGACCATCCCTGCAATTTCACAAGGAATTGGATATGTCCTATGGCCATTCTTAGATGAAATGGATTAGATTCCTGACTCCATCAGCAGAATTTTGGGTGTGGATCCCAAGCAGTGATAGGTGCCTACATCCCTGAGAGGACTAGGAGTATAGGTACACCCCTCAATTTAGCATTTGCAATCAACTAGCTTAGGCAGTTACCCACCTACTACAATAGTTCTTTGCGTGTCCCACACTGAAGAACATTTCTCTCCTTGTGCATTGTATAGGCAGCCTAGACTTTGTGGATTCTATCTAGTAGATAAGCATCTACAACTTAGATATTCAATCTTCAATATTGCAGTGGATCTGGGCTTTATTTCATCTATATATCAGCCACACAAGTCAATCATGATCAGCACTTCTGTTCTCAAGTGCACTGTTTTCCTCTCCTATTGTTGAGAATGAAATGAAATAAATTCACTGATTATCAAGTCAGTTCACACAGCCTCTTATTGCTTCTCAGCTCCTCACTGTTGTGAGCTCTCCAATACATGCTGTTCATTAGATGACTTCATCCCTGCCTGCTGTCTCTCCCCTGCTTGAGTAGAAGGCTACATAAATGAATGGTCACTTACTCCTGTCCCACCGTACTTGCTCTGCAAAGGAATAGCACACAAATGATTAACCTTGTAGCTTCAGCTTTGTTCTGAAAACAAATGTTTTTATGGTATATGATGTGTGGTATTGTGGTTGCGAGGTGTGGACTACAGGAAAGCTGTAATGAATTTACGGATGTAGATTTCTGGGGAGGTAAGGAATAAGTTCCTCCCACATGTCCCATTCACATAAGTCAGCTCTGATCAGCCATTCACTGTTTTAAAAATGAATTATTTCACCCTCTTATTACTCACAATGAAGTAGATAGCTGGACTAAACCTAGCATTGGAATCAATCAGGTCAGTTTGTGGCTTTTGACTCTCTCTGTCCTTGTTCTTGAAGTACATTCCAGTATGCACTGCTTTTACAAACTCCTCCTAACAACTGTGGCTACTTAGGAAGCTGCACCATATTCTGTCAGATGTCTTTGCTGCAAATATCCAGGCTTACATATGCTCTTAATTCAAATAGAGTGTGGGAATGATCCCACTGACCTTCAAAAACCATGCCATCCAGAACACATCAGCCTTTCAACTCTGCGACACTAAGCCCTTCATGCATGAAGGAGTCTCCTCAAGATCATAGTTCAGATCTTGGGCTCATATGTAAGACCTTGCTTGTTATGATACCTACTAGACTGTACCTGACACCAGTTTGCCACAGGAATTATCTTCCAAGAGAACTATAAATGGGTCAGATAGATCCACTGGCTTACAGCAACTGGGTTTGGAGATCATTTCTGACAGAACTGAGAACAGCATCAAATCTTACTACTTCCAGAGCAAGTTGGATATCCAGATGCTGAACATGGCTTTGCCAAAGCCCAAACACAGAGAGTAAAGAGAAATATCACATCTTCCAATACCAGAAGTGCATGATACTTTAAGGAGTGGATACTATGAGACAGCTATCGTGTGTGTGGCCCAGTGCCAGTCAGTGGCATCAGAACGACCCAACACCTACAGCAAAGTGCACACAGGGACACATCTCAAAGAAGAAAACATCTCACGGAAGGACTGGAGGGGTAAATTATGTCAATGAACCTTAGGCTGAACCAACAGGAAATATAGACTATGCTAAGGCTTAATTGCATATGAAATCCAGGTGGAAAGAGGGGAGCCAGGCAGGATCTATAAAGAAAAGAAGTTGGTATGATAGAGGACAGTCTGAAGTTGCACTCCCTGATACAAATGGGAAGAGCAGGAATCTTTAAGTCAGGGGTGGGGAATCTTTGTCAGGTCAGGGGCCACTGACCTATCGACAAATCAGTCTGTGGCCACACAAGTGAGAAGTAAAAAAAACCCCACAAAACACAAACCAGAAAACACACACCTGAACCCTCACTGATATGGTCCAGGGAGGCAGGTAGGGGGGTCTGGGAAGAAGGGAGGGTGTAGAAGCAGGCTACAGGTGGGGGGTCTGGGTAGAAGAAATTAATAGGAGAGGCCTGGGGTCTGGGTGGGAATAAGGGCACAGGAGGATTTGGGGTGCAAAGCCTGGAAGGGAGGGATCAGGGTGGAAGTGAGGGTCTGGGAGAAATGGTGCAGGGAGGGAGTGGGAGGGAAGGTCTGGATGGGAGTGGGTTCAGGAGTGGTCGAGGGAAGTGAGGCATGTGCTATGGGGGTAAAGCTTAGCTGGGCAGCACCCCCAGATGCTCACAGCTCTGTGCCCTCTCCCCCTGCTCCTAGGCATTGCTCTCCACTGCTCTGACTGGCTGGAATTCCAGCTATTCAGAGCAGCGGCATGAAGCCTCCAAGGCAGCACTGCTGAGGCTGTAGCTACTGCTGCTTCCACTCCCCTGGCATGCCTGATTCATCCTGTGAGGCTTGGGGTTCAACACCCCCAACCCCACCATGGGCTGGATGCTATGCAGGGGAGCCTTGAGCCCTGGTTTCAGACCATGGGCCAGGGTTTCTGCATCCCTGCTTTAAGGGGAAAGAAGGATGCTATATGAGGAGGAGACAGTGAGGACCAGAAAAGCAATGCCCAGTACTGTTGGGTTGATGGCCCTTCATCTGGAACCCAGGGTAGTGAGTGCACCCACATTCCACTACCAACCTCTGAGGAAGTGGCATAAACCAGGCAGTTGGGAGAGAATTGTCTTGAGCGCTTTGCCTTAAAAAGCTTGCTATATCCTAGTGGGGAGAGAACTTTAATGTGAATTAGTGGGATGGCTATGTTACAGGGAGGACAGTTCTTCTGCTCCCAGAGCATGAGATTAACTGGAGTAACAACTGATACCCACAAAGGAGTGGCAGATCAGGTGGCAGAGCTAATTCCCCAGATTTGCCACAAGTGGGTGAGTCCCTGTCTCAAGCTTATATTTAGATTTGGAAATACAGAATGTACATTTGAATTTAAAAAAAAATGAAATCTGAGCAAACTTACCATTTTCAATCTGCAGTTGTCCTGCAAAAGAACAAAACTTGATTTGTTGTTGAAAATTAGATTTTCATTACCGCCGATTACAAACATTCAGATTTCAAGTTCAGAGAGGACCACTGTGATAATCCAGCATGACCTCCTGCACAATTCAGCTCTCACAACCACACCCCACCACTCTTGTAATATATCCTTAAGTTCTAGCTGAGTTACTGAGGTCCTCAAATCACAGTTTAAAGACTTCATGCTGCAGAGAATGCACCATCTGCATTTAGTTTAAATCTGCAAGTGGCTTATTGTCCATAATGCAGCAGAAGTCAGAACATCCTCCTCATCTGGGTCTCTGCCAGTCTGACCTTGGAAAAAAATTCCTTTCTGACCCCAAATCTGATGATTATTTAGACCCTACACATGTGAGCAAGTTCCTCCTGCCAGGCTTCTGGGAAACATGTGAGACCAGTACTGCACACACTATTCCAGAGGAGGTCTCACCAGCGCATTGTATTATGGTTATAACACCTTCTCTGGCTCAACTCAAATACCTCCCTTGTTGGGAGTTCATTGGCCATTTTTCATAGTCATATGACACTGGCAATTCATAGTAATCTGAAAAACCAAAACAGCCACACCTTTCTCCTCTGTCACTTCTCACTGATACATCCCCACTTCATATATATTAATCCCTAAATGTATGATTTTGCACTTTGCACTATTAAATTTCATCCCAGTTCTATTAATCCAGTTTACAAGGTCACCAGATCTTTTTGCATGTTATTCTGGCCATCTTCCATGTTGGCAATAATTTTCAATTTTTGGCAGATTATTAACACAGTCCCACTCTTTTAGCCAAGGTCAGTACAGTAAACTCTTTCATATTCAGCAGCCCCAGGACTGGGATTTTGCTGGATATTCAAATATTCTGAACAACAGAGGTATACCTAGTAATGCTTAACACTAAGGCTACGTCTACACTTAGTAAAAAACTT
Source organism: Carettochelys insculpta (assembly GCF_033958435.1). Lineage (NCBI taxonomy): Eukaryota > Metazoa > Chordata > Testudines > Carettochelyidae > Carettochelys > Carettochelys insculpta. The sequence goes on along the minus strand of NC_134158.1, from coordinate 16,480,594 downwards.
TGAAATGGCCATGCTAATGGCCAGATTGACGAATACTAATGAGGTGCTGAAATGCATATTCTTCCTCAACTTCCTCAAAGATATCTAGATATTTAATGAAAGTGCTTAAAAGTGAGCCATGACTTACTGATGTTCTCCTGAAGTGTACCTGAAAAAGAAGTGTTGAAATAAAATATGGAGAGTTTTTTCTCAAATTGAGGCATATTTCCTCCTCCAAACCTCAGAAATTAGAACAAACTTACTCTTTTCCCTCTGGAACTGGTCTGAAAACAAAAAATACAGTCAATAAATCTATTTGCTTTTCATAGAGGACTTATACCCACTGCATTGACATCAGTGGTATTCCTTCCATTGATTTCACTGAGAACAGGAACAGACTCCAGGTTAATAGTTATCAAATTCTATCTTGTCATATGCCCAACCTGAAAATATTACAGCCCCCCAACAAAGTTACCAAAATTCTTCAGTTCTTTCCCATTGTTAAACACCAAATCCCCGCAGCTCCCATCAGCAGAGAATACCAAGGGAAGAAATACACTCCAACCCATGCAGAAACACTGAGAAGCCCAGCTTTGCCCACTAATAAATGCCTTACTTAAACCTGTCCATCCCAATCATTCCAACAAGCCACCTGCATCAGAAGCAATTGTGGAAACACTCCTTTCCCTGTGTCTGCCCTAGTGAATCAATTAGAGCATGTCTACACTTGAGCGGTGGGTTTAATTTCCAGCTCAGGTAACTATACTCATGCTTGCTCTGATCCATAGAATCACAGAAAAGTATGTCTGGAAGAGTCCTTAAAGTACCATCACATCCAGCTCCCTGTGCAGAACCAGGACCAACTAAACCTCAGCTGTCCTTGAGACATCCTTGTCCAACTTGTTTTTATAAACATCTAGTGATGGGGATTCCACTGCCACTAGTAGAAGCCTATTCCAGTGCTTAACAATAATCATGGATATAAAAGTTTCTTCCTCAAAATCTTACCTAAATCTCCACTGATGCAGATTAAACCTATTATTTTTGGTCCTACCTTCAGCAGACATGCAGAAAATTGATTACAATCTTCCTTATAACAGTCCTTAGCATATGTGAAGACACTTATTAGGTTCTCTCTCTTCTTTTCTCCACTGTTTCCCCATAGGTTATGTTTTCTAAAGCTCTTATTTTTCTCATTCTCATTTGAACGCTCTTCAATTCGTCCTCATTTTCCTACAATGTAGATTTGGACACAGAACTCTGGCTGATGCCTCACCCTTGCTGAGTAAAATGGGACAATTATCTCCTATGTCTTTCATACAACCATGCTACTAATACATGACAGAATTCTATGAGTCTTTTATGCAACTGCATAACATTGTTGATTTTCATTCAAATTTGGGATCCACCATAATTCCAGAACCTTCCCAGGAATACTACCACCTAGGCACTCAGCCATTATCCATTTTACAGTTATGCATTTGATTTTTCCCTCGTAAATGAACACCTTTGCATTCACCTCTACTCAATTTCACATGTAACACCAGAGGCAATGAGACCACTGGCTAGGGAGAGTGAAATCTCCACTCTGCAGCCAGCTGGTTTTTAGCTCATGTGGTAGAGCACAGGGCTTTAGCCCCTAAGGTAGAGTGTTTGATCCCTCTGCTGGCAACCTTGGATGGGTCAGCCTTACAAGGGGCAGCTCATCTGGGATGAAGTGCTGAAGGGTTTCAGAAGCTCAAGAAGCCTTTCCTTAGCTGAGGGAAGAACATAACTCAAGAGGCACTGAGACCACTAGTAGGGAGAGTGAAGTCCCTGCTCTATAGTCATAGTTGAGAGCCAACTGACCTTTAGTTCGTGTGGTAGAGCATGGGGCTTTAGCCCAAGGTTACAGAGTCAATCGCCCCTGCTGACAACCCAGATCTGTCTGCTTTACACACATATATAAGACTTTAGTGTTAAGTATTTAGGTCTATTCCACATACATTCATACAAAGCAACCATAACGCTTATTCCATAAATTTATATGTTTACTTTCCTTGTCATTAATAAGGATATATTTAGACTGATGGACTCATGGCCAGCACTAGACTTAACTAACCATTCATGTGACCTAATGTTCCAGAGCTTATATATTAGATGTAAAACTTTCAGGGTACATCCTAATCAGGAGCTAGGAGGTATCTTTCCCAGCTTAGGTAGACATGCTCACACGAGCTCTGATTGTCTTAGAGCACTAGAAATAGAAGTGTAATTTCAGCAATGGGAGAAGTGGGAGGGGCTAGCTTCCTGAAGAGCTAGCCTATCTGAAACTATGTTTTCTGGCACTGAGCCCCTCCAGCTGCCCATGCCCCTCTCACCTATGGCTATGTCTACACTGCCCCTCCCTTCCGGAAGAGGCATGCTAATGAGCAAAGAGGAACATTCAAATGAGGCATGGCCTTAAATATCTCACTATCACTTTTCTCTGCTTTGCTTTTCTGGTTTATAATACGCTGTTTGGAGAAGAAGAGTGGCCAAGACAACTACACAGTACACACAATTCCATCAGATCCTCTGTGCCTCTCCCACTTAAACATAAAACTTTGGGCTATGGTTTTACTGCCCTGAACTGCTGGTGGCAGTATGCAAATGAGGTCTCAAAAATGCAAATGACTGCTAATTTGCATATTCATTCATCTGCTGACAGAAAAGGCACATTTTATTTTATTTTATTTTATTTTTTCCAGGCATAAAAGGCTGCTAATTAAGGGGGGAGGGAGTGTTTCACTGGCAGAAACACGTTTGCACGGCTTTTTATCTGCCAGCAGCAGCATCTCTGCTGCCAGCAGTTTGGGTGAGTGTAACTGTAGCCATAGAAAATAATACAAACTTACCCCTTTCCTTTTGCAATTGGTCTGCAAAGGAATGACATACATTTGAATAAAGAATACAGAGTCTCTTAACAGTGTTTTCTATGCAGTGTGACATAGCACAAGGAGCTCTTTGCCCTGTGTTATCGCAAGGCACACCAAGTCCCATTAGTCAACCATCAGCATAGTTCTACAAATTACTATGCATTGTTTTCCCTTCTTATTAATAAAAATGTAATTAATAAAACAGATGGTTAAAACACTGGAAATCTACTTCCTAGTTTGGGAAAACATGACCACACTAGAGCTGCGTCTACACGTGCACGTTACTTCGAAGTAGCGGCACTAACTTCGAAATAGCGCCCGTCACGTCTACACGCGTCGGGCGCTATTTCGAAGTTGAAATCGACGTTAGGCGGCGAGACGTCGAAGTCGCTAACCCCATGAGGGGATGGGAATAGCGCCCTACTTCGACGTTCAACATCGAAGTAGGGACGTGTAGACGATCCGCGTCCCGCAACATCGAAATAGCGGGGTCCTCCATCGCGGCCATCAGCTGGGGGGTTGAGAGATACTCTCTCTCCAGCCCTTGCGGGGCTCTGTGGTCACCGTGGGCAGCAGCCCTTAGCCCAGGGCTTCTGGCTGCTGCTGCTGCAGCTGGGGGTCCGTGCTGCATATACAGGGTCTGCAACTAGTTGTTGGCTCTGTGTATCTTGCACTGTTTAATGAAAGTGTGTCTGGGAGGGGCCCTTTAAGGGAGCGACTTGCTGTTGAGTCCGCCCCGTGACCCTGTCTGCAGCTGTGTCTGGCTCCCTTATTTCGATGTGTGCTACTTTGGCGTGTAGACGTTCCCTCGCTGTGCCTATTTCGATGTTGGGCTGAGCAACGTCGAAGTTGAACATCGACGTTGCCAGCCCTGGAGGACGTGTAGACGTTATTCATCGAAATAGGCTATTTCGATGTAGCAACATCGAAATAAGCTATTTCGAAGTTGGGTGCACGTGTAGATGTAGCCTAGCTGTGATTGAGCTACGGTATAGAAATAAAAGTGACATCAGTGTGAGGGGCTTTCCCCGAAAAAGATGGTCTCATGTGAAACACTGGGTATGTGCTGAGGACAGCTAGCCAATCCTTCTGCCTAGGGGGCTGAAGCAATTTGTACAATGTGGGTGAACAAAACTGAAAACCCTCTATATAACAGAAACCTCTTCAAGCCAGGAGGTGCTTTTTCAAAAGAGTGCATCCACACACAAAAAAGTGGATCAAAAGAGTGATCTGCTCTTTTGAAAGACAGTATCCACTCAGTTCCCACTCTTTCAAAAGAATGGGCCAAGGATTGAAAAATCAGGTGCCATGAGGACTGCTTCTCCCAAAAAAAGGGCCCACAGAGCATCTACACATCTTCTTTCAAAAGTAGCTTTCTAAAGAAGGTGCACTTCCTGAAATGGGAGTTTAAGAGTTGCTTTTGAAAGAAAAACTGCATTCTTTCCATTTAATTTTGAAAGAACGCTTTGTGTATGTAGACCACTGAATATTTTGAAAGAGCCCCTTCTTTCAAAAAAATACTTTGAAAGAACTTGTTAGTATAGATGTGGTCAGTGTGATTAATGACTCAGAAAATTATATATTTTATCAAATATCTTCAAAGCTACCATTTGTGTGGAAAAGGGCACCTTATGCAACTCAAAGTTTGCAGAATTAGGCACATACTAAGCAGCATCTTTAAATCTCTTGCACAATGTAATTAAGTAGACTAATTCAGGAACTTGTGTTTAAATTTAGAAATACAGGATGCACAGTTGAGTTAAAAATACAAATCTCAGAGCCCTTGCTTAGAAATCTGAGGTAACTTATTCTTTTCATGCTGGACTTAGTCTGTAAAAGAATAAACTTCATCAAGACTTGCATTTCTAAAAGAAAACTTGAGTAATGAGAACTACTGGTCATATTCATTCTTAATTTCTGGAATATCAAGAATTACCTATATTCGATGAACAAACTTCTATTTGTAAGAAATTCCATCAGATTAGATGGGTTTAGAATCAATGCAATATTTCTCAGGACTGCCAATGTATTTTGGAAAGACCAAGTTTGTATTAAGACTGGTAGAATAAATCAGAATACTTTTCTAAAATGTCAAAGAACAGCAGCAGCTTCACTGAGAGCTTAGCCTATGCTGCACAAACATGTTTTACAGCCAAGTCAATAGCACACTTTGGTGAGTGGCAGGAGAAAGGAAATTATTCAAGAAATGGATGGGAAAAACGCTCTTAAAAACCACATGTCGATTTGAATGGAAGTGCTGAAAAGATAGCTTTTATTTAGAGATTAACTATTGGAGAGAGGTTGAAAAAGAAAAGGTGAGAAAACACACTCAGAATTTTTCTCTGAAATAGGTTAAGGAACATAACTGGTTTCGTTTTGTAACTCAGTAATCTCCCAAATTGTCAGACACATCATAACACAAGAATCTTTCTGTTTGTTTCTTTCCAGAAAACAGAGGGGTAAACCCAATTGAATTTACACTGTGCAATGGGATTCAGATTTGAAGACTTCTATGTGCAATCTCAAATCTATGCAGTCTCTTTCTAAGATGTCTTCCTTCCCTGTCCAATAAGAAGATTACAATAAATTGTTTTATTCTTATCCAGTGTTTTCTGTACCTTGGTTGCAAAGGAATGACAAATTTGAAGAAGATACACATTTGCCCTATTGCAGAAGCCAGTCATCTCAAGGGTCCACCAGCAAATAATACCTACTTCTATGCTATTGCAGGTGAGAGACTGGCCCCTTTGTGTACAATGGGTAGATCTCCCATTATGACACTCATAACAAGAAATTTACTGCAAGGTTATATTTGACCTGTCTCACCAAAACCCTAGAAATCAGAGCCATCGGTTGCTCTCTCGCTAAAGCCAGTCTGAACCCCTTCCTTCCTGCCCTCTCCCCACCACAGAATACTTTAAATATTACTTTCTTTTCATTTTTGGGATCCAATCCTGCAGCAGAACCACATATGATATTTTGACACTTGCTTTCTTTGGGAACAGGGGAGGACTCAATGTAATCAAATCTTCTCAATGTTTATATTATCATACGATCAACCTGACACCATCCAACATAGCTAAACCTCTCTGGAGTCCCTACAATGATAATCCCCCATTCCTCATTTTTACCCATGAGCAAAAGATATCCAGATTTCCATGGGAGAAATGCCTTATGCAATTCCACTATTTATGTACAGAACTCACATAACTTAAAGCATGCAGATTCACACACAGCAGTACAGTATCATTTCTCAAATTCTGCTTGCTTTCATAATCATTTAAGAACTTTTATCTAGACTGGAAAGACAGGATGTACAGTTTATGTGACAAGCACCTACTTAGTAACTGGAGCAAACATACCTCTTTCAACCTGCAGTCGACCTGCAAAAGAAAAAAAATCAAGATTTTTGTATTTTGAAAAATGGATTCAAAATAGCACTGAGCATGACAATACCTAGCTTCTGGACACCTACGTTCAAGTGAAGAAATTAGGCATTGTGCAAGTTTCCATTGGATTTCATGGTCTTGAATCAGCAACAAAGTTTCTCAAAACAGTCCAAGATATTTTGAAAAGATGGTGGTGATTATTATTATTATTATTATTATTATTATTATTATTTTGCTGGTGATATAGACAAACAAATTAGCTGCTTTTTAACTAAAAACACTGTGGAATAGAAGCAGCCTTACTCAAAGCCTGCTCAATTAAGATAGTATACATATAGTGTCATGGCACATTTTGTGTGATGACATGGCAAAGGACTTTATTAAATGGAATTGCTAAGGAGGCAATTTTTATGTACAGATTATCAAGGGACAGTTACTGAAAAAGAATTATTTAAATTACCCAGAGGTTACCCAAATTAGATAGAAAATGCAATTTTTAAATTAAAGAATATCCTAAATTACTGGATGTAACATATGAATATAAATCTTTCGGCATCGTGTTTTGTTTGGAAAAAAAACAGGCTACATTAGACTGTATTTAATACTGAATAATGGGAATCAGATGTGAAGTTCTACCTGTTGATTTACAATCAGTCTGCTTTAAAACTAAGATTATCTTTTTCCTTTCCTCGATAAGAAGTCTACAAAAAAAGTTCAAGAACAACAAGTCCTGTGGCACCTTATAGACAACACATGTTTTGGAGCATAAGATTTTGTGGGCAAATACTTACTTCACCAGAAGCATCTGACTACCTTCTGCCTCTCCCAAATGAGGAAGAGGGCCTTTTGTCAACAAGTTCCGTCGACAAAAAAGCTGTGTGAATGCTATGCGGGGACTTCTCTCAACAGACAGGTCATCCAGAACAATGGGCAGCCCTGTCTGCTGTGCTTCCGATCATGTACGCTCTATGTGATATTCTAATGATATGTATATGCTTGTGTGGGAGATATAAATCCCACCTCAAGTGGACATGCCTGCACTAGCTGATTCTCAGTTTCCAGGAAGAGTGATAATCTTCTCATCCTTCATGTTATTGATAAAAAACGATAAACAGAGTTTTACCAATAGCCAGTGTCGATGGGAACACAGTAGAAACACACTCACACTCTCACACTATATAAATGAATTTTAGACAATGAAAGTGATCATTTTAAAGGTGTCGGTTATGCTAAGATTCAGTATCTTTCATATTTCCGGACAGACAAATTGATAGAACAGACTCATACTGGCTGGGTCTATGTGGAGCTGCTTTTCTGGCAGCTCAGTGCTAATCATCAGCCTTGCAATTGTAAATGGCTGCTCATGAGCATGGTCCCATGGCTCATTAGCATAGCCACGTGAGATCTTGCTTTCAGTAGAGGGAAGTGTCAGCAGTAAAGAGGTCGTGTGGATGTGCCTGTGCCAGTTAAAAGCCCCTCTGCCACCAGCCTCTTATACCTGAAAATACGTGTCAAGTATCAAAACAAGCAGTAAGCTCCTGTGGCAATCTAACACTCCCATCCTAGTAAAAATGACCAGAGATTTTCAACAATTCTCCAGTGAAGAACTGGATGATCCTCCAAAGATCCTCCAACATCACTGTAGTTACAGAAGAGATGAATTTAGCCATTTTTGTGCAGTGGAGTGTTTTCAGAGAACAGATTTCTAAACCACAATTACGTAACACCCACAATACTACCGTATAGACTCTCTTTTTTCCCTCACTTTCCATGAGTAAAGGACTATATAAATTGATGAAAACTTACTCATTTCTCTTCGCTGTTGGTCTGCAAAAAGAGTGATAATTATTTGAGTAAAAGAATATAATTTTCCTCTTCTTCAAATAAAAACACAAGTGGCAGCTGCAATAAATTTCTCAAACCTCAGTCCAGTTCATACTGTTGCCTTTGGTTACCTCAAAAATGCAATCATTTCCAGCAAATATCCTCTCTCATCAGGAGTATGTGGCTACACAACTTGGAGCTCACTTACCCCTTTCCCTCTGAAGCTCATCTGTAACAGAACAATACATATTTGAATAATTATAGAATTTCAGCATTATTTTCAAATATCTTTTCAAATATCTTCTGATTATTAAGAATAAGATGGGAGCAGTGGACAGAAACACTTCACTCAGAGCTGGTCCTAAGCAATTGGTGGCCCTCGGCAAATTTCAGCAAGGGCATGTTTTGGCGCTGTTAATTGAAGGAGTGCAAGGCTGTGTTTTGGTGGCCCCTTGAAAATGACAACCCTGGGCAACCACGTGATTCACCTGCCCCAACACTGGCTCTGACTGCATTGAATTTGACAGTGAATCTTTAGGACCTTCTGGACCATTTTTAATTTCTGGAATAGCAAGAATTACCTATATTCGATGAACAAACTTCTATTTGTAAGAAATTCCATCAGATTAGATGGGTTTAGAATCAATGCAATATTTCTCAGGACTGCCAATGTATTTTGGAAAGACCAAGTTTGTATTAAGACTGGTAGAATAAGTCAGAATACTTTTCTAAAACGTCAAAGAACAGCAGCAGCTTCACTGAGAGCTTAGCCTATGCTGCACAAAGATGTTTTACAGCCAAGTCAATAGCACACTTTGGTGAGTGGCAGGAGAATGGAAATAATTCAAGAAATGGATGGGAAAAACTCTCTTAAAAACCACATGTTGATTTGAATGGAAGTGCTGAAAAGATAGCTTTTAGTTAGAGATTAACTATTGCAGAAAGGTTGAAAAAGAAAAGGTGAGAAAACACACTCAGAATTTTTCTCTGAAATAGTTTAAGGAACATAACTGGTTTCGTTTTGTAACTCAGTAATCTCCCAAATTATCAGACACATCATAACACAAGAATCTTTCTGTTTGTTTCTTTCCAGAAAAAAGAGGGGTGAACCCAATTGAATTTACACTGTGCAATGGGATTCAGATTTGAAGACTTCTATGTGCAATCTCAAATCTATGCAGTCTCTTTCTAAGATGTCTTCCTTCTCTGTCCAATAACAAGATTACAATAAATTGTTTTATTCTTATCCAGTGTTTTCTGTACCTTGGTTGCAAAGGAATGACAAATTTGAAGAAGATACACATTTGCCCTATTGCAGAAGCCAGTCATCTCAAGGGTCCACCAGCAAATAATACCTACTTCTATGCTATTGCAGGTGAGAGACCGGCCCCTTTGTGTACAATAGGTAGATCTCCCATTATGACACTCATAACAAGAAATTTACTGCAAGGTTATATTTGACCTGTCTCGCCAAAACCCTAGAAATCAGAGCCATCAGTTGTTCTCTTGCTAAAGCCAGTCTGAACCTCCTCCTTCCTGCCCTCTCCCCACCACAGAATACTTTAAATATTGCTTTCTTTTCATTTTTGAGATCCAATCCTGCAGCAGTACCACATATGATATTTTGACACTCACTTTCTTTGGGAACAGGGGAGGACTCAATGTAATCAAATCTTCTCAATGTTTATATTGTCATATGATCAACCTGACACCATCCAGCATAGCTAAACCTCTCTGGAATTCCTACAGTGATAATCCCCCATTCCTCATTTTTACCCATGAGCAAAAGATATCCAGATTTCCATGGGAGAAATGCCTTATGCAATTCATCTATTTATGTAGAGAACTCGCATAACTCAAAGCATGCAGATTCACACACAGCAGTACAGTATCATCTCAAATTCTGCTTGCTTTCACAATCATTTAAGAACTTTTATCTAGACTGGGAAGACAGGATGTACAGTTTATGTGACAAGCACCTACTTAGAAACTGGAGCAAACATACCTCTTTCACCCTGCAGTCCACCTGCAAAAGAAAAAAAAATCAAGATTTTTTTATTTTGAAAAATGGATTCAAAATAGCACTGAGCATGACAATACCTAGCTTCTGGACACCTACGTTCAAGTGAAGAAATTAGGCCTTGTGCAAGTTTCCATTGGATTTCATGGTCTTGAATCAGCAACAAAGTTTTTCAAAACAGTCCAAGATATTTTGAAAAGATGGTGATTATTATTATTGTTATTATTTTGCTGGTGATACTGGACAAACAAATTAGCTGCTTTTTAAATAAAAACACTGTGAATACTTTAAATATTATTTTCTTTTCATTTCTGGAATCCAATCCTGCAGCAGTACCACATATGATATTTTGACACTCACTTTCTTTGGGAACAGGGGAGGACTCAATGTAATCAACTCTTCTCAATATTTTTATTGTCATATGATCAACCTGACACCATCCAACATAGCTAAACCTCTCCGGCATTCCTACAATGATAATCTCCCAATCCTCATTCTTCCCACAAGCGAAAGATATCCAGATTTCCATGGGAGAAATGCCTTATGCAATTCATCTATTTATGTAGAGAACTCACATAACTTAAAGCATGCAGATTCACACACAGCAGTACAGTATCATTTCTCAAATTCTGCTTGCTTTCACAATTATTTAAGAGCTTTTATCTTGACTGGAAAGATAGGATGTACAGTTTATATGACAAACACCTTGTTAGAAATTGGAGCAAACATACCTCTTTCACCCTGCACTTGAACTGCAAAAGAAAAGAAAAAAATCAAGATTTTTTTCATATTGAAACTTGGGCTCAAAATAGCACTAAGCATGACAATACCTAGCTTCTGGACCTCTACATTCAAGTGAATAAATTAGGCCTTTTGCGACTTTCCATTGGATTTCATGGTCTTCAATCAGCAACCAAGTTTCTCGAAACAGTCCAATATATTTTGAAAAGATGATGATTTTGCTGGTGATAGTGGGCGAACAAATTAGCAGATATTTTAAAAAAATACTATGGAATAGAAGCAGCCTTACTCAAAGCCTGCTGAATTAAGCTAGTATACATTTAGAGTTATGGCACATTTCTGTTATTACATGGCAAATGGAATTATTAAATGGAAGTGCTAAGGAGGCAATTTTTATGTACAGATTTTCAAGGGACAATTACTTAAAAAGAATTATTTAAATTACACAGAAGTTACCCAAATTAGACAGGAAATGTACTTTTTAAATTAAAGGATCTCTATATTACTGGGTGTAACATGAATATAAAGCTTTCTGCACTGTGTTTTGTTTGAAAAAAAACAGGTTAAATTAGACTGTATTTAATACTGAATAACGGGAATCAGATGTGAAGTTCTACCTGCTGATTTACAATCAGTCTGCTTTAAAACTAAAATTATCTTTTTCCTTCCCTTGATAATAAGTCTACCAAAAATATTGAAAAACAACAAGAAGTCCTGTGGCAACTTATAGAAAACAGATTTTTTGGAGCATAAGATTTCGTGGGCAAATGCTCACATCATCAGAAGCATCTGACTAAACGGATATTTGCCCACAAAAGCTTATGCTCCAAAAACTTTGCTAGTCTCCAAGGTGCAATTGGATTTCTCATTGTTTCTGTGGATACAGACTAACATGGCTACCCCTCTGATATTTCTCAAAAATGAACAGTTTTCCATTGCCTTGGATACAAAGCAATGACAACTACTGAGTAAATACATATTTTGTTCTGTTGTGTAAGCCAGTCATCTCAACGCTTCCCAAGGAAACAATGTTCTGTCTGTCCTGTCAGAGAGACCCTAGTCAATTTCCCTTCATGAATGCCTGAGATATTTTTCATCATTAACCTCTTAAAGAAATTCACCAAGGCTATGGTTACATTAGTGAGTTTTGTCAACAAAACCGGTGGACTATCCAAACACAACATGCATTTTGCTGACAGTGTGGCAACAAAAGTCAGCACTTCCATAAACTACCTTCTGCCTCTCCCAAATGAGGAAGAGGACCTTTTGTCAACAAGTTCCATCGACAAAAACCTGTGTGAATGCTATGCGGGGCCTTCTCTCAACAGACAGGTCATCCAGAACAACGGGCAGCCCTGTCTGCTGTGCTTCCGATCATGTACGCTGTATGTGATATTCTAATGATATGTATATACTTGTTTGGGAGATATAAATCCCACCTCAAGTGGACATGCCTGCACTAGCTCTGATTCCATTAGTGCACTAGTAACGAAGGCATAATAGCAACAGTGACAAAAGAATGAGAAGCTAGCTGCCAAAAGCATGATCTCATCTGAAATAAACTAGCTCTGTGGTTGTGGCAGCTTACCTATGTTGCTGCCAATGCAATCATGACTACACCATTGGTTTTGCATGCAACCACACAAATTTTGAGTGAGGTAATTTCTAAGCTGGAAATTATAGCTCCTCCTGCTCCAATGTAGATGTACCATTAATGAAGGTGAACCTTCTCTGTGGCCAGGAAGAGTGATGATCTTCTCATCCTTCATGTTATTGATAAAATATGTTAAATGGAGTTTTACCAATAACCAGTGTTGATGGGAACACAGTAGAAACACACTCACACAAACAGTCTCACACTATACATGATGCAATTTAGAGAATGAAAGTGATCATTTTAAAGGTGTTGGTTATGCTCAGATTCAGTATCTTTCACATTTCCAGACAGAAAAATTAATAGAACAGATTCATACTGGCTGGGTCTACATGGAGCCACTTTCCTGGCAGCTCCATGCTAATCATCACCCTCGCAATTGCAAATGGCTGCTCATTAGCATGGTCCCATGGCTCATTAGCATAGCCACATGAGATCTTGCTTTCAGCAGAAGGAGGTGTGAACAGTAAAGAAGTCATGTGGATGTGCCCGTTAGCCAAAAGCTCCTCTGTCGCCAGCCTCTTATGCCTGAAAAAACATGTCAAGTATCAAAACAAGCAGTAAGCTCCTGTGGCAATCTAACACTCCCATCCTAGCAAAAATGACCAGAGATTTTCAACAATCCTCCAATAAATTGTATGATCCTCCAAAGATCGTCCAACATCACTGTAGTTACAGAAGAGATGAATTTAGCCATTTGTGCGCAGTGGAGTGTTTTCAGAGAACAGATTTCTAAACCACAACTACATAACACCCACAATACTACCATACAGACTCTCTTTTTGTCCCCTTTCCATGAGTAAAGGACTATATAAATTGATGAAAACTTACTCATTTCTCTTCGCTGTTGGTCTGCAAAAAGAGTGATAATTATTTGAGTAAAAGAATATAATTTCCCTCTTCTTCATATAAAAACCCAAGTAGCAGCTGCAATATACTTCTCAAATCTCACTCCAGTTCATACTGCTGCTTTTGGTTACCACAAAAACACAATCATTTTCAGCCAATATCCTCTCTCATCAGGAGTATGTGGCTACACAAACTTGGATCTCACTTACCCCTTTCCCTCTGAAGCTCATCTGTAACAGAACAATACATATTTGAATAATTATAGAATTTCAGCATTATTTTCAAATATCTTTTCAAATATCTTCTGATTATTAAGAATAAAGTGGGAGCAGTGGACAGAAACACTTTGCTCAGAGCTGGTCCTGAGCAACTGGTGGCCCTCAGCAAATTTCGGCAGGGGGATGTTTTGGCGCTGATAATTGAAGGTGTGTAAGGCTGTGTTTTGGTGGCCCCTTAAAAATGGCAACCCTGGGCAACCACATGGCTCACCTGCTCCTAACACTGGCTCTGACTGCACTGAATTTGACAGTGAATCTCTAGGTCCTTCTGGACCATTCACAGTTGACAGGCATTGCAGCACATCTGTGCATAGCTAAGAAGCTGTTCAATGGAGTCTGTCAGTATCACTCATCTGACTAATGAAAAATGTTTCTCATCAGCAAAAGTCTAAGTAAAAATGCTCGGAAAATCTTGGAATTTTCCAACCATCCTAGGAGATAATTTACTAACTGTAACTACTCTAACATCACTGTAATTACAGAAGAGATTAATTTAGCCATTTCTGTGTAGTGGAACATTTTCAGAGAACAGATTTCTAAATAACAAATACATAGCACCCACACTTCTACCCTATGCCTTGTCTTTTTTTTCCTTTCCATGAGTAGAAGAGTATACAAATTGATGAAAACTTACTCATTTCTCTTCTCTGTTGCTCTGCAAAAGAGTGATAACTATTTGAGTGAGAATGTAATTGCCCTCTTCTTTACACTAAAATTTTCTTTGAGTGTTGAGGAAGATGTAGATGTCTTTTGGGGATGAGTTATAAAAAAAAAAACTGCCCAATTCATGACGGGGGCTTGAATAAGTGTGAAAATACACTAGAAGTGCTGCATTTATAGTAAAGATACATTTGGCCACTGCTGTGAAACAGACTGTTCTGTGAGGGATTGGAGCTCTGGTCAGGAATTATAAAGCACACATAAATCCATCATAACCACCACCAACTCTGTTTCAATGGGAGACTATAGAAATCACATCAAACTTACCCATTTCCTCCTGTAACTGAGCTGCAAAGGAATGATACACATTTGAATAATAGCAGAGTTTTTGTTCTATCCAGTTAGGAAAAGTTTTCTACTCGCAGAGGTAGCTATTTGGTACAAATCATAAAAAGACTGTAGGAAGAGTGTAATGGTCAGAGGATGCTGATGGATAAGCAATTAGCTCTCCCTGCATCCTCTGCTCATAACAGTGAATACCAAAGTGACAGATATTGCAATTTCCTCATATAGCTTTTGGAGATCTTACTGTATTGTGTTTATGGATCCTGGTTAACCATGACTATGTACGTGCTTGATTTCTGGAATAGTGAGATCACTTACATACAGGCTGCATCTACACTGGCAAGTTTTTTCAAAAAAGTTGGGCCTTTTTTGAAAAAACTCAAAGCACCTACACACAAAATGCACTCTTTCGAAATTAAATCAGAAGAGTGTGGCATTTTTTCCCAAGAGTCCTCCATGAGCAGGGAAACCCATCCTCCATGAGAGTATGTTTTACAGGAGGCTCTCATAGATTTCCTAGGACAGGGTCAGCAACCTACAGCTCTTTAAGGAGACATTTGTGGCTGTAAGCTCTGCCACCACTGACAACTTGCGACTCTAGCAGCTGCCACTGCTGAAACAAAGACCACAGTTAAAACAGAATTTAGGGGTTTTTTATGTTTAAGTGGCAGCAGCCTCTGGAACTGCTGAGCAGCCAGCTGCAGCGGGGGGAAGTCCACAGGGCAGGGAGTCCGGGAACAGGAAGCCGGCAGTGCAGGGAGCCACCTGCAAGCTCCATGTTGCAGAATTCAACCTGCAGGAGAATTGGCAGGAGGGGTGGCTGTGTCTGCCCTTGCTGGAGCTGCACAGCTATGCTGAGAAGGAAGCAGCAGCAGGGAGCCGCAGCAGGGAGACAGATAGATCCTGGGCATGAGGGGACAGGTATGGGGCTGAGGGGGGTTAAACCTAGGGTTGGGGGTCGGGGGCAGATAACTTTCCAACTGATACAAATCATTGTGTATGCACTATCCTTAGTATAAGTGTGACAAAAATATGTTTTGACGTTATTTATTAAAGACTGTCTCATATCCACATGCATTGAGGCTCTTGAAATATTGACTTTGTAACTGAATTTGAAAAAATGGCTCTTCTCACTATTTTGGGTGTAGACCCCAGTCATAGGAGACTTGTCAACTATCGTAAAAAGCTGTAAGCACTTGTGACAATCTAACACTCTCATCCCAGCAATAATGACAAACAATTCCAACAACCGTCCAATGTAACCCAAGTAGCAACTACAATAAGCTTCTCAAATCTCTCTCCAGTTCATCATGGCTAATCTTGGTTATCTCAGAAATACAGTCATGTCTAGCCAATATCCTCTCCCTCATTAGGAGTTGGAGCTACACAACTCAGAGGTCACTTACTACTTTGTGTCTGAAGCTCATCTGTAAAAGAAAAATACACATGTGGGTAATTACAGAATTCATAGAATCACAGAATACTAGGACTGGAAGGGACCGTAAGAGGTCATCGAGTCCAGCCCCCTGCCCTCATGGCAGGACCAAGTACTGTCTAGACCATCCCTGATAGACATTTATCTAACCTGTTCTTAAATATCTCCAGAGATGGAGATTCTACAACCTCCCTAGGCAATTTATTCCACACTTCTTTTAATTCCTTTATATATTCCATTTCTGATTATTGAAAGTAAGCAGGATTGATGGACAGAAACACTGCATTGAATTTGACAGTGAATCGCTGGGTCATTTTGGTCAATTCACTGTTGCTGGACATTAAAATATGTGCAGCTCCTGAAAAAATCCTGCTCAAATCTGTGAATAGCTAGGAAGCTATCTAATGGATGCTAGCAAGATTGCATATATGAGTCACAAAATTATTTTCCCCTCTGTAAACGTCTGAATACAAATGCTGGAAAAATGTCGGAGTTTTCAAACAATCCTAGAGGTTAACTGACCAAAGTGTAATTACACTGACGTTACTGTATTTACAGAAGAGATTAATTTAGCCTCTGCTATGCAGTAGAATGTTTTCAGAGTACAGATTTCTAAACAAATAAATAGTGTCCACAATTCTACAATATATCTTCTCTTTTCCTTTGTTGTGTAGAAAACTACATAGATGGAAACTTACTCATTTCTCTTTGTTGTTGGCCTGCAAAAGAATGATAACTATATGAGTAAGAACACAATTTCCCTCTTCTTCAGACAAATATTTTATATGGAGGTTGAGGGGTGTGTGTGTCCACTAGGTATGAGTTATAGAAAGACAACTACATTCAAAAAATACCTAATTCGTGACTGGGTCTTGAATCATTGTGAAATTTTACTAAAAGTTCTGAGTTTTTAGCAAGGATGGATCTGGCCAGTGCTGTTTTAACAGACTGTTCTCTCAGGGACGGGTGCTCTGGTCAGGAATTATAAAGCACATTTAAATCCATCATTTCTGCGTTATATTTCTGTGCTAATCATTTCCACTATTTCTGTGTTATATCATTTAGAGTCACCAACCAAACCAAAACCAGCTGGGCTAACCCATTAATGATCTAACTCAGTTATTATAACAACAATCACATCTGTCACTACAGCAACCAAATACACAAAATCTATCATTATGACAACCCAGTACACAACATATTCCTCCCTGCTTAATAAGAACATCCCCTTAACAGAGCAAACACAAACTAGGGAATGAGGGTAAACTGACTCAGTTCCCAGCTAGCCCCATGGATTATTTTGCCCCATAACTGAGGAACAGCCTTAACTAAAGAGCAAGTTCTTCTGAGGATGCCTTTGTCCTCTAGGTGGATTAAGGTGGATATCTGCAGTTCTTGCACTCAAAAGTTATGACTGTGGGCTCGGGACTCAAAGTACAAACAGGTGAGACTGTTAAATCCATCCATTCAGAGAGGAAGTTTGTGTTTGCCACAGGTGGTTATGGAGGAGGGCAATCAGGAAGAGGTGACTCTTGACTCAGTATCTCACAGCTGCAATGAGCAGAGCAAGTGTTATATGGTCTATTCCTTTCTGCTTGAGTGGAAACCTACATTAAATCGCCTCAGACTTACCCATTTCCATCCGTAGCTGATCTGCAAAGGAATAACACACATTTGAGTAATGAGGAAGTTTTTCTCCTCTCTTACAAACAAATTATTTCTGTGCAGACATATCTGTTAGGAGCAATATAAAATATAACAAGATAGCAGAAAATGTGCAATGAATGCCAGAGACTGGGTAGCAAGGAGTCCTCTCCTCCTGTATCTCCCACCAACATGATTTTCCCAAAACTCCTGTCACCGAGTTTATCCATTGTGTAATTGCACTGATGTCCAACAGGGATAAACGTGGCCACTACCGTGCACTGTAGTATAAGGAGATGTAACAGCACTCTGGACAATATATACATACCACATACAATTCTTTCATGCCACTTGACAGCTGCAATGAGCAGAGCAAGTGAGACCAGATCTCATTATAAAGGAGAGGAGATGGTGACAGGGCACTCTGTGTAAAGTTCCTGAGATTTTGAAATACCCTTCTGACCTGGGTCTGAAACAACCTGGTTTGCCAAACTTTTGGAGCATGAAACAGGATTCACTAGTGTGTTGAGGGGTTACCAGAGAGAAGGAATTAAATTTTTATCTGATATTTTATTTTGAAATAATTGGCATCGCACATGCCACTCACGTATGGGCACATCGTACTGCTGGAACCAGATAAAATAAATACATTTTAACAAATATATTCTTGCTTTTGTAGAAAGAAAAGGGAGTGATGTAACATCTTTTATTGAATGAGCTTCTGTTGGTGAAAGTATCAAGCTTTCAAGTTCACACCAAATTCTTCTGCAAGTAATGTTCCGAGATCTGAAAATGAGCTCTGAATAAACTCAAAAGCTTGTCTGTTTCACCAGCAAAAGTTTGTCCCATTAAAGACATTACTTTATCTGCACTGTGTCTCTAATATCCTGGGACTAAGGCAGCTTCAACAACTTCCCTCTCCTTGGCAGTTTGAATAGAAGCCTACAGAAATCAACGTGTACTTACCCCTTCCCTTTTCAGTTGATTTAAAAAAAAAAAGTACACAATTTTCATTACTAGTAAACAAATTAAGTAAATGGGTAAGGGAGAGCTGAAATAGGGGTTCAATTATAAAAACACTGCTGAAAAATCAAGTTGAAGAAAACTCATAAGGATGACACCTGAATTTTTGGCCTGAGTATAAAAACTTTTATTGTGTGTATGCTTTTTGGACGTTATTGAAGTTACACCAGGAACATATTTGGCCACAGCTGTGCAGTGGATTGTTCTGTGATGGAGCACTGCTTTGGTCAACAAACATAAAACATATGTAATTCTCTTACATGCTCCATTCCTTTCTGCTTGAGTGGAAACCTACATTAAATCGCCTCAGACTTACCCATTTCCATCCGTAGCTGATCTGCAAAGGAATAACACACATTTGAGTAACGAGGAAGTTTTTCTCCTCTCTTACAAACAAATTATTGCTATGCAGACATATCTGTTAGGAGCAATATAAAATATAACAAGATAGCAGAAAATGTGCGATGAATGCCAGAGACTGGGTAGCAAGGAGTCCTCTCCTCCTGCACCTCCCACTTACCATACTTCACAGCTTTCCAAACGTGTTTCAATTCCCCACTATTGTTAGTAAGAATGAAGCAGTGTGGAAGATCTGAAACCCAGTATTGTATTCGATTCTCAATGAATTTTTAGTTTCAAATTCCTTCTGGATTCTTAACTGTTGCCGAAAAACTCCAGTATGTTCAACTCCTAAAACTCCTTCCTTTACCTGGGGCTGACTATCTGGCTCCACTCCATTGTATCAAATGATGAGGACTATCCCCCAGGGAATGGTATCTTCATAAAGTCTAGGAAGAGTTCCAATGGTCTTATCCAGAAGGAAAATACCTCCTTCTTGAGAGTCCATGGCTATATTGCTGTTCTTATTACATTGAATAGAGAGTCAGAGTCAAATTTTGGACTCCCCCCCTTATGGCACTCCTGACTGTGAACTCAAGCGGCTTAGGAGAAACTACTCTCTCTCTCTCTGTCGCTGACAGCACAATCTCCCTTCAAAAACATCTCTCTTGGGGACTAGGGAAATGTCACTTATCTAATGAGAGGTGGGGCTTTTGAGCAATTAAATCTCTAGCAAAAGTGTTTACGTAAATGAGACAGATAAGTAGTTAGATTAATTAGACAGCTCTGTAAAATATGATAAGTATTTCTGAAAGAGAAAAAATATGAGAACTTCTTGCAAACTTACCATAGGTGTTGTGGGATTGGGCTGCAAGAAATTAAATCAGGTCAAAACACGCATTTTGTCATTGAAAATTTTCATAACATAATTGGCTGGTTGAATTTTTAACTTTCTGAATGGCATATATCAGCTTTATTTAATGAGTCACACATGAAAGAGTATTTATTCTTTAATACCTGTGTTATGTTATACCTACACATCTACTATTTCACTGTCTCCATCTCACCATCTCTTGTACCATCGAGCAAAATTAATTTAATTTTTCATAGTACAGGAACACTGTTTTTATAATCTTTCTAACCAGGTTCATGCTGTATTTCAAATCTGGCTCCTCTCATATCAAGTGTTATCAAAGGACAGGTGAAATTCATCCTTCACCTCCTCTCTCTGGGAATTCATGGCATTATATTTGTTCTAGTAGGAATATATAAACTACAGTCCACCTTCCACCCTTCCAAATCCTGCAGATATTTTCATTCCCTGATATAAGTGTACTGACTTCCTTTGAATTTTAACAACAATGAATTTTTACCCATGCAGTACAGATTTAAAAGTAGCCATCCTTTTACAAAAACAAAACAAAACAAAATAAAAATAAAAGCAAGCAAAACCCTTCAAAATCAGATTACAAGAGAAACAGCTGAGCTGAAATTCATTTTCAAAATTCACAGCATCAAATTATTAGTCCTAATAAGAATTTAGGATGGTTCTCTCACTAAAAAGGCAATTTTCTTTTTCTGAGTATTCATACTTCCCCATCAGAGGCTGGGACTGAATCATATCCACCTTGACTGAACTGGCCTCATTAACACTGCTCCTGTACTTCATAAGTAACTCCCTTTTTTAATATGTTAATAAATATATACCCCTACCTCTGTGATTTCCACTCCATGCATCTGACCCAGAAAAGCTTATGCCCAAATAAATCTGTTAGGATTCCCTGTTTTCATAGATACAGACAAATGTGGCTACAAAGACTCTTGATTCAGAAATTGTCAGGGATAGATCATGACAAATTGATCTAATGGTTAATTAGCCTCACTGTTAACAATATGTTTTTCTGTAAACCAAACAAAACAAAAATAATCTAACTTACTTTTATATTTTCCACAAAGATATTCCATGATCATACACAACAGCAAACCAACAACCAGAAACCAATAGAAATCTACTGAAAGATAGAACATGTAACTGTTACCACAATGCAGACTCAAACATGGGAGGTAATTCTTGGCACTATGATTTGGGACCTAAACAATGATGGACTTTTGTCTCATTTTCTCAAGTACTGTTGCCTTTGCACCTTGACAGAGACTATATTTTATGTGGAATAACATAGAGACCTGCCTTTAGAGTCTCAGGAAATTACAAAAACATCCAAAATACATAATGACAGAGTCAGGCTAGAAGGCTACAGGAGAGTAGTCAAAGGAAAATATGTTAACTCCAGATGAAATAGGTCCCAGGGTAAACTAACATAGGATAGTCTAGAATTAGCAGAAACTTGACAGAATCAATCGGGGCAATCAAGCTAACTAACGCACCTAGAGTCAGTTAGGAGGCTTCCGGAATCAGATTAATCCAGAAAACATGCATCACATTACATATAATTGTGTGTGTGCTGTTCTTCAAATAGAGGTTACAAATAAATGGTTTGATTTTATTTATTAAGGACTGTTGCATATTCACATGCATTATGGCTCTTGAGTTATTGAGCTTTTGAGCTTGAATTTGGAAAAAAAAAGACTCTTCCTTCTATTTTGGTTGCCGACCCCTGATCTGGAAGGAGGAAGTACAAGCAGGAACCAGAAAGAAGAAACCTGTAGGTGAGGAAGGTGCTGGAGAGGGCTGTGGTGAAGAGGCCTAGGGAAGTGTAGCTAACACACAGCTGTTACTGGAGATGTTTGCAGGCAGCTATCTTCACAGGGTTCCTGAGCTGGAACCCAGAAAAGAGGGTGGACCTGGGGTCTATTCCTCTACACATTATAGCACAGGAACAAGACTGGTTTTGGTAAAGGGGTTTGTCCTGCCC
Organism: Carettochelys insculpta; assembly: GCF_033958435.1. Classification (NCBI taxonomy): domain Eukaryota; kingdom Metazoa; phylum Chordata; order Testudines; family Carettochelyidae; genus Carettochelys; species Carettochelys insculpta. The sequence goes on along the minus strand of NC_134158.1, from coordinate 16,458,644 downwards.
TATAACACTTGGAGGGGCTACAAGACTAAGGAATTTGGTTTCCCCACTTTTCACTATGCTGGCCAATGTTGTGAGTAGCTCAACAAACAAGCAAGCTGGAGCCCTAGAGAAAGTGCCTAAATTAAGGGCTGCTATGAGTTCCTAAGGCAAGTAATCCACCTAAAAGTGCAGGGCCCACCAAGACTGAGAAGAGCTTTATCACAATGTGTACTAACTTTTGTGTTACTAATTGTTTTAATAGATTACATGAGAATATTTACATTAAGCTTGTAAATAAGCTAAATAGCCAGTCCTTATATTTTTAAACTCAGAACATCATTTCCAGTCACTGTGTATTTGTGTATCTTCAATAATCTAATCTAGTCTAATCTAATCTAATCTATTCTGATTGGTACAAGCTGCAACACTTTGAATGAATGCAACACCTGGACAAATCCATTAAGCAGCACAAAGGACTCATGCATCTGACAAAGTCTTTTTTTACCCGTGAAAGCTTATGCCCAAATAAAGACTAAGAGATTCAAGGTGCCACAGGACTCCTTGTTTTTCCCAAATCATGGAAATGAAAGCATATTTGAGTGGCATGGAGGGTCAGTTTTGACTACATCAAAAACACTGCATGTTGTTGTGAGATCACCCTGGAAGCCCTTCACCTGCTGGATGCTCTTGAAATCTATGGGAGTTTCCTTGCCTCTTTAATTCATTCTCAGCCAGATTCTAAACTAAGGATGAAATAATATGGTGGGAGATAGATGGCTCAGTATTGTGAAAGATAAAGTCCTAACTTGGTAGGGAAAAGTAATTTGGAAATAGGGTGGAATTATGCTTGTTAGGTAGAATTACAAAATAAAGAAGACAATGAAATATGCTCAGATGAGGCCAAGTTTTCCTGAATAATTATGACAAAAATTTACATACCATGATTTCCATCAGTTGCTGATTCTGTGACAATGGTACAGGCAACCTCCGGAGTATCACATGGTACACCAATGGTTTTTGCTCCTGAGAAAAGGCACTGTTCATCCCGCCTGTCTGTTGTCTCAGGCAGTGAAATTATGCTTTCTCCTTTGTGATTTCTCCAGGAGACTCTGGGCTTTGTATGCAACCCTGTCCACCTACATTCATATCTGCAAACCTTCTGCTGATGCTCTTGCAAAGAAGTATCATTCACTACCCCTGTAAGAAATTTAGTATTATCACATGTATGCAGGGCTGAAAATGAAGAGAGATGCTCAGAGAAGGAAGAATGTAAAAAGATTCAAAGACATATAGACCACGTCTACACTAGCTGGCTACTTCGAAGTAACCAGCGCAACTTTGAAGTAGCATGCATCATGTCTACGCATGCCAAGAGCTACTTTGAAGTGGAAATTGAAGTTCGGTGGCAAGACGTCGAAATCACTATTTCTATCAGAAGATGGGAATAGTGCCCTATTTCGATGCTGAACGTCAAAGCAGGGCGTGTGTAGATGATCTGCGTCCCATCGGCACTTGTTCCCATGGACAGCACTGTGCCCTAATGCCATGCGGGGGGGCAACTATGCAGTGCAGTCTCCCACAGGGACACCATGCTCATGGACGCGGGACAGGGAACAGGGACCCGACACCTATGGGGGGACGTGGGGCTTGAGCCATGGGCCAGGGCACAGTACTAATGGCCTTCTTCCCCCTCCATCCCCGTTTCTGCAGCTGCACCATCTGAGGCCCCGGACAGCCAGGTGCCATCAGTCATCCTGGAGAGCCTCCCCGGGGTCCAGGGACTGCCACCACCTGGGGACACTGCCAGTACTGGGATGGACCCGCCCCCACTGGACCTTGGGGGCAGCCGCCGTTGACCCCCAGCTCCTGGCGACGCTCCAGTAACAGATGGGGGTAGCCGAGGAGAGGCTCCAGCACAACTGGGAAGAGGCCGCCTGGTGCCGAGCAGCATGGCAGGACTTCATGGGGGTCTTCAGGGATATTGCCGGGTCATTCTGGGAGGCTGTAGCCTGACTCCCGGCCATCACTGCCCTCCCTGCCGCCCTCCTTCCTGCCCCACCTGCCACGGCATCTGCTCCCAGCTACTCCAGGGACCACAGACAAAAGGAGGACCCACAACTTGAACCTGCTGGGGGTCATGCCTGTCCATCCTCACCCCAGAGTGATGGGCTGACAGCTGGCCCATCCACTGACACCCACCCCCATGTATATAGTTCCAATTTGTTGCACAGAAATCATAGTGGACAGTTAACAGTTAATAATTCAAACATCCAGATCTATAAACAAGTTGACAGGTGAGTTCCAGTTTGCAGAAAAGCAATTCCAAAAATGTGTTACTTGCACAGGGAAAGCTATTTGTGAAATAGCTAGATTCCAGTACGAAAGGGATGAAGAGAGCTGAAAAGGAGGAGGTGGCAGAAAAATGGTGGCATAGGGGCTCCTCTTTTACTGCTTGTTCTTTTGCGTGTATTGATCTACTTGTCTAGTCACATCATATTGCTGCCTTGGTTGATCTGAGCACAAAACTTGGTTCTTTTCAGGATTAGTGTACAAAAGCTCAGGGATATCAGCAGTGCCCTTGAATCTTTTAGTGTTGGCAGTGCTTTGTCAGTCTTCAAAAAATAAAAATAAAGTACAATGCATGAAGGGAAGTTTTTTAAATTGTGCATTGTATTTCCACAAGAATTCCCAATGATTGAACCTATGATGGGCCGTGTACAGAAACTGCCGTTTTCAGGACTCTGGCAGCTGAGTTGGCCACATGTAGGGAAGCCAGAAATACAGACCTTGTAACCAGTTGACTATCCTGGTAGGACTTAAGATCATCCAGAGCTGGAGAAGATACCCTAATACCAGGCTCTCATCTGGCAAGGAAAATGGTAAGGTGTGTGTGTCAAAGGATATAAAATGACAGAGGCTACTGTTACACAAGCGAGTTTTGTAGACAGAACTGGTGTTTTGTAGACAAAACTCGTGGCGCATCTACACACAAAATGCATTTTGTTGAGAGAAACTGTCAAGGAAAAAGCTGTGTAGATGATCCAGGGGGATCTTTTGTCGACAGAGTGGATGAGAAGATCGATCCACTTTTACACGTAGATGCAATATGTTGACTGAAGTTTTGTCAGAACAACTCTTCCAACAGTAACTTCTGTTGACAGAGGCTTTTACTGTAGATGTAACCTAAAAAACAAGCCTAGTTACTAGTAGCAGAGATTAAATTGCACTCTAACATCCCTTTAATTAATTATTAAATAAATTTAATAATACGGCTCCAAGAACTGGCATTCCCAGTGGAAGCTTTCCTGATTCAGAATAAAGGTTCATTTAGCCCAGTGGCCTGTCCTCCAAAAGAGGCTAGTGCCAAAGGGAATGACTAGAACAAGACAATGTATCAGGATCTCCTGTTGCCTAGTCCGACTTCTAGCAGTAACCAATGCCATGTGCTCTAGAAAGAATGAAAAGAACTGATAACCAAGTGACCCAATCCCTATCATTTGTTGCCCGCTTCTAGAAACTCCATTACTGAGGAGTTTGAAAACAGTAATTGAAAAAGCAATAGAAAATGTGCTGTAGAGAAGGAACAACCCCATGCTGGCTCTTGAGGCTATCAAATAGTTCTCCTTTGCTAAAGCTGATCTCTCCAATTCTAGACATTTCTTACCAACAATCAAGACTTGAATGATCTCTCTGTGAAACGTGTTGGATGTGGCAGAACATACGTATTTCCCTCCATCTTCCACCTGAATATTGTTCAGTTGCAGAGAAATATTTCCTTTCCCAAATTCCTTCCCTTTAAAAACTTCTGCTTTTTGTTCATATTCCTTCCTGAGCCATTCTTTGCTGTTTCCATTTGGAGACAAATAACCCATTGGGCATTTGTCATGTAGTAGATAAGAATTAATCAGGGGGTTGTTCTCATCATAGAGGTAGAGATAGATTGTCTTATTCTCCATAGGTCCAACTTTCTTCCACTGTAGCTCCATGCTAGGAGGTAGATGTTTCGTAATCAGCTGGCAGGGAAGAATGACATTTTCTCCAATTACAGCAGTAATTTTTTCACGTTCTGCCTCCAAGTCAAAGAAATCTGAAAAATGTTCAGGGGTTATATTTGCACCACCAGCATAAAGTGACTCTTATTAATGCATAAGAGTGAAAAAGAGGACAGACCTAATTCTCTTATCTATACTGTTTTTACAATAATGTAAATTCATTCGCTTCAGGGGATTCACTGCTAATATATACACAGATAAGTGAAAAGAGAATTAGAGCTATATTACCTTTAGTATCTGAGGCAATCTCAAGAATAACCTTTGAAAAGAAATGCTGAGTTGTACAGTTCTTCGGATTCACCAGGATGACTTTGGGCTTAGTAATAATATTTCCCCATGGTGCTTTCCAGTATTATTGTTTCAAAAATTATGGTAGATCACACCAGAGAACCTATAATGACTACCAGGCCCACAGATGGGGGTGAGTGGGCAGAGTGGGACAAAGGGAACAATTGCCCCCATGCCCAGCCTTTCAAGGGGGCCCAGAGCTCCTGCCACTCCCACAATCACAGTAGTGGTGGCTGGAGTTCTGGACCCCTTTTAATTGTCAAGGCAATGCAGCTCTGGCTGTCCATGGCTGGGAGGCAGTGGAGAGGGCTGGTGGGGGAAGTGGCACTGTGATTCCAGCACTGCTGAGTGCCGAATGCCCTACGCCTCGCCCCTTTCAGGGTGCAGAGTGAGGCCCCTCTCCCACCTGTTCTAGGGTCTGCAGTGGATCTTGGTGGCACAGGTAATCACCTGTTGGGCTAACTAATATGCAATCTATTAATGCACTTTAGAAATCACACCTCTGTAGTGTGTGTTGGTGCTCCATATAGGCAAGCCTTGAGTGGCATGGCTGGCCAGAAGGCATGTGTGCTTAGTCCTGTTTTGTAAGTAAGAGCAGGAATATTCGCTTTTGCAGTACTACGTCTCTTACCTGAAATTGCAATCACTTTTTCACGGTGCTTCTTCAGCAAGGAGTTTATTATAGCGCATGAGATAATGTCCGAAGCAATGTTTGCTACCCTGAGTGTACTGTTGATTTGATGCAGCCCTGACACACCTTTTTGGATTTTTGTTTCAGCCATAGCAGTTATGTTTTGTCCTGTGCTGTCAGTCCAGAGTACTTCAGGCTGTGGGTACCACCCTTGGGATGTACACCTCAGAGTGACTGAATTAGCCTGCTGATCTTCTATAGATAGGTGAGGTGCAGAGCCAAAACCTACAGTGAAAAACCAATTTCAGAAAATGTTAAAGAGGCTGAAAAACTAGCTTGCACACAGGCCTGCCAACGGCAGGAAGAAGCAAAGGGGGCACTTGCCTGGGGGCCCAGCAATTTAAAAGGCCTGGAGACTTCAGTTGCTGCTGCAGTAGTTCTTCCGAAAAAAGATCTCACACTTTTAATGTGCCCTATGCAGGTTCTGGGGCAGGGTTGTCTGCCCTGGAACCTGCATGGGGCATATCAAGAGTCCCTTTCAATCTAGACACGTGGTTGCAACTTTTCCCATAGCAGGCAGTTTGGGTCTGGAGAGGCACAGTGCAGCTGCCCGGAGGTACTTCTGAGAAGATCGGGAGGCAGAGCTGGCCTGGTCCAGCCCAGTGCTCCTCTGGTGGTGGGTGGGGTAGTGCTTGGGTCTTCTCTGGGAGAGGTGGGGCTTGTGGCCATGGCTGAGAGAAGGGGGAAAGGGGTATCCTTCGATTTCTGCTCTTAGGCCCAAAATTGCTGTTGGTGGGTCTGCTTACACACCAAAACAAAGAGTGGTCATGATGAATGATCACTACTGGCATTACAATCGCCATGTACTGTTGAAATTAATTTTGCATTTCCAAGTACCTTACATTCATAGATTGTTTTTCCACTTCAAGAGATCACCAAACATTTTGCAAGTTGATCTCAAACTGTGTATAGCTATGACTTCATCATATGTATATGACATATTTGATTTGGGGGGGAGGGCAGCAGGTCAATCAGGAAATGGTATTTTCAGAAAAGGGGAGAGTCACTTTTGTACTCCCCATATTTGAGACACATTCAGGAGTCCTGCTAGGACCCAGTGTAAGTAAGAGCAGCCTCAGGACTGCTCTAACTTACATTTTGCTTCCCTTGATCCCTTATGAGCCCTGGGAAGCAGAACATAGAAAAAGCAGAGTGCTCAGCCACAGCCCAATCAGCCCTTAGCCTACTCCTCTCCCACAGCCCTGACACACCCTTTAAACCATGTCTGGAATCAATGCCACTACACAGCCCTTATATCAGTTCCACACTGGCCAAGGAGAGCCTTATTAACACAAGGAGTAATGCCAGTAGCTGATAACCATTTCAAAAGGCCTTAGCATATCTGAGAATTGAGTGCAGCATGTGCAAACCACAGGTGGACAGTGACCTCACAGTGCCATGGGACTCTGTAATGTGTTGCTTGGGTGCATATCTTAGTGTAATGGAAAGTAATTATCCAGCTTTCCCCTGTGCTTTGTTCATTTCATTGCTGTTGTGCGAGAGCAGCGCACCTAATGCAGGCGGATGGAGATTTCACATGCCACCAGGAAAGCACCAGAGAATAGTTTACATGATGTATTCATGCTGTGTGTATGCACTGTATAATTTGAATATATTACGGAAGGTGGACCACAAACTGCAGAAACTTTTTTGGCTCCTAATCCAGCACTTCTCTCCACTTCCTTCCCTGTCTATCACATCCCCTGCCTACCTCCCATAATATTGCACACAAGTGGGCATTTGTCCAAAAGATGCTGTTTCTCTTTCTTCTGCCACCATTAAACCCTCCATTGGGAGGAAAGGATTAAGTGGAAATTGAGCTGTCTGAAAAAATGTGCAATACACTGGAGAATCAGCACCACTGTGATAAAGTTCAGCATTGCTCACTGTCAGCAACCCTTCTGTTATCTTACCTGCAACAGTCACAGGGATGCTGGCTTCTTGGTAGGCACCATCATCACCTGTCACTGCACACACATACCGTCCAGCATCTTCTACTTGTACTGAAAAGAATTTCAACTTAACTGTTCCATTCTCATGCCATCCTTTGAGAGCGTCACTATTGTGCTGGTCCACAGCCCTGACCAGCTCAGTCCCATTTTCTGTGCTACTGTAAACATATAATGACGTATTTTTGCCTCTTTCTATTTTGTACCAATGCACTTGACTGTTAGCCGGGACCTGACCTATGAGCTGGCAGGACAACATCACATCTTCCCCAACCAACACAACTGGAGGATCAACATGTACAGTTACAGTAAAACCATAACCTGCAAGAAAGAAAACAAATCATGATCACTGATTTTCTTCAGATGCTCAACATTGGTGCAGAGAAAACAAAAGAAAACTAGGCGCAATTTCTGAGGCACAACAGCAGTATTATCATTCATGAAAGAAACACACTCCATCTAAACGAACTGTTCCCCTTCAGAATAAAGACGCAATTTGAGATTCTCAGTGAGACCTCAGCTACCAATAGATTTCAGGAAAACATGATAAAGCACAAAATTTCTAAGGGATATGTGCAGGGTGCATCATCTCTCCTGAAGTTCCAGGGAGAGCAGGTATTAAAATGTCTTCTCCTGGCAGTGGCTGACCAGCATGGGGAGAAGGCCAGCAGAGCTAGGGCTAGACTTGGCAGAATTTGATTTTTTAAATGATTGTGATGGATAAAATTAATGCTTATTTCTATTTTTGTCTGACGAAATTTTCAGTTTTTCAGACTTATGGACTACATCTACACTAGAAGCATCTGTCTACAGAAATTATTGTCGAAAGAGATGGTCTGACAAAACTTCTGTCAACATCTACACATAAAAGGGGATCGACCTTTTGATCCACTCTGTTGATAAAAGGTCCCCACAGAGCATATACACAGCTTTTTTTGTCAACAGTTTCTGTCAACAAAATGCATTTGGTGTAGACACCCCACGAGTTTTGTCTACCAAACTCTCTAGTGTAGACATAGTAGCTATTTTGAGATATCGAGGTATCCCGAAATATCTCTTCTGTGTAGACAGACTGAGACTTTATGCACATGTGGAATAATGTAAAAAGTCAAGGTAGTGGACATGCTCCACCAGAACAAAATTATGAGAATCCCAGGTCAATGTCATTAGAGATCTCAAATTTTGTTTCAGTTTTCCTCTTCAGATTGCATCATGGTTTCCTTGCATTAGGTGTAGATAGGCAACAAAGGATATATTTATTTTCTGATCAGTAGATAGGAAAAAATGATGTTCTTACCCCAAAGCCATTTCCCAACGATAAAAATAAATGGAATTGTGGCAAGATGGACTGCTGATTTCACCCATACAAGCATTGTGAAGTGTTTGCAATATCATCCATGAAACTCTCTGTCGAAAGAAATTGAAAATATCACGAACTATAGCAGGAGACTTATACACCACTGCAGCTGATCTGGAATTCTTTTACACTGGGACTGCATTTCAAAGTTTGGGGCTCGTGTAGACACGGCCCAGATGTCCCCAGGGCCTGGGACCCAAGGCACTCTGGATTTGCAGGTTCCTCACCCTGCACCAGAAGACCCACCAAACTTTCTGGGACTCACCATGCAGCCCACGGAGTTTCCCAGATGAGAGCTGCTCTATTTCATATTGGAAAAAATTGATCAAACCCATTTGATTCTTTAAAAAAAATGTTTTTCAGAGTACCCTGTATGTGAGGAATTTCAAACTTTCTAGTTTTGTTTCTGAATCAAAATGAAGATTTTTTTCGGAAATTTTCAGTAAACTGGAAATGGAAGTTTTGTCCCGCTCTTTTAAAATTGTTTTCATTTTACAGGGCCACTTCTACTTTCCTGAACAATAAAATACAAAGCAAAAGTTATCTTTTGTGGAAGCAGCTTGATGGAAGACAAGATAATTCATCTGCCATTTAGTTGATCCTAGATGCTTTCACAAGTCAGAGACTACATGGATCCAAAGCATCCCAAGTTACCAGGGACATAAACTCAGCACCAGTCAATGATTCTTCTGGGCTATCATGATTGTCCCATCTGAGTTTCTAGTAGAAAAATATTCCCATGAAAAATTCAAAACAGCAAATTTGTGGTAATATGGTCCTTTGTGGGACACGGTTTATGAAGACTTGCCATGATAGTCCCCAGAGTAGTCTCAGTTCAGCATTTGTGCTTCTGTTATTATTTCTATTCAGATATTATAAAGGAGTTTTGTCTCCTTTGTCTCAAAAGCATAGCCACTGGCTTTTTTTTTTTTTGGTTAATGTGTGCTCCACCCCAAGGCCCAGCTCTCACTCAACCTTTTCCCCAATGTCCCACCCCCTACCACTTTTCAGCCTTGCTCCGCCCCCTCCCTAAGGCTCTTTGAGCCCTCCTGCCACTTGTTCCTTTGTACTCCCAAAGCCTGCCAGCCCATATCTCACTCCTCACTGCCACCTTCTCTGTACACCTCCCACCTGCGTTTGCTCCTTTCTTTCCCCCTCTGCCTCAAAGTAGTAGAGTGACTGAGGGGACAGAGAGGAGTAAATCAGTGCCTAACTTCAAATGAGAACTTTTCAGAAACACAAAATCATTTAAAGAAAACTTTCAAATTCAAACTCACCTTACATTATTTTGTAAATTAGCTATATCTTTCTCCAGAAATGCTGACTCAGTTGCTACATAGAAGATAGCCACACATCTTGTAAAATACTCTATTTAACTAGGGAATGTAGTCAAGGGAAATTCTGAAAGTCTCCATGGGTGAGCCATGAAGAAAAAGGCCAGGTAGTAAAAAATTTATGTACAGCTTCTGGAGTTATTTTTCCATCCCAGGGCTTTACAAACATAACAACCTCAAATATCAATTGCTTCCCTGTGCAAAGTACAAAATCCAGTGCGGTTACAATTTAACACGTCAGTTGCCTGAGACTACAAGGGAATTTGTGTAGAAAAGCCTTGATTAATAACGTGTTGATTGTAAGACCCTAGGGATAATAAACTAACCATTACCAGAACATACCACAGTATGTATCATGTCACTGACAGCAGATGTTAACCCTTCAGTTTCTGATAAAGTAGCAGATTGTGTTCTCAGAGCCGGTACATTCAGTCTATTTCCAATTACCCAAAGGAAGCAAAGCTGTTCTGTGCAACGACCACAGTACTGAATAAGTGAATGGGCTGAGCTGAGACACTAACTTCTTCCGCCTCACTCCTAGAGCTGGCGTTAGAGAACTCCCCCTCCCGTGACATCCCCAAAGCACGGTTGGGACATCAGCCTCTCCCCTTGTCACCCCAGAGCACAATTTAGACACAAGTCCCTCACACATCAGCCCTTGGGCTGGGCTGAGGCACCAGCTCCTCCCCTGACCAACTGCCATTTGCCAACTGCCACGGAACCATCCGTCTTTTGCCTGATTCTGCCCATCGCTCTGGTCCGGGTCCTGCAGGCTGCAGGGACCAGTTCAAACACAACAACCCCAGCCCAGATGTCATTCACCACACTAACCTGACACAGACCCCTGACACTAGGCAGGCACCCCGCATCTGCCACCATGAGGGAAGATCCCCTGCCCACTGTAGGGATCCCCACCCGGAGCCAAGCTGCACCTTGGTCTTGGAATTGGGCACAGAACTAACCGGAGAGGGAGTAGGGGTGCTGGGGGATAAACACAGGCCAGGGGAACTGCTGCATTGTGGAGGTGGTGGGGGAGGAGCTGACGTTTGTTGGGGGAGAGGCAGGAAGCGATCTGGGTGTGGAGGAGGGGTAGCAAGTGATTTGGGGGTGGTGTCAATTCGCACTTTGGGGGGAGAGGGGCAATGAATGATATAGAGGTGTGATGCTAATGGACAATAAATATTTTTAGGGAAGGGGCAGTCAGTGATTTCTGGAGCAGGCAGGTGACTGTAACTCTGTGGGCTTGTCTACACTAGCTCCGTACTTCGAAGGGAGCAAGGTAAGTAAGGTGTCGAGAGATTATTAATGAAGTGCTGCGCTTCATATGCGGCACTTCAGAGTTGCCGTGGGGGAAAATTAACTTAATGAAGTGTTACATTTCTAAGTGCTGGCTCGTGTGTATGTTTTGCATATTTGTATATGTGCATGTTTTGAATATTCAGCGCCTCAGCATTCGCACGCTTCCAGCTGCGGTGCTCTGAAAGTGCTGCTTTCGAACACACGCAGCTTGGTGTGGCTACACGGGGGTCCTTTTCGAAAGGACTGAGCACATTTCAAAATCCCCTTATTCCTTGAAAAAGCGGGGTTTTCAGAGCACCATGGCTGGAAGCGTGTGAATGTTAATGAGGTGCTGAATATTCAATTCAGCACCTCATTAGTATTCTTTGATTTGGCCATTAGCATGGCCACTTCGAAGGTTTAGCCAAGTGTGGCTACAGCCAAAATTTCTAGGAGTAAAGAGACTTCAAAGTTGCCCAAGCACCCTGAAGTACCGGTGGGCTAGCCGTGGCTGCATGCGAGCTGGCACTTCGTAGTTTAACACTTCGGAGTTGCCGCGGGGGAGAATTAGCTTAATGAAATGGTGCATATGCAGTGCAGCACTTCATTAATAATCACCCAACACCCTACTTCCCATGCGTCCTTTGAAGTAGGGAGATAGTGTAGACACAGCCTCTGTGTGTGTGTGCACGCGCGCGCACGAGCGAGCAAGCGAGAGAGAGAGAGAGAGAGGCTGGTGCCCAGGATCCCCAGTGAATGAATGGAGGGAGGGACACATCTTCGAAGATTTCCCAAAAGACCGTGCACTAGGCAGCGCCTCGTTTAAATGAGCCAATGGGAGACACCACAATTAGCAATGTGAGCTAAGCCCAGAATTTACTGGAGGCTTTTACTGGAGCTTTTGCCTTTTTATCCTTAAAGAGTATTCGTTAAAAAATATCCCCATGATATGATCATGAGGGATTTTATATTTTGCTTGTTTCGTGTCAAATTGAAATCTTTCATTTCTTAATAACCAGAAAGACTCTCTTTAAGAAAATCAAATATTTGAATTTTTATCTCTTCCACCTTCTCTCTCTGTTCTCCCTTCTTAGCACTAACTGTAACAGATTGCCTGAGTGAGGTCTATGGCTTGTTTGCTTTTCCTGTGTTTCTCCCCAACCCTCTTCCCCGCTCTGCATTCTATAACTTTAAAAAAAAAATCTTGTCAAATATTGGAAAAGTTGCAGAGGCAAAAAAGGAAAGAAATGAAACAATGTAAAAAGCAGAAAACTGAGGAAGGCAGTGTGGGGAGAGAAAAAGCAAATATTGAACCTCGTGGTGCCTGAAATCCCTGATTGAAACAGGCAGTTCTACTGAAATTGAAAGAAAAAATATTTAATTTAATTCTGATTTTTTTTCCATTAAAAAGCTAAGCATTACATATAAAAATGTATTTGTTCAAACTTCCCCAGCAATGATCGAGAGTTATTTTTAAAGCTTTCTTAGATACACTTCAAAATCCAACTGATCTCAAAAACCGTTGGGAGATTTTGAGGTGGGAGGGTTGTCTGTTTATTTTCCCATTTCCTTCCCCCACCTTAAAGTGCCAAACACAATTGCCAAATACTAGCAGAGCAATGCTGTTAGTCCCATGAAATATGCCTCTCTCCTGCTGAAGAGTCTCCATTTAAATACAGGCAAGAATTAAAATTCACAAGTCCCTTTTTTCCCCTCTCTCTTTTTTCACTACCTGACCTCCAACTACCTCCCACATGCAGCACCCTAGTAGTATGTTTTACACCAGTATATACTTCCTGATCTGAATCTATTGTTGAGAACAAAAGTCCTTTTGTACTTGAGATCTAATTCTGTCAGTTCCACTGCTCCCTCAGAACAGAATCCTGCCACAGGTCTCAGATAACAAAAGCAGGGTATTTTTGGTTACAACTTTACTTCTTTGGGAAAAAAAATAGTGAAGTGCCTGCCACTCCTTAGCATTACAACATTATATCCAATATTATGTGACAAGGAGATTAGAATCTATTGCTCATTTCTACACACTCAGCATGATCCAGTTAATACAGATAAATCAGACAAACCCTGCATTTTCACAAAACTCATTCTGTGCATATGCCACTCTTTTCTAAATGAACAGCAATTTTTCCATATTCAGTTATGAGAACATCCCTGCAATGCATCTACATTTTAACTTCAATCATTGCAATTGCTCCAGAAACAAGAAGTAACTTTTAAAATCCAAAATTTACAGCAACCATAAGAAACATAGAAATCATATCCACACATTAGAAATTATATTCACCCACAACAAATTCATGCACTTACCTCAGAACTCTTACTGCAGACTCAAATAAGCCCGCCAAAATGCTTTTGACTATAAAAGGTGTGGGCAAAGGTCAAGGTAGAAACAAGCAAAAAGTGGGAGGGGACTGAATATGAAAGAAAGAAAAACTGTGTAAGTGGAGACTGCACCCTACCCCATAAAGGTATGCACTTGGCTCTCAGAATTCCCAGCCGTCCAAGAGCTGTACATTGGTATATGTGACTATGCGGACAGTGTGGAATTGTTTCAGTGCAGTCTTTCCCATAACGATAAGGATGAGTGGTCTCTCAGAGGTGGTTAAGCCTTGTCTCTGAATCTAAGGAAAGGTCCCAGTATATAGGGAGTGCGGGGGGTGAAGCGTCCCACAGATCTCTGAGCAGCTGTTGAAGTGGCAGTATTCCCTCACACTCTTACCTTCGGCATCCAGTTTCCATTTCCCCCTTACCTCAGGATGTAACGAGAGATGCATCATCTTAATGGCTGACTGGTAGGAGAGCCTGAGCCATGCTTCTCCACCATGTTCCAGCAGATCGCCTCTCAAAAGAGTGCGCACACCCAAAACCAGATCGAAAGAGCAATCTGCTCTCTTGAAAGAGATCGGCCACACAGCCCCCGCTCTTTCAAAATAACGGATCAGGGATTGAAAAATCTGGTGCCATGAGGACTGCTTGTTCAAAAGCAGCCCCCCCCCGCCCCCCCAATCCCATACACATGCTTTTTCCAAAAGAATCTTTCAGACAAAGGTGCTCTTCCTCATCTGGGAGAGGAATAGGGCCTCTGGAAAAAGTGCCATGTCCTGCTGAATTCCTTTTGAAAATGCACTTTTGGCCATTTCTACACAGGCCACGTTCTCCGAAAATGGCATGGTAAGACACAGAGCAAAAGATGCTAATGAGGTGTGGATGCAAATTCCCTGTGCCTCATTAGCATAACATCATGTGATTTGGAGTCCAGAAGATCGTTCTTCTGGACTCCAAAATGCTGTTTAGAAGCGCAGTCCCCAGCGGGTCTTCTGGAAGGAAGTCCTTCTTCCAGAGGCCCCTTCTTCCCTTCCAGAAGACCCCCCGGGGGTCACGTTTCTAAACAGTGTTTTGAAGTCCGGAAGAACAGTCTTCTGGATTCCAAATCACGTGACATTATGCCAATGAAGCACAGGGAATTTGCATCAGTGCCTCATTAGCATATTTTGGGCCATGTATTACCATGCCACTTTTGAAGAAAGTGGCCTGTGTAGAAATGGCCTTTGTGTGTAGACGTTCCATATGTTCTTTCAAAAAAGGGGTTGATTTGCCGGAAGAACTTGCTAGCGTAGACATGGCCAAAGTGTGTCTCCGACCTGTACATACATTGCAGGCTGACAGTCTGTTACATGTACATCTGCAAATCCACAGATTCCAAAGCCAAAAGAGAATACTGAGATCTAATGTGTCTTTCCCAAGAGGACTGGGAACCTTTCCAAGCAATTTCTCCATCAAGCTCATAACTACTGGTTGAGCAGTAGCATCTATTTTATTTAAAAAAAAAAACACCTCTCCTTACTTAAGTGATGGAAACTTCACCATATCTCTAGGTAATTTGTTCCAGTTATAAGTGACCCTGACTGCTAAAACCATTCACCTCAGGGTAGGTCTCTACAGGAAATTTATTTAAAAACAGCTGTTATTTCAAAATCACTATTTTAGGGTGTACACTACACAACCTCTATTTTGAAATAATTTGAAACAGCAGTTGGCTTATTTTGAAATAAGTAAACCTCCTCCTGGCTTTGGCCACACTAGCCTCTCCTTTTGAAGGAGCTGTTGTAATGAGGCACTTTGGCAGATGCTAATGAGTTGTGTGGAAATAAGAGACCGGAGGCCTAGCAAAGTTTGGTCAAGCTATAGCCTGGCCTGAAAGGAATGATGGGTATTACGCTGAAGGTATGCGGAGACGAGAGATGAGACCCCGATGCTTCTAGCACACTGATAATGCCAAGCAGCTTTGAGATAAGCCAGACCCAAGCAGTGCCAGCTTCCCATTAATTGGGAGAGTAAACTTTGAAGTTTATCTGTTATTAAGCCCTGTGACTATTGTTTTCTTTACCTGGGAAAATATATGTATCTGTCCAAATTGGTGTTTGGGGAGACACCTGTAACTGGCTCGGGAAAACCCTGTCAGTTGGTGCTCTCCCCTGCAGCTGCTTGTATGTTCTAATAGAGTCTCTGACAGTTTCTTACCCAAACGCAGAGGGAAGCTTTGTTTCTTCCATAGGTGCATGAATATGCAATACCTCATTAGCATAATGGTGGCTGCATGTGCTTCGAAAGTGCCACTTTCAAAATGCATACCGCCCATGTAGCCAGGGGCCTTTCAAAATGACCCCCCATTTCAAAAGTCCTTTCTTCCCAAAACCAAATTTGGGTGGCGGTGGCTGCAAGTCCAGGGCTCCACTGAATCACTAGGCCACAGTAGAACTGTCCTCTTTTCCCCTGCTGGCACACCTGGCTGTTGTTCAGATTTTGCTTATCATTTATGATACTCTGGACAGTCAGCAACAGGGTAGGGCCACATGGCAAACTTTCAGGTTTCTTAACAGTGTAAGTGAAAGTAGGAAATATTTCAAGAATGTGCAGTAAAGCCCTAGAGTTGAATAAAATCTCATTGCAGCAAACACATCTTGGTGGACATTATATTTGCTCCCCTAATTAACTAGCATAACAATGGACCATTGAAGAAAATGACAGGCCAGAAAAGAGCTAATATTTAATGGAACAATTTTATTTAAAATAAAATTATCAATTTGTTTCTTCAAAGATAAAAATTCCAACTTTCACACCATGTAAGATAACTTATTTTTCAGAACGTGGGGAATGAATCTTCCTCAACCAGAATTTTTTAAAGCATAGTTTCTCTCTATATAACCCCTTCGTACGTGCAAGTTCCCTTGGAAAGCTTTCAATACAACAACTAGCCCTCTTAAAACTCACTCCAATTAAATAGACTAAATTGTTTCAGCTACATTTAAATTTGGTTCTCTGTTATTTCCTTTTAGTACACTATGTTGGAAAAGGATTTAGTTTCAGATGGAAAAATAGAAAGTAATTAAAGACAGAATTTCCAAAGGCATCTAAGATGGCATCCAATTCAATGTGATTTGTGTGCCAAACTCCCTTAGATTTCTTTGGTAATCCCATCCCAAAACGGTGCTTCACAAACTGCAATGCAGCTATTGATCCCTAGCTATATTTTGCTGACAAATAAGGAGGGATGGAGGTTAGAAACACTTGTTTGCCAGGAAAGCATAGATCGTACAATATGCGCGCGCACGCACGCACAGAGCCTAGGGAGACGGGCTGATCAAAATTTTTCAATCAAAACCTCTTTATCCAGAATGAAGTGGGTTTTTCAGAGAACATTTTTGCCTTCCTCAAAAAATTTGTGATTTTTTTAACCACAACACTGAAAATTAAATATTTTTGTAACCCCTGCCCCCACCCCAAAAAACGCACAGCCCTACTTTATTCATTTTAATTCAGATCTATACACACTGATAAGTTATCAGTGTATTTGACCAGCCCTAGCTCTAAGTCAGCTCACTTCACTAGGTCTTTGCCACTGTCAGGACCTCAAGACCATTTTCAAATATGTCACAATTGTACCATTGCCTCCTCTCTCTCTCTCTCTCTCAGATTCTGTATTAGTGAATCACTCTTTTTTTTTTTGTATTGGTTCAGGTATCCATCATGGCTCCTCAGATGAAATGAATTTAAAAGTCTAAAAACTATTAGATCCAATCCTTGATTTCAGAGGGAATTTAAGGGGCCAGAGATATTGACGGGGCGGATTCCTAGATATTGCTTATCACCACCAGGATTGAAGAATGGGTACAGTCTCTCCTTAGACAGTGGGGAAATGGACTCAATACAGCACATTAGCTCTACATTATAGAATGTAAGTAGCCTGTCTTCCCAATCCAGAAAAACACCAACCACTGGACATTTTTTATCATTACAGGTGATTATGTCACTTTTCCCAGTACACTGATATTGACCCTCTATACACTGCAAACTCCAGTACTCCGCCTCTGGTGGTTTCTCCATCTTCTCTTTTCTCAGTTTATCCTTTAAACCCTGAGTCAGCACCCCCAGCTCCCACTCTGGTCTGTCCCCCACTTCCACCTCCCAGTATTGTTTCTTTTCTGAAAATCCTTCATTTGCCACCACAATCAGTTCTCTGCCAGCTGTCTTCTCTGCCATGGAAGCCACTCGATTTTTATCCTTGAGTGAGAGACTGGGGTGCTTACAGTCAGAATCCAGAGTGACGGTAACTGGAAGGAGGAATAAAAATGTTCATTTCATCAGTAACCAGAAAGTCATTAACTATCACTGAAATAAATAAATATCAAAGCAGGCAAAGCCTGTATATCTACATGTTCCTGCATATCTCTGGTTGTAAGATGGGAAAGAGATGGCAGTTTCCTGCAGTATCCTTGACAAATGTTATTGCATTAAATATCTTTGGAATCCATTGTATTAAATTCTATAACATTATGTAATATTGTAGGCAGGAAATCCAAGTAACCTTTACAGAGAGGACAGTGATCTGAACTATAATGAACTTCAGAGGTCTGTACTTACATGTGCCACACAAGAAGGGACTTTTGGGACAAACAGGGTCAGGTTGTTTGCCTGGAAATCTCTAGGAAGAGGTGAATGCAAATACCCCACCTCTGGTGATGCAAAAATCTAGCCTTTGGAAACTACACCTAGAGGTAGGGACCATTGTCTGCTGGTTTCCTGTTCCCAGAGACAGAGGATCAAAGTATAAAGGAGAGTTGTGAATGGGCTAGTTCTGAATTATGATTATTATGCATTTGTAACACTGGGAAAACTACCATACATTTTGAATGATTGATTACCAACCAAAGCCCGAGGCTGCCAGGAAGCTTATTAGCCTTTCTGTAACAATTTTTATTGTTTTAAATATTTCCTCTGTAATGCTTCATCTTAAGAATACATGTGCTTACTTAGAAAGGACTGTGAGCAATTACAACTGTTCATATAGTCTGTAAAGAAAAAGCAATATGCAGATGCTAGCCTATTCCAGCAGTCTGGCTTTCTGCCTATGTCTACGCGAGAAGTACCTGGCAACAGTAACGTCCATTCACAGAGTTGTGTGGACAGAAACTCTGCGAACAGAGTGCATCCACGCACAAAAGCGGATCAACGGAGCAATCCACTCTGTCGATGTAGAGCAGCCAGACTGCCCTGCCATCCGTCAACAGAACAGCTCACTGGAAGGTCTGCAAACAGGGCTGCCCGGTGAACTGGAAGCCTTCTCGGTCAACAGAAGTGTTAGTCCTCACATTTCTGAGGGATAACACTGCTGAGACAAATGCAGAGTTCTATTAAGACTCTGTTGACAGAACACTGTGCGTGTAGATGCTCCCTGAGTTATGCTGACAGAAGGCCACTTCTGTCAACAAAACTCTCTAGTGTAAACACAGTCCCTGAGAATAATACAGCATAGGCAGGGAAATGTGAAGCCTACAATATTTCTGATAAGGAGGGAGAGAAACACAGATCTCCACACAAGCCTGTAAACATTTTTGTTCAAGTTGATATGAAACATTTTGACTTTTTCAATATAGTTAAAATACTTAATCTAATGCGACAAATTTGTGAATAGTTTGGGTAGGCTGGAAACTGTGTTTTAGTAGTAATACACTATTTGTCCTAAAAGTTTTGCTTAAATTGCAGTCGCCACTTATATTATCAATAAATATTGCAGGTAGGTACATAATCAAATCCTGGTCAAATCCTTTGCGCTGTTGAGCGGACAGACTTTCTCCTTTCAGAACCCAGGGCCCCAAAAAAATGGAATCAAAACATTAAATTCCAAGGACAAAATAACCTGGGTATAATTCCAAGACAAGGTAAGTTACCTGCATTGCTACGAGCCCTCCTGAATTCTACAACAACCAAAAAAAAGAGATTTTAGAATATCAGATACAGCTGATGTATTTGAATTTAAAATAGGTTAAGTTGTGTAATATTAAATATGGCTTTTCAACTCACCCAGCTCAGCCAAGTCTTTTTCTGAAATGGAAAAATACTGTTACATCATACTTGTGTGCACTATTCCCTTACTAATTCTGGTACTCTGTCCACCCTAAATGGAATTACCCAAGTAAAACAGACTCAGGTAAGAAAGGTTCCATTTCTAGGCCCCACACCTGCAAAAAACTACATCCATGCTTCAATTTAGAGGCTGCGAGTCTCTCCATTTTGTTAAATGGAAACTCAAGAGTGTGTACCAATTTAAGCATCTGAGAAAAGCTTCACAGGACTATGTCTAACCATTTGCCTTTGTGCCATACTACCTGCAATAGGACATCTATTATGTTACATTCATTGCCTTCTTCATAACAACTAGGCACAAAAAAGGGGCCAGCTTGCATGCTGGATTTAAACAATGGAAGATTGCCTGTGTGAAAATAATGTCATAAGAGAGTAAGAGTCAGATTTGTAATGGTGTTAAGAATTTAAAGATGCATCTAGATATTTAGTTGGATTTAACAAAGAGATTAGATGTCTAATTCCAATTGGTTTCAATGGGAGTGAGGCACCTAGCAGGATTTTCAGAAGTGCCTAGATGCCTGTTTACATTCCTCATTTATGGAAAAAAAGATAAAAGTTGTATGGATTTTATTCTAAAGTGTGCACTATTAAATGTGAAGGAAAATCTCTGACCTATGTTGTACTTGAGGTCAAATAAGATGACCACAATTATCCCTTCTGTCCTTGAAATCTATCTATGAATAAAAAAGGAGATGGCTGGGATGAGTGTGATACCAGGAAGATGCTAAACTGAAGACCACAGATGGCTGAAACCATTCCAATGAAACACTTACCATATTTCTGCTCTATTTCCTGAATTGCTACAAAGAAACAAAATACATTTTTTAACTAAAAGACAAGAGTCAGCAGGTGAGTCCAATTGAACAGATTTTAATACAACAGACAAACATGGGCATGCAGAATGCATTCATTTTTGTGTAGTGTCCAACTTTTGACAGATATCTCTCTCTCACAAATACTTAGGCTGCATCTACACTAGCAAGTTCTTTCAAGGGGGCTCTTTCAATATTGCCCAAGGAGAGTCTACACACAAAAGCCACTCTTTCGAAAGAATGTGGTGCTCCTTTTGAAATTGCTCTTCCCTTCCCGTTACAGGAAGACAGAGCCCCCTTTTGAAAGAAAGCACACGTAGATGCTCTGCAGGGCTCTTCTTTCAAAAGAACAGTCTTCATTTTTGATCCCTGGCCCATTCTTTCAAAAGAGCGGGGCTGTGTGGACACTCTCTTTTGAAAAAGCAGATCACTCTTTTGATCTGCTTTTTTGTGTGTGGACGTACTCTTTTGAAAAAGCTTCTTTCGAAAGATCTCCATAGTGTAGATGTAGCCGTAGTCTATTTCTGTATTTAAGACTATTTGCTGGATGGATGGATAGATGGATAGATAGCACGCACAGCTAACATAGCAATCAAGAAAATGAGGTACTGCTTAGGCAAGTAAAGGACGTATTAGAGACTTGGAATATTTACCATACAAGAGCTGTATTCATGTCCAAGCAGCGCATTTGGTGTCTGCACTACTACTTTTAGCACTAACGTGTCCTACTGTCTCTCTACTGCCAGATCTTTTCACTACACACTGCAGTGGGGACAAAGCCTGCTTTTTATAGTGGTGTGTATCTACATTTAGGCTACCCACCATGAGCAGCATAGGACATGCCTTTCTTTTATCAAGGCCAGGGATTAAAACAGTGCATTTCTGGCACTCCACACAAAACAGCTACACATGAGATTGTGAATTACATGTAAAACGTGTAAAAAACACAGGGAAATATGGACTTTTTGATGTTGTCAAGAAACAGCATCACCGAATAACCAGTGCTTTAGGCTAATTAAAGGAGTAAGAAAGAAGGAAGGTAAAATTTCCATGTGTGGAATACACGGCGTTTCTTCTTTGCAACATGATTAATTTTGTCCCAGACACCGCTCACCACTTCCTTGTATGTAAGACTCCTAGAAATTTCAAGTTATACATCACAGAAAATACAACTCTAGCTGTTAGGTAGGTACCATAATTCATAGCATGTATCCTATTTATTTAGCTAACTTTTGGGGCAGAGGATATCTGTACTTTTTCCTGTCTTAGTGTTAAATGCGCACTTGATAGGCCCCATTATCACTTCCTACAGTTGGTCATTTGCTGTCTGTGACTCACCTTCTAAAGTTATCTTTTCACCTAGAACACTTTCAAGCCAGAATCATCTTCCTTTGCAGTAACAATTTGACCACCCACTTTGATGTCAAACCCTTTCTTCTTGTTCCTTTTCCTTCTCTTGTGACAGGGGGACCAATACATTTCTCCAGCACCATTCTTACATTTGCCAGCTATGTCTCTGGTCCTAGTATATTCCTGAGAACGTCCCCATGCAACTTCGTTTCTGTCCCATGATATCATACAGTTATAGGCAGAAAACCCTGGTAGAAGCATGAGCTACAGTTACACTAGAGGGTTTTTTCAACATAACCGGAGTTTTGTCAACAAAACTAGTGGCACATCCACATACAAAATGCATTTTGTCAACCGTGTGTCAACAAAACTGAGCAGTTCTGCCAACAGCATTCTGCCTTTCTGCCATGGAGGCATAACGCTTTGATGATAGATTCTGTCGACAAAAAAGCCGTATGGAGGCTCCAGGGGAGCCCTCTGTTGATGAAATCTACAGTCAGATTTTCCTACTGACTGTGGGTCTCAGCTATAGCTGGTAAAAAACAGTCAAAACAATTGTGTAGCTTTTTGGAAAGCATCTTTCAAAACATATAACACCTCCATATTTTCATTGGAAATCATAATTGATCGTAACAGGACAGTTTGAAATGCTCTTATTTATATTTTTATCTGCCTTTTCTGCGTTTTTTTCTTTCAAAAACCCCTGAACATTCTGAAAATTTTATCCACCCCTCCTTTCATCCTTTTTTGTATAACAACCTTATTTTGTTATTTGTAATATTGATGTAGCTGTTTTGGTCTCAGGATATCAGAGAGACAAGGTACATGAGGCAACATCTATTATTAGCTCGATTTCTGTTGGTGAACCAAGTTTTTGAGCTTATACAGAGCTCTCGTCCTGACAGAACGTCCAACGAAAGACAGTGACATCTGCTCAGAACAAGTATCTATGCCCAAGACTGAAGGAAATTTTTCTAGTTTTAAACAAACAGTGGTAAGAGGTGCAATTACCTTGGTCAAATTTTTCCTTCTCAGTGTCTGCAAAATAAAGAAATAGAGGAGGTAACCTCAGAATAATAGGACAGAAGTTAGCTCTTTGATTTGTCAACCCCCAAACTAAGAAATACAACAGTGGGAACATTTTGGCAAAGGTTAGCAAATATTCCAAAATAATCTGAGCATGCAATTCCCAGGAAAAGTAAATAGGGCATCCAAATACCACAGGCTGATTTGAAAGTTTCAGCTTTCAGATTCATAGCTTTAGGCCTGGTGAGATTATATACACATGCACCTAATATAGACCGTGCTCAAGGTAGCTATTAGGGTCCTCCACTAGAATTCAAAAAATGCAGTGTCTGATCTTTCTTCTCTCTCCTTCATACCAGATGTATTTCCTAAGCATGAGGCTACTGACAGTGGGATCCCTCTGGGGTTTTGACCAGCAATTTCATCTTATACTTGAGAAACCTCTCAATTAAAGCTTGTCAAAACTGACACGCTTCTCTGTAAAGTTTTGGTTTTAATGAATCATCATTTTTCAATGAAAATGCTTCACTGGAAAACTCCCAACCAGCTCTCTTAACAAGGGGCACGGAAAGAGTCAGAAGTGGGACAGAACTGGAACCCAAGCAATTATGCTATGGCGACACTATAGCCGTAACTCAAAATAAGCTTATTTCAAACTTCGACACACATGATGAGGGGTAGTGGGAATGGAATACTATGCTTGAAACAGCCCTGAAAAAACAGCACAGTGTTTAGCTTCCCTTTGTATCCTGAAATAGCAACCACAGTCTAACATAACCTAAGTGATCTGGAACGTGCAGTTTGTTGTAGTGACAGCTGTCCCCATGATGAAACTCCTGTAGGTCATCAGAGGGGATGCCAGACCTGAGGAAACTAGGTTTTAGTTTACCAGTTTAGTAATCTGGGTGAGAGCTAAATGAGACTGTGGATGGAGGCGGACATGCCCAAGGCCTTTGGCTGTTGGCCAGGAGTGCTCAGGTGGTGAGCAAGGGTGAGTACAACAAACACCCAGTTCTGTTCCACTGCCCTGCTGCACAGACCAGTTTCCTGGTCCCACCTTGGTTTCTAATGGGACAGCCAGTTTGCTGAGTTACATCTATTATACTGTTATGTAACTAATGTCAGTGGAGAGCTCCCACTGGGACTTTCAACTCTATGTCCTGTAGGTGGTTTTGAAAACCTGATATATGTTTGTGACCCAAATGTCACAAGCAGCTTATGAGGCTTTAAATCACCATATAAATCCTACAACTTAAAAGGGCAGGTGGATGAGGTAGATGAGAACAAGATTAAGGCTGTGTCTACATAGGCACAAATCTTTGAAACCAGCCATATTTCAAAGATTACTAATGAGGTGCTGAATTGAACATTCAGCGCCTCATTAGGACGCTTCCAGCTTTTGAAAGCATGCAGCTCAGCACGGCTACATGTGGGTCCTTTTGAAAAGGACCCGCACCTTTCTAAATTCCCTTATTCCGATCAGTGAGTGGGACAAGGGGATTTTGAAAGGTGCGGTGTCCTTTTGAAAAGGACCCCGCTCCGCCCCCCGAGAAGCTGCGCCGAGCCACGTGCTTTCAAAGTGCCATGGCCAGAAGCATCCTAACGCTCATGAGGTGCTGGATATTCAATTCAGCGCCTCATTAATAATCTTCGAAACGGAGATTTGTGCCCATGTAGACACACCCTAAGTGTTTCAAATGAAATTGTCAAATTCAAACCCAGCTAGAATTTTGGAGGAAGGGTTTAATTGGGATTGCCAAAAGGCACTTAAGGAGTTAGGCGCTCAATCACCACTGAAATGCAACAGTGGTAGAAGTGAGAAGATTCAAAATGCCTGAAGTCTAATGGAACTTAATATCTATGAGGAACTGAGTGATTTAGGAGCACATCTATCAAGGGAAGTCAGTGGGGTTTGTGCTCCTAACTCCCTTGGATTTTTTTTTCCCCCTGAAAATTCCAGACTTGGAGCCCTATTCTTTTCAGCTCCATTGAAAAGAACTGCCTCACTCAGCCAAAGCCTCTGTATCTTGGACGTATTGACATTTTGCCTGATAAAGTATACACTTACCCAGCAGAGTAAATAATTAATTGAGCTAAATACACTCTTACCCGTTTCTTTGGTGAGCTTCATTATTTCTGAAAGAAAATGTATGTCAGCTTTACAGTAGAAAACACACATTTATACTGTTTAGTTCTCAGGCTTTTATCGGGTGCCTTCAAGCTTTCCATTTAAAACAGTGTAAATTAGATGTTATGGATATTTTATTTCCACCTGGACAGGCAGTGCTTGTATTTAAACATTACAGGTCAGATTTTCAGCTGGTTTGTGTATCTGTGTAGTTCCACTGTTGGAGTAAATTGGCACAGCTCCACAATGGATTTCTTTTTCCCCATTTGATGGCAATGATCCCAATCCTTGGCACTTGAATTAATGATTTTTTCTTCCAAATTATGTAACATTCAGAAATTTGTATTTGGAAAACCCCATATATAGTGACAATAGATATAAAAATAGATGTCAAAAACAGCTATATAAAACAGGTAAAAGTGTCTGAACGGGACTCATGCCAGCAGGTCATATGTGCAAACAATTCACTGGTTCTAGGGATCTTGTTCAATTTGATCATATTTAAAACATTTCATATTGTATTATATAGAGCTTCAGCGGAGGCCAGCACCACTCAATCAAACATACATTTTACCCAAATCATCTACTTAGAAAGCTTTATTTATCCAATCTGTAAGTATAAAGAGTGCATGACTTGAGCATACCCAGTTCAAGTATGGTATGGCAAACACCAATGCTAGATAGAGGACTTTCATAGACTGACAGTTCTTAGCTTGGACTATCTGGCATCTGTTTTCACATACAGTAGATCTGCAATTTTACAACCACCAATCTTATGAATCACTAGTTATGCGAACCATTTTTCCCAATGGAGGAAAACAAATCATGCAACAAATGAAATGTCAGTGACAAACAAGTTAATATTCCTTCCATTAACTTAAGTGCCCTGGAAATTGCTTTGCAGTTGTGTGAAGGTGAAGCAGAAATCATTGAAGTACCCACACTGCAACTTGTGCACTGGACCTACTGTCATTTGGGCACGTTCCTTTTATTAACCAATTACTACCCAATTCGTTTGTAAAATAGGGGTTCTGCTTTATTAGATATATGCACAAAAATCAAAATGGGCGGACAAGTGAGTAAAAAACTCTATTTGTTGGTTTTAGCATTTGTCAGAAATTATTTTTCACCAGCACTGATAGGAATATTATTGAAAGGGTACATAGAACATGTTATAGTTACCGTCTTCGATGGCTTTCTTGTCATTTACTGCATACAGAGAGAAATACGTTACAACCCCAAAGATAATTGTTAATGAATTAACATCTAGTTTCAAAAGATATATTAAATGTTACATAAAATTATATTGCAAGGATGTTTATGTTGCAAAATTAAGCATTCAAAGTTAGGAAATGCTGGCAATAAAGCTGCAGGAACAACCTTAAAGTAGCCTCCTTTGTGCATATGGTGTATGAGAAGGGGAAATGTTTAGTCTAGGGAAGAGAAGGCTAATGGGAAGGATACAGTTTTTAAAAGGTTGTTGTAAGGAGAATACTGATCAATTGCTGTCCATCTCCACAAAAGATAGAACAGGAAGGAATCACCTTGGATTTCAGAAAGGGAGATTTAGGCTAGATATCAGAAAGGGCTTATTAAATCTCACAATAGTTCAGCACTGGAACAGGTCACCAAAAGGGTAGTGGAATCCCTTGGACTGGAGGTTTTGAAGAACTAGTTAGACCTGCCAGGTATGGTTTAGGTGCACTTGTGCTTACCTCAGCCCTACATTTCTATAATTCTTTATGCATTCTATTTGAAAGACAATCTAATTTCTGCACAATTTTTGCTTAACTCAGAAAAGATTTGGACAGAAATCATTTGACCACCCGTACCGTGGACAGCTTCTTTACTTGAGAGTGTGTCCCATAGAAATTTCTCCTCTCTTTCATGGGAGCACAAACACCCTCTTCCATGAAATAGTAAATAATACCCTCATCACAAATGTCTGCACTGGTTTCTACTGAAAGTAGTGTTAGGAAGGCATTTCATGTATTTGTATCTGTCTTTTAATACAGTTTAGCAACTAGGAACAAGGAGGAGAGCCAGACAATAACAAATGCCCTGCAACTATTAGCAGAACCCAGTTTTGGAACTGTTTCTTGCAGGTATTATAGAAAAAATGCTAAATTTTTCAGTACCCACCACTGCAAACTGAGAATATCAACAGCATAAAAATAATTGATTTAACAGGAGATTCAGCCACAGGGTTTACATTGCGCAACTAACCATTAGCGCTTAATATTTACCGGATATGTTGGAGACAGGTAAGTATTATATTTATTGGGACTTACCAGCAAGAGCAGTTGTCTCATTGTTTTCTGAAAAAGTAAAGAAATAAATAAGACTTTTTTCCATTCTTCTGTAAAGTCAATGGACCTGGGTCATCAGCAGGAGGTAACGAACCTGCAACCTTAGGGGCTAAAGCCATGTGATCTACAGAATGAGCTAAAAAGCCCCCTCCCCCAGTGTTGTAAAGCAGCACTCTCCATTGGCAGTGGTCTAGTACTTCTGGAGTTACTTTTAAACGAGACTATTAAGCGTCACATTATGACTCTGTCTGCCCCACAATAGGTATATTTGAGAACAGAACTGGAAATGTGAGATTTCAAAGTAATCATAACATAAATCCGCAATTAGCGCTCAAGAAAAATGGGCGACTCAAAAATCTATCACTCTTTAATAAAGGGCATCATATTTCAGCCACTAGTTTGAATCCAGGTGCGGGCCAGTGGTGAATGTAGGAATGTTTTATAAGTCAGGTGAACTGAGTGGTCACACACAGCCCATTTCCTAATGCACAAAACCCTGTTCAATGTCCCAGGTTGTGAAGAATGGTTTGGATTTATTATTCAGTAACAAGAAATATGTAAGTTGTAGTTTTTCACCCTTTTCTACATGTTGTATGACATCTCTGTACAATGAGACTGCCTGTAATTGTCTGTTCTTGTGTATTATCATTGTCTAGGTCAAGTTAAAGTACAAAACACAATAGCTATGTCTACTCTAGCCCCCCCCCCCTTTTGAAAGGGGGATGCTAATGAGACACTTCAGGATATGCTAATGAGACACTGCAATAAATATGTAGTGCCTCATTAGCATAATGGCAGCTGCAGCACTTCAAAAGTGCTGCTTTTGATCACGTGCAGCTCGTCTACACAGGGTCCTTTTCGAAAGGAACCTGCACACTTTGAAATCCCCTTATTCCTATTGGTTGCATCCCACCTGAGTACCATAGCCACTGAGCAGAAGTTACGCTTGTGCCCCTTACTCCAGCTTATGGCTCAAATGACAAAGGCACAGGACACCCAGAGAGGACTTGAAGCTGAGAATGATAAGCAGAGGTAGGTATTTATTTCCCAATGAAGAGCAGTGATCAACACACATGCTTTGGGTTGGCACCTCCCACAACTGATTTAGGTGAACATCTGCACAGAGGACTGACTTACGTCAGTCTTATTCTTAGGGACCTCCCTCCATTCAGTGAGGTGCCCTGGACACCTCACACTTTGTGTATCCCATTGATTGTCCAAGCATGTGAAAGTTACATGTTGCGACACTCAACATCCTCTCACGGATTTCTTTGGGAATCTAGCCAACACAGCCTTATAGAGGAATTTAGATAATTTACATGGGATTACAGGCTGTATTTGGGAATGAGTCACAGCTTCTATCCACGCTTTCATATCACAATGTTTAGATGCTTTACAGTTGGCTGTACTAACAAAGCATAAAACTTACTTTTCAGCTTATAAATAGCAGCACTAACGAGGGCTATACTGATCAGCAATATCATGATGAAGGCAGTCATCCATGGAGAGGTGGCAGGAAAGAAGACATCTGCAAAACAATTCACAATGTCACAGTTCTCATGTAATTCAACATTCCTTTCAAAACTGGCAAAACTACATTAAATCTTTAGAAGAAGCAGGAGAGATCTTCATTCCTGCTAGGACATACTAAGAAATCCTGTCTTCTGCATGAAGAATTGGATTTGATTTGAAAGACTATTCAGTTTTCTCAGTGATATTGTGGCTAGTGGCTATAGGTCCCAACCCAAGCCTCCTGAGAGGCAGAGCATGTCTACACAGCAGCTTTATT
The DNA here is from genome assembly GCF_033958435.1 of Carettochelys insculpta. Taxonomy (NCBI): domain Eukaryota; kingdom Metazoa; phylum Chordata; order Testudines; family Carettochelyidae; genus Carettochelys; species Carettochelys insculpta. The sequence goes on along the minus strand of NC_134158.1, from coordinate 16,429,860 downwards.
TTGAAATTCTGGAATAGCTCTTCTGGAATAGCTGATTTTGAAATAACGCTGCTACAGACAAAATCCATATGGGTTATTTTTATGCCTGTTGAGGATGTTTTCCTGAAATACATTCTTCCTCAGTCTCCTTCTTCCCCCAACCTCACCAACCTCATCAAAAGGCTATCCACAGACAAGGAATGCAACACAAAGTGGCATAAGCTCCCCACACAGACTGAGATACCAACTCTATGCACAACAGATCCTGCCAGAACAATTGCTTAAAAGTCTGGAGACATTACCACTGCTATGATGATCAATACCCATCACAACACACCTCTAAAGATCTACACGTCTCTATGTGATGCACCTCATCCAGGGCACTAACTGGTCAAATAACAACTATGGAGGTGAAATAAGACAATTACTGTGTTCCCAAATGAACTCAATCAGAAAAATAATAAAAAGACAAGAATATCGTATTACCCATGGGCAAACACTTTTTCCTAAAATGGTCACTCAATATCTGACCTCTCAGTCCTTATCCTCCAAGAAAACCTGTAAAACATCATCAAAAGACAAACCTGGGAGCTTAAATTCATCACTGAGTACTTGACCTAGGTTTACCAAAGTTAAGACACTATATTTATGGCTTATCACACCAATCTGTAACCTACTAATCCTCCTACATGCTATGAATGCAGATGTGCTCACTGCCTGCTTCACCTTGAATGAGCCCTTTTAACATGTGTTAACTACTTATGCTAAACAATCTGTTCCACTGTGCGAGATATTCTCAGTATCTTGTGAAACTCTGTTGAAGATCCAAACCTCGTCTTTCTCATTGAGGCCGTGGCTACATTAGCCCCTACCTTTCAAAAGGGGGATGCTAATGAGCCACTTTGGCAGATGCTAATGAGGCACTGCCTTGACTATGCAGCACCTCATTAGCATAATGGCAGCCACGTGCGTTTCAAAAGTGCCACTTTCTAAATGCATGCTGCTCGAGTAGACAGGGGCCTTTTGAAAGGACCGCCATACATCAAAACCCCTTCTTCCCATTATTACCTCATCTACAAGAGAGAGATGGAATTCCCCATCAGTCTGTTAAATATTAAAATTAAGAAAAAACACTGCTGTCAACTGGTGAAGTTAATTTCTACAGAGTAACTCAATATGTAGGAAAGGTTAAATTACTATTAATAAGAGTTTAAAGAATTTCATTTTTATCTCTCAATCTCTGCAAGAGTCCGTACACTGTAAAGAAGAGGAAAAGATCAAAGATGATTTCCAGAGGAGCTGAGAATTGTGTTTAATTTAAAAAAATTGGAATCATTTTGAGACAACCTGTTTTGGTGTGTTTTGCTTTTTACCTCCTGGGAGACACTGACACAAGTTCTCATTTACCTGCAATTACAACTGTAGAACTGATTGAGTTCTTCTGCACATTATCAATTAGGTTGCAGGAGACGGTGTTGTCAGATCCTGATTTCAGAATCATAGAGCTTTTCGCATTATCCTTATCTGTGTTGTCTGCAGTGAGTGGGCTTCCAGTAAGATTCCGTCCCTTACCGTCTGTCCATGATACTTGCACCTCAGAAAAACTCTGATCAGCAAAACAGACAATTTTGATTCCATTGTCCTCATAATTTTCCAGGATAAGCAACGGTTCACGGCTGTTACCTATAAAAAACAGGAGACCCACAATTTGTTATGGAGTCTATGCACTCCCGATGGTTTTTCTCTGTCCCTCAGTGTGTGAAGAAGTTTTCAGATTATGGAGTTCTATAGACTAATGACCAAGATTCAAGTATTTTATTGTGGACCTCTGTCTTAGCACCTCTTCCCCAAAGTTTGGTTTGGAAAATCAGGTAAGCCTGAAAATGACAAATTCTGATCTAAAAGTGAAGGAGGACGGCTCTTCAAAGTCTGCACAAAACTGGTCGTACCATATTAAATACTATCCTGACTTTAAATAACAATCTTATGTCTCTCTGGCTCCCTCTCTCTCCAAAATGATTCATTTCTAGAGTTCAGTGGGAAAAGAGTTTTACCATCCTGAGAGAAAGCAGCTGGGGACTTTGTGCAGTTGTTAACTTCCACATTAGTCTAACAGTAAAAAAGTAAATGCAAGTCAAGGTTTCTATGTTTTAACACTGCTATGAAATGTAAATTTCTAACAGTGAAATTAGATAAAAAACATAAAATACTCTTGCTGGAAGGCTGCAATATTTCTTGGAATTCAGCATGGCAGTACACTAGAAACCCAAAACAGAGAGAGACAAAACAGGCTGCTCCCTGAGGCAAAGGCGAAACTCACCCCACCTTGCTCTAGGCTGGCTCTTTGTAGACTGCCCACTGCTAAACCCACAGACCCTACTGCCTACAAGCAAGGCCAGGGAAGAAACCCAAATTCAAAACAGTAGGTTGTAATTTTAACCCATTTTCAATACACCACTGCCAGGTAACATTAAAGATTAAAAACCAGCTATGTCTCTTACAGTATGGAAATGAACAGTAATGGGACGGGAGATAAAAAATCAGATATGGTCACAGTTTGTGAAATTAGCATGAATACAAACTGTCACTGAGCACCTCAATAACAAAGAAGGACAGTGCATTTACCTGCAGCAGTAAGGCATGCCAGCACTAGCAACAGTACATGAATGGCTGCTGTCCAGGAGACTGAGAAATGCATTGCTGTGAAATGGAAAAGCAGATTCAAAAAAACCCAGATATGAACACAACTGAAAGCAGCTGTAAGTGCAATAACCAGGAGCACAGACCCCAAGGCACTTGGAAATTGCAAGCACAAGAAGGCTCTGATTCAACCACTTAGTAAAGCTGATTGGAGTTTAGTCTTGATTAGGTCTGAGTAAGAAGCCCTGGTTTTGGCCCCAGAAACATTACAAGAATTTACTTTTGCTTGTATGTTTCACAGAGACTCTCTTATTTTCAGATTCTCCTCTCCTTTATGGGAGTTTCACCCCTGTTATTTCCTTTGTTAAAAGGGAGCTACTGACCATTTAATTTGATGTAAACAATATCAGAATTAGGCCATTAGATTTGCAAAAGGATCAGCTCACAGTTAGTTCCTAGGTAAAGATCAGGTGTTCAAAAAGACTCAGATCACTTTTTCCCGTTACATACACACATGGTCAGATTTTAAAAAAAAGCTTCATATCAGAGAAGAGTTTTTTTTTTGTCTGACAGATAAATCTGATAATTAGTTTTAATTCCCCCTCCCCCCCACTAAAATTGGAACAAAAAAGTGAAACTATTCAAAATTTATAAAGGAATGAATAATTCTGAATATATTTTTAATGGCATTGTAAAATGTCGTGTGGTGTCTGACACTAATCCGATCCTCCTGAGTAACCAGAGTTGTAATTTATATGTCTAATGCCTCAGTCTTCCTCTATGGACTGCATCTGTCATAATTCATTAAGGCTTTTGAGCTCCCATGGTACATCTTAGTAGGCAAAGCATGCCATTAGTGCCAATTCAAAACAAAATGTTTCATTTCAATTGATCTAAACCGAAATTTTGTTGTTTTTTTTTAAATGCCTACAGATAATTTAAATTTCACAGATAACTTTCTATTAAAAAAAAAAAACCAAAAATCCCAAAAATTCATTGGAAAATTTCCAAGCATCTCTTTAGCATGTCATCTCTCTTTAGCACTAGCATGCTGAGGACTTTTTAAAACTGGGGGTTTTATGGTGCTGCTTCATTTAAAACTGATTTAATCTGGAAATATTGCCCTGACTGAAAAACACTTTAAAAGCCCACCCTCAGCTCTTTTGGAAAAGGGACCTCGGGTCTGCACACTGCATCCTAGAGGAGAGGAGACAGCTATCAGAACATTCACAGCACTTTCCCTTAGGGCAGGTGTGTAAATGCAATAGAGCAACACAACTCACATTTATCTGCAAATTCAGTTTCCCCTGGAAATAATTGGAATTATCTTAATCTGAGATTAAGAAGGGAAACTGATAAGGACCATTCCAACAGGCTAGTCTTAGAGTTGGGCAGGAAGCAGAATTTCTATTCTGCAGGAAATTTCACATTTAAAAACAAAATTAAAAATCATTCGGATTTTGAACAAAAAGCTAGAATTACACATTTCCCACAGAAAAGAATTGTTCAAAAAAGTTCATTTTCAAAAACTCCTAGTCCCACCTCCCTGGACTCCTCAGTGACCTGTCTGGTAAGCTGCAAAGAAGCCAGAGAATTTGGAATCCAAGATGCCAGCTCCTTTTCCGCTGTATGCCTAGAAGACAGGGAGACTCCTGATGGATCAGAAAGGCAAGTGAGCTGACGGGAATGCACACAGCACAGTTACCTTACGTTTTATCAGGTGCAGTACTGCCAGATCCAAGAGTTCAAAAATCAAGAGACTGGCTTAAGAATCAGAAAATTCACTTCAGGTTCTTCATATTCTCCTTACGGTTTTAAAGCTTTTCAGTCATCTTTAAAACAGTTCACATTTTCAAGGTTTTGACTGCAACTAATAGGGCTAGAAACTTACTTATTTAATGAAAGCTTAGATCTTCACATAATCACAGGGCTTCAGGATCTGAAGATCTAAGAGAAAGAACAAAATCACAAGGCTTGTGATAAAAATCACAAGATCTGGCAACACAACCAGAGGTGTCTGGTGAAAATTCTATTGTGACCAGAGTCACTAATAACACCACATTGGAGGGGCTGCAGCAAGCATGCAGGAGGATACTGACCTGAGACTCCAGATGCAGATCATGCAGGCCCTGGGAGCAAGAGCTGTTAGAAATGAAACTAAAATCTTGCTTCCAGGGAAAGAGACGAAATGGGAGACTGTACTGTAACCAGGAAGTCATTCTGTCACATGATAACTATCTGCTAGTCTGTAAGGTGCCACAGGACTTCTTGTTGTTTTATCTATTTGCAGTAGCTCAATTTTTCTGTAGGGCACCCAAATCCTACCGAAATTCAATGACTGAGAAGCGAACGCCTGAGGGCTGCTTTGCAAATCCCAGCTTTTGTGTCCTAAAGACACACCTTCCTGTAGCTGCCAGAATGGAGGCCTGGGAACATGGTTCAGAATCTACAAAAAATGCTCTTGGTTAAGACCCAGCACAGTATGAACACATCAGAGAAATTCTAGCTTAAGAAGTACATATTTATCCCCTACGGGGAGAATGAAGGTAACACACTGGTCTCCAGGGATCCCCTGAGCTGGCATGGAAACAGTGATATCAAGCAGGATAGGGCTAATTAGGTGGATAGAGAAAGCCAAAAGACCCACAGGTTGAACCTCTCCAATCCAGAACTCTCTGGTCCAGCAAACTCCATAATCCAGAATGATTTTTATTAGCTGGCGGACCACTTAAGATGCGTGTGGCTAAGTTTCTTGTGGTCCCATAAAGTTTGTTTATAGCCACCAGTCCTGGCTCTGTGTACTGTGCTGTTATTTAGCTGTAATTTACCCCATATGTCTTCTAAGAGCCCAGTCAGCAGTGGAAGTGTTGGTAATGTGCTAGAAAATATTGACCTCCATTGTCTGGAAAATTCAGTCATCCAGCGCTGTTCAGGTCCTGAGAGTGCTGAACAAGAGAAGTTCAACCTGTAGAGGGCTGACTTTTTCAGCTAGAAGAAAAGCTAGAAGATTTTACCGGGGTAGAGTCTGAAGCCTGGAAATGCCGAAGTTAAGCCTCACTCTGTAACAGAGCAAAGCAATCCCTTCAACCAGCAGCACGGGGCTCACCCAGCTCTGAAAAGCACCCTGAATATGACCAAACACCGCTTCACTTGAAATAAGCCAAATGTCCTACCTCTATCCCAGTTGCCAGTAACCGAGTATCTGGCAGAGCTGGTAGCAAGCCACCTCTTGCTACCTTTGATCCCTGCCAGTAAGTAACAGCTTTCAGTAAAGCCAGAGCTGCTGTTTCCCAAGTTACCTATTAACTGAGGAAGGGAAAGCAAAAGCAGTTTCTCTATGTAGGGGGAAGGGAACAGGTGTGGCTGTGGATTTATTGCAATTTGTATGACAACTCCGGCTATCCCTCTGCAAAGTAAATAGCCCCTTGGTTCCTATGTAAACACCAGCCTAAGTCCCATTCACTACTTTGAAGACATCTCTGAATGGGATTAGCAGAGCTGTGAGTGTAAAGTGTCAAATTTTGAACTCTTTTTCAATGAAACATGGACGTGTTTGTAATAAAGGTGAATTTTTTGCACCTTTGTACAAAGCACAGTTCATGTTAAGGTAGCTGTGCATATTTCACCTAATCTATTCCCTCCCACTGCAGGGGCAGCAGGTGTGGAGATATGTTTGTTCAAGATTATAATTTAGAGAGGGCATCTCATGAAAGAGCTGACAGCCACGCTAGGACCCTGGGCAAGGTGCAGGGGGCCCTGGCTCCGTGCTCCCAGAAAGGGCAGGGCCGCAGGCAGAAAGGTGGGATTGGGCGCTGTCCCCACCACCCCCAGGAGCTGCCCCGAGTGCATTGTTCTCCAGCACTGATTAAAGGTTCTGCAGCTCCCAGCTGCCCCCACACCTTTAGAATCGCTGGGCCTTGGAGCAGGGGTTCTCTTAGATGCTCTCCCCACCCCCCATCAGCAGGCTTGTTCCCTCATTGAGGACAATATTATGATTATACTAAAGCTGAGGTGTTCCCTGTAAGCTGGGGGTGAAAAAATGATACAGTAATTCACGACAGGTGCTCTCTGGTTTGTTTTGATAAAAGTTTTATTTTTCTCACTCAGGGGTTTGTAATTTAATGAACCTCCAAATTATTCCATAATGTCAGAAGTAGTGAGTGAGAAAGAAAGTGCAGTCACTTTGAGGTTAACTCCTGTTTGAAACTGAAAGCAGAAGGAAAGGGAGTAGGTGGAGCAGCAAACAGAAAAGGGGGGGAAAGCTTTTAAATATATTTTATGAGCACAATAGTAGCTTGACTCACTTAAGAAGGGAAGAAAGCTAAATGGGAACTTATCACAACCTGCATTCAGTCTGTGAGGGTCAGGCAATGTTGCAGAGCACAACAAAAAAGGAGACCTGAGCCCAGTATATGCAAACATAGGCATGAACCCACCCTCAGGACACTTGCTGGATGACTCCTGCTGCCCTAGGCCATGGTCCTGTCCCGCCCTTCCCCCAAACCCATCTCTGCCCTGCCTTCTCCCCTGAGTGCACCCGTCCATACTCCTCCACCACCCTCCTCAAGCTGCTCGTTGAGTGCTCAGCACCCAGTAATTTTCCCCCAGTGGTGCTCCAGGCTCAGAGCACCCATGAAGTCAGCACCTGTGTATACAAAGACTTCATGTGTAGGAAAATCTCTGTGAGTCTCACAGCGTGAAAGGTAGTGAGCATCTTTCTATTCTTAGTCTGAGTGGGGAACATAACCCACACAGTCAATATAGGCTAGCAACAGAAGTGGACGCACCTGAGAAGAGAGCAATTTCAAGCCTCTTTTCTCATGCAACCCTAAAGGCGCATAAATAGTCTGTTCATGGAGAGCTGTGCACCACAGCCACCCTGAGCAGAGAGGGTGTCAATGGCTGCACATTTTCCTTCCAAACTATTCTAAGCATGAGCAGATTCAGAGCTTGAATTGCAGCAGCATCCTAGCTGCCTCCCCCTGAGGACAAGGGGGAAAGAGGTCAGTGTGGGAAGAAACTGTGGGGTTTTTTGCACGTACTGAAGGGAGCAGGGCAGAAAGGCTGCTGCTGAGCTGCACAAGCCTCCGGAAGAAGGAGGTGCAGAGCAAAGAGCTGAGGTGCACCTGATCTACCATGACCAGAAAAGCAAAGGATGGTCACAGCACGGCTCAGAGCAGCTGCACTTTCTCCACATTGGGATGCTCTCTAGGTGTCAGAGCTGGACACGGGCCCTGCTGCGGGGAGCAGAGCCACTCCAGAATTCTTGAGCAGAGCTGTTGATGGGGAATTTTGGAGGATTTCTCTCACTGTGCCTTTGGCTTCTCTGTGAGTATCAGGACTCTTGGTTGTGTTGTGTGCATCTGGAGATTTGAGAAACGATGCACAGTGATGAGTTTCTTCCCAGTTCCTCTCTCCTGCACCTCAGGCATAGCCAGGAGCAGCAGCTGTCTCAGCCTTTTGTGGGATCATTTAAATTGAATCAGAACGGGAACTCCACCAGAGGCAGGATTGGGTCCAGTGGAATTAAACTAATTCCAGAAATGCTGTGAGTGAGAGCAGACTCAGGTCCTTTTCCAGGTTGCTGTGGCATGGATTCTCCTTTACCCCAATGCCCCTTTACATCACTCTGGAGTGCAAAGAGCCTTTGAAATGGGAATTGAAAATTGCATTGAGTTAAAATCCAAATTTTCCACTGAACAGTTTTGATGGGTAGTTTTCAACCAGCCCAAGTACCTACATAGATGTTATATTGTTCTCACCTTTCTTCTTCTCCAATTAAAGTCTTTTCAGTTTAACTGAATATATGATTAACTTACTGGAATTATAGACTAACGTTTATTGGAGCATAACCTTTCGTGGCCAAAGACCCATCTGACACATCTGATGAAGTGGATATTTGCCCATGAAAGCTTATGCTCCAATCAATCTGTTAGTCTGGAAGTTGCCACAGGTTTTTTCATTGTTTTTTACAGATACAGACTAACATGGCTATCCCTATGTTAATGGACATTATAATGAGAAATTTGCTGTTGATAAAGATGAGGAGAAACACTGCTTTCCTCTTTCTAAAGTACAATTTTCTAAAATGTTTGAACATTTAATTGAATACGTAAAATGCGGCCAATTCTAGATGTAGTCTAATTAGCTACACTTCCTAAAGAGCAGACAATGGGGGTTAAATCTCTTAGTGAATCTCAGTTTCACTCGTACACTCATTTCAGTTCTGCCTTGTAAAATAAAATGTTTCTTTTTGTATTTCACTTGTTTTCATTACAATACATTTACTTCTCTTTCCCAAGCTCTGAGCGTTGCCTCACAGCAATGGTTGGATTCCAGCTGCTCTTCTTCTGGTGAGTGCTTGCTCAAAGCCGCGGCAGAAGTAAAACCAACTAATGAAACTCAGTTAACCTCTGTGATGTTTCCCCAGTGTGAGCATTAAAATTTAACCAAAGGGCAGGTAGGCTCCAGAGGCCCCATTAATGTCAATGGACCTCCCACCCCTATGGCAGAAGGCTGCCCCTCTACTGCTCATTGCAAGATCAGGATTTAAAACTAATGTAGACTACTATCTGCCCTAAAGAACTTAAAGGCCTGATCTACAAAAGCATTTAGTGACACTTGACACAGGACTGGAAAGGTTCTCCTAGGTTATGAAATGCAACCCCCCCAATATCAGAGGAAACCCCATGAAGGCACCTTGGGGATTTAAGCCCCACAGTTTGTAGTCTGAAGGAAATTTGAGTGCCTAGATCCTTTAGGCTACTTTGAAAATCTCTGTCTACAGTTCTTCCTCTGACAATTAGTCTGGTAATTCTAGCAGGGTCTGAGCCGAACTCACTCATGTCAATGGGCCCTTGATTATGTGAGAATGGACCACTTAAGGACAATGAGTTACTGAGTTCTTATTTTATTTTCTTATGCATCTGATGAAGTGGGTCTTTGCCCACGAAAGCCTATGCTCCAAAATATCTGTTAGTCTATAAGGTGCCACAGGACTTCTTGTTGTCGAAGATACAGACTAACACGGCTACTTCTCTGATACTTATTTTTCCAGGCGCGCTTCCTCCAGCTAAGATGTTCCCGGAAACAAGGTCTGCTAAGGAGGGGGACACTGTTAGTGGCAGATGCTTAATCCCTACAGGAGTCTCTGCCACCATCATTTTCTTTTGCAAAGACAGCATGGAAATTTCAAGGCTGCAAGGCAGAAGTGGAAAATTCTCTTATGATTTAGCATACAGCATGGCTGGCAGCTCAGGCAATATTTCCTGTGGATACATTTACAGAAATGAGAATAATCTAGTGTTAAATTCTCAGCTAAGTGAGACTCGGTACCTGAAAGTTGAAGGTAAGAAGACAGTAAATAATTACTTAAGGGATTAAACATTGCACTTTTCTTGTTATCAGAATTTAAAATTACTAGGGCCAAAAAAAAAGGGTGAATTATTTTACAGAAAATTTTGAATACTTTTCAGTTCTTTCAAAATTTCCCATGAACATTTTCTAGGTTTTTTTTATGTGTTTGTTTGTTTGTTTTTTGTTTTTTTCATGAACAAACCAAAACCAAAAATGTTGTGGGTAACATTTTGGAGTCTTAGTTCTTTTTTTTTTTAACCAAATAATGGCCATTTTGTCAAAGCTCAAACTTGATTATGGACATTTTCAATGGAAAATTAAGAAATAATTCACTTTTTTGAAATGTTTCCTTTGATCACAAAAACATTTTTTGTAAAGAAAACATTTTCAGGGGAAAAACATGAGAATACCTCTAATGTAGTAAATGTGAATGTTGAGGGACATATATTGGTGGCATGGAAACAGGTGAGCATTTAGTTAGCTCCCAATGTGCTGAAAACTTTGGGTATATAAAAACAAAAAGCAGTCAAGTAGCACTTCAAAGACTAGCAAAATAGTTTATTAGGTGATGAGCTTTCGTGGGACAGACCCACTTCTTCAGACCATAGCCAGACCAGAGCAGACTCAATATTTAAGGCACAGAGAACCAAAAACAGTAAGCAAGGAGGACAAATCAGAAAAAGATAATCAAGGTGAGCAAATCAGAGTGGAGGGGTGGGGGGGAAGGCCAAGAATTATGTAAGTCACTTATCACCATGTCTAAATGGGAGTTGTGCTGTTTTGAAAAGGTAGCCCAGGGGCCAGCAACCTTGACTCTCCTGAGGTGATGGGCAATTCCCTAGGTTGTCTTGAGTACAATGGGAAATCCAGCAAAAAGTTTATATGGCTTGAGGCAACAAAACAGTTCTTCAGTTCCTCTGCCTCATCTGGAAATATCCCGTTAAGATAAGGAGAGGCTTAGGGAGTTAGCTCATCTTTTCCAGTGAGGGTCACTCTTGGGAACATGGGGCACAGAACTGGAAGGAGCCTCCTTCCACAGCAAATCTAGCTCCTGCTGTTGCAGGTACCTCCATTTTATCATCCCTTTTACAAATTTATCAGACTCTCTCTTCAAAGGAGCTGCTGGTTTTGCCCATCCCCAACCCCCCACACACACACCCAAAGCTCTTATTGGAAGTCTCCCTCTTCTGATGGTTAGAAACCTTCTTCAAATTCCCAGTTGGAATTTGTTCCTGGCCATTTATCTCCATTTGTTCTTGTGTCAACAATTTTCTTCTGTTGCTCTATCTGCACAGGTGCCTATTCCAGGAGCAGTACCACTGAGCATCCGCCTTATCAAGGTAACTGATTTTTATTTGCTGTGACAAAGTCTGTTGTAGCCTAGGGGGCTAGAGCCTGTTACAGGACACACTGTACTTTTCAAAGGTCTGCCAGCACAGCCACCTCAGCTAGGAAAGTGAAAGATTCACATACCTCAGTCAATATGTTTTGCTAGCCAGGTGTGGATTTAACTATGCCAACAAAAGTGTGTTTCTCTCAGTGTGTCATTCAGGGAAGCGGTGTAGCTACAGCAGACGAAGAAGGATTGCCATCAGCATTCAGTGCAGTGTCAGCCATGTTTGTCGCTGGATATTAGAAAAGGAGAATGAGATAGTACCATGCATTGATCAAATGTCTGTTGCTAAGAAGAGATGAGTGTGGCTTGAAAGCTTGTCCTTGTCACCCACAGAAGCCGGTCCAATTAATATGTTACCTCTCCCACCATGTCCTTCTGTCAGCTCTGTGTCCCTCCTGGGAGTGCTTCTGATATCACTACAGCAGCCAAGACTCTGTAATGAAGCCAAACCCTGAGTGACATGTTCCTGTCTATTCACGGACCTCTCTCTTTCTTGAATATTAAAAGGGTGGTTTTTCTTGTATCCTGCTTAATAAGCTCCATTTTGACAGTCTGGTGCAGGGGTCTGCCACCTGCTACTTCAAAGCCACAGGTGTCTCTTTAAGGACTCCTTTGTGGTACACAACACTATAATTGGAAAGTGTAAAAAAAAATAGTCCCTCCTGATTATTTTCTATAAACAGTGAACGTCTAAAAGCCCAAAAATGAACAATTCATATGTAAAAAGCAAATGATATGTGATCTCAAAAAAAAAAAAAGAGAGAGAGAAGAATCAGAAGTGAAAGTCAGGAAGACAGTGGTACACACACACACACACACACACACACACACACACACTCAGGAAGACAGTGGTACACACACACACACACAAAGTATGAGGAAATAGAATACCGAATGTAAAAAGCTTGTGACTGTCCTGCAGTAAACATGTGTCACATGACAAATCATGGTGTGTGTGCTGTTCTTAAAACTGGTTGAAAAAAGTATGGTTTGACATAATTTATTAAGGACTGTGTTGTATTCACATGCATTGCGGCTCTTGAATTATTGAGTTTTTTACCGAAATGGAAAAAAATGGCTCTTGCAATTTTGGTTGCCAACCCCTGGTCTGGTGCATAGTGGGTAGTCACACTAACCCAGAACAGATGTTTCCACTGCTGGTCTCCGTTATGGATCAACACCTCATCCCTGTAAAGTAGGAGAATATTGACCCATTTCACAGACAAGGATGTGAGGCCGAGAGACTTGCTCAAGATCACAGAAAAAGCTTTTGGCTGGCTGACATTAATTCAGATCTCAGCTGCCTGATCCACTGGTTACCCCCAAGACCAGCCTTTCCTTTCTCTTATATAAGATCAGAAAGAATCATTATGATCATCTTCTCTGACCTCCTGGATAACACAGGCCATATGGCTTCCTGGAGTTAATTCCTGTTTGTACTAGAGCTAATCTTTTAGGAAAGCATCCAATTTAAAAACTGCCAGGGATGGGCAAGCAGCCAAATCCTAGGCAATCTATTTTAGTGATTAATTACCTTTATTGTTCAAAATTTGCACCTTCCAATCAAGTTTTCCCAGTGCTTCCTCTCCCTTGTTTTCTAATGCAATGTGACTATCATATTATTTTCATTTTTCCAGACCAGGAAAATGACACACTATTGGCAATTACAGTTCCTGTTTTGGTGGGTGTGATTTTGGTTCTTGTTGTGCCCCTGGTGTATTACCTTAAGAAGAAGAAAGGTATGTATATATGGATATCCCATATTGTTCTCAAATGAACATGAATCTGAGGCAACCAAAAGGCATACAAAGGAAAGTGCCCACCTCACGTTGTGTTCTCAGACATAGGAAACATGACAAGAATAATATTCAAATAATTGTCATATAGAGAAATCTGAACTTGACACATTGACCCATTCAGATATTCAAGATAAAGAGGGCAAAATGGGTGTAAAACCCCAGCTCTGACCTTAAAATCATAGACCTGGAAAAGGTACACATAAACCTAGATGATCTCTGGCAAATGTTTGTCTAACCCATGCTTAAAATCCTCCAGTGAAAGAGCTTCCACAACTATCTACACAATGTGCTTGACTCTCCTTACAGTTAGAAAGTTTCCCAGTACTTGCTGTTAGACCTCTCTTGTTGCAAATTAAAATCATTACTGAACAGTAACAGAGAGATAGCTGTGCTAGTCTGTATACTGTCAAAACAAAAAAGCAGTCCACTAGCACTTTAAAGACTAACAAAATAATTTATTAGGTGATGAGCTTCCGTGGGACAGGCCCACTTCTTCAGACCATAGCCAGACCAGAACAGACTCAATATTTAAGGCACAGAGAACCAAAAATAGTAATCAAGGTTGACAAATCGGAAAAATATAATCAAGGTGAGCAAATCAGAGAGCAGAGGTGCAGAAGGTGCCTGGGGGGGGAGGGAGTCAAGAATTAAATTAAGCCAAGTGCACAAAACAGCCCCTATAATGACCTAAAAAAATCCCATCCCGGTTCAAACTGGACTGCTTTTTTATTTTTGAAATCATTACTTTGTGTCCTACATTAACAGACATGGATAACAACTGATCATTCCTCTTCATAACTTGCACCTTCAATTTTGGCTTAATAAACATTTTCTGGATCTGATTGGCATTTGACTTGACATGGAAAAAATGTTGAAAAAACAGCTGATTCTGTGAGATATGAGATTTCAAATAGTGCATGAGTCACAGCTTGTTGGATTTCATCACTAATCCTGAGCCTGAACACTAGCCTCGGACAGATCTTGAGTTTGAACTTAGGAGCTGGCCCAGATTTCAAAAAATTGGATGAAAATTCACATTTTGAGATTTGAAACATAAACTACAAAAGATTCACCAATTTTTTTCTTGATTTTAATCAACTCTATGGACAGATGAAATTGAGGAATTTCAAAAAATTATATTTTAAAACTCTGTGAATTTTGCTCCGTTTTTGTGTGATTAGCTCTGATGAATTCTGTACCTTTGCATAGCCCTAATCTATATATTACCAGAACCACAGAAAGAAGCCCTTGCCTTTTTATAACCTTAAGTACTTTGTTTAACTTCCTTTCCCTCTTATTGATATACTGGGCAGAAGTAAGGAATTTTTCTCTAAACCTTTCTCTTTTTCCCTAGGTCTAACTAAAAGGAAACAAGGAAGGTAAGAATTGGGTAATTCCATCACCTCTCACATCACAGACAGAACGAGATTATTCCCATGTAATATATCAACTTGTGTCCGAGTCAGAGGGCTTGGCCCCCACAGCAGCCCCCTTTGGTGATGCTTTTGTGGGATATATTTAGTCCTTCAGCTGCCTATGTGGATTGTTTTATGGCTCTCCATCACCACTATAGTGTCTTGCATAATGATGATGACTGATATCTAGTGACTTCATTCATGAAACCAGGGTACCGTTTTGCCGGTCCCTAAACAGACAGGTAACAGGGAAAACTACAGCTGCTGCAGATTAAAGTTATTATTAATTAATCATGCTATTAATGTCCTCTTGACTTCCTTTATTCCTCGTAACTTCCAGGAATACCTGGGTCAAAAGTAGCACCATGAGAGTTCTATTTAGTGCATTACCATAAGGTGCGCTAAATTGAACCCTTGAAAACTGACCACCAGCATGTAAATCTTCCCATAAGTGTAGATACACACTAACTCATGAATTGCTGAGGTTATGTGTGGCTCCGTTCCAGACTCTGTGCCACTTTTGAGATGTATGCTTTTTAGAGAGAGATGTCCCTTATCAGATATGCAGCTGGAACCCTCCATAGATGGAGTTGTACAGTTTGGACTGCTCAGATGCAGAGTTTTATTCAGCTTCCTGATGAGACAGGGACTATTTGTGTGGTTTAGATGTGGATTCAGATTTGGCTGCATAACCTCTGTTCAGGCTACATGAATGTTGGGACTTTGATACTGGCCTAGCAGTTATTTTTTCAGACCATAAGTATGATTCGTGTCTCCTGTTTGCTTAAATAACTTTTCTCTTTTTGTATTAGGTTGCAAAGCCTCCGGGTGAAGAGCAATACAGTCACTAACGATGAGTACTCTGGTATAGAAGTCAGGCACATTAATTGCTTATTGCTCTGAGCTACAGATATATTTACTGTTTGGTTTTTGAAGGAATGGGGAGTTTGGGGAAGAGAGTGTAGTAATTCAGTGACCAGGATCTCTGACAAGGCAGTTAAGAGCACATTTGGGAATAACCATTGGAATTAATTTATCTGCATTAATTTTCAACTACCAATGGTTCTGTCAGCCTAGGTACTTAATTTATCAGCATGGTACCTAAAGTCTTCCTTGCTGATTAGCAATCATGACATCCTGACTTGTTGTCTATTAACAGCTGGCTGAAGGAGGTAGGAATAATTCCAGGACTCTTGACTTTGACTGTAGCGAGCAGTTCTCTGGACCCTATTGCCATTTTAGAGCTGCACTGATGAATAGTGAATTCAGAAGCAGCTCCAAATGAATGTGCGTCCGGCACAGATCAGGTCTGGAGTACAAATCCATTAGAAATTGCCTCTTCCAGAGGTCCATCTCAACAAGATGATTTAAATAATCAACTCTGAGTTTAAATATTTAAAAAAACCCTCTTTTTGGAACTATATTGTACCTGTTGTATTTGCTGATACTCCAATTAAACATATTGCAAGGTGACAAACTTTCAAAGTTCCTGAGAGCAAACTCTTACTAGAAACAGTGTTAACAAAAATTATTATAAATGTGACGTTTTTTTTAACAGGTAATGATTTTGGAGCTTCGCATGGTATGGTAAGTGATTACGGTGTGGTGTTAAGCTGTAACAATAGACTGAGAGCCTGACTAGGTTTGACGGGGACAGGTGAGCAAAGCCCACAGGTAAGTGAAGAACTGGGCGATGTGTCAGAAATGGGAGGGACCATGGGCTGTAATGGCAGGGAGAAAGAAGGGTTAGGACAAAACTGGGAGGAGAGATCAAATCAGTATCTTAGATGCCTGTATACAAATGCGAGAAGTATGGGTAATAAGCAGGAAGAACTGGAAGTACTAATAAATAAATACAATTATGACGTTGGCATCACAGAAACCTGGTGGGATAAGACACATGATTGGAATGTTGGTGTGGAAGGGTACAGCTTGATCAGGAAGGACAGACAGGGAAAAAAAGGAGGAGGAGTTGCTTTATATATAAAAAATGTGCACACTTGGACTGAAGTGGAGATGAACGTAGGAGATGAATGTGTAGAGAGTCTCTGGGTTAAACTAAAAGGAGTAAAAAATGAGGGGGATGTCATGCTGGGAGTCTACTACAGGCCACCTAGCCAGATGGAAGAAGTGGATGAGGCTTTTTTTAAACAATTAACAAAATCGTCCAAAGCTCAAGATTTGGTGGTGATGGGGGACTTCAACTATCCAGATATATGTTGGGAAACTAACACAGCAAGGCACAGGCTAGCCAATAAGTTCCTGGACTGCACTGGGGATAACTATCTATTTCAAAAGGTTGAAAAAGCTACCAGAGGAGAAGCTGTTTTGGACTTGATTTTAACAAATAGGGAAGAACTGGTTGAGAATTTGAAAGTGGAAGGCAGCTTAGGTGACAGTGATCATGAAATCATAGAGTTCATGATCGTAAGGAAGGGTAGAAGGGAGACCAGCAGAATAGAGACAATGGATTTCAGGAAGGCGGATTTTGGTAAGCTTAGAGAACTGGTAGGTAAGGTCCTGTGGGAAGCAAGACTGAGGGGAAAAACAACAGAGGAGAGTTGGCAGTTTTTCAAAGAGACACTACTAAGAGCCCAAGAGCAAACAATTCCGCTGTGTAGGAAAGATAGAAAATATGGCAAAGGACCACCTTGGCTTAACAAGGAGATCTTGCGTGATCTCAAAATAAAAAAGGAGTTGTATAAAAAATGGAAACGGGGACAAATTACAAAGGATGAATATAGGCAAGCAACACAGGAATGCAGGGTCAAGATTAGAAAAGCAAAGGCTCAAAATGAGCTCAAACTAGCAGCAGGCATAAAGGGAAATAAGAAGACTTTTTATAAATACATTTGAACCAAGAGGAAATCCAAGGACAGGATAGGCCCACTGCACAGTGAGGAGGGTGAAATAGTAACAGGAAACTTGGAAATGGCAGAAATGCTTAATGACTTCGTTTCAGTCTACACCAAGAAGTCTGATGGTAGGACTAACATAGTGAATATTAGTGGGGAGAGGGTAAGTTTAGAAAATAGAATACAAAAAGAACAAGTTAAAAATCACTTAGGAAAGTTAGATGTCTGCAAGTCACCAGGGCCTGATGGAATGCATCCTAGGGTACTCAAGGAGTTGATAGAGGAGGTATCTGAGCCTCTAGCTATCATCTTTGAAAAATCATGGAAGACGGGAGATTCCAGAAGACTGGAAAAGGGCAAATATAGTGCCCATCTATAAAAAGGGGAATAAGAACAGCCCAGGAAACTACAGACCAGTTAGTTTAACATCTGTGCCAGGGAAGATAATGGAGCAAGTAATTAAGGAAATCATCTGCAAACACTTGGAAGGTAAGAATGTGATAGGACACAGCCAACATGGATTTGTAAAGAACAAATCCTGTCAAACCAACCTGATAGCTTTCTTTGACAGGATGACAAGCCTTGTGGATAAGGGGGAAGCCGTGGATGTCATATACTTAGACTTTAGTAAGGCATTTGATATGGTCTCGCATGATATTCTTATTGATAAACTAGGCAAGTATGACTTAGATGGGGCTACTATAAGGTGGGTGCATATTGGCTGGATAACCGTACTCAGAGTGTTGTTGTTAATGGTTCTCAATCCTGCTGGAAAGGTATAACAAGCGGAGTGCCACAAGGGTCTGTTTTGGGACCCGTACTGTTCAATATCTTCATCAATGATTTAGATATTGGAATAGAGAGTATGCTTATTAAGTTTGCAGATGATACCAAGCTGGGAGGAGTTGCAACTACTGTGGAGAATAGTGCCATACTTCAAAATGATCTGGACAGAAGCAATGGGCTTAAACTGCAGCAAGGGAGGTTTAGGTTAGGAAAAAGTTCCTAACTATCAGGGTTGTCAAATACTGGAATAAATTGCCAAGGGAGGTTGTGGAATCACCATCTCTGGAGGTATTTAAGAACAGGTTAGACAGATATCTAGAGGGGATGGTCTAGATGGAGATTGGTCTTGCACTGAGGGCGGGGGACTGGACTCGATGGCCTCTCGAGGTCCCTTCCAGTCCTAGTATTCTATGATTCTGTGACATATTAGACAGCAATAACTTCCTATTTAGATGTGTTTTCTTTCAGACATTTCTAATAAATAATTGTGAAACAGCTTTTTGTTTGAGAAATTATACATTAACTTAAAAATGTAAAGAATGGTCAAAATTGAAACAAAGCATTTCAAATTAATAAAAAAGAGAACTCTTTGATCCAAAACAGTTTTTTCACAGAATTTTGTATCACAAGAAACTGCAAATGTTGTAGTTGGTTTTTTTTTAATCTTGATTCTCAGCGGAATTTTTTTCTCATGACAGAAAACCTGTTTTTTAGCTGTCTCTATTTACCAATAAAGATTTAATCTCTCAGAGGCCCAATTCATGTGGTCAGGGGAATTAAGCATTTTAGTGCTACATCTCTTGCTATTTAAATATATATATATATATATATATAAATGATCCTGATATAATAGGAAGAAAATAGCACCCTACAATATTTCCTCAAGCTGCCTATAAATGTATTGGTATATTGCCAGGGTTTCCATGAATAATATGTAAATTAATAAAATTTATATATTCATTTTGTGACCAGTGCTTCATAGAAGGAAATGTTACTTTACTGATTAATAAATGTACAGGATCATCTCAGCAATGGCATTTTCAAACATACATGGAGATTGAATTCCATCTGTGCCAGTAACTAATTCTTATCTACAGAGATTATGTCACTTACACTCCATGGCAGGACTATATGTTACATTTTTAAAACAGAAAGATACAATCTGTGTAGAGAAGCGTCATCTTCTGAGTTTAATTTAGATTCAACAAAAAATTGGCTTTGTATCTGGATAATAAGGACATCTAGAATTACACCAATCAGGCTTACAAAACCACTGGCACTTTAGGAAGGAATATATCCTCCTGTTTCGGAGCATCGATAGTCCTAGGCTATGTCTATACTAGACAAGAAGTCAACCACTGATATGCAGTTTTAGTTATGCTGTTTATTTAGCTCTGATTTACCCCTAAATATTTTCTAAGAGCCCAGTAAGCAGTGAATGTGTTGGTAATGCTACTAGACAATATTGACCTCTCATGGTCTGGCAAATTCTCTCATTTCACACCAGTCAGGTTCCGAGGATGCTGGACTAGAGAGGTTCAGCGTGTACACACATGACAAACAGATGGCTCCTGACCTGAGGAGTTTACAATCTAAGGTGTACATCCTGCAAATTCTTATGCACCTGCTTATCTTTAAGCCTTGGGAGCAGCACTAGAATAATCATTGAAGATGTTTGGAACGTATAAAGTTAAACAGTACATTCGTCTTTGCAGACTGTCGGTCTGCGTGATATACATTTTCCTCTCAAGCATCTGCTGATGGGGTCAGATTTGACTAATTATAAAATACACGTGGGGATGTTGGGTCTAATTAGCTATAGCTTGTACAACACTCAGGTCCTCAAGTGGAAGTCACAGTGGAGTTTTCACGTTGACTTCTGTGGAGCCAATACTTCACCTTGTGTGATCAATTAACAAAAATCTTCCTTTGCATTTAATAATGGGGATGAATGTCTGATCATTCTCTGGGAAACTACTTTGGCTGTGCTTCTAAATCTCTGCTTTCTGACAGCATTTCAGGCTCAAAATAGCACTACTGCACCCAGTTTAACATGTCCCCATCTATTTAAAGGACAAAGGAGCCCCAGGGCCAACCTATCAAAATTTGGACTCAGAGGATGTGCCTCTTTCTGCATCTCACTCCAGACAGAAATATAAATACGCCTTTCCGCTATACGAGAATGGTAAGTGATGCACCTCCTCTCTCAGCCTTGGTCCTCATTCCATAGAAGAATGGGCCAGGAAACGGAATGAGAACAATCAGAGGCAGCTCCAATTCTCGCTCCCTGATATATGGAGGAGCTTCCTCTGTTCATTACATTCCAATAGTCAGAGGGGTGAACTAGTGGGGAAGAGTAACAGAGAGGTAGCCGTGTACTGAAAACGCTGGCGTTTGGGGGAAGGGTTCCAAATATTTGTTCAGAAAGAACCTCTGGATTTTCATTGATGGTATTCTCATGCTTCATGTGTTTGCTTCTGGTCTCACTCCATTGATGAGTTTCCTTTGGTATAGTCATGGAGCCAGAAAATCAGAATACTAGATCAAGAATACTGGTGAGAGAATTTCCAATTCAGCCATGACCCTAAACCCGAATGTGGCACCCTCAACCAACCATGGAAGAGACTACAATAATCATTTAGATTCATATTATCTAATATAATGAACTCTGAGTCACATACAAATGGGCTACCAGCCCAAGAGATCTCATTTAAATTGTTTAGTTTATAAGTTCATCTTACTAATAAATTTGAGATCCTCACAATCTGTTCAGCCAGGAAAAAAGTGTCTCACACATTAGGATGGATTATTTAAAAGCAGCTCATGTTTTTGGGTACTTTACTGATATGTCTTAGAAAACCCTGATTTTCCCAAAATCAGGCCCCTTAAAAGTATCTTGATATGTTTTCCTAAAATTGCTAGTCACTTCTGAAAATTTAGAACCAGTGGACTATAAATATCTGTCCCAGATTTAACCATACTTCAGGAACCCTGCCGCTACCGTTTGGCAGACTGTACACAGTCTCTACTGAGCGTTCTCACTCAAAATGGACCAATACAATAGATTCTGCCTTTTCAGTTTACAGAGAACACTCATGTGTTACATGCTTAACTGACTAGTAGAACAAGGTACTATTCAAAGTGAGTAAGGCAGGACCAAGCAGGAGATCTAAGAATCATAGAACCCCACCACACCCCAGTGTTGGCAGCCTTGGTCTAAACCATCCAAGAGAGGTGGCTACTTTTTTGAAAACCAGGACTTCCCCAGGCAGTCTGTTCCATTGTCCTATATTGTTCCCCTCCTTCCTGCCCCGCCTCCCTGCTACATAAACCATGGGTTCTTATTATCTTATTATAAACATGAGCTGCTTTTCAATAATCCATCCTAATGTGTGAGACATCTTTTTCCTGGCTGAACAGATTGTGAGGATCTCAAATCTATTAATAAGATGAACTTATAAACTAAACAATTTAAATGAGATCTATTGGGCTGGTAGCCCATTTGTGTGTGACTCAGAGTTCATTATATTAGATACATCCAAATCTGATGAAGCAGGTCTTACCCATGAAAGCTCTTCTCCATTTTCTACTGGAGCTGTCCCAATCAACCCTGGCCCCATCAAGACCTTGCCCATTGAGACGGGTGAATAGCATTGTCTCTTTCTCATTTTTACATGCTTGAAACCCATCTCCCAACAGCTACTGCAGGGGGTTGAGTATCCTTCTCATCCCCTATTCTGGTGTTCAGTTCAAGTCACAATTTAAGCTGTAATTATGTTCTGTCTCTGAAATACAGGTTTTACAAATCACATCTCTCTGAGCAAGCTTCACTTAAACCAATATTTAGGATAGGGTGAAATTCCCTGGAGAGCTTCAGGTGTGTAATGCATTTTTCATGTTTCCTTTTCATTTGTCCATACACATGTACACAGCATGAGAGGTGCAGGATGTAGGAAGACAAGCATCTCAGCTGAGGTTTTTCGAAGATTCATTTTAATGTGAGAGCCAGCAGAAGAGGAGACAAAGAGGACACTCAAGCAGTGAAGGGGCTTTTCAGAACTTTGGAAATATGCAGAACTGTTGGGTTTTGAAGAGAGAAATAAAGAAAAACATGAGTTTAACCCACCTCATTTCTTAACTGAGGATGAGGATTTATGTCAATTTCAGAAAAGTCCCTCCTCTTCAAAAGGAAAATGTGAGTTTGATATAAATAAATGATGCTGTATTATAAATCATCATTTGATTTCTGTTACATGTATGCTGGGGTGTACTGTGTGAGGGGTTCACTTCATTATTTGCTCATATGACTCAGTATTCTCTTTTTGTCATCTTTAATCTCGATACAACTATTAATTGTAATTTCCTTGTTTCAGTATATGTGAAATAAAATAAAATGTAAAAAAGAAAAACAAGTATTGTGTAGTTGACAAAACCAGTGGTGCAGCTACACACAAAATAAAGCATCTACAGTCCGTCCACAAAACTCAGCACTTTTGCTGACAGCATTGTGCTTCTGCATGATGAGGAAACACGCCTTTGTTGACAGTTTTGCTCCATGACGATGATCCGGAGGGCCCGCTGTTGACAGACAGGGCTTCTGGTTTCAGTGGGCAGCCCTGTTTGTGTGCTTCCAGTTGGCCGTTCTGTCAAGAGAGAAGCTGAGCAGTCTGGCAGCTCTCTGTTGACCAAGTGGATTGCTCTTTCAATCTGCTTTTGTGTGTGGACGTGATCTGTTGACAGAAGTTTTGCTGGAAGATCTCTTCTGACAGTAATGTCTATCAGTAGATTGCTGTAGTATAGCCGTAGCCAAAGTCTGGTCTGCTAGAGAATTCCTAACCAAAGAAAAGGGGGGAATTTGCAGTAAATAGGCTTCAAGCTGGGTGGGGCAGTAAACAGTCAGGGCTCTGGTCTGCAGTCAGGTACCACTAGCGAGGGGGCTCCAGCAGGGGTAATCACGCAAGTACACACAAAAGGCTGAGGCAGGAGCAAGCTCTTAAAAACGGTCTATGAGATTCAGTCAGAGGTGACTGAGGAGTGCAGGTCTCCTGCCTTAAGTAGAATGCTGTTACAAGGGAATGTGGGTTGCAGCTGCTTTTGACCACTAAGGAAAAGGGATTGGCTTGTAGGAGTGTAAAGGGTTTATTAGCTGTGTTCATGCTGGCAGGAGAGGAGAACCACAATCTCACGTACAATCCAAGGCAGAACATCAGCACAAGCAGGAGGCAGTTCATGCTGCCTCCCCGTGGCAACTCTTGAGCTGGTCCACTGGCCAGGCAATCCAAGCAAAGGGCACCATGCAGAGGCCCCACTTGATGGCTGACCCTCCCCCATCGCCATGGCTGCATCCCTTTCTCTTTTATGGATGGCCCCTCATTCCTTCTTTGAGCCTGCCTGTACCGTGTGCATCCTCATCCTCATCATTTCAGGCCTTCTGTTTACTCGTGTTGTTTACCACAGGCTTTTGGAGCTTTATCTTTACCAAAGATATTCTTCTGCACTCCCTCAGGGAAGAGGAATGAGGCTCACAGATAACAGCACAGGAAACCCAATAACATCTTTAAGGGCTGAGGAAGCACTTCCTTTAAAAGCATGAAAACAGTTTCCATTCTTAACCCTTTACTGCTCCTACTCCTCTCTCACCCCCAACAAAGGTGAGCCCACCCAACTCCACCGTGTCCCAGCCTCAGGGCCTGTGCAGCAGCAGAGCTTCTGCCCCTGAGTGAGCGGGGAATCCTCTTGCAACATTGTAACCATGGCTCTGGCAGTCCCACAGTCTGGGTCTCTTGAGTTGGTTCCTACGTTTCCCCTTGGGTATACCAGTCATCATCCTCCGTCTTCCTGCAATACACTGCCAATGGTAGCGGTAGCAGCTCCTCAGCATCGGGACTGGCAGCGTTCTCTGGAAACATGTCTTCAGGGCAACCATGCTTCCTGTCAGCAACTCCCTCTCAGCCGAGCAGTTGGGCCAACCTTTTATACTTCTTCTTCTTGCCCCACCCCTCTGAATCGAGCATGTAGGGCATGGCCCTCCTGCTTCCACCCACCAGCAGGCTCATAGAGTTCCCTCTGTGTCTCCCTCAAAAGGAGGCCACAGCACCTCGCTACACCCCAGGCCTAGCATGTCCCCATATGTGAGGTCAGGAAGGAATTTTCCTCAAGTCAGATCCTCAAGGAGGGTTTTTTTGTTTGGCTGGGTGGTTTTTGTTTGTTTGTTTGTTTGTTTTTTGTTTTTGCTTTCCTCTGCAGTTTGGATTTAAGGTTACTCACTAGGATTATCTGATCGCAAGTATCGGAGCGGTAGCTGAGTTAATCTATATCTTCAAAAACAACAAGAAGTCCTGTGACCCTGTTAGTCTATGAGGTGCCACTGGATGGCTTGTTGTTCTAGATTTTCTGGGTATTTCTCACCTAATGTGTCCCCAACAGCTGCAAAGGTCTGTGGCACTGGTGCACTGCTATCCTTCCTATTTTCTGCCTTTGGCTCACAATGATCTAGTCTCCTGCAGAATGTAATCACACTTGTCTGATTTTTGGTGAATTGGGTTTCGAGTGCCAGTCCTGAGTGGAGCTTTCGTCTGTGAAATACAGAAGATCATACCAAATAATCTGGTGGCCACTTCTGGCCTGAAACTACAGCCAATGCCAGAGAATATTATGCAGAATGGTGGAAAGCCCTACCAGAACTGAAGGAAAGGGCAGCTTGATGGGAAATAAATACCATGTGGAGGTCATGCTTGGCAATGCTGGAGGGAAAACAAGGCAGCACAAATTAGAAAGAATATCTGAAGCCATTTACACCTTTGCAGGGTGCCAGATGAGCAGAAGCCATAGCCCTTGAGGTCACTGTGCACAGCTCAATGAAGACGCTGTTCTATGTGCACTCACTGAAGGGCAGCAAGTGTTGTTGTGTATAAATGAGATGTGAGAAGAGAATGGTGAGAATATTACAGTGTCACTATATGAACCAATGACATGCCCCCAGTCCAACAGCTGTACCCCATGCTGGCAGACCCTGCGCAGAGCATCTAAGTGAAGAATTTGATCCCTAACATACAGGGCTAATCGGGGGGATGGAAGGGAAAAATAGAAAGGGCATTTGACCTTGTCCTCAAGCTCAAAGGAGGCCTCAAATGTGAATGCCTGTTAATTTTTTAGCATTTGATTAATTTCCCAACTAGTTTTTATGCAGAGAACCATAATTAGTGCCTTTGCACAGAAAAAGGCTAGAGAAGCATTTGTTAAATTAAAAAAAAATCAAATTATGTCTCGCTCTTTTTTTAATGCCTTATTTTGTTTTCACATGTCATCAAAAATCTTGAAGTGGTCCAGGCCTCTCTGGACCTCTGCAAGGGCTTGCTATCCTGTGGACCCCCTCTTTTGGTTTCCAATAATGAAAAGGTGCTTCTATTCTCATCCCAAGACAGTAGTATCCTTTTCTGGCTCACACAGACGGCAAAGAAACGGAGACACTAGAGCAGAAAGCTTCTGTGGCTTTCAGTTTATTTTAGCATGAGCGAAACACTCAGAAGGGAACAGCTGCCACTTATTTGCATGCTTGACCATAGGGGACACACAACAGCAGGGACTGCAGCTTTCCCTTTACGGACAGCAGAGTGAGCAGAGATGGGCTGGGAAGAGGGAACTTGATGCCCTGGGCTTGGTGCTGTCATTTGAACCAGCACAAAGTGAATGTGATCATCCTCTTTTAGGAGCATTTTGGCCTGATTCAAATACAACACCAGACATAGGGAAATTGCAGATTCCTATCCAAATCCAAGAAGCAAAAGAGAGAGGTTTCTGAAGAGAGCATCAAAACCTCAAGAAGCAAGGCAGAACATAGCAGTGACCAGCTGTGGCTTCCCATTGTTTTGCTTCCTGCAGACTAGAAGGTGACCCACAGCACCAACCCACTGCAGCTCCTGGGCTGTGAGGAGCTCAACACACAGCAGAGACTGGAGTACGGAGTTAGACCTGTGTGTAACACACAAGCACCTGGAGGAGATTCAGAGCAGAGCCGTTCTTGGGGACCAGATGCTGCTACAGAATTTGCAGGCGGCTCAACAAAGGCTGATTCTCCCAATGATTCTTCCACTGTGTCTCTGGCTTGTCTGTGAGTACTGGGCTTTTTCCCCCTTAAGAAGAGTACAAGTAGAATTCTCTAGTCATAGACAGAGCTGTTATATGTTACTGCAGAGCAGAGAGCTCACCTTGAAAACTGTTCTCTACCATTAGGGCATGAACAATGCCCTGCCCACCGTACGTGTTATGCTCTGTGATGGACAGGCTCACTTGGGCTTCTGTAGATTAGCTCTTTTACAAGACTACTTTGTTATCTTCTTGCTCAACTACTAAGGTGAAGGACCAGTGTGCTGCTTTTTGTCTGGTTCCTAGTGTCATGTATTGAAAATTCTGCTCAGAATTGTGACTGTCATTTCCAATTTCACAGGGTTTTCTGGACTTACTTGTAGACAGAGCACTCCATAGGGAAATATGCAATATAGGTCTAACAGCTGACAGTCTGCAAAGAGACAGCTTAGAGCAAGGTGGAGTAACTGGGCCTCCCTGGATCAGCGAGCAGGCTGCTTTCCCTCTCTGGCTAAGTCTACGCAGTGATTGCTGTTTCAGGATACACATGGATCCCAAAATAGCAATGTCGTGGCTTTTCCCCCATGCTCAAAATAGCGCTGCACTTTGAAGCATGGCATTCCAGTTCTGGAATGCCTCATCATACGAGGGGTAATGGAACTTCCAGAATAGTCGCTTATTCCGAACATCGGTGCTGTTTGGACGGCACCAAGTTCAGAAGAAGGAATTTCAAAAGAGTTTTGCAAATAGTAGCGCGAATTGCGTCAATGATTTCAAAACCAACTCACCATGTAGACTCAGCCACTCTGTGTTTGGATCTTGTGTGGTAAGGTTCTGGATTCTAAGCAATAAATGGTGAGATGCTGCAACCTTCAAACAAGAGTATGACGTTAAACAGGACATCTACCCTTAGACATATCTGCAGATTTTTTTTCCAAGGATTAAAACATCTGTAGGCATCAAAACGAACATGCCTTCTTGTCGCATCAAAGTGCTGTCCCAAGGGAGACAGTGCCTGGAATACCAAAGCAAGAATGCTCCTACCTCATCCACAATCCTAACTGCACTGACACTGGCACTGGTATCTAGTGGAAATTCTACAGTTGTGAATCATTTTTAGATAAAAGGAAAAGAGATGCATTTTTTCCCCCTAAAATGCCTGTATTTTTTTCTCCCAAAGCGTTAAGTTTTACATCCCAGGAGCAGCTGGCTTCCAACTGCATTTCCTCATCAGGTGAGTACTGACTTGGATTCGCTATGAAAAAAGGGCTGCCTCTTGTACTGGTGCCATCCTTCTTGGGCCACAGTTACACCTGCTTAATAATAGAGTGGCCCAATGACATTCACTGGTCCCGCTTCTCCACTGCCTGAGGTCTTGCGTCAGAATTTAATCCTGAGGAAAACTGTTGTCAAAAGACAACTTTCTGATCTGATATCACTTCCTAACTACATTGTACTTGTGTAAATAGCTATATGAGAGACCTGACAATGCAGAACTAATTTCAGCTGACCTGCTGCAGATTTAAATAATGTCACTGGGATATTCCTGACAAAGAAAGAAAGAAAGAAAGATTTTGCAACAGTAGTTGTGCACTCTTGACCAGCTATTCTAGTCCAGGCTAAGATATGTAGGTTATAATACAATGCTCACTGTAGTGTGAAAACCCCTTTTCTTATCACACTAATTAAACTATACTTTTCAAAAGTGCTAAAGATATACAATTCTAAAATGAAGTCCAGGTGATCTGCAGAGGCTTATTGTTCAAGATGCTGCATAAAGCTGTTTTTCCTTTTTTTTTTTTCCAGTGAATAGCAAATTCCCTGGGGCATGGAAACTGTGTGCAAATTTGAGTTGAACTCAGTGAACAGTTTTTGCTAACAAAAAAAAAACATTAAAAAGGTGAAATAATTTGTGCCACTTTTTTATTTTTAAATGACATTTTGTTTCAAAAGTTAGCTAGTTCAAGGGGGGAAAAAGGGGAAAATTGAAAAATATTGAAAAATAATCCAAAATGAAACAAAAAAATGAAAAAGTTCCATTTGACCCAACAGGAATTTCTTTAAGAGAGAAAAAAGCCAATAATTCACCTTCAATTTAAACTGTACCATTCCCTGTATCCTGATCTTTCAGTTTAGCTCCCAAAAGCAAAAATCAGTGGATTGCTCAACTCTAGCCTGGAGCCCTTGCAGACTTCTAGAATTTCATTTCAAGCCCAGAGTGCTCAGGACTTTGGAAAACCAGGCCTCATTCAGGTCCTAGTTGGATCAGGTCCTTTCTCATCCCCAAAAGCTGGATCAGGCCCCTCTTCCAAAAAAGGAAATAATTCATGTTGTATGTTCTATGGTCTCTTTTTCCAGGGAATCTCTCTGCACCTGAACTATTCATGGACAAGTCTTCAGCTTCTGTGGGTGACAAGGTTCTTTTTCGGTGTCTCACCCCCAGAGAGGTCCCTGTGAGCTTTGCTTTCCTTTGCACGGATGGCAAGGGAATAACCAGGAAACCAGCCATACTAGAGAGATTGTCCTTTGACTTTCTCTATCATGTGTCTGGACAGAGTTCGGGCAACTTTTCTTGTGGGTATCAGCACAAACGCCACCATAAACAAGTGCAGAATTCTCACCTCAGCATCGCCCGCTACCTGAGTGTCACAGGTGAGGAGGCGTCCTTGTCTCAGAAGATAAAAATGCTCCCATTGTTCAGTAGCATACGGCAGTCACAGCAGGCCAGCTCGTGCAAGCCCTATTCCAGCAAGTACAGGTTGAACCTCTCTAATCTAGAACTCTCTTGTTCGGCAACATCCATAATCATGCATGATTTTAGTTAGCTGGAGGACCACTCATCATGGGTGTGGCCAAGTTTCCCGGGGTCCCATAAAGTTTGTATGCAGTCATCAGTCCTGGCTCTCAGTGTTCTGTGCTGTTATTTAGCTGTAATTTGCCCCTGAATATCTTCTAACAGACCAATAAGCAGAGGAATTGTTGGTAATGTGCTAGACCATGGCTTCCCAAACAGGGGGGCATGCCGCCCTGGTAGGAGCATGAAGAAATTCCAGGGGAGGTGTGAGGTGACCCAGTCCCCCCCATCATTCCCCCATCTGAAGAAAGGTCTGGCCCATCTGAAGAAAGGTCTGTAAATTAGGTGGTCATGGGATAGGAGGAAAGATCCTTTCATGGATCGGGAATTGGTTAAAAGACAGAAAACAAAGGGTGGGAATAAATGGTAAATTTTCACAATGGAGGAGGGTAACTAGTGGTGTTCCCCAGGGACCGATCCTGTTCAACTTGTTCATCAATGATCTAGAAAATGAGGTAAGCAGTGAAGTGGCAAAGTTTGCAGATGACACCAAGTTGTTCAGGACAGTCAAAACCAAAAGGGATTGTGAAGAACTACAAAAAGATCTCAGCAAACTGAGTGATTGGGCAGCAAAATGGCAAATGAAATTTAATGTGGGTAAGTGTAAGGTAATGCATGTTGGAAAAAATAACCCAAATTACACGTACTACATGATGGGGTCAAATTTAGCTACGACAGATCAGGAAAGGGATCTTGGAGTTATAGTGGATAGTTCTCTGAAGACATCCACGCAGTGTGCAGCGGCAGTTAGTAAGGCAAATAGGATGTTAGGAATTATTAAAAAAGGGATCGATAATAAGACAAAAGATATCATACTTCCCCTATATAAAACTATGGTACGCCCACATCTTGAGTACTGCATGCAGATGTGGTCTCCTCACCTCAAAAAAGATATATTGGCATTAGAAAAGGTTCAGAAAAGGGTGACTAAGATGATTAGGGGCTTGGAACGGGTCCCATATGGGGAGAGGCTAGAGAGACTGGGACTTTTCAGTCTGGAAAAGAGGCGATTGAGGGGCAATATGATAGAGGTATATAAAATCATGAATGGTGTGGAGAAAGTGAATATAGAAAAATTATTTACCTCTTCCCATAATACAAGAACTAGGGGACACCAAATGAAATTGATGGGTAGTAGGTTCAAAACTAATAAAAGGAAATTTTTCTTCACACAGCGCACAGTCAACCTGTGGAACTCCTTGCCCGAGGAGGCTGTGAAGGCCAGGACTCTGTTAGGGTTTAAAAAAGAGCTTGATAAATTTTTGCAGGTTAGGTCCATAAATGGCTATTAGCCAGGGATAAAGTATGGTGCCCTAGCCTTCAGAACAAGGGCAGGAGATGGATGGCAGGAGATAAATCACTTGATCATTTTCTTCTGTTCTCCTTCTCTGGGGCACCTGGCATTGGCCACCGTCGGCAGATGGGATGCTGGGCTGGATGGACCTTTGGTCTGACCCAGTATGGCCATTCTTATGTTCTTATGTTCTGGCCCTCAGCCCCTGCCATTTTACAGGGGTGATCCGGTGCAGCCTCTGAAAAAAGCAGGCAGCTGGCAAAAACCCATGTGGAGCTAGCTGCCTTCTGCAAATGAGATTGAGTGTGGGCTGCAGGGGAGAAGGAGGAGTATGGGGTTAGATAGGGGGCTGGGGGTGCCTGGCTTTGTCAGAAAGCAGAGGAGGGACTTGGTTAGGCGGCTTGCGGGGCTAGGATGGCCGGTCAGCTTGTGGGACTCATGGGGCTCTCAGGTAGATGCCCCTGTCAGAGCAGGGCTCAGGTGGCTGGCCCCAGCAGCATGGGGCTCGGGATGGTGGGTGGCTGGCTGGCCCTGGCAGCATGGGGCTTGGGTGGGTGGTTCAGGCGGCTGGCCGGCAGCTGGTGTTGGTGGCTGGGATGGGCAGCTGGTCCCAGCAGCGCAGGGCTCGGGTGGCTGACAGGCAGGTGGCTGGCTGGCCCTGGTGGCGTGGGCCTCAGGCAGGCAGCTCTGGCCATGCAGGTCTCAGGTGGGTGGCTGGCGCAGGCAGCTCTAGAGGCTGGCATGGAGCTCAGGCAGCTGGCCAGCTGGGGCTGCACCAGGCAACCACAAGAATCCAAGAAAATTATTTGTGCTTATTTTTAATTTTAAATAACTTTTATATCAAGCTTTTGTGATTATTTTAAATTGTGAATTGAATTTTTTGTTAAAGGGGGTTGGATGATGGTAAAGAAGAAGTGGAGGGGGTGTGAGGGTTTCTCAAAATTCAAAAGGGGGGGTTTGATGCCGAAAAGTTTGGGAACCACTGTGCTAGACAATACGGACCTCTCATGGTCTAGCAAATTGTCTCATTCAGCACTGGCCAAGTCCTGTAGGTGCTGGATGAGAGAGCTTCAACGTGTATCTCTTTCAGTGGGGACACTCAACATGAAAGTATTGGCCCAATAGGGTTTCAGAACGGGACCACAGAGAGTATCGATTCCTCAGAAGAGCTCAGTGCGGCTGGTGCACTGCACAAAACCCTTCATTACTCTTCAGCTGACCTCTTAGAAGGGTATGAATTTTAGTGATGAGGGAAATGGGCGAGTCAAAGACTTTTCATTGACATTTTTTTTGGACAGAAAATGGCATTCCCATCAATATTGACCCATTTCAAACTGTGTGACATTTGATGACAATTCATAGGGTTTTTTAAAAAGTTTTGCTGGTTTATTTTATTGAAATGTAAAGATTCCTTCACAAAGCTGTTTGAAACGCAGAATTACACGTTTATATTGTTGTGACATTCTGAAATTTTTTTTCACTCCTGTTTAGATCAAAACAAAAAATTTGTAATTTCATTTCAGATTTTTGGAATTTCATTCATACTTTTATCACACAGACAGGACACACTAGAAAAGGAGATAAATTGTTCCCATTTAAGTACTAAGCAGCAGCTGTTCCTTTATGATTTTAAAATAAAATAAAAATAATACAATTTTTCAACTATTATCTTGTCCTATGATTGTCTGTAGTAATAGGAATAGTGCAAAATGTCATGAAATTGTTTAAAAAATAATATATGAAACTAAATAAAATAAATCAGAAAACAAAGACATCAAAATGAAATTGCAATATGTCAAATATCTGAACAAATTTTTGAAATTCCACCTTATGCCTATCTCATATACACTGGAAATTCTGTAAAATTTGGATAGCAAATGAAAAAAAATGTATGGGAAGCAAAAAGGAATGTCAAATTATCAAAATACAATGAGTCAATATTTTGGAGTTTAAACCCTCTCTATTAGTACCATTAGATATAGATGAAATGATTAGATTTTTATCAGTAAATGTCAATAAATTTGGATTTCACCATACATACAAACACTAATAGATGAAAAATACATTGATAATATCAAAATGTACGGATAGCTAAAGTAAGGCAAATCCTCTGTGAGAACATATTAGAGTTTGATGTAATTATATTTACTTTATATACTTATATATATGATGTTAATAATTTTGTTTTGCTACTTTTTGTGTAGTAATGTTTATGTCGTTAGATAATTGTCGGACCCTCCTTCGTAATGTCTTGTAACTATGAAAATTTAAATAGATAAAATAGAAACAAATGCTTACTGCCCAACAGGTGATGCAATTGTGAAAATGTAAATTAATATGAACAAAAAAGCTTCAAAATAATATTGTCTGATGAAACTATGGAATATACAAATCATATGCTACCAAGGTTAACTCTGAAGGACTCTTTACATTTCAGAACAACGATTTGTGACCCTCTTTGCCAATATGGGGTAACAAATTACTGCTTCAATCTTTTCCTCTTCTAATTTTCGCACAGACAAAACCACCAATTCCAGCAGCTATGACTCAGAGAAGACTTCTTCCTATGGTAAAATCACCTCATTCATTCATGAATTAGATTTCTGTGTTGCCCTAGGATGTGTTTTCCAGAATAGCAGAGCTCCATCCTCTCTCTTGCCTCCCTCCTTCTTGAAGAGTTTATACAGGTCATCTTCACCCTGTGTTCCACTGAGAGGACTGCATCCAGCTAACCTGGTGCACTGGGGTATAAATCACTACCACCACCATTCCCATGGGGATATGCTTGTTCCCCGGTAGGATTCACCTCAAGAGAGGTCAAATGGTATTTCCACAGCCCCTGCTTCCACCAGGGTGCTGCATGGCTGCTCTAGCTGTGGGAACTCTCAGGGGAGTAAATGCAGAACCTTCCTGGGGCACTCTAAACCAGAATAAAGGAACTTGCGGCCAATTGGTGCTTGCCCAGCTTCTGTCCCAAGCAGAGTTTCCAATGCTAGGTCCTTCAGCAGGGTCTTGGCTGGCACAAACTAGTCGTAAGCTGCTGCTACACTGCCAGTCTCCCATCAGAGGAGCCGTGGTAACGAGGCAATCTGAAGCAGGCTAATGAGGTGCTCGTGTGCATGTTCAGAGCCTTATTAGCATAATGGCAGCCACACAAACATATTTTGAATTGCAGATTGACAATGAAGATGGGGGCAGCTTTGAAATAAGCACCTCACTTCAACATTCCCTTACTCCCCC
Source organism: Carettochelys insculpta (assembly GCF_033958435.1). Taxonomy (NCBI): domain Eukaryota; kingdom Metazoa; phylum Chordata; order Testudines; family Carettochelyidae; genus Carettochelys; species Carettochelys insculpta. The sequence goes on along the minus strand of NC_134158.1, from coordinate 16,396,161 downwards.
AGAACTAGATCAGAGTAAGGGAACGTCAAAGTGGGGCGCTTAATTCACAGCCACCCCCATCTTCACTGTCAATCTGCAATTCAAAATCTGTTTGTGCAGCCGCCATTATGCTAATGAGGAGCTGAATATGCACATTAGTGACTCATTAGCCTGCTTTGAATTGCCTCGTTACCATGGCACCTCCAATGGGAGAGAGGTAATGTAACAGCAGCCCTGGCCTACGTGTAGATAATCTTACAAATAAGAGACACCTGGACAACACTGCTATTGAACTGGTTATGTCCACTAAGCAGGGGGCAGGTCATCAGCTTCTAAATTCCCCTTAGACTTTCTATGTGACATTGTCAGATTACAAATTAAACATCCCCTTCTCATAAATGCCTGTCAGCACCAAGACCAGATACAGTAGTAGCTGTAGCCAGCGTTACCTCTTTGCTTTTCGCAGACTTGGTTGAAACCAACCATAAGTCTCTGGCCTTCTAACAATACAGATAGAAAGGTCATTGGTTAAGTTGGGTTTTGTTTTTGTTTTCTCTACCCAGCAGCCTTTAAGGAGGGTCCCATAATTCAAGATAATTATAAGTGAAATCATGAGAATAAACAGAAATGGTTAAAATGAAAACAAAAATACAGAACTATATTTCACTAACAGTTGCAGATTTGATAAAATCAAATGTCTCAAGGGCAAGTGTCAGTTCTGATGACATTTCTACAAGAAAAAAGTCCAGACGAATCCTTTAGATGCTCATATTGTGTTAATTTTAGGACCATTATAACAAAATATGACAAAACACTGACATTAGTATTTTTATTTATATGAATTGTATTTAATATTATACTTAATATATTGCAATGAGCCAACACTCTCAAAATGAAACCCTCTATTTTAACAAAAACAAAATTATTTGGTGTTATCAAAAAAAAATATTTCTCTAGTTTAGAAGCCATTTTTTCAGCATTTTTCTTTTGGTGGGAAATGTAAAATTTATGGCTTTTTATTCCAATCTGGAATGAAAACAAATTTGACAATGTTTCCACAGAATAGAAATGTTGGTGTCGTGGCAGCTCTAAAAATTCATTGTATCATTTACTGAATGGCCTTTGGCAGGTGTTTGTATTATATTAGATACTTATTTTGGTCTAGCTGTCGAACGGATGGCATCTTCAACATATTTGAGCTACCTTTTCACTTCCTTGTTTCCTGTCACTATTCGTGTTGCTTTGGTTTTCTAGGACTGCAAATGATACTTGGAATTACAATTCCTACTGCCATGGGTGTGTGCTTGGTTCTGTACCTAGTACTAATGAAAGGTATGTAAGCACCCATATCTGTTTAGGAGACAAACTTAGAAGAAATCCTCTGTTTCCATGGTGTTCTCAGACAAGGACAAAGAGCCAGGATAGAATCTGTGTTTGATGTCTGCAGTACACTTCTTTTAAAAAAAGGACAAAGTCAGAACTTGAAATGTGAATCCAGCCCCAGATCAGGAGGTTTGGCTCTGAATCCTTTAACAAGCTGGCAATTTTTTCTGAAACACCTGTTAGCAAGTGCAAGTGATGCTAGAAAACATTAAGTGCACCTCTCTGATGCACTGTGGGAAAAGGCTTTTTACCCCACTTAGACTGAACAGAAGTGGGAGTGTCCCTATAGATGACCTAGGGTGTGAGCTGAGCGGTCTCTGTGGAGGAGCACTGGGAGCAAACAAGCTCATGGGGGAGGCTTGGGCTGGATTTTGTTTATCTCTTGTGAAGAAATCTGAATGCCACGAAGTGGTTCCATTCTGACTAACAGCAATCTACTGAACTGAAGCAATGAGGTGAAGTAACTTGCTTGCAAACTGCGAATTTAGAACTTGTCCCTATAGCTTTGCTTTGAGGATATAATCTAACTAGAAGGACAATCTGTCTAAAATTTGTCCTGAGAGATCAGTAATTTCACAAGTCCAACTGATCTTGTGAAATTCCTGCCATCTGGGGCCAAATTTTTGTGAGAACAGCTGCTGAAATTGTGTCGCTACAAACTCACAACATCAACATATTGAGTGACCTGAAACTTGCACCCTCAAACTTACCCTAAATCCACCTTAGATTACAACTCCAAACCCTGCTTCCTTACCCCAGAAATAACTTGTTTTATGTTCCCTTTATTCTTTACTGATGTAGTGCCAAGTCATTTAGAATGTTTCACTAATATTTCCCTTTCATTTCAGCTCCATGTCAATGTAAAAGTCAAAGGTAAGTGGAAATCATTTCAGAGTAGCTATAGAAATATAATATTTAATTTAGAATTACTCTGCCCTGCAAGTGGAGTAATCCTTTCTCTTTAAGATAAAGGAAAAAACTATCTTGTTAGTCACGCTATTGTAATTGATGTGAATAGCCATTAGAGGGAGACATAATCACAATTGCTAAGCCAGAACATCAGCTTGGCGCATGGGGTGCTAGCCCAGGCCTCTCTTGTTTTAACACAGTAAGTACAGGTAACTTTCCACATTCGCTTATATCACTTTTGTCTCATTTTGTATAGGAAGCAAAATGCAGAGGAAAGCACAGACAAAGCTGCAGCAGCAAAGTTTATTGGTAGGCAGTTCAAGCATATTTGACCTACTGATTTATCTAGTATATTTGGATTCTCAAGGGCAAAGCATGGGGAAAATGAATGCAGTTTGTTAATTAATTCACAGGCCCAAGACAGTGTAATATCAGCCTGCAGTAAAAACAGATTTGTTGTCATCAGAAAACTTCTAATCACAGGTCGGAAGGTGACTATACTCTGGAAGTTACAGTAGGATGCATTCATAGGAGATGGGGCTAGAGGCTGGGATTTCTGTTGCAAAGCAGATGATAAAGCAGCTCATTACCAAGTCCTATCCTGTTCTTTTGCAACGAGTCAAAGATTCAGCAATTCTAAGGTCAGAATGGACCACTGCAATCATCTTATCTTACTTCATGTATAATAGAAGACAGGTAACTGCCTTGAAGTAATTCCTAGAATGCATAATTTAAAAAAATCCAGTGATGGAGAATCCACAATGACCCAAATCCTATCCATTTCCACCCAGGTTCCATTTTTCTTGAAACTGATGCCCTCTTAATAAATATCTCAAAGTGATGCCCACTCACCTCTCCCACCTGTTCCCATCACATGGTAGATTTATTGTTTTAATTGCTATTTATTCCTCTCAGAGCTTAAGTCCGGAAAAGCCATTTTTAGAAATATCACCATGATATCTGACTCTTTCAGCACTACTCACACACATAACAGAGACTGAAGAGAGGTTTAATATTCCGATGCTATTTGACCTGAAAAATTATTATTAAAAATGGCTAAAAATTATGTATTTATTTTTCAGGTGCCTCATCTGCTGAAGGTTCCCATTACACAGTAAGTAAAAAGAGAGAACTGAGAAGAGGAATAGGATAGACGTCTGTAAAATCATGAATGCTGTGGGGAAAAAAGAATCAAGAAGTGCTATTCAACATTCCCCACATTGCAAAAACTGGGGATCACCTATTGAAACTAGCAGGCAGGAGGAGACTGATAAGTACAAGTACTTTTTTCATACAATGCACAACTTAACTATGAACTTATTACCATGGGCTGTAGTTGTTGCCAAAAATAGAACTGGATTTAAAAAAAAATAAGCTTGATAAGTTCATGGGGGACAGGTCCATCAATGCCCATTAACTAAGATGGTCAAGAATGCAACCCCATGCTCAGGGTGACCCTTAACGTTTGACTGTCAGAAGCCAGAAAGGGAAGACAAAGATGGATTTCTCCAAAATTGCCCTGTTCTATTCACTTCCACTGAAGCTCTGTAACTATCCTCCATCCAAGACAGCATACTGGGCTAGAGGGACTCGTGGTCGCTTGAGGGAGCATTTCTCAAGTTAACTTTCCTTATTCCGCTCCTCTCATGAGGAGTACAAAAATCAACGTTTTCTCCATGTGATTGTTGGGCTCTGACAGTAAATCTCTCAGCTTTCTCAAAAAATATGCCAGCCCCTTTTCTTTGTGTTTTGTTGCCAGGGACCCCAAGGCAGAGACAAGACTACAGAGCAGTATGAATCTCTCAATCCCAGAGCAGTGGAGACCACTCCTTATTCTACACTCCATCTAGAACAGAAGAGCAAACCAGCTGTCTCTGCATCTCAGCTCAGTAAGTGACTCACAGCCCTTTACACTGAAACCTTAGGCTGGGATCATTTGAGTCACATAAGGGACAGAAGCCCAGGTGTTTAAAGCTATTTAGATCTTGCTGTACTCAGTGTCATGCCTGGATTTTGGAGTCTACATGTTCTCTTCACAAAGGATTTAAGGCTTGAAGTATCCAAGTTTCATCAGCAGTGGCTCTAACTCCTGAAGACTACAAATTCCAGGCAGGTTATTTATATTCAGGATACTCTTGTCTCTCAACCTGACTAACCTTGTCCTGTCATTGGTGACACTGAACCATGTCTAGTTATCCCTCTCAAATGGCCACAGTGGTACAGATTGTTAGAGAATGTGAATTAGCACAGCTGCATCAACTCTAGGGGAGCAGGGCTGATTTACGCCAGCTGGGAATCTGCCCCATTGATTCCAATGGAGTGATACCAATTTATACCAGCTGGGGACTGGGACCTATAACTTTCCTTTGCGTTATCTGTGTATTTTCTGAAATTCCACCTGGCAGAGACTCACCACCACCACTCTATTTTTTTGGACCACTATCCAATACATCTCTGCCATCTGCTTGGTATATTATGGTTTGATGCTGGCATAATCAGGGTTGTTCTATCAGAATGTAGTTGTGGGGGCTGAGTGACACACACAGGCAAGGAAGCAATGAAATCTAAAACATCCCTGACTTCACTGTGTGTTCTACAGCATCTTCTGGAGAAAGCAGCTGTTACTTACCCGCTGGTGTGTGTGTGTGGGCGGGGGGGAAGTGTCCAGGAAGTGGCAGGGCGTAGTCCAGGAGTGGGTGGAAACTCCCTACCCTCAGCCAGTCCCGCTGAGCCAGCAACCGCAAATTACTTCCTACCCTTGAGCAGGGGGGACCCACAAAGCAGAATGCACCTGGTGCTGAGGGTTTGTGGCACAGCCACAATGTTTGTATTTTTATAGCTGTCTCTGCCTGCCCTTGTTCTCCTCTTTGCAGTGGCTTTGGCTGTTCTGAAATTAACCTTCTGCTCAGAAAAGTGACTCTGCTAAGGAGTTCTCAGCCTGCGGCCAGTACCTGGAGCCTGCCTGCTTTGCTCTGCTGCGGCAGTGCAAAAGGGTCAGAATGGGGGCAGAACAGCAGCCCATGTCACTCTGTGCAGGTGTACATTCGACCTTGAAGTCAATTGTAGATATGCAATTCCAGCCACAGCAATTGTGAATTGACATATCGGGCTGTCCTACTTGAGAAACTCTCCCATCAACCTCCATTGCTCCTCGTAAAAATGAGGGGTACAGGGTGTTTTAAGTGGAGTTCTGTCAAGAGTTTAATCAGCAAGTGTCTCTCTTTTCGCCTACCCAGAGCAATGTTATTGAAATCCCTGTTTTTCCCACAGCAAACAGGAGGGGAATCCGGTCCACTTCCTGGCACTTGAATGAAACATTTGGAAATAAGCAGTCATGGCATTCAAAGAACCTTAATTCACCAGTGTTTCCATCCTGCTTCTTCTCACACCATACTTGGTGAAATGTTTTGATTTTGAATCAAGGCCTGTGCCCAGGGCTTTACCCCTTAGCCTGTGGGATCACAAGTGGTTTCGGAATCAGGAAAGGGAGTGGGACTTGAAAATGTGAGCCTTTGTGATTCTGAATTGAGCAGAAATCAGGCTTGATGTATGAACTGATTCCAAGGAGGCCTCTCTGTATTTACAGGACAAAAGAGGGGTGGCATTGCTTTCATTTTTATTTAGTCAAATTTCTATTTAAAAACTGATCTTTAGACATAGATTGTACCTTTTATATCTGCTGAAAAGCATAGCCCCACTCACATTCATTGGGGGAACTAATAGACTTGTGACAAGGTTCAATTAACAGGTGCCATAGCTAATTACATTGTTTACAAATACAGTATTCTTTTTCCAGCTGCTTCATCTCATCGACGTTTGCAGGAGAAGGTAAGTACAGAAGACCACCCACACTGGCTCATAACAACCCTCAGGGCAATTGCCACGTTTCATCATCTGGGACACGTAGAACAGAGGCTGAGAAACAGCTTTGTGTCCCCTTGCTCACCCTGAGCAGTAGTGTGATCTCCAAATAGCCCCTTCAGTTCACAGACAAAGTTCCCCAAGTAAAGTACTATTCAGCGTGGGGAAGGTATCAGAGAAACTGACCCTTAATTACTACAGAATAAGGCTTTGCCTCCACGCAACAGAGCCAGGCCCTTTGGCTGAATGAATTAGACACACTGCTTCCTTCATTTACAAGGGAAGAGGAATGGCTAAGGCCCTTATCCTAATCCTCAAAGGTGTTCAGGCTCCTCATTTCCACTCAGCTCCATGGGAAGATCTGATCTGGCTGGGAATTAGTTTGGGCAGTCTTTGGGCCTGGGCCTTGGAATCCATGAATCTTTGACAATCATTACCTATATTATACAATGTTGAGGACTTTCCAACCTAGCATAGCTGCAGAATGTCTTTTGGGGCAGGGACTGTCTTTTCTGTTCTCTGTTTGTACAGCACTGAGCACTATACACTGCTACGTACAACAGCACTGAGAGTTCTTTGGAATAGGGACTTTCCTACCCTTACAATCTGGAGTCAGCAGGGGACAGTTCCTGGCTCAGAGAGAGGAGTGTAGTCCAGGGGTTTAGGAACCAGGACTCCTGGGTTCTATTTCTTGCTCTGATTGGTGATTGTGATTTTGAGATTAGCATGAGGTGGATGGGGAGTCAGCCTCCTGGTACTTGTCTCAGTTCTGGAAGGAATGATAGAGCAGAAGTCAAGATTTTGGGGATTAACTTCCTGCATAACCTGGGACGTACCACTATGGTAAAAATGTCTTTACCAATGCCAAGGCTGCGGAAGCCGCATGAACTGTGATGTGCAAGGGGCCTCTGAGATCCTCAGCGATACATAGGCAGGCGGCAAGTGTTATTCCAGTGTGTGGCATTCACCTCTGGCTCCTATTAGTTATGAGTTTACAAGGGGTCACTTGGCTGTCTCCACCCATCAGCTTTCAAACAGATTCTCAGAAACAGAGCAGCCCCAGTTTGTTCGCTGTTAACTGATACACATTCTGTTTAAAGGAACCAGCAGACAAGGAAGTGGAAGGTGATGGGTACGAAAGGCTAAACTCCAGTTCAGTGCAGAAGGGGCTTTATTCCACACTTCATCACACACAGTGAGATGCCTGGATCTTACCTCCATTGGAGCTTGGTAAGTGAGTCCCTCTCCTCTGGAATGAAATTTGTTCCACAAATTCTATTGGCACTTCTGCCTTCTCTAAGCTGAAATTCCCCACCCCACCCTCCCCCCATCCAGGCCAAAGGTTGAGTCATTGGGTTTTGCCTGGGTCAGGGCAGGGATGGAGGACAGAAGCAAGATGTGCATTTGAGGAAAGAGGATTATTTCAGTTGTATTCAACTCTGTCCCGCTCCCTGCCCAGTTTTCCTAAACTCGTGAGAATCTCCTTCTAGACATGTGGGTTTCAGTCAGATATTCCCAAGGGCACATAACTGTAACCTTACAACTCCCTGCCTGGCACTTTGCCTAGTTACTTGCACCCAGTTCAAAGTAGGCATAAGATGTGGAAGAACCTTGTCAGTGGAGAGCAGATGTAGGACAGGGCATCTGTGGGCAAGATGCTACAGCCGGTCAACATTTTTTGCCACAACGTATGTGTGTCAGAAAATGGAGGGGGGAAAAATCATGAACATTTTCTTCTTTTTGTGACAAAATTTGGTAGTATTGTTAAAAACTGAGTCTTTTAGGTCATTGTTTTGGTTTTCAATTAATACCAACATTTTTCCACAGTGAAAAAGAAACATTTCCCAGTGTCCCTCAGATTGATTTTCACCATCAAGAATAAATTGCCTGAGATAACAGTCTATGCTTCATTATGAGGTGTGAAATGCAGTTGGTATTGTGTTAGCTGATTCTTGTTTTCTTCCCACAGATCCACATGCCCTTAAATGAAGAGTTTATAAGAAAAGTATTTCAGAGTGTAAGTTCAGTGTGTAGCCCCTGCCCACACTCACATCATAAGAAAGAGGACACAGAGATAATGAAGAAAGGTTTAAGCAACTTGAAAATATACAGAACAGAACTTGTCCATTTGTTAATTGAATGGAGAACTAAAGAGTGTCACAGATTAAACGTCTCATTTCTTAAAGAGCAGTCAGATTCTACATCCATGTGGAAAGAACACATTGGCTGTGTCTACACTACAAAAATAACTTTGAAGTTGCTTACTTTGAAGTACAACTTTGCAGTAAGCAAATTCGAAGTTCAGCATCTACACACACCCTACTTCAAAGTTAAACTTCGAAGTAGGGCACTGCTCCATTCCCGGGAATGGAGTAAGGACTTCGAAGTTGGGCTGCCTACTTTAAAGTTAACTGAAGTTAACTTTGAAGTAAGGGAAAATGTGTGTAGGCTGTCTGCTGGCTACATCAAAGTAGCGCCTAACTTTGAAGTTAACTTCTAAGTTAGTTCCTAGTGTAGACTCACCTGTTGGTTTATATGCATAGATAATGGATGTTTTTTTTTTAAAGACTGATATGTATATTTGGACTGTAGCATACATAAAGGGGGCTATCAGTTTATCTGAAATTTGTTAATCTGATAGGGAAAACATAACATCTCTATGTTAATATTAGAAATGGCTTTGCTTCATAGAATAACAGTAATTACCAGAATAGACAGACTAGGGATTAGAAATGGTAGAAGAAACTATTGTTTCCTACCACAAAAATATGTTGAAAAAAATGTTCATTTGCAGTGTTTCATAATTTCAAAATCAAACAAATAAAATTTTCTTTTCAAGTAGAAGAAATAGTTGTTTCAATTTATCTTGAATCATGTGATGTGTTTTAAATGTGCTTTAATTTAAAAGTTTCATTTTGTTTTCCAAACACTGCAGTTTTCAAATTTTTTATTTTTCTTTTGTCCTCTTTTTCTAATTTCATCCAACAAAATACAATACAATGAAAGCTTTCCAGAGTTTTAGGTTTTTCCCCTTTTTTTCTATTTCTTTCCTTTTTCCATGTTCAGGTGTTCAAAACATCTCCCACTTTGGAAAAGATACAGAAGTAAAATTTTGAAAGTTAAAATGGTGAAAATAATAAATTTGCAGAGATGGAGATGAACTAGACATAATTTATTCTATTTATTCAATTGCTAAAATGAAAAAATGTCTAGAATCTCAAAAAAGTCCAACTTTCAAAAACTGAAACTAAAGCAAACTTTCAATCCAAAAGGAAATTAAACAAAAATGTTTGTCATTGACATGCTGGCGAAATATTTTAGCCAAAATAATACCCTAAGTTAAAGTACTATGTTAATGAGTTGTGGGCCACTCACAGGACTCCTCATATATGATATGCAGGCGCACTGTAAGAGCTGCCTGTCCATAGGTGTGGGAAGTAGACGGGGGTGCTGCAGTACCTGAGGTTTGCACCCAGCTTCCCCACCCTGGGGGGCCAGACCTGCTGCCGGACCCACAACCCCCAGATCCCAACATCTGGGCAGAGCCCCCCCCGTGTCTTGCTGGCCTCTTCCAGCTCCTGCCCTGCCTCCCAATGGCTCTGCTGCCAACTCTGCTTCCCCTCCTCCAGAGTCCCAGCCCAGTTGAGGACTCCACAGCCCTTCAGGGTCCTGCCACCTGCCTACCCTAGCGCTGATCCACAGTCTGTTGGCCCCACCAGGGTCCTGCAGCTGACCCAAGGCTCTGCAGCTGCCACCAGCTATGACCCCAACATGGGGGCACTCAGGGCTGCCAATTCTCCTGGACTTAATGGACCAGAGGCCATTTTCAGCAATGGAGTCTAGTTTGTCCAGCCCACGAGAGTTGGCAACCCAATCTCAACAGGTCTGGAGGGGGGGAAGTGCAGTTCAGCACCCTCAGCCAAATGAAGTTGCAGCACCACTGTGCCTGTCTATAAGAGATCACAATGTAAAGCTCTGCTCCTGAAAACACAGCAGCTGGTAAGTTCAAGCTTAACTTTACCAATGCAAATATTTTCATTAGAATCCACTTCATAGTGTTAAAATTAACCACGTTTGCCACACTGGAGACTAAGCAAACAGGGCCAACTTAGCCAGTGTAAATCAAAGTTATATTTTGTGGACTTCAGTGGACCTATAGCCATTTGCTGAAGCTGAAGATATGGACACCTAGGGGGAAGTGGAGGCTCAGGGATAAGTCATTGGCATCAATGCCAGAATGATGAGGCAGTGAAATTTAGACTGAAGTTGGCTTCTCTGGAGGTGGTGGGATTCTGTGTTTATAGATAGATCTCTATAGACTGGTAAAATAGACATCTGTCAGGGATAGTCTAGATGGTGGTAGGTCCTGCCAGGAGGGCAGGGGACTAAACTCCATGACCTCTCGCAATCCCTTCCAGGTCTAATGATTCTATGCTGGTGACTATTTTGTCCAACCTGTTCTTGATAGAGCTGGTCAGTATTTTAACAGATTCTGAAAGAGGTAGATTTAAGGAAGGACTGGAAGAAAAAGTGGCTTTTTTTATAGCATTGAAGAAAGAGCTTGTCCACAAAGGGTCTGTAGCTACTGCAGAATAATTCTATGTATGGACTCTCTTACTCCAGAATAAAGGTCTTCTTCCCAATTAGTTACAGTTCTTGATTAAGTTAATTCAGGAAAAAAAGCACTTTTATTTTGAAATTAAAGGGCCTACATGTTTTGTTATGCCAAAACAGTGAATCCACTGTAAAGTCATACTGTATCTTATTGCAGGATACTTTTTACGTAATGACCATAAACAATGAACAAGTAAACATCTCAGAGCGTTCAGGAAGGATAAAGCTGTTTGTGGGTGAAAGAGGATTTGAGGAGAGAAGTGCTGCTGGGAGAAAGAAGTTATTTACAGAGGCAGCAAGTTCGTTCACTAACTCTTGTCTACCTTTATTTTCCTCTGACCACATCCTGTGGCCGGGTTTCTGAGCATGAGTTACTGTCAGCTATTATTTCCTCCACATTTTCCTTTCAAATTTGATCATAGTCAGTTTTTACTCCTCTAGCTAAAGAGCAAAAAGAGCATCCTTACTTGTTCAAAATTAGGAAACTTGCTTTTTTTCCATCCATTGTGAAACATAAAAGCAGACCAGAGATTTTGCTAGAAACTTTCGAACAGAACAAAGGAAAAAGGAAGAACATCTTTTGGCTTGAAATCAGTCAGGGAATGAGATGCAGGAAGTTTAATAGGTAGAATTAATTAGTGTTTTTAGCAATGTTTTTTTAAAAATAAAAAAATGAATTTTGACTAAACGAAACACGCCCTTTGCAGAAAAAAAACTGTCTAAATTTTATGGTTTTACAACAAAAGGATGGAAACTAAAAATGTGTAGGCAAAAATGGGTTTTTTAAAATCTGTTTTTAGTACAGTAATTGCTTTTTGATTTTCCCACACTGATTTTTTTACTGAAATAGATTGTTTTTATTTTATTTTACACAACGTGTTTAGTTTCAGTATTTCAGTGCAAAACTAAGTTTTTCACAAGATGTTTAGAAAACAAATATGATTTGTTTTCAAACAGTTCTACTGAACATTACAATGTTACAATGAAAATAAATGGCTTTTTTTTACTTTTTGGTTTTCAGAGAGGCTCTGGGAGTTTGCCTGTTAACTGACTTACTGGGTGAAATACCAGACTGTCCTACAGCTGTAACCTTTCAGACAAAAATAGTGTGAGCTTTAAAAAAACTGGACAGGAAGAGATGTGAATCACAGGGATGACTGACCCTAATGACATTTTGAACAAAAAGAGCCCTCTGTTGTGCTTGTACCTGTTCCCTTTACACTGACTCAGGGGCTGTTCAGAGCAACATACAGACAGAGCCATTATTATTGTAGGGAAATAGGTTATCCAGTGTCCCAGGTGTATATACCACCTACTTATGTTTTCTTACAAGGTCAAATCCCTTCACAGTTATGGTAAGAAATCCAGCAAAGTGTTTTTCAGTCTGTCAAAATATTTTTTGTTGCAACTTTTTTGTTTGAGGAAAAATAACTATGAAACCAAAACATAAATAAAAAAATCATTTTGATTAAAAATTTCCCTTTTTTTGGACAAAAAATGCAGAAACCAAAAAATGTGAACATTGGTTCATTTTTAGTAAGGTTTCAAGTTTCAAATGTTTTATTATTTTAATATTGCTAAAAAGAACCTATTGTTTTAACCCAGAACTGAAAATAGCTTTTATAACCCAACAAATCAATCAATAAATGAAGAACTCACTCAGTGCGAAATCAGCGTTCAGCTTTGGCTTCTCATTCAAAGCCTAACAAAATTTCAGAAGGAGTTTAAAAAATAACAATAAAAAGGAATTAATTGGCAATTTTTCAACCAGTTCTGATTATTTTCCTGCCTAACCTGCTATTTTTCGGGAGGAGCTGTGGCTTCTGCTTTGTCTTGGGACGAGCCTCCAGTGACCACATGCGCTCTGCTCTAAACTCATTTTTTTGACCAGGGACCCGGTGTTCTGGGTTTTTTTTTTTGTTTGTTTGTTTGTCTGCTCAGCAAAAGCAATAAAAATTGGGCCATTCTTTGCAGTCCTTTGCAGTACAGAGAAAGGTTCACTGGTGGAACTGTCTCCTTAGCTTGTTATGCATCAAGTTCAGCCTCAGAGTTGGAGTACAGCGGGACAGAGTTTGACCACAGTGAGTGGTGTCAGATATCAGAGGGCCAGCAACTGTTAGAGTGGAGCATAACACCAGGCTGTTTACTCTGTGAACACTGAGCAGTAGAAGACCCTAAGCCAAGTATGTAAGCAGCGTGCCTTGGACTTGCCGCTGAAAGAGTGTAAACCAAACCTCATCAGAGGGACCGTATCTCGTCTTCTAGGAATCCTGTGGTGCACAAGGAGGTTCAGAAAAGAGGCTGTAGGCTTCTCTCTTAACCTGGACCCCAACTGGCAGAAGCCATTGCAGCAATCTCCTGGCTGGTCAGTTACCATCAGTCTTCCCAATGATCCTGCCGTTAGTTGCCTGGCTTTGCTGTGAGTATGTAAAGATTGTTCTTTATTTCCATGGAGAAATTGAAAACAAAAGACTAGAGAATTGTTCCCTTAACTCATCTGCTCTTCTGATTTGCCAACCTTGATAACAACGTTTGGACCTCTGTGCTTTATATATTGCGTCTGTTCTAGTATGGCTATGAGCTGAAAAAGTGGTTCTGTCCCACGAAAGCTCATCACCTAATAAATTATTTTGTGAGTCTTTAAAGTGCTACTTTACTGCTTTTTTGTTTTAGTGAATAAGATGGTAGTGACAGATACAGACTACATATTAGGAGAAGAATTTCCAAAGGTACCTAATTGATTTAGGAGCACTAAACCCATTGAAATTTGGTGGCTCTTGTGCTTCCAGATCCCCTGGGGTCATGTTACTTAAGGTATTGAGGTACCGGAAGGCACAGCTAGATGCTATCAGAATTCAAAAAAGCTCCTAACACCTAAGACCTGGACACATTTGACAATCCCAGCAGACACCTGTCTACATCTTTAGACACCAAAATGCCCTTGAAAACCTGGTGTACGGGCAGTTCTAAAAACTCTGCCCTTTATTTAGAAAACCAACTACAATTGTTTAATAGGTTTAGGCTTGGAGGGATTATATTTTTAATAGTAAGTATCAATTTCATTGTATGCCCGCAAACAAATGAAAAAAGATTTCCATCAATAATAATACAAATTTGCAACAGGAAGAATAAGAAAAATGTTGCTTGCAAACTTTAATAAGAACTGAATTTAAGGATATCCAGCATGCATATTTTGGCATGTATTGTTAAAAATTTATAACAGCTATACAGTTTTTTTAAATCTCAACATCCACTGTTGCTAAATAATTATTGTCTGACAGTCCCTATCTAATTCCTACAGCTGTCAAAATTCAAATCAATAAAAAATTAAACACTAAAAATACCCTTTGATATTATCCATCAAAATGATAAAAAGCCAAAGTAAATTAAATAAACGGTGTTGGAATAAAACAGGCCTCCATTACAGATTAACATCTATGGATTCAGAGCATGTTTTTGATCACTATTAAACCTTAAATGTATATTTTTAAATCTGTTTTGTCACTTACTATTTTCTTAATTTTGCGCCAGGTATCAGAAGTCCGTAGGAAAGATACAAGTGAAATCGAGCTTATACAAACCTAAGCAGAACACATGAAATTCATGTCGCTGAGTTGTGAGAGATTAACATGAGTCATGACAATCAGAGTGGGTCGATTAATTATCGGCTTAAAATAATTTGCATAAAATAACCAAAAATTCATCATGCAAATTATTTGAGATGAATTTTTTGCAAGCAAATGCTGTAACCTCTCATCTGTTCCATGAAAGTAGTCAAGTAGCACTTTAAAGACTAACAAAATAATTTATTAGGTGATGAGCTTTCGTGGTACAGACCCACTTCTTCAGATCAAAAGAAGTGGGTCTGTCCCACGAAAGCTCATCACCTAATAAATTATTTTGTTAGTCTTTAAAGTGCTACCTGACGGCTTTTTTGTTTTGATAGAATACAGACAAACACGGCTATCTCTCTGGCATCTTTTCCATGGTATTTGCTGTGGATATTAAACTTTTGTTCTAAAATGCAATGATGTGTATTTAATATGCATTTAAATGTAAGTATAAGCATTTGAAATCAACTTAATTTTTATGTACTAAATCAAAATCTACTGCGGGCTCTACTGGTATAAAATCAGAATATTCCCTTCAAGTGAGTGGAGGTACTTTGAATTTACATTAGTGTAACTTTGATCAGAATCCAGCCTTAACTCCATGGCTGCGTCTACACGTGCACGCTACTTCGAAGTAGCGGCAGTAACTTCGAAATAGCGCCCGTCACGTCTACACGTGTTGGGCGCTATTTCGAAGTTGAAATCGACGTTAGGCGGCGAGACGTCGAAGTCGCTAACCCCATGAGCGGATGGGAATAGCGCCCTACTTCGACATTCAACATCGAAGTAGGGACGTGTAGACGATCCGCGTCCCGCAACATCGAAATAGCGGGGTTCTCCATGGCAGCCATCAGCTGGGGGGTTGAGAGATACTCTCTCTCCAGCCCTTGCGGGGCTCTGTGGTCACCGTGGGCAGCAGCCCTTAGCCCAGGGCTTCTGGCTGCTGCTGCTGCAGCTGGGGGTCCGTGCTGCATATACAGGGTCTGCAACTAGTTGTTGGCTCTGTGTATCTTGCACTGTTTAATGAAAGTGTGTCTGGGAGGGGCCCTTTAAGGGAGCGACTTGCTGTTGAGTCCGCCCCGTGACCCTGTCTGCAGCTGTGCCTGGCTCCCTTATTTCGATGTGTGCTACTTTGGCGTGTAGACGTTCCCTCGCTGTGCCTATTTCGATGTTGGGCTGAGCAACGTCGAAGTTGAACATCGACGTTGCCAGCCCTGGAGGACGTGTAGACGTTATTCATCGAAATAGCCTATTTCGATGTCGCAACATCGAAATAAGCTATTTCGAAGTTGGGTGCACGTGTAGACGTAGCCCATGACAGTCATTTAGTGACTCTGGATTTAGTGTGCACTCACTGAGATCCAAATCTGGACATGGTGCTATTGCAGGCAGCTCTGACCCCAATGAAGTCAGTGGGTGACTCCAGATTTTCTCCAGGATAATTGAGAAAACAATCCAGCCCTGCCCCGTTGCAACCAGGGAGTGACTCTGGGGTGAGGGGACAACAGGGATCAGAATGTCAGGCCCTGAATGCACTTGCCACTAAACGCTGTGTATTATGTGTTTCTGTTGAAGGCATTGGTTTCACAAGCCAACAAAGCTGCAGCTCTCCAGGTGAGTATTTACCTCATAGACCTAAAGCAGAAATAGAAAGCTTGCTGAGACAGGATCAGAGGGGAAGGGTAGCACATGCTGGCAGAGTGAGGGCTCTTAAACATCATTGTGAGGAGCTCAGGCCTGGGACAGAAGGTTGGGGTGCAAGGGCTCTGGCTGGGGGTATAGGTGAGTTTGAGGTGCTGGAGGGGGCTTCAGATTTGGGGAGGGCCACTGGGCTGGGGGTAGGAGTGCAGGAGGCAGTGCAGACACTGAGTGTGGGATTTGAGGAGCAGCTGGGGATGAGGGCTTTGGAATGAAGGAGGGTGCTCAGGGCTGGCTGGGAGCTCAAGGTGGAGCAAAGGGTTGGAGTTTGGGCATACCTGGATGTCTCCCTGCTGGGACCAGTGAGGAGGGACCTTTTGCCCCCAGCCATGGCAGCTCCATGCTGGAGCCAGCAGGGAGGGGTTATCTGCTGTCTGTGACGGCAACTCTGTGCTGGGACTGGCAGAGAGGAGCCCCCTCCCTGCTGGCCCAGGCAACTTCAGGACCTGGGGGGAGCAATCTCTCCCCGCTGCATCCCTGAGCCCCCACACAGCTCAGGGGAAATTTAGTCTCACATCACGTCTCAGGTCTGTACTGCTGCTCTATTGGTGCCTAAAAACGTCGAAAACAGTAATACCGCTATATATATGCAAGTTCACAGGCTACATAACGAGACAGTTCCCAATTCCCGTACATCGCAGGAAGCACAGAATTTAAAATGGTATGTTTTCAGTAAAAAGTGTTAATCAATTTTCTGAAGAAGCAGGTCTTTGCCCACAAAAGCTTATGATCAAAAATATCTGTTAGTCTACAAGGTGCCCCAGGACTTCTTGTTGTTTTTGCAGATACAGACTAACATGGCTCCTCGTCTGATACTTATGAAAAAAAAATTCCTCAGAAATTCTTGTGTCATAAATGTCATTTTGACCCAAAAATGTTAAAATATTTCAACCAGCTTCAGTTTGGCTGAATTTATCCCACAGTGAACTGGTATTGTAAGTATTTAATGCACTGTATTTTCCCTGCAGGTGACCTCCCCGCTCCTCAGCTCTTCCTAGACAAGAAGTCCAGCCATCTCGGGGACACAGTTTTGCTGAAATGTAGAATACCCGCCCTTTCTCTCTTCACCCACGTTATCTTCTGTAAAGATGGGCAGGAGCTTGCAGTTCAACTGATGAAGGAAAGCCAGTTTGCCTACAACCTATTGCACAAAGTGAGAGCAAACAGCTCAGGCAGCTTCGCTTGTTTGTATCAGCACAAAGATGACCAGATGAAGACTTCGCTTCTCAGTGAAGCCTGGTGCCTGCAAGTCGCACGTAAGAAACTAAGTTTACCCCTGTAAAATAAAAAAATTATTCACCATTCACAGAGCTGCCCAAACAAAATTAAACTGTATTTGGTGAAAAAGTTTGAAAATCATTATCAGAGATTCTAAGGCCCTTGGCAGTGGTCCCTGTAAGGTGGACATGCAAGCAGCCAACCAGAAGTGATTCAGGTGCAGCGCAGCTGATTTACAGAGCGTCCACTGCTTCCCATAGTTGACAACATGTGTTTCGACTGGTGCACATTTGCACATTCCTCGATGCACATAACAAAATTTATTCCACACATGTGGTCATAGGGGACGACTGCAACCAGGTAGTGTGTGCCACAGCCATCATTCCTGTTAGCAATGGCCGAGCTCATTTTAAAGACTCCAAATGAGGAAGTATCTGCAGCATCCCCCTCTGAGGCCCCAGTTCTGTGAAGATAACCCTGATAGCCCCTTCTAACTCTATGATTTGATCAGTCTATCAATTCATGGGCAGCTGCTCTGTGCCCCTCTCAGGAAATCGTTAGCCCCAATGATAGCGTCAAAGGAGGGATTATTATTAGAGCTGGGTAATTTTTTTTTTAGTTAATAAATTCACAGAAGAATGCATGGGGGATGATGACATGAAACCTCCTCACAAATTCTGGGTAACTTCAGCCAATAATTTCAGCTGAAAGGAAACGGAAACAAAAATAACAGTTTTAATTTCAAGATTTGTTTCCTTTAGAATTTTCATTATTTTTAATCAAAGGAGAAAAGGGTGAAATCAGATGAAAATGAAGGAAAAATAATGTTGTTTTGAGGAGAACAAGGTGTTTATTTCACACAAAATATTTTTTCTTTATTTTTTTTTCGGCAGAAAAATTTAAAAAAATAATTAGTTTTGGGTTCCACTGAAACCTACCTTTCTTTCTTTCTTCCTTTCTTTCTTTCTTTTGTTTTCAACCCCTCCCCCCAAAAGGAAATCAATATTCACTCAGCTTTAATTGTTACGAAAGTAGCTATGGGTTTCAACTGAGAGTACATCTACACTTATGAGCAGGTCACGCAGGTCAGGGTCGACCTTCCAGAGTTTAATTTGGCTTGTCTAGTGGGATGCAGGAAACTGAACTATCAGGTGTCAAAAGCAACCCCTGTATTCCTCATTCTCGTGGAGAATATGGGAGGTTGATGAGTGAGTTTCTTCCATTGACCTTCCTTAGTGAGGATAGCCAAATAAGTCAATCGTAGATATGTCAATTCCATCTATGCAATTGTTGATCCACTTTAATGTTTAGAGTAGACCTGCCCTCAGATTGGGGCCCCACAGTCCCAGGTGTTGTACAAATGCATAGCAAGGGACACACGCATACCCTGAAAAGTTGTCATTCTGGTTGATTTGGGTTGGAGGGACCTGGGGAGGAGGAGCTGAGCTAAATACATTTTGTAGCTTAAATGAAACAGTCAAGGCTCTCAATATAGCAGATGTAAATCCTCTGTGGACTGGGCACAGAAAGGAGCATGCAACACTCAGAAGTGCATTGTGCGTAGACTCTCCATCAGACAAGACAAACAAATGAAAGTTTACTACCCCCATTTCATACATGCAGAATGTCCGTACAAGTCCTTGGCTCGTGCTGAGCAGCACTTTAGACTACAAGAAACCTTGATTAAATTCATGGGGGAACTCCTGGAGTAAGAAACTACTCACAGAACAAAGGAGCTAGAATGCGGCCCGGAATGACTGAGTGACTTGCCCAAACTTATAGTACCCAAATCTTTAGTTCCCTACACTCATGGTCACAAGACCTTCCTTGCTCCTGAGAACCAGCCGTAAAAACCTGAAGATTCATTCCTGTTTTTCATGGGTGACACTAAACATTCTGTTTAGAACACACTGATGTTTGGAAGCCATCAAAGCATTTGATATAACTAGCAGTATATGAATGAGCCAATATAAATTTTCTCCACAGCAAACATCTATCAGGCTAATAACAGTGACTCTGGAATGCCAGAATCTTGCAAAGGTAAATGACTTTATTTACTATCATAGGATGTCTACTTGTATTCTGTAGCTCATCTTCAAACATATATTCACCAAAAAGGGAGGTCAGGTCTCTTAAGCCCAACCTCTCACCCACTGTCTGTGTGGTTAGAAGAACAGAGAAGGCAAGATAAAAATATGGTTGAGTTGTCAAAAAATCATGGATAGGCTGTTACCAATTGCACTTTGAAGTCATTTTGTGATGTTCAAAGAGAAATGTAAGGTATAGTTGAGGAGAATTTAATTTGCTGAAATATTCAACAAGAAGGGAGAAGTTTAGTGTAAGATAAGATATTGAATGAGTTAACGTACGGATTTTTCTTTTTTTTCTGAAGCCATACCATAAAACCTGAGGAGAGGGGAGGGGAATCTGGTTTTATTTAGATTGCAACAAATGTGTACAAATTACTAATCAAATGAAATGACTCCATAAATAAATAAATCTATCCAAACACTTCCATTTTTACCATTTTTGTTTGTTTGTTTCAGTTTGGGCAATATGGGTGTTTTTCAAATGTGGTCATGTGGATGTATTTAAACAGGCTAAATCTAAAATTGAAACAAATTTTTGAATTGAAAAGTCAAGGCTAGATGTTTTGACATTACTTTTTTCAAATTGAAACGATATGTTGAATTTGACTCAGATTTGGCAAATATTTTCAAACTCCAATAATGCATTTCGGATGAAAAACCAATTAACTAAAAAACCCAGTCAATAAAGGCTCAATCCACTTGAATAAAGGCTTAAAATATCCTTATTTCTCAAATTTAGCAAGTCAGTGTCTCTCCTTTCTTTGGCCCCATCTAGCACATATATTACATTGTAATAATAGAGGAGACCTGTTTTGGTACTTGATGGCCGCATGCATTTGGGAATAGTGTGTGTTTTGTGTGTACAGGTTAAACTCTCTAGTCCAGCACTCTCAGGACCTGACTGGTGCTGAACAAGAGAATTTGCAAAACCATGGAAGGTCAATATTACCCAGCAGAATCATCAACACTTCCATGGCTGACTGGGCTTTTAGAAGCCATTAAGAGGTAAATTACATCTAAATAACAGCGCAGAACACGGAGAGCCAGGACTGGCAGGCGTAAACAAGCTTTTTGGGACCACAGGAAACTTGGACACACCTATGATAAGCGAGCATCTGGCTCACTAAAATCATGCCAGATCACCGAGGTTGCCAGATCTCAGAGTGTCAGATTAGAAGGTTAAATCTATATTAGTAACTGGAGTTTTACAAAGCATCGCGATTTCCCTGGAAGGTGAAATAATTGTGGAAATTTCAAACTGCTGGTTTTGCCAATGTCAGAATTAAGTATGATGAACTGTATTGCTCTGTTCCTTTATACGTAGTGTCCTAAGAGAAATATGAAACTAATGTGATCCTTTTTTGTGGGCTGGCTGTTACTGTGACCATGCAGGGCATGCATACACTGACCATGAATTGATGTTCAGAACAGAGATAGTGTTAATGTATGCAGGTGGTTTTCCACTTCAAATTCTGCTCGAAGGAGATGAGCAAAAATTATCTTAGTTGTTCTGAAAGATGCTTAAATCCATAAATGTATCTTTTTACATGCAGCAAGACAAAAGCCATCTAACACCATATGTATAACTCTCCAGTGTCACTTTCATAGTTATTTATCCTTTGATGTTTCCATTCTAGAACTGGTGGTTTGGTTAATAGTGGGATCTACTATTCCTTCCAGCCTGTTCATAATTTTGGTGGGTTTCCTTCTGGTGAAAAAAGGTAGGTATCAGTTACCAAGATTGGCAAATCTATGTACAAGATTGCACAGACACGTGTTGGAAAGGAGGCTTGAATATCATTTAAAGCACTGAAATCATTACACATTCAAAATTCCACCCGGAAGAGCATTCTGACATACAATAAAATAATTCATATTTGCAAATTGCCATCAAATAATTATCTTCATGTCTATCTGATTTCATGATCCTTGTACATAACTTAGCAATTGATGCAGATGCATAAGTATTTAAACTGCCTGCAACTGTTGAAATATAAATTTAAAAATTAAATTATGCACAGTCATGATGTTAGAAAGCTCTGTACGGGGATCATAAAATCAGACAGGAAAATTACTGTTTGTTAGCAATCTGGAATTGTAATGATTTTATTCTGTTCCAAAATACATCTTTCATTTGAGATATTCATCCTTCACTTCATATGTATGCAAGGCAGGTTGAAAATTTCAAGAGAAACTTTTTCTGCACTAAAATTCAGGCTTTCAACTAAAGGAAAAGTTTTGCACAAAATAAATTAATTCCTCAAAAATTTATATGTTTCATTGGAAAGCTAAAAGCTCAAAAACTGTTTGCTGGTGTACGGTTTTTTTAAAAAAATAGTTTTCTCCCCAAATTTTTCAGTTTTAGGCCAATGGATTTTTTTGTTTTTTTTATCTGAAATTTATTATTTTGTATTTACAGACAACCAAAAAGTATTCAGTTTGAGGATTTTCTGTTTTTGGTGGCAAATGTTTTCTGTGGAATTAAAAAATAATCCAAGCTACTCTCTATGTTAAAATGATAACAAAAATTAACAAAATTGTATTTTGTAGGCAAATAGCAGCTTGAAGTTCCAGTATTTGGAAGCCAATACAGCAAGTTCCCCACATTTGCAAACTTAATGTTTGCAAATTCAATTATTTGTGAGCAGCTACTTCCTGGGCTCTGGAGCGGGGAGCACTGGCGGCTGCTGCTTCCCCAGGGTTCCGATTTCCTCCTTTCCCCCAGCCCCGTATTCGCAAAAATCAACATTCACAAGGGTTCCAAACACCAAACCCTTGGGAATGTTGTGGCCCTACTTTATTAGCAACTAATGGACTGACACATAAAGCTTAATTTGGATCAGAATCTCATACTCAAAGACTAATTGAAAATACACATCTCAATCCAAAAAAGGACTTTACATGACAATCATTTTTCTTTTTAGGTTTATCAAAATGCAGAGGTACAAGGTAGGCCTGGCTCATTCTGCAAGATTGATTTATTGTTTGACCATCCACCATCTTTTCTTACCTCTCTTCTCAATCCTCCACTGTTCAGGGGTTGGTTGGTTGGTTTTGTTTTTTTTATTTTTCATTGTTTTATTTATTTATTTACTTACTTTGTAACTTTTCAAAACTTTTTCAACCTTGGAACAGTTATGGAATGAAACACTAATTGTGGCCCTTGCCAATTGTTTCGATGTTGGAAATGTTTTGAAAAAGTGCAGAATTACAGAAAGAAAAATGAAAATGGGGATGGCCCCTGAACTGCATTTTCTTTATTTCCCTCAGTGAGAAAAGAGGAAACAAAAGGGTGAGAGGGAAGGACAGATGAGAACAAATCAAAAATACAATATTTCAAAACCTGGGGAAACATATGTGGTAGGAAATTCTCAATAAATGTAAACTGTGGTTATTGTGATTTTATTTTCTACAGAACACAGTGTTGCAGTCAGACAAGTAAGAACAATGGCAATCAACCATACAGTAAGAAAGCATTTATTAATCCTTTTTACTTTGATCAGTCTATATTTTTATTTATTTACCAACATAAGCAAAAGAGAGAAGACAGGAAATAATGCCCCAGAATTAATAATCTACCATATATTTGAGAGAGGCTGTCTGTCTGTTTGTTCCAGAACTGGTAAACAAAGCTGGGACCACTAAATTTGGTATGCAGCTTTCTTTCGTCATAACTTAAAACAAAATAAAGATTTGGTTGTGCCAGGAATATGGCATGTGCCTGGAATGGGGTTGAGTCTCATAAAACCAATCAGAAAAGACAGAATCCTCAGGCAGATGAAAGGGACTAGCTGGGGGAGTTCCCTCCTCTGGGATTGGTCGAACCCGAGCCTCCCACATTCCTGGTGCCCTTTGCAGGGGGGCCGTAGCTTCCCTCACCTCCTATTCATATGGGCAAAAGAACCTGGACCTCTTCCCCAGCTATGCCTGCTGGAGCGTTTCACCTGATCCCCAGCTGCTTCAGTGACAGAGGTCTGGGGTGGGAGGTGGGAGTCTGGGTTAGTCCTCTCTCCCTGGGGCAGCCTGCAAACCGAATTGTACATTTTCACTTTATTTTCCAAAATCAAAAATTCACTGAAGTAAGGACCTGAGCCATGCTGGGTAAATTTTCTAATATTTACATGTTTTTATGTGTCTGTACGTAAAAGGATTAAAGGATTTGGATGTCCAATTCTTTATAGAAATTTCCACAGTTCAGGGAAACTGTACAAGTATTTTCCCACTGTGATCCAGCAAGGCAGCCTACTTATAGGCTTCTGGCTCCTTAGTTGTCACCTCTTTTCGGTAGAGACCTGTGATATACTATCTCCTGGGCTGGATCACCCAGGTTCCACAGTTTGCTGCCTACAGTGAGAATTCTGCTGCAAGCCCAGCTGTCTAACCAGTCAGTGTCTGCAAATTGCTTTCTCTCCAAGGGCCATATACCGCTGTAATTGTCTGCAGCTAGCACACAGGCTTTTCTAAGCAAGCACTTTTATTCTTAAGGTAAAAGCATTATAGAAAAATAAAACATATTAAACCAATAAAAGAACCTAGGCTGATGGTAATGAACTCCTGCAAGAGCTCTGAGAGGTGATTAGGTATCCAAGCCCCCCATGAAAGTTCTTCCGTGTTTAGGAGTTTATAACCACTTCAGCTTAGAACCAGAGCACGCATGAATATTTCGTTTTTTCCTCTATACACTTTGGACCTTTGATCTTCATGCAAGAGGTGCTCAGCAAACAAAAGTTCTTTCCTCAAGTCGTAGCTTCAAAAGGCTGAGGTTTTACATAACTTGAGAGAGGTGAATTGATATTATGCCTTATGCATAAGAGGGTTTATGCCAGCAGAGGCACATCTACATGGCCTGTTTACTGCCAGCAGCAGCTTCTGCTGGCAGTGAGCTCTCATGCAGCTATGCTAATTAGATGCATGATTATGCTAATGAGTGACAATTTGCAGTTGTGAGACTGCTCATTAATGTGAAGCTGCCAACAATATTCTTCTGTGTAGACCCAGCCAAAATGTTTTATCAAAACACAGAAAATTCTGAGCAAATAAAATGTTGGTATTTATTTTGGTTATGTTCAAAAAACAGGTTTTCAGCCACCTCAACTCACCGCTGACAGTGGACCCATGAAATCCATGGGACTGCTCACCAAGTGCTCAATAATACTGTCAGAATTAGGCCACTTAATAGCTTTGGTTGGTTATTTTTAACGGGAAAAAATAGAGAAGATCACATTTATTGAGAAAAGACTGATTGCAAAATATAATATGAAAGAGTCAGATTGCTGTGCATCAAATATCCTGTTCACGCAGCCTTCACACAATTGAGCATTCATTAACATATCAAGAACCACCTCTGTTGTGTACCATTGCTAACAGCCATCTTAGTAATGCAGTCTAATTCTTGATTTTTCAGGTGCATTTCCCACTAGATGTTTCAAGGACGAGGTAAGTGACTCGGAGAGTCCAGGGCTGAAAAGGACCAATGTTTGACCGAGTTTGATCTGCTGACAAAGAGCTGTATTTTGTCAACTTTCTGTCAGCAGAATGCCCTTGGGAATCTAGATGCTCCCACATGTTTTGTCAGCAAAACAGCCACTTTGCCAACAAAACCCTCTAGTCTTTTTCTTTGAAGGCACCACAAGATAACAGAGATACAGATGGATCATATGAAAATCTGAATGCCAACACCATGGAAGATACACCTTATTCCACACTTCCTGTGAGAGATGCCACATCCCCACTGACCTCAGATCTCGGTAAATTATCCCCTCCTCTCAGGACTTTCCATTCATGGAAGTAGTAGGCTGGCAGGGAACTTGAGAGATCATCAAGTCCAGCTCCCTGCAGTGAGGGACCAAGAAAACCTGTACCAATAACTTTTCGTCATAGGTAAGGTTTTCTAAAACAATTTCTGACCCCTCTACTCCCCAGAAGGGACAACTATAACCCTCCAGTCAGTCCTCCAACATCACAAAGCATCCCACCAGCAAGGCCTGCATTAAATCTAATTACTTCTGAGTCAGCTCCAGCAGCCCTTTGAGAAGTGTATTTAGTCTTGACTTAAAGACCTCAAGTGATGGAGAATTCCACTTCCTTCCTCTCTTCCCACAGGAACCAGCATCTTGTTGTACGAAGAGGCACGAGACCTTGCCACACCAGAGGCATCTCTGCAGGAGAGACAGTGAGGACCTTAGAGCAGAAGATCCAAGAGTCATGGACCAGCCATCTCACCTGTCCCAGGAGCCTCACATCCATGATAAAACTTGGGCACTTGCTGTGCTCTGTGTTGTTCATCAACATCCCACATGGATGAAAACTGCAGTGTTCTGTAGTTAATGGCCTGTGGTCAGAGCTTAGAAAAGGAAAGAAAGAAGAATTGCACATTAAAAGCCTCTTGCAGTACACAACAACAATACATTTTATAAGTCCTTGAACTCTCATGAGCTACGCTACATATTCCTGTGTGCCATTCACTGGTGCATTATCTATCAATTTGCTGGAGCTGGCTGGAATTACCAGTGGAATGTCTTTTTCATTGGAAAATATTGTTTCATCAAAACCAAAACACCTCGAAGAAATGTGTCAGTTTTGACAAAATTTCAGGTTAAAAAAAACCAAACAAACAAACTGGAAAAAGGTGTTGTCCTAAGGTTGAAATGGAACATTTAAATTTGCCCTTTTAAAATGGCTTTTTGTCTCACTTTTGTGTTCCACAGCACAATATAAAAATGCTGTCAGTTGTTAGCTGAGTGTGTGTGTTCTCTCTGCATGCCACGCTGGTTCTGGCCAGATAGCCCATAGGGCAGACCTGAGTCACCCTGCCCAGAAGGACAACAGGCTCAGTTCAGTAGCAGAGACTCCCAGCCAGGTTCGTTCCCAACAAAGCACAGTATTAGCGCCCTGTGCATGCTACAGCTATGATCAAAACAGGTGTCCCCATAACAATAGACTCGGTTCAGTGAGTGGCAGGATTCTTTCCAATCTGCATTTTCCAGTAAAACAATTCCACCCAGACATGTTCTACCAGTTCTCCTGCTGTCTGACCTGTTAAGCCCCAATCTTGCTAACCTGTAAGGACGTGTATAACATCTTTCTGAAAACCGTCCTGTTTGCCTGGGATGTTGCTGACTTCACTGGAGCTATTCACTGGAGCATTCTTGGTGTGAGGGTTTGCAGAATTTGGGCCTTCGTATGTCCTGCCCTATTTGTCTCACAGATAGTGAAGGACACAGCTCATATTTCAGTAACTGCAGCATTCTGTCACACCTGTTTGGTGTTACTTATTAATGCTTGGTTGATTTACTTGGGGAGAGGAGGGTTCCAGCCCTTCTTTTCTTCCCGATATATCAACAAACAGTCCTGCCTCACCAGAACTAAAGTGGCTAGTGGGACTAACACATTGGGATGGGGTGCAGTCACAGAAGACCCCTGGGGATGTTCCCCAGTGGGCTGACCATACCACTGACACTCACCATCTTGCTTTCTGAGGCTCTCTACCTCTCTGTCCGCTGAGCCAGGTCCTCAGGTCTCCCCCAGCCAAGGCACTGAGTTGATTTTACCACCCGCCTGCAGAGCAATGCAGACACTTTTTAACCACAGCCCTGGGTGGATGCAGTTCTTGGGCACAGGACCTGGGAAATCAGCCCCCAAAAGAGATCAAACCCCCAAATAAATCCATCTCTCTTTGGCAAAAGATCTGCACAGTGATGGCTCAATAGACAAATCCCCTTTATCAGTTAAATGGGGATATGCACAATGGTAGTTCTCCCCAGGTAATAACAGTTTACACTGGGCTGGACTACAAACACTGGAGGTTTTAGTAAGCAAAACAGTAGGATTTAAATGTTATTCATAAGAACAAGCAAAGCAAAGTGAGTTAGCACATCAAACAAAAGAGAAAACTCATAGCTAATTCTGTTCCCCTAAAAATGTAGCTATTTGTGACTTCTCACGCTAAACAGCTGCTTTTACACAGAGTGAAATCTTCAGGTCAGAAATGATCTTGTCCTGACCTGGGTCTCCAGTAGAGTTCTCAGTTTTTCTGATGTGTGCCAGGCAATTTTCAAGAGAGGCTGAAGACAAAAGATGGAGGAGCCCCAGGGCCCTCGTTATACGTTTCGGCCGTGGAAGGAATTCCATTGTTTTCTTTGCATAAAAGCATTTGCCAAGATGTAGGCTGTCACATGAATGAACTCACCCATCCCTGTGCTTGTTAAACAATCAGCCATTGCCTACTCACTGGTTGAATGTAGACAGCAATGTTCTTCGGATGTGAATTGACACCCAATAAAGGCCCTTTGTTGGCTAGGCGCTGCCATCCCCTCAGACGCCATACGCTCATAGAAGAGCTACACCTCCTGTTGAGGTCTTCACAGAAACAAACTCTTTCTGGAGTTCCAACCATTTTCAGGCTTTTCTGTATAATCCTGAGAGCTAGAAAATTACTTGAAACTATGAACCACTCCTGTAAGAATCACTAGACTCCAGCAGCTGGAGCTTGAAAAAAATTGCTGAAAATATCATAAGACTTTCAGGAGGGACAGAAAGATTAAAAAGTCTGGGACTTTTCAGTTCAGAAAAGGGGAGTCTAAGTGAGGATATGATAGCAGTCTATGGCTACGTCTACACTAGCCCAAAACTTCGAAATGGCCATGCAAATGGCCATTTTGAAGTTTCCCGATGAAGCGCTGAAATACATATTTAGCACCTCATTAGCATGCCGGCAGCTGTGGCACTTTGAAATATCTGCTTTTAGGAATAAGGGGATTTCGAAGCTGCTGGGGTCCTTTCGAAAAGGAGCCTCATTTGGACGAGCCGTGTGACAGCGAGCTGCACCAATTTCGAAGTGCTGCAGCTGCTGACATGCTAATGAGGCATTAAATATGTATTTCAGTGCTTCATTAGGAAACTTCAAAATGGCCATTTGCATGGCCTTTTCGAAGCTTTGGGCTAGTGTAGACACAGCCTATAAAATCACGAATGGTGTGGAAAAAGTGAATAAGGAAAAGTTATTTACTTGTTCCCATAACATAAGAACCAGAGGTCACCAAATGAAATTAATGGGTAGTAAAGTTTAAAACTAACAAAAGGAAGTTTTTCTTCATATAGCGCACAGTAGGCCTGTGGAACTCCTTGCCAGAGGAAGTTGTGAATACCAAGTCTCTAACAGGGTTCCAAAAAGAGTTACGTGAATTCGTGGAGGTTATTTCTATCTGTGACTGTTAGCCAGTGTGGGTAGGGATGGGGTCTTTTTGTCAGAGGCTGAAAATGGATGAGACGAGTGGGATCACTTGATTACCTATTCTGTTCACTCCCTCTGGGACACCTGACATTGGCCACTGTTGGAAGACAGGAAACTGGGCTAGGGGGACATCTGACCTGATCCATTATGGCCATTCTTGTGCTCTTATAACAGCATGAGCATAAAGTTAATGGACTGGAGTCTCCAGCATTGTGCATCTTGTCACACCAGAACAACAAGAAGTCCTGTGGCACCTGATAGGCTAGCAGATATTTTGGAGCATAAGCTTTCGTGGGCAAAGACCTGCTTCGTCAGATGCATGAGACACCAGTCACTTAGTAGAGACCAGATACTTGTCACACCAGTGACTTAGTAGTGTCCACTGATTTAACAGGCCTTTTCCTACAAAAGTTTTTAAAAGATCGGCATGATGGAGCCATGAAGTGCTGCTTGATCCACAATTTTTTATTTTGAAATCTACATTTCCTACTGACATTTTCTTTTTTTAAAAAACCTGAGTCAGGCTGCATGTTCTGTAAGGCCCTTGGGAGAGTTGATGCATTAAGGAGCAACTTTAAAGAAAAGAGAGCCCAGATTTCACTAGAGAATGAAAGAAACACAGAATGTACAGTGAAATCAGTACAGTGCATGAAAATATTGTCCTGCTGCTAAGCAAACAAGTCAGGGGAAGGTGGATGATGCAAGACATGGCTGGACAAAGTCTCTACACTGACTATTTTTATGTTCCTCTCATCATATCGTGTGGCTTCTGCGGCTGGGTCTCTGAGCACAAGTTGTACTGTTAGAGATAAGCCTCACCTCAGTTCTATAAAACCACAGTGCAGCTCAGATGTATTTATAGTCAACACCTTTACAAGCTGCAGCAGGTCAGAGCTGACCATTCCAGAATGATTGGCATCCACAAAAGCAGAGGTTTCTGGGTGCTTTTACTCATTGTGCTGATGTCCAAGTCAAAAACAGCTTCTTTTAACCGGTGATGAGCAACCTAGGCTAGTGAGTGGGCTATGTGGCGGGCCCTCCTTCATCTCAGTGGGCCACAAGACTGTTATAACCAAGACGGTCTTCTGGGAGAGGGTAGGTTTGCTAGCTGTGCTTGCACACCTAGAATCTGTGGCGTGTGCCAGCTGAACCATAGCAGTGCTTTGACTGGATGCAAAGGGAGTACATGGCTCTCAGTCAGTGCAGTGTGCAACCAGCAAGCACCTCAATTCATGTGCTCTTGCATCATATACCTGTCACTTTAGTAATACTGGTAGGGAAAAAAAAATTTGTGGGAGGAAAACAGCAGAATCTGGCAGTCCTATGCATGGGCAATGCTAAATAAAATGTCTTGTGGGCCACGCATAGAACCCTGGGGCTGCAGGTTGCTCACCACTGTTTTAAACTGTAGGTGAACACATTTGACACCCATCTATTGCTTATTTAACACTACACGATAAACACTCTCATTCATGTTTTGAGTAGAAATTCCTTCCTGAGCCTGAGATGGCCAAGGACGTTTTCATTGAAACACCCATATTTTGAGTTAGAATTTATGTCTTCCAGCTTGCAATCAAGACATATCAGTAGACGGACAAGGAGAAAATCTGACCACTGTCACCTCACAATCCTCTGAGGCAGTGCGCTTGTTCCCAACAACATCTTCCATTGCCACCCTCTTAGGAAAAAGACAGAGGAAGGTAAAGCAAGTACTAATGCATCTCCTGAACATCAGACAACGCCAGAACATCTAGGAATACTCTGCACCCACTGCCACCTGCATGAACTCACCTCCACAGGTGTAATGTTGCACTCATGGTGCTTGAAAAGTGATGATGCCTGCAGGGTGTTCATGTGATTTCACAGCAGTGTGGGCAAGGTGGCATGGTCTTCTAAAGGTCATCTTCTGTTCTAGGCATGATACTGGACAAACCCAGAATGGCATTTATATCTCTGGGGAAAAAAACAGGACTGTTGACTTAAAACCAGACAAATGTCCTGACTAAAGGAAAAAAAACCAGGGGGAGTGGTGAATAAGGAAGCTGAAAATGAAGGCAGCTGAGGATGCAGTTGAGGGCTATGGAAAAGATGAATGAATGAATGGGGATTGGACCAAAAATAAAAAGCTGGGAGGAGAAAAAGGACTGGGGAAGAGAATTTTTCTCCTCCCCAGCAGTGTTCCTGGTTATTGGACAGGATGGACCATTAGTCTGACTGAGTCTGGCTGGTCTGATGATTAGAACTAGTTTAAAACATCCAAAACAATTGCTTCGATGGTCTTTTTTTGAGATCTTAGCCTAAAGCAGAACCCTGCATAGATCATTCCTTAATTAAATTCCAGAACATTGTTCCTTGATGTTTCCCATGAAAAACTGCTGACTCAGTAAGGTAATTTTGGTTACATCTGCTAAAGAATATGCAGAAAAGTACAATCTCTGTAATGTCATCTCAGCACTGGAATGGTTGGAGATTGCCAAAGGGTCGGTCTAGTACCACTTCTAAGTCCTGTAGCTTCTTTTCTGGATTACACAACAGAAAAATTCACTTCAAAATGTCTGTTCAAATGGGAAAAATTCACTTTGAAATGTCAGTTCAAAATAAAATACTGTGTTTAAGTTCTCCAATGGAAAATCAGTTTTTCTTGTATAAACTGATATTTCCTCATAGAAAATTTATACTTTGATTGAACCACATTGTCCTATGGGAACAAGTTCTTTTAATTGGAAAATTTTGACCAGCACTTCAGTTAACAATGTTAATTGTAATATTTACTATTCTTATTGTGCAGGAGTTAAAAAGTGTTGAGTACAACTGTTTACAGCTTGGGTGTATTGACATGCAAATCAGAGTTTCAGAGCATTCAGAGTTTCAGTAAAAACACCATGGAGTGTTATGGCACCTTAAGGACTAGCCCATGTATTTTGGCACGAGCTTTTGTGGGCTGGAGCCCACTTCACCAGATGCATGAAGTGGAAACTTGAGTTTGGCAGGGATAGATACACATACAAAAATGGGAGGGTTACATTACAACGTGGAGGACAAATGCTAATGAGGCCAATTTAATCAGTGGAAACATGGAGATGTACATATCTCGTAGAACTGGGAGGGACCTCCAGAAGTCATTGCATTTTGTCTCCTGCACTCACAGCAAGATCTATCACCATCCCTGTCAGGTTGTTTTTTTAAAAATCTAACCTGCTCCAGAACCTTTAAAGACCCCCTTTAAGGACTGAACTCACCACCCTGTGTTTACAAGGCCAAAGGCACTGGGCTATCCCTGCCCTCATAACAAATGAGAGCAATGAAAGCAGCCTTCATCCCAGGTTGGATTTGAACCCACAATACCTCGTTTAAGAGGCCAATGCCTTAACCGCCCCCCTTCCAATTTGACTTCAATTTTCAATGGTAAAAACCATTATGAAGAAGAAATAATAATTTGCCCAAGAATTAATCGTCTTGTGGTTTTTCAGTTCAATCACAGAATGTAATGAACTCTTCATACAGCTTTTTGTGACCCGCCAGTGGGAAAACTGGACATGGACATACATTCTAGGCCAAAGTCTACTCCCACACATGCTAGTTTAAATTCTAAGTGGTGCTGCTGAGCTCTCTGATGTTAACTTGTCTCCTTTTCTCCCCAGTCAATCTTCAGTGATGCTTCAGTAGAGCTACGTTTTTGTACACTGGATTAAGGGAGAGAATTTAGATTGATTTCTTCAAACAGAGTTCAAGATCTTCTCATTGTATAGCAGCACTGACATTAAAACATCCCCTTTACACCCACTGAAAGGAAGATCTCAAACATGTGAATTTGCTGAAACGACTCTTTTCCTGTTTATTTGGCCGTTCAGCAGATAGGACTGATGCCCTGGGGGTCCATGGTCATTGTCTGTGGTTCAGATTAAGGGAAGAACCTTTGTTTTTCAGTTATCGTGTAGGAAGTTGGAACTGAGGGATGGTGCAGTGAAGAATGAAGTGAACACTAGTTGCACACAGAGAGCGGCAATACAATCCACAGGAGATAACAAAATCAACCTGCCTGTTGTCTCAAACCTGAGGTGCAAAAGGAGCCACAGAGCTGAGTGACAGCAGCTTCTCCTGCACGTGCAGCCAGAACGGACTGTGTCTGATCATCTACAAATTCCACTGGGCAAAAGAAAACCCTAAACAGAGATCCTGAGCTTGTCTGCAAACTGGAGCCTCTCTCAACTGAAGCCTGCAGAAAAATTTGCTGCTCTCAGAAAATATCCTGATGATCCCACTGCTGGTTCTCTGGCTTGGCTGTGAGTAGTTTATGGATGTTCTATATTTTATTTTTAGATGAGACTGAGGACAAAATATGTGATCCTTGCCCCCTTAATTAAACAGGAAGATTTTAATGACTGGCCGAAAATAGAAATTAAAACTAGGGTCTGCCATGTCAACTAGCAGATCTGAATTCTCATTCACCTTAACAGGACTTGGGAGCCCAGTTCTTTTAGGTAGTTTTAAAAATCTCAGCCTAATTTTATACACACACCCAGACATACATACATAAAGGTTAAGATCCTACCATTAATTATACCATTGCGCATTCAGGGAAACTCCACTTCATCTCAACAGAGTTACTTTTGATTTGCTCTGTGTAACTTTGGAGCAGAATCAGTTTGGATCCAACACTATGGAATGGAACTTATTGTGCAAGATTAATAACCTAGAAACCAAAGAGATCTGTTTAGTCATTTACTATTTTGCAAATACCAGAACTTTCCACTGGGACACCTGCACAGACTGAAAATACGAGTAAAGAATAGGAAAGCAACTTAATTCAAAATGTAGATGAGCAGAAGTCATAGCAAGGAAAGGTGGCTGAATTCCACATGTATTTATTTGCGATTTAAGAAAAAAGTTATCAAATTATTACAATAAATAGTCTGAGCGGTTGCATTTGGGACGTAAATAAAAAAACACACCAGATGTTTATTTATATAATTGAAAAACATTAAATTGTTATATCTGCACTGTATTATTTTTAAGCACCCAGGAATCACAAAAGTTTTGTCTAAGAGTTTTGGCTGTGTTAGTCTGTAACTTTACAAATAACAAGCAGTCCTGTAGTACCTCAGAGACTAGCAAATTTATTAAGTCATGAGCTTTCAGGGGTAAAACCCACTGCATCGTTCAATTGGCCGCATAAGAAAATCCATAGATTTAATCTGCAGACACCACAACAGACCCTGGCCATAGATAGTAAACTACCACCACATCACATTTCTTTTATATCTCATAAGAGAAAATAATATGCAGATAAAGGGAGCATCTCTGGGGAATAGAGATCAGAATCTGCCCAACCCAATACAGCAAGTGGTGACTCCAGATTCACCCAACAACAGGAAAGAAGAAAGCTTGAGCTTTTGCTTAAAACTAAGACTTTTGTGTTTATTTTAAAGGTATTCATTTAACAAACCAAGAAATCTGCAGCTCTCCAGGTGAGTGTTTGCTTCACATGCTTACAGCAGAAAAGAAATCAGGCAGCAGACTGAACACGTGTCCCATCCCTTTCACGAGCTCTTTGGGCCAATATCTCTGTCAGGATTTTATAAAGGCCCCCAAATCAGGCTGATTGCCTCATATATTGAGCCAAAATCTCTGCTGAAGTCCTTTGAGCCCTGGTGGGTTACATCAATAGAGAGTAGTTCTTAATGGTTCTCAATCCTGCTGGAAACGTAAAACAAGTGGGGTTCTGCAGGGGGTCTGTGTTAGGACCGGTTCTGTTCAATATCTTCATCAATGATTTAGATATTGGCGTAGACAGTACACTTATTAGGTTTGCAGATGATACCAAGCTGGGAGGGGTTGCAACTGCTTTGGAGGATAGGGTCATAATTCAGAATGATCTGGATAAATTGGAGAAATGGTCTGAGGTAAACAGAATGAAGTTTAATAAGGACAAATGCAAAGTGCTCCACTTGGGAAGCAACAATCAGTTTCACACATGCAGAATAGAGAGAGACTGTCTACGAATGACTACAGCAGAAAGGGATCTAGGAGTTAGTGGACCACAAGCTAAATATGAGTCAACAGTGTGACACTGTTGCAAAAAAGCCAAACATGATTCTGGGATGCATTAACAGGTGTGTTGTGAACAAGACACGAGAAGTCATTCTTCCACTCTACTTTGCACTGCTTAGGCCTCAGCTGGAGTATTGTCTCCAGTTCTGGGCACTGCAGTTCAAGAAAGATGTGGAGAAGTTAGAGAGGGTCCAGAAAAGAGCAACAAGAATCATTAAAGGGCTAGAGAATGTGACCTATGAAGAAAGGCTGAAAGAATTGGGCTTGTTTAGTTTGGAAAAGAGAAGATTGAGGGGAGACATGATAGCGGTTTTCAGGTATCTAAAAGGGAGTCATAAGGAGGAGGGAGAAAACTTGTTCTCCTTGGCCTCTGAGGGTAGAGCAAGAGGCAATGGACTTAAACTGCAGCAAGGGAGGTTTAGGTTGGACATTAGGAAAAAGTTCCTAACTGTCAGGGTAGTCAAACAGTGGAATAAATTGCCAAGGGAGGTTGTGGAATCTCCATCGCTGGAGATATTTAAGAACAGGTTAGATAGGTTTCTATCAGGGATGGTTTAGACAGTACTTGGTCCTGCCATTGGGGCAGGGGGCTGGACTCGATGGCCTCTCGAGGTCCCTTCCAGTCCTAGTGTTCTATGATTCTATGATTAGAGAAGTAGACTCATTGTGTTTAACATAATATTTTGTTCGCTTAGGTAACCTCCCTGCTCCTCAGCTGCTTGTAGACAAGGCATCCAGTGAGGAAGGGAACACCATGGTGCTGAAGTGTAAAGTACCAGCCCTCTCTCCTTTTTCACGTGTTATTTTCTGCAAAGACGGGAAGGATCTTGCAAGCTTGCCAATGCAGGAAAGCAAATTTGCCTATGAATATAATGTGAGGGCAAACACCGCAGGGACATTTACCTGTTTGTATCAACACAAGGATCTCCAGAATCAGGAAAATAATTCACTGCTGAGTGGCACCCAGAACCTGGAGTTGGCAGGTAAGACACTAAATTTAACCCATTATACAAAAATTCTTGAGTGTTAGGTGTAACGTAGAAGAAGTACATCAGAACAGCCAGAATGGGTCAGGACAATGGTGCATCTGGCCCCATATCCTGACTTCCAACAGCGTTCAGTGGTAGTCACGTCAGAGAGCAATCACTGACTGAGCCATTCCCTCTTGCCCAGTCCCAGCTTCTGACAGGGGAGGTATAGGGATAACCAGAGTGTGGGGCTGCATCTCTGACCATCCTGGCTAATAGCCATTGCTGGAACTGGCTTCTATGAACTCATCCAGTTCTCTTTTGAATCCTGTCATTCTTTTTGCCTTCACAACACCCCACGGCAATGAGTTCCATGGGATGACTGTGCATTGGGTGAAGAAGTACTTCCTTAGGTTGTTTTAAACCTGTCACCTGTAGATTTCATTGGGTGACCCTGTAATTTATGTGTTCCATGAAGGGGTAAATAGGGTTCAAAGTCTGGCAGAAAGTAGAGCTGCTAGAAATGTTGCATTTTGGCTTTGTCCACACTGAAATTTTCTGTAAGAAATTGTTGATTTTGGTTTAGCTTTTTTTTCCTTCTTAATAGAATTGAAACAGGAGTGTCAAATCAGGTCATTTTGTCCTAAGCTGGTGAAGTGTTTTCAGTTGTATATTCCCAGTCTGAGACTTTTCAGAATGTTCTGTTTTATGTATACTTCTTTTATTTTGACTCTTATTCCAATTTAGAATGAAAGTGATTTTCCTGTGGGAAAAAAAATGTGTCTTCCTAACAGCTTAAATTCTCTGACTAAGCTGACTGAAGCTGCAGGTTTTTATTGCTTTCCTTGTAACAGTCATGAGCAGTGACTCTTCCATTTTAAGTATTATTGTAGTTTTAAAGAAGATTTATGTAAAGCTTCCAGATTAATACAATAATTTATGCATCATCTGCTCTGCATCCACTCCACAGAGGCAGTGCCCACTTCTAGCACAACTGTATCTGGAGTTCAGCTGTTTTCCAACGGTAAATATATTTAGTTATGATTGTAGGTGGCTTACATACACTATTTTTTGAGATATGGGTAATCCTACCCTAGGATTCAGTCAAATAGATCCTGAACGAAGACCCACCATCTTCAGTCTAACAGAGAGTTAGGGAACAGGTGTAAGTGTTGAAATTAAGAAGTCCAGTACAAGGCTTTGAGAGCTTAAATGCATAGACCTTGTGCTGGCCCAGGTATATTTATGGCATGATATTGCTTTAGCCTGTAACACCTATTCCAACCCTTTCTTTGTGGCTTGGAAGTTTCTCAGTTGAGGTAGGCAGTGTTCAAATGCAGCCAATTACATTGTTTGGGGCAGCCAGACTCCAGTGTGAATTTTGGCTGATGTTGCTTCCCCCTAAAATATGGACCAGTCACATCCCACAATATATGTACAGTTGCCTGCCCATAAGGCGCATACAGTTCTCCCTCCAGCCAAAGCGTCCATCCAAGCTTAGAGTACATGTGTAGGATGGGGGCCAGTTAGACACAGAGATGATAGAAGAACATGAATTCTGTTGTGTAGGACAGAAGATTACTTACTCCTCCCCTTCTTCTCCCTCTTCCCCACCTTTACTCCCCCTCCTTCTGTCCTATGTGTCTGATTTGTCAGTTTTCCTTTCATTTTTTTAAATTTCTGTTAAATTCTCTTTGTGCCAGTTTACTTTCATCAGCATGTCAGATCTGAAGAAGTGGGTCTGCCCCACAACAGCTTATCACCTAATAAATTATTTTCTTAGTCTTGAAAGTGCTATAGGACTGCTTTTTAGCTGTGTGAAGATACAGACTAACCTGGCGACCTCTCTGTGATCAATACAGAGAAATGTGCATCTTTTGAAAAAACCCTTCAAAACAATTCTCTCCACTGCACATTCCTTTCCCCTATAGTGAGGATGAGACAACAAATAATGTGTGATATACGTGCAGTCATTTCATTTCATCCACTAGTGGAAGGCGCTTAGATCCTACAGGTTGAACCTCCCTAGTCCAGCCAACTTGGGAACTGACTGGTGCAAAATGAGAGGTCAATATTGTCTAGCAGCGTTACCAAAACTTTCACTGCTTATTGGACTCTTAGATTACATTTAGAGATAAATTACAGCTAAATAACAGCATAGAACACTCAGAACCAGGACCGGTGGGTATAAAAAGTGTTAGGGAGCCATGGGAAATTTGGTCACACTCATGACAAGTGGACTTCCAGTTAACTAAAATCATGCCTGACTATGGATGTTACTGAACAAAAGAGTGCTGGGCTAGAGAGAATTAATCTGTACAGGGATGTGAGGCACATACAAACCATGTAGAATAGAATAGAAGTGAGAATCCACCCCTGCCTGCAAGAAAGAAAGAAAGAAAGCCAGTAATATCAATGACAGAAATTCATACGTCATCACTTGCCATTACTCCTTTTTGTTATCTGGTCGTTTCTGATCCCTCTTCCAAACCCCACATCCCCACCCTCACTCCGGTGTCTCTTTTGTCCTGACATTTTTCCATTTCTTTCCTAGGATCATCCTCTAACCTAATAATAGGAATTACCATTCCTTCTCTCCTCGTCCTTGTGGTGGTGTGTTCTGTTTTGGTAAAAAAAGGTAAGAGTTACATTCATCACAGCCTATAACAACCCAGACGAAAGTGAAAAACAGTCATAAATTTGCTATGAGTTCTTGAAACCCTTCTGTACTAGTGATAGATCGAGTATCTCAAGCTATTTATATGAACAAAGAGAAGATTTAGGAGTGACTTGGTTACAGTCTGTAAAGACCTGCATGGTGAGCAAACAATAATAAGCTCCCTGCCCCTCACCCCACCAGTTCTGCAGTTTGGGTTGCCCAACCGGCAAGTATGGGCACAAAAGAATGCGGATTATAACCATCTATAACTCATTAATGCTTCTTTTTGTTCGTATGATGCTCTGTATTTTTCCACTACCTGAAGAGGAGCGCTGAGTAACAAAAAAAACGTGTGTTTCTCCCCAGCAGAAATGTGGTCCAATAGAAGATACTACCTCAGCCACTTTGTCTACCCGTTGTTCTTAATTAAAAGTTACCAGGTCTGATGTATGCATTGACTACCTAAAGTAGAGACTTTCCTGAGCACGCGTCCTCTACTCGGTCATTTTGGCTTTTCTTGTCTAGCAATAGAACTACATAACATTGAAATAACATTGCTGGGTTTTTTTCCTCCACAACAGTGTATGTTTCTGTTCTATTGAGGTTCTTCTGTAACATCAGAACACCTTCCAGTCACACACTGGGTGATGGGAAAGGACATCAGTCCCATACAGGAGCCCTCAACATTACACTTCTCAGCTTAAGATGAACCTCACAAGCTCACGCTCAAAACTTTTCTGTTAGTCTATAAGGTGCCACAGGACCCTTCATTGCCGTTACAGATCCAGACTAACACGGCTACCCCTCCGATACCTCACTTATGATGCTGTTACAGATCCAGACTAACACGGCTACCCCTCCGATACCTCACTTATGATGGTGACTTGTACAGACTTTAAATAACTTTTTCTGATTATTTTTCAGTTCTTCGGAGGTGGACAGATAACAGGTAGGTTGTGATCACCCCTTGGCTAACACATCTGACACAAAATGCCTGTTATTGGAGTCTGGTTCTTGAAAAGGCCTAAGGCAGCAAAGGCATCTGAGTTCAAATTTGATGGGAGCTGAGTGCCTAATTCCCTTAGGCCCCATTGAGAATCCCAGACAGAATGTCAGAGCTCAAACCACCCCGGCCATAACAAAACCCCTGCTGCTGCTGGGGTGAGAGCCCCCCTTTCTGGTTCAATCACGCCAAACTGCAGCTTCCTCCCAACCCCGTCCTTAGCCCTGGGGGAAGTGGGGGAAGCACATGGAGTGGGATCGAGTTCTACCCCTGGGTTGGGAAAGCCCTTCAGGGGGCTCAGGAGTTGGAAATCTAGCCCAGCCCCCAGCATCTCCTGTGCCTTAGGGCTGACCCAGTTCTCCACCAGTGTTCCTTCTATTTTTTTCCACCTATGGGTGGAATAAATTTTGTAATGTGCACCAAGGCATGTGTGGATGTGCACCACCGGTAGAAACACAGGCTGCTGGCTGTGAGCGCTCTGCTAATCAGCTGGGCAGCACGAGAATCCCCAAGTGCTCAGCTTACAGGGAACACTGCTCCCCACACTGGCCTGGTTGTGTTCACCACTTAGAGCAGCTGAAGTTTTCTCCTGGTGAAGTACAATAGCCAGCCTGTGCCTTCCCAGCCCTGGCACTTCCAGATTGCCTGCCCCAAGCTGGGTTGTTGTTGAGGGTCAAAAAGTGGTTGGACAATGGCATAGATGCCACGTCAATGACTAGCACCAGCCAGAGCTGGTCAGCACATTTTTGAGTCATGAAAACTGATTTTTTCTTTTTTTCTGAAATGTGTCCATTTCAATTACACTTTTCTCAGGGAGGCTCCCTAAGAACCAAAACCCTCATAGTTAGACCCTTCCCGAAGGTTGTGGGAGACGTAAGTCCTAAATAAGACTGGCCATCACCACTACCTTGTAGAGCCAGATTCTCTCTCCGGATATGTGTCTTTGTTCACATATACACAGAGACACACCTTCAGCAGATGAAACTTGGGGATGGTCCACATCAGACTGTCTCTAGCTCAGTTGTCAAGCCCTCACCCAGTTAGTGTCTGATTCACGTTGGGCACATCTACATGGTTGCGTTCTTCAGGGATAAGGGAACTGGTGACAGAGGGGTTTAGCTGGCAGAACCACATCTACATAGCATGTTTACTGCTGGCAGCAGCCTGTGCTGGCAGTGAGCTCTCACATGGCTACGCTAATTCACTGTAAAAGCATGCAAATGGCAAACCATTTGCAATTTTTCAGAAACTTGCTTAGTATAGCATTGCTGGCAGCAGCAAGGGAGAATGCAGCTGTGTAGACGTGCACATTGGGTAGAGCAGAGATGGGCCCGGGGCCTTCCATGTCCCAGGGGAAGCCATACAGAAAGGGGTAGCTGCTAACCTCCTTGGTTACACTGTGCTTTAATTTTTCCACAGGGAACACAGTCCAAGTAAGAAGAGCACCGAGACCCCAGAAGATCAGCTTGAGTGTAAGATGCTGCTTCCCTCACTTCTTAGCCTGGTGTTTGGGTAAAAGGATGGGGAACAAAATGACCGAAGTGGGACCTACAGGGACTTCCCAGTGGGACTCTACTTAAAGCCGAGGTAGAAGAAGGAGATGGAATAAAGGTTAATTAGAGTTTGTTCTTAAATGCCAATTATTGGTAAAATGGGGTGTTGAAAAATTTGCATTTCCTCCCTGAAATTTCCAGAAAAAGTCTGTTTTATATTTCAACAAAAAGCAGGGGAATTGGAGAAAAACAATTTTGAAATCCATTCTTACTAAACAAAAAAAAAGGGTTGACATGAGTTCTCTGGCATTTCAGTGAGAGTTCATACCTGTACATTCAATGTCTTTCCTCAGATGCCATGATTGCTGGATTTGGCAGGGCCAGGCCTGAAGTAAGTGTAAGCATGAATGTTATTAATTTATTCACATTTATATAGTGCTTGCAAGAAGCAGACTGAATTGTATAGTTAAGTCAGCATTTTATAGCAGATTATATTGTCCAGAAAATGTTTAAATGTGAACCACATCAAACCCTTAAAACTGATTTAACTGTGGTTTGGGTCACTGCATCGGAACATATGGGCCATTGGCATTGTTTATTAGGGAAATCATTGTAATTATCATTCCTCAACCAGCCTCCTTCTTCCCCACATCAATTCAAGACAAGAAGAGCAGCGCAGTTTGAACTTCTCTGGTCCTGGACTCTCTGGTCTGGCAACATCTGTGGTCTGCCTTGAGCTGGGTTGCAGATGGCCAAAATATTACTCAAAAAGCAGACTGCAAAGCACTACAAGGGAATCTCATGAAACTGGGTGAATGGGTAACAAAATGGCAAATGAAGTTCATTACTGATAAATGCAAAGCAATGCGTATTGGAAAACATAATCCCAGCTACAAAATGATGGGGCGTAAATTAGCTGTTACCACTCAAGAAACAGATTTTGGAATCATTCGTCGTGTCTACACTACAAAAATTACTTCGAAGTAACAGACTTCGAATTCGAGCATCTACACATACTCTACTGCAAAGTTAAACGTCCAAATAGGGTACTACTCCATTCCCAGGAATGGAGTAAGGACTTCAAAGTTGGGCTCCCTTACTTTGAAGTTAACTTTGAAGTGAGGGAAAATGTGTGTAGACTCTCTGCTGGCTACTTCGAAGGGAGGATGCTGTGGTCCAGGAGGTACATGGGTGTGGACATAGCTGGCAGAGAACAGACAAACAGGTAACAATAGGCAAGACACTGACCCCAAAAGGGTGCTGTGGAAGCTGGGGGGACTAATACCTGAATGACCATTAAGAGGCACCCCACTAATGAGTCCTTCCCTGTTCCATCCCTTCACATAACACACAAACCAGGGAGTTGCCCAATGAAATCAATAGGCACTAGGTTTAAAACAAACAAAAGGAAGTATTTCTTCCTACAACATAGTCAACTGTTGCAGCCCATTGTGGCAGGTTGCTGTGAAGGCCATGACTATAACAGGGTTCGGTACATAAATTCACAAAGGATAGGGTCCATCTATGGCTGTTAGGCAGCATGGTCAGGGATGACAACCCCATATTCTGAGTGTCTTTAGCCTCTGCTTGCAAGAAGCTGAGAGTGGATGACAGGATGACTCACCCAAAGATTGCCTATTCATTCCGTCTGACACACCTGGCATTGGCCACTGTGAGTTAGATGGACCTTTGGTCTGACCCAGTATGGTTTTTCTTATGTTATTTGTGTAATAATAGAACACCCATGCAGTAAAACCCTCACGTGACTCTCTTTGGTGAACTAGACTGTAAGTAACAGCCTCAGGGGATCCCAGTAACCTTTATATGCTTCATGCCCACTTCCAATTTGCTGCAAGATGTCTGTGGGTTACATAACCCATCTGGGTTAATAGACCTACTTTGGCCATTTGTAGAATTGAATTATAGGGTGGGAAGAGACCCCAGGAGGTTATCAAGGCCAACCCCCTGCCAAAAGCAGGACTAATCCCAACTAAATCCATTCCAGCCAGGCATTTGTCAAGCCAGACTTATTGACCTCTAGAGGAAGGAGATTCTACCACCTCCCTCAGTAACCCATTCCAGAGCTTCACCACTCTTTTGGTGAAATAGTTTCTCCCAGTGCTTTTTCTCAGTACCAGCACCTTGACAGCCCCAGCCATGAGAATAGCTGGTGGGGGTGGGGGGACAGACAGCTGAGTAGTGGCTCTCTTTTTTTTTATCACAAAAAAACATGGTTCTTTCCTAATATCCAACCTCAACCTTTTCCAGCACAAACTGAGAAAATTGCTCCTTGTTCTGTCATCTGTCACCAGTGAAAACAGCCTCTCTCCATCCTCCTTGCAACCCCCTTCATGTAGTTGAAGGCTTTTAACTGAGACCACACAAATTCCCAGTTTTAAATGCAGAAGTCCTACAGACAATCCCCACATCCAATTCCCCAAGGGATTACACCCATTTTTATCCCCTTTTGCTCATGCATTTTTCTGCAGCCTTAACAGACTCATTTACACACTAGTAATACATGTGCTCATTTTCCACAGTGCTCAAAGGCCAGCAGAAACATGGAGGTGACCTACGCAACAGTAGCTCATTGCACAGCAAAAGCAGCAGGAAAAACAGAAGATGGCTTATGTCCTTACGGCACTGGTGAGCACATCTGACAAATACAAACCCTACTGGACGCTCATATGTGAACCCTTAGGGGTGGGACCCATGTCTCACAGTTGAGTGCTGGAATTAAAACTTCCCCAAAGTTCCAAGGCATTTAGATTTGATATTCTGGTTTGGTCCCATTCTAGAGATGCTGTTTTGATCTATGAAGGTTCTTACCCTACTCTTCCAAGGACAGTATTCCCTCTGGATTTCAGGTTGTGCCCTTGAATTGCTGTGCATGTTCATTCTGATGATGTTTCCGTCTCTCACCTTTTTTAGGTTTGGGTTTCTAATGCTATTTTCTGAGAAGACGGGCCCAAGGATCGGCTGTTGCAAACTGGATTTGTTTTCCTTTTTCTGCATCAGATTTTTTCCCCCTTTTTGGCAACATTTTCCAGCCCTCAGTGACTGATCAGCTTCAGAAGAAGAGCAGCTTATTTCCCCGAAGAACAGAATTTTGTTCCCTGTAATTCATATCGTTCAACCACTAGCTATGCCTTTATTGGAGCAAATAATATGTGAAAAATATTGATTGTCCCTGTTTCCTATTTAGCATTATATAACCATTTAATGCAGCAGCAGGGCCCGGACTTGGAGCTGGGCTCTAATCCTGGCTGTGCTGGATGGGTGACGTTGGTATCACAAACCTCCTCTGTGACTCAGTTTCCCCACCTGTGAAATCTGAAGAATGACACGCACCTCCTTTGTGATGTGCTTGCAGATCCAAGGAGGAAAAGCACTAGCTGCAAGACATCAGACCCAAGGCCAAGAGGAGGGGAGCACAAATGGGGAAACTGCCACAGGGCCCGATGATTCAAAGGGGCCCAGGACTCTGGCTCCTACTGTGGCTGTAGTGGTGGCTGGAGCCTCAAGCCCTTTAAGTTGCCAATGGAATCCCATGCACGTTGCACAGCTCTGGGCAGCTCATTGCCCATGGCACTGGTGAGGAGCACAGTGCTGGTGCACCTATAAGGTACCTAATAGGTAATAGATATGCAGGGCTCTCGATGTGGGGAGGTCTGGGGATCCCAGCCTCTGCTGCTGCTACTGTGGCAGTGGTGGAGGTCTGATCCCCAGGCCCTTTAAATCAAAGGCTGAGCACCATCTGAGCAGCTCTGAGGGCTGGGAAGGGTGTGCCGCAGGCTGGGAAGCATGTACCGCAACTGGGGAAGTGCAAAGGGCTGGCTGCCTTCTGTTACCCCACCCCCCTTTCTGGAGCATGGAGCCAGGGTCCCATCCACCTGGCCCAGGGGCCTGGGAGGCTGTCAGCTACCCTGCAGACATGCATGCTGATGGGCACTTAGCAGGATTCACAAAAGCTTCCAAGTGCCTAATCCCAGTAGATTCCAATGCAAATTAGATGCAGAGGTGCTTTTCAAACTCCCTGCAGCTTCCCATCTGCATCTCTAGGTACCTAAGTACCTGT
This sequence comes from Carettochelys insculpta, assembly GCF_033958435.1. Classification (NCBI taxonomy): domain Eukaryota; kingdom Metazoa; phylum Chordata; order Testudines; family Carettochelyidae; genus Carettochelys; species Carettochelys insculpta. Next base: position 16,351,314 of record NC_134158.1, on the reverse strand, counting down.
GACCCTCTGGCCCCCAGTGTGACCCCCCACTGTGGCCTGAAATGCTGGAGTGGGACAGGGGTTGGGCACTAGGTGGGTTGGATTTTGCTCCCCAAAAATGGATGAGCTGCAACTCATGAGAAAATTCAGCAGCCATAAGGGAAGCTGTGAGCATTTAACTGCAGGAGTGCAACACACACGCTATAATCCTCCCAGTTATTGCCCCACTGGAGGAGCAATGACAGGTGCTCCTTACCAGTGCCCAGTCCCTGGGTCCTTATCTTCCTGCAGGGGTTCAAAGTCCTGCAACAGTCTCTCTGGGATTTGGCACTTATAGAGGAAATTCCTGGTGAGCAGAGAGCTGCAGCCAATGGCAAATAGTTCAGTAATCAGGGAAATAGAGGGCAGTGCAGCCTAAATTCTGAATGCCTCTGAGCAGAGGCTGGGATGATAGAATTGGAGATAGGGCTGCTGTGCATTTGAATGAGATATGTTGCGAGAACTGGTGACTTAATAGATTTCTTCCGTTGGCTGATAATTATGAAGACAGCAGGACTAGTTCCAAATTTTCCATCTAAACTTTTATCTGCCAGAAAACTAGATTTCCAGCTAAACAAAAAGATTTGCAAAAAATTGTCTGTTTTCCTCCAACATTTTCACTTCTTTTTTGGAATACCCAGTGCCCGAAAAGCAAACATAATCAGCCAAAATTAAAAAGTATATAGCACAAAACAATTTGTTGGGGTTTTTGTTTGTTTGTTTCTTTGTTTGTTTGCTTGTTTGTATGCTGTTTTTGGCCAAATTTTTCTGACTTTCAGTTCCAAAAAAAACAAGAATATTTTGGTTCAGAAAATTTACAAGGTTTTGTATTTGATTTTGTTTTTGGTTTTGTTTTACAAATGAAAATTCAACATTTTACAAGGTGGGGGAAAGAAATTCTGAACCACTTTTATAAGATGTAAAGAGAGACTGGACATTTTTACAGGCAACGAAAAGATCTGGAGATTATAATAGTTTGCTGCTAAACCAAAGAATATGGAAGAGATGTTACAGGTCATGTGTCAGGGCTTAAATGAACTTCTAACTACCTGGGTTCAGAGTGGGACCTTTAAGGGGAAAGTATAGCTCAGTAACAGCACAGAACACTGAGAGCCAGGACTGGTGGCTGGAAACAAACTTTATGGGACCACAGGAAACTTGGCCATGCCTGTAAATGGACATTATCTAACTAAAATCATGCTGGATGATGGATTTTACCTGACTAGAGAGGTACAACCTGTACCATAGTTAGAATCTAGTTCACACCCTCCACATGTATTTGTGGGTGACCCTAATGCCACCAAAGGTTCTTTGTGTGTCTGAAGCAGCCATTTGTGGAGTCCTCAGATGAACATTTGCAAAGGCATTTTAGCTAACTCCAATTAACTGGCAATCAGGTCCCCCAAACCTAGGTGGGACACGCTGAAAGAAGTCAGTGCGCTTCAGTGGTGTAATGGTTTGTGCTCCAGCTCTGAATCCAGCAACAGGCGTGTGAGTCTCAAGCCAGGTCTACACTAGGAAATTAATTCAGTGTGACTATGTCACCTTGGGGGGGGTATAAGAAACTCAGTGCAGTTAAACCAACCAAATCCCCAGGGTATGTAGTACCAAGGCAATGGAAGGTGAGTTAACTGTATCAGTGGTCGATCCCAGGATTTAGCAGTGTCTTCACTGATGTGCTACAGCACCCCAGATGCAGGATTTTAAGCACAGAGCTGCTCTCTGGGGGAGTTCTGTGTTTCACAGCCTGACCTCCTGGGTCCTTCAACATTGTACAGCTGAATGTCTCAGATGGGTGTTATGGGCAATGGAATGTCCGGGTTTGGGTGACTGCATTCAAATGGGGAGAACTGTGTGGTTTTATACCTTAAAATGAAGGGTTCAAAAGCCTTATTCAACCGACTGCTGGTACATAATTTTTCCCTTTTACTCATGTCTGGTCTTTCAATTTCATTATCAGAGCTAACCAGATCACAGGGCTGGGCTGGGCTCAGCTGGCTGATAGAATCCCATGTTTGCACAGCAAATAATCACTGCTGCAGCTAATTCAACGACAAGAGAAACAGAAGAAGAGGGGTCTAGGAGCAAGGCGATAGGATGGGGCAGCAGGTTGGCTGGTCTTTCTTCCTGGGTCTGGGAGAGGAGTGAAGACTAATGGATAGAGAGAGGAAAGGGGTGGAAGCCAAGACACCTGTGTTTTATGTCTGGTTAGAAAAGGAAGAGAGACCCAATGGGTTAGCAAAGGCGGGGTGGGAGCCAGGACTCGGGGGTTTCATGGGATTGTTCATAAATTATATAATGCTTGGCAGGGGCCAGGGGAGTCTGTGATATTTCATGTTTGTTTCAGTATTACAAAATGTTGAGGGTTCTTGAAAACTGTCAGACAAACTGTATGTAATGTATGGACAAACCCTAACCCTAGTTCTTGGACTTGCAGTGGAGCAGGTTTAGTGATTAGAGCAGAGCTTAACCTCCTACCCCCAGCTCTGGGAGGGGAGTGCGGTCCAGGGACCTCAGGTGAAAGCTCAGAACCAGGGTCTCTGGCCCGGGGGTGAGCCCAGGCAGACAGCGCTGTGACACAAGGGGTGGGGAAGAAGCCAAACCAACGAGGGACTCAGACAAGCCCTAACTTGGACCCCAGAGGGGCAGGGGTGAGTCAGAACAAATAGCCAGGAGTGGGGAGCAGAGCTCTGGCACCATCTAGAAGGGAGAGGGAAGCCCAGCTACGAGCCAGCATGGCCCTGATCGCCAGCCCTGGGGCAACAGCTGGAATGGGGAAAAAGTATCCTGGGAGGTTTCCCAGCAACCCCACAGCCTGGCTCTAGCCTAGGGATGAGTGAGCCCCCTCGTGCGCAAGCCTCTTTCCCACCAGAGGCAGACAGGGACTGGGGAACTGCAGTCCGGGTGAGGAGGCAGGGAGGGTGAGAGGCTGCCTGGGCCCAGGTGAAAGGCAGAGGCCCTGGTCACATCCCAGGTGGGGAGCAGGGAGACAGACAGAGAGGCAGGAGGCTGCTGTTCCCTGTTATTGCCAGGTTGCTGAGCTGTGCAGCATCCCTGCTTATGGGGCCTGCTCCTGGGCAGACCTCAGCCCAGGCTCTGCTATGCTCTGGGACTGGGAGTAGGGTCCCATGAGTAAGTTTCCAGCTGGGTGGAGGAGATCTATGATATTAACCTCTACTGCCCATGGGGGGGCCAGGCAGTACTGCAGGTAGACACATGCTGGGGCCTGAGTGTTTGAATTTCACACACTGAGGACCAAGTCATTCCCCGTCCTCTCCCACCACCCCCGCTCTGTGTGCAGCACCCCCCTGTCCAGCCCAGGGGCCATGGCTGTGGAGAACCCCTTTGTTCTCAAGGGGAGCTGCACTCCTTAGCATCCAAGAAGAAATCAACCCTGCACAAATTCATACGGCCGGTTTATTGCAACGGGAATAAACACGCTGATGTCTGCTGCAGTGTCTATAAAACGCCAGATAAAGGAGGGAAGTGGTGGTGAGAGAGGCTAAGAGCGATGCAGGCAGAGAGCATTGAGTGCTGGGGAACAGGGAAGAGCAGGGCGGGGTCTGAAGACAGAGGCATGGAGCAGAAAGACTTTCCCTAAAACTTTGCAAAGTTCTCAGGCTACCAAGTGATTAGCCCACCAGCCTCTTCGGTGCCGGTCATTTCACAGTCAATGCAGACCAGAAGTGCAGGCTGGGCCATGCATTTCTGAAGCTGGAATGTTAGGTCGGCCTGCCACAGCTTTTGCTTATGGTAGCATATGTTGTGGTCTCATTTTCCTGCACCTGAGGATGCTGTAAAACAAAATAAAACCTTGTTATTCATCTGCTAACCCCAACAAAAAGAGATCGACACAGTTGCAGAAAAGCCCGTTGAAGAGCGCTTCAGACAACTTAGCCAGTTAGAATGTGGAGAAAAAATGCTAATGTGCATGGACTTGTTTGCATCTCACAAGTTCCAAATGGCTCCTTTTAAATTTTTTTCCACAATTTGCCATTAATTTTTCTCAACAGATGTTCTCAAAATCATTATTTTTGTTTACTTGAAAGCCCACCTCTCAGTCACAAATATTTAGTGACTACTTGGATATAAGTGCTTCACAAATTTTGGCAAACAGAATAGAAACTTTCAGGAGAATCATGTAATTTTGTAATAATTTTCATTTTTTCTACAAAAAATGCTTTTTCTTAAAAAAAATTCATTCAATTCAAAGGAGCAGAGGCAGGGGCAGGCAGGGATAGCAAACTGGGCTTGTCATTTCCACGTCAGTTAGGAATAACAATTGCAAAAGCAGAAGGTCCGGGCAGGACGCAGGTGCTGCTGGATGACTCCATGCAGGAGCGTAGACCAGACCATCACATAGATCCCTTGCATGTTACAGTCTCTGAGGCAGCTCCCTACGCCCAGACAGACAGACAGACGAATACTAATTCCAGCTCACGCGCCCAGCACTGGGCTAAACCTGCTGCTTTCCAGCACTCAACAGTATCTCATGGTGCAAATTCCCCTTGGGATGTCCCAGAACCTGTGACTGAAATTCAGTCACAGGATTCGGCCGACACCACAACTCACCGTGGCTGCACCAAACTTGCCAATGGTGGCGTCTGGGGAGAAAGTGAACAGAGAGTGGAGGCGTAAATTCTGCTGCCTGGGAACACCACCCACAGCCCACCACTAGACACCCAGCATCCCCTGGGGACTTGCACTCTGCCCCATATCCTCTCCTATATCTGCACAGCCAGTTGTGAAATACTAGGATAGGACTGAAGTGCTGCCATTGTTTTGCTTGTTACCTAGATCAGATTCAATCCAGATGCCACCACTGGGAAACAAAACTTAGAGATTAAGGTGCCATCTGGCAGTCCTCACAGCTCCAGCCTCAGGCAAACAACGAGAATCACCAGCAACTGGCAAAGAGTGGTCAGGAAAAACACTGACCATGGGAAATCGATAGCTCTTAGGCTTGGTCTATACTAGGCAGGTAAGTTGATTGCAGATACGCAATTGTAGCCCCAGCAATTATGTAGCTAGAATCAACTTATCAGCAATCAACTTACCTGGTCATCCTCACGGAGGGAGGTCGACGGGAGAGTTTCTCCGGTCAACCTTCCTTACTTCTTGTAATAGTGAGGAGTACAGAGGTTGACTGCCAACCCCAGAGAGACTGATTTCACATGTTTCTACCAGGCTCACGAAATCAAACTCCAGAACATTGACACTGAATGGGTTGATCTCCTGGTAAGTATAGACAAGCCCTTAGACTTCACAGCCTCCGGCCCCTAGAACTCACTCGCCTCATCTGGTTCTAATGCTACTTGTTCTGCAAGCTGCTGGCAAAGGCAACGGGGCTATAGGGTACACGCACCCTCACCAGCACACTGACCACCCAGCTTGTGATGATCCATACGCCCTGAGCCTTAACAATGAAAATGGGAACCAGCAGGTTCTTACATTGAATCACATCATCTGTGCCCATGTTCTCAGTGCTGTTGCTTAGACCTTGTTCCCTGGGAAAACAAGAGCGAAACCCATCAGTTCAGCTGGGAATCTCTCAGCGTCTGTGCTGCACACTCTGTCTTCAGGCAGGGAAGTGTACACAGGGACCACTCTCCCTGGTTAACTGTTTCTCAGACTGGATTATGGTCCTCTCAAATGGCACAGAGATAAGAACGGCCATACTAGGTCAGCCCAAGGATCCATTTAGCCCAATAACCTGTTTTTGGGCTGCTGCCAGCGCTGATGCTTCAGAGAGACTGAACGGAAAAGTTCAGTTCTGGAGTGTCCCATCCTCTGCTGTCCAGTCCCATGTGGTGATCAGAGCCTCAGGTGTCTTGGCTAATAGCCACTGATGGACCTATGTCTCGGAACTTATCTAATTCTTCTATGAACCAGGTTACACTTGACCCCAAGGGAAAAGCAGTTTCCCATGTACATTTTGCAGTACGTGAGCTTTTAGCCACAGGTGATAACTGGTCTCACTCACAGGGAGCCATCACGTCCTCTCACCTCCTGTGAGTGCTCCCGGTGTCTCCAAGGGGGTGGCCCGGCTCACACTGGGGCAGTGATCTACACCAACAGCTTGAAATCTGTGGAGGTTCAGTAGCACAAAGTGGAGCACATCCCAGGTGTGCAGGGACTGTACTGCTAATACAGGACTTCTGGTCTCTGTGCAGAACTCCCAGCGGCGGGGGATTGGATGGTTTCAGGGAAGTCCTGGCCAAGCCCCTATTCCCAAGCCTCACCCCCATCCAATAATAGGGTGAAAAAACAGGAAGAGATTGGCTGGGCAGAGAAATGTCCTGGCTCTACCCCCTTTCCCAGGACACACCCCTATGCCAGCCGCTGGGCTGGGGCTAGCCTGGGTGTGGCTATGGAGGAACTGCTCCACGCAGAACTCTGCACAGGAGAGACCTCACTTTGGCGGCAGTCGGTGCAGTGCTCAGTGACCCCCCCCCTTCCCCCACCAGGAAATGAGCTGGCACAGCAATTCTATACCAGGGTCCCATAGCATCAGCAATGGCGGGGCCAAGACGCAGAGGATGGAGCTGCTGTTCTCCCAGCCCCTGGCCCTGCTCAGAGTAGAGCCCTGAGACCATCCCCTATTTAACAGTCGGCAATGGAGCTGGTAGATGGGGAGATCTCTGCCTCATGGAAGCAGCACAGCCCTGGGTCTGTTTTGTAATGCACCCTGCTTGCAGCTGCATGGCAGATGCTGCTCTGGGCTGCAAGTGCAGCCAGGTCATGGGGATGGGGTAGCTGAGAGGAGAGGAACCAGCCCTGCAAAGAGGATCTTATAATGAAGTGAGCACACACAGGGAGGGAACTGCGGCTAGGTCTGCGCGTCTGTATATAGCACAAACAGGGCAGGTCTTTAGATGCGGCGGCAACCACAGCTCCATCTATATTAGTTACAGCAGCTCGTATTTTGGCTCTCTCCTCCAGCTATTCTGGCTTGTTCTTCTTTAAAATGTGCCTTCGAGTTTGGCCTCCTGGTGGGGTATTTGCAGAGCTGGGCCCTACAGAGCCATGGATAGTCAGGCCAGAAGGGTCAATCGTTGAGTTCCTCCAGAGCGACCCCCTGCGTCACCCAGGCCTGCGCATCTCACCCACTGACCCAGGCATCCCACCCATAGCTTGTGATCAAATTAGAGTCTTTTGGTCACAATCATTTCAACTTATGCAAATGCTGGAAAAATCTCTGATGTCATAGAGCCATGAAATCATCATGGACAAAGTTTGCAGAGGACACAAAAATCAAGGGGAAGTTTGATAATGAAGAACACAGGTCAGTGATTCAAAACCACTTACATCAATTAGTAAATAGGGAGCAGGGAAACAATATGTGTTTTAATATGGCTAAATGTAAATGTGTACCTCCAGGAACGAGCAGTGTTGGCCTTACAGCTGTGGGCAGAAGTCATGAGTGTGGTATCATGACAGGTATCTTGCTCTATTCAGTGATGATAATTGTTCCGTTGTGTGTGTGTGCTCCCCCTGCATGTTTCACTCGCTCTGCACAGATAGCCAGCCCAACAGACTCCAAGAGAAACCCCAAAGATCACAAAATTAGATAAGGGATGAGGGCACCGAAAACTTTCAGCTCTTTGTTGAGAAACGGAAACCTGAAAAGGAGTATTTTCAGCCAAAAACAAAAAAACAAACAAAAGAGCATGAAAAGTTCTGGTTGTCATCAGCCACTGCAGTTTCTGCCTCCCGCCCTTTGTTCAGTTTCCAAAAAACAATTACTTTAAGATGGATACATTTTTTGTTTTAATGAAAACATTCAACATTTTCCAAAGGAGGTAGAATTCTAATGCAACCACAGATTCTCCGTCTGTTTGAAGCAACCATTTGTGGGGTGTCTAGGTGAACATTTGCAAAGATGCATTAGCAAACTTCAGTTAACTGACAAACCAAGAATTGCATCTGGTCCCCAAACTCACGCCAGGATATAGAGAAAGAGGACAATGCACTCCCACGGTGTAAATGGCTGTGCTCCAGCTCTGAATCCAGCAACTGGACTGTAAATCTCAAGATAGATCCACACTAGAAAATTAGATCATTTGAGTTTTGGGTATGAAAAATCCACACTGAAGTCCAATATAAATACACCATCCTACCCTCACCCCCACCCCCCGCCGCCAGGGGCAGACAGCACTAAGACAATAGATTAACTATGCCAATGATAGAAGCTCTCGCATCAGTATAGTGATGTCCTCACTGAAGCTCTACAGCAGCAGCATTTACATGCAAGTCTCCCCTCAGGCTTTCACAGCCTGATTTTACTGTCCTCTCAGAACTGCGTGGCTGAGCCTCTCAGAGCCGTTCCAAGGGCAAGAGATCAGCTGGGTTCCTGTCACTGAGCAGTGGGTTTTCCACCAGATAATTAAAAATTCAAGTATCTTATTCATCTGACCACTGCTAAGTAGGATTCCATTTTTACTCATGCCTGGCTGTTCAGTTCCGTCCTCGGAGCTATGAAATGCACAGGGCTGGGCTGGGCTGGGCCAGGCTCAGCTGACAGCTAGAGTGCCCCATTTGCACAGCTAATGGCCACTGCTGCAGCTCATTCAAAAGGGGAAAATAAAAAGCCAGGTCTGGGAGTGAAATGATAGCAGCAGACTCAGTTGCATTCCTGGCACTGGGAGGGCAGTGGGAACCAATGGTCAGAGCAGGTGCGCAGTGGAGTAGGAGGGGAGCCAAGACTGCTGAGTTCTACCCATGGCTCGAAAACAGAGTGAAACCCAAGGGGTCTAGAACAGGGACTTGGGTCCAGGGCTCCTGTATTTCATGGGGCTGTTCATAAACTACCCAATGCTTCACCGGCAGCATCCGTAATGCTGCATGTTTGTTGCTGTGTTACAAAGTGTTCTGGGGGAGCTCGGAAATCACCCAAAAATGTGTAATGTAATTTATGGACAGTCCCTAACGCTAGCTGTGGGACTTGCAGGGCTGTGGGGTCTGGTGGTGAGAGCAAGCGGTTGGGAGTCAGGGCTCCCCTGTCCTACCTCCAGCTCTGGGAGGAGAGTGAGGTCCATGGGCCTGATGTGAAAGCTCAGAGCTAAGGTCTGTGGCTCAGGGGTGAGCGGCGCCTGCCCAGGCAGACAGTTCTATGATACAAAGGGAGAGGAAGCAGCCAAACCACAGGAGAGACTCAGACAAGCCCTAACCTGGACCTTGGGGGTGGGGCACTCAGAACAAACAGCCGGGGCAGTGGGGCTCTGGTGCCATCTAGAGGGGTAACGGAGTCGAGCTGGGAGGCAGCATGGCCCTGACCACCATCCCTGGGGCTGCTGGCGTGGGGTAGAAATGTCCTGGGAGGTTCCCCAGCAAACTCACAGTCTGGCCCTGGGGAGGGGATCAGTGACTCCCCCAGCTGCACACCCCACCCCCGGAGTCAGGCCAGGAGTGGGGGAGGTGCAGGCCTGGTGAGGGGGCTGGCAGTGATGAGGGGCTGCCTAGACCCAGGAAGGGGGAGCTGACCCCAGCTGCAGGGCAAAAACCCTAGGCATGCCCCAGGTGAGGGCAGAGAGAGAGAGACAGAGAGGCAGGAGGCTGCTGCTCCTTATTGCCAGGCTGCTGGGCCGTGCAGCCTCCCTGCCCATGGGGCCTTCTGCTGGCCAGGCTTCAGCCCAGGCTGGCTCTGCTCTTGGACTGGGATTAGGGCCCCACAAGGAAGTTTCTGGCTGGGAGGATGAGAGCTCTGAGATTAGGCCCCTGCTGCCCATGTGCCAGCCAGCTGCTGCAGGGAGACCAACACTTGGGCCTGGGAGTTCGAGTTTCATACCCTGAGGACGATGGGGTGTTTGGAGAGCTTCATCTGTCCCCCCGTGCTCTGTACCCAGCCTCCTCCTGGCTGGCCCAGGCCTGTGAGGAGCACTTGGGTCATGGCTGGGCAGAACTCCATTGTTCACATCCCGGGGAGCCAAAGTGCCAAGAACATGCATAAGAATCACCATTGTACCAATTCACAGGGAGGGTTTATTACCATGGGAATAAACACACTGACGTCTGCCCTGGTCAAACAAAAAAGCAGTCCTGGAGCACCTTAAAGACTAATGATGTCATTTATTAGGAGATGGATTGGCAACCAAAGAGCAGGTCAGGATATGGACAGGTCTGACAAGAGACATGAAGCAGAAAGACTTTCCTTAACACTTTACAAAGTTCTCAGGCTACTCAATGATTAGCCCATTGGCCTCTTCATTGCCTGTCATCTCAGAGCCAGTGCAGACCGAAGGTGCAGGTTGGGCCACGTGTTTCTGAAGCTGGAGCATTAGCTGGGCCTGCCACGGGCTTTCCCTACAATGGCGTATGTTGCGGTCTCCGTTTTCTGCACATGAGGAGGTTTTGAAACAAAAATAAAATCCTCTTGTTGATCTGCTAACCCCAAAACCCAACAGACATTAACACCCAAACAGAAAAGCTCTTTGAAAGGCTCTAAGGCAAAGCAGCTCCTCAGAATATGGAGAAATAATTTTGCACAAACAAGCACACGGATTTGTTTCCATCTCACTGGTTTCAAGGTGAATACATTTTTCTTTTTTTAATTTTTGCCTGATTTGCCATTCCTTTTTATCAGCAACAAATTTTATCAAAATCATTCATTTTTTTGACTGAATCCATGTCTCTAATCACTTTGCTATAAATTTTCACCCAATTTTTGCAAAGAGAATACAAAACATCAGAAGAATTACGCAATTTTCGTAAAAATTTTCATTTTGGGGGGAAAAAGGTAATTTTTCTACAAAATATCTTCTGTTCAAAAGCTTTCTATCAGCTGTAACACAGAGGCAGGGACAGGCAGAGATAGAAAACTGGGCATAAAGAAAGAAAAGCCTTGTCATTTGCTAAAAGCAACAGAGTAATTGCAGAAGCAGAGGTTCTGTGCAGGATGAAGGAATCGCTGGGTGAGACCCTCCAGGAATGCAGACCAGAGGACCACAGCAATCCCTTCTGTATTACAATCTCTGAAGCAGCTCCCCCAGCCCAGCAGGACAGAGAGAGGACAGCAGATCCCAGCTCAACACCCAGCACAGGGCTCAGCCCTGCTGCATTCCAGCATTGGACAGTGTCTCATGGCACAAAATCCTGCGGGGGCATCCCAGGTCCTGAGCCTGAAAGTCACAGTAAGGATTCAACCAGCACCGCAACTCACCCTGCCTGCGCCAAACACACTGATGGCAGCATCTGGGGAGAAAGCAGAGAGCGGGGATCAAGAAGGGGAGTCAGTGCTGCTCCCTGGGAGAGCTCCCCACACAGATTCACCTGCTGCTTGACCTAGGCGTTCAAAATGACACATTCTTGCACAACCCCAGCGGCTGGACACAGCTTTAGCCTACATCCTGGAGGGAGTTGTTCACACCAGCTCCCCCAGCATGACCAGCTGAGTGCTGGCTCGCGGTCACAGCACCTGCTGTCCTGCTGAACATGAGAAATTCCCCTCCCCGGCCCGACTGGCTCCTGAACTGGCCACATTTTATTGCTGTGGCTTGTTCTAGCTGGGGCTGGGTTGCAAATGGAAACTGCAGTGACATAAACACAAGAAGCAGCAGCCTGGGAGGCCCAAAATAAGCCGGTGCTGGGGCCCTTGGACCACATAAAGGTTTCACTGAGGTGTCGGCTCTAACTGTGTCACTGCGGCTGCAGGGTGTGAGTGAGAGCTGAGATGTGGATGCCAATTACCATTATTATTATGATTTAATCTGTCTGTGGGGGTAGCTCCTACAGAGCACAGCAGGTCGGGTCCCACCATGCCAGGCTGTAGGACAGTGTGAGACAAAGGGGAAGTCGCCAGCCTGTGATATACAGGAGCTGAAATTAGATTCTCACAAGGGTCCCCGATAGTCTGTGAATAACAGCACAGGGGTAGATTTAACTGTTCCTCAGCACAGGCACCTGGCTTTCACTCCCCTTGAGGCTCCTTCCAGGCCTCCAGCTCGCTAACCCTATGACCTCCCCCTTCAGACATGGAGACCGCCCCATTCATCAGACCCCGGGCAGTGAATCGGGGTCAGTGGGAACAGAACCAGAGCAGACACAGGCCAGTGCAGGGAGCCATGCGAGGGTGTTGTCCAGAGGGAGAGTATGGGGCAGGGGGAGTCACAGCGCAGCCACACAGTTTTTGGGGTATCAGCAGGGGACCATGGCTGTGTGGGTTTTGTGTCTGCTCCTGGCAGGCCATTCTGCCTGCACACAGGGCATCAGGTCTTACCCACACGCAAGTGGTAAGGGGAAAGATAGGTCCTTACACTGGATCTGCTCCTCTGTGGGCACGGGCTCGGTGCTGTGGTTTGGAAGCTGTTCCCTGTAGAAAGCAAGTGTGAAACATGGGTGTGGTGGGGTATTGCTCTGGGTTTGTCGTGCACACACTGCCCCTGGACAGTGAGTGACACACAAGCTCCCTTCCCAGCAAGCAGGTCTCAGCCTTCACTAGACACTGACATGGACACAGGCCAGGCAATCCCAATGGATCCTCAGGGGATCTCCCCACATTCAATCCCTGTTCTGCTCAGCAGGGAACATTCCAGGACAGCTGAGAACTCAATCCCCTGCAACCCCAGCATCAGACCCTGGGGACCTGTTCAGAACCACAACAACCCCAGGCAAAGGTCTCCTACCTTGGATGTCTCTGTTTAGGTGTGACTGAAAGAAAAAAAAAGGCAATTACAGTTGGCAGCACCTCCTGCCCGAACAAGGGATGGCATCTGCCATGCTGTGGCCTGGGGCTGGTCCCTGCACGATCGTTGCAGTGAACTTTTCAGGGCTGCCAAGGGATTCAAAAGCCCAGGTGCCAAGTTAGTGTATCCAAATCCACTGTGCAGCTTTGTCAACCATGGCCCTAACATACCTCACCGGAAAAGCCCCCTGGAGCTGAGCAGGCTTCCAGAAAGTTGTGAGCAGCTGCGCCCTGTATGATGTATTCACCCCTCTGCTGGGGCCCAGGATGGACTGTAGGGCATGTGTCAAATTGCCCATGGGATTGGGGAGCTTCAGCCCAGTGTAAGGCCAGAGCACTTCAGCTCCTAACTTCCCTCAGCAGCTTTTGAAACAGCCTCCTAGACACTTGGAGCAGCATTTCTGAAAGCCCCAGAGTGACTAGGCCCCCTAAGTGCCAGTGAAAACCATTGAATGTAGCTGCCTTCATTCTGTAAGCTCACTGAGAAATGCTCCCCGTGGTCTCTCCCTGACATGGCCATGTTCGGCTTTCCAGCTGGGGCTGAGGTCCCTGTCACCTACCTTTCTTCACCAGCAGGTAAATCAGTGGTGCCAGACACAGGACAGAGAGCCCCACGATTCCTGTAACAGCCAGTGGGCCCAATGGCCTTCCTGGGAAAACCAGATCAACATGAGCAATCCTGTGGGAGCCGGCACTGAAGAGTTTTTACTGCCAGTCTCCCCACACCAGGGTGTTGAGCTGACAAAGAGTCACTTCTAGGCTCTGGCTAGGACAGGTCCAGCCATGGCCAGGCCCACATGGGCGTCTGTGCTCCCGGTGCCTGCCCAGGCAAAACCTGACAGCAAAGCCACCGCAACAGACAGCCAGGCAGGGATGGAGCGAGGGGATGTCACAGACATGGTGCATATTCAGCACATAACGGACACGGAGAAATTGACACACAGAGATGGGGCTAAAGGAATGTAGAGGACTACGGAGCCAGGACAGTTGCTTTCAGGGCTAGTTCTTCCTTCCCCCACCCCCGCATGCCCAAGGCCTTTCTCCAGGAGGAGCAGATTGAGGAGACGTGGGAAGGAGCTACATGCTCTCAGGCTAGTTCAGCTCTGGAACAGGCTTCCAAGGGAGGCAGTGGAATCCCCATCATGGAGGGATTTTAAAACCAGGTTGGACAAACCCCTGTCAGGGATGGTCTAGGCCGTGCCTCAGCACAGGGGGCTGGACTAGGTGACTTCTCAAGGTCCCTGCCAGCCACTTATTTCCATGACTACGTTCCCAACAAAGGCTTCCTTGGCTGGTAAGGGGAAGGGATCCGCTGTAGCAGCACTGCATGCATCCCTAAGCCCTGCTCTCATTGCTCTTTCAATATGTGATGTGTCTTTCGAGATTCAGTGTTCTAGAGCTGCCCTAGCAGCTGGGAAGGTCACCTGATGGGCAGGAAGAGGCCTGAAAATCTAGGCCCTGAAGCTGGTTTAGAACATGATTTATTTTGTTTTCTGCAGAAAATTGTAATGAAAAAGGGCTTTAAAGGTTGGCTTTGTCGACATTTTTGGTGGGAAAATGTTGACTTTTCCCCAAAAACCCTTTTTTGATTGTTTGTTTTTGTTTTCAGGGAGTCGGCAATCACTGAAAAGCAACGCATTGTCAGCCAAAGAGTGAAATATTTTCGCTTTTCAACTTACTGGCCAAATATAAAAATGGAAGATTTCCAAGGAAAATTAAATTTTGCCTCAAGACTCTTCACTTAGTTGAAGCCTCAACTTTTCCTTGGAAGAAAAGTGTTGATGGTATTCCTCATAGATCTCCTGTGCAGCCCAACCCTCACGCCACCCCGGGAGACGATGGTAGCTGGGAGCTGGGCAATGAAAGGAGGGAGCTCTGGGGAGACAAACTAAGAGTCTTCTGTAGCCCTGGTCACCCCTGTTTACTTTGGACTCCCCCAAACTCTCTGCTGCAGGGCAGGTTGAAGAGCAACACTCAACAGGGAACCCTCAAGGACAAGATGAGAACAGAGGCCCCCTTCTTGCTCAGCATATGGGAGAGGAGTTGTCGAATTAGTGCCTCATACGCAGCCCAAAGCACTCAATGGAAATCTTTCCACCCCCTCCAGTGGGCCATTAGAGAATTCAAATTATTCAAATTATTTACCATTGGGAGCTGGCTTTTCCCCAAAGCTGTCACTACTGGTATGCTCAGTGTCACTGGAGGGAACAGTCCTGCCTGGGGAATAAACACACTCAGACTCACAACATGTTGGTCTGGTTCAGCTGCCTCCTAAGATACAAGGAGTCCGATACATGATAAATCCCAGAGGCGATCACACTGGGGAAATTTTAACCACAATGAACCAGTGTAATCATGGTGACTGTATCTGTGTCAGTGGGCCTGATCCCCAGCTGGTGAAATCAGTATCACTCCATTGCAGTCAGTGAGCCAGATTTCAACTGGTGTTATAACAACAACAGTCAATAATAATGCACTAGCTCCTGTAGGCCAAATCCAGGTCTCACTGTGCTGGGAGCATTACAGACTTGATATGTATTAGTCCAGGTTCCAAAGTCAAAACCTGGTGGGTGAATGAGACAAACAGGCCAAGTTGGGGCAAAAGTAATTTAAATTTCTTACTGGTGCTGTCCTGTGGCAACCCTCTCTTTTAGGGGGGCTCAGGGCAGGAGCTTGGAGGGTGTAGGAGATCAAGGCAGTGGCTGGCAATGAGGAGAGGTGCAGGACATAGGGCAGAGGGCTGTGCCAGAGTCAGAGCACGTGGTTGTGGAGGGGACTCAGGGCAGTGGTGTCAGGGTGCAGAGTCAGGGCAGGGGTGTGGTGGGTGCAGAAGGACTCAGGTCAGAAGATTCGGGGGAGGGCTCAGCGCAGGGTGTTTGGAGGAGCTGAAGGCTAGAAGTGAGGCCACCATGTTGCCTGGCTGCCAGATCCCCAGGGGTAGCCAGGGAGTGACCACCTAGCCAGGGCAGCACCTGCACGCTGGGGCTGTGGGTGCTATGGCTCTACTGCCCAGGGGCTGGGAATGCTGGGTCATGCTCACTGGAGCTGAGACCTCATCCCCCTGTCCCCAGACATCTGGTGCTGAGGTCGGAGGCTCCTGGCAGGGAGGAGGGTTACCAGAGGACAGTACCTGTAAGAAGGGAGGGGGAAGGCTCTGGTGGCTGAACCCCACATAACTCCAAAATTCCCGACACCAGCCAGCTGTTCTCCTCCCTCATCTCACATTGTGGGGGGGTCCAGCCACTCACCTGAAACATTCAAGGTCTGGGGGAGACTCAGACGAGAATTCTTCACCTGGTTCTGGTTGGTCCTGTACTGGTACATGCATCTAAGCTGGCCTGAGCGCTGCACAGAGATGCCATACTTGTACAGTGACTGGCCAGGCATGGTTAATTGGCTGGAGAGTTGTTTTCCATTCTGACAGAAAATGACTAGCTCAGCTAAACCGATGGGAGGTAGGGAACACTCAGCCAAGATGGAGTCCCCTACCTGAGCAGAATAGTAGCTCAGGGACAAAGTAGGAGAAGGGAAGTCTCCTACAACAAGAAAAAGAGATTAAGGGTACATCTACTGCAAAATCCTCACACAGCAGCAAGTCTGGGAGTCCATGTCAGTTGACTCATGTTTACAGGTCACTCTAAGGGGCTAAAAGTCCCTCATAGACTGGCCCGCAGGCCCTGAGACCCAGCAAGAGGAAGGGCTTCAGAACTGGGCCTCCAGCCAAAGCGTGAATATCTGCACTGCTATCTTCACCTCTGAGTCCTAGCGCACAAGCCTGAATCAGCTGAGCTGGGCTCTGAGGTTTACTGCTGAGGGGAGTGTAGATGTATTTCAAAACCTGCCTCAGAGAGGACACTAAGGGCTTGTCTCACTGCAGTGTGAACTCGAGTTATGACCCAAAGGTTGCTCCTAACTTGAGTCCCATCCGCATACAAATCCTTTAACCTCACTGTGGAGAGGCTCTAACCTGGAGCCGGTCAGCCCAAGGAGGGTAGGTGCTATGGGTTTGTCTTCACTAGAAGGAAGATCAGCCCAGTCAGGTCTGAGCTTCTGGGGTTCAGTTTCATGGGCCTAGTAGGGATGCATGAATTCAAACTATCTGGGGTCTGCAGTCAACCCCTGTACTCAGCGTCGCGAGAAGGAATGGAGGACAGACAGGTAAGTCGATTACAGTTACGCAATTGCATATCAACAGTTGACTTTAATGTCTAGTATGGACCTGGCCTAAACTGTGAGTGATCACAAGGATTTCAGGTGGGAATCATGCGAGAGGCACTTCCCACCCATCCCCCAACTATACCTCTCCATCTGCCTATATCTCTCCATCACTGATGTCTGGGTGCTTCACCCTTCCCTGCGTTTCCCTTCCACTCCCTGTGTTTCCCTTCTTCCCTGTCTCTGATGCTCCTACTTACCTGGAGCACTGCAGAGCTCCTGGCCTGTGACCCCAGCACCTGCACCAGAGAGCAGAGGGGGTGAGTGGCAGACCCAGCAGCTCTAATTATACACGCCACTATGCTAGGGTGATATTGAGAGCAATATTGAGAGTGAAGCCAAAGCAAACCAGGAAATTCCAACAGAGAGGTAGTCATGTTAGGCTGTACTCCAACAAAACAAAGCAGCAGAAATGTAGCACTTTAAAGACTAACAAAATGATTCATTCGATGATGAGCTTTCATGGGACAGATCCACTTCCTCAAATTTCCAAGTTAGGGGTAACACAAGAGTCATGGGCCCTGATCCCACAATCAGATCCACGTAGATTCAAGTGCAAGATCAAGACCCTTCAATCCACCCTTTGGCTACTTTGTCATTTACAAGATCCCATGCTAATCCCAAAAGTTACAAGAAATCCCGTTAGAACAGCCTCTCTCTGACACACTAGCAGAGTATTTTTCCAGTGTTGCTTATCATCCTGTAAGCTCTTGTGAAATTGTGATACTTTAGCAACACGCACATAGCCATGAATTTGGCCTTGCAGAACTTCCAGTGGGTACGGGAAGGGCATTATCCCCATTTCCCAGGTGGAGAAGTGAGGCACAGGGAGACTCAGCAGTTTGCCTCTGAAGTCGGTGGCAGTAATGGGACTGGGGCCAAGATCTTCTGAGACCAATTCCAGCAACTTAGCTGCAAAATCAGCCTCTGCTTTCCACCCAAGGTATTCTAAAGAATCCAAATGCCAGGTTCACTCCCCTTTTCCCGGGAGCTTACACAGCCACCCTGGAACCAAAGCAGGTGGGACTGAGATGGAATTGGAGAACCACCTTGTGTATGTCTCTGGCAATACCTGGCTGGATTTTTTAAGCACCAAAGGAATAGATGGGGTTGGGAGAGGAAATGTGTTCAAAGCACACTGTTCATTTTTTTAAAAAGTTTTTGCATCAATGGTCAGGCTTCATCCATGTATTCTGTGTGGCCCTGGTTTGTGTACCATGTGCAACCCCGCTCACCCCACCTAGGTACCATGTTCTACCTGGTATCAAGTATCGGAGGGGTAGCCGTGTTAGTCTGGATCTGTAACAGCAACGAAGGGTCCTGTGGCACCTTATAGACTAACAGAAAAGTTTTGAGCATGAGCTTTCGTGAGCACAGACTCACTTCATCAGATGCTGCATCTGATGAAGTGAGTCTGTGCTCACGAAAGCTCATGCTCAAAACTTTTCTGTTAGTCTATAAGGTGCCACAGGACCCTTCGTTGATGTTCTACCTGGGTTACTCCATCCTCGAAGTGGAGGAATATTCTCAAAGTTGAGGAAGTTCATACAATTACAGACTGGCCAAAGGAAACATGTTGTTAGGCACTTCAAAATGAGAAAAGAAGGAGAAACCTGGCCACTCTTTTCTGTATTGCAGGTAGGGTAAGCAGGGCTGCTTACGGTGCCCAGATGGGAGGAAGGAGGCTACACACCATAGACAGATGGGATGACTGAGGATACACATAAAAAACTGGACGTTGTTCATTTTACTGAATTCAAAAGGAAGGAAAAAAAAGGGGAAACTGAGTGAAATGAAAATTTGAAAAAGACCTACAAATTTTGAATTTCAAAACCTTTCAAAAATATTCTGTTTTTTATGCAGAAGCAAACTTTCATTTGGAACCTCATGAAACAGCAACGCATTTGCAATTTAATAAGGTTTCATAAAAAGATGTTTGCATGTTTTTAGGCAGCACATTTTTGGAATCTAACCCCCACCCCCATCCCCGGACTTTTAATGGCCTGTTGGTTCCTACATCACTGAGGTGGCTTTGAAAATCCGACCAGGAGCCACTAATTCCATACTAACATCATGTTTCTGACAAAAATATTGTGTTAGTTAATAAAATGTTATTGGTTTTAGAGTTACTGTCAGTGACTGGATGGAGTGGGGACATAATTTGTAATGTCTCCACTACTGAAAGGAACATGGCTGGTGGGAGGGAAGGGTTGAATTGGATTTTATAGCAATATCAATATTCTACTTGATCAAAATGAACTGTAATGTATAACCTTAGATGCAGATCTTGCAAGCCATTAAGCATACACATAACTTCATTCATGTGAGTAGCCCTCTTGATTGCAGTGTTACTGTTCACATGAGAAAAGTTTTGCATGTACAAGACTGGGATGTTAGGTAAATAGCCAGAGTTGGTGTAATTTGGTACAGCTCCAGTAAATTTGCTGGAGTTATTGGACTCTAGGCTGGGCAATGAAGTTTAGTACTAATAGGGCATTTTTCTTGCAATCTGGCAGAACTATCATTCTGCATGGGATTTAGCCTTTTAACGAGTCTGATATTTTAAAGTTCGTCCAGTTTTTGCATTATTTGGTCTAACAAGTCCAAAGTTTGTTAGAGAGAAATGTACATGCCAAAAGGATTAGTTATTGTTTCAAACACGTCCAGAGTCTAAACCTGAGTCTCTTATATCTCCATCAAGCATCTGGTGCTTTAAAGACAAAGACAAAAAAGAATGTGAAGGTTACAAGGGGTTAATAAACCTGGCCTTAGTAAGTGCCTTGGCCCTGAATCCAGCAGATGCACTCCTGGTGCCCATACAAATCCAACTGTAGGGCTGAGGCTGCCTCAATAACAATACAGCATCCAAGTAAAATAGAACAGCTAGTTATCAAAAAATGTGTTGAGGTTTAAATATGTTCTCAGAAATCAGTAAGAAACTTTGGCTCATGGATTTCAAACCAGCTCCTAACCCCAACGTGAAGTAATTATTTGAATCTCGGTATAACATCCACCGCCAGCTGCTCATTTAAACCATTTTTACCACAACTCCTCCACCTCCCCAACACTTCTACACTTCTCCCCAGCCAAGGCAGCGCCATACACCTGTTTCCCGCCCACCCCCCCTTCCTCTAGGAAAAGAGCTCACTGCAAACTCACAGAACAGCCACAACAGGATCATGGGAGGATCGAGAGATGGTCACTCAGCCTGAACGTCCCACAGCAACATCTAGACTTGGTTTCTGATGAGCAGTCACCAGGGCTCTGCGCCCCAGGTCCCTCCTTCTCCCCTCCTTCTTCCGTCCTGGACAGGCTCTGGGCTTTTGTAGTGTGTCTGAAAGAGGCCCTTGTGTCTGTGGACAAAAGAGCCCTCCCCTATAAGATGAGAATGGAAACATTCACCACCCCCAGCTGGTCTCTGCATGGGGGAGTGCTGGACCCTGTGGTTTCCTATAGAAATCTCCCAGAGACAGGCTCAGAGTCCTGCTGAGCCAAAACTAATGACTATCTAACTCCATTCTCTGAAAAAGGGCAAATTCCTTTTGATAGTTTCCACTATTTTTCCACTAGCTCCAGCCACAGGTCTCCCCTGAGCCAGGAGACACAAGGGCAGGTTGTTGGCACCAGGGAATTTCTGTATTGGCCTCGTTACCCTCCCAGGCATACCACATGCACTGTCAGGGAGGAAGTTGTGTAAGTGGGTGGGGGTGGGGGGATGACAGGGTGAATTTATCGCTAATGATGCACTTCTTCACTCTGCACCCTCAGTCCATGGCCCTAGGGGCTGTATGTGCCCATCACACTGGCCCAGGCCTGCCTATCCAAGGAATACGGCTTGGGCAAACTCTGTGGCTGTAGAACAACCAGACACAGAGAGAAGGAATGAAGAGCCAGCATGTCCCATATGTTTGTGTGAAGGGGAACTTGGGACCCTGGCATCACAAGGAACATGGGACAATGCTGGCAAACCCAGGACATGGTCTCCCTTTGGCTGGGGGTGACACAAGCCAAGGAGTGGTTGGGCACAGGGCCTTAACAGTGGAAAACTATTGTTGTGCAAATATTTTAAAAGGCTCTATGGGTGACACAGATACATGCTGTCTTGTCTGACAAGGCTCCTTTGCAAGAAAATGGAAAATATCAACGATTTAGATGTTGGCATAGACAGTACACTTATGAAGTTTGCAGATGATACTAAGCTAGGAGCGGCTGCAAATGCTGTGGAGGATAAGGTCAAAATTCAAAATGACCTGTACAAATTGGAGAAATGGTCTGAGATAAACAGGATGAAGTTTAATAAAGACAAATGCAAAGTGCTCCACTTAGGAAGGAACAATCAGTTTCACATGTACAGAATGGGAAGCGACTGCCTAGGAAGGAGTATGGCAGAAAGGGATCTAGGGACCACAAGTTAAATATGAGTCAACAATGTGATGCTGTTGCAAAAAAAGCAAACATGGTTCTGTGACGTATTAACAGGTGTGGTGTGAACAAGACACGAGAAGTCATTCTTCCACTCTACTCTGCACTGGTTAGGCCTCAGTTGGGTATTGTGTCCAGTTCTGGGCACCACAGTTGAAGAAAGATGTGGAGAAATTGCAAAAGGTCCAGAAAAGAGCAACAAGAATGATCAAAGGACTAGAGAACATGACTTATGAAGAAAGGCTGAAAGAATTGGGCTTGTTTAGCTTGGAAAAGAGAAGATTGAGGGGGGACATGATAGAGGTTTTCAGGTATCTTAAAGGGTGTCATAAGGAGGAGGGAGAAAACTTGTTCTTTCTGGCCTCTGAGGATAGAGCAAGAAGCAATGGGTTTAAACTGCAGCAAGGGAGGTTGAGGTTGGACATTAGGAAAAACTTCCTAACTGTCAGGGCGGTCAAACACTGGAATAAATTGCCTAGGGAGGCTGCAGAATCTCCATATGTGAAGATATTTAAGAACAGATTAGATTAATGTCTATCAGGGATGGTCTAAACAATACTTGGTCCTGCCATGAGGGCAGGGGGCTGGACTCAATGACCTCTCAAGGTCCCTTCCAGTCCTAGCAGTCTATGATTCTATGACTATGTTTAAAGGAGGCTATTGTGAGAATGTAAGAATGGCCATATTGGGTCAGACCAATGGTCCATCCAGCCCAGTATCCTGTCTTCCTATAGGGACTGATGCCAGCTGATTCACAGGGAATGAACAGAACAGGGCAATTATCAAAATTACCGCTACTGCTCCTCACGCTGAGTATAATGAGTGAGAACACTGAGCACCTGCAGGCTCAAATCCTTAGATGGGATTAAAACCAAAATGTCCAGACTGGTTCAGAGCTGAACCCCACATAGGTCAGTGCCTTCCGCAACCACCGGGGCAGCAATGGCTGCATCAAAGCAGTAGATGAGAAATCTGGCAGCCAGCCGTGGGGGGGGGTGACCTGCCCATGGGGAGCTGTTTCTGCCTGACCCCAGCATTTAGCTTGGTTTGT
Source organism: Carettochelys insculpta (assembly GCF_033958435.1). Taxonomy (NCBI): domain Eukaryota; kingdom Metazoa; phylum Chordata; order Testudines; family Carettochelyidae; genus Carettochelys; species Carettochelys insculpta. The sequence continues at coordinate 16,328,929 of NC_134158.1, read as the reverse complement.
GCTGTGAAGCAGGAGGGTTTTTGTTCCCCTGATGCACTAGGAGAGTGTAGACCATGGAGGGGCTGGGTTAAGCTGGAAGAGCCTCATGCGGGGTGCTGGGGGCAGTGCGAGTCAGGACATGAATACAGACAAGTTGCCTCTCCTGGAAAGCTGCATTGGTGAGCACCGCCTGAACCCAGTATCTTACCCCCAAACTCCCTCACGGAGCCTGAACCCCACACTCTTTCCCACTCTCTGCACACTTGGGACCCAGCCTTGTCCTCTGTCCGACTCCTCACCCCCAGCCCCATCCTGAACCCACATCCCCAGCTGGAGCCCTCACCTCCTCACACACCCCATGCCATAGTCTGGATTCCCTTCCACACCTTGAACCCCATGTTTCTAGCCCCACTCCAGAGCCCACACCCCCAGCCCAGAACCCATACTCCATCACATAGCCCATAGCCCTGAGTCAGCCTGGAGTCCCCTACCCTCCAAACTCTTAGTTAATCAGCATATTTGACTAAACAGCATGCTTCATTCTGCCAACACACTGGGTAGCAAATCTTGTACCTCACAGAGTTAGGAAACAGTGGTTTAAACTAGTACTAAACCTGTATCAACAGAAGAGAGAAGAGAGCACGAAATAAAATCTGAATATAGATATATCAAAAATATTATGAAGACGTCAGGGAAACAAAAGTATCTTAAATCTTTATTTTCCAGGAGGCAACTGTACTGAGGCATTTCCCACTTGGCAGTAATTAAGCACTGCTTAACTGAGTCTTTCCCCTTAATAAAGATTTGCCAGACCTGTCTATTGAGTAGGTAAACCTCTGTCAAAGGGGCCAGAGTTTGGACACACCAGTTTTGGTTGGGAGTTTCCCATCCCACATTTCTCATGTTCATCAAGCATGATCTCAATACAGTCCTTGAATTTTAACACTACAGGTTGAACCTGTCTAATCTGAAACTCTCTCACCCAGCAACATCCATTATCTGGCATGATTTTAGTTAGCCACATGACCACTTATCGTGGGTGTGGCCAAGGTTCACATGGTCTCATAAAGTTTGTCTATAGCCACCTGTCCTGGCTCTCAGTGTTCTGTGCCATTATTTAGCTGTCATTTACCCTGAAATGTCTTCTAAGAGTCTAGTAAGCAGTGGAAGTGTTGGTAATGTGCTAGAAAATATTGACCTCCTGTGATCTGGCAAATTCTCTCATCCGCAACCCTTGGGGGTTGAGTGGTACCAGACAAGGGAGGTTCAACCATTAGGCATTTTCAGTTGGCCTGATTCATTCTTTCTGTATCCTTTTTGCAGCTCTCCCCATCCACATGGCTTGTTAGAGGTTCCTGTAGCACTTTATAAATCTTTATCCTACTATTAAGCTCACGATTAGGATAAAGGCGTAGGCCCAATTATCACTACAGGGGTCTCATACCAGATCAGACAAGCCCCTCTGTGCCCAAGTCCAAGGCTGTGAGGTCCGAGGCAGGAATAGTACATTCAATGGGACAATTGAAATGCCGGGTGCTCCAGCGTCAGACACAGAAGGGTGAGAACTGGCTCAGATGGGCTGGTCTGACCCCGTACGAAACCCCCGCAATGCTGAGACCTTGGAAACAGCAGAAACCCTGCCCAGCGCTCACGAGAGACAAACTGGGGAACGGCTTCCACCTGCCCAGTGTCCCCCTGGCCGCAGCAAGGCCAGTAGCAGACATAGCCCCACCTCAGCAAAGAGCCTGTGGCTTTTCATACCGTAACCGTAGGGCCAGGAGACAGATCAGACAGCACTTGCTGTGTCTCTGCTCCCTGCTTCCTGCAGGTCAGAAGTGGGGAGGTCAGATCAGAGAGCCGCCGAGTCGTCTCTCATTGAGATTCTGAGAGGCAGGGAGAGACGGGCAGCCCCTGCAGCATCTCTAGACCATGACGGTATCACCACATGCCCTGAGCAGTCCATCGCTGGGCCTCTGGCTTCTCTGTAAGTATGGCCAGCGCTTGGGGGGGGCTGAGTTGGATAGGTGAGATCACTGGTCAAAGAATCATTTGCTTAATGAGGGTCTGATCCTCTGGAGTGCCGAGCCCTTCTGTGGGGAAGTGTCAATGCTGCACCTCAAGGCTTCCAAGCAGTTTAACCATGCAAGTCCGCTGGTCTGGACCCAGAGCTGGATGGCCATTTGCACACTGAGAGTCGGGGCAAATATGGGCTTGCACAAAATCTCTGGTTCAAGATTTTAATGCTACATGTTCACCAGCATGTGAGAGCAAACAACAGAACTGCCATGTACATGGCCAAATGTGATTTTTAATGGGGTAATGATGGAATTTCCCTGGGATCTTGGAGACGAGCTGTCGTAAACTCCTTTGAAAAGCCCAGTGTGAATCAATTTAGTTCGCAGTGACTCATTAATTACTGTGATCATTAACAATACTCAAGGCTGGTCCATGGTTGGGGCTTTAGAGACCAGGGGTGAATTCCCTGCTCTGCCACAGACCTACTGGGTGATCTTGGGGCAGCCACTTAGCCTCTTTGTACCTCTAGTCCCCTTTTGTACAATGGGGATACCAGCCCTACCTGCTGCATGGGGGCTTCTGTGAATGGCTCCTCAGACTTTATTGATATTTATGGGGATTGTGAAATGAAGCCAAGCTAAAGATCTGAGGCTCAGGAGACAGACCTGTCTTCAGCCTCCCACTGACACTGCTAGCTATGTGCATGTGCTCATGGGCCTGATCCTGCACGTGGCTTTTCTGCAGAAAAGCACCTGGGCATTACAGTGGATGAGAAGCTGCCCATGAGACAACAATGTGCCCTTGTAGTTAAGCAGGCTAATGGCATACTGAGCTGTTTCCAGCGTTATCTAGGGAAGTGATTATTCCCCTTTACTTAGCCGTGGTAAGGTCACAGCTAGAATATTGTGTCTAATTCTGGGCCTCCCATTACAAAAAGGATTTGGATACATTGGAGAGAGTCCTGCTGAGGGCAACAAAAATGATTAGGGACTGGAGCACATGACTTCTGAGCAGAGGCTGAGGGATTTAGGCTTATTTAGTCTACAGAAGAGAAGAGTGATGAGGGAGTTCACTGCAGCCTTCAACTACCTGAAGGGAGATTACAAACAGGATGGAGAAGGCTGTTTTCAGTGGTGACAGGTGACAGTCAGAGGAGCAATAGTCTCAAGTTGCAGTGGGAGAGGTCCAGGTTGGATATTAGGAAAAACTGTTTCATTAGGAGGGTGGTGAAGCGCTGTAATAGGTTCCCTAGAGAGGTGGTAGAATCTCCATCCCTGGAGGTTTTTAAGTCCCAGCTTCACAAAGCCTTGACTGAGATGGTTTAGTTGGGATCGGTCATGCTTTCAGCACAGTGTTGGACTTAATGGCCTCCTGAGGTCTCTTCCAGCCCTAGAATTCTATGGTCTAGACCCCAAGACCTGCCCAGACCCTGTTCAACTCAAGGGGTGCCCATGCAAGTGGAAGGGACTGTTCATCAGTCTGTAGGATCAGGGCCATGGACAAATCAGCCCTGAGCCTGCTCCCACTGGTGCAGGATCTGGCCCTTACACCAAGGACTGCTGCTTCCTTAACCCATCTCCAGTGCTTCTCTGGCATGCTCAGACCAGCCTTCAGCATTTGGTTGGGGTCCAGCGAGCTCTACATACTGCTACCGGAGCTTTTCTTTACCCGCACTCAGACTGACCTGCACCTGCTAATCCCAGAGTTAAATGTGGGCTAACAGCAAGTTATAGACTGTGGGTCAGCTCCCCGACTGGTGTAAACACTCCTGGCTCCAGTGCTTAATGGGGCAGGTCCCTAATGAAGATCCCCAGGGGCCAATTCACACTGGGAGCTGGACACCAAGATTCTAGGACAGAATGTCTCTCTCTGCAGGCTGGCGCTAGATTTGCCTGGGCTCTGGAAGACCACAGACACTCACTTCCCTTGAGAGGATGCAACTGTACTTCCAGCTCCCGTTGTTTTCATTCCCCTTTCCATCTTCCTTCCTGCACTGAGATCCCTTCTGTGTTCATTTCACAGGCTCCCTTGTCACCAGCCAGGAAATCTGCAGCTCTCCTGGTAAGTGACTGGTCCCTGTGCACACGGCAGGGATGAGAGGGTTTGGGTTGAACTGTGCTCTACTGGAGTCAGTGGGCCAGATCCCCAGTTGGTGTGAGCTGGCCTGGCTCCATTGTTTTGGAGTTTAACACAGCTGTGTTTGCTCCCCAGGCACTCTCCCCGCCCCGCGGCTGTTCCTGAACAAGCTGTCTGCCGGCCAAGGAGATACAGTCACACTGTCATGTTTGGTCCCTTCGGACACCCCCATGACCCGCATTGTCTTCTGCAAAGAAGGGAAGGAGATCTTTGTGCAGCCCAGGGATGGGAACAAACTCGTCTATGACTCACCCTACGCAGTGTCCAGGGAGAGCAGAGCGGCCTTTTCCTGCCGTTATCAGTTCAAGGATGACAATAATCAGGAGAGCAACTCGCTTCCCAGTGACACCTGGCACCTCAGCATGGTTGGTAAGGCACCACAATAGCAATGGGCTTGGTGGAGAAGGTCAGGAAGTCAGGACCGGCTGGAGTCACATAGTGTATTTAGAGTTAAGGGTGTAGAACTTCCCAAATGAGAACTCTGTTCCCTGGGGAATGTTTACATGTTTTTGGTGGCTAAACATGTCTCCAAGGTAAATGATTTTGGTGGCTAAGCATGTCTCCAAGGTAAATGATTGTTTTCTCAGTGATAAGGGATTTCCCCATAGGAAAAGGAGGGCCTGGTCTAAGATGAGGGGGGAGCACATGCAGGCCAGGCCTTAGAGCAAGAAAAGCAAGGTGCTTACATTGGGCCCTGCGCCGTCAGAGCCCTGCACCCACTGGCCAACCCAGCTGTCAGCAGGGCATCAGCCAACCCCTGCCCACCAGCCAGGCCCTGCTCTCAGCATGCCTGCTTTGGCCCTTGTTTCAAATTGAAAAGTCCAAACAGTTTATGTTGAAAACGTCTGAATGAACCATTTCAATTTTTTTTCTGGCCTTTGTTCAGACTTTTTCTTTCCAAGAGAAGCAATTCAGCAGACTCAGCACCACTTCACCTTTCGCTTCTGTGCTGCTGAATTTACGCTTTTGGGTGAAAATATCTTTTCAGTCAAAAAAACGAGCCCAGCTCTAGACACGCTTTTGTGTATTTCCCTGGCAACCGCTGCTGTTCTGCATCTCCTTAGCGTGAGGCTTTTGGTTGTGAGAACTGATCTGTCATAGTTATGTCTCTGCCCACAGATGGTGACAGCCCTGGAGAAAAGCCTTCTCCACAAGGTAAATGGTTTTGCTCCTTGCTTCGGGGATTCCCTTTAGGAAAGGAACAGTCTGGTCTGGGATGATGGCAGAGCTCATGCCAATCTCAATGAGAAGCATTTACTCTGCTGTCAGTACTGGAGACAAAAGGGCAGGGATGTAACAGGTTAATAATAATAATAAATAATGGAGATATGCATCTCTCATAGAACAGGAAGGGACCTCAAGAGGTCGTCAAGTCCAGTCCTCTGCCCTCTCAGCAGGACCAAGCACCATCCCTGACTTTTTTTTTTTTAAATCTATTTGCCCCAGACCCCGAAAGGGTCTCAAGGATTGGACTCACATCCCTGGGGTTTAGCAGGCCAATGCTCAAGCCACTGAGCTATCCCTTCCCCTGTTTGGGCAGCCCCATCTGCTCCCCAGAGGCTGTGGGCTGTGACGTCCCCATGCTGTGGATGGCGGAGTCGGGGGAGCTGAGCTCTTACCCACTGGCAACAGGCCATGGCAGTGGAGAGCCCACTGGGGACAGAGATGGGGTTTGGATTCTGCAGGCAGCAGAGCCAGAAAATAGACAAATTTAGCCAGCTCTCCTACTGCAGAGCCCCTAGTAATGGCCTGGACATTGGAAAAAGTCTCCATAGCATAGGTGAGGGCCTGACCCCAGCTGTCCCAGCCCTGGTGCTGCGTACAAGGTTGCAAAAAACTACCACAGAGATCCCTGCAGGAGGCAGAGCTGGGTGTGAGGCCTCCAAACAGTGTCTCTGAGTCTGGTCAGGGACACGTCATGGCCAGATGCAATATCCAAGCGCTTCACAGAGCAGTGAGAGGACTTGCCTCCATCTTCAGACCCCTCACCCTCCTCTGTTCCCTCTAGGGCCTGCTATCCCGCTTTGGGCCTGGATCCTCCACTTCACCCTGGTCCTGCTCCTGCTGGCATCCACCCCAATTGTCACCTTCATCCTAAGGGAAAGAACCATAGTTCCACAGAGCTGGAAGGCCCAGGGGAAGAATGGAAGGGAGGATGAGAAAGGAGAGGTGACCAGTGACTCTGAGTGACCTCCAGTCAGGGGCAGGCTGGGAGATCAGCTGGGATACCAGAGTGGTCTATGGATTATGCCCTTGTGCAGAAACAGGTTTGTGGGATTTGGGGGAGTAGCTCATTGATCAGCATTTGGGGTCGCTGATAAATGTGGGACACCAAGGAGCCCCCCCCATAATAAATTCCCCTGCGATGGGATCTGTGTGTTATTTAAATCCAGACCTACCCATTTCCCCCTTTTCCCTGGCCCCATCTTCTTACATGGTCCTGCCCGTCAGTCACACTGGTGTGTTTGTGTTTAGGATGCAAGGACCTGAACACCCTGTGAAAAAGGGACCCTTGCAGCTCTGGCTGGCAGCATGGTGGGGACCTGAGGCTAAGGCAGGTTCCTGACCTGCCCCAGCTCTGCACTGCTCTTGCAAGTGGCAGCCAGGTCCCTGCAGCCCCCAGGCCAGGAACTGCGACCAAAGAGAGCTATGGGAATGGTGCCTACAGGGCACGGAGTCTCACTGCTTGCCCACAATCTAAGAGGGTGCACAGACCTGGTGGCCACTTCCTGGGATCCACAGTAAGTGCCACCCAGACCCTGCACCCTCCCATGACACAACCTCCTGACCCAGCCCTGAACCCCTCCCTGCAGCCCAAGTCCCTCATCCCTAGCCCCACCCCAGACAACACCTCCCCAGCTGGACCCCTCACCCACACACATAGTCCTACACTCTGCCCCAGCTCTGAGATGGGGGAGGAGTTTTCAGTTTTGCGCAATTAGTTTGCAAAGTGTGTGTGTGTGTGCGCATGCGCACGCGCGCACACACATCCAGAACTGGCCTGGGGGAGACGGGGGTGATGGGTGAAAAAGCACCCCCACCCCCCATGGCCAGTTTCTCTCCCTTGCTCTCTGTTTTGCTTTGCCAGGTGAGCCTGCAAGGTGTGATGGGGGAACACAAAGCACCCTGGGAGCTGTAGTTCCTTGGCCAGCCACCTGCCTAGAGAAATGGCCCTGGAGCAAGAAAGGGACTAAATCTCCCAGTGGTGGGAGAGGGATGAGGGAATATTGTTTTTCACTTATATTAAAATAAAATCCTAGAAGGTAATTTCTATAAAAACCTTTATTACTGGATAAAATTTAGTATGTAATAGCAAAACACTTTTACCAATCACTCTTTCCATTCAAATTTTCCATTAACCTCTCTTATGCCCACTCACTGCACGACTCTTTTGAACTCCCTTATAGTTAAAAAAAATTGTGATCCACATTTACAAAAACAGTACATCCCCCACAAAAAATCCTGCATTCAGGCCTACAGACAAAGCCCATGGCCTGCAGCAGCTTTACTATGGAGTCACACTCGCATCATCACGACAGGATCCAGCCCCTGTGTGTGAATAGAAACACGTTGGCTTAAAGAGACTTTAATTTTCACTTCTGCTGGGTCTGACGCAGGGTGCAGGAGCACAGAGCACAGGAGTCTGCAGGCCAGAGCTGAAGGCCCTGCACTGGTACGGTACACTCAGAAGGGAGCTCTGTGAGCTCATGCTGATAACTGGAATTTTCACAATGAGCTCTTTAGACACCCCCCTGCACACACACTGTTTCTCAGTGGTTCCTAGACACTCATAACTCTTGCTGGTTGTTGTGGCATAGGGGCAGACATTTTCACCTCAGCCCTGCCCTGTTCCATACAGCCCTGAAGTCTGCCTCCGCTCTGCATGAGAGACCTGTGCTAAGAATTCATAAGGTAAACAGTTGGAAACATTTGTTGCCTAAATATGAAAATGTTCATAGTGGTTACAGAAAATAAGGTGCACTTTGGCGTTTCTCTGTATGAAGCCAGGCCTTGAATAAAACACACTGTCACCTGCTCCACCGGGGGCTGGACTGGTGGTTGTTCTCCTAACCCCTCAGTCTTGCTGAAAACAGAGAAGAGAAGCCGTCCCTGTGACAGAAGTGAGCACTGCAAGACAAGTAACTGGAAGATTATTGCACCACCAGCACAGCATTGCTCTGGGCTTGTGTGTCTATAAATACTGCGAAGGCCGTGGGGACAGTATCTGGGTGGCAGGGGAGAGAGAGTCCTGTGCTGGGAACAGTGACCACAACCTGTAACCACAGCCCCATCGCTGTGCTGACCTCACAGGCGGTGCGACGTTGTGTTTATAGCTTGTTATTGGTAAATATCTGTAAATATCCATTTCCCCTCCACACCCGTGAACCCACATGAAAATATTTCCATTGATAATAATAGAAATTTGCAGAGAAGCAAAGAGAACTGCTGCTTGAGACATCATGCAAGGGTGATGTGGGGCCATGCATTGTGTGTATTTTGACATATGTGCGCGATATTTTACGTTTTAAGGGTTATAAACCATTAACTCTCTGATTCTTATCGTCTCCTCTCATTAAATAGTGTCTGACTCAACAGGGAATATTTAAATTTGTAAAAATGGGGGGAAGAAATCCTTAAAAGAAACACTGATATGATCCATCGGAATTACAAAAAGTGAAAATGGAATTCTGCCAAGTCTGTTTGTAACCCAGGGCTGGGGCCTCCAAGAGCCCCTGCAAGTAGCATCCAGAAACACACACAGCCCACGGGATAGGCTCAGTCATGTGACTCAGTCCCATGCTCCAAGTGATGTCCCAGCCCCGCAGTTTGCACGGTCATTGCTCCTGTGATGCTCTGCCCTCATGTTTCCTGCTCTTAGTTCAGCCTAGCAGGCAGGGAGTGGCTGCAGCAAGGGACCCAGGCTGAAGGTTGGTCCCCATTTCGGACTGAGATTGCACCTGAAGAAGAGCATGTCTTGTGAATCTGCAGACACCCATAAAGAGCTCAGTGAAAAGGCCCTGTTCTCCCTCTGCTCATTCCTACAGCCTGCAAGTTTGCCAAGGGTGAGGAGTGCTGTGCAGGGACTGCAGACTGCCACTTAACGGGGGGGATATAGGTTCCCCCCCAGCAGACCCTCCTCTTTCCCTGTCCAGCAACCTCCCCTAGCTCTCCCAGCAGCGTGATGTCCTGGCCATGAGCCCATGTACCCACCCTCTCCAAATCTGAGTGTTTGGTGCTACGAACCCGTGCACAAGGTCACAACACCACACTCGCCAATTTGGCCCAGCCACCTCTCCATGGCAGCAAAGTAGCTACTGGACCAAGCCTGAGTGAGAGGCATGATAATTTGGTACGTGAGGTTGAAATGCTGTTCAGGATTGGACGGGCCAAAAAGTGGTCAGTGGGGACAGAGACATCTCTATCAGGGCCTCAAAGCCAGTCCCAGTTCTGCAAGAGATGGGGGGAGGGAATCTGAAAATTCCCCGGTGTTGCCAACTTCACCAAGGTCCAGGTCTATGCTCCAGATGAGCCCATAGGCAGTGAGGTACAGCTTGGGCAGCACACAGAGAGAGATGGGGCATGTGGCTCGATAGGTTCCTCTTCCAGGGTCCAGGGGCAGCTTGGAAAGGGTGTACGACGACACCCCACCATGACTAGAAGAGTTGGAGCAAGGGGATTGCCTGGTGGAGGGAAGGAAGGGGCAGGTTGCTTCTGTATGAAGATCTTCAAGACCCTGCTGGTGAAGCGGAACAAAGTTGGGAAAGGGATGAAATATTGGGCATGGGAGGGAGCATGTGATGCTTGTGCATGTGGGGAAAAGGAGATTTTCCTCATTACAAAGGCTGCTGTTTCCTGTTGCCATATCATTAATGCCTTGGGGGTATGACAAGGAAAATGCCCCAGTTAAAGACGGCCTCATTTCCTAAAGAAGCCACAGTCCGCACTTTGGTAATAGCAGCCACGACCCAGCAGGCAGCCTCTGGCTTCAGTCCAGGTGGCCACAGTAAATGTGGCCAATTTTACTTGGGGAAGCCTCACTGCTACACTGGGGACATGGTAGCCATCTTCTCTGAGGGCAGGCTTTAGCTTCACTTCGACTGGAAGTTGGACATCCATGCCAGGGCTTTGGGGAAATGATAGCCACTACCCAGAGGGCAGCCTGAAACTTCAGTCCCAGTAGAAACAATGGGAAACGGCAGCCATCTTTACTAGGGGCAACCTCCCTTTCAGAGTCACAGTATTTAATGACCTATTATTCATTTCCCCTGCAATGTCAATCTCACTGGAAACAATGAGAGATGGAACCATATTTACTAGAGGGAACTTCAGTGTCACATTCCCAGGCTAAACTGTCAAGGCAGCCATCTTCCCAATGGGGAGCATCAGGCTTTCTTTATAACGGCATTGAAGTCGCAGGCTTCTCTCTAGAGAGGTAGAAGCCATGTTGCTATACCATTGGGATGTGATGAGGAAGCTGCCCTTAGTAAAGATGGCTGCTGTTTCCCACAGTGCAACACAAGGGGAGGAATTCCCTAAGGTGCTTGAGCATCTGAGGCTCTGTCTGCCATGAACGCCCCTGGAGTGAGGGTGCCGACTCCCTTTGTGGCCCTTTCAACACCTAACCCGACAGGAATTTTGCTGTTTGGGAAACAGCCTCATTTTACAGGCTGTAAACGGGGCTTGGGAATGTTATCTTCAAATGGCTTCAAATTTCCTTCACACAGTTTGCCTCAGCCAGTCACCCAGGCTTCCACTTTTCAGGTGGGTTTGAGTTGCCCTATGGATTTTGAGCAGGGTTTAAAATTCTGCTTTACATTTAAACTGTGTTCCCATTATAACTTGGGGGAGGCCACTATTGTTCTGTGGTTCTCATTCTTTGCTAGCCACGGAGAAGAGCTCAGAGGGGCGGAACTGATATCAAACCCTACAGGCTAGAAGCTGGGCTTAGAGGGGCTGGTCTGATCTGGCATCAAACGCCAAACCTGTATCATGTTGGGCAACCAGAAAACCTACCTAACCCATGAGAGGGAGGACTGTGCAAGCAGCTTCCCCCGCCCACCAGGGAGAGAGATCTCCGGCCTTTGCAAGGCCGGTAGCAGCCACAGCCCCGTCTCTCACAGGGACTGTGGCTTTCCTTCTCTCTGAAACTGAGGGAGCTCGTGGCAGATCAGAGAGCATCTGGGGTGTCTCTGCTCCCAGCAGATCAGAAGGGGAGAGGCCAGATCAAAGAGCCATGGCGTATCTCTCTCTGAGACACTGAGGAGCAGCCAGAGAGACAGCTCCTGGATCCCTGAGAGGCAGATGACACCGTGGCATTGCCAGACAATGGATTCATCACTGCATCTCACCATCATCCTGCCACTGGGCCTCTGGCTTCTCTGTGAGTATGGGCACAATGGGCCAGGTTGGGCATTAGGAGAAGTCTGGGATGAGACAGGCTTTGAACTGTTTCCTTAATTAGACACGTGTTCCAGGTGGGCTGACAGATTGGCACTGCTGCCCCAGACCCCATGCAAGCCTGTGCTAGTCCCCACATACACACACACCTCATCTCCTGTATGCTCCTAGTGCTGCCACTCACTGTAACTTTTTTCCTGCTTACTGTTTTCTAAGTCAGGGGATTTAAAACATTTTCAACCGTTTAGGCATAATCCACAGGTTTTAACAACTGCAGTATCTGTGCAGTCTCAGGTCTTAACCCTATCATAGCTACAGCGCTGAATACAACCAGAGCCTTTTTAAAACACCCCTTCACCTAAAGCCCTCATGGGGGAAAGGTGCGGTTGATGTGAAGTCTGGAGCGCCTGCCTGACAGTGAGAGCCTGACACAGCAGTTGGGTTACTTGTTGGAAGAGAAGGTTAAAAGGCAACTTGATCACAGTATATAAGTCCCAGGGAGAATATTTCTGACAGCAGCAATAGATTTCTCTAACCAGGAAGACTAAGGCCAAATAAGAGCCAATGGCTGGAAAGTGAAGTCAGTCTAGTTCACACTGGAATACAGCTCCTATAGGGAGGCTGGTTCATTTGCCACTGAAGCCGATTAACAAGGGACACAGTTCAATTCTCTGTCACTTGGAGTCATTCAATGAGGAATGGATGTGTCGCTGTCTCAAACACAACATGGTTCTTGGCTGGGTACAGGAATCACCGTGTGAAGTTCTCCTGCCTCTTCTTACACAGAGCAGACGATCACAGTGGTCTCTTCTGGGCTGAGAATCCATGTGTCTAGAGCCCTTCACCCAGCAGTGCAGCTCCATGTATGAGAAGCCATCCCAATGATGACAGATTAGTTGGAGGCACATGATTAACAAATGCAGTTTATCACCCAGGAGCAAATTAAAGGAGGGGATTGCAAACTGACACCGTCCTGTATGTCACCTTGCTGGGAGAACATCCCTTCATTTTAAACTCAGTGAACTGCTCTACAGAACCTCTGGTGGCATTGCTAATAGGAATGTCTATTTCCTTTAAAAGGTTCCCTTGCCACAAGCCAGGAAATTTGCAGCTCTCCAGGTGAGTGTCAGCTACATGCGTGCCTAATAATTAGTGTGGTTGGGCTGGGAGTTAGGACTTGGGAAGGGTCTAGTGGTTTAGACCAGATCACTGGGATGTCAGGACTCCTGGGTTCCACCTGACACACAAAACCCAAACCTGCTTCCCCCGTGAGAATTCCTTGTAACTTCCCTGGGAGCAAGATCCAACCCAATCCTCTGGTGGTGACCGGTGACTCTCTTTGCAGACAATGGAGCCACCTCATTTACACCAGTTGAGAATTTGTCCCATTAAGGCTCAGCACCTTATTTAAACCAGCGAGGGCCAAATCCAGTGACTGTGTAGACAGCACGGTGACACATGAGGGATGTGAGATGGCCAGGGAGCAGTGATAAGACATTGCCAAACAGTGGAAATCCCACCCATTGGGTCCTCAGCGGAAACTGAGTTCATGCCCTGGTATAAGTGTGTGCACGTCCTGTTTACACTAGAGATGGTTAGACCCAGAGGAGCATTGGGATTGGTGCAACATCAGGGTATATTGTTTTTGGGCCTGACTGTCTGCTCTCTAGTGGGACTCCACTAGCCTGAAGTCATTATGGCTAATTTACACCAGCATGGGAGGAGGGTGGCTGCTTTTCCTTGCACACAGCTGGGATCTGCTTTTCTTGTAACACTCACACCTCCCATCCCACTGCACCCTTCCCCCCGTCCTCATTGGGATGGGCTCTCTGGGATACTCTGGGCTCTGTGCACTCCTCGGGTGACCCCCAGCATCTGCCATCCCTCTGGAAATGGTCCATTGATGTGGGTTCAGACAGCAGCACAAGGCCCCTGCGACACCCCAGGGTATCCAGTCCCAAATCGTACTTCTCTGTCCCTCTGCCTGTCTCCAGGCTGGCTGGCACCCGAAGCCTTGTGATCTATAGCCCTGCACTGGTGAGGAAGGGCCGTGGGCAAAGGGGCCTCAGGCGCCAAGAGGGGGAAAACAAAGGCTAAAATTCTGTGCACTCCCAGTGCATCCTGTTCCTCCCTCCAAACAGCACAGCCTCAGGGACTGACCCCACTGAAGGGCCCGATCCTCAGCTGGTGTAACTCAATCCCCCGCCCCTGCTTCATTTCTTTGCTGATTGACACCAGACGGGACACCTGTGTTTGCTTCATTTCTTTGCTGATTGACACCTGTGTTTGCTCCCCAGGCACTCTCCCCGCCCCGCGGCTGTTCCTGAACAAGCTGTCTGCCCGCCAAGGAGACACAGTCACCCTGTCATGTCTGGTCCCTTCAGACACCCCCATGACCCGCATTGTCTTCTGCAAAGATGGGAAGGAGATTTCTGTGCAGCCCAAGGATGGGAACAAACTCGTCTACGACTCACCCTACACTGTGTCCAGAGAGAGCAGAACGGCCTTTTCCTGCCGCTATCAGCTTAAGGATGACAACAATCAGGAGAGCAACTCGCTTCCCAGTGACACCTGGCACCTGAATGTGGCCGGTAATGCTCTCAGCTAGTGTTAACAGGGGGTGAAGATCCTGCTGGGTGGAGGGACTGAAGCGGTTCCCTGTGCTGGTCTCCATGTAGCATCTCAGCCCAAGTGAGGCGGATACAGATAGTGGCTATGAATTTAGCCCCAGCTGTGCTCACATGGCTGGCTGCCACCATCACCCGCTTGCAATCAATTATTACAGTCACCATGCACCAAAATGAAGCTGATGTCATACAAGGGTGAGTGCGACAAATCGGTTTCTGCTAGAACCCGTCTTCAGTCTCTCCTCACTCTGGGAAACTTCCCACTCGTGTTGTCTTTTCCCACACTTGCCTCTGTCCCAGGGGTGAATGGTTTGGGGAGCGGGGGGCATGTATAGTGAAAATGGAGGAGCCACTAACTCTGTAGTATGGCTGCTGCACAGGTGCTAGTGACTGGTGTGGTTCTTTTCAGTTTGGCTGCAATTCAGGGGCTCGTGTGCACATGCTTGGCTAACTCTCAGAAAACAATGCTGTAAACAAACAGGGGTCTGTCCCCAGCAGCTGGAAATATGTGACCTGAAAAATATTTTCCCAAAAATTAGGATTATCTCAAAAAAAATTGCACTTGAAAAATGTGATTTTGGACAAGTTTTTTTTAAAAGAAATGTTACATCCAAAATTTAAAAAAAAAAGCAAAAATGTTTCATTCTTTAGTGATTTTTTTTTCAAAAAGAAAAACAAATTCTTTTATCATTTCTTTTTCCCTCCTATTTCTAGATGAGGAGTCCAGTAACACTTCATGCTCCTACCCAGGTGCAAAACCTAATCCCAGCCGCAGTACAGGTAGGCCATGTGGCTACATCAATGCAGGCTTCACAAGGGAAGTCTCCTGAGAGCCAGAAAGAGGTGTAGAGCCAGTCTGAGTTAAAAGGAGCCAGTGCAGAAAAGCTGAGCAAGGACTGAATTTGCTCTTAATGATGCCACACAGCCCCGTGAAGAAGGGCCTGGGGAACCCCCAACTCCACAATGGGAACCCATCTGAGATGTGAGGTGGCTTGAGGGAACCCTGAATGAAGGGGGATCTAAGTTCAGACTTGAGGAGCTAAGAACTCATTTCATGCCCTTTAGGAATGCTAATAAATTAGACCCCCACAGGAGGGAGAGGTGGTCTTGGTGTGAGTGTCCCAGTGTAAGCAGTTCCCCCAATGGGCCTAGATACCTGAGGTGCGGGTCTTCATCCCACACACTAAAGGCTGTAGTCTTAGTTTGGGGCATAGCCCCAAGAGTCTAGTCTCCCCTCTGCATTGGGGGAGCTTCACTGGGATTCTCCCCCTCTTTGCCTGGGGAAGGGTTCAGAGGCTTCTTCCTCCAGCAACCAACCTAGGGGTGACTCTGGCTCAGCCCCTACATGCACCAGAACCAGCTCCTGCCTCTTGCCTGATCAGCCCTGAACTGGCCTACCTTCTCCCCTTTTATGCTGCCTCCAGGCCTGACACTGGCTGCAGGTGAACCGGGGTGGGGCTAATTGGGCAAACAAGCTCAGTTTAACCCCTGCCTTACCCAGCCTTCCTCTCACTCCCTTACACCCAGCCTTGGAGAAAGGTCTTGCAAGACCCAAAAAGGGGCTGTGTGTGTAGCCACAAAGGAATGTCTGAAGGCCGCTGCCTGCTCCCCACAGGGCTAGAGGCAGGTTGAACTGCTCAAGGCATCTCATATTAGCTGACGTAGTATAGCCACTCTGTTTTTGTCTAGTGTGCACCTGGTTGTGGTGGGGTATAAAACAACATGTGGGTATGTCTCTGTCCTTGATCACTGGGCCTCATGCCTCATTCTGGGTCTATGGCATCTGGGGTTACACTTCTATCCTGGATACCTGGCCTCTGGGGCTCACCTCCCCCTAGTTCCTGGCCTGAAACCATGGCAACTAGGAGATGACCCTCATTCTGGATCCCTTTTGTGTTTCCTGTGTATTCTGGGTGTTCCTAGCACCAAAGCTATGTAGACAAACTGTCAGACATATTTCACTGGCAGTGGCCTGCATTTCATGTCAGGCTACCAGCTGTTTGAAGTGAGCTGTGATACCTGACTCACAGATGGGTCCAGGGGTTCTGGGAATGATGGCTGTACAAGGGAGGCTTGGCCGCAGGATAAAAGGTTTGGCTTGGTGCTGAGGGCACACCCCCTCATGGATCCCTGAACCCTGGGGTTCCCCGACTCTTGGGGTTTCCCTCCCATCCTGGAGCCATGTCCCCTGAAGCTGACCCCACATCCCCGACCCAAGGCCCTGAGGCTCATCCTGCATCCCTTTTCTCTTCCCATTGTATGTCCTGATTTTTCTCAGACCCCGTGCGTGGCTTTCCCTGGCCTCCTGTGCCCCAGCTTAATCCCCTGTTTTTCTCTCCTAATCTCCGGCTTTGTCCAGGACATGGACCTATTGTGGGACTCGCTGTCACTGCCAGCCTGGCTCTGGGGCTGCTGGGCTGTTTTCTGATGAAGACAGGTAGGTGCTGGTGGGCTGGAGCCTGAGCGGGGTGGGACGGCTGTTCAGGAGCATTGCTCTGACACCTTACGCCCCACTACAAGGGCAGCGAGGGGCATGCCCACAGGCTGTGCTCTGCTCAGGCCTGGTGAGCAGCACTGGATGGTCTGAGATTCCCAGCACCACACACCATACGTTGGTGTCAGTGATGTGGCTCTGGGGTGCGTTCCCTGGGGTTTCTCATGCCAATGTAACTTCCGCCACTGGTGTGGGCTGGACTTATTACTCTGCAGAGAGATGTCCCCAGGGCTCAGTCTGCCCTAGCAACGTAACAGCTGCACAGCTGTAAGCTCCGCAGTGTAGCCATCACCTGTGCTTTCTGGGTGTCAGTCCCCCACACTGGCCATTGCCCCGTGCTACCTCTGTGGAGCTGTGGCACCACAGGCCAGTGGAGAGGTGCACCACATCGGGGCAGAGACGCCCACTGCAAGGCTGGCTGTGTCTCCAGCCATCGCCCTCAGCCAGGAGGTGTGCTGAGCTTCCCTAACGCTCTTTTCTTTCTCCTGGTAGTTGTGTTGTGCTGCAGGACTCTCAGGTAAGAAGGAACCTCACCCTGACTCCCAGCGCCCTTCTGGGGCTGCTCCCCAGGTCAGGAGGGGGCTCGCTGCTGTTCTCTGTGGGGCTTCGGCCTTGGAGCGGCCATGGCCTTGTTCCCCCCCAGCTACTTTCAGTGCAAATGCTCCTGGGTTTCCACAGGGCCTGACACTAGGCTAGGAGCCCCATTTCCTGCTACGCTAGTGTGCTGTTTCCTTCCTGTCCCTATGGCTAATGGCAGCCGGGCCTCGGCCCCAGCGCCAGGTGCTGCACATGGGCGTGACGCAGCTTTCTTTCCACACAGGGACCCTGGCACAGACCAGAGCAGCCCAGGCACTGAAGATCAGATCCAGTGTACGACTCTGTGGTTCCAGCACCACCTTGGGATGAGCTCAGCTCCCGCCTTTTGTCCATCTGTTGCTGGCCGTCGCAGTCCTGGACGGCCAAACTGCAGAGTCCAGCCCTGAGGGAGATGGTTCTCCCTGCTGCCCCCGCCTCTGCCCAGCTCAGTAAAGGGGTGACAGGAGCCCCTGGCTGTGGGCAAAGGCAGGACTGGCAGGAGCTCTGGCAGCAATTTTGTGCTGCAAACCACTGGGCAGAGGCCTGGGCAGACATCTCCCTGCATGACAAGAAAGGAGACTCCTGCCCAGGAACAGGCCGAGCTTCGCCCCTTTAGCCGTGGGAACCCTGCATGCATGGGGCCTGGGCCAGTCTTACCCCTGCCCCACGTGGCAGCAGGATGGGCACTCAGCATCCAACCATGGGGCCTGTCTCAGTTTGACTCCCACCCCACCAGACTGGGCACCCAGCGTTATCATCCCAGCCAGCCTGTTAGGGCTCAAGCCATCCAGACGGTGCCCAGTCCCTACCTTCCCCCAGATGGGCTAAGGGAGAGTCAGTGCCCCGGGGGACGTGGGGTGGGGGACCCCCAGGGGTGGGCCAAGTGGTGAGGACGCACTGACCTCTGTTCTCTCCCCAGATGCTGAGGTCACCAGAGCCCACGCTGACCTGGTGAGTCGCGGAGCTGGTGCCTGCAGCTCAGATAGGGTCTAGCGAGCCAGTTTTGGGCAGAACTTTGCCATGGAAACAGCCACTGAGAGATAAAGCTAAACCCTGCACCCCCCCAGGCACCGGTACCTCTGGCCTGACCAGGAGTGAGATGGGGTGACCCCGGAGCCAGTAGATAAAGAGGGACTGTCCCCCCATGAAGAGAGAACACATTGGAGAGTCTGGGCCTAATTCTCCAGGCACTTCCACGGCTTCCATGTGACTGTACCTCCACTAAGATCTCCCATGGCTGTAAGCTGGTGTGACTCCATTACTGTCAATGAGCCAGATCCCCTGTTGGTGTAAATCAGCTGTAGCTCCACTGACGTCAATAAAACAAATCCCCTGGGGGTGTAAATCAGCCTCACTCCAGTGACCGCAATGGAACAACACTGACTTACACCAGCAGAGGATCTGGCCGCATCAAGGCAAAGGAGGAGAAAGGAGAAGAGGTTTATCTGTGGGGCAGTGATCATGGCCAGCTCAGCCAGGAGACTTTCCCTGACTGACCCCTGGCGGGTCTTGTACCCAGAAGGCCTGGCAGAGGGGAGCTCTCTATTGCGTGGGGAACTCTAAGCGCGTGTGTCCATCCCATTGATTCCAGTAGGACTGGAGCAGGTAGCTAAAGTTAAGGCCTGTGCTCCTCCCAGCCCACTCCTGAGCACTATGGTGCCCTGCCTGTCTCTGGGGAGGGGCTGTTCCTCCCCCTCACCACACCCTGGGGCCTGTTCACAGCTCCCGCCCTGGGGTCAGACGAGGGGAGGAGAATGTCCTGTTTGGCCTTGAAATCCATGAACCAGGATTCCTGGCTGGCTTGTTTGTGGGGGGAATTTCCCGAAGGGCTCTAACCCTACCTGTGTTGTATTGTTGTCTCAGCAGCCCAGGATGGAGAGAGACATGGCAGTGACATACGCAGCTGTAGGAAAGAGTAACTCTCATGTGCGGGACACCCAGCCAACTCTGTAGCACTGGGTAAGGGCGACTCTCTGTGAATGGGCCCATGTGGGATGAGGCTTGTTCTCCCCATAATGCCTGTGGAGGGACTGGTCAAAGGGGAAGGATCTGATCCAACCTCCTGGAAGTCGCCATCTCCCCCCCGATACCAAGGGTGTAGTCTGTGCTGGGACCCCTCACTGGCACATCCCTCTCCTCCGCCAGGCTCCAGAGCTCTCTAACCTGGACCCTGAATCACTGCCCGACCTTAACTACCCAGCTGTCCCTGTAGGTCGGGGCAGACTGATAACGCAGGACATTCAGTGCTCTCAGTCTCATGTAAGAGCGAATCACTGATTCCCTGTCACTCAAACTAGTGCGATCAAAGCTAGAGTGGGCCTGTCAACGTGAGCTGGTCGTCACACCGGCGACTGTCGTGGGGATGCACCCAAAGTGCCAGGCAGGGGGAATCAGCCCCCCAGGATGCATCTGCACGGTCTGTGCTGGGACCTTCTACCAGCAGCCCCCTCCCATACCCTGGAGCTCACAGCCCTTCTGCAGCATTTTATAACTCCAGGGACTCAGGATTGGGCTGGGGGGAGCAGCATCTGAGCAGGGGGCTCAGTGCCAGGGAACAGCCCCACCTCTCCCTGCAGCTATGGCAACAGGCTGATAACACAGGACACCCAGGGCTGTCACCAGTCCATGGCCAGGGAAAACCCCCTTGCCAAGTGCTCAGGGAGATACTGGGAGGGGATAGGGACAGTGCAGTGTTCCCTGTAAGCTGAGTGCACGGGCAGCAGTCCAGGAGAGATTCAGATGCCACCCAGCTGATCAGCAGAGCAGCCAGAGCCACTCCCAGGGGGCGGCTTGTGTTTTTATTGCTGGTGCATGTGTGCAAAGGCCTTGGTGCGTATTACAAAATTCATTCCGCCCACGGATGGAAGAAGTTAGAGGAAACTCTGGGTCAGAGGCATGAGATCTGGTCACTGAGATTCCCTCTCTCTTCCCCACAGGACTCCCAGGGCCTCCACCCTAAGCCTGGGTGAGCCCCACACTTGTTGCCAGCCTGAGTGGCGCCTGGGGAAGGAAATGGCAGTGGAGCCTGTTTGGCCGGCAGCGAGAACCAGCGTGTGGGCTCCATCAGTGGCACAGGGGAAGCTCAGACTCTTTGTGGGCAGCGGGAGCCGGGTGTGGCCAAGGCCTCTTGTGACAGCCCATGGTTCTAGCTGCGGCAGACCCTTCCTCACCAGAGTTTCCAGCCTGAAGACCTTCCCATAGAATCCCCATGGTGACTGTGCAGTAGAGGGGCAGGCGGCCACAAGCCATGTGCACTGGCAGCTGCCTGACGTTCACAGCCGGCCACAAATGCAAGAGCCCAAATGGGTTCAAAATGTGCCTCCAAGCAGCTCCTGAATTTACTGAGTGTCCAGGAAGTAGACGCTGAGTCAAACCTGCCTGGTGCTGGCCTGACAATGCTGGCAGGGTTGCCAGTGCAGGGATGCCAGTGTGGGCGTAGCTGTGCCAGTGACATTCTGTACTGCTGCTGTAGTGGGGATGTGCTGGGGTCTGTGTGGGGCCTCTGAGCAAATGCATCCTGAGTAAAGGGGCAGATTTTTGAGGGTGCTAAGGTGCCGAACTCCCATGGATGTCAGTGAGAATCAGGTGCCTAAGTCCCTTTAAACACCTGGCTCCAACGGTCTCTGGAAGGTTGGGTCTGAGCTGGCTCCTTTGCAGTTAATAAAGTTCTTTGCCTTCTCTCTGCACAACTTACTTTCTGGGAGCATCATTAAGAGTCACCCGGGGCCAGACGTGAGGGTCGAACACACAGCCATGGCCTCCCTGAGTCTGCTGGGGAAACATCACAATGAAACAGGAAACAATTCCCATCCCACACAGGCCCCTTTGCAAAGCATCACCCTTACCGAGTGCTACGGGACCAGCCGGGTGTCCCACAATCAAGAGCCGCCTTTTTCTAGCCCTGCATACATTGCTGCCAGGTCCCCCTCCATCCTGGGCAGCTGCAACATCAACACAGGCAGGGCTGGAGCCCTGGTGAGCCAGCTGGGCAATTCCCCCACACAGACAAGCCAGACAGGATTCCTGGTTCATGGGTTCCAAGAGGTTCATGCAGCCATTTCTCATCCCCACAGGGGCTCCAGACTCACACAGCTGCAAAGGGTTGTGAACATCACAGATCAAGTGGGGCCAGGGACATGAGAATCAGTTATTTACTCCTTGACTTCCTCCCGCTCTCTCTCACACACACACGAAATCTGACAAACCATTTCATTAGCAGACAGTGGAAGCTGCTCCGTGGTACCTCACTCCCTCACAGAAGGCGGAGACCTGCCCCACTCAGATGTCTGAAGATCGGAACATTCTGTGTTCAGGCTTCTGAAAACCAGGAAACTGAGTGAGGGGACAGGCCCTCACAACTGAACTCTGCCCTCAGTGAGTGATGTCCAAGTACATCCATAGCAGTTATGGTCAGATCTGCCCTCCGCTCAGAGATTGACCCTGCTCTGCCCAGAGATCTCTGGCTCTGCTTCATTTACACTCTTTCTCCCAACTCCTGGCTCCTACACATGTGGTGCCATTTAATGCCCAGCTTTCCTTTGCCCTTTAACATACACGCAGAGCAGCCGTCCCCCACCTACCTACTGACAGGCTCATTCTGAGAACAACCTTGTGCTCTGTGACAGGCACAGCCTGCAAAACACAGTGCTGCAAAGGCTGGAGTCTCTCAAGGTACAAACACCTTTGGGGCCTTCACTCACCACCCATCCCCAAGGGCATCAGAGCCCACCACAGCCCTGCTGTCCCTCCCCCAGTCACACAGCAGCACCCAGTGCAGGGAACATAGCTGGCACATGGTTCTCCGCGGCTGTCACCAGCTCCTAGGAATGAGAAATGAGGTACAAGGATGTTTACCTTAACTCTGCATCTCACGGAATTCGCAAGTCTGAGCTTTGCTGCAATGCTCTACCAAGGTAGGAGCTATCCCTGGGCATCTGTAGCCCAGCCATAGACCGGACAAGCCCTACCAATAATGGAGTGAATTCATGTTGTTGGAGGGCTGGCGCTGTGGGAAGGAAAACCTGGCTTTGGGCATGAGACCGTGATTTAAATGTGAAGACTCTGGGAAGGACCACTGGGTCCCCAGAACCCATCCATGCCATTTCCAGGGGGCAGAAAAGGTGGGTGTGAAGAGAGAGAGCTAAGGATAGATGGCTCGAAGTGAGGGTTTCAGGACCTGGCTGAAGACACCACCAGGAATGGTGGCTCAAGACAGCAAGCACTAGTCCATGAGGTCCTGGCATGTGGGGAGACAGCACAGAGTCCAAATTCTGAGGATAGAGGAGGAACCAAATACTTCTTAGAAGGACACCTGGCCTGAGTCTTTCCCATGATTTGAGAGTAAAGAAGGAACATTCTGAATGAGCAGTGACTGAGTAAACTCCTATGTTTACATCAATAATAAACTAAGAGTTCATTAAACACAGCTGTGGTGAGTAGGGGCTCCAGCATAGCTTTGAGGAGCATTTACATATTTATCCTTGAGTATCCCACTCCTGGGGCCAGGGGTTTGGGAATAAGGGTGCCATGCTGTATAATGGGTGCTAGGGGTAGTACAGGGTAAACAGTGGATACTGCATATAATAAGCACTGGGACCAACCAGACAGTGAAGATGAAAGACGGGCGGCTATGCTGAGAATGGACATTAGAGGGCAGCATTTGCTTCTCAGTTCTGCAGCTTCAGCAACAATAACCAAATACGGTGTCAGCAATGAAGGGTCCTATGGCACCTTATAGACTAACAGAAAAGTTTTGACTAACACGGCTACCCCTCCGATACAAATACTGTGTGTTTCTTAATGAAGTGTTTGTAACAGAGAAGGAGGGAGACAGGTGATTTCTCACAGGTTATCAATATACTTCAGAGTCTCCCTAACCCCGATCTGGACCCAAATGTGCAATTTCGGACAATTTCAGGCCTGTGCCTGCATTACTGACTTTAAGCTGAAAGATCCACCACACAATTTGAGAGAATCGTATGACTCCAGAATGTATTTGCCTCATATGTAGCATGTAAAATATCCAAATAGGATGCAGAGTGTTGTGGTGAACTGTGTTATCCTGAGCTATAATGACTGCCGGAGACATTTCAGTTAGATCTGGGCGCTCCGTTTTGCAAAGAAAAATGTTTAAACAAGGAGCCCAATCAATCAAAGAAGAGTAAACTGTTTTCCAGACAGTTCAAAATTCCTATAACTTGGACTCTGAGCCCAGTAGATCCTGACATTTCATCTTTGGGGCCATAATGACAGCTCCATGGGTGAACTGTTCCCCCAAGGCGTGTCAAGCATGTGGCACCCAGAAGGACAACTTTCAGGCAGCTTGAGATGAAGACAGCTAATGAATGGCAGCAGAATTGTAGGCTTCATTACACTCTGCAGTGTTAGTCTAAGATAAATAGATTGGTGTTCCCTTGTCCCTAGCAGTTCCCTGGTGTTTGGGGTCTTTTCAGGGAGGGGCAGCGACCTCTGTGAAGGGAGGGAAGGAAAGTCAGCAAAGGAGGAGAGTATGTGGTAGAAGGGGCAGGGTGACCATGAGCTACAGGAAGATGAAGCCATGTTTCTTCAAGCCCATATGTGCCCTGGTTCCTGCAGTGCTGCTGGATTTACCCTGCTCTTCACTCAACACCATGGTCAACAACTTGTGGTTTCCCTCGTAAGGAGAAGAGAGAAGGGGTGGGGGAACAGGAGAATGTGACAGCAGGAGCATGGTGGATGGGGCTGCCTCCCTCTGCTGGGTGGTTCCCTGGGAGGAAAACAGCTTGCTACTACTACCAGCTACTGGAGGGGGATGAACAACAAGAAGTCCTGTGGCACCTTATAGACTAACAGATATTTTGGAGCATCAGCTTTTGTGGGCAAAGAAATGCAAGGGGATGATGGAAGGGGATGAGTCACTCCTGCACTAGGCCCCGGGTAATCCAGGAGTCTGGAATTGGCCTGATGACTCCCAGGTCAGGTATAGACCAAGTCCAACAACATAAGACTATAACAACATAAGAATGACCATCTTAGGTCACACCCAAGGCCCATTTGACAGTGACCAATGTCAAGTGCCCCAGAGAGAATAAACAGAACAGGTAATCATCAAGTGATCCGTTCCCTGTCTCTCATTCCCAGTCCTGAGTAACAGAGGCTAGGGACACCATTCCTGCCTGGCCCTGCTCATGGCCATTGATGGACCAACCTTCCATGAACTTACCTAGTTCTTTTTTGAGCCCTGTTAAAGTCCTGGCCTTTACAGCTCTTGGCAAGGAGTTCCACAGGTTGACTGTGCATTATGTGAGGAAATATTTCATCTTGTTTATTTTAAATCTGCTGCCTATTAATTTCATCTGTTGGCCTCTAATTCTTGTGTTGTAGGAAGGAGTAAATAACTCTTCATTATTTACTTTCTCCCCTCAGACCAGCCATGATTCTGTAGAGCTCTATCATATCCCCCCTTAGTCCTCTCTGATTAATCTGTCTTACTAAATCTCTCCTCATATGGCAGCACGTAAGGATACGACCTTTCTCTGCAGTCATATTGTAAAACTTACCACCATTCTGGTCAGCTGGTTGGTAATATAATGACATTAGAGGAGGTTTTGGAATTAATTGATAAGCTGAATAGTAACAAGTCTCCAGGACCAGATGGCATTCACCCAAGGGTTCTGAAAGAACTCAAATGTGAAATTGCGGAGTTATTAACAGTGGTTTGTAACCTATCCTTTAAATCCACTTTGGTACCAAATGACTGGAAGACGGCCAATATAACACCAATATTTAAAAAAGGCTCTAGAGGAGATCCTGGCAATTATAGACCGATAAGTTTAACATCAGTACCAGGTAAATTAGTAGAAACACTAGTAAAGAGTAAAATTGCAAGGCACATAGAAGAGCACGAATTGTTGGGCAAAAGTCAGCATGGTTTCTGCAGAGGGAAGTCGTGTCTGTCTAATCTATTAGAATTCTTTGAAGGGGTTAATAAACATGCGGACAAGGGGCACCCAGTGGACATAATATACCTAGATTTCCAGAAAGCCTTTGACACGGTCCCACACCAAAGGCTTTTATGTAAATTAGGTGGTCATGGGATAGGAGGAAAGGTCCTTTCATGGATCGGAAATTGGTTAAAAGACAGAAAACAAAGGGTTGGAATAAATGGTAAATTTTCACAATGGAGGGGGGTAACTAGTGGTGTTCCCCAGGGCTCAGTCCTGGGACCGATCCTGTTCAACTTGTTCATCAATGATCTAGAAAATGAGGTAAGCAGTGAGGTGGCAAAGTTTGCAGATGACACCAAGTTGTTCAGGACAGTCAAAAGCAAAAGGGATTGTGAAGAACTACAAGGAGATCTCAGCAAACTGAGTGATTGGGCAGCAAAATGGCAAATGAAATTTAATGTGGGTAAGTGTAAGGTAATGCATGTTGGAAAAAATAACCCAAATTACACGTACTACATGATGGGGTCAAATTTAGCTACGACAGATCAGGAAAGGGATCTTGGAGTTATAGTGGATAGTTCTCTGAAGACATCCACGCAGTGTGCAGCGGCAGTCAGTAAGGCAAATAGGATGTTAGGAATTATTAAAAAAGGGATCGATAATAAGACAAAAGATATCATACTTCCCCTATATAAAACTATGGTACGCCCACATCTCGAGTACTGCGTGCAGATGTGGTCTCCTCACCTCAAAAAAGATATATTGGCATTAGAAAAGGTTCAGAAAAGGGCGACTAAGATGATTAGGGGCTTGGAAAGGGTCCCATATGGGGAGAGGCTAGAGAGACTGGGACTTTTCAGTTTGGAAAAGAGGCGATTGAGGGGCGATATGATAGAGGTATATAAAATCATGAATGGTGTGGAGAAAGTGAATATAGAAAAATTATTTACCTTTTCCCATAATACAAGAACTAGGGGACACCAAATGAAATTGATGGGTAGTAGGTTCAAAACTAATAAAAGGAAATTTTTCTTCACACAGCGCACAGTCAACCTGTGGAACTCCTTGCCCGAGGAGGCTGTGAAGGCCAGGACTCTATTAGGGTTTAAAAAAGAGCTTGATAAATTTTTGCAGGTCAGGTCCATAAATGGCTATTAGCCAGGGATAAAGTATGGTGCCCTAGCCTTCATAACAAGGGCAGGAGATGGATGGCAGGAGATAAATCACTTGTCTTCTGTTCTCCTTCTCTGGGGCACCTGGCATTGGCCACCGTCGGCAGATGGGATGCTGGGCTTGATGGACCTTTGGTCTGACCCAGTATGGCCATTCTTATGTTCTTATGTTATGTTCTTAATATATATTTACTGTTCTATCTGTAACACCAACAGACCCAGTTTGCCAGCCCCAAAAATCGAACTTGTAAGTAGTGGGTCTAAAGCCCTGCACTTTACCACATGAGCCAAAGGCCAGCTGGCTCTCAGTGGAGGCTGTAGAGCAGAGACTTTACTCACCCCAGATGAGGTCTCAGTGCCTCTGGGTACTATATATCTTTATTGTAAGAGCATGAAATTACTATCCATGCAGAGTCTGTGGCACAGTTTGGTTCGTGTGAGTCGCTTACCTTATTTGATTCTACACTTTCTTTCACATATATTGCCAGTTCCCCACCAGCATGAACTGCTGTGTCCTGCAGATAGATTTGGTACCCTGATATTACTGTGTCCCATTGATTGTCCACATTCCACCAAGTTTCTGCGATGCCCTTACGTCAGTCTCCTAATTAAGTGTTCTAGTTCGCTCCATTGCTCCGGGGCTACGTACTCTCCCCCGCCAGAGTTCAGCCTGTTCTGGTCCTGTCTCTAAGACTGCTCCAGCACTGCTCTGGACCCCTGATTCTGGCTTCAGCCGCCAGCACTGATCTGTACACCAAACTGCCACAGCTCAGACCCGGAGGCATGACCGTCCCCAGCACAGTTTCTCCCAGAGGAGAAAATCACAGTGTGACTGAGAGGGCCCTGTTCCCCTCCCACTATCTCTGTTCTGGTCAGATAGGCCGTTTGGGCAGTGCTGAGGCACAGGAAATTACAGCAGAACGCAGCCACGGCTCAAAGATGAGACGTCACAGCAGCCTGTGCTCCTGGCACTCTGTCAGAGCTGGATGGAAACCCTCCAGCCCGAATCAAACACACACACACACACACAAAGACACCAATTACAATGAACAGCCACACTCTGAACAGAGCCAGCGGTAGGGAAGAGCCATAACAGGGCAACAGCCTGGGCCCCATGCCCCATGCATCTCTGTGACTCTAAGGTATAACCTAACTGCAGAGTCACCGCTTGTAAATATAACAGGAATATTTCAATAATTTAATCATTACAAAGGGCAATAAATCACACCAGAGGAGCAGTTTCCAAGCTGAGGAGTGCATTAGTCCCAGGGGGGAGAAACATCCGGAGCAGCGGAAAGGGAAGTGGGAATACCAGGCAACTCAGGCTTCCAGCCTTACTTGGGCTTTGGTTTCAGGAGACAGTGGCGGGGGCGGGGGGGCCCAGTCATTAGTTTCTGTATTGGACCCCACCCGAGTCTAACTCCAGCCCTGGTTCTGGCGGCCTGATCCCAGAAGCTGAACTCCATGAAACAGCATGGAGCCCAATGAACTCCCCTGGTGGGGAAAGGGCCAGGCAGGTCCCCATGGCGGGAAGAGGAGTAAACAGCACATTGTGAACCCAGCAGCAGCAAAACGGTGAATTCCTTTGCGTCTTGGAAAAGTGCCATCTTCAGTGACTGAGACAAAAGGGGCAGTTCCCTCCCCTCAGAGCTATTGTGGCAGGATTCTGCAGACTCAGGCAGACAACGCGGCATTGAGATTACACTCAGGCTGCATTTTCACAGCCTTCTCAGCGATAAAACCGAACTGAAAATAGGGGATTTAGGGGCACGATCTTGTACCCGGGCAGAGTTCATGGATTCAGAGATATTAAACCCAGAAAGGACCATTGTGACCTGCTGAGGCCAGGCCAGAGAACTTCATCCACTAACTAGGTCATTTCCGTCTGAGCTAGAGGAAGTGTTATAAGAAACACCAGGGCAGGACGCAAGGACCCCAGATGATGGTGAATCCAGCACATTGCTGGGTCAGTCACTCTGATGGGTCACTGCCCTCCCTGCTAAACAGTTGCACCTTTTCTCTAGTGCTCATCTTGCTAGTTGCAGCTTCTAGCTGTGGGATCTTGGTCTGTCTCTGTCCGGGGAATTAAAGAGCCCTCCCCTGGGCTTTGTACAATCACCTTCTCTCACCCCCTCATCTGCCTGTGGTCTGGACTGTGGCCTCTCATGCCGGAAACCAAACTGCAAAGCAAAACCCAGGGGCTGGATAAACCTCAGGCCAGTCACTCACTTCCCCTTTCTCACCGAGCTCTCCTCATTGTGGGGTCACACCGCTCACAGCCCAGCTCCGGAGATGGTTGGCATGGCCTGGATGGTCCAGAACACAGCGCTGCTAACCCTGCTGGGCTGGCTTGGGGGTGAGTGCCCTTTTCTCCTGGTGTTTGGCTGCAGAGGGATTTAGAGAATCCTGTAAAGAACAAGCTGCTCTAGTGCCTTTTACTCCAGATCCCTTTGCAAACTGAGTGTAGCATTTCCCTGGAAGGCAGGACTGCTGGGTTCAATCCCTGGCCCTGAGAGGGATGTGGCCTAAGAGGCTCAAGGAGTGAGGGCTGGGAGCCAGGACTCCTGTGTTCTATCCCCAGTGGGGAGTTGAGTCTAATGGGTTAGAGTGTGGATGCCGGAGCACCGCTGTGGACTTCCTCTGGTGTTGGCCCTGGCTCATGTAGGGGAAGAAGCAGCTCCCTGCCATTGAGGGAACAGAAGTGTAGGAAACAGCTCATAGGAGGCTTTCCCTGTTCTCCATGGGCTGGAACTGTGGCCAATAGGAGCAGCAGAAGGGGGGAGTGGGGCAAGGGGGTGCAGAGCCAGGTGAGCCTCGAGTACCGAAGGTGCCACGAAAGACATCATCTTAAAAAATCTCCATAAGGTCAGAGATTCCCTGACCTGAGGAGAGATGCTGCCCACCACCCAGGAAGACACACCTGGGATATCTCTATCAAAACAAAAAGCAGTCAAGCAGCACTTTAAAGACTAGCAAAATGATTTATTAGGTGAGCTTTCGTGGGACAGACCCACTTCTTCAGACCATAGCCAGACCAGAACAGACTCAATATTTAAGACACAGAGAACCAAAAACAGTAAGCAAGGAGGACAAATCAGAAAAAGATAATCAAGGTGAGCAAATCAGAGAGTGGAGGGGTGGGGGGGAAGATGAAGAATTAGATTGAGCCAAGTATGCAGACGAGCCCCTATAGTGACTCAGAAAGTTCCCATCACGATTTAAACCATGTGTTAATATGCCGAATTTGAATATAAAAGCCAGCTCAGATGTTCCTCATTCCAAAACAGTGCGATAATTCCTTTTCTGTAACACGCATACCTCTGTATTGTAACCCCAAGTTCTTAACCCTCCCTCAGGAGAGACCTTGCAAACAAAGAGCAATTTCTTAACAGCCGACCTTTCCGTCACAGGTATGTGCACACAGAGCACCCTGCCTTCTAAGACACAGGAACCAGATCATAGTTTACAGAAGGGGATGCAATTAACAAAACAAACACGATATACTTAGCAAGTGTACTTGGTTGCTAGGTGTTGCAGAGCAACTGAAAAAAGTAGTTTAAAGCACAGTGCATTCCTTCCTGAGGATACGGTTTAAAAGTTAGTGCACAGGGGGATACATAAAGCCAGCCTGAGAAGTCCCAGAAAGCAACTCAAAATTGAAAAAAAAAAATTGTGTCTGACTAAACATCCCCGTTCTGCTCACATCTCTGCTGTTCTGAGATTCCTCTCAGTGTATGGCTATTACAGAAAAATTCCATGCCTAGTTCTTGGTTTAATCCGTCACTCCCATCTCACCTTTGTTTGCACAAAAGACTGCCACAGCAGATCACTGCTTCAGTTCAAAACTCCCACTCTCTCTTCCCACTGGCTCACCTGGCTGCTTGCCAACATTGGGTTCAACCTGTTATAGGTAATTTAGATAACTGAACATCTGGGATGTCTGGAAAAAGGTAGTAGCCATCCCTTACATCACACACAGCAACCTTTGAAAATAAGGCAATGCAAATGAGGTAGCTGAAAGATATCCTGGCACACCTAAGGGGGTGGTGATGGGGGAACCCACATTTCTGATGCTCCCAGACAAAACAACACCTGACCAAAACCCCACAAAAGAAGGGGTGTGAGGTGTTTTCAATCTCATCTCAATGGGGGAACTTCCCCAGGCCAAATGCACACATCAGGGCTGCTCCCAGGCACATGGCAAGAGCCCACAGCCCATCTGATTCCTCTGCTCCCCATCGCTTGGTGAGAAGGTGGGAACTTGAAGGACAGGGCTGCAATTGGTTCTTCCCTGAGAACCAGACATTGCTGCAGAATCCCTGGCTTCCCCCATGATCCTGCTGTGGAGGCTCTGTGAGTTTGTGGAGAGCTCCCTGCGGGTGGGCTGGGGGAGGTGTCTTCAGGCAATGAGGAGCAGGGGGAGAAGCAGGTGTATGACTTGCCTGGGCCAGGGAAACCTTGGCTTGGGGAGAGTGATCCTTACACATAGGGGAGAGCAGGGCATGGGGATTGGTCACTGGGACCACATGGAGCAGGAGGGGTGAGGAACTGGACATAAATTCCTGGCAAAACTTTCCAGAGCAGAGTAGGGGCAAAGAGAAGATTTAATCTACAGGACAGATCTTCAACAATCCCCTGCTCTGCAGTACAGACAACACCATGTCTGTGCACAGTGTAATCTGCAAGTATCCATCACACGACATTAAAAAATTTCTGCAATGGAACGACACTACCAATGTTGTCAAGTCTCAGACGCTCAGAAAGGGCAGGGTTTAGGTTGGCCGAATGGCTCGTTGCAGGATTTTCAGTGCTGGCTGGGCAGCAATAACCCAGAATATCACGGGGCGGTGGGAATGTTGGACAGTGCTACCAAGGTCCTTGCTCCATGTTTTGCATAGGATCACTGCAGGGAGGAGCTTGTACAGTAAAAACTGTGTTAGCCAGCAGGGTGGAGGTGACAGTTAATTCAATACTGTGGTTAACTGAGAAGTGTACTTTACCAAAGGAGTGCCCATGTTCAAAGAATTAGAGTGCAATGAAATGAACCGGTTGAACGATTAATACAATAAAATGAACAGACTGGACATCTCTAATCTGGCACCCTTGGATCAGACAGGTGCCAAATGAGAGAATGTGCTGGGCCACAGGAGGCCAATATTGTCTACCACATTCCCAACATTTCCACCGCTGACTGGGCTCGTTGGAAAACAAAACAGCAGAAAAGTAGCACTTTAAAGCCTAACCAAATGATTTATTCGGCGATGAGCTCTCACGGGTCAGACCCACTTCATCAGATCAATCCATTTAGGCATAAATTACAGCTAAATAACAGCAACAAAGGGTCCTGTGGCACCTTATAGACTAACAGAAAAGTTTTGAGCATGAGCTTTCCTGAGCACAGACTCACATCTGATGAAGTGAGTCTGTGCTCACGAAAGCTCATGCTCAAAACTTTTCTGTTAGTCTATAAGGTGCCACAGGACCCTTCGTTGCTGTTACAGATCCTGACTAACACGGCTACCCCTCCGATGCTAAATAACAGCGGCCCACAGAGGCAGTTGGCTCCACTGCATAAAAGACCCACTGCACAGCTACAGCCGGTGAAAGTCAGCTGACTTGGGCTCCCAGGGCTATAAAATTGCAGGGCAGATTTTCAGGCTCTGACTTGAACCTGAGCTCCGGGACCCTCCGCACTCATGGGTTTCAGATTCCAAGCCCAAAGGTCTATATTGCCATTTACTAACCCCATAGCCAGAGCCGCGTGAACCTGTTTCCATTGACCACAGCCAGCCCCACTCCCATTATTACACTGTAGACATAAGCTAAGTCACATATTCTTCTTCCTATGGCCTTTGGATCAGTCTTAAAGTCCACCGGAGACATTAATTCCTTCTTATCAATAGCCACATCATGAAGTTCCCCGTTGTCTCTTCTTAATTGTATCCATGGAGAGTGAAATGTTTCCACCAACTTTTTTGGGGGTAAAAATTGTAAATTCAGTGACCTCAAAACATTTCCCAAATTGTGTCAATTTTGCCAAATTATTTCAGTTTGAAAAGTTAAAAATAAACATTTTAAAAAATTTCCTTTTCACATTTTTGAAAGGACGTTTCCATTTTTCAAAATGAATTTTTTTGTTTTGCAATTTCTTTTAAGTTTTCAAATGAACCAAAAACATAAAATAAACTATTTTTCTTTGACATGAAACAATTATTTTCAGTATTTTTATTTGCCAAAACTTTCAAATAATTTCATTTTTCGTTTGACCCAAGCTATTTTTTCAGAACTGCCGACGTACCAAAGTATTCATCTTTTGCTCAGTCCTCATGGTGAGCGCTGCCTCAGGTGCAGTGATTGTATACTTTGTATTAGCCTGTGTTTTAGAAATATTAATTAACCACGAGCAGGTTTGAATTTACAAAGTAATTTTAAAATTCAAAACCAAAATTGGGAAAAAATGATTAAATGTTTGTGCAATTCCTTCCAATTTCTAATCAGTATTGTATGAAGTACTTCTCATGCTGACATAATGAATTACCAACTAGAAAGGAAATAATGCTGAAAAAAAATCCCCAAATTGCTGATTTCGCCAATCACCTCCAAAGTTAATGCTGACTGCTTGAAAAAATCTCAGATTTCCAAATTTTTTGCCAACTGTACAAGTTCCTACAAACAAGCTTTGCTTCTTCTCTCTGGATTCTGTTGATCTCTTGGTTTTAAAGCTTTGGCCCTGTTAAGTGGCCATACATTCCTCCCAGAGACCTTTGTCTAGATTGAGTTAATCTTTCTGTTTTAAAAACTCTCTCTTCACTTCCTCTTTTGCTGTTTGGTCCAGGTGCTGTGGTTGCAAGCAAAGGGTTCTGCAGCTCCTCAGGTGAGTGTGGAAGAGAAGGCAGAAAATGAAAAGGGTTTAAAGCCCCCCAGCTAACAACAACAGTGAGTCCTGTGTTTGTAACTACCCAGAGATCCTGGGTTCAAATCCCTGATGAGCCCCCCTTGTAACTGCCTATCCCCAGACTCAAATCTGGGATCTCTAGGGCTCCATACAGGTGTCTCTACACTTTGAGCTAAAGCCAGCCAGCCCTCAGCTTAAGTTGTAGCAGATACTCATTCTTCCTCTGTGAAGTGGTTTAAGTGCTGGGACATGGAACTGCATAAAGGTGTGTGATTACCCATGATTCCTGCTGCGCTGAATACCTTATTCATGGCTCAGAAAAGGCTGGTCGCAGTGCTGGGCAATAAACACTTAATGAAACAAGTGAGCCAGGGGAGAGGCTGGCCCAATGTATTTCAGAGACATCGGAGAAGGGGAACGCTGACGCACAACTGGGAGCAGACACTGCGTCATTCTGTAACTGGCTTTCTGGGTTTCCCTCTTCTGTGTTCTTCCATGTTTACGTTAGTTCCCCAAATGAACTGGGCCTACTTCTGCTAACAATTAATGACCACAGACAATTTCACAACAAGAGCAAAACTGCGCAACATTTGTTCCTTCATTTCCTGCTGGTTTTCTTTTCTAATCAAAACACACCAGCCAACTCCAGAGTTGGTGGAGAAATGGGAGGAGAGTCATGAAAAAGGGAACCCTTTCGTCCCCATATTTTTGTCTGTTTTAGTTCTGATGAAAGTTTTGGAGCATTCGTTCCAGGATCCAAACACATGGAGCTGTTCCACCAATTGCAAGTGCTCCAGCCTCTCTGTCTCCTATCAGGAGATCATACCCATCACAGGATATAGCTGCCACAGAGCACCCTCAGTACATTTATTGTACTGCAGGAGTGACCTGCCTCAGTTTCCCCTCACTCAATTTTCCCTTCCCAGTTTTTTTGTTTCTCCTGGGGACTTGTACAGCACAGCCCTCTGGTTGGGTCATTCTCAGACCTCCCAGCCTCTTTTGGGCTATCTTTAAATCTCTCTGCCTTTGGGATTAAGCCCTGGCTACCAAGAAGTACATTGTTGGGGGTTTGAAGCTTCACATCAAGAAGGCAGCACTGTCAGGGGTGGGGTGAATTGGAGTGAGGAGCATTGTTTGGGAGGGGGTTGTGGGACAGCAGTGAGGGGCATTGTTTTGAAGAGGGCTGTAGGTCAGGAGTAAGGGGTATTGTTTGGGAGGGGCACTGTGGGTCAGGAGTGAGGGGTTTGGGGAGGGGGGCTGTGGGTCAGAAGAGAAGGGCATTGTTGCGAGGGGCTGCCGGTCAAGACTGAGCTGCACCATTGGGGGGGATGTGGGTGAGGACTTGGGGGGCATAGTTGGAGGTGTCCTGTGAGTTGGGGTCTTCCACGAAAGCCCAACCTGCTGTCTGTCACTGCTTCCAAGTGGAGCTTTCTCAGCCCCTTGACGAGACCCAGGTGTCCATCAGGCCATAGCCTGACCCAGGGGGCCCTGCTCTCTTCAGCACCTCCCACGGTAGACTAAAGAGGAATGACTCACCCTGGCCTCACGGCTCCAAGTCCAAAGCCCATGTCTCTGTCATTGCAGGTGATCTCTCCCCACCTGTGCTGCTCATGAACGTCTCCTCAGCCCGGCAGGGGGAGGTGGCCCTTGCCCAGTGTTTCATTCTCTCTGCGACTCCTGCTTCCACCATTTTCTTCTGCAAGGATGGGGCGGTACTCGCAACTCAGTCAGCCAGCCAAGGCCAGTTCTTAGCCACGCTAACTTTTAACCTCTCTGGGCAGAGTGCAGGGCATTATTCCTGCAGGTTTGAGCGCATAGACCACCTGCACCAGGGCAAGACTTCAAGCCTCAGCATCCCCTGGCATCTCAGTGTCACAGGTGAGCTGGGACCACCGTGCCCTGGGAGAGGCTGCAGCTGGCTGGGGCCAGGCTCTGAAGAGCATCTCTCTGCTGGGTGGCCAGGGAAGGATGGTACCATTGTGATCTCACCAGTGTTTGTTATTGCCTGGACAGGTCCTCCCAGTGGCAGCAGCAGCAGCAACATTACGGACTCAATCCCACCATGTAGAAGTAAGTGATTATATTTGCTAGGGGCCTGATTCACAGCCCATGGACGCTGGACAGAACCTTTCCATTGAGTCTAGTGAGCTTTAGGTCAGAGCTTATGAGACGTCTCCCATGTTCAGAGCTGGAAGCAGATATCCGGTTGTAGGCCTGTCCCTGAGTAGTCCCCATTCAACCTGCCCCATAGCAGGGAGCATGTAGGGGCAGAGTGGCCAGGCTGTGGAAGACTTCTCCCATCTGTCTCTCTCCCTGAAGCTTGCAGCTGACAGCCTCTCCCAGGGCTGGCACAAGGGACAGGGCACACAGGATATAATGCTTTTGAAGGGGCGGCATCTGTCTAGCCCAAGCCCCCTCTCCCCTTCCAGCCAGGTCCGTTTTGGGAGAGGGATGCTCTGCCAGTCTCAACACCTCCAGGTCAGAGAGTGACAATAGCGGAGGAGGGAATGGCGTCCAGTCATTGCAATTTGTGAATTCTGGTTGACACTGCAAAGTGTCTCCTATGAACACATCTGAGCCATGTGATGGCTCCGTGCTCAGTTGACTCCAGGCTTGTGGAAAATTCAGTGCCACCTACACACTAGATGAGGGACTGAGTGTAGGTCACCCTCCTGACCCGTCAATAGGTACGCTAAGGTGATGCTTGCTCCAGCTTCCCTATGGGGAGCTAGGGAAGAGAAGGGAGTGGAAATCTCCAGCAGGAGAACAAAGGCACGAGGTGTTCTTGGTAGGATATATAAACTTGAGAGACTCCAGGAAGAGGCAGTGCTGGGAAGGGGAGAGGAAGGGCCCAGCCTTGCCCAGGGCACAGCAGATGGTCTACGCTCTAGATGTCTCTGGCTACGTCTACACGTGCACCCAACTTCGAAATAGCTTATTTCGATGTTGCGACATCGAAATAGGCTATTTCGACGAATAACGTCTACACGTCCTCCAGGGCTGGCAACGTCGATGTTCAACTTCGACGTTGCTCAGCCCAACATCGAAATAGGCACAGCGAGGGAACGTCTACACGGCAAAGTAGCACACATCGAAATAAGGGAGCCAGGCACAGCTGCAGACAGGGTCATGGGGCGGACTCAACAGCAAGCCGTTCCCTTAAAGGGCCCCTCCCAGACACACTTTCATTAAACAGTGCAAGATACACAGAGCCAACAACTAGTTGCAGACCCTGTATATGCAGCACGGACCCCCAGCTGCAGCAGCAGCAGCCAGAAGCCCTGGGCTAAGGGCTGCTGCCCACGGTGACCACAGAGCCCCGCAAGGGCTGGAGAGAGAGTATCTCTCAACCCCCCAGCTGATGGCCGCCATGGAGGACCCCGCTATTTCGATGTTGCGGGACGCGGATCGTCTACACGTCCCTACTTCGATGTTGAACGTCGAAGTAGGGCGCTATTCCCATCCGCTCATGGGGTTAGCGACTTCGACGTCTCGCCGCCTAACGTCGATTTCAACTTCGAAATAGCGCCCAACACGTGTAGACGTGACGGGCGCTATTTCGAAGTTACTGCCGCTACTTCGAAGTAGCGTGCACGTGTAGACGCAGCCTCTGTGTTCAAAGCATGCACCTGGCATGGCAGCAGCTGGACCCAGGCCAGCTCCAGGTGGCTCCAAGCCTGGCCCAGAGAACAGTCCTGTCATGGATCCAAGGTGCGGTGCAGTGCACCAGCTCTGGAACGGTCTTTTGGAGGAAACCCTTCGATGTGCCAGGCCCTGAGAGGGTCTCACACATCCTTCAGCGTTGGCCATGTGGCCTCAATGCCTCCTGCAGCTGAACCTGCTGGGCTACAACACTCCTACATCGCCCCATGAGCTCTGACGAGTCAGTCCAGCTCACACAGACTCCTGGTCAGGGACTTGTGTCCTCTGCAGGGATAAAAGCCCCCACAGAGCAGCCACAGGGATGCTCAAGCAGCGTCATCAGAACAGTCAGGTTCCTTGGTCAGCTGGCACCCAACCTACAGAGCACTGAGGAAGGCAAACACGTATAGCATTCTGGTCAGACCCCAGCCCCAGCCCACCCATAGGGAGCTCCACTTTCAGGCTCTTTCCCTTTCCATCTCCCCTCCTTAGTCAATGAGAACCCATCACCCACACCCCACCACGGTTCATCTGCAGCAAAATGCCTCCGAATTTTAATTTTTTTCCAAAATAAATTTTTTTGATGTTGCAAACCCACTTTTTTTTCCCCCCTGCTCTGTTGGTCTTTAAAACTTCCCCCACTTCAGGGAAATGATTGAGTAGCAAAAGGAAAAAGGAAAACACGGGAAAAAAGGGGAAAGCGGGTGAAAGCCCCAAGGGCCAACAAAAAATTGGAAAAAGAGTAAGAATCTGAATGTCAAAATGTGTTGATTTTTCCAAAACCAAAATGTAAATGTCAGCTGGAAACAACACAAAGCCTGCCCTGTGCCTCACTGTGATCTCTTTTCCCCAGGATTGGATCTTGGACAGGTGTGCCTCCTCACAGCTCTTTCCTTCCTGGTTCTGCTTCCAGCGAGTTATCTTCTGGTGAAGCTGGGTAAGGACTAGTGGCATAGATCTGAATTGCTGAGGCCGTGGGTGAACATGTCAGCCAGCCAGGGAGAGACAGAATGCTGCTTTGGAGTGGTCTGGAAGAGCTAAGGAATTTAAGAGCACAAATTCTGGGGATTCTCCAAGGAACACCTGCTCTGATATCCCATAAGTGCTTTGCAAAATCACAGCCCTCCGCAGACGTAGGCTTAAAAGTATGATCTGCCAAAATTATTTTAAAAAAAAAACAAAAAAACACAACCACCAAATTCTGCTACAGCTGTGTGATCCTTCGGCTGTGCTGGTTGGTCTCATTTCAGTTGCTGGTAGCTTGTGATCTGCAGGAGACCAGGCTAAAGGAGCTGGGGATTCTGTCTGGCCCCAGATCTCTGGTTTATCTGGACCTTATCACCACAGTATCTGAGCAATTCTCTGTTGTAAGACATTCTCCCAGCAACTGGACAGGGCAGGGCAGTTGTTCCTACAGAAGGGGAAACTGAGGCATAAAGTACACCTTCATACTGGAATAAAACACTTGCTGAACCAAGTCACAGAGCCTGGCTTCGCTGACTCAGGCTTGTGGGACCAAAGTTAGCCAAGTGGATGCAGTGAGACCCTTTCTGGGATCTCAGAGCTTGAGCATCTACATTGCTTTTTACAGACTTATGAGCCAGAGCCAACCTCAGCCTTTTTAGTACAGTGCAGACATGCCCAAAGAGCCTAAGTGATGGGCACAAGGTCACCCAGGAAGCTAGTAGCAGAGGAAGGACCATGAAAATTGAGTTCTCAAGTCTTGGGCTGTTGGCCTCACCCCCAGGCTATCCAGACAGCTGTGTGAGAACAGCATTAAATCCCCCTCACTGCTCTGCTGTCTGAGCACAAAGCCCATTTGACTCCAGCGAGGCTATTTGAGGGTCATGGTGACAGTGTTTGGGCCATTATGGACAGAGGGGAAGCTACACAGAACATTTCAAAGCTGCCCAAGGGATTTGGAGCCAATTGTTTGGCAACTGGGTGTCTGAATCCCTTAGGCAGGTTTGAAAATCCCCCCCGCCCAAGGAAGGCTGGGCCCCACTCTGGGCCTGGCATGGAGCAGGGGATGCTTTTCCAATAACATTTTTCTTCCTTTTTGTTTCAGTTGTGACGAAACAGAGATGTCAAAGGTAGGAAGGAATCATTCCTTAACCAGGTCACTGTAGTTCTGGGCACTTCCTCACTGTGTGACGTGCGGCACTCAGCCGGGAGGACGAGCTCTCAGCTGCACTGGAATTTCCCCTGGGGAATGGTAGGGCTCCTACATGGTAAATGCCCTGAATGGCTGCTGGGATGGCCCTGCATTTCCTTTGGTGTGAGCCTTAGCAACAGCTGCCCCTGTGGGAGAGGGATCCAAGTGTCTCACTCGCAACCTGAAGTGTGCTCCATAAACCCAGCATGACACCCAGCCTCAATGATGCCTTTTGTTCTTGCTTGCTACAGGATCCACAACAGCTGCCTGGCCACAGGAGAGCAGTGAGTCCAAAGATCCTGTTGAAGATGGTCCCATGAAGAAAGAGACTTTACTAAGGCTTCAGAATCAGTATCCCGGAGCCGGGGACCCTGCGGAGAAGAGGGTGTCACCTCTCTGAGACCTCTTAGCCCACATGCTTGGTGCTGTTTGCAGGAAGTTAGCCCTGCATTTGAGGCCCAGGGTTTCTGTTTCCTGCATGCAGGATGTCATGTGCCACAAAAGCAGTGGGGGTGAGACAGTGGGACAGGCTGGAAGCAATGGGGTCATTGTGGCAGTGTCCCCTACAGAGCTGGGAGACTGAGACCCAGCAGTGAGCTGTGTGCCAGGGATCTGTGCCTCAATGCAGCAGACTTCTGCATGGCACAGGGCTGCCCCCAGCTGCAGCTTGTGAGATGGGCACATGCTGACAGCTCTGATTCTTTTGAAAGAGCAGCTATGAAAGGGTTAAGTTCAGCACAACAGCCATGTTCCTGTTCTGGGTTCTAGTCTGGAACCTAATTCAGACACATGTGCTGAGTCCCTGGCCAGATTTGGGGAAAATCAGGAGTAACTCCATTGAAGTAAATGGAGTTACTGCAGCCAAGATCAGAACTGAGTCTGCCGTGAGTAGGGACGCAGCCTCTAACCCCCCTTTGCCAATGCCAGTCGGTAGCCTTTGTCCTATGTGTTCTACTTTAAAGAGAAGCAGCATAACCAAATAGACCTCTTTAAGGCAGAAGCCTGCAGGGCAGCTACAGCCAATTTAATTCAGCTGCAGACTGTGAAAAAACACAGTTAAAGCAAACAGGCATTACAATAAATTTCTACTGTATTTACACACATGTTCTGAGATGCATCCGTGGTGATTAGTCCTTGGATGGGAGAAATGGGTTTATTGTTCTTTCTCTGAAGGAACCTTGATGGTGGGGAGAATGCCTACCTAAAATCACTCTGCTACCCTTTGTATAGTCACTTCCAATGACACCGCTGACTTCATTAGCATTGAATCCACTTTTTTCCCCATAATTAAATATTTTCTGCTTTCTAACTGAGCATTCAACATCAAGCAGCACGTTAACCAACTGCTGAGTAAACTCTGTGCCAATAACTATCAATATAGCTAGCATTTTTCAAACTAGTATTATTTTCTCTGAAACTGCTCACATCATAATCTGAGATGACATCCTAGCTTATATCTAGCTTGTCTCTGAGTTGTTGGAGAGTACAGCTATACTTACCAGAAGATCAACTCAATCAGCGTCAATCTTCTGAGGTTCGATTTAGCATGCTTCATGAGGACGTGCAAAATCAAACTATCAGGGTTCAATAGTCGACCTTGGTACTCCTGATTATCACAAAGAATAAGGGAGGTCAATTAGAGGGTTTCTCCCATCAGCCTCCCTCTGTGAGGGAGGATGGCCAGATAAGTCAACCAGATATGTTGATTCCAGCCACACAATTATCTTAGCTGGAATTGCGTATCTAGCATCGACTTTCAGGTGTAGCATAGACCTGCCTTAACTTCATTTCATTCTTATTTTACCAGGTCTTGCTTACCTATTGTCAAGTTTGGTTTTAGGAAATGAATTTTTGGGCCTCCTTACATTTCAGCACATTTCAATGTAACACAAGCGAGCATCTTCTCTAGAGGCTA
This sequence comes from Carettochelys insculpta, assembly GCF_033958435.1. Classification (NCBI taxonomy): domain Eukaryota; kingdom Metazoa; phylum Chordata; order Testudines; family Carettochelyidae; genus Carettochelys; species Carettochelys insculpta. The sequence continues at coordinate 16,287,999 of NC_134158.1, read as the reverse complement.
CCATTCCTAGTCACTCACTGAAGGCTGCCGGTGAATCAAGTTATTTGCCTTTGCCAGTTCTGTGGGGCTGGAGATGTGATAATCAGCAAAAGACAGCCCCTTGATCTTCCATGTTCACTCCCCACTTGGGGACAAGGAGGGAGAGGAAGAGGATAGAAGGCCAACAACGTGGGATCTGATAAGGTTAAAAATTAAACCCACCCTGTTGTCTGAAAGCTGAGCTGTGGACTCTGTTTTTTTATCTGCTTCACAGAATCTTTTCAACAATAAAAAGCTTGACATGACTGCAGGAGTGCTAATGATGCCTGAGAGATAAAGGAAATGGAGTGAACTCGTATTACGGAAGAGAAATGAGAGTTAATACAGGAGAATGTTTCCAGCCATAAATACATATTCAATATAAACAATGGTCCTGGCCACACCATGTACAATTTAGGAGCGAGCAGGGCCTCACAGTGCTCAGGGCTGTATGAGCCTGAATTCAAAGGATAAGACTCCACCTCAAAGAGCTAGTCTGTGCGAAAGGTTCCGGGGGTCGCAGTGGACCCAGGCCCACCAATAGCAGGGAACAAAGGGAGCTGTTTGTCTTAGGTTCTGGCAATGCAAAAGCACCTGGGCCTCCCAGCCACCTGGCACCCAGAGCCCTGGGCACTTTAAATCACCACTGGAGCTGTGGTGTGTGCCGGGTGACACTGAAGGCCCCTTCTGGGAGTGAGAAACCAGGCCCTTCCCCCATTTTGCCCAGTGGCCCACAAGGCTGACAGCCCCTTGAAGGGACCTGCCTGGGTCAAGCTCCTTTGACAAACTGCCAGGGTCTAGCCCAGCAGCTTCTTCTAGATCAGCTTGCTGGATCCTGACTGGCTGCTGCAGAGACAGCATCTCTATCCTGACTGGAGGTGCTCTTTTCTGCTCCCCGCACTGGGATGGGGTGTGCCAAGGCCTCTGGCCTCCTGCAGAAGACATCAGGGCTTAGACCACCCCATCACATAAGGTCTAAATGGTCCTGCCGGGAGCGCATGGGACAGGAGTAGATGACCTCTCACGGTCCCTTTTAGTCATATGAGTCTGTTGTGACCCAGGTGTAAATAGACTGGGGAAGCAGCAGTGACTGAGTTTGGAAGAGCAAGTGCACTAGCTGCCCAGAGTTATCCCAGCAGTGAAGTCTGCAAGTCTTAGCTGTGATTGACTCCAGACATGTTCCCCCAGCAGAGCAGCCATCCCTAGCACTTTGCACCCCAGTTCTGAATTGTCTATTCCCCCTCCTTTACCACTAGGGTCCAATTCATTTGCAGAGGAGACAGGGAGGGAACGTTAGTTTCTTTCCCCATGCATTGCACTAAAAGTGATGGGTCTACGTCTGCTCTCAGTTCCTCCCACAAAGGCCCAGTGAAAGGGAGAGTATGACAAAGTTAAAGTGAAACCCCAGTCCAGCACGTGCTAGTGGGCTTAATTCACTGTAGTTTCCATTTCAGGACTGGCTCCAAATAGCACAAAAATAACACAAACTGCTGCTGTGAAATCAGCTCATTTAAAGGAACTGCCAGATCTGGGCAGAAGAAGGGAAAGTAGCCAAAAAGTTGCTTGCATAAACATGCAGGTGCTTTCACTTTTGGATACTTGAGTACAATTGAGATGCATGTGTTTACTCGAGTAGTTTTTCAAAGGGACGGTGGTGATGTACTTAAGTACATTCCCCACCTACCACTAGCAGCTGTACTTTTACTCAAGTGACTTTTTGGATACGTTTTCCACCTCTGGATCTGGGAAGCAATTTCTCTTCTCTTCCTGTTGGCCAGAAACAGCGATTCATGCCCAACAGGAACTTGCAAGCAGATGTATCTGTGGCTACTCAGGTAAATAAAGTGCCAGCAGCCCACTGGGACTAACTGTGGCAAACTACATCAAGCCTTTGAGCCACTCATTAACCAAGAGGTTAGTCATAGCTGAAGCCTCCAACTGCCTCTATCAACTCTGGTTCAGTTTTGGTGGCTCTTTTGGTACAGGTATATTATTAGGATGGAAGATCAACAAATAACAAATCATGTTTACCAAAGAAGGCCACACAGCCAGTAATCAGGTGGTTACCAAAAACTTTGGAGGGGTGATAGGATGGGATGTGATGGACATTTACTATATATACAGCCAGATCATCTTAAGGATTTAGCCAGAGACTGATCTTTGAGTTGCTCAGGCTGTAAAGAGGCTACATCAATGCTGTTAACTGTTGTGAATTATGACACATAATGCTACCTAGGTAACAGACTCCCCATCAGAAGTCCTGTGTTACAGAGATACTGCCTGAGAGCAGAAGCTGTCAAGCTTTTTGTTTTTGTTGCACTACTGCACAGCATCCAAACTGCAACTTTTTTCTGCCACTTCCTTAGAGATGACTTCATGCACCTCTTTATGCATTGTTTTTAGGAAAGCATTGTTGCACCTTTGGCTATCTACAGCATCCGAAGAGGTCCAGGACCTCTGCACACTCTAGGTGGTTGCATCAGGCATGGAACAGTCCTTAATGTCTAAGTGCGTGTATCTCTACTTTGCACTAACTTGGCAGTCCTTTAAGTGCTGTCCAATACTGCTTTGCATGATGCCAGGACTGGCCTGTCTGTTCATCTCTGTCCCCTCCATTGCTCTGTGATCATTTTTACTGGATGCCCCTCCCTCTCTTTGCCACAATATGGAGCCCTGTTGCCCTTGCCTTGAATTCAGGCTTCAGTCTCTTGGCTCACAGGGCATCAAGTAGGCGCTATGGTTCCAAAATATAGCTGCATAAGCTTCAGTTGCATTTGAGGCTGGAGCAGGTGCTCTGAGACCCACCCTTCTACCAGGCTTCAGAGCCTGAGCTACAGCCTGAATAACCAGTCCTCCCCAGGCTCTAGCTAAGCCCTGGAGCTACCAATGAGCCCCAAACACTCCCTGTGGGAGCATATGGTCTCCCTTGCTGTTGCTGGTGTTCTTAGCTTCACTCTTGCTCTGCTCACGCTCCCCCGACTGGGAGGGTGGGGGAGGCTTTTTAAAAGGCCTGTGACAGCCTCAAGGAGGATCAGCTGGCCCTGATTTATAGCAGTCTCTTCCCCTGCTGCTCCCACTCTGCCTACCTGATTAGCCAGGGCCATTTCTGCTTTTTAGAGCTGCCTCTTTCCCCTTGCAAATTAGCTCTCTGGTCTGACGATGTCACAACTGATATAATAGGTAGGTAGATAGATAGCTTCATCTAGGGCTGCACAGTGCAGGGAAGGCTGAATGGCACTGGCAAAGCACATGTCCGGCTTTCATGGTCAGCCCAGAGAAGGCAAAATCTCTCCTTCCCTGTGCCTTGCTGGCTGCAGGCACTCTCTCTCCTTGTGCTTCCAGACTAGGAGGTTGTGGCTTCTACCCTGGCCTCCCTGCAGAAAGAGAGGGTGGGGGGCCCGGTGTTCACCAAGACAGGGATACTCATTATCCTGTGGCTGTGCAGTCTTCGCACACAGAAGTAGTATCAGTGCATACACAGATTGGCTAAAGATGATTTATTTCTATTTCTGGCGCAACGAGAGGCCAAGGCCCCACTGTCCTAGGCACTATACAAACACGGAAGAGAGATCGTCCTTGCTCCCACCATAGAGCCTAGAATGGAAATAAAACAAGAGGCAGACACAGGCTGCAGGCTGGCATCTTGGATTATTCTCCAACAGCTGATGGGGGCAGGGGGCACTCGTCTGTTCTTCTTTACTTAGGGCAAAGTTTGGAGAAAACATTAGAATAAAACAGGTTCTCACTGCAGCACTGAGGCTGAGAACACAATCCCCTGTGGTCACGCCTGGCCAGAGTTTATGGGGCCCAAAGCAGCATGCTGACACTGGGGCCTCCCCAGGACAGGGGGCCCAAGGTGGCATGCTGACAGTGGCGCCCAGCTCATGTGAAGCATGGGCCCTGAAGGCTTGGGCACCAAGGCAACCACCTTGCTCTAAAGCCTGTGGTGAATTTAGAGCTAGGGAGCCCTCAGCAGCCAGAGGTCCATCTTGTCTGGCCTAAATGTCACAGCAGGGTCTTTCATTGCATGATCTCCTAATGCTGCACTGTGCTACACATTGTCCCCATTTCTGCACCATCATACCGAGGGAGGGCTGGTTTCTCTAGAGCCATAGGGGCCTTTATCTCACTCTTGAGGCTAATCAACACTACCAAGTTTTGTCACCAAAAGCTGGCAGTCTGTAAAGCCAGGTGATAAAGGATTTGGAGTGTAATAACTCTGAAGGGGTTGGGTTTCTGAACCAGATCTCATTGCTTTTGAACAACTGCACTCAGCCATTCCAGTGACAGCAGATTCATGAGACTCGGAGCTGCTCTGTATAAAAAATAATTATGGAAATCAGAAAAATGTAAAAGCAGCCCATGTGGAGAGGGGCTGACTCTCAAAAAACTCAACCCATGTCCCCAGATTTGTACCACAAATCCCACCCCAGGCCCTGCCATGGCATACCTGATTTCAACGCAAGTGCCCTACGCATGTCAATTGTTGAACGCTGTAGAAATTAAAAGGTCATTTGGGGGAGCCTGTTTCTTGGGAATCTGTAGACCAAATGAGCCCAGATTAATGCCACAGGATCTGCTCCAGCTGCTGCTTTGCCATGCCAACTTGCAAGCCAATCTGACTCCCCCAATCAGTTGTACAGCACTTTGAAATTTTACATCGATATAGAACTTTTACTACAGCCTTGATCTGCACTAGTATTTATGTCTTGGATCCACGTGGAGGCTACTTTATGGCACCAGAAAGAAAGTTTAATATGTTTTGAATAATTAGGTTTTCAAATTGGATCTCAGCGCCAGACACTAGAGCACCGTAGGGGCTGTCCTGTGATGTGAGCTTTATGGGGTACTGCCCATGACATCTCCCCTAGCTCTGAGGGTGTAGGGCTATGATAACCAACAACTTTTTAAAAATGCTGGTTTCAGGGACCGTGTCTCAGAAGCCCTTTGCCCAAAGAACACCACATTTGTACCTCAAACTTTAATCTGAACTCTAAACTGACGCGGCAATTTTCAAAGCAATCTGAACATAGAGAGAGATTTTACAGTATTTTGACAATTGGTTCTTAAATAAAACCATGATATGGAGGTTGCTGCTACTCCTTTGTAAGTCTCTATCTGCTGCTCCTAAGAGCAGAATAGACCACTTGCCAAAGCATCTCTCTCTGCAGCTCTGCCCCTGCTACTCTACAAAGCCACAGGAGCTTGGAACTGGTGACCTCCCTTCATTGCTATCAGGTTTTTAAATTCTAATTAATGTCTGTGTTGAACTTTGCTGTGTAATCAGAAGACATGTCATTCCCTGTTCCATTTCCCATTTCTTTAGCCATCTAACTGCAAAGCAGTGCTGGCGGACATCACTAACCCAGAGAATGGGTAACTCAAGCAGACGGAGGGTGTGACACTGAGCCACTCTTTGAGGCCTTTCTCACATGGGGATTTTACATTTATTCTTTGTAGTTTTTTCCTTCGTCTAAAATAAATAGAACCAGGAATGAAAATGTCATTGATTCCCTACTGGGTCACAGTCAGATCTCAGTTCCTTGGGAATAAACCTGAGGTAAATTCAGAGTCATCCACTGACTGCCATGGGTTTACATCATTCTGTGAAGACAGTAGATGAGGGAAGAACTAGACATTATTTACGCCTGTGTTAAAAAAATCACTTTCCCACCTTGGTTAACACAATGTGAACAACGTGGCACCAATTCAAAGGAAAGGTCACAATATTATTGTCTTTGAGACTTTAGTTTATTAGACACTCTAGTTTAAAGGGAATTATTTGGGAAGAGACACAGAGGCACAAGGATCACAATGGTTCCTCTGACCTCAAAATGTAGCAACTTCTCATGATGTTGATGTATAACTGCCAGCAAGTAGACTTGAACCAGGACCTTTAGATCTTAGTACATGAGCCTTTACAGGTTGAACTAAAACCTGGCCAGCTCTCAGCTAAGGCTGGAGGGGAGGCTTAGACCAGCTCTACACTAGACATTAAAGCTGAATAGTAGATCTGCAATTCTAGCTATGGCACTTGCATGGTTAGAATCAACTTATCTACAATCAACTCACCTGGCCATCCTCACAGAGGGAGGTCAATGGGAGAAATTCTCCCATTGACCTCCCTCACTCCTTGCCATATTAAGGAATTCAGGGATCGACTTCTGACCCAATAGCTCAATTTTGTGCATCCCTCTTAGGTGTGTGAAACTGAACCCCAAAAGATCAATCCTGACCGTCTTGATCTTCCATGTAGAGAAGACATTCCCTCATCCTCACTCTCTGTAAGTGGCGTAAGTGCCACTACATGGGACGCCCAGTATGTGTGTGAGATACATATGCTCTTTCCGAGAGCTGTGATAAGCGGGGGCCAGTTCTGTCCCTATGCAGGCTCCTGCACTAACTGTTGTCTGTGGAGTAGTGGGTTATTTCTTCTGCTAGCTGAGGCCCATGTGGAATCATTTCATGCCTCTGGCTGGAGGTCAGTGGTAGCAGCAGCTCTTATTCTAAGGGTGTGTCTTGCAGTAAGTTAGGTTCTTTGAGTATGGAGGTGGGCTACCTTTCTCCTCCACGAGCACTTTAATGACTGCTTTGGCAGCATTGGACATGGTGGCCACAACCCGGATATGCCCTGCGGTAACCACAAGTGCTTCCTGGCATTGGCCTAGCTTGGCTTTCTTGAATGTTGTGCAGCTGTTGGTGGGCGTATAATTGTACATCCTTTCATAGACTTCCTCCAAGTTGCCTAGGTGATCTTTGCCTGGGGAGATCTCGATGCCAAACTCTACAGAGTAGAGATTGTAGTCAAAGGGATTGGAGAACATGATGGCTAAGGTGAAGGCATCCGAGTTGTACACCAGCAGCCCCACGCTCCCACGAAAGCTGTACCTTCCCTTTGTGAACAGACAGCTCTCTTTGGATCCCGGTAGGATTCGGGGGGAAGGAGGCAGGAGGCTGTGGCCGCTGAAGCAATAACTCCTGTAGGAAGGGAAGGATTGAGATAAGCATAGTCTGACTTCCAAGGTACAGCACTAGGAGACAGCACAGGAAAGAGGGATTAAAAGAGGTTTGTGCATTGCATTGGTGAATACCGTAGAACTGAAGTAACCAAATGCAGCTCTGTTGACTCTAAAGGAAATGTTCTGCTTAAACTCAGTGTTACTGGTGTTACTAGTTGCATGTATCTGAGCTGAGTACCCCCACTCAATGGCTCACTAGACTGCTGGGAGGTGATCCAGGCACCTGGATCTCAGGTGTTTCAAGCCTCTGGAGTCTGAAGAAGTCCAGACACTGGGGTAGTCCTGGGGTTGCCAGGTAAATTCTTGGGGTGCAGAACCCTATCCAGAATCCCCTCCCGAGAACTGTCCACATGCCTGGCCCTGGGTCTCAGTGCTGACCCTTCAGACACCCCTCTCACTTTGCACACCACTGCAAAGTCCACTTAGAAGTGAGAGCCGTCTAGTCACTTGTGAACTCTCTCAGTAATTGTAAAGCAGAAGAGAACACAACTGAGGGTGTGTCTACTGTGCAAACATCCAGGGCAGAGCACAGGACAACAGACTTGCAGGGCTCACGCTATGGTACTAAAAATAGCCTTGTAAACATTCCAGCTTGGGCTGTAGCTCAGGCTCTGAAGCCTAGTAGGAGGGTGGGTCTCAGAGCACTGCCTCCAGCCTCAAATGCAACTGCAGCTATATTTTGGAACTATAGCATGAGCCCCTGAGCCCAAAGGTTTTGGTGGTATTGGTGTACCTACAGACAGTTTGCATAGGGTACTGGCACTCTGGCGCTTTTAAACCTAACAAGTAAAGCACATGGGAGCACAGATAATATAGAACACAATACATCTCCTGACCACCAAGCCCCAGCTAACTCACCCTTCCCTTGGTGCCATCAGGACTCAGAGAGTCAGACAAAGTCAAAGTTCCCTGAAGCATTAGCTGATCAGGCTGATGTAGTTATGACATGTGAGTTTCACAGCCCATGGCACACAAAGGAGTAATGCAGCCAATATCACAGCTGACCATCTTTGATTGCTCTAATTCAATGGATCACATACCTATTTTATAGCTGGGTGAACTGGTGGGGGCCTTTTTAGTGGGAAGATCAAACAAGTCTCAAATCCACAACTTTTAGGGTTGTCATCAAATACCTCAGCCACTCAGCTGGTACAACTCACCATAGGCCAGGGACCTGCCCACTAAATTTCTACCTTTTGAGAGGCTTCACCATCATGGAGCTTCCTTCCCTAGATTGTGTTCTTCTCCCTTGGCTGACCATGCCTTTTTAATAAATTCTGCCCTCTTTGTCAGGTTACATTCTGCCCTACTTCTTATAGGATTATAGAAATGTGGGGCTGGAAATAACACAGGATTTCACAAGTTCCTTTGGAACCCCTGTTCCAGTGCTTAACTATCCTTATAGCTTAAAGCTTTTCCTTATATCTAACCCAAACCTCCTTTGCAGCAAGTTAAGCTGATTGCTTCTTGCCCAGCCTCCAGTAGATATGGAGAATCACCATCTTCTTTATAACAGCCCTTAACTTATTTGCAGACTTATCAGTTCCCCCACTCCCATCCCCCCCATTAAACATGCCCAGTTTTTTGAACCTTTTCTCATGCGTCAGGTTGTAGACCCTCTTCAAAGACACTGTTGTGTTAATCTTTTGCCACCAGCCTTGGAATCTCAGCCCAACATGGAGGCAAAGGACTACAGAGAAGAGCAAAGCCTGCATCATTAGAACCAAGTTTACAGCTTCATAAAGATCTAGACAGAGAACTGATCTGCCACAGAATTCATAGATTATAAAGGCAGATTCCCCAGTTTGTCACAAGTGGACACTTTGCCTCTGCCCCTACCACATTGCCTGGATCTATAGCAGAGTGTTCAAGCTCATTCACTAATGTCTGCCAATTCACAGTGCCAGTTCAGCGGTGTGAGGTGCCTGCCTGGTCAAGGGTGTTGAATTGCTCATTGTGAACAAAGAATCACAAGGAGGATTGTTAACTCTTTGCCCTGCTCATGAGGTGATCCTGCTTGTTCTGAGTCCCTTCACTGTGGGTTAGAATTGGCTGGATAATTACACTGCCAGGAATTTCTGACCTTCTGAGTTTAGCTCCCCTGGGGTAAATCTGGAGTCACATCTTGCTGCAATGTGGTCAGGGTCAGAATCTCCTGTCAATGCCCACGTGTAAAATCTGGAATCACCACACCACCTGCAATGGGGTCAGAGTTGAACTTTAATCTCTGTTACCCTGGGGCAAATCTGGAGTCCGCTATAGGGTGAGAGATAGATTCTGATCTGTTCCCCCAATGTAAAACTCAGAGTCTGCCCAGTGATTGCATCGCAGTAATACCAAATTTACACTTTAGTAAATGAAAACTCAATCTGGCTCCTTAGTATCTGATTTCTCAGCTTTCCTGCACTGAACATCTTTTTTTCATGTTGTATTCATTCCTGCACTGAAGTTTCCAAGCCATGGACATATTAAGGAATTAGAAAACACAGAAGGGTGATATAAAAATAGTCTGGGGAAAATGCTGAGCTCAGTATCAGGAAGGAACATGCAGAGATGCAGAACACATAGTATGCAAACAGCCTGGGGGTGCTGTAAAGTGGGTGGTGTTTACCTGGGGGAATGGAGGGTCACATCCTGTGATTCATTGGTTATCTTGATTTCCACACTCCTGTCGAAGTAAGTCTCAAGGCTGTCGTCTTGCATTCCAGGCTGGGCGTTCATGGTGCTGATGGCTGGTACACTGCTTCTGGGAGGCAACTGATTCTGACTATTTGAGCAGGAAGTTGAGAGAAGGAAACTTTGACCTTTCAGAGTGTATAAACAAGCTACCAGATAGCACATGGCCAGAATAATCAACTTGGTATAGAGCATTTGTGTGCACTCATAAGGCATTCTATTATGACAAGCAACAGCAAAAATGAAACTAAAAGGGTACCCCTAAAGAAAGTTATACAAATTCCACTATTGCTGCTGGGAATGTTTTCATTGCAGACTCATAACTTGTAAAATTTCATATCACATTTTTGATGTTATTGAGGTGGATGGAATCCACATGGGCACAGGGAATTATTAATCTGACCAGGCCAGAAATTTTTCTACTACAGATTGACCCTCTCTAGTCTGGCACCCTCAGGACCTGACTGGTGCTGAACCAGAGAATTTGCCAAACCATGGGAGGTCAATATTGTCTAGCAGAATTACCAGCACTTCCATTGCTGACTAGGCTCTTAGAAGACATTTAGGGGTAAATTAGAGCTAACGGCATGGAACACTGAGAGCCAGGATAGGTGGCTGTAAACAAACTTTATGAGACCTTAGGAAACTTCGCCATACAAATGGTAAGTGGAATTCCAGCTAACTAAAATCATGCCAGACCATGGGTGATGCTGGACAAGAGACTGCCAGACTAGAGATGTTCAATTTTTAGTGACTGCTACTAGTTTTCTACTCATTCCACCTGTCTCTTGAGGAAAATAAAAAGCAAAGAGTGTGTTTGACTGGCTGGCTGTCAAAAATGTATTTTGAAGAATAATTCAAGACAAGATGCACAAAGAATAAATAAACACCATAAAAGAACTAAATGAAAGACCTCCCAGCTATGGCTGTACAAATGTACTCCATGGCTCGCTAGACTGGAGGCTCCTCATCCGGCGGAGTGTGAAGTGCAAGGGCAATGTAGATACAGTCAACTTTATATTACAAGAGGAAGAGGGCATCCAGTGAGGCTGAAAGGGGACAGATGTAAAACCAATCAAGGATTTCTATATGCCCCCACCCCTTAAAGATCTGGCTTGTGGGAGTCACCACCACGAGATGTTACTGAGGACGTGATCTGAGAAGGATTAGTAAAAGCGGGACTGGAGATTTATTGGCAGAATAAGGACATCCAGAGTGATGGGAGAGGGGGTAAAAGGAACATAAAGTGTCTTGCTTCAAAGCAACCAATGTGTGTTAAGAACAAATTTCCCACAGGGGCAGGATGTCCTTCTGCTGCCCACTAATAAGTTTGTGGCTTTGTCCTCTGAACCAGCTGGTGCTAACCACTGTTGCAGATGGGAGAAGGGACTGATACAAGGCCTGGTGAGCAGCCAGTAAAGGAGATCTCAGGAAGTGTGAGGGTGACACAAAGGCATCTTCCCACCACCCCCGCACCTGAGTTTGTGAGAGAATGGGGGCACCCAACTGGCGAGCTGTAGAAGGCTGGTCCTACCCACCTCCAGCCTGCAAAGGAGCCAGTTCTCATCCTGCCCCAATCTGGGAGACTGGCTGGTATGGGGTAGCAGATGGGAGACAAGTCCTTTCCCCTCTAGGGGACCATGAAGGCAATAATACTCAACAGACCCTCCAACAGCCACAGCTCTGCTGGCCCACCCCCTCAGGTGAGTGGTACCACCCAACACCGCCTCCAACAGCAACAGCCCCACCAGCCCACCCCCTCAGGTGAGTGGTACAGCCCAACACCCCCTCCAACAGCAACAGCCCCACGAGCCCACCTCCTCAGGTGAGTGGTACAGCCCAACACCCCCTCCAACAGCCACAGCCCTTCTGGCTAACCCCAGGCTTCACCCCACTGCTACCTCCAGCTGCCCTGGCTCCTCTGCCCCCTCCAGATTAGTGGCATGACCCATGAGACCTCCAGCTGCTATGACCCCTTTGCCCACAGGTGAATTCTACAGCCCAGCGGCTGCTCCAGCTACCACAGACCCTCTACCCCAAATGAGTGGTACAGCCTAATGGCCCCTCTAGCTACCACATCCCCTTTGCCCCAGGTGTGTGGTAGAGCCCAACTGTACCTCCAACTGCCATGTCCCCTCTGCCCTGGGTGAGTGGTACAGCCCAACAGTCCTGATCGCTGCCACATCCCCTCTTCACCAGGTGAGTGGTACAGCCCAAAGGCTCCTAGAGTTGCTGCAGGAGTAGCCATGCTGGAAATGCTGGGCAGCTCTGGGGACACTGCCATTGCGGGTGGGGGGCTGTGTGTGGGATGAGATGGAGCAGGGGGCACAGGAGCAGTGAGCCAGGGTCAGTTCAGCATGTTGCCGTGGCAGCCAGGCCAGGGGAGCAGGGTGGACATGGCTGGATTTGAGGCACAGGGCTGAACCGCTCTGAGGAAGTGGTGCGCACAGGCGAGCCCATGGCCCTGTAACGAGGTGATGCTGCTGATAAAAGTGGCTGTTCCAGGTGCTTCCTGCGTTTATTTAAAATCAGCCCCGTTCAGCGTGTGGCCTGCCATGAAACCACAGCCTGGAGATTTGCTGCTAGCACAGCCCTCCCCACCCTGAAGGACAGGCACGGAACCTCCAGCACCTGCTCTTCGCACACGCTTGTGCAAGAGACCAAGACGCTGGAACATTTGGACGCAAGGGGATGAAGCTGGCATCTTCCCACTCCACAGCAAGTCTGTCTTGCTGGCATCCTCCTTGTCAATACACTTCACTCTGTGGTCCCTCCTCACACACAAAGTTTGAGATATCTGTGAATGAAACAACGTGAAGGGGAGTGAAGATGGAGATTCAGAAGCGATGGAGCTGAACCATGGAATCAGTTAAATCATTACAGTGATAAGCCTCCAGCTCCTGACAACCACTCACCATCCTTCCCGGAGGCAGATTCCTGCTCATATCCTAACAGCTTCCTTTGATCATTGCCCCAGACACCTCAGCAGCTGTGGAGCACTTTCTGCCCCATGGCACAGGCAGGCACCTGAGTGGCAAGATAATCTCAGCTCTAAAAATATTGGACAAATCCTACAGAAACAGCAAGGCCTTTGGGAGCATTACTTCTGATCCCAAGAATTGGGATAGTTTACCAGTGGTTCTCAGAGAGTGACAGGTCAGAGCCACAAATGCAGACCTAGAGTCAAACAGACCATATATAAGCTGTCCTGTCTCATTTCATCATATATGCCATCATGGGCCAACAATGCCCAGATGCTTTGTATATTGGACAGACTTCTAACTCCCTTAAACAAAGGGTCAACGGGCACAAAACAGACATCAAAACACTCCAGATCCACAAATCAGTTAGTCAACATTTTAATGGAATGGGGCATTCTGTCAATGACCTAAAGGTATGTGTGTTACTGAAGAAGAATTATCGCACCATTCTGGAAAGAGAAGCAGCTGAGCTGGCTTTTATATTCAAATTCGGCACATTAACACGTGGTTTAAATTGTGATGGGAACTTTCTGAGTCGCTATAGGGGCTCGTCTGCATACTTGGCTCAATCTAATTCTTGACCTTCCCCCCAACCCCTCCACTCTCTGATTTGCTCACCTTGATTATCTTTTTCTGATTTGTCCTCCTTGCTTACTGTTTTTCGTTCTCTGTGTCTTAAATATTGAGTCTGTTCTGGTCTGGCTATGGTCTGAAGAAGTGGGTCTGTCCCACGAAAGCTCACCTAATAAACTATTTTGCTAGTCTTTAAAGTGCTACTTGACAGCTTTTTGTTGTGGAGATTTAAGGTCTGCTTTTAGATTCCAAAGCCCCTCCTCTCATTGAACCTTGCTGCAATCCAGACATCCTGCTTCTATGTAGTTTTATATTTCATGCCTTAGCCCATTGCTTTGTCTGGGAAAATCAGTTGAGTCACCTCAAAGAGAAAGAGGATTATTTTTGCAAATTCTGAAGAGAATGGCTCAAGATGCGTTTGGGTTATGGATCTTGACACATTTGGTCCTGCTCAGAGATGAGTCTATCTGTGATTTAGCACACAACAGTCTTTTATTCTGAGGATGATTTTGGCCCATCCTTCACGGTTTACACACGATTCTGAGATTTCAACATTTAGGGACCAAATACCAGTCAGAGAATGGGAACTTCCCCTCCTCCCATTTCAAGGAAGTAGAACAAATAATTTTTTCCAGATACAAGTAAAGAAAGATGTTCAAGGTTTCTTTGTGCCCTTGAACCTGGGAGATGGATGCAAACTTATGCTTTCAGGCTGACCAGAGACACTATTGCCAGAACCCAGTAAATGATAGTTACTCACTGGCGTACAGAACTGACTCCTCTCCCATTGCTGGGTCCTCTCCAGCCTGCCCCTCACTGTCATTGCCCCTTTCCTGGGTCAGGGCTGCTTGCTCCAGGATGCACGTGATGATTGGGGCAGACACCAGCAGGAACAGAACCAGGGTTGAGCGGACAAGCCAGACTCCAAGGGACATAGCAGGCTCTGGGGCATAGGAGGAAAGACAGAGAGTTAGGACTGTGATGTAGGTTATAACACCAGATGGGACCTTTGTGATCACCTTGTTTGACTTTTACATAATACAGGCCACAGGAAGCCCCTGAACTAATTCCTATTTGAGCAGGTGCGGGGTAGGGGGCTGGAAAGTGGGGAATATCTTGCCTAGTGACACAGATTAATGGGGGAACTAGTATTGACAGCATGTGCAGATTGGCTGCCTTTGATCCCTGACGGGTGCTGATCATCTCCTGAGAAATTCTGGCAGATCTCGTCCCACTGACACCTCTGCGCCTTATGGGACCTGCCCAGCAATTCTAAGCATTCATGTGCCATAAACAATGGGGATTAAAGCAAAAAGGACATTTGGGCCAGGAAGGGAGGAGAAGCTTGTGTCCAGCTGAAAGCACATGCCAGGATTTCAGGCTGAATAAAGGTAAATGGATTCACCCCCACCTGGGATTCAGACCCAGCATTAACTCCAGGATTGCTGGGAAAGGGCCACGAGAGAGAATGGGCAGGGCCTTGGTTTCAGCTCTCAGCAGGTCTAGTCTGGGACACTGGGGAGAATGATCTCTGTTGAGTTACCCATGCAGCTCTGCTTCCTGCAGCACAGCCCCCACCACCCAGGGCTGTAGGTGTCATGGGTGAGGCTTACCTGAGCACACAACACCTGCATCTTCTTCATGGGTACAGTGATTGCTTCCCAAAGGCCTGGCCCTGCATTCAGAGAGGGCAGCTTCTGTCCCTGTGCAGTTCATCTCACCCGGCCAAATAGAGTCAGACCCTCCTCCAAACCAAGCCCCTCCTGGGGCTGATAACGCTGTCCCACAGCCCAGCTGCCTGCACGCAACTTCAGCTTCCTGTAAGGCCCAGCCATTATCACACACGGTTGCCCACTCGTTGTTATGAAGCACCTCAACTCTCCCAGTGCAGCGACTCGGGCCATTCACCAGTTGGATCTGAGCATGCTCTGAAACTGCCAAACATACAAGTGCAACATGGGAATAAAGATCCAGTGAAAGAGAAATTAGGTCTGACTCATGAACATCTTTGTCATTTCCTCCACATCTAAAGGTCTTTACAGTGGGATGTTGACCATCCCCTTGGGAGTCTGGAGGCAACGAGATCTTTGCCCTGAGCCAGGGCCTAGGAGGTAAGTTTCAATAGTTGAAAATCCTAACTGCATAAGAGTAATGACGTCTGTTAGTAATAAGCTCAGACTATTTGCAATAAGGCTGCACAAAAAAAAAAAATGAAGAGTCCCCAGCTGATCACATACCTCCCTTTCAAATTGTTTAAACTATTGCCAGAAGCTCTACCCACAATTCCCCTCCTTCGTAGATAGGGGAGGTTGTGACCTTCATTACACATTTATTGCGCTTGAGCAGTTGAGACAGCTTCAAAAACCAATTTAGTATCACATGCAAATCCTTTATAGATGTTTTCCTTTTTAATTTGGCATTTTTCGAGGTTATCTTCTCCATGCCAGAACCGGGACAAGGCAGAACCAAGATAAATGCAGACTGGTTTTCACTCAGTTTGCAAACAGCACTTTAGTTAACCTAAGACACTAACTTAAGATAAAACACAGTGGGATCACAGATCAAGACTGGAAGAGAGCTACCTGGTCATTTGATTGAATTCTCTGCTATCACAGGCTTCCCACCCATCATATTATCCCACTCATACACATGTCAAGCTCCATCTTCAAACTAGTTAGGATGGTTCCCCCCATTCTGCTTGTTGGGATAGCGTTCCAGCTCTTTTACCTCCCTCATTTGCCCTCCTTACTGTGCCCCCACCTCCCCAAGTATCCACACAGAGCAATCAAATCCTCAAATCCACAAAGCCTGCGTTTTGCCAAACTGAACAAGATAAACTCTTCCAGTGTCCTCCCGTTAGACTGGCCCTCCAATCCCTTATCAATCACGCAGCCCTTCTCTATACCTGGTCCAGCCTGAATTCATCTTTCTAGTATGGGGGTGACCAGAATCATTCAGTTTTCCAAATGAGGCCTTATCAGCACCTGTACAATAGTGTTCACACTTCCCTCTCTTGACTGTAAAATACTTTGGTTTGACCTCCACTCCCACACCTGTCTCATCTGCAGCTGTGAACCTCTTCACCCCTTCCCAACCCCAGGGGAGCCACTTCACAGCATCTCTACTTCCACCCATGAACCTCCTCTCCTAGGTCTAGTTAGGCAGGTTTTTATAGTGGGGGTAAGGGACAGAGTCATTCTGAGCTTTTGGGCTCTGGCTCCCTCATGCATCCTTGGTCATGTCCTCCATCCTGGAACTGGAAATCAAACCCAGGAGTCCCTGACTTCCAGTCTCCCCTTCCCCAGCTTTAAACACTAGATATCACTTATCTCCCAGAGTTAGTGATAGAACACAAATCCTGACTTCCAGACCCTGCCCCCATGCTGTAAACACTAGGCACCACCTCCCTTCAGCTCTGCATGTTTTAACCCAGTAGACCACCTTTTCTCCAGCTCCCCCATTCTAACCATCCAGATCCCACTTTCCTCCAGCCCCACCCCACATTCTAATCCACTGGACCTTACTTCCCCCAGAGCTGGGCTATAACAGAGAAGTCCGGACTCCCAGCAGCCCTTGTACAACACACATACACACACATCCCATGGAGCTGGAAGGGACCTCAGGTCGTCATCAAGTCCAGTCCCCTGCCCTCTTGGCAGGACCAAGCACCATGCCCCCCCCGCCTTTTTTTAAATGTATTTGCCCTAGATCCCTAAATGGCACCCCCCCAAGGATTAAGCTCACAACCCTGGGCTTATGCTCAAACCACTGAGCTATCCCTCCCAACATTAGACCCTACTCCACTCCCAACATTAGGAATACAGTCCAGGTGTCCAAATTCACAGAGAAATCTGCCACCTACATTTTCAAAGGCTCTGGAGTAACAGGAGCCAGAGAAACAGATTATTGACGAGGTTTTTAAAATCCCTGTGCAGCGGCACACCAGGAGAAACGGGCACTCACCCCTGAGCCAGCCCAGCAGGGCAAGCAGCATTGTGTTTCCAGGCCCCCAGACTCCAGCAGCCATCTCCAGAGCCCTCGCTGTTAACTGTGTGGCCCCCTCTGAGGAAAGCTCAAAGGGGAAGGGTGGACCTTGCTCTGGGCTTCACAGATCTGTGGGTTTCACTTCCCAGCCTAGCTAGAGGCTGCATCTGCTGGTTTCCTGCATGAGCCACATAATGTGCCAGGCTCCTGAGCACAGGAAGCAGTGTGAGGGGGCATCTGTGCAGAACCCAGAGGGGTAGGAAATGAAACTTTTGGCAAAACCCCAGTGTCCCATGGTATCTCCTGCAGGTCATGCCTCAGGCTCAGTCTTGGGCACTCTCTGGAGGGGATTAGCCTGGTAAACCTCCCCAGTCTTACCTTCCACCTCTGCATCTGCTCTTAGGCACCCCTCCCCGTCACCTGCTACTTAATCTCTCCCCCTAATTCTGCACCTTCTGATGTACCTAGCTCTTTCCACTGCCTCTGCTACTGCTCTATCCACCCCACATCGAGGGGGCATATGGCTGACACAACTCTTGCTGTAATGTGAATCCTTAATTCTGCCCTAAGCAACATGAATTTGATGGAGAGTGTCCCCATCTGCTCAGTACATGTATGCGGCTGCCTGCTGACCCAGATGTGGGCTCGCTTCTTTCACCTCTATCAGTGCCCCTCAATCCTAACATCCAAACCCTACTAGCCCAGTCCTGGGCTCACCCCACAGCTCTGACAATATCCCTAAGATCCCTACCTACAGCCCCCTCTTATTCTAGCCTGGGTGTCCCCTCAGCTCTTCTGATGCCCCTCAAAACTGATCAATAGTTCACTGCTGTCCCACTGTGGGTTTCCCCACAAACAAGTCTGCCAAAGCCCCTCAATCATATAATCATAAGACTGGAAGGGACCTCAAGAGGTCATCTAGTCCAGTCCCCTGTACCCATGAGAGGACTAACTATTGTGTAAACCATTCCTGACAGTTATTTATCTAACCTGCTCTTAAAAATCTCTAATGATGGAGATTCCACAACCCCTCCTAGGCACTTATTCCATGCTTAATCATTTTGACAGAAAGTTTTTACTAATGTCCAACAGAAACTTTCCTGCTGCAATTTAAGCCCAGTGCTTCTTGTGTTATCCTCAGAGGTTAAGAAAATTTTTTCTCCCTCCTCTCTGTAACAACCTTTCATACTCTTGAGAAATGGTTATCATGTCTCCTCTCAGTCTTCTCTTTTCCAGACTAAACAAACCCAGTATTTTCAGTCTTGCTTTGTCAGTCATGTTTTTTGGAACTTTCATCTTTTTTGCGGCTCTACACTTTCTCCAATTTCTCTACATCTGTCCTGAAGCATGACGCTGAGAACTGGCCACAGTATACTGGTTGGGGCCTAGTATTGTGCTGACCCCCAGCTCCTTGCTTACTCAGCCCTGGATGCCCACACCCATTTCTGTGCATTTAGTACACTTTAAATACAATGATCAAAATAATTGTAAGGTTGTTTAACGACAGAAGTATGAAGAAGTGTTAATAAATAAAGTTATGCATTTAGAATCATGCATTTTTAGAGAAACCAAGCTTTTTATGCAGTGTGATATTTCTCAATGAAATCATTGAATAATTGTTCAAAGTCTAATGACAGAGGGATGAAGAAGTGTTTATAATCACACACACAGGAGCACACAAACACACTTCTTTTAACAAATTAATATGTTTCATGCATTTGGTATGTTTCTCAATAAATTTTATATATAGAGAATTGAGCCTTTTTAGAGGAAAGATGCATTTATGCAGTTAATACATTTATAAATAGGGTTGATTAGACACATGCAACAGCTGCAAAGTATCAATGTTAAACAGAGAAAACACAACCACAGTTAATTACACTGTACAAGTTAGGGTGTTCAATTTGACACTGTGCCTCCAAATATTTATGGAAATATGTTTTTGAATATGATTGTGCATAACTTGAATATGCTTTATGCAAAATGGATCAAGTAACCTATTGTTCAAAAGCTTGTAAGCCCTGAATGTGTATGTTCTATTTGGGTGAATGTGTCCTTCCTGTATCTGAAGTTAGAAACATAAAGGGTAAACTGGTTTATTCATCTAGGTCTTCTAATGTCTTAAACAGGCTGTAACACCCTCAGCATGCAGCTTGTGGGCCTACGATGCAAAGTGAGGACAAGTTCAGCTTTACTCAGATACAGTTTCTTGACTCAGCACGTTAAACCTGGGTCTGTCACACTGGCAGCTCACTGGAGAGTTCTGATCAATGGGTAGCTGCCATTAGTAAAACGATCAAGACGTTATGGTGCATAAGGAATGGGATGGAGAATAAGATGGACAATAATGCCTATGATTTAAATTAGAGCTTTGTGCCCACTTGAATGCAGTAGATTCCCTGATAAGAACAAGATCTGAACTTGCTCTCTCCTGACATCTAGTGGCCAACTGTGGGGAAAAACCTAAGGAGCCAACTGTATTTACATAGCAGTTCTCAAACATTGTGTGTTCATGACCCCTTTTCAGACTGCAAGACTGAGTGTGACCTCTGCCTTATAAATTAGAAACACTTTTTTATATTTCACTGACAGGCTTATGTGTTTTGAGTTTCTTGATGTCTGCTGAGTCCACTTATTCTTTGGTGAAGGTTTTGTCCAGTCTGTCCAACGTACATAGTGTCAAGGCATTGTTGGCACATAATAACATATAAAATGTTGCTGGAAGTGCGCAAGAATGTGCATTTGATCTTATAACTAACATGGTTAGGTTCAGTGACAGTATCCCAGAATAAAATATGTGGACAAAGTTGGCATAAGGGTTTGTTGCAAGGAAAAGTTCCAGGATTCGTATTACTGTAGTATAGCCTGTGATTGCTGGTGAGAATCTCTCTCAGATTAGGAGGTTGTCTATAGGAAAGGACACATCTCTCACCTAGAGCCTTCTGGAGTGTGGCATCCTGATCCAGAAAAGGTTGGAGATTTTTAATGATGCATTGCAGGGGTCTGAGTTGGGGGCTCTAGGGGTGACAAGTGGTGTTCTGTTGTTGATCTTCTTGGGCCTATCTTGAAGTAGCTGGTTTCCCAGTATCCATCTTGCCCTGTCATTTTTTTTTAAACTTCTTCTGCTGGTTAATTCAGTTTTATAAATGCTTGGTAGTGGTTGTGTAGTTTTTGGTCTCTGTCAGAAGGATCAGAGCAGATGCAATTGTATCTTGCAACAAACCGGGCTGCCACCTTTGTCCACATATTTATTCTGGGGATACCATCACTGGATCTGACCATGTTAGTTACAAGACCAAAGGCACATTCTTGTGCACTTCCAGCAACATTATATATGCTATTATTTGCCAACAATGTCCAGCCACTATGTACACATTGGACAGACTGGGCAAAACCTTCACCAAAGAATAAATGAACACAGAGCAGACATCAAGAAACTCAATACACATAAGCCTGTCAGTGAACACTTAATGGAGTGGGCCATTCTGTTAAAGACCTGAGAATTTTTGTTCTGCAACAGAGAGAATTTAACAACAGATTAAAGCAAATTAGTTTGCACATACACTCAAAATACAGACGAGTAAATGGGTTACTTTAACATATATTAACATTACAGCAACAGCATGTGCTTTAGAGAACATAGTTGTAAAGCAGATACAAAGTTTTAACATAAATGGATTAATTACCAGAACAGCATCCTAGCTTTAAGCCCTAACAAGAAAAAGATCATTTACCCATCTCCAACGGGGAAATCCACCAGAGGCGAAATCATCTCCACTCCTTGTAAATGGACAGCCAAAAGGGAGGTTGTAGGTTAAATTGAAGAGTAATAGGAAGGGGACTGGTACCAATAAGGGGAGTAAAAATTGCCCTTTCTCAGGAAGATGGAAAGACAGAGCCATACCTTTCTCTGTTTGCTGTTGAGTTTTATAGGGCTTTGACATTAGCCAAGATAGACTCTGCCCCCTAAAATACAAAAATGAGTCCAATTGCAGCAGGGCATGAATGATTGACAGAATTTTGAGAAGGGGCTGTCACAATATGGGTATGAAGGCCTACACCACAGTCCTATTCTAAGAAAACCCACAAGATGTTCTGTGATTATCCCATTCTCAATTCTACAAAAACAGGAAAACTAGCACCCCAGAAGGCCTTTGATATCCCACCACTGTCTCTGGCTGTACCCAGAAATAACAGGGCGTAGGCTGACAAGTAGTTACAAAGGGTTGACTTTTACATAGTGTTCTACTTCAAAGCAAATTAAGCAGACGTTTCTCCCCCATGACCCTGGTATTTTCAGTGTTAGAGAAAAACAAAATACCACAATGTGTGCTTCGAGCTTATCTGCTCTAACTTGGCGTGGGAGCTTTCTAGCTTAGCAACGCTGCAGCTGTAGGCCTAATGTAGCCTTGACTATTTTACTGTTACTATCAAGCTACCTTGCCCCACCACCCTACCCCACCACAGCTCTCAGTCATTTCTCTGCAGGTACGTCAGGGTAGCAGTAGCAGTGAACCAAAAAGCAGAAAGTCACATTCTCACATTCCATCAAAGCGATATTAAAACATAGTGTAAAAAAACAAAAAAGCAGTAAAGTAGCACTTTAAAGACTAATAAAATGATTTATTAGGTGAGCTTTCGTGGGACAGACCCACTTCTTCAGCCCATAGCCATACCAGAACAGACTCAATATTTAAGGCACAGAGAACAAAAATAGTAATCAAGGTTGACAAATCAGAAAAAAATGATCAAGGTGAGCAAATCAGAGAGTAGAGGGGAGGGTGGGGGGAGTCAAGAATTAAATTAAGACAAGTATGCAAAAGAGCCCTTATAATGACTGAGAAAATCCACATCCTTGTTCAAACCACGTGTTAATGTGTCAAATTTGAATATAAAAGAAAGTTCAGCAGCCTCTCTTTCCAAAGTAGGGTGAAAATTCCTCTTCAGTAAGATGCAAACTCTTAAGTCATTAATAAAATGGCCCACTCCATTAAAATGTTGGCTGACCAGTTTGTGGATTAGGAGTGTTTTTTGTCTGTTTTGTGCCCATTAACTCTTTGTCTGAGAGAGTTTGAAGTCTGTCCAATATACAAAGCATCTGGGCATTGTTGGCACATGATGGCATATATGATGTTAATTGAGGAACATGAGAATGTGCCCATGATTCTGTGACTAACCTGGTTAGGTCCAGTGATGGTATCCCCAGAATAGATATGTGGACAAAGCTGGTGTTCCTGCGATATAGACTGTGGCTGTTGGTGAGAATCCTCATAAGGTTGGGAGGTTGTCTGTAGGCGAGAACGGGCCTGTCGCCTAGGGCCTTCTGGAGTGTGGCATCCTGATTAAGGATAGGTGGTAGATCTTTAATAATGCATTGCAGTGGTTTGAGTTGGGGGCTGTAGGTAATGACCAGTGGTGTTCTGTTCTTGGCTTTTTTGGTAAAAAAGAGCTGTTAAAAGGGAGATATTGTCCCAAGAGACTTGACCACCACCATAGAAGGGAACAGAGCTTAAGATGTTTAAAGGAAACTGTTTCACAGAATAAGAAGGAAGAGACCTGGAAGAAGAAGAACTCTCAACTTTGATGTGCAATAACCAGAACCCAGATGCCACAAGCCTGGAAATCCTGGACGCCCCATCATCTCCGGTATTGGCACTCTCACTGAAGGACTGTCTGGTTATGTGGACTCTCTCCTCAGACCCTATGTCACCAACACCCCCAGCTACCTCCGCGACACCACTGACTTCCTGAGAAGACTGCAATACGTTGGTGACCTACCAGAAAACACTGTCCTAGCAACCATGGATGTAGAGGCTCTGCATACCAACATCCCACACAAAGATGGAATAAATGCTGTCCGGAACAGTATCCCTGATGATGCTACAGCACATCTGGCGGCTGAGCTCTGCAACTTTATACTCACACACAACTATTTCAGATTCAGTGACAATATATACCTTCAAATCAGCGGCACAGCTATGGGTACCCGCATGGCCCCTCAATATGCCAATATTTTCATGGCTGACCTAGAACAACGCTTCCTCAACTCTCGTCCACTAACACCCCGGCTCTATTTACGCTACATTGACGACATCTTCATCATCTGGACCCATGGGAAGGAGACTCTGGAGGAATTCCACCGGGACTTCAACAACTTCCACCCCAACATCAAGCTCAGCCTGGACCAATCTACACAGGAGATCCACTTCCTTGACACTACCGTGCTTATACACAATGGACACATCAGTACCACCCTGTACCGTAAACCCACTGACCGCTACTCCTACCTCCATGCCTCCAGCTTCCATCCCAGACACACCACACGATCCATCGTTTACAGCCAAGCACTTAGATATAACCGCATTTGTTCCAACCCCTCCGACAGAGACAAACACCTACAGGATCTGCACCAAGCATTCCTGAGACTGCAATACCCACCTGAGGAAGTGAGAAAACAAATCAACAGAGCCAGACGTGTGCCACGAAGCCTCCTACTACAGGACAAGCCCAAGAGAGAAACCAACAGAACACCACTAGCCATCACCTACAGTCCTCAGCTAAAACCTCTACAGCGCATCATCAAGGATCTACAACCCATCCTGGACAATGATCCCCCACTTTCACAGGCCTTGGGAGGCAGACCTATCATTGCTCACAGACAACCTGCCAACCTAAAACAAATCCTAACAAGCAACTATACACCGCACCACAGTCACTCTATCTCAGGGACCCATCCATGCAACAAACCTCGTTGCCAGCTCTGCCTACATATACACACCAGCAACATCATTACAGGACCTAACCGGATCAGCCACACCATTGTGGGCTCATTCAGCTGCACATCTACCAAGGTAATTTATGCCATCATGTGCCAGCAATGCCCCTCTGCCATATACATCGGACAAACTGGACAGTCCCTACGTAAAAGAATAAATGCACACAAATCAGACATCAGAAATGGCAATATACAAAAACCCATAGGAGAGCACTTCAATCTCCCAGGACACACAGTAGCAGATTTAAAAGTAGCTATCCTGCAGCAAAGAAATTTCAAGAACAGACTCCAAAGAGAAATTGCTGAGCTACAATTCATCTGCAAATTCAATACCCTCAGCTCAGGATTAAACAAAGACTGTGAATGGCTGGCTAAATACAAAAGCAGCTTCCCCTCTCTTGGAGTTCACACCTCCAGATCTACTGATGACAATACAACTCAGCCTGCCTGACTGAGCTAACCTCGTTATCCCCAGCCTTGCTCTGGCCTATTTATACCTGGCCTTGCAGATTTCCAGGACCAGCATCTGAAGAAGTGAGTTTACTCACGAAAGCTCATGCTCTAAACTTTTCTGTTAGTCTATAAGGTGCCACAGGACCCTTCGTTGCTCTACAGAACCCAGATGAGACTGACCTTGCCTGGGCAAGAGTGAAAGTCAGCCTGTGTGATAGCACTGTGTGCTTAAAGTGTGCGCATTCTGCTTGGGGATTGTTGGTAAACAAAGGTGAGCATGGGTGGTGAGTGACTTTGTGGCAGGCACCCAACCACACTCCTTCCACCCAAGGCCCCATCCCACACTGTGGCCATAGGGCACCCCACCATAATGGGACCACTGGCCCCCAGCACAGGAGAACACGGCCCCAGAGTGCAGGGGAGCCAGCAGGCTGTATGGCTGAAGCCCCCAGCCTCTACCACCCACAAGAGCAAGCTGGGGGATGGAACCTGGGGGCCTCCGATGGAACCTGGGCAGTGGTAGATGAAGCAGTTCGGGGAGGCACTGCCTTCTCCTGCCTATGATAGCTGCCCATGGAGGTTGGGAACATTATTACATAAAGCTCTTTTATTGATGAAAGATGGGAAGCAAAAAGGGCAGTTGCCCCTGGTTCAGGCTTTCAAAGGAGCCAAAGTAGCTCTGGGCCCCTTTGAATTGCTACAGCAGTGCAGCAGTACAGCTCCAGCTGCATGTGGCTTGGAGGGAGTAGGGGGAGGGGGCCAGTGCTGTGGTCCTGGCAGTGCTGAGGGCTGAATGCCCTAGGTCCCACCCTTCCTCCATTGGCACTGCCCTTTCTCGGACACAGAGCTGGGCTCCTGTCCCATCTTGTCCCTTAGGCCCGCGATGGTTCTCAGCAGCACTGCCTGTAAAAGAGCATGTCCTGAGCCTTGGGAACAGGGTAGGTGTGGGTACTGAAATGCACTGGATTATGCCTTGATCCCTGGGAAATGGGGAAATGTTTCAAATGACCCAAGTACAAAGGTCAGATCTAAAGCAGTAAAGAAGTTCCTTAACCCACCAGCAATATCCTCAAATGGAAATACAAACATGCAACTTTCTTTCTGAATCAGCAAACAGCAGTGAGAAGTAACAAGAATAAAATTTAACACAAAAAACCCTACTCTTTATTATGTACTGTTCAGAATGACCTGTAGCAAACAGCTGTTATGTTGGCAGAATGTTCCACACAGTGTCTCCCTCATATAGATGAGGGATCTTAAAAAAATGTGCGTAGAATAAGGTGTTTTTGTATCTGCATTGATACTAGGATATGAGAAAGACAAGGTTGGGGGAGGTAGTATCTCTTCTTGGACCAACTTCTCTGTGTGAGACAGGCAAACTTTCTAATTTACACAGGCCTCTTCTTCAGGATATGCATCTTATTGCTGATGTATCCTCAAGAGATTAAATCAATGCCACTTAGGAAGAAATGATCAGTTTCACATATACAAGATGGGAAGTGACTGTCTAGGAAGCAGTAAAGCAGAAGGAGATCTAGGGGTCATGATGGATTACAAACTAAATATAAGTCAACAGTGTGATACTGTTGAAAAAAGGAAAAAAAAACAGAACCAAACATGATTCTGGGATGGATTAACAGCAGTGTTGTGAGCAAGACACAAAAAGTAATTCTTCCACTCTACTTTGTAATGATTAGGTCTCAAGTGGAGTATTGTGTCCAGTTCTGGGCACCACATTTCAAGAAAGATGTGGAGAAATTGGAGAGGGTCCAGAGAAGAGCAACAAAAATTATTAAAGGTCTAGAAAATATGACCTTTGAGAGAAGACTGAATGTATTGGATA
This sequence comes from Carettochelys insculpta, assembly GCF_033958435.1. Classification (NCBI taxonomy): domain Eukaryota; kingdom Metazoa; phylum Chordata; order Testudines; family Carettochelyidae; genus Carettochelys; species Carettochelys insculpta. The sequence goes on along the minus strand of NC_134158.1, from coordinate 16,261,677 downwards.
TGTTTAGTTTGGAAAAAGAGAAGACTGAGAAGGGACATGATAGTAAGTTTTCAAGTACCTAAAAAGGTGTTAAAAAGAGGAGGGAGAAAAATTGTTATCCGTAATCCTTGGTCATTAAACAAAGAGCAAAGGGCTCAAATTGCAGCAAGAAAAGTTTAGTTGAATATTAGGAGAAACTTCCTAACTGTCCAGTTGTTAAACACTGGAATAAATTTCCTAGGGAAATTGTGAAATCTCCATCACTGGAGATATTTAAGAGCAGGTTAGAAAAACCTCGGGGAATATCCAGATGGTGCCTGGTCCTGCTGTGAGTGCAGGGTACTGGACTTGACCACTTGAGGTCTCTTCCAGTTTCTAGTATTCTATGATTTTATGATTCAAACACCTTCAAGTAAGTTGCAGGTAAAGACAGTCTGTTTATGGAGGAGAAGTTTCCCTGTGCACTGGAATCATAAACAAATCTCCCTGGTGCTGAGGACATTTAATCTGTGCCACATCTGCTTCAGAGCTGCACTCTTCCCCCAGCTCCTTCCCGTGTTCTCTTGGAGTGGTTCATTTGCCTTGGACAAGTTTAAGGTCTCTTTTCTACTTCTTCTCTCATTGTTCAGTCAAACATAAGAATGGCTACGTTGGGTGTAGCCTGCTTGACTATAAGGTAGCTTGATAGTAACAGTAAAATAGTCAAAGCTACATTAAGGGCACGTCCTTTCAAAGCAGGGGTGTGTTGTTTGCCCAAATTAATGTTAGGGCCTTGTCCCATTTTTTAGAAAAGGTTGCTTTTTGGTGGACAGACTCTGTGCTGTGAGTGGAAAAGTATGACCCTTAGAAACACCTGGGACTGGACCATGTTTACATGGCACCATGGTGCCAGACCCACCAACAGACGGGCCCCAGAACCCGGACCATAGCTCCTCTCCCCAGCTCCATCCACTTTTGACCTCTTTCACCCAGGTGCTACCCGCCACCACCTTGGGGGGAAAGAGGCTGATTGGGGGCCGACCACAGGCACTGTGAGAGAAGAGGAGGGGGGCCACAGTTCAGGCACAAGGCCCACAAAAATTGACTCCAACCCTGCCTAGGGATGGCAGCTAGTTTTCCAAGATTTCCAGGTGGAGGCTGGAGCCAGTTCATTTTTGTATAGTTAAGAGGAGCCCCTACATATTGAACCCAGCCCTTGCTGTTAACAAATTCCAAGTGGTAGAAAGGTTGCATAGAATTTAAGGACAGATGGAACCTTTAAATCATATACTCTGTTTTCCTGTACCTCAGAGGCCCTGAAATGTCACTCTGTTATTCTTGTCTCCAACCGGCTATTGCAGAATTAGAGAGGGCTCAGAGAAAGGGCCTGAGAACAATTGAGGGACTGGACAAACTCTCATGTAAAGAGAGATTGAACTGGTTTGGAGTCTGCAGAAGAAGCAGATGAGATGAGGCCCAATCTAAGCCTATAAAATATTGAGCCGTACAGGACTGGGGCCAATCAGAGCTTCCAGGAAAAAGGCATCTTAACACTGGACTGTTTGGGTCTATTCGGGTGTGCCTGGGGTGGAACAGCGGGATTCCAAAGGGTGTGCTCAGCGGGCAGGCTGTGAAATCCTTCGGAAGGGCTGAGCCCTCTTTGTTTTGGGGATGGGTGACTTGGACACTGGTGGGAAATGTTGAACTTTCCTAGCAATCTGGCCAGGAGGCTGAGCTGGAAGCTATTGGGACAGGCTGGAGATGCCATTGGGAAAATGAAACGGAGAGGCTCCAGCTCTGTCACAGTCCTGCGTGTCACACACCCACCCCTGCCTCAGCAGACACTGGAGCCACCACAAATGAAAACTAGCAATGAAAAACGCGGTGGCTTCGTTTTTTACGCTATTTCACACTTAACATTTGCTCCCTAGCTTACCCAGAACTCTACAATAGCTACTCACTGCAAATGAGACACCTTAACAAACTGGATATTGCTTTGTAGTTGAAGCCTATTGGTGTCCAGCCTGCAGCTGCTCTTTTTGGATCTCTCCAAACTTCTCGCCTTTGCTCTACCTGTTGTCCTTGTCCTTGGCAGTCTGTAACCAACTGTATATCTGTGTATCCTTGGTTTGGCATGGCAGTACCTGCAGTCAACCCGCTTTGGTTGCCCAGTGGCACAATACAGTAAACTCTTTCGTATCCGGCAACCCCAGGACTAGCAGGCTGCCAGATACTCAAATATTCTGGATAATAGAGAGGTATACCTAGCAATGCATAACACTAAAGAAAAACAAGATTAGATATTGAGGATGTATCTGTACTCACCCGGAAATTCGACAGCTGATATGCAATTTTAGGTATTCTGCTTGTGTACCTAAAATCGACTTTTCAGACATTGACTTCTGTGCCTGTCTTCATGGGAGAAGGTTGACAGCTATGCTCCTCCTGTTGACCTTTCTTAATCCTTGCAGTTTATGAGGAGTTCCAGGGTCAACATTGACCCCAGAAGATCAAATGTGAGTGGTCGATCTTGTGTGGTCAGTGTAGATGTAGCTTGAGAAACAATGTATGCAGAGTGCTTTATTTATGACCACAAGTAGTATTTGTTGAAGCAAAGGACTTCTCTGTGTTTAGGCCACTAACAAAAAGCTTTATTGATCAATAAGGCCCAAGATGAGCCAAACTGGACACTAGTAAAACCAGGTCCAGCAAGGCTGCTTGATTCAGCCAAATCCAGTAATTTATACCATTTCACAAACAAGTCCAACATTGGAGGCAATTAGTTGGAGAAACATAAATCATTTTCAGAGAGAAAACTGTTATCAGCAAGGAGGAACAGGTATCAGGGTGTAAGAGCCCCAACTCCAAACAGTTCATTAACGCATTCCACTTAGCTCATCTTCCCTGCCATTCCCAAATAGGTCAGGAAAAGGTCAAGCTCTTATGTACGTGCAGAAATAAGAAACATGAGATGGCTTCTGTTATATAAAATGGCTTCTACATATTGTACACTGTAAGCTTATACTGTATTTGCTGTATTTATTTGTATTTACTTTCACTATACTGTACTTATGGAAAATGTAACTAAAATTTACTTATGATTAAAATGCTGGTTATTTGAGAGTTCCAAACAATCTTAGAATACTAGAACTGGAAGGGACCTCAAGAGGCCATTGAGTCCAGCTCCCTGCCCTAATGACAGGGCCGAGTACTGTCTAAACTACCCCTGATAGACATCTGTCTAACCTGTTCTTAAATATCTCCAGCGATGGAGATTCCACAACCTCCCTTGGCAATTTATTCCACTGATTGACCGCCTGACAGTTAGGAACTTTTTCCTAATGTCCAACCTAAACCTCCCTTGCTGCAGTTTAAGTCCACTGCCTCTTGTTGTATCCTCAGAGGCCAAAAAGAACAAGTTTTCTCCCTCCTCCTTATGACACCATTTTAGATATCTGAAAACCGCTATCATGTCCCCCCTCAACCTTCTCTTTTCCAAACTAAACAAGCCCAATTCTTTCAGCCTTTCTTCATAGGTCACATTCTCTAGCCCTTTAATCATTCTTGTCACTCTTTTCTGGACCCTCTCTAATTTCTCCACATCCTTCCTGAACTGCGGTGCCCAGAACTGGACACAATACTCCAGCTGAGGCCTAACCAGCGCAGAGTAGAGCAGAAGAATGACTTCTCGTGTCTTGTTCACAACACACCTGTTAATGCATCCCAGAAACACGTTTGCTTTTTTTGCAACAGCATCACACTGTTGACTTATATTTGGCTTGTGGTCCACTATAACCCCTAGACCCTTTCTGCTGTGGTCATTCCTAGACAGTCTCTCCCCATTCTGTACGTGTGAAACTGGCTGTTCCTTCCCAAGTGGAGCACTTTGCATTTGTCCTTAATAAAGTTCATCCTGTTTACCTCAGACCATTTCTCCAATTTATCCAGATCATTTTGAATTATGATCCTATCTTCCAAAGCAGCTGCAACCCCTCCCAGCTTGGTATCATTTGCAAACATAATAAGCGTACTTTCTATGCCAACATCTAAATCGTTGATGAGGATATTGAACAGAACCGATCCTAAAACAGACCCCTGCAGAACCCCATTTGTTATACTTTTCCAGCAGGACTGAGAACCATTAAGAACTACTCTCAGTATGGTTATCGAGCCAGCTATGCACCCATCTTATAGTAGCCTCATCTAAGTTGTATTTGCCTAGCTTTTTTATACGAATATCATGCGAGACCGTATCAAATGCTTTACTAAAGTCTAACAGAATACTGAATATGAAACAGTTTACTGTAGATTGCCCAGTGGTGTGAAAGGGGGGAAAGAAAAAGGGAGGGGTTCAAACCAACCTGCCCCCTATCAATTCAACCCACATTATCCCGACTAGGGCTCCCAATGCACTACAGTAGCAGTTGGATACAAGGAACCAGTCTATTTGACCTTTGAGAGCACTGTGCTTCTCCTGCCTTCTTGCACTGCTTCCTTCACAGTTGGGCTCACCTGTGTCCTCCATGGAGATGCCAGCAAAGAAACAACCACCTGTTGTTTGCTCCTCTGGGAACCAAGGAAACCAGACTTTGTCCGTTCTTTGTAAATAACCAAGATCACACCAAAGATAACCTGACTCCATTGACAGTTTCACCTGCCATCTGGAACACCCAGCAAAGCACTGAATTCTGAGTAGCCCTTCAGGTCCAAAGGGATAACACTCTCATTCTGGATAAACAAAATAATTAAACCAATGGTGTGTTCCAAAATAATTTTATTTTCAAGGCTTCGTAAATAAAATAGAAAAGATGGTCAGAAAGAAAATTCAGCAAGCATAGTAAGAAAAACCAAACCAACTGTCAGAGATATTGAACAGAAAATTTCTTAATCTAGTCCTAAGAGCAAGCAATGATAGAGGAGAAAAGTGTCCATCAACATTCCACAATAGCATCTGAAAACGTTGTGAGAAAACGACAGCTCTGAAACAGACATGTGGCACAGACTACATGTGCCACAGGCCTCAGGACCAGGGAGATTTAGTTATCATTTCAATGCACAAGGAAAATGCCCTTCATTGAACAGAATATGCCCTAGGCCAAAGATTACTAGAGGACTTTAGGATTATTCTCTTGAGAACAAATCAGTGATTATACAGTGCTTGATTTGTGATGGAATAAAAGCCCAGACTCATGCAATTACAGTCTGGTACACAGGAATTTCTGTGGGGAGATGCTTTTTTGTAACTGTAGGCTGCAAAATTTTTAAATATAAAGGAGTTCAAAACAGTCATGGACTGAGTACGCATTAGAGAAGTTAATGAAAACTTTGATTTGAAACAGTGATGGGTAAAAGGATTTTGTTGTAACACATTAAAATGTATATAGTAATAAAGGTTTCATGCAAATTACCATCTGAAAGTGAAAAAACAGGTATTCCCTCATCCACCTCCCTTTCCTGTTTCTAGTGCCCAAGAGCATGCTGGGAATTGTAGTTCCTTCCCTGCCCTTGGGCTAGCTCTATAGGCAGGGAGCTGGCTAAGGAGCTACAGCTCCCATGCTACCTTGGTTTTCCCATCATACCATGCAGGCGCTTACTGCACAGTACAGCAGGGGGGAAGGGAAAGAAACTGTACACCCCCTCCCCCCGGCATATGGGGCTGAATTAGGTGCCATGGCTCAAGCAATTTTTTTTTAAACTTTCATCACTGATGCTGCAAGCTCTGATATCCCAGGGCTACGAGATGCCATATCTAGAGGTGCCAGGACTCAGCCCTGTGGTAAGGCCTGGCACAAATTAAGCACTGGCAATATGACCATTACATTCTACAGGAACACAAGATGTATAACTAACCTGATGAAGAGCTCCGTGTAAGGATATGACTCTATGCACATACCAATACAACCTGTCAAGGGAAGACATTCCTTTACAACAGGAGAGCTCTCTCCCATCAACATAAAAATAACCCTACCTTTGCGAGCAGCAGAGGGCACATCAGCAGAAGTGCTCTGCCCATGAGACCTTACATCGGTGTAACTCATGTTGTTTGAGGGGGTGGAATATTCACACTTCTGACTGCAACTTAAGCTTTGCCAACATGGGCTGAAAGGTAGACGGAGCCTGAGACAGAAAGAGCGTCTCTCTTACCAAGAGAAGTTGGTCCTATGAAAGGTATTACATCACCCTGCTTTGTCCCATTAAGTCTACGTTTACACTGAGATTTGAAAAATAAATTTATGCAATTTGCATAGCACAAATTGCATTAATTATGTCAAAATACCTTATTCCAAACTTGGTGCTGTCTAAATGGCACCCAGGTTTGTAATAAGTGGCTATTTTGAACATCCTGTTACCCGTTGTAGCGGAACCGGAATAGCACGCCCAAAAGAGCAGCACTATTTTGGGAGCTGTGAAAAGCCACAGCATTGCTATTTCAGAATACCTGCAATGTAAACATATCCTTATACCCTTACACCAATGCAGGTGCAGGTCGAACCTCTCTGGTCTGGGGACATCCGTGGTCTGCAATGATTTTAGTAAGCTGGATGTCCGCTTACCATAGCTGTGGCCCAGTTTCCTGTGGTCCTGTAAAGTTTGTTTCCAGCTACGAGTCCTGGCTCTCAGTGTTCTGTGCTGTTGTTTAGCTCTAATTTACCCCTAAATGTCTTCTAAGAGCCGAGCCAGTAACGGAAGCATTGGTAATACCGATGGACAATAGTGACTTCCTGTTCTGCAAATTCACTTCCTTTGGCCCCAGTCAGGTCCCCAGGGTGCTGGACTAGAGAAGCTCAACATGAACAACAACCCTGCAAATACTAAATTCTACATATGTTATTTAAGATACCAGACTGATCTGTGGGAGATATTATGTGGAATGGTCCACCACCATACAGCTGTTTTGAAACTAATATGAACAGCACCTCAGAAAGTGGTTTTGGGGCCTTTTTTTTTTTTTGTTAAATTCTATTTTTGGTACTGTTTTATAACAGTTTTTTTTCCTGATTGAGCCAATACAGGAAAGGCATCACAGAGATATGCAGCTGCAGCCTTCTCCACAAAGGTTGAATCAGTATTGGCTCTCTGGGCTTGATTTCCAGTTGAGGAGGATCTTTCACATTCCCGTTTCTGCTTCAGTAGTTGTAGGTGCTGCTGATGGGTTAAGAATCTTCTTTACTTCTTTAATTATGTCTTTGACACTTAGATTAGATGCAACATTTTTCAGATGATCCTGAAACTTTGATACCAGGGTATTCTGCACTATTGCCTGCACATACTTTTCATCTTTTGAGATACAGATTTCAGTTTCTTCCTCTAGTATAAGCTGATTCTCTATCTTCTTGCGTTCTTCTTTGCTCTTACAGCAGTACCAGAGTGGGTAAAGTGTGAATATGCAGTAGACAAGGATGATACCACAAAGGCATGCTAGTCCACAAATCTGAGGGGGAAAACCAAAGCTAGTTATTTCTTCTTTACTCATCTTTTTTTTGTTCTTTGATATAAATTTAGCTACCATACTACTCAGATCTATCAACAAATCAAAAATATTCTCCTCAAATAGATTTGGGGTGTGGGGCATAGTGGCATATTTCAGTAATACTAAGGGCTCGTCTACACTTGGGGAGGGGGGGTTGGGGGAAAAAAAAATCTTATTTCCAAAAAAAAAACAAACCACCAACATGGAGCATTCAAAGGGCCATATATGAAAAGTCAAAATAAGAGGTCTTTTCCCTTAAAATAACAACTCCAGCTTTGCCAACCACTTTTGTCAAACCGCCCCTCCGCCCAACTTTAAGGAGGAAAAGGAAGCTGTGCTTTGTTCGCACACATATTATTGGCTTATGTGAATGCTCCTTTTGCAATGCTTTGTGTGAATGCGATTTTCCCAGCTTTACTTATTTCAGCCTCAGGAGGTCCAAAACAGTATCATCAGAAAAACAAAAAGAAAAACAAAAACCATGCAGTGTAGACACAGCCTAAGACTGAGGGACAAAATTTAAAAAAAAATTGGATTTTGAGATTGGCAAAGCTGCTAAAATTCTGTCTTTATCACCATTTACTATTCTGTCAATCCTTGTCTCATCTGCAATTTCATGAGCAACAATTTTATATTTTCTGCCAGATCATTGATAAAGATACTAATTAGTCCGAGGCCAAAACCAGACCACTTACAGGACTCCCCTAGAAACACTTCTGTTGGGAGAAGAATCCCTATTTACAATGTCTTTTTGAGATCTATCACTTAGCTGGTTTTAAATCCATTTCAAGTGATGCACAATTGAAAAGCAATGAATTATTTTTATCAGAATAACATGTGACACTATTTTAATGCCATACAGATGTTTAAATATTTTATGTCAACATGGTTGCCTTTGTTAACAAAAATCAATTTTGACAAGTCTCATTGTTCAGAAAACAATATATATTAGCATTAATTATGTTAATAGCTTTTAATTCTTCCCTCAGTGAATCTTTTATCAGTTGCTCTACTATTTTGCCCAGATGATCAGTGTCAAGGACATTAGATTTTGTGAATGTTTGTTCATTGGCGATCAAAGATGGGAGTTGCTTTAATCTTTTTAGAAATCTGAGGAGCCAGACTTTGAACCCACGTAGTCTTTGATATTTGAATGTATAACTTGCTTTGAATCCACCAGCTGGCACTTTTCCTTACCTTTAGGGAAAAGTTACATATAGAACTCATTTTGTAAGATGAGTGCAAAATACCAATGGAGGTTTAACCCCAGAGGTACTGAGGCAACTGACAAGGGAGAGTGAAGTCTCTGCTCTAGAGCCTTGGCTGAGAGTCATTTGGGTTTTAGCTCATGCAGTAGGCCCCCTAAGGTCACAGGTATATTTCCTCCTGCTGACGACCCGAGTCTGGACTTACAGAAGTATTCTAGTAACTCTAGCACGTGTTCCGTCTTCAGTGGCCACGCTTAAGTTTCAGGAAGTATATAATACACAGTAAAATTACAAACAAGTAGTCAAATCATGTTCAAAAGCACTAATTTATAAATCATTCCACAACATTTCTCTAACTATATTTTGCCCAGGGTTTTCACAAAGAAAGCATGGAGGAACTGAATTGCCTGAGATAAGTCCGTCCCTTACTTAGATGGCTCTTACCTGTGATGTCACATAAGCTTCACTGGGTGGCTGTGCTGGTGTTGGCTGAGCTGTAGGTTCTGTCTTGGATTCCTTGTATCCTGTATGTATGCAATCACTGTATCTGCCATCAATGAGGAGAATTACACACCATAAAAAAGAAAATCCGAAAGCCTTCCCCACTATTTCACAGACGCGTATGCATTTGCATTCTTTTGAGCAGCGAGCCCAATCAATGAAATCCTGATAGAAGATCAAGCTCAGCAGAAACAAAATAAAGGCTGGAAATAAGAAAAAAGACAAGCCGTAGGAGATTCGCAAATCCTTTCTCTGAGGACATTTAAATTCACTTTGAATTACTTCTTCAACCACTACCAAAATTAAGGAGGCAAAGGAAGCTGATACAATAGGAAGGCTACTTTTCCAAGTCCCAAAGAATTTCTTTCTGGCTGTCATTTGACCCTGTGACCAGTTCTTTCCTAAGTCAAAGAACAAATGAACCTTTTAAGTCTGCTTCCTACCAGTAACTATGCACAGTGACTGAAAATGAAAATGAAAATGTTATCTGAGAAAACAAGCCCCATAATTGGTTGGTCCATTGAAATACAGTGTGGTGGCCAAGGATGGTTGGTTGGTTACAAACTGCACAACATGGCTATCTCTCTGATACTTGTCACCATGCAAGGCATTACATTTAACTGTAATGAGTGGAAATCCATTAACCTCATGAAAAAACTTGCATAGATACCGACAGATATCATCTTCCTCTTCAAATGCAAACAGAAGGATATCATACCAAAAGGACTGAGGGTGAAAAGCCCATTGAAATCAACATACTACACAGATTACAGTGAGAAATTGTGCCACACAGTCCCTAAGAAATTGAGGAACCACCTGATCAGCATCTTGTACAGCAAACAGGAAAACACCAAAAGAGAGCTCTCTAATCTGGAGACCCTCTTAAATGAACAATCTTCCACGCAAACCTCCACATGGCTGGACTTTACTAGAACAAGACGGAAGATTTACAACACGCATTTCTCCTCTCTACAGAAGAAAAAGGACTGAAAACTATCTAAACTCCTACTTTCCACATGGGGCTACAATAATAATACCCTTAACTCGCCCAGCAGTATTGTCAACCTATCCAACTACACACACAGCCTGGCAGAAAAATCTGCCCTTTCTCGAGGACTCTCTTTCTGCCCCACCACCTGCACAAACTTGATGCAGTTCTGTGGTGATCTGGAAGCCTTCTTTCGCTGTCTGTGACTCAAGGAATACTTCCAACATGACACGGAACAGGGCACTGACCCACAGGTACCCTCCCACCTACGGTACAAGAAAAAGAATTCCTCATGGACTCCCCCTGACGGTCGAAATGACAAACTGGACCTATACATAGAATGCTTCTGCTGGCGTGCACGGGCAGAAATTGTGGAAAAGCAGCATCGCTTACCCCATAACCTCAGCCGTGCAGAATGCAACACCATCAACAGCCTCAGAAACAGCTCTGACATTGTCATCCAAGAGGCCGACAAGGGAGGTGCTGTTGTCATCATGAATAGGACAGACTACCAAAAGGAGGCTACCAGGCAACTCTCCGATACCACATTCTACAAGCCTCTGTCTGAGGATCCCACTGAGGAATACACAAAGAAACTACAGCATCTGCTCAAGACCCTCCCTATAAAAACACAGGAACAGATTTACACAGACACACCTGTGGAAACCATCTTGTATAAGAAGCCATTTCACATCCCTTACTTCTGCATGTACACAAGAGCCTGTACTTTCCCTGACCTGTTTGGGAATGGCAGGGAGGATGAGCTCTATGTAATGCGTTAATGGGCTGTTTGGAGTTAAGACTTCAGCTCCCGGTACCTGTTTCTCTTTGCTGATAACCGTTTCTCTTTGAGAAGTGATTTATGATTCTCTAACTAATTGCCTCTAACACTGGGCTTGTTTGTGTAAGGGTATAAAATACTAGAGTTAGCTGCATCAAGCAGCCTTGCTGGACCTGGTGTTACTAGTAGCCAGTTTGACTCATCTGTTGCCTTATTGCATTCAATAAAGCTGAATGTTAGCTGCCTAAACACAGAAAAGTTTTTTTGCTTCAACAGTCTGGAGGTTCCACCGAGATCCCAACACACCACTTGCCCGGATGGAGGGACCGGCACCCCACTTCCAAGCCTCTCAAGAGCACTCAATAGAAGGTAAGGGGGATAACCTGTTACAAAATCTCCCAGCAGGGGCGTGGGACTGGAGTGACGTCCGTCCATCATGGTAAGGGGGAGCTACAGGTTCCACCTTTGTGGAGCGGCTAACATTCTTTGTCTGTCTGTCTGTTTGTTTGTGTCTGTCTTTGTCTATTAGGCCTGTCTTGCATGTCACAGTTCCAACAGGGCACACTGGTGTCTCTAGTGAGGCAGCCATGCACCGGACCCTCTGTGTTCGGACGCTAAAAGCTGGTGTGGTGACACTACTCTCTTTCGGCACACAGAACTGTGGAAAGCCTTGCTGCCTCCCTCTGTTTCTGTTCTGAAGTAAGACTAACCTTTAAAGATATCTCTAAACCCAGGCAGACTTCATTCCCGCCAGGCCATTTCCAGGCGCCAGGATGCAGACATCCTGCCGGGCTGGAGCGGGTGCCAGGAACTCCTCCGCGAGCCAGGTGGGCTTTGGTCCAGTGCCTCGCACCCCGTGAGCCAGGCGAACTCCAGTTCGGTGCCTCACAGGGAGGAGAGGGGGAGGAAAGATCTGATCGGCCAGGTGGACTCCGGTCTCAGTTCGGTGCCTCACAGGGAGAAAATAAATTATGGGGATAGGTCAGACTACAGGAATTCCGATGCCCTCTAAAGCCAGTCCAGCTTTTTTTATGTTTACTCACTAAGGGGAAATTACTTGCAAGTTTCTAGACAAATGGAATTTTTATACCCAAGACAGTCAAACTGCAGTTCCCTATATTAGGTACCTTTGACAAGGATAAAATCCTTCATTTATGAGGCACTCTTGAGGGTCGTGGAGCAAAAACTCCCGATCAACAATGGTCTGCCTATTTATCATGGTATGAAGAGACTTGTAAAAGGCGGAACGAATCTCACTTAAGAAGTTTAAAAGATTCCCAGGAGAAACTTCAGTTAAGAATCAAACAGCTTGAAGGCACAGATATACAACACAAAACAACAGAAACGCAGCCTAGTGCGCCATCTATGGGGCAATGTATCCTGGCCTTCCAAGCCCTAACTCTCAGGGTGATATGAATGACATCCTGAGTTCTGCTTGGAATACTCTACCTTATCCAAACCCAGGTCCCCCAGCCCCGGAAGCTCATAGGGATTCAGGAGTCCCCGTAGAGAGGGAAGAAAACGGATCCGGGGTGCACTTCATGTCTTACCAGCCAGCAGCTACAACTACTATTGTCCTTAAGACACCACCTTCAAAGAGACAACAATTAGTAAAATGCATGGGGGAAACAAGCAACAGCCCAACCACTCAAATTTTTGCTTTACGAGAAGTCCCAAACCCCTAAGGAGGGCACATGCAGGTTTACCAACCCTGGACTAGAACTGTATTACGTGCCATGGCTAAAGACGTTCCCCCAGTAGAAGACGACCCAGTAAAGTTTCAATCAGAACTAGCGCTAGTGATCCAGTCTTATGACCCAAATTGGCAGGACCTTGATCAGCTTTTAAGGGTGGTCTTGCCTGATGATAAGCGTACAAAGATCATGAGGAAAGCAGAGTGGCCAGCTGAGCCCATCCAAGGAGTACCAGAGGCAGGAACTTATGACACTGAGCTTACACAAGGTAGAAACAGGCTGCTTGACAGTATCCTTACAGTTTTTCCCAAACGACCAGATTGGGTTAAAATTAATATCTGCAAGCAGGAAGATAAGGAAACACCAGGAGCCTATTTGGAAAGGCTTAGAAAGGTATTTGAGAGGCACTCTGGCATTGACAATCCGGCTGAGACTGCTAAACAGGTGCTGGGTGCCGCCTTTGTTAATGGATTAAACCCAGCTGTACAGAGACAGCTGAAATGAATGACTGTGGGCTGGGAAACTAAACCTTTAGAAGACCTCTTAACAGTGGCAAACCATTGCAGCCAGTGCTTAAAAGCTAAACAGGATAAAGAACCTAAACTTATGGTCTTACAGCCAATGCCCTCTAAATTAGGCAGGGGTTGGGGCCGCTCTACAGAGCGACATCCACGGGGCACCTGTGGGACAGCAAGATCGTCCCCACCTTGGTTTGCAGCTACAGCTGGTCGAGGCAGCCCAGTAACACGGGTGGGTACAACTGTTTGCCACTACTGCAAACAGCCCACACACTGGAAAAGTCAGTGCCCATGTCCCCTAAATCAACAGACCCTGCAGTTCACAGAGCTCCACAGGGTCAGTTTAACTTAGTAGAATTTGACAGCGAATAGGGGTGCCCGGAGGAGAATTGCAACTTCTCTCTCTTATCTCCGCTTATTCCCCTGAACCCAGCTGGCACTCTTACCTGCCAAGTTGCTGGACAAAACACCCAGGTTTTAGTAGACACAGGGGCCAGCAGGTCCACCCTTCAAGTGTCTTCTTTCCCTATTCCCCTTTCTGGTCAGGTTGTTAATGCAATTGGCATTTCTAATCAAGTCATACCTCCCCTGTCTCTGAACCTGTCTCTCTTATACTTGGGCCCATTTCGGAACAGCATTCTTTCCTTCTAAGTCCTACTTCCCCTGTAAATCTATTAGGAAGGGATCTACTGTGCAGGTTGCACTGCACCATTTTCTGTACTCCAGATGGGGTTTATCTTGAAGTACCTGCACAATCACGAGAGGAGGTGAAAGACCTCCTGCAGGATCCTACCGCCTCCTTATTGCCTTCTATTCCTGAAACAGATGCTGATCTTTTGTCCCAGGTACCCAGCTACTTGTGGGCTACTACCCCAAACAAGGTGGGCAGAATATCAGTAGATCCAGTTTACATTTCCTACTAAGCCCTTGCCCCGTATTCCTCAGTACCCGCTGAATCCTGCGGCTGAGGCAGGAATTCAGCTTGTCATTTCTGACCTCCTGGCACAGGGGAGTCTTATCCCCTGTTCAAGCCCTTGCAACACCCCCATACTGCCCTTAAAGAAACCGGGGAGGGACACCTACCGGTTCGTCCAAGACCTTCAAGCTAACAACTCCATTATTATCTCTCAATTTCCTGTTGTTCCCAACCCGGCCACAATTCTTTCCTCTGTCCCACCAGATTCCACCTACTTTACTGTTGTTGACCTCTCCTCTGCCTGTTTCAGTGTTTCTCTCCATCCCGATTGCCAATACCTTATAGCTTTTACTTATGAAGCGCACCAATACTGATGGACTGTTCTGCCACAAGGTTTTAGAGATTCTCCCACCTGTTTTTCACAGCGAGACCTTGCTGACGTTACTTTCCCGTCTGGCTCTACTCTCATTCAGCATGTAGATGATTTCCTTCTCTGCAGCCCGTCTCTCGAGGCCTGCAGGGCAGACTCGGTTACACTTCTCATTGCCCTAGCCAAAAAAGGGCACAAGGTGTCTAAACAAAAACTTCAACTCTGTCAGCCAAAAGTTAGGTATTTGGGGTATGATCTCTCACCAGGTAGCCGTCATCTTTCTGATGACAGAATCCAGGCAATCCTTTCTGCCCCTAGACCTACTACCCCTTCTCAAATCCATTCTTTCTTAGGCATGGCTGGCTATTGTAGGCAATGGATTCCTAACTTTTCTCAACTAGTCAAACCACTCCAGAACCTTACTCGACATGCCACCCCTACTCCCATTCCCTGGGGCCCCCAGCAAGACGCTGCTTTCATCTCCTTAAAACAAGCATTAGTATCTGCTCCTGCTTTGGGTTTACCTGATTATTCCCGTCCTTTCACTTTGTTTTGCCATGAAAAGGAAGGATGTGCTATGGGTGTGCTGGTTCAGAAACATGGTGATAAATACTGCCCTCTTGCTTATTACAGTACCTATCTTGATTCTGTGGCTGCTTCTTTCCCTCCTTGCCTACGTGCAGTTGCAGCTGCAGCACGAATTTTAGAGCAAACAGAGCCTTTGGTTTTACAATCTCCCTTAACGTTGGCTGTTCCTCATTCAGTGTCTGCCTTACTCCTGAAAGGAAAAGCTCAGCACCTTTCCAATGCTCGTCTTGTTAAATATGAACGGCTTCTTTTTGCCTCTCCTAATGTTTCAGTGGTTCATTGTGTTTCTTTAAATCCTGCTATATTGCTCCCTGCTCCCCACAAAGGGGGAGCCACATGATTGCTTGAAAGTTGTTCAGGCTGTCACTTCTCCTCGACATGATCTTTCTGAAACCCCCTTGGACAATCCTGATTTTATACTGTATACAGATGGTTCTTGCTTTTATAATTCTACTGATATCTTAGTAGCAGGCTATGCAGTTTGTACTATTTATGATGCTGTGGAGTCTGCTCCTCTGCCTTCTATCTCGTCTGCACAGGTGGCAGGGCTTGTAGCTCTTACTCGCGCCTGTCATATCGCAGCAGGGGTTTCTGCCGCTGTCTATACTGACTCCCGGTATGCTTTTAGTGTAGTTCATGATTTTGGTACACTATGGAAACAGCGAGGTTTTCTCACCTCCTCTGGACACACTATAAAGAATGGCCCTTATGTAGCTGCTCTCCTAGATGCTGTACTTTTACTGTCTGCTCTGGCTATTGTTAAGTGCACAGCTCATTCTTCTTCCTCTGATGAAGTGGCAATAGGGAATGATATGGCCAATTGGGCTGCCAAGGCAGCTGCCCTATGTCCTCCTCGAGTTGAAGCATTGTACCCCTCCCTTCCAATGCCCTCTCCAGTGCCCTCCTGCAAGACCAAGCCCCTGAATCGGAAAAGCAGGAGTGGAGATTGGCAGGGTGCACCTTGCACCCAGACTACTTGTGGCGCAGCTTTGACAGCTGCATTGTTGCCCCAGTGGTCCTGCTACCTCAGCTTGCTTCTGTGCTCCATGGATTGTCACATGTTAGCAAAGGGGGTATGGTAGCAACTCTAAAACAAAATTGGTTTGCTCCCAAATTCTCCCTAGTAGCCCAAGACCACCGTCTGGCTTGCCCTGTCTGCCAAGCCCACAATGTGGGCAAACCTGTAAAGACAGTTCCGGCAACCAGACCCCCGCTTTTAGGACCATTCCTGAATTTGCAAATGGACTTCATTCAATTGCCTAAATGTAAATCCTTTGAATATGTACTGGTTACTGTTTGTTTGTTCTCGGGATGGGCAGAAGCCTATTCATGCAGAAAAGCTGATGCCATCACAGTGGCTAAAAAACTTCTAAATCACTTTATCCCATCCTGGGGAATACCCCTTGTGATCTCCAGCAATAGAGGTACTCACTTCACTGGACAAATCATTCAGAACATGGCAAAGTACTATTCCATCTGACAGGCGCTGCACTGTCTATGACACCCAGAGAGCGTGGGAGCAGTGGAAAGATGAAATGGGATTTTAAAGAATAAACTCGCCAAAATATGTGAGGACTCTGGTTTAACTTGGGTAGAAGCTCTCCCAATTGCCCTAATGAGCAGGAGAGCCACTCCTAACCAAAAAACTGGACTCAGTCCTTATGAAATTGTGTGTGGTCAGGCTATGAGGCAGCTGAGCAGCCCAGAAATTGACCAGGCTGACATCACACTTATCAAAGGAAGCATAGTTAAGTACTGTCAGGAACTTATGAGGTGTGTGCAGTCCTACCATTTAGAGGTCAAGGACGCTTTCCTGGAAGCCCTGACTGAACCACGCCATAAGCTGCAACCAGGAGATTGGGTCTGTCTAAAGGTCCACCAGCGAAAGACTGCCCTGGAACCAAGGTGGAAGGGCCCCTACCAAATCCTTTTGACCACCCATACTGCTGTGAAGTGCAAGGGACTGTGCACCTGGATCCATGCCTCCCACTGCAAATCAGCTCCAGGTCCTACAGAGGCTAGTCCTGAAGAGGAACACCGCAGACCTGGTACCGGAAATCCAGGTCCAGAAGTAGATGAGGATCAGCGCAGGCCTGGTACCGGCAATCCAGGCCCAGAAGCAGACAAACCTGAGGCATCAAGACTACGGTATCAACTACGACCCAGGAAACCTGCCAGAGATAGGTGAAGAAAGCTACGACATCCTGAAGAACAGCCAAATGGGGCTGGCCAAACAAATCCTACTGAGCTTATGTTCAGTTTTGTTTTTAATACTTAGCAGCTATAGCCTATATGGCTCAAATACGTTTATGCTCTTAATAAACCAAGTCTCCCTAGAATTTAATAGTTCAGATTGTTGGATATGTGCTCATAGTCCTGTACATTCAGAAGGTGTCCCAATGATTCCAGTCCCACTAAATAACACTCAGATAAATGGCACATGGTTTGGTGAATTGGGCCAGAATGACACATGGTATGATAAAGAGTTTAATGGTCTAGGGTATGTCCGTCTAGCCATAATCTCAGTTGGAATATACTGCTGGACATGCAATGGCACAGGGGCCTGAGTGGGGAAAAGCAAGTGTGAGATAAGCATTGTCCAAAATGGGGTTTGGTATAAAAATAACACCCGGGAAAAAGATAAAGGCCCTGCTGACTTTGGCATCTTTGGGTACTACATGCAGTGGATGATGAAACCCCAATGCGATAAAGCCTTAACAGCTAAGGTTGTCCATTATTTCATATGTGGCCGAAGGGCATATAAAACCCTGCCCATAAATTGGAGTGGAACCTGCTATATTGGGGCAGCCTTCCCAGCCATTCGGATAGTAGACCGTCTTCCCAGTAGCAGAGTCCGAAACTAGCGAGAGGTAACAAACGTGGAATGGTATTGGGGAGTCACAACCCCAGGTTTGGGTGTGGCCTTTGCGATGAAGGAAATCCGGAGGCTGGAGGAAGCTTTTGAGACAGTAGCCAATGCTACAACCAAAGCCCTCCGGCCATTGATAGGGAATTAGGAGAAGTTAGGCAAATGGTCCTCCAAAACCAAATGGCTCCAGATTACGTCCTAGCAAGTAAGGGTGGGGTTTGTGCCATGCTGGGAAAGGAATGCTGTGTGTATATTACAGACACCATTAAGGAAGTAGAGGAAGATGCCTCTGAAATTGAAAAAGCTGTGATGAGCCTTAAGCAGGAGGAAAGCTGGACCCTCTGGGGTTGGTTGGGAGGTTGGATTGGATATGTGGGAACTTGGAATTTACAAGGAATAGCATCAGTATTGGCAATAATCCTTTGTGTTTATTTTTATTTCTTGCTAATCAAATGTATTTCCTGTGCTCTAAAAAGAACTGAACAGGCTCTTACCAGCAGGGAAGTAGAGCTAATGATTTTAAGACATGATGAGCAAAGAAAAGAACAAGAAATGTATGTAAATACTTTAATGAACATGTACCAGCATCTGAGGAAGTGAGTTAACTCACGAAAGCTCATGCTCTAAACTTTTCTGTTAGTCTATAAGGTGCCACAGGACCCTTCGTTGCTGCTACAGATCCAGACTAACACGGCTACCCCTCTGATACATGTACCCATGAAATGGCTCCTGAGTTAGCCTTTTTAAGGCTAAAAGGGGGGAGTTGTGGAAACCATCTTGTATAAGAAGCCATTTCACATCCCTTACTTCTGCACGTACACAAGAGCCTGTACTTTCCCTGACCTGTTTGGGAATGGCAGGGAGGATGAGCTCTATGTAATGCGTTAATGGGCTGTTTGGAGTTAAGACTCCAGCTCCCCGGTACCTGTTTCTCTTTGCTGATAACGGTTTCTCTTTGAGAAGTGATTTACGATTCTCTAATTGCCTCTGACCCTGGGCTTGTTTGTGTAAGGGTATTTCAACAGTTTCCACTCCACCATCAATGTTACCCTGGACCAGTCCACACAAGAGATTCACTTCCTGCACACTACTGTCCAGATAAGAGACGGTCACATAAATACCACCCTATACCGAAAACCCACGGACCACTATGCTTACCTACATGCCTCCAGCTTCCATCCAGGGCATGCTACACAATCCATTGTTTACAGCCAGGCACTAAGGTACAACCGCATTTGCACTGATCTATCAGACAGAGACAAACATCTACAAGACCTTTACCAAGCTTTCCTCAAACTACAATACCCACTGAAGGAAGTGAGGAAACAGGTTGACAGAGCCAGATAGGTACCCAGAAGCCACCTCCTACAAGCCAGGCCTCGCAAGGAAAACTAGAGAACACCACTGACCATCACATACAGCCCCCACCTAAGGCCCCTCCAACGCATCATCAGTGATCTGCAACCCATCCTGAACAATGATCTTTCACTCTCACAGACCTTGGGAGGCAGGCCTGTCCTCACCTACAGACAGCCTGCCAACCTTACACAAATCCTCACCAGCCACTACAAATCACAAACCAGTGGCTCTAGGCCTGAAACCAGCCCCTGCAATGGTCCTCGCTGCCAATTTTGCTCACATATCTACAACAGTGACAGCACAGGACCTAACATCAACCATACCATCAGGGGCTCCTTTACCTGCACATCTACTAATATAATATATGCCATCATGTGCCAGAAATGCCCCACTGCAATTTACATTGGCCAAACTGGATAGTCTCTACATAAAAGAATAAATGGACATGAATCAGACATCAGGAACAGTAATGTACAAAAGCCCTTGGGAGAATACTTCAATCTCCCTGGACACTCAGTACCAGATTTAAGGGTGGCAGTCCTGAAACAAAGAAATTTCAGAAATCAAATGGAGAGAGAAATCTCTGAGCTGCAATTTATTTGCAAGTTTGACTGCATTAACCAAGGATTAAACAGAGACTGGGAGTAGCTTGCAGCTTACAAAGGCAGCTTCTCTGCCCTGGTGTGTTAAGATCTCCCCATTAGACTCTGACAATGGCTCATATCCCCCTGTTTGATCTGACTTGTTTTTTCCTCTTTTGATACCTACTATTGATAGTGGGCCATTTCCATCTTGCTGAATAGACCTTGCCAGCTCTGGCCCTCCCTTCTTCTGAGACCCCATTCTTTAAACACCCATCTGAAACCCCCACCCCCACCCCACTCATGCATCTGATGAAGCAGGTCTTTGCCCACAAAAGTTTATGCTCCAAAATATCTGTTAGTCTATAAGGTGCCACAAGACTTATTGTTGTTCTCAAAACTGCACACTGGAGATTTTGAGTGGCTGTAGAGTTGCAGCTACTAGACTCAGATTGCTGGTCTGTTATCTTTTCACTGCTAACAATTTCTCCTATGACGCTGACCCTTCTGTGACATCTCCAACAGTCTCCAGAGGGTTATTTTTAATTCAGCTGAAAGACAAAATTTCCTTAAAAAACTGAAATTTGAGGTTTCTGAAAATTATTTCAAAGGAACCATGCTGCTTTCACCTTCCCTCGATAGTTTTAAACCAAAAATGCCTTCTTATACGATTTCAGAACTGTGGGATTATGGGTATTTAATACAGCAGTCTTAAACAACTTTAAATTATCAACCACATTTTAATGTTTAAATATTGCCTTCCCACCCAGCTTTACAGAAATTACCTTCTGAGATCTCGCTGTAGTATCGTAAGAAAAAAAGAATATTCCAAAATATTCCAGTCCTCATCTTCAAAGTATTTCAGTTAAGACCATACCTAGGCTAGTTGTACTGAAACAGGTTTTAGGTAACCACAACCTTTTCTTTATGACGGTGAGTTCACAGCAGTATCCAAGGTCATAGTTAGCTTCCATCTTCAAGGAGAGTCTGAAGTGCTACTCTTCTAGGCAAAAAAATATCTGGCAGGGATGGTGATAGGTCCTGCTGTGAGTGAAGGGGATGGGACTGGACCTCTGAAGGCCTCTTCCAGTTCCATGAGATAGGTATAGGTCCATAACTTCCTAGCACCACGTCTGTGCCTCCTCTGTGCAAGGCTCTCACAGCTAATGTGCAAATACTGTGCAAGGCTCTCACAGCTTCCTTCTCATCCCCCGCCCTTTCCTCTTGCTAGTGGCCAATGGCATGTCAGGAAATGTAGTCCCTTCCCTGCTCCAGGCCCCGCTCTCTAGGCAGCGAGCTAGCCAATGAACTGCAGTTCACATCAATGAACCCCACTTCGTCATCAGGTGGCTCAACCTAGTTTTCCCTAGTGCAGACACCGGAGTTTCTAACTCAGTTACTTCTACAGCCCCTGCAATATCTCAGCCCCTCGCAACCTGTTCCCAAAGTATACCTAGGAGAAAGCAGGGGGTTACTATCACCCCCCAGCTCAGAGGTGGAGAGTTGAGAGCTGCAAAGATTGATTTGACCAAGGTCACACAGCTTGCTGATGGCAGAGTGGGGTCTCCCACATTCCAGGCTCACATCCTAACTCCTAGGTAATCCTTCCTTTCCACCCAGCTCTATGGTGGATGTGATTCTCCTCCAGTTTGGAAGAACAGAGAGGGATCCAAGGCGAGTTCTCATGCTGCATTTCCAGGAAGCCCAACCTAAAGCAACAGAAGGAGAATATGGTCATTTTTATACCCTCCTCATACTGGACTGCCAGTGGGGCTGAAATGGGGACTTTCATAACATAAGGAGGCCACAGGGCTGCTCTGTGTTACAGTAGCTTTCCCCCATGTTGCAGCACAAGTCGGAACAGCTGTTGTAGCATGTGCTGAAGCCTCACCTCAGCTTTGCCACATGAAATGGGAGGTTTGTGTTTCTCCTGGTTCTCAGCAGCACAAACACTAGTGTGATGGGCGCCACTGTAAGACCCTGGATGGACATTGTCCACACATTACATTTGTCCTTTTTTAACTTGTCGGCTTAAAACTCAATTTAATTAAACTGATACCAAAGCCAGTATAGCCCCAGGGGACTGGGGGGAGGTGGGGGCTGACAACAACAGCAAGGGTCAGGATCCCTCATACTCACTGGCAGTGGAGGGTGGGGGGAAGCTAAGCAGTGTGGCTCCACTCTCTGGCTGCATGAGTTGGGGAAGGGGTGAGAGCACCCCTCACACTCACCAGAAGCAAACTGAGCTGAGCAGGGGAGTGGGGTGGGGCTCATTGCTCCACTTCCCCCCAACTTCTGCTGATAAGTGGGGCCTGATCACAGTTGCTGATGTCAGGTCCCACCCCTTCTAAACTTCTGTGCCCCATCACCTGGGGGAACAGGCATGAGGGAAGAGGCAGGGCAACGCCAGAGCAGAGGTGGGGAAAAGATGGGGTGAGGGTGGAGTAGGATCAGCAGAGGGGTCATTTCCCAGCCAGCTGTTAAGTGGCTTCATAACTCGGTGCAAAGTGGCCCTTGGCTGCAAAGCTCACATTGGCATTGGTGCTCAGCAACCCCACTATACAGGTTGGTCCCTGGCATTGCTCCTGTCTTTGCAAGTATTAAGGAGGCAAATGCATGAGCAAAAACCAATCACCCCCTTCTCCCCACCAGGGGAGCTTGGTTCCCTCCTCCAGCAACTACCCCAATAGCTACTCACGAGGGGGAGAAGGATATCCAGCCATTCATCAGCTTCTCTGCCCCCTTACAAGCCCTTCCCACCGTAACAGCATCCCCCTGCTCCCCCAGCACACACAGGATCCCCCGCCACCTGCCCATCCCCCAAACCACAGAATCAGTGGGCTGGAAGGGACCTCAGGAGGTCATCCAGCCCCCTGCCTCAAGCAGGATCAACCCCCTCTCTGCCCCCCCCCCCCAACTCCTTGCCGTCCAACGGACAGGCGCCTCTCTGCCCCCCAGAAGGGACTGAGACCCTGCGGGCTGCACGCCCATCCCCATGAGCCAGGGCTGCCCCGGGCTCCCCCCTCCCCGGACACCGGCTCAGCTGGGCGGGAGGCAGGGGCCAGGCTCTGACTGACTGACAGCGTTTGCAGCCAATCGTGGCGCGGGGGGGATTAACCCTGCGCTGGCCGGGGCTGCAGCTCTTTGTCTGGGGAAGCGGCCACCCCTGGGTCCGGGCGGGGCGGCCAGGTGAGGGGGGGCGGGGGGCCGTACTGCCGGTGGGGGAGGGGCCTGTCTGTGTTGGGGGCAGGGAGCTGGGGCTATGGATGGGGGATGAGCAGGGGGGTGAGGGAGGGATCTGCTTGTATGGGGGGCAGGGGGGGGCAGGTCCTGTGTGGGTTGTGGGGAGGGAGCTGGGGTTATGGGTCAGTGAGTATTTGGGTGAATCGTGGCTGGGTCTCTCTCTTCCCCTCTGCTTGTTGTGGTTCTGACTCTCCTGTCACAGTCACACCCGGATTAACTGTTTTGCTGCAGGCTCCCCGGAGCCTGGACACATCCCGCAGGATGGAGGGAAAGATGCAGGCGGGAGAACAAGAGCGCAGGTCCCAGCTGGGGTGAACTGACCCCAAAGACAGACGACAGCAGCTCCTGGGTCTGTAAATCCAGGCTGCGCGGGAGACGATGGAAAAGTCAGATCCAGTGGGCCCAAAAGCAGGGAATGAGCGGAAGAGACACAGGAAGGACCCAGTCTTGGAACCTCCCATCTCAGTAAGTCCTCGCTGGTCCCATGCTGGACGGCAACAGCTGAGGACTGAGCAGCATGATAGGATGTCCCAGTATTGGGAAGGTCAACTTCAGGAGGAGCTCCAGAGCTTAGAGACAACTGCTGAGGTTGTGCTGACATCAGTCCCTGCGTCAAAAATCCCCCCACTGCTGGAGCTGACCCCAGAAGAGGATATCGAGGCCTACCTGGCTTCCTTTGAGCAAATGGCTGAAGCCTACCAGTGGCCCAGAGGAGAGTGGGTGACCCGTCTTGTGCCAGCCCTCAGTGGGAAAGCTCGAGAGGCTATTAGCCTGCTGGATGCCGGAGACGCAGGAAACTATGGGAAAGTGAAGGCAGCCATCTTGCGAAGGTGCAACAATGGCAGGGAGACACAACGTCAGCGCTTCAGGCAGTTCCGCTACCAGGAGGCAGAGGGGCCCCGGGCTGTTTTCTGCCGACTTTGGGAGCTCTCTCATCGATGGCTGAAGCCAGAGATCCGCACCAAGGAGCAGATCATGGAGCTGCTGATCCTGGAGCAGTTCCTGACCATCCTGCCGGAGGAAGTCCAGAGCTGGGTTTCTGAACATTGCCCAGAAACATGTGCCCAGGCTGTGTCCCTGGCAGAGGATTTCCAGGTGGGACTGCAACAGGCGGGGATGTGGGTGAGGCAGGTGTGAGTAGGTGCAGAGGAATGCCCAGCTGGCTCCTTTGGGCTCTGCAGGGAATTCGGCAGGTCTGGTTTGGATGCTGGGTGGACACAAGGAATTCTCAAAGCAGAATGTGAATGGGGCTGGTTCTGTGTAATCCTGCTCTGAACACCCAGGTCTGGGCTTTTTGGGAGCTGAGGGCTCAACTGGGTGCCCAGCCATAGGGATTTCCACAGCTCCGTGCTCTGTTACAGTGTGCTCTGCACACCCTGCTGCTCTCTCTGGGTCTAAATTTCCCTGCCTCCCTTAAGTAGGAGCCTTTGGCAATAATTTAATTGCAGCTACTGGGAGAGTGCCATGATCTCTCCAACATCTGGACTGCTGGGGGAGCCACATTACCAGACTGGGTCTTGGTGTAAATCCAGTGAGGGGTAATAAGAGGCGATACTGGAAGGCCTGAACCTGGGGATCCAGCCCTGAGCGGTCTCTCTGTGTCACATGCCTCTGTCATGTCCATGGGGTGAGGGTGTCCTGTAGGCTGCCTCACTTGCAAGATGGGAGTGGGATCATAGCTGTATGAACTAATGAAATTATTGCTGAAGGGGCCTGCAGGACATGGCATGGATTCCTTCCTTTAGCTCATCCAAGGATGTTGGAGGGCTTCATGGGAGCCTGCGCCTCCCTAAGGTTCATACTCCTCTCAGGCTTATGTGCCCCAGCCTCAGCTTCTCCTCACAGTTACCTCTCCCACGAGGTACAGGCCCTGCAGACAAGGGAGCCCTTTACCATGGGCGCTATTCACCCATGACTCCCAGTCTCTGGCTGCCCACTGATCCATGTGTTTGGATCCCAGGTCACAGTGCGTGTGAAAGTAGAGGACGTGACTGCAGAGGAGATGGATGCCTCTGAAACATTATGGAAATCTCAGAGCACCCAGGTGGAGCCACCGCCACCTCATCCCACGTGGGGATCCCTGGAGGAGGCAGCACTGAGGAAATGCAAGCTACCCTGCAGCCCTGTAAAGGAGCCCCAGATTGGACAAGAAATAGGTAACTTGCTCATGATGGGGCCAGGGATAGGGTTTCCCAGGGGCACTGAAGGGCCAGTGGGGGAAGGGGGTCCCCTATGCTGTGTGTGTGTGTGCGTGCGTGGCGGGAGAACAGCGGAGTACCTGGCTCAGGCTGTGATGGGGCTCACAGCAGAACTGCTGCCTAGAGGACATATGAGGACAGAGGGTGGGTTGGAGTGGCCAGGAGGTGTCTCTTAGGTGACACGTGACCCAGGCTGTAGGGATGGGACTGGGGAACTGGGCGGCACCATAGCCGCTGAACACAAACTCTCCTTGCACGCATCCTATTCTGTTATCCAGCTGGAGACCTGTCCTCAGGGGCCTCAGGAACTTGCTGGCAACTTCTGGGAGTGGCCTGGTGCCAAGGCAGATGGGGAGCCTGCCTACTGCTCCACCAGACTGATAATTCTGCAGGCAGGGCTAAAAGCCCTAACAAGCTGGATGCAGCCCATAAGTTGTAGTTTGCCCAACCCTATCTGGTGTTAAATACCCCCTCATTTGTGAGGACCTTACCCAACCAAGTCCCCCTGGTCAAATTGTGCCCCTCTGCCACTCCTGCCTTTGGCATCACTTACAAGGTGGGATGGACCCAGATGTAATTATCTCTTGGGTACGTGCAGTGCCAGTTAAGGCCCAAGTGGCCACAGTGCTGCCATCAAATTAGCTGACCACTGGAGGCCCTGGATTTGGCAACTTTCCCCAGGGGTTTTATGTCCACCTCAGGCTCTGTCCATCGCCACTTCTGCCTGGGTGGTAGATGCTCCTTTCCTGACACGGGCACTTGGGGCCTCAGCATGCTCAGGTAGCAGTTCAGCTGCTTCCTTTTGCTGTTCACCAGCACCTGCACAGCCACGTCAGTCTCACACAGACTTTCTCCAGGGTTTGGATTGGGGATTTACATACCAGATACAGGACAAGGATGGCATCTTCACTAGCCTGACCGGTGCCAATTGGTCTGTCATCCCTGGCTCCAGTGCCTTAGAGGAGATAGGTAAGTCTGGAAGGCATGGCCATTTCTCCTGTATGCTCCAACCCAGCCCAGATTATACCATGTACTTTCCTCTCTGGACATGGGGATCTCCGGCAGTTGCAGGATTGGGACCCGTCTCCTTCTGAGCTGAGGAATAACTGGAGTGTTGGTGTAATCAATGGTGTAATGAGAAGCTTGCCTGGAAATGGAACCCATCACTGCAGAGCGCATGGCTGTTCTAATGGCCTCAGATGCCCTCATCTCATGCAACCTCAGTTCCCTGCAATGTGATGCAGTTACAGTTCAGTTTCCCTAGCTGGGTGTAACAGGAGTTGCAAGCAACACACCTATTGTCCAAAACAGATGATGTTCCTGTAAAACCTTTTTTTTTTCTGGCCTATAAAAGGACATTGCTTTAGGAAAAAAAATACTTTTTGCAAATATTGACTGACATTAATGACATTTTCTGCAAAATTATTCATACCATTTTTAAATAAAAGATTTGCATTTAAATGCTTTGTTCACATAAAGCTGTTTCAACAAATGAAATTTAAAAAAAAAAAAGGCAAAGCCACACACTGTCCCTTTCCAAAGGCCACTCTGAAATCTCACAGGTTTTGTCCATTTTTTTTTTATCTCTGACCTTTAAGGGAATTTTTGTAGGGAACATCATTGTCAGCGAAACAGCAGATCTGCTGACTGGGGCAAAGGTACCTAAAGGACAGTGGGACCAACTGGCAAAAGAACAGATGAATGGGACCCCAGATGAAAGAGGGGATACAGCAGTGAGAGAGATAAAAGACTCTGGTCAAGAGAAGAGGGGAGAGAGAGAAAAAAGGAGCTGGGGGGTGGGAATGGAGGGGCTGGAGCAGATGGAAGGGGAAGCTGTGGTACTTGAGGAAGATGCTATTGAGAGTCCTGGGGAAAGGAAGGAGTCAGGGATGTGGAGCTTGCTGTTTGTGTTCCATCATAGCCCCCTGTTTCTTTGTGGCTGAGTGTAGGCTCTTTTGTGGGGATCTCTACAGTGAAGCGATATGAGTAGCCTCAGCCACGTCCACTATTGGAAAGGTAATTTGTGGATTCTCTTTTCTACCCAGCAGGTGCCGGCAAACTGAGCAGGGCTGAGGAGAAGCCTCACAAAGAAGGACCTGAAAACTTGCTGCCCGCTGGCACATTGCAGCGAGATTCAGGAGAGAGTATTAACAACAGACCTAAGCAAAGAGGAGCCTACAAGAGACAAAAGAGGAGCCATGCTGGGAATGAACCAGATCCCCCAGGGGAACATGAGAACGGATTAAGGAGGCAAGCTCAGCCCCCTGCACCAGAGAAACCTCAGGTCTTGGGAGATCTACCCCATCAGAGCAGCGTTCACAGGACAGAGAAGCGGCATGAATGTCGAGACTGCGGGGAAAGGTTCTGGGAGAAGCAGGCACTCACAGCCCATGGGAGAGTCCACGAGAAGGACAGACCCTATCCCTGTCCTCAGTGTGGGAAGAGCTTCAACAGACTGACCCATCTCAAAACCCACCAGAGAACCCACACGGGGGAGAAACCCTATTTCTGTGCAGAGTGTGGGAAGAACTTTGGCCACCTCTCCACACTCATTACACACCAGCGGCTGCACACTGGGGAGAGACCCTACTCCTGCGATGAGTGCAGTAAAACCTTCACGAATCCCTCAGACCTCCACAAACACCAGCGCTCCCATACGGGCGAGCGGCCCTACCCCTGTACTGCGTGCAGCAAGCGCTTCAGCCAACTCTCCAACTTGACCATGCACCAGAGGACTCACACGCAAGAGAAACCCTACCCCTGCACCCAGTGTGGGAAGAGCTTCAAGTACCTGGCGTATCTTGCCATTCATGAGCGCTCCCACACCGGGGAGCGGCCCTTCCCCTGCCTGGAGTGCGGGAAGACCTTCAGTAACAAATCGTCCCTGGCCCGGCACCTGAGAATCCACGCCAGAGCCAGCACCATGGACAAGTGAGACCCTCCCACAAGAGCGGTCCTTTCCGGTCATGTGTGTGTTATAATGTGAAGCAGAGCCTGAGAAAAGTATGCCCTCTGCCCTGCTCCCACAGGCAACAAGCACTGCAGAAAGGGATCTAGGGATCGTAGTGGATCACAAGCTAAATAGGAGTCAACAGTGTGATGCTGTGTCAAAAAAAGCAAACATGATTCTGGAATCCATTAACAGGAGTATTGTGAGCAAGACACGAGAACTTATTCTTCTGCTCTGCTTGGCACTGATTAAGTCTCAGTTGGAGTATTGTGTCCAATTTTGGGCACCACATTTCCAGAAGGACGTGGAGAAATTGGAGACGGTCCAGAGAAGACCAACAAGAATGATTAAAGGTCTAGAGAACATGAGCTATGAGGGAAGACTGAAAGAACTGGGCTTGTTTAGAAAAGAGAAGACAGAGACGGGACATGATAGAGGTTTTCAAGTACCTAAAAGAGTGTTACAAGGAGGAGGGAGAAAAATTATTCTGCATGGCCTCTGAGGATAGGACAAGAAGCAAGGGCTTAAACTGCAGCAAAGGAGATTTAGGTTGGACATTAGGAAAAAGTTCCTAACTGTGAAGGGGTTAAACACTGGAATAAATTGCCTACGGTGATTGTGGAATCTCCATCAATGGAGATATTTAAGAGCAGGTTAGATAGACATCTGTCAGGGATGTCTAGAGCGTGCTTGGTCCTGCCATAAGGGCTGGGGACTGGTCTCAATGACCTGTCAAGGTCCCTTCCAATTCTAGTGTTCTATGATTCTGTGATTCTCTTCCACTAACCAAATCATTCCACTTGCAGATACTGGGGAGTTGGGGGTGGGGGTGCAGTGGCAATGAGAAATTTCAGGGCTCCTACTGTGATCTACCCCTTTCTGGATGCACATTTTGTTCAAAACCAGTCTCCCAGGGTCACTACTTCTCTACGCTTCCTCTCTGGACACTTCCCTGACTACTGGGGGAATCTCAGCTGTTTTAACAGTTTCAGGAGCCTCATAGATCTCTTCAAACTCTGCTGATTGACTATGCCTCTGACTCCTGGGTTTGAAAAGCCACTAACCTCAATAAGCACAGCATATATAACAAAGGTCCAAGTGAGAGGTCTCAAAGATATCCCCACAATTTGGCATCAAACGCAGGAAAGATGCATGGCCAAGCTCCTACTCTCCCTTCGCTGGAGCTCTGAAAACCCCTGTAGGAGTAGGACACTGAGTCGATATCGTCAGTGATTCCTGAGCACACAAAGGTTTCTTGAACTGTAGGATAACTTGCATACATTAGCTTTCTGGCTATAGGCAAATGTGGGGAGTTTTACTGTGAGTTAAACCGGGTAAAATCAAACCTGGGCATAGTTCTGACCTCGCCTGGCTGCCTCGTGAACACTGCATGCACCTTGTCTCCATGTAGGAATTTACAACACAATTTCTCCTCCCTCTCTCTCCCAGCACTTTCGGATAGCCATGAATCTGCTGGCTGGCATTCTGTCCCTGCTCCTCCCACGCTTTCCCAGAGCTTGAGCACCACAATTCAGCTGTCCAGGCTCTGGGAGGGAGGAGGAGGAGCAGGGACAGAGCGCCAATCAGCAAATACACGGTGCTCCAAAGTGCTGGGAGGGCAGGAGGAGTAGGAAGTGCAGTGCGCTGGTGCACCAGAGGCATGGGATGAGGGGGCCCACAGGCCACAAGTGGACCCTCCCCTGGGCTGTGGGCTACAGGTTGCCTACCGCTGCCATTATGCAGCCCACTGAGACAAAGGAGGGCCCCTCATGTGGACCACTCACTACTCTTGGTTGCCGATTGTTACTATATCATCTGTTCTTTTTTCCCAGATACAGAACAGAAATATTTATTGAACACGTCTGCTTTTCTGCATTGCTGACATTTCTAGCTGGAGATGAACCGGTGAAGCACTGGAATGTGTTCCCTAGAAAGGTGGTAGAATCTCCATCCCTAGAGGTTTTCAAGTCCTGGCTTGACAAGGTATTTGACAAGGACTTAGGTGGAGCTGATCCTGCTTGAAGCAGGGGCCTGGGCTTGATGACCGTCTGAGGTCCCTTCCAGCCCTAGGATTCTATGATACTACGATAACACTGTCAGGATTCTTTTTGTCCCTAGTATACTTTTAAAAAACCACCTTTTTGTCCTTTGCTGGCCATAAATTTCTCCCTTACCAATTTTTCATAATTCCTAGCTTCTGATTTACATTAATTATTATTAACTTCCTTTTTCTTCAGTTTGCAATACATTTTTGTTGTGGTTGTTGATGTTGTTATTTATAGCTGCCTTCCCTTCCCCTCTAAACAATATGGCCTTTCCTTGATTTGGGGACTGTGGCTTTTTAGGCATCCAGGAAAGTGTTATTAAACAAGTCTCAAATGTCTTATTAAATTCTTCCTCCTCATAACTGTCCTCAGCTTTGTGAAACTGGCTCCTTAAAGCATCAAATATATATTTGATCTGGTCTGGACTGTATTCTATTTGCACATTACAAATGTGATCATGCTCTGTAACAGTTGCATCTGGACTACCATTAACTAATAGTTCTGTGATCAGTTCCTCTTTCTCTGTCGAGATGAGGTCTAATATATCATTTCCCCAAATGGTATGCAACCCTATTTGATTTAAGGAATTGTCAGCTGCAATGTTCAGAAATTCCAGGAATCTTTTAGGACAGGTAGCATAAGGCTTCCAGCTGTATGTTTCTCAGATTAAAGCCCCCCTCCATCCCCCTTTGATCACACCGATTTTCTTTCTGCAAACTGCAAAGTGGTGTGTCAGCTGGTGGATCTGATTACCGGCCTGGGCTAGTTACCCAGCCCCACCCGGTTCCATTTTTAGCCCTTTCCTGGGGCTCTGTTTATTCTTCAACATACAAACAAAAAGGAAATGTGGACTAATAACAAAAGCACAGGCCCTATTCTGGGCTGAGGCACAGCAGCCACCTGGCCCCCAGTTGCTAAAGGGGTAGGGCATCCATTCAGGAGGCTCTAAAGGGACTCTGCCTGAGCTATAGCCCTAGGAGAATGTACTTTTGCAGTCCTCCCACAGGGAGCTGGATCCCTATTTATTGCCTCAACCAGGTCCAACTCTTTGGTGCCATTCAGCTGGGTTAGCTGGTTCCCAGCAGCACCTGGACTGTACCACTTTCCTCCAGAACAGAACTGGCTGCTCCCAGCAAGCAAACTGCCCTGTTTATAAGACAGGAGAAGCCAGTCCTGTGGCTTGAGAGGCTGTAGCAGATGCCAACTAAAACCCCACCTTGTGCTCTACTTGCTAGGAGGTGGGGCCATAACCATTCAAGTAATTTTCTTCTGATTTATCAGTGATTCAGAAACAGGGTTTATGCCCTTTGGGCACAGGGCTCTTGGACCTTTTGCTCACTCCATCCTTCCTAGCTCAGTTATAGGCAAGGAGTTCAGTGCTACAGCTCCGAGGTTCTTGCAGCAAGAATACTATCCCTGAACCATCCCAGTGCCTCCTGTTTGTTACCCAAGCTCCTAGCTTGAATAGCTCCTAGGCAGTGAAAGCCTTTCCTCTCCAACTAGCCTTGTGGGTGGTGAGCCTCGATTCATTCTGGTAAAACAACCAGGAGTCCTGTGGCACCTTAAAGATAAACAGATTTTTGGGGGGATAAGCTTTCGTGGATCCATGTGAACTCTTGTCGTGAGACCCCCCCCTCCTTTATGAGAGGGGCGTAAGGGAGAGAGGCCATGATGTATCTGATGAAGTGGTTTCAACCAGGGTTCCCTGTAAACTGAGTGCCTGGGAGGCTGTCTAGGAGAGATTCAGGTGCCGCCCAGCTGATCAGCAAAGCACCTACAGCTGGCAATATGTTTCTGTTGGTGGTGCACATGTGTACATCTCTGTGCAAAACAAAAAATTTTCCACCCATGAATGGAAAAAAATAGAGGGAGAAATGGTTTTGACCCACAAAAACTTATGCCCAAATAAATCTGTTTATCTTTAAGGTACCACAAGATGCCTGGTTGTGTTTTTACCAGATACAGACTACCAGGGATACCCCCTCTGACATTTGATTCATTCTGTCCTCAGCAGCTCCATTAGCCAAAGTCCTGTGGCTGGAGATCCAGGGACACCGGGCCCTCCTTTGGCCAGTGGTGAGGAAACACTAGGTCAGGGTGACCAAACGTTTTTTGTCAAGCCCCACTTTTCATCCCTGCAAGTATCAGGGCCCCACAAACCTGTCTCATGTAATTCAAACCGATGGGGAAATTTTGGTTTTGTTCATAGTTTATTTATATATATATATATATATATATATATATATATATATAAACCCTTTCATCACACGTAAGAAAATAAGTACATAGAATGTCAAAACTTTATTAATCGGTATATAAATGTGAACACACATAAAAATAGCAAAACAGAACAAAACAAGGTATTAGGGGATGAACATTCTTCTCTGAAGACGTGGGTCTGTCCCAGGAAAGCTCATCACCTAATAAGTCATTTTGCTAGTCCTTAAACTGCTACAGGACTGCAGTTCTGCTTTGTTAGGCTACAGACTGACACAGCTACCTCTGCACTATAAAAATAGCAACACACTTCCACATATTTCATGAGAGGGATGAGCCTGAGCCCCAGCAGCCGATTATGCTGCACCCCCTTATGAAATTTCACGCCCCCCCCCATTGCACACCCCACACATGCAGGCTGGGGCGGGGGGCACCAGCCGCACCCCCGTCCCGCGGGTGGAATAACTTTTGTTTCGTGCGCCCAGGCGTTGCGGCTCTACACCACCCGTAGGCGCACACGCCCCAGGCTGCGGGTGCTGTGCTAATCCGCTGGCCGGCCCGCCACCCCGTGGCCATCCGGCGCCCGGGCGGAATCCCCGGGGCTGGGCTGGGCTGCGCTGCGCTGCACAGCGCTGGGCGCCGCCCCGTACGCGCCGGCTCCGGCCGGGGGGCAGCGCCGGGGAGGGGGAAGCCGGCCTCTCCAGCTGACTGACAGCCATGGTGGCCAGTCCTCGCCCTGCGAGGGGGGATTAACCCGCGTGGGCCGCGGGGAGTTCCTGTCTGCCGGTCCCTGCTCGGGAAGGAGCCGCGGCGGTTCTTTGTGTGCGCAGCGCGGCCCGCCCGGCGCCGGGGCGCAGAGCCGGGGTAGGCGGGGGGCTGTTTCTCTGCGGGGTGGGAGCAGGGCGCTGGAGAGCGCGCCCGGGGGAGGCTTGTGGAAGTCGAGGCAGGGCCGCCCCGCTTTGTGCGCCTCCCCCCACCTCAATCCACCGGGGCTGTTCTCTGGCAGGACCCCCCCAACGTCTCCAGGAGGGGGGCTGGGCCCCGGCGCTCCGGCTGGGCGAAGGCGGACCCCGAAGGCCAGAGCGGCTGCGGAACAGGCAGGCTGACAGCCCCTGCGCCTCCAGGTCCGGGCCCTTCTGCAGCAGGTGAAGGGAAGATGGAGAAGCAAAATCTCCTGGAGCCCGGCCTTGGGAAGGAAGCAGAGCGAGCAGCCAAAGGTCCCCCTGTGGTGCCCCCCAGCTCGGTGACTCCTCGGTGGTCCCAAAATCCCCTGGAGCCCGGCCCGGGGAAGGAACCAGAGCGGGCAGCCAAAGGTCCCACTGTGGCGCCCCCCAGCTCGGTGACTCCCCGGTGGTCCCGGGTTAGAATGCACCAGGTCAAGACGGAGCCCCCAGAAGGGGTGTCCCAGCGACAGCAGGTGCTGCAGGCCCGCCAGACCACTCCTGAAATCGTGTCTGCTCCCGACCCGGGCTTGGGAAGTCCTCCGCTGCCAGAACTTTCGCCAGAAGACGATGTCGAGGTCTATCTGGCATCCTTTGAGCGCATAGCTGAAGCTTGCCGCTGGCCCAGACGAGAGTGGGTGACCCGACTCCTGCCATCCCTCAGTGGAAAAGCCCAGCAGGCCATTAGCAGCCTGGATGCCAGAGAGGCCCACGATTACGGGAAGGTGAAGGCAGCCATCCTGCGAGGCTGCAGCATCAGCACGGAGATGCAGCGCCTTCACTTCCGGCAGTTCCGCTACCAGGAGGCCAAAGGGCCCCGCGAGGTTTGTAGCCGCCTGCGGGAGCTCTCCCACCGGTGGCTGAAGCCCGAGATCCGCACCAAAGAGCAGATCATGGAGCTGCTGATCCTGGAGCAGTTCCTGACCATCCTGCCGGAGGAAATCCAGAGTTGGGTCTGGGTACGTCACCCAGAGACCTGCGCCCAGGCTGTGTCCCTGGCCGAGGATTTCCAGCTGGGACAGCGAGAGGCTGGGATCTGGGAGCAGCAGGTGAGAGCAGGTGCAGAGGCTGCCTCCTTTTGGTTCTGCAGGGAATCTGAGGGGTCAAGTTTGGGCTGTTGGTAAGCAAAGGAAATAGTTGTCACAGATTGGGGGGGTCCCCAGGCCCTGCACCCCACCCACAGTCAGATGTGTCTCGTTCAGTTGGAGACAAAGACGCAGTGTAGAACAGACTTGTCGGCACAGAAACCAGAAGCAGTCACTGCAATCCATCTTGGGAAGAGAGAGCCCCCAGGAAGTGCCCGAGCCAAGGTCCTTCTTCCTCCCTCTCCAGCAAGAAGAGACTTCCCCTCTAACTGCCTAGTTCCAATTCAGACCAACCAGGCCCCTCCTCCAATCCTTTGTCCTTCAGGGAAGAAACTGTCACCTGGTTGCCTAGGTT
The DNA here is from genome assembly GCF_033958435.1 of Carettochelys insculpta. NCBI lineage: Eukaryota > Metazoa > Chordata > Testudines > Carettochelyidae > Carettochelys > Carettochelys insculpta. The sequence continues at coordinate 16,226,841 of NC_134158.1, read as the reverse complement.
ACAATGAGCCTGGAAGGCCATTGCCTACATGTGAGACATCATCACACCAATATTCCCCTCACCACGTATGTGGTTCCTTCCCAGGTCACAGCAAAATTCCCCTCCCCTTGCCTAGGGAAACTGAGGCACACACTTCCAGTTACTGCAGGACAGAAGGAAATACATGCAAACAAACCAGGGGAATAAAATCCTCATGTGCCCCACTTGGGCACATGTCGAGGGAAAACCACAAGTGGGGCTCATTTGTAATCCTGCCCTCAGCCATGAGGCTTGGGTTGTAGGGGTCCCCAGCTCTGGCTATTTCTACAGCTCCCTGTTCTGTGACACTCTACAGATCCTGGCGTGCAAATAGGGGTGACTCTCTCGTAAGCAACTCAGTAGCCTTCCTGAACCCTTCTGGGGGGATGAGGGTGACGGGACAGGCTCCTGAGCACTTGACAGTGATTGACCTGAGCACTTGACCTGATGCCTCAGTAACAAACTGCAAGCAAAACTGGTCAATGGATACACGTGTGGTATGACAGAAGTGTTTCCTGCTGTGGGGCTTGCTGCCACTGCGCTCCTGGCATGTGAGCCATGGTAGCAGGAGTTCCTAGTGGCAATGAATGACCCCTTCTGAAGGTGCAGGGTAGGTAGCCAGCTTTGACGAGACAAAGGTTCAATGGACTTTTTGTGCCCAGGGAATCTTTCAAGTTGGTGTTGAGAGTGCCCAAGTTGCCTGCATGCCCATGAACATTGCTGGGGACTTAGGACGGACCAGACATGGCCACTAAGTACACATCGCCACTTGCCCTTCCCATATGCGAATGAAACCTAAATGCCAGTTAATAAGCTGTATGCAAAGATGATCCGATCAGACCTTTGCAGAGAGGTCAAGGGTGCCACAGGTTACCACTAGAACAGGCCCCAAAACTTCTGCCTCATTGTACCACGTGGGGCTCGGGGCGTGCTACCTCCCTCTGGGCCTCCTCTCCAGAGTGCCTGCAGGGCCCAGCATGGAGGGACATTCTCCATTGCTGAGAATTCCTCCATGCCACAGTGTTGCTCAGGACAGCTGTGGGTCTGTCACCCTGCAGATCACAGCCCTCCGGAAGCCCCCGAGGCTTGCAGGCTGTGGACTTCCACGTGTCTGTCACATCCCCAGTGGTGGAAATGTACAGCACTGGCCCCCAGGCCTCCTCTTGGTTAGCCTCTTTGGCACTCCACTTTGTGGGCATGATCTGGAGTTGAAGGTCCTCTAAGGCTATTGACGTTGCTAGTGGCTGGGGAAGCCTTCACCCTGGGGTTGGACTTCTTGGCTAATGGGACCTTTTAGATATGACACTCTCTCTCCCCCAGTAGTTCTCAGGCCCTGGCTCTGTGATGATGTATCTGCTTCCTTCCCAGGTCACCGTGCGTGTGAAGGTTGAGGAAGTCACCCCAGAGGAAGTGGAGACCCCACAAGCATTATGGGACTCTCAGAGCTCCCAGCTGGAGCCACCACCGCCCAATGCCCTGTGGGGCACCCATGAGGAGGTGGGACAGAGCAAGTACAAATTGCCCCATACTCCTGAAGAGGAGACCGAAGCTCTACAGGAACCTGGTAATACGCCATTCATGGGGGTTGGAGTGTCCTGAGCAAAGGGTGTTGGGAGGGGTCTGCCCCTTTGTGGTACCATGGGCGTGACTGTTGTAAAGAGAGGGCTTGGGCACGTTTCTCCCTGTTGATCCTGACCCAGGACGCCATTGGGATGGGACTGTTCACCTATACGTGTGGTGGCCAACCACTTAGAGAGTAAGAGCCAAAATAAGCGGTGGATAGAGTGCAAAGAGCTATGTATGTATATATTTATGTCTTTCTGTCTATCTGGCTGGGTGCCCGGATGCTTAGCTTACAGGGAACACTAGAACCCCACTCAGCCACAGGTTGCTCACGACTGCCCTAGGGGCTTGGTGAACAGTCCCATGTTATCTATGCCAACCTCACTGCTTCTCATCCACTGGGAGGCCAACGCGCCCTTGTTGGTCCCAGTACGTGCAGCTGTCGTCCCAGTGAGTTGTCTGCACAGCCTCTCCTTTGTGCCAGCCGTTCACATGGCTGCATGTAGTATCTCTACAGTCACTGTCTATTTATCTGTCTCTCATAGACTTCCCTGGAGCCCTCTCTCATGGCTTCCCTCAGGCATGGTTGACTGGGGTGGCTGCTGCCTGCTAGCCTCCTCAAGAGCAATCCGTCCCTAGCTTCTGGCAGCGCGAGGTTCCAGTGCTTTGACGGAGGGGGCCAAGTCCAGGCTTTATGGCTGTTCCTCATGGCCAGTACCGAGTCTTTGACATCCCAGGAACGAGAGGGCACTAATATCAGTGTTTTGGCAGTGGGAATATGGGATCTGCAGTGTGTCCCACCCCTCAGCCCCCTGTGCTCAGTGCTGCGTTGGAAATGTTGCTGTGACATGGATATACGCGACACAACAGTGATGTACTGCCTGGAGGATGTGACCCAGGAATGCTGGGCTGTCAGGCTGGGATAGCCTGGGCTGAACACTCCATCTCCGGGCTGTGGTGCTATTGGGTTGTTCCTTCCTGACTCCTACCCGCTGCACTGGGTGCCTGCAGTGTAACAGATGGAGATCTTGTGTGTTTCCCTGGCATTCTTCAGCAGAAGGGCTTATGCCTGGTTAGTAGCTTTAGGTAGATTTTTGTAGGCAGCTGGTTTGCTTCTTGCTGACCACAACAGTAGACTGTAGCCAGTAAAATGCCCCAGATTATCAGAGAATTTAGCCAGTGCTGTCTGGGTGGAATGAGCTGCAGAAAGGGAAGCTGATGGCGGACAGAAGTGGGAGTCCTGAGAGCCCCGTGTAAGTGACCATGGATAATCTGCAGGGGGTATCTCACCTGGGGTGGGACATGAAGCTGCCTCAGCACACCTGCTGCCAGGATACCTGTGATTCCTTCTGGCAACAGCAGAATCTCAAATGCTTTCTCTTCTCCACCCTGCAGATGCCCAGATCCTGAGCAGAGCTGAGGAGCTGCTCAGGTGGGGACGGCAAGAGAACCTGGATCTGCCCCGAGCATCGCAAGATGGATCAGGAGAGAGTGTCACCTGCAGCCCTGAGCAGGAAGAAGCCTGCAAGAGGCAGAAGAAAAGCCCTCTTGGGAATGAGCGGGTTCCACCAAGCGTGTTCCCACAGCTGCCTGCTCAAGGGACCTCTGGAGCCATAAGAGACCTGAAAAGCCAGGAAAGCAGCGTTGAGAGGATGGAGAAACCCCACCGGTGTCGGGACTGCGGGGAAAGGTTCTGGGGGAAGCAGGAGCTCACAGCCCATGGGAGAGTCCACGAGAAGGACAGACCCTATCCCTGTCCTCAGTGCGGGAAGAGCTTCAACAGACTGACCCATCTCCGAACCCACCAGAGAACCCACACGGGGGTGAAGCCTTACGCCTGCGGGGAGTGTGGGAAAAGCTTTGGCCACCTCTCCACGCTGACCACACACCAGCGGCTGCACACCGGGGAGCGGCCCTACTCCTGCGCGGAGTGCGGCAAGACCTTCACAAACCCCTCGGACCTCAACAAGCACCAGCGCTCCCACACGGGTGAGCGGCCCTACCCCTGCGCCGAGTGCGGGAAGCGCTTCAGCCAGCAGTCCAACCTGACCATGCACCAAAGGAGCCACACCGAGGAGCGGCCCTATCCCTGCACCGAGTGCGGGAAGAGCTTCAAGTACCTCGCTGATCTCACCGTGCACGAGCGCTCCCACACGGGTGAGCGGCCCTTCCCCTGCCCCGAGTGTGGGAAGAGCTTCAGTAACAAATCCTCTCTGGCCCGGCACCAGCGGATCCACGCCAGAGCCGCTGCCAGAAACAAGTGAGCCCAGCCAGCTGAGACCGACACTCCCGCGTGTGTCTATAACTACCAGAAGTAGAGAGATGGGCACGGCGAGTGCAGGGCCTGAGAGAAATCCGCCCCCTTGTCCCCGTACTATGTCCCTCGCAAACCCTAGGGGTGGAATAATTCTCATGAGAACACCGGGGGTCTTCAAGTTGTGCTCTGAGGCCCACACTGTGCAACCCCCCAGCAGGAAATGTTCCTTTCCCTACTTAGCATCTGGGAAGCTTGTCTCTCCTCTCTTTCCATGTTCATTTACTCTGGTTTCCTTGCAGCCTCTCTAGCAGCTGGGCCAGGCCTACTACAAACTTTCTGCTGTTTCAGAATTAGGAAGGTTTCCTGGGAGGTGGTTTGCAGTAACCATGTGAGTTGCCCAGGCTGAGAGCAGGTTACTCAATATGGGGAAGGGAATTCTCCCAGGGGTTGGGAGGCCCATGATCTCTCGGCTGCACCAGGGAAAAGCACCAAAGAATTCCTCAAGGGCTGCGGCTTATGTCAAACTCAGCTGGAGGCATCAGACCCAGCAGCTCCAAAGAGTGGTGTTTGACCACCTCTATCAGCCAGCTCTGCCTCTGTGGCCTGGACTGCCAAACGTGCCCCATGATCCAGACCTTCCCAGCCCTCCGCTATCACTTTAACTATGCCCAAAGTCTGCTGCTTTGGCTGCCCGTGTCCTGCTCTCCTGAACAGCCCCTCCTGTGGATTCCTGTCCCAACTAAACATTTGTTACATAATTAGTATAGTGTTTATTCGTTGCCTCATTAGTTCCCTGACCCACTTGCTGCAATGTTACCTCTTTATTTACCACTCTGTCTCTGCAGCGTGTTCTGTTGTCCATCCTGTACAACTATTATTTCAGCTGTTTCCTATGAGATCTTCAGCATGTAGCTTTGATTCTCCAAAGAGCTCTTCCCCTAGCAAGATCAGGACCTTTGTTTTTATTGACTAACCTACCTCGTCTGCTGCTTTTCTTAGTTTCTTGTATTTTTGGTTTTAGTTGAATCACGTGAACAGTCATTGTAATTAAGTGAATAACGTTCATTATCAGTTATTGCTCTACATGGTTAATTCTTATTGTTCGCTTGCCCGTTGTCTAACTGCATTATTCTGTTCCATGGTTATCCTTTGTCATTCGCCCTTTTGTTAGTTTAGTTTTGTTTCACGTTATTGCAGTCGTAACTTCCCAGTCACTGTAATGATGGCTTTATCAGACTTCCTAGGGGTTTCTTTTGGGTGCAGGGTGAGGGTGAGAGGCAGAAACCCGGCGCAGGGGGGACTGGTGAACAAGCTATATATCTATAGCAGTGTTTCTTAATCTGTCTGAGACCATGGAACACCAAACAATATTATTTATGCAGGACATTTATAAACATTTTCTTCAAAAATATTGTCAGACAAAAAAAAAAAAAAACCAAACAACCCCAAACAGCAACATCTACAGCAAAACCAAAATGAAGTAATTTAATCAGGTATCATAGCAATGGAGAAGTAACATTGTATCTGCTTTTAATAATGGAAAATATAGACCATCAGTGTATTTTTCCAAACACTTGGGAAGCACTAGTGTTCTGCAGAATGTAGTTTAAGAAACACTGACCTCTACTACATGTGGATTGACCCTGACTGGGTTAATCTTCCGGGGTTTGATTTCACACTCCTTGTGGGGATGTACAAAATTGAACTTATCTGGTGTCGGCAGTTGACCCCATACTCCCTGACAGCACGAACAGTAAAGAAGGTCCACGGGAGAATTTTTCCCCTCGGCCTCCCTCTGTGAGGACAGCCTGATATGTAGATTGTAGGTAAGTCAATTCCAGCTATGCAATTGCCATTGCTCGAATGGTGTATCCACAATCGACCTTAAGGTCTAGTGTAGCCCTGGCCTCAGCTACTAACAGAGGAGGCTGAGATGTGTATCAAGAAGTTGGGTCACCTAAGGATCAGTGATGAAACCTGAGGTAGATCCAGTGCACTGAGCTGGGTTGCCCTGTCTCAAACAGGCTATTGCAGAACTGGATGGGGTTCAGAGTATAACCCAGGGTGAGAAGAACTCTCTCATGAAGAGTGCTGGAAATGACTGGGGTTGTTTCCCTTAGCAGGGAGATTGACAAGAGGGTGCCAGTTAATAGCATATAAAATGAGAGCTGGAATAAAACTAGATCAGGAACTTCTCTCTTCTCCTCGTCTCATAATGCACAAACCTGCAGGCACTAAATGGATTTCAAGGGTGGCAAATTAGACTAGTTGACCATCAGGCCAATAGAGACCATAGTAATGATTTATTCTGTCCTACTGCATCTTGCAGGCTATGGAACTCAGTCACTCCTGGACTAGGCCTCTACTCTCTAGCTAAGCACCTGAAATCCTCAAATCCTGACTTAAAGACTTCACGTTACAGGGAAGCCATCATTTATTCTAGTTCAAACCACCAACACATATCCCACGCTGCAGAAGAAGGCAAAAAGCCATCCAGGTTTCTGTGAGTAATAACTTCCCTACCCCAAATATGGAGATCTGCTGAATCCTGAGAATAGCAGTGGGACAGGCAGTGAGGTGGAATTGTGTACTTACTGGGAGCCACTTACGATCCCTGGCTCCACCGGTCTCCTTGGGAGCTAGTTCCAGAACTTCAGTCCTAAACCTTCATCTGTTTTGAGGTGTAAGTTTGGGGATAGCCAGTTTACATCTGTTTATTCTATTGTTAGCATTGGCACATAATTTAATTAACCCCTATCCCTCCCTTGTGTGCATCCCTCTGATGCATTTATAAAGAGCAATCATATCTTCTCTCTCATATCTTTGTCTGATAAGGCTAAATGAGCCAACCTCATTAGGTTTCCTCTCTTCTCTATTCCTCTGATCAACGTAGCTTTTGTCTGCCCCTGTGCCAGGTCGAATGCATCTTTTCTAAAGCTGGGAGACCCAGGACTGCACACAGAGTATTTCAGCTAAGGTCTCACCAGTACAATGGTACTAATGCTGTCCCGTCTCTACTGGAAATGCCTCATCTGCATTGTAGGATTACATAAGCCTTTTTTTTTGTTTTGCAGCTGCATCACTTGTGGCTCAGGAATTGTGTGATCAGCCAACACACTTGGGTCTTTCTCATCCTCTCTCACTTTCAACTAAAAGGTCCCCAACTTCTAGCAAATAAATTTATTAGCCTCTAAATGCATGACCTTGCACTGCTAAATTCATCCCTTTTCAAAGCCATCCAACTGTTCTTGTACATAGTCTGGTCTTACTCCCTATTGGCAATACTCCAAACTTTGTGTCATCCGTGGATGTTGTTAACACACACCCACACTGAAAATTAATAAATAATTTTTTTAACACAGTACTTGATTTAGACTGTGGGAAGGAAGATGGAAGGAAATAGTGAAAGAGGCATCAAACACCAACAGGTGCTGAGCCCAGGGTTGTTACTGATGAGCTCATTGCTGGAGGAAGTCAAACCTTAGCAAGATTCAAAAGGTTTGGATATGTCTGTGGATGTTCCTATATCCAGTTGTTATAATTACTGCAAACAAAATTGTGGATGGGATATCGCATCTCATGCATCTGCATTTAAACCCATCTTTAAATATAAGCGATTGAGATAAGGCTTATGCAGAGATGGATTGTTCTACATCTGTTGTGATGAATTCTTACATCAGCCTCTGAAGCATTTGGTGCTAGCCATTCAGATAGGATCAGACAATGTCCATTTAAGCCCCATAACCTATCTGGCAAGTTCTATAATCCTGTGATTTCCACAGCTTGTGATAGAGGAACACCCTCTCCACTCCCAGCCATCTGTCCACTCCTTGTTAGTCTATAGTCCCAGCAGAACTGTACAGTGGGGATAAGGGACCCAATGCACCACAGAGGATGTTACAGAACCAGAGAATTTTCACTGGGAAGAATGCAGTTGGTGCAACTTCCCCCAGAATGTTACAGATGTAAGAACTAGGGCAGACAGAGTTGATGCTGGCACATCTTTTTTGCATCTACACCTAGCCCCTGGAAGAGACCTTTTGGAGAAGGCATCCTGTTCCCATGCAGACCTCACGTCTCTGAACCAGCGAAGCAGAGACAGACTTGGAACTTCAATGCCCAGGGAGTGAGGCTTGTGAATTGAGTGTTTGGGCAGCCACCCAGGCGAGATTCAAATGCTGCCCAGCTGGTTAGTAGAGCACCTGTAGCCTCCCACAACCAGCAGCTTGTGTTTCTATGGGTGGTGCACATATGCACATGCCTCAATGTATGTAACAAAGTTTATTCCACACTTGAAAAATTAGAGGATACATTAGGGTGCCTGGGTTCCTGCAGTCCTGCTGTTCTCCGTGTGGATGACTGCATGACTTGGCAAATTGGGATAACTCATCCCTGGTGTCCTGGCTGTCCAGGAACGAATGGGATAGCTGTAATGCAGACAAGACTCAGGACTTACCACTGTCACAGACAGCTAACAGGCTAGCTGTTGGCCAAATCCTCAGAAAGGACTCTGACAGCTGGTGCTGAGTCAGTGTCAGAAATGTGTGTTTCAGGAAAGCAGCCCTGAGATGTGGCAATGGGGTGAGAGAATGTCCTTTCTGGGGCAGGTATATCCTGGGAACATCACCCTCTCCCTTAAGGATGCCCAGAAGAAAGGCTGGTAATGTCCAAGAGTGGCCTGGTGCAGTGACCTTATGTTTTGGGAGTAAACCTTGGGCAGGGTATCTGGGGTAAAAACTGTCACCCCTGTGCTGGTGGCATTAGCAGTGTCTGAATCCTCCAGTTTCTTCTGTGCTGGACAGAGGACAGACCAGCTCCCTGTTGCTAAAACCAAACATTCAGAAAACAAGTGATTTTTGAAGCAAATGCAAAGCTGGAATTAATTTGTGTACCTTTTTGTTGGAGAGCCTGGTGCGGGGCAGGGATGTTGCCTATCTGAGTGTAAGAGCTTCAGGGTCAAAAGTCAACCTGAAATGCATAAGGGGAAAAGCAGACTCAGTGGGACTCTGCCCTTGGCCCATCTTCCTCCCCGCAGTCAATTGCTTGGGACCTTGACAGCTCCTTTTTCAAGGACATGGGGCAGTTAGTAAGCAGATTACAGGGCTCTGGGCCATAGGCCCAGGCTGCAATCACTGAGGTTGGGAGCTCAGTCATAATGCTCCAGGCTACTACGGTCCCGCACCCGTAAGTTCTACCCCATAGAACAGATTCTTCCACCTTCAACCACAGGGAGAACAAATATGGGGTCATGTTCTGAAGAGTGGCCAGAGGAGAGCGACATCTACATGGCAAAGAGAGCGGATGAATTTCAGCCCAACTACGCTGGGGCACAACGGAACAGCTCTGTGAACGGAGGCAGAAGAAAAGGCCAGGGCTGGATGGAGGCTGGATAACTGAAAGGGAGAACTAAAATAAAGTCACCTACATATTGTCCAGACCTGTATTACTCCCTTTACCTGCTTCACACCACATAGGACCCCCCCCCAAACCCCCACCTGCAATTTGAGCTTCAGAAGACCCAGGCCCTGCTTTGATCTCTTGCCACACAAAAACTTCCCACTTGTGAGTTAATTTTTACCTTCCGTTTTCGCTTTGTGTCTCTCATATGAGTGATGAGTGTGTGAGGACTCAGGGGAATTGAGAAGGGGTTTGGGGGTGGAGGGCCCTGAAATGGGATTTCATCTAAGTCAGGGTGGGAGGTCCCTGAGACCTGAAAGGTGTTCAAAGCAGGGGGGCCACCAGAGCCCCAGCAGGGAGCCGCCATCAACCCAAGGAATGTGCTGGACTAAAGGGAAGCTGCTTTTTGGATCTCATCCACTGATTGCTCTGGAGGGTCGCTGGCCCTGGGGCAGGGCTCTCCAGATCTCTGCAGGCAAAGGCACAGGCACATGGGGTGCAAGGGGTGCCCCTAGGTTTTAAGAGGAGCTCCACTCCTGGCCCCACTCTGGCCCCATCCTCAGCCCCAGCTCCCCGAGCCACAGCCCTGCTCCTGGCCCCAGCTCTTGCAGTGGGGGACGCGAAGGGGGTCTGGGGGGGCGCCCCACAATTAACAGCGTCCCTGCGCCACTGTCTGCAGGCAGCTTCCTGCCAATGCTGCAGAGCCCCCTCCAGCCCCCAACTCCCGGCAGCCCTAGATTGGCCCCCTGCAGGGGGCAGCCGCGGCTGGGGGCGCGCTCTGTGCAGCAGAGCACCCCGACCCCGGGCTCAGATGGGTAGGGGCGGGGCCCGGCTCTGAATGACTGACAACGAGTACGGCCAATCGCCGCGCGAAGAGGATTAACCCTGCGCTGCCCGCGGCGGAGGCTCTTGTCTGGGGGAAGCGGCGTCCCGCTGCGACCGGGCGAGGCAGCCAGTTGAGGGGTGGTGGTGACGGGAGGGGGATGGGCGGGGAGCCCCTTTTGCAGTGGGGGGGGCAGGGAGCTGGAGATGGGGAGGGGCCTGTGTGGTGGGGGCAGGGGGATGGGTGGGGGATGGGCAGGGGGTCAGGGAGGAGCTGGTCCGTGCTGGGGGCAGGGAGCTGGGGGGGGATGGCCAGGGAATGGGGGGGTCTGTTGGGCGCTGGAGTTGTGGGTCAGGCTGCAGGGGGAGTTGGGGCGTTGCTGGGAGCGGGGGCAGGCAGCTGAAATGACGATCAAGACCGGTTCTCACAAATGTAGCACCTTAACCTCCAGCTCAGTCCCTGCATGGGTGAAAATGAACCCAGTGCTACGTCTCTAGCCCCGGAGGCTGCTGAGAAAAGCTTGGAAACCTGAATCCTCCAGGGCCCAAAGCAGACCCCACCATCGATCATCAAAACTATCCTGCTGACAAAGCTAAACGCGGGATTATTAGCGTGGGAGTAGGGGCCAGTCTGTGCTGAAGGGGACCAGGGGTTACAGCTCGGTGGGTGGATCAGGTCTGGGTGTCTCTCTTCCCTTCTGTTAACTGGGGCCCTTGTCCATTACCCAGTAAAAGCCCCAGCCCATGTTTTGTTGCAGAAGTCCCGAGAGCCTGGCTCTGTCCTGCAGGAACAGCAGAGAGACGCTGGCTTGTAAATGAGAGCACTGTCCTCCGCTGGGATAAGGCTCTTTTCACAAGCCAGATAATGGCTGTAAAGCGCTGTGGTCGAGAGCCTCTAGTGCTCCAGGCCCAGGGTTCATTACATCGCGTGGTGGTACCAGATGTGAAAGTGGACAAGGAAGATACACACATCTCATAGAGCTGGAAGGGAACTTAGAAGGTCATTGAGTCCAGTCCCCTGCTCTCTTGACAGGACCAAGCACCATCCCCCTAGCCCTTTTTTTTTTTTCTTTTTAAAATCTGTTTTGCTCCCAGATCCCTAAATGGCCCCCCTCAAAGACTGAGCTCACAACCCAGGGTTTAGCAAGCCAATGCTCAAACCACTGAGAAATCCCAGTAGGTCCTAAGCCAACAAAGGAATCTGAGTGAGGAGGGCAAGATGCTGCTGTGATGCCAGCCCACTCAACAAGTCCCCCCTTGTCCCAGGCAGGGCAGTGACAATTGAGTGCTGAGCAATGGGAGAAGAGCTCCCAGTATTGAGAAAATCTAAGTCAGGACAGGCTGTGAGCCCTCTGGACTCCTCCTGTGGCTCTACCACCATCAGCCAGGGACTGGGACAACCAAGAGCTACCTGAGTTCACATCAGAGAACAACATCGAGGTCTGTCTGGCCTCCTTTGAGCACATGGCTGCAGCAGGTTGCCGCTGGCCCAGATGAGAGTGGGTGACCAGGCTCCTGCCATCCCTCAGTGGAAAAGCCCAGCAGGCCATTAGCAGCCTGGATGCCAGAGAGGCCCGCGATTACGGGAAGGTGAAGGCAGCCATCCTGCGAGGCTGCAGCATCAGCACGGAGATGCAGCGCCTTCACTTCCGGCAGTTCCGCTACCAGGAGGCCAAAGGGCCCCGCGAGGTTTGCAGCCGCCTGCGGGAGCTCTTCCACTGGTGGCTGAAGCCCGAGATCCGCACCAAAGGGCAGATCATGGAGCTGCTGATCCTGGAGCAGTTCCTGACCATCCTGCCGGAGGAACTCCAGAATTGGGTCTGGGTACATCACCCAGAGACCTGCGCCCAGGCCGTGTCCCTGGCAGAGGATTTCCAGTTGGGACGGCGAGGGGCTGGAATCTGGGAACAGCAGGTGAGAGCAGGTGCAGAGGCTGCCTCCTTTGGGATCTCAGGGAATTCGATGGGAAAGATTTGGGTGCTGGGTAAGCACAGGGAATTTACAAAGCAGGACTTGAATGTTCTGTGTAATCCTGCTCTCAGTACTGCAGTCTGGGGCTCAGCTATGTGTCTGCTACAGGGATTTCTGCAGCTTCCTGTTCTGTGATACTCTGTTCTGCAGAGCCTGGTGTCGTCTGGTTTGCAAATGTTGCTGCCTGTCACCTGTTCCCTGTCACTCGGTATCTTTCCGCAGGCCCATCATGAGCCGCTGTGGCTGCTGGTACAGTAAGCTCAGTGCCCTACCAGTGCTTGGATCATCAGTGAAGCCCCAGTCAGTCTGGGGACAGCGATGGGGAGAATTGGTGAGTGTGTCTAAACATGACATTCAGCGGCTTATTTTGGATGTTGCAGCTGTAGAATGGAGATAAGGGCAGGGCTATTTTTGCTCAACAAGGGAATCAGTATGAAAAGACAGAGTGGGTATAAGTATGAATCCAGGTGCACCATCAGCACACGTGAGAACTGAGACTCCAGGGATTTTCAAAGAGAGGGCAGGACTGTGCCTAAAGGTCTGGGAAACCTGCCTGGGTGCTCGAGGCTGAGACGAATAGCTCCTGGCCTTCCATTTGGTAACGCAGCCTGAGATGCAGATCTGATCTACATACAAGCAGGCCCTTATCAGCCCCTATTGCTGGGTGTCCAGATCCACTGGACAAGTGACTCACAGGGCCAGTGAGACCTGCCAGCCTGTACCGTTTGGGAAGCTCTACAGGCACATTGACCATCAGCGGAGTGCCTGATGCTTGTAATATCCCGCTTGTCCTTTCCAAGGCCCCAGTGGTGTGGATGCCACTTGTGGTCTGACCCTGACTGGCTGAGACTGGACAGGGCTCCAGCAATTTGATCTATGTGGCTCCTTCTTCAGCTCATTAGAGGGATGAATTTGTGCTTCAGTGAGGCAGGGTCTATAAGTCCTGTTGATCCTGAGAAGAGCCCCCGGCATCCTTTGCCTGCAGTGGCTTTTAGAGACAGCTCTCCCCTGTGATTGTCAGCCTCTGGCACCACGGCGTTCATTCCTAGGTCACACTGCGCGTAGAGGTTGAGGAAATGACCTCAGAGGACACGGAGACCCCGGAATTATGGGACTCACCGAACTCACAGCTGCAGTCCAAGTCTCAAGTGTCTCTCCCCAGAGGAGGTTGGACAAAACAAGTCCAAGCTGCCCTGTGCCCCTGAGGAGGAGACTCAAACACTACAGGAGACTGGTAATGCGTCTCCTTCTCCAGCCCCGCAGGCAGAGGCAGGCCCAGTTTCTTCACGTTTCTTCAGCACGGAGGTGATAATGGCCATAGACACCAGGAGCAGGACCAGGGTGCAGCAAGTGGCCCAGATGGTGACGGATGTGGCCGGTTCTGCAATGTGCAAAGGGAGATGCTGACAGCTGCACGCAAAGCCTTGTGTGGTACTGCCAGTGCCAATGGTAGCCACGGAGCAGCTGCAGTGTAACAGGGACCCTGTGTGAGCTCCCAGAGGCCTTGGTCTAAGGGGGGGATCATGCTACAGGAAGCACATTCCCCTGACTGGAGGCCTAAGTGATGGGGAGGCTCCTCCCTTTGCCCAGCCCAGCCCTGATGGGTCGGAGGAGCAGGGAACAGGCCAGGTTTGCTCAGAATCCACCAGGACTCAGTGCAAAGGCCTCACAATGGCCAGTGACAGGCACAGCAGCCCAGACCCTATCGCCCTTCCGCAGTGTGGCTGGCCGTTCACTGCAGGAGTGACCCCGCCCTGGGCAGAGAGCAGCGCGAGGCCTCAGTACCACCTGTGCGCTCAGTGAGTTTGAAAGTGGGACGTAGCCATGCTGTGGGGCGTGGGTGGGGGGTTTTAAGTCTCCCCAAAGAGCCAGCCCACCACCTTTGGAGGGCACCACTGCCAAAAGGGTGCCCAGGCCCTGGACCCGCCAGCCCTTCACCTGGAGGCCCTGCCCCCACTTGTCCTCTTCCCCACAAGGTCGGCCCTGGCTCCATCCTTCTCCTTCCCCACTCTGCCTGCACGGAGACATTTGGGGACGGGGAAAGACATGCAAGTGGTAGGCAGGGGGCAAAAAGGCACAAGTGTCAGGTGGGAGGGCGGGGTGAGGTGTGAGCAGCAGGGAGTGGGGGCTTTGGGCCATTAGCTTCATACAGATAGGAAGGGAAGTGACTGTCTAGGAAGCAGTACTGTGGAAAGGGATTTAGGGGTCTTAGTGGACCACAAGCTAAATATGAATCAACAGTGTGATGTTACTGCAGAAAAGCAAACTTGATTCTGGGATGTGTTTACAAGAGGGTTGCGAGCAAGACACGAGAAGTCATTCGTCCACTCTGCTCAGTGCTCATTAGGCCTCAGTTGTATCCAGTTGTGGGCACCACATTTCAAGAGCAATGTGGAGAAACTGGAGGAGGTCCAGAGAAGAGCAACAAGAACGATTAAAGGTCCCGAGAACATGAGTGATGAGGGAAGACTGAAAGAACTGGGCTTGTTTAGTTTAGAGAAGAGAAGGCTTAGGGGGGACAGGATAGCAGTTTTCAAGTACCTCAAAGAGAGTTACAAGGAGGAGGGAGAAAAATTGTTCTCCTTGGCCGCTGTGGATAGGAGAAGGAGCAATGGGCTTAAACTGCAGCAAGGGAGGTTTAGATTAGACATGAGGAAAAAGTTCCTAACTGTCAGGGTGGTTCAACACTGGGATAAGTTACCTGGGGAGGTTGCGGAATCTCCATCGCTGGAGATATTTAAGAGCAGGTTAGACAGACACCTATCGGCGATGGTCTAGATGGTGCTTGGTCCTGCTGAGAGGGCTGGGAACTGGACTCGATGACCTCTTGAGGTCCCTCCCAATTCTAGTATTCCATGAGTCTATAAGCAGCAGGCAGGGAGGCGTCAGGGAAGAAGCAGGAGAGGTGAACACAGGGGAAGGAGGGGGACAGAGCACAATGGATGATGCTTGAGAGACAGGTAGGAGGCCCAAGTCATGGATCACCCATACCATGGGACTGTGCTACCCTCTGGCAGAGCCAAGCCCAGCCCAGCCCAGCCAGGGGTGACTGTGCTGCAGGCCAAGGAGTTACCTGCCTGGGGTGAGTTTGGGCCAGACTTTACACCCTGAGGTCAGGGCTCGCATGGTGGGCCGAGCGGGCTGTGTGATAGGGCTGTGCTTACCCCTACCCCGAACTGGAGGGGTTGGTCTGACTGTGCTGCGTGGGAGTTGGTCTTGCCACCACAGGCGCTGGCCAGGGAAGGCTGCAGGAGGTTGTGCCTCCCAAACAGGGCATGACTAGGACCTAGGCCTGGTATTTCCCCAGGCACAGGGTGGCTGGGGAATAAGCCCCATCACACAACCATCTCTGCCCACCATGCGAACCCCAGGCATAAAGTCTGGGCCAAGCTCAGCTCAGGGCAGGTAACTCCTCGGCCTGTAGCAATCACCCCAGCTGGGCTGGGCTCTGCCGGCGCTGTCCCCCACCCCTGCCGTGGAGGGTAACAACCTACTTTTTCTCCCCCTTATCTCTGCCACTCAACAAGCTGCATCTGGTTCCCCTCTCCACTCCTGCATGGACAGTTGTATTTGCTCGACCATTCACCACCCCTTACCAGCGATGCTGAAGTGCCTGGCAGGGCTGAGCTGGGATCTGGCCACCTGGCTGTTGCTGTCCTTGATTTCATACCCACAGGAGTAATTCCCAGAGCTGGACACCACATGGTCAAAGTCATACAAGTGCTTCTTCAATAAGCCCTTCTGGGACGAAACATCTGCCCCGTCCTGACAGAAGACAACATGGGAGACTCGTGTCCGGGAGAACACAGAACACTGGAGCTGCACAGAGTCCCCTGGCCGGGCAGACATCTGGTTCAGGTAGAGGATGGGTGCAGGAAGGGTGCCTGGGAAGGGGAAATGGGTGGAAGCTGTTAATGGGGCTGTCACTGGTGCCCCTTGCAGGGGGAGGAAGCAAGTTGGTTTCTGTGGAAGCATCGCAGCTGCTCTATGGTTCCCAGGCTGTGGAGGTGTTTTGGGAGTTCTTGGAGAGCCTGGGGTGTTCCAGGTGAGGATTGTAGCAGTATGAAAGGTTTGGTCTTTCTTTCCACAGTCCCCCTGGACTCCTACAAGGCCACTGTGCAATCACCCACAGTTTCCTGGGGCAGTGCCAGGGAACTCTGGGAAGGCGCAGCTGCTAACAGGGCTGAGAGCAGGAGGTGGGCAGCAAGGGCCGTGCTGAGAGGGTGTGAATGTGTGCGCGATGCACGGCCCCATGCGAGCGGTGGCCGGGGTAGCCCACGTGCATGGGGCACAGGCAGGTAGCTCTGCAGCTCTGACACACCTCTGTGGGGCAGGGCACTGGGAGCTCTCCCTGCTCAAAGGCTGTGGGATCTGGAGCAGGCTGTTCGTTCAGCACAGCTGGGTAGCAGTGAGATAATGTCAGACCTGAGACTTCCAGGTCTTGTGGGGCAAGGACCAGAGCTGCACATAGGGGTGCAGCACCTGGTGCAGTGGGGCCCTGATCCCTGAGACGGGCACCTGGGGCCACAGTAATAATGATTAATTATAGTCTTCTGGAGCAGGAAAATGGCTGGACAGAGGGGTGAGTGTGTCAGGGGACAGACAGACCGAGGGACGTACCTGGAGCGGAGCAGATCTCCTGGCTGCTGAGACTCGGCACTGGTAAAAAAAAAAGATGACATGAGGTTAGTGCTGGAGATCAGCTCTCGCCCTTTTCTGAGGTCTCTCTTAAGGGACAATAACTGGCTTTCACAGAGCTGAAAAAATATCCTGCTTCCTCTCCTGATGAAGAAGCAAATCAGACAGGACAATAGATCCAGAGCAGGCCATGCACACAGACCTCCGCTGAGCAGGAACTGCCTTTCCCTTTGGGTCCCTAGAGGGACAGCTCCTCAGGTGGTGTAAATCAGTATTGACTCCAGTGGTGCTGCACTGATTTACACCAAGTGGGGATCTGCTCTAGTACATCTCATATGGGTTCCTGTTTCTCTCCCACTGGAGAGGATTTCCTGGCAGGCTGGGCCAGGGGCTGCTCTCAGTTCTCTTTCCCCACCACCTGCTACACATTAGTCCAGGATTCCCACATACTCACTAGGCAGCAAGAGGCACAGAGACAGGATCACTGGGACAGTGCAGGGAGCAGCTCAAAGGAAAACAGCCCAGCGGCTTCTGCTGCTGATCCGGTGGAGAGGGGGACAATCTGCAGTCCCTCTCTGCTGCAACCTGCCCCTCTGTGGAAGCTCCAGTCTCTCTCTCTCTGCTCTGCTCTGATCCCATCTGCTCCCCAGGGGTAGATGCTCCAACCAGCCCCTCTCCTTGCCCCAAGTCCCCTGGAGTCGGCAGATCTCAAGCCACTCTGACTCTGTAGCCTCTCTGACCTGCTCTGTCCCCTCCTCGGGTCTTATCTTTGTCAACACTCCCCATTTCCTGCCACGCATCACTCTCCTTCTCGGCCCCAACCGCAGCATCTCTCTTCAGGGCTGGGAGATTGAGAGCCAAAAGGGCCCAGTTTTCTTGTTGAAGTCTAAACACATTGGTGAAGAAAACACCCCTTGTCTCATGTCACTGCTGGGGGACCGAGAGCCCCCTGGGTAAAGCCAGAGCTGGGCCAGGGTGAGGCGCTGCGTGGCCAGTCCAGTTCTCAGCTGCCCCAGCATTCCCGGCAGGATGTCCATTTGTCATTTCCTGCTATGGCAATAGAGGCAGCTGTGAGAAAGCTGTGAGTACTAGATAGACACTAGACCCAGCACCAGCCCCCTGTGAGCCACACAACCCCTGCTGCCTGTACTTCATGGGAATTTGTCTGGTATTAGCTAAGGGGTGAGCTTACACTGCTCCAGTTACCCCAGTGTTGGTCCCTGTGCATACTTGGTTCTAGGATAAGAGCCTTTTTCTTGTTTATGTTGTTTTGGAAGCAGTATAAGACGTGCAGAATAAATTTTCAACAGTGAGGATAATTAATCCTAGGAGGCTGTGGTGGATTGTCTGGTGATGGTTAAATGAAAAGTGAGTGTTCTTTTGCTCAAAGACATGGTCTGGCTCATCCAGGAGTTTTTTCTGGGGCAGGTGTCTGGGTCCTTCTGGCCTTAGAACTGATGATTGAACTGGACAAAGCCTCTGATTTCACAAAGAGTGTCCCTGTGAGAGTTCTAAGATAAACATCGCTTCCCATCAGTGTTCTCCATGTCCACGTGGGATTGAATAACCTGCAGGGTTATTTTTGTCCTCACACATTAGCCTGCTCAGTCTCTCTCTCTCTCTCTCTCTCTCCCTTTGTGTGTGTGTTCTCATGAGGTTCCCTGGGGAGATTTTCATGGTAACACATTTAAAGGCCAGAAGTTCCCAACCAGACTATGTAGTCCAAGGATGTAGCTGAGCCCCTCACAATCATTAGGGCTACAGCTACACTAGAGAATTTTCTAGACAAAACTTGTGGAGCATATACACACAAAAGCTGTGTAGACATAGCGGGGGGCCCTTTTGTCGACAGAGCGGATTAATGGATGGATCCGCTTTTATGTGTCGACTGGATCTGTCGACAGAAGTTTTGTGAGAACATCTCTTCCTACAGTAACTTCTGTAGACAGATGCCTCTAGTATAGATGTGGCCTAGGATATTATCTCCTCACAGACACCTGAGAGGTAGGGGCATGTCATCCTCATTTCACAGATGGGGAAACTGAGGCCAGAAAGACTATGGGACTGAGCCCGAGAGATACTCCTGCAGACTGCGACTGAGTCAGTGAGTGAACTCAGGGCTCTTGATCACCAATGCAATAGATTATCTGTCCTCCCTAGCCTTGACTGACCATTTACTTACCTGGAAGGCTAATGACCCTGGGCCGTGTCAACCAAAGAGGGGAAGAGCCTGGATGGGACAGGAATGAGAAACAGGGAAAATGTCAGGGATGCAAGCTGGGAAATCTTTTGTTGATTGTCAAATCAAATGTCAAGGGCTGTTATAAAGAAGGCAACGACAGTTATTTTCAGTCCCACTGAAGGCAGGAAAAGTTATGTGCTGCTCTTGCCTGCTGTGTGTCTAAGCATGGACGAACAGGAGTACTCTGCTGCTGGCCAGCAGGCCCTGCTGGTTGATAGAGGGCTTTTCCCTTCACCCTCCTGCTTCCCTGATTCTTCTTGCTTAGAGAATCGCAATATCAGAAGTCCAAAGCTGCAGACAATTTAATATTTATTGGGGTTAACTTTCAACAAGCATAAATCCAATTTTCCTTCTCCCCTAGTTTTCCCCCAACTTAGTTCCAGTTGTCCCCAATTTATAAAGTAATAGTTCTAGTGTAACTTCTAGTTGTCCACACTTTATATAGCAATAGCTACACCATAATCATTCATTTTACTGAAATTTAACTAACCAACCCTAACTTGGTGTAACATGATAGCCACTTTGTCAGCCAATAGTGTCCCTCGGCCATCTGCTGTCCCTGGGTCTCCCAAGACCAGGCACCCAAGCTAGAGCAGGGACAACATATCATGTGAGTCCTCCAAGTAGACCAGTAGGGTAGGAACGTTAAGCATCAGTTCTAGTCTTGTCAACCACGTTTAAGTCCTAACTGATGTAGGAAGTGCAGCGGCAACCAATTTGTGGGGAGCTTATCATCTTTTGCTGACTGTAAGGCTAAGCTGGGTGAAGAGGCACAGAATAGAAAGCCGGTGGCTACCTCCAGCAAAAGAGGAAGAGGTGGCCAACAACCAGAGGGGAATTCAAACACGTGTGCACTGACAAGTCTGTGCTACAGCCTGAGGTAAGAGCCAGTGGGCTTTTGGCTCCTGTGGTAGAGGCTCACACTGTAAGCTCCAGAGGTCCCAGGTTTGATTTTAACCTCTCAGCTATCCCATATGATGCTCTGGTGCAGAGACAATAACAAGCCACATTTGCACAGTTGACATTATAACTTTACTCAGTAGATGGCAGCATTAATGTGTAAATGTCTGGACAAAACTGTGTCAAGCCCTATAAGGTAATAATTGTTTATTGGACACATTTCTGTTGGTGGGAGGGAAGCTTATGAGCATGCGCAGAGCTCTGGGCATGGAAACAAGAGGCAGGTTTGCAATGGGATTGGGGGAGAGCTGGAAAAGGCTGCAGGGGTCACAGCTGCTCATTGGGGTTCCAAGACCCTCTCCACCCAGGATGCTGCTGCTCTCTTGAGGTGTCTCCTCCAGCCCCCTGGGTTTGGTCCAGCCCTGTTCCTCCAGCACAAAGGTGATGACAGGTGCAGGAGGAGAAGGACCAGGGTGCAGCGGATGGCCTACAGGGTGAGACATGTGGTCGGCTCTGCCACATGGAAAGGGATGTGATACAGACAGTGTGTAAAGCAACATGTGAGTCTGCAGTGACAGCACTGAACACAGGGCAGCTGCTGCGCAATGATGAAGGACCCTGGCCTCTCAGACACCTTTCCCTATGGGGGGATCATGCTGCAGGGGACATGTTCTCCGGCTGGGAGGCCTAAATGGTGAAGGCTGCTGGGGAGGCTCCTCCCTTTGCCTAGCACTGCCCTGAGGGTTCGGAGGAGCAGGGACGGCCCAGGGTTGCTCAGGCTGCACCAGAATTCTGTGCAAAAGCCTCACAGGAGCCAGTGACAGACCCAGCAGCCCAGGCCCTATGGCCCCTCTGCAGTGTGGCTGGCAGTTCACAGCAAGGGTGACTCTGTCCTGGGCAGAGAACAGCACAAGGCCTTGGTACCATCTGTGCGCTCAGGGGAGGTCAAAAGTGGGATGTAGTGATGCTGTTGGGCATGGTGGCTATAAGAGGCCAGGAGAAGCTCAGCCTCCCCACACAGCCAGCCCACCACACCTGGAGCACATCACTGTGAAAAGGACACCTGGGCCTTGCCTCTGGCCCTCCCAGTGCTCCACGTGGAGTCCCCACACATCCTCTTATCCCCTGAGGCCCTGCCTTTGCTCAGTCTCTTCTCAGTCCTGCTTTTGTGCACACGGGGGCCTTAGCAGAGGGGTGGAAGAGACAAGTAGTGGGCAGGGGGATGTGGGGAAGGAGGCGAATAGGGTGTGAGTGGAAAGCTAGGAGGCTGCAAGGGAAGAGGTGTGGTGAGGAGGGTCCTGGGGGGAAGATGAGCAGTGGGCTGTGGGGTCTTGTGGGAAGAAGCATGAAGCAGATGGGGCACCTGGAGGCGGAGGTGACGTGACAAGACAGGGGACTTACTGGGGAGGCGGCAAGCAGGGCTGGGGTATACCGTGAGAGGGGTTCTGATTGCTGGGGGGGGGGAAATGGCCGAGCAGGGCTTTTCATGTTGCAGGGCCGGTGATGTCCCCTGTGGCTCAGGGTGTGGCTACAATACGGGTCTACCCAGTCTCCCAAAATGAGTGAGTTACCCCATGCATTGCCCAGGGGCAGCAGCACCAGCAGAGCCCAGCCCAGCCTAGCCAGCGGTGACAGTGCCGCAGGCCGAGGAGGGAAGGTGAGGAGAGCTGGGCCGTGAGCAGTGGCTCCTGCTGAGCGACTCTCTGCATGCCAAATCGGGCTGCTCAGTGCAGCCGCGCATGGTGGGAACCACAAGATAAGCCGACAGCACCCTGAGCACCTGCAGAGAATCCTGTGCAGACCCCTCTCCATCCACCCAGCAGTGAGCTCTCTGCAGCCTGACCCTGAGCTAGCAGCCCCTCGCAGCTGTATGCTGTGATGTGGGATTGAGAACCCGCTCACACTGTTATTTGTGTCCTCCCACATTAACCCACCTTGTTCTCTCTCCCCATTTACTCTGCTCTCATGAGGTTTCCAGGGCGGTTTATTTTCATAGTCGTATGCTTTAAAGGCTTCTGCAAGGACCAGGCCAGAGAGCCTCCCCCAGGATCCCTGCATTTTAGCTGCCAACTTCATGGAAACATAGAATCCTAGGGCTGGAAGGGACCTTAGGAGGTCATCAAGCCCTTCTGGTTCAGCTAGAGCTGGTCTGGCAGAAAGAGACGTCCCCTCTCGGTTTAATGACTCCAAGGCAGCTTGCATTTCTAAACACAACAGCATAATGGCTCCCCAGGGGGTTAGACAAAAAGAAGGAGACAGAGAGGTCATGGACACTGCACAAAGACATAAGTAAAAGTCTGACCCCAAGTAGGCTGGGCAATATTCTCTTCCTGTCAGGCACTCAAGTCTGGCAATCAAAACGCCCCCTTCACACGCCCAGCCTTCCTCTGCTCCCTTCTGCGTTACTGTCCTTGGTCAGGGCAGACTCAGAGTTCAGGGATGCAGGGTTCACCTCCCCTCCTGAGTATGGGAGATAAAGCAGCTTCTTACTGATGCAACTGACCATCCACTTGCTCACTGCTCTCTACCAGCCACCCTGCTACTCCCGCCGATGGCCCTGCCAGCAGCAGCCTCTGGGCTACTGCTCACTACTTCCACCAGCTTGTGGTGGATTTGGCTCTAGGTAAAACTCTTGATGATTTCAGCTCTTGGCCCAAAGCACAGTTCAACCACTTGCGGCAGCCACTGGAGGAAATTTAAAAGCAAGAGACTCCTCGTGGGGCCTGTTTGAGCTCTGTCCTTAAACAGTGGGGAGAAACAAATGGAACCAGTCTTACAACTCATACCTGGAAGGTATTGTAGCCTGCTGACTCAGAGCCCTGCCCTCCCCTTTCATTTTCACAGAGGTTTGGTGTGTGTTGAGGGGGGGTGCCCCTTCTCCATCCAAGCTTATTTAAACAGAAAGTGTCTCGCCTTATGAAATGGTTAAACGCAGTGGCTGTGTCTACATTAGCTCCCTTCTTCGACGGGGGCATGGTAATCAGCCTGAGTGGAGAATACTAATGAAGCAACTTTTGGATTCGGCTCTAGGCAAAACTCTCAACTCTCAAATTCTGGGGAGTAAGGGCACTTCAAAGTTGTACAGGAGCTTCAAAGTGCCTGTGGTTACACAGCATGCCGGCACTTTGAAGTTTGCAACTTCGAAGTTGCCACGGGGAGAATTAGCCTAACACTTCATCAGTATTCTCTGATCAGGCTGATTAGCATGCCCGCTTCGAAGAAGGGGGCTAGTGTAGACACAGTCAGTCTGTCTTTTCTATATTCTCACAATAATTGGCAAAAGTACAATTACTATTAATGTAATTTGTGACCCAGCACATCAGCTGAGTTGATTACAATAAGTAAAACACCACTCCACCATCCGAGTATCTAACAAATTCAGCAAAGCAGAAGAAAATGGTATTTATATAGACAAGGAGTAAACTGTGTTTACATGAACACACCTAGGGCTTCTCTCCCGTCCCAGCTAAAGGCAGCATTCCTTGCAATCCTGCTTACATTTTTTCTGCTGCCTCCACCTTTTCCTATATTTATTGACTCTATCTTTAAGACAATGTCTTAACTAACTCCTCTGCCATGCTTGGCCAAGGTCCACCACCACATAAGCACAGACCAAAACCAATCCTATGCAGCTCGTGTCTTTCTGTGCACGTTACTTTTAGTCTGCTAAAAAAACAGAAACTGAACACCCAGAACTTGAACGCAGTAAGAGCTAGTAGTTAGACCGGACCGACTAGAGCAGTGTTTCTTAAACAATGTGCAGTGGAACACCGGTGTTCTGTGAACAGCTCACAGGTGTGCCGGGAGCCTTTGGAAAAACAATTCAAAGTTTTACAATAAGACTATATTTTCTGTTGTTAAAACCAGATACAGTGTGACTTCTTCATTGCTATGAGACCTGATTAAAAATTACTTCATTTTGTTTTTGCGGTATGCGTCGCCATTTTTTGTCTGATGGTTTTTAAAAAAAAAAAACCATGGGTGTTCATTGGTATTTCGTGGTCTCAAAAAGTTTAAGAAACACTGGACTAGAGCCATTCATTCATTTTTATGAGACAGTAAGTGTCGGTGTAGCATGTTTGTGATGAGATTAATTGTAACTTATTTTTCAACGAGAAATTTAGTAGGTTATTGGTGATTTTAAAAAATCCAATTTAAGTAAAAAGTCTGTTTTTGTTTTGTTTTTGCCAAGAGAAATAATTGATTTTTATCCAGCCTGGTCCCGACAGTGTTAAACAGGCTGGGGCAGAGTGAAAGATGAAAGGATGTGAATGCAGGGTGGATTGAGGGCAGACACATAACAGCACTCAGGGCTGACATGCAATGGATCTCCCATGGGATGGGAGGATGAACAGGAGCCCCCCACTGTTCCCCATGTCTCTGCAGGTAACTTCACACCTGCACGTGAGCACTGGTCAGTTAAGGTCTCTGCCAGATTAATGTGCTGCTTGCGGCATGTGAATGCTCAGAAGCCAGCCTCTTTCAGCAAAAAAGAAACAGCCTCACCCTTGTTAACGTGTAACAGGTGCCCCAGTGCTTTCACTTTCCTTGGATCAGAGTTCACAAGCAGCTCCTGGATCCATTTTCTGTCTGCCCCCGCATGTCAGTTCAGCTCCTGGGGCTGAGACCCTTGACTCGCTGTATGGCATCTCCTGCGACACGCTGAATCCTTAAGGTAGGTTCCTCCCTGTTATTACCCCCTTTCCTTCACTCTTAGGGGTGTTCTTCCCTCCACCTGCCTGCCATGGCCTGTCCTTGACTTCCCCTTAGTGCTGAGCAAACCCCAATGTTGGGACTCAGTCACTGCTCAGCCTGTTATCCCCACCCCCACCACATAATGTGACCGGCTGGGGGCCCTCAGGGCCTTTCCATAGATGACCTGGTGCCTTTTCAAAAGAGCCTCACATGGCCTTGCCCTGCCAATGCCTTTTGAAGGAGGAGCTCCTTGTGTGTGTGTGTGTGTGTGTGTGTGTGTGTGTAGGCACGGTGGGGGGTCATGTGTCTTAGAGATCTGAATGGAAGGTGCCTCCTTGCTAGTTATTATGTGTATTCCATTGCTCCCAGAGGCTCCAGCTGAGACTGGTGCTCCCATTTGCTGGGCCCTGCCTAAATAACAACTGAAATCAGAGACCTACTGTGCTCTGACCGTGATCTCAGGGCCGCACTGGGCTGGATGCAGTACATCCAGGCTGCGAGGAACCATCCCTGCCCCACAGCTTTCAGTCTGGCCAGCTGGTGTAGCTGAGCCTACCTGGGCTCAGTCCTTTCAAGCCTTCTCTCCATTGGGATGTTACATTGTTAGAACACGGGTTCTGGCCTGTGCTGGAGGGACGTGTGGTGTTAGCGTATTAACTCTCAGCTCTACTACTGCATAAACCACCTGCTCATACCCTGCCAACAGTGGCAGCCCTGAATTCCAGCCTGTTCCATCTGCAATTTCAAATTTTTAAAGACCCTTGGATACTCTGGTGACACCCTCCGTCTCTCTTCACAAAAAACAAACAGTCCTGTAGCACCTTAAAGACTAACACGTTTATTTGGTAATGACCTTTTGTGGGTAAGACTTTCTTCTGAAGGAGCGTGCTTTTTTCACACCCCAAGCCAAAAACTTACAGTGCTATAAAGTGGCAGTATAGATTTGACCTTAGCCTCTCTCAGAACAACTATCCTTTAATCTGCCTCTGTCCCTTTGTAGATCTGGGCCTTAACTCCTTTGAAAGCCATTGGGATGTAAAGGTTTTCTTAGTGTGTTATCCTGTGGTTTTGGGCTGAATAAGCCTTGTAAAGAAACTGGAAGCCAGACTTGGGTCAAGAACATTCCCTGCAAAACATTTTTAAAGAAAAATGGCTTTCAAAAGTCTCTGAACATTTTCACCCAACAATTCCATTTCAGTCAAAAATTTTAAATAAAACAATGCACAACAAAAGTGTTCATTTTTATTCCAGTCCTAATGGAATCAAAATGGAAACATTTTGGCTTTTAAGGAGAAAGATACAGTTCTAAAAATCAATTTGATTCCCTTGTATTTTAATAGCTTTTCCAATCTATTGTATTCTGCTACTGGTTTGGGTTGAGTTGTGTCAGAATATTGGCAGGTTTCAGGAAAACTTTTCAATGAAATGAAAAATATTTTCAGAAAAATATAATCCTAACTTTCTTCAGCCTCCCGGAAAGCCCAGCTCTTTCCCTCCCCGGCTTGCACAAGGGCGTGCACTTTTCCACAGGCCCCTTCGGCAGGGGGATGGCAGTGTGGGTACCACTGGGGTTACCTCAGAAGTGGCCCTGCTGTGCTGCTGGCTCACCCTGCACTGGAGGGGGACGCCTACACCAGTGGGTGGTCAGAGAACTGACAAGGGGAAGATATAGGGGTGGATAAACATCATAAGCCAGAGGTGTAAATTCCTAGTGCCAGGCCCAGGCAGGCAGCAGAGCAGCCTGGAAGGGGTGGAATCCTCTCCTGCCTCCGAGGAGATGCTTCGCCTGGGAGCGGAGTGGGTCAGGACTGATGATAGATGGCACCTGTTCCCTGCAGTGCTGGCCCCTCATGCTGTCTGTGGAGGTGTTAACCATTCCTGCTCTCTCCTTACAGTTCTGTGCCCGGCGTGCCCCATGGCTACACAATGGCTCCTCTATGTGTGCAGCCTGGGGATCCTCCTGGCGCCGTGTTCTCTCTCAGGTAAAATGTTTGAATCCCAACTATTTTCCTCCCATTTGCACTGCCCCTGACGTTAAACGTCTGGGACATTGCTTAGTTCTGGGTGGCAGGACTGTCCGATCTTGCAGCAAGTCACCCACCTCCTGCTGCCCCTGAGAGAAGCTCCCAGAGCCCCCTTGACACGGATCCTTTCTAGTCTTGCCATGGCACCCAAAGGCATCGCACAACTCAACCTGCGCGGCTGGGGCTGTGGACTCTCATGGTCTGCAAGGCTGAGCTCGTCTCATCTCCTGCGGGAGGGTGGGGCCCAGTTCCCATTAGGATGAATAGGAGCCGCAGCGTTGCCAACCCCAAGTACATGAACCACCCCTAAAAAAAAAATCAGATGTAATAAACAGAATCAGACCACCTTTAGAGTTCTTCTCATTTCCCTCGTTTTTTTGAGGCTTCAGACACACTGAAGTCACATGTTCAAGGTTTACTCTGCAACCACTACAGGTAGAAATTAATCTCTAAAGAAAAGAAAAGAAAAGAAAAGAAAGCTGAGAATCTCACAGACTCCCATGCCTCCAGGAGCTGGAGAATTATGGAAAACACAGTAGACCAAGAGCTGGCAACACTGATACCAAAATCTCCTTCAGGGCTGTGAGCACCGCAGTCTTATTCTTACCCCCACCTTCCGACTACAGTCACTCAGTGAGTGTCAGGTGCTGCAGCTGGGCAGTGATTGCTCTGTCCACCCCATGGTGGGATAGATGAGCCTGGAGACCCCTCAGACACAACTGCTGGGCAGACATAAATCACCTTTAGATGTTTAATTTCCTCCAGACACTGATCCCCAGGACAGTGACTCTCCATCTTGGCCAGTTTCTGTTCTGGGTATTGAGTCCATGAGAGGGACATCAACCCAAAGGCCCAGCAAAGACTTGCTACCCTCGGGCCTGGCAGCAGTCGATCTTCCCCGGTAATGTAGATGTAGGCTTAATTACATTTTCCCCACAGCAGCCATCCTTTTACTCAAGTAACTTTTTGGAGTATTTTTTCCACCTCTGATGGCTGGACCCTGGCTCAGCGGCACCCGCTTACTCTGCTCCTGGGTTTTCCTGTTCCAGTGACGTTCTCCTTGGTTGGCTCCTCACAACCCATGGTGGGGGTAGTTGGCCAGGATGTGGTATTACCCTGCCAGCTCTCCCCTGCATCCCGGCTGCCCAGGATGGATGTGATATGGAGGAAAATTGTCACACCATTAATCACAGTTCATGAGTACTCTGATGAGAATGTCAAGGACCAGGCGGGGCAGGGTTACTGGGACCGTGCGGAGCTGTTCCCCCAGGAGTTCCGCAGCGGAAACGTCTCCCTGAAGCTGAAACAGCTCCAAGTGGCAGATGCTGGGAAATACCAGTGCCTAGTGAGGAGCCCAGACTGGAGCCAGGAAGCCAACGCAGAGCTTCAGGTCTTAGGTAAGAGGCAGTACTTGGTGCATCTGAGCTTTATGTACCACTGAGAGGCTGCATCTACACTAGCACGTTCTTTCGAAATATTTTTTGAAAGAAGGGGCTCTTTCGAAATATCCAGTGGCGCCTCTCCACACAAAATGCATTCGTTCGAAATTAAATGGAAAGGACGCAGGTCTTTTGAAAGCGCTCTTCCACTCCTGTTTACGACAGCTTCTTTTGAAAGAAAACGTGTAAACGCTGCCCGGGGGGCCCTTTATTCCAAAGAGCAGTCCTCGTGGTGCCTGATTTTTCAATCCCTGACCATTCTTTCAAAGGAGCTGGGTCGGGGGGTCGGGGGGCGGCTGTGTGGATGATCTCTCTCGAAAAGAACAGATCACTATGTTGATTTGCTTTTTTGCGTGTGGATGTGCTGTTTCGAAAGAAGTTCTTTTGGAAGAGATCATAGGATCCCAGGGCTGGAAGGGATCTCAGGAGGTCATCTAGTCCAGCCCCCTGCTTCAAGCAGGATCAACCTCATCTATGTCATCCCAGCCAGGACCTGGTCAAGTCAGGACTTAAAAACCTTTAGGGATGAAGAATCCACAACCTCCCTAGGCAACGCATTCCAGTGCTTCACCAACCTCCTGGGGAAGTAGTTTTTCCTCATATCCAACCTACCCCTCTCATTCTGTAACTTCAGACTATTGCTCCTTGTTCTGCCATCTATATAAAGAAAAGCTTCTTTCGAAAGATGGCTGTAGTGTAGACATAGCCAGGGTGTTCCGAGACTGAGCCCGGCACAGCAGTCTGTGTGGCAGGACTCAGTACGGGGCGCTCTCCCCTCGCACTCAGTGCTGACCCACCGTGGTGCTAGCAGGGACAGTGCTGCAGGGAACAACTTCTTTTCAACAGGACGTCAAGCTGCAGCCCGAAGCTCTTGTGCTCATTGCAGTAAAGTTTGAGGGGATGGGGCTTTTACCCCCATGCTCTGCCCAATTCCCAGCTCGGGATAATCTAGCTCAGTGGTTAGATCACTGGCCCTGTAAGCCAGGGGTTGTAAATTCTAGCCTTACTGGGGTCTCCAGCATAATTTAATGATAACAGCTTTCAAGTACCTAGGGGGCAAGTTAGCTAAACATCAGTCAAGGATGATGATGACGCTAGGACCTGCTGTGAGTACAGGGGACTTGACTTGATGACCTCCCAAGGTCCCTTCTAGTTCTATGACTTTATCTCCACCAGCAGTGTCCAAGTGCTGGGCTATTGTTTGTTATTTCCTGGGCACTGACCCCACGTCCAGTGCTGCACAACAGCTTGTGGAAGGGGTGGTCTCTGCCCACAGAGCTCACTGAGTAACGTAGTCCCAGACAAGGCAGTTCAGACACACCAAGCCCAGGTGAAGGGCCCTCCTGTGATAGTGCAGAGACCTGAGGTTGTTTGCAGTCATCTCCTGTCTTTGGCGGTTCCTAGTCCAAAGGCTCTGCAGGAGATGTGTGCTTTTAGGGAGATATTTAAACAAGGGGAATGTGGTTGTGTGCAGCACTGGGAGAGAGAACGCCAGGCATGAGGGTGGTTTGGTTTGGGGCTCCATTCCCAGTGTGGGAGAAGGACATCAGAGGGCACAGTGTTTAGGTGTGTGGCATGGGGATGGGGTGGGAGCAGAGATGTAGGCGGAGTCACCATCCCTCACTTCCTGCCCTGTACTGAAATGAAGAGAACTTGAAAGCGGCTGGGCTGCACCCCAGACGTGGCTGCATTTGAGCAGCAGATGCAGTGATCGCTCTGTAGCTGTGTAATCTTGCATGTTCACCAGTGAGCCTGCATGGCCCAGTGCTCTACAGGATATGATTTAATTTTCCCAAATGTCAGGATGAAGGATGCTGGGGAGGCTGAACGCAAGCAATGGAGCTTTGCAGCTATAGTCTCCCTATATCCAGTGGTAGCTGGGAAATCACAGGGCTCTGCAAAGACATGATCTGACACACACACTCTCTCTGTCTTTCCCGGCAGCTGTAGCTCCAGTGTTCATTGATGTGCTGGGCCCCCGGGAACAGGGGATCGGGCTGACCTGTAGATCCACAGGCTGGTTCCCAAAACCCCAAGTCCAGTGGGTTGGAAAGAAAAGTCAGAGCTTGAAGAGTGTGATCAGCGTGACCCAGGATGGGAAGAACTTGTACAACGTTGAGAGTCACGTCACTGTCACAGAAGGAGAAGACCATGGAGACATCAGCTGTGTTGTGTGGAATGACCAGGTGAAGACAGAGCGACAATCAGCCATTCACCTCTCAGGTAAGTTCCCCCAGTGAAGGACGGGTCACTGTGGCAGCTGGGGAGAAGGGCAGGGGCTGGGTTACTCAAGAATTGCACTTGACTAGATCCTGTACTGAAACAGGAAATGTCCTGCTTCTAAGCGGTTCTGTGGGGCCATTGCTAATGGAGGTTTCTATCGTCTGGACACACTGCCTGTCAGGAGCTGGGCTGAGTATTGTGAGAGGCACCTGATAATGTTCATGGAGGAGATGACCAGAGGTCCCGCTAATTTTTTGATGCCGGTGTGTGGAATATATTTTGTTATGTGCAACAGTTTGGAGGTGGTGCATGACACATCATCTCTGAATTAGTGCACACAACAAAATTCATTGTGCAAGTGCATGGTGTGTAGGGGGGTTGAGGGGTTCAGAATTGGGAGGGGGCACAGGGCTGGGGCAGAGGGTTGTGGTGTGGGATAAGGGCTCTGGCTGGGCATGCAGGCTCTGGGGCTGGGCTGCGGGTGAAGGGTTTGGGGTGAACCCTATTCTGAAGCTGCTGTGGGAAGAAAGGCATCCCCCCAGCCAGGCCCACCTTGTAGCATCAGGAGGGATGTGGGCAGAACAGAGTCCTGGTTCTTGGAACTGATGCCGCTGGGGCCTCTTTGATTTCAGTGGCCCCCAGTTGTGGCTCTGGTTTGAGCCTGGAGGGCCCTTCATTCCCATGAATTCGTCCAGGCCCAGAGCCAGCACTCAGCTGTCAAATGAAGTGGCAAAACCCATGCTTCTCACACGCTGTGCTCTCTGTTTGCCAGATGACGTCTTTCCCCATGCATCTCCCTGGCGGGCTGCATTCTGGGTATTGTTCACCCTGGTTCTCATTGCTGCTGGAGCTTGTGCATATGTTGGATACACAGGTACTGGGAATGTGTTATTGGCATGTTTAGAGCCTGGTAGTAGCAAGCACTGGGTAGGGGCATGGGGGAGTCTTAAGGTTCAGATATTTATCTTGGGTCAGTCTTAAGAAATAAACAGGCTGAGATAGTGGTTCATCTTTTCACTAGTGCAGACCCCCAATTATCACCCCCAGACTGTTCACAGACCCCCCCCAAGCACCCTCGAAACCATTCGCTGATCCCCAGTCAAAGCCAGCTCTAGCTGCTCTGCAGTAAATGAAAAAGAAAACCACAACATAGATTCTCGGACAGCCATTAGTAACATGACTGAAACAGAATTCATTTAAAAGTAATAATTGATTGCAACTTTGCAATTTATGTCAAACTTATTTGCTCTGATCATTTTCATTTATCTTCTTTTTTTTTTTTTTCCACGGACCCCTTGTGGTCTCCCAGAAGCTGTCAGGCCTCAGGTTGGGAACCACCAAGCTATCAAATGCACTGGGGTCATGGTTCCAGCGATATTAGTGTCTTGCTTGGTGTTTTTTCCCCTTCCTTCTCTGTCTCACAGCAACATCTGATTCTCTGTCTCACAGCAAAGCGAAAGGTCTCTCAGAAGAAAAAGCTTAAGGGCGAGGCTCTGGAGCTACTTGGTAGGTCTGCGGTTCTGCGACTGATTGGTATCTGCAGGCTTAGAGCAGTGAAGGGGATGGAGCCAGGATGCCTCCGCCTAGTGGTAGCTCATCTCCTCCACATTCATGATAACATTTGGCAAACGCGAATTTTGCTACCAAAATCCAAGAGTCGGTGAATGGGAGATTCCTGTGTGTGGGTATGGTAGCGAGATGGGATTACCGTGGCAACTCGGGTCACATTCTGTCCCCTTACCCTGGGCTGTTGCTCACTGGCTCTTTCTCCCTAAAGGAAACGAGGCAGCTGGGTTAATGACGCTCTGTGAGATGCTTCCATCCTTGTGACTGTGAAATGCCGAGGCAGGGCGATTAGCCATGGACACAAGCTCTTCAGGGCAGCATTGAATTCTCCATCCCCTGATGCCTTTAGACCAGACTGGGCACCTTTCTGGAAGATGGTGCAGTGAAACACAAGTTACTGGGTTCAGTGCAGGGGGAACTGGGTGAGAATCTCTGGCCTGTGATATGCAGCAGGTCAGAGTACACGATCTAATGCAGTGGTGAGGAAATGATTTATGTCAGGCCCCACTTTTCATCCTTGCAATTCATAGCCTCCCCCACATCTAATGTCATCCAAACCGATGGAAATTTCGGTTATGTTCAT
The DNA here is from genome assembly GCF_033958435.1 of Carettochelys insculpta. Lineage (NCBI taxonomy): Eukaryota > Metazoa > Chordata > Testudines > Carettochelyidae > Carettochelys > Carettochelys insculpta. Next base: position 16,194,503 of record NC_134158.1, on the reverse strand, counting down.
GTGAAAAAAAAATTAGCCAAGTGTAAGAAAATAAGTCTGTAGAACGTAAACACGTTATTAATCGGCACATAAATGTGAATACACATCCATAAAACGGTAACACATTTCAACATTTTTAATGAGATGGAGGAGCCTGAGACCCAGCAGCCAATTCTACTGTGCCCCCGCCCCGCAAGGAAATTTCATGCCCAGCCCCTTACTTTGTGCACCACAGATCTAAGGGTCCTGTCTGGCCTTCAGCTCTGTGAATCTATGACAGTCACTCTCCTGAGCTGTGCTAATAGACACGGTTTTTGAGGGCCACTTATCTAATTTATTCCACAATGAACTTTTCAATATTTAATAGCAATCCTGGTTTGTGCTGGGACGGTAATGAGTGGTGCTGAGCTGTTCTGCTGGGCACTGGGCTCCCACACATGGGAGTACAGATGAAAGGGAGAGAGAACGGATACAACAGGCCAACCCTGTGACCGGGGTTCTCACAGCAAACACAGCCTGGAGGCTCCCCCTTTTTCCTCTCCTTTGCCCTCGGCCATGCCAACCACTCCTCCAGCAGGGGAGGTCTGGATGGGACTCCCCTTGCAATTAGTGCCATTCTGTAATTAGCAAGAAGGGTCACTGGCCCCATCCCATGCTTGTACTAGCCCTGCTGCAATAGCCCAAGGCCTGCCATATGCAGTCCTGCAGTCATTTAACTCACGGTGTGCTTGAAAACCTTATTAGTTAAACTGGTTCAAGTGTGTGTGTGTAGACAAGGGTTAAGAAGTGAGATACTCCCCAGCATCCTGCATATTGGTGTGTATACCTACCAGCAGCCCTGCTCCTGTCAAACCTGATAGCTCCTGCACTGAGGCTGGAAGTGCTGGTGTGGGAGTGTCTGACTAACCCCAGTTGTTAGAGAGTGTGTGGCACCACACACTGTGTGTCTCTGAATCTAACATTGTTCTCTTTCCCATTTCAGAGACAAAGGAAAAGACTTGGGAATCAGGTATGTGCCTAAGCCACCCAGTAAATGTATGTCTGTGATTTCAAGGTATAATTACAGGCCTGTACGCAGGAATTTTAGGATGTGCGTGCGATTTTTTGGGAAACGTGCACCACATTGTTTAAAATATAAGAGTTCAAAATAGTCATGCAATGAGTGTGCACATGGGAAATTAATGAAAAATTTGAGTGGAAACAGTGGTTGGTAAAATAGTTTAAACATACCAAAAATTTATCCAGTAATAATGTTTTTATAGCAATTACCTTCTGGGATCTTGCTGTAATATCATAAATGAAAAACAATATTCCCTTGTCCCCCTCCCTTTCCTGTTGCTAGTGGTCAAAGGCATGCTGGAAAATGTAGTCCCTTCCTGCTCCAAGGAGCTGGCCAAGGAACTACAGCTCCCAGGGTGCCTTGGGTCCCCCCATCATCCCCTGCAGGCACCCTCTACACAGTACAGCAGGGAGGAAGGGAGAGAAACTGGACAAGGTGGAGCACTGGCATCCCCTTGTGGGTGGGTCTGAATAAGAGAAATATCACCACATCCCAGCTATATCAGCCCTGAGCTCCTCAGTCCTATTGCTGTCCCCCTTCGCACAAACCGTGAGGTCAGTGGGCGATGGCCTGGAACTGAGCTTCACAGGAGGACCCCACCCCTAATGGGACAGGCACTGCCACTGCCTGCTGCTCCCACCTATCCCAGCCCTCGGTGACCTCCCACAGCCCCAAGTCCACTGACATCTTAATCCGCACCTACAGCCTACCTGCTATCCCAGCCCTCAGCTCCTCGGGCCCGTCCTGTTTCCCATGCTCACCTCACCTGGGCCTGAGCCTCAGTAAACAGAGACCCCACACCCTGCTATGCTCTGCTTGGGTTTTGTGAGATGTGCTCTCCTGGGCCCCCCCTGCCCTCATCGTTCTCACCAGAGTTGGGACAAGACCTGACCCATATATCTAGAGGTGAATGGAAAATCCCGTGCCACACAGCCCCATGGAGACCTTCCCCAGCTAAGTGCCTGCCAGCCACTCGCCCTGGCGTTGCACCCTTGTGCAGATCGGCACCACAAAGGGGTTGGGCCCAGCACAGCGACAGGGGCTCTGAGACCAAGCGACAGGCTGCAGAGGTGCAGGCCCCTCTCTGTGTGGTACGTGTTCTGTGAGCCCAGGGGTGAACGTAATTTCAATTGCTTACAGGCACTGTCCTATCGCAACCCCCTTGTGTGGGGCAAGGAGGTCAGAGCAGGAGGTGCGGGGGTGACATTGCAGTATGACAATACTTATGAAAAATTGTGTGGGGTGGAGGCTGGGGGGGTAGGGGTGAGGGCCGGGGTTCAGAGCAGAGGCTTGGTGTGTGGGAGGCTCAGGGCAGGGCATGGGGTGCAGGAATTAGAGGTGTGGGGGCTCAGGGCTGGGGCAGTCCAGGTCAGGGGGCTTGTGACTGGCCTGGGGCAGTCTGGTCACTGCCTCAAATGTCTCCTGTTCCTGACAAGGGAGCGGTGGCTGTGTGGGGTGTGGGGTACCCGCTGCATGCAGGCAAAGGGGCAGCACATAGCCCCCCCCGGCCTGCTGTTCCCTTCCCCTTAGGGGCCCCAGCAGTGCACGCTGCAGGGAGAGTGAGTGCCTGGGCTGCCCAGTACCCAGCTAGCCTGGTGTGAGGGGCAGCAGGGCAGTGTGTCTCCCAATGGCCGCTGTCATACGTCAGCTGTTCAGCATGGCATGGCCAGCCTCAGGAGAGTGGGAGCTCACTGGATCCCGGCTGGGAGCACCAGCCATGTCTGCACTTGGTACCTTCTCACGGTCTCTCTGCTGACCCTGGTGCACAGATCACATGTGGCTGGAAGAGCCAAGGGAGTGGCTCAGGGCAGCCGCTGGAGTTCGCACCCGGGGGGTGCGAGAGGGTTTTGTGCCTGAGCGGCTGTGTGTGCTCCCACCGGCTGCACTGAGTGCACTAGCGTGAGGGGAGCCAACAGCCCTGCCGGGAGTAGGCCCATGCTCCTGGAGGGCATGGAGTTAAGGGGGAAGGAGCATGGCACACCCCCTCCCCAGCGCTGCCTGGTCTGCTCCCGCCTTCCCAGGCAGCCCTACGAGCCCTACGAGCACTGCAGCGGTGCCCCAACGGCAATTTAAAGGGCTCAAGGCTCCGGGGCATTTACCCCATTTACACCCCCACCCTCTCATGTCATCAGGCCTGGCTAGAATGTGCCTGCCTGCCTGAAGTGGGAAACTCGCTCCCAGCTGTCCTGGAGATGTGCCCCAAGACAGCAGCAGCCCCATCTCGCTTGGCTTGGAATAACCCTCCCTGATCCATGACAGTCTCTTTTCTTCTCTCCCCAGAATGCCTGGAGCTGCATCAGAGACTCGGTAAAATCATCCCCCTTCCCATAAAAGCCCCTGGGCAAAGCCAGGAACTGTGCAGAGCCAGAGCCAGAGCCAGAAGGAGGGATGAGTGTACAGTTCAGGCCAAAATCAGAGTCACACTCAGGCCCAGGGCAGCACTCTGAGCTCCCTGCAGCAGACACGGGGTTACCTGCTCTGGAAGACAGCCAGGTGTCACCTGGCCTTCGCCAGTCCAATGCCAGATGGAGCATGAACGGGGCCACCTGCTTTTTGTAGCTGACTGGAGCAGTGCAGGCTCTTCTGGGCCGGTTCCCAGAACTTGGGAGATGAGATAGAGCCCTCATTCATGCTCACATTTCCGTGCTTTATGGCAAAGTTCAGCTCCCAGCTCTCAGCTCCAATCATCTGCCTTTCCGTCCCCTAATTAAACCTGTAGTGTTCAGCTTTGATGTCCCAAAAGGACAGTTAGTAACACAGAGAAGGACTTCCCCATAGACGGAAGGGTTGAGAATGTCAGAGCTGTATCGGGATCCGGACCCACCTCTTCCATCGAGGTTAGATGCTTTACACGTCCCAGGGCTCTTGTGGGTTTGTGGCTTTACTAAAAGACAGTCTGGTGCATATCAGTGCTGCTGGCTCCTGCGGCAAGAAGTATGGCTGTGGGTGTATGTAACGAACCTCCGTAGTTATGGGCCACGCAGCACCTGTCTCTGGGTCTAAATCTTTTTTCTTCCCTATTTCAGAAGCTGAAAGGAAAGCCTTTGATACAGGTACGTGGTGAGGTACCCTAGTTACCATGTGTCTGAGCTTTTACATTTTACCAAGCTAGAAAAATCCCCTGTATAATGTATGGTTTTGAGTCTTCTTCATGATTGTCATTTCCACTCCTGGAAAGTAAAACACTGCAGAGTTTGCAGCTCAGATTTCAGACTCCACCTTAACAATGGAGAGTGAATTTAATGCATGTGGAATGGAGGGACTCATGTTATGTCTACACCACCTGACAATTCAGATTATGGGATTATGACTAGCAATGGACACAAATGGCTCATGCCTCCATCCAATAACCAGGCATATTCACACACCGTCCCTGGTGCTTCTGAGAGGCAAGGCTTCCCCGCTCACAAGCCCAGAGTCTGAGTGTAGGAAAAAAGAAACTCTTAATGAAAGGGAAGTAACTTGGCATTACTTTGGGAAAACACCACAAAGGGGGTTTGTAAACATAGACCGGGAGTAAAAGTCCCTCCCCAAGTAGCTTGGACAGTGTTCTTTTCCTCCCAGGGTCTTAAGTTCAGCAACCTAACTGTCCCTCAGGCCTTGGATTTAGGATGTGAGTTTTGCGGTGGGACTGGAGACCAGGGCTTTGGGGTGCGGGAGGGTGCTCAGGTCTAGGACAGAGGGTTCTGGGATGGGGTACAGACTGTGGAGAGGGAGAGTTTGATCACAGAAGAAGACTCCAGACTGGGGCAGGGGAATTGCGTGAGTTCCTACTGGGCACATGTATTGAAGCTCTGCTGAGCCCTACTGGGCCCATCCACAGCTCCCTTGGGCCCTCTCAGAGATCCGGAGAGATGCGGGGCACTTCCAGCTTTTGAAGCCCCTAGCCAGAGTAAAAATAAAAAAGGACGACACATGAAAAGGTCGGGGTAGCAGGGACAGTGTCTAAGGGCGGCCACTTACATACATACCTTAGGACCGAGGTGGGTTTGTACTTGGGCTGCTAGTTGAGGCTCCTGCCCTCACTGCTTTTAGAGGAGCAGCACCGGCTTCTGTCTGTCTACCCAAACTAGGAAGCTCACTCCCAGCTGCAGCATAAATGAACCTGTAAAACCAACGGACCTGTGACCTGAAGGACTAAAGCCATGTGCTCTACTACGTGAGCTAAAAGCCAGCTGGTGCTCACCGCAGGCTGCAGAGCAGAGACTTCACTGTCCCTTGCCAGTGGTCTCAGCCCCCCTGGGGTTACGTACCCAAAATTTAGAAAAGCCCCTTGTGACTGTGCTTGGAATGACCTAGGCTGAACCCATGATCGTCTCCTTTTCTTCTCTCCCCAGAGTGCCAGAGGCTGCGTGAGATAATTGGTAAGTTCAGTCACCTCTACTTTAGATCTTCTAGGTAGAGGCTGCCAACCACACATGGTACTGAGCAAATCCAGAAGCACCAACATAACAGGGCTGAGTGTAGAGTTGGGGTGGAAATCAGAGTCATATTAGAGTTACCCCAGTCCCAGGGCAGCACTGGGAGCTCTCTGCAGCAGGCACAGGCTTGCCTGCTCTCCTGTCTGGATAGGCACACAGGGGTCCCCTGGCCTTTGTTAATCACTTTGCTCTGATGCAGGGCAAGGAGCCAGCCACTTTCTGTAGTTGATGGCTGGAGAGCTGGCTCTTCTGGGCCCTGGTCCAGAACATGGATCACATTTCCATGCTTTGCTGACAAGGCCAGATCCCAGATGTGAGTTCACTCATTAGCACCTGAAGTGCATAGCTTTGATTCTCCAATGGGCTGCAGGGCTGCTAGCAACAGACACAAGGAATTCCCCATAGATGAAATGGCTGAGAATGTCAGAGCTGTATTATGACCCAGACTCACCTGTTCCATAAAGCTTAAATGCTCTGCAGATCCCGGAGCTCCTGCATATTTGTACCTATCTCAAGCTGCCATCTCCACTGCTATGAAAGTTGCTGTTTCTTGGGGCTGGGAATGTGGCTGTGGGTGTCTGTAACTCACCTCAGTCATTATGGGCAGCAAAGCAGCACAGAGGACATCTCTTTGTCTAATTGTTTTCATCATTTCAGAGTCTCATGAGAAAAAGGAGGAGGAGGAGGAGAAACAGAAAGAGGAGGAGAAGAAAAAGAAGGAGGAGGAGAAGCCGAAGAAGGAGGAGGAGAAGAAGAAGGAGGAGGAGGAGGAGAAAAAGAAGGAGGAAAAGAAGAAGAAGAACGAGAAGGAGAAGAAGAAATAGTTCTTGTGTTAGTGTCCCTGCGGGTGCTCCATGGATGAGAGATTTCTCATAGCAATGTCTGTTCAGCCCACACCCGCATGCCAGTGACCCTCATGCTCTGTTAGCACTCTGTGGGCAAACCACCATCTGTTCCTTCTCTGCCGCGAAGCTCTCAAAATGAAAGGGACAGAGGATGGACTGTGGAGCACCCGTAGGAACACGACTCGAAGAACCAGTCACAGCAGAGGGTGAGTGACCCATTTTTTTCTCTTGGAATTCTCTTGGATCATCCCTAGTAAATGTGTGTCTGGTCTTTCGCGCTGCTGTGGCAGGGGAAAATCAGTGCGTGTGTTGTGTGTGGACATCTATCACCTTCATGATCACCCCATCCCAGGAAGCAAATGCTGCAAAGTCTGCAGCTGAGGTGTCAGTTTCATCCTAAGCAGCAGACAGTGACGATCGTGCGTAGGAATAGCAGGACTTAGGGCTGGTCCAACTTCCTCCACACAGTTCTGGGGATCTATCAGAATTCTGGCTTGAAAATTCATTACTGCCCAGTGTTGGGCTCCCTGCATGCACCCAGCTCTGCTGGGACCTCTCAGTGTCCATCTGCAGCCTCCCAATGGTCCAGCCTTGTGTTCTCCAGGCCTCTGCAGTGTCCTCACGTCTCTCTGTGAGATACCTGTTCTGCCGTGATACTCCCTTCCCTCGTTCCCTACAGTGCCTGGAGCTGGGGCAGCCGGGGCAGGGCTAGCCCCAGGGGCAATTTGTGGGTTCTCTGTTGCAGGGCCGATCTGGGACCCTGTCTTTGTTCATTAGTAAACATTTTATCCAACAGATGCTGTCAGTTCTGAGATTGGCTCATTAGGTATGTCTGCACTGCAGCTGGGAGCCAGCTTAATGGGTAAAATAACAAACACACACACATCTAACAAAATTATTCTGTCCTGGGATGGTAAAAAATAGAAGGAACTTTGATGGGGTCCCCATCTGACCAGTGGCTGAAGGGTTTACTTTGGTTTCTCTCTCCAGGTTCTGGCACTCAGAGCCAGGTTGGAAACACGCTGAACTAACCACATCTGAGGTTTTCAGAAGAGTCCAACATGTACTCCCAAACCCCCATGTCTGAATCCCATCCCGCCAAACCCTCCTGAGCGGCACAGGGAATTGTGAGAAGAACGCACAGAACTTGACTGCGGAGGGGATCTCTGGGCTGACTCTTGTTCCATGGAAATGAGGGCCAGAAAATATGACATGGGAATCAGATCCCAAACACCATCCCTTGGTAAAGAACCTTTCCTCACCGGAAAACAGCAGCGATTCATGACCACGCTTTGACACACTCACATCAGAGAGCACTGATTGGAGGGAACTGCCTTCACGTGACTTATATCCAGGGAATTCCATACACGTCAGTTGGGCAATGCACAGAAGGGTCTCGCACTAGCACTGATTTACTGCCATGTCAGACACACACACACTGCTCTTGCGAGCTTCAGGCTGTGAGACAGAGTGACCGGTTTGGGCCTTCCATGTGTCAGATTGTGTTTTAATAGCCTCACACTGAGCAGCACCCCAAGGGCTGAGCCCACTCCCACTCAGCCTCCCATGGACTCTCACAAGGCTGGCTTAGCTCAGACGGAGCAGAGACAATGCTGCAGAAGCTTCTCATGAAACAAGGAGATGGGGAAATTCAGAAGCTGTGGGAAATTGTAACAAAAAGGCCGAGGTGCAGGCCTGGTATTTGCTGTTTCCCCTAAAGCCCCAGCTCCAGGACTCCCGGGATTGGGGAAGAATGTCAGCTTTGGTTTAAAACAAATAAAATGTAAGTTTGTATTGTGATGTGGGGCTGTGCAGTGACACCAATGTTCCGTGGGCCGTGTTGGGCTCTACTGCTGGGGGTGCTGCATTTAAACCCTAGGGCCTGACAGTCAGTTTTTTCCAGGTCATGCTGGGACCCAGCAGCAAACATGGGGATGGGGAACAATACAGCAGAGTCACAGCTCGCAGGACCCGCTCTCCTCTCCCATCTTGTGAGCAGCAGCCGGTCTCTAGCTGGTCCTGCCACACCTGACTCCATCTGTATTCCCTGCAGGGCAGGAGAAACACAAACAGCCCCTGTGCACTGGCTTCCAGGCCCAGCAGGGACCATTAGCTCAGCCAGTCTGACTTCTGTACTGCCCAGGGGTTCCCCAGCCCCCCACCCTAAGCCAGCAGCTCATATGGGACCAAAGCCTCTCCCAGGAAGGGCTCCAGTCTGGCTCTGTGACCATCAGGTAATGGAGAATTCTCCCTACCCAGGATGGTTTGTCCCAGTGGTTAATCAGCTGCCTGGCTAGAAATGAACCCCTTAGCTCTCACTGGGCCTTGTCTAACATCAGCTGGGACTGGGTTCCCCTGCCCAACCTGTTCCCCGCATTGGAGGAGGGAAGGGTGTGATGGGGTGAGTGTGCAAGAGGTGCGAAATGGCTGAATCCCCCCAAGTCACTGGCGCCCTGAGCTGTAATGTAGCATTGTCGGCCCTAGAGCGCAGAGCCCATCGCCAAGGGGGCTGTACAGGTGGCACCCACCTGCCCCAAGTGCTCCCATAAGGGAGCAGCAGAGGGGGTGGAGCCCAGCTCTCCTAGTGCCTGGGGACTGGACAGCACCACCTCCCCAGAGTCCTCAGCCTGTGGCCCCGACGGAACAGCTGAGAACTCCTCAGGTGGCACGTGGCCACAGCTGTCATCCTGATGGTGATTGCCCAGTGCCCAGGTGGGGCCCAGCTCACACATCAGGGCAGGCAGCTTGGGGGCTGCCTGGCCCCACTCTGCATGGAGAAGGAGCTATCCTTTCTCCACTGCTCCAGGTCCTTCAGCACCTGGGCTGGATTCAGGACCCCAGCAATACAGATGGGCACCTCATGTGACTGACAAAGGGCCCAAGGGAATTATGCACCTAACTCTCATTGGCTACCAATGGGAAGCGGGCACCAGGAGCTCTAGGTGCTGCCTGCAGCACTAAGTGCCTAAATACCTTTGTCACACTCGCTTGTCATGCAAAGAGAGGCAATGCGGCCTATTGGGCATAGCTCTGACCTGGCAATCAGGAGTCCTGGCTTCTGGCTCTGGCCTTCCTGAGGGCTGTTGGGCCAGTGACACTTACCCTTCCCTGTGACTCAGTTTCCCTATCTGTTCCCTTCCAGTGTACCGTGAGTGATTAATGTTAATGTTGGTGTGGTTAATGTTGAACTCTCTGGCCAGGCTAGTGTTGACCTGGGTGGGTTTGGCCGAGTGTTCTGTTACTAAATCAGGAGATGCACGTGACGTGGGTTTGAGTCTCAGTCGTCGGACACTAAATACAGATGCTGTGGCTGGGGGCGTGTATGTGACAGGAAACAGGGAGCAGCGACAATCAGACCTGAGGAGAGGACGGGACCGAGCAGAGAGGGACAGCAGCAGCCCTGCTGCCTCAGCCATGGGGCCGTGAGGGGGACTCAGAGCAGCAGCAGTATCTGAGTTCACGCCTCAGCCCTCAGATTGGAGGGGACCCCGAGCAGGGACAAGGACCTTTTCTGCGGAGCCCTGAGGGAGCAGGTTGGAGCAGCGAGGGACTGTGGATTGTCCCCCACCTGAATCCACCTGGAGCAGCCGTCACGCGTCCATTTCCAGCGCTCTTTGTTCCCGTCCCTGCTCCAATGCTCCTTTCCCTGTGCCTCTTGCTGCCCGGTGAGTAGGTGGGAATCCAGCCCTTATACCGAGTGGGTGGATAGGAAACAGGCCCTGAGAGTTGGCAGATCCCGTCTAGCAGAGAGGGCTGTGCTGTGGCATTGTTGGAGGGCGTGGGACTGTTCCAACCCAGTACCGGGCCAGCAGTCGGCCCAGGCTGGGGTTACAGTCACAGTTTCAGTCTGACCCCCTGTACAGCCCAGAGCAGAGAACATCCCTCAGCCTCTGCCGCTGAGACCATTAGCTTGTGTTTGACTAAAGCACCCCCTGAAAGCCAGTGTCAGCCTCACCAAGGCCGTAGGCTGAGGGAAATCCCCTCACTGCTTCTGCTCCCTCATTACACAGCCCAGGGTGCATCAGCCCTGCAGTGCCCTGAGCGATCAGGTCATGTTACTTGTTTCCTGGGGGGCCTCACATCCTTCCCAGATCCCTGCTGTCCCACCCCAGGCTGTAAGGCGGCTGGCGTTCCATGCTGGGAGCTGTGACCTGGCACTTGGCTGGATTCAAACCCCTGGTGTCTCTCTGGCCCAGATCCCCACATCAGGGTCGTGGAGTCAGGCCTGGCTGGGCTCTGAGGCTCATGGGGTGTCAGCTCAGCCCTTCTCCCTGCTCGGAGTCTCCCCCAGCCTCTGAGAGCCTAGGTGTGAACTGAGACACTGTCCCTGCTCTGAGTCCCTCTCAAGGCCATTTGGCTGAGGGAGCAGCGATGCCACAGACCCCCCCTGCTCTGCCCCATTTTTGCCACACACCCGATCATCAACACTCCCCCTTTCCTGTCCCAGACATGCCCCCAGCCACAGCATCCTGGTGGGACGGGATGGGCAGGGCAGGAACCGGGGCATGTGCTCATGCGGGGAACAGACTCCCTCCGATATTCGAGACGTCTGACAGGAGGGGAGGTTTCAGGAGGGTGCTGATCACACGTCACCTTTCTGTTCCCAGCGCTGAGCCCCAGCAGCCAGGAGATTTGCTCAGCTCCCGGTGAGTCTGTGCGTTCATCCTGCTGTACCCAACCTACCCAGGTCCCTTACCCCTCCCGCTCCAGGGTGTCCACCCACCCCATTTGGGCCACACACTGCTCAGTGTCATGCCAGCAGGGATCTGACCCCTCTGCTGTGATGTTCTTGGCCCATTTCTCACTGGGGGTCACTGGACTTGGGAAAGAGCAAAAGCCACAGCTCTGACCCCAAGGGATTTCCCTTCCCCCAGCACTGGCGCCCAGCCCTTTGCCTCTCTCCGACCCATACTGCCCCACTGTGCCAATCGGGTGCCTGCAGTAGTCGAGAGCTGCAGCTACCCCATGTAGCAAAGCTTCCAGTCACCAGAAAGAGCTTGTCAGCTCAGAACCTCCATATAAGACATGGCACAGACTCACCTGCCTTTTACCTACTACTCCAGTGACAGCTCTGGGCACCATCAACACCTCCCTGACAGCTCTGACTCATTCCCCTTCTCAGGCACTCACCCTGCCCCCACCCTGTACCTGAGCCAGACGTTTGCCCAGCGGGGGGACTCGGTGCGGATCAAGTGCTTCATGTTCTCCCAGTTCTCGGCCAGCCGCGTTGTGTTCTGCCAGGACAGAGAGGAAATTTCCTCCCAAAAGGGCTTGGAGGAGAAGGCCACCTATGACTATGACCATGTGGTGTCCAGGAACAGCTCTGGGAATTTCACCTGCGGGTATGAGATCAAGGACAGTGACAACCAGGTGATCAAATCCCAGCTCAGTCCCACTCACAGCATCAACATCATTGGTAAGGCGCGCGCGCATGTGTGTGTGTGTCATCTTCTCCCAGGCTTGCCCGGCAACTCAGCATCATAGGAAGAGGTGGGGAGGGGTTAACAGCAGAGTGAGAACATCAAGTGAATGAACCACCATCACCCCCTCCAAAAATCCAAATACTTAAATTCATCAATTTTCAAAATCCAAAACCCAACATTTCTAATAAAACCTTTCTTCAAAGTTTGCCACGGGAACCACTCCCAACCTACCTCACGTTTCACCCAACTCAGCTCAGAACACCCAGCAGCTGGGTGATGGGACCATCATAGAAATGTCAAGATGTCCTCAAGTCCAGCGCTGGACACTAAGGCAGGACACAAGAAATCTAGATTGTCCCTAATGGGGAGTGTTTCCACTGTCTCAATAACCTTTGACAACGGGGATTCCAGACCCTGTCTTGGACTTTAATTTCCCTTATCATTGGAAAACTTTTCCCATTTTCTGACCTAACCCCCTCTTGCTGTAGCTTAGTCCCATTAATTCCAGCCCAACCTTCCGTGGGCACTCAGAACAATGGATCACTGTCCTCTTTGTAACACCCCTGAGCATATTCAGAGACTGTTACCGAGTTTCCGCCTTGGTAGCTTCTTTTCTCAGGCCCATTGTTTTCAACCTTCTCGCCCAGGACAGATTTCCTAAACCTTTGATCCATTTTGTTTCTCTTCTTTGGACTCTCTCCAAACTTTCACAACTTTGCTAAAAGTGTCACACGGAGAACTGGCCCCTGTGCTGCAGCTGAGGCCTCACCACTGCAGAACAGTGACCACCCATGTCTTACGTACAATCACGCTGCTGACTCAAATTCAGTTTGTAGTGGTGCTGTAGCCCACTCCAGCAGGGAGAGGGTTACAGACAAACCAGAAGAACCTTGCACAATCCTGCCAATTAGAGTGGAGAGCAGTCAGCTAATCAGGGCCACTCTGGAGCCTATGAAAGGCGGCAAGGGCTGAGCAAGAAATTGCTCATGCCCTAGCTGTAGAGCAAGGGGGACCTGGCCGCCTAGGCAGGTACAGAGAGTACCAGAGACAAAACATGCTGGAGAAGGGCAGGCAGAAGTGGAGGGCTTTGGCCTGACCAGACTCAATTCAGCCCCCAGTCTGGAAGCCAGATACAGGGGCCTGAGAGGTTCATGGGCCTCAGCGGAAGCAGCCAGGGCAGGAGAGGGCAGCTGGTCCACACCTTCTTGCCAGCGATGAGAGGCCATTTCAGGCACAGTGTGCCCCTGGATAGGGCCTAAACGAGGACTGGCGGTGGGCCACTAAGGCAAGGGGCATATAAGGGGTTGAGGTCCCCTGGGAGGGGAGGATCCCAGGGTGTCCGGCACTGCCACAGGATAGTACCATGAGAAAAGGGTGCTGTGGGCTGGAAGAGATGCCAGGACTGAGTTGTGCCAAAGACAGGTAAAAGAGTGAGACGCTGGTCAATGGGGGCAGTCTGAGGCTGGATGAGGTAATTCCCAAGGTGACCAGAAGAAGGTGAGTTGGCCCAGCTATAGTGATCCACTTTAAGCCCTGGTCCCTTTCAGCAGCATGGCCCCCAGCCAGTTATTGCGTGTGGTTAGATGTGATGGGACAGCGTATGAGCCGGGGTGGGGCTATCATAGAATCCTAGGGCTGGAAGGGATCTCAGGAGGTCATCTAGTCCAGCCCCCTGCTTGAAGCAGGATCAACCCCAACTAAGTCACCCTAGCCAGGACCTTGTCAAGCCAGGACTTAAAAACCTCTAGGGATGGAGATTCCACCACCTCTCTGGGCAACGCATTCCAGTGCTTCACCACCCTCCTGGGGAAGTAGTTTTTCCTCATATCCAACCAACACCTCTCCCTCTGTAACTTCAGACCATTGCTCCGTGTTCTGCCATCTGTCACCACTGAGAACAATTTCTCTCCATCCTCTTTAGAGGTAAGGCTGTCCGGTCTATAGTTCCCTGGGTTGTCCTTCTTTCCCTTTTCAAAGATGGGCTATGCCCTGCTCTGATCTCTTGTGTATTTTTTGCTTAGGTGATGACTCCAGCAGTGGCAGAGCTGAAAGCTCCTCCTCCCCAGGTAAATGCTTCTGAAGTGTTTATTACTTCTGGGGTTTCTGTTTAGGGAAGAGTACGTCTCCAGCCTGAGTGTGGTTGCGGTAATGATGCACGTAGAGGAAACAACACGATGCAGCAGGGAGACAGGCTCGTTCAATACAGCCCATTCTCCCTGCAGCTCTGCCAGGTTTTATCCAGCTGTGTGGAGCTGGGCAACTTCTTTACATGGCAGGAAAATGGTTCTTTCAAAGGGAGAATCCCAACTCCTGCTGAAGGGCAGGTGTTTTATCTGCAGTTCCCTGAACCCCCTCCGCTAACCTGGCAGTCAGTAATTTCCTCCTTCTCCACTCAGTGTGTTTGTTGTTCAGGCAGCTGGTGCTTACTGCCAGAGCATCACCCCTGTGCTCACAGGTTCTTTCTGTCCATGTAATTAATTCTTTACGCTCTGCTCCAATCCTGGCACACAGGCGTCACATGCAGCATGCGAGCAAACCCCTCCTTCAGGAATCTTTGCTCCCTGCTAGTGCCTGGTTCCCAGGAAGCAACCAAACCCCCAGAACTGACCTTAGCAGAGCCCCACTATAGCTCTTTGCCCAGCGGTCTCCAAAACATCTTCGTCAGGAAACCTATCCCCAGCCAGGGTGCTTGCACTAGACTCATGGCAAGGAAAAGATGGAGTCAGACTTTGTGTGACCGTGCCACCTAATGACTTCTGTCAGAGTGATGCAAGTGATGCTTGTGCCTGCAGTGAGGGAACAGCATTTCTGTCCCACAAGCAAACCTTTCAACCTGAATCAGGATGAAAAAGTAAAAAATTCTGAATTTTCGTGAACCAGAAATGCAGCAACAGTCAAGTGATTTTGTTGAAAAGTTTTAATTTTGAAGGAACAGCATTCCCTGCAGAACACTGCTGCACTGGGTATGCGTAGACCAGGTCTGCACACATCTCCACATGCTCTTAGGAAAGCTCTCAAGTCTATGGTTCAGTCCAACCCTATCCAAGAGAGAGCTTAGATATGCACTTCACTTAAACCACCTGCTAAAAGTTCCATGGATGGAACAAAAATAGCTGTTTGATGCAGTTTTGTATCTGGGCTCTGTCCTGAATGGGAGGTTTCCTGCCTTGAAGAGCTCACCCTCTGAGTTGTGGGGAAATCCAGGTTTATTTCTGGGAAAAAAATGATGAATAAAACTCTTTCATTCAAAACTTGTAATGGAAAATATCAGTGTGTTGATGAAAAAATATTCAAGGAGAACAAACATTTTTCTTTTGACTTATTTTGGCTTGACCGTTTCCCTATTCAGAACAAAAATGAAACAAAATGTCCATTGGAAACACAGTTTGGCTTTGTTTTCTTTCCATCCCGCACAGAGGGATGTTTTCCTTCATTTCTGCATTTGGAAAACGAAAGTGAAACAAAACTGTCCATGCAAAACAAAAGAAGAAGGCATCTCTCATTTCCAAATTACTTTTGTGGCAAGACAAAGAAGGTCCTGGCACATGAACTGTTTGAGGGGAAATTTAAATTTTAGTTCAACTGATAAAAACAAAAAAGCAGTCCAGTAGCACTTTAAAGACTAACAAAATAATTTATTAGGTGGTGAGCTTTCGTGGGACAGACCCATTTCTTCAGACCATAGCCAGACCAGAACAGACTCAATATTCAAGGCATAGAGAACCAAAACAGTAATCAAAGTTGACAAATCAGAAAAAAAAAATTATCAAGGTGAGCAAATCAGAGAGCAGGGGGGGGGCAAGAATTAGATGAAACTAAATATGCCAAAGAGCCCCTATAATGTCCCAGAAAATTTGCATTTTTTAATAATTTTTTTTTAATATTTTGTTTCTCATTTGTCAACTTTGATTACTGTTTTGGTTCTCTATGCCTTAAATATTGCGTCTGTTCTGGTCTGGCTATGGTCTGAAGAAGAGGGTCTGTCCCACAAAAGCTCATCACCTAATAAATTATTCTGTTAGTCTTGAAAGTGCTACTTGACTGCTTTTTTGTTTTGATACTACATAGACTAACACGGCTCCTTCTCTGTTACTAGTTAAACTGAGTATGGATTAAAAAAATTAAAAAAAAACTTTTACAAATAATTAGTTTTGAAATTTCAACAAACTTTACTTCCAAAGAACAGCCAATAACATCACTCTGCAGGTAACTGGGGGTGGGGCTGGTCTTCCAGGAACGTTCATGGGCATATGCGGGATCACTATCTATAAGACTCAGCTAGCTCCAGCCAGTGGCTGCTTGGAGAGGCCATTCAGAGCGAGGTTCTTTCCTAGGGCTGGATCTAACGCTCCTGTTGGGAATTACAATCCCTGCCCTCCTGGTTCTGGCTGCAGCGCTGCTTCTGCTGGGAAAGAAAGGTGGGTGTGAGCGTGAGGCCAAGCCATGTTAGCAAATGCACAGACGGGCATGGCAGAGACACCCCTCCGAGATCCCCTGTCCCCAGTGTGTTTGGGATGAGGGGAGAGATGAGCAAAGACACAATGAAACTGTATTTTGGGGAGGCTGGCTGGGGGCAAAGATCAAGGAGGTGATGAAAGGGATTATCATTTGAATTACAGGAGCACCCTGGAGCCCCAGTCAGGGATCAGAGCTCCACTGTGCTAGGTGCTATGTATTTGGTATTATATATGTTACAGTAAAATCCTGGACAGCCAATCAGGGATCAGATCCCTCTGCAACTATCTATGCGGTGTGCCAGGTGCAATCTAGGACTCAGCCAGGGATGTCTACACAGGTAGAATATCAACATGCAGGTAACTAAGGCTTCAGGTCAGGAAGGGCCTTATGCCTGTACCCATGTGTAAGACCTTTCCTGAATCAGGACCTCACAACTTGGAAAACAGAGCTCTGGGCGCAACCTTTCCTCACACACAGCCCCCAGCCTCGATTCACCCAACCACCTTGAGACTCTATGGTTCTGAGTGATTGGATTAAAGCTCATGGGGTGTCCAACCAGCCACCAGTGTGGAGGTCTTTGTGTTTGCCTGTAAAATGTGATCTCAGAGGGGGTCTCTAGGGTCATGTCTTCAGGCTTTTCTCACCTTACACAAGGGCTATATTTTTTATTTTTTCAAGAAAACCAGGATTCTCACTGAACCCCCTGACTGTCAGCCCTGGGGCTTAAGTACAACAGGAAATGGCTGGAGAGTGGTAGTTATAGCATCAGATATGGCCACTTGACTCCCCGGGCAAGTCAGTGGGGCTGGTGCAGGCAAGACCTGGGCTACAAGGATGGGGAAACTATGTCAGTACAATGAGGGATAGGCGCCATGTCACTCAGTTTCTGTCTCTGCCTGCCCATGAGGAGACGTGTCCACATCTCTGATCACTCTGTCTCACTGCTTCCAGCTGTCTCTGCACCAAGGAATCAAAGGTAGGACAAAATTATTCCCTCCCCTTTCTCATTTCCATTCTGGGTCCTGTCTCTTTCCCTCATGGAAGTACTGGTGAATCCTCCCAGAGGAGTTCAGCTCACCTGGTTGTGGTGGGGGGAATGGGTGGTGTCTGGTCTCTTTGTTCTGAAGGAGTGCTTGAAAAGCCCAGGACAGGATGAACTGCCTGGTTGGGGTCAGATCAGGGATTTATGAAGAGACGCTTTAAGAAAGGGATCAGAGGGGGAGCTGAGTTAGTCTGTTTCTTCAAAAACAACAAGAAGTCCTGTGGCACCTTATAGACTAACAGATATTTTGGAGCATACACTTTCGTGGCAAAGACCCACTTCGTGAGATGATGAGTGGGGGTTCCAGAGGAGGGTCTAAAGTTATAGGCTCATGAAAAGGAGGGAGCCCCAGTCAAGAGGTAGGCCAAAAGCAGTTTCTCCTCTCTTGGGGTGCATCTACACTTGCATTCCTCTTTTGAAAGAGGTATGCAAATGAGGTACACCAAAATGCAAATGAAGTATAAATTTGCATATTTGGCACCTCAATCGCATATTCTGATTTCGAAAGAGCTTATTTCGAAAGAAGAAAGCCAGAGTGGATGCTGCTCTTTCGAAGATGGGGTTTACTTTCGAAAGAGCAGCGTCTACAGTGACTTTCTTCTTTCAAAAGAAGCTCGTTTGAAATTAGAATATGCAAATGAAGTGCCAAATAGGCAAATGAGATGTCAAATATGCAAATTTGCACCTAAATTGCATACCTCTTTCAAAAGAGGAATGCAAGTGTAGACGCACCCCTGATGTTCACATATTCAAACGAGCTACTGATAATGGGCCCCATCCTCCCTGACTAAACTGACCTTGTCAACTCTGGCCCTCCTCTTGACTGGGGCTCCCTCCTTATCCTGAGCCTACAAATTTAGACCCTCCTCTGGAACCCCCACTCATGCATCTGACAAAGTGGGTCTTTGCCCACGAAAGCTTATGCTCCAAAATGTCTGTTAGTCCATTAGGTGCCACAGGACTTCTTGTTGTTTTTAAGAAAGGGGTATGTCACTGTGGTGTGTTCCCATTGAATTCACCAGCTGCGGATTGGGTGTGTTTGAAAATTGTCCCAGGGATCTGAAAAAATAACCGTGATCCTGCTTTACCCTCAGAGGGTGTCCAGGTTGGCCAAACACAAAGCGGCACTGGCTGTCCCAGCCAGTTCCCTAGAGCCAGGTCTGTTCTGGGGCAGGGCTGGCTGTGGTAGGTAACGCCCAGCTGCTGTAGTGCCAGGCTTGGGGTGTTCAAACATGGACTTGCCCTGAAACACCCACAGTGGGTTCCCTCAAAGCAGCCATGATGTCAGTGCAGGTCTGTGTGAAGAGTGGCCACAGTGCTCTCGCCTACTCTGCTCGGGAGAGCAGAGCTTAAAGGGAAGCCTGTAGTGATTTACAAAGTGCTGCTGGCACCCTGTCTGCCCCCCACCCTGTCAATCAGTTTTCTGCCTGAACATTTAATTTTGGTTAAAGTATGTTTATGAAAAAAAAAAACGCTATTGAAAAAATGCCACCCAGTTGTGAACAATGACCATGTTCTCTTCAGCTTCTCTCAAGCTGTCAGGGATCGCGTCCTCCCAATCTTAGCTCCGTGCTGACCTAGTGGAGTTTTGTGTGGTTGGTTGTTGGGCTATTTTGCTGAAGCAGAACAGGATGTTTAAGTCTCACCTTTATGGACCTTACTTCTATAAATGGGGAAGCCACCATGTTCCCTGCCCCCCAGAACGAGGGCTGGCTGCCTTTCCAGAGAGCATGAGCTGAATCTTGAGGTACAGTCCTAGCTGGAGAACCAGTGCTGGGAAGAAATCCACACAGAGCTGGATCTCTGAGAACAGGTCACCCATGTAAGAGAGAGCACACAGCACCACTGACACTCTGTCCTTATTACTTCCCACAGGAAACAAGTCCGGCATGATATTAGCAATGTTCCTGAAGATTGTTTTCAGTGTAAGAGCTTTTGGAGTTAACTGGGGTCATCTGCACATGAGGGAGAAATGTGGGGGTCGAAGGCAAATGAATTAATTGGTATGGGATGGACAGATCACAGATCAGACTGTTTGGCCAAGAGTTACAAAAACAAATTGCTTGTGATCAAAGTAAATTATGTGAAAATGTTCCTGGGGTCCCAGGCAGTGACCCTTGTAAGATGAAGGCTTTTGTGGCCACTCAGAAAAGAGTCATGTGCCACCTGGCTGATTTGCTGAAGTTTTCTGCTGAAAGAGCTGCTGTTGTGACAAAATGGCTCCATCAAAAAGCCAGACAGACCATTTCCACTGCATGTCTTCAATGGCCATCTTAACACCTTCTGTTATGATACTGCCTTGCGCTTCTGCTCAGGATCAGGCTCCATGGTGCTCAGTGCTGCCCAGAGAGGACCCTGGCCCTGCCTGGGGGTAGACACAGGCTCTGTGGTTATAATTTATGCTCAAGAAGGTACCTTCCCCTAAAGACATTCACACCCAAGTGACAAACCTTAACTGTCATTCTGTCTCCAGGTTCCTCAGTGGATTGCCTGGAAAGGTCCGAGGTGAGTCACAGCTTTTTTATTCAGGACAAAGTGAAGTGGTAGCAAAAAATGATGGGTTTGCCTGTTCCAGCACAATGGAGAACTCTGGGCTTGGAACACGGATTTACTCAGCGTTCCCAGGCTTCAGATCGTGTCTGTTATCTGGTCTCTCAGCTGCTGCCCCAGATCTCCACCCACAAGCTGACAGCTGCCTCCCACAGCTGCTGCTAACATGGCCCTGTTTCTCATGGATGCACACACACAACCAGAGTGATCCAGTGAATATGGACATTCCATTGCCATGTCAAATGCCTGGAACAAAGAACATAAATGATCTCAGAGAGATGGAGTCTTGTTCGATTTGAAGAGATTGCCCAAGTGTTGCTCTAGCTACTCTTATATAGGTCTATGTCTACACTAGAAGCATCTGTCTACGGAAGTTACTGTTGGGAAAGATGTTCTGACAAAACTTCAGTTGACAAATAGTGTCTACACATAAAACCAGATGAATCTTTTGGTCAGCTCAGTTGACAAAAGGGCCCTCCAGAGTGTCTACGCAGCTCTTTGGTCAACAGGACACATTTTATGTGTAGATGCTCTCAGTTTTATCAACCAAACCTCAATTTTGTCTATAAAACTCTAGTGTAGACATAGACATAGTAAGGCTTTTCATCCATTTCCCCGGAACAGGATAGGACAGACAGAGGTATCCGTGGCTCATGTGAATTCACACGTGGGTTAAATGCTATTAAAATTAAACCTACAGCTCTCCTTTAGATGCCAGCAGTTAGCCAATACTTGGAGTTTCAGGGCTGCTCTATCAAGAAGAAATAGCGGTGCCAGAGAGGGGTAGGTGTGTCAAAGCAACCCCATTTATTGCAGTGACGTTACAAAGGGCTGTTTCGCAGAACACAACAGGAACCAAACAGGGGGCAGTATCTTTGATTCCACCTCCACACCTCTTCCCAGCCAACACGCTGCCCAAAAGCTCTCCCTCAGCTTTTTCTTAAGGTCCAGTTCCATGTGCTGCTTTGGCTGTGTCTGGCTTTCCTGAAGCTTTCTGTGGTTGTTTCTATTGCTCATGTCACACCTGCAGACACGGAGCTGCCATCAAACCGACTCCTGCCCTGCATTTGTTAGCAGACCCTGACAAACATGGCCCTGGCATGCCAAGGTTTGCCTGCGGTCCAGCCCATGGGTGGTGGCTGCCCATTGGTTTTGCAGAAATTAAACAAAGGGGCATTTAAAGGGTCCCTTATTTAGCTTGACTGGCAGGTGCTTACCACAGCCACCAAATTTAGTAATGTGCCCCGACTGCCCATAGATCAGAGACACACTGGTTGGGACCTGCTAAATCTCCATCATAACAAGATTATAAATAAGTGCAAATAAACCTTTATAGATGTCACTTTTAACGGTAGTGATTAAAACATGGAACTAGATGGGAAAATGACACTGCTTGCAGCACAGAAGAATCCTCACTTCAGATAACAATATCCATGGCTGGGAGACCCCAGCACTACGTTCATGGGGCAGCTGGCTCAGAAAGAGGATGAAGGGCTCTGCAAAACTGACAGGTATCAGGGCTAAGCCCAGTTCTCCTAACTATGGAGCAAGAAAGGGCCAGACCAAGGCTCAGGGAGGGGGGAATCTACGCTGCCTTCCAGGGGTCACGGTAGGAAGTGGGGCTGTTGGTGTTTCCCAGACTAGATGCTCAGAGAACTGCTCCTGTTGTACGTACAGCAGTGCTGTCAAAGGGTATTTTCTGTCTTCATTTCTCTGGCCTTAGGCTGGCCGAGCAGACAGGGAACATTACTGTGTTTTACCTTAACGCATCAGTGGCCCGCAGGGAGAAGAGACGGTGACGTATGCGAATGTCACTCTGGAGCTGGACAGATAACGTTAATATTCCAGTTGCTGAAACGCCGGGCTCATCAGTGTGCAGCCACATCACGGAACCTCCCAAAGTCAAGGGAAACCGCAGAGGCTGTGCAGGAAGGAAGTGGGGAGCTTGTCTGGGGCCACATCTGGACAATACACAGCATCCCAAGCGGGGCAGGAAAAACGCATGTACTCAATAAAATTGGGGAAAATGGCCAAACTCTATGTTCCCACCCTCTGACTCTTTGTACCAACAGCTCAGCTCCCAAGTCCACTCAGTGCTGAGGCTGCAGTCAGGACAGACACAGGATGACTGGCTGGAGAACAGAGACTAGGGTTTGTCTACGTCCCTGCTACTTCACTCCACCTCCACAGCCTCTGGGCCTGGTAGGTGTAGGGGGAGTCACAGGCTGTGTGGGGGTTAACCAGCCTCACAGCAAAGGAACCCAAAACCCAGAGTACCCCAGGCACAGAAGGAACCATAACCGAGAGCTGCTCCTCGACTCTGACACAGCGAAGAACAGGCAGGTCTCTGAACTCAACCCAGCCTGGAGACATGTGCGTGAGTTGCAGGCTCATGGCACTAAATAAAGATACTGTGGCTGGGGGGGTGTATGGGACAGGAAACGAAAAGCTGTGATGATCAGACGCAACAATAGGATGGGGCAGAAGGGGCCCGCGGCGTCCCTTCTGCCTCAGCCGTAGGGCCCTGACGAGGACTCAGAGCTGCGACTGTAACGGGGTTCACAGCCCAGGTGGAGAACCCCAAGCAGGGAGAAGGTCTTTCTGCTGTGAGCCCAGAGGGAGCAAGTTGGAGCAGACAGTGTCTGCAGCTTGTCCCCCAACTGGCCCTGTCAGAAGCAGACATCACTGGGCCATTTCCAGCCCTCTTGGTTCCCGTAATGGCCCTCATGCTCCCGCCTCTGTTCCTCTTGCTGCTCGGTGAGTATCTGGGGGCCCTGAACTGACTCGTGGGGGATTGGGAGGAAACTGAACCAAGAGTAGCCCCTGACTCAGGGAGTCTGCTAAGCCCCTCTGGCAGCATACAGGGCTGCACTGTGGCAGCTTCGGAGAGAGTCAGAGTGTCCCAAACCAGCACAGGACCAGCACTCAAGCCTGGAGCTGGGCTGGGGCCAGCAGTTGACTGCGTCTGGGGTTACAGTCGCAGCTTCACAGAGTTTAAGGCCAGGAAGGACCATTTGGCTGTCCGGTCTCACCCCCTGTATGGCTCAGAACATCCCCCAGGCCCCTGCGCTGAGCCCAGTCACTTGTGCTTGACTAGAACACCCCCAGAAAGGCTTCTGGCCTGGCTGTGACTCCCCCACTGCACTGGGGAGCTGGGCCGGGGGTTAACCCCTGCAAACGGAGAAACTGCTGCCTCCTTTCTCACTGGAGTTTGCCCAGACTCAGCCTGCAGCCCGTGGGCTGGGCTCTGCCTGTCTCTGCTGCGCTGATGGGTCTGTCAGCACCAGGGGTTCTTCCCAGGAAGGAGCTGAGATACCGTGACCAGCCCCACACAGGGTGCTCCCCCAGCCTCCCCGGCGAGGTCTCTTCTCCAGCCCGCACAGCGTTTTCTGGCTCTGCCCTGCACCCGCTGGCAGGGAGATCCCAGCGCTCTGGGGGCCCCACAACCAGGAGCAGGATCCAGTGTTGGCCTCAGGCTGGGGAATATCCACTCCAGGCTCCTGCTGCCTTTGTTACACAGTCCAGGGACTCATCAGCACCATTGCCTCCACCATGCTCTGGGAGCTCAGGTTGAGTTGCTTTCTCAACATGGCCCCTATATCCTTTCCCAGGTCCCTGCTGCGCTGGCCCAGGCCCCAGGGCAGCCGGCATTCCTTGCTGGGAGCTGTGACCTGGCACTTGGCTGGATTCAACCCCCTGCTGTGTCACAGGCCCAGCTCCCCATACCAGGCCCATGGAATCTGGAGGTTGGGCTCAGGAGAGAAAGCTCATGAGGCTATAGCTCGGCCCGGAGGCAGAGAAGGGAGAGCCATTACCATTGGAGGGCCTTTGGTGTCCAGTCCCAGGCCTCCCTGTTATGCATGGGCCTGAGAGCCCAGGCTGGGCTCTGGTTCTGGATTTGCCCCAAATTCAGGGTTTCTGGGTCTGGCACTCAGGGTCACACTTGTTTTAAGGCCAGGCCCAAGTCACACAGCTTGCGTCAAACCTCAGGTGTTTTCAGGAGGGGAGCGGGGCGTGCACACAGCCTGGCAAAGCCTTGTGGAAGTGGTGGGGTGCCCCTGGGGGATGGGACGAGCAGGAGCTGGGGTCTGTGCTCATGGGCCGAGCGAGATGCCCTCAGATATCCAAGACGTCGCACAGCAGGGGAGATTCCAGCCCAGCACTGATCACACAGCACCTTTCTGTTCCCAGCGCTGAGCCCCAGCACCCAGGAGATCTGCTCAGCTCCAGGTAAGCCGGTCTTTGTTTGTCCCCAGTCTGCCCAGTCCCTTTACCCCTCTCCCCTCCCCAGTACCCCCCCCCCCATCTTAGGGCATGTTCTGCTCAGCTCAGTGCTTGCAGCATACACAGGAAGCCGGGGGGCAGGATCGTGTGGGATTTGGCAGAGCTCACCACTTTCTCTCAACTGACCTCTCCTTGCCCTGCTGCCTTGGAGCTCGGCTGCAATGTCCTTGGCCTGTTCCGGGCCTGGGGCACTGCCCTTGGGAAGAAAAAGCCACAGCTCTGACCCCAAGGGATTTACCTTCCCACAGCTACAGTTCCCAGCCCTTTGTCTCTCTCCCATCCATACTGCCCCAGCTGCATCAGTCAGGTGCTTGCAACAGGGCCCCTTGTTCTAGGGCAACACACAGCACCTGACACTAGGCACCCAGCCTGCCCAAGCCTGGAGGCTCTTACACAGCCCATCATCCCATGTAGCAAAGCTTCCAGTCACCAGAGAGAGCTCATCCCTCCTCCCGCCCCAGATCTGCCCAGCTGGGCTGGGAGCTGAGCTTCCATCCGAGCATGGCACAGGCCCACCCATCATTTACCTCCTGCCTCTACTGACAGTGCTGGGCAGTAGCAACACCCCACTGACAGCTGTGACCCACTTCTCTTCCCAGGCAATCTCCCTGCCCCCACCCTCTACCTGAGCCAGACATCCACCCAGCCAGGGGACTCTGTGCGGCTTAAGTGCTTCGTGTTCTCCCAGCTCTCGGCCACCCGCATTGTGTTCTGCAAGGATGGGGAGGAGGTTTTGTCCCACTCAGGCTTGGAGGAGAAGGCTACCTACGACTATGACCATATGGTGTCCAGGAACAGCTCTGGGAATTACACCTGTGGGTACGAGATCACAGACAGCAACAACCAGGTGAACAGATCCCAGCTCAGTCCTGTCCAGAGCATCAGCATCAGTGGTAAGGCGTGAAGCCTGTGTGTGCGTGTGCCTGTTAGAACGAGTGAACTCCCCTAAAAATCCAAACACTGAAGTTCATCAATTTTCAAGTTCTGACATCCAAAATTTGTAATAGTGCATCTTTCTTCACAGTTCGTCACAGGGAGCCTCCACCTCAGCCCCCACCCCATGTTTCACCCATCTCAGCTCAGGCAGCCCAGCCCTGGCAGCTGGGTGATGGGATCATCATAAGAGTGTCAGGCTGGAAGGGACCTCAAGATGTCATCAAGTCCAACCCCCTGCACTGATGCAGGACAGAAGAAATCTTAGATCATCCCTGATGGGGAGCATGTCCACCCCGTTAACCTCCAAGGACAAGGATTCCAGAACCTGCCTTGGAAACCTATTCTAGGCTTAATTTCTCTTATCTTTGGAAAGTTCTCCTCATACCTAACTGTAACCCTTTTGCCAGGCAAAGCCAGCAGCAGCCAGGTTCTGGTCCAGTATCTAGGGGTTCCTCTTGACCCATCCAACAGAAACCTGGCACAAGCCATGTCGAATAACCTGGGAAATTCGCACAGCACCCCTGTGCACTTCTGAGAGGCAGTGCTTTGCCACTCACAACCACAGAGTCTGCATGTAGAAAAGAAACTTAATAAATTGGGAGGAAAGTAATTTGACATTAATTTGTGAAAACACTACAAAGTACCTAAATAAAACCATGATCAAAAGTCCAGTCAAAAGCAGTTTGTGCACCGTCTTCTTCCCCTCAGGTTCTTAAGTCCAGCAACCCAAATGTTCCTTTCACGTGACCAGCTTCCCTCTGCGTCCCACCCTCAGTTGCTGCCCTTGGTCAGGGCAGACCCAATAGTCAGCGGTACATCTGCAGGGTTCACCCTGCCCCCTCCACTCCTTAGCAGGGGAGTTAAAGCAGCATTTTCCTGACTCCACCAGTCACTCTCCAGCTCTCCTATGCTGGCCATTGCTCCCTCCAGCCCAAGGTGGTTTTAGCCCAAAGCATAATCCAGCCACAGGAAATTTCAGCACACCCTCTAATAAAAGAGACACTTCATGAACCGATTTTAGTTCTATCATTGAAAGGCTGGGGAGAAACACGTTGAGCCAGTCATACAGGTCACACCTGGAAGCTATAGAGCTTATGGACTCAAAGCTCTGCTCTCACCCAGCCTTTTTCAGAGAAGTCTGGCAGTGATCCCTTATCCATCCAAGGTTCCTTTAACTGAGAGTGCCTCTCTCCTTTTGAATTGTATTAAGCACAGCCTGTCTGGTCTATATTCCCCACAATAACTGCTAGCATTGTTGAGCACATTTCACTTTAGCATAATTTGTGGCCCCAAAATGAATACAATAGGCAAACCACCACTGTATCAGTGGGATATCTGGCAGATCTGCCACACAGGAGCAAACGGTATTAGAGTCTCATTCTTTAAACAGAGCATTTTCCTCTTTTGAGCCAGGTTAAGCAGAGTCCCCCCTTTTTTTTTGTATTCCCACAATAATTACAGCCATTACAGTTAGTATTAACACACTTGTGACCAGCACCAGCCAGACTGATTACAAGGGGCAAAGCATCACTCCACCATCTGAATAGCTAGCAGATTTAGCAAAACAGGAGCAAACCGTAGTTACATAGACACACCCATGGTTTCTCGGCCATCCCAGATAGCTGTAATGGAAGTAATCCTTTGCATCCTGCTTACATAATCTGACCCTCCCTTACTGCAGATTAGCCCCCATTAATTCCATTCCTATCTTCCATAAACCCTCAGCACAACTGATCACTGTCCTTTTTGTAACAGCCCTGAGCATATTCCGAGACTTATCAAATTTTCCACCCTTCTGGCTTTATTTTCCCCTCAACACTAACCAGGCCTAGTGTTTTTAACCTTTCTACCTAGACCAGATTGTCTAAACCTTTGATGATTTTGCTGCTGTTCTTTAGATTCTCTCCAGATTGTCCGTAACTTTGCTGAAGTGTCAAACTCAGAACCATTGCCTGTACTGCAGTTGAGGCTGCAGAGCGGAGCGGAGCGGCAACCTCCCTTGTCTACCTACAAACATATTGCTGACTCAGATTCAGGTGGTGGTGGTGGTGCAGTAGCCCATTCCAGCAGGGAGAGGGTTATATCTAAGCCAGAGGAGGTTTATGCAATCCTGACCAATTAGGGAAGGTGATAAATCAACCAATCAGGGCCGGGCTGAGCCCTGTAAAAGGCTCTTGCAAAGTTTGGACTGGTTTACTTTTGTTGTGGTTAGGGAACAGGTGGGGGTTTGTGGACTGTGACATTACAGAGCCTACAGTGCTAGGGAAAAGATGTATGGAGCTGAGGTCTTATCCAGCTCTTAGGGTGCAGGGCCTGAGGTAGGGACCTGAAAGGGTACTGGGGAGGGCAGCTAAGACAGTAGCTTTGTACCCTCTTGCCAATGGTTTGTGGCTATTGGCTGTAGTCTGCCTCTGAATAGGGGCTAGGTGATGACTGGCAGGGGGTCTCTGAGCCTAGGGGGTAGGGATTCCCTGGCAGCAGAGGACCCTAGAGGGGACACTGCCCCAGGACAGTACCATGAGAAAAGGGCACTGTGGGCTGGAAGGGCCACTGAGCTGGAGGTAGTGCAGAAGGCAGGCAACTAAGAGTTGAGACCCTGTTGTACAGGGACCTGCCAGGGCTGAGAGAGCTAATTCCTGAGGCAACCAGCAGGAGGTGCCATTCTAAACCCTGGTCCACTTCTGCAGCATGGTCCCTAGCTCGTTATGGTCCATGGCTGGTTGTGCTGGGGCAGTGTATGGGCCTGGGGCAGAGCCATGGCCTGCTCTGATTGCTTGTGTATTTATTGCCTAGGTGATGACTCCAGCGGCAGTGGTGCTGAGAGTTCCTCATCCCCAGGTAAATGCTTCTGAAGTGTTTTTTTTAGTCTGGTGTCTCTATTTAGGGGACAGTGTGTCCTGGACAGGACAACCTCACCTGAGTGTTATCAGTGTGGTGATAGATATAAGGGGAAACGCCACAGGATGATGGGTTTGTCCAATGCAGAACGTTCTCTACGCCCCTCTCCCAGGCTTTACCCAGCAGTGCTGAGCCAGGGTGCATCTTTGCAGGGGAGGAAAGATGGCCCTTTCAAAAGGGAAAAACCAAATCCTTCTGGTAGGTGAATTCACCTGAGCCGCTTCACTAACCCAGCAGTTGGTTAATTAGTTGCTTTCACTATGTATGCTGCTCCTGTGGAAGGAGGTACTAGACACCTCATCTCCCCGGCTCTCAGGTTCTTTCTGTTGCTGTAATTACTTATTGAAGCTCTCCGTGCTCCAGTCCTGGCACAGAGGTGTCAGAAAACCAGCATGTGGGGAAAATTCCATATTTGGGAATCTTCCTTCTGTGCCTGAATCCCAGGGAGCAGCTGAGCCCCACAAACCAACCTAAGCCAAGTCCAGCAGGGCTTTTTGCCCAGCTTTTCTCCCCCCCCTCCCCACCCCTGTGCCTCCAAGCATCTGAATCCCAACACCTGTGTCCTATATCTGCAAAGGTGCTGTAGCTGTTGCACTGCAAGGGAAAGGTGGAGTTAGGCTTTTGTAATAGTGCTACCTAGTGGCTCTTTTCTGCCAGATGAATTTTCTGCACAGCTTTTATTTTGAATAAACAGCATTTTCTGCAGAAAACGGTTCCACTGGTTATGCATAGACCAGCCCTGCACACATCTCTACATGTGCCCAGGTCTCTGGCCCTGACTTAGGAAAGCTCTCATCATGTGCTCCAGTCCAGTCATATCCAGGACAACACCTATTCATGTGCTTAACTTTAAGATGCAGAAGTCCCGTGGCTGGAACTAAAATGGTTGTTTGAAGTTAAGTTTGTACTGGGGCGCTGCTTCCTGGAAGTGGGGCAGTTAGACAGGGATGTTGCCTGCTGCGTGAAGCTTACCCTTAGAGCTGTGGGGAAATCCAGCTTTATTTCTAGAGAAAATGGAGAACAAAATTATTTCATTCAATACTTGTTAGGAAAAAGGTCAACGGAAAATATTTATGAAGGGCTGCAGACATTTTCCTTTGGTCTTATTTTGACTTCATAGTTTCCCTTCTCAGAACAAAAGAGAATTTCCGTTAGAAACACAATTTTTTCAAAGAGACATTTTCCTTCTATTTCTGCATTTGAAAAACAAACTGTCAGTGTAAGACAAAAACAAATGGCGTCTTTCATTTCAGAATCACGTGGAAAGATGAAGAAGGTCCTTGTGCGTGAACTGTTGGGGGGGCGCGTTTTTATTTATTTCAGTTAAACTGTATTTGGATTTAAAAAAGAAAAACAAGTCTGACAAAAAATTGGTTGGAAAAACTTCAATGAACTTTACTTACACAGAACAGTCAATAACATCACCCTGTAGGAGACTGAGGGGTGGGTTCCAGGTATGTTAATGGAGACTGTGGGAGTCACTTTCTATTAGACTCCCCCAGCTCCAGACAGTGGGGACTTGCTGGTGGCTGCTTGGAGAGGCCATTCACAGTGACTTTCTTTCCTAGGGCCGGATCTAATACTCCTATTAGGAATTACGGTCCCTGTCCTCCTGGTTCTGGCTGTGGTGCTTTATCTGCTAGGAAAGAAAGGTGGGTGTGAGAGTGAGGCCAAGCCATGTGAGCAAATGTACAGATAGACATGGCAGAAGCAACTGCTTAGATCACCTGTCCCCAGTGGGTCTGGGAGGTAGCAGGGAGAGCTGAGCAGATCACTGTGGAACTGATCGGTCATTTCTGGGTGGGTGGGTGGCAAAGACCAAAGAGATGAGGAAAGGGGTTGTGTATTGCAGAAGCATCCTGGAGCTCCAGATGGGGATCAGAGCCTCAAAGTGCTAGGGACTGTATATTTTTTATTATTACTTCAGGCCCCTGGTTCCCTAGCCAGGGACTAGGACCCTCCTGTGTCCAGCTGTGCACATTGATGGTCACAATCTGGGACTCAGCCAGGGATGCGTGCCCAGATGGAATAGCAACACATGGACAACTAAGGCATCCCCTAGTCAGGGCCTTATGCCTGTGCCTAAGAGTGTTCCTGATTCAGGTTCTAATAACTCTGAAAACAGAGCTATGGGCACAGCTCTGCCCTGCCACCTTTCCTCACACAATGTCCCCAGCCCCAGGCTTTCACTGCTTTGAGTCACCCCAACCGTCTTGAGATTGGCTTAAAACTCATGGGATTCCCAACAAGTCATGAGTGGGGCTTTCGTATATTCCTGGGGCATGTGGTCTTGGAGGGGTCTCTAGGGCCCCATTTTCAGGCTTTTCTCCCCCAAATGAGGGTTACAAATGGATTTGTTTTTATAAACCAAGAGTCCTGCTGAACCCTTGACCCTCAGCCTTGGGAACATGAAATGCTGGGAGACTGGTAGTTAAATTATGAAATGTGGCTGCAGGACTTCCACTCAGTGGGACTGGTGCAGGTGAATGCTAGGCTGGGTTGTGGGGATGGGGCACTGAGTGGGGTGTCACTCAGTTTTTGTCTGCTTATGAGGAAACTTGTCCATGTCTCTGACTATTCTCTCTGCTTCCAGCTGTGTTTCTACTAAGGGATCAAAGGTAGGAGGAGATTATTTCCTTTCCCATCTTGTTTTCCTTTCTGGGTCCCTTCTCTGGCAGCTGGTGCAGCCTCTCAGTGGAGCTCAGCTCTCCTGCTGGGGTGAGGTTTCAGTCTGTCTGTTCTGAGGGAGTGTTTGAAAAGCCTAGTGTGGGATAAACTTTTTGGCTAAAGTTGCATGTTCCCATTGCATTTGCTTGCAGCAGAGTGAGTGGGTTTGAAAATTTCCACAGGGATTTGAAAGAATGACAAACTCTGCTGTACACTCTGAGGTTGTCGGGGCTGATCAGCCAGAAAGCAGCACCGACTGAGCCAGCCAGTTGCCTAGAACTGAGCCTGTTCTGGGGCAGGGTACTAGGTAGTCACCCAGTTGTGAAAAATGACTTTTTTCTTTGATTTTTCCTCTGTCAGGGATTTTTCCATTCTGCCCATTCTTAACTCCATACTGCTGAGTGGGGTCTTGTGTGGTTGGTTGTTGGGCCATTTTGCTGAAGCAGAACATGATGTTCAAGTTTCATTAGACCTTCCTTCCATAAATGGTGACGCTGCCATGTTCCCTGCTCTCCAGAACTAGGACTTGCCACCTTTCCACAGAGCACAAGCTGAATCTTGAGCTGCAGTCCTAGAAAGAGAACCAGCCGTGGGAAGAAATCTACTCACAGCTGGATCTCTGAGAACAGGCTCAGGGTCATCAGTCTGAGAGAAAGCACACAGCATCACAGACGCCCCTGTCTTTATTAAACCCCACAGGAGACGACGCCAGAAAGACTCCAGCAACAGTCCTGAAGATCATTTTCCCTGTAAGAACTTTTGGAGGGCGTTGGGGTTCCCAGGGCCACCTACACACAAGGGAGAAATGTGAGGGCTGGGAGTAATGTGTTAATGGGTAGGGGATGAACAGATCCCAGATCAGACTGTCTTGGCCAAGGGTAACCACAACAAACTGCCTGTGATCGCAGTGAAGGAGGAGAAAGATTTCGGGGATCCCAGGGCTCATGCATCTGAGTCCTGAGGCTCCTTTGTCTCACCTTTTGTAACCCTCCACCCGCATCTGGCATTGCCATGGCTTAGGGGACTGAGCCAAAGTGTTACCCACTCCCCTCCCTTAATGGAAAGGTCACATCCCAGGGAAAGCTCCCACTGGAAACTGTTCCACCATCTTCACTTGGAGCTGGGTGCCTCATGTTCCTGGTCCCTTTTTTGAGCTGGGTTCTCTGACTCTCCCATGATGCACCACTTACTCCCCTCTTGGTGATGGGAAGTGGTATATCAAAGGTGTCCCCCATTGTAGTGGATCGTGGGAGATGAAGTGCAGCTAGTCCATCTTATAGAGGAGTCTATTAACACGAGGTCACTAAACTACCAGTCCCAGGGCTCCAGGGTGGTATGAGAATCAGAATATTTCTGGTTTGGGCCAAAATATTTCAGCTTTGGGGCATTTTTTTAACAAAACGTTGATGTTTTCTGCTTAAAGTCAACTGCCTTTGTGACACAATGGCTTCATCAGAAACCCTGACAGATGGTTTCCACTGGCCATCTTAAATCCTTCTGTTATGGTACCACCTAGCAAGCTTGCTCAGAATCAGGCTCTATGGCGCTCAGTGCTGCCCACGTGAGACCTCAGCCCTGCCTGGGGAAGAGACAGGCCCTGTGGTTATAGTTTATGCTCAAGGAGGTGCCATTCCCTAAATAAAGGCATTCACACCCACGTGAAACTCATAACTGTCCATTTTCTTCCCAGATGCCTCTATGGTTTGGCTGCGAAGGGCCAAGGTGAGTTGCAGCTTTTATTCAGGACAAAGTGAAGTGATAGCAAAGACTGATGGGTTTGTCTTTTCCAGCTCAGCAGTGACGTGTGCATGAGGAACATAGGTTTATTGATGGTTCTTGGGCTTCAGGTTGTCTGTTTCCCCCACTGCTGTTACCCTGGGATAAATTTTGTCCTAAAAGCCAGGGACAACGAATGTAAATGATCTCTGTGATAGAGCCTCATTCAATGTCAAGAGATTCCTCAAGTGTCACTCTAGCTGTTCTCATGTTAACAAACCTGGGTTTATCCCTTAGGGCTTTTCATACTTTTCTCTGGGACAGCACAGACAGCTATTTATGGCTCATGTGAATTCACAAGTTGGTTAACTGTTATAAAAATTACACACACCATTCTCTGTTTTAATGCAAGCCGTTAGCCAATATTGCACATTTTGGGGCTGCTTTATCCAGAGGAAACAGTGATGGCAGAGTTGGATCTGGGGGTTGGTTCAACCCCATTTATTACAGTGACACTACAAAGTGCTGTTTCCAGAAACATAACAGGAAACAAACAGGAAGAGTGTCTTTGATCCCAGCTCTCTGCCTGAAAGCTCTGTCTCTGCTTTTCCTCAGGGTCCTGCTGCAAATGTTCCTCTGGCTGCATGTGGTTTTCTTGTTGCTTCTGAGATGTTTCTGTTGCTCGTGTCACACCCCCAGAGTCAGAGCTGCAACCAAATCAACCCTTGTCCTGCAGTTGTTAGCAGACTCTAAGAACTGTGGCTCGGCCATACCCAGTCTTGCATGTGGTCCAGCCCTTGGGTGGTGGTTGCCCATCGGTTTATCAGAAATTAAACTAAGGGAGCCTTTAAGAGTTCCAGTATTTCGCCTTAATGGTAGATGCTTATCACAGCCACCAGCTTCAGTAATGTATGGCAACTGCCCATGCATTAGAGACACGCTTGTTGGGAGCCGCCTGATCTGTGTCATAACATTATAAATAAGTGCAAATAACCTTATGTAAATATCACCATTAATGTTGGTGATTAAAATATGAAACTAGATGGGAAAATGATACAGCCTGTAACACAGAAGAATAGCCATTGTAGGGAGAACAGGGCAGTACCTGAATAGGGCAGCTGGCATGGAGAGGAGAGGGGCTCTTCTGCCCAGCTGGCAGGGGTCAGGGCAAAGCCCGACTGTCCTAACTGGAGGGCCAGAGAATGGCCAGACCAAGGCTGGGGAGGGGGAAATCTGAGCTGCGTGCCTTAGAGGGGCTGATGTAGGAAGTGGAGTGGCTGGTATTTCCCAGCCTCAATGCTCATTAGAACTGCTCCTGTTGTACGTACAGCAGTGCTGTCAGATGGGCATTGCTGGCTTCATGTCTCTGGCTCCAGGCTGGCTGGCCAGAAAAGTAACATCTCTGTGTTCTACCTTAAAGCACCCACGGCCCCAGACAAAAGAGATGCCGATTTATGGGAACGTTCCACGGAAGCAAGACAGATGTCGGTAACGCCCCAGGGGATGAAATACTGCGCTCCTCAGTGTGCAGCCACAACACAGAGCCTCCCCAAATCAGAGGCCATCGGAGGGGCTGTGCAGTGAGGAGGTGGGAGAGCTTGTCTGGGGCCACAGCTGGACAATGCATAGCACCCAATGTGGTGCAGGAAAAATGTATGTTCTCAAAAATATCAGGGAAAATACCCGAAATCTGTGTTCCTGGCCTCTGACTCTGTATCGACAGCTCAGCTCAGCTTCAGAGACTTTATGATACATAGAATAGCCCATTTTTTACTACGTTACAAGACTACTTCATAACTGACACATTATTTTAGTAACAATGTATATAAATATGAATAAAAATTAAATTTAAACCAGATGGTTTTCACAGTGAGACATATCTGAGAGTGCAGTTACCTGTGTTTTACCAAGAGTCTTCGTTAAATCACTTTGTCTGATTTGCTGAGTGAAAAGCACAGTAAAAATATTCTTCTTTTGCTTTTAACAAGAAATTCATGATCAGCGTTTTCTCCTTCACTGAACTGCAAAATTACATTTTAGCTAATTAACTAATTCATTAGTATTAAATATAGAAATGATGAACACTGCTATACACAAATAAAAAAAACCACTAAGAAAAGCTTAATATAGATGGCTCTCACCAAAGGATCCATGAACAGGGGTTCAAATCAGACCTGGCCCATGTGGGGTATTTCCCCAGGTCACCAGCAGCTTTCCCTGTAATCTGTGCACTTGAGCTATGTCTACACAGCAGCATTATTTCAGAATAAGCTCTTCTGGAAGAGGTTTTCCAGCATAGTTTATTTCAAAATAGCGTGTCTACACACAAAAGCTACATCTGCAATAGCCCCTTCCTTTTGGAAAGGGCGTGGTAATGAGAGAGTTCAGAAGATGCTGCTAATGGCAGCTGCACATGATTTGAAAGTACTGCTTTTGGAACGCATGCCGCCCATGTAGACACAGGTCTTTTGAAAGGTTGCCCTGGACTTTGAAACCCCTTCTTCCTAAAACCAAATAGGCCCCTCCCACTTAGGCCCATGCCCCCTCACCCACCATTGATCTGCTCCCTCCTCCTGCTTCACCCTCCACGCCCACCCACCCTGTTACGGTTGCTGAGGCGCCACCCCCACACAAGGCAGCATAAGCCATAAGGGATGATGCCCCGTGCTGCCTGAGCCTCCTAACCCCTGGCTGCTGCTGTCCCCTTTGCCCCTCCATGCCTCCACACTCGTGTCCCAGTTCACGAGGCTCCCCCACTTGTCGGGCTGGAAGGAACCTCAGGAGGTCATCGAGTCCAGCCCCCTGCCCAAAGCAGGATCAGTCCCAACTGAGTCATCCCAGCCAGGGCTTTGTCAAGTGAGCATTCGCCCCTGCTCAGCGGCTCTCTGTGCGCACAACCCAGCTGCTCCGTGCAGGGAGGGATCCGCAGGATGACCTGACGGTGCCTTGAGCATCTGCAGTCTCCTGTGCAGACACCTCTTCCCCTAACCAGCAGCCTGTGCCTGAGCACGCAGCCCCACAGTGTGCTGGGGTGTCACATGCTCTGATGTGGGCTTGAATTACCCATTCTCACAATGTTATTTTTATCCTCATATGTTAACCTGCCTCATTCTCACTCTCTCGCTCATTTACTCTGTGCTCATGAGGTTTCCAGGGCAGTTTATTTTCATAGTCGTACGCTTAAAGGCTAGAAGGGACGAATGGGATGTCTTAACATCTTCACAGCCCTGGCCATAGAGTGGTCCTTGCATTGAGCTGCTAACTTCTGGCTGAGCTACAGCCTGTCTGGTAGAAAGAGATGCCCCCTCTCAGTTTTAAGGCTTCACACTAGCTCACCTCTCTAAACACTGAGGTAACTGCAGCTGATCAGTGAAAAAGAAGACTGGGAGAAGGGAGATGCTGGACTGGGACAGAGCATCTGGAGATGGGTCCTAAGGATTAGCTCGAGCTGTGGATCTTAATGAGAACATTCCCAGAGCTGGAGGTGTGGACCTGAGGTTCTGGTTTGGGTCTATGATAGAAACAGTCCCACACATTTAGGGTCCAAACAGCCAGAAGGTCTCAGTGTAGAGCCTTTCCCTCTGAGACCGGAAGCACGATGGACACCAGAGTTGATGAGTCACAGTCTGACTAAGGAGAAAATAGATGCTCAGGCTGGAGTGGCTTCACCTAACGGGGAAGAGGCATGAGGTGGAGCCATTGGCTTTTGTCAGCAGTTACAGGAAGGTGAATGGAGAGCCTACCGCTGCTGCATCCTCAAGACGTGACATTGCCAGACTGACTGAGCAGCTGGACCAGACCACAGACTAACCCAGGGTAGATTTTTTTCAAAATATGTCAGAAGGTGTCATACTCTAGTCACGAGTGACCGTGGCAGGATGTCCGGGCAGGAACACATGCCCTGACTGCACAGCACCAGATGTACCAATGGCAGTGACAACACAACATACCCACAGCGATCGCTGTCCCAGCGCCAGCTGAGACTTCTACATTACGGTTCTTTACAATACACATCTAAGTATTTGACTAAGCGTTTTGTTTATTTTATTTATTTGTGGAGTCTGCATTCTTTGCACATTTTTATTTGGTCTGTATCTTTAAAAATGACACGAAGTCCTGTGGCACCTTATAGACTCACAGATACTGGGAGCATCAGCTTTTGAGGGCAAAGACCCGCTTGGTCAGATACATCAGGTCTTCGGCCACGGGAACTGATGCTCCAAAACATTTGTCAGTCTATAAGGTGCCCCAGGTCTTCTTGTTGTTTTTGATTTGGAAGCTCTGTGATGCAACTGGATGTTGAAGAGCACTTCAGCACCTGGAGCATTAGTGACCCCCGTCCCACTGCACAGCGATGTCTGCGTAGGTTGAGGTCTCTTCCGTCTGGGGTGGTGGAGCCTTTCAGACAAAACGTGAAATTGTTACTTTTCTGCTCAGCAAGTCTGACACCAGAAAAATGAAGCCACAAAAATGTCCATCTGACTGGATTGCTGGATGTACAATCAGAACTAATTCTAATGGGCATCTCGGCTGGAAGATATCACAGGTTTCACTTCCTAGATAAACCCACTGAGGCAGGCAACTCAGATTTCCCCTTCCCCAGCTCTGGTCTGGTCCATTTCTGCCCCCTACATAGCACAGGACAGCTGGGCTTTGCCCTGACACATGCAAGCTTAGCAAGAAAAGCCCTTCTTCTTTCCATGCCAGCCACCCCGTTGTGGTAGTGCTGGGTTCTCCCTTGACAAATTAGCTGCTATACAGATTCTTTTGTACTGCAGGCACTGTCATTTTTTTCCCCACGTGATTTCGTATTTTAGTTACCCATCTTGTTAATGGTGATGCATGAAGTTTTTTTCACTTATTATAATATTGTTATGCTGGAGATTAGGTGGCTCCCAACAAGCATATGTCAGAGATCCATAGTCTATGCAGACTGAAGGATGCCTACTACTACTACCCCTAAGGCTACGTCTACACTAGAAGGTTTTGTCAACAAAACTTGCAGAGCATCTACACACAAAATCTGTTTTGTGAACAGAAACTTTTGACAGAAAAGCCGTGCAGATGCACCAGAGAGCCCTTTTGTCAACAAAGTAGACCAAAAGATAGATCTGCTTTTATGTGTAGCGGCAAGATCTGTCAACAGAAGTTTTGTTGGAACATCTTTTCTGACAGTAACTTCTGTCGACAGATGCTTCTAGTGTAGACATAGCCTAAATGTTTTCTATGAGCCCAGTAAGCAGTGGAAGTATTGGTAATGCTGCTAGACAATATTGACCTCCTACGATCCAGCAAATTCTCTTGTCCAGCGCTGGTCAGGTCCTGAGGGTGCCAGAAGAGAGGTTCAACCTGTATTTAGTCACAAACCTAGCTTTCTATGGAAAATGACTCAAAAAAAATTTCTTAGCCAACCTTAGTGCGATTGTCATTATGATAACGTTGTTTCTTTATTGCCATTGGTTTGGACAGTGGTTCACTTTCAAATATCTTATATAGCACAGTCTGTTTCCTCACCACCTGCCATCGTTTCTTCTCTGAACTGAAGTGTTAGACCCTCTCAGCAGCCTTTCTGAAGATCTGGATGTGTCTGTAGCCTGGCCTAGCTGCTCAGTTAGTCTTCAGTACTCACACAGAGGTTCTTGAAATCTCTGCCAGGACCAACAGCTCCATCTTGTCCCTCTTACTCATTCACTGTTAGGTGGCTCAGATAATCGTCAGACTCTGGATCATTGTCTTGGGTACCTTTTGTTAGGGTTACCATAAATGAACTTCCAAAACAGAGAACACCCCTGAGAAGGAGTGTATCTGTATCAGTGTTTACCACCCCACGTTGTATTAATGTACTAGAAATACTGTAACACGTAAATGTACCATATATACTAGACACACTAATGCAATGAGTTCAAATATGGTAAAACCGCATTTGGGCTTTTGGTCAGAGTCCTGCACACAGACCTTGCGGGAATTTAGATCTCGATGTGCAGCCTGAGGCTGCCTTTATAAAAAACCAAAACCATCATCCTATGTCTACACCCCCAAATTTGGTAGATGTGAAGACTAGGAGTCATAGCTGGAGCTAAACCCCAGGGCCCATCTCCAGTTGTTCTGCCCCAGCCCCACGTCTCCCATCCTTCAGTCCCCTCTTGCACCAATCAGTGACTGTGGCATTTAGAAATGTGAGCTGCCGTGAAGTCTTTAAATCAAAAGCAACATTTCTCCTGCACAACTTGCTTTAGCTCAGCCAGAATGAGCAGCTCAATGCAGAGGTCCCTGGGGGAGGCTCTCTGGCCTGGGCTGTGCAGCGGCTCTGACTAGATGCCCCTTTGGTCTCCTTCTGGCCTTTAAATGAACGACTATGAAAATAAACTGCGCTGAAAACCTCATGAGAGCACTGAGAGCGAGAATGAGGCTTATAATTGTGTGAGAACAGAAATAGCATTGTGAGAGCGGGTTATTCAATCCCACATCACAGCACGTGTCACACCCCTGCCCTGCTAGGCTTGGTGCTCTGGTCAGGCTGGGGAGACCTCACTGCTGGCTGGGGGAAAGACATGTCTGCACAGGAGACTCTGCAGATGTTCGGGGCGCTGCCGGCTCCTCCTGTGGTTCCCTCCCTGCATGGCTGGACTGTGTGTGCAGACACTTGCCCAGATCTAGCCCAGAAGAAGTAAGAAGTGGCCTGTGCGATAAATCCTCTGTGGCAGCTTTCCTAGCTTGTGTCTCTTCCATTTTCCATTAGTCTTAAGCCCGGCCCATCCAGCTGTTCCCCTCTCTGGCTGAAATAGCCTAGGGCCATTTGCCTTTCAGGCAGGTACAATGATTCATATTGTCATCCAGGATTTAGGAGAGTGCAGTTGAATGGAGGAAGGAAAATCTAGTGGGCAGGGCAGCGGATTGGTGCTCAACACCCCAGAGTTCAGTCCTTGACTCAGCTGTAGATTCCCATGTGCTCTGGCCTCCATCACTTAGTCCCCTTATCTGTGCCTCAGTCTCCCCACCTGGAATGAGGATGAATTGCCTTACCCTTCAGGAGAGTATGGCATAAACCCCATTAATGACCGCGAGAGGTTCAGATACTCCACTGATGGGGGATGTACAAGCAGAGGGAGAGCATGGATGGGAAGAGCTGTTTATCACAGGGCTTCTCTATACACAGGGAAATTTACCAGTGTAATTAAACCCCCATAATTTTGCTGGTGCAACTCCCATGGGGACACTTTTTATTGTGCAATCAGGGCTTTGGTCAGGGGTAGTCCTAATCCTAAAGCCAAAAGGGCCCACTGTGATCATCATGTCTGACTCTCTGCAGCACACACCAGAGATGCCAAGGCCCCTGGATCACTCTGGGCTAAAGGCACCACAATGTTATGCCCTAAAAAGGACAGATTTTTTTCAATGTGACAAGTTTCATCGAACATTTTCATTATTTCCAACATTTCCATTTTACAAAGGAAAATATTGCAACCGTTTTGGGGGGATTTGTTCGAACAAACCTGGGAAATTGAAAGAAAAATGGAAAATGTTCTTTTAAATGCCCCCCACACACACACTTTGAGAGAATTTTTTAAAAATTTTAGCGTTTGATTTCCCCTCCTACCTTTTTACTGTTTGGCCACCAAGAAGAGGGAATATATAGAGACACAATGTTTTTCACATAAGGTTTTTGAGCAACTTTTTATAAATTGCAGCACATCACTACCCTTTGTTGCTCTCTTACCTTCTGGGCACTACTTACAACAGGCACTCTCAGACAGTTCTCTCCTGTCCCTCATCCAGGCACCTGAGCTCATCCAAACACCCCTCCCCAGCAGCTCTTCAGAGTTTACTCCATCTCCAGCAATGGAATGTACCCAACATCCATCTCAGTATAATTCGCTTCTGCATCAAGTACTCCGCAAAACCACTCTGCTTTGTCCTCCTGGTACGTTTCCCTTAGGGGCTTATATTGCGTGGCTTCCTGCAAGGTGATAACGCGTGTTCACAAGACTTTCTTTCCTTTCCCCTATATTTCATGGATATTTAACCTGGTTCTTCCACTTTCTAAGGGTATGTCTAGACTACACAGAAAATCAACCCAGTCAGGAGCGATGCAGTTTCACACACCTGGTAGACACGCACAAAATTGAACTAGCTGATCTTAGCAGTTGACCCCTGTATTCCTTGATACCCCGAGTTTCTCCCATCAACCTCCCTCTGTGAAGAAAGCCAGGCAAGTCAATTGCAGATAA
Organism: Carettochelys insculpta; assembly: GCF_033958435.1. Lineage (NCBI taxonomy): Eukaryota > Metazoa > Chordata > Testudines > Carettochelyidae > Carettochelys > Carettochelys insculpta. Next base: position 16,153,996 of record NC_134158.1, on the reverse strand, counting down.
GTTGATTCTATCTATGCAATTGCCATAGCTAGAATTGTGTATCTGCAATCGACTTACCTGCCTAGTGTAGACCAAGCCATTCCGATTCCAGATCCCCAGCTGCTCAGAGGTCACTTGTGGATATTCATTCTCAGTTGCCTTATGTTCGTCCCCATCCAGCAGTGCCCCTGTACCCATCTCTCAGCAGGGTCAGCAGACTCCTCATCAGCTCAGAATGGGGTGAGGTGGCAGTCAGAGAAGGACGTGCAGAACTGGCTGGATATGGAGGACCAGACAAATGGAAACTAAGCAGGTTCAGTCCAGTGGTAGATACTCTCTGGGTGGGGAATTCACCCCTGTGAACCAAGACAAGACCCAGACTGCACTTATGTCCCTCTTAAGCCCAGAGAGTGAATTAATCCCTGGTGGAGCTGGGTCCTTCTTACCAGGGCCTACAGATCAGGGTAGAGGCAAAAGGTCCAGGCTCATCCAACATCCTGGGGGACCTTTCACCCTGGCCTTTAGCCAGGGGTGGTCCGGGTCCCCAGGCAGTGAGATGGGATGGGAGGAGCATGCTTGCTCTGTGACATGTTTAGATTAAAAACAAGCAAATCCGCTTCTCAATCTTCCAGCCTTAAATAGAGACACTGTGGCCAGGGTGGGGAAGGAGTGTGACGTGGGGCAGGAAACAGGGAGCGGTCATGAAGATCAGACCTGAAGAGGGCACAGAGCAGGTCAGAGAGAGGCTGCAGTATCCGTGCTGCCTGAGCCCTGCCCACCCCAGTGAGATTGGGGGCTGGCTGGAGCATCCAAGCCTGGGGAACAGGTAGGGACAGATCTGTGCAGAGAAAGAGACCAGAGCTAAAGCCACTGCTGAAGTCAGACAGGACAGTGGGGACAGATCAGAGCAGAGAGTGACCCCGTTCAGGAAAAGAAGCCATTGGGCTGCTTTCATCCTGATCTGTTCCCACCACCATCCTGACGCTGCTGTCTCTGTGCCTCTTGATGCCTGGTGAGTATCCAGGACCTCTGTCTTAATCTGTAGCAGGTTGGGAGGAAATAGAACCAAGCACAGTCCTTGGCCCAGCCTGTTGGACAGGCTCAAATCCTCGTCATTGAGAGAGAAACGGGAGCCAGCATAAATACTGAGTGTGAGAGTGGCTGGGCCAGATCCCCAGCTGATGTAAATCAGCGTGGTGCCACTGGAGTCCATGATGGTTTATACCTGCTGAGCATCAGGCCCTCTAGAGAGCTAAAGCGAAAGGCAGCACCAGCTCGGCTAAGGCTGGTGTGTGCCTGCACTCTGCCCTGCCCCAGATCTAATGTCCTGCTGCGTTTGCTTCTTCACCAAAAGTGGGATCAGGAATTTATTTCCCTGTCCATTAAAGGCAGTTTTTGTCCCTCGAGAAGAGACCTCAGAAGAAAGGGAGATTTTATTTCCAGCACTAACCACACGTCACTTTTCTGTTCACAGTGCTGAGTCCCAGCAGCCAGGAGATCTGCTCAGCTCCAGGTGAGTCCCTCCATTCACCTGTCCCCAATCGGCCAGGGCATTTACCCCTCCCAGCAACAACTGGCCTTCAATGCACAGGCTGCAGGAGGAGGCCCAGGTGTCGGCTGCATCCTAGACAGCTGCCAATGGCCAGGGGCTGCCCTCACTGAGTGGTCACCTCTCTCCCAGCTGTACTGCCCCAGCTGGGTCAGCAGGGTGCCCATGCCACAGCCCCTTATTCTAGGATTGTGTCCAGCACCAGATAATGGGAGCCCAGCCTGGCTGAACCTCTGACTCTTCAACAACCCAAATAATCCCATTTAATAAAGCTTTAAGTCACCAGAGAGATCTCTTCCACCTCCAACCCTCCACCTCCTGTTGGCCCAGCTGGGCTGGGATCAGAACCTCCATCTGAGACATGGCACAGACCCACCCACTGTTTACCTCCTGCCCCAGTAGTAGCGCTGATCCATTCTACTTCTCAGGCACTCTCCCTGCCCCCACCCTCTACCTGAGCCAGACATCTGCCCAGCCAGGGATTTCTGTGCTGTTCCAGGGCTCCATGTTCTCCTGGGCCCCAGCCACCCACATTGTCCTCTGCAAGGATGGGAAGGAGGTTTTCTCCCAGGAAGGCTTGGAGAAGAAGGCCACTTATGACTATGACCACCTGGTGTCTGGACTCAGCTCTGGGAATTATACCTGTGGATACGAGATCAAGGACAGTAACAACCGAGTGAACAGATCCCAGCTGAGCCCTCCTCAGCACCTCAGCGTCATTGGTAAGGGATGTGTGTGTCTGTATCCCAGCTCAGCCCTGCCCAGTAGTTCAACTTCGCATGGATTGGGAATGGATGGAGGCAAACAGAGAGTGAGAACAACAAATAAATAGCAAGCCCCTGAAAATCCAAATGCTGAAATTCATTAAAATCTTAGAAGAAAAATTTCTAACCAAACAGCTTTGTTCAAAATTTGACCTAGGGAACCCTCTCAATTGTCACTCAGATGGCTCAGCCCCGGTAGGTGGGATCGTGGATATCAATAGAAACTTCAGGCCGAAAGGGACCTCAAGATGTCCTCAAGTCCATCCCTTCCACTGAGGCATGACCCAGTAAATCTGGAACATCCCTCACAGGAGTTTGTCCAACCTGGTTTGAAAAACCACCAATGACAGAGATTCCACAACCTGTCTCGGAAACCTAGTCCAGACCTTCACTAGCGCCATAGAATCCTAGGGCTGTGAGGGTCCTCAGCTGGTCATCGGGTCAGTCCCCTGCACTAGTGGCAGGACTAAGTATTATCTAGCTTGTTCCTGACAGGTCTTTGTCTTACACATCTCCACTGATAGAGATTACACAACTTACAGTGAGAAAACTTTTTCTGCTATCTCACAGGACCTAATGTTCTCTCGCTGCAGATTAAGCCCATTACTTCTTGTCTTACCTTCCGTTCAGGCCAAGAACAATTGATCATCATCAATTTATAATGGCCTTGGGCATATTTAGAAACTGTCATCTGAGTCCATCTTCTGGCTTTTTTTTTTTTTTGGGTCAATGCTAAACATCCCCAGTGTTTTTAACCTTTCCTTCCACATGCAGCTTTCAGAAGCGTGGCCCCCAGCCAATTATGGCCTGTGGGTTAGTTGTCATGCAGCAATGTATGGGCCTGGAGCAGAGCCATGGCCTGCTCTGATCTCTTGTGTATTTATTGCCTAGGTGATGACTCCAGCAGCAGCAGGGCTGGGAGTTCCTCATCCCCAGGTAAATGCTTCTGAAGTGCTTCTTCACTCTAGAAAGGGCATTTAGGGAAAGTTGGGTCCTGGGATGGGCAATCTCCAGCCTGAGTGTGGTCACCGTGACAATGGCTCTTGTGTATTTATTGCCAGCAGTGCTACTGGGGGTTTCTTCTCCCAAGGTAAACGCTTCTAAAGTGTTTGTTTATTCCAGCGACTCTAGAGAAAACTGGGTCTCGGGCTGGCTCAGCCCTCAGTCTCAGTATGATCGCTGTGAAAATGAATGTAGAGGAAACGCTCCATCAGGCAAGAGGGTGCTGGGCTTTTCCGATGTGGAATAATTTCCCTGCAGCCCTCACAGCCTTTAACCAACATTGCTGAGCCAGGCAACATCTTTGCAGGGCTGGACTATGGCTCTGTCAAAGGGAGACTCTCAACCCCTTCTGATGGGCAAGTTTCCTCTGCAGGTCCCTGACCCCCTCTTTGAAACCAGCAGTCAGTGATTGTTTCCTCCCTCTGTACTCACTGTATGGGGGGTCGCTCTGGCAGGAGGTACTAGGCGCATCATCACTGCTGGGCTCACAGATCCATTTCTCCATGTAATTAGCTAGTTACGCTCTGTGCTCCAGGCCTGGCCCAGTGGTGTCACACACAGTGTGTGGGCAAAGCCCTCATTCAGGAATCTCAGCCCAGCACCTGTGCCCCAGTGAGCCACTGTGCCCTGGAGCTGACCTTAGCTGAACCCCTACGTGGGTGTTTGTCTCAGCTCCATGCAAAGCATGTGCCTCAGCAGAGAGCCAACCCACCTTCTCCTGAGCTCACAGTACTGCCAAGGCTTCATGCTGCTCTCTGCCCAGGGCGGGGTCACCCCTGCTGTGAACTGCCAGCCACACTGCAGAGGGGCCATAGGGCCTGGGCTGCTGGGTCTGTCGCTAGCTCCTGTGAAGCCTTTGCATAGAATCTTGGTGCAGCCTGAGCAACCCTGGGCTGTCCCTGCTCCTCCGACCCCTCAGGGCTGTGCTGAGCAAAGTGAGGCACCTCCATGACAGCCTCCATCCCTTAGGCCTCCCACCAGGGGAACGTGCCCCTCTGCAGCATGATCCCCCCTTTAATCTAGGCCTCCAGCAAGGGCACCAGCTTTGGGAGGCCGAGGGGGCTGAAGCCTCTTGTACTGGGATGCTGCTTGATTGTCTTCCCCTTCCCCTTGTACTCAGGGAGCGAGGGGAAAGTACACAGCTTGCGTGCGGTCCTCTCACTCCCAGCTGGTGAAGGGAGGGGGCAGAGGAGTAAGTGATACAAGCTGTGTATTTTCCACACCATCCCTGGTTGTGAGGAGCCTGGGCAGAAGAGCAGCAGCATCCCAGTATAAGAGGCTTCACTGCCACCTCCGAAGTGCAGAACTCTGGGAGTTCACACAGGTTACACAGCGGGGGCATGCGGCGAGTGCTGGCCCCTCAGCACCTCGTGCTGCTTTGCACATGTGATCGTCTCCGTTTCCATGCTGCAGGACCGGCCATGTCCCCAGCCAGCTGGGCCGCCCACTGCGTCCTGGTCCTGCTGCTCCTGGTGTCTGCGCCCATCTTCACCTTCCTGCTGGAGAAACAGGGCGTGCCCCGGCCTCTGGAGCTGGACAAGACTTATGGGGAGACAACAGGGGACCCCAATGATCAGCTGTGATCAGGAGACAGGGTGAGGAGGTGTCTGAGGAAAGATCAGTGCCCAGCTCTGAGCAGGGTGTTGGGGAAATGCCGTTGGTCAGTGCAGCACAATAGGCCCCTAGGTAACTGTCTTTGCCCAGGTAATTCCAGCAACCTCCTTCAGTCCCTCCTCCCTTCCCCCATCTGGGAAGTTGTCAGCCGCTGACTAGTGCTGCCAAATTTCTATTGGTGGAAAATCAGACCCCCAAGGCCCTACCCCTGACTTGCTCATCTCCTGCCCCTCCACTCCCTCCATCACCCTCGCTGACATGCCTCTGAATCATATCCTGCTGCCAACCCCCCAGGCTCCCTCTGCTCTGGAGCTGGGACAGCAGCTGCTACAACCTGGTGCAGAACCTGCCTGCAGGCAGGAGGGAGCCCCAGCTAAGCAGGACTGGCATGGACTGATAACGACCTTCAGGGTCCTGTCAGTACACATGACTGGATACTGCTAGGTCCCCTTTTTGACTGGCCATTCCAGATGAAAACTGGGCACCTTGCCTTGGCAACGCCCTGCCCTGAGGCCTGCAGCCCTCTGCTCTCTCCCAACCAGTCCAGGGCCACACCAGGCTCTGTCAGATCTTAGCCCATCCGTGAACTGGCCCAGCCAGACAGCCCAGACCAGCGCCTTCCTTCTGCACAAATAATCCCTTCTGCTGAGGGCCTGTAAGTTTAGAGCAGGAGGAGGCTCATAGTAAGAGCCTTAAGGGAGCATCTCTAGGAGATCGGGCTTCAATTCCCAGCTCTGCTACAGAGTCCTTGGGCCTGTCACTTCCTCTCCCTCAGCCTCAGTTCCCGTCTGTGAAATGGGGCCAATTATTCTGTCTTGTCTCAGGGGATACTTTCCAAAACCTCTAAGGGATTTAGGAGCACAATGTGTGACTCTGCTCTATGCCCACTGCCTGGTGCTCCCAAATCTCTTCAGTGATTGTGAAAGTTCTCCCTTAGATGGTGAACTCTTCCGTCTGGCAGCTGCTTTTCCCTCAGAATTTGTCTGCCAAAGGAAACTGACCTACAGAACTGCACTGTATGTAATCACTGCCATTATCACGGGATAACTCCCTATGGGGGCTCCCTTATTCCAGAATTAGAGCGCCTTGGTCAGGGCTAGCTTACTCCATTTTCACCATGAGGTAAACTAGACAAAGCTCCCAATACACCAGGAGTTATCCTGGGACAGTTGTAGTTGTTTAGCTAGCGCAGTAAAATTCTGTCCTGGGTGGCAGGTATCATAGGCACAGGAAGACATTCCCTTCCCAAACTGCCCAAGAAGGCCCCACCCATGCTATGCTCTAGGGCTCCCTCTGGCCAGAGGCGAGGGCAGGCAAGCTGGGGACTTCAGTGTGCCCCCTGGGGCTGCTCTGGCCACCCAGTGCTAGAGCTGGCCGCTCTGCTGGGTTTGGGGTGGGATTCATCGGTAGGAGCGCGGGCCAGGCAGTGCGCCCTGGGGAGGCTGCGGCTGCGACATAAAAGAGAAAGTAGCTGATATGTCAGTTTTCATTTCATTTCATTATTTTCTGTCAACTTTTCATTATGTCAGTTTACTTTTATCAGAATTTTCCAGATCGGAAGAAGTGGGCCTGTCCCATGAAACTCATCACCTAATCAATGATTTTGTTGGTCTTTGAAGTGCAATAAAAGATATCCCCTCTCCTGTCTTCGCCGTCTGTTTCTTCTAGTCACACGTTATTGGCTCCCTCTCCTGGCCAAGGTTTGGGTTGCAAGTCTGTGCAAATTTGTCACTGTTTTTGTCTCTACAAGTTCCAGGAACTTCTCCAGCCTTGGGACGCCGGCTGTAACAGCCAGACAGTCGAGCAGATGCCTTCTTGCAAGTAGCACCCATATAACACCCCCTCAATGGCTTCTGCTGACATTCAGCAATAGGAAAGGGCTGGTCCCTCAACAGGAAAAGTGACAATTTGAAGGGGAAACTGCCCCCTCTCCCCAGCACTGCAGCCCCTGCTCATGATGCAGCTGGTGTGTATGTTTCATACTGGTGTTAATAACCACAGAATGCTAGAACTAGAAGGGACTTAGAGAGGTCATCAAGTCCAGGTCCTGCCCTCACAGCAGGACCAAGCACTTTCTAGACCATCCCTGACAGCCATCTCTCTAACCTGCTCTGAAATGTCTCCCATGAAGGAGATTCCACAACTTCCCTGTGCAATTTATTCCAGTGTTTGGCCACCCTGACAGTTGGGAAGTTTTTCCTTAATGTCCAACCTAAACTGCCCTTGCTGCAGTTAAAGTCCATTGCTCCTTGTCCTAGCCTCAGGGTCCACGGTAAAGCTGAAAGTGTAACCAACCACAGGCGGACTAGACCCTGGCACCTTGGGAGCATAGTGGGTGAGCCTCTACAGTTCAAGGTAGAAGCCAGCAGCCTCTCACCTAAGGCAGTAGACAAGATTGGTTCCTTTGCTATGTAAGTGGGGTAGTTGCTACTACATGGGCCAGTGAACCACACCCATAAGCATGTGGGTCACGAAAGCAGATATGCAAATTAAAATAAACCATCCTGTGAGCACAGCCAGTGTCTGACCCTACAATGGCAATGCAGTGTGTGCAGCCCGCCCCCCCATTGAAAAGACCTCCACCGCACAAACGAGCCCCCGTGGAGAAGAAGCAACATCATTGTAAACCAGCACTGACATTGCCAAAAGCACCTGAGGTGAAAAAACAATAGAAAAATTATTTTGGAATCGAGTGTGGTCACCTCACTGCCTCTACTCCTGCTTCCTGCATCCTTGAGGGTCTGGGCCTCCACCCCCGACATCTCAAGTTCAAGGGCCCAGGGGTCTGCACAGGACACAGACACTGTGATGAGTCATGTCCTCCATTTGTCCCGCAGCACATTCAGGATGTGTCCTCTGCTGTGACTGTCCCTGCTGCTTCACAGTGGGGGTCCTGACATGAGGGGTACACCGTAAGGTTGCTCCCCTCTTCCCCCACACTAAAGGCGGCTTCAGCTTCTCACTGTCTCTTGCCTAAGAGAAACAGGGAGGCTCCTTGGGGGCCAAGGCCCAAACCCAGCAGTTGGATTTATAGAATACCAAACCCCTCACCCCCAGGGATGAATCTGAGGGAGACAATTAGTTTCTGCTCTAGGGCAGAGTTGGGGAAACAGAACAGAATTACAGGAAGGTCTCCCCACCACAGTGACATCACCTCTCCACAGAATAGCCTCACTTCACCAGCTTTCACTCTGAGCAAGGCAGCAGTTTGCACACGGAAGCAATGGTGGATTCTCATTCCGCTTCACTGTTGTTGTGAACACAACACCCAGCATTCACGTGTAGCTCTACAACAACAATCCAGTGTGATCACAACCCCCACACTCACACACAACACTATGAAAATAAAGCAGCAGGAGTGGCCTCAGCACTCATAAGCAGACGCTATGATAACACACCAGAATGTATGTAGCCTAGGCTTATGTCTCACCTCAGTGCTTACCATGAACCCTAAAAACAATCTTGCTTGGAAAGTGTCCCAGTGCTCACGGATGCAGCTACGAAAAGAAATCAAAATGCAACCCCCGGCATCACAGGCCTTCAAACTAACCCCTTTGTGCACCGTCCCGGCACTCACACGTAATCCCTCGACAAAGCAGCGTCTGTTGTCACAAGCAGAGCTAGCTGAAAATTTCTGGCCCAATAGTCCACTTGCCAAAAACTGCAGTTCTGGGTGACCCAAAACTAGTCACAAATTTACTCTCACCCGTTTTATTAGTTTGGCAAAAGTTTTCAAAGCCTTCAGGCTGCCTCAGTGGTGTGCGTCTGATCCCCAAACACCAGCTAACAATTTGCTATTCCTTGGGCTCCCAAGCAGGGCAGTGAGTTTCCAACCTGGGGATGGAGGCACACCACTGCCACAGGAGGTAGGAGACCCCAATTAAATCTACTCCATTCAGAGTAAGTAGGGATTTGAACCTAGAGCTGCTCAGGCCCTAACTTTTAGAACCCTTCCTGCTTGCTCTGTGGTCAATTGCTAACTAGCTTTGCAAAGTGGAACAGCCTATGCAGGAGAGCAGCCTGCCCCAGACTGGCCTGTGTCCTGGGGATTAGGATGCTCATGCTGAGTTCAAGACCCTCCCCAAAGTGGGGTGACGCATGTGGTTCTCCCACTTCGCAGGCAAGTTCCCTGGCCCCACGACAAAGGCTAGAAGGGGCAGGCACTATCAGAAAGCTGCCCTGTTATGAACCATCCCCCATATCTTGACTGGTAGTGTCCTCCTGACCTGAGTCCACTGCCTCAGGGTCCCCCCATGCTCCCCAGAGTCTCACCAGTCTCAGCAGTGAGATGGGACGGGTGTTGTGGGGGGTGGAGGGGTTCTTCAGTGGTATGGTTAGACTCAAACAAGCAAACCAGCCCCCTTTGGTTCTCAGTCTCGCAGCCCTAAATAGAGATGATGCAGTCGGGGCAGGGAAGGGGGCGGCGTGGGGGAGGAAACAGGGAGTGATGACGACTATCAGACCCAAGCAAGAGACAGAGTACATCAGAGAGAGTCTGCTGTTCCTCTGCTGTCTGAACCCTGCAGACCCCAGTGTCCCCAGGAGAAGGGAGAGGGGCTGGCTGGAGCATCCGACCATTAAGACCAGGTGTGAGCAAATCAGATCAGAGAAACAGGCTGCAGGTTCCCTTCAGCTCAGCTCAGGTAGGGCAGAGGGGCAGGACAGAGGAAGGAGCGGCTGTGGAGTGTCCCCTGACATTGTTGGCAGCAGACGTCACTGGGCTGTTTCCATCCGGATTGATCCCCACCATTGCCTTGATGCTCCTGTCTCTGTGCCTCTTGCTTTCTGGTGAGTATGCAGGAATTCTGGGCCAAGTCATAGCAGGCTGGAAGGAAACAGAGCCGAGTGGAGCCCTGGGTCCAAACTGTCAGAAAATCTTCTTCAATGGGAGAGAAATGAGGGTGAGTGTAAACACTGAGTGGGAGAGTTACTGGGCCAGGTCCCCACCTGGGGTAAATCAGTACAGCTGCATTGTAGTAGATGCCAGTTTAAAGCAGCTGAGAATATGGCCCTGCGGAGAGCTGAAGGCAACTCCAGCTCTGCCAAAGTCCACGTGCATGAAAACTCTGCCCTGCTCAGGTCTAATGTCCGGCTTCGTTTGCTTATTCACCAAAACAGGAATCGGGGTTGTTTCATCCAACCTATTAAAAGCAGTTTGTGTCCCTTGGGAGGACATCAGAAAAAGGAGAAATTTTATCTCCCGCACTAACCACACGGCACCTTTCTGTTCCCAGAGCTGAGCTCCAGCAGCCAGCAGATGTGCTCGGCTCCAGGTGAGTCTGTCTTGTCTGTCTATCTGCCCCGATCTACTCATTGCCCTCTCTAGGGCATCCGGTCATGACACCTTGCATTGCTCTCTTCTAAGTGTCGAGCCAGAAGCAATGGTACGGGCAGGCAAATGGGGCTTGGTGGGGTCTGAGCAGGTTGAGCAGGTCTCCCAGTTGACCCCTCTTTGTCCTGCTACCTCTCAGCATGCTCTGACCTGGGCCAGTGTGACAATAGGGTGGGAGCACCATGTCCACAGCCCATCTCAGCCCCAGGGCACCAGCCCTGAGAAGCAGAGAATGCCACATCACTGACCCACAGGGATTAAGCTTCTCACAGCCCCAGCTCAGAGCCCCTTGTTGCCACAGGGGCTCAGCCTGCACCCCGTTCTTCAATATCAGCAGCACTGTTAATAGTCAGCCCTGGGGGTGCAGAAGTTCTTGGAGAGGGTACAGCTGGACGGGACTGTTCTTATAAGTCAGGCTGAGCTTTTGTATAACCTGGGCCAGGGAGCAGAGCCCAGCAACCCGGCCTCCAGCCCTACAAGGACAGATGTAGCCGGGATGTGGCTTTGGGCCATGGGCATGGTTCTTTGTTGGCTGCATGTGCAGCCGGGGCAGGGGAAGCTGTCGGCCAAGAGAAGGTGACAGGTAGATATTGTCCTACCTAGTGGCAGCAGCAATTTCCCTGCAAGTTCAGAGCTGAGTCCCATAGCCCTGGGGATTCTTGGGAAAAGGAGATTTGCTCCATGCCAGTGCTCCTGGGCATTCCCTCAGAACGGTCCTGGAATTTCCCCTGTTTCCCCTGTTCCAGCAGGTGGAGTAGGGGGGACGGGGCAGTGGGGTTGTGAGAGCTGATGCAGAAGGTGTAGGGAACCGGACACAGTCTTTGGCTGTCAGCTGGTGAGCTTCTGGGGCTGCAACAGGCCTTCACTGCATGCGCTGCAGTGGCAGGCTCAGGTGTTGGTCTTTCTTTAGGCAGCCTTCAATCACCATGGGTCAGCCATGCTAAGGGGTCACATCTTTCCCATCTGAACTGTTCCAGCTGGCTCAGCCAGGTGCCTGCACCAGGGGCCCCTGCTCTAGGACAGTGCACCAGGCAAGAGGAGCCCAGCCAGTCTGAGCCTCCAGGCTCCTATCATAACCTGAATCATTCCATGGGCCAAAGCTTCCGCTCACCAGAGAAAGTCTGTCTCCTCATTTGCCCAGTTGGGCTGGGATCAGAGCCTCCATCTGAGATGTGGCACAAACCCACCCACCACTTACCTCCCGCTCCATCAACAGCGCTGGGCACCACCAATGCCCCATGTAGAGCTCTGACCCGTTCTCTTTCCCAGGTGCTCTCCCTGCCCCCACACTGTACCTGAGCCAGACGTCCGCCCGGCCGGGGGAATCTGTGCAGCTCCAGTGCTCCATGTTCTCCCAGTTCTTGGCCACCCGCATTGTCTTCTGCAAGGATGGGAAGGAGGTTTTCTCCCAAAAGAGGTTGAAGGGGAAGACCACCTATGACTATGACTTCGTGGTGTCTGAAATCAACTCTGGGAATTACTCCTGTGGGTACGAGAACAAAGAAAGGAACAAGCAAGTGACCAGATCCCAGCTCAGCCCTGGCCAGAGCCTCAGCATCACCGGTAAGGTCAGAGTGCATGAGGGTATGTGTGTGTCAGCTCAGCTCTGCCCGGCAACTCAGCATGACATAAAACAGGGGAAGGGGTGAATGCCACCACAAGAACAATTAAAGAATAAACCACTGAAAATACAAATGTTAAAATTCATCAAGATCTGTAAAAAAAAAAATCCTAATAAATAGCTGTGTTGAAAATTGTCACAGGGACCCTTCCCTCCCCATTTTCACCCCCGTCGGTTCAGATGGCCTAAGACAGGTTGGGAATGGGGACATCATAGAAACGCCAGGCTCAAAGGGTCTTCATGATGTCCTCAATTCCATACTCCTGCGTGGAGGCAGGACCAAGCAAACCAGGACCATCCTTGATGGGAATCTGTCCCAGCGATTTTGAAAAGTCACCGATAACAGGGCTTCCACAGCCTCCCTTGGAAGCCTTTTCCAGAGCTTCATGAGTCCTATAGTTAGAAAACTACCCACTGTCTAACCTAATGCTCCCTTGCTGCAGATTAAGCCCGTTGCTCAAAGGCCAAGAAGAACAAGTTTTTTCCCTCCTCCTTCAGGAATCTAAAAGAGTGTCATAAGGAGGAGGGAGAAAACTTGTTCTTCTTGGCCTCTGAGCAATGGGCTTAAACTGCAGCAAGGGAGGTTTAGGTTGGACATTAGGAAAAAGTTCCTAACTGTCAGGGTGGTCAAACACTGGAATAAATTGCCCAGGGAGGTTGTGGAATCTCCATCTCTGGAGATATTTAAGAACAGGTTAGATAAATGTCCATCAGGGAACATCTAGACAGTACTTGGTCCTGCCATGAGGGCAGGGGGCTGGACTCAATGACCTCGCGAGGTCCCTTCCAGTCCTAGTATTCTATGATTCTATCAGTGCTGAGCGGAGCAGGCTAATGAGTTCCTGTATCTTACATACATCTGCTTTACACTGCTGACTCACATTCAGTTTGAGATCCACTCGGAGCCCTGGTCCCTTTCAGCAGCACAGCCCTCAGCCAGTTATTGCCCGGGATTAGTCACTCTTGGGCAGTGTAAGGGCTGGGAGTGGGGCTGGGGCCAGGGCCGGCTCTGTATTTGTGTATTTATTGCCTAGGTGATGACTCCAGCAGCAGCGGTGCTGGGAGTTTCTCACCTGCAGGTAAATGCTTCTGACGTGTTTCTCTGTACTGGGGACTCTATTTAAGCAAAAGTGGGTCCAGGGCTGGACAACCCCTGTCTGACCATGATCACCATGATGATGGCGCTTGTGTATTTATTGCCCAGGTGGTAAGTCCAGCAGTGGTGTTGAAACTTCTTCCTCTGGAAAAGGTAAAATGCTCCTGAAGCATTTCTTCATTCTGGGATCTCTGTTTAAGGAAGGGTGGATTCTGGGCTGGGCAGCCGCCCATCTGAGTGTGGTCGCTGTGATGACAGATGTAAAGGAAACACACAATGACACAATGGGATGGGTTTATCCAATGTGATGTTAGCTCTCCATGCACCTCTCCCAGGCTCTACCCAGCAGTGCTGAGCTGGGCAACATCTTTGCAGAGCAGAAACGTGGCTTGTTCAAAGGGGGTATCCCAGCCCCTTCTGATGGGCAAGTGTCCTCAGCAGTTCCCTGAGTCCCTCTGCTTACCCAGCAGTCAGTGAATTATCTCCTCCCTCTTCACTCACCGTGTACAGAGCTGCTTTGGCAGGAGGCACCAGACACAGCATCACTCTTGGACTCACGGGTTCCGTCTCTTAGGCCGTGTCTACATGAGCCCAAATCTTCGAAATGGCCATGCAAATGGCCATTTTGAAGTTTACTAATGAGGCACTGAAATGCATATTCAGCGCCTCTTTAGCATGCCGCTGGCCACGGATCTGTGAAGTTGCCACAGCTCACTTCCGCGCGGCTCGTCCAGACAGGGCTCCTTTCTGAAAGGACCCCGGGAGCTTCAAAATCCCCTTATTCCTGTCTGCTAAGGGGATTTCGAAGTTGGTGGGGTCCTTCCAAAAAGGAGTCCCGTCTGGACGAGCCGCGCGGAAGTGAGCTGCAGCAACTTCAGAGAGCCGACGCCGACGACGTGCTAAAGAGGCGCTGAATATGTATGTCAGTGCCTCATTAGTAATCTTCTAAAGGGCCATTTGCATGGCCATTTTGAAGATGTGGGCTCATGTAGAGGTAGCCTCGGTGTAATTAGCTACTTAGCTGCACTCCAGGCCTGGCACAGCGGTGTCGCACACAGCATGAGGGCAACCCCCCTTTCAGGAATCTCAGGCCAGAACCAGTGTTTAGTTCCCAGGGAGCAAAAGTATCCTGAACAAGCAACTCAGTAGCTAAACACTATGCATAGCAGCGCTATGTCAAGCACAGCATTCCGGTTCCACTTCCCCTCATCATACGATGGGGACCGCAAACTTTGAAATCACTGCTTATTTCAGACTTTGGTGCTGTGTAGATGGCACCAGGTTCCAAATAAGTGAACTCAAAATAGATTACACAGTTTGTGTTGCACAGATTGCACTCACTTATTTTAATTTATAGCTATGGGGTAGCCCTCGCCAGAGAGTTTCACTGTATTTAGCTTCAGAGTAAATGGATGTTTTCCTTGTATTTCTGGAGTGTGAAAATGAAAAGGACATGAAACTGCCAATTCAAAGCCAAAAGAAAGTGGTGCCTTGCATTTCAGACGTATGTTTGTAGAGAGTCTAAGAAGGCCCCTGCATGGGAATTGTTTGAGAAGATTTTGATTTCAGTTAAACTGTTTGGATATTTTAAAAAAAAAAGCAAAAATTGACAAAAAATTGTGGAAAAACTTCAACAACCTTTACTCACAAAGAACCACCAATAACATCATTGTGCACATAAAGGTGGGATTATATCACACAGAACTGGAAAGGACCTCAGGAGGCCATTGAGTTCAGCTCTTGCCCTGTTAGCAGCATGAATCACCATCCCCCCCCTTTTTTTTAATCTATTTGCCCCAGATCCCTAAACAGCCCCCTCAAGAGCCAAACTCACAACCCTGAGTTTAGCAGGCCAAGGCTCAAACTGGGTCATTGATTACTGGCTCCTCTATGGGGAAGGAGGTGCAGGGGACAGGGTACAAGAAGGAACAGGGAGGGGCATGAGGGAACACCCAATTTAGCAATGAAAATATTGGCAGGGTGTAACAGGGTCAGGCCAGCAGGCCCTGTCAGGAAGGGAGAAAGGCAGCTCAGAACGCAGCCTGGGCTAGAGAATGAAGGGAAACCGCTGTTTAAGCAGGCAGGTGAAAGCAACAGAGAGGGTCTGCAATTAAGTAATGAGAGCCAGCTGATCTCAGGGCTGGTAAATTGACAGAGCTGTTAAAAGCTGCCCCAGCAAGGGGAACCTTGGGGCAGTGTGAGATGTGGGTGGTGTAGGGAGATTGAGAGAAGCGATAAGCTAGATAAGGAGCCCAGTGTTTACAAAAGGCAGCAGAGGGAGGGGAGTAGCTGGATGCAAATATGCCTGGGCTCCCATTCCTGGGGGACACTGAAAGCCTGGGCTGTGGCTAGTGGGAAGAGACTGACCAACCAGCCCAGACAGAGGTGGGTGCAGCCCATTCCCTCCAGCCAAAGGGAAAGGTGTGACCCCCTCCACAAAGACCTGGGGGTACCTTGCTGTACGGGGGATCAGTGTGGCTGTGAGTTGCCTATACCGGGGCTGGGGCTCCCTAGGCATGGTCATAAGGACATTGGAGTCACTTACCCCAGGACTCAGCCAGGCAGCACTTGCTGGTGGCGGCTTGCAGAAGCCATTCACAGTGATGTTCTTTCCTAGGGCTGGATCTAACGCTCCCACTGGGAATTACAATCCCTGCCCTCCTGGTTCTGGCTGTGGTGCTTTATGTGCTGGGAAAGAAAGGTGGGTATGAGAATGAGGCCAAGCTGTGTGAGCAAAAGTACAACCAGATGTGACCGCGGCAAACCCTTGGAGCCCCAGTCTCCAGCGTGCCTGGGATGGGAGGAGAAAGATGAGCAAAGTCACTGAAATTGACCACATTTGTGGGAGTCTGGTTAGGGGCAAAGGTCAAAGTGACAAGGCGAAGGATTATCCTGATGGTGCATAATTTGTATTGCAGTTGAGCCCTGGAGCTGTGCTAGGTGCTGTACATTGTTGATTAGGTATATTACTCAATTGGCCTGTAATCCCCATCAGGAATGAGGATGCCTCTGTGTCTAGGGCTGCACAGAGCAGTAATGAAGAAAACAGTCCCTCCCTCACTGATGGTCACAGCCTAGAGCTTAGTCAGGGGTGTGTGTCTGGATGGAATAGCAATTCCCTGATAATGAAGGCTGCAGGCCGGGCAGGCATCCCCTTGTCAGGAAGAGGCCTTATGTCTGTGCCTGTGCGTGAGAGCTGTCCCGAATCAAGGTGTAACAATTCTGAAAACACAGTTCTGCTCTGCCAGATTTCCTCAGGCAGGGTCCCCAGCCCCAAGCTTTCACAGCCTACATCACCTCAGTCCTCTTGATGTTAGTTTAAAATTAATGGGATTCCCAACAAGTCACCAGGGTGGGGTCTTTGTGTTTCCCTGTGAGATTTGATCTTTAGTGGCCTTTGCGTCTCAATTTTGGGGAGATTATTCCCCAAACAGAAGGGTTATAAACTTCTTCTTTTTTTAATGAAAGTTGATTCTCCCTGGATCCCCTGACTCTCTGAGCTGGGGCTTTATGGAGAACATGAAATGCCATGGGACTGAATCTAAAGTTGTCAGATTTAACCATGCCACTCTCAGGGGCAGTCAGGAGGGGTAACGGGCAGTGCTGGGCTGGGCTATGGGGAAAGGGGTCTCTGTCAATGTGGTGATGAACTGGGGCCATATCTCTCAGTTTCTGTCTCTCTGCCAACGAGGAATTGTGTCCACATCTCTGATCACTCTGTCTCTCTACCTCCAGTTGTGTCTCTACGAAGGGATTGCAGGTAGGAGAAGATCGTTTCCTTTCTGAGTCCCTTCTGTCTTCCTCCAATAAGGGCTGGCAGTTGCTCCAGAGTCCGAGCAGCGCTCAGCTCTCCTGTGAGCAGGGGTTTGTCTGTTTGTCCTGGAGGAGTTTTTGAAAAGGGCAGGGTAGCAAAGGTGATCCCTGCAATGGAACGGAGGGAAGGGTGGGAGGGCAAAGAGGGAGGGCACCCAATGTCAGCAATTAAAACAGAAGAGGTCACGTGACCCCTTATGCCCCATCGCCTGTGCAGAGCAGAATGAACTTCTTGGTCAGAGTCGGGTCTGGGGGTTATGAGGAGACCTTTTAAGGAAGGGGTTTGTCACAGTGACGTGTTCCCATCAGACTCAGCAGCAGCAGAAAATCAGCCCTGAGTATGTGAAGGAATGGAAGTGACTCTGTTTTATACTCGGGGTGTTGGGGCTGGTTGGTCACAAAGCAGCACCAGCTGACCTAGACAGATCTCTAGAACAGGGTCTGCTCTTTCTGGGAAGGACAGTGGTGCTGGGGTGGGTCACACCTGACCTTAGCTCCATTGGCTGCAGCTGCATGGGCAGGATGTGAGCTACCATTTGGGGAGACCAGCCTCAGTCCCACCCCTCCTACCAAAGGCAACATCCCTAACATACTCTTTAACCCCCATGCCATGGCAAAGCCATGTGGTTGTGGTCAAAAATCTTCACAGGAAATAGCGGAGAGCATGGACAAAAAAATCAAACCAAATGTCTATTCAAAAGAAAACAAAATGAACTTTTTATAAGATTTTTCATGAAAAAAATTCATAAAATCAAACTTTGTTCAACATTTCACTTTGGCAAGAATATTGTACAAGGGGGGGAGCGGAAATCCTGTTGAAATATGTCTACTTGGTTCAGCTTAGTGAAAATGACCATGTTCTCTTCAAGCTCTGTCCTAAAACGTTCTGGATTTTTAGTTCCCTCCAATCTTAACTCTGTGCTGAGGAACTGGGTTTTTGGGTGGCTGCTGAAGTTGAACAATATGTTCAAGCCGCATCTTTATTAGCGCTTCCCTCCGTAAATGGTGAAGCGGCTACCTCCCTGCATTAGCCAGAACTAGGGCTTGCTGCCTTTCCACCGAGACTGACCTGAATTAAAATGCAAGGTCCTAGCAGGAGAACCAGCCATAAGAAGGAACCTCCTCACAGCTGTAACTCCAAAAAAATAAACAAGAAGTCCTGTGGCACCTTATAGATTAACAGATATTTCGGGGCACTGGCTTTCGTGGGCAAAGACCCGCTTCGTCAGACGCGTGTGCAAATCTGTGAGTCTATAAGGTGCCACAGGCCTTCTTGTTTTTGTGGATAGAGACTAGCATGGCTACCCCTCTGATAGCTGGATCTCTGAGAACAGATCCTCACCAATGTGAGGGAGAGAGAGCCCACAGTGTTACTGATACTCCCTCTCCTTATTACTCATCACAGGGAACAAGTCCAGCATGACACCAACCACACTCCTGAAGGTCATATTCAATGTAAGAGCTTTTGGAGAATATTGGGGTTCCCGGGGTCACCTACACATCAGGGAGAAATGCGGGGGGTTGGGAGTAAATGTGTGAGTTGTGAGGGATGGCCAAATCCTAGATCAGACTGTCTGGCCAAGAGTCATAACAAACTGTCTGTGATCAAAGTGAAGGAGGAGAAAATGTTCTCAGGGTCCCAGAGCTCATGTATTGTGAGTCCCTGTGTTTCCTTTGTTCCACCCATTGCCTCTGATCCCCACCTGTGCACTGCCAAGGTTTAGGGGGCTGAGGCAAGGTGATATATCTTCCCTTCCTTCATGGAAAGGGCACATCCAGAGGAAAGCTCCCACTGGAATGTTTCCCACCCTCTTCGCTGCGAGCTGGGTGCCGCAGTGCCTCATGGGAGCTGCAGTCCCCATGCCTCATGATTCTAGTCTCTTCTTTTAGCTCTGTGCATCTCCCATGATACACCACAGTCTCCCCTTTGGGTGACGGGAAGTAGTACACCAGGGGAGTCCCTGATTACAGTGCATCATGGGAGATGATGTGGTGCCTGCCAGCCCAGATTGTAGATGAGAATATGAGCATGAGCCAACTGAACTACCGGTCCCATGGGGCACCAGTGCTGGTGTTCTGAATCAGAATATTCCCGGACTGGGCACAAATATTTCATCTTTTGAGCATTTACTTTTTTGAACAAAATCTTGAAATGTTTGGCCAAAACCTGACTCTGTCTAGGACAAAAGAGCTCTGTCAAAACCCAGACAGAAGGTTTCCACTGAACGTCTTCAGACGTATGAAATCCTTCTGCTTTGGTCTCACCTAGTGACCCTGCTCAGAGTGCGGTTCCGTTGTACTCAGCAGTGCCCACAGGGGAGCTCCGCCCAAGGTAGAGGAGAAGTAGGAGCCAGGTCATAATTCTCCCTTGAGGGCCTTTACACCCCGCCATGACAACATGTAACTGTCCTTCTCTCCCCAGATGCTGCAGTGAGTTTCCCGGGAAGTACCAGGGTGAGTCGCAGCATTTATAAACAACAAAGTGAAGTGAGAGCAAAAAGTGATGGGTTTGACTGTTCTAGCTTGGCAGGGACCCAGGGGGTGAACATGGATTTATTCAGGATTCCCAGGCTCAGGCTGAGTTTGTTACCCTGCTCTCATTACTGCTGTCCCAGAACTCTTCCCAGGAGCTGGTAGCCGCTCCTACACCTGCTGTTAGTCTGGCCAGTCAGGCCTTGCCCCACACGGACACAAAGACTTGCATCCATGTGACAGGAAAAACATCCTACCCAAACTCCACGCTACAGCACTAGGGTGAATCCCCCACAGTCTGAAAACATATCCAACTATAGAGGGGCTTTCCCTATCAATCTCAGAGATCAAATAACCAAGGCAGAGACGTTCCAGGTTTCGAAGTTTCCATTAAAACTCCTGGGAACTGGATGGTCAAATCCCCCAGATGGGCGTGCAAACCTCTGGAATGTTACCCACGTGGGGTTTGGCTCCAGTGAGACAGATCCTATTAGTGAAGCCCCAGAACCACTTGCTGGTAACTCCCTACCACTGGCCTTCTAAAAGGGGAAGGAAAACAGACAAGGGATGAAATCCTAGGAAGTTCCCATTGGCTTCGGAGGGGGTAAAAATTTGCACAGTGTGTCTTCAAGCAAAGTAGGTGTCAGTGGGCCGAGTACAAACTTACACCGCTAGCAGCAGCATTGTGGTGGTGAACATGCCCTGGGTATCATGTTGGTGTCAGAACGGCATTCTCCAGCTTCATGTGTCCGGCTCCAGGCTGGCTGAGCAGGACAGTAACATCACTGTGTTTTTCCTTAAAGCCTCCACGACCCCAGAGAGAAGAGACACCAACGTACGCAACCATTGCTACACAGAGGGACATATACCATTAATGCGCCACTTGCTGAAATGCAAACTCAGAGGCAGCTGTTGGGAACATGCAGCGTGGAAGTGGGGGATCGTCTCTGGGATCACAGCAGGATAACACATAGCACCTAAAGTGCAGTAGGACTCTGGCATATTGTTCAGACAAATGCTGCCTATTTGCCTTCTGTAAAAATGTTTCTTCTGAATAAAAGTAGGAAAATACCCACATGTGGTTATTCCTACCTCCTGACTCTCTACATCCGTCGCTCTGCTCCCAAGTCCTCTTTGCTCTGTTTCAAGATTCCATTGCCAGCCCAAAGAGTACGAGAATCATCAGGTAGCGCCCCATCTCCAAAATCCCCAAATTGCCTTAGGTAAGGTGGTTGTTTTTTTAAGTTACACATTTTGCTTCCTTTTATTTAATTGCTGGTGCTTGATGGTTTGGGGGCAGGTTTTTCCCCTGTTCTTCACAACCCGGAGGGCTAGAAGCTAACTCATTTCAACAAACTCCAAACAATTCTCACATAATCCCAGTCCCTCTGCAGTTGGGCTTTAAGAAAAACTGCAAATAATGTGAGAGGTGCTGGGAAATCACAAGAACTGCACCAGATTCACCTTTGAATTTCCACTTCCGTTTACAGTCATGCAGGTTTGTAGGGGTGTGATGAAATAGAAATGCCAAGCAAAAAGTATTTGTCACAAGCTATGTCTTTGTGATGCTGTTTGTTAGCCTCATCCAGCGAATGTGGATGCAAGAGAACATCATGCCGGTATTTGCCTCCCTGGGAAGTAGTCACTGCTTGAAGCAATTACCTTGCTCTGTTGCAAGGGTTTGAGCTGACTTTTGGCATATCTTCTAGACTGAGGGTCAGATTTCTGTAAGTGCTAGCACCCTGGAGCTGATACAAACTGGTGTTTGAGCACATTGATGGTTTGAACCTGAGTATTTTGGAAAACAGACCACCTGCACTTAAATGCCCAACTGAGAGCCGAAGTATGGGAAATTTGGCCGTGTAGTCAACTTTCAAATGAGGGACACAAGCCCTTTGCACCTGCGCAGTGTTGCTGGATTCTGCTGTGGGCATCGGTGGATCTGGGAATCATTCTTTCTCTCTTGCCCCTTTGTTTTTTGTTGCTAGTTCAAGGCCTTTTAACCTTTTAGCGTGTTTAACCATCCAGAGCAACATTTTTATGCAGCACTTCGAGCTCCTTGACACAGCTGCACCGCAATGTTGGACAATTTTCAACTTCTTTAGTGATCAGGGGAAACTCTGCACTCACAAAAATGTGGTATTGCAAAAACAGAGGCACACGGACACCCTGGTCTCTCAGATAACAAACCCCAGTCAGAGCAGCTAGTATGTCAGGATGCCTTTCAAACCTACTTTGGGTTCACCTACTTCTAACCACCATAAGCTGCATTCCTCTCCCAGATTTACGGGAAAAAGTCACAATTCCTGATCATGAATAGCCTGTTGCTGACAAGTGAATACTTGAGTAACTCAGTGAGAAGGCTCTTGTCATGTCCTCCTCCGCTAGCTGGCCTAGATTAAAATGGGCTTTAATTGGGCATTGGATGGTCAAGTGTTTGAATCCTGACAAGTATCAGAGGGGTAGCTGCGTTAGTTGGTATCCATGCAAACAAGAAGTCCTGTGGTACTTTACAGACTATCAGATATCTTGGAGTATCAGCTTGCATGGGCAAAGGCACTCTGACAGATGCAATGTCGTGTGCCCAGGAGAATCCTGTTGCTTGTCTCCTTAGAAATCACGGGGGCTGATCCGAGTGACGGGAGGTGAACAGGAACTCCACTGGCGCACACACACCTCACTCTGGCTGCGCCTCTTCAGGTAACTGAACACTCGTCTTGAATCCTGGCCAGGTTACACCTCTGCTGCAAGACAGGTTAATGTGCAACAGGTACTAGTGCTTTCACTTTCCCTTGGTCAGAGTTCACAAACAGCTCCAGGATCCATTTCTCCATCTACTCCAGATCCTCCATTCAGCTCCAGAGGTGCTCTGTGTAGGGCCTGGACCTAGGCACACTACATGGCGTTTCCTGGCACATGCTGAGTCTTTAAGGTAGGGTGCCCCTTATTATTTATTACTCACTTTCCTTTGCTCTTGGTGGCTGCTCCGGACACGTGGGTCCCTGTCCTCACTCCCTATGGCCTGTTTCCACCTCCCATTGGTGCTGGGCAAACCCTGATGGTGGGCGTGAGGCACTGCTCAGCCTGTTAGCCCCTCACGGCATGCTGGGGCCAGCTGAGGTTTCTTGTGGCCTTTCCCTGGAGGGCAAGATGCAGCACAAGGGTGATGTGTTGTCTCTTCAAAAGGCCTCACAGGCCTACCCTGTTGATGCCCTTGGAGAAGGGGCTGCCAGGTGTGATGGGGTTCAGGGGTCCCCCTGCACTGCACCCCGTCCGCTGGCAGGAGTGACTCTCACTCAGCAGGTACAACAGAAGGTTTATTAGGCAACAGAAGCCCAGTTTCTCACAGAAGCGACAGTACAGCAGCCAGAGGCAGTCCTTCCAACCCGTCCTGGGGAGAAGACCCCGAGGGGTGCCCCTCTGGGGTGTAGCTTTCCCCCTCCTCAGGCTGGCTGCCTTCCAGCTCTCCCTTTTCCTAGCCTCTAACTGCCGCCCCTGATTCAAAACCCCAGCTCAGCTCCTCCCTGCTCTTTGTTCAGTCAGAGGTGTTACCTGCCAGTTGTAGCCCCAGGGTCATCCTTAGCCACTGGGAGCTGCTGCTTGCCTTAGACACCCAGCCTGACTCACACATGCACTCCCCCCACTCCATTACATCAGGCCAGAAGTGTGGGGCAGGGGGGTGGACTGACTCACAGTTCTAAATGGAAGATGCCTCCCTTGCTGATATGTGTAGTACTGTGGCACCCTGAGGCCCCGGCTGAGATCTGGGTTCCCATTGTGCCAGATACGGCACAGTCCCCAGCCAAGCTGTGGCCCCAATTATGCCAGGTGATGCACAGATCCTGACTGAGATCTGGGCCCCATTGTGCCTGGGCTGCACATAGAGACTGTGTCTGCCCCACAGAGCTCCCAGTCTGGCATGAGGTGCAGCTGAGCTCGGATCCTTTCAAGCTGTATCTCCAGGGGACATTACATTGTGTTAGAACATGTGTTCACCCAGCACCACACCCTGAACGCACTGGCCTGGTCTGTGCTGGCTAGAGGGGTGTGAAGTATTCCATAATGTGTCAGCTTTCAGACCTTGTAGGGCATCAGGCCATCAGCTCACGCTTAATTGCTCTGTCCTGATGTGGATCTGACCTTTAACTCCTACTGAAAGGCAGTGGGACTTAAGAGCTCTTTTAGTATTTTACCCGGTGTTACTGGACTGAACAAGAGCCCTGCAAAGAGGCTAGTGGTTAGAGCTGGTTAGGAATGTTTAGTCACTAGTGTTTGTAATGAAAACCTGGCTTAAAAAGTACATGGATATTTTCTCCAAAAATGTTCAGTAAAATGATTCACAGCAAAAAAAAAAAAAAAAAAAAAAATTCATTTTGATTCCAGCCTAAGAAAATCAAAATGAAAAAAAAATGTTTGGAATGTAAGGAGAAAAAGACTAAGAACTGAACTGAAAAAAAAAATCATATTGATTGCACGTGCCTTTAAATGAATTTCCATTCTTTGTTTAAACCATTTTAAGTCATTGTATAAAAATATTAGCAGGTTTCAGGAAAACTTTAGAATGAAAAGAAAATTGGTCGGACAAAAGATCCCCATTGTCCCCAGCCTTCCGGAATGCCCAGCACCTGCCACGCCCGAGCTCTGTCTGTCATACCCCTACCTTGCACATAGGTGTACTGGTAGCAAAAACAGCCCAGAAACCTAACTTCACCCTTTGCTCTGGGGCTGGGCAGGAGATGCAATGATGACAGAGCACAGTTGGATTGGCTCCAGATTCCAATCCCTTCCTGGCCCACAGGAGCTGTGAGCTGTGCCGAGGGTGCGGATGGATTAATGCAGTGCAGGGCTCTAGGCTGTCCCTATGGAGCCCCCAAAGACCTGCCCCACAGCAGTAACAGTGGCCAGTTCCAGAGAGACAGGCCAGCACATGGGCCCCTTCTGCCTCCAGAAGGCTTGGGGCATCAACAGTGATTTCTCCCCTTGCATCTATTACCTCCTGCAGCATCAGGGCTGTGGTTGTAGAGCAGCGGTTCTCAAACTGTGGGTCAGGACTGTGAAGTGAGTCATGACCCTCTTTGAATGGGGTCACCAGAGCTGGCTTAGACTTGCTGGGACCTGGGGCTGTAGCCTGAGCTCCAGTGTCCAGGGCTCAGGTTGAAGACCCCATTCCTGGGGTGAAGTCCTTGAGCTTCAGCTTTGCCCCCAGGGGCAGTGGGGCTTGGGTGGAGGTAGGCTTCGGTCCCCCTTCCTGAGGTTGTGAAATGATTTTTGTTGTCAAGAGGATCACTATGCCATGAAGTCTGAGAATCCCTGTTGTAGCGTATCATTTAGAGAGGCTCCCTCATGAGGGACAGTGTTATAAATATCAGAGACTCTCATGACTCACGCATCTGCTGAAGCGGGTCTTTACCCACGAAAGCTGATGCTCCAAAATCTCTGTTAGTCTCTAAGGTGCCACAGGACTTCTTGCTAGTATAATTACAAGAATTTTGGGCAAGCCCCTGGGCACCACAGTGCAGAACACAGTGTAGCTCTGCCCAGCACTTCCACATGGACGCTCTCCAGGCTGTTTTTAGTAAAGCTTTTATTCTTTTCACATTCG
This sequence comes from Carettochelys insculpta, assembly GCF_033958435.1. NCBI lineage: Eukaryota > Metazoa > Chordata > Testudines > Carettochelyidae > Carettochelys > Carettochelys insculpta. The sequence continues at coordinate 16,129,152 of NC_134158.1, read as the reverse complement.
CCGGTTTGTGGTTCAATGATGCCAGATGTGCAGACTGAGGAAGAAACTGCAGCAGTCACTTGGAGGTTAACTCCTGTGTTTGAAACTGAAAGCAGAGCAGCAAGGGGAGTAGGTGGAGCAGCAAACAGAGAAGAAACAACAGATTTTCTGTATGTGTGATGACCACAATAGTAGCCTCATTGGTTTTGGAAGGGAAGAAAGTCAAACATGGATGTGTTGTAATCGTCATCCAATCTGTGACTGTCAGGCAATATTGCAGAGAGCCTCTTCCACTCCTGCATCATGGAGCACCAGCATCCCCTATCGTGGGCGATCTTTTACAGTTCTGACCAGGTGTATTCTGTCTTTTTAGTGTCTGCCTTCAGGTTGCTACACCAGGTGTTTCTTGGGCTCCCTCTTTTCCTTTTCCCATGTGCGTTCCAACTGAAGTCTTGTTTTGTGATGGTGGTGGCTGCTTTTCTGAGGTTAAGTCCAATCCATCGCCATTTTCTCTTCCTGATTTCTTCTTCGAGGGGAAGTTGGTGAGTCAGTTGCCACAGGCCTTGGTTGTTGGTGGTGTGTGGCCAGTGGATCTGGAGGAGTTTACAGAGGCAGTTATTGATAAATGTCTGGATTTTTTTAATAGTCGTCTTCATTGTTAATATCGCAGAGAACTGCAAGAAATTCCAGCACCGGTTTGAATTGTACAGAGCAGCCATAGAGGCAGAGGAGGAAAAAGATAAAGTGAAATAATCAGGACCCTAAGCAAATCGACAGTCCATTATGATCAATTTCATGGTCATCACATTTTAAAAATTGTAAATGTCATAATCTCAGCTATGTGAATCTGAAATTTCATGGTGGTGTAACTGGAGGGGCCCTGACACAAAAGAGGACATAGAATCATAGAACACTAGAACTGGAAGGGACCTCGACAGGTCATCGAGTCCAGTCCCCTGCCCTCCCGGCAGGACCAAGTACTTTCTAGACCATCCCTGATAGGTGTCTATCTAACCTGCTCCTGAATATCTCCAGTGATGGAGAGTCCACAACCTCCCTAGGCAATTTATTCCAGTGTTTAACCCCCTGACAATTAGGAAGTTATTCCTAATGTCCAACCTAAACCTTCCTTGCTGCAGTTTAAAGCCCATTACTCCTTGTCCTGTCCTCAGAGGCCAAGGAGAACAATTTTTCTCCCTCCTTAGGTACTTGAAAACCGCTATCGTGTCCCCTGTAAGTCTTCTCTTTTCTAAACTAAACAAGCCCAACTCTTTGTTTTCTTTCAGATTAGGGGGGGGCACGAGGTTATTGTACGGAGGTTGCAGTATTGCCATTCTCATTGCAGGAATAGAAGGGTACAGCTTATCCAGGAAGGATAGACAAGGTAAACAGGGAGAAGGCGCTGTCTTGTATATTAAAAATGTGCACACTTGAACTGAGGTGGAGATGGCTATGGGAAACGGAAGCTTTGAGAGAACTTTCAAGGGAAGAAAATGGAGGATGGATTCATGCCCAGTGGTGTAAGCTCCAGGCGGGGGACAGAGCAGCCTGGAAGGGGTGAAATCCCCTCCTGCCTCTGAGGAGACGCTCTGCCTGGGAGCAGACTGGGTCAGGTCAGAGCATGGATGGGGCACGTTCCCTGCAGTGCCAGCCCCTCATGCTGTCTGAGGAGGTGTGAACCCTCCCTGCTCTCTTCTTACAGGTCCCTGCTCGAGATGTCCCCATGGCGATACAATGGTGGCTCTGTGTGTGCAGCCTGGGGATCCTCCTCCTGGCGCCGTGTTCTCTCGCTGGTAACATTTGAATCCCAATTATTTCCCTCCCTGTTCCCATGTGCGCTGCCCCCTGCGGAGGTGGGGTAGGGGCATCTGAGGTCCAGTGACACCCCCGCAACCCCGACCTCTTCAGCTCTTCAGAGAAAAAAGTCCAGGCCCAGGAGTCTGTGGGGTGGGGATGACATGAGGTGACTGGGATGTTTCCAGGCTCTGGCTGGCAGGACTGTCAGATTTCACAGCAAGTCACCCACCTCCTGAGGGATAGGGCAGGGGGCAGTTCCCATTAGGATGAACAGGGCTGTACCCACACTGAGAGTAACTCAATTGAGCTGCATGACTTAGGCTTGGGAACCTTCTGCTCTGCACGACTGAGGGAATTTTGCTGCCCTCAGCAATGCCCTGCTCTGTGCGTATGTAACGGCTGGGCCCCGGCTCAGCACCAACCTCCCTCCTTTCCTCTCATTCACGGTGCTCCTCTTTTTGTTTTTATCCCCCTCAGAGACGTTCTCACTCTCTGGCTCTCCAGACCCCGTGGTGGGGATTGTTGGCCAGGACGTGGTGTTACCCTGCCAGCTCTCGCCCCCGGCCGGGCTGCCCAGCATGGACGTGCAGTGGAGGAAAACAGACCCAGAATTTATTGTGGTTCATGAGTACATGAACGAGGGTGCCCAGAACCTGCCAGGGGACGGTTACCAGACCAGAACAGAGCTGTTCCCGCAGGAGTTCCACAGCGGGAACGTCTCCCTGAAGCTGAAACAGCTCCGAGTGGTGGATGATGGGCAATACCGGTGCTTTGCGAGGAACCTGGAGTGGAGCCTGGAAGCCGCCACTGAGCTACGGGTGTCAGGTGAGGCACAGCGCTCACAGGCATCCAAAGCTGGGATGTCATTGACTCAGTAACTGGCCAGGCTGCTGGGGCAGTGCCAGCTGCCGAGTGATTCTGTTCTTGGAGCTCCAGTGTCACCATTACCAGGAGACAGTGCAGCCTGCTCATTCATCAGACCTCAGCAGTACTCATAAAGAGAGACCAAAGCAGGGTTTCATGGCAAAGGCACCTAGCCAGGCTCATTTACCCGCAAGGCACAGTCCTAGCACCTGGCTCTGTAGTTGCAGACACACTAGCTCAGCAGTTCTCTAAGCTTAGGGACTCGAGGATCACCTTTTGGGTTTAAAATATTTGCAGACCCCCCCAGCCCCTTCCTGCTCAGGTGCAGACCCTGCCTCATAATTCTGCCCTTCCTCAGTGTCCCTTCCTGCCCCAACTCTTTCCACCCTGTCCCCTTAATGTGCCACCTCCTGCTTCTCCCCGTTCCTCCCAGCACCTTCTGCACATTGGAGAACAGCTGCTTTGCAATATGCAGGAGGCAGTGGGAGGCAGGGAGGGAGGGAGGGAGAGGCCTTCATCCATGGGCCCCATGGCTCTGGATGTTAGTCCATCCCCTCCCCTGAGCATTCCCTGTCCTTCCCGTCTGTGGCAATGCAAGATGGTATTATTTAATTTCCCCAGTTGGTGGAATCCCAGGGAGGCTGCACACAAGAGAATGGAGCTTTCCAGTCAATCACACGGTGCTGTCCAAGACACGATTCCCTGACACACCTACTCTCTGTCTCTGCCTGCAGCTGTAGCTCCAGTGTTCATTGACGTGCTGGGCCCCCGGGAACAGGGGATCGGTCTGACCTGTAGATCCTCAGGCTGGTTCCCTGAACCCCAGCTCCAGTGGGTTGGGAAGAATGGGCAGAACCTGAAAATGAAGAGCGTGACCAACAGGGCTCAGGACAGAGAGAAACTGTACAGTGTTGTGAGTCATATCACAGTCACAGAAGACGACAACAGAGACATCAGCTGTGTAGTGCGGAATGCCCTGCTGCAGACCGAGCGACAATCGGCCATTCACCTCTCCAGTGAGTTCCCTTCCTGCCCCCTGTGTGTGACGTGTTATTAGGGCTGTCTGGCTTCAAGGCGGCTAAGTTGTCGCTGCCGCCAGTGGTGCCGCTGTAGAACCTCCATGGATGCTCTTGGTTATGATTTACTGAATGTGGTTGTCCAATTGGTATGCGTGTAATGTTTCTGTATCCCAAGTTAGGAACGTGTAACAATTACAACTCACAACCCATACACGTTGCACTGTTTGCCAGGTGACGTCTTCCCCCATGCGTCTCGCTGGCTGGCTGCATTCTGGGTGTTGTTCACTCTGGTTCTCGTTGCTGCTGGGGCTTGTGCGTATCTTGGATACACAGGTAATGGGACTGTGTTATTGGCATGTGTAGACCCTGGTCCTAGCGGGCACTGAGGCTGGGATACGGGAGTGTCTTATTGATTGGATATTTCCCTCGGGCTTGCTTAAGGAAATGAACAAACACAAAAACGCTGGTGTTCCCGGCTGCGCCTGTATTAGTGAATTGCTCAGTGGTTCCTCTTCTTCCCTATCTCACGGCAAGGTCTGATTCTCTGCCCCACAGCGAAGCGAAAGGCCTCTGAGAAGAAACGCGCTAAAGAGGAAGCTCAGCGCTTACTTGGTAGGTCTCCTGTTGTGTTGCTTACTCTGTCTGTTGAGATGTGTGAGCTCTGTGACTGCTCAGTGTTACCTGTGAGCCCCTTGGAGTGAAGGGGATGGAGCCAGGAAGTCTCTGCCTAGCAATTCCGCACCTCCACCGTGTTCTTGCACACCCTGATCATAGGAAGTTGGCAAATCTGTATTTTGCAGTGGCTACCAAAGGCTCCAGACTTGTGAGATTCCCTGCGGGTGGGTGTGGTGGGGAGATGGGTTTGCATTGACAGCTCTGGGTCAGATTTGGTGCCTCTAACTCTGGGCCATTGCTCAGTGGCTCTTTCTTCTGAAAGGAAATGACAGGGCCAGGTCAATGCCGCTCTGGGAAGTGACTCCGTTCCTGTGGCTGTTGAATGCCCAGGACCAGGAAAGCTGACAGACACAGAGCAAAGTGGCAGGGGGAAGAGGTGGTGCTGGCGCTTCATGTTCCCAGAAGGGGCAGAGGCTCGGATGGACAGGGTGAAGCGGGGGATAACTGGCCTGGAGCCCACCATGCAGGACCCACCACCCTCCAGCCAGCTGTGAGAACTGCTCAGAACGTGCCGCACCGTGCTCCAGAGGCCATTTAGAGAGCCCAGGGCTCCAGCCACTACTGCTGCGAGTGTGCATGTAGAAAAGGGCTGAGTGAGAAATTCCCCAGGTCCCCTGAAAGTTGGTGCGTGTCACTAACCACCTAACACACCTGCTGTTTCCTGCACGCGGGGCTGTGGGTGACCTCGGTCGTTAGGGAGTGTGCAGCACCGCACAGTGTCTCTCTCTGGGGCCTAACGCTTTTCTCTTTCCCATTGCAGAGAATGAGAAGAAGGTCTTGGAAACAGGTACTTGGCTAAAGCCCTGGTCAGTGTGTGCCAGTGCTAACGAGATAGAACAGTCAGTACGTGCGCTGTGTGGAACGTAGTCACATTCATCATCTCCCTCTGCCCTGGAAATAAACATACCTGGCAGCGTTTGCAGCTCACATTTCAGCATGGCCTGGCAGGACCATGGAACCACAGAATCCTGGGGCTGGAAGGGACCTCAGCAGGGCATCCAGTACAGCTCCCTGCTCAAAGCAGGACCAACCCCAACTAAATCATCCCAGCCAGGACTATGTCAAGCCAGGACTTAAAAACCTCTAGGGATGGAGGTTCCACCTCTCTTGGGAATGCATTCCAGTGCTTCACCGCCCCCAGTGAAATAATCTTTCCTAATATCCAACCTGGACCTCCACACTGTAACTTGAGACCATTGCTCCTTGTTCTGCCATGGGTCACTACTGCAAACAGTGTCTCCCTCTCCTCTTCAGAGGCCCCTTTCAGGAAGTTGAAGGCTGCTATTAAATCGCCCCTCACTCTTCTCTTCTGCAAACTAAATAAGCCCAGATCCCTCAGCCTCTCCTCATAGGTCATGCGCTTCAGCCTCCTAATCATCTTGGTTGCCCTTCACTGCACCTTCTCCAATGTGTCCGCATCCTTTCTCTATTGGAGGGCCCAGAACTGGACACAGTACTCCAAGTGTGACCTCCTGAGGTCTCTTCCAGCCATAGGAGTCTGTGCTTCTACCGTGGGCTCCAGCGCTACTTTTAGTGCACAGACTTGGGCAGAGCTATTGCTCATCTTCCTGCCCAAACTGGGAAATTCATTCCCACCTGTACAGCAGATGAGCACAAAGTTTAGAAGGGCCCCATGTCTCTGTGTCTGGAACAACCATGCTGAATTCACAATGGTCTCTTTTTCCTCTCTCCCTAGCGTCCCAGGATCTTCGCGACAGCCGTGGTAAGACTCTCACCTTCCCATAGTGAATCCCAGCCACACAGGGTGCTGTGTGGACCCAGAAGCACCAACACCACTGGGCAGAGCTGAGTGAACAGTTCAGCCCAAAATCTGAGTCACATTAGAGTCATCCCCATTCCATGGCAGCACCATGATCTCTTTGCTGACACAGGGCTCCATGCTCTCATGACTGGCTAGGCAGACAGGCGTCTCCCAGCCTTTGACAATCCAGTGCTACTCACAATGCTCTGATGCTCAGGAGGGAGCCTGCCACAGTCTATAGACGACTGCAGGCTCTGCTGGGCCACTCCCTAGAACATGGAGATGAGCAAGAGAACAAATGCAGGCTCATTTTTCCAAGTCAAAACCAGAACCCAGCTCTGAGTTCCAATCATCTGCAGGTCCAGCTATCCTCTGGTTCCAGCAGGAGTGTGTAACTTTGATCCTCCGAAGGGTGATTAGTAATTCTGTTTGGGCATAAGAGTTGAGAATGTCAGAGCTGTACGGATCTAGTCACACATCTTCCATCAAGGTTTGATGCTTTGCAAATCCCAGCCTGATTTGTACGCCACCCGTGTCCTTCAGAAATTCCCCGATCTGTTTGGAGCCATCACAGCCAAAGAGCAGCTTCTCACAGGGGTGAATTCTAGTCTGGGTGATGCTTGTGTAAATCCAGATGTGCCCTAGTGAGGGACATGAAGTTATTGTGGAGTCACAGTATCACTGAGTGCAGCATTTCCTCCAGTCCCTGATCCTAACAGAGAGAATAAAGATATACCTGAGAGCTGGTTGAACCTCTCTAATCCAGAACTCTCTCATCTGGCAACATCCATAATCCGGCATGATTTTAGTTAGATGGGTGACCACTTATCATGGCTGTGGCCAAGTTTCCTGTGGTCCCATAAAGTTTGTTTCCAGCCACCAGTCCTGGCTCTCAGTGTTCTGTGCTGTTCCTTAACTGTAATTTACCCCAAATGCCTTCTAAGAGCCCAGTAAGCAGCAGAAGTGTTGGTTGTGCTGATAGATGATACTGACCTCCCATGGTCTGGCAAATTCTCTCATCCGGCACTGGTCAGGTTCTGAGGGTGCCGGCCAAGAGAGGATCAACCTGTATTAAGAGAGATTTCAAGTCTCGGGGGTGAAAGGGCCTGTGTCTCACATCATGAAAGAAAGACATTTCTTCTGCAGCAGTGTGAGCACATGAACTCTAGGTAAAGAAATCACACAATCACCGAGCAGCCCTCGGACCTGAGCCCTCTGCCTAAACAACAGGGAATAACTCTGTCTCCTTCCTTTTCAGACAAGGCATTTGAACAGCTAGGTAAGAGGATGGATTTTTACGCCATTTTTCATGTTGTTCGGTTCCTTTCTAGCTGCCAGTCACCCCCTCGCCCAGCACGGCAGCGCCTGCGGGAACAAGTTCCCTGTTATGTTTGCTGGCTCTGACCACGTTTATTTCTCTTCCCTTGCAGCTTTCAGGCGGGCTCGGAGCTACATGGGTGAGTCGGGCCATGAGGGCCTGGGCAGACACCGCAGTGGGATTAGTGGTATTGGTGTATGTAGCTGAGCTGTCAGAGGTGTAGGGTCCCCCTGGGGCTGGCAGGGCAGGGCAGGTGTTGGCTGCAGAGCAGTGGGGCTGAATGTAAGAAATGGCCCCTGACAGGCTGTCCCGAGCTGTAAGTCTCTTCCCCAGGAACTCCCTCACAATCCATCCCTCCGTGAGTCCTGGTCCCTTACCCCATCTCCCACTGGCCCTTCTGCAATGGCCCATCCCCACCCCATCAGCTCCCCTAATGGCCCCACTCAGGCCTGCAGAGTCTTCAGTCCCCTGAGCTCCCTACGCACCCACACTGGGAGCTGAACACCTCTCAGGATCAGACCCTCAACAGCAGCAATGAGAGGCTGCAAACCCAGTCCCCATCTCCACCTCCTCCCCTCTCTCCACCAGCTCCAGCACCAGCCACAACCTTGGAGATCCTTGGAGCCCATGGCCAGATTTATGCCATTGGGGCCAGTTTCATTAGTCCCCGCAGTGTGTAACACTGGAGTCCCACCACACCCCGAGCTATTTACCGACCGGTCCTGCCAAGGCACAGGCCTGAGCAGCCACCACCTGCCTGCCGCTCCATCCTGCGCTGACACTTCTGCCTCCTCCAGCCCCCAGGGGATCAGCCCTGTGGGTCACAGCCCCACAGAGCAGGGGACTCAGGAGCAACTGGACACAGGGCTGTGTCTGGAGTGAGACACAGGCAGCCAAATTCATGCCTGCTCCAGCTCCCCCACAGCCAGTGCAGACACCCGGGGCTGAGTTGGGCGGCCATCTGCCCTTCTCACCGCACTGGGATTTGGGTGGATATGCCAAGGACATGGGCAGCTCAAATCCCCACCCCCACCCCTACACATCACACAACAGGGCAGAGATGAGGGGCCGGTGCCAAGATGCCCAGGCAGCATTTATGGCAGGGAGTGACTGGATGAGCCGAGCCCTCCCACAGGCTCTTGTGTGATCATGGGGTCCTGGGCTGACCTGTAGCTAATGGGGCTGTTCTGGTTTCTCTCCCTAGTTCGCGTCACCTTGGATCGGAACTGTAAACACCGTGAAATCACCGTATGTGTGGTTGGCAGAAGAGTCTGGCATGACCCTCCTTCCATGGGGCGAGATCCCCCCACTGACTTCCTGATCGCTGTGGGGAGGGAGGGGTTTGTGGCCAGGAGGGATCCTGGTGGGGAGGGTGGGGTGTGCAGGTGGTACTGGGAGGTGGAGGTGGGGCACAGCCCAGACTGGGAGTTGGGGGTAGTGAGTGAGACTGTGAGGGACAAACTGAAATATAATCGACTGACAAGACCCCTTGAGCAGGGGTGCTGGGCTCTGGGGAGATCTGAGGGGCAGTATCACCCTAGGGAAGCTGACACTGTGATCCAGAGCTGGGCTGTGAAGCCGACAGTGATTGGGCTGTATCTGGACCTAGAAGCGAGGAATCTCTTGTTTTATAGTGTCGGTTCCATGGCCCTTATCCTGGAGATTCCTGTGGGAAATTCTGAGAGATTGTTCCCATTCCTCTGCCCTGGTCGTGCTGCAGAAGGGGCTCAGGGGGAACCCCTCAGCATCTGTCCCCCCAGCGACTGGGATTTCCCCCAGAAATTAATGAAGAGTGGGACTGTTAGTGTAGGGCAGAAAACAACAATACAAGGGGACAAGGAAGCGAAAGGAAATAGCACAGCACCTCCTGGCTACATCTACACGTGAAGCCTACATCGAAGTAGCCTATTTCGATGTGGCGACATCGAAATAGGCTATTTCGATGAATAACGTCTACACGTCCTCCAGGGCTGGCAACGTCGATGTTCAACATCGACGTTGCGCAGCACCACATCGAAATAGGCGCAGCAAGGGAACATCTACACGCCACAGTAGCACACATCGAAATAAGGGTGCCAGGCACAGCTGCAGACAGGGTCACAGGGCGGACTCAACAGCCAGCCGCTCCCTTAAAGGGCCCCTCCCAGACACACTTGCACTAAACAGCACAAGATACACAGAGCCGACAAGGAGTTGCAGACCCTGTGCATGCAGCATGAATCCCCAGCTGCAGCAGCAGCAGCCAGAAGCCCTGGGCTAAGGGCTCCTGCACACGGTGACCATAGAGCCCCGCACGGGCTGGAGAGACAGCGTCTCTCAACCCCCCAGCTGATGGCTGCCATGGCGGACCCCACAATTTCGACGTTGCGGGACGCGGATCGTCTACACGGTCCCTACTTCGACGTTGAACGTCGAAGTAGGGCGCTATTCCGATCCCCTCATGGGGTTAGCGACTTCGACGTCTCGCCGCCTAACGTCGAAGTTAACTTCGAAATAGCGCCCGGCGCGTGTAGAGAGAAAAACGCTCAGAACTTGACTCCCGAGGGGATTTTGGAGCTGACTTTTGTTATGGGGATCCCAGGGCCAGGAAATATAATGAGGGAACCCAGCAGCAGCAAGAGGAGCTGCAGGCCATAGGGCAAGGTGGGAAGAAGTTCTGGCTCTAGACTTTAGAAGGAGCGGAGCCTAGGGAGGAAGCAGTTGAACTTATAGCACTTGGCTCACAGCACTGTTCAGATCACAGTGCCACATCTCCTCCGCTCCTCCCCAACCGACACACAGCCACAGCAGTGCTGCTGCAGCAGTTCAAAGTGTTCAGAGTGACACCTCTGGACCCCCTTGAAATGCCGTGCCCACAAAGATCCTTGACCCCCAGGGAAAGTGGGGAAATGTTTCCCTCATTGTATTTCCTGGCCCTGGGATCCCTGTAACCCAAGTCAGCCTCCAAAAGCCCCTCAGGAGTCGAGTTCTGAGCATCTCATGATTCTTTTTGCCTTAAGGAAGAGGATTCAATGGGCAGTATTTCAGATCTTGGGTTTTGGTGTTTGCTTTTCTTCTTCCGTCTGTGGGAGTGGGAGGAGAGACAAGTTCCAGATAATTTTTCAAGTCTACAAGATGCCACAGGACTTCTCGTTTTTGAGAGTCCAGCTGTGGCTGCTCCTGCTCTGTGTTATGTCTCTGCTTCTACTTGGGGAACAAGCTGATGTTTCCTCCCCTCGAACCCGAAGTAAAACACCAGCGATTCATGATTGCACTTCGACCAGACTCCATTTATGGTTGACTATGCTGACTGGAGGAAACTGCATTAGCATGACCGTTACGTGTAGGAAATTCCATACACAATGGTCAGGGGATGCAGAGGGGAAAGACCTCACTGCAGCACTCCCATTGCAGACATGCACACAATGTGCCTGCCAGCCTCAGGCCGTGTGAGAGGGTGACAGGACTGGGCCCTCCGTGTGTCAGACTGGGTTGTGATAGTCTCACACTCAGGCTGAACCTGCTGCCTTGCCCAGCCTCCTCTGGACTCGTGCAGGGCTGGCAGGGGTCACAGGGAGCAGAAATGAAGCTGCAGAAGCTTCTTGTGGGAGGAGGGCATGGGGAAGTTCAGACGCTGCTGGAAATTGTCTTAAGGAGGCTGGAGTACTGAGGGAGGAACAGACTGTTTGCTCTAGGCTCTGACTTGGTTTTGCCCACAGGTGCTTTTGGAAAGGACTGTGTGATCGGCGAGAGGGGGGCACTTGGCCAGAGTGGTGGGGAGGCTGTTTTCAGCACATTTGTACACTTCTCTCATATTCTAGTTATTGACTGCACCTATCATTGTATCTTTACCATTTCAATAGTGATTCCATAGTTACTAACGATATACTTACATTACCATGAATTACAGTGTATTTCAATGATTGCAATCACCTATAAACTGTCTCCAGTAAAATTCCAGTTTAAAGACATTGTGTCTGATGTGACTTTCTGGATGAGACTGTCAGACAGCAACCTTATTCACATCTCTTTCCCTGGTATAGTTCTAATACACATTGAGAACAGCCGTATTATTCAGTTGTGTCTGTCCCAAGGGTGACTGGAGATCATTTTTAAAATTTCCAAAGCTGGAGTATGAATTAAGGATGATACAGGTACAGTGAGAAGGATTTCTGTAAATCTGCAATACTCTGCAAGCTGAGGGCTTCCAGAGGACTGCAAATGAATCTGAGTTCTCCTTCATGGGTAACAGTTAATTTTGGCTCAAGCTGCCTTGGCTTCAGCAGGTTTTTATATGCAGACTTCCAGACTGGGACCTTCACTTCGCACAATTCAGTCCTTGTCCCTCAGATGTTCATTCTCACGCTTTTATATCTTCTCCTCCCTTGTTAGAAGCTCTTTTGCTGTGACCTGGATCAAATGGTTCACATCAGAGAATCCTATGGCTGGAAGGGACCTCAGGAGCTCATCGCATCCAGCCCCCTGCCCAAAGCAGGACCAAACCTAACTAAACCATCCCAGCCAGGACTTTGCCAAGCCAGAACTTAACAACCTCCAGGGATAGAGATTCCACCACTTCTCTTGGTAACTCTTTCCAGTGCTTCACCACCCTCCTGGGGAAGTAGTTTTTCCTGATATCCAACCTACACCTCTCCCTCTGTAACTCCAAACCATTGCTCCTTGTTCTGCCATCTGTCACCACTGAGAAGAGTTTCTCTCCATCCTCTTTGTAACCCCCCTTCGGGTATTTGAAGGCTGCTATCAAATCCCCCTCATTTTTCTCTTCTGTAGACTATATAAACCCAAATCCCTCAGCCTCTCCTCCCAGGTCGTGTGCTCCAGTCCCCTAATCATTTTGTTGCCCTGTGCTGGAGCCTCTCCAATGCATCCATATCCTTTCTATACTGGGGTAGGAGGGTGGCACAGAACTGGAGACTTCACATGATATCCTAGAACTGGAAGGGACCTCAAGAGGTCATCAAGTCCAGTCGTCGTCTCTCACACCAAGCCCTATCACCATCCGTGACAGAGTTTGTGTTTTGTAAGCTCTGAGGCAGCATTGTTAGCGCTAGAGCTCAGCGCCCATCACCTGGGGAGGGGGCTCTACAGGTGGGGACTGGCTGTATCAAGTGCCTCTGGGAGAGAGCAGCAGACAGGGAGGGAGCTCTCCTGATGCCCGGGGGTTGGACAGCGCTGCCCCCCTGGAATGAACAGCCTATGGACCCGAGGGGACAGCTGAGAGCTCCTCGGGCGACGCGCAGCCACTGCCCCAGCTGTGCCCACCCAGCGCTTGGGCAGGGCCCGGATCACACAGCCGGGTAAGGGACATGGGGTTGCCTGGCTGTGCTAGGCATGGAGCAGGAGCTGCCATTCCCTAACTGCTCTGAGCCCTTCAGCACTTGGAACCAGATTCAGGAGCCCGGCACTGCAGACGGGCACCGCGTGTGGCTGACGGGTGTGCCCAAATCTCATTGCCTGCCAACAGGAGCCCGGCACTGCAGACGGGCACCGCGTGTGGCTGACGGGTGTGCCCAAATCTCATTGCCTGCCAACAGGAGCCCGGCACTACAGATGGGCACCGCGTGTGGCTGACGGGTGGGCCCAAATCTCATTGCCTGCCAACAGGAGCCCGGCACTGCAGACGGGCACCGCGTGTGGCTGATGGGTGTGCCCAAATCTCATTGCCTGCCAACAGGAGCCCGGCACTGCAGACGGGCACCGCGTGTGGCTGACGGGTGGGCCCAAATCTCATTGCCTGCCAACAGGAGCCCGGCACTGCAGACGGGCACCGCGTGTGGCTGACGGGTGTGCCCAAATCTCATTGCCTGCCAACAGGAGCCCGGCACTGCAGACGGGCACCGCGTGTGGCTGATGGGTGTGCCCAAATCTCATTGCCTGCCAACAGGAGCCCGGCACTGCAGACGGGCACCGCGTGTGGCTGACGGGTGTGCCCAGATCTCATTGCCTGCCAACAGGAGCCCGGCACTGCAGACGGGCACCGCGTGTGGCTGACGGGTGTGCCCAAATCTCATTGCCTGCCAACAGGAGCCCGGCACTGCAGACGGGCACCGCGTGTGGCTGACGGGTGGGCCCAAATCTCATTGCCTGCCAACAGGAGCCCGGCACTGCAGACGGGCACCGCGTGTGGCTGACGGGTGTGCCCAAATCTCATTGCCTGCCAACAGGAGCCCGGCACTGCAGACGGGCACCGCGTGTGGCTGACGGGTGTGCCCAAATCTCATTGCCTGCCAACAGGAGCCCGGCACTGCAGACGGGCACCGCGTGTGGCTGACGGGTGGGCCCAGATCTCATTGCCTGCCAACAGGAGTCCAGCACTGCAGACGGGCACCGCGTGTGGCTGACGGGTGTGCCCAAATCTCATTGCCTGCCAACAGGAGTCCGGCACTGCAGACGGGCACCGCGTGTGGCTGACGGGTGGGCCCAAATCTCATTGCCTGCCAACAGGAGCCCGGCACTGCAGACGGGCACCGCGTGTGGCTGACGGGTGTGCCCAAATCTCATTGCCTGCCAACAGGAGCCCGGCACCCGGCTTGCTTTGGCGCTCGAGTGAATCTCACCAGGCACCTGGCTACAGCACGAAGTGCCTAAATACCTTTGTCACCCTGGCCCCAATGCAATGAGCTGTAGCAGCACGGCCTACTGGGCAGAGCATCAGCCAAGCAATCAGGAGACGTGTCCCTGACTTTGCCCTGCTGGGTGACCTGGGGCCACTGAGGTCCCTGCCTTCCTGTGACTCAGTTTCCCCACTGGTTTCTCTCCTGTGTGAAGCACTTTGAGCTCTGTGGATGAGCTGGCTGTGGTTACTAGTAAACACTCAGGCCTGTGTCTGACAGGATGGGCTTGGTTGAGTCCTGTTTCTAAACGAAGAGAGGGGTTTTCATCAATAGATTCGATGCGTGTTTGAGGCACAGGCGTCCAGCTCTAAATAAAGACACGGTGGCTGGGGGTGAGTCTGGGACAGGAAATAATGAGAGATGATGATCAGACACAAGGACAGGATGGGGCAGAACTGAGGTGGCCGTGGCGTTCCTGCTGGCTCAGCCATAGGGCCCTGGATGGGACACGGAGCAGTGACAGTATCTGGGTTCACAGCCCAGCCCTGAGGCTCTGGCAGATTCCCCAAGCTGGGAGAGGGTCTGTCTGCCATGAGCCCAGAGTGGGCAGCTGAGAGCAGACAGTGACTGCAGCTTGTCTCTTACTAACCCTGTCAGAAGCAGATGTCACTGAGCTATTTCCACCCTTCTCGGTTCCTGCCACAGCCCTGATGCTCCCGTCTCTGTTCCTCTTGCTGCTGGGTGAGTGTGCGGGACACTGGGCTAACTTGCAGGGTGTTGGGAGGAAACAGACCAAGAGCAGCCCCTGGCCCAGGTAGTCAGAAAATCCCTTCTAAGGGCAGACAGGGCTGCGCTGTGGTGCTGTTGGAGGGAGTGAGACTGTGCCAAGCCAGCCCAGGGCCAGCACTCAGTTGGCCCAGGCTGGGTAACAGTCACAGCTTCACAGAGTTTGAGGAGGGACCGTTCGCCTGTCCAGTCTGACCCCCTTCTGCCAGCCCCCTGCGCTGAGCCCAGTCACTTGCATGTGGCTAAAGCCTCACAGAAAGGCTTCTGGCCTGGCTGTGACTCCCTCACTGCCCTGGGGAGCTGGGCCGGGGGTTAACCCCTGCACGGGGAGAAACTGCTGCCTCCTTTCTCACTGGAATTTGCCCAGACTCAACCTGGGGCCGGGCTCTGCCTGTCTCAGCTGCACTGCCGGGTCTGTCAGCACCGGGGGTTCTTCCCAGGAAGGAGCTGAGACACTGTAACCAGCCCGGCTGGGTGACCAGCCCCACACAGGGTGCTCCCCCAGCCTCCCCGGTGAGGTCTCTTCTCCAGCCCACACAGCCTTTTCTGGCTCTGCCCTGCACCCGCTGGCAGGGAGATCCCAGCGCTCTGGGGGCCCCACGACCAGGAGCAGGATCCACTCCAGGCTCCTGCTCCCTTCGTTACACAGCCCAGGGACTCATCCGCCCCGTTGCCTCCACCATGCTCTGGGAGCTCAGGTTGAGTTGCTTTCTCAACATGGCCCCTATATCCTTCCCCAGGTCCCTGCTGCGCTGGCCCAGGCCCCAGGACAGCCGGCGTTCCTTGCTGGGAGCTGACGTTAAGCTGGATTCAAACCCCTGGTGTGTCACTGAGCCCGGCTCCCTGTGCCAGGCCCATGGAGTCAGGCCGGGCTGGGCTCGGGGGAAGTTCACGGGATGTCAGCTCAGCCTGGAGGCCAAGAGCAGGGAGGGCCATTGCCATTGGAGGGTGGGGAATTATCAGGGCTCAGCTCCAGGGTTCCCTGTTGCCAATGTGAAGGAAATGGGATTGAAGGCTCTGCTCTGGGCTTCTCTTTCAAATGTCCACAACAGAACTGGACCCTGTCCCTCCGTTTGTCTGCAGCGTGTTCCCTGCCACATGCCCACTGGGGCACTGAGGGGCTGAATTCAGCTGACAGGGCCGGGGATGAATGTAGCTGTGGCCGGGCTGGTGGCAGAGTCCCGAGCCACGGCAACCCTCCAGGCCACACCCGGGGGAGTCACTGGCCTGCTGGGACAGGTGGAGCTGGAACCGGACCCTCATGCTCCTCTTTGTTGAAGGGGGAGAGCCCCTAGCTCCCTGGCTCCCACACGCCGGTGTGGGGATCCCATTCAGTGCTTGGGGGCTGGGGAGGGTGATAGGGCCTATTACAGACCCCGAGCCCAGCTGTGTCTGCACTGTCAGCTACAGAGCAGGGCCATGGGGTGAGCAAAGACCCCGTCAGCTGTTCAGGGCATCACTCAGTCAGGGAGCTTCCCGCCCAGCACTGATCACTCGTCACCTTTCTGTTCCCAGCACTGAGCCCCAGCAGCCAGGAGATCTGCTCAGCTCCCGGTGAGTCCGTCTGCCTGTCTATCCCCAATCTGTCCAGGGACTTTACCCCTTCACTTCCAGCCCGACTGTGCCCTGCTCAGTGTGGTGTCTGCAGCTATGGTTTCCCCCACAACTTCACCCTGGGGTCCCTTCACCCGGGTGATAGCCATGAAAGGGGGGTCCACTCCCTCCCCCCAGGCCCTTCCTTAGCCTGGGCTTGGAATTGCCACCAGCGACCCCTGTGCCACTGTGGGTTGGGGAGCGGGAAGGACACAAGGACAGGGAAAAGGTTAGAGCAGACGCCGGATGGCCTAGAGCCTGGCACAGCTCCTGGACTGGCAGCTGGTGAGCTCCCTGGGGCAGCGACTGCCCTTCACTGCATGGGCTGCACAGGGAGCTCAAGGTGTTGACCAGGCCCCAGATAGCCCCCAGATGCCAGCGGCTATCCTGGCTGTGGAGGTCACCTCCCTCCAGGCTGTAGTGCCACAGCTGGGTCAGTGGGTGCCCACACCAGGGCCCTTTGTTCTAGGACAATGCACAGCACCAAGCTCTTCAGGGTCTTCCATAAACCCAGAGATCCCAGAGAATGAAGCTCCTGGGCATGGAGGGAGCTCATCTGCCCAGCCTCCATCAGAGACACGGCACAGCCCCACCCGCCATTTACCTCCTGCCCCCTTGACAGCAGCAGGCACCGCCTACGCCCCACTGACAGCTCTGATCCATTCCCCTTCCCAGGTGCTCTTCCGGCCCCCATCCTCTACCTGAGACGGCTGCCAACCCAGCTGGGGGACTCGGCGCTGCTCCAGTGCTCTGTGTTCTCACGGGCCCCAGCCACTCGCGTCATCTTCTGCAAGGACGGGGAGCAGGTTTCGTCCCAGAAGGGCTCTGTGGGGACAGTCACCTACGACTACGACCATGTGGTGTCCAGGCGCAGCTTTGGGAATTACACCTGTGCCTACGAGGCTGAGGACAGCAACAAACAGGTGAAGAGATCCCAGCTCAGCCCTGCCCAGCATCTCAGCATCTCTGGTAAGGCCAGCGTGGGTAACCATATCAGCTCAGCCCTGCCAAGCATCCCCGGAAGGTGACTGGTGGTGAAGAGCAGAGCAAAGAAGAGGTGTTTCAAGAGGCTACAGCCAAAAGGGACTGTTAGCTCTCCCAGGCTGAGCTCCCATGTGACCCAGGCCAGGGAGCCATGCCCAGCAACCCTGTGTCCAGCACCACAGGGGGTGGTGGCGCTGAGACGTGCCTTTTTGGTCACAGCCACATTTCTTTGTTGGCTGCCTGGGCAGCCAGGGGAGGGGATGCTGCTGGGAGAGGCACCAGCAGGGGCACCCCGAGGTGGGGAGGGTGACAGGCAGAAATTTTCCTGCAAGATCAGAGCTGGGTCCCATCACCCTGGTGATTCCTGGGAAAGGAGGATCCCCTACCTGCCACTGGTCCAGGGCCTTCTCTTAGCCTGGCCTTGGAATTACCCCTGTGAGATGGGGATGTGAGAGCAAACCCTGGAAGGGCAAAGGACTGGACACAGATCCCTGACTGTCAGCTGGTGAGTCCCCTGGGACAGCAAGACGGTCCTTCACTGCATGAACTGTGGGAGCCAGCCGAGACGTCGGCTGAGCCCCAAACAGCCTTGCAGAAAGCCTGCCTCTCCCAGCTGAACCACTCCCAGCCAGATCAGTAGCTGCCATCAACATCACACTGATAGCTGTGACCCATTCTCTTCCCAGCTGCTCTCCCTGCCCCCATCCTCAGCTTGAGTCAGACATCAGCCCACCTGGCAGACTCAGTACAGCTCCAGTGCTCTGTGATCTCCTGGGCCCAGGCCACTCGCATCATCTTCTACAAGAATGAGGCAGAGATTTCATCCCAGACGGCTTTGGAGGAGAAGGTCACCTATGATTATGACCACGTGGTGTCCAGGAGCAGCTCTGGGAACTACTCCTGCGGGTACGAGATCAAGGACAGCCACAACCGGGTGACCAGATCCCGGCTCAGCCCTGCCCAGCACCTCAGTGTCACTGGTAAGGGGTGTGTGTGTGCGCATGCGCTGAAATTCATCAGTATTCAAAATCTGAAATGAAACATTTCTAATAAAGTGTCTGTGTTCAGAATCTGTCCCAGGGAACCCTCCGCCCCGCATTTTCCACCCGGCTCAGCTCAGATAGCCCAGACCCAGGCAGGTGGGGCACATCATTGATCTCACTGGAACAGACCTCATTATGTCCAACCACCTGGACAGAGGCAGGGTGGAGTAAAACGAAACTGCCCCTGACAGGGGTTTGTCCAACTCTCAATAAGCTCCCCAGACAAGGATTCCATGGCCTCCCTTTGAAGCTGTTCCAGTGGTTAATGACCCTTCTCACTAGAAGATATTCCCAACAACTCACAATGTTCCCATTCTGCAGATTAAGCCTATAGCTTCTTGTCCTACCTTCAGGGGACAGGGAGAACCACTATTCTCCGTTGTCTTTATGGAACCAGGAGTGGGGCTGTGGTCTCTTTTATGCATTTATTGCCGAGGGAGTTACTCTACCAATGGCAGTATCGGGCTGATACAGTATTCTGAAGCATTTCTTTATTCGTGGGACTTTACCCAATGAAAGGCAAGTGTGATCACTGGAAACATAACAGGGGGTGCGTCTACACTTGCATTCCTCTTTCGAAAAAGCTATGCAAATGAGGTTAATTGGAAATGCAAATGAGTTAAATTTGCATGCTTGATACCTCATTTGCATATTCTAATTTTGAAAGAGCTTCTTTCAAAAGAAGAAAGCCAGGGTAGACGCTGCTCTTTCGAAAGTAAACCCAGCTTCAAAAGAATCCTTCTTCCCTTTATTTAATGGGAAGAAGGATTCTTTCGAAGATGGGGTTTACTTTCGAAAGAGCAGCGTCTACACTGGCTTTCTTCTTTCGAAAGAAGCTCTCTTGAAATTAGAATATGCAAATGAGGTACCAAGCATGCAAATTTATAACTCATTTGCATTTCCGATTAACCTCATTTGCATGCCTTTTTTGAAAGAGGAATGCGAGTGT
This sequence comes from Carettochelys insculpta, assembly GCF_033958435.1. NCBI lineage: Eukaryota > Metazoa > Chordata > Testudines > Carettochelyidae > Carettochelys > Carettochelys insculpta. The sequence continues at coordinate 16,109,829 of NC_134158.1, read as the reverse complement.
AGATGCACCCAGGGTGAGAGGTTCAATAACTGCAGCACGTCCCTTCCTGCAGCTCTTCCACGCTTTACCCAGCAGTGCTGAGCCAGGCTGCATCTTTGCAGGGCCGGCAAATGGCTCTTTCAAAGCTGGAATCGTAACCCCTTTTGAAGGGCAAAATTTTCATCTGGAGATTCCTTAGCCCCTCAGCTAACCTGGCAGTAAGTGAATTGTTTCCTCCCTCTGCACTCACTGTGTGTGTTGTTGCTCTGGCAGGAAACACCAGATGCATCACCACACCTGGGCTCACAGGTTCTGTCTCCGTGTAAAAAATTATGTGTGCTCTGTGCTCCAATCCTGGCACAGACGTGTCATACACAGTAGATGGGAAAACCCCTCTCAGGAATCTCAGGCGAGAAACACTGGTTCCCAGGCAGCAACCGTGTGCCAGGCACGGATCTTAGCAGACCCCAAATCTGGTTGTTTTCTCCAGCTTCCCCACAAAGCAGCTGCACAAGGAGGACAAGACAAAGATGGAGTCAGACTGTGTGTAACATCACCATCTAGTGTCTCCTGCCACAGTGATTTTGCTGTTGTACGCACCTCAAGAGCTCCTGGGAACACAGCATTTCTGTCCCATGATACATTCTGACCTTTTGCATTTTAAATTCATTCTCAGTCAGGAGACAAAGGTAACATTTCAGATTTTTCACGGAACAGAAAGTCAGCAACATTTCAGTTCATAAACAAAGAGCCTTCTGACAAGCTTCTGGTTTTAAGGAAACAGCATTTCTGACGGAAAAATTTCACTGAATCCCAACAGGTCTTTGGCCCTAACTCAGGAAACCTCTGAACATGTGCTCTAGCCCAACCCTACCCAGGACAGCACCTATGAGCTGTGGAGAACCCAGGTTTATTGCCACAAAAATTGTAAACAAAACTATTTCATTCAATCTTGTTATGGGAACTTTCTGTGTTTTGCTGAAAAACATTTGGCCTCATCTTGAACAGATATTTTCCTTTGTTTTCTCACAGGGAAAAGAGACAAAACTGTCAGTTAATAGCATAGAGTTTTTCTTGATTTCCTTGGAAATGGCCATTTTCTTTCCATTAATGGATTTTGAAAACCAAAATGAAACAAAAATTTCACTTAACATTAAACAAAATACGGTCATTCATTTTAAAATTATTTTTGTAGAAAGATGAAGCATAGCTTTGCACGGGAAATCTTCAGAGAAAAGATTTTATTAAAATTAAACTGATTTGGGATTTAAAAAATGTTGGGCCAAAAGCCTGTGGAAAAACTTCTACCAACTTAATTACAAAGAGCATCCATTAATGTCACCCTGCAGAGACCTCCAGGGTGCTCTCCCTGGGTATGTTCATAGGGAGCACGTGACCTATGAGGAGAGGCTGAGGAATTTGGGCTTATTTAGTTTATGGAAGAGAAGACTGAGGGGTGAGTTAATAGCAGCCTTCAACTTCCTGAAGGGGAGCTCTAAAGAGGATGGCGAGAAATTGTTCTCAGTGGTGACAGATGGCAGAACAAGGAGCAATGGTCTGAAGTTACAGAGGGAGAGAAGTAGGTTGGATATGAGGAAAAACTTCTTCACCAGGAGGGTGGTGAAGCACTCGAATGCGTTGCCAGGAGAGGTGGGTGGTTTCTCCAGCCCTAGAGGTTTTTAAGGTCCGGGCTGGGATGACTTAGTGGGGGTTGATCCTGCTTTGGGCAGGGGGCTGGACTAGATGACCTCCTGAGGTCCCTTCCAGCCCTAGGATCCTATGATTCTATGAGGAGTCAGTTACCTTTGAATTCAGCCAGCTCCTGTCAGTGGGAACTGGCTGGTGGCTGCTTGGAGAGGCCATTCTTACTGAGGATCTTTCCTAGGGTCGGATCTAACGCTCCCATTGGGAATTACAATCCCTGCCCTACTGGTTCTGGCTGTGGTGCTTTATCTGCTGAGAAAGAAAGGTGGGTATGAGCGTGAGGCCAAGTTGTGTTAGCAAATATGCAGACATGTGGCAGAGACAACTCCTTAGCTCCCCTGTCCGCAGTGTGCCTGGGATGGGGGAGACCGATGAGCAAGGACATAATTTATTTTTGGGAGGCTGGCTGGGAGGAAGATCAAAGAGATGGTTATGTGGAGCCCCAGCGGGATCACGGTTTAAGTGTGCCTCATGCTGCACAGATCACAAATGAAGGGGACGGTTCATCCCTCCCCCTTCCCCCCCTCAGCTCTCAAACATGACTCAGCCAAGGGCACATGTACAGATGGAAGATCAACACACAGACCACTAAGGCTGCAGATCAGGAAGGCAGCCCCTTGTCAGGAAGAGCCCCTAAGCATGTGTCTGTGTGTAAGAGCCTTCCTGAATCCAGATCTAACAACTCTGAAAATAGAGTGCTGGATACAACTCTGCTCTGCCAGCCTTTCCTCAGACAGAGCCTCCAGCCCCAAGCTTTCGAAGCCTTGAGTCATCCCCGGCATATCGAGATTGTCTTAAAACTCATGGGATTTCCAGCAAATCACCAGCGTGGGGTCTTTGTATCGGTCTGGGGACTGTGATCCTGGGGAGGTTTCTGGTCAATTTTTTTAGATTTGTGTCCCCCAGGGTGAGGGTTATAAATTAATTTTTATTAGTAAACACCAAGATTCTCAGTGACTTTCAACCTGGGGCTTTACATAGGACAACAAATGCACTGAGACTAGAAATAACGTTGTCAGACTTGGCTTTACCGCTCCCAGGGAGAGATGAAAGGTGCAGGTCTGGCAGGTGGAAGAGACCACTGAGCTGGGTCATGTCATTCATTTTCCATCCCACTCTCTCTCTGCCCACAAGGAAACGTGGCCGTGCCTCCAATGACTCTGTCTCCCTGGGTTCCACTTTCATCTCGAAGGGACCAAAGGTAGGAGGAGATTATTCCCATCTCATATCCTTTCAAGGTTCCTTCCCTCTGTCTTACGGAAGGTCCGGCTGCTGCTCCAGAGTCCAAGCAGAGCTCAGCTCTCCTGTTATGGGGGGTTTTGATTTGTTTGTTTTGGAGCAGCTTTTGAAAAGCCCGAGCTGTGGATGTTCCCTGCCTGACACCTGTACCTGCACCCGTGGGGCTCCTCTGTAGCTGCCTCTCCCCACGCATTCCTTCCCTCCTTCCTCCTCCTATATGACCAGTGTCGGCCCCACTTCCCTGCCCTTGTAGGATGTGCGACATCATTAGCTCACTGGCTTAGAAGTGGGGCTCTCAAACTGCATATTTACACTGTGCAAAGACGTTAAAGTCAAGCCTTAACAATGAACATTCAGCCTTTCCACAATGTGAGAAGACCCAGGCCAAAAATCCAGTTGTACTTGTGTGAAAAAATTCAGATAAAATATTTTGTTCAACATTTTCACAGAAATGGAATTTCACTTTGAATTTTTTTTTTTTTTTTGTCAGAAGTCCCAAGATTTTCAAAGGAAATGTGAGGGTTGACAAAAAATATTCAAAGTGAAATAAAAACAAAGTGTACACTCAAAAGAAAACAAAATGAAGATTTTGTGTGTTTGTTTTAATCAAAAATTTTATTAAAATCCAAGTGATTTGGCCAAATATTTTATTTTGGTGCAAACGCTGGGAAAAAATATTCTGTTGAAAAATGTCACCTAGTCCTAGCTTTGTGAAAATGACAACTTCTGTCTTGGGATGTCAGGGACTTACAGTTCCCACCAATCTTAACTCCATGCTGACCTAGTAGGATTTCATTTGGTTGGTTTCTTGACCATTTTCCTGAAGAACAGCATGTTCAAGGCTCATTTTTGATAGATTTTTTCCTTCTGAACATGGTGAAGCCGCTACCTTCCCTGATTAACCAGAAGCGGGCCTTGCTGCCCTTCCACTAAGGGCGAGCTGAACTGAGACGTAAGGTCCTAAAACCATGGACAACTAGCCATGGAAAGAAATCTACTCACAGCTGGATCTCTCAGCACAGACTCAGGCTACGTCTACACTACTCGGCTACTTTGAAGTAGCCGGCACAACGTCAAAATAGCACACATCGCATCTACACGCATCATGTGCTATTGTGACGTTCAAATCGACGTTAAGCGGCGAGACGTCAAAATCACTATTCCCATCAGGAATAGCACCCTACTTCGACATTGAACGTCGAAGTAGGGCATGTGTAGACAATCCGCATCCTGCTACTTCGAAATAGTGCAGTCCTCCATGGCAGCCATCAGCTACAGGGTTGAGAGACGCTCTGCCCAGCCCCTGCGGGGCTCTATGGTCACTGCGTACAGCAGCCCTTAGCCCAGGGCTTCTGGCTGCTGCTGCTGCAGCTGGGGGTCCATGCTGCATGCACGGGGTCTGCAACCCATTGTCGGCTCTGTGGATCTGGTGCTGTGCAGGGCAAGTGTGTCTGGGAGGGGCCCTTTAAGGGAGCAGCTTGGGGCTTTGCTGGCCCCTTATTTCGAGGGGGAGCACTTGTGTGTGTGGACACTCCGCATTTCCTTCCGGGGCGGCTCCTTTCGATGTTCCCCGTCACTACTTCGACATTGAACGTCGATGGCACCAGCCCTGGAGGACGTGTAGACGATACACGTCGAAGTAGCCTATTTCGATGTCCTTACTTCAAAATAGGCTACTTCGACGTCGTGTGCTAGTGCAGACGTAACCTCAATGTCACCAATGTGACACACAGAGAGCCTGTGATATCACTGATAGGCCCTGTTCTTATTATTCCACCCAGAGCACCAGCCCAGTGTGACACCAGCAATGCTCCTGAAGATCATACACAATGTAAGAGCTTAAGTACTGCGGTTTGTGGGGTCCTCTGCACAGGAGGGATAAATGCGGGAATTGGGATAAATATGGTACTTGGTGGGGGAGGGACAGATCCAAGGTCAGCCAATCTAGCCATGAATTATAACAAAAATTGCCTGTGATCAAAGTGAGTGAGGAAGATGAGTTCTCAGGGCATAGAGCTCATGCATCTGAGTGCTGGGAGCCAGATTTCCTATTAAGCACAGCAGCCACAGGTAGCCGTGCGGCAGCACTCTAGGGGCCACCTAAGAGGTAGAAGTGAGTTAAAAGTTTCCTGTTTTGCAGAAAACATGACCATCAGACACAGGATGGGTGCGGAAGAAGCTGTGCCTAGGTGCGCACATAGTGTAAATGGCTCCTGGGTGAGCCCCCGAGGTTCCTTTGTCCCACCCTGTGCCTATAATCCCCAGTCCTGCATTGCCATAAGTGAGAGGACTGAAGCCAAGTGTTCACAGGTCCCATCCTTCACCGAATGGGCACACCACAGCTCCTACTTCTGGCTTTGGGCAAAACAGTTCAGTTTTGGGGCGCTTGTTTTTGGAACGAAATGTTGACATTTTCTGCCGAAAGGCAACTCCGCAGCAAAACGGCTCTCTCGAAAACCCAGACAGACAGTTTGCAGCGAACACTGTGGCATTGAGAGCCACGGCGGGGCCTGGGGCAAGGTGGAAGAGCGGTCCACCTCTGCACCTCAGAAGGGGCAGGGCCGAGGGAGGAAGAAGCAAAGGCGAGGACAGTCAGCTCCCAGCAGCACCCTGACAATGCTGGGCTCCTGCCCCACTCCCTCACAGCCATACACAGCCGAAGCAACTCTGCTACAGCACTTGGAAGGGGCCTGGAGGCGGCGGCAGCTGGAGCTCCAGGCCCCATTGAAACACCAGGCTCGGGGGCAACTGCCTCTCAACCCCATCGGCAGACCCGACTACATCTTCAACAGCCGTAGGGAATCCTCCTTGTCTGGTATTGCCCAGTGACTCTGCTCAGCCTCAGACTCCATTGTGCCGAGTACTGCCCATGAGGTGCCGTGGGGTGCTCAAGGAAGTGCCTCCCCTTCAGGGCTTTTATAACCAAGTGACCATCTGTAACTGTCATTCTCTCCCCAGGTGCCTCAGAGACTTGGCTGGGAAGTGGCCAGGTGAGTCGCAGCTTTTATTAATAAAAAAAATTCCTTTGTAGAGGCTGAGTAGTGGGAGGTAATTACAGGGCTAGTAGGATAATGATAGGAATGGAGAACCCACCTGAAGAAAGACTAAGAGCTTGGCTTGTTTAGCCTGACCAAACACTGGCTCTATAAATACATCGGAGGGTTAGATACCAGGGAGAAAGGGGATTTATTTAAGATAAACACAAGTGCTGACACAAGAACAAATAAATATAAACTGGCCATCAACACATTTATGCTGGAAATGAGATGAAAGATTCTAACGGTCAGAGGAGCGAAATTCTGGAGCAGCCTCTGAAGCAGATTACTGGGGGCAAAAAACCCAGACTGGAGAGAGAAGTTTATGGGGAGCACAATATGAGACTGCCTACAACTGCATGTAGCTGATCAACAAACACAGCTGAATCTCTCTGATTTAAGACTCTCTGGTCTGGCAATACCGATGGTCCAGCAGGGACCAGCTGAGAATCCAGCCCCAGAGGGGCCAGGAGCCTGTCCAGGGATGGGAGGAAAGCCAGGCCACCAGCAGTAGAGCCAGTAGCAGGGAGCCTGACCAGGACTGGGAGCAGAGCCTGATAGCTGGGACCAACAGCATGGTCAGCAGTTAGGAGGGGAACCTGGGAGCCAGGGCCAGCAGCCAGAAGGCTGACAGCCCCTGGGGGGAACCCAGAGACAGCTGCAGAGTAGGATCAGCATTGGCTTCTGCTGGCCCAGCAAACTCACTCTTTCAGGATCAGTCAGGTCCAATCTCCACTGGAAGATGATGGGATATTTGATGAGTCAGGCTTAGACTTACTACAGAGAATTAATTCCTAGGTTTCTGGCTCGTGGAATGTGGCCACACGTTCAACATCTAACTGATCACCATATTTGGGGCTTAGGAAGAATTTTTCTTCTGGGTTGGACTGAGGCGTTTTCTTCTTCCTCTGCAGCATGAGGTCACTTGCACGTCACTTGCAGGTTTAAACTAGTGTAAATTGTGGAACCCCTGCAACATCAATTTGTTAAATCATGATTTGAGAACTTCAATAACTCTGCCAGAGGCTATGGGCCCGTTAACGGCATGAGTGTGTTGGGACACCCAGGGTGGGACCGTGGGACCACTGTGCTTCCGATTCTCTCTTTTTCAACCTTCTGAAATAAAAAAAAATTGTCTTCAATACAGTCCAAGAACTTACTGGATAGTCTGTGTCTTGCTGTGTTAGTTTTGCAACATATATTTGGATAGTTAAAGTCCCCTGTTACCACCAAATCCTCCGGTTTGGATGATTTTCTTCATTGCTTAGAAAAATCCTCTTCCATCCCTTCTTCCTGGGTAGGTGGTCTGTAGTACACCCCTCGCATGATATCAGTCTTATTTTTTGTCTCTTTTAACCTAACCCCAAGACTCTCAATGCTTCCATCTCCTACGTCCATCTCCACCTCAGTCCAGGTGTTCACATTTGCAATATGTAAGGCAATGCCTCCTCCCTGTTTACCCATGTATCCTTCCTGAGTAAGGTGTACTCCTCTATATGAATATTCCAATTGTGTGTACTATCCCATCAAGTTTCTGTGATACCAACTATGTCATAGTTCTGTTTATTTGTTGGAATTTCAACGTCTTCCTGCTTATTACCCATCCTTCTTGCATTTGTATATCAACATCTAAGATACTGATTTAATTTTGCCTCCCAGTTCTGCCTCGTCCCTTTTTTTTTTCTGTGCTATTATAAGCCATGTTCCCTCCTTTTTCCAGCCCAGCTCCCAGGTCTCCATGTTTTTCATTTACTTGACTTTAAACATCAGAGCTGCCTGCTTCAGAGGGGTTTTTGTAGGAAGTGTGGCTCTTGGTGTTTCCTCATTTAGATATTCATTAGAACTGCTCCTCACATAAATAAAGTAGTGCTGCCAGGTAGACATTTTCTGGCTCCAGGCAGGCTGAGAAGGAAAGTAACATTAATGTGTTTTACCTTAAAGTCTGCAGAGCCCCAGACAGAAGATATACCGACATATGCAACTGTCCTTCCGCGATGGAAGAGATGTCATTACAACTCCAGTTGCTGAAATGCAGGACTCATCTCTACACAGCCACATCTCAGAACCTCCCAAAATCAGAAGTGATTGTATGGTCCATGCAGCAAGGATATAAGGGACCTTCTCTGGGCCCACAACTGGACAACACCCAGCACTCAAAGTGCTGTAGGACACTGAAATAGTCTCAATGCAGATGGTGCCTGTTTGGCTTTGTGGAAAAAAATTATTTGGAATAAAACTGAAAAAAATATCCAGACTCTGTTCCTGTCTCCTGACTCTATATGAACAGCTCACCTCCAGGGTCCTCTTAGCTCTCTTTAGAGATTACACAGCCAGCACATAGTATCCTGTCCTCTCCAAAATCCCAGAGTTGCCTTAAGAATTCGTGAAATACTTTTAAAATTATGCATTTTGCTTCATTTGTTTCATCTTTGGAGGTCAGGTTTAGCAGGTGTTCTTCACAACCAGGATGGCTAAAAACTTCCTCATTTCAACAAAACCCAACATTTTCACGTGATCCCAGCACTTCTGCAGTTTGGCTTTAAGAAAATAGCAAACATGAGATGTGATCTGAAATCACGAGAACTACTAAGCGTGAGGGTCACCCTTCAATCTGCAGGCCTGTTTAATATCATGCAGCTTTCTAGAGATGTGGGTCAAGCAAAAAGTGTGGCTTTGTGCAATTGTTAGCATCATCCAGAGACTGCAGCCACGTGTCAATTGTGTCAATTTCTGGCTGCCTGGAAATCAGTCACTGCTGGAAGCTATTATATTGCTTTGCTGTAGTATATGGGGCCAGTTTCTCCCCGATGGTGCATCAGCACAGTCCCTGAATGTGTCTCTTCTTGGGCAGAAGGCTGCCCTCATCCCATCCCGTTTCCAGCCAGCACTGGCTGGTGGCTCTTCCGGCTGGTGCGCACGGGAAAGTGGTGACTAGTTATATATCACCTCTGTTGTGCATCTATTGTCCCTTTACATGTTTCCCCTCCCACTCTCCTTTTCCTCCTGAATACAGAGTGGACAGTGCACATTTCTTATAAAGACAAACTCGTATTAGGTGGATTGAGAAATCTAAGTGCTGTAGTGCAATCTCTTAACCTGAACATGGACCTTACAAATGGAATTATATGCAAAAAAATCACTGCATTCAAAAATAAACACAGCCAGAGCTGAGCTTACAAGTCCACTGAGTCCGACTTGTTCAGCCAATTGCACAAAGACGCTGGTTTGCCATTTGCCAGGGAAAATTCTGCTCCCTCTTTGTTTGTAACATCACCTGCAAGTGAGAACAAGAGCTCACACGTGATACTGTTGGAGCTGGTCTCAACGAGATTTTTATGAGTTAAAGATTCATACATCCCTTCCTGTTTCAGTCACCTTTCCAGAGGTCGTGTGTGCATAGTGATGACAGGTTCTGCTTGGTAACAATCCAAAACAGACCAACATATGTTCATTTTCATAATGAGTCAGATACCAATAGTAGAAGGTTCTTCTTGTTGTTTGGTACTTTGTTTATGGATAGGAACCATACTCTTAAGATTTCTAAAAGCATGCACCACACCTCCTCCCTGTGACATCGAAAGGTACTTCAGATTCTTGAACCTTAGATTGAGTGCTGTAGCTATCATTAGAGATCTCAGCAGCCATTATCTTTTATAAATGTAAACAAACTTGCTTGGTTTTTTTTTTTTTTGCTAGTCTTTAAAGTGCTACTTGACTGCTTTTTGTTTTGATAGCGTATAGACTAGCACGGCTGCCTCTCTGTTGCTTGGTTTAGCAATTTGCTGAACAAGTAGGACTGAGCAGACGTGTGGGCTCTAAAGTTTTACAGCATTTTGTTTGAATGAAGTTATGTAACAAAAAACCTGTATGTTTGTGAGCTGAATTTTCACAGTAAAGAAATTGCACTGCATTACTTCTATGAGATTAACTGAGAAATATTACTTTTGTTCACATTTACACCAAAAATATTGGCAATGAAAAATATAGAGTACTATACACCGTATTCTGTGCTGCAACAGCCATTGATCTTTGAAAACTTAGAATACAGAAAAAATATATATTTAATTGTCATACCATTAGAGATTAAAACTGCAATTAATTGCATTTAATTTTTAAAACTGTGATTAATTTTGAGTTAATCACGTCAGCTAGCAGTAATTAATCAACAGCCCTAATAAGTAATAACAGCAAAATACATGTAAGGCTCACTCAGTGCATGGGTGCTGCATCAGAAGCCACAAAACAAGGCTTCTGTTCCTGCTTCAATATTCCATACCTGAGTTGGATATTCTGTTGTCTGCAATGGAGCCTTAATTTTCAGCTGTTATATGGTAAATGTTCCCATGTGCCTGATAGGGAGCTAGTAAAAGATACAGAGCAAGGGGAAGAAGTATAAGTTGTGTTTGAGCCCTTATTGTTTGGTAGATTTGCAATGAGCTTTACACACCCACACGTTTTGAAACTGAGTGTTGTACGTTTTGTTTGGGCATGCTCAATAAACTCCCTGTACCCAGAGTGCACCTCCTTTGAAAGCAAGTCCTAAGGGTAACTGCTTTGCAAATATCGTGCGACCTGCAGACACTGGGAGAAATTCAGCCACGCAGCAAAAAGCAAGGTGTTTTCCTGCAGCTCTGAATTATTTTGCACCACATGAGTACTATTGTTAACTTTCCAGCAGAGAAGCACAAAGCACTGTTACATTTTTGAAAACGGGAGGTAATTAACTAGTTCGGCAGCTCAGCAGAGAAAAAGTGTGCATGAATTCCAGTTAAAACCTTCTGCATACTAGAGAAAAATGTTTGCTATTCGGAAATCTATTTAAAAAAATAAACAGATGGACCATTTGTCTTACCTTCCACTTTTTATCTTGTAACTGGCACTCGTGACGATGCTTTCAGGATCATTTAAGGACCCTTAATTTAATTTAATATCCAGCCTTTTGTTATGTTAATCAGCCTGTCTCTGTTTATACACCAACTCCCCCATCTGATTGATTATCTGTTGCACAATTAACTTTACAAGATTTAAATCAACTCAAGTGGTGGGCTATGATTGGGTTAAGAATTATTTCACAATGTGTTAGGATGGGTCAAATAATTATATTAATTCAGGAACTCAACACAAGGCACACAGGTTCATGCAACAGGAGAAGGCCTGAGGAGTTTGACTGGATCTTTCCTGTACTGCTGGGAATGACCATTGCAAGCAAGGGTTGAGGTGAAACAAATTCTGGAGTGGAGGGTTCACCTCTGGCAGCTGTCCAGTGTTGCTCCCTGCTGTTGCTGGCAGAGCTGTGGCTAATTCCGTGATGTACTGGGGTTTCCCTGAGCCCGCCTGCTCTCCACAGCCTCTCCTTGTTTTGCTGAATTAGGCTCTCTGGCCTCTTGCAGTGCACACACTAAGGTAGGGACACACCAGCTGTAGAAGTACCTTAAAACAGGCCGAACCTTTCTTGTCCGGCACCCTTGGGACCTGACTGTTGCTGGACAAGAGAATGTGCCAGGATGTCAATATTGCCTAGGACATTACCAACACTACCACTGCTTACTGGTCTCTTAGAAGAAATTTAGAGGTAAATCACAACTAATTAACAGCACAGAACACTGAGAGCCAGGACTGGTGGCTCTAAACAATCTCTATGGCACTGCAGTAAACTTAGCCACACCCATGATACGTGGTCATCCAGCTAACTCGAATCATTTCAGATTATGGTGTTTACTGGACAAAAGAGTTCTGAATGAAAGATGTTCAACCTGTAGCTTTGTCAGGCTGGCCCCTGGTGCAAAAAGCACCAGCGTGGCCTCATGGATGGAGCTGGGGCTTGAAAATCAGGTGACTTGTTCCTGAAGTTGCCCTGCTGGGAGACCGTGGGCCCGTGACCTCCCCAACTTTCTCGTGACTCAGTTTCCCCAACTATATCCCTCCTACATAAAGCACTTTGAGCTCTATGGATGAGCTCACTGTGGTTAATGTTAAACCCTCCAGCCAGGCCAGGGCTGTGTCTAACAGGGTGGGTTCGGCTCAGTCTCGTGTACTAATCACGAGAAGGGTTTTGATGTGTTTGATTCTGAGGCTTCCGTCGCTAAATAAAGACACTGTGGCTGAAGAGCGGCGTATGGGAGAGGAAACGAAAAGCTGTGATCATCCGACGCAAGCACAGGACAGGGCAGGGCAGGGCAGAGGGGGCTGCGGCATCCCTGCTGTCTCAGCCACAGGGCCCTGAGCAAGACTCAAAGCAAAGACAATATCTGGGTTCTCAAGCAGTGAGAGGAGCTTTCTGCCGTGAGCCCACTGGGGCAGAGGGAACAGGTCGGAGCAGACAGAGACTGCAGCTCGTCCCTCAGTGGCCCTGGCAGAAGCAGATATCACTGGGCCATTTCCATCCCTCTTGGTTCCTGCCACAGCCCTGATGATCCTTCTTCTTTTCCCCTTGCTGCTCGGTGAGTATCTGGGGCCCCTGTACTAGTTCACAGGGGGTTGAGAAATGGTACGAGAGCAACTCCTGGCCCAGGGAGTTGGCAAACCTCCTCTAGCAGCAGAGCAAGCTGTGAATTTGCACTGTTCTGCTGTTGGAGGGCGTGGAGCTGTTCCAACCCAGCACGAGTCCAGCGCTCTAGACTGGGCTGGGGCCAGCAGGTGGCTGAGGCTGGGGTTACAGTCATAGCTTCAGTGAGTTTAAGGCCAGGAGGGACTGTTCATCCATCACGTCTGACCCCCTGTACAGCCCAGAGCAAAGAACTTCCCCTGGCACCCTGCGCTAAGCCCAGTCACTTGTATTTGACTGAAGCACGCCCCGAAGGGCCTCCAGCCTGGCTGTGACTCCCCCACTGCACTGGGGAGCTGGGCCGGGGGTTAACCCCTGCAAACGGAGAAACTGCTGCCTCCTTTCTCACTGGAGTTTGCCCAGACTCAGCCTGCAGCCCGTGGGCCGGGCTCTGCCTGTCTCTCCTGCGCTGACAGGTCTGTCAGCACTGGGGGTTCTTCCCAGGAAGGAGCTGAGACACCATGATCAGCCCGGCTGGGTGACCAGCCCCACACAGGGTGCTCCCCCAGCCTTCCCGGTGAGGTCTCTTCTCCAGCCTGCACAGCCTTTTCCGGCTCTGCCCTGCACTCACTGCACTTTTCCAACAGCTCTTTAAACAGGGCCCCAGAACTGGGCGCAGAATCCAGTATCAGTCTCAGAAAGGCCTCACACTGGGGAAAATCCCTTCCCTGCTCCTGTTCCCTTGTTACACAGCCCAGGGGCGCTTTTCCCCTGCTGATCTCATGGTGTCCCAGGCACCCATGTGGAGTTACTTGTATTATATTGTTTGGTGTCACCGAGCTTAGGAACAAATTGCTTGAACACAGAGAGCTGCTTTTCCATTTATTCCCTCCCACACTGCAAGACAGAACCAACCAAAACCAGCTGGACTAATGATCTAAGTCAGTTACTACAACAACAACCAGAGCTATCTCTGCCACCACGCAATATACAAGATCTCTTACTATGAAATTGCACCAGCAGATCCATGGAGTCAAGCCCGGCTCGGCTCGGGGGAGGAAGCTCATGGGATGTCAGCTCAGCCTGGAGGGCCATTGTTTTGGGGGGGTGATCAGGGTCCCTGTTACTAACGGGAGTGGGAAGGGTTTGAAGGTGGCTCGGAGCCTGTCTTTCAAATGTCCACATCAGATCTGGGCCCCGTCTTCGTCTGTCTGTAGCATGTCCCTGCTGCAGGCTTTGCTGGGGAAGTGAGGGGCTGAGCTCAGCTGACAGGGCCAGGGATGAACATAGCTGTTGTCTGTCTGTGAGGTCCCTGTGCAGAGACACCCAGCGCTGACCCCCTGGGTCTTGGGAAACCCCCCACCACCACCCCCATGGGAGTTACTGACCCTGAGTTAATAAGGGGGTCAGAGCTCTGTGCTGTGCTTGGCACAGCCTCATGCAGGTAGGGTGCCCCTTCTGGGATGGGTAGAGCTGGAACAAGGCCCCATGCTCCTCTGTGTTGCAGAGGGAGGGGCCCTGGCTCCCAGGTGCCTGCGTGTGAATCCAGAGGTCTGGGGTTTGAGTCTGCCTGTGGACAGTTATGCTGTCCCCTCCAGAGTGGGACCTGCTGCGGGGAGAAGAAACCCCATCAGCTATTCAGGGCCTCTCACAGCTGGGGAATTTCCAGCCTAGCACTCATCACATGTCACCTTTCTGTTCCCAGCACGGAGCCCCAGCAGCCAGGAGATCTGCTCAGCTCCTGGTGAGTCTGTCTGTCCTCAACCTGCCCAGGGCCTTTATCCCGCCCCTCCAGGGTATCCAGCTGCTTCTCTTTTGGCTATGCCCTGCTCAGTGCAGTGCCAACAGCAAGGCTTAACCTGGGAACTCAGAGTTTGGTGCCATTGCCCTGTTCAATCCCAGGAAATGGAGATCTTCTCCCTGCCGCTGCTCGTAGGCCTGGAATTGCCCCCTAGTGTCCTTTGTGCTAGCCGGGGGGGAAGGGACACAGGAATAAGAAGGATGATAGAGCAGACGTTGGAGGGGTGAGGGACTGGACACAGCTCCGGGGCTGGTGGCTGATGAGCTCCCTAGGGCAGAGACTGGCCCCACTGCATGGGCTCCGCAGGCAGATCAATGGGTTGGCCAGGCCCTAGATGGGCCCCAACAGCCAGTGGCTGCCGTCACTGAGGGAGCACCTCTCTCCCAGCTGTACAGCTGGACCAGTGGGTGCCTGTGTCAAGGCGCCTTGTCCTAGGACAATGTGTAGCCCCAGACAGTGGGAGCCCAGCCCACCGAGCCCTTCAGATATTCATTACCTGGAATCACTTGAGTTACAGAAGTTCCTGGGAATTGGAGAGAGCTCATCCCCACCCCATGGCCCCTGTCTCCCCAGCCGGGCTGGGATCAAAGCCTCCCTCTGGGACATGGCACAGACCCGCCCGCCATTTACCTCCTGCCCCAGTGACCACACTGGGTACCACCAACGCCCCACCGACAGCTCTGACCCATTCCCTTCCCAGGTGCTCTCCCTGCCCCCATCCTCTACCTGAACCAGAGGTCTGCCCAGCTGGGGGATTCCGTGATGTTCCAGTGCTCCGTGTTCTCCCGAGTCCCAGCCACTCGCATCATCTTCTGTAAGAACGGGGAGAAGGTTTCGTCCCAGAAGGGCTCTGTGGGGAGACTCACCTACGACTTTGACCATGTGGTGTCCAGGCGCAGCTCTGGGAATTACACCTGCGGGTACGAGATCAAGGACAGCAACAAACAGGTGAAGAGATCCCAGCTCAGCCTTGCCAAGCACCTCAGCGTCTCCGGTAAGGCCAGCATGGTGTGTGTCGGGGGGGCGGCGCTTAGCCCAGCTCAGCATCGCAGGAAAGTGATTGGGAATGAACGGCCAAGTGAGGACAAGAGTTTTCAAGAGGGTACAGCCACAAAAAAACCATTAGGTTACCTGGGCTGAGCCCTTATTTAACCTGAGTCACTGATCTGTGCCCAGAGATACTGTGTCCAGCGCTGAAGGGGCTAGCAGAGCCAGGACACGGCTTTTCAGTCACAGCTGGATTTCTTCGCTGGCTGCCTAGGCAGCAGGGGCAACAGAGGCTCCCAACAAGGCAGCAGTCGGGGCATCACTGGGGTGGGCACAGTGACAGGCAGATATTGACTTAACCAGCAGCAGCCGCAGCAGCATTTCCCCTGTGAGGTTAGAACTGGGTCCCATCACCCTGGTGGTTCCCAGAAAAGGGGGATTCACTCCCTGCCACTGCTCCAGGGTCTTCCCTTTGCCTGGGCCTCCCACGCCAGCTGGAGAGCAGAGGGAAGGAGGGACACAAGGATAGGAGGATGTTAGACCAGGAGTCAGGGACTTGAACACAGCTCCTTGGCTGTTGCCTGGGGAGTTCCCTGGGACAGCAACCAGCCTGAACCACCCGGGTTGTGGGGGATAGGCCAAGGTGTTGCCAGTGCCCCAAACAATTTTGCTGAAGGTTCCCCTCCTAGCAGCACTGCCCACACCAGGCCCCTTGTTCTAGGACAGTTTGCATAGCCCCAAGCAATGTAAGCCCAGCCCACCAGGCCTGTAGGCCAGCAGTCTCACACTCAGTTTCCCTTAGATCCAGTGCCAGTCCTCAGATCCTCCTGGTGACCCAGCATGTACCCCTCTCTGGCAGGGCATTGGGAGTGGGGCGGCGGTCTCCATTCATTCCCCTCCCCACATGTTTCCTGGCTTTGCCTGCCGGCCCACACGTTCCCAGCTACACACATCCCCTGCCCACCTCTGCCACCCCCGGGTGATTTAAAACCCATCTGGGGGCTCCCGGGGCCACCACCAGCAGTGGAGCAAGTCTAGAGTGGCTTCCGGCTGCTACCGCCGCACTAGCACTGACGCATCCCTGTGGCCCATGCGAGGCGTGCGCAGAGCCGCCTCTGTCCATCGCGTGGTGCGATGCAGCCACCCCAGGCCTCGCAGCGGCTGCCCCGACCATCCTGTAGAGACTCAGGTTTGCCAACGGGGCCCTGGGCAGACTGGGACCAGCAGGAGTCAGCCTCGCCTACACTGACAGTGGCAGCAGGTGCTGCAGGGGAAATGGAGCTACTCCGCTGCCTGCGGCTGTGGTGGGGTGGAGCAACCCAGTTGTCCCGGGAGATGGCAGTGGAGTGGAACAGAGGCTGCTGAGTCACTTTGCTTCTGAGGCCGAGGGGCCTGGATCCTGCTGCTGCCCCAGGCCAGGCATCCTAATGATCCCTGAGGATGCATCCCTCGAGGGAAGGGGCTTGAGGGAAGTGGTGCAATATGGGAAGAGGGGGCAGGAAAAGTCAGGGGGTGGGCAAGAGGCTGGACCTGGGGGAAGGGTCTGGATCTCCCCGCAGGGACTTAAGTGCCAGCAACCATGTGTGGGTCAGATATTGGAACTGCTGGGACCGTAGATGGCCCATGGGCCACAAATTTCAGACCCCTGTCTTAACCTCCTCCACAAATCGAATAATCCTGGGTAACAAAGTTCCTAGGCACTGGAGGGGACTCACCCCCCACCTGCCCAGCTGGGCTGGAATCAGAGCCCTACCCAAGATGTGGCACAGTGGCCCTACTGTTTACCTTCTGCTCACCAACAACACTGGGCACCACCAATGCCCCAATGACCTATCTGATCCATCCTCTTTCCCAGGTGCTCTCCCTGCCCCCATCCTCCACCTGAGCCAGACATCAGCCCGGCCAGGGGACTCTGTGCATCTCCGGTGCTCCGTGTTCTCTTGGGCCCAGGCCACTCGCATCATCTTCTTTAAAGACGGGGAGGAGATTTCGTCCCAGGCAGCTTTGGAGGAGGAGGTCACCTACGACTACAACCACATGGTGTTTGGCAACAGCTCTGGAAATTACTCCTGTGGGTACGAGTTCAAGGACAGTGACAGCCGGGTGACCAGATCCCGGGTCAGTCCAGCCCAGCACCTCAGTGTCACTGGTAAGGCCAGCGTTCGTGCGTCTATGTGTCTCCATATCCCAACTCAGCCACATCCAGCAAGTCTGCATCACAACAAAGGGGAAAGTGGGGAGGAAACAAACAATAATTAAATAGCTAATATCTGAAAATCCAAACACTAAAATTCATCAGTTTTTAAAATCTGAAACTATAAGTTTCTAGAAAAACGTCTTTGTTCAGAGTCTGTCCCAGGGAACCCTCCATCCCTCATTTTCCACCCATCTCAGCTCAGACAGCCCAGCCCAGGCAGGTGGGGGATGAGGACATCATAGAAAGGTCTCACTGGACAGGATCTCTAGAAGTCCAACCCCCTGCGCTCAGGAAGGACCAACTAAACTTAGACCAGGCTTAACAGGGGTTTGTCCAACACTTCCTTATTAATGGGGTTCCACAACCTCCCTGGGAAACTGTTTCAGTGGTTAAGACCCTTCTTACTAGAAAACTTTTCCTAACACGAAACCATAAATTTGCCTTGCTGCAAATTAAGCCCATTGCTTCTTGTCCTGCGTTTGATTGGTAGGGAGAACCATTGATTCCTGTCTTTTTTACGGGCCTGGATTGGATTCATGGTCTGCTCTGGTCTTTCTTGTATTAATTGGCTCAATAGTGACCCGAGCAGTGGTGATACCAGGGGCTCTCACCTCCCCCAAGGCAAATAATTCTGAAGAATTTCTTTGTTCAGTGGACTCTATTTAGGGAAAGGCAAGTCCTGGGCTGGGCAACCCCCAATCTGAGTGTGATTGCCCTGAGGACAGAAACACACAACAGAGTTGTCCAATGGGTTAGGGTCCCAGGCTTTACCCAGCAGTGCTGAGCTGGGCAACAACTTTGCAGGACAGGAGAGTGGCTCTTTCAAAGGGGGAATCCCAACTCCTTCTGATGAGCAAGAGGAGTTTATCAGCAGCTCCCTGAGCCCCACAGCTAACCCAGCAGTCAGCGAATTATCTCCTCCCTCTGCACCCATTGTAATTTTTGTTGTTCGGGTGGAAGACACCAGATACATCTTCACACCTGGGCTCACAGGTTCTGTCTCTCAGTGTAAGGCACTATTTAAGCTCTGTGCTCCAGGCCTGGCACAAACATGGCACACACATGTGGGCAAACCCCTCTTTCAAGAATCTCAGCCCAGCACTGGTGCCTGGCTCCCAGGGAGCAACTGAGCCCAAGGAACTGACATTAGCAGAGCCCCAGTATGGCTGTTTGCACCTGCTTCCTCCCTTCCACCAAACAACACGTACACAGTATGCCCACAGAGACTGTGTGTATTGTTTGCATGGCAAGGAAGAGATAGACTCGGTCTGTAACATCGCCTCCTAGTAACCTTGCCAGAGTGATACTAATGTTGCATGCATCTCAAGAGCTTCTGGGGACACAGCATTTCTGCCCCATGGCAAATTCTGACCTTTCAAAAAATTTTATTCTAAATCAGGAGAAAAAGTCAACTTTTCAGATTTTCATGGTAGAGAAAATCAGCAACATTTCAGATCAGAAACATCAAAGAGCCTTCTCATAAGCTTCTGGTTTTAATGAAACAGCATTTCCGATGGAAAACTCTTCCACTGAGAATTTTTTGACAAGCTTTGCACTTGTAACTGAATTCCATGCACGTCTTTGGCCCTAACTCAAGAAACCTCTGAGCATGTGCTCCAGTGCAGCCCTATCCAGGACAGCAGCATGTGCTTAACTTTAAATGCCAGCTGCAGTCCCATTACTGGAACTAAAAAGATTGTTTGAAATTAAGCTTGTACCTGGGCACAGGGATGTTTCCTGCCTTGAGCTGCTTGCCCATAAAGACTAGGCAAAATGCAGGTTCAGTACCACAAAATATTGTGAACAAAACTATTTCATCCAAAACTCGTTATGGAAAATGTCCATGATCTGATGAAAAAATATTCACAAAACTCTAAAAAGAGTTTTCACCTTCCTGCATTTTGATTAGATATTTTCCTTTGGATTTTCAGAATGAGAATGAGATAAAATTGTCAGTAACAACAGAGCGTTTTGCTTTGTTTCCTTTCAAATGGGCATTTTCTTTCCATTGATGGATTTTGAATGCCAACATGAAACAAAACTTTCACTTCAAAATTAAACCAAACCTTGTTTGTTTCAAAAGTGTGTTTGTAGAAGGAAGAAGAACATTCTTGCATGTGCGTTTTTCAGAGAAAAGGTTTTATTTAAATTTAAACTGGTTTGTGAGTAAAAAAATTTGGGTTGAAAAATTTGTGGAAAACCTTCAACCAACTTACTCACAAACAACAGCCATTTATGTCACCCCACGGATAACCAAGGGGTGCTATTCCTGGGTAAGTTCATGGGGACATGAGGGGTCACATACAGCCTACCACAGCACTCAGCCAGCTCCAGCCAGGCAGCATGCACGGGTGGCTGTTGGACAGGCCATTCACGGAGAGGTTCTTTCCTAGGGCTGGATCTACCACTCCTGTTGGGAATTACAGCCCCTGCCGTCCTGGTTCTGGCTGTGGTGCTTTATCTGCTTGGAAGGAAAGGTGGGTATGAGAGAGAAGCCAAGCCCGGTTAGCAAATGTACAGACAGACATGGCAGAGACAAACCCTTAGATCCTCTGTCCTCAGTGTGTCTGGGATGTGGGGAGAGAGATGAGAAAAGACACAGTGAAACTGTGGTTTTGGCAGACTGGCTGGGGACTAAAATCAAAGACATGATGAATGGGATTAGCTTGGTTCTTAATTATTTGTATTACAACAGTGTCCTGGAGCCCCAGTCAGGTGTCAGAACTTCAATTCACTTGGTGTTGAACAAATCACTAATGAAGGGGACAGTCCCTGCCCTGCTCAGATGGTCTCAATCCAGGGCACCCTCAGGGGTGTATGTCTGATGGAATACCAACCGACAGGTCACTAAGGCTGCAGGTCAGGGAGGCATCCCCTAGTCAGGAAGGGACCCTAAGCATGTGTCCATGTGCTTTCCTGAATCAGGGCCTAACAACTCTGAAAACAGAACTCTGGGTGCGCCTCTACCCTGCCAGCCTTTCCTCACGCAGCCTCCCCAGCCTCAAGCTTTCACAGCCTCGCGTCACCCCAACAACCTAGAGATTGGCTTAAAACTAATGGGATTCCCAGCAAATCATCAATGTGGGGTCTTCGTATTTGGTTGAGGGGGGAGTGATTTTTGCAGGGATTTCTGGGCCACATTTTCAGGCTTTTCCCCCCCAAACATGAAGTTTATAGATTTCTTTTTTTTTTTTTTTAACTAATGAATACCAAGATTCTCACTGACTTTCAACATGAGGTTTTACAGAGACCATCCAGTGTCCTCAGACTAGAACTAAAGTCATCAGACTGGACTTTACCAATCCCAGGGGCAGTCAGTGTGGCTGATGACAGCGAGGAGAACTTTGGGCTGAGCCATGGGGAGGGGGCGCCATATCGATGGGGTGACGAACAGGGGTCCATTACTCAGTCTTTCTCTCTCTCTCTTCCTCCCCAACCCTCTGCCCACAAGGAAATGTGGCCGTGCCTCCGATCACTCTATCTCACTGCCTTCAACTTTCATCTCGAAGGGACCAAAGGTAGGAGGAGATTATTCCCATCTCATTTCTTCTCTAGGTCCCTTCTCTGCTGCTCCAGAGTCCAAGAGGAGCCCAGATCCCCTGCCGTGGAGGGGTTCTGTCTGTTCTGGGGCAGTTTTTGAAGAGCCTAGGGCAGGATGAAGTTCCTGGTTGGGTGGGATATGCGGGGTGTGAGGAGTCACTTTAAGGAGGGGGGTTGCCAAAGCAGCATGCTCCCTTTGAATTCACCGGCTGTGGAGTGAGTATGTTTGAAAATTTCCTTTCGAAAGAATGACAGCGATTCTGTTTTACACTCAGAGGGTGAGGGGGCTGATCTGCCACAAAGCAACACTGACCAACCCAAGCCACTTCCCTACAACAGGGTCTATTCTTCTGTGGCAGGGCAGTGTGTGGCCAGGCCTGTCTGGGAACCGTGTCTCCTGTCCATCCAGCTGCGGTGGGTGACACTCAACATTCGCTCCCTGTGGTTCAGCTGGTTCAGTAGCAGGCTCAGCATGTCCACACACTGACTCAGCCCATCACTTACAGCAGCTGCGATTTCAGTGCAGGTCTGCCTGAACAACGCACTGTACAGAAGGGGCTCTGCGCCTGTCCCCAGTGGTACACAGCCCAACTGTTGGGGCCCAGGCTGCCCCCAGTGCTGAGGGAGCTGCTAAATGCTGCTGGCTCACTGTCTGCTCGCTTCTCCATCAGGGGGCCCTGAGGAACCCTCCCTCACCTTCCACACCCAGAGCCCCTGCAGGGGCTCCACAGAGGATGTCTAAAGATCATTCCTCATTGCTCTGCAGCCAGCACCTGCCACTCAGGGCTACCTCTAATGCCTGCTTCCTTCCCCCTGCTCCTTCTGCAGCTTACTGGGCACACTGCAGCCCTTTGGAGGGCCATGGGGACCAAATGCATGTTCAGAACCCTGCCCGGCCCATGCTGGCCGCATGGCTCTGGTGCTTGGAGTGCATTTGTTAGCTGTGTTGTCTTGAGAGAGTCTCCAGCAAATCTACACAGCCAGCAGCATGAGAGAGGGGAAGATGCCAGCTCTATGCTGGGAGTGGAGCAAAGAAAGGTGGGTGGGAGACCAGAGAAGCCATGGTGCAACTAACTGGACATGGAGATAATGGCATGTGATCACAGTAGAGCCATCTGAGTTCTGCCAATGTCCAGCCTAGCCTGGGTTGCCAGCACCACTTGTAAAGCTTGGGCGACAGTGGGGCCTAACACACAGACCCTCAATACTGTAACCCAGGCTCCATCCCCAGCTATGTCTGTTCTGTACCCGCCTCTTGGGCTGTCAATCTGCAGCGCCGCTCCACAGACATTCCCTCCCTTTGCCTGTCATATGGCCAGTCTCTGCCCCCGCACGCAATATTGACTTCCCATGGTCCAGCAAATTCTGCCCCTTGGCACCAGTCAGGTCCCAAGAGTATCAGAATAGAGAGGTTCCACCTGTATTTACCCCCCTACAAATGGTGAAGCCACTACCTTCCCTAATTATGTACAGTAGTCAGGCTGGCTGCATTTCCACTGAGTGTGAGCTGAACCTTGAGCTACCGTCTTAGCAGGAGAACCAGCCTGGGGAAGAAACCTGCTCACAGCTGGATCTCTAAGAACAGGCTCAGTGTCACTAAGCTGACACACACAGAGCACACGGCATCCCTGATATACCCCACCCTTACTTCTCCCCACAGGGAACGAGTTCAGCGTGACACCAGCAGTGCTCCTGAAGATCATATTCAATGTAAGAATTTAAGTGCTGGGGTTGCCAGTGTCACCTTGCACGTGAGGGAGCAATGCAGGAGCTGAGAGTAAATGAGTGGGGGATGGACAGATCCCAAATCAGATGGTCTGGCCAAGAGTTACTACAACAAACTGCCTGTGATCAAAGTGAATGAGGAAGAAGAGTTCTCGGGGTCTCAGGGTTGTGTATCTGAGTTCCCAGGGCCCAATTTCCAACTGACCCCAGTAGTCACATGCCTATGGGCGCTGGCATTCTAGGGACTATATAAAAATAAAAGTGTGTTAGAAGTTTCATTTTCTACAGAAAACATGAACATCAGCTGAAGGCAGGGAGAGCTCACAATGTGATGGGCCATGAAGAATGCCTTGTGACTCCCCAGGGTTCCTTTGTCTGATCCTGTGCTTCTAATCCCCAGTCCTGTGTTGCCGTGGCTTAGAGGGCTGAGGCCAAGTTTTCCAGGTCCCATCCTTCATCGAAAGGACACTCCCCGAGAAAGCTCCTATTGGAAAGTGTTCTGCTGCGTTCACTGGCAGCTGGCTCTGCCTGGTGCTGACCAGCCCTTCCTGCCCTGTGTGAACGTGGACCAGGATGTGACAACACAGCAACAACTCCCAGCAGACTGTGACTTGGAAGCCAATTGGTGCCCAGCCCGTGGCTGCGTTGGGAGGCTGAAGGCTGAGGCACTTCAGCAGGGGAAATTTTTATCTCAGGGTGTGTGAGACTGGAAGCACAGAGAAAACTTGTTTAAAAAATTCCTTGCGTGTCCAAGGTGTTTGGAACCTTTAAGAGTTAGGGTCATGCCCCAGAGAGGTTTAGCCCCCTGAGAACCACAGGCATGCACAATCTGTGTGCCACATAGAATCCAGCACGCCAATTTAGATTTATATAAAACTTAAAAATTAAGCCAGTGAATCATTAAATACTTAAACTGGCCGGAAACTAGTCTTCCTTAGGATCAGGTAAACAAAAATGAACTTATTTTTTCAAAGTTTTCTGTGGGAAATTTCAACTTTTCACTCCAGTACATATAAAAATACCGACTCCTTCAGCTGAAGAGAAAAATATTTTGTTGCAAGGTGGAACAAGAGTGTTTCATGGGAGCTGTAGTTCAGGAGCCTTGTGCTTCTAATCTCCTTTTGAGCCATGGTCTTTGGCTCTCCCATAATGCACCACCTTTTTCCCTCTTGGTGATGGGAAGTAGAACATCATGGGAGTCCCTGGCTACAGTGCATCATGGGAGATGAAGCCATGTCGGACAATCCAGCCTGTAGAGGAAAGTATCAACACAAGGCCACTGAACTACCTGTGGCAGGATGATGGCATTTTAAATCTGTTATTTCTGGCTTTGGGCAAAATATTTCAATTTTGGGGCATTTGGTTTTTGAAACGAAGCTTGACATTTTTTACCAAAAGGTGACTGTTGGTGACAAAACAGCTCTCTCGAAAACGCAAACAGGCAGTTTCCACTGAACATCAACAGCCATATTAAATCCTTATTTTATGGCATCCTCTAGTGACTTTGCTCAGTATCAGTGGGGAGGGGTGAAAGGAACCCTTCCCAGGCTGGGGGAGCGGTAGGAGCCAGGAGGTTAAAATTTGTACTCAGCGAGGTGCCTTCTCTTAAGTGACCGTGTACAATTGTCATTCTCTTCCCAGATGCCTCAGTGACTTGTCTGGAAAGTGCCAGGGTAAGGCACAGCTTTTTTGATCGACAGTGTTCCCTTAATTAGCCTGAGTAGTGGGTGGTTGTCGCAGCCATTCACTTCAGCAAGGTGCTTCAACTGCCCGTAGCTCAAAGACATGCTTTTTGGGAGCCGCACACTCTCCTGAAGAAAAGTAACATGTCTGTCTTCCATCTTAAAGCCTCCACAGCCCCAGAGAAAAGAGACACCGATATATGCAATCATCACTCCACAGCGGGACGGATGCCATTAATGCTCCAGTTGCTGAAGTACATCTCTGCACAGCCACATCTCACAACCTCCCAAAATCAGAAGTGAATGCAGGGCCATGCAGCAAGGAAGCGGCGAATCTTCTCTGGGGCCATAACGTAATAATACCCAGCACCCAAAGTGCTGTAGGACACTGGGATATTCTCGGTGCGCATGTTGCCTGTTTGACTTTTGAAAAGAATTTCTTTGGAATAAAATTGAGAAAAGATCCAAACTCTGTTCCCGTCCTCTGACTCTCTCTGTCAACAGCTCACCTTCCATGTCCTCTCAACTCTCTTCAGAGGTTCCACATCCAACGTATCCAAAAATCCTGAGGCAGCGCCTCTTCCCTCCCAAATCCCACACTTGCCTTGAGAATTCAAGAGATGGTTTTAATATTATGCATTTAGCTTCCTTGTATTTAACTTCTGGTGTTTGACCTTTGGGGGTTAGGTTTTCCCAACATTGTTCAAAAACAGGAGGGCTAAAAACGTCTTCATTTCAACAAAACCCACCATTTTCACATAATCGCAGCACTCCTGCAGTTGGCGTTAAGAAAACAGCAAATATTATGAGATGTGCTCTGAAATCAGGAGAACTGTTGATAGCGTGAGGGTTATCTTTCAATTTACAAGTCTGCTTAATAGCATGCATAAGAACATAAGGACAGCCATACTGGGTCAGACCATAGGCCCATCAAGCCCAGTATCCTGTCTTCTGACAGTGGCCGATGCCAAGTGCCCCAGAAGGAATGAACAGAACAGGTAATCATCAAGTGCTCACTTCCCTGTTGTCCATTTCCAGCCTCTTGCAAACAGAGGGTAGGGACACCGTCCATGCCCATACTGGCTAATAGCCATTGATGGACCTATCCCCCATGAATTTAGCTAGTTCTTTTTTAAACTTTACTATAGTCTTGGCCGTCACGACATTCTCCAGCAAGGAGTTCCACAGGTTAACCGTGTGTGTGTGTGTGTGTGTAAATATAGCCTATTGTTTGTTTTAAACCTGCTGCCTATTAATTTCATTTGGTGACCCCAAGTTTTTGTATTGTGAGAAAGAGTAAATAACAATTCTTTATCTATTTTTGGCACACCATTCATAATTTTGTATACCTCTATCATAATCCCCCCTTAATCGTCTTTTTTCCAAACTAAAAAGTCCCAGTCTTATAAGTCTCTCTCCTATGGCAGATGCTCCATACCCCTAATCATTTTTGTTGCCCTTTTCTGAACATTTTCCAATTCCACTATATCTTTTTTGAGATAGGGCAACCACATCTGTACACAGTATGCCAGATGTGGACGTACCATGTGTGATGGGGTTCAGGGGTCCCCCTGCACTGCACCCCGTCCGCTGGCAGGAGAGACTCTCACTCAGCAGGTACAACAGCAGGTTTATTAGGCAACAGATGTCCAGTTTCTCACAGAAGCAACAGCATAGCAGCCAGAGACAGTCCTTCCAACCTGTCCTGGGGAGAAGATCCCGAGGGGTGCCCCTCTGGGGTGTAGCTTCCCCCTCCTCCGGCTGGCTGCCTTCCAGCTCTCCCTTTTCCTAGCCTCTAACTCACGCCCCCAATTCAAAAACCCAGCTCAGCTCCTCCCTGCTCTTTGTTCAGGCAGAGGTGTCACCTGCCAGTTGTAGCCCCAGGGTCATCCTTAGCCACTGGGAGCTGCTGCTTGCCTCAGACATCCAGCCTGACTCACACATGCACTCCCCCCACTCCATTACACCATGGATTTACATAAAGGTAATATGACATTTTCTCTCTTATTATCTATTCCTTTCTTAATCATTCCCAACATTTTGTTTGCTTTTTTGACTGCCGCTGCACACTGAGTGGATGTCTTCAGTGAACTATCCACAGTGACTCCAAGATCTCTTTCTTGAGTGGCAACAGCTAAGTCAGACCCCATAATTTTTTATGTCTAGTTGGGATTATATTTTCCAAAATGCATTACTTTGCATTTAGCAACACTGAATTTCATCTGCCATTTTGTTGCCCAATCATGCAATTTATTAAGGTCCTTTTATAGCTCTTCACAGTCTGCTTGGGACTTAACTATTTGGAATAGTTTCATGTCATCTGCAAATCATGCAGATTTGTAGAGACATGATGAAGTGTAAATGTCAAGCAAAAGGTGAAATTATTAGCATCATCCAGAGAGTGCAGCTATGTGGATGCAAGAGAACATCATTCTGGTATTTGGCTGCCTGGAATGCAGTCACTGTATAAAGCTATTATATCGCTTTGCTTTGTTGATTTGAGCTGGTTTGGCAGGAAGGAATTCTAGTCTGATGACTGGGTTTCTGTAAGTACCAGCACCTGCACTCTCATTTGAGAACAATGATTGACGATAGCTGGGTCCTGAGTTCTTTGGTAAATCTAACCACTTCATTTAGGCGCTTAACTGAGGACAAGTCTACACTAGACCTGAAAGTCAATCCTAGATACGCAATTCCAACTACGACAGTTACATAGCTGGAAGTGACTTATCCAGCATTGACTTATCTGGCCATGCTCACTTAACGAGGTCAACGGGAGAAACTCTTCGCTCAGCAAAGCGGAAGATTTAAAAGACTTCACCGACCAATTGGATGCTCCCGCATTTCTCACACCAGGTAGGACTCAAACGTTGTTCACAATAATGGGATTTGAGCCACTGCTCGGCTTAAAGGCCAACCCTTCGGTGTCTGCTCTAGCTTGGCTTGGGTGCCTGGCCTGAGCTGGCCAAGGGCCAGCGGGTGGAGAAGGGGCTGGAATGCCGATGCTGGAATGGTGGTTGATAAAGTGAGCAGGTGGTTAAGGTGCTGGAATGCCAATCTGGGGGTGCTCTGCCTGCCTCCATTCAAAGGGTACCAAGAGTGTCACAGTGGGTAACTAATTCAATGTGAATCACTGTGATATGGTCACAAAAAGGCTAATGTGATTGTGGGGTGTGTTGTACGTGAGACATGGCCCGTCATTGACCCATTCTTCTGGAACCTGGAGAGGTCTGAGCCAGTGTTCCCTGTAAGCTGGGCCCTTGTGCGGTCACTCAGTACAGATTCAAATACCACCCAGCTGATCAGCAGAGTGCCCACTGCTAGTTTTTTGTTCCTGTAGGTGGTTCACATTCACATCTGCCTCGGTGCATGTAAAATTTATTCCACACACAGCTGGAAAAGATCAGAGGGATCACATATCTGAGCCATAGGGGCTGGATGCAGTTCTGAGTGTCACACGTTAGGAAAGTGATGGACAAATTCGTGAGAATCCAGAGAAGAGAGACAAAAACCGGTGATGGGTCAGAAAAACCTGACCTTGGAAGAAAGGTGATGACCACTGGGCATGTTTAGCCTTGAGGAAAAGGTCTCAGGGACACTTCTGCCTCCTCCAGCCCCGCCAGGGGTCACAGCCCTGCAGAGCAGGGGACTCAGGAGCAGGTGAATATGGGGCTGTGTCTGGAGTGAGACACATGCAGCCAAATTCAGCCCTGCTCCAGTTCACCCACAGCCAGTGCAAACACCCAAGAATGAGTTGGGCGGCCATCTGCCCTTCTTGCTCTACTGGGATTTGGTTGGATATCCTCGGCCCTGGTCGTGCTGCAGAAGAGGCTCAGGGGGAACCCCTCAGCATCTGCCCCCCAGGTGACTGGGATTTCCCCCAGAAATTAATGGGTAGTGGGCCTGTTAGTGCGGGGCAGAAAACAACAAGACAAGGAAGCGAAAGAAAATAGCACAGCACCATCTGTGTGAGAGTTTCTAAAAGTTCCTGCTCACCAGCTTGTTCCCCATGTGGAGAAAGAGACATAAAATGGAGAAGGAGCAGCCACAGCTAGAAACCTTTCCGCGCCCCTCTGGCAGACAGAAGAGGGAAAACAAAATCAAGATCTGAAACACTCCCCCTGAACCCTCTCCTTGAGGCAAAAAGAATCATGAGACTAAAACGCTCAGAACTTGACGCCCGAGGGGATTTTGGAGCTGACTTTTGTTACAGGGATCCTAGGGCCAGGAAATAAAAAGGATGTGGATGCATTAGAGAGAGTCCAGCGGAGGGCAACAAAAATGATTAGGGGGCTGGAGCACATGACGTGAGGAGAGGCTGAGGGAATTGAGTTTATTTAGTCTACAGAAAAGAAGAATGAGGGGACTTTGATTGCAGCCTTTAACTTCCTGAAGGGGGTTCCAAGAAGGACGGAGAGAGGCTGTTTTCAGTGGTGACAGACGGCAGAATGAGGAGCAATGCCCTCCAGTTACAGAGGGGGAGATCTTGGTTGGATTTTAGGAAAAACTGTTTCACCAGGAAGGTGATGAAGCACTGGAATGCGTTGCCTAGAGAGGTGGTGGAATCTCCATCCCTAGAGGCGTTTAAGTCCCAGCATGACATAGCCCATAATTTAGTTGGGGTTGATCTTGCTTTGAGCAGGGTATTGGACTTGATGACCTCCTGAAGTCTCTTCCAGCCCTAGGATTCTATGCTTCTATGAATGCAGACGGGCACCTTGTGTGATTGAGAGGGTACCCAAAGCAGAGACGTGTCTAACTCTCCTTGGCTGCCAACGGAAGCCAGGCACCCAGTCTGCTGAGGAATGCTAGTGAATCCCATTAGGTGGGTGGCTGCAGCAGCAGGTGCCTAAATAGCTTTGTCAGGCTGATCCTTGGCGCAAAAAGGAGCCAGCAAGTCCTAATGGACAGAGCTGTGGTCTTTTGTTCCTGACTTTTCCCTGCTGTGGCCTTCAGCCAGTGACCTTCTCAACCTTCTCATGACTCAGTTTCCCCAGCTGTTTCCCTCCTGCATAAAGCACTTTGGGCTCTCTGGATGAGCCCAGTGTGGTTATTGTTAAACGCTCCAGCCAGGCCAGGCCTGTGTCTAACGGTGGATTTGCCTCAGTCCTGTTAGCTGTCCAGAGAAGGGTTTTGATGTGTTTGGTTCTCAGGCTTCCGACTCTAAATAAAGACACTGCAGCAGACCGGCTGGGTGTATAGGACAGGAAACGAAGAGCTGAGATTATCAGATGCAAAGACAGGACAGGGCAGAGTAGAGGGGACGGCGGTGTCCCTGCTGTCTCAGCCACAGGGCCCTGAAGAGGACCCAAAGCAGAGACCGTATTTGTTCCCAAGCAGGGAGAGGGTCTTTCTGCTGTGAGCCCAGAGGGGCAGAGGGAGCAGGTCAGAGCAGACAGCAACTGCAGCTTGTCCCTCAGTGGCCCCGTCAGAAGTAGACATCGCTGGGCCATTTCCAGCCCTCTCAGTTCCTGCCACAGCCCTGATGCTCCTGTCTCTGTTCCTCTTGCTGCTTGGTGAGTATCTGGGGCTCCAGTGCGAACTCGCAGAGGGTTGGGAGGAAACAGAACTGAGAGCAGCCCCTGGCCCAGGGAGTCGGCAGATCCCCTTTAGCGGCAGAGAGGGCTGCGCTGTTGGAGGAGCTGGGATGGTCCCAGCCCAGCGCACGGCAGCACTTGGAGCTGGGTCTGGGCTGGGGGCAGCAGTGCACCTAGCCTGGGGTTGCAGTCACAGCTTCACTGAGTTTAAGGCCAGGAGGGACCATGCACCCGTCCAGTCTGACCCCCTGTACAGGCCAGAGCAGAGAACTTCCCCTAGCCCCCTGCACTGAACCCGTCACTTGTGTTTGACCAAAGCACCCACAGAGAGGCCTCTGGCCTGTGAGTGACTCCCCCAGTGCCCTGGGAGCTGGCCCCAGGGTTTCTGGCTCTGCTGGGGAAGTGAGAGGCTGTTGGCAGAGCCCTGTGCAAAGACACTCAGCGCTGATCCCCTGGGCCATAGGAGCCCTCCAGGCTGCCCCCATGCAAGTCCCTGACCCTGAGGTCTCTGCACTGTCACCTTGGAAGAGGGGACCTGGAGGGAGCATAGACCCTGTTCGGGGGTCTCACAACAGGCGAGAACCCCGCCTGGCACTGATCACTCGTCACTTTTCTCTCCCCAGCACTAAGCCCCAGCAGCCAGGAGATCTGCTCAGCTCCCGGTGAGTCCATCTGTCTGTCTGTCTGTCTGTCCCCAATCTACCCAGGGCCTTTACCCCTCCCCATCCAGGGTATCTAGCCACCACCCTTTGGGCTGTACCCTGCTCAGTGCGGTGCCCACAGAAATGTCTTACCCTGCGAATTCAAAGCCAGGCACCATCACCCTGGCAGGTCCCAGGAAAGGGAGATCCTCTCCCTGCTTCTGCTCCAGAGCCTTTCCTTAGCCTGGGCCTGGAATATTCCCCCAGTGTCCTGTGCGCTCACTGGGAGGAAAGGGCGGGAGGGATACAAGGCCAGTGAGGTTGGTAGAACAGTTTCCAGAGCTCCTTGGCTGTCAGCTGGTGAGCTCCCTGGGGCAGCGAAAGGCCTTCCTTGTATGGGCTGCGCAGGCAGACCAAGGGGTTGGCCAGGCCCTAGACAGGCTCCAACAGCCAGTGGCAGCCTTCCCTGAGGAGTAACACCTCTCGGCTTTACTGCCCCAGCGGGGTGGGTCAGTCTCACCATGGCCCCTTGTTCTAGGACAATGTGTAGCCCCAGGCAGTGAGAGCCCAGCCCACGAGCCCTTAATATATTCATTACCTGGGATCATTTGGGTTTCAGAAGCTCCTGGGCATTGGAGAGAGCTCATCCCCCGCCCCCCAATCTGTCCAGTTGGGCTGGGATCAGCTCCTCCCTCTGAGACATGGCACAGACCCACCCACCACCTACCTCCTGCTCCATTAACAGCAGCAGGCACCACCAACGCCCCACTGACAGCTCTGACCCATTCCCCTTCCCAGGTGCTCTCCCTGCCCCCATCCTCTACCTGAACCAGAGATCTGCCCAGCTGGGGGATTCCGTGATGTTCCAGTGCTCCGTGTTCTCCCGAGTCCCAGCCACTCGCATCATCTTCTGTAAGAACGGGGAGAAGGTTTCGTCCCAGAAGGGCTCTGGGGGGAAATTCACCTACAACTTTGACCATGTGATGTCCAGGCGCAGCTCTGGGAATTACACCTGCGGGTACGAGATCGAGGACAGCAACAAACAGGTGAACAGATCCCAGCTCAGCCTTGCCAAGCACCTCAGCGTCTCCGGTAAGGCGTGCATGGCGCACGCGCGCGTGTGTGTCCATATCAGCTCAGCCTGTGTGTGTGTGTGTGTGTCCATATCAGCTCAGCCTCTGTGTGTGTGTGTGTGTGTGTGTGTGTGTGTGTGTGTGTGTGTCCATATCAGCTCATCCCAGCTCAGCATCCCAAGAAGGTGACTGAGGATGAATGGCAGAGTGAGGAAAAGGGCTTTCAAGGGGGTATGGCCACAAATGACCACTAGCTCAGCCAGGGGCTGGCAAAGCTACGACATGTCTTTTCAGAGTGGAGTCTGGAACCAGGGCCCCATTCAAGATGTGGCCCTGTGCCCCCACATTAACCTGCTGCCCAGCAACAGGGCTGGGTGCCACCAAAGCCCCACTGAGGCTCTGGCCATTTCCCCTTCCCAGGTGCTCTCCCTGCCCCCATCCTCCACCTGAGCCAGATGTCAGCCCAGCCAGGGGACCCCATGCGGCTCCAGTGCTCCGTGTTCACCTGGGCCCAGGCCACTCGCATCATCTTCTTTAAGGATGGGAAGGAGATTTCGTCCCAGGCAGCTTTGGAGGAGAAGGTCACCTACGACTACGACCGTACGGTGTTGAGCAACAGCTCTGGGAACTACTCCTGCAGCTATGAGATCAAGGACAGCAACAGCCAGGTGACTAGATCCCGGCTCAGCCCCATCCAGCACCTCAGTGTCACTGGTAAGGCCAGTGTGTGTGTGTGCGTGTGTGTGTGTGTGTGTGTGTGTGTGTGTGTGTGTGTGTGTTTCCATGGCATTGGGAGGGATATTTATTGCCTAGAGGATGACTCCAGCAGAGGCACTGTCAAGGGTTCATCCCCGACTCCAGCCCACCTCCACCCCAGGTAAATGCTTCTGAAGCGGTTCTTTATTCTGTAGACTCTATTTACCACCCAGTCTGAGCGTGATCGCCCTCAGGACGGAAACGCACAACAGGGTTATTGACTGGTCCCATGCAGCGCGCTCTCCCTGCAGCTCTCCCAGGCTTACCCAGCACTGCAACATCTTTACATGGCAGGAAAATGGTTCTTTCAAAGGGGGGAGCCCAACCCCTTTTGATGGGCAAGAGAGGTTTATCTGTAGCTCCCTGAGCCCCTCAGCTAACCCAGCAGCCAGCAGATTATCTCCTCCCTCTGCACTCACTGTGTGTGGTGTCGCTCTGGCAGGAGGCACCAGAAGCATCCTCACACCTGGGCTCACAGGTTCTGTCTCTCTGTGTAATTAGCTATTTACGCTCTGTGCTCCAGGCCTGGCACAGGGGTGTCACACACAGCGTGTGGGCAAACCCCTCTGTCAGGAATCTCAGCCCAGCAAAAGTGCCATTTTCCAAACTCCTCCCAAAGCATCTGCTTCAGCAGGAATCCAACCCACCCTCTCCTCAGGACCCACAGACGCTGAGGCCTCACGCTGCCCTCTGCCCAGGGTGAGGTCACCCTGGGGTGAACCGCCAGCCACGCTGCCAGGGGCAGTAGGCCTGCGTTGCTGCATCTGTTGCTGGAGGTTGTGAGGCTTTTGCACAGTCCGGGTGCAGCCTGAGCAAACTGAGGTAAAAGTGACACTGTGCAGGGACAAAGAGAGGCGCCTCTCCAACAGCTTGCATCACTGAGGCCTCCAGTCGGGGGGAATGTACACCCAGCAGCGTGATCCCCCTTAGACCGAGGCTTCACACCGGGCCCCCATTACACAGCAGCTGCTCTGTGTTGTCTTGTGCTGCCACTGCAGTGCCACACGCTGCTTTGCACAGGGCTGGCACCATCTCCCTTTCCACGTTGCAGGGCCGGCCATGTCCCCAGCCGTCTGGGCCGCCCGCTGCCTCCTGGTCCTGTTCCTCCTGGTGTCTGCGCCCGTCATCACCTTTGTGCTGGAGAAACGGGGCCTGTCCAAGTCCGCAGGGCTGGAGGAGGCTCTCAGTGGGAGTGTTGGCATTTCTGTGGGGAGGCGATGGGGGACCATATTGACGAGCAGTGAACAGGAAGAACGGTCAGGAAGGGCCTGGGGAGATACCAGCGCCCAGCTCTGAGCAGGAGATGGAGAGATGCCATTGGTCGGTGCTGCACCATAGGCCCCTGCGCTGTCTTTGCCCAGGTAACTCCTCCAGCCTCCTTCAGTCCCTCCTCCCTTCCTCCCATCAGGGACATCGTCAGCCACTGACTCCTTATTTCCACTGGCTGAAAACCAGGCCCCTGAGGCCTCGCCCCTGCTTGCCTCTTCCCCAGAAACCTGCCCCTTCTCCACGGCTTCCCAGGCCCCACCCATGACTCCTTTTCTGCCTCCCCTCCTCTTTCCCCATCTCTGGATCCTCTCCTGCCCCGCTGGGCTCCCTCTGCTCTGGGGCAGGAAAGAGGCAGCCCCAGCTGAGCAGGCCCTGGTGTGGGTTGTTATCTAGCCACTTGCCCCGTCTCAATAACTGGACCTTCAGTGTCCAGTCAGGGTCCTGTCAGTACACCTGACCGGCCGCGGCTAGGTCCCCTTTTCGACTGGGCTTTCCAGATGAAAAACAAGCACCTGTCCTCGGTAACCCTCTGCCCTGCAGCCTGCAGCCCTCTGCTCACTTCCAGCCAGGCCAGGGCCACGCCAAGCTCAGTCGGAGCTTAGCCCTGTCATGAATTGTCCCAGCCAGCCCATCCCCAAAGCTCACCGCACCCAGGGCTGGAGGGCTCAGCCCATCCCAGCAGGGCCCTACCAGGCTCCAACCCATGGAGCAAAGGAGCCAATGGTGGTTTGCTCCCCCACTGACAGCCCCACACGCTGCAGGGCCCAGCCGGGTCCAGACACCTAAGCGAGCAAGGAGACAAGGCACTTGAAAATGAGGGAGAAAAATCAGTTCTGGCAACTAAGAACTGAAAATGGGCAGCTGAAAACTTTAAGAAACTGTAATATTTGGGGGCTGTGGCTATTCCTATCAGAAATTCCAGAGCCAGACTGCCACAAGCCAAATAAAAATATATTTTAGTCAGAAATCTAGTTTCTCTTGGAAAAAGACTTGATGTAAACTACTTGCTCACCCTAGCGCCGCTGCCATTATTATAGTGGTGTTTCCTTTTCCCTCACAGCCTGCCCTGGTTTCTTCTCTAAACAGGAGTGCAAAACCCACCCAGATCTGCACACTCCACTGAGCTTCCTGAAATCTCTACCAGGACCAGCAGCTTCGCCATATCCCTCCTGACCATCCACCATTAGACGGCTCAGTCACCTCAGACAGGGAATCCTCCTCCCTGCCCTCAGTCAGACCCTGGATCCTGGTCTCTGGCATATACTCCACTTGTGGTTTCAGAGGAGGAGTCCCCGCACCCAGCTCTCGGGGGAGTTTAGATCCTAACTGTGTGGCCTCTATAAAAAAAAACAAAACCAGAATCGCACGTCCATGCCCCCAACCTCTGGGGCTGTCCAGATTAGCACCCACAGCTGCAGCTGAACCCCGGGATCCATTTCCAATGGTTCTGCCCAAGCCAGCATCACTTTTCCTCTTGACCCCCCCCGACTCACTGACCAGCCACAGCCACATTAGAGTTTAGACGTGTTAGCCAGAGGGTTACACCGAGAGGGGATGTCTCTTCCTGCCAGACAGGTTCTACCTCAGCCAACAGTGACCTCAGTCTCCTGGGGCAGACACTCTCGTCTGGGCCGTGCAGAGGCTTTGACTAAATGGCCCCTTTGGTCTGTTCTGGCCTTTAAATGAACAGCTATGAAAATAAACTGCCCTGGAAACCTCATGTGAACTGAGAGAATGTGACATATTATTGTGCAAGGACAAAAATAACATGGTATGACCGGGACATTCAAACCCACAACATCGTGTGCGTCACCCCGTCACCCCCCGCCCCGCCGGGCTGTGAGCTCTGG
Source organism: Carettochelys insculpta (assembly GCF_033958435.1). Taxonomy (NCBI): domain Eukaryota; kingdom Metazoa; phylum Chordata; order Testudines; family Carettochelyidae; genus Carettochelys; species Carettochelys insculpta. Next base: position 16,074,330 of record NC_134158.1, on the reverse strand, counting down.
TCAGGTTGGGGAGCGCTCATGGCTGGGCAGGAGAAGAGGTGTCTGCACAGAGGACTTTGCAGATGCTCAGGGCGCTGCCAGCTCCTCCGGTGGTTCCCTGCCTGCGCGGCTGCACAAAGCAGCCGGACTGTGGGTGCAGAGAGTCACTGAGCAGAAGCTGCTTCTCTCCTCTGCCTTCCCTCCTCTGAGCAGCATCCGGTCGCTTTCTAGCCCTGCAACATCGAGCTCCATCGGTATCTCCTTCGCGGCTGAGGATACAGATTTCATTTTGCTCAGCCTGCTCTGGCGTTAGGGCCAGAGAGGGAGGCAGGATCTAACCTGGAAGCAACAGTGGCGGGGGACACTCTGAGAGATAATGTACATCACAGAGGTCCCAGCTTGCGTCTCTGATACTTTCTCTTAGTCCTGGTTCCGTCCCATCCAGCGGTTCCCCTTTTTGGAAACAATAGCCCAAGGTCATTGGCTTTGCAGGCAGGGATCCAGATGACCACTGTCACCTGGGCTTTTGAGAGGGCTGGGGACAGAGGGTGGGAAGGATGATCAAGCAGGTGGGACAGTGGACAGGTGCACAGCACGTCAGGGGTCATTTCCTGACTCAGTTGTAGACCCGTGAGCCCTGGGCTCGGCCACTTAGTCCCTTCCTTTGTGTCTCAGTCTCCCCAGATGTGAAATGAGGAGCTCCCCTACCTCACATGCGCGGGTGAGGCTGAACCTCACTAGTGACAGTGAGGCTACCCATTTTCAGGTCTTCGTTACCAGAACTGATGTTTCTCCCTCATTGTCAAGTACCTCAGCAGACAGATACTCCAGTGACAGGGGATGTAAAAGCAGAAGGAGAGCTGTTGTCCCAGGGCTTCTCTACTCACAGGGAAATTTACTAGTATAATTAAACCCCCTTAGTTTTGCTAGGGTAACTCCCAATGGGGATGTGCTTATTGTGGAATCAGAGTTTTGTCAGATTTTGCCTAGATTCTACAGGCAGAAGGGTCCGACCAGTGCCTCTGACCTCCTGTATAATGCAGGTCAGAGACCTGCCCCCAAATAATTCTGGTTTCAATTAGGCCAGTGAAGCTAGTGCAGTATTTCCATTGACACCAAAGGGTTTTGGGTCAGGCCCTGCGTGGACAGCATTGGCTGAACTACAAGCAGTGCCTGGCTGACACCCAAGGGTGCCAGAAGCTCAGCCTGAGCCACAGCCGTGGAATCACTCTGAGCTAGAGCTTTCTGAATGTTATGATGTAAAAAGGCAAGGTGCAGATTGAGTCTCTTTATTTGTCTATGTGGCAGTTTCTGTCAAACATTTTCATTGTTTCCAGTGTTCATTTTTACAAAGAAAAAAATTAAAACGCTTTGGAGGTTTTGTAAGACCAAAACTGGGAAATTAATAGTAAAAATGAAAATGTCCATTTAAAACCCACTTTTGTAGAAAACCTTTAAAAAGTTTTCAGATTCTGGTTTCTTCTCCCTCCCTTTTGACCATTTTGCCACCAAGAGATGAGGGAAAAATGGGAAAATTGTTTTTCACATAAGGATTTAAAACATAGATCATAGAATCATAAAACATAAATCATAGAATCATAGAATGCTAGGACTGAAAGGGCCCTTGAGAGGTCATCGGGTCCAGCCCCCTTCCCTCATGGAACAATCCATTTCCGCATCAATTACTCTGCAAAATTATTCTGCAAAGCTGCCTTGCCTTGTAGTGTTGACACATTTCCCTTGGGGCCTTCCACCTTTGGTTTTCCACACAAGTGACAATGCCTGTTCTTAAGACAGATTTTCTCATGTTTCTTTGGACCTTTGACCCCTCATTAACTCAGTGACGCTGATTCTGGTTCCCCACCTGCTCCCGAGGTGATTTTCTGGATGCTCTTTCTCACCTGGCCTGTGTTCCTCCCCAGCTGACAGCAGCTCGTACTCTTCTCTCCATGGGAACAGGGACTCCTCAGGAGCCAGTATGGTGGCCAGGGGCAGTCAGGGCAGGACAGGCAAAAGTGGCTGGAGGTGGGTGTGGAGGATGGGACAAATGGACGCTAAGCAGGTGGGGAAGCCAGTACAGTCCCATGGTGGGTATTCTCTGGGTGGGGCTAAAATTCATCCCATGTAGAGGGTCCAGCATGACGCCCACACTCCATTTATGCCCTTCTTAAGCCCAGAGAGCAAATTTCCTCCTGGGGGAGCTGAGTCCTTCTCACCATGGACTAGGGACCAGGGTGCAGGCAAAAGGTTTGGGCTCTTGCAACATCCCAGTCACCCAGTGACCTTTTACTTTGGCCCAGCTGTGCCTTTAACCAGGAGCTGTCTCAGTCCCCAGGTAAGGAGATAGGACAGGGGATGTTACCTCACTAATATGTTTAGATTCGAAGAAGCAAACCAAGCCTCTTTGCCTCTGTGTTGCAGCCCTGAACAGAGACGTTGTGCCTGGGACACGGAAGTGGGGACGGAGGGGAGGAAGCAAGGAGTGACGACAATTATCACACCCAAGGCGGGGACGGAGCAGGTCAGAGACAGGCTGCAGTGTCTCTGCTCCCTGAGCCCGGCAGCCCCCCAGGAGGCCTCAGAGCAGGTTGAGGGGCTGGCTGGAGAATCCAACCCTGGGGAGCAGACAAAGGCAGAAGCAGAGCAGAGAGAGAGAGAGACGGGAGATTCCCTTCTGCTGATGTCAGACGGGGCAGTGTGAACGGATCAAAGCAAGCAGTGACCCCATCCAGGAGTAGAGGCCACTGGGCTGTTTCCATCCTGAGCTGGTCCCACCACTGCCCTGATGCTCCTACCTCTGTGCCTCCTGCTGCCCGGTGAGTATGTGAGAATCCTGGGCTAATTCGTAGCAGGTTGGGGGGAAACAGAACTGAGCACAACCCCTGCCCAGGGAGTCGGCAAATCCTCTTCGGTGAGAGAGAAACGGGAACTAGTGTGAACACTGAGGGTGAAAGTTACTGAGTCAGATCCCCAGCTGGTATAAATCAGTGTCACACCAGTGGAGTCAACGCCAGTTTTACACCAGCTGAGGGTCAGACCCTCTAGAGAGCTGAAGGGAAAGGTGATCGCAGCTCAACCAACATCCATGTACTCAAGGAATCTACCCTGCCCCAGACATCCTGCCTTGTTTGTTTCTTTACCAAAACTGGCATCAGGAATGTATTTCCCTGTCTATTACAGGCAGGTTTATTTCCCAAGAGGGACCTCAGAAATATGGGAGATTTTATCTCCAGCAATAACCAAACCTCTCTTTCCTGTTCCCAGCAGTGGGTCCCAGCAGCCAGGAGATCTGCTCAGCTCCAGGTGAGTCCTTCTGTTTGTCTGTCCCTACAGCATTTACCCATCTCTCTCCAGATTGTCCAGCCGCCACCCCTTGGGCTGCTCCTGCTCGGGGAAGTGCTGGTGCCAATGGCGCAGGAGCGTGGATAGTGTGTGAGGGAACCGGGTGGGGCTCTGGTCGGCCGTTCCCTGTTCTGCTGCTTCTCAACTATGCTCTGACTTCGGCCCAGTGTGACACATGGGTCAGAGAGTCACACCCACCCTGAGCTCACTGGCACTGGGGAGGAAGAAGGGGAGCCCAACTTTGACTGCAAGGGATTTACCTTCCCACACACTGGCTCCCAGCTCCTCATGGCCAAAGATCTCTCCCCCGGACTTAACTCCCCACATGGACTCACCCTTCCCTTTGTCCTTAAATGTCAGCAGCACTGTTAATAGCCAGCCCTGGGCAGGCAGGTGTCACTTGGGAGGATAAGGACAAAAGGGGACCATTATATACCCCAGGCTGAGCTCCTGTATGACCTTGGCCAATTAGCTGCGCCCAGCGACCCTGTGTCCATCTGAGTGTCTGACTAAACCGCTTCTTTGCTGGACAGCGGGACAAGACAGCAGCAGAGGGCACAGGGACAGGGAGGCTGTGGGTGAGTATTGACATTCCCAGTGACAGCAGCAACTCTTCTGCAGGTTCAGAGCTGGGTTCCATCACCCTGGTTATTCCCAGGAAAGGGGGATCTGCTCCCTGCCACTGCCCCAGGGCCTACCCATAGCCTGGGCCTGGAATTGCATCAGCTGGGGGCTGAGGTGTGGGAGGGGCACAAGGACAGGGGTGACTCTACGGCAGATGCCAGTGGGGTGAGGGACTGGACACAGCTCCTTGGCTGTTGGCTGCTGAGCTCTTTGGAGCGGTGACTGGCCGTCACTGCAGGAACTGCAGGGGCAGACCAAGGTGTTGGCTGTGCCCTAGAGAGCCCCCAGTGGCCTATGGACGCCTTTTCTGAGAGGTCACCTCTCTCCTGGCTGTATTGCCCCAGTTGGGTCAGCAGGGAACCAATGCCAGGCCTCCAGGTTCTTGGGGAGTGTGCAGCATGCAACAGTGGGAGGCTAGCCAGGCTGGACCTCTGACTCTTAAGAAAGCCAGATAATCCCACTTAATAAAGCTTCCGGTCACCAGAGAGAGCTCATCATCCTGTCTGCCCAGCTGGGCTGGGATCAGAGCCTCCCTCTGAGACATGGCACAGACCCACCCACCATTTACCTCCTGCCCCAGTAACAACTTTGGGCACCATCAACACCTCCCTAACAGCTCTGACCCATTCCTCTTCTCAGGCACTCACCCTGCCCCCACCCTCTACCTGAGCCAGGCGTCTGCCCAGCTGGGGGACTCTGTGCGGCTCAAGTGCTTCATGATCTCCCAGCTCTCGGCCACCCGCGTTGTGTTCTGCAAGGGCCGAGAGGAGATTTCCTCCTACAGAGGCTTGGAGGGGAAGGCCACCTATGACCACGACCACATGGTGTCCAGGAACAGCTCTGGGGATTACTTCTGTGGGTACGAGATCAAGGACAGCGACAACCAGGTGAACAGATCCCGGCTCAGCCCCGTCCAGCACCTCAGCATCGCTGGTAAGTCAGTGTGTCTGTGTCTCTATTGCAGCTCATCCCGGCTCAGCAATTCCGCCTCACGCAAGATGAGAGGAGGGATGTGAATAGCAGAGAGAGAACAACAGTTAAATAATAAGTCCCCAAAAAATCCAAATGCTGAATTTCATCAAAATCTAAATGGAAAACTTCTAACCAAACAGCTTTGTTCAAAATTTGACAGAGGGGACCCCTCTGAATTTCACTGGGCTCAGCTGGCCCAGCCTCAGCTGATGAGGGCAGGGATATCAGAGAAATGCTGGGGACCTCAAGAGGTCATCAAGTTCAGGCCCTGCATTGGGGATAGTCTCAGTAAACCTGGACCACCCCTGAAAGGAATTTGTCCAGCCTGTTTTCAAAATCCTCCAATGACAGTGACTCCACTGGCTGCCTTGTAAGCCTACGGCAGAGCTTCGCTAGCCCTGTAGCGAGACAGATTTTCCTACTCTCTAACTTGATCTTCCCTTGCTGAAGATTCAGGCTGTTACCTCTTCTCCTAGCTTCAGTGGGACTGAGAACAATTCATCCCCATTTTCCTTGTCACAAACCTTCCTATATTTGGAGATGTTATCAGGCCTCCTCTTACCCGCCTCCACGTCCTTCCTTCCATGTACGTGCTCCATTTTTTTTTAACCTTCCTCCTCACGTTTTCTAAATCTTTGGCCTTTTTGGTTGCTCTTCTCTGGACTCTCTCCAGTCTGTCCACCTCTTTTCCTAAAGTGTGGCACCAAGAGCTAGACCCCGTACTCCAGCTGAGGCATCACCATTGCTGAGCAGACCAGGACAATACCTTGTTCGTTGTTTTTACACTGGCAATGCTGACTCGGATTCTAGTTGTGATCCACCCTAAGCCCAGGGCCCCTTCAGCAGCGCAGCCCCCAGTTTGTGGTTAGGACAGCACAGGGGCCTGGAGTGGGGCCGGAGCCTGCTCTGATCTCTTGTGCATTTATTGCCTAGGTGATGAATCCAGCAGCAGTGCTTTGGGAGCCTTTCTACAAGGTAAATATCCAGAAAAGTTTCTTTATTCTGTGGACTCTATTTAACTCCCCAGTCTGACTGCGATCGCTATGACGATGGATGCAGAGGAAGCACACAACACAATAACACAACAGGATGATGGGCTGATCCAATGCCTTGCGCTCTGTCTCCCTGCAGCTCTCCCAGGCTTTACCCAGCAGTGCTGAGTCAGCCTGCAACTTTGCAGGGCAAGAAAATGGCTCTTACAAAGGGGGAAGCCCCAGCCCTTCTGATGGCCAAGCTTCCTCAGGAGTTTATGGACCCCTTCTGCCAACCCAACCGTCAATGAATTATTTCCTCCCTCTTCATTCGTGGTGTGTGTCTTCCTTCTGACAGGAGGCACCAGACACATCCTGACACCTCGGCTCACAGGTTCTGTCTCTCGGTATACTTAGCTATTGATGCTCTGTGCTCCAGTCCTGGCACAGAGGTGTCACACACAACACGTGGGCAAACCCTTCTTTCAGGATTTTCTTTCAGCCTAGCATCAGTGCCCTCCCTATCCTTGGTTGTACAAAGTCATGGGAACTCCTTATTTACCTTCTCCTAGCCCTGGTCAAAGTGGCTACCTACAACAGTAAGGAGAGGGGGTTGGCTGGGAGGGTCTCCTTCGGCTGTGGAGCCTATTTCATAGCCTCTGCAGTTCCTCTGGGCAGTCTGCTGGCTCCCTTGATGCCTTCGAGGAGCAGTGGGCATTGTCTGGGGTTCTCGGCTCTGCAGCCTCGTCAGAGTTTTTTGACTCTTTCACCTTCGTGCCTGTCCCTGTTTTCATCTCGGTTGTCGCCCATAATTAGTTGACTTCCCCAGGCCTCATGGATCGTCTCCTACGGTCCTTTAGCTGAGCACGGGCTTATGCCTGGCCTCTTCCCAAAACTCAAAAAAAACCAGTGCCCCATTGTCAGGAACTGACCTTAGCAAAGCCCAAACCTGGCTGTTCGTCCACAAAGCGTCTGCATCAGCAAACCACCCCATGTATCTGCAAAGGCTGTGTGCTCCAATCCCTGAGATAGGAAAAGAAGGTGCCAGAGTCTGCATAACAGCACCACCTAGTCACTCGTCCCACAGCGACCCTGGTGCCATGGATGCCACCAGAACGTGAGGGATAACAGCATTTGTATCCCGTGAGAAATTCTGACCTTTCACATTTTATTTTCTTCTTCCATCAGGATGAAAATGTCAGATTTTGCATGGAACAGAAACTCACCAACCTTTAGATTCCAAAACACAGAAAGACCTTGTCAACGGGCTTTGATCTTAAAAAAACAGCATTTTCTGATTGAAAACAGTTCCCCAGCATATCTGTAGACTAGTTCTGCACAGATCCGTACACACCACATGGATCTGTGTCCCTGTGTCTCAAGCATGTGCTCCAGTCCTGTTCCAGATAGCCTATGTATGGGCTTAACTTTAAGCACCTGCTACAGTCCCTTGGCTGGAACTAGAAAGGTAGATTGAAGTTAGATTTGTACTTAAGTGCTGTCCTGAAAAGTCATGCTTCCCTGAAGCAGGGCAGTTCCCAAAAGGATGGTTAGGAGCTCACTTTTAAAGCTGGACGGAAATCCAGGTTTATCGCCAAAAAAAATATGAACAAAGCTATTTTCATTTATGGAAAATATCAATGGGAAAAATCATGAAATTCAACAAAAAAAAAACCTCATTTGACCTCATTTCAATTTTCTGTTTTCGTTTGTTTGGAGTCGTCAGAACCAAAATGCAACATAAAGGTCAGAAACTCAAAGAGCTTTTCTTTGCTCAGTTTCAAAAGTGAAAGGACATTTTTCTTCTATTACTGGGTTTTGTAAACCAATGTGAAGCAAAACTGCCAATTCAAAGCAAAGCAAAATCTTTTATTTTATCTCAAATTTATTTTTGTGGAGAGACTAAGGAGGTCCTTGCACCTCAGTTGTTTGGGGGACAGATTTTATTCCAGTTAAATTGTGTTTGCATTTAAAATAAAAGGTTTAGCAAACAAATCTGTGCAAAAAACTGCAATGAGCTTCCCATGCAGAGGGCCCTGCAGATAACCAGGAGGTGAGCTTTCAGGTGTGTTCATGATGATATTAGGGGGTCACTTACCACAGGATTCAGACAGCTCCAGACAGAAGGGACTTGCCAGTGACTTCTTGGAGAGGCCATTCACATCAACATTCTTTTCTAGGGCGAGATCAAAAGCTCCTGTTGGGAATTACAATCCCTGCTGTCCTCATTCTGGCTGTGGTGCTTTATCTGCTGGGAACCAAAGGTGAGTATGAGTATGAGGCCAAGCCCTGTTAGCAAAGCAGACAGACATGGCAGAGACAAACCCTTAGATCCCCTGTGTGTCTGGGATAGTGGGAGAAAAAGAATAAAAAATGCAGTGAAACTGATCATCTGTTTTGAGGAGGCTGGCTGGGGACCAAGAGCAAAGAGATGATGAAAGGGATTATCCTGGTGATTAATTATTTTTATTGCAGTAGCACCCTGGAGCCCCAGTCAGTGATCAGAACCCCATGGTGCTAGGTGCTGTACATTATTTATTAGGTATGTTACTATAGTGCCCTGGAGCTGCAATCAGGAATCAGACCTGCACTGTGCCAGGTGCTGCATAGACCAGTAATAAAGAAGAAAGTCCTTGTCTCATAAATGGTCACAGTCTAGGACTCAGCCAGGGGCGTGTGTACAGATGAAATATCAACACGCTGGTAACTGTGGCTGCAGGTTGAGAAGACGGCCCTATTCACAAAGGGCCCTTATGCCTGTCCTCATGTGTAAGAGCTTTCCTGAATCAGGGCCCAACAACTCTGAAAAGGGAGCTCTGGACACAGCTCTGCCCTGCCAGCCTTTTCTCATGCAGCAGCCCCCACCCCAGTCTTTCAGCTGCTCCAGTCTCCCCAACCACCTTGAGATTGTCTCACAACTCATGGAATTCCCAACAGATCACCAGTGTGTGGTCTTGGCATTCGCCTGAGGGATTTGATCTTTGTGGGACCTCTAGGTTGACATCTTCCCCAACACGAGGGTTATAAATTTACCCTTTTTTTTTTTAATGAAAGCCAAATTTCTCTTTGAACTCCCTGACTCTCAGTCCCGGAGATTTATTAGAATATGAAATAGCAGGAGACTAGCAAACACGTGATCAGATGTGGCTGCAGGAATCCCAGGGCAGTGCCTGGGGCTGGTGCATCAGAGCCCTGGGTTGGGCCATGGGGAGGGGAGTCTGAATCACTGCAATGAGGAACTGGGGCCGTGATGTTCAGTTTTCATCTGTGTGTGTGTGTGTGTGCCCACGAGGAAACGTGTCCCCGTCTCTGATCACCCTGCCTCATTGCTTCCAGCTGCATCTCTGCAAAGGGATCAAAGGTAGGAGGAGAATATTCCCTCTCCCATCTCCTTTTCTATCTGGGTTTTCTCTCTGCCTTACAGAAGGGCTGGAAGCCGAGGAGCTCTGCTCTCTTGCTGCAGGGGGTCTCAGTTTGTTTGGGGGGCTGGGGGTGTTTGAAAAGCACAGGGCAGGATGAACTCCCCGCCTGGGATGGGATCTGGGAGTTACAAGATGCTTTAAGGAAGGGGTTTGCCAAAATCGAATTCACTAGCAGCAAAGTGAGTGTGTTTGAAAACCCTCTCCCCACTCCCCGCGGGTTTGAAAGAATAACAGCGACCCTGTGTTACACTTAGGGGCTGGCTGGCTGTAGTGGGGCATCCAGTCCAAACCTCTTTGGAGGGCTTACAACCCTGTAGTTAGGCCCCACAGCCTACTACCTATTGGGGGCCAGGCCCCAGTCAGTCCTAACAGGTCACGCTCCCTCTCCCTTGGGGTCACAGGGGTAGGGGTGGAGGAGCCCAGGCCCACCCTCTCCATACGCATCTTCACACACACGACAAAATCGAACTCCAGATTGACCGTGGCGTGTCAATCTTCTCATAAGCATGAGCTAGAGATGTAAGTGGCTGGCAGGAGAACCAGCGGTGGGAAGACATCTACTCACAGCTGCACCTCTGAGAACAGACTCCGTGTCATCAAGGGGAAACTCAGAGAATATGGAGTATCGCTGATAAACCCTACCCTTATTTCTCCCTGACAGGGAACAAGTTCAGCGTGACACCAGCCATGTTCCTGCTGAGCAGACAGAATGTAAGAGCTGTTGCAAAGCATTGGGGTTCCCGCGGGTGAGGGAGAAATGTGGGGGCTGGAAGTAAAGGTGTTAATTCGGTGAGGGTTGAACAGGTCCTAGATCAGACTGTCTGGCCATGAGTTCCAACAAACTGCCTGTGCTCAGAGTGAAGGAGGAGAAAGAGTTCTCAGGGTCCCAAGTTTCATGCATCTGAGTCCCTACGGTTCCTTTGTCCCACTCTTTGCCTGAAGTTCCCAGTCCCCATTGCCGGGGCTTAAGGGACTGAGTCAAAGTGTTACCACTTCCCTTACAAAGAATGCACCTTAGGGAACGTTCCCACTGGGGAGCGCCCCATCCCCTTCATTGGGAGTTGGGCGCAAGGGTGCCTCATGGGAGCAGTAGTTCAGGTGCTACAGGCTGCTGATCTCTTCTGGGAACTCGGCTCTTCCATGGTGCACCATTTTCTTCCCTCTTGGCAATGGGAAGTCATAGGTGTCCCTGGGTACAGTGCATCATGGGAGATGAAGTCCAGCAAGCCATCCCAGTCTACACAGGAGAATGACAGCGTGATTCCACTGAACTACAAATCCCATGTGACACCAGGGTGGTATTTCAATAGAATATTTCTGGTTTTGGCCAAAAATATTTCATTTTGGGGGCACTTGTGGTTTGTTTGTTTGTTTGTTTGTTTTTTCTTTTTTTAACAAAACGTTGAAATTTTCTGCCAAATACTGTCTCTGATAAAATAGGCCCATTTTGGTATCGCCTAGCAGCCCTGCTCAAAACGAGTCTCCATTGTGCACAGTGCTGCCCACTGGGGAGCTCTGCCCTGGCTGGGGGAGGGCTAGGGGCCTCGTGTGATTATAATTTGTACTCCAGGAGGTTCTCTCCCTTATGGGTATTGACACCCAACTGACAATGTGTTACTGTCATTCTCTCCCCAGATGCCTCCGTGAATTGGTTGGGAGGAGTCGGGGTGAGTCATAGCTTTTATTAATGACAACACGAAGTGATAACAAAGAGCAATGGATTGACATGTTCCAGCTCAGCAGGGATCTGTGGGCTTGGAACATGGATTTACTCCAGATTTCCAGGCTTCAGGTTGTGTCTGTTACCCCAATCTCATTTCTGCTGCCCCAGATCTCTGCCCAGGTGCAGATAGCTGCCTCCCACACCTGCTGTTAGCCTGGCCAGTCGGGCTACAGAAGGACATTCCCCACCAGCCTTGGAAATCAAACAACCAAGGCAGAGATGTTGAAGGTTTCAAAGTTCTCATTAAAACTCCTGGGAACTGGATGATCAAATCCCCCAGGAGGGTTTGAAAACCTTTGGGATGTTACACTATCATGCCATGCCATCTCCCCTTCTGCTTCTGCCACACTAATGAATGGTGGAGAGTCTAAAGTCATCGTTTGCCCAGAGCACCAAGAACCCTTGAGCCGACCGGACAGGGTCCTACGTACAGAGATTTTTGTGACTTAAAATTAGACCTATTGGCTGCCCTTTGATCCAACCAGTTTGCCAATCATCTTGTCCTTCAATCTCAATAGATCTTCTCCACATTGTCTGAGGTCTTCCTCTTTCGTGTTTTCCTTGGGGGTTCCATGGGACAGCTTGATGGACAATGCTGGATGGTGTTTTTCTGAGAGTGTGACCCACTTTCTTCTCTTCATTTGAATTCCAAGTGGTTCTTGTCCTGCTCTGTTCCAAAACTCCTCATTTGTGACCAAGTCTTGCCATTTGATGCAAAGGATGTACCTCAGGCATCTGTTTATGAATGTCTGTAGCTTGTGATTTGAAGACTTTTTAGTACTCCAGTTCTCACATCCATATACGAGCGCACTCTTCACATTTGTGTTAACGATCCGCAGTTTTGTCTTCGCAGATATTATTTATGAACTCCATATGGGCTGAAGCATCTTGAATGCAGCTGTTGTTTTAAATTCAACCCTGTCTATTTACATAAGATCTACAAAGTCCTGTTCCCCTGAATACAATAGCAACCAAACAACAGGAGGCACTTTATTTGATCCTATGTGCAAGCCTCTTTCCAGGCAGCACTCTGCCCAAAAGCTCTCTCTGAGTGGGGGACAGAAAAGGGCCAGACCAAGTCGAGGGAGGGGGGAATCTCAGCTGCCTTCCTTGGAGGAGCTGATGTAGGAAGTGAGGTCGATGGTTGTTTTCCAGCCTGGACCCCCCCTAGAACTACCCCAGATGCACATACAGAAGTACTTTCAGAGGGGCATCTTCTGACTAGGCTGAAGAGTAACATTCCTGTGTTTTACTTTACAGCATCCACAGCCCCTGGGAGAAGAGACGGCGATGTACACATACGTCGATGTGCAGCGGAGAGGATGTCATTGATGAACCTGCTGCTGACAAGCAGCGCTCACCGCAGCCCAGCCACGTGAAAGAACATTCCGACATCAGAAGCGACGGTAGGGGCTGTGCAGCAAGGAAGAGGGGAACCTTCTCCGGGGCCATAGCTAGACAATGCGCAGTGACCCGAAGTGCTGTAGAACACTGGAATATTGTTAATATTTGTCCTTTTGGGGGAAAAAAAGTTTATCTTGAATAAAATTGGGAACCATAAAATATCCAAACTCTGTATTATTCCCCCTTGAATCTTTATATTGACAGCTCAGCTCCCAAGTCCTCTCAGCTCTGTTTAGGGCTTGCACTGCTAACCCAAAGCATACAGACATCAGGAGGCAGCTGCCCCTCAGTCCAAATTTATTCATGAGCTTTTTTTGTTTTTTTAAATTATGCATTTGTTTGCTTTTATTTGACTTGAGTGTTTGGCCCGGCTAACTCTTCAAGCTCTTTTAGTGCCCCCTTGCCTCTCTGGTCTGGGACGCTGTCAGTCACTCTGCCCTGCAGAGTGCAGGGCTCTGCTCACTAACAGTCAGGCCAGGGATTTTGCTGGACCAGGGGAGGTCAATGTTCCCCTGCTGTCCTCCAGCCCCAGCTCCTGGACTCCATTCCCAGCTGTTGCCCACAGCTTCCCAGCCCCTGCCAGCAATCCAATCAGAGATCTCTAGCACCCAGTTCCCAGTCCCAGATTCCCAGGAGCTGGTTCCCCAGCCCCAGCCATGATTTCCTGGCTCCAGCCACAGCTTCCTCAGGCCACAGCTTCCCAGATGCTCCCCAGCCCTGGACCAGCTGCTCCCCAGCCCCAGCTGCAGCTTTCCCAGGCCATGGCTACTCAACTCCAGCCATGAGCTGCCACTCCCCTGCCTGGGCCATCTGGGCCCCAGTCACTGCTCCCAAGGGGAGACTCCCCAGCTGCTGTTCCCAGGCCATGGCTCCCTGGCCACTGCTGACCTGCTTTGAAGCCGGCTGTCCTAGCCAGGATTCTGGCCACTGGTCTAATGGCCTTTCATCCCAGCCACTGGAGCTATCTGATCCAGCGACATCCATGGTCCTGCCAAACCACAGATGTTGCCAGACGAAAGAATCCCGGATTTCAGAGTTTCAACCTGTATTTAACTTTAGGCTGTATAAGGACTATTGTAATAGGAACACAGCAATTTGTGTCTGATCGAGGAGGAATGCAATGCTGCAGTTTATTAGATTTAAGCACCCACACACATAAGTATGACTTTTAGCCTATTTGATGCATTTACCTAACATCTGGACTGGTACTGAGTAATTAACACCAGATCCACTCTGGTCAGTTGCTCACCCACCAAACATCTCTGAAGATGGCTTTACCTAGAGTTTGCAAGTACACTTACTGAGCTAAATTTTTATAACTAACCCTTCACAGAATGGGTAGGTTATAATGATTTTTGTTTTATTATGACTTTTTACATTTTTAATGAACTTTTAACGTTAGAGGCATTTTGATTTGAGGATTTTTAACCCCCAAGGTTTTTTTAGACTCTGTTATTTACTTGTTTAGGAGTTTTTATTTCGATTAGCAGAAGCTGGCAGCTAGATTTGACCTCGTCTCTAAAATTATGTGGTGTGGTAGTTTATTATATTGATTTATAGTGGGTGATTGCCCATTATTATGGGTGCAATTAGCTTGATCACATTTTGGGGTGTCTACACCCATCAAACCCAGGGCAACACCAGACCCAGTAGCTGACCCTACAATAATAGAACCTCATGTGCAAATCCCAAAAGAAAACCACAAACTAAACAAGCCAGATATCTTCCCAATGCAGTTTCCACCTGGCTGGTACAGTATTTGTCCAGCCTTCCTGTGGTTTTCAGGATTTGCTAGTTGAAGGAAAAATAATTTATTCTGCTGAGTTTCCTTTAAGAGGGGTCTACAGCTGAGCAGCAGGTATAACGGGCTGGGCTCTTCCCGAACCTAGGCCACAGCTCTGTCCACACTCCACCCCAATACCACACGCTCACGCCCCCTGTTCTCGCCTAGACCTTGGCGCTTTGCTGGTCAGTGGCTCAAGTCAGCTGGGGTGACTCGGGCCAGGAGGTGGTCCAAGCCAGCTCGGGCCGTATGGAAGCCCTGGGGGTTGAGCTGGTATTTTGGCTAGCTGGCGGCCCAGGGATCAGGCCAACTCAGGACAGCCTGTGGCCCTGTAATTGGGGTGGAGAGTGGCCTAGGACCATGATGGCTGAAACAGGCAGGTTGGGTCAGCCAGCAGCCTGGGTCCTAGTGTAGCTGGGGTGGGTAGATCAGTGCTCCATGCAGTTGGTCTGGATCTCCTCTGACTATGCAATGTGGGGCCTTGGGGCTCGGGCAGACAAGGGGGAGCAGGAGAGGAGGGGAGGAGTCTCATGCACTAAGAGGCAGACCCAAAGAGCTAACGTCCCCAAAGGGTTGGATTCGGGCACCATCGTGGTCTACAGCTGCGCTGCAGGTACACCAAACCCACAGCCACATCCTGAAAGATGGGTGAGCAAGTAAAGCCCTAAACTACGACTCTACCGTGTGCTGCTCTCCCTGCGGGTTATGGGCCATCACTGCTTTCTGTAGGGGCAGTCCCAGGGTCAGCTTCTGCATCTTCTCACCCAGCGAAGGAGAAGACTTAAAAGCGCCCCACCAATTGGGTGCGGCAGCATTTCTCACACGAGGTAAGACTCAAACAATGTTCACAATAATGGGATTTGATTCCCAGGCCAACCCTTCGGTGTCTGCTCTACCTTGGCTTGGGCACCTGGCCTGGGCTAGCCAAGGGACAGTGGCTGGGGAAAGGGCTGGAATGCCGACCTGGGGTGCTCTGCCTGCCTCCATTCAAAGGGTATCGAGAGTGTCACAGTGGGTAGCTAATTAAATATGAATCAGTGTGATATGGTCACAAAAAGGCTAATGTGACTGTGGGGTGTGTTGTACGTGAGACATGGCCCGTCATTGACCCATTCTTCTGGGACCTGCGGAGGTCTGAGCCAGTGTTCCCTGTAAGCTGGGCCCTTGTGCGGTCGCTCGGTACAGATTCAAATGCCACCCAGCTGATCAGCAGAGTGCCCACTGCTAGGTTTTAGTTTATGTCGGTGGTGCACATTTGTGTGTGCCTTGGTGCAATAAAATTTATTCCACACATGGCTGGGAAAGATCAGCGGGATCAAAGATCTGAGCTGTAGGGACTGGCTGCAGTTCTGAGTGTCACACTTCAGGAAAGTGATGGACAAATTCGAGAGACTCCAGAGGAGAGAGACAAAAAGCGGTGACGGGTCAGAAAAACCTGACCCAGGAGGTAAGGTGACGACCACTGGGCATGTTTAGCCTGGAGGAAAAGGTCTGAGGGGAGACATGGTACCAGATCCACATCCTTGTAGCGCTGTAATAAAAAGGAGGCTGATCAAATGCTATCAGTGCCCACAAAGACCAGGGAAAAGGTTCAGGCTCCTGCAACAGCCCAGACCCCACCCAGACACCCAGTGACCTTTCTTGCTGGCTCAGCTCTGGTTAATACAGGGGCTGTCTCAGTCCCCAGGCAGGGCGATGGGATTGGGGGAGGTTCTTCAGTGGTAAGTTTAGAGTCACGCAAACCAGCCCCCTTTGTTTCTGAGTCTCGCAGCCCTAAATAGAGACGCTGCGGTTGGGGCAGGGAAGGGGGCGGCGCAGGGGAGGCAACAGGGAGCAGTGATGAGTGTCAGACCAAGAAAAAAAGAGAACAGCTCAGACAGAGGCTGCAGCGTCACTGATGTCTGAGCCCTGCAGAGCCCAGCGGGCCTGAGACCAGGGAGAGGGGCTGGCTGGGGCATCCAACCCAGGCGAGCAGAGAGAGGCAGATCGGAGAAGATAGACGAGAGCTTCCCTTTGGCTGAACTCTGAGAAGACAGCTCAGAGCGATTGTGGATTGAGCCTCTCTCCTCCAGTCGCTGGGGAGAAGGATCCGGCTCCCCCAAGGCGATATTCCCCCTCCGAGGTTAAGGATATAAATGGGGCCTGGGCCAGGTGTTGGACCCCCTGCACAAGGGTGAATTTCACCCCAGACACCTGCAACCACAGGACTGAACTGTCTTCCCCACTGGACGTCGCTGGGCTGCTCCCACAGCGATCAGTTCACACCACCGCCCAGATGCTCCTGTTTCTGTGCCTCTTGCTGCCCGGTGAGTGTGTACTAATTGTGCTAAGTTGTAGCAGGTTGGGAGGAAACAGAACCGAGCGCAGCCCCTGGCCCAGCCTGTCGGCAAATCCCCGTCAGTGGGAGAGAAACAGGAACCAGTTAAATACTGAGGGTGGGCGTTACGGGGCCAGATCCCCAGCTGGGGAAATGCCACTTTACACCAGCTGTGGAGGTGACCTTCTAGGGAGCAGCAGGGAAAGGCAGCCCCAGCTCAGCCAAGATCCATGTGAACAAGGAATCTGCCCTCCCCCAGGTCTGACGTCCAGCCTGGTTGGCTTCTTCACCTGACCCAGATTCAGGAGTTTTATTCTCCTGTTTATTAAAGGCAGATTTGTCCCTCAAGAGGGACATCAGGAAAGGGGGAGATGTTATCTCCAGCACTAACCACACATCCCCTTTCTGTTCCCAGCGCTGAGTCCCAGCAGCCAGGAGATCTGCTCAGCTCCAGGTGAGTTCATCTGTGTGTCCCCAGCTGACCCATTCTATTTACATCCCCTGTGGCATCCAGACACCACTGCTTTGGTCAGCCCTGCTCAGAGTGGAGCCAGCAGCAATGGCATGGGAAGGCAGACAGGGCTGTGTGGGATCTGAACAGGGTGAGCAGCTCTCCCAGCCAGGCCTTCCCTGTCCTGCGCCCTCTCAGCTCTTCTCTGACCCAGATATGATGTGACACTGGCCAGAGAGTCACATCCACAGCCTGTCCCACTCCCGGGGCACCGGGAAGCAGAGAACATCACGCCTCTGACCCCAGGGGATTCACCTTCCTGCACACTGGCTCCCAACCCCTTGCTGCTGCAGCATTCTCCCTTGGAGTTCACATGGACTCAGCCTGCTCCTTCTGACCCACTGCAATGCTGGGCACCAGCAACACCTCAACAGCAGCTCTGACTCATTGCCCTTCCCAGGCAGTCTCCGCGCCCCCACTTTCTACCTGAAGCAGACGTCCGCCCGGCCGGGGGATTCCGTGCAGCTCCAGTGCTCCGTGTTCTCCCAGCTCTCACCCACTCGCATCGTGTTCTGCAAGGACAAGGAGGAGGTTTCATCCCAGAAGGGCTTGGAGGAGAAGGCCACCTATGACTATGACCATGTGGTATCTTGGAACAGCTCTGGGAATTACTCCTGCAGGTACGAGATCAAGGACGGAGACAACCGGGTGATCAGATCCCAGCTCAGCCCTGCCCAGCACCTCAGTGTCACTGGTAAGATCAGTGTGTGTGTGTGTGTGTGTGTGTGTTCCAGCTCAGGATGAATATCAGGGTGAGAACAACAGTTAAACAATAACCCCCGGAAAAATGCAAACGCTGAAATGATAAATTTCTGACAAAGCAGTTGCAGGTTGAGCCCATAACTTCTTGCCCTACGTCAGTGTAACTAAGAACAATTGATCCCCATCCTCTTTGTAACAGCCCTGAGCAAATTTGGAGATGGTTATTGTGTTCCCAGCTGCCCTGCCCTGGCTTCTTTTCTCAACACTAAAAATGCCCAGTGTTTTTAATCTTTCCTCTTAGGTGAGGTTTTCTAAACCTTTTGCTCATGTTTGTTGCTCTCCTCTGGACTGTCTCCAGTTTGTCCTGCACTTTCCTAAGTTGTCTGGCCCGTGTTCTCCAGCTGAGGCTTCACCGGCCCTGAGCAGAACAGTGACCTCCCATGACACACAGTCACATTGCTGGCTCAGATTCAGTTTGTGATCTACTCTACACCCTGGTCCCTGTCAGCCGCACAGTCCCCAGCCACCTATTGCCTGTGACTAGTTGTGCTGGGGCAGCGTATGAGCAAGGAGTGGGGCTATGGCCTGCTCTGATCTCTTCTGTATTTATTGCCTAGGTCAGGGGCTGCAACCTGCAGCTCCAGAGCCATCTGTGGCTCTTTAAAGACGTCTTCACGGCCCCCGATGCTGTCATTGCAAAGGTTTAAAAAAAAACCCTCCTGATTATTTTTGATAAATGGTGAAGAAAGCCTAAAAGCCCAAAATGAACAACTCATATCTCAATAACAAAGGATATGTGATTTCGAAACTGTGAATAACTCCCCCTTTAATGAGTGCAGTGCATTGTGGGATATGATCCTGTATCCATGTTTTGATCGTGTTGCTAATAAAGTCTTAATTTTGAAAAGGAAAAGGAAGCTTGCGGCATTCCTGCTGGGAAGGGCAGCACGCCTTGTAAGAAAGTAAACTGAAGTTAAACGTGAAGTAAAATTGGCATCATTAAAATAGGTTCAGGAGTGAAAGTCAGGAAGACAGTGGGACAAACACACACACAAAGTGTGAGGAAAAAGAATATGTAAAAAGTTTGTGACCTTGTAAACATGTACCACATTACAAATCATGTTGTGTTCAGTGTTCTTAAAAACAGGGGTTATAAAAAGCATGGTTTGATGTTATTTATTAAGGACCATCTTGTATTCACGTGCATTGTGGCTCTTGAATTACTGAAGTTTTGTGCCAAATTTGAAAACTATGAATCATTGAACACTAGGACTGGAAGGGACCTCGAGAGGCCATCGAGTCCAGCCCCATGCCCCAATGGCAGGACCAAGTACTGTCTAAACCATCCCTGATAGACATTTATCTAACCTGTTCTTAAATATCTCCAGCGATGGAAATTCCACAACCTCCCTTGACAATTTATTCCACTGTTTGACCACCCTGACAGTTAGGAACTTTTTCCTAATGTCCAACCTAAACCTCCCTTGCTGCAGTTTAAATGGTTCTTCTTACTCTTTTGGTTGCCAGCCCCTGGACAAGGCGATGACTCCAGCGGAGGTGCTGGGAGTTCCTCTCCTCCACCCCCCACCCCAGGTAAATGCCTCAGATGTCTTTCTTTGTACTGGAGACTCTATTTAAGCAAAGGTGAGTCCTGGCCTGGACAACCCCCGGCTGAGCGTGAGCGCCATGATGATGGCTCTTGTGTATTTATTGCCCTGGTGATGAGTCCAGCAGTGGCGGTGTCAGGAGTCCCTCTCCTGGAGAAGGTAAAAGCTCCTGAAGCCTGTCTTCACTCTGGGGTGTCTATTTAGGAAAAGGTGGGGCTTAGGCTGGGCTACCCCTGGTCTGAGTGTGATCGCCGTGATGATGGATGTCGAGGAAACACACAGTGACTCAATAGGATGGGATGGTCCAATGCAGCACTTGCTTTCACTGCAGGTTTTTCCCAGCAGTGTGGAGCCAGGCAACCTCTTTCAGGGCATTAAAATGGCATGAGCAGAATCCCAAACCCTCCTGATGTGCAAGTTTCCTCTGGAGTTTCCTGAGCCCCACTGCTAACCCAGCAGTCAGTGGATTCTCTCCTCCCTCTGCACTCACTGTGTGTGGTGTCGCGCTCACAGGAGGCACCAGACACATCCTCACACCTGGGCTCACAGTTCCGTCTCTTTGTGTAATGTGCTATTTACACTCTGTGCTCCAGGCCTGGCCCAGGGGGTGTCACACACAGCATGTGGGCAAACCCCTCTGTCAGGAATCTCTGCCCAGTACTAGTGTCCGTTTCGCAGGGAGCAATTGAGCCCTAGAAACTGACTTCAGTAGAGCCCAAAGCTTTGCTGTTTTCCCAGCTGCCCCTGAAGTACCTGCATCAACAAACCAACGCCCAACCTGGCAGGGGAGATACCACGATGACAAAGGTGGTTCTCCCAGGGTGAGACTCATCCATCACATTGCGGGTGTGCTGACCCCTGCGATTTCCCCAAATGCAGGAAACTCAACTGCGTAATTTGTGTTAGTGAAGAGCTGCCTTCGCACTTTCCCCTGGGAAAAAACAAACAAACAAACCCACAATGTGTCTGGAAAGGCTGTGTGCAGTGCTTGCCAGACAAGTAAAATAAATGATCAGTGTCTGTGCTATCTTAACAAAAAGCAGTCAAGTAGCACTTTAAAGACTAGCAAAATAATTTATTAGGTGAGCTTTCGTGGGACAGACCCACTTCTTCAGACCATAGCCGTACCAGAACAGGACTCCTGCCAGACTGACACCAAAGTTATCTGTGCCTCAAGAGCTTGGGGGGGCCCCCACAGGAATTCTGTCCTGTGAGAAAGTCTGTCCTTTCATACTTAATTTCATCCTGAATCAGCACCAAATGTCAAAATTTCAAATTTTGCTTGGAACAGAAATTCAGCAACATTTCAGTCCTGACAGATGGACGAGCCTTGTTAAAATGGTTTGATTTTGAAGAAAAACCATTTCCTGGTGGAAAACTCTTCCCCTGGGTGTTTTCCCGCACGCTCTGTAGATGTCTCTGTGAGCTGCCTACACCTCTGGTCCTGACTCAGGGAAGCTCTCAAGCATGTGCTTCAGTCCAGCCCAATCCAGGACAGCACTTATGGATGTGCTTAACTCTGAACACTTGGCGCAGGCCCACTGCCAGAACTGAAAAGGTTGTTTGAAGTTAAATGTGTACCTGGGCGCTGTCCCGAATCGTGCTGCACCCAGATAGGTCACTCCCAAAGGGATGTTTCCTGCTTTGAGGAGATCACCTTAGAACTGTCACAAAATCCAGGTTTATTGCCACCAAAAACTGCAAGCAAAACTATTTCATTCAGCACTTCTTCTGGGGGATTTCAGTGTTTAGGGGAAAATAGTCATGAAAATCAACAAAAACTATAACAAGATCTGTGTGAAAAACTACAATGAGCTTCCCATGCAGAGGGCCCTGCAGATAACCAGGAGGTGAGCTTTCAGGTGTGTTCATGATGATATTAGGGGGTCACTTACCACGGGATTCAGACAACTCCAGCCAGAAGGGACTTGCCAGTGACGACTTGGAGAGGCCATTCACATCAACATTCTTTTCTAGGGCAAGATCAAAAGCTCCTGTTGGGAATTACAGTCCCTGCCGTCCTGGTTCTGGCTGTGGTGCTTTATCTGCTGGGAAGGAAAGGTGGGTATGAGCATGAGGCCAAGCCCTGTTAGCAAAGCACAGACAGACATGGCAGAGACAAACCCTTAGATCCCCTGTGTGTCTGGGAGAGGGGGAGAAAGAGAATAAAAAATGCAGTGAAACTGATCATCTGTTCTGAGGAGGCTGGCTGGGGACCAAGAGCAAAGAGATGGTGAGAGGGATTATCATTGTGATTGTTTTTATTGCAGTAGCACCCTGGAGCCTCAGTCAGGGATCAGAGCTCCTCAGTGCTAGGGGCTGTACATTATTTATTAAGTATTTTACTACAGTGTCCTAGAGTCCCAATCAGGGACTGGAGCTCTCTTGTGCCAGGTGCTTTACAGATCAGTAATGAAAGAAATGGTTCCTGCCCCACAGATGGTCAATGTAGGACTCTTACGGGGCATGTGTATGGGTGAAATATTGACAGTCAGATCACTAACAATGCAGTTCATGAAGGCATCCCCTGGTGAGGAAAGGCCCTTATACCTGTGCCCATGTGTAACCACTGTCCTGAATCAGGGCCTAACAACTCAGAAAACAGATCTCTGGGTGCAGCTCAGCCCTGCCAGCATTTCCTCACCCAGCATCCCCAGCCCCAGCCTTTCACAGCACCCACTTCATGCCACAGCCTCGAGATTGGTGTAAAACTCACGGAATTCCCAACAAAAAACTCACCCTTGTGGGGTCGTTGTATTTGCCTGGAGGAAGTGATCTTTGGGTCACATTTTCAGTGTTTTTTTTCCCTTTATAAAATGTTATAAATGTTGAGATGCTCACTGAACCCCTGACTCGCAGACCTGGGGCTCTGCGTAGAACATGAAACACCAGGACGCTGACTCAACAGTTGTCAGATACAGCCACTTCTCTCCCAGGGTAGCCAGTGGGGCTGGTGGGGGAGGCCATCGGGCTGGGCTGTGGGGATGGGGACTCTGTTGTCAATATGGTAATGAATTACGGCCATGTACCTCAGTTTCCATCTCTTTCTCTCTCTCCCCATGAGGAAACATGCCCATGTCTCTGATTACTCTGACTCTCTACCTCCAGTTGTGTCTCTACCCAAGGATGAAAGGTAGGAAGAAAATGTTCCCTCTGCCCTCTTGTTCCCTTTTGGGTCTGGTCTGTCTGCCTGAAACGAGGGCCAGCTGCCCCCTAACATCCAAGCGGTGCTCAGCTCTCCTGCAGCGGGGAATTTGTCTGTCTGTTCTGAAGGGGTGTTTGAAAAGCCCAGGGCAGGATGAACTCCCTGGCTGGGTGGGATCTGGGGGGTTAGAAAGAGACACTTTAAGGAAAGGGTTTGGCACAGCCACATGTTCCCAATGAATTCACCAGCAGCAGAGTGAGTGGGTTTCAGAATCACACAGAGGTGTGTAAAAGAATGACAGTGACCCTGCTTGATGCTGAGAGGGTTTGGGGGGGCTGATTCTCCATAGAGCGGCAAACACCCACACCCCTGTCCTCCTGGGGCATAGGCGCCAGTTAGCAGATTGGGCTGGAAAGGGGGTTCTGAAGCTTCATTTTCCATTAAAGTCAACCCCAAAGGATAAACGTTCAGACTTTCTCCAGGGTGAGCCAACTTGGGCTACAAATCCAGTTTTCTTTGGGTGAAAAAATTTCAAATAAAAGTTCTTTTTCTTCAAAATTTTTCACAGCAAATGTGAGAATTTTTGGACAAAAATTCAAAGTGAAACAAATCAAAATGCCCATTCAAAATGAACATTCTGGTTGAGATATTTTCAGTGAAAATTACAAGAAACCAGCTATTTTGGCCGAACTTTTCATTTTAGTTAAAATATTGTTCGTGAAAAATATCTTGTTGAAAAATGTCCCCCAATTTAAAGTTTTTGAAAGCAGCAATGTTCTCATTACCTTCTGTCCTGATGTGTTGGGGATTTTCTCTTCCCTCCTAGCTTAACTCCCTGCTGACCTAGTAGGTCTTTGGGAGGTTGGATTCTTGGCCATTTTGCTGAAGGTACAGCAGGTTGCTCAAGTCTAACCTTCATTAGACTTTCCCTCTGCGAAGGTGAAACGCTGTTGTCCAGATTACCCCTGATTATATAGAACCCGGGCTTTCTGCCTTTCCACTGAGTGTGAACTGAGTTGAGATAGAAGTTCCTAGCAGTAAGACCAACCAAGGGAACAAACCTACTCACTTCTGGATCTCTGAAAACAGACTCAGTGTCACTGAGGTGATACACAGCAAGCACACAACATCACTGATACACCCTGTCCTTACTTCTCCCCACAGTGAACAAGTCCAGAGTGATACCTGCAGCACTCCTGAAGATCATATTCAATGTGAGAGATTTTGGAGAATGTCGGGGTTACTGGGGACCTCTGTGTATGATGTAGACATGCAGAGTCTGGGGGTAAATGGGTGGGGGATGGACAGATCCCAGATCAGACTGTCTGGCCAAGAGTCACAACAACAAACTGACTGTGATCAAAGTGGATGAGAAGAATGAGTTCTTGGGATTCCAGGGCTTGTACATCTGAGTCCCCCGGGTTCCCTTTGTCCCACCCTTCGTCTGCAATCCCCAGCCCTGCACTCCCATGGCTTAGGGGGCACTTCTGGGAAAAGCTCCCACTGGGAAGTAACCCACTCTGGAGCTGGGTGCAAGGGTGCCTCATGCTCCTGGTCTCTTCATTGAGCCGGATTCTTTGGTTCTCCCATGATGCATCACTTTCTCCCGCTTAGTGACAGGAAGTAGTGCATATGGGAGACCCTGGTTGCAGTGCATCATGGGAAATTAAACCCAGCCAGACACCCCACACCGTAGAGGAGAACGTCAGTGTAAGGCAGCTGAACTACAAGTTCCCGACAGCACCATACTGGTATCTGAACCCGAATCTTTCTGGTATTGGCCAAAATATTTCAATTTTGGCCCACTCCCTTTACAAAAGGTTGAAATTTTCTGCCCAAAGCCGACTCCATCTGTGCCAGAAGAGCTCTGTTGAAAGCCCAGATGTGCGGTTCCCACTGAACATTCTTCACCAGTCGTATGAAACCCTTCTGCTTCCGCTTCACTTAGCGACCCTGCTCAGCATCAGGATCCACTGTGTCAGTGCTGGCCATGGGAGAGCCCTGCCCTGGCTGGGGAACGGTGGGAGCTGTGGTGTTATAATTCATGCTCAAGAGATGCCTGCCCTTATGGGGATTTAGCTCAAATATAACTGTTCTTCTTTCCCCAGATGCCTCTGTGAATTTGTCGGGAAGCACCAGGGTGAGTCACAGTTTTATTAATGACAAAGTGTAGTAAGAGGAAAGAGTAATGGGTTTGCCTGGTCCAGCCAGCTCAGCAGATTGGGCTAGAAAGGGGGTTCTGAAGCTTCATTTTCCATTGAAGTCAACCCCAAAGGATCAATGTTCACACTTTCTCCAGGGTGAGCCAACTTGGGCCACAAATCCAGCTTTATTTGGGTGAAAAAATTTCAAATACATTTTTTTGTTCAGAATTTTTCACAAGAAATGTGAGATTTACTCCAGATTCCCAGGCTTCAGGTTGTGCTTGTTACCCTGGTCTCACTGCTACTGCCCCAGATATCTGCCCAGGAGCAGGTAGCTGCCTCCTTCATGTGCAGTTAGCCTGGCCAGTCAGGCCCTGTCCCTCACAGACACACTGACTCATATCCAGGAGAGAGGAAAACTTCCTTCCCAAACACCACACTGGAGCAATAAAGGAGAATCCCTCCTGGTTTTCCCGAGTGGCCTCTGCAGTCAGACAAACAACCAATGCAGAGAAGTTCAATACTTCAGAGTTCCCATTAAAACTCCTCCTTCTCTGCAGCTGCATGGAGAGAGTTTGGGTCACCAAAATTCTCCCCGAATATTAGTATTAATTTTTATTATGTAACAGTTTATTGAGTGTTTAAAGCAGCGTCACAAAGAGAAGAGCTGTGTGCTGGTGTCCTCAGAGTTCCGGCAGAAGCTAGCATCTCATTCTGAGCCTGATTTTCACAAACACACACATTTATTCCGGCAGCTATGAAATTTGATATTCACGTCACATCGCTATGTAGATCGCGTCCTGAAACTTTGGGGCAAAGTGCTCGAATGTTGTCAGAAAAATGGAGTCTTCATTCACGTACTGGAGATTTTCCTAACCTTACGTTGGCTATTCTTAAACTAACAAACATGGATTTATACCTTGGAGCTTTTAGTAAATGACGGAAGAGCAGGTTGTTTCGTACAGAAATATTTAAGACTCCTGTGAATTCAGAAGCTAGTTTAACCCTGTCACAATGTGTTCTTATCTATCTATCTATCTATGTGTGTGTTTCACTTTGACCCAAGCAGTTAGCTTGGGCCTTGGGCCTATTTACACTGAAAGAAGAAAGTGATGTAGCTGTTCTACAACTTCTAACAGCATTTTATCTCCAAAGCCATTGATGAGGCACTAGATGAGTCAGGCTCTGACTTACCCCAGAGAGTACGTTGCCAGCTGTGTGGCTGGTGGGTCTTGCCCACATGCTCAGGGTCTAAAATATCCCCTTATCTATGGTCAGAAAGGAATTTCCCCTCAGGTCAGACTGGTGGAGACCGGGGGTATTTTTGTCTTCTTCTGAACCATGGAGCGCAGATCACCTTCTGGTTTAAATTACTGTACTTTGTGGGGGTCTCTGCAATGTGAAATCTTTACATCATAACTCAGGCAGAGATTAGGGGTCTGTTACAGGTGGGCGAGGTTCTGTGGGTTTGCCATGTACCGGAGGTGAGGGTACAGCATCATGATAGCGGATATCCTGGCAATTACAGGCAGGTAAATCTAACTTAACCAGGCAAGCTGGTTGGAATTATAGTAAAGAACAGAATTCTTGGGTTAACGGCTTCTGACCGTTAAGTCGATGAGTCTATGATATCACCCCATCGCAGGGAGAACCCAGCACTACCTCAATGGGGCAACTGGTGTGGAGAGGGCAGGAGTCAGGTCAAAGCCTGGTTGTCTGGGGAGTAGAAAAAGGCCAGACCAAGGCTGGGGAGGGGGGAATCTGAGCTGCCTGCCTCAGAGGGGCTGATGTCGGAGGTGGTGTGTCCCAGCCTTGTTGCCTATTAGAACTGCTCCTAACGTATGTACAGCAGTGCTGTCAGCTGGATCATTTCTGGCTTCATTTCTCTGGCTCCAGGCCAACTGAGCAGAAAAGTAACACCTCTGTTTTATCTTAAAGCGGCCACAGCCCCAGGGAGAAGAGACGCCGACATACGCAACCATCGCTGTGCGGCAGGACAGGTGTCATTAATGCTCCAGTTGCTGAAATCTAGGACCCATCTGCGCACAGCCACATCACAGAACCTCCTGAAGTTTGTGAGCGCTGAAGGGGCCATGCAGCACGGAAGTGGTGGGATCTTCTCTGGGACTACCGCAGGACAATGCACAGCACCCAAAGTGCTGTTGTACTCTGGAATATTTACAGAAATCACGTTGACTTTTCCCCCAGCAAATTTTCTTCTAGGTGTCTGACAATTCTGTTCTTTACTATAGTTTCACCCCATTTACTGATACTGAAGTTAGACTTACCAGCCTATAATTGCCAGGATCACCTCTAGAGCCCTTTTCAAAACTTGGCATCACATTAGCTATCCTCCAGTCATTTGGTATAGAAGATGATTTAAAGGATAGGTTACAAACCACTGTTAGTTGTTCCTCAGTTTCACATTTGAGTTTTTTTTTCAGAACTCTAGTGTTAATGCCATCTAATTCAGATGAGTTATAATTGTTTAGTTTATCAATTTGTTCCAAAACCTCCTCTAACAATACCTCAATCTGGGGCAGTTCCTCAGATTTGTCACCTAAAAAGAATGGCTGAAGTTTGGGAATCCAACCTCATGTTCTAAGCCATGAAAATCAATGCAAATAATTCATTTCACTTCTCTTCAATGACCTTATCATCCTTGATGGCTCCTTTAGAATCTTGACTGGCCCGTGTCTCACTGGTTGATTAGCAGGTTTTTCTACCTCTGATGCACTTAAAAAAATGTTTGCTTTTACTTTTTGAGTTTTTGGCTATCTGTTCTTTGGATTCCTTTTTGGCCTTCCTAGTTATATTTTTACACTTCATTTGTGAGAGTTTATGTTCCTTTCCATTTTCCACACTAGGATTTAACTTCCACTTTTTAAACTATGCCTTTTTTATCTCTCATTGCTTCTTTATCTGGTTGTTAAGCCAGGGTGGCAGCTTTTTGGTTCTTTTACTGTGTTTGGTTTTTTTTTTTTTAATTTGGGGTATACATTTAAGTTGTGCCTCTATTATGGTGTCTTTGAAAAGTTTCCACACAGCTTACAGGGATTTCACTTTTTGCACTGTACTTCTTCATTTCTGTTCAGCTAACCTCCTCATTTTTGTGTAGTTCCCCTTTCTGGAATGAAATGCCATAATGTTGGGCAGCTATCATGTTTTCCTTGCTACGGGGATGTTATGGTCACTGTTTCCGAGCTGTTCAGCTTTATAGGTGACGGGTACCAAGTCAATATGGGAATAATTGCGCTGGTTTGCAGGTTGTCAGTTTTTTGAAGAAAAGATAAATTTATATTGCTGGAAATTTTCAAAGGAAATTCATGTCAGTTGTGCGGAATGTACCATGTTTAAGATCTCGTTGTCTGCAAGTGGAAACTCTGGGGAAAGTCCAATCAGGACCCACAGTTGAAGCAAAACCTCTGGGCCCACGTGCTGTTGCTTTGTCCTAATCAAGCATCCCTCTTCCCCTGGTGCCCTCTTTCACTGATCAGCCGCAGCCCTCTTAGGCTATGTCTACACTAGAAGCATCTGTCTACAGGAGTTACTGTGGGCAGAGATGTTCTGACAAAACTTCTGTCAACAGATCGCATCTACATGTAAAAGCAGATCGATCTTTAGATCCACTCTGTTGCCAAAACACGCACACCCCCACCCCTGGAGCGTCTACACAGCTTTTTTCTCAACAGTTTCTGTTGACAAAATGCATTTTGTGTGTAGATGGTCCACGAGTTTTGTGGACAAAATCCCAGTTTTGCCAGCAAAACTCGCTAGTGTAACCATAGCTTTAGGGTCTTGAAATGTGAACCACTCGGTAGTCGTCAAACTGAGGGGATGTCTCTTTCTACCAGACAGGCTCTAGCTCAGCCTCTTAGCAGCTCAATGTGGGGAACCCTGGAGGAAGCGCTCTAGCCTGGGCTGTGCAGAGGCTCTGACTACACGGTCCCATTGATCACTTCTGGCCTTTTAATGCACAAACATGAAAATAAACTACCGTGGAAACCTCCTGAGCACAGAAAGAGTGAGAACGAGTTTGGTTAACATAAGGACAAAAATAACATTGTGAGATGGGTTATTCAAGCCCACAACACAGTGCATGACACGCCTCCGCCCTGCTGGGCTGATAGCTCAGAGTCAGGCTGGGTAGAGCTCACCGCAGGGTGGGGGAAGAGGTTCCGCAGGGCTCAGAAACTGTCAGCCCACCCTGCGGTTCCCTTCCTGCAGGGCTGCAGCCGGCAGCCGGCCTGTGTGTGCAGAGACTCACTGAGCGGGGGTCACGGCTCCCGGAACCGGCTTTCCTGGCTCGTCCCTCTTCTGAGCAGCAACCGACTGCTCCCTAGTCCTGCAGAGTCTGGCTGCAGCAGTGTCCCCCCCAGAGCTGGAGACCGGGTCTGATCCTGCCCTGCCTGTCTTGGGGTTTGGGCTGGCAGGAGAGAGGCAGGATGTGGCCCAGGTGCAATAGGAGGTGGGACTCTCTGTAAAATCAGCAACATCTTCTGCGGCAGATTTCCCAGCTTGAGCCTATGACATTTTCCATTTCCCATCCGGGCTCTTCCCCTCTCTGGCTGAAACATCTCAGCATGATTGGCCTCCCGGCAGGTTCCATATTGGTCCATTGTCACTCAAGCTTTTATAGGCGCTGGGGACTGCAGGGAGGAAGCGCAGTTTTGTGGCCCAGGCAACGGCCTGGTGCTCAAGTGCCCTGGGTTCAACCCCTGACTCAGCTGCAGACACTTGCGTGCCCTGATTCAGTCCCTTAGTCAGGGTATTGAACATGGACATCCCCTCTTTACGTCTCAGTCCTTCCATCACTCTGAGCAGACGGTGCCTTTCACGTCTCAGTTAAAGCACAAGCCGAGAGAGGAGCCCTGCTCTTTTCTCCCCTCTGCGGTGCTGACTAGTTGCTCCTTCCAGGGCCTGTACAATGACTCAGCTGCAGAGCCTGCGCAGCAGGAAGAATTCACTCTACAGGTGTTCTTGCTTCATATCCCAACTGCCTTTGCAGTTCTGGCTGAGGGGGAGCGAGTTCTCTTCCTCACATCCCGCCATGCACTGCTCATGATCCCATCATCACCCACCCCTGCTGGAGACTTTCCTTGTTCCTGCGCCTGTGGCCAGTCTGCATTGGAGATACTCCAAGTGAAAGCTCTGGAGCCATTTCTCTGTCACAAGAGAACCGACCCTCTTACGCTGGACCTGATCCCAAGGCCAGTGAAATCAGTGGAGTCTTTCCATTGACACCAAGGGGCTTTGGATCAGGACCCATCCGAGCGGCATTAGCTGAGCTGCAAGCAAGGCCCAGCTGCCACCCAAGGGTGCCAGCGGCTAAGCCTCAGCCACCGCCCCTGGGTCACTCTGGGCTAGAGCCGCCTCAGTGCTGGGAGGTGAAAACAGCAGATTTGTGGAAATGAAAGATTCTGTCTATAGTTTTCCAAAATCTCCATTTTCTCCAAATTAAAAGTGTGTTGGGGGGGGCTGTAAAAAGAAAACGGCCAAATTAAAAATAAAAATAAAATGTTTATTCCAATATCCGACTTTTTGCATCAAACATTCAGAGGGTTTGGGACTTCCCCTCCATCAGTGCCCAAGGGTCCCCCTCACTCTCTTCAGCTGCTCACTGCACCTGGCTTTGGATTTCTGCTACTGATCTAACTCCTCTGCCCTCTCTGGCTCTGGTTGCTGCGGTTGTCCTCCCAGCACAGAACTGCTTCCTAAGCCACTTCTGGGTCTTCTCCAAGCAGAGATCTGCTCCTTCATCCACCACCACCCCCACCACCATAGAACTGCTCCTTGAGCTCCTTCTATGGTTCTGTCTGGCTCCAGTTGGTGCCACTCTGCTCCCAGCGCCTCTCGGCCTCCTGCTCGCACCTGAGCTCTTTCCCAGGACAGCTCTAGCAAACATGGAGAACAGGACACCGCCCCCCCCCACCCTGGTCTTGTGACTCCCTCGTTAGCCTGCCTGCCCCGTCAGTCAGACTGACCTGGAGCATTGGCCTCTCTCCATAGTCCTGGGTCCTGATTTTCCATCGACCCTTCTGTCACAGAGTGTGGGGGTCCCACACAGTCAGATGTGACTGTCATTCCACAGGGAGAACAGAAGGTTCATTGTTCGACAGGGACACAGTGCAGAACAGACTTGTCAGCAGAGAGACCAGAAGCCGTCAGTATAATCCATGCTGGGTAGGGGGCCCAGAGGGGGTCCCTGAGCCAGGGCCCTGACCCTCATTCCTTCCTCTCCAGCCAGACAAGAGTGCCCCACTCAACAGCCCCATTCCAATTCAAGCCAGCCAGGCCCCTCCTCCTTCCTTCGTCCTGTTTCCAGGGCCAGAAAGGTGTTACCTGGTTGCCTAAGTTACAGAGGCCATTGCCCACGTGTGAAACGTCATCACACCAAAACCCCCGTTACCACACTTCACTGATGCAGCGCCTAGGGAAACCGAGGCACCCACCTGGTGTTACTACACCCGTAGGAAACACACACAACCTGAGCGTGGGAATAGAGTGCTCACCTGCCCCGCTTCATCACACCTTCCCCTTGGTCCTGGAGCCACCCAGCAAAAGACCCGGAGAAGCTTTCGTAAGGAGGCAGCAGTCCCTGCTCTTTCTAGCCCTTGTTCCCTTGGCTTTTCCCCAAGCCCCGACTTGCTGAGTCTGAAGGTCAGAGGTCACTTCTAGAAGCTGCTTTGTGTCCTTTCCCCCCTCCCCGCCCAGCAGTCGGGGGGTGGCTTGAGTGGGAAGGGGACTGGCTTGTGTTTCATAGCAAGGGCAGCAAGCAACTCCGCAGCCCAGAATGGGGAGGGAGGGTGTCCAGGCAGTGGCTGGACCTGGCTGGGGAGGACAAGGTGGGTGGAGATTAAGCACTTGGGGAAGTCTATGAAGTCTCTTGTTTGAGGTTGTCTGGGGGTGAAGTTTACCCCTGTGCAGAGGGTCCAGCTTTTCATAGGCCCCATTTATGTCCTTTACCTCAGAGGGCGTATTTCCCCCTGGGGGAGCTGGGTCCTTCCCACCAGGGACTGGAGACCAGGGTGGAAGCAAAACATCCAGGCTCCTCCAATATCCCAGATCTTCAATCACCCAGTGACCTTTCACCCTGGCCCAGCTGTGTCTTCTACCAGGGACTGTCTTGGTCCCCAGGCAGTGAGATGGGACAGGAGGTGTTTCTTCAGTGATATGTTCGGACTCAAGCAAGTAAACCCGGCCTCTTTGGTTCTCAGCCCTCCAGCCCTAAATAGAGATGCTGTGGCTGGAGCACAGAAGGGGGGGCCACAGGGGACAGGAAACAGGGAACGCTGATGATTATCAGACCCAAGGAGGAGACGGGACAAGTCAGAGAGAGGCTGCAGCATCTCTGGTGCCTGAGTCCTGCAGATCGCAGGAGACAAGGAGCAGGGAGAGGGGCTGGCTGGAGCATCCAGCCCTAGGCAGCAGAAGGCAGAAGATCTGAGCAGGCAGAGTCTGGAGTTTCCCTTCTGCTCAAGTCAGACAGGGCAGTGGGGGCAGGTCAGAACAGTGAGTGACTTTGTATTGGCCCCTCAAAAGCTGAAGCTGCTGGGCTGTTCCCATCCCACCTCTGCCCTGATGCTCCTGTTCCTGTGCCTCTTGCTGCCCGGTGAGTATGCTGGAATCCTTTGTGATTCATAGCAGGTTGGGGGTGGAAACAGGGAACAGCCGCTGGCCCAGACTGCCGGCAAATCCTCTTCAGTGGGAGAGAAATAGGGGCCAGTGTAAACACTGAGTGTGAGAGTTACTGGACGAGATCCCCAGCTGGTATAACTCAGTCTTGCTCCATGGGAGCCAATGCCGGTTTAGCCAGCTGAGGACCTGGCCCGCTGGAGAGCAGAAGGGAAAGGCAGCCCCAACTCAGCCAAGGTCTGTGTGTGCGAGGAATCTGCCCTGCCCCAGCTCGAACGTCCCGCCCGCTTTGCTTCTTCACCAGCACAGGGATCAGTGATCTTTTGTCCAATTGATTAAGGCAGCTTTTGTCCCTCAGGAAGGATTTTATGTCCAGCGCTAATCACGTCACTTTCCTGTTCCCAGCCCTGAGTCCCAGCAGCCAGGAGATCTGCTCAGCTCCCGGTGAGTCCGTCTGTCTGTCTGTCCATATATCTGTCCCCAGTCTGACCACGCTGTTTACCCCTCTCTTCTCATGTGTCCACCTGCCACCCCTTAGGAAGCTTCCCTGCTCAGAGCGGAGCCAGCAGCAATGGCATGGGAAGGCAGACAGGGATCTGAACAGGTCTCCTAGCCGACCCCTCCCTGCCCTGCTGCCTCTCAGCTCTGCTCTGACCTGGATTTGATGTGACACTGGCCAAAGAGTCACATCCACAGCCCGTCCCACTCCCGGGGCACCGGGAAGCAGAGAACATCACGCCTCTGACCCCAGGGGATTTACCTTCCTGCACACTGGCTCCCAACCCCTTGCTGCTGCAGCATTCTCCCTTGGAGTTCACATGGACTCAGCCTGCTCCTTCTGGCCCACTGACAATGCTGGGCACCAGCAACACCTCAACAGCAGATCTGACTCATTGCCCTTCCCAGGCAGTCTCCGCGCCCCCACTTTCTACCTGAAGCAGACGTCCGCCCGGCCGGGGGATTCCGTGCAGCTCCAGTGCTCCGTGTTCTCCCAGCTCTCACCCACTCGCATCGTGTTCTGCAAGGACAAGGAGGAGGTTGCATCCCAGAAGGGCTTGAAACAGAAGGCCACCTATGACTATGACCATGTGGTGTCTAGGAACAGCTCTGGGAATTACTCCTGCGGGTACGAGATCAAGGACAGAGACAACCGGGTGATCAGATCCCAGCTCAGCCCTGCCCAGCACCTCAGTGTCACTGGTAAGATCAGTGTGTGTGTGTGTGTGTGTGTGTGTGTGTGTGTGTGTGTTCCAGCTCAGGGCTGCCCAACAATCCAGCTTCACATGAAATGCAGGGGGTGGAGGATGAATGTCAGGGTGAGAACAACAGTTAAACAATAACCCCCGGAAAAATGCAAACGCTGAAATGACAAATTTCTGACAAAACAGTTGCAGGTTGAACCCATAACTTCTTGCCCTACGTCAGTGTAACTAAGAACAATTGATCCCCATCCTCTTTGTAACAGCCCTGAGCAAATTTGGAGAAGGTTATTGTGTTCCCAGCTGCCCTGCCCTGGCTTCTTTCCTCAACACTAAAAATGCCCAGTGTTTTTAATCTTTCCTCTTAGGTGAGGTTTTCTAAACCTTTTGCTCATGTTTGTTGCTCTCCTCTGGACTGTCTCCAGTTTGTCCTGCACTTTCCTAAGTTGTCTGGCCTGTGTTCTCCAGCTGAGGCTTCACCGGCGCTGAGCAGAACAGTGACCTCCCA
Source organism: Carettochelys insculpta (assembly GCF_033958435.1). Classification (NCBI taxonomy): domain Eukaryota; kingdom Metazoa; phylum Chordata; order Testudines; family Carettochelyidae; genus Carettochelys; species Carettochelys insculpta. Next base: position 16,040,342 of record NC_134158.1, on the reverse strand, counting down.
TGACACACAGTCACATTGCTGGCTCAGATTCAGTTTGTGATCTGCTCTACACCCTGGTCCCTGTCAGCCGCACAGTCCCCAGCCACCTATTGCCTGTGGCTAGTTGTGCTGGGGCAGCGTATGAGCCAGGAGTGGGGCTATGGCCTGCTCTGATCTCTTCTGTATTTATTGCCTAGGTCAGGGGCTGCAACCTGCAGCTCCAGAGCCATCTGTGGCTCTTTAAAGACGTCTTCATGGCCCCCGATGCTGTCATTGCAAAGTTTTAAAAAAAACCCTCCTGATTATTTTTGATAAATGGTGAAGAAAGCCTAAAAGCCCAAAATGAACAACTCATATCTCAATAGCAAAGGATATGTGATTTCGAAACTTTGAATAACTCCCCCTTTAATGCGTGCAGTGCATTGGGGGATATGATCCTGTATCCATGTTTTGATCGTGTTGCTAATAAAGTCTTAATTTTGAAAAGGAAAAGGAAGCTTGAGGCATTCCTGCTGGGAAGGGCAACACGCCTTGTAAGAAAGTAAACTGAAGTTAAACGTGAAGTAAAATTGGCATCATTAAAATAGGTTCAGGAGTGAAAGTCAGGAAGACAGTGGGACAAACACACACACAAAGTGTGAGGAAAAAGAATATGCAAAAAGTGTGTGACCTTGTAGACATATACCACATTACAAATCATGTTGTGTTCACTGTTCTTAAAAACAGGGGTTATAAAAAGTATGGTTTGATGTTATTTATTAAGGACTATCTCGTATTCATGTGAATTGTGGCTCTTGAATTACTGAAGTTTTGTGCCAAATTTGAAAACAATGGTTCTTCTTACTCTTTTGGTTGCCAGCCCCTGGACCAGGTGATGACTCCCGCAGAGGTTCTGGGAGTTCCTCTCCTCCATCCCCCACCCCAGGTAAATGCTTCTGATGTCTTTCTTTGTACTGGGGATTCTATTTAAGCAAAGGTGAGTCCTGGCCTGGACAACCCCCGGCTGAGCGTGAGCGCCATGATGATGGCTCTTGTGTATTTATTGCCCGGGTGATGAGTCCAGCAGTGGCGGTGTCAGGAGTCCCTCTCCTGGAGAAGGTAAAAGCTCCTGAAGCCTGTCTTCACTCTGGGGTGTCTATTTAGGAAAAGGTGGGGCTTAGGCTTTGCTACCCCTGGTCTGAGTGTGATCGCCGTGATGATGGATGTAGAGGAAACACACAATGACTCAATAGGATGGGATGGGATGGGATGGGATGGTCCAATGTGGCGCTCTCTCTCACTGCAGCTCTCCCAGGTTTTTCCCAGCAGTGTAGAGCCAGGCGACCTCTTTCAGGGCATTAAAATGGCATGAGCAGAATCCCAAACCCTCCTGGTGTGCAAGTTTCCTCCGGAGTTCCCTGAGCCCCACAGCTAACCCAGCAGTCAGGGGATTCTCTCCTCCCTCTGCACTCACCACGTGTGGTGTCATTCTGGCAGGAGTCACCAGACACACCCTCACACCTGGGCTCACAGGTTCTGTCTCTCAGGCATTCTATTAACGATTTAAGAGTATGTGTCTTACTGAAAAATACTTTCGCACTGCTATTCAAAGGGAAGCATTAAAACGTGGTTTGAACCGGGATGGGAACTTTCTGAGTCACTACAGGGGCTTGTCTGCATACTGGGCTTAATCTAATTCTTGACCTTCCCCCCCACCCCTCCACTCTCTGATTTGCTCACCTTTATCACTTTTTTCTGATTTGTCCTCTTTGATTACTATTTTTGGTTCTCTGTGCTTTAAATGTTGAGTCTGTTCTGGTCTGGCTGTGGTCTGAGGAAGTGGGTCTGTCCCACGAAGGCTCACCTAATAAATTATTTTGCTAGTCTTGAAAGTGGTACTTGACTGCTTTTTGTTCTGTCTCTCAGTGTAATGTGCTATTTATTCTCTGTGCTCCAGGCCTGGCCCACGGGTGTCACACACAGCATGTGGGCAAACCCCTCTGTCAGGAATCTCAGCCCAGCACCGGTACCTGGTTCCCAGGGAGCAACTGAGCCCTAGAAACTGACTTCAGTAGAGCCCAAGTTTTGCTGTCTTCCCAGCTGCCCCCGAGGTACCTGCATCAACAAACCAACGCCCAACCTGGTGGGAGAGATACCAGAATCACAAAGGTGGTTCTCCCAGGGTGAGACTCATCCATCACATTGCGGGTGTGCTGACCCCTGCAACTTCCCCAAATGCAGGAAACTCAACTGTGTAATCTGTGTTAGTGGAGGACTGCTTTTGCGCTTTCCCCTGGGGAAAAAACAAACAAACAAACCCACAATGTGTCTGAAAAGGCTGTGTGCAGTGCTTGCCAGAAAACTAAAATCAATTATGAGTGACTGTGCTATCTTTCTCGTGCCAGTATTTAGCCTTAGATGGAGTTTACCACCCGCTTTGGGCTGCATTCCCAAGCAACCCGACTCCAAGAAGACCCGGTCCCGGCGCACCGGGGGCCGCTACCGGCCTCACACCGTCCACAGGCCTTGAACTCTCTCTTCAAAGTTCTTTTCAACTTTCCCTTACAGTACTTGTTGACTATCTTTCTCGTGCCACTATTTAGCCTTAGATGGAGTTTACCACCCGCTTTGGGCTGCATTCCCAAGCAACCCGACTCCAAGAAGACCCGGTCCCGGCGCGCCAGGGGCCGCTACCGGCCTCACACCGTCCACGGGCCTTGAACTCTCTCTTCAAAGTTCTTTTCAACTATCTTGTGCTATCTTGTGACTCCTGCCAGACTGACACTAATGTAATCTGTAAGCCTCATCCTTCCTGACTAAGCTAACCTTGTTATCCCCAGCCCTTCTCTGGCTTATTTATACCTGGCCCTGCAGATTTCCATAACCAGCATTTGATGAAATGAGTCTGTGCTCACGAAAGCTCATGCTCAAAACTTTTCTGTTAGTCTACAAGGTGCCACAGGACCCTTCGTTGCTGTTACAGATCCAGACTAACGCGGCTACTCCTCTGATACTTGACACTAATGTTATCTGTGCCCCAAGAACTCAGGCAGGAGGCCCCACAGGAATTCTGTCCTGTGAGAAAGTCTGTTCTTTCACACTTAATTTCATTCTGAATCAGCACAAAATGTCAAAATTTCAAATTTTGCTTGGAACAGAAATTCAGCAACATTTCAGTCCTGACAGATGGACGAGCCTTGTCGAAATGGTTTGATTTTGAAGAAAAAGCATTTCCTGGTGGAAAACTCTTCCCCTGGGTATTTTCCTGCACGCTCTGTAGATGTCTCTGTGGGCTGGCTAGACCTCTGGTCCTCACTCAGGGAAGCTCTGTGTTGTCTTGTGCTGGCCCAGCAGAGCCCCACGCTGCTTTGCACAGGGCTGTCACCATCTCCCTTTGCATTAGCAGGGCTGGACATGTCGCTCGTCATCTGGGCCGCCCGCTGCGCCCTGGTCCTGCTGCTCCTGGTGTCTCTGCCCGTCATCACCTTCCTGCTGGAGAAACGAGGCCCCTGAGGCTGGCCGCTCCTAGGGGAGGAGAATTTCACAGGTGGGAGAGCCAGCCAGGCAGTGCAGCCCAGGGACATTGGAGCAGCCGGGGCTGTGGCCCCCTCCCAGTTGTCTGGCGTTCTGGAGGCAGCTGGGGCCCTACGACCTCCCTGGCTCTCTGGTGTACTGGAGATAACTTGGACTGAGCCACTCACCCGGCAATCCAGGGACAGGGGTGTGAGGCCGCACTGCCTGGCAGCCTTGCTGGGGCTCGGAAGCTGGAGCAGCCGTCACAATGCCAGGGGGAGGGGAGCCAGAGGGGTGCAGAAGAGGTGTGGATTCAGGCAGAAGGGGCGGGGCTAGGGCCCTGCCTACCTAGACCAGGTGTTCACCCCCCCCCCCAATGGTTCCACTGGTCAGTTTCCCATGTAGACAAGCCACTAGTGTCTGTGCAGCACCCAGCACCCAGCACCAAGGGGGACCGACCTTGGCAGGCTCCAGGGGCTTCTGTAACACATAACATCAAGGTGAGTCGCGGAAGGCGGCTTGGGGGACAGGAGCTAAGGAACGAGGTCTCGGCTCTCGATCTGTTATTCTGGACTGAATAAAGAGTAAAATCAACAGTTTGACCACAGTCTGGTTAGTTATTAAACGTGCTCAAGAGATGATATTAGCAATACACAGGGGAGCTCACATCTGAATGTGCAGCCTGCAGCTGTCTCTTTTAAAACAAAAAACCAGCACCCCATGTCCACACCCCCAAATTTGAGGGGTGCCCAGACTACGACTCACAGCTGCAGCTAAACCCCAGGGCCCTTTTCCAGTTGCTGTGATCAGCCAGGCACCTTCCCTCCCCGGTGCACTCTTTCCCTGATCAGACACCAGCGTCATAGTGCTTAGAAATGTGAGCCGGCTCGGAGTTATTAAACCAAGAGGGGACCTCTCGCTTTAACGCAACCAGATAGCAGCAGCCCAACGCTGAGATCCCTAGGGGAGCCTCTCTGGCCTGGGCTGTGCAGTCCCTCTGACTAAATGGTCCCATGGGTCCCTGCTGGCCTTTACATGCTCAAGTGAGAAAATAACCTGCCCTGGAAACCTCATGAGAAGAGAACATAAGAATGGCCACACAGGGCCAGACCAAAGGACCAGTCGGCCCAATCTCCCTCCGTCCAACACAGGCCTGTGCCAGATGCCCCAGAGGCAGTAAAAAGAACAGGTCATCATCAAAGTGATCCTTCTCCTGGCATCCATTGCAAACAGCGGTGAGGGACACCTTCCCTACCAGCCTGGCTAAGAGCCATGGATGGGCCTCACCTCCGTGAGTTTATCTCATTCTTTTCGGAACCCTGTTAAAGTCCCGGTCTTCACAACCTCCTCTGGGAAAGCCTCCCACAGGCCTACTGTGCGCTGCAGGAAGCAAAACTTCCTTTTCTTCCTTTTAAACCTGCTACACGTTAACTTCATCTGGTGGCCCTCAGTCCGTACGTTACAGGAACACGTGCGTAACTTTTCCTGCTTCCCTTTCTCCACACCAGCCAGGATTTCATAACCCCTCCCTCATGGCCCCCCGGTCTTTTCATCTCTCTTCATATGGCTAAACAGCGAGTGAGAATGAGACACGTTAGCATGTGAGGACAAATATAACATTTGGCGACCAGGCTAGTCAAACCCACATCACAGCATGAGACACCCCAACCCCACAGCCTGCTGAGCTGTGAGCTGTGGTCAGGCTGGGGAGAGCTCCCTGCTGGGCAGGACAAGAGGTCTCTGCACAGAGGACTCTGCAGGGGGCTATTGGCTTGTTTTGTGGTTCCCTCCCCACATGGCTGCACGGAGCCGCTGGACTGTGTGTGTAGAGAGTCGCTGAGCAGGAGCCGCTGCTCACGGCACCGACTCTCCTCTGCCCTCCCTCCTCTGAGCAGCAGCCGACTGCTCCCTATTTCTGCAGCATCGGGTTCCATCAGTATCCCCACCAGGGCTGGAGTTCAGGTCTGATCCTGCGCTGCCTGCCCTGGGGGTTTGGCTGGCTGGAGTGAAGCAGGACGTAGCCCAGTGCTCCCCAGCCATTTCAGTAACACAGCACACTTCAGTCAGACAAACAATTCCACACTATGCCCACTTTTTATGCTGATTTTACTGCTCATAAATGTCACATTTACTACATTTACTCTCACTGGAGAGGTCTGTAACACAGCAGAGCACACAACAAGCTGAAGAAGGATCAAACGCATTCACGTTTCAAACCCAGCACAGACGACGCCGTCTTACACAGCGAGCACGGACACATTTTCTAAATCTGCTCAACACCCCTCTAGGGACGTGACCACTGAAAGCAGCTCCCCTCCCCGCCAGCCCACTGGAGCCAGGAAGTGACATTCAAACCAAGTCGCAGCTCCAATAGGCTTGTGCCCTCCCTCCCTACGCTTGCCACAGCAGCAAGTGGGAGCAGGCTCCCCGCCAGCTCATTTGGGCCAGGAAGCAGCATTTCGGCTGCCTCCCAGCACAAATAGGGTCCTGCAGCTTGGAAATTGCCCCTCCAAGTGGCGCTGCAGGGAACCACCACAGAGGGAATATTGACATACCCCCTAACAGCTGGGGTTAGGCAGACTTGCTGCTTGAGACCCAGCTGGCACGGAGTCATCAAATTCCCCTGGGCCTCGGTGGCTCTGCAAAGACTCACAAGGAGGAGAAACTGGTGAAATGTCACGGCACACTTGGACAGTTCTCGCGGCACACCAGTGTGCCACGGCACACTGGCTGAACACCACTCACCTAGCCCAGACGCAGCAGGAGCTAGTGGGAGATCAGTGACGTCCCACACTCCTGGGAGTTACCCAGCAAAACCCCACATGCGATTTAGTAAGGGGGCCACAGCCCCTTCCTTTTCTGTCCGAACTTTCCTTCGCTTTTTCCCTGACCCCCCCACTTGCTCAGTCACATGGATTCTGCCTCCCCGGCTGCTCTGAGGTCACTTCTGCATCCGGCCTTGTGTTCTCACATCTCTCCTCTGACAGAGGGAAGGGACCCGGCACCCGTCTCTCCGCTGGATGCAGCACAATGCAGACCAGGGCAATCAGGACAGCACAGAAGGAAGAGGCTGGGGGTGGGGGTGGAGGACAGGGTGGCTGCAGCGGTGGCTGCTCCCTGGGGGTGAGATTCCCCCCCCGCCCCTCTGCGCAGAGGGCCCAGCACACGGCCCAGACCCCACGTATGTCACCTGAAGCCAAAAAGAGGAATTCTGTAAAGAAACGCTCCCCGAAAGAGGAACCTCAGGGAGCTGGGTCCTTCTCTTCCTCCTCTGATCTGCTGCCTTCTGCTCCCCACAGCTGGGTGCTCCAGCCAGCCCCTCTCCCCACTCCCTGGCCCACTTGGGTCTGCAGGGCTGAGCTAACAGAGACACCACAGAGCCCGGGGGGAGGCAAAAGTTTCAGGTGCCTCCAACCTCCCAGGCTCCCTAATCACCCAGTGACCTTTCACTCTGGCCCAGCTCTCCCTGCTGCCAGGGACTGGAGGAGATGGGACAGGGTGGGGGGCTCTATTTTCAGAGAAGTGTTTTGACTCAAACAAGCAAACCAGCCCCGTCAGCTCTCGACCTTGCAGGCCTAAATACATAAGAACATAAGAACGGCCATACTGGGTCAGACCAAAGGTCCATCCAGCCCAGCATCCCATCTGCCGACAGTGGCTAATGCCAGGTGCCCCAGAGAAGGAGAACAGATGACAATGATCAAGTGATTTATGTCCTGCCATCCATCTCCTGCCCTTGTTCTGAAGGCTAGGGCACCATACTTTATCCCTGGCTAATAGCCATTTATGGACCTAACCTGCAAAAATTTATCAAGCTCTTTTTTAAACCCTAATAGAGTCCTGGCCTTCACAGCCTCCTTGGGCAAGGAGTTCCACAGGTTGACTGTGCGCTGTGTGAAGAAAAATTTCCTTTTATTAGTTTTGAACCTACTACCCATCAATTTCATTTGGTGTCCCCTAGTTCTTGTATTATGGGAAAAGGTAAATAATTTTTCTATATTCACTTTCTCCACACCATTCATGATTTTATAGACCTCTATCATATTGCCCCTCAATCGCCTCTTTTCCAAACTGAAAAGTCCCAGTCTCTCTAGCCTCTCCCCATATGGGACCCGTTCCAAGCCCCTAATCATCTTAGTCACCCTTTTCTGAACCTTTTCTAATGCCAATATATCTTTTTTGAGGTGAGGAGACCACATCTGCAGGCACTACTCAAGATGTGGGCGTACTATAGTTTTATATAGGGGAAGTATGATATCTTTTGTCTTATTATAAGCTGTGGCCGGAGCACGGAAGGGGGGCAGCGCAGGGCAGGAAATAGGGAGCAGCGTCGACTCAGACCCAGAAGGAGACAGAGCAGGTCGCTGAGAGGCTGTGGTGTCTCTGTTAGCTCAGCCCTGCAGACCCAAGTGGGCCGGGGAGCGGGGAGAGGGGCTGGCTGGAGCACCCAGCTGTGGGGAGCACAAGGCAGCAGATCAGAGGAGGAAGAGAGACCAGAGCTGCCCATCCACTGAGGTCCAAAGGGACGGTGGGGGCAGGTCCGAGCAGAGAACAACGTCAGATCGTCCTTTTCTGACCCATCAAGAGCAGAAGGTGCTGGGCTGTTTCCATCCCTCCAGCGCCCTCATGCTCCTGGCTCTGTGCCTCTTGCTGCCTGGTGAGTAGGTGGGAATCCTGGGCTGGGAGGAAACAGAACCGAGCGCAGCCCCAGCCCAGGCTGTCGGCAAAACCTCTGCAGTGGCAGGGAACTGGGAGCAGCATAAACACTGATTTGGGGGAGTTACTGGGGGCGGGAGAGTTACTATAGTCAGTTCCAGGTTACACCAGCTGAGGATCCGGCCGTATAGAAAAGGGAAGGAACAGGAGGTCCCAGCCCAGCCGAGGTCTGTGTGTGCAGGGAACCTGCTGTGCTCTGGATCTAATGTCCTGCCTGATTTGCTTTTTCAGCACAACAGGAATCAGGACTATTTCCCCCTCTGTTAAAGGCAGTGTTTGTCTCTCAGAAAAGGTCTGTCTCCAGCACTAACCATGTCACCTTTCTGTTCCCAGCGCTGAGTCCCAGCAGCCAGGAGACCTGCTCAGCTCCCGGTGAGTCCATCTGTCTGTCTGTCCCCAGTCTATCCATGGCATTCGCCCCTCCCTCTCTGTGTGTCCAGCTGCCGCCCCCTGCGAAGCTCCCTGCTCAGAGCGGAGCCAGCAGCAATGGCATGGGAAGACGGACGGGGCTGTGTGGCATCTCAGCAGCTTCACCAGATGTCCCAGTCGGCCCCTCCCTGTCCTGCTGCCTCTCAGCTCTGCTCTGACCTGGATCCAATGTGACTCCGGATGGAGAGTTACATCCTCAGCCCGTCCCACTCCTGGGGCACTGGCCCTTATTCTAGGACACTGCGCAGTGCGTGGCAAAGGGAGCCCAGCCTGGCCGAGCCTCCAGGATCTTCTGCAACCCAAAGGATCTCAGGGGATAAAGCTCCTGATCGCCTGCGAGAGCTGATCTCCCCATCTGCCCAGCTGGGCCGGGGTCAGAGCCTCCATCCCAGATGTGGCGCTGACCCACCCACCGTTTACCTGCTGCTTCATCAGCAACTCTGGGCACCCCACTGACACCTCTGACTCATTCTTCCCAGGCACTTTCCAGGCCCCAGCCTTCTACCTGAGCCCCACGTCGGCCCAGCCAGGGGGCTCCGTGCAGTTCTGGTGCTCCACATCCCAGCACGTACCCACTCGCATTGTCTTCTGCAAGGGAGGGGAGGAAATTTCATCCCAGAAGGGTTTGGAGAAAAAGCTCGTCTACAGCTATGACCATGTCGTGTCCGAGGGCAGCTCCGGGAATTACACCTGTCGGTACGAGATCAAGGACAGTGACAGCTGGGTGAGCAGATCCTATCTCAGTGCTGCCCGGCACCTCAGCATCACTGGTAAGTCGTGCACATGTTGTACATAAATGTATAGGTGTCTGTATTTATGTACCAGTTCAGCCCTGCCCAGCCACTTCACACCACACGAAATGGAGGAGGGAGGTGAAGGGCAGCGATTAAATATCAAATGCAATTGCTGAAATTCAGCAAAATCCAAATGAAAAATTTCCTCCCAAACAGCTTTGTTCAAATGAGAGCCAGAGAGCCCTCCCCATCTCAGCTCGCACACCTCCTCTGGATGGGCAGAGAGCATCACAGAAAGGTCTAACAGAAAGAGACTTCGAGGCACCCCCAAGTTCAGCACTTTGCTTTGAGGCAGGACCATGTAAACCTAGACCAGCACCGCAGGGGCTTGTCCCATCGGTTTTCCAACACCTCCAGTGACAGGCGTTCTACAACCTCACTCGGAAGCCTGTTCCAGAGCTTCGCTAGCCCTAGGGAATCACAGAATCGTGGGCTGAGTCCTCTGTGCTCATGGCAGGACTCAATATTATCTAGACCGTTCCTGACAGGAGTTTGTCTAACCTGCTCTTAATCTCCAGGGATGGAGTTTCCACACCCGAGTTAGGGAACTTTTCCTGTGTCTCACCTAATCCTCCCCTGTGGCAGATTAAGCCCATTACTGCTCGTCCTACCTTCAGAGGGGCTGAGAACAATTGATTCCCGCTTTGTTTATAAGAACCCTGGGTGTATTTGGAGACTGTTATCAAGTGCCCCCTCCGGCTGCTCTTCCCAAGACGAACCCCGCCCAGGGTTTGCAACTTTCCTCCTCCTAGGTCAGCTTTGCTGAACCCTTGGATCATTTCTGTTGTTCTCCTCTGGACTCTGCCCGCTTTGGCCACCACTTTGCTCAAGTGTCACGCCCAGAACTGGTCCCTGTTCTCCAGCTGAGGCCTCATCGGTGCTGAGTCAAGCAGAACAGCGACTTCCCAGGTCTTACGCATAGTCGCATTGCTGACTTGCATTCAGTGCGTGATCCACGCCAAGCCCTGGCCCATAGCAGCAGCACAGCCCCCAGCCAGTTATTGCCTGTGGTTAGTTATGCTGGGACAGTGTTGCAGCCTGAGGTGTCATCATGGTCTGCTCTGATCTCTTGTGTATTTCTTGCCAAGGTGATGGCTCCAGCAGCGGCAATTCTGAGGATTTATCTCTAAAAGGTAAATGCTTCCAAAGTGTTTCTTTATTCTGGGGACTCTATTGAGGGAAAAGCAGGTCCTGGTCTGGGCAGCCCCCAGTCTGTGTGTGATCACCGTGGCAGCGGGTGTAAAGGAAACACACCACCGTACGACAGGGTGACTGGCACATCCATAGCAGCACATCATCCCTGCAGCTCTCCCAGGCTCCCCCAGCTGTGCTGAACCAGGCAACTTGTTTGCAGGCTGGGAAAATGGCTCTTTCAAAGGGTGAAGCCCAACCCCTTCTGGTGGGGAAGTTTTCTCTGAAGCTCCCTGAGCCCCTCCGCCAACTTCCCAGGTCTTACACATAGTCGCATTGCTGACTTGCATTCAGTGCGTGATCCACGCCAAGCCCTGGCCCATAGCAGCATCGCAGCCCCCAGCCAGTTATTGCCTGTGGTTAGTTGTGATGGAGCAGTGTAGAGGCCTGGAGTGGGCCATGGTCTGCTCTGATTTCTTCTGTTTTTATTGCCTAGGTGATGGCTCCAGCAGCGGCAGTGATGGAGGTTCCCCCCAACAAGGTAAATGCTTCTGAAGCATTTCTCTACGCTGGGGACACTATATAGGGGAGGGAGGGTCCTGGGCTGGCCAATTTTCACCCACCCCAGCTCAGACAACCCAACCAGAGAGAGGTGCAAGAGGGGGACATGGTAGAAATGTCAGGGTTTAAGGGACCTCAAGATGCCATCAGGTAAACGTGGACCTTCCCTGATACGAATTTGTTTCATCTGTTTTCCTAAACCTCCAACGACAGGAATTGTACAACCTCTATTCCAGAGCGTCACTAGCCCAAAAGAATCCTGGATTTGTTGGTCCAATCCACTGTGCTCAAGGCAGGACTCAATATTATCTCGACTGCTGCTGACAGGGGTTTGTCTAATCTGATCTTGAAAATTGCTAAAGAGGATTCCACATACAGGAGTTAGAAAACTTTTCGTACTATCCCACCTAATCCTCTCTTGCCCACGATTAAGCTTCTCCATCCTTCAGAGGGACTGAGAACACTTGAACAATGATCTCCATCCTGTCTGTAACATCCCTGGGCCTATTTGGAGACTGTTACCAGGCCGCCTGTCAGGCTTCTTTTCTCAACACAACATGCCCAGTGTATTTAAACCTTTCCTCCTAGGTTCAGGTTTTCTAAACCTTTGACCATATTTGTTGTTCTCCTGTGGACTTTCTCCAATTTATCCATCACTTTATCATACCCAGGCCTGGCCCCTGTTCTCCAGCTGAGGCCTCACCAGTGCTGAGCAGAGGAGAAGAGTGACCTCCCATGTCTCACACACAAGCATGTTGCTGACTCAGATTCTGTGTGTGACCCACTCTAAGTCCTGGTCCCTTTCAGCAGCGCGGCCCCCAGCTGGTTATTGTCTGTGGTTAGTTGTGCTGGGGCAGCGTAGGGGTCTGGAGTGTGACCATGATCTGCTCTGATCTCTTGTGTATACATTGCCTCGGTGATGACTCCAGCAGAGGCTGTGGCAGGGATCCATCCCCACCAGGTAAATGCTTCTGAAGTGTTTCTTTATTCTGGGGACTCTTTTGAGGGGAAAGCAGGTCCTGGTCTGGGCAGCCCCCACTCGGAGTGTGATCGCTGTGGCAATGGGTGTAAAGGAAACACACCACCATACAACAAGGTGACAGGCACATCCATAGCAGCACATTGTCCCTGCAGGTCTCTCACACTTTACCCAGCTGTGCAGAGCCAGGCAACTTATTTGCAGGCTGGGAAAATGGCTCTTCCAAAGGGGGAAGCCCAACCCCTTCTGGTAAGGAAGAGTTTTCTCTGCAGTTCCCTTTCAAAAGAGATATGCAAATGAGGTGCAGATTTGCATGCATGACACCTCATTTGCATGGTCTTATTTCAAAATAGCTTCGTGTGAAAGTGTAGACACTGCTCTTTCAAAAGTAAACCCCATCTTCGAAAGAATCCTTCTTTCCTTGTTTATGGGGAGATGGATTTTTTTGAAGATGGGTTTTACTTTCGAAAGAGCGGTGTCTACACTGGTTTTCATCTTTCGAAAGCTGCTCGTTCAAAATAAGAATATGCAAATGAAGTACAGTTATGTAAATATGTACCTCATTTACAGATATGTAAATTTGTACCTCATTTGCATTTTTGATTTCCATCATTTTCACGCCTCTTTCGAAAGAGGAATGCAAGCATAGACACAGCCTCTGCGTAATGTGCTATTGACACTTTGTGCTCCAGTCCTGGCACAGAGGTGTCGCACACAGTATGTAGGCAATCCCCTCTTTCAGGAATCTCATTCCAGCACCGATGCTCAATTCCCAAGGAGCAACTGTGCCCCAGGAACTGACTTTAGCAGAGTCCAAGCATGGTTGTTTGCCCAGCTTCCCACAAAGCACCTGCATCAGCAAACCAGCACCTTCATGGTCCAGCTGCTCGTCCTTTGTGCATCTCTTGCACAGCAAGGAAAGAATGGAGTCAGACCATGTGTAGTAGCACCATCTAGTGATTCTTGCCACAGCAACATAAGATGTCTGTGACGCCAGAACTTGAGGGAATACGGCGTTTCTGTCCCATGAGAAATCCTGACCTTTCTCTTTTTATTTTCATCCTGAACATGGAGAAAAAGTGAAAATTTCAGATTTTGCATGGAACAGAAATTCAGCCACATTTCACTTCTGAAGAGCCCTGTCAAAAGGGTTTGCTGTTGAAGAAACAGTGTTTTCTGGTGGAAAACTTTTCTACTGGGTATTTTTAGATAAGCTCTACACACTCTTCTGCGCTCATACGTGTCTCAGGAAACCTCAGCACATGTGCTCCGGTCCAACCCTGTCTAGGCCAGCATCTATGTCTGTGCTTCATTTTTAGCACCTGTAGCAGTCTCATGGCTGGAACTAAAATGTTCATTAGAAGTTAGATTGTACCTGGGTGCTGTCCTGCACTTCCTTGCACTTGAACAGTTCCCACAGGGATATTTTCCTGCCTTGAGGTTCTTGCACTTAGAGCTGGGGGAAAATCCAGCCACAAAAAAATGGTGAACAAAAAACTATTTAATTTACAACTCATTATAGACAATTTCAGTGATTTGATGAAAAATGGCCATGCAACTCAATCACAATTTTCATTCGGCCTCCTATTGACGTGAGTGTTTCCTTTTGGCAGGGTTGTGGTTTCGGAATTAAAAGGCTCCGTAACGGTCAGAGACACAAGGAGTTTTACTTTGTTTAGTTGCAAAGCAAATGGACATTTTCCTTCCGTTTCTGGCTTTTGGACATGAAAATAACCCAAAACTGTCAGTTCAAACCAAAACAAAAGGGTGTCTTGCATTGCAAATTTATTTTTGTGGGGAGTCTAAGGCGGCCCTGGCACACGACTTGTGTGGAGGAAAGATTTTGATTTCGGTTAAGCTATGTTTAGATATTTTTTTAAAAATGGGGAAAAGTTGTGGAAAAATTTCAACAAGTTTTACTCACAAAAAAAAAAGACCAATAATGTTCCTGTGTAGCTAATGGTGGGGTGAGGTCCCTGGATATGTTCTTGAGGACATTACCAGGGCTCAGCCAGCTCCAGCCAGGAGATTCTTGCTGGTGGCTGCTTGCAGAGGCCGTTCACAGCGAGGTTCTTTCCTAGGGTCGGATCTAACGCTTCTATTGGGAATTACAATCCCTGCCATCCTGGTTCTGGCTGTGGTGCTTTATCTGCTGGGAAAGCAAGGTGGGTATCAGACTGAGGCCAAGCCATGTGAGCAAATGTACAGACAGATGTGGCAGAGACAACCCCTTAGTTCCCCTGTCCCCACTGTGTCTGGGATGAGTGGAGAGAGATGACTAAAGTCCCAGTGAAATCAATCATTTGTCTGTGGGAGGCTGGCTGGAGGCAAAGAGTAAAGAGGGGATGAAATGGTTTGTCATTGTGATTAGTTATTTGTATTGTAATAGCACCCTGGAGCACCAGTCAGGGATCAAAGCCCCATGGTGCTAGGTGCTGTACATTATATAGGGGACTACGGTACAGGTATTGAGCTGTAGTCCCAATTAGGTATGAGGTCCCCGGTATGTCTGTGCTGCACAGACCAATAATGAAGGGAACTGTCCCTGCCCCACAGAGAGTCACAATCTAGGGCTCAGCCTGGGACATACGTACAGGTAGAATATCAGCTCAGGTCACTAAGGTGGCAGGTCAGGAAAGCAGTACCCCGGCCAGAAAGTATCAGAGGGGGAGCTGTGTTAGTCTGTAGCTTCGAGAGCAACAAGAAGTCTTGTGGCACATTATAGACTAACAGCTATTTTGGAGCATCAGCTTTCGTGGGCAAAGACCTGCAGCAACAGATGCCCACTAAAGCTGATGCTCCAAAATATCTGTTAGTCTATAAGGTGCCACAGGACTTCTTGTTCTGCTCAGAAAGGGCTCTTATGCCTGTGCCTGTGTGTAAGATCCTTCCTGAATCAGGGCCCAACAACCTGGAAACCAGCGCTCTGAGCACAGCTCTGCCCTGCCAGCCTTTCCTCCCGCAGCATCCTCAGCCCCAGGCTTTCAACACCTCGAGTCACTCTAACCATTTCGAGATTGGCTTAAAACTCATGGGATTCCCAATTCACCGGTGTGGGCATCTTTGTGTTTGCCTGGGGGACGTGATCTCTGGGGCTTTGGGGTCTCCACGTCATGCATCTCTCCCCAAGCACGAGGGTTATAAACTTACTTCTTTTTTTAAATGACAGCCGAGATTCTCACTGGCCCACCTGCTCTCAGACCTGGAGCTTTGTGAAGAACACAAAAAGCCACAGGACTGACTCTAAAGTCGCCCAACGTGGCCACGCTGCTCCCAGGGGCCGTCAATGGGGCTGGTGGAAGAGATCGCTGGGCTGGGCCATGGGGAGGGTGCACTGTGTCAATGTGGTGATGAACTGGGGCCATGTCACTCAGTTTCTCCCTCCCGCTCTCTGCCCGTGAGGAACTGTGGCCACGTCGCTGATCGCGCTGTCTCTCTGCTTGCAGTGGCATCTCTCCGAAGGGATCAAAGGTAGGAGGAGACTGTTCTCTCTCCCAGCTCATTCCCTTTCTACGTCTTATCATTCTCCCTCCAGGGAGGGCTGATGGCCTCTCCGGAATCTGAGCAGAGCTCTGCTGTCCTGCTGAGGGGGCCTTCCATCTGTTTGTCCTGGCTGAGCTTTTGAGAAGGCCACAGCAGAGAGGCCATCTGTGCCCACTGAGGAAAGCGAGGTGGAAGGGGCAGAGTGAAATCACTCGACTCTGGCCATTGAAATCTGGGGGGCACATGACTCCCACACCCCACACATCACCTATGCAGGGCAAGAGGAACTTCCTGCTTGGGTGGGATCTGGGGGTTGCGAGAAGAGGCTTTAAGAAAGGGATTTGTTCGTGGAAAAAAAAATCCCATTGAAATATGTCACCCAGACTCTGTCACCAACGTGAGGGAGAGAGAAGACGTGGTATTACTGACACCCCCATCCCTCTTTCTCCCCACAGGGAACAAGTCCAGCAGGACACCAGCCACACTCCTGAAGATCATGTTCAATGTAAGCACTTTTGTAGGCCATTGGGGTTACTGGAGTCATCTGTATATGATGTAGAAATGCATTGGCTGGGGGGTGAGTGTGTTAATGGGTGGGAGGAGGTGGCCCGATCCCAGATCAGACTGTCTGGCCAAGAGTTAGGACAACAAACTGCCAGTGACCAAAGTGAAGGAGGAGAAGGAGTTCTCAGAGCCCCAAGGTTCATGCATCTGAGTCTCTGAGGTTCCTTTGTCCCAACCTTTGCAAACCCGGTCTGGCATTGCCCTGGCTTAGCGGACTGAGCCAAAGCATTATCTCTTCCTTTCCTTCATGGAAAAGATGCATCCTGGGAAAGGTCTGGTTGGAATGTGTCCCACCCTCTTCATTGGGAGCCAGGGAGTGCCTCATGGCAGCTGTAGCCCGGGTTCCTCTTGCTTCTGGTCTCCTCGTTGAGCTCTCTGTGTCTCCCCTGGTGCACCATATTTTCTTCTGTTGGTGATGGGAAGTAGTACACCAGGGGAGTCCCTGATTACAGTGCATCGTGGTAGATGACATGGCGCCAGTCAGCCAAGGCTGCAGGAGAGAATATGAGCACGAGGCAACTGAACTACCAGTCCCCATTGCTGGTGTTCTGAATCAGAACATTCCTGGTTTGGGCCCAAATATTTCAGGTTTGGGGCATTTATTTTTTGAGCAAAATCTTGACATTTTCGGTTAAAACCTGAATCTGGCTATGACAGAAGAGCTCCATCAAAAACCCAGACAGATGGTTTCCACCGAACGTCTTCAACAGATGTACGAAATCCTTCTGCTTCGGTCTCACCTAGCGACCCTGCTCAGGGTCAACAAGGAGTCCTGGGGCACCTTATAAACTAACAGATATTTTGGAGCATAAGCTTTTGTGGGCAAAGTCTCGCTTCGTCTGACGCAGCAGCTCATGCTCCAAAATGTCTGTTAGCCTCTAAGGTGCCCCAGGACTTCTTGTTGTTCTCGAAGATACAGACTAACACGGCCACCTCTCTGATACTTGCTCAGGATCAGGCTCTGTGGTGCTCCCTGCTGCCCACAATGGGGCTCTGCTCTGGCTGGGGAGGTGATAGGAGCTGTGGGGTTAACATTCATGCCCATCAAGTGACCGTGTGTAACTGTCCTTCTCTCCCAGATGCCTCGGTGAATTTCCCAGGAAGTGCCAGGGTGAGTCACAGCTTTTATGAAGGACACAGTACAGCTGCAGCAAATCGCAATGGGTTTACCTGATCCAGCTCTTCAGGGACCCATGGCCTTGGGAACATTCAGGGTTCCCAGGCTTCATGTTGTGTCTCTTACCCTGTTCTCCCAGCTGCTGCCCCGGATCTCCACCCAGGAGCGGGCACTCAAACTACATAGGCACTCTTTGACTCAAGCAGTTAGCCAGTATTCTGGATCTTGTTCATAGTTAGACTGCAAGGAGAACATGATGACAGAGTCAGGTATGTTTATTGAAGCAGCCCTACTTATTGACGTAACATCTACAAAGTCTCATTGGCCTGAACACAACAGGAACCAGACAAGAGAGGCACTTTCTTTGACCCCAAAGTGCAAGCCCCTTTCCAGCCAGAAATCTGCCCAAAAGCTCTCTCTGGCTATATCTACACAGCAGTATTATTCCGGAATAAGCTATTCCAGAAGAGCTTGTTTCAAAGTAATGCTGTGACACACAAAATGCATTTCGAAACAACTTCTACACAGGCTACGTCTACGCTAGCATTCCGCTTTCGAAAGAGGCATGCAAATGAGGGTAATTGAAAATGCAAATGAGGTTCACATTTGCATATCTGGCACCTTATTTGCATACTCTTTTCTTGAAATAGCTTCTTTTGGAAGAAGAAAAGCAGTGTAGACGCAGCTCTTGCAAAAGTAAAACCCCTTTTTTTGAAGGAACCATTATTCCTAACAAAAAAGAAAACTGCTAATGTAGACGTAGCAACACAATACAGCCTCCTTCGAGACAGAGCCAGTGGATGCACTATGGCTTCTTTCGAAATAGATTCTATTCCCTGTCTTAACCACACCTATTTCAAAATATCTATACCCCCTCGTCACAGGGAGAAGCCAGCACTACCTCAAGGGCTGGCTCACAGCTGTCCCAACTGGGGGGCATAAAAGGGCCAGACCAAGTCTGGGAAAGGAGGGAATCTGAGCTGACTGCATGAGAGGGGTTGATGTAGAAAGTATATTTCCCAGACGAGATGCCCATTCGAACTGCTCCTGCTGTACATACACCAGTGCTGTCAGAGGGGCATTTTCTGGCTTCATTTCTCTGACTCCAACCTGGCTGAACAAAGAAGTAACAGTTTAGTGGGAATTTGTTTCCCTTAAAGCATCCACGGCCCCTGAGAGAGGAGACCCCGACGTACGCGACCATCGCTACGCAGCGAAGCAAATATTATTAGTGCTCCAGTTGCTGAAATGCAGCCCTCAGCCCCCGGAAGCCACATCACAGAGCCTGCAATGGCGGAGGCAACTGGAGGGGCCATGCAGCTGGAAGAGGGGGACCTTCTCTGGGACCACAGAAGGACAATGCACAGAGCCCAAAGGGCCATATGACACTGGGATATCTGGGGAGGAAAATACATTTTTACTGAATAAAATTGGGGAAATACCCCAGCTCTGCATCCCAACCCTCTGACTCTCTGTAGCAATGGCTCATCCCCAAGTCCTCTTAGTTCTGTTTAGAGCAGAGATGGCCACCATTTACCTCCTGCCCTACTGACTGCACTGGGTACCACCAACAGCTCTGACCCATTCCTCTTCTCAGGCGCTCTCCCTGCCCCCACCCTCTACCTGAGCCCGACGTCTGTCCAGCCAGGGGACTTCGTGCAGCTCAAGTGCTCCATGTTCTCCTGGGCCCAGGCCGCTCACATCATCTTCTACAAGGGAGGGGAGATTTTGTCCCAGGCAGGTTTGGAGGAGAAGGTCACCTACGACTATGACCACACGGTGTTCGGCAACAGCTCTGGGAACTACTCCTGCGGGTACGAGATCAAGGACAGCGACAACCAAATAATCAGATCCCAGCTCAGCCCTGCCCTGTCCCTCAGCATCCCTGGTAAGGCCGGTGTGTGTGTCTGGCATTGTCCCAGCTCAGCCCTGCCCAGCAATTCAACACGACAGTTAAGGGGGTGCAGGAACAGCAAGTCAATCACAAACCCCTGAAAAGCCAAATACTGAGGCTACGTCTACACTGGGGGGGAAACTTCGACATGGCCGTGCTACTGGCCCAATCGGAGAATACTAATGAAGCACTGAAATGAATATTCAGCGCCTCATTAGCATGCTGCCGGCCGCAGCACTTGGAAAGCTGATAGGAATACGGGGATTTCGACGTTGGCAGTGTCCTTTCGAAAAGGACCCCGTGTAGACGAGCCATGTGCAAGCGAAACGCGACATTTTCGAAGTGCCGCACCCAGCAGCCTGCTAATGAGGCACTGAATATTCATTTCAGTGCCTCGTTAGTATTCTCCAGTTTGGCTATTAGCATGGCCGTGTCGATGTATCCCCCTAGTGTAGATGTACTTCAGTTCTCAGAATCGGACATGAACTTTCTAGCCAGACGTCTTTGTTCAGACTCAGTCCCAGGGAATGCTCCACCAGCACCTTCTTTCCACCCAGCCCAGCTCAGACTGCCCAGCCCAGGCAGGTGGGGGATGGGGACACTGCAGAAATGACAGGCTGGAAGAGACCTAACGACATTGGTCAGTGCAACACCCTTCCTCAGGCTGGTCCAAGTAAACCTAAACTGCCCCGACAGAACAGAAAAGCAGTCCAGTAGCACTTTAAAGACTAACAAAATAATTTATTAGGTGATGAGCTTTCGTGGGACACACCCGGGCTTTGTCCAACTTGCTCTTGGCGACTTCTGAAGACAGGGATTCCTCAGCCTCCTCCTTGGCAGCTGTTCCAGTGCTTAACAACCCTTCTGGTTAGGAAGGTTTTCCCCACAAGGAATCTAGCTTTTCTGTGCTGCAGATTAAGCTCATTGCTTCCTCTCCCGCCTTCAATGGATGGGAAGAACCATCGATCCCCATCCACTCTGTGGGCCTGGAGTGGGGCATGGTCTGGCTGTGGTGCTTTATGCTTTTATTTCCTAAGTAGTGACTCCATCAGTGGCAGTATCAGAGGTTCCCCCCCTTCCCCCAGGTAAATAAGTCAGGCATGTTTCTTTATTCACGGGGCTCCACTTGGGGAAGGGCGAGTCCTGCCCTGAGTGTGATCGCTGGGGTGATAGAAATACACAGCAGGGTGATAGGCTCATCCAATGCAGAGCATCTTTGCAGGGCAGGAAACTGGCTCTTTCAAAGGGGGAATCCCAGCCCCTTCCAATGGGCAGTTTCCTCTGCAGCCCCCTGACTAATCCAGCAGTCGGTGAATTATCTCCTCCCTCTGCGCGCGCGCGCACACACACACACACACGGCTATCTCTCTGTCACTGCACTCACTCTGTGTGCGTTGTTGGGCCAGCAGGAGGCACCCTCACACCTGGGCTCATAGGTTCGGTCTCTGCTGTAATTAGCTATTTACGCTCTGTGCTCCAGGTCTGGCCTAGCGGTGTCACACACAGCGTGTGGGCAAACCCCTCTCGCAGGAATCTCAGCCCAGCACCGGTGCCTGGGTCATAGAATCATAGAATCCCAGGGCTGGAAGGGACCTCAGGAGGTCTTCGAGTCCAGCCCCCTGCCCAAAGCAGAACCAACCCCAACTAAATCATCCCAGCCAGGACTCTGTCCCACAGGGGAACAGTGCCCCAGGAACTGACTGTCATGGGGTTCGGGGTCCCCAAGCACTGCACCCCAAAGGCAGCCAGAAGTGACCTTCACTCAGCAGGTAGAACAGGAATTTTATTAGCCAACAGAGACACAGCACAGTGCAGGGGTGTCAGTACAGCCGGCAGAGACAGATTCCAACCCATCCTGGGGAGAGGAGCCCGAGGGGTGCCCCCATCTAGAGACCAGACGCCTTCTTTTTCCCCTCTCCCCTCAGCACAGGCTAACTGCCTCCTAACTCTCCTCCCGCCCCCACCTTCTAATGGCCACCAGGGAATCAAACCAGCTGGGCTCCTCCGCCCTCTGTTCCGGGACAGGTGTGTTACCTGCCATCTCAGGTGACAGACAGCAGGGGTCAGCCCCAGCCTGGGTGAGCCGCTCAGCCTGCTGCCCACACACGTCCACCACCCACTCCATCCCTCTGACCTCAGCAGAGCCAAAATCTGGCTTTTTGTTCGGCTCCCTGCAAAGCTTCCACACCGGCACCCCAGCCCCTCCCCAGTGTCTGCAAAGGCTGCGTGCACCTCGGCCTTGGCAAGGAAAAGGTGCATCAGACGCCGCCTTGTGACTCCCCTCAAAGCGAGACTGCTGGTGCCTCAGAGAGGCGGCCCTGTGAGTCTGTGTCTCACCAACCAAACCAGCAGTGCTGTAGGACCCCAAAGACCAACTAAATAACGTATTAGGGGATGAGCTTTAATGGGACAGACCCACTTCTTCAGAGCAGGACACCAAGGCTCTGTAATTCCAGAATAAGGGTGTCCTCACAATGAGTTATCCCGAGATAACAGCAGTGATTAATTGTGATGTTGGTCACGTTCCTCGTGCAGACAAACCCTTAGGGAGAGAGGCCCCCGGCCGAAAGAGCGCACAGTGGAAGAGAGAACTTTCCAAAGCACGTGAGGGGCTTAGGAGCACAGGCAGGGGGCAATGAGCAGAGTCACACCCTTGTGCTCCTCAGTCCGTTAAGAGCTTTGGGAATTCTCCCTTGAGCCAAGGCAGAACGACTGGCCCCATTTCACAGATGGGAGCTGGGGCCCAGGGGGAGGGGTGACAGGCCCAAGGACTCAAGCAGAGCTGGGAGTTGAACCCCAGTCTCCTCGAAGTGGGGCCTTAACCCGGAGCTTTCTCCTGCTCTACACTTACAGCCCCTCAGGAGATGGGATGATTTGTACAGAAGGAAGGAGCTGGGCTGGTCGGTCTGTCTGGGGCAGGGCTAATCTGTGACAGAGCTCGGTGGGGCCCTGGCCTGGCTGGGAGCGAGCAGAGGGCTGCAGGCTGCAGGGCAGGGGGTTGCCCAGGCCAGGTGCCTGGTGTTTGTCCAGAAGCTCCAGCCAGAAAGGGGACCAAGCAGTGTCCGGTCAGCTGCACAGGCTGCACCCTGGAAGTCCAGATACAGAGAGAGGGGGAGATGCCACGTCCGCAACATACAACAGTCCCTGCTTAGCCGGGCCTGCTTCTGACCCACAGGCCAGCTCTGCATCAGGCTGCAGCAGCTCCTGTCCCTACCCCGGAGCAGAGGGAGCCCAGCAGGGATGGGGCAGGAGACAATCCAGAGACAAAGGCAGGTGGAGAACCAGGGAGTGATGGAGGCAGAGGGGAAGCAGGAGAGGAGACAGTCAGGGCCAGGGTCTGGGAAGAAGTGGAGAAGGGGCAGGGGTGGGAGGGGCTGGTTTCCAGCCGGTAGAAACTTGGCAGCACTGGGCAGTAAGTGACCGTGTCCCTCATGGGGGAAGGACCTATTGTACTGCACTGACTCCCCAGCACCTGCTCAGAGCTCAGCACTGGTTTCGCCCCCAGCCCCTCCTCACCCTGCATCCTGCTCACAGCTGGGCTCTGGGGATCCCCCCACGAGACTCCTCCAGCCCTGCAGGCCGGGAGAGGCCCCGTTTCTCCAGCAGGAAGGTGACGACGGGCGCAGATGCCAGGAGCAGCAGGACCAGGGCACAGCGGGCGGCCCAGACGGCTGGGGACATGGCCGGCCCTGCAACATGGAAAGGCACATGGTGATGTCTGCCAAGCACAGGGCCAGCACTCGCCTCACAGCAGCTGCTGCGTAACAAGGACCATCTGTGGGTCCCGGCGGCCTTGGTCCGAGGGGGGCTCCCACTGCAGGGGGCACGTTCCCCTGTCGGGAGGCCGGAGGGACGGAGGCTGTTTGAGAAGCGGCTCCCTTTGCCCAGCACAGGGTCCCTCTCGCTCCAGTTTGCTCAGGCTGCACCGGGCCTCTGTACAGGCCTCACAGGAGCCAGCGACAGACCCAGCAGCCCGGGCCCTATGGCCCCTCTGCAGTGCCCATGGTCTCTCCTGCGCTGTCAGGTCGGACAAGCAGTACGGTTGGTTGTGGCTGGATGGCAGGAAACGCTTGTGAACAATAAGGGGGCCAAAGCTCTGGAACTGGCGTCCTGGGCTGGCTGCAGAACCCCTGTTGCGGGAGGTTTTTACACACACGTTGGGCAAAGCCCCGTCAGGGATGGTCCAGGTGAGTGGTGAAAATCCTGGGGGTCTGTGAGCCCTTTCAGTGGGGTCCCGGAGCCCCTTGCTTAGAACCCAGAGCCTGAGCCCCAGCATCCTCCACCCCCACAGGCTGAAATCCTGAGCCCCAGCGCCGCACATCACGGGGCTCACAGCCTGAGCACCAGTCTCCCCCCATCCCCTCCGTGGGGCAGTGCCAGGGAGAGCTCCACCCCCCCCCCACCCCCCGCCTCCCGCCCCGCCCCCAGCTAGGTCTGAGCTGGGAGAGCACAGTCAGGCAGTGCAGTCGGCTCCAGCAGCCTCTGTCTGCAGCTGGTGCCTGGGTGTGCGGCTGCTCCTCAGCTCACACAGCCGGTAAGAGATGCCCAGGCAGGGGGCCAGCTCTGTGGTCAGCAGAGCCAATGGGGGAAAGGGACCACGGGGAGCCCACCTGGCTCGCAACCCACAGCTCCCCCCGCCTCACCCAGAGCTCACCCCACCTGCACCCAGAGCTACCCCCCGCCTGCACCCAGAGCTCACCCCACCTGCACCCAGAGCTACCCCCCGCCTGCACCCAGAGCTACCCCCCGCCTGCACCCAGAGCTCACCCCACCTGCACCCAGAGCTACCCCCTGCCTGCACCCAGAGCTCACCCCACCTGCACCCAGAGCTCCCCCCCGCCTGCACCCAGAGCTCACCCCACCTGCACCCAGAGCTACCCCCCACCTGCACCCAGAGCTCACCCCGCCTGCACCCAGAGCTACCCCCCACCTGCACCCAGAGCTACCCCCCGCCTGCACCCAGAGCTCACCCCACCTGCACCCAGAGCTACCCCCCGCCTGCACCCAGAGCTACCCCCTCCCTGTACCCAGAGCTCCCCCCCGCCTGCACCCAGAGCTGCCCCTGCCTGTACCCAGAGCTCACCCCGCCTGCACCCAGAGCTCCCCCCGCCTGTACCCAGAGCTCCCCCCTGCCTGCACCCAGAGTTACCCCCTGCCTGCACCCAGAGCTGTCCCTGCCTGCACCCAGAGCTCCCCCCGGCCTGCACCCAGAGCTCCCCCCCTGCCTGTACCCAGAGCTCACCCCGCCTGCACCCTGCGCTCCCCCCTGCCTGTACCCAGAGCTCCCCCCTGCCTGCACCCCCAGCTCACCCCTGCCTCCACCCTGAGCTACCCCCTGCCTGCACCCAGAGCTACCCCTCTGCTTGCACCCCAAGATACCTCTGCCTGCACCCCAGCTCCCCCCTGCCTCCACCCCGAGCTCCCCCTACCTGTACCCAGAGCTCCCCCCGCCTGCAGCTAGAGCTCCCCCATCCCTGCACCCAGAGCTCCCCCCTGCCTGCACCCAGAGCTACATCCTGCCTGCACCCCCAGCTCCCCCCTGCCTGCACCCAGAGCTCCCCCCTGCCTGCAGCTAGAGCTCCCCCATCCCTACACCCAGAGCTACCTCCTGCCTGCACCCCCAGATCCCCCCTGCCTCCACCCCGAGCTCCTCCTACCTGCACCCAGAGCTCCCCCCTGCCTCCACCCCGAGCTACCCCCGCCTACACCCAGAGCTACCCCTCTGCTTGCACCCCAAGATACCTCTGCCTGCACCCCAGCTCCCCCCTGCCTCCACCCCGAGCTCCCCCTACCTGTACCCAGAGCTCCCCCCCGCCTGCAGCTAGAGCTCCCCCATCCCTGCACCCAGAGCTCCCCCCCACCTGCACCCAGAGCTACATCCTGCCTGCACCCCCAGCTCCCCCCTGCCTGCACCCAGAGTTACCCCCTGCCTGCACCCAGAGCTCCCCCCGCCTGCACCCAGAGCTCCCCCCCTGCCTGTACCCAGAGCTCACCCCCCGCCTGCACCCAGAGCTCCCCCCGCCTGCACCCAGAGCTGCCCCTGCCTGTACCCAGAGCTCACCCCGCCTGCACCCAGAGCTCACCCCGCCTGCACCCCAAGCTACCCCCTCCCTGTACCCAGAGCTCCCCCCTGCCTGCAGCTAGAGCTCCCCCATCCCTGCACCCAGAGCTCCCCTCTCCCTACACCCAGAGCTACCTCCTGCCTGCACCCCCAGATCCCCCCTGCCTCCACCCCGAGCTCCTCCTACCTGCACCCAGAGCTCCCCCCTGCCTCCACCCCGAGCTACCCCCGCCTGCACCCAGAGCTACCCCTCTGCTTGCACCCCAAGATACCTCTGCCTGCACCCCAGCTCCCCCCTGCCTCCACCCCGAGCTCCCCCTACCTGTACCCAGAGCTCCCCCCGCCTGCAGCTAGAGCTCCCCCATCCCTGCACCCAGAGCTCCCCCCTGCCTGCACCCAGAGCTACATCCTGCCTGCACCCCCAGCTCCCCCCTGCCTGCACCCAGAGCTCCCCCCTGCCTGCAGCTAGAGCTCCCCCATCCCTGCACCCAGAGCTCCCCTCTCCCTACACCCAGAGCTACCTCCTGCCTGCACCCCCAGATCCCCCCTGCCTCCACCCCGAGCTCCTCCTACCTGCACCCAGAGCTCCCCCCTGCCTTCACCCCGAGCTACCCCCGCCTGCACCCAGAGCTACCCCCCTGCTTGCACCCCAAGATACCCCTTCCCTGCACCCACAGCTCACCTTGCCTGCACCCAGAGCTCCCCCCTTCCTGCACCCTCAGCTCCCCCCTGCCTGCAACAAGAGCTCCCCCATCTGCAGCCAGAGCTACCAGCTGCCTGCACCCCAAGATACCTCCTGCCACCACCCCAAACTACCCCCTGCCTGCACCCCTAGCTAACCCCTCCCTGCACCCAGATCTACCCCCTGCCAGCACCCCGAGCTCCCCCCGCCTGCCCCTAGAGCTAACCCCTCAACCTAGAGCTACCCCCTCCCTGCACCCAGAGCTACCCCCTGCCTGCACCCCAGGCCCCCTGCCCACACCCTGATCCACCACATGCTTGCACCCAAGCTTCCCCTGCCTGCACCTCAAGATACGCCCTGCCTGCACCCTGAGATACCCTCTGCCTGTACCCCAAGCTACCCCACCTGCATCCCAAGCTGCCCCCTGCCTGAACCTTGAGCCACCCCCCCTCTGCACCTCAATGCCAGGACTGGAGTTAAGCATTCCCAGGGGTTCCTGACGGCCGGACATTTCTGTGACTGTCCAATTACCACCAGTTGTCCATGCTGCCAAGCACCGGTGGCGCCGCTGTTCTCCGAGCTCCAAGGGCTGCTGTGTTCATGGCAGTGCAGGAGGGGCCCTCAGCCGACCTCCATATTCCTTGTGAAATGAGCACAGGCGTCGTTCCGTGGCCCAGGTCCTCAGCCAGCTTAAGAGTCCACAAACTGGAGTCCTCTGCCCCACAAGGGCTACAGACCCACTATCCCAGGTGGGCTGGCGACAAGGTACCAGTTCCA
The DNA here is from genome assembly GCF_033958435.1 of Carettochelys insculpta. NCBI lineage: Eukaryota > Metazoa > Chordata > Testudines > Carettochelyidae > Carettochelys > Carettochelys insculpta. The sequence goes on along the minus strand of NC_134158.1, from coordinate 16,013,683 downwards.
TCAGCACCCGCCAGTGCTGAGTCCACGCTGGGACAAAGGCGCCTCCCCTATGACTTCCCCTGTTTACACGGATCTAAAGAAGTCACGTCTTCCATCCCATGCACAGCAACGAACAACCCAGGGCAGCAGGACGCAGCCTCACCAAGGGGTCTGGCTCCAGGGAGGTCCCAGAGCTGCAGCACTTGGGAGGCCCCCAGAAGGCAGGTGGGGTGGACCTGCCGGATGGGGTGGTTAAGTTTGCTCCCAGCGCAGGTCTCCCTGTCCCAGCTGCCACATGACTCTCCCCTTCCCCCTACAGCAGCTGTCCCAGATTACACCCTCGCCAATGTCACCCGCCTGGTACTAAGCGCCCTGGTCCTGCTCATCCTGGCACTGATCCTGGCCAAGACTTATTACAGCCGCCCAACGAGGATACGCTAGGTGAGGTGACCCCCATCTTCTGTGCCCCTTGCTCCGCCCAGCACAACACGGGCCCCTCTAACCTGCCCTCCCTCTGTGCCCCCAGGAGCCTGGATCCAGCCCTGAGAAGAAGGGGCGTTCCCTGGGGGACGAGCTCCTGGTTGAAAAAAAAAATCAGTTTTTTATTGCATTCTGTCTGCTGAGAAATCATTTCTCACTTGCTGTGGTTGTGAGCTCCTCGCCTCTTTATTGTTCTGCCACTACAGTCCTTATTGCTTGCCTGTCAGAGTGCTGTCTGGCTCTTTACTTATTAGTCTCTGTTGCAGCATTAATTTTGCTCGGTGTAAATTAATTAAGGTGCTGGGGTAAGATTGGTAAGAGAATTTTGCTAGGGTTGGTTAGTAAAATGTTAGTGAAATAATTGGTTACGGTGCAGCTAAGCAAGACTGAAGTTTCACTCTATAAACTGGGGTTCAAAAGGCAGCTCGTTAGGCAGCAGCTCCAAGACACAGCCCCAAGATCAGAGCTGCTGCACCTCAACGCTCTTCCAGAGACACGGCACAGAAACTGGAATCCCCCCTTGTGGAGCAGATGATGACTAGCCATCCGGAAAAGTTCATCTGTCTCATTGGGAGTGGTGACCATTGCTGTGTGCTCGGCCTATGCATTCTGGTTTTGGTGGTTGTTAATAAATACAGAATAAGGGTATTTCTGTGTCAGGTTCTTCCACTGGCAAAATTCCTGCAAACCCACAAAAAATTACACCCTGAGCCGTAGGAATTGGGTTAGGGTGGTGGTCCTAAAGCAGGGGTGAGGAGAGCTGTGTTTACACTACAAAAATAACTTCAGAGTTGCTTACTTCGAAGTAAGCAGCTTCCAAGCTGAGCGTCTACACACACCCTGCTTCGAAGTTAAACAACAAAGTAGGGCACTACTCCGTTCCTGGGAATGGAGCAAGGACTTCGAAGTTAGGCTCCCTACTTTGAAGTTAACTTCAAAGTAAGGGAAAATGTGTGATGACTCTCTGCTGGCTACTTCGATGTAGTGCCTAACTCCCCCAACCTCTCTAGTGTAATCTAAAGCACCGGAAATTTTGGCTATGTTCATATCAAATAATAACTCTCTCAGCACATGTAAGAAAATGGGTCTGTAGAACGTGAAAACGTTATCAATCGGTACAGAAATGTGGATCCACAGACATAAAAACAGGAACACATTTCAACATTTGTCATGAGCTGGACAAGCCTGAGACCCAGCAGCCGATCATGCTGCGTCCCCCCTTAGGAAAAGTGGGACCCCACATAACAATTTTGCTCAGCTCTAGTACAAAGCACAGGCTGGAGGCACATTTGAGAGGAAAGGCAACAACACCTCATTAAGAAACATCTTGGTGTCAACTCAGTCTGCGCCAATAACAGGGATATACTGACCCAGGATCAGGACAGAGGTTTAAAATGACACCAGAATGGAGAGTGATGGTTTTGATCAAACCACCAGGTGCAAGGTGATGGCTGGTATCTAGGTAACATCAGAGGGCGGCAACCTGTTAGGTCAGGAGTGATGTGTAACTTGTTTGTACCTGTGTATAAAGATGGGTCTTGGCTGGGCTGTCTTTGTGCAGCTAAGGGGCAGTGACAAACCCCATGCGCTGACCGATCTGGTCATTGCAACGAGATACACGTGTGAGTGGTCGGGCAGAGTCTGCTGCATGCTAAAACCGTTCTCCATTGACAACAGAGCTGGCCTGATGTCTTTGATCCTTACCTGTTTTGTGGTCTTTGGGGGCTTTCTTGGAGGCAGCTGTGCTGGTTACCTGTGCAGAGCCTGTGCAACATACCAGGATAGCAAACACACCCAGCTGAACCGTTATCATCATTGAAGGGAGCAGAAAGTATCTCAGGACACGCCCCCCCGTGAGTTTTAGCCCAGATGAAAAAGTGGGTTTTACCCATGAAAGCTCATGACCTAGTAAGACCTAGGAGGTGCCGTTGTGCCTTTTGGCACCATATGTTCAAAACAAAGAAATAGGGGGTACACCATGGTACCATGGCACCAGAAGAACAAGGTAGACAGCTGATTGGTTAAATCTGGTCTCCAAGGACATACACGGTAAGTCCCTTCAACCTATGAGCAGGAGGGTTGTAAAAAGATGGAGATGGGGATGTAACTTGGGAACACACCCAATGGTGGACTCACAAAAGGGGCAAATGCCCCAGGGCCCACAGGCATGAGGGGCCCCAAGGCTCCATCACTCCTCTTTGTTAAAACAATTTGCTTCCATGGAACAAAAGAAATGTGCCGCGTCATTCTTATTTTAAAGTAAATGGATGTGTAATTTTATTCAGCATCATGAGTAATGAGAAGCACAAATAGATTTTAAAGCAGCAGTAATGGTCAGTATATTGGGGGGCCTCTAGTGACTGTATTGTCCTAGGACCTGTTCTTAATCCTCCTCTGAACACACCTCCTGTATAAGGGGAATGTAACCACACAGCAGGAGAGGGTCCCAGAGATGGGTATTGTACGGAACATTTTCCCTGTGGCATATTGTTGTTGGATGAGAGCATTTAACCTGCCTGAAATTGGTTATTTGGGCTCTTGAAGACACCTCATACCGAACCAGAGAGCGGTCAGGCCACCAACTTCGCAATTTATTCACAGCACAGAATATCAAATCAGAAACCGAGATCTCTTTCCTTAGCGCCTGTGCACCAAGCCCCTTCTGCAAATCACTGATATTATATATATTACAGCAGTCGCTGGAGACACCAGCCAGGGTGCCCCTTGCTGGACCAACATTAAAGTCTGGTCTGCACGAGAAATTCTACCCTACTAGCTAAACCACTACAGCAATTCTGGAATAACTCCCTCTGGTCCAGTGTGTAGATGACTTTGTCTGGTTTACACCATTTTCACCATGAGGCAAGTTAACTCTGACCAAGGCTCTGTAATTCCAGAATAAGGGTGTCCTCACAATGAGTTATCCCGAGATAACAGCAGTGATTAATTGTGATGTTGTTCTGTTGGTCACGTTCCTCGTGCAGACAAACCCTTAGGGAGAGAGGCCCCCGGCCGAAAGAGCGCACAGTGGAAGAGAGAACTTTCCAAAGCACGTGAGGGGCTTAGGAGCACAGGCAGGGGGCAATGAGCAGAGTCACACCCTTGTGCTCCTCAGTCCGTTAAGAGCTTTGGGAATTCTCCCTTGAGCCAAGGCAGAACGACTGGCCCCATTTCACAGATGGGAGCTGGGGCCCAGGGGGAGGGGTGACAGGCCCAAGGACTCAAGCAGAGCTGGGAGTTGAACCCCAGTCTCCTCGAAGTGGGGCCTTAACCCGGAGCTTTCTCCTGCTCTACACTTACAGCCCCTCAGGAGATGGGATGATTTGTACAGAAGGAAGGAGCTGGGCTGGTCGGTCTGTCTGGGGCAGGGCTAATCTGTGACAGAGCTCGGTGGGGCCCTGGCCTGGCTGGGAGCGAGCAGAGGGCTGCAGGCTGCAGGGCAGGGGGTTGCCCAGGCCAGGTGCCTGGTGTTTGTCCAGAAGCTCCAGCCAGAAAGGGGACCGAACAGTGTCCGGTCAGCTGCACAGGCTGCACCCTGGAAGTCCAGATACAGAGAGAGGGGGAGATGCCACGTCCGCAACATACAACAGTCCCTGCTTAGCCGGGCCTGCTTCTGACCCACAGGCCAGCTCTGCATCAGGCTGCAGCAGCTCCTGTCCCTACCCCGGAGCAGAGGGAGCCCAGCAGGGATGGGGCAGGAGACAATCCAGAGACAAAGGCAGGTGGAGAACCAGGGAGTGATGGAGGCAGAGGGGAAGCAGGAGAGGAGACAGTCAGGGCCAGGGTCTGGGAAGAAGTGGAGAAGGGGCAGGGGCGGGAGGGGCTGGTTTCCAGCCGGTAGAAACTTGGCAGCACTGGGCAGTAAGTGACCGTGTCCCTCATGCGGGAAGGACCTATTGTACTGCACTGACTCCCCAGCACCTGCTCAGAGCTCAGCACTGGTTTCTCCCCCAGCCCCTCCTCACCCTGCATCCTGCTCACAGCTGGGCTCTGGGGATCCCCCCACGAGACTCCTCCAGCCCTGCAGGCCGGGAGAGGCCCCGTTTCTCCAGCAGGAAGGTGACGACGGGCGCAGATGCCAGGAGCAGCAGGACCAGGGCACAGCGGGCGGCCCAGACGGCTGGGGACATGGCCGGCCCTGCAACATGGAAAGGCACATGGTGATGTCTGCCAAGCACAGGGCCAGCACTCGCCTCACAGCAGCTGCTGCGTAACAAGGACCATCTGTGGGTCCCGGCGGCCTTGGTCCGAGGGGGGCTCCCACTGCAGGGGGCACGTTCCCCTGTCGGGAGGCCGGAGGGACGGAGGCTGTTTGAGAAGCGGCTCCCTTTGCCCAGCACAGGGTCCCTCTCGCTCCAGTTTGCTCAGGCTGCACCGGGCCTCTGTACAGGCCTCACAGGAGCCAGCGACAGACCCAGCAGCCCGGGCCCTATGGCCCCTCTGCAGTGCCCATGGTCTCTCCTGCGCTGTCAGGTCGGACAAGCAGTACGGTTGGTTGCGGCTGGATGGCAGGAAACGCTTGTGAACAATAAGGGGGCCAAAGCTCTGGAACTGGCGTCCTGGGCTGGCTGCAGAACCCCTGTTGCGGGAGGTTTTTACACACACGTTGGGCAAAGCCCCGTCAGGGATGGTCCAGGTGAGTGGTGAAAATCCTGGGGGTCTGTGAGCCCTTTCAGTGGGGTCCCGGAGCCCCTTGCTTAGAACCCAGAGCCTGAGCCCCAGCATCCTCCACCCCCACAGGCTGAAATCCTGAGCCCCAGCGCCGCACATCACGGGGCTCACAGCCTGAGCACCAGTCTCCCCCCATCCCCTCCGTGGGGCAGTGCCAGGGAGAGCTCCACCCCCCCCGCCCCCCGCCTCCCGCCCCGCCCCCAGCTAGGTCTGAGCTGGGAGAGCACAGTCAGGCAGTGCAGTCGGCTCCAGCAGCCTCTGTCTGCAGCTGGTGCCTGGGTGTGCGGCTGCTCCTCAGCTCACACAGCCGGTAAGAGATGCCCAGGCAGGGGGCCAGCTCTGTGGTCAGCAGAGCCAATGGGGGAAAGGGACCACAGGGAGCCCACCTGGCTCGCAACCCACAGCTCCCCCCGCCTGCACCCAGAGCTCACCCCACCTGCACCCAGAGCTACCCCCCGCCTGCACCCAGAGCTCACCCCACCTGCACCCAGAGCTCACCCCGCCTGCACCCAGAGGTCCCCCCACCTGCACCCAGAGCTGCCCCTGCCTGTACCCAGAGCTCACCCCGCCTGCACCCAGAGCTCCCCCCGCCTGTACCCAGAGCTCCCCCCTGCCTGCACCCAGAGTTACCCCCTGCCTGCACCCAGAGTTACCCCCTGCCTGCACCCAGAGCTGTCCCTGCCTGCACCCAGAGCTCCCCCCGGCCTGCACCCAGAGCTCCCCCCCTGCCTGTACCCAGAGCTCACCCCGCCTGCACCCTGCGCTCCCCCCTGCCTGTACCCAGAGCTCCCCCCTGCCTGCACCCCCAGCTCACCCCTGCCTCCACCCTGAGCTACCCCCTGCCTGCACCCAGAGCTACCCCTCTGCTTGCACCCCAAGATACCTCTGCCTGCACCCCAGCTCCCCCCTGCCTCCACCCCGAGCTCCCCCTACCTGTACCCAGAGCTCCCCCCGCCTGCAGCTAGAGCTCCCCCATCCCTGCACCCAGAGCTCCCCCCTGCCTGCACCCAGAGCTACATCCTGCCTGCACCCCCAGCTCCCCCCTGCCTGCACCCAGAGCTCCCCCCTGCCTGCAGCTAGAGCTCCCCCATCCCTACACCCAGAGCTACCTCCTGCCTGCACCCCCAGATCCCCCCTGCCTCCACCCCGAGCTCCTCCTACCTGCACCCAGAGCTCCCCCCTGCCTCCACCCCGAGCTACCCCCGCCTGCACCCAGAGCTACCCCTCTGCTTGCACCCCAAGATACCTCTGCCTGCACCCCAGCTCCCCCCTGCCTCCACCCCGAGCTCCCCCTACCTGTACCCAGAGCTCCCCCCCGCCTGCAGCTAGAGCTCCCCCATCCCTGCACCCAGAGCTCCCCCCCACCTGCACCCAGAGCTACATCCTGCCTGCACCCCCAGCTCCCCCCTGCCTGCACCCAGAGTTACCCCCTGCCTGCACCCAGAGCTCCCCCCGCCTGCACCCAGAGCTCCCCCCCTGCCTGTACCCAGAGCTCACCCCCCGCCTGCACCCAGAGCTCCCCCCGCCTGCACCCAGAGCTGCCCCTGCCTGTACCCAGAGCTCACCCCGCCTGCACCCAGAGCTCACCCCGCCTGCACCCCAAGCTACCCCCTCCCTGTACCCAGAGCTCCCCCCTGCCTGCAGCTAGAGCTCCCCCATCCCTGCACCCAGAGCTCCCCTCTCCCTACACCCAGAGCTACCTCCTGCCTGCACCCCCAGATCCCCCCTGCCTCCACCCCGAGCTCCTCCTACCTGCACCCAGAGCTCCCCCCTGCCTCCACCCCGAGCTACCCCCGCCTGCACCCAGAGCTACCCCTCTGCTTGCACCCCAAGATACCTCTGCCTGCACCCCAGCTCCCCCCTGCCTCCACCCCGAGCTCCCCCTACCTGTACCCAGAGCTCCCCCCGCCTGCAGCTAGAGCTCCCCCATCCCTGCACCCAGAGCTCCCCCCTGCCTGCACCCAGAGCTACATCCTGCCTGCACCCCCAGCTCCCCCCTGCCTGCACCCAGAGCTCCCCCCTGCCTGCAGCTAGAGCTCCCCCATCCCTGCACCCAGAGCTCCCCTCTCCCTACACCCAGAGCTACCTCCTGCCTGCACCCCCAGATCCCCCCTGCCTCCACCCCGAGCTCCTCCTACCTGCACCCAGAGCTCCCCCCTGCCTTCACCCCGAGCTACCCCCGCCTGCACCCAGAGCTACCCCCCTGCTTGCACCCCAAGATACCCCTTCCCTGCACCCACAGCTCACCTTGCCTGCACCCAGAGCTCCCCCCTTCCTGCACCCTCAGCTCCCCCCTGCCTGCAACAAGAGCTCCCCCATCTGCAGCCAGAGCTACCAGCTGCCTGCACCCCAAGATACCTCCTGCCACCACCCCAAACTACCCCCTGCCTGCACCCCTAGCTAACCCCTCCCTGCACCCAGATCTACCCCCTGCCAGCACCCCGAGCTCCCCCCACCTGCCCCTAGAGCTAACCCCTCAACCTAGAGCTACCCCCTCCCTGCACCCAGAGCTACCCCCTGCCTGCACCCCAGGCCCCCTGCCCACACCCTGATCCACCACATGCTTGCACCCAAGCTTCCCCTGCCTGCACCTCAAGATACGCCCTGCCTGCACCCTGAGATACCCTCTGCCTGTACCCCAAGCTACCCCACCTGCATCCCAAGCTGCCCCCTGCCTGAACCTTGAGCCACCCCCCCTCTGCACCTCAATGCCAGGACTGGAGTTAAGCATTCCCAGGGGTTCCTGACGGCCGGACATTTCTGTGACTGTCCAATTACCACCAGTTGTCCATGCTGCCAAGCACCGGTGGCGCCGCTGTTCTCCGAGCTCCAAGGGCTGCTGTGTTCATGGCAGTGCAGGAGGGGCCCTCAGCCGACCTCCATATTCCTTGTGAAATGAGCACAGGCGTCGTTCCGTGGCCCAGGTCCTCAGCCAGCTTAAGTGTCCACAAACTGGAGTCCTCTGCCCCACAAGGGCTACAGACCCACTATCCCAGGTGGGCTGGCGACAAGGTACCAGTTCCATCAGCACCCGCCAGTGCTGAGTCCATGCTGGGACAAAGGCGCCTCCCCTATGACTTCCCCTGTTTACACGGATCTAAAGAAGTCACGTCTTCCATCCCATGCACAGCAACGAACAACCCAGGGCAGCAGGACGCAGCCTCACCAAGGGGTCTGGCTCCAGGGAGGTCCCAGAGCTGCAGCACTTGGGAGGCCCCCAGAAGGCAGGTGGGGTGGACCTGCCGGATGGGGTGGTTAAGTTTGCTCCCAGGGCAGGTCTCCCTGTCCCAGCTGCCACATGACTCTCCCCTTCCCCCTACAGCAGCTGTCCCAGATTACACCCTCGCCAATGTCACCCGCCTGGTACTAAGCGCCCTGGTCCTGCTCATCCTGGCACTGATCCTGGCCAAGACTTATTACAGCCGCCCAACGAGGATACGCTAGGTGAGGTGACCCCCATCTTCTGTGCCCCTTGCTCCGCCCAGCACAACACGGGCCCCTCTAACCTGCCCTCCCTCTGTGCCCCCAGGAGCCTGGATCCAGCCCTGAGGAGAAGGGGCGTTCCCTGGGGGACGAGCTCCTGGTTGAAAAAAAAATCAGTTTTTTATTGCATTCTGTCTGCTGAGAAATCATTTCTCACTTGCTGTGGTTGTGAGCTCCTCGCCTCTTTATTGTTCTGCCACTACAGTCCTTATTGCTTGCCTGTCAGAGTGCTGTCTGGCTCTTTACTTATTAGTCTCTGTTGCAGCATTAATTTTGCTCGGTGTAAATTAATTAAGGTGCTGGGGTAAGATTGGTAAGAGAATTTTGCTAGGGTTGGTTAGTAAAATGTTAGTGAAATAATTGGTTACGGTGCAGCTAAGCAAGACTGAAGTTTCACTCTATAAACTGGGGTTCAAAAGGCAGCTCGTTAGGCAGCAGCTCCAAGACACAGCCCCAAGATCAGAGCTGCTGCACCTCAACGCTCTTCCAGAGACACGGCACAGAAACTGGAATCCCCCCTTGTGGAGCAGATGATGACTAGCCATCCGGAAAAGTTCATCTGTCTCATTGGGAGTGGTGACCATTGCTGTGTGCTCGGCCTATGCATTCTGGTTTTGGTGGTTGTTAATAAATACAGAATAAGGGTATTTCTGTGTCAGGTTCTTCCACTGGCAAAATTCCTGCAAACCCACAAAAAATTACACCCTGAGCCGTAGGAATTGGGTTAGGGTGGTGGTCCTAAAGCAGGGGTGAGGAGAGCTGTGTTTACACTACAAAAATAACTTCAGAGTTGCTTACTTCGAAGTAAGCAGCTTCCAAGCTGAGCGTCTACACACACCCTGCTTCGAAGTTAAACAACAAAGTAGGGCACTACTCCGTTCCTGGGAATGGAGCAAGGACTTCGAAGTTAGGCTCCCTACTTTGAAGTTAACTTCAAGTAAGGGAAAATGTGTGATGACTCTCTGCTGGCTACTTCGATGTAGTGCCTAACTCCCCCAACCTCTCTAGTGTAATCTAAAGCACCGGAAATTTTGGCTATGTTCATATCAAATAATAACTCTCTCAGCACATGTAAGAAAATGGGTCTGTAGAACGTGAAAACGTTATCAATCGGTACAGAAATGTGGATCCACAGACATAAAAACAGGAACACATTTCAACATTTGTCATGAGCCGGACAAGCCTGAGACCCAGCAGCCGATCATGCTGCGTCCCCCCTTAGGAAAAGTGGGACCCCACATAACAATTTTGCTCAGCTCTAGTACAAAGCACAGGCTGGAGGCACATTTGAGAGGAAAGGCAACAACACCTCATTAAGAAACATCTTGGTGTCAACTCAGTCTGCGCCAATAACAGGGATATACTGACCCAGGATCAGGACAGAGGTTTAAAATGACACCAGAATGGAGAGTGATGGTTTTGATCAAACCACCAGGTGCAAGGTGATGGCTGGTATCTAGGTAACATCAGAGGGCGGCAACCTGTTAGGTCAGGAGTGATGTGTAACTTGTTTGTACCTGTGTATAAAGATGGGTCTTGGCTGGGCTGTCTTTGTGCAGCTAAGGGGCAGTGACAAACCCCATGCGCTGACCGATCTGGTCATTGCAACGGGATACACGTGTGAGTGGTCGGGCAGAGTCTGCTGCATGCTAAAACCGTTCTCCATTGACAACAGAGCTGGCCTGATGTCTTTGATCCTTACCTGTTTTGTGGTCTTTGGGGGCTTTCTTGGAGGCAGCTGTGCTGGTTACCTGTGCAGAGCCTGTGCAACATACCAGGATAGCAAACACACCCAGCTGAACCGTTATCATCATTGAAGGGAGCAGAAAGTATCTCAGGACACGCCCCCCCGTGAGTTTTAGCCCAGATGAAAAAGTGGGTTTTACCCATGAAAGCTCATGACCTAGTAAGACCTAGGAGGTGCCGTTGTGCCTTTTGGCACCATATGTTCAAAACAAAGAAATAGGGGGTACACCATGGTACCATGGCACCAGAAGAACAAGGTAGACAGCTGATTGGTTAAATCTGGTCTCCAAGGACATACACGGTAAGTCCCTTCAACCTATGAGCAGGAGGGTTGTAAAAAGATGGAGATGGGGATGTAACTTGGGAACACACCCAATGGTGGACTCACAAAAGGGGCAAATGCCCCAGGGCCCACAGGCATGAGGGGCCCCAAGGCTCCATCACTCCTCTTTGTTAAAACAATTTGCTTCCATGGAACAAAAGAAATGTGCCGCGTCATTCTTATTTTAAAGTAAATGGATGTGTAATTTTATTCAGCATCATGAGTAATGAGAAGCACAAATAGATTTTAAAGCAGCAGTAATGGTCAGTATATTGGGGGGCCTCTAGTGACTGTATTGTCCTAGGACCTGTTCTTAATCCTCCTCTGAACACACCTCTTGTATAAGGGGAATGTAACCACACAGCAGGAGAGGGTCCCAGAGATGGGTATTGTACGGAACATTTTCCCTGTGGCATATTGTTGTTGGATGAGAGCATTTAACCTGCCTGAAATTGGTTATTTGGGCTCTTGAAGACACCTCATACCGAACCAGAGAGCGGTCAGGCCACCAACTTCGCAATTTATTCACAGCACAGAATATCAAATCAGAAACTGAGATCTCTTTCCTTAGCGCCTGTGCACCAAGCCCCTTCTGCAAATCACTGATATTATATATATTACAGCAGTCGCTGGAGACACCAGCCAGGGTGCCCCTTGCTGGACCAACATTAAAGTCTGGTCTGCACGAGAAATTCTACCCTACTAGCTAAACCACTACAGCAATTCTGGAATAACTCCCTCTGGTCCAGTGTGTAGATGACTTTGTCTGGTTTACACCATTTTCACCATGAGACAAGTTAACTCTGACCAAGGCTCTGTAATTCCAGAATAAGGGTGTCCTCACAATGAGTTATCCCGAGATAACAGCAGTGATTAATTGTGATGTTGTTCTGTTGGTCACGTTCCTCGTGCAGACAAACCCTTAGGGAGAGAGGCCCCCGGCCGAAAGAGCGCACAGTGGAAGAGAGAACTTTCCAAAGCACGTGAGGGGCTTAGGAGCACAGGCAGGGGGCAATGAGCAGAGTCACACCCTTGTGCTCCTCAGTCCGTTAAGAGCTTTGGGAATTCTCCCTTGAGCCAAGGCAGAACGACTGGCCCCATTTCACAGATGGGAGCTGGGGCCCAGGGGGAGGGGTGACAGGCCCAAGGACTCAAGCAGAGCTGGGAGTTGAACCCCAGTCTCCTCGAAGTGGGGCCTTAACCCGGAGCTTTCTCCTGCTCTACACTTACAGCCCCTCAGGAGATGGGATGATTTGTACAGAAGGAAGGAGCTGGGCTGGTCGGTCTGTCTGGGGCAGGGCTAATCTGTGACAGAGCTCGGTGGGGCCCTGGCCTGGCTGGGAGCGAGCAGAGGGCTGCAGGCTGCAGGGCAGGGGGTTGCCCAGGCCAGGTGCCTGGTGTTTGTCCAGAAGCTCCAGCCAGAAAGGGGACCAAGCAGTGTCCGGTCAGCTGCACAGGCTGCACCCTGGAAGTCCAGATACAGAGAGAGGGGGAGATGCCACGTCCGCAACATACAACAGTCCCTGCTTAGCCGGGCCTGCTTCCGACCCACAGGCCAGCTCTGCATCAGGCTGCAGCAGCTCCTGTCCCTACCCCGGAGCACAGGGAGCCCAGCAGGGATGGGGCAGGAGACAATCCAGAGACAAAGGCAGGTGGAGAACCAGGGAGTGATGGAGGCAGAGGGGAAGCAGGAGAGGAGACAGTCAGGGCCAGGGTCTGGGAAGAAGTGGAGAAGGGGCAGGGGCGGGAGGGGCTGGTTTCCAGCTGGTAGAAACTTGGCAGCACTGGGCAGTAAGTGACCGTGTCCCTCATGGGGGAAGGACCTATTGTACTGCACTGACTCCCCAGCACCTGCTCAGAGCTCAGCACTGGTTTCTCCCCCAGCCCCTCCTCACCCTGCATCCTGCTCACAGCTGGGCTCTGGGGATCCCCCCACGAGACTCCTCCAGCCCTGCAGGCCGGGAGAGGCCCCGTTTCTCCAGCAGGAAGGTGACGACGGGCGCAGACGCCAGGAGCAGCAGGACCAGGGCACAGTGGGCGGCCCAGACGGCTGGGGACATGGCCAGCCCTGCAACATGGAAAGGCACATGGTGATGTCTGCCAAGCACAGGGCCAGCACTCGCCTCACAGCAGCTGCTGCATAACAAGGACCATCTGCTGAGGATAAAGGGGGGAAGACAAGACAGCAGCTACAGAGGGTTGTTTGAAGCAGGAGGGACAAGGCGACAAGGTGGTGATCGGGCAGTAGCTGATACCATCTGGGGTGGAATACATGACTTCTTTACGTCTGTGTATAAAGGGGGAAGTCGTAGGAGAGGCATCTTTGTCCTAGTCCAGACACAGCGCAGGGGCTGCCGATGCATCAGGCACTTTGCAAGAGCCGTACATGGGCTAGTGGAGCTGAAGCTCTTGTGAGCAGAGTCCTGTGCAGAGGCTAAATTTGTACCTTCCTCCCGAAGGGGAGGGATAACTCCATGGTTTGAGCAGCGGCCTGCTAAACCCAGCGTGGGCAGCTCAGTCCTTGCGGTGGCCATTTGGGGATCTGGGGCAAACACATTAAAAAAAAACCCAAACAAGTCTGCCAGGGATGATGACAGGTCCTGCTGTGAGTGCGGGGGACAGGGCTGGCTGACCTCTGGAGGTTCTTTCCCGCTCTAGCAGGTAGGTGTATCTCCATGTTAAGGGATCTGCTGCCCAGCCTGCGCACGCAGGTGCCCACAGGTGTAAAGCGGCAAAGTCGCAGGGCTCTGCCTCCTGGCGGGGACACTGGGACTGGCCCATGTTAGCCCAGCGCCTGCACCACTGAGGGGCACCTCTGCTCTGCTCCCTGTCACAAGCACCATCTCACGCTGCCCCCTCCGCCAGCGCAGCCGACACCGGAGAAGAGGGGCACAATGCAAACAGCTGTCGGTAATTGGACAGTCACAGGAACGTCCGGTCAGAAGTCCTGTGGCACCTTATAGACTAACAGATATTTTGGAGCCTCAGCTTTTGTGAGCAAAGACCCGCTTCGCCAGATGCAAGAGTGGGGGGATGGTTTCAGAGGGGTGTTTAATTCCCCTCTTTAAATACCCCTCTGAAATCCCCCCGCCCGACTCATGCATCTGATGAAAGGGGTCTTTGCCCACGAAAGCTTATGCTCGTATATTTCTGTTAGTCTACAAGGTGCCACAGGACCCCTCATTGCTTTTGCAGATCCAGGCTAACACGGCTCCCCCTCTGATACTGGACGGGACTTCTTGTTGTTCTTTAAGAAAAACAGTCACCTTTGGTTTAAAAATTGACTATCAGAGGCTCCACCATAGCCCCAGGTAATTTGGCCCCTGGTTAATTACTCTCACTGTTAAAAACGTAAGCTGCATAGTTTATGCTGCTACTTAAACGACATAAGATAAAGCACAAAAAGGGTCTGGGCACCTGGGGTGCTGTAATTCCACCCCTCAGCTCACACCAGAGAATTGCGGCGAAATGCTGTAGTGACCGGGATTGTGTGGCACAAGGAGGCAGGTGCTGAGCTGAGTCCCTCTGCTTTGGGAGCACATGAGTGGTACCCACAGCTCTCACACAGCTGCCCTCAGCAGGAAATGATCAGTGTTCCCCCGCTGGGAATGCTGGGGCAGCTGAGAACTCGACTGGCCACTCAGCGTCTGCACAGTATGGTTGCGCCCGCGGAGCTTAATGACAAAGTCCCCATCACTGCTGGCTCTGATCACCCTGCATTACCCAAGGGCCCGGGACAGACTGGGCTGTGGGGACACAGTCCCTTGTGCTCCGACAGCTGGTCTCACACACAGATTTGGCACATGCATGTCTGGCCAAAGCTTCCCCAATGGCCCAGCATGAGCCTGCTTAAGGGGTGCCCAGACTGCCCTGAGCCTCCACCGTCTGAAAATCAGCCCCTATACAGTTGCTTAAATTGGGCCCGCCAAAATCACTCATCGTTTGTGAAAGTCTTGGGTTGTGTCTACACTTAAAAAGCCAGCGCTTCAAAGTGAACCTCTGCCCACGGCCCCACTGAGCCGTGCCCAGTGAGTGACCCTGTGGCCAGCCCTACAGGGGCTGCTGGCGCTGGATGTGGCTGCTGGGACAGGGAAGGTGACAGGCAGGTACTGATCCACCCAGCAACAGCAGCAATTCCTCTGCGAGAACAGAGCTGGGTCCCATCACCCTGGTGAGTCCCAGGAAAGGGGGATCCATTCCCGGCCGCCACTGCAGGGTCTTTCCTTAGCCTGGGCCTGGAGTTGCTCATGGTGCCCCGTACCAGCTGGCAGGGCAGGAGACACCCAAGGACCGGGATGATGTTAGAGCAGATGCTGGAGGGATGAGGGACTGGGCACAGCTCCTGGGCTGGTGACTGGTGAGCTCACTGGGGCAGCGACTAACTTTAATGGCATGAGCTGCACGGGCAGGCTGAGGTGTGGGCCAGGCCCTAGACAGCCCCCCACAGGCAGCAGCTGCCCTCGCAGGGGGGGTCACCTCTTTCCTGGCTCTACTGCCCCAGCTGAATCAGCAGGTGCCTGAGCCAGGGCCCCTCGTTCAGGGACAATGCACAGCGCCAGACAATGGGAGCGCAGCCTGCTCAGCCCTTAGGCTCTTATGCAGCCCCAGTGGTCCCAGACAATAAAGCTTCTGAGCACTGCAGAGAGCTCATCACCCTGTCTGCCTAGCTGGGCTGGGATCAGAGCCTCCTTCTGAGACACGGCACAGACCCACCCACCATTTACCTCCTACCCCACTGACAGCCCCAGACTCCACCAATGCCCCACTGACAGCTCTGGCTCATTCCCCTCCGCAGGTGCTTTCCGTGCCCCCATCCTCCAGCTGAACCAGACGTCAGCCCAGCCGGGGGACTCAATGCGGGTCCAGTGCTCCGTGTTCCCCTGGCCTCTCGTGTCATCGTCTATAAGGACGGAGAAGAGGTTTCATCCCAGAACTGCTCATCAGGGAAACTCACCTTTGATGATGACCATGTGGTGTCCTGGAACAGCTCCGGGAATTACTCCTGTGGGTACGAGATCAAGGACAGCAACAACCGGGTGACCAGATCCCAGCTCAGCCCTGCCCAGCACCTCAGCATCTCCGGTAAGGTGTGTCTTTGTTTACAGGTGAGTGTCAGTCACCCAGCTCAGCTCTTCCCAGCCACTCAGCGTCATGGGAAAGGGGGTACGCTGGGAAAGGACAATTCAGTAACAACCCTGGAAAGCCAAGCCCTGAAATTCATCAGTTTTCAAAATCTGAAATGAAAAATTTCTAATAAAACATCTTTGTTCAGAACCTGCCCCAGGGAACCCTCCACCCTCCGTTTTCCACTCCACTCAGCTCCAAGGGTTGGAACTCAGCTTTTCTGTCCTGAATGAAATTCTGACCCTTCCCATCCTGAGCCAGGAGAAAAAGAAAAGATTTCCGATGGTCAAGGAACAGAAAAATCAGCAACATGTCAATTGTGAGAGACTGCCAAGCCTCTTCGAAAGGGCTTGGGTTTGAAGAAACAGCATTTTCCAATGCAAAAGTCTGTCACCGCGTAGGTTTGTTTGGGGGTTTGGGGCTTTTTTTTTTTTGACAAGCTCTGCACACGTCTCTGCGGCTGCAGAGATCCATGGCCCTGGCTCAGGAAAGCTCCGGTGCCATTGCCTGGCCAGGTTTCAGCGTTTGCCTGGGATGGGGCGACCACGGTTGGACCCCACTTTCGGGCAGAGTTTTGAATTCAGCATTTAAGAAAGCTCTTCTCCATTCACTGTTAGACATCTCAACCACCCCAGATTGTGTAGCTTCTTCCTCCCCCTTGCCAGGCTCAGGATCATCTGATCTGGTACCTATTGAACTTTTGCTCAGAGGAAGAGTCCTGACACCTGGCCTTTGGGGTTGTCTCTTTCACAGGCCCAAACCAGAACCCCAAGTTCACACCACCAACTCTACAGAAGATCCATTTGGGACCCACCACTGGAGCTAAACTTCAAGCCCCATCTCCAATTGCCCTGTCCCAGTCCAGCATCTCCCTTCCCCCGGTTCCATCTTGCACTGATCAGCCACAGCCACGGTAGTGTTTAGAAACATGAGCCGGCTTGGAGTTGTTAATCTAAGAGGGGACGGCTCTTTCTGCCAGACAGACTCCAGCTCGTGCACAAGTGAGCGGCTCAGTGCAGGGATCCCTGGGGGAGGCTCTCTGGTCTGGGCCATGCAGATGTTCTGACTAGATGGTCCCTTCTCGCCTTTGAATGCACAACTGTGAAAATAAACTGCCCTGGGAACCTCATGAGAACAGAGTAAATGGGGAGCGAGAAGGAGGCAAGTTAATGCAGAAGGACAAAAATAACCTTGTGTGACCCGGTTAGTCAAACCCACATCACAGCATGCGTCACATCTGCGCCCTGCAGGGCTGCTGGTTCTGGTCAGGCTGGGGAGAGCTCCCTGCGGGGTGCAGGGAGATGTGTTTGCACCGGCGACTCTGCAGATGCTCAGGGAGCTATTGGCTTGTCCTGAAGTTCCCTCCCTGCGCGGCTGCAGAGAGCAGCCCGGCACTGTGCGCGCAGAGTTGTTGAGCGGCAGCCGGTCACTTTCGAGGCCTGACAAAGCAGGTCTTTGCCCACGAAAGCTGATGCTCCAAAATATCTGTTAGCCTATCAGGTGCCCCAGGACTTCTTGTTGTTTCTCTAGGCCTGCAGCACCCGGGTCCATCAATATCCACTCAGGGCTGGGGAGACAGGTCTAGCGCTGCCCTAACTGCTCTCGGGCTTGGGCCGGGGAATCAAAGAAGCATCAAGGCCAGTATGAAAAGGGAGTGGGATGCTCTGAGATCCATCAGATCCCACCGCGTGTCTCAGAGGGTTTCCCTGCTTCCCTGTCCCGTCCCGTCCCATACAGGCTCTTCCCCTCTTTGGGTGAAACTGTCCAGGGTCACCCAGGTGGGTACCAGGTTGGTCATTTTCACTGAGTCTTTTGGGAGGGCTGGCAGCTGAGAGGAAGAAGGATGACTGAGCGACAGCAGATGGTTTATTCTGAATTTGGTAAAGCTCGTTCCATGAGGAATAGCACCTCTTCCGCAATAGAGATGAGCGGCTATTTCCAAATAAGATATTCCGGGCTCTGATCCAAAACAAGCTGCATCATGTGTGGACGCGCTATTTTGGAATAAGTTTTGCTTATTCTGGGGCTTCTCTGCAGTGCGGACATGGCACTCCGGAATAGCTTGCTTTGGAATAACTCTGGAATTAGTTATTCCGGAGTAACTCTGTAGTGTGGACATACCCCCAGTGACCTTCCAAACTGGCCCAGCTGTGTTGGTCCCCAGGCAGGGAGATGGGACCATGGGGGTGGGGGTAAGGGGCCCTCAGTGATATGTTTAGACTTAAGCAAGTAAACAGGCACTGTCGGTTCTCATCCCCCAAGCCCTGAATAGAGACGCTGTGGCTGGCGTAGGGCAGCACAGCGGTGAGGGGCAGGAAATGGGGAAGAGAGACAAACAGCAGAGGAGACAGAGCAGGTCAGCCAGAGGTGCAGCATCTCTGCTGCCTGAGCCCCATTGCTCCTGGGGGCTGAGCAAAGCACCCATCAGCTCACCTGTTATGCCAAAGGCTCCTGCTGCCCTCTGCCGGGGGAGGGAGGGAAGGAGGGGTTGTCTCCCACGGTGAATTTCCAGCTGCACTGCAGAGGAGCAATAAGGCCTGGGCAGCTGCCTCTGTCGCTGGCTCTTGTGGGACCTTCGGTGTCCCCGTGCAGCCTGAGCAACCTGGGGTAAGAGTGACTCTGGGCTGGGCAAAGGAAGTAGCCTTCCCGACAGCTCCCATCACTCGAGCTCCAGGAGGGGGAACGTGCCCCCTGCAGCGTGTTCCCCCCTTAGACTGAGGCCTCCGGGAGCTCACATGGGGTCCTCGTTGCACCGCAGCTGCTCTGTGTCTAGTGCTGGCACTGCGGTGCCGCACGCTGCTTTGCACAGGGCTGGCACCATCTCCCTTTCCATGCTGCAGGTCCAACCATGTCTCCAGCCATCTGGGCCGCCCGCTGCGCCCTGGTCCTGCTGCTCCTGGCATCAGCACCCATCATCACCTGCCTGCTGGAGAGATGCTGCCCACCTGCGTCCGCGGGGCTGGAGGAGACTCGCAGTCAGAGCATCACCGCTTTGCGAGGGAAGAGGTGGAGGTCCAGGAGGGATCCCACACCCAGAGCTCCAGACAGCCCCACTAGCGGATCTGTTTGTGAAGCCCCCTTAGCTCAGGGCCCGGAGCTGCAACCCCAGAAGCCCCTGCACTCCAGCCCCGCCAGGCAGGGAGGGAGGGATGTGGGGCTGCCCATGGTCAAAACTCCCCACCCTGCAGACTGGAGCGCCAAGCACTGGGAGGTTCCATCCATGCGCTTGCCCCGCCTGCAGGTGCTGCCCCCACTGCTCCCATTGACCAGCAATCGCGGCCCCAGGGAGCTGCAGGGGGCGGGGCCTACAGGTGCGCGCAGGGCGGCACATGGTGCCACCTACCTCCTCCCCTCCGCAGGGCCTGCACCGCCAAAAGGGAGACGCACCAGGTAAGCACCCTGCACCCCGACCCTCTGCCCGGGCTGTGAGCCCCCATCTGCACCCCACACACCTCAGCCCCGCCCCAGAGCCCTCACCCTCCCACATTAACCCCCTGCCACAACCCACAGCCACTCCTGCACTCCGAACTCCGCCTTTTTGTCCCCATCTCAGAGCCCAGGGTGCCCCACACAGTCTAATAGTCACAGACCCCCCAGGACAGCTAACTAGATCCCGCACTGGGTATTATCAGCCCCCCTGCCTTGCAGCCCTCTGCTCATTCCCAGCCAGGCCAGGGTCACACCGAGCTCTGCCAAATCTTAGCCCTGCCATGAACTGCCCCAAGCAGACAGCCAGCCCAGCTCCTTCCTTCTGCACAAATAACCCCTCCTACAGAGGGCCTGTCAGTGTAGCAGGAGGCAGCAATGTGCAGGAGCCTGTGAACTAGTTGGGTTGTATGTGCTGTTCGTATGGTGTCCAGCACAGTGGGGTTCTAACCCAGCTGGTCTCTAAGTTCTACCACCATAAAATATTCTCTTAGTCATTTGGCTTAGTCCTGTCATACCCTACCCCTTGCTTTATTAAAATGGGTTCATGAATATGCATAAGATGAATACTTGTTAGGCATAATGCATCATGTGATATATCATTTTTCAAGTTACAATCTGCTGAACATGCAGGTTCTGTTTCTGTGCTTGTATCATCCTTGTCTGTGAAGTTAGAAATACAATGTATGACTCTGTTATCATTCTAAAAGTGCTACTGAGGGGCCATTAGTGCTACCCCAGAAATATAATAGCCTGGTGCTCAAGGCAACAATCTGTCAATGGCTTTGGTTTTCCTGTAAACCCAAACTGTGGTTGGTCCCACACAGACATGTGACCGTGCTCCCTGGTGCTAGAATCCATCTCGTATCTGGTATTATCTCATGCGGGTAGGGAGTGTTAAGCAAAGAACTGCCACGCTGGGGAAAATCTGTTTAAGGAATGGAAAGCAATTAGTTTTTTATTTTCAGTTGGCCTTTGAAACTGCCCCCTCATGCCAAGATGATACAGAAGTGGCTGTTTGTTAGACCCAATTCAGAGAAAGATCAACTCTGGCTTGTGAAAAATTGCATATGAGTAAGAATTAGAGTGGAGAGTGTGGTCTGTAACAGTTTCTTATAGTGTATTAGGATCAGCTGGCACATTTTGTTTATTTTGACTTAGTAACTTGCTTTGATCTGTCTGTTTCCACTTGCAATCACTTAAATACTACTTTTTATACTTAATAAAAACACTTTTGTTTGTTATCAAACCCAGTGTAAATAATTATTTTCTGAGGGGTGGGGTAGCAAAGCTGCGCCTATGTCTCGTTCATTGATAAAGAGAGTGAATTTGCAGGCTTCGTCTGTGTAAACCTTTTATCGAGCATAAGATGGATTTATTTTGGGTTTTCTCCCTTTGGAGGGTTGTGTTCCTGGTTGTTATCAAGGCCCTATAGCTGAGTCCTCCCAGAGCAGATCCTGTTTCAGTGTCCATGTTTCCATGCTGGGGGGCACTGTTACCCTGACTCTGTGCCATGGCTGGGGGAGACCAAAGCTTCTGGCTCAATGGGACAGGGTGGTGGGGCACCCCAAAGGGCAAGTAGGTGGGCTCAGTGGCATGATCAGCACACTAGTAGACAGCCAGTGTTCCCTCTAATTATTTTCCATCCATGGGCAGAATAAATTCTATAATGTGCACCCAGGCATGTGTGGAAGTGCACCACCAATAGAAACACACACTGCATCTGTGGCCAGCTGTGGGCACTCTGAAAATCAGCTGGGCAGCCCCTGCTTCACTCCTAAGGGACATCTGGTGGCAGAGGGGCCCTTTGTGGCTGACTGAGTGGGTAACGGGCTGGATTGTTAATCAACTGTCCTCTGTGCACCCGGGTTCAAAAGGTACCAAGAACAGCTGGCAGATGGGCTTGTTTATTTCCTGCACATCCAAAGCACTGGGGGGGGGCAAACAGCACCTTTCTTTCAAAGGGGGAAACAGGCCACAGGGAGTTACAGTCTCACTTCCATAGCTGGGAAGTTACTGGAACACACTGAGCGTGTCTACACTTGGAACTAACTTTGAAGTTAGGCGCTACATCAAAGTAGCTAGCAGAGAATCTACACACATTTTTTTTCCCCCTTACTTCGAAGCAGGGAAGTAGGGAGCCCAACTTTGAAGTCCTTACTCCATTCCCAGGACGGGAGTAGTGCCCTGCTTTGAAGCTTAACTTTGAAGCAGGGTGCATGTAGATGCTCAGCTTCGAAGTTGCTTTACTTTAAAGTTGTACTTCAAAGTAACCTCCCCTTTGCTTGCCGCAGAGGAGCTTTCCCCTGTCCTTGGGGCTCTGGTTTGAGCTGGGGTCACTCCCAGTGAAAGCTCCGGAGCTATTTCTTCCTCACAAGAGAACCAACCCTCTTACGTGGGGCCCGACCCCAAGGCCAGTGGAGTCTGTCCATTGCTACCAATGGGCTTTGAACCAGGCCCTGTCTGGGTAGCATTGTCCGAGCTGCAAGCAGTGCTTGGTGGCCACTCCAGGGTGCAGCAGCTCAGCTTGAGCCACAGCCTCCAGGTCGCTCTGAGCTCAAGCCACCACAATGCTGGGAGCTAAAAGAAAACTTGCCTTTAAAAGGTGAATGTTTACGTCAAACGTTTTCATTTTCACAACGTTTTCACTGTTGTCCAAGAAAGATTAGAAGTTTGTGGGGTTTTGTAGAAACAAAATAGGACAGTTAAGCAAATGAGCGTTTCCATTTGCACAAGCAGCCTTTCAGAGATGGACTTGTAATGCGGGTGTTAGATTTCTCCTCGGTCCTTTTTTATCACTCCCCGTCCAAGAGCTGGGGGCAAATATGGGGGGGAAACATTTTTTTCACCAAAGTCTTTGAAAGATTGATCTGAAACATGGCAAAAATGATTCACCCTTTTCCCCTCCCCCATTGTCTTCTGGGCACTGCTTATAACACGGACCATCACACTGTGCTCCACTGAGCCTCACCTGAGCAGCTGAGCTCCTCCACACATCCCCTGCTCTGCAAAGCCGATCCCATCCCAGCTGTGAAATGGGCTGGGCCACCTTCCCATGAGAATCCACTTCGGCATCAGCTGCTCTGTAAAGCTGCTCTCCCCTGGGCTCCTGACATATTTGCCTTGAGGACTGCTGCTGTTTGGCTCCCTGCAGAGGCGGTAACCTCTCTTCACAAGACTTGCATTTCTTTGGCCTTGTGCCCTGGTCCCCCACTGGCTTAGTCACACTGATTCCAGCTCCCCACTGCTCAGAGGTCTCTCCTGGATGCTCTTTCTCAGCTGCGGTGTGTTCTTCCCTGCCTGGCCGGGAGCTGGTGCCTGTCTCTAAGTCCTGCCAACAGACTCCTTAGGAGCTTAGGGTGGGGAGTGGCAGCAGTCAGGGCAGGAGTGGCTAGAGCTGGGTTTCGAGGCTGGGGTGGAAACTAAGCCAGTAAGGAGGCCATTTAAGTCCCATGGTCTATATTCTCCAGGGGTGAAATTCCCACAAAAGGCCCAGTCCCCATTTATGTCTAGAGGGTGAATTTCTCCAGGGGTCCTTCTCACCAGGGACTGGAGACCAGTTTGGAAGCAATAGCTTCAGGCTCATCCCACATCACAGGTCCCTCAATCCCCCACTGTCTTTTTGTGGTGGCCCAGCAGTGTGTTTGCCAGGGGCTGTCTCGGGCCCGAGGCAGGGAGATAGAATCAGAAAACACCAGAACTGGAGGAGACCTCCAGAGATCATCAACTCCAGTCCCCCTGCCCCCACAGCTGGACCAAGCACTGTCTAGGTCAGGGGTCAGCAACCAAAATAGCAAGAATATCCATTTTTTTCAAATTCGGTAAAAAGCTCAATCATTCCAAGGCTGCGATGCCTGTGAATACGAGGCAGCCCTTAATAAATAACATCAAACCGTACTTTCTGTGACCCCGTCTTAAGAACAGCATACATACAATGATTCGTAATGCACTACATGTTTACAAGTTCACAAACTTTTTACATATTTTATTTCCTCACACTTTACATGCATGTTTGTCCCACTGTCTTCCTGCCTTTCACTCCCGAACCTACTTTAATTTTGCCAATTTTACTTCAATTTCAGTTTTCTTTCTTAAAATGTGTATTGCCCTTCCCAGCAGGAATGTCGCAGGCTTCCTTTTCGAGATCAAGACTTTATTGGCAACACGATCAAAACAGATACAGGATCCTATCCCACAATGCACTACACATACAAAAGGGGGAGTTATCCAATGTTCCTATTATCATATATTGTTTGCTATTTAGATGAGAGTTATTCATTGTTGGGCTTTTAGATGTTCACCTTTTATCGAAAATAATCAGGAGGGGTTTTTTACTTTACAATTATTGCATCAGGAGCCACAAAGAAGTCCTCAAAGTGCTTCATGTGGCTCTGGAGCTGCAGGTTACAGACCCCTGGTCTAGAGGGTGAATTTCTCCAGGGACCCTTCCCACCAGGGACTGGAGACCAGGTTGGAAGCAAAAGGTTCAGGCTCATCCCACATCCCCTCAATCACCTAGTGTCCTTCCATGGTGGTCCAACTGGACTTTAGCCAGGGGTCCCCAGGCAGGATCTCGGTGCCCAGGCAGTGAGATGGGAGGGGGTGTTTCCTTAGTGATATGTTTAGACTCAAGCAAGTAAATCTGGTCCCTTTGGGTCTCAATCCTCCAGCCCTAAATGGAAACGCTGCCTCCAGCAGTGTCACGGGGCAGGAAATGGGCACGGTGACAAAGATCAGACCTGAAGCGGAGACAGAGCAGGTCAGAGAGAGTCCCCGGTACCTCTGCTGCCTGAGCCTTGCAGACCTCAGGGACCTGGGAGCAGGCAGAACACCTGGTTGGCCCATTCACCCCTGCGGACCAGACAGGATTAGTGCAAAGAGGGAGACACTGGAGCTCTGCTCCTGAAGCTGGGAAGGGCAGAGGGAGAAGTTGCGGGTATGACTGTTGTGACCCCTTTAAGAGAGACACTGTGGAGCTGTTATCATCCCAGCTGGTTCCGCTCACCACTCCAATGCTCCTGTTTCTGTGCCTCCTGCTTCCTGGTGAGTGTGCGGGAACCTTGTGATCATCTGGAGCAAGTTGAGAGGAAACAGGTGGAGAGCAGCCCCTGGCCCAAGGAGCTAGCAGATCCCCGCTAGCGGCAGAGAGGGCTGCACTGCGGCACTGTTGGAGGAGCTGGGATGGTCCCAACCCAGCACAGGGGCTGGAGCTGGGATGGGACAGGAGTCGGCCCAGGCTGGGGTTATAACAAGGGCAGGCAAAATACATCCCATGGACCAGCTCCTGCCCCAAGTCCCGGCTGCAGGGCCACATGCATCTGTGACAGATGCAAGCCCTGGGGGAGCAGATGAAACTGCCACAACATGGGACAGCGACCCATACCCAGGTGTGTGGGTTACACAAAGACCCCATCACCTGTTCAGGGCATGTCACAGCTGGGGAGGTCCCAGCCCAGCACTGATCACACGGCACCTTTCTGTTCCCAGCACTGAGCCCCAGCAGCGAGGACATCTGCTCAGCTCCCAGTGAGTCCATCTGTCTGTCTGTCCAGGGCCTTTACTCCTTCCTCTCCAGCACTCCAGCCTCAAACCCTTGGGCCGAGCCCGGAGCAGTGTGGTGCCCGCAGCCGCAGCACAGGAAGGCAGACAGCAGGGCAAGCAGGTCTCCTGGCTGACTCTCCCCCAGCTCCCATGCCTCTCTGCTGTGACCCAGGCACGCTGTGAAATGCAGAGATCGAGTCGCAGCCTCAGCCCATCTCACCCCGGGGCGCAGGCCAGGGAAGGGGAGAATGCCGCGTCTCTGACGCAGAGGGATTTACCTTCCCATGATACCAGCCCTCACACCCGCATGGGGCTGTCCCTCAAGCTCACCCCACCGTCCCCCACAAGGAGGTACCGAGAGGGGACTCATTAACACCGGCTGTTTTCTTCCTGTCCTGTTGACAGCTCTGACCCATTCTCCTTCCCAGGTGCTCTCCCTGCCCCCACTCTCCACCTGAGCCAGACGTCTGCCCTGCCAGGGGACTCCCTGCAGCTCCAGTGCTCTGTGAGCTCCCACACTCCAGCCACGTGCATTGTCTTCAGTGAGGATGGGCAGGAGATTTCATCTCAGAAGGGCTTATTGGGGAAACTTATTTACTACTCTGACTATACAGTATCCAGGGCCAACTCTAGGAATTACTCCTGCGGGTACAAGACCAAGGACAGCGACAACTGGGTGAGAAGATCCCAGCTCAGCCCTGTCCAGCACCTCAGTGTCAGAGGTAAGGGGCTCTGTGTGTGTGTGTGTGTGTGTGTGTGTGTGTGTGTGTGTGTGTGTGTGTGTGTGTGTGCGCGCGCACACGCACACATGCCCATATCCCAGCTCACCCCTGCCCTGCACATCAGCATCCCAGGAAAGTGATTGGGGTGAAGAGCCAAATGCAGACAAGGGCTTTCAAGAAGGTACAACCCAAAGAGCTCATTGGAGTCCCAGGCTGAGCTCCTGGATGACCAGGGAGTCCCTCCCAGTGACCCTGCCACCGTTGCGGCAAGGGCCGGGGGAGCCAGGATGTGGCTCTTGGTCCTGGCCATGGTTCTTGGTTGTCTGCTGGGGATGCTGCCAGCCCAGGCAGCAACTGGGGTCGTTGCTGGGGTGGGGCAGGTGCTGGGCAGATACTGATCTATCCCACAGCAGCAGCAATTTCCCTGTGAGGTCAGAGCTGGGTCCTAGGGGATCTGCTCCCTGCTGCTGCTCTGGGACCTTCCCTTAGCCTGGGCCTGGAATAACCCTGCAGGTCCTGTGCCAGCTGGCTGGAGGGAGAGGCGCAAGAGCAGAGATCGTAGAGCAGACGCTGGAGGAGTGAGGGACTTGGCTGGTGGCTGATGGGCTCCCTGGGCAGCAACTGGCCATCACTGCATGGGCCGGCCGAGGTGTTGGTCAGACCCCAGACAGCCCCCAACAGCTGTACAGACAGACACCTTCCTCCCAGCCACACAGCCCCTGCTGGGTCAGTTGGTACCCATGGCAGGGCCCCTTCTTCTAGGACAATGCACAGCCCCAGGCAATGGGACCCCAGCCCGCTGAGTCCTTAAGCTCTTCTGCAACCTCAGAGATCCCAGGGAACAAAGCTCTTGGGCACCAGAGAGTGCTTGTTTCTCCCTCCCGCATCTGCCCCATAGGGCTAGAATCAGAGTCTCCATCTAAGACATGGCACAGCCCCCCCGCAACCCAGCAACAGAGCTGGGCACCGCCAACATCCCGGTGACAGCACTGACCCATTTCCCTTCCCAGGTGCTCTCTCTGCCCCCACCTTCAGCCTGAGCCTGACATCAGCTCAGCTGGGGGACTCCCTGCAGCTCTAGTGCTCTGTGTTCTCCTGGGCCTGGGCCACTTGCATCATCCTCTATAAGGATGGGGAGCAGGTTTGATCCCAGGAGAGTTTATTGGGTAAACTCACCTACGACTATGGCCATGTGGCGTCCGGGGGCAGCTCTGGGAATTGCTCCTGTGGGTACGAGATCAAGGACAGCAACAACGGGGTGACCAGATCCCAGCTCAGCCCTGCCCAGCACCTCAGCATCACCAGTGAAGGTGTCTGTCTGTCTCCCAGCTCAGGCCTCCTGAGCCACTCAGCCTCCTGGGAAAAGGGGGGCTGAAGGGACAATTCCATAACGAACCCCTGGCAATCCAAACGCTGAAATTCATCCGGCTTTTAACATCTGAAATGAAAATGAGAATTTCTAACAAACCATCTTTGATCAGTGTCTGTCCCGGGAAAACCCCCCAGCTCCCATTTTTCACCCAGCTCAGCCCAGCTGGCCCAGAACAGGCAGGTGGGCGATGGGGACCCCATAGAAAGGACTCACGGGAAGGGAGCTCAAGAAGTGCTTTAGCTCTGTCCCCCTGGTGCTGAGGCAGGATCACATAAACCGAGACCAGCCCTGACAGCACTTCTACGCTGACGAGAGTTGACCCCAAACACTGCTTTTTGGTGACAAAACAGTGAGCACTCACACATCGCGGTGCCACTTTTCCCAGGAAAAACACCAAGTTTCTGTCATCAAAACTTTCCATCCCTACCGTGTTCTTCTTCTCCTCGCCCTTTACTGGCGACCAAGAGCCAGCGTGGACACTGTTCTTCGATTTGTCCGCAGAACTGGCCTCCACCAGTATCCCAGAATTCCCGCCTTAAGGGCTCTGCTCAGGGTTTAGTCTCCGCTGTTTTTCCCAGTATCTGACCTCAGTGTCCCTTGTGGCAGCCAAGGCCTCGTGCTGCCCTCTGACCAGTTCACCCCCACAGTGAAATACCAGCAGCACAGCAGAGGGCCTGGGCTGCTGGGTCTGTCACCTGCTCTTGTGAGGCCTTTGCACAGAACCCAGGTATAGCCTGAGCAAACCTTCTCCAGCAGGGCTGTGCTGGGCAAAGAGAGCTGCTTCTCTAACCGTCTCCACCACTCGGGCCACCCGTCTGTGGAACATCCCCTGCAGCACGATTCCCCCTTAGCCCAAGGCTTCCAGGAGCTCACAGGGGTCCCAGTTACACAGCAGCTGCTCTGTATCTAGTGCTGGCACTGCAGTGCCACATGCTACTTTGCACAGGGCTGTCACCATCTCCCTTTGCATGTTGCAGGGCCGGCCACATTCCCAGCTGTCTGGGCCGCCCACTGCGCCCTGGTCCTGCTGCTCCTGGTGTCTGCGCCCGTCATCACCTTCCTGCTGGAGAAACGGGGCCTGCCTGAGCCTGTGGGACTGGAGGAGACTCGCAGTGGGAGTGTCAACGTTTTTTGGGGAGGAGGCAATGGGGGAACCCCTTTGACTGGCTGTGAACAGGAGGGAGGGTGAGATGGGATCTGGGGAGACACCAGTGCCCAGCTCTGAGCAGGAGTTGGGGAGACGCCATTGGTCAGTGCAGCACACTAGGCCCCTATGGTAAAGGTCTCTGCCCAAGGTAGTTCCAGCAACCTCCTTCAGTCCCTCCTCCCTTCCCCCATCCAGGACGCCGTCCGTCACTGATTGGTGCCACCAACTTTCTATTGGCTGAAAACCAGCCCACCAAGGCCTCAGCCCTGCTCCCCTCTTCCCCCAGGTCCCTGCCCCTTCTCCACTTCTCCACAGGCCTCCCCCTTGTTTGCTCCTCTCCCACCTCCCCCATCAGCCTCTGAGCTCCCCCTGACCCTGGAGCATCTCTGCCCCTTCCCTGCTGGGCTGCAGGAAGGAGGCAGCCCAGAGTCAGCAGGGCCTGGCGTGGGCTGAGGACCTAGTGCCTCACCCTCTGTCTTGGGAACTGGCTATTCAGTGTCCAGTCAATTCACCTGAGTGGACAGGGCTGGGTCCCCTTTTCAGCTGGGCTTTCCCAAAGAAATCCAGGCACCTGGCCTGGGCAACCTCCCGCCCCACAGCTTGCAGCCCTCTGCTTGCCCCCAGCCAGGCTGAGCGCTGGCCAATTGCACCTTGGGATGCGCCAACCTGCTGGGTGGATCACGCCCAAGGGGTCTTGTCTCTCCCAGGGGTCTGGAGTCACAGAGACCCTCTGGCATGCCCAGATGAGAATCAGGGGTGCTGAGCAGAGGGTGCTCAGTCCCAGGGGAGTGGCACCACAGGCCCAACCTTTGCACGTACATATTGAGGTCACCTGTTAGGCAGGTTGTCCGAAGTTAGCAGGTCAGTGGTGCTGCAGTGCAAGATAGCAGTAGGGGCAGCTATTGTCTACGATGAGCATGTGGGTGTAGGTTTGGGGGAGGAGGTCTCTGCAAGTTCGCCATTAGATCCTGCTCCTTTCCTGGGCAGAACCCAGGAGATCAGAGTCCCACTTGCCCTTCTTCTCACCCACTAGACCCCACTCCTGCCCCAGAGCCAGGGAGAGAAACCAGGAGTCCTGGCTCCCAGCTCTGCCTCTAACCACTAGCCCCCACTCCCCTCATAGAGCCAGGGAGAGAACCCAGGAGTCCTAGCTCCCAGCTCCCCTCTAACTACCAGCCCCTGGACCCTTCCAGTGCTGGGAATAGAACTCCAGGTCCTCTGTCTCTGGGGGATGGTGTAGTGGGGTGAGGAACAGAGCTTGTGGCAGTGGAGCAGGGAGTCAGGAAGCAGAACAGGCATGGGGCTGTGGAGAGCACTCACCCCCAACACACACACACGCTGTGGGTTCCCTGGGTGCAGGCTGTGAGGCGGGGGTTCAGGCGCTCCCCCTGGGGACTGTGTGGTGCAAGTTTGTGAGGCCTGAGGTGCTGAAGTCTGGGATGAGGGCCTGACACTGCCACAAGGGAGCAACCCCTCTGGGGAGGAAAGGGACACGTGCACCGGCAGAGACGGGAGACCAAAGGAGGTTTAGAAGCTTTATTGGTGTCTGTTATGCAGCAGAGGAGGAGCAAAGCTCCGTTTGTCACACACAGAGTTAGCCAAACCTGACCCCCAGTGTAGACCCTGGCACAACCCTCTGGCACAACC
The DNA here is from genome assembly GCF_033958435.1 of Carettochelys insculpta. Lineage (NCBI taxonomy): Eukaryota > Metazoa > Chordata > Testudines > Carettochelyidae > Carettochelys > Carettochelys insculpta. The sequence goes on along the minus strand of NC_134158.1, from coordinate 15,984,023 downwards.
CATCCCCGACCCCACCACCCTGCCTGCATGCCATGCTGTGCACCAGCATCCCACCCCTACTCCCTGACTAGTGCATCTGGTGGACTGGAAATATTGGCGGGGGGAGAAGTTACAGGGAGAACTCAGTGCCCAGAGACTAGGGCATAGGGTGTAGGAGATACCCAGAGAGAGGGAGGGGCGATCACAGGGCAAACGCAGTGCCCAGATACCTGGGGGATGGGCACCTTGAAATGAGATAGAGAAATAGGAGGAGTGATATGTGATAGGCGTGGACAGGTGGGCTGATGGGATAGGTAGATAGATAGATAGATGCAATGGACAGAGATAGATAGACAGACAGATGGTGGGTGGGGATAGATAGATAGATAGATAGATGGATTCTTGGAAAGACACATGGCTGGACAGGATGAAGGATGGATAGGTTGAGAGATGTTTGTGTTGATGGACTAGTGGGCTGGCAGATGTCTGGCTGGCTGGGTTGAAGAACAGATGGATGGCTTGGTGGTTGGATGGACAGGTGGATGGGTGGACGGATGGCTTGGTTGGTTTACATTCTTGTTCCTCCTTAGCGCTATCCTGCATGGTCTGGCCTGGGTTGAGTTTTCTCTTCTTTTAGGCAGAGGTTCGTGTTGACGTCCTTCTCTGCACAGCTGTGACAGTCCTGATCATTGCATTTGTAGAAGGGCACTTTACAGAGTGTTTGCCACGAGTTCCAGATAAACTGCTTCCCATCAGGTATGGCCTCTTTGTAAAGCTTCTTGAAGGCCAAGGCCCGGAGGTCTTTGTCTATGCCACCGAAGATCCCATCCATGAGTTGCTGGATGCAGTGGTCCTTCTTCAAGCTGAGGCAGGTCCCCAGGCATGGGGAGAAATTTGTGAAGTAAATGAAGCACCTGTCCCAACGGCACGGGTTGCTCTGGTACCAATTGGTGTAGCGGTTGCTTCCATGCTCTTCACCCAAGGCTGTGGTCTCCGGACACTGGCTCTGTCTCCGGGTCTTGTCCAGGAGGCGGGAGATGGGGCTTACCCCATTCTGATCCAGCTTGAACATCTGCCACTCAGGGTGCTCAGGAGGGCTGGCACTTTTGTCGGGCTTGGCAGCCACAATATGGTCCCCCTCGAACAGAGTGCCCTTCTCCAGCTGGGATTTCATGTCCTTGAGCTCAGTCACAGGCAGGTGCCTCTGCAGCTCACTTGAGCTGGCTTCTTTGCACATGGACCATGGCAAGGACATGGCCACGGCATAATTAACAACATACTGGGGTTGATACCTGGGCGGAGCAAGACAAGCAGACCATGAGCCTGGGGTAGGGGGTCAGCAACCAACATAGCGAGAAGTGCCATTTTTCTGAATTTGGTAAAAAAAAAATAATAATTCAAGAACCGCGATGCATGTGAATACAAGCAGGAGCTTAATCAATACAGTCAAATGCTACTTTTGTAAGCGCTTAAAGTCAGTTCCCTTTCTTACAACACGTGCTGCCCTTCGCAGCAGGAATGCCTCAAGCTTCCTTGTCCTTTCTGACATCAATACTTTATTAGCAACACGATCAAAACACAGAACTGGAATCATATCTCATGATGCACTGCACATCTCAAAGGGGGAGTCATCCAGTGTTTCAAGGTCACGTAACGTTTGCTATTTATGAGTTGTTCATTGTCGGGCTTTTTAGACGTTCACTGTTTATCAAATCGTCAGGAGGTTTTTTTTTAACTTTGCAGTTATAGCGTCCGGAGCTACAAAGACGTCTTTAAAGAGACACGTGTGGCTCCGGAGTCAGAAGCTGCAGACCCCTGCGAGGGAATCACACGCTCAGGACAAGATTAATGAGAACAAACTGTACAAACACATCCGGGGACCCCAAACATTCCTCCTCCCCCTATGCCCCCAGAATCACCCCTCCCAGATCTGGGCTAATCCTGAATCCTCCAAATCTCCCCTCCTAGCTGTGAGGGCCACCTCCCCCTGCAACAGAGGAATCACTCCTCCTCCCTGGGGATCTAGGTGCCCATGAACCTTCAGAATCACACTCTGAGCTCTGGCCTCTATCTCCTCCTGCACCTGGAGATTCACCACTCCCAGTTCTACATTCCTGCTTGACCCTGAACCTCAAAATCGTCCCTCTTCAGCTTGGGGCTGCACTTTCTACAGTAGCCTTCCTGGCTCAGGCTGCATCTCCCCATAAGGCAGCAGATCAGGGTAACTCTGTGCTACCAGCAGACACAAGGGGTCCCTGCTGCTCATTTTACAGCCAGGGGAGCAGGGCAGGAACAAGACCCAACCTCCCCAGGCCGGTCACCTACTGGTGGATGTGATCCACGATGGCTTTGAGTGCCGCTGGGTCGATGCTCCCGGCAGTCTCTGGCCCGAAGCAGAGGAGAAGGGGCAGCAGCAGGAGTCCAGCCCTGGGCATCCATCCTGGCACCTGCACAGGAACCCGCAACATCAGTGCCCCAGAGCCCAGAGCTCCCAGCCCACATTCCCCAGTCTCTGCTGTGCTACAGACAGGAGAAGGGGCAGGTGGAGCCCCTGGGGCAGGAGCCAGTCACCAGTGTTATTGCCAAGGGGCAGGGGGAGCTGGAGTGGGAGGGGGCTCCCTAGGATTTATATGGGGCATGATGAGAGGGAGCAGGGGGACTCACCTGGGTTTCCATGGGGCAGGAGCAGGAGGTGCCGTCACTCACTGACAAAGGCTCACACCAGATCCCCACTGATGGGCTGTCAGCTCCCAACCCCTCTCTTTATAGCCTCTTTCTCCACCCCCGTGGCAGGCTCCCCACTCCGTTATCCACACCCGCTTGGCCATGTCTCTGGCTGCCAGCTGCCTGGGGTGGGGAGCCAGGCAGAGACGTATGGGCAGACCAGGAACAATTATTCAGAAAAGCCCTTGGAGTTCTCCCCGTCATTTACTGGGCACTAGCCAACTGTCTGTTGTCTCTGCTCTGATCCCACAAGCAGATAATGTTCTCCGGAATCTGGGTGACCTGAATTTACCCTACAAAACAAAAAAGCAGCCCTGTAGCACTTTAGAGACTAATACCATTATTTGTTAGCTGATGAGCTTTCGTGGGACAGACCCACGCCTTCAGATTCTGGAGAATCCTGATAACTGGTAACAGAAAGGGAGAGAATTTAAAGAAAAGGTGGGAAAAGGAGAAGAAAATAGAAAAAAATGACAAATCAGCTAGATAGGGCAGTAGGAGGTGGGGAGGAGAAGGAGAAAAAACCCTCTTCATGTGTCTATTAAGTTAAGTGGAATGGCTGTGGCCACTGCAAATACCAAAGGTGGGGAAATTGTCCTCGTAATGCATGAGACAGTCTTTGCTGAGGCCATGGTGACAGGTGTCAAACTTGAAAACAAATTCCAATTCAGATGTCTCCCTTTAGAATCTGGTGTTAAAATCCCTTTGTTTTAGAATGCGCACCATTCAGTGTTGAATGCCGTGTCCTGGGAAACTGCAATGCTCACTTACCCATTTATGTGTATTCAGATTCCTGATGGCTGCCTTGTGTCCGTTCATTCTTTGGCAAAGTGATTGCCCAGTCTGTCCAATATACGTGGCAGGGGGGCATTGCTGGCACATGATGGGATATATCATGTTGGTGGAAGTGCAGGACTGTGAGCCCCTGATCGTGTAGCTGACGTGGTTAGATCCAGTGATGGTGTCTCCAGTGTAAATAAGTGGACAGAGTTGGCAACAGGGTTTGTTGCAAGGCAAAGTTCCAGGATTAGTATTTCTGTGGTGTTGCCTGTGGTTGCTAGTGAGAATTTTCCTGAGGCCGGGCGGCTCCATGGGAAATAAGGTCTACAGAATTTGAAATAAGCCACCTACTATTTTGAAATTATTTCAAAATAACTTTGTTGTGTAGACATACCCTCAGAATCACTACCCAAGACTGGCATCTCAGATATCTACCCACTAAGCAACACTCCTCTTCCAGAGCTCGAGGGGAATCCAGGTGTCCTGGACAGTGAAATGCTACTTCTGACCAGTGAATACGTGTGTAACCCACTGAAACAGCACTACCCGTGTCCCTCTCCTGTGGCTGCTTGAGGAAGGGTCAAGTGTGACATTATTGAATTCTGTTGTCTCTGCTCAGATCCCACAAGCAGAAATTGTTCTCTGCAGGCTGGGTGGCCAGTAAATGACGGGGAGAACTCCAAGGGCTTTTCTGAATAATTGTTCCTGGTCTGCCCATACGTCTCTGCCTGGCTCCCCACCCCAGGCAGCTGGCAGCCAGAGACATGGCCAAGCGGGTGTGGATAACGGAGTGGGGAGCCTGCCACGGGGGTGGAGAAAGAGGCTATAAAGAGAGGGGTTGGGAGCTGACAGCCCATCAGTGGGGATCTGGTGTGAGCCTTTGTCAGTGAGTGACGGCACCTCCTGCTCCTGCCCCATGGAAACCCAGGTGAGTCCCCCTGCTCCCTCTCATCATGCCCCATATAAATCCTAGGGAGCCCCCTCCCACTCCAGCTCCCCCTGCCCCTTGGCAATAACACTGGTGACTGGCTCCTGCCCCAGGGGCTCCACCTGCCCCTTCTCCTGTCTGTAGCACAGCAGAGACTGGGGAATGTGGGCTGGGAGCTCTGGGCTCTGGGGCACTGATGTTGCGGGTTCCTGTGCAGGTGCCAGGATGGATGCCCAGGGCTGGACTCCTGCTGCTGCCCCTTCTCCTCTGCTTCGGGCCAGAGACTGCCGGGAGCATCGACCCAGCGGCGCTCAAAGCCATCGTGGATCACATCCACCAGTAGGTGACCGGCCTGGGGAGGTTGGGTCTTGTTCCTGCCCTGCTCCCCTGGCTGTAAAATGAGCAGCAGGGACCCCTTGTGTCTGCTGGTAGCACAGAGTTACCCTGATCTGCTGCCTCAGAAACAGTGATCTGGGGCTTCACGGGGAGATGCAGCCTGAGCTGGGAGGTGACACTGGGGTGGGGGTGGGGATGAAAGAGAGAGATGAGGCACAGGCCAGGGATGGGTAATTCTGGAGCTGCAGGGAAGATGGAGCCTCCAGCAGAGAGGGGTGATTTGGGGGTGCTCAGTAGAAAATGGGCTATAGAACTACGGGTGCAGGAGGAGGTGGAGGCCAGAGCTAAGGGAGCTGTTGCAGAGGGTCATGGGCAGCTGGAGCCCAAGCTGGACAGGGTGATTTCTCTGGTTTGAGGACAGCTGGCCCCCAGATCCGGGAGGAGGGATTCTGGAGGTGCAGACGCAGCTGAGAGCTGGGAGCGGTAATTCTGCCATAGGTCGGTGGAGACGGCGCCTGAGCTGGGAGGGGTGATTTGGAGGGTACAGGGGTGCGGGCCGTGGGGTCCATGATGTTTGTGCTCCTAAATCCTGAGCTTGGCATGTGCATTGCCACTGTGCTCAGACTCCCCCTGGCCCTCTCCCCAGGTATCACCCTGTCACCACCAACCCCCCAAGTACTCAGTATGCCGTGGCCATCGTCTTGCCACAGTCCGTGTGTAACGGAGCCAGCCCAAGCGAGCTGCAGGCGCACCTGCCCATAGCTGAGCTCCAGGCCATGAAAACCCAGCTGGAGAAGGGCACTCTGTACGAGGGGAGTCATATTGTGGCCGCCAAGCCTGACCAAATTGTCGTTCCTCCTCTGCACGCCGAGTGGCTAATGCTCAGGCTGGACCAAAACGGGGTGAGCCCTGTCTCCCGTCTCCTGGACAAGGCCCGGAGAGAGAGCCAATGTCCAGACACTACAGCTTTGGGTGAAGAGCATGGGAGGAACCGCTACCCCGTTTCGTTTCCAAACAAGCCCTGTGGCTGGAATGGCTGCTTCATCTTCTTCACCTATTATTCCCCCTGCGTGGGTGTCTGCCTCAGCTTGAAAGATGACCACCGCATCCCAGAACTCATGGACGGGATCTTCGGTGCCATCGATGAAAACTACCGCGCCTTGGCCTTCAAGGAGCTTTACTACAAGGACAACAACATGTTGAAGCAGTTTGTCTGGAACTCGTGGCAAACACTCTGTAAAGTGCCCATGTACCAGTGCGATGACCGGGACTGTCACAGTTGTGCAGAGGAGGACGTCAACAAGAACCTCTGCCTAACAGCCTGGCAAAACTCAGCCACAACAGCTTACGTGGGAAAGGGCGAAGGAAAGAGGACCGTGTAAGATGCAGTGCAACTAATCAACAGCCAGTCCTTCCACCCATCAACCCACCCATCCGTCTGTTCGTCATCCCCGCCAACCACCTGCCAATGCACTCGTCCATCAACACCTCCATCTGTCAACCTATCCATCCATCCGCCTTCAAGCCATCCAGTCATGCATCTTTCCACGAACCCATCTGTCAACCCAGACAGACAGACCTCTGTCCATCGACCCTTCCATCCATCATCCCATCTGTCCATCTATCTAGTCTCCATTCATCAGCCCACCTCTCCATGCTGCTCACATAGCAGTCCTTCTAGTGCTGTATCTCATTTTAAGGTGCCCATCTCCCAGGTATCTGGGCATTGGTTTTGCCCTGTCATCTCCCCTCCCTCTCTCTGGGTATCTCATTTACAGGGTGCCCCCACCCTAGTCTCTGGGCCCTGAGTTCTCCCTGTAACTAACACACACACATTTCCAGTCCTGCAGGTGCACTAGTCAGGGAGTAGGGGTGGGAGTCTGGTGCAAATCATGGCGTGCAGGCAGGAGGGGTGAGGGAGGTTGTGCCAGGGCAGACCCCACGGTCCCTGCTGGATACCTACTTTGGCCAACACTGTGTCACAAATGGAGCTTTGCTCCTTCGCTGCTGTGTAATAGACACCAATAAATCTTCCAAGCCTCCCTTGGCCTCCCATCTCTGCCTGTGTGTCTGTTTCCTTCTTCCCCAGAGGTGTGGCTCCCCTGGGATCACCCCTCTGCAGGCAGCATCACCCCCCGCACCCCAGAATTCAACCCCTATGCCTGCCCCAGGGGTCGCTCCAAACCCCTATTCCTCACAGCCCACACCTCAGCAACCCTCAGCATGTATGTGGGGAGGGGGTGAGTGCGCTCCACAGCCCCATGCCTGTCCTGCTTCCCCACTTCCTCCTCCATTGCCACAAGCCCTGTTGCTCACCCTCCTAGGCTGTCCCCCAGAAACAGAGAACTGGGCTCTCGGTTCACTCCCTGGCTCTGTGAGAGAAGTGGGAGCTGGTAGTTAGAAGGGGCTGCGAGGCAGGACTCCTGGGTTCTCTCCCTGTGTCTGGGATAGAGGTATGGTCTAGTGGGTCAGGGCAGGGGCAGGGGTGGGGAGGGAGGGGATGGGACTCAAGACTCCTGGGTTCTATCGAGGGAAGGAGAAGGATCTAATAACGAGTTTATGGAGACCTCCTTGCCCTCTCGTGCCCACCTTAGACAATAGCTGCCCTTACTGCCATCTTTCACCATAGGATCACTGACTGACCAGGTGCAAGTCCTCCTAACTTCAGATGGCCTGTCTCGCAGGTGACCTCAACCTGTATTTGCAAAGGTTGGCGCTGTGGTGCCACTCCCCTGTGACTGAGCACCCCAATTCCCACTCAGGCAATCCAGAGAACCCCTTGGCAGGGAACCACCCAACAGAGGGCCACACCCCAGCATACATTGCAAATCAACATGGGTGTTGTGTCACCACCTGTCCTGCAACCTTGCTGGCCTCAGTTTCCCCCTCAACCCAACAGGGCATTGTGTAAAAGAAAAGAGTAGGGGAACTAGAGGCAGATTAAACACATGGGCTTCTTTATTTCCCTTACTTGTGCCACCTCCAACACACCCCCCGTGCGAGTGAGCAACAAAGGGGCCACAGGTACACACTGTTGTCCAAGTTCGTAAGTAAATACACATATCTATCACAAGTCCCGCTAACCCTCATTTAGTAATATGAATGTCCATATGATGAATATCCATACAAAAAAGCAGTCCGGTGGCACTTTAAAGACTAACAAAATAATTTATTAGGTGATGAGCTTTCATGGGACAGACCCACTTCTTTTGATCTGAAGAAGTGGGTCTATCCCACAAGAGCTCATCACCTAATAAATTCATAGAATCATAGAACAGTAGAGCTGGAAGAGACCTAAAAAAGCCATCAAGTCCAGCCCCCTGCTCTAAGCAGGACCAAACCCATCAGATCAGCCCAGCCAGAGCTTTGGCAAGGTAAAACTTAAACACCTCTGGGGAGGGAGACTCCACTACTCCCCTGGGGAGACCATTCCAACGCTTCACCACCCTCCTAGTGAAAAAGTTTTTCCTAACGTTCAACCTGGACCTTCCCAACTGCAACTTGAGACCATTGTTCTGTGTTCTTCCATCTGTGACCACTGCAAACAGCCTCTCTCCAGCCTCTTTGCAACCTCCCCTCAGTAAGCTGAAGGCTGTTATCAAGTCCCCCCCTCAGTCTTCTCTTCTGCAGACTAAACAGACCCATTTCCCTCAACCTTTGTTCAGAGGTCGTATGCTCCAGCCCCCTAATTATTTTGGTCGCCCTCCGCTGGGCCCTCTCCAGTATATCCACATCCTTCCTATAACTGGGGGCCCAGAACTGGACACAGTACTCCAGATGCAGCCTCACCAAAGCCGAATAAAGAGGAATAATCACTTCTCTGGATCTACTGGCAACGCTCCTCTTGATGCAACCTAATATGCCATTAGCCTTCTTGGCTACAACAAATTATTTTGTTAGTCTTCAAAGTGCTACCACATTGGTTTTTTATTTGGCTAGAATGCAGACGAACACGGCGACCTCGCTGTCACTATTCATATGATGACTAGTAACAGTAATTATTGTAATAAAGCAAAAATGTTTCAGCATAAAAATAAAATAGATACGGTATATTACAAGACTACAGGATTTGCCCAGTGTTGCACAGGTCCTTCACTGAAACAATGTTTGTTTTATTTGATTTAAATCACTGCTCTGGGGTGGGGCTGGGGAAGCGGGGTTCACTGTGCAGCCTGCCTGGGGCGCAGAGGACAACCACATCCCTCTGTCACTGCATCAGCTTGGGGCCAGATGAGAAGTGCCTTTCCATAGCTGTTGCAGCTGCAGAGGAAACCGCTGGAGGAGGGATGACAGTCACACAGACAAACTCTCTGAAATATAGTAGAAACCCCTCCCTTTCTCTGCCTCTGCTGCCTCAGTGGGGTTATAGCTGTCCTGGTCTCCATCTCTGGCTCCTTGCTTCCCCCCTGTGGTCGTTCCACAGTATGACCATCCCTGCTGGCAGAATCCAGGCCCAGCAGTTCCTAACCTTTTCCAGACGGGGCCCAGTTTGACAATTCAGTAAGACATCCTGACCCAAGGCAATTCAAAACCAGGAGGGGATAGGGCAGTGGTGGGGAGGGAGGGAAGGCGCACCAGGAAATTTTTTTTTTTAATAAATCTTGATTCTCCTCCCTTGTCCCCAGACTTAAACTCCTCACAGCCCCAAACTGCCCCTCTGCCCCCAGGTGTGAACCCCTCCCAGCCACATGGAATCCCTCTGCGCAGTTCCCCCCAGCCCTCCTATTCTCTTCCCCCACCTACTGCACAAGCCATTCCCTTCCCTGCCGCACTGAAACGGGGCTCAATTTAATTGATTTAATGGCTGAATCCCTTCTGCTGGCCATTAAACCAATTAAATCGAGTTTCATTTCAGCGCGGCAGGGCAACACAGGACTGGGAGCCAGAGAAGCGAGTGGCAGCAGCCTCAGAAGCCGCAAATGGCTCCGTTAAGAGTCACATGCAGCTCGGAGCCGCCCAGCCAGCAATCCTTACCAAGTTTGGGTCACTACCCATAGGCTGGGAGTCCCTGCTCCAGGCACATCCCATTGTCCGGACACAACCTAACCTGGACCTTGCTTTAAGTTAGGATAAGAGGAAGCTGTGGCCCACCTTTGGTGTCCTAGCTACTCCTGTTTAGGAGGAGTTGTTGAACAAACAGACGCACAGACAGGCAGACAGACTGACATGCCAGCGTTTCAAATGGGACACTTCTAACTTACTTTGCTTCATCAACCGGTCCTGCTAGCAACAGTTAACGCTCCCATGGCCTTCCTGCTATATCAACCCTGGATTCTATTTTTCTACACCGTTTTTCATCTGAAAAAGTGGGTCTTACCCACAAAAGCTGATGCCCTCATTCATTTGTTAGTCTCTAAGGTGCCACAGGACTGCTCATTATTCTCAAATATGTAGTAGATTGACATCAATATTTTCTTCCCTGCTGCCAGTCCACCGGGGGCTGGTCCTGGCCTGCAGCTGCTCCCCTACCCAGCCTGCAGCTGGCTTAAGAGAGCAAGGCGGGGGGAAGCTGGTTGCCCACAGCCTGCAGCCTGTCTGTGGGGAAGGGAAGGGGGAGGCCTGGCCTGCAGCTGCCCCCGCCCCCCATCTTGCAGCTTGTCCCTGGGGGAGAAGGAGGCTCCAGGGGCCGGTGTAGTACAGGAAGCACCTCCCTGTAAGAATGTGCTACGCATGGTGCGCTGAGCACGCTCAGTAACATCTGCTGAAGCCACCGCCCTTCACTCTGCCCTTACTTGCCATAAGGTCCTGCAGGCTGCTTTTTATAAGGGTTAAAAAACAGCAACTGGGGCAAATTGGAGACGAGGGGTGTCCAGGCTGGGGGCGAGGGTTGGAGCAGCTGGAGGCAGAGGAGTAGGGACTGGAGGCAAAATCAGGGAGAGGGGAGCTAAAGCTGGAATTAAGCCTGGGATGAGGCACTGCCAGAGGTGACAGAGGGCAGACCTCCGACACAGGCAGGGATGGTGGGGCGGGGCGGGGGTTAAGAGTCGCCCCGGTGGACTGAGACACCCGTGTCTGGCAAAAAGAGGGTTGGGGTGAGGCCAAGTTTCTGAGTGTCGTCTGCCCTGAAAGGAGGCTCCTTCTCCTCCCACTTAATAACAGCCGGGGTGGTCCCAAGGGGAGGCGGGGGTTGGGCTAACCCCCAACAGGCCCTGCCCCCTCCCCAGCCCCACTCACTCCCTGCTGTGAGCAACCCTGCTGGTGGATTACAGGGCCTGGTGCTGCACCAGCAGGGGTGGCCGCCAATCACAGCCTAACATCTCAAGCTGATGCAGAAAGTGGCCATTGAGTCAATGCGGTTTTTTTGGTGGTTATTTACTCCATCAAATCTGGTCTTAAACGTCGATCTGAGCCACTGCAACAAATCTGTGCCCTTTTCGGGTTCCTTTGGGAGCCCAGAGAACTAAGGGATGAAGATCTACGTTCGGCGGCTGAAGAGTTTCAACAAAGCTACAACGAAATTTCCAGAGATCTCTGGGATGAGATTGTCTTCCTGAAATGGACACATTCCACCAACTTTAAACCTGCCTCCAAGCCAGAACAACTGCTGCAAGAAATATTCGATCTCGGCCTGTTGCTCCTAATCCTTAATACCACAATTGCTTTACGGATGTTGGTCTGTCTCCCTGCATCAGTGGCTTCAGGTGAATGCACATTCAGCGTGTTAAAGCAAGTAAAGAACTGTCATCGTTCTACAAAGAGACGAGAGCGTTCGAATGGGCTCACGATGCTTAACATTAACAGTGATTTGAACGGAAATTAGATTTTTCTTCAATTATAAAGGAGTTTGCACACAACAGAGCCAGAAAAGCTGTCCTAAAATGAAGAGTTTTGGTTTCAGTGGAAACTCACACTTAAAATTACCTTTTTAATACACTTGCGATTGGTGTAATGACTTAATCTGCTGTATCTCTCAGAGTGCATCTGTCTGTCGGTGCTGTTTGTTCAAGAACCCCTCCTAAACCATGAGAGTTACCACCACAAAATCTGGTGCGCAGCTTCCTCTTATCCTAACTTGAAGCAAGGTCAGGGTTGGGCTGCGTCTGGAAAGTGGGAAATGCCTGAAATTCCAGGATTTCCCAGCACGTGGAAAGGGAGGGGCACCGACGGGAGGGACGACATACTTCAAACTCACGGCTGGGAGCAGCGGGTGCAGGGAATGGCCATACTGCAGAGCGACCACTGGGGGCAGCCGCTGCAGGAAGACGGTGGCCACGTGCAGATGGGGTCTTTGACCCTGCCTGCCTTCAGATGCCCCGCAGCACCCCACAGGGGGAAGTCCTGCTGCTTCTCCGCAACCCTCCCCCCACAATTATGCTGCCCACCCCAACATGCCCTGCTCCCTCTTGCCTGCTCCCCAAACTCACACTGGGGCTGGGGAAAGCAGCCCAGCCCCAGTCCCACCCCTGCCAGGTCCGAGCACAAAAGCCTTTCCCCACCCCCACACCCCCCCAGCTGCTCTGGCCAGAGAGAAGAGCCATGGCCCACCTTCCGTGCATCCCCCCAGCCCATGCCTCCTCCCTGTGGAGCTGGGGACTGGGGCTGGCTCACCCCGGGGCGGGACCCAGCCTGGGTCCCACAGTCCTCCCGCCCTGCCCGCAGCCAGGCCTGGTGCCGCAGCCAGCCCCTCAGCTCACCCCAGAGCTCAGGCTATGGCTGGGCCCAGCACTGCACCATGGCCCTGCCCCCCACAGCCCCCCCTGCTCACCACCCCCAGAGCTCAGGCCAGGGCCACTGCAGCCCAGCCCCCCCACCTCTCCGGATCTCAGGCAGAACAGAGCCAGGACAGGCAGGGGGCCTGGCAGCTGTGGCCCAAACCAGCCCCCCATCCTCTAAGGACAGGTGGGGGGGTGGGATCCAGGTGGGGGTGAGGGGCCAGGAGCAGGAAAACCCCATCAGTAAAGGACCCAAACAGCGCCAGGTACAGCGGGGAGTTGGTGACACATAAATGTCTCTCGGGCTCATTTTCTGGTTTTCCTTCGACCCTGTGGGTGAGACGTGACATACCTCCGGGGCCTGCGGCTCGGGCCTCTGTCATTCTCCAAGGGGGCCTAGCCCCCTTCTCCACACAGCACACAATCTGCTGTAAAACACACACACCATCCCCTGCTCACAGCCCACAACAACTTCTATACACACACACAACTCTGCCTGCACACACCCCACAGCCCCCCTATACACACACACAACACTGCCTGCACACACCCCACAACCCCCTCTATACACACACACACACACACACACACACACACACCATTGCCTGCACACACCCCACAACCCCCTCTATACAACACCTGGTTTGCACTCACACCATGACCCCCTATGCCTATGCGCACCTCAACATACCCCACACACTCCCACAACCTCCCCAGTACACACACACTGCATCCTGTATGCACACACACATCCCCAACATCCCTTCTGTACACACACAACATCCTGTGTGAACACACACACACTACCCCTGCACACGCCCCACAACACCCTCAATACACACACAGACACCCCACTGCCTTCTACACACCCTCACCCAAAATCCCCTCTGTGCACACACACCACAGTGCCCTCTGTACACACTCACCCCAGGCCTTGCACCTGCACATGTGCATCCTACACCCCTCCACACACACACACGCACGCTGACACTCACCCCAACACACAGCCTCACCCTTTCACGGGGAGGGTGCCCTGGTCAGCTCCCTGTGCACATGAGGCCGACGCTGCAGCCTCCCCCCTGCTTCAGTCCAGTGAGTGTCTGGCTGGGCTCCATGTGGCTCCCCGTTTCCAGCATGGGGGGGGCCTTGGAGGGGGAGGGCACATCTGTGGGAAGCAGATCTCCAGAGCCCCATTAGGGCTGACACCCTCCAGGATTGCCCTGGAGCCTCCAGGGATTAAACTTGACTTATTACTGAAATAACAGGGAGGAATCCCCCCGCCCGCCCTGAGCCCGGGCTGGGTTCAGCTGGTGGTGAGCGGGGAGGGCAGGGCAGAGGGGAGGCGTCTGGCCCAGCTAAGCTGCTGTGCAGCAGCCCCGGAGCAGTTATGACATATCTCGAATACCCAAGCGCTATCCACCACCCCCTGCACCGCCCGGACACTGCTCCCGCCCCGCCGCCAGCCGCCCCACGTCCGGACAGACACACAGCCCAGCATGTCCGACAGCCCCAGCCCCGGGGGGGGTGCCAAGGAGGGGACCCCCGGTGAACCCGAGGGGCAGCCCCCCTGTGCCGAGCTCAAAGCAGCCATGGAGAAATGGTGAGTCCCTGTGGAACTGCTGCAGTGCAGGGCTGGGGGGGCCGTGCTTAGGGGGCTGTCCATGGGGAGCTGCTGTAGGGACTGGGGGGGCAGGGGCTGTTGTGTGCAGCGAGGCCAGGTGGGAGTCAGAGAGGTAGGGGTGGCAGTGGGCCTGTGGTCAGTGGGGCAGGGTGGGGGCCTTAGCAGAGCAAACAGGACAGCAGGAGCTCAGTGGGGTGGGGACTAGGGTCTCAGTGGGACAGGGGAACTCTTCAGAGGAGGAGTCAGTGGGTGGGGGTGGGGAGGTTCCTGGGGGTGGGGGGCTCAGAGGGCGGCAGCTCAGGCGGTGGGGCAGGGGAACTCCAGGGAGGGAGGGCCCAGTGATGGGGGAAGCTCAGTGGGGGGGTTTGGGGCTCAGTGGGGCAGGGAGCCCAGGCAGGCAGGGCGGAGAGCTCAGCGGAGGAGGGCTCAGTGGGGTGGAGGTGGAGGAGCTCAAGGGGAACACAGGGGATGGGCTATCTCAGTGGCTCAGGCACTGGGGGTCTCCCTGGGGCAGGTGCCTGGAGCTGTCCTATGCACTGAGTGCCCCAGTAAGGCAGGAGGGTGGGAGGCCCAGCCCAGGTGAGGCAGGAGGGTGGGGGCCAGCAGGGCCCTGGTGCCGCAGTTCCAGGGGCCAGGCCAGGCAGAGGCGCTGGTGCAGGGGCTGGGAAGGGAATGCAGGGTCTGGCTGGGCTGGCTCATGGGAGCAGCGCTGGCCTGGTGGGGCTCTGTGGCCCCAGGGCACCAGTGCCCCATGAGGCAGCCAGCAGCACAGCCAGCACAACCAGCCCCATGGGGAACATGGGGGGCTTCGAGGAGCAAAGCCCATTCTGTGGGCAGGATGAGCCCCAAGCACTGCCCTGCCAGCCCCCCAGCCCCACAAACTGGTTGGGGGGTGATGAGAGAGAATTGTATTGTCTTCAAGCAGTGGGATGGGAGGGGTCGTAAATAGAAACAGGGCTGCTAGAGAGAGGTGAATGTTGTGGCCAGAGGGGTGTGAATGGGATGACTGAGGGTGTGAATGGGGTGGCTGGGGCGGGTGGCCAGAGGGGTGTGAATAGGGTGGCTGGGGGCGGGTGGCCAGAGGGGTGTGAATGGGATGGCTGGGGCAGGCAACCACAGGGGTGTGACTGGGATGGCTGAGGGTGTGAATGAGGTGGCTGAGGGTGTGAACCTGGGGAAGGGGCTGGTGCCTGGGCTTTGCACTGGGAGCTGTGGCTGGTTACAAGAAGTGAGTGCAGGGGGGTGCGGGCAATGGGAGAGCCAGTGAGCTGGGGGGCAGATTGCTGGAGGGGGTGTGTGGGATGGGAGGGTCTGTGTGGGGAGAGTGGGGTGTTGTTGGGGCTGGAGGGCGGGGTGCGTAGTGATGGATGGATGGCTTCTCCCTCTCCCCAGCGCTCTCCGTCCTTCATCAGGCCCTGCAGGTTCCCACCCCACTGTCAGCTAGACCTGGGGAAGAGGCTCAGTGGGGCAGGGATTGGCCAGGGGCCAAGGGGGCTGGTGGCTCAGAGTGGCAGGGAGCTCAGTAGGGGTTGGACGGGGGCCCAGGCAGTTACCAGGGATGTTCCGTCCCCTACGTCAGTCCTCTGGGGGGTCACAGGCCTGGGGGCTGGGGCTCTGTCACCCAGGGTTGCCCTCCCCCCAGACATGCCCTTTCCCCTTTCGCCCCCTTTCCCCACAAGGTACCACCATCCCCTCAGCTGGCTTGGGGCTGCCATGCCCAGCTCTGGCCCCAGCGTGACTGTTCCCCACTCCCCACAAGGGAGCTGACCCCACTGCCAGAGCCCCCACTGCCCAGTTATCTCCACAGCTAACGCTGCCGGGGGGGGAAAGTGGGTGTTAAGGCAGGGACTCACTTACCCTATGGGTGTTGGGGAGGGTAACAGAGACCCTGGCCTCTGGGGGGCGGGGAGCAACCACCAAGAGATTCCCCCACTCCACACCCCCGAGCAAGGCTGGAGACCCCCAGGACTCCTGGCTTCTCTCTGGTACCAGGAGACGAGTGAGGTCTGGTGGGAAGAGTGGGGGGGGGGTCGGCAGCCAGGACTCCTGGTTCCCTCCCCACCTCTGTCCCCACATGACCTTGGGCACCTGTGTGCCCCCCACCCGCTTGGGCTGGAGCTGGGGCCGGCACCCCCCGCGGGGTAAGGCGCTTTGCTCACGGCGCTGCCAGGAGTTATTACTATGATTTATCAATCCTCCGCTCATGTCTCCTGCGGCCGGGCTGATCCCACTGGCGGGCTGAGCATCACCCCAGGCACCCACCCCCCAGCAGCGCCCAGGCCTCATCCTGTCCCCCTCCCCCTGGGGTGCCCCCAGTGCTGTCCCAGCCCCACCCCACCCTGGCACGCAGGCTGCAGAGCAACGCCACTCCGGTACCACCTTCCATCTCCCCGGCCTGGCTAATGGAACGTGACAGGGCGTGCCCCAACCTGCGCCCAGCACCATCTGCTCTGCCCGGCTGGGGAAGTGACAGGCCAGGGCTGAGGTGGCTGGTTAATTAGTACATGGGGGGGGGGGTCAGGCCCAAGATCACAGGGGGGAGAGGGACACCAGGAGTTTGGCTCTCCCCTTGCCCACACTGCCTGAGAGACCCCTCCATTGCCAGAGCCAAGGAGAGAACCCAGGAGTCCTGGCGCCCAGCCCCCTCCCGCGCTAACCACTAGACCCCACTCCCTGCGCCAGAGAGAGAACCCAGGAGTCCTGGCGCCCAGCCCCCTCCCGCGCTAACCACTAGACCCCACTCCCTGCGCCAGAGAGAGAACCCAGGAGTCCTGGCGCCCAGCCCCCTCCCGCTCTAACCACTAGACCCCACTCCCTGCGCCAGGGAGGGAACCCAGGCGTCCTGGCCCCCTTGTTGCTCCTGCTCCCGTGTGCCAGTGGCCCCCACCTGGCAGGGTGGCTGTGCTGGGGGACAGGCCGATCCCGCCCCCATGGCTGGCAGCCGCTGCGTCACACGGGACACACGCCAGCAGCCCGGTGTCCTACATTCGGCTCTCCCACCCCGTTCCCATGGCAGCGGGGAGTGGAGGGTGCCAGAGGAGGGGGAGGGGATGGTGGTTTGCCCCACGGTGGCCCTGAGAAATGCCTCCCCCCCCCCAGTAGCCCCGCAGGGCACCGATGGCTCATCCCAGCCCTTCCTGCCTCAGTGTCCCTGAGACCCCCCCTTCTCCTGCCCCACAGGGACCCACCTGGCACCTAGGGGGACGCCACCTCCACCCTTCTTGCCCCACAGTGACCCCCTAGGGACTCACCCCCCTCCAGACCCCTCCTTTGTCCCACCCCCTGGAGTGACTGGAGCCCTCGCCAGCCCCACCGTGGCCACATCAGAGGCTGGGGGGGCCATGCCGAGCTGTGCAGGCTGGGCTGCCGTGGGGCGCGGTGCTGACTCAGCCCCAGCCTCATTAGCTCCAGAGAAAGCCGTGCTGGGGCAGCCAGGCGGGAGTAACACGAGGCTGGGAAGGGCAGGGAGGGGGCATTAACCCTTCAGGGCCTGGCATGGAAACAAGGGCCCTCTCCCTCCCCTAATCTCTCACTGCCCCTCCCCCATTCATGAGCCCCTCCCCCCGCATGTCACCCCCCCCAACTCCATTTATGGGCCCCTCCCTGCTCCATGCCTGTGCCTTCATCCCCTCCCTGCCCATCCCCCCCACCAATAACCTTCCTGTGCCCCTCCCCCACACTCTATCCCACCAGCCCCCATTCCCCGCCCCAGAGCTGGGGAGTGGATCCAGGAGTCCTGCCTCTAGCCCCCCCATGCACAGAGGCTGCCCATCTCCCCACCAGGTGACACCGCAGCCCCTACCTCCGTGCCTGCTGCACTGATGGGCTCCCCTGCCCAGGCAGTGCCAGGCCTTCCCTCTGACCTGGCCGGGGGACCCCGGTGTCCAGCTACTCACCCCTCCCCCGGGACACATTAAGGCAATGTGGAGCCCTTGGAAAAGTCCGCATGGGGCTCCTGGCCCACAGCAAACCCCCCAACCCTGCAGGGCAGCAGTGAAGATGAACAGGGGCGACCCCCTTCTCCCAGCGACAGGCTCAGGCTCTCTGCAGACTCAGGCAGCATCACTGGGATGATTACCTCCAAGGCACATTTTCCCCGGCTGTTCGTCCCATCCCACCAGGGCTTGAGGCGGCGTTTTACACCCACGTCCTGCTCCAAGCCTGCGATCACGGCGCCCCAGGACACCGGGAACTCAGGCCCAGCCCCTGCCCAGCACCACCCCAGGTGGGGTGCCAGCTAGATGGCTCCCGATCCCCGCCCCCCCCAGCACCCCACACACGGATCCATGCCCCCAAACCAGCAGCCACGGGGTCTTCTGGGCCTCCAGGCAACCACCGTGGTGCAGCTGAGACTCCATCCCAGGTGTCCTGAGCCCCGGTGCACGGCCTTAACCCCACTACTAGGCTCAAGGCTAGAGGGCGGAGGTATCTGTGAGGGGAGGGGGGATGTTTGCATTGGCCCCCAAGGGCACCAGACTCCAGCCCCTCCCAGTCGTGTTTCATTAGCACCCCACCCTTGCCTTGTGACCTTCCTTCCCCCTCCCAGTGGCTCTGCAGCTTCCCCTTATCTGCAACCTGCAGCCCTAACACCCTGGCAGGGCACCCTCCCCTCCCAGGCAGCTTCCCCTCCGCCACCTCCAAAGCAGCCTGGGATAGGGATGGGGGGGACCTCGGCCTGCCCCACTTCACCCAGCCAGGACACCCAACCTGCCGGGCACCGCCTCTAGAGCTCCCCCAGCACTGCCCCCCAGCAGATCTCAGTGCGCTCTACGGAGGTTGGCTGTTCCCCATTTTACAGGTGGGGAAGCTGAGTCACGGGGGGCTGTGGCCCACCCATCATCACCCAAAAGGTTAATGCCCAGCTTGTGCTCTCTCCATTAGGCCACACCACCTCCCAATAAACTAGGGTTATCTATTAGCTGTATTATGGTAGCACCTAGAGCCCCAGTGATAGCCCAGGGCCCCAAGTATTAGGCGCTGCACATCATTAGGTGTATTATGGTAGGATTTCCCCCAGCCCACATCCCTGGTCACAGCCTAGGACCCTGCAACCAGGGAACAGAAGCACAGGGGAGCGGACCCCACTGCTCAGGGGCATTAAGACCCCCCCTGTGGGTGCCCCCTGCACTGCTGGGCTCCCCATTCCTAGCAGCCCAACAATTGGGCCTCTCCAGCCACACTCAGCACCAGTCCTCTGCTGCCCTCATGTGGCCCAGACACGGTCCCAGCACAGCACAGCACCCCCCCCACCCCCATCTGTCACCCTCCCTGTGCCATGGCTCCCCCAGACCCACATGGGCAACAGGCTGGATCCCCAAGCAGGCTGCAGGGGGAGGGGTGTGTCTGGCTGATCTAACGCACCTGCCAGCCCTGCAGTGCCCCCCAGACACCCCAACAGCTCCCCAGACTCCCCACTAACCCCCCCATACATAGCCCTGCAGTGCCCCCCAGGTGCCCCAACAGCCCCAGACACCCCACTAACCCCACCTTACACAGCCCTGCAGTGCCCCCCCATGGACAACCCACTACCCCCCCATACACAGCGCTGCAGTACCCCCATAGACACCCCACTAACCCCATACACAGCCCTGCAGTGCCCCCCATAGAGACCCCACTAACCCCATACACAGCCCTGCAGTGCCCCCCATAGACACCCCTAACAATCAAGGCGCCAGCTGGAGGTGGGGCAGGATGGGTTGGGATGAGTTAGGTGCGGGGCGGGGGGTCATTTGTTACTCAGCCCCCTGGCTCAGCTTTTTGGGAGGAGCGTGCAAAGGATACGTGGCTAGATGGGCCCATGGCTCTGAGCCCAGTGTCAAGGAGGGGGCCAAATATCAGGGCAGGTAGGTCCATGGGTTGGGGGGAGGGGGAGAGATACCATCCTAGAAGGGCCCTTGGGTGTGAGCCAGGCAGCCCCTCCCCACAATTAATGCCACCCTCCAAATGTCTCTGCAGTGTTAAAGAGAAAGGGGAGACGTCATGCAAGGAGCTGATGGAATCGTACCACGAGTGTCTGCGTGCCCTGGGCATCAAGGTGTAGCAGCCCCACCACGGTGAGCTCCCCTCCCCCAGCTGCAGGGAGGGACAAGGGAATCCCAGGGCTATGCCCCCTGCCCCACACCATTCCCCCAGCTGCTGCTTTGGGCCAGCCGCCTCTTTGGGCAGCCCCAGAGGAGCACAGCCAGAGCCCCATGTGCTCCAGCCCGGAGCCACATGCCCACAGCTGGGTCCCCTCTGGGTCCTAGGGCAGCCTGTGCTCACATTTGGCTCAGCCTCCCCACAGCAACCCCCCACCCAGAGGTGCAGGGCAGCTCTCACATCCCAACAGCTTCAGGCCCTCAGCAACAGTTGCCAGGAGCATCACCATGGCAACAGCATCAGAACCATCCAAACTGGTCCACAGGTGGCTGCTGGGCCTATGGCAGGAGAAATGCCCTGCCCGCCGGGCACAGAGCAAGCCCCAGATGTGCCAGAACATCTGTGTGTCACAGGGAGAACTCACTTCTTTAATTCTGAGAGGCAGCCACAGTGCCACCTCCTTGCTCACACTGACACCCCTGCAACCTCCCCTGCTCCACCCTCCCACAGCACGGACATGCCAATGAGGACCAGGCCGTGGAGACCCTCCTGCACCCAGAAAAAGCTGTCAGTGCAGTCAGCCCAGCCCAGCCCAGCCCCTCTCCAGCTTGAGGCAGCGGGTTCCCATCCATTTACACACACTCCTTTTGGGGCAGAAAGGGGTTTTTTTAAACAAGCCTCAAACGTTCGATGTTTCTGTTCCCTCGTTTGCCATCCGTCTGAAGCTGAGCGTCTGCACTGCCAGCCCAGGGGCAGGTGAAGGAAGTTTGGCAGGGGAGCATGAGGCTGCTTTCAGTACCTCACTCAGTGGGGCAGCCACGGGGAGGATGCTACCCTGCCCTGATGGCCCTTCCCAGCCAAGTGACAGTCAGAGATAAGGAACACAAAGAGCTCCAGCCTGGGCTGCAAAGAGCCAGATGGGACCAGCAAAGGGCCACAGCCCTTGCTGGCCACAATCCTGGCAGCAGTCTGCTCCCCAGAGCCAGCGCTGGGGGAGATTTCAGGGGTGAGGCCCGGGGGGGGGGCCGCGGGAGAAAAGGCCAATATGCCCCAAGTAAGCCCCAGGGACTCACGCAGTCACCCTGAGCTGGCCAGGGCTTCTCACCTGGGAGATGGGAGGCCAACGGTGCCGGAGTTCAGCCATTCCTTGTCTCTTGCAGGAGCTGGTGTGACAGAGGGCACCGCAGCGCCTGGGGGAGCACGGCCGTGAGGGTGACGTGCAGCTGAGTGGCACTCGCAGCTGTGGAGGGGGGCAGGGCAATAAACCGGCAGCCTTGTAGCTGGTCTGGCTGCGTGTGATCAGTGAAAGCCACACCCCCACCTACATCCTCTCCAGCCAGCCCCAACCCCCAGCCGGCCCCCCTTCCCCCCAACACTCACTGCTCCTGCTCCTCATCCTTATATCCCCCTTCCTGCCCCTGCTAGGCCCCCGCACTCCTCCCCCACAAAATGAGATGACACAGCAGAGGTGCCAAAAGTTACTTGAGTAAAAGTGCCACCGCTGTCATTTCTGGGTACTTGAGTACAATAAAGGCCTGCTGTGCATGTGTGTACTTTTACTCAAGTAGTTTTCCAGAGGGACACAGGTGACTTGTACTTAAGTACATTTGTATGCACACACTCCAAAGCAGGGAGGGAAAGAGGGGACAGTGCTGGGCCACCTGCACCAACCTCCCTCCCCCCCGAAAGAGGCAGTGGGGGGGTGCAGCCGAGGACCCCCTGGAGGGAGCCATGGGGAGAGCAGCCTCAAGGAAAAGGAGGCAGAGCCCACACAGCAGGGGGGGGAGGACTCTCCCTGGCCCTTTCCCCCACTACACCCCCCCGCAACTTAGGAGAGGCATCTGCCCCTATTTCCCCTCCTCCCACAATCTATGGGGCAAGAACCAGGCAGCAGGCGCCTTGGATACAAATCTACAAGCTTTTATTACAGCCCCTCCCCCAGCCAGCCAGCCAGACGGAGGCAGGGGGACCGCAACACAGCACCCCACCCCCATCTGCATGGGATGGAGCACGATGCCTGTGGTGGGGGCGGGGAGCTCCCCCAGCCCCGGGGGCAGCTCCTGTCCATGCGCCCCAACTCCAGGCTCTAGTGGGAACACCAGACTGCCCCCCACCCCTACCCCCACACAACCCCAGCTGGGGCAGCAGCTGCAGGTGTGCTTCTCACCAGGGCCAGTTCCCACCCCAGGGACCCAGCCCCAGCCGACAGCTCCTGGGGCTGATGGCCGTGGCAGAAGAGACCCCCCGACCTGTAGTGTATTTGAGCCAGAAGCTAAAGGGTTAACAGCCCCCAGCAACAATCCCTCCCCAGCGGCCCCACAGCCAATCCCCCTGGCTCCCCATGCCCTGGGGTGGGGAGATGTGGTCCCAAACCTGGTAGGGACCCGCCCCACCCCCTAGTGCCCCCAGGCAGGCAGGGGGCAGGCGTCCAGAGAAGCCCTTGGGCTGTTGAGAGCACAGGCCAGCAGTGGGAGGGGGCCTGGGACAGCACAGCAGGAAGTGATGGGGGGCGAGGGGGCAGCCCCAGCCCCTCAGTCCCGGCGCAGGTTCTTCAGCCGCTCCTCCAGGTCAGCGTCAGCATCCGCCAGTGCCGCCGAGGGCTCGGCCTTCTTCCCAGCTGCCACGCTGAGCGAGGCCCCCGTCGAGGGCAGGTCTGCGAGGAGAGGGGGGTCAGCCCGCCCACATTCCCCACGCCCACCAAGGGTAGGTCTGTGGGGAAAGAGGGCTCAGACCCCCTTGGGTACGCCACAGCCCCCGCCTCAGCACAGCCCCCCCATTGAGGGCAGATCTGTGGGGGGGTGGAGATCAGCCCTACAGCTGAGTGAGGGCAGGGCTGTTAGGAGATGGGGGCCGACCCACTCAACGCACCCCACAGCCCCCCACCTCTGGGGCGCTGGCAAAGACAGGCAGCAGAGACCTCCCCTGCACTACCCCCCTACTCCAGCAGCTGTGCTGCCCTTTAGCCTGGCCCCAAGGGGACCCCGTGCCTGGGGCATCCCCTGCCTGAGCCCTGGGCCTGGCCAGTCCTGCCCTGCTGCTGGGATACTCACTAGAGAGCTCGTCCGTCAGCGTCAGGCCCAGCTCGTCCAGCACTTGGGACACCACGGCATCGCTGGGGACAGAGAGGGGCGGGGTGAGAGCAGGGACACAGCCCAGAGTGGAAAGGGCCACGCCCCCAGGTAGCCAGGCTGGAGGGGGAGCCAGCAGCCCAGACCTCACACAGCCAAGCACTGGGGCCAGGACAAGGTGCTGACGATACTCCCAGGACAGGCACCAGCTGGGTGAGTTCACCAGCACCGTGCAGGCCCCCTGCCGGGAGGTTCTCCAGCCATCCCCTATCTGGCCGATGGGCCCTGGAGCTGGGTGAGAGTCCTAGAGGGTGAAGGCCCCACAGCCCCATTGCTCAGCTCCCCCCAAGCCAGCCGGTCCCCCCAGCCCTGTCCCCACTCACCTCTCCTCCTCGTCGTCCTCGTCTCCCATGGCATCATCGATGGCATCATTCATCATCTCCTCCTTCATGTCCATGATCTCCGACTGCTTCTCGAACTCCATCATGATCTTCTGGATCTGGGGCAGCTTCAGCTGGGGGCGGGGGGACATGCAGAGTCACTGCCCTGGGCAAAGCAGGTGTCTTGGCCCCACAGTGCCTCCTACTGGGAGAGGCCAGGCTGCAGGAGCTGGGAATAACCCCCACCCCAGCACTCCCCACAGTGGCCCCTACTGGGAGAGGCCAGGTTGCAGGAGCTGGCAGCTTTCCCCCTTGGCCAGCACCATACCCCGCTTCCCACAGCATCCCCCACAGCCTGTACCCTGCCTGCTCCCCACAGCATCCTGGCAGCTCCCCTCTCGGCCAGCACCCTGCCCTCACCCAGCTTGCAGGCGCTCCCCTACCTGTCTGTTCATGGTGGCCATGGCTTTGGTGACGCCCTTCATGGCCTGGGCCATGGAGTTGTTGGACTTGAGGGTCTGGATCTTGAGAGACACGGCCTGGATGTTGGCTCGCATCATGATGAACTTCTTGACGTAACGCCGGGTTCGCACCAGGTCCTTGGCCATGATCTTCACCGCGTCCTGCAGGGGCCAAGGGGGAGGAGCGATAACACAAATGCTCCCCCACCCCCTCACTGCACCCCTCCGGAATGGATGGGGGGGGCATTAGAGTGCAGACACTCCCCACCATGTACCCTTCTCCCCCATGACTGTCACTGTGCTCTGCAGGGGACACAACCGGCCCCCACCCAGGCTCACCATCTGCCCCTGCTTTGCCATCTTCTTGATGTCAGCAATGATCTTCTTCTCCTGGGTCTCCAGCTTCTGCCGCTCGCGGTCCAGATCCCGCATGGCCCGGTTCAGAGCCCGCTGGTTCTGCCGCAGCATCTCCTCCGGCGTCTTCCGACGCCCGAACAGCAGGTCCATCCTGGGCGGGAGGAGGGGCGGTCTGCAGGGAAGAGCAGCTCAGGAACTGGAAGGAGGGAGACAGCTAAGGAGGCCCCTGTGTGGCTCAGTCCGGACTGGGAGATGGGGAGCGAACACTCTGGGATCTGACAGTGAGGGGGGCAGGGGAGTGGTCAAGATTAGACTCCACTCCGGGGCACAGGGCAGCACGATCCCCCACAGGGGCTGGGCCAGGCTGCCTCCCACCCGCCTAGGCAATGAAAGGAGCATCTGGAGGCTGGCTCTACCATCCATGGATGTCCTGGTCTGTGGTTCTCACCTGCTCCACAGCATTTCTCTGGGAGCCCCTCCGTACCCTTCCCACCAGCAGCCCAGCCTGTCCTAGAAACACTGGGCACTGGTGTCCCAGCCCAGCTACACCTTTTCCAGCCCAGCAGCTTCTGGGCGAAGAATCAGACAACTCCAGGCTGCACAAACAATGGGGACTGGCCTGATGGGGGAGCTGGCTCCTTCAAAGAGAGGGAACCCCCTGAACCCCACTTCAGGGAAACCCTCCCCCGCCACTCCCCCTTCTCCACAGACAGGAGGAGCTGCTCTGCAAGAGCCAAGCGCAGACCCCTCCCCACTGATTTGAGACCACACCTGCCAACAGCGCTGCCCTGGAGAGCGCAGTGGGAACACCACCCCCAAACCCGGGGGCATGCAAGCTCAGCCAGCCAGCCAGCACAGCGCTCACCCAAGGGACAGGGCAGGCTCCTCACAACAGGCGGCGGCTAGAGGAAGCAGGAAATGCCGGACTGAGGTGTGCACAGGCAGAGTGATCTGCAGGGACAGGAGGGGAAGGTGAGAGAGTCTCTCTGCTATCTGGGTTTGGGGGCACTGCTCTGGCTGGACACACAGCAGGGTAGGGGACAACCCTGGCAGCCTAGGAAGGCCATGTCCCTAACACCCTCTGCTCCCACCACACTGCTCCAGCCCCCAAACCCACTCAGCTGGACTTTATTTAAAAAACAAGAATTCTTGCTGAAATCAGTTGGGGTTTGTTTTGGTTTTGGTTTTGGTTTTTTAATTTATTTAAACCAGCATTTGTTTTATTTTGTTAGTGATATTAGAATCCAGGTGTCTCTTAAAAAACAAAATCTGAACTGTGTTAAGGCCCAAATCTGCGCTAATCGCCAACTGAACAGGAAGTAAACATGCTAAATCCAGGAATCTGCACTGACAACAAGATTGACATTTTCCCTCCTGGTCTAACTCCTGAGGCCTAAAGAAACAGCTCAGCTGGAGTAATTACAGCATCAGAAACTGTAAAGCCAGAAGGAACCGTCCAGTCTGATCTCCTGCACACTGCAGGCCACAGACCCTCATCCGCCCACTCCTGTACCAGAACCCTAATCTCTGGCTGAGTCACTGACATCCTCAAATCACAATTTTGAGACTTCAAGTTGCATTTACAACTTTACCATTTACATTTACACTAATTTAAACCTGCCAGTTGCCCACACTGGACAGGAAGATTTAAAAAAAACAAACAAAACAAAACAAAAACAACCCTCTGCCAATGCAGCCCCCTGGGAAAATTCCTTCCTGACCCTAAATAAGGGGAGCATGTGGATGAGACCCACGAAACTTGGACAAGGATTCATGGTAGTAACTCAGCCCTCCTGTGCACTGTCGCATCAGCAGTCACTGGAGACACCTGCTGCTAGCTATTTAGCAGAATCTCATTTTCAAGAGAGGTAAGCAGGAATTTAAGCTCCAGTCATTTTCATGTGGACACACAAAATTTTTCCCCAGACTGACCCAAAATAATCAATTTAATTGACTGGGTACAGTTAAACCCTCCGGTTAATAATGAATCATTTTTCTGTAAACATGGAAACAACTCTGGTCTGAGAAGTTTGTGGTCCTGACACACTTATGGTTGTTTTGGTTAACAAAAGTACATTTTAGATGTTATTTTATGCATTGAGTTAAACTCCGGTTACCATCTGAATGCAACTTAGCAAATCATGAGCCAAAGGTTAGCTCTCTAGGAGATAAGGAATTTGATAATTATCACATGCTAAAAGTAAAAAAAAGACCAATTAATTTATAAGGAAACAATGTTAAGATACAGTTACTTAAGATATACGGAGTACCTCCCCCACCCCCCTATGTCCCAAGCCTCACATCCACCCTGTTATTAGCAGTAAACAGACAGGCATTAAAGGGTCTAATGATGGGCTGGGGTGATGCCCCTTTCTTTGCGAAATAACTGGAGCCCAAAGGGAAAAGTCAATTTAATTATTTCAATGGAGGCTTCACATGTGATGATTTCAATTAATCCACTTAGTCTCCTTCTCAGCTGGGTCCCCTAGAGCCCTTCTCCCAGCCCTTTGACCAACCCCCTCTTCCCAGCTCCCCAACCTTACCCACCAGGCCCCCATGACCCACTCCTGCCAGCCCCCTGCTCCTCAACCCTGCCCCCAGCTCTTCCCAGTCTCCTGCACCCTCTCCTCCCAGCCTTCAGCCCCCCCATGCTCTGCCCCTGGCTCCCCACCCTGCTCATGTGCCCCTCCTCCCAGTCCTCTGGGCCCTGCTGCTCCCAGCCCTCAGCCCACTCTGCCCCCTTCCTCCCAAAGCCAGTGCCTTCCTCCTCCTCCTCCAAGCTCTCACCCCTCTCTGCCCACTGTGGCCCCACTCTTCCCAACCCTCCCCCTGTGTTCCTCTCCTACTCGCCCCCTGCCGCTTAACCCTGCCCCTGCTCCCAGACTTCCACCCCCAATTCTCCGACCCTTCTCCCAGCCCTTGGCCCCCTGTGCCCCCTTCCTCCCAACCCCCCCGACTCCCAGCCCTCTACCCTGACCCTCTCCCCCTCACCGTGCCCCCTTCCTCCCAACCCCCCCCGACTCCCAGCCCTCTACCCTGACCCTCTCCCCCTCACCGTGCCCCCTTCCTCCCAACCCCCCCTGACTCCCAGCCCTCAACCCTGACCCTCTCCCCCCCACCGTGCCCCCTTCCTCCCAACCCCCCCGACCCCGAGCCCTCCACCCTGACCCTCTCCCCCCCACCGTGCCCCCTTCCTCCCAACCCCCCCGACCCCGAGCCCTCCACCCTGACCCTCTCCCCCTCACCGTGCCCCCTTCCTCCCAACCCCGAGCCCTCCACCCTGACCCTCTCCCCCTCACCGTGCCCCCTTCCTCCCAACCCCGAGCCCCCTTCCTCCCAACCCCGAGCCCTCCACCCTGACCCTCTCCCCCCCACCGTGCCCCCTTCCTCCCAACCCCCCGACTCCCAGCCCTCAACCCTGACCCTCTCCCCCTCACCGTGCCCCCTTCCTCCCAACCCCCCAGACCCCCAGCCCTCCACCCTGACCCTCTCCCCACCACCGTGCCCCCTTCCTCCCAACCCCGAGCCCTCCACCCTGACCCTCTCCCCCTCACCGTGCCCCCTTCCTCCCAACCCCCCCGACCCCCAGCCCTCCACCCTGACCCTCTCCCCCCCACCGTGCCCCCTTCCTCCCAACCCCCCCGACCCCGAGCCCTCCACCCTGACCCTCTCCCGCCTCCCCCCCACCTCGCAGCACGTGCCGCCCCAGACAGGCCCCCTACCGGGGGGGAATTAACGCTGCCCCCCCTCACCTGCTCTGCGCCTTGTTTCCTTCTCTCACTTCCGCCTTCGCGCCCCTGACGTCACAGAGCACATGAGAGGTGGGGCGTCTGGTGACGACAGTGGGCGGAGCCCCGCCCCCGGGGGGACCATAGAGAGCGTTCGTCCCTCCCCTCCCCGTGGAGGAGCCCGGGCGGACCACCGAGAGGAACGGATAGAGCGGCGCCCCCCGAGCAGCTGGAGCGACCCAGGGGCGGGGCGGGGCTGCCGCAGGGTGACTGGGTGGGAACGGGGGAGGGGCTGCAGGAGGGAGGTTGGGTGGGGGAGGGGACACTGGGCTGGGGCACCACCCCCAGGAAGCAGAGGTGTGGCCCTTGGTGGGGCAGCCACTAGGGGCTCCACATGCTGCCCCATCCCAGGGATGCTGCCCCCACGGTTCCTGGCCAATGGGCGCTGCGGAGGCGGCGCTAGGGGAGCTGCCTGCGGGGGGGGGGGAGGGGCAGCAGGCCTGGTTTTTATATACTTTGTTTCCTGTCCCAGGTGCTGCCACGTGGGCCAGCCCCCGGCAGGGCTCTTCCCCCCGCTCTCTGCCAGGTCCTGGTGTCCCTCTGGGGTGATTATGTTCCGCCCACTCACCCAACCTGGCTGCCAGCTGCTGTGCAGCCCCATTGTAGAGCCCCCTTCCAGCAGCAGACCCTGGGGGTCGATCCATAGGACTGGCAGCCCCTCTGTAAAGGGATGAGGCCTTTCTAGCTTCAGGGCCACACACCCTAGCAGAGCCACACCCCTAGCCACACAAGGGCTGACCCCACAGCTCCTGAGGTCACCCTGCCCTTGCCAGCTGCAGGGAGGACCAGCAGGAATGACTGGGAGACAGCCAGGGACAGCTGGTGATGGGACTACATGCTCACGGCCATCCCTTCGAGCCTTGGCACAGTGAGGCACAGGCCAGCTGGGGTGTCCCTGAGTAAAGCACATGGCCAGCCTGCGAGTGATGATCACCCCACCTGTGAGCTCCACAGGCCCATACTGGACTAACAAGAGACCAAAGAAGCACTTTGCTGCAACCACAGCCCATCCCTAGCTCCAGAGCAGGAAATTATCACAGCCACTAGCTCAGTCCCATTGACCTGCCCAGCTCCAGGGGTGCCCAGCCCCCCTCCCTAAGTCTCAGCCGCTCTGAGACACAACCGAGGATATTTCACACTGTCTCAGGCTGCCACCACCTGCCCCCAACCCCAGCTTCTCAGCAGCCCCTTATTCCCAGGGACCGCCTCCTCCTTTGTGCTTCCCCCACTGCCAAAGTGTCCTCGTGGTGCTGGCTTGGCAAGGCACCACAGCAGCACTCGTGACTCCACACCCTGATAGCAAGGCACAAAGGTGCTTCAAAGATTGGGGTTGCAGGGGGTGGGCTCAGAGCCTACAAGGGACAGGTGAAGGAGCTTCCACTGCAAACATCCTCCACCCCTTAGCACAGCTGGCTCCCTGCCTTCCCCTCCAAGGGCACATGCAGGGGCAGAGGATCTCAGAAGCTGTTGCAGCACCTAGGCTGGGGGTTACATTGAAATAGAACCAGCTGCCCCTGAGGTGTGGGGAGACCCCCATAGAAGGGCGCACACACACACACACCTTTTCTTGGGGAACTCTCCCTCCACGCTGAGCCCCCAACCAGCTCCAGAACAGGGCAAGAGGCGGCTGCTGAGTCAGCCACAGATTTGACACCCCACCACCACGTTTAGAATATACAGAACACTAGAACTGAAAGGCATCTTCAAGAAGAAGAAGCAGCCCTGTGGCATCTTACAGACTAACATACTTAGAAGCATCAGCTTTTGTGGGCAAAGACCTGCTTCGTCGGATGCAGGAGACTCATACATCTGACAAAGAGGGTCTTTGCCCACAAAAGCTGATGCTCCTAAATATGTTAGTCTGTAAGACGCCACAGGACTTCTTGTTCTATAACTGAACGGGACCTCGAGGAGTCATCAAATCCAGTCCCCTGCCCTCAAGGCAGGACCAACCACCCTCTAGTTTCTCTAAACCACCCGACAGATGTCAATCTCCAGTGATGGAGACTCCACAACCACACTACGCAATTTATTCCAGTGTGTAAGCACCCTGACAGCAAGTTTTAGCTAATGTCCACCCTAAACCTCCCTTGCTGCAGTTTAACCCCATTGCTTCTTGTCTTACCATCAGAGGTTAAGGAGAGTAATTTTTCTTCCTCATCCCTCTAATAGCCTTGTGGGTACTTGAAAGCTGTTACATCCCCTCTCAGTCTTTTTTCCCACATTAGCCAAACCCAATTCTTTCAGCTTGTGTTCTAGCTCTTTAATCTTGCTGCTCTGCTCCAGACTTTCTCCCTTTCTTCCGCATCTTTCAACTGTGGTGCCTTGTAAGTGGATGCAATACCCCAGCTGAAGACTAATCAGCACAGAGCAGAGGGGAAAAACGTCTTCTGGTGCCTTGCTTACACCACTCTGGCTGATACATCCCAGAACGTTTCCTGTTTCTTTGCAACCCTGTTGACTCATCCTTCCTAGATGGTCACTTCTCATTTTGTATGTGTGAAAGTGATTTTTTTTAACTGCCCCGTGTAGACTACAATGCATTTGTCCTTATTGAATTTCATCCTGTTTACCTCTGGCCATTTCTCCAGGTTGTCTCGATCATTTTGAATTATATCGTCCAAAGCACTTGCAACCCTTCCCACTTCGAGACAGCTGGGCCCCTCTTTGCCCCAAGACCCTCTCAGTACAGCATGGAGCCCTGCACAGAAACAAAACTCTGATCCGGGTCAGCAGTGATCTGCATCCACAGCTCTGGACACAAAGGAGGCCTCTGCAAATCTGCAGGGGTTTAGGTACAAAAAGTTGTATCTTCAGCCACATCTGAATTCCCAGAGATAAAACAGACATTTGCAAATTTTCAGGGACCTACTGCAGCAGCCTTAGTCAACCCTTCCCTTCCTAGCTAGGGGGATGCCCCTGTCTCATATTTGCCCATATTAGGGATTTTACCCCTCCCCCCATCACTTCCATTGCTCATCTTCCCCAGGCCTGCTTCAGCAACCCCCGGGCAGCCAGGGCCCAATAATGTGGCTTGGAGGTTTCTAAGCCAGCTGGAGAAAGGGGCAGAGAGGGAGCAGCTAGCCCCTGTGCTGGGAAGTAGGAGGATCGGCAGCCACATTGGTACAAAAGCACAGCAAGCCAGAGGCCTGGGCGATGGGCTGGGACCCACCTCGCTGCTGGAGCTAAGCAGTGAGAGGAGGCGGGGGGGGGGATGCGTCTCCCCTGCTGGGCAGCTGGGTCGGCATCCCCTGGAGGAGAGAGTCCTCCAGCCCATCTGAAAAGGAGGAGGGCAGCAGAGCAACGAGGTGCGCTAACATTCCCCTTTAATAACCCGACACGCTAGAGTACAGTGGCTTCATGGCCCCAGGGCTGGCAGGAAGCCCCAGCGCGGCAAAGAACCAGTTCATTGGAGGGTGAGACTTGGGCCAGAGGGAGGGGGACCCAATCAGAACAGGCCCCGCCTCCAGCCTGGACACATTTAATAATCAGCCTTTGCTTTGCTGCAAACGGGGCACTTTGTTTTTAAAAACCAGACACAAGAGGGACGTAAAAGGGGGAGGACAGGCCTGGCCCCCCCCAGCAGAACTGCATGCACCCCCCCGCCTGCCCTACACCCCACCACAGCCCCCCTGCCTAATAAATAGATGTGCTCCGCAAAGCCAGGGGGAGGAACCAGTGTGCTCACGCTGGGCCACGGCTAGGGGGTGCTCTGCTCGGGGGGGCTGAGCATGCTGGGAATCCAGCAGCCGTGCGGCCAATAAGGAAGAGGGGGCTGCGTGGGTAGGGCAGGGGATACACATGTAAGCCCCGCCCCTGCTCTCAGCAGCCACTTCCCCTCCAGCCAGGGGGCAGGAGTGAGGAGGGAGGCTGCAGTGGGGCAGAGGCCGTGAGCAGCGAGGGGAGCCCTGCCAGGGCCAGGCTCCCATGCCCCTCGGTGGCTGAAGGCAGAGGTGTTGGCAGAGTCCCTCGTGGGGCGGGGGTAGGGGCGGCTGGTCAGTTCTATTTGAGGCAACGCTCGAAGTAGGTGGAGCCAATGTAGCCGCCCCGCATGGAGCGCTGCACGTTCTGCTCGAACAGGCGTCTGTTGTTCTGAAGGACCTCGGCGGCCTCTTTGTTCAGGGGGTCTTCGGGGTTTGGCTCCTGCGGACGGGGAGAAGGCGGGGTTAGAGGCTGGCCACGCACTTCAGGGCTGCACTTCACACAATTCAGGCCCCCACGCAATTCAGGGCTGCACTTTCCCTCCACGCACCACCCTTCCCACCATCCTTCCAGGAGAACACCAGCTGCAAAACAGGCCTGGGCCCCCGCTCCCAAGGGCCCATCGCTGCATCCACCACCTCCAGTCGTTTTAACCCCAGGAAACTCTGCGGCCTAATGGCCAGAGCACTGAGCCAGGCATCGGGACACCAGGGTTCTACTCTGGCTTCACCACCGCTAGGTGACCATAACTGCAGTCGTGCCTCAGTTTCCCCACCGGTAAAAGCAGTCTGGATATTGACCTCCTTCGTCAAGCTCTAGACTGGAGCCAACGTAGCAACAGGAAATTGCATGACCAAGTACCCTGCTACAGTGAACACAATAAACCACATCCAGCAGATGCAGTTACAGCACTATAAGGCAGGGGTGCACAAAGTGGGGGGCAGGCCCCTTTGGAGGGGGGCCACAGCACAATTGGTGTGATTGATGAGCACAAATGTTGCAATCTGTTCCTGTTTGTATGGCTGTGGATGCACATTTCTGTACCGCTTGGTAATGATTTTACATTCTACAGATGTATTTTCTTACCCGCACCAAAAGGGACTTTTTCCCCCCCATATGGGCATAACCAAAATTTCCATCAGTTCCGATGACATGAGACAGGTTGGGGGGCCCTGCTAACTGCAGGGATGAAAAGTGGGGCCCAATGGAGAAAGTTTGCTTCCCCTTCCTATAAAGCAACTTTATACTGGTGTCCTGGCTCAGGTCATATCAGTGTAAGCGCATGGGTAACACATCACCCTCTATCCAACACAGTGACAACGGTACAATCTCTGCAGGTAGCCCAGTTAGCTTGTTGGAAATCTCTGCAGCATTACCTCTAATTACATCGTAACTACCAAACTGAAGTGAGCAATTAACACACCTCTGCAGGCGCAGGACAAAGGACAGTTAGCACATCACCGGTTACTGTAATAAGCCACAAACCCAGTGTCTTTACTGGATTTTCAGTATCTAAGAGAGACAGTCCTTCAGCACACCTTAGGTTGTGATCTGCCATTCATGCTGGAGCCCGGAAAACAGAAAACAGTTACAACCCTTACTGGATAGGGACCATACTCAGAGAACTCTCTCCCAAACCCCCTGACCTTCCAACAGCTGATGCACTCATGAGAAGAAAAACCCTCCCAGAACAGCGGATGGTTGTATTGCCTGCAGCTGCATCTTCACAGGTAGAATGATCAATACCCTGCATACGCCCATCTGTTAGGTGCCCCAATAACTACGTCGGCACAATGAGTCACCCACTGTGCTCTTTAATGAGCTCACACAGAAAAACGAGACGAGAACGCCCTATCACACATGGACAAATACTTCTCACCGAGCAATCACTATCTGCCCTCATCCTCAAGGGAAACTTCTTGTAACACTCACAAGATGAACCTGGGATTATATATTTGTAACTCCGCTAGATACTAAAAATCATTAACTTGAAAGACACAGAATTAATGGCTCATTACAACGATCTGTTACTCACTAATCCTTCTTTGGTGTCCTAAGACTGCAAAGGAGTTAACCGACTACTTCCCTGGGTACGGTTCCCTCGAATGTGTTAATTCTTTATGCTAAACAAACTATTCCACCTGGTATGTAGCTGTCATTTTCAGCGTACAGTAGAACCGAGAGATATGCACTTGATTTAAGGCGACTCAGGGTAGTGGGGAGCTGGTTCCTAGCTCCAGGGCTGCTCCCCCACTCAGAGGAGCCAGTTTCCCTGCTGCTGGGAGCGCAGGCAGCTGGGAGCCAGGCTCCAGGTCTCTGCCACTCACAGGAGTGGGGAAACAGTTTCCTGTCTCCCCTGAGCAGCAGGCAGGTGGGAGCTAGGCTCCAGCTCTCTCAGAAGCAGGGAAACTGACCAGTACAGCTGGTCAGTTTCCTGCCTCCTGTGGGTGGTGGGCAGCCCACAACCTGGTTCTCAGCTCTCCTGTGCTGGTCAATTTCCTGGCTCCCCGAGTAATGTGAAATTTGACTTACGTGGGGTTGCAAAGGAACACAACCTCCGTGGATGTTGGGGCTCTACTGTACCATTCCCAGACCTGAATAACAATTCCGTGCAACCTCTGAAGCCTGTCTGTCTTTCACCCAAAGAGCTGGGCCCAATAACAGACAACACCCTCACCCACCTTGTCTCACTCAAGTCCTAAAGCCAACCCGGCTACCACCGCATGGCAAACGTCAATTATATTTAAGCTCCATTTAACTCCACAGACTGGCAATCTTTTCGGAGAAAGGACAGCACGGTTAAAACTTTAGCACTCCCACAGAAGAAACATCCCAAGATCTTCCCATTGACCCTCCAGCTGTACAAGAAAGACCAGATCAGACACTCCCCAGATTTTACGGAGGGGGTCACAAAAACTCACTCCAATCTGGGGGCAGCAAGTAGCCCCATTTCTGATTTTTAAACCCCTTTACAGGTCACTCAAAGCAGAAGACGCTCCTAACCCAGCTCTCGCACAGACTCCATAACACCTTCTGAAGTAGGAGCGATGGGGGAAGGGTGCAGACTGAGGAGCAAAGCTGAGAGGAGAGCAGACTGGAGACTGTTTCCAGGGCCCTCTCCCCATAATCATCATGCTATGGAAAGAGCAGACTCAGCACACATGGATCTTCCAGGGTGAAAACCCCTGGCACTGAAAGGTTCCAACTGAGCGGGAAAAGCAGAACAAGAACCAAACGCAGCAAGCTGAGGCCAGACAAAGATCTCTGCTTCATTCTGAACCGGGCTTTAAGAGCGAGGGTCATTCGCCACTGGAACCAACTACCAAGGGAAATGACAGATTCACAGTCTCCTGCAGACTTCAAATCCAGCCCCAGTCCCTTCCCTGGGTGACACCTGAGCCAAAGTCAAGTTATTGGGCTCAGCGCGGCAGCGAGAGGGTGGAATCTGACAGCTTGGAGAGATCACAGCTTTTATCAGCACATGGCTCAGCACTCAGCCATGCCACCCCCACCCCCACCCCGCCCGGGCCTTGCACAGAATAACCCTGCTAACACCTCCTTGGGCTTTAAGGGCACCGCTCCCCCGCCACAGTGTGCCGCTGCCTCCCCAGACACCATTGGGCACATCCCCTCCCCCACTCCTTCCACAAACTGCAAGAGGAGCAGGAAATCAGCACCCCACCACCAGCCCCCTAACACACAGGAGGAAGCAGCCGCAGCCCCACTCCCGACCCTGCTGAGCACGAACAGCACAAAGGACATCAGGTCCCTCACACCTCTTGCCTCATGGCTTCCCCATGTCCACGCTCCTCCCCACCTGCCTCAAAGCCCCCACCCCACAACAGCACAGGTGAGACCTGCACACCCCTCAGTACTCACCAAGAAGAGATACTGCAGGCCATAAATTATAGAGTTTATTGTTAGTACAGGCTTCCAGTCCTCTCTGCGGGGCAGAAAAGAGCTGTGAGTGAGGACCCCACGACCAAGCCCACAAAATGAACCACACTCCACTGGGGTGGTGGGGGATCATCCCAGGATCCAACTGGGGAGAGAGCCAAATAGGTGGCATTGGTGTGGGGAGGGAAGGGGGCAATGGAAAGGGGCGTGGGGGAATCCAAGGAAGGCCTTTCAGGGTGGGAGTCACATCAGAACTGATTAGGTGGATGGGGAACATGGAGATGCCACAAGCCTGCTGGAGGAGGATCCCCCATAGTCCTCCACCGTTCTCCCTGTGGGTGGGTAACGAGGGATGCCCTGGCGATGCATGATTGAAGATGATTGTTTGTATCGCAGTTGCTACCACTCAGACTTTGTTGTTGCAATTGTATAACATGTGAGGCGTCAACGAAAAAGTCAAATACGGGTTGGACCTCCCTGGGCTGGCACCCTCCAGACCCCACCAGTCCCAAACAAGGAAATTTGCTAGACCAGGGGAGGTTCCCTGCCTCAAGTCAGCCAGCCCACTGACAGCGCTAATTCCACCTTAGCCGGTCCCCCTACTGCTGGCCCAGCTGAGCTCCTGGCCCCACTGTCACCAAGCTCCCTGGGGAAGTTGCCAGACCAGAGAGTTCCAGATTTGGGAGGTAAAACATGGAGAACTATCCTGGTTAAAGCCATGGATCATATCTGCATTTGAAGGAGGAAAGAATGACGAGGTGTTCGTCCCTGGGGTGACACACACCCAGTAATTCACATTCAGTCTCACCAGCCCACTGCAAACGGACTAGTCAAGTGACAACCCATTAAGAATAATCAACTCTATTTTGGTGGCCGCCCCAGAGAGCCAGGAGCTAACGGCCAGGGCACATGATGTGGACATGTGAGCCAGGCTCAGTCTTTGTCTGTATCTTGCCATACGCAGGGACTGTGGGCTCTGTGCAGAACGGTGATTTTTGGCAGAAGATATAAAAGACACCTCAGATCGCGCCAGTTTGCCTCCTTCCTGCTCCAGGTCTCTGGGCTGTGAATTTTTAAGAACATTTTGAACCATGGACCAAGGACCTTCCATTCTTTCGGAAGGGACCAGAGACGCTTCACAAGCCAGCAGTCCATCACTGCCACCAACTGATAAGGACTTTGCAACCCTTTGTTTGGAAATGGTCTTTTACTGTTGACTACTAAGGATTTTTTAACAAAAAGAAGCTTATTGCTAAGGCCTGGCTGACAACATGGTACCTGGCTAAGAATGGAGAGGCACCTTGAGCGAGAGAGAAGTGTCTGATCCTTTGGGACTGGCAGACACTCGTATGGGGTGAATTGGGTTTTGAGTAACTTCTAGTCCCCACAGACCGGCCCAGTAGAGTGAGAACCAGGGGATGGAGTGCGTAAGGGGGAACTGGCTGGTTTCTTATTAACCAGCGTGGTGATAAATCCCACCGGCTTTGGGGTGTACCTGCCCCGTTTCTTGCAGTCGGCCCCAAGTGTGGCAGTCTCAGTGTGGTCCATTTGGGAGTCACACTCCCATAAATCCTTCCTCGACCACAGGGATCCCCTGTATCCCTCCCCGATCTCTGTGGGAGAGGCAGGGGAAGGATCCTGGTACTGGGAAGGGGCTGCCCCCAGATCCGTGCAAGTGGGGAAATGCCCTGGACCAGGCTGAGGGGGGCAGTACCAGAGCGGGGCGGCTGGGCGCATTCCCTACCTGAGGATATTTAGGCAGACGTTGCCCTCGAGGTCTATGTTGGGGTGATACACCATGGTCTCACACTTCACCTTGGGAGGGTCATGAGGGTAGCCTTGGCCTACCTACAGACAGACATGAGAGTTAGTCCCAAGGTCCCCCGCAAGGCGGAACAGCTGCTGGATTCCCCCCTCCAGCACTCCTCCCCCACCCACAGCAGGAGGGCACAAGCAGTCCGGACACCTGGTGCCCCCAGCTCCTTGTACACACAGCACCTGCCACCCTCCCAAGAGAGACGACACCATACTGAGGGTCAGCCGGCGCACCCTCCTCAGCTCAGCCACAGCACGAGGCGAGCGCCCACCCCGCCTCACCAGGCTCCCCCATCCCTGGTCAGGCTGAGCCCTAAACCCGAGCAAGGAAGAGACTTACCTTAAAACTGAAGACAAACTTCCCCCCTTTATAGAAACCCTGGAAGAGGAAAGACTTTCAGTGAGGGAGGGAGCCTCCCGGGGAAGGGCCAGCACCCCAAGGGGCCAGACATGCAACCACAGGGGCCCACAGACGCAGCAGCTTCAGGCTGTGGTGGCGCTGGCTCAGCTAGTTCTGGGCGGCCTAGGGCCACCCGCAGAGCATGGGGGAGAACTGGGACAGCAGGGGGCTGTGGGTCATGGGACGGACTAGAGCCCCAGCAGCACAGACAGAACCATGAGGCTTGCGCAGCCTCTGTCCCCGTCTCATTCCCCGTGTACCGACTCGGGCTCCAGCACCCCCTACGCATGGAGATGCCTTCCAGATGCAACCCCCCTCCCCCCCACCAGCCTGCTGCAGCACCTGCTGGTCCCCCTGCAGCCTGGCACCGGAGCCCTGGGCCCGCCCAGCAGGGAGCAGCAATGAGAGCCCAGACACAGGCTGGGCCCGTCAGCTGGGGCTTCCCCAGGGGTAGGAATAGAAAGGCAAGTCCCAGAGTCTCTGCCACCCAGTCACAGGCCGGACCCCCTCCCCGCCTGCCCCCCTCACCTCATCAGGGCAGATAACTAGCTTGAAGTTGAGGAGGTCGTCCTGGTCGGAGAAATCTATTTCGCATGTTTTCGGCAAATTCAGTTCGTTAATATCTGGGAGGCAGGGAGGGGGGTAGTCAGATGGGAGGGTAACCCCAGTTCCCTCCCCCAGCAGAGTTGTTCCACGTCCACTGCACTCTCCTTTGGGGGCAGATCTCTGGATCAGAAAGGGGCACCTCACCAGTGTGGGTGTGTGTGCAGGGGGATAATCTTGGGGAGAACTTGCACCTCCCCAACTGGAAGGACACAGACCTGCGGGCCCCCTACTAGGTCCCTGCCACTGGAAAGTCCACCATCCCCTACCTGGGGTCAGGGCAATGGCTCTAAAAGGGCAGGTGGGGGAGGGGAATGCCTTATTTAGGGCAGCCCCCAGAAAGTACATACCCCATTTACATGCCAGGACGAGGCAAGGCAGCTCAGCCTGGTGTCGAGTCTCTGACTGTCCTGTCTCACAGGTAGGGCCCCACCAAATTCACAGCCATGTTGGTCAATTTCACAATCATGGGATTTTTAAAACGGTAAATTTCAGGTATTCAAATCTGCAATTCTGCACTGTGGTAGTTGTGGGGATCCTGGCCCCCAAACGAGTGGGAGGTGGGGCTGCAAGGTTATGGTAGAGGAGGTTGCGACACTGCCCCCTTACTTCTGTGCTGCTGGTGGTGGCGGTGCTGCCTTCAGAGCAGTGGCTGCTGGCTGGGAGCCCAGCTCTGAAGACAGAGCCACTGCCAGCAGCAACACAGAGAGAAGGATAGGATGGTATTGACACCCTTATTTCTGCACTGCTGCCTGCTGAGCCAGGACCTTACTCAGCAGCCAGCTGCCACACTCTGGGTGCCCAGCACTGAAAGCAGCAGTACAGAAATAAGGGGAACATGGGTATGATACTTCCACCTTTACTTCTGCTGCTGGCAGGGTGCTGCCTTCAGAGCTGGGCATCCAGCCAACATTTTCACCACCACTCTACAGTTGCCCAGCTGTGAAGACAGCACAGAAGAGTGGCCATCCTGTGACCCTCCTAAAATACCCTTACAATTCCCCTGAACCTCACTTTGGGTCAGGCCCCCCACACTGAGAAACGCTGATGTCACCCAGGGAAGCTGCACAGTACAGGGTAAAACCACACAAAAGGCCACATTTTCATGGCCCATGCTGTGTTTTGCACAGCTCTGAATCTGGCAGGGCCCTACTCGAGGGGCAAGGCCCATGGCAAAGTGCACTGTGTGAAAGCATGCCAGGGAGCGGGGGGCACACATTTCCAACAGGACACAGGCCCAGACGCACCGGGTACGTCCCCAGCTGGTAGCTAGGAGCCCCCATCAGCTCACAGTGGTGCAGGAGGGCATGAGGTGAGAGAATCCCAGGAGCGGAAGAGCAGGTGGCAGGGAGTGCAGTCAGACTCAGGTGGGGGAAGGGCTCCCAGCTCCAGCAGAGAAGATCCCTGACTCAAACTGGCAGGAACAGAAGGATCAGTGCATGACACCGACCAGACTCCCAGGCTGCCCTGAACCACTGCTTTTCCCAC
This sequence comes from Carettochelys insculpta, assembly GCF_033958435.1. Classification (NCBI taxonomy): domain Eukaryota; kingdom Metazoa; phylum Chordata; order Testudines; family Carettochelyidae; genus Carettochelys; species Carettochelys insculpta. The sequence continues at coordinate 15,943,966 of NC_134158.1, read as the reverse complement.
TAGTCATCACTCAGGCCCTGGCTCCCAGGCAGATCAGCAGCTGGAGGAAGCCTAGGAGACCCCTTTCAGGGCCGTGCAGAGGAATTAAACTGACAGACTCCTGTCTGTCCCTTTCACTGGGCCCTGCTGGGACAGGCTCATTGTCAAGCCCAGAGAACAGACTCAACCCAAGGCCCGGGCACATCTGCTGCTAGCAAGTCGTTGCTGCTCCTGGACCAGCAGCAGGAGATAATCAGCTGGGCCTTCGGGCCTGGCACAGCAGATGATGGGTACTACAAAGAGCTGATCGCTAGGGTCCTCCTTGTTGCGCCCACATGCAAGGACCTGGCACACCCCCGAGCACAAGGAGAGAAGGTGCAGGTACCCTGGAACAGAGCGGGTACCCCCAATGCCCTGCCCTCTGCAGGGGGGGCTGGGAATGGACCCTGCTACTTTTCTGGGCACAGCTCAAACTGGGGAGAACCCAGGTTTCACAGCACAGCTGGCTCTGCCTGTGGGGATGTCTGATTTGTTGCCTGGTGGGGTCTGCACCCAGGCCCCAATAGGGTGCCCACTACCTCCAGTCCCGTAAGCATGGGATCCCACTGCAAGGCACCGGGGCTCCACAATGCAACACGGGAGAGAATATTCCTTGGAGGAATAGGAACAAAAGCAGGGACTGGGCACTGGTGTGGGAGTCAATATGGCAGCACTCTCGTAGCGGTCCTTAGATAAGTCGATGGGGGCAGGTAGACATAGTGGTCTGCCCCAATATGTGAGCAGGAGATGCTGGGCCTCCCCAGCACAGGAGGGCTTCTACCCATCGGGGTGAGCAAGAGGGACCCTCCCCATTGGGAGGTGCCTGTGGGGTCTGAGTGTGGGGATCCCCCAACGACTGGCCGGGGGTCTCTCCCCAGCAGCGTTCCCTGGAAGCTGAACGCTGGGGCAGCCGCCCAGCAAAGATTCAGATGCCACCAGCTGATTAGCAGAGCTCTCACAGGGGGCAGCGTGTGTTTCTATTGGTGGTGCACATAAAAATTTATTCTACTCGCAGATGGTAAAAATACAGAGGGAACCCTGCTCCTCACCCAGGCAGACTGCGGACAGGGGCGCAGAGGGGAAGGAGGAGGTTGGCTTCCCACCCCTAATGCCCACGTGAGCCAAGTGGTGCCTTTCCACAAAGATGGGGAATCAGTGGATCACCCCCAGATCTGGACCAGCTGGCACTTTGAGTGGGGGGAGGGGTCTCACTCCTCGCACCCCACGTAGGCGATACCCATCAGGCTTCAGGAGTTCTGGCCCTGGGGTGCTCAGCCCAGCACTGGGTTTGAACCAGGCCAGGTAGTACCAGTGGACGGGGGCACAGACAATACCGGCACCGGGTGGCACCACATTGGGTGGACAGAGGTAGCTGGGGGTGGGCAGAAATCTGCATCCTGTGGCACCAACAAAGATTTGGGCCACACCAGGCAGTGCCAGGGCACTGCCCAGACCAGACCCCCACTGGTGCCGCCCAGCTGCCACCAACGAGGGTTTGAGCCGGGACATACCCCACGGGGATGGCGGTGGGGGGAGGGGTGGTTCTAGACCAGGCAGTGCCAGTGGCGGGGGAGAGGAGGAGATCCAGGCCGGGTGGTACCAGGCAGGGTTCGGCCCAGGCCAGCCAATACCACACTGGGAGGAGGGGATCCAGGGGAGCACAACAATACTAGGGGAAATGGGGACCGGTACCCGGGCTGGTGGGACCAAGGGGCGGTACCTGGCCGGGGGGGGGGTGCAGGGGACGGACGGAGCGGTAACAGCCGGGGGGGGAAGGGGCGGAACCGAGCCGGGGTGGGGGAGAAGAGGCGGCGGGACCGGGCCGGGCCGGGCCGGGCGGTACCTTTCTGGATGCGGAGCTGCGCGGCCGACGCCTTCTTGCTGCTGCCCTTGGTGCCGCCGGCCGATTCCTCCTCCTTCTTCTGCTGCTTCAGCGAGAACAGTTTGATCATCCTGCCGGGCGGGCCGGGCCGGACCGAACCGAACCGGGCCGGGCCCGGGGGGCGGGGCTCGGCGCGGCCTGTGCGGGGTCCCGGCGCCGGGACGGGCGGGGCCGGGTCGGGTCGGGTCAGTCGCTGGCTGCTGCCGGGCCCGGGGGGAGCGGAGCGGAGCGGGGCCGCCCAGGCTGCTACCGCTGCGGGTGCGCGTCGGCAACGGCCGGCCCGCTCGGCTCCTTCCGGAAGGGCTTCGGCACTTTCCGGAAGCGCTTCGGCTGCTCCTATTGCGGGCAGATTGGACCTCGCCGCTTTCCGTCCCGGGGCTCGGCCCCGCCCCCTTCCAGTTTCGGGGCTTTCCGCTACAGAATCGGCACTTTCCGCCAGACGCCCGGCCGCTGACGTCAGGCGTTCGGCCCTTTCCGCCGCGCGCTCGGCCCATGACGTAATGCCACTCGGCCCTGCCTACCCAGCGCTCGGTCCTTTCCGCCGCACGCTCGGCACTTTTCGCCGGGCGCTCAACCTTCCCGGTGCGGGAAAGACCTCGGGGCAGGGCTAAGTTAAGGCGGAAATCCACGTGGCGCCATCTTTAGTGAGGGCAGAATCACTTCCGGTCTGTGGTTTCGCTGGGCAGGTTGGCGCCTGGGAGAGGGAAATTTGCAAGGGCCCCACCGCCAGCCATGACTCAGCCCAAGGCTGCTGGACCCTCCCCCATAACCTCTGTTCTAAGGGGCGGGGACAGTCCTCTGGCCACCATCTCACCAAGGCTGGGGTCAGAGGTCACCCAACTCACGCCAAGTAGCCAGTACCAGGCGCAAAAGCCCCGTGTGAAAGCCTGTTCTCATTTTCTGGTGGGATCCTAAAGCAGGATGGGGTCTCTGGGGGGACCAGACCCCACCCCCCTTTTAAAGGGGCAGTCGCCCATTTAACCCCAGTGCAGGTATCCTGACTTTTTCTTAAAAACGGGCAAATTATCCCCTATTTTCTGTCTCCTCCCCATCAGTGGTGGCCAAGGTTCCCGCCAATTTCCTTCCGTCCATGGGCAGAATAAATGCTTTGTGGACTGAGGCATGTGTGGATCTGCACCGCCAGTCAGAACGCGTGATCCTGGCCGTGGGCGTTCTACGCGTCAGCTGGGCAGCACCTGAATCTTGCACAGGGAACACTTTTATGGAGGGTGTGGGGCCAGTCGCTGGCCAGCTCCCTGCTTGCCCACTGCCCCCACACAGCAGTGAGGTAGGGGGTGACATCCAGTGACCAATGGTGGCCGTAGATGGGGAAAGGTGGTCGTGGAGCAAACCTGCAGTGTATGGAGCTGGCTGCTCCCTCAAATGGTCCATCAGCACAGCCCCTACTACGTGCCAGCTCTTGGCCAGCAGGGCCCCCATGTCCCATCCCTGGATGGTATTGACTGTGTGCTGTGAGCAGAGGGGGCCAGCGAGTGCAGGGAGGTGCCAGGCAGCAACTGATCACTTGTCACCTCAGTCCTTTGTACGCTTCCCATCTTGCTGTCCTCTCCCTGGTATGCCCCGTCATCCCCTCCTCACACCCTGATGCTCCTCCGTATTCCCTACCTGCAGGGTCCATCCTTTCCCAGTACTGTGCAGTGAACCAGCCCCAGGTCCTGCAGGCCTGGCCTTGGTATATATAACATCTGGCCCCACATAGTACTGGGCTGTTTCATGCCTCAGGCACCCTCCCCTACTGACCCACAGGCAGACTCAAGCCTGGGACCTCTGGAGCTTAGTGCAGGTGCCTCTACAGTTTGAGCTAAAGGCCAGTTGGCTCTCAGCTTAGGCCATGGAGAACACTCGTTCTTTCCCTGTGATGTGGTCTAGGTGCCAACAGATGTGACAGCGAACCACTCACAGGTGTGTGGGTTAAACCTGCAGTCAGGTTCCCTGTGCTCTGGCGCATAATGCATTTTTAGGGTTTAACCCCTTCCTGCCCACACGCTAAAGCGGGGCGGGCAAAAGGTCACTGGCTTATGTTGGTGGCCAGCAGCAGCCTGGAGGTATCAGCTGCCTTTGGGAAGGAAAGAGACAAGCTGGGTTCACTTTCAAGCAGGACAGGAAAGATGAGCTCTGCACAGACAGAAGCCAGGTCATCCCTTCCCCCTCACCACCTCCTACAGCTGGAAGCACCTCTTGGTCCTTTTCTTCCCACTCAGCAGCACGTCCCAATGTGCCGCCAGCCACATTCTGATGTGAACCCTGCCACACATGGGGGAGGGGAACACATGACACTTTATGCCTCCTGTGTGTTGCCTTGGGAAGACAGAGCTCCGGGTGCCAGAAAAGTCAGATCTGTCCTAGGGACCCAGTCAGACATGAAGGGCAGAGAGCAGAGGGTCAGATCAGTTATCCTGGGCAGACCCAGGAGGGCTACTCCCAAACAGCAAAGTTATTTCAAGATAACAGCAGACGCTATTCTGAAACAAATTAGAAATAGAAGGCACGTTATTTCAAAGTCTGTTAACTTTGTTGCAGGAGGAATAACTTGTATTTCTAAATAAGCCATAATGGCGTCCAGTGGCGCTATTTCAAAATAGACGCTCTCTGTCTGGCCATTCTTGTGTGTAGCTGTGTTATTTCAAAATAAACTATTTTGGAATAGCTATTCCGGAATGGATTATTTTGAAGTAACGCTAATGCATAGACATAGCCTCTGGCCTTCCTTATAAGCAGACGAGTGAATGATTAGTAATACCAGGTACAAGTTGTTGATTTAAGGATAATGGCTTTTTTGTCTTTTGATAAGTTGCTGTTGACAACATGTGTTGAAAGGTTTGTCCAGACTTAACTTTTTTGAATTTCAGATGCTACAGATGTTAAATACAGTCGTTGGCTGACTTCTCCCCAACTGCTCAAATTGTTTCCTGCCACTCTGAAACAAATACAATCTAAAACTAGTTTGAAATAACCATGCCTGTCTGTCGAAACTGTAACAAACAATAATCAAATGGGCTGGAGCCAACATCCGGCTTACCTGTTACTTCTGTGGCCACTGATCCATATGCATGTAAGACCATTTGCTCCCCAGTTATTAGTGACTCAGAAACAAGTTATGCCCTTTCTGAGATTCCTTCACCCTTATAAATCCTTCTTTGCTATGTTGTAATCAGAGGTGGAAAAGTACCTGGAAAGTTACTTGAGTAAAAGTACAGCTACTCTGGGGGGTGTACTTAAGAACAAATCACTGGCACCCCCCTGGAAAACTACTTGAGTAAAAGTACGCCCATTTGTATGTCACACCTTTATTGTACTCAAGTACCCAGAAGCAAAAGCAGCTGCACTTAAACTCAAGTAAATTTTGGGGTACTTTTCCCACCTCTGGTTGTAACCACTGATTTTACCATGCCAGTCATGGCAATCCTCCTGCCAGGTTTCAGTGTCTGGCTGGTGAGGTGCCTGGCTTATATCCTGGCTTATATCTGGCTTATATCTGGGTCTGGCTTATATCTGGGTCTGTCCCTTGTTGTTCTAGAGCACTGGCTGAGTCACTCCCATGGACACACCCCAGAGAGGTGCCTCTCCCCTGCCCTGTTTTTCCTGAAGGGCTGTCTGGGTTGTGATCAGGGAAATGACATCTGATTAACTGAGACAGGATCTGATTTGGTTTTAGGCTGTTTGAACCCTCAGGTTGTTTTCCTTTAAACACTCATTTAACTCAAATGCTGCAGACACATTAGGGAGAAAAGATGTCTCAGTTAATGTTCTTTGAAACACTCTAACCTGCAGGTCCCCAGCTCCTAGCTCCTTGGCTGAAGATCTAAGAGAATATCTGTTTCCATAGGTCTTCCAAAGGAGGCTGGAAAGCAGGGAAGGAAAGACACCTCCCCCATAAGCCTGATAGCTCTAAAACAAAACCAAGCTGTGAAAGGGTCCTGCACCCTCCCACAAGGCAGAGAGTCCAACAATCATTCTGTGAGCATTGCTCTAGGCACAAGAACACACAAAGTTTGATCTTTGTTCATGGAGATTCAACTTCAGGTCTAGCTGGGTTTTTCTTTCTTTTCCTGAAGAGCAGTGGGCTTCACTGAGCATCATCCTTCCTGTAGCGGAGGTCGGGGACAGCACAGGACTTGGAAGCATCATCCAAGACTTCAGGAGATCTGTAAATTCTTTAATGCTCAGTGTCTGGGGGCTAGCCCCTTCCACATGTACACCAGGAGTTCCATTTTCCTACCCTTGTCTCGGAGCTCTGTAGAAGGGACTGTGATGGGACGCTTCCTATGTTTTTTGAAAATATGCCTATGAAAATACATAACCAGAAAATGCTTTCCGCAAAATAATTCTTGTGCTGGATCATTGGAAGGCTTCTAATCTTCTGGATGTGTGTATTCTATTTGTGGGCCTGTATGTGAAGTTAGAAATATGAAGTATAAACCTGTGTTACTAACCTAGACGTGCTAGGTGAGGGCCATTAAGGGTACTTCAGAAACTTGATGGTTCAAGGATAAGGACAATGACCTCTAAATGGGTTTGTTTTTCCTATGGACCAGCCCGTAGCAGGGCTCAGAGGCCAGGTCTACACTAGACATGAAGAACAAGAAGTCCTGGGGCACCTTATAGACTGACAGATATTTTGGAGCATCAGCTTTCGTGGGTGAAGACCCACTTCATTATGCATGAGACATGCATGATACTAGACATTAAGGTCACCTGTAGATATGCGATTCTAGCTACGGCAACTGCATAGCTGGAATCAACTTACAATCAACTTACTCGGCCATCCTTGCGGAGGGAGGTCGACAGGAGAAACTCTCCCGTTGATTGCCCTTCCTCCTCGTGAGAATGAGGAGTACAAGGGTCAACTGTCAAACTCAGCTAGTTCCATTTCACACGTCCTTACTAGGCGTGTGAAAGTGAACTCCAGAAGATAGACCCTGACCAGGTTGATCTTCCACGTAGCAAAGACCTACCCTGAGTCCCAAGAGAGACGTGTCCATGTCTCCTGTGCTGGACTCCACCTAGAATTTGTACTTTTCCACAGAGATGTGGGGGCTTTCTGCCCTCGAGAAAGCCCATGCAAGGCAAGGGAAATAAACAATGAAGGTCTTCCGCTGGCTTTACAGCCTGCGTCCCCACCCCATGAAAACAGATGGAAACAGAGACAGTAACGGGTGGAGGCGAGGTGCCAGACCCAGGTCAGAAAGGAAAGCACTGGCCTGAGAAGGACTTTACTTGAAATAAGAACTAGGCTGAGAAATTATGATTTGCAGCAAGTTCTCTTAGTGCCTTAGACTTAGCTGGCCAAAGTACGAGAACTAGGGGTCACCAAATGAAATTAATGGGCAGCAGGTTTAAAACAAACAGCATGAAGTTTTTCGTCACACATGGCACAACTAGTGGAACTACTCGCCAGAGGAGGCTGTAACGACCAGGACTTTAACAGGGGTCACAGAAGAGCTAGATAAATTCCTGGAGGTGGGGCCCCTCAAGGGCTATAGGCCAGGATGGGGTAGGTTCAGGTCCCCCCGATGCAGTGGCTCCCCATGGACAAAGGGAGAGTTGGGAAGAGCACCAGCCTATCTCCAGACTTGTCACAGCCTCATGGCTGTTAAGGCCAGAATGCACCAGCACAGGCGTCTCGTATGACCTCGTGCATGTTCCTGGCCACGGAACCTCACCCAAACGTTCTTGTCACAGCCCTAACTGCTGCCTGAGTTACTGTTGCTCTCAGATGATGTGTTAAAGACTCCCCTTTACAGAGATTTCACCATTTACACTAGTTCCACCCTGCGAGTGACCCCGTGCCCCATAACTTGGCCCCTGCTCCACCCCACGTCCCACTTCCTCCACTCCTGCCCCCCAAGTGTCCACCTCTTCCCACCTCAATCCACCTTTTCACACCCCTTTTCTACCCTTCCTGGAGCACACCCAGCCCCACTTCATCGCCTGCCCTCTGGGCACTGCTGCATGTCACTGAACGGGGGGGTGCAGCAGGCCCTGGGTAGAAGATGAACCACAGGACTGCCAGCAGGTGCTGAGCACCCACTGTTTTTTTTCCCATGGGTGCTCCAGTCCCAAAGTTCCCACACAGCTGGTTCCCTAGCCATGCCCCAGGCAGTAAGTAGTATTTCTGGGTACCATTCGCTGGAGGGCTAGTATAACCACTCACAAAGGGACTCGAACCTGGGACCTCCAAAGCTCAGTGCACGAGTATGTGCTAAAAGCCCCTGCGTTCAGCTACAGCTGTAGAGGAGACTCATCCTTTCTCTCTGTGTCTAAACACAAAAGCAGCCCAGTAGCACTTTAAAGACTAACAAAATGATTTATTAGGTGATGAGATTTCATGGGACAGACCCACTTCTGCAGCCCAGAGCCGGACCAGAACAGACTCTATATATAAAGCACAGAGAACCAAAACAGTAATCAAAGTTGACAAATCAGAAAAAAAAAATTATCAAGGTGAGCAAATCAGAGAGCGGGGGCGGGGGGGGGGTCAAGAATTAGATTAAGCCAAGTGTGTAAACGAGCCCCTATAATGTCCCAGAAAGTTTGCATCCCAGTTCAAACCACGTGTTCATGTGTCGAATTTGCATATGAAAGAGAGTTCAGCCCCTTCTCTTTGTAAAGCAGACTAGAAATTCTTCAATAAAACACAGACTTTTAAGTCATTTACAGAATGGCCCACTCCACTGAAATGTAGACAAACTGGTTTGTGGACCAGGAATGTTTTGATGTCTGTTTTGTGCCCATTAACTCTGTCTGAGAGAGTATGAAGTCTGTCCAATGGGGGTCTAGGTGCCACAACATGGGACAGTGAACTACATCCTTAGATCAAAACAACAAGCAGTCAAGTAGCACTTTAAAGACTAGCAAAATAGTTTATTAGGTAATGAGCTTCCTTGGGACAGACCCACTTCTTCAGACCATAGCCAGACCAGAACAGACAGGTTACACTGGCAGCAAACTTAGTTAATAGGCACAAGGTCTTCTGCCCTTTCTGGGCTCCTTGAGGCATTCTTTCCTGCTTTCCTATCTGTCTCTCAGGGGTTTTGCCCTCTGGGAGCTTTTCATCACATGCCAGTCAAAGTGGCCTGGACTCCCTACTCAGTCCTCTGGGCCATCGGCTTGGGAGTTACCCTTCTCCAGCCCTACCAGATAAACAAGACCGTCTGGTTCCCAGCGGGGAGGGTGGCAGCTCTGTCCAAGGTGAGACAGGGCCCAGGTCCTCTTGAAGGGCCAGCTAGCCTGTGACCACCTGTGGTGGGAGTTGGGTTTTGCTTTGAGCTCTTGACACCTGATCCCCATGGGATACAACAGGAGAAAGTCTATTGACACCAGGTGCAACTGTGGGTTTCTGACCCGCTCCCGAGGCTGCAGATGCTACACAGCAGAAGTCTGCTCCAGTTACGCGCTAGCCAGTGGTGCTTTTAGACCTGGGGGCCCAGAGCTCGATCCTGCAGCCAGCCTCAGGGCAGTGAGGGTAGCACCAAAAGCATGAGAGCAGCAAGACCTCACGGGGCAGTGGGGTAGCAGCAATAGAGGCTGCTGCTCTAGCTGTGCCCATATGGCCAGCCCCTCTGTCACCCTGCAGTATCATAGATCTGCTCTCCCGGGCCCTTCACAGGTGCTGCCTGCAAGGGGTGTTGGGTGCCTGCTCCCAGGCTGTTTAGCTGCTCAGTTCAACCCCTCAAGAGGGAGGACTGGGGTAGCAAAGGAGCAGGGGCAAGGGGCCCAGGTCCCTGTCTCCAGAATGGGTGAGGCCAAGTGTGGAAGGGGTGGGGCCTATGACAGTCAGCCCAGTGACACAGGTTCATAGACTGACAGCAGAAGAGACCTTTGTGGGGGGCAGGGGAGTGAGTGCATCCTACACTCCACAGGCTGGGAGGGGTGTTGTGGGGAACAGCCCAATACAGACCTGAGAATAGCTGTGTGCTGAGCTCCCTGCCCCTCGTGCTGCCAGACACTGGCCTCTTTGTCTTCCCCCAGCTGTTCATCTGACTGAGGCACTGGCTGTTGAGAGTCACACTTCCATCAGAAGCTGCTGGGGCAAGGGGCGGGTGGGTGGTTTGGGTCTGAGCAGTGCCCTGCACAAGTAGCTCCAGGGGCTCCTACCACTGCCAGAATACCCCCAACTAGTGATTACAGGCAAGACTAGCACGGGACCATCTTATTCTGTGCACAGGTTCTTCCCGCAGGAGGTACAGGGTCCCAGCTCACAGGTAGAGGTGGTGCAGCTGAAGCAGCAGCTGTGTGGATGAGCCACACCCACAGCAGAAGTAGGTCTTGCCATTCCAGCAGCCCTGAGATTTCTGGTTCAGCTCCTGGCCCAGCATCGTCAGAGCCCAGGAGGTAGCAGGGGGCTCGAGGTTCAGAAGGATGAGTAGTTGATTTTAGGAGGCTAGTGCTGGGATACGGAGGAGTTAACAGGAATGGGGGAAGGCCATAGAACAGGGATAGGGATTTGGCCAAAGGCTTTTGTGCTTGCTGATTTATAGACATGGAGTTTTTCAACTCCCTTATTGCAGCCTGTAAAGACAGATAAGCACACAGCAGCTTTGAGAAGTGAATGTATCTTTTCTTAGCTGTGCAGTTTTTGTTCCTCTTGCTATTTCTCTCTGAAATACTTTCAGGGTCACATCGTTTGCACCTACAGAACCCTGAGCGGGGAAGTATGCAGTGTAGAAAGTTGCAATAGTGAACAGGGCCAGGTCTAGTAATATTCCCCACCTGCCTGTTAATATTCATGGTACAGGAGTTAACATTACAAAACAAGGGCTTTAAAGCAGCAGTGATAGATGTGCGAATTTACAGACAAAACTGGCCCAGTGTTTTGAGGGGGTGAAATGGAACAAGTATCCGCAAAAGGCCCATTTACTGCACATCCATTCCTGAGTCTCCCATTTCTTCCCTACCGCTTTAATACTGTGTGGGAGAATATGGTCTATTGGCTGATGCCTTCAGCTGAATTACTCATTTGGGGGGAGATGCTAGTCCTGCAAAAGCTGGGAGGGGATGAAACATTTAAACCAGGACGGAAATGCAAATCAGCACCAGCATCGACTTTCAGCACAGCATTGTGGTCTGGTTTCATCCACCAGCCAGTGGTGAAGGGAGAGATCAGAAGACTGGGTTTCCAAACAGGATTTGGGTGCTCAAAGCCAGCTGCAGAGAAGACACCAGAGCTCCCAGCAACTAGCCTGGTCTTTTCATCTAGTCAGCCTCGCAGGCCTCACTACATAGCTGGGGGGACTGAGAAAGGGGCTGGACAGCCAGCAGATCCCAGCTTTCTGTCCACTAGACCAGTGGTCCTCAGACTTTTTACACTGTGTCCATACCCCCCATAGACCAAGGTTGGGGCCAGGACCCTGGGCAAAGGTTTGGGGTAAGGAGCACATGTGGTGACAGCAGGGTGAGTGCGGTATCCTCCCCCAACCCCAGTGGGTGCTGGCCCAGCCCCTTCTACACCCCACCCCAGGAAGCCAGCACACTAAATCAGGCGTTTTCAAACTTTTTTCTTGCAATCTAACCGACAATTGATACCTGTGACAGATGTGTCTCTTGACCAGAATGCAGGACCTGGGGTGGGAATGGGAATGAGAATGAGGGGTTTAGGCTGCAGGAAGGGGCTCAGGGCAGCAAACCCTATGAGCCAGACCTGCTGCTGGCCACTTCTGAGATGCAGCGTTGTTCGTAGTGCCACGACAACTGGAAAGCTGGTCTTGGCAGGAAGCACCCAAGAGCCATGGCCCAGTCCCAGGAAGCATAAGGCACCAGGCAGAGCAATACATAAAACCCAAGATTTATTCCGTTCTCAGAGAAACACATTTCCATCGCACAGGTTGCAAACAGTTATTGGGGACATGAAAGAAGCCATCTAAAATATACAAGCGAAGCCCTGCCTGGGATTTCGTTGCACGCTGGAGAGAGACAGAACTGGGCCAGAAAGCCACTGCCCCGCTGGGACGGGTACAGGAGTCGGAATGGCCCTGCCTCAAATGTCAGTTACAAAACCACTGAGCCGTAAGTTCCCCTGGCCTGGGTGAGGGGAAGGGAGGGAGCACTGCAAATTGGGGGAGAGGGGATGCGGCTAGAGAGCCAGCCGTGGCTTGGAATAGCTTTGACAAGAAGATTCTGTGCCAGGAATACTGAGGCAGACAGTACAGGAGCAAACCCAGGGGAGCTTTGCAGCAGGACAAGCTGTTGGGAACCTCCACTGCTAGCTTTATTTTTCTTGCTGAACCGCCTGCCCCAGAGCGCCACCCCGATCCCATATGGATGGCTGCAGAGAGCAGTGCCTCTGCCCATGACCCCACAACTAAGGCAGCTGAGCCCATGCACCAGGCTAGGTCCCCAGTGCAGGAAAAGATGAGGGCTGATGCCTAATGCTGCCCTAACCTCCCCAGACTGACCCTGCCTACAGTAAAGCTCTCCCCCACCCTGCACCGAAGTCCCAGAGGAGAACAGGGGGAGCCCTGGAGCACGCGTTGCCCACCTGCAGTCACAGCAGAGGGCACCACGGGAGGGGAGGGCGGGGAGGTGTGATCCTCAATGCAAACCGTGTGAGAGACTTTATGGCAAAGAGGAACAGGCATGGGGGAGGGAGAGTTCCCCAACTACAAAACCATTTCAACTGGAGCAGGGGATAGGATGGCCCATCGCTGCCATGCGACCGAGGGCAAGGGGCGAGTCCGAGTCGCTTTTGGTCATTGCCCATGGGATGCCAGGCAGCCGCTCCGGTCAATGCAGGCCAGAGCCTCACTCCTCCTCCCCAGCCCCAGTGGAGATGGCGGGGGCATCGCCCAGGGAGCCAGCAGGGGAGCTGCGGTGGGTAAAGCTACTGCTGCTCTCACTCCGCTGCTCATCCAGTGGGATGGGCTCTACCAACATGGAGGAAAACTTCCGGTCGCCGAAGCAGGCGCTCCACTTGGCCTCGAAGAAGCGCTGCAGCCCGATGATGGACTGGACGTCCTCCTTGTCCTGGTGGAAGGGAGCACAGAGGGACCAGGGATCAGAAGCTGCAAACAGAGACGCTCCCATCACCCAAAGGGGCCCATGGCCTGCTCCCAGAGTCTCCCCACTACGCCATGTACCCCAGAACCAGGAATTCACAGGAGGACAACAGCCCAGCAGCCCACTGGTCACAGCAAGGCGGCTGCATGGCTGGCGTTTAAAGTCTCCTGCAATGGAAGCTGCACTCAAGGTTGGGGTGAACATGCTCCAGGAGAAGAGGAGATGTTGCTCCTCTCCCTCACCCCCTGGCTAACCACGTGTCTACCATCTGCTTCCCCGTGGATGCCAAGGGACAGCCTGGGCCATTTAACAGATGGGGACATTTACAGGAATAACCAGCACACAGCAGGAAGGGGGCTCGCTGGGGAAGGTGGCAATGGATGATGGTTCCCCTGGAGACGTGTGGCTCAAACAGCCAAAGAAAGGCTGTGACACACCACAAGGCCTTCTGAGGTGAGAACTGCTCTTAAGACAGGAGAGTAACAAGCTGAGTGCAAAGCCTCAAAGACACACTAGCCAAGTCTCCAACACGTCCATTTGCTGGCCTTTGAACCCCACCACACTTGTTTTCAGGCTACTTGCACCCTCATGCTAAGCAGCACACCAGAGGGAGATCTGGGGCGAGGACACAGGCAGCAGACCAAAGAATACTGTGGGTATCCAGCAGGGTGCTCAAGGGCTGGAGTGACCCCAGCCTTAGCCTGGAGAGAGCCAGCAGGGCCCGTGTTGGTTTAGGGGGTTGAGCGACCCATGGAGCTGAGGTGTGTGCAACATGCCACTGCCTGGTGCCCTGCAACCTGCATGCGCCCCTGCCTGCCCTCTGGCCCAGCTCAAGAAGGGGCATGGCTCCCCCCATGCCCAGCAGGGGATTAAGGGGCCCAGATCACCCCTCACTCACCTCTGTCAGCTTATTGAACTGCTTAATCATCCTCCAGATATCCTGGGCAAACTCCTCGGAGGACCTGTAGGGTGGAGAAAGCTTCTCCTGCAGCTTGGCTCGGATCAGGGTCAGGTCGATGGTGTTCTGGCCCTCCTGGGGAAGATAACAGGGGTCAGGTCCGGCCCCACCTGCCATGGGTCCCTGAGCTCCAGTCCCTGCTAACCCATATACCAGAAACCCTCTGCCCAGAACACTTAAGTTCTAGTGAGACCCACCCACAAACACCCCCCATGTGCTCCCCAAAACCCATTAATCAAGGACAGCTCGCCACGCACAGCCCCCTCCAGCAACCCTGCAACCAGGTGCCCCAAGTACATTGAGTAGCCCCCAGCCCCACCAACTCACTGTGGCATTTGAGAGCCGATGAAGAGGCCGGCACGGCTCATGGCACAGCAGCTCCAGCAGGACACGTTCACACTTCTGCCAAGCAGAGAGAGAGCAGGGTGAGGAGCAGCGAGAAAAGAACCTGCCAACTCCTGGCCAATCTAGATACACCCTCTTCAGCACCCCAGCTCCAACTATGGAATCATGCAGGCACAAAGCCAGGCTCTGGGACACCAGGCCGGCCCTGGTTCCTGGCTCAGCCCACAGAGCAGAACACTCTGCCCATATTCCCCCACATGGTGCTCACAGGCAGGCAGAGAACGCACACACTCAACAAATCCCAGTCACTAGGCCCCCCCAGCCCCACACACTAACCGTCTGCTCCAAGGGGGAGAGTTTATTGGCCCCCCCACCATCTTCCAAGGCGGAGAAACGGGCGACATCTTCATCGCTGGGTTCCAGCAGTTCCTGGCACAACAGGCACTTCCACTCCTGACTAAGGGAGGGGGGGAACACGGTGTGAGCAGCACTGCCTCCTGCACCCACAGCTAGACAGCAGGGGACCCGCGCACATTTGTTCCTGCAGCGTACCAGTAGTAGCGCTGGGGGGAATGAACCCTGGAGTCCTGGCTCCCAGCTCCACCCTCCCTCTCAGACCATGGAAGCCTGCCTGCCAGACACCTCCACCATACGTTCTTCCCCACAGTATTCTCAAGAACCAACTATTGTACCTGGACAACCACCCAGCTACCCTCTGACTGAACCCACTTCGAAAGGCTGGAATCCACGCCACCCCTTTCAGGTGGGCGGAGCAGGCCAGGACTCTGGAAAGCAAGGCAGGGAGCAGACAGGGAAGACAGGGGCAAAGCTGAAGCAGGGGAGGGGGCATCTGGGAAAGGGGATGAGTACCTGGGGATCTCCTGCAACACTGGCAGGTGGCAGTCCAGGTGGTAGCAGTGCTCACACTGGTTACACATCACGACAGCGCCAGCCTTGCGACATACTCTGCAGTGGGCAGCATCAGTCGAGTCCATGCCCCCGTCCTGACTCAGGCCTGTTGTCATGTCCAGATTGGAGCCCAGGCTGCCACTGGGGGAGATGAGACGGGACATGGAGCCCTCTGCAGCTAGTACATCCTGAGGCAGAACAATGGGCTTGGTGTCTCTGGGCTCCTCCGCTGGATATTCAATAGCCGTCTCCATCTGCTCCTCCTGGGGGGCGGACAGCACAGAGTCAGCACTCTCCCCCCACAGCCAAGCAATGCACCCCCAGCAGGATGTGGACGCATCAAAGCTGGCTTCCCTATGGCCAGGAACCCAGTGCCACCCACTGGGCACATCCCCCACTGGTGCCCTACAGCAAGCTGGGCAGGTACTCCACAGCACCACTGACCTTGACAATGGCTCCTGGCTGGGTGGCGCCAGGGGGCAGGGCAGCGCCCTGCTGGGCCCCACGCTCGATGACAATCAGGTTGTAGTCCTCGTTGCTGTTGCCAGGGAAGACTTTGAACACAGGTGGCTGGCTGTCGGCTGTCAGGTCCAGGTCCAGCCGCTCCAAGCTCACCCGTGGCACCTTGCGCATGACATTGCCATCAGAGGGCCTGGGCCTGAAATGCAGCATTGGAAGGTGGGAGCAGGTGGTCACAGCAGTGGGTGACCCATGGGAGGAAAGGGGACAGCCAGCATGCAACAGGCTGGTAAATAATACAGTCCCCACACATACCCCTTAAGGGCCTCACTCCCTCCCCAGGTACCATGGCAAGGGCGCTGCTGACTTACCTCTTCATTCCTGATACGTGGGCCTCGGTGCTATCTGCTGAGAGAGAAGTCAAGAAGAAGTCAGAAAGCCTTTGTCCCTGCAGCCCAGTGCCCCTGCCCATCCCCCTGGGGCAGCAGGTGCTCCAGCCATGCTACCAGCAGAAACCCCAAAGCAGCCAGAAGCAGCAGCCTTTTTCTAGTCTGGGCATGGGCAGGAAGGCAGCATTCCAGCAGTCTGCTTGAGCCTGCAGGGAATGGGGACTAGTGGGTCCATCCAACTAATTTCAATGAAGCACCAATGTTCAACTCTGAAGAGACTTAAGGTCTAGATGGTGCTTTGCCATACGACCCCTCGAGCTCCGTCCCAGATCTAAAATTCCGTGACCTTCACAGGCAACTGGAAGAGCAATGAGATAGGAGGCTGCCCACACGGAGTGGAGGCAGCAGGAAGAGGCGCTGCTCCCCCATGGTGCCAGGCCACACACGGACACTACCCCCAGCACTTCCATTCTGGGGCCTGGTGGGAGACATGGACAAGGCGATAACTCTGCCCCACCCTGAAAACATCAACCCTCCCCATCCCCAAAGGCCTCCCCGCAGCCTCTTACCCTGGTCTCCAAAACCTTCCTCCTGGGTGTCCATCGGCTACAAAGGAATGAAAAGGGGACACGTCAAGGAGAACTCAGACCCTGCCACACTAGGCCACTAATTCCCCCCAATTCCCAGCTGCCACCACACCTCTT
This sequence comes from Carettochelys insculpta, assembly GCF_033958435.1. Classification (NCBI taxonomy): domain Eukaryota; kingdom Metazoa; phylum Chordata; order Testudines; family Carettochelyidae; genus Carettochelys; species Carettochelys insculpta. Next base: position 15,927,286 of record NC_134158.1, on the reverse strand, counting down.
TCCTGCCACCCAAAAGAGTCTTAAGGCCAAGTGACAGTGATTTAGAGGGGTAGTGTGATTCTGCTATAGGCACTGGAAGTCTCAAATGGAAACCAGTGCCAGCTCTGGTGCTCGGTATCACAGTGAATGGATGCACAACAGTATGACTAGCTGCTGAAAATAAGTTCCTAACACCCAGGCCAAGGTATCAGTCAGCTGCCAAAGGTGAAGAGGTTGTGACAGGCTAATACCACAGCTAGGTGTTTGTTTAAAATGTAACTTCTGTATTGTGCCACCCCACCCACCAGTCTGGACGGAACACACATTAAGACGTGTGAGATTTCAAAGAGAAACTGAACAGGAAGGAAGGAGGCAGTGGCAATGGACAAGCTCATCTGCAGGTATACAAGCATGTTAGCAGGAAGCACAGAGGCAGTATCTGTCAGCAGGAGAAGCCCTCTCACATGACACTGTCTACGTGGAGGGGTAGAGTCAATAGAGCATTGCTGTTTGTACCTTTCACACCTGTGAGCAAGGCATTTGTTTACACAGATATACACCATAGTGTAGGCCTGAGCTAAGTGCATTGGTGTTAAGCATAGTACTGGCCTGGAAAACTACATCCTACCAGCTGGTGGAAGGTACTAGCAGGCCTGGTGATTCGGTGAGTGTTCAATGGATGTGGGGCTGGACATGCTTTGCACATGTTAGAGCTGGTGTGAGCCTGTAGCTCTGTCTGGACAGCAGTAGGATGCCAGGGGCTAGTGGTTCAGGGGGAGCTGGAAATGGGCGACACCAGGTGGATTTGATTCCCTGGAGAGAACAAGTGAAACAGGGAATCTGGCACTGCCCACTGTCAGAAGACCAGATACGAACTAGATGGGCCTCTGGTCTAAGCCAATATGGAGCTTCTCATGGATATTCTATAGCTGTGTTTCTCAACTATATCATTGTGGGCCACATATGCAGCCCACGTCCAATACTATCTATACGGCCCTTCGGATGCCACACGGGCTGCAGCTCTGTGCTGACTGGGCTGATCTAAACAAAGCACAGATAAAACTCCCCAGCACTCAGAAGCTAGTGCTGAGGGGCCTCACAACCTGGGTACTAGCGAACACCCATCCTCCACAGGAATGGGCAAATTCCACGTGTTTACACACTAGCTTGCCAGAGTGTCATGTCAGGATTCTTCTGGAAGCCTGTCTCAGGCTGCTTGTCTTGTCAAGGGCAGTGATTGTGCAACCAAGTTGGTTTCCCAGGGTATCAGACAACGAGCTAAGTGAGGTTATATCCATGACTGGACAACCATCTTCTGGAGAGAGAGAAACTTATGAGAAGTTTGCTTTACTGGAGCAACAGAAGTTGGACAAGTCAAAGACAGCTTTACCATGTCTCATCTTAATTGTCCTGAGCTAGATGATTTGAGTCATCTGTATGCTGGTGGGGGCCAGTTACTGGAAACTGATCAACAAGCTTCCTTCAGACCACAAAATGTCTCTCCATATACCCACATGTAAAAGGTAACTTTTGCACACTTCACAATGAACACTTATTCAACATGTTAAACCAGTGACTGCAAACTGTGGGGCAGATTTTTAGATAGGAAGACACATGCAGATGGAGATATCCTGTTTGCAAGGGAGGAACTGATTTTTATACTACAAGACTCACTTTGGAGCCTTCACCAAGGAATTTATCAAATCCACTGCAAATCCAAGGAGAGCAGAGGTCACAGAATGGCTGATAAATGATGGGAGAACTTATACAGGAGGAGATTTTCCAGTCTCAAATTCTCTCGTTAGTTAGGTTTAGGACGCGTGTTGTGAATGTATTTAATATGTAACCTCTGTCTCGAGTAGCTCTGCTGGCTAGCCTTGTGTTATGTAAACTCATATTTGCCTCGGCTCACCTGCACGACAGAGGATGCCGGGATGCTACCATCGCTGATGAAGCAGTCTGCCTGGCTGTTGGTAGGCTGCAGCAGGGCCCCTGGGGCCAGATGCCCCTTGCTGACAATGGTGGACTGTACTGAGGCTTGCTGCACACCCTGCAGGGAGAGGGAAAAGGACCTATCATCCCGCAGGAAGGGCAGAGCTTGGCGCATGGGCCACCCCACTGCTGCTACCACTGGGAAGAGGCTCCCCCACCACCTGCCAGGTCGCCGCTAGAGTGTGGCACCCACCTGAGTCCCATTGACCTGGGGCAGAAGCACCAGCTGGCCCATGACTTGCTGCTGGCCGTTCATCTGTAGGAGGCCGCGGGGCTGCACCAGCTGGAGCTGCATGGGCTGTACGTAGGTGCTTCCGGCACCACTCTTAACCACAGGGGCCGTGAGGATCCGGGCGGGCTGTATTGGCGGCTGCAGAGGTGGAGGCTGGCTCTGGGAGACAGCAGTCCCAGGCCGGTTCGGGACCATGGGAGGGACATTCGTAAGAGGAGCCAGTACCTGGGGAGTGCTGGAGACCTGTTTCACCCCTCCTCCCGCTGCCGGGCCGGTGGCATTGGCACGCTGGATCTGCGCGTTGGGGGCCGCGGCCTGCGGGACACCGCTCCGCTCTGAGACTATTGTTCCTGGGGTGGGGAGAGGACAGGCATGTTAGGAGGCATTTAAATGGAAGCACCCAAACGGAATTGGGTTCCCCCTTGAATTCCACAGGCCTTTGTGACCTTACTGTGCAAGCCCCGACTCTCCCAGCCCAAGCTACAAAAAACAGGATGTGTCACATGCCTGGACATGGAGCTGCTGAAGCAGGCTGGCCATTTTGGATCTGCTCCCATGGCCAAGCAGGGTGTTCCATGTGCTGGCTGAACCCTCGCATCCCACTGCAGCACTACATATATCTGGGTGGTCCTGCTGCAGGGAGTGAATTTCAGATGGATCCCAATGCAGCAGTGGGACTAGACCCCATAACCCCAGAGACTGCAGACCCAGTCCAGACACAAGAGGTACAGTCCAGAATGTGTCTCAGCTCCCCTCCAGAGGAGACCCACTGAGCTCTCAAGGAACAGGAGCCAGCCTCAAGATCCACATAAAAAGCACTCCCTGCTGTTCTGCAACAGGCATCTTACCTGCCAAGATCCAACCCCGCCCCAGGGAGGAGGGACAGCTGGGGCGCTCGGCTCCCAGAAGCAGCAGCGCACACCCCCTGAAGCCAGGGTGGGGTCTAGTTTCTGGAATCTCTGCAATCCCCTTCCCTCTGGGACACACATGCCAGTCTCAAAGCCAGAAGTTTCCACCCCCCACCCCTCCCGCATCTTCAGAGTCCCTGAGGTGTTGGGACCACGACTTACCGAAGGTCTCCACACTCTTGGTCCAGGCATTAAGATCCCACTGAAACTTCATGTCACCTTGGGGCTCTACAGGGTCTACAATCATCTTGAGGGCACGGTGCAGCTGGAAGTAGATCTGGAGCAAGGGGAAACGGAGGCAAGAGGAACAGATGGTCTCACTCAAGGTAATGATGCCCTGAAGCCCAGAAGGCAGGGGTCACATCCTACCCTCTCTTCCCATGTAACCCCTGACTCTGGATCTCCATGTAGGAGCAGGGTGCAGGGGTCCACGCTGGGTGCACCAATAAGACAGGATTAATGCAATGCTATGGAAACAGGGAAGATTTGGTGAATACGGCATTGGCTTGGTTCTTATGTGTATTGCCAGTGACCCTGTTCTGGGCTAATGTATCATATAGGGATGATTCCTCCAGAAGGATCAATATTCCAGGGGGTGCAGGGGGGCGGTAAATCAGACCAAGCCATGCTATGCTCGTTACCTGGCTTGAAAGAGAAGACTACATCTACACTACCACCTTTCAGTGCTAAAACATTAGTCCTACAGAGGTGTGAAAAAACGCACCCGAGTGAGACGCACAGAAAAGGGCTGTACTGACAACTTTCAATGTCTTTTTGTTTTTCAATCAACTGAGTGAATACACTGCTCATGTCATGGCACTACCGCAGCAGCACGGGCAGGGTACACATACCAGTTATCAACTCTGAGCTTGGGAGAGGGTCACCCACTCAATCCAATAACTGACAGATAAGACACACTGACTAGGGTGTATTTAAACAGAAGGATTGGCTGAGTTATTCGTGTGAGAGGCTGTTCTCAGCAAGAGCTGTCACGCAGTGCCCTCAGCGTTCCCTAAGCTTGGAGAGATTCAAATGCAGCCCAGCTGATCAGTACAGCGCACACCACCGTTTTTGTTTCTACTTGTGGTACACATTTGCACATGCCTCGGTTCACCTAAAATTATTCCACACACATACAAAAAAGATTAAAGGAAACATTGTTAAAAACTTGTAGCCTGAGGGGGGGAAAATCTTTGCTGTTTTCAAGAACTGATCACTAGTGAGCTCTCCTTGGCACAGAGGTGATTGCACACATGCAGGTTTGTGTAGTACTGTAGTATGTTTTCTATAGTGCTTTCATCTTCAGAACAAATGTGCTTTCTCAGAACTGATTGGGAACAAGGGATGACAATGCTGAGGATGAAGTGCAAACGTAGGACCACAGCACTGTGACAGGTCACACTATACCACCAGAGCTGAGCAAAGTGACAGCCTCATCCCTTTCAGAAACCGAAGTGGAGAGAGGATCTCCACTAGAACCAGGCCTGGTGAGCAGCCTGCAGCAAATACACCTGAGCCCACCAGCAACTTAGGTCAGCAACCTGGCATCAGATGGGGCCTCACTGTTCTGTGCTCCCCCTCCCCGCCCCCATAGCCCTTCCAGTCACTCACCAGTTTCTTGGAAAGCAGCAGGGCGGTATTATTGTCACTCTCCAGGGCCCAGGAGGCAAAACGCAAGATGTGCTCCTGATGGCGCTGAAGCTTGGTCATGGCCCAGTGCTGACGCTCCAGCTTCTCCTGCTGCCCCTCTGTCACTTTCTGCAACACAGCCAGGTGCCAACGCTCTATCAGTGACAGAAGAGAGACCTGCCCACTCCACCCCACCCCAGCAGGACCCTGCCACAAACTCTGGGCTGAAGTGCAGACTGCATGGACAAGCAGGAACTGCCTAATATTTCAATAATATGAATGGATGAGAAGAGGGCTTCATGCTGACGAGGGATAGGACAGACTCCTGCTCAGAAATTCTCAGCTGGACATGCTCAGCGCAGCTCTTGGGGTAGAGGAGGAGGACATGAACATCCCAAGGACTAGTCAGAGGCCAAGAGGCCTACTCCTACCCCCTTGGGGGCTTGCACACTGGAAGGGTTCCTCCAGGAGACTGTTTAAGGACTGAAATGTAGCATAGACCCTGTGGAGCCATGAGAATGGGGGGTGCCACAGCAGAACCCCCTTCTTCTCTGGAAGCAGAGAGAGGGCAGGTTTCAGTACGAATATCCATGTGTTCAGAGAAAGTTCCCACACATCTGCATTCAAACCCCCAACAAAGGCAGCAGAAGGGTGAGTCAGAGGGTCCGATTCACAAGTGGGATGGAAGGGCCCCAGGAGATACACGCACCTGTGCATCGCTGACCAGAACTTTGCCCCGCTTGTTCAGCTCCTTCATAATCTGCAGGATGGCCATCTTCACATCCACCTGCACCCGCTTCTGCACGTCGGTCACCTGCCGGATCCTGCAGAGCCAGTGACAGCCACATGTTGAGTACACCATATACCCCTGCACGCTCCCCGGGTTTTGATACATCTCTGCCAGCCAAGGCAAAGCTGAGAGAGGTTCTGGAATATATCAAGCTTCCCTGTCCCATCCTGTAAACTAGTTAGGAGTAGAGGAGCTCCCTGCTTTAGCAACAGCTGCACAGAATGACAGACAGTGATCAAGCCCCAAACAGCTTTCTGGCAGGGGGGCACTCTTCTGCCTACCCCAATTGCTTCCTCGCCAGCTAACAGTAACCCCACAAGGTCTCTACCCCAACTGCCAGACAAGCCAGGCCCCTTCTTTGGCTAATGAGGAATGCAAGAAGCTAATAGGAATTTGTTTGGCAATGCCAAAGTTTCTAATGCAGGCCATACAGCATCACAAATGACCAGGAGAGGCAGTCTTGCCCTGAGCCTTCATGCCCTTGGCACAAAGCATGAGGCTAGCTGGAGCACAAGCATGGATCATGCTTGCAAACATACTTTAGCCTCTATTGGTTGGACACCATGGTGCTACTGTTGGAGTGACCTAGCCACATTACTCTGAAGAGATATTCACTGTTCAAACCAACTAAGCACATGTCGTTAGAGTGGTGGATGTCATGACTCTAGTCTTAAGTCACATGTGGCCACCTAGTGGAATGCACATAGGGACCTGCACTTGAAGTCTCTCAATCCCTTCCTCCCCATAGCACTAGGATGGGCCTCCCCAGGCATCTTTAGGGCTCAGAAGCAGCATGGGCAGGGATCCTCCACATGGTGAGGATGCTATACAGTGCTACATACGAGGTGCGCACTTCCTTGGTGGATTTCTGCAGGTTGGCATGCTTGTCCCCCAGGCGTTTCACCAAGGCAGCCAACATCTTGCGCTGGTTCCGCACAGCATCCTCCAAGAACTGGTACCTGCAATGATGGAAGTGAGCGTGCACTTGGAATCGGCCAGCCAGAGAAACAGGTGTAGGGCTGCGACCCACGAACCCCTCGTGTCACAGGAGATCAAAAGTGAAAGCTAGGGTCACACTGGATATTAATGTTACAAAATGCATGGGGATGCGTAAAATACATTCTTACATTCTGTATCACAGCAGGAGAGGTAGAAAAGCAGGTTTCCTGCCAGACAAGGGACCTTTGTTAGCCTGTCTCTTGGCCAGCTAAGTAAATTAAGCACTGTAAAAAGCGGCATGCCTACCTAGGCAGTTAAAAAGGGAATAATGGAAGAAGAGAGGAAGAGAACTTTATTTTGAGTTAAACATCAAAGGTTTGCTTGACTGTCTTCTGTTCCCCAAATTCCAACACTCCATCGTCCCACAACCAGGAAATAAACAAGCACTTCCACAGAACAGGTGCCCAGACCATCTCTGCTGGAAGATGGCAGACCAATGCCCAGGGCAGGATAAACTTCAGACAGCAAGTTAGCCTCCTTGGGTGTGCAACTTTTTGCTCCATTTCCTCACTCACTACTCTGACTGATAGTAAGTTTGTTTTCCTTAGAAACATCTCAGGGTGACAGAATTACATAGAAGTGCAGATCCTGAGGTGAGTCTCACTGTTAAGTGCAAAAAGTTGACTGCTTTTTGTTTTGATAGTGTATAGACTAGCACGGCTTCCTCTCTGTCACTATTCAACATGTTAAGTGCAGGCTAGTGAAGGCTATTACAGGCCAGAGCAGATTGCTTGGGTGACTGACAGGCTGCTGGTAAGAGAGATGAAAGCAAGTGTGTGAGATGACTCAGTCCTGGCTGTCCTGAGAACAGTCACTGAAGCAAGAATAGGTCAAGCTCACCAGCAGCTGGGAAACACGACAGAGGACAGCAGTGCCCAGCAGAGATGTCTGCCACAGACATCCCAGCCACACCACGCAGGAGAAAGGATGCACAGTCTCAAAGCAGTCTACTTTGACCTCACTACTTGGACCGCCTGTGCCTATCTTTCTTCCATGTCTCAAGCCCAGGCAGAGGGCCTGGCCTTGAGGGAAGCCATGCCTTTAGGAGCCCAGACAGAAGATAGGACAACACAGCCCTGCTACAAAGCAGCCTAGTCACCATGGCAAAGTACAGCCAGCAGGGGTGCATGCTTACTGGTGATCCTTGTGGGCATTGAGCTGGCAGTCCCGGCAGGTCAGAGTGTCACAGGTATCACAGAAGAGCACCAAGGGTTCATGCTTGTGCACAGAGCAGTAGACGGTGCGCTCACCCTCCTTTGACGTTGCTGGACCTAGAACAGAGTGCAACTATGACCCTCCACCCTTAGCTCGGGCTAAACATCAAACAGGTCACCAGCCTAGAGTGGCCTACAGGTCAGAATGAGGGGCACCAGCAAAGCTGTGGGGAAGGTGAGGGATAATGACAGAGCTGTGCACTGGGGAGGCTAAAGGGGAGGGCTGCAGAGCTGAAGGGGAAGCTTGTCAGTTGTACATTGGCAGGGGGAAATAAAGGTGGCACCGGCAGAGCTAAAGGCAAGCCGGGCAACATGCCCAAATACAGCCTATATCCAGATGTCCCAGATTCTCTCTTCAAGGGCTCCAGTCGTGGCCATGGAGGGCAGAGCCCATGCTACCAGGATCTATGCAATGCCCACACCCTTGTTGGTGGCACAATGGGAACAAAAGGAGACCAAACTTTCTGTCATTGGATCCTTGTCTGCATGAGAAGGTTGCATGCTGTCCACAGGGGACAATCAAACTAATTCAATTAAAGCAGTACAACTTCAGGTGGATACTCTCATTGCATCTAACGACAGGACAGCATTGCCAGAGAGCAGGTCAAGTGGAACAGAACATAAGATAGTATGAACACACCACTGATTTAACCAGATCAGTTTCAAACTGGTTTAAATTCATTCTCGTGCAGATGCCAGAGCATGGCACTCTGGATGGGCAAGGTGGTACCACAGTGTAACCCACCCCCAATCCCATACCTCTCTAAGGGGCAGGCAACAGTATCAAGCTAGCTCAGACTTTCCCTGCCCGAAGCGTGGCACTTACCTGTAGATCTGACCGTGTGGTCCTTGGTGTATTTCACCCTCTGATGGGCCTCCACGCACGTCTCACATAGTGGCTCTGAGCATTCCACACAATAGCTGGTAGCTGGGGCATTGTCATCACAGCTGGTGCAGCACTGAGGGAGAGGAAAGGGCGAGTGCTAGAACACATCAGCTCCACAGCAGCCCCAGCCCAGTGCCTCCAATGATGTTTTACCAAGGCCTGGGCAAGCCTGGGGCGCAGAACAAGAACATACACAAGGGCTTATTTTCAAGGATGTTCTGTGCCCATGGCTCCCACTGCAGTTACGGGCATCTATGATACTGCATGGAACAGATGACCATGGAAGCAAAACTATGGGGTTCACCAACTCAGACAGGGCATGTCTTCATCACCTGCCAGACTGACAAGCAGCTATTGATCAAGCAGGATAAATTTATCATGATACATCAACCACTAAGCGATCCGGGGTAGAATCTGTCAATTCCAGTTCTCACTCCATCAGAACAAGTGTAGAGGAAGTCAGAAGTCAACAGTTGACTTACCCCACAAAGATACTGATAAGATCTAAATACATTGACTTCAGCTATATTATTCACAAAGTTGTAAAAATCAGATGGGCAGCCCACACTGGTAGACTAAACCTGGAAGGAGATGGACTGCAGACATGCAATAGTCTTAAGCTACGTCTACACTATGAAATACAGCTGAGTTTATTGATGCCAACGTTTTACCATTAGATTTGATAAAGTCGAAGATGGGTGTCCACAAATATCCAAAAAGTTGACATAGCGTCACCACTGCCTTACCTACGTTTGATTGCCAGCAGTGCATTGTGGGTACCTATCCCATACTGCCTGTACCCCATTGCCTTCTGGGTTTTGGTGCTAGTAGCTTGGGGAAAAAAGCACCACAGATGGCTGTGGGTATCCGATATCATCCCACAGTGCAGTGCCACACAACACACTTTCCCAAAGCCTGCCCTTGCCTCACATCACTAGCTCAATATTAGCATGGATCCTGAACAGCTTATAGCTGCTGCCGTGCATTATGGCCACCTCCTGAAGTGTCGTGTAGTTTATCATCAGGTAAAGCCAGTGGAAGGATGAGAATGATATTGAAGAACTGGAGAACAGGAAGCACTAGCAGTGAAGCACCAGTTCTGCAGCTGTGAAATTAGTACACACTGGTGGAACCACCTCATTTTGAAGGTCTGGGACAAACAGCAGTGGCTGCAAAACTTCCGCATGCCACATGCCACTTTCGTGGAACTTAGTGATTTGCTATCCCCCCCACTGTGAAGTGCAGCAATACCAGGAGACCTGATTTGACAATTCACAAGCACGTGGCAATTGCTCTATGGAAGCATGCAATGCATGACAGCTACCAGTCAGTGGGAAACCAATTTGGGGGGGTGGACAGATCTACAGTGGGGGCCGCAGTGATCAAGGTAGTCAAGGCAATCTGTGCTCATCTGATGTGGAAGACTGACTCCGGGAAACATGCAGAATATAGTGGACAGCTTTGCTGCCATGGAGATTCCTAACTGCACTGGACTGATAAATGGAACACACAGCCCCATCCTTGCGCTGGACCACCTGGCCTCAGAGTACATAAACCACAAGGGGTATTTCTCCACAGTGTTGCAGGCATTGGTGGATCACAAAGGTTGTTCCACTGCATCTGTGTGGGATGTTCAGGAAAAGTGCACAACATGCACATCTTTAGAAATCCAGGTCTACACAGAAAACTCCGAAGTGGGACTCTTCCCAGACCAGAAAATCCAAGATTGGTGATGTGGAAATACTCGTAGTGATAACAGGTGACCCTGCTTACCCTCTGGCTCCTCAAGCTCATGAAGCCATACACACGCACCCTGGACTGCAGCAAGGAGTGCTTCAACTATAGGCTGAACAAGTGCAGAATAGCAGCAGAATGTGCCAGATTCAAGTGCCTTTTGACTCTTTTGTATCTTTGCCAAACCAACATCCACACCTCACCCCCGGTGCTTGCAGCACACTGTATTCTCTGTAACATCTGCAAATGAAAGGGGGGAAACTTCATGCCGGGCTGGGCTGGAGAGGTAGATGCCCTGGGCAGTGCTTATGTACTGCCGGGCACAAGGGCATTCAACAATGCACATGCAGAAGCAACTGCAATCAGGGAGACTTTGAAAAATAGCTGTATGAATGAGCTGACAGCCACATGAACCTGCTGTATTTAACTGTGATACCACCCCCCCGCCATGTGCCTGACCTTTATGAAAGCACCTTCAGGTGCACTCCACCATATGTGAATCAATAAATGACATGGTTTTCACAACACAATTTTTATTATTTAGAGGGGGAGAGTTAAGGGGCAAGAAAAAAGGGAATCCTGATGTCACGTGTGGCGGAATTCGAGCCTTTTGCAGTGTGGAGACATCCTAGTGGTGGAGCATGAGGCTGCCTCTACTCCCTGGCAAGAGGGGGATTAAGACATAGAGGGGAGGCCATACAACAGGGTAAAGAGACCGTGTTATGAGTCCTCTGGTGGTGTCCCTCTGCAGCTCCAGCATGAAATGCAGGATGTCTGTTTCCTCTCTGACAGCCATCAGTTCTGCTGAATCCTTGTTCCTGCGCTGGAGCATGCTGTGTCACTACTGTCATGTCCACTTTCAGTCAGCAGTGGCTTTGGCTTGCTCAGTCTGTCTTTTCAAGCTGCTGCAGGATGAGGTCCTGTTTGGATCTTTTCCTTCGCCATATCGTAACAGCTTTGTCTCCCCCACTCACCCGCTTGAAGACAGTTGAGTTGTCAAAATTTAGATACAATTTTTAAATGTGACACAAAGTGCTTACCCATAGAAAGAATGGGTCTCTGCTTGTCAATCACTGCAAGTTTTGTTTTCCAAGGCCACTTTTGGCTTCTTAAAGATGACAATGAATCAAACTGCAGAACAGAAGCTATTAATTATCTAGACCATTTCATTGCAGACATGGTAAAATCTTGGTGGCTTAAGAATTTTTGGGATGGGTTGTTCGAGGGGAGTTGAAACAAAGCACTGTAAATTGTGAAGTGAGGAAAAAACCCTTCTCAGCAGCTCCTCATTAATCCTGGGCAGGCAAAAAGCCATTTAAAGCAGGGAAGCCAGTACTGGACAGGCCAATGCTTGGGAGCAGGGTCCACACAGCCCGGCAGTCGCGTGATGGGCAGGGCAGTGGGTGACAGCCCTGTAACCCTTGAAGTGCAGGAAAAAACCTCTCAGCTCTGCTTCAAATCCTTCACATCCATGGGGCGGGAGAGTGCACAGGTGGGACGGTCAAAAGGAGCTAGAAGCCCGCCAGCAGTTTGGTGGGAGGGGAAGAGACCAGGAGATCCTGCCAGCCATGTGGTGCGGCAGGGCAGTCCTGAGAAATTTAAATGGTCAGAGAGCAGTGCAATAACATTAAGGGTATAAACTTTAATGAAAGTTCCCGCACTTCTAAATTGCTAAGACATCAGCCTCAGAGCAAGAAAATATGCTTATAGGCTATGTCTACACTAGAAGCATCTGTCTACAGAAGTTACTGTCAGAAGAGATGTTCCGACAATTTTTGTTGGCGATCACATCCACACATAAAAGCGGATTATCTTTTGACCCACAAGAGACCTGTTGCACGTAGATGCTGTGCAAGTTTTGGCTAAAAAACTCTAGTGTAGACATAGCCACACTGTATGAGCAGAGCTGGAAAATTTGCCGGAATGCTGTGTAGTGTCATACCACCAGACTACTTGCTGGTTGCCTGGCATGGCAAGGTATACCATTGTGGAAGCTGGAATAAATCAGGCCTCCCCAAAAACCTCATGCACAAACTAGAAGCACCTGACCGAGACCTTTATGGAGACTGCCAAAAAAGATAAGCGTTCCACCCTCAGAAACATTAACAAGCTTTTCTAAGGGGCATAGATCCACTGCACCTGACCGGCAACCTGCTTGTGGCAGTTTAAAAAAGTATGCTCAACAGAAGTAAACTTATAACCCCAACCCAGCCGCAACCCACTTGTAGCAGTCCAGGGTGACTAAGGTCGGCATGATCAGCTTCCTCGATGCTTCCTGACTGGAGATGTCCTCCTCTTCAGTGGAATAAATTGCCAAGGGAGGTTGTGGAATCTCCATCGCTGGAGATATTTAAGAACAGGTTAGACAGACGTCTATCAGGGATGGTTTAGATAGTACTTGGTCCTGCCATTGGGGCAGGGGGCTGGACTCGATGGCCTCTTGAGGTCCCTTCCAGTCCTAGTGTTCTATGATTCATCAGACTCTGCCTCCTGCTCCTCATCTGGCTCTCACTGGAGACCTGAGGACAGTCTCCTGAAGAGTCCATGCTACCCTCAGGGAGCATGGTTGGGTCCCTCCCAAGAATGGCATGGAACTGCTTTTAGTAGCAACATCTTGAGAGATTGTCCCAAATTGCCCATTGGCTTCTCTCACTTTGTGATAACTCTGCCTAAGCTTCTTTATGTTGACCCAGCATTGCTAAGCATCCCTGACACGCCCTCTCTCAATCATGTCTTGTCAAACCTTCACATAAATGTCTGCATTCTTTTTGCCGGTTCACAGGCTGCTCAGCACACATTGTTCACCTCAGACAGAAATGAGATCTCCTTGTGGCTTCGTGATGGAGCTCTTTTGCCACCCTGAGAACTCAGATCAGAAGAGCCCTGAGAAGTCATGCTGGCTAGATACGATGAATAGCTCCTGATGTGCACTATCCATGCTGGTCAGAAAGAAAACCAATTCAAATTCCTAGGCTTCCTGCTACCTACCTCCTGCACACCTGGAGAGCAGCAGAGGTGAATGCAGACTGTGGGTTACCTCTGGAAGTCAGTAAAATCCATTTAAAGTAACACTATTTCTATATGAACACTAATTCAACCTTTTAAATTCCAATGTAGCATCACACCACATAAGAGGGGCAGTGTGAAAAAGTTGACCTTAGCGCCCCTTAAAACAGCCTTTGTATTTGCAGTGAAGGCAGTCACGTTGTTAAATTGAGCTTAGTGACTTAAAAGCATAGACACAGCTTCAGAGCAGACAAGTTAGTATCAGTTAGCTCCAAACCTATAACTATGCTACATTATTTATAGAGGTGAAGCTGCTATAAGCTGACATGAGAGCCCTCTCCCTTATGCAAGAGGCTGAGATGGTGTTGTCTACACCAGTGATTTCCAAGCTTTTCAGTAATATGGCACACTTCAATGAGGCAAACAGTTCCACAGCAAACCCCTTTTTAGTTGAATTGATTGCTCATGAACATCATATTTACTTACATTTAATATAAATTATAGTCTGACTACAGAGATTTGCAATAGTCATACATACAAGGATCAAATGCATTCATATTTCAAATTCACCAGTCTTAAGACAGCAAGCAGACATTTTCAAAATCCGCTCAACACCATGCTAGGGATGTTAGTAGTAAATGAGCAACCACTAAAAGCAGGTTCCCCCTCCCCACCAGCCTGCTGGAACCAGAATGTGACACTTAAACCACTTCCCAGCTCCAACAGGCTCTTGCTCACCCTCTTCCCACAGCACGGAGTGGGAGCTGGCTCCCCATCAGCTCGTTCAGGCTGGGTAGCAGAGTTTCAACTGCCTCCCAGCCCAAATGGAGTCCTGTGGGGTCTGCATTTCCCTGCATAGTGGCTCTTCAAAGAGCCACTGTGGGGGTAGGGGTGACAAACCCCATGCCAGCTGGGACTCAGGCAGCCTTGCTGTTCAATACCCAGTTGGCATGGGGTTGTCAATTTTGCCCCCCAGGGTGGCTCTGGAAAGAGCTACAGCAAGTGGAAACTGACAAAATTTCAGGGCACACTGACAGTTGTCGTAGCACACCAGTGTGCCATTGACTGAAAACCACTGGTTTACACCTCCGTTTAGGTCTGTATAACTTACATCACTCAGGGATGCAGGCATCTGTAGCACAGACATAGCTGAATAGAGTGAGTGTATGAACCCAAGGGCTTCATTCAAAAGCAGGCAGGTCCTGGTTATGACAGAAATGAACCTTAGTGCAACTACTGTATGCCCACCCACCTTTAGTGGCAAACCAAATACCACATAACTAATAGGATTCTGAAGGGCGAGAGCCAACAGTGCATATTTGCAATGTTGCCAGTGAAGGGGAGGATATGGCAGAATTAATGGACCATGAGAATCAAAGGACATGTGTGACTGGCTGACCTTGGTTCTGAGCGCCTCTGACATACAAGAGTTATTGTTATGGCTAGAAATGCTTTGCTAATAAAGGATAATGGACAATTTACTGAACCTAGAACTGATGACCCACTAGGAGTTGCTACGGTGACTGACCCAGCAGTCTGTGGGTTGTGTGTTCAGTTCGAAATGTGAAGATTAAGTAAAACACTCTGGACATGTTCCTGAGTATCTTCTCCTCACCAGCTGGATGGAAGCCCAGGCCCCTCCACCCCACCCCAAAAAAACCTCAGCTTCCAATCACCTAAAGTCATCTCAGACTTTGGTTCAACTACCTCGGATGCTAGGAAACTATTGCCATGGCATACATAAGTGCTTGAGACACAAAACAAGAGTCTTGGAAGGAAGAACTTGTTTGCAACACTCATTGAGCAGATGGAGGAGTTGTGTCCCCACTCATTTATTCCTGATGCTGCCTAGACAAAACAGGTTTCAGTTACCACAATTTTAAGCTCTAAAAACACTGACAACCATTTCAGACAAAGCCCCACAGATCATGAAGACGAGGCCTAACCTATATACTTTGAAGTTCTGATTCTGGCCACCCGAGGGATTGACCAAAATGAAAGAACAGCCTTTGACTGGGTAAAAAGGGGGCCTTCAACGGTAGGACACGCAGGCCTTCCAGCCCACAGGTCAAGGTAAGCCAGGCCTGGACCAAACCTTTATTTAAGAGTCATGCACTCACAGCTGTCTTTTACTCTTTGCCACGTTCAAACTACTGCACCGTGCACTGAGGCAGCTATTAGCTGCAGTTCACTATTTGTCGTAGAACTGCAGGTACCTGTGTGTTTCAACCTGCTGTATAATCCTGTCTGGTACATAGGGACATGAATCTAGAAGTAGGGAAGTCAGAGAGGTAAAGTCTCCAGCCCGGACGCCTGAGGGGGTGCACTCAGAGAGGGAATCCACAGCAACTAGCTATGTAACGGTGATTAATATGACACACAGGTCATCTCAGAAGCAGTGTCAAAGAAACAGAGACCTGGACTAAGGGCTCTGCTGATAGCTGTTACTCATCAGTCCTCCCAATGCTACAGTGCTGCCCAAACACATCCTTTTCCAGTCTCTTTATAACTAGTCACTGAGGGTGACCTGAGTGACCCAGGAGCAGTATGGTGCCAGGAGACAAATGGCCAAGTGCTCTGCACAGCTTCCCTTTACCAGGAAAGCCAAACTGACCTATGGCCAGAGGGATTGCCAGCCACTCCCCACCACCAGATGGGTTGCATGGCAAGCTGGGAATGGCAGAGGGGGAAGCAGAAGTGTACTGTGGAAGGGGTCAAAGCAGTGGAAAAAAATGGCAAGAAGGTTGCATGCCTACCTGGTTGGCATCCTTGCTATCTGTCGCTGACTCTGCCCCACTGTCTCTCAGGAAGTAGTTCTCCACAATGTCCTTGAGGTAACACTGGTGTTTGCACACAGGGCAGTCCACCACTAGAAGGGGAGCAGAAAAGAATGTCACACACAGCTGCAGCTGACTGTAGCTAATGCTGGGGGGGAGGGGGGAGGGAGAGGATAGGGTAGAAGATGTTAATCCTCTCTCCAAAGAGGCAATGGCTATATTGATGGGAGAGAAGCCCTCCTACCGACATCGCAATGTCTACACTGGGAGTTTGGTTGGTGTAACTGCATCAAACACCCCTTAAAATCTACCCCCAATTGACCTAGTTATTCCAACATACATTTATATGGTATACCAGAGTGAAGGTATAGAAACTTAGCAAATAAGAACACCCAAAACGGGTTCAAAGAATCATACACACATATATCTAGCTAGCCTAGTATTCTGTCTTCCCAAAGTGGCCAGAGCCAGGTGCCCCAGAAGGAATGAACAGAACAGGTAATTAAATGATCCATCCCCTCTCACCCTGTACCACCCACTAAGAAACAGATAAGGGACATCATCCTGGCTAATAACTGATAGACCGTAAACTTAGCCAGTTCTTTTTTTGAAACCTGTTATAGTCTTAGCCTTGACAACATCCTCTGGCAACGAGCTCCACTGGTTGACGTGTTATGAAGAACTACTTTGCTTTAAACTGCTGCTTACTAACTTTATTTGATGACCCCTAGTATTTGTGTCTGTCTGCAGGCTGCTGAAGGCATGGGTGTGGGATGTAAGAAGTGTCCTGTAGGATCTATGCATCAGGCACTAAAAATCTGCACTTGCATACTGCATGATCAGAACATGGTCAGACTCTCTCCTCCTTCCCCCATCATTTAGTTACTCCAGCATAAAAGTACTTTAACATTAAGGGTCCCCATACTCCAACAGCAGCCATAGGGACTCTATTCCATCTTACACCAAAAGTATGCGGAGATGGAGCCATTTTCCTCTGGCAAAATCAGCACCTCACCCCCCCAATGTCATGTCACAGCACCTTAGCAGAAAATGATATGGGGAGCACCAGACAATGGGCAGGAGCAGGCCACCATCTTTTAAGTGCTCAGAACTCTGCAGAATTTGCTCCCCAGGAAGCAGAGGCTCCACATGAGTCTCCATTTCCACAAGGAGAAGTTCTCATCAACATGGAGGGTTATAGGGTACTTGTGAGAAACCAGAAGAAGTTTTTGGTTCAGCCTGGAGTTTGGGCTAATGGTGAACCATCAAGGTGCTTCTCTATGAAATAAGTAGCTCTGGTATCAAGTTGGTGTCAGACAACCAAGTTCAGTTTACACAAGGTTAATCAGCAATGCACAGAAAGTGACTATTATCAGCCTGGAAAACAGTCTTGCAGCTGTTACATCCTCACTTTTCTAAGATGTGAGCTCAATTTTGCTTATATATAATCCCAGAATGCATTTTCCTCACCTTCCCTTTCCATTTGGAAAAAATGGCATTTTAATGTACTTTTCACCTTGACTTCCAGCCACCATTACAGACACTAACATGGATCCCAATATGCTTCAAAGTTTGCTGAAGTATTTTGTGCTCAGTTCCCACAGTGTGATGCAGTATACTCTGAACGTAATGCCCATGCAGCTTATTGTTTCCGCAGGCACTGACTGACATGAATCTCTTGAGAGAACCACCATAAAGTTTCTGGCAGCTCTGGAGTCACTCACTGCACAGCATAGCATAGAGCAGAGGTTCTAGAGCCACCAAAAAAAAAAAAAAGGTAGAAACTGGTGGGATTGCATTGTTTTGCAGTCAGGGGATTCGCAGGCTGATGACCACCGTTTCCTGTCACCTACTTGTGGCTCACCCGGAAAGCAGCAGAGGTGGAGTGATGATCGGAAAGGGTACTGCAAGGGGGACAGTTTAAAGGCCTTGAGGGGGCCTTTCAAGGTTCTTGGGCAGGTTATATTAAAAAATTCTGTGAGGGATGGTGATAGCTCCTGCTGTGGGTGAAGGGGACTGGACTCTGACCTCTCAAGGTCCCTCCCAGTTCTTTGAGACGTATATGTGGACATATAACTTGGAAGGCAGAGCACAACAGTTAACAGGATCAAACCATGGCTGAGATAGAGACTTGCACCTTTCACTTCTTACAAAGCAAGCTGACATTTGTCTTTGAACCCAAGGGGTACCATCCTTCTTCTCTGTCCCAGGGATTTACAAAACCACCACCCACGTGCCCAATGCAGAAGCTTCCTTCCAGGGCAACTGTCCTTGGGAAGGACACGAATGGCCAGCCAGCTGACTCTGCAGAGACACAAGCAGCCAAGTGTTCTCCTGGACCTGCCTAGATTTTTCTTCCGAACTCAACAAAGTACACATTCTTCATTAAAGGTGATACATATCCCACAATTTTTTTCTCTATGAAATTTATAAAGGCCTGTCAAGGTGAGTGGAAGGAACTGTGGAGAGATACTGGAAATTTTTTAAAAACACAAAATCCTTTGCCTTTTCATGCTCTGACAATTTAAGAGCAGGTCAGTCTGATCTACATGTGCTCCCCATGCCTCAAATGAGACATTTGAGCACACAGGATGGCTTTACACACAAGATGACATCATGTAGAGAATATGAGTTTAAGAAAAAAAAATTTAGATCAGTGCCTAAAATTTTCCCCAGCCAGGAACTACAAATACTCTTGTTTTCTCATGGCAATTCCCCCTAACCTCACAATACTTCCAAGGCATGAAGGTCTGTTGTCAAAGGAGGGCATTCCAGGCGATTTTGACTATGCAAGATGTCTGTCTTCTAAATTCAACTCTGCCTGTACAGGAGGTAGCTCATAACTGCCCCACTGGCCCACACCAAAGACTGGTCTTTCCGACACTGGCCAATTCCAGCAGCCACAGAGGGAATGAAGACAACAAATAATTATCGGGTGATCCCCTGCTGTCTCTTCCCAGCTTCTGACAGCCAGAGGCTATCCCAGCCCAACCTGGCTAATAGCCATTGATGGACCTAGCCTCCATGTATTCATCTAGTTTTTTTGAACCCCGGTAAAGTCCTGTCTTCACAACATCCTCTGGGAAGAAGTTCCACATGTTAATTGTCTGTTGAATATTTTGATGGTTTTGAACCTGCTGCTTATTAATTTTATTTGGTGACCCCTAGTTCTGGTGTTATGGGAACAAGTAACTTTTCTTTATTTACTTTCTCCACACCCGTCAATTTTACAGACCTCAATCATGCTCCCCCCCGCCGCCGCCCTATCCCAGTCTCTTTTCTAAGAGAAGTCCCAGTCTTTTTAATCTCTCCTGATAAGTCAGCCATTCCAAACCTTAAATTTCTTCTGCCTTTTTCTGAAGTTTTTCCAATGCCCAGGTATCTTTTTTGAGATTTGACAACCACATCTTCATCCAGTATTCAAAATATCAGAGTATCAGTAAATCTTATTCTCAATCCCTTTTTATATTATTCTGAACATTGTTTTGACTGCTACTGCACTACTTTGGACTTAACGATCATCTGCAAATTGTGATCTCACTGTTTAGCCCATTCTACAGCTCATGTACAGATCCGCGCTGGACACCAACAGTTAACTCTATTCTGAAAACCTACCCTTTAGTCACATATCAATGTTGGCTATGTGGCAGAAGTGCGTGAGGACACAGTCCCCCTAAGCGCTGCAGGCATCTGGGACTTGCTCAGCTGGGAAAGGAGCAGTTTGTCTCTGCATCTGCATTTTCTTACCCTACAACTATGGCATATAACTGCCAGTGTACCCTTACGAGCCGGAAGGCTGAGAAGCATTGCTCCATGGTAGCTGTGGAACAGCTAACTAATCTACAGTTACAAGATGAGTCAAACCTAATTCTGGATCTGTTAATGACAAAAATGTGCATTTATGCTTACAGGCAGAGAAGCAATTAAATGCCAACATATGAGATGTGCAGAACTTATTCCACAACTACTACAGAATTAAGGTAGAGAATAACATGTCAGAAAACTTCCATCAAGATTTTTATAAATGCATAGTCCTTTCCATGCTCCACTTCCTACTTGGGAAGCCTTTGCCCTTCCCTCCTCCTTTACCCACCATAAAAAGAAAAAAACAAGGTGATTTCCTCAGCACCTGGATCACTAGTGACATTGTGAACAGTTTTCATCTACTGTTGTTACAAGAATTGTTTCTATTTACCGGGATTGGATAGTTGGAAAATGCAATGCTTCCCCATTTTCCCCAGTGTGTAGACTTTGTACATTTGACATCAGTGTGTATAGCAACTTCCAGTTTTCCGTTTGTCGGACTTCCAAACTACAGCAAAGGGAACAAGAAACATTAACAAGAAAGCGTGTGATTCCAAAGCCTCAAAAAGTCATCTGAGGGCTATTTAATATTCAAAGTTAAACCAACCTTATCAGACATGTGATTTTTAAACCAAGTTAAGGACCAGAATACCTCCTAAATCAATTTAAACCTTGTTTTCATTGTTTTCTCTCAACTCCTGTAAGGTTTAAATCAAATTATGATTTGCATTTGTTTAAGTACGGCCTCATCTACACAATTTCCACCTCAATTTAACTGTTTAGGTGTAATTATCCTAACAATTGAATCTGTATAGCTCTTAATCTGGACCCAAAGGCATATGTATAAAGGTGCCTTACACCCTGGAGAGATCAGTCCCTCTCCTTATAGGTGCAGCTGTAACAGAATGCTGTAACAGAATACTGTGCCTTTAAGCAGATATAATTCAATCCACATTGGGATGGTCAGTGACAGGTACAAAACATTTTCTGAATATGCTTTAATAAATTAAATTTAAGAGCAAAATTACAATGTTCAAACAATTAACGAAGGTGCCAGGGATATTCGAACATCAATGGTACAGGAGCCAAATTAGTGACATTACCCAAAAGAGCTCAAACAGCACCAATTCAGTTTCATTTACTATAGTATTATTCATTATTTAATTAGTATGATGGGGAAATGCTTAGTTTTTACATATATTTTCAGAGCAAATAAGCAAGTAACAACTGATTAACAGATAGGTCAATTAAATCAGTATTTTAATAGTAACAGAGATAGGTGTGATAGTCTATATACTATCAAAACAAAAAGCAGTCCAGTAGCACTTTAAAGACTAACAAAATAATTTATTAGGTGATGAGCTTTCATGGGACAGACCTACTTCTTCAGATCATAGCGATACCAGAACAGACAATAATAAAATAATAATAATGAGTCTGCTCTGGTACGGCTATGATCTGAAGAAGTGGGTCTGTCCCATGAAAGCTGATCACCTAATACACTGTTAGTCTTTAAAATACTGTCAAAACAAAAAAGCAGTCCAGTGGCACTTTAATGTGTCGCAAAAACCTGCAGGAGACGCATTAAAGAGGTCCTTGCAGCTTTCAAGACACAGGCTTGAAGGAGTCATACTCAAGACAATAGGAGAGGATTCTGCTGTCAGATTCATTGATACATCTTCACCAAAGCCAGCACCTCTATTTGTGGGGGAAACACTTCAGTCAGTATAACTACACCATTCAAAGGTAAGTTTGCTGAAGTCAGTCTGTACACTAGGGCTAAGAAATATAGGACCTTGTATTAAAAACAAATGTTCATGTATCTGGGACTGTAAATAACTCATCTAGGAGATGTAACTCATGTAAATGACAAGAATGTGATGACCTTCATAGCACTCCTTGAAACGACTGGAGTAGGTTTCCCAAGAAATATCTGGATGGCAATCCTTATGACCACTGCCAGGTATGGTCTTCTGAAGCTTCAAGAGCAAAAGGCACAAACAGCATAAAGATGAACTTTCAGATTCCTGGAAGGGATTTGTGGTAAGCAAAAAAGAGTTTACTTTAAGGACTCGTAAAACTACTGGAAGGGACAGCTCACCAGTCAGAGTCCTTGCTCAAGTCATCAAGTGATCTCAGGTAAATTTATAAGCATGCATGTTGATTCTTGTATTGTTTTAATGCAAAAGCATCAGCAGAAATGTCTTAATATACTTGATTCAAAGCTTTGATACAACTCAATGAGGGAGTAGAAAAATAGAACAGACTTGCTTAAGCAGTCTGACTTTTCTAGGAATTCAGCGTATGCAGGTTGCACCACTACACAGGTCAGAAGGTAGACAATTTTCTGGCCAACATTAAGTGGCTGCCCGAGAACAGGCAACCTGGCTGGACCACAATGGGAGAATACAGAAACAGAAGCCCTGAACTGTGACAGTGTGCTTGAGCTGTATGCACACACACGAATGAATGCCTGTAAAGGATTAAACCCAGAGAGAGTGGGGTCTCTGTCGGCAAACAGCCAATGGGAAGAGAGCAATCTCTTGAACTGAAGTAGTTATCTGCTGGGGGGGCAGGTCTTTCTTGTGTGGCCCAGAGGCAAGAAAAATATTTGAAAGATATTTTAATCCCTTCTCAGGCTTAAGGAATCCAGTAAATATCCAGGCCACAAGGAGATCTGGGCATATATGTACAGATATGTAGGCAGGAAGGAAATGTTTAGTCAGATGTGGTCAAATTATTGGGGTGGGGGGGGGTTGGTGCAGGGCTTCTTCAGCTGGCTGAAGTGTACACACACACAGGTACACTAACTTCTAAACTGACTCCCAGGGAAGTGACCAAGAATGTTTTATCACTTTATTTGTATACTTTGGCTTTTTTGTTAATAAATCACCTTTTCGATTCCTGTGTCCTAGAGAAGGGTCTGTGTATATGCATGCTTAAGACTCAAAGGTTAGCTATCAAATTGCAGTTTAATTACTTCCTCTGTTTTCAAGCTCTCTCCAAAAGGAGGGTTAAGAGTTGGGGTTACCCCAACTGGAGACATCTAGTATTCCTGGGTTTAGGGGAGGTTCTCACTTGGGTGGTGGCAGCTACCTCCCAGATTCAACGAATTTATGACTTTGGGAAGCATTTAATCAGAAGCCTATAGAGGCAAGGTATTTTATGGTCTCTTGCAGGCCCCCATCTTCTACACTGAGAGTCAGAGCAGGGATCAGCCTGGACACACAGTTAAAGCAGTACAACTTATACGAGGGCTATTTTTAAGCTAATTTAAAGCTGAACTGGTGCAACACTGACAAGGCCAGAGGCAACTATCACCTCCAGCCATTTACCACCTCTCCCACTGTTACAAGGGGGAAAAGTCCCAGGGTTAAATACAACTGCTGTGCAGTGTAAAAGAATGACCCATCACCACCACTGGCCTCTCAATAGAGAACAGAAGACTCATTGTTCCCCCTTGCACAGCTCCTTCTTCATGCCACTCATTTTGTTACAGGTGCTTTAAGGTAGAGTTTGCATTTGTGCAGAAGATCCCATTATGAAGCCTTGTAACTTGTATATAAAGCACAAGTACCATGTCACCATTTGGCATTTGCCTCAGTCAACATTTAATGTGCGTGGATCTTGCCAGGCCAGTATACAAACAGTGCTTCAAACCTTATAGTGGGATGTTACTTACCAGTGACTGACTTGGTCTGTACAGCAGCACGAGTAATACAAGCAAAATGAGAGATTTATAGTAATGAAATTTCCTCTACACAAAAAAGCTGCACAAGTGAATGGGACATTTAGGTACAAATCAGTCAATATTAGTCAGGAGGCACACCAGATATTTTTCAGAACCGCTCACACCTCAATAAGCACACTGCATTTTGCACAAATGCCTAGGAGGACCTCAAGTTGAATGACTGCACAGCTGGAAGTTCCACTTGCTATTTGGCATATATCCTCTGACAACACCCATTCACTACTCAAGTGCCTATCAGGAATTGTGCATACCATCGGATCTAAGGAAGACTTAAGATTGAATTATGCATTAAACCCTCAAGTTAAGGGGATGCATTTCTGCAACCCCCACATAACTCAAATTTTTGCACAAGTCAGGTGGAGAGCCAGTAATCATGCTGCAGCCTGGTTCCCTGCTCCCCTGGGCTTCCAGGAGCAAGGAAAATGACCAGCCCACCAGAGTTGCAGGGAGCCGGGAATCAGGCTGCCACATGGTTCCCAGCTCCCATCACTTGCGGACTAGGGAAACTTAACAGCCCACCAGGGCTAGTCAGTCTCCTGGCTGCTTCTCCCTGCCTTCCCCCCAGCCCTGCAGCTGTGTAGCTGAGAGTAAGGCAGGGAGAAGGGGCTCTTAGCCTGCCTAGCCACCCACAGCCCTGGGCAGGTACGCAGGCCGACAGCCACAGAGCAGCTTCAAGTTGTGTTTAACTTGCGTTAAAGCGAGCTGAAGATGGGTACTTTGAGGGTTTAGTGTATAAAGAATACCACTAAGAAAGAAGCACTAATATTGTTAGTTTTGACCTAACAGTTCGAGGGGTTTGCAACAAGGCCCACAAACCAATTCACTTTCATAGGACTCCACCTAGAATCTGTTACATAAAATAAATAAATACCAATTCCTGCAAACCTTTAAGATTTGAAGCTCACAAAAGAACACCCCAGCCAGAGAGCCACAGAAGAGCCTCAGGGGGTAGCAGTGTTAGTCTGTATCTGCAAAAACAAAATGAAGTCCTGTGGCACCTTACAGACAGTTGTGATCATAAGCTTTCGCGGGCAAAGACCCACTTAGTCAGATGCATGAGACAAAGTGGGTCTTTGCCCATGAAAGTTATCCTCCAAAATATCTGTTAGTCTGTAAAGTGCCACAGGACTTCTTGTTGTTTTTATAGACTATTTTCAAGTACTTCACTTACAGCACTCAGACATACCAGAGTACTGGAATGTGGACCTGCCTTGCTCACTTAAGTTAAATCTAGGGAGGAAATGGATAAGATGCACAAGTGACCCCAAAATGATTCTGCAGAAAAATCTAACTTACAGAAGCAGAGCACCATGCACTTCAGCAATGCCAGTTACTACATTTTCAAACCTGTTTCATGATACTTGTAAGACTCCTTTTGACCCTTAAAGGACTACTTTTCAGAAAGAGCTCACTCAGCCACATTATCCTTCCCTCTAGAAACTAGGCACCCTTCAGAAATCTGTGATCAAGTTAGGTGGCCAAGATTTTAAAACATCCAAATCACTATTCAGCTTCAGACAGCCTAGGGCATAGGCACTCTAATACAGATTTTGGACGCTCATCTAAAAATCAAAAATATTGAATATCTAAGATCCAGGCTTCACCTATATACAGGAGTGGTACTATAACTAAATGGTTGACATGGAGCTGCTCTGTAATTATTTATATAACATGTATGCTTTACTGGGGTTACCGGAACACTTTGAATTACCTAATAAGAGAGATAGCCGTGCTAGTCTATATACCATCAACACATAGAAGCAGTCCAGTAGCACTTTAAAGACTAAAAATAATTTATTAGGTGATGAGCTTTCATGGGACAGACCCACTTCTTCAGAAGTTCTGAAGAACTTGGACAGACTTCAAACTCTCTCAGACAAAGAGTTAATGGGCACAAAACAGACATCAAAACATTCCTGATCCACAAACCAGTTAGTCTGCATTTTAATGGAGTGGGCCATTCTGTTAATGACTTAAGAGTTTGAGTCTTATTGAAGAAGAATTTTCAGTCTGCTTTGGAAAGAGAAACAGCGGAACTCTTTCATATTCAAATTCGACACATGAACACATGGTTTCAACTGGGATGCAAATTTTCTGGGACATTATAGGGGCTCTCTGGCATACTTGCTTAATCTAACTCTTGACTCCCCCCGATTTGCTCACCTTGATAATTTTTTTCTGATTTGTGAACTTTGATTACTGTTTTTGGCTTTCTATGCCTTACATAAAGCAGTCAAGTAGCACTTTAAAGACTAGCAAAATAGTTTATTAGGTGAGTTTTCGTGGGACAGACCCACTTCTTCAGACCATAGCCAGACCAGAACAGACTCAATATTTAAGACACAGAGAACCAAAAAGAGAAAGCAAGGAGGACAAATCAGAAAAAAATAATCAAGGTGAGCAAATCAGAGAGTGGAGGGGTGGGGGTGGGGGGAAGATCAAGAATTAAATTGAGCCAAGTATGCAGAGAAGCCCCTATAGCAACTCAGAAAGTTCCCATCACGATTTAAATAATGTGTTGAATTTGAATATAAATGTCAGCTCCTCCACTTCTCTTTCTAAAATGGAGCGATAATTTCTCTTCAGTAACACACATACCTTGCGGTCATTGACAGAATGCCCCATTCCATTAAAATGTTGACTAACTTGTTTGTGGATCTGGAGTGTTTTGATGTCTGTTTTGTGCCCGTTGACCCTTTGTCTGAGGGAGTTAGAAGTCTGTCCAATATACAAAGCATCTGGGCATTGTTGGCACATGATGGCATATATGATGTTAGTAGAGGAGCATGAGAAAGTGCCCGTGAAGAAGAACAGAACACCACTGGTCATCACCTACAGCCCGCAACTCAGACCACTGCAACGAATTATTAAAGACCTACAACCTATTCTTAATCAGGATGCTACACTCCAGAAGGCCCTGGGTGACATGCCTGTTCTCTCCTACAGACAACCTCCCAACCTCATGAGGATCTTCACTAACAGCCACAGTCTGTACCCCAGGAACACCAGTCCTGGAACCTTTCCCTGCAACAAAGCCCACTGCCAGCTTTGTCCACATATCTTCTCTGGAAATACCATCACTGGACCTAACCAGGTTACTCACAGAATCAGGGGCACTTTCTCATACTCCTCTACTAACATCATATATGCCATCATGTGCCAACAACGCCCAGATGCTTTGTATATTGGACAGACTTCTAACTCCCTCAAAGGGTCAACGGGCACAAAACAGACATCAAAACACTCCAGATCCACAAACCAGTTAGTCAACATTTTAATGGGATGGGGCATTCTGTCGACGACCTCAAGGTATGTGTGTTACTGGAGAGAGATTATCGCTCTGTTTTAGAAAGAGAAGTGGACGAGCTGACATTTATATTCAAATTCGGCACATTAACACATGGTTTAAAACATGATGGGAACTTTCTGAGTCGCTATAGGGGCTCGTCTGCATACTTGGCTCAATCTAATTCTTGATCTTCCCCCCCACCCCTCCACTCTCTGATTTGCTCACCTTGATTATCTTTTTCTGATTTGTCCTCCTTGCTTACTGTTTTTGGTTCTCTATGTCTTAAATATTGAGTCTGCTCTGGTCTGCCTATGGTCTGAAGAAGTGGGTCTGTCCCACAAAAGCTCACCTAACAAACTATTTTGCTAGTCTTTAAAGTGCTACTTGACTGCTTTTTGTTTTGATAGTGTATAGACTAGCACGGCTTACTCTCTGTTACTATACCTTACATAGTGAGTCTGTCCCAGGAAAGCTCACCTAATAAATTATTTTGTAAAGTTTTTAAAGTGCTACTTGACTGCTTTTTGTTGTGAAAGCGGCGGGGGGGGGGGGAGGGGGGGGGAAAATGCTCAAGAGAAGCATTTGCTGAGAGGTGAATTAAGAGTTGTTTAAAGCACAATACCAGAACCATTAGCTTTGAGGATTTTGCCTCCAGCTATCCTACAAAACTGGCATTGAAAAGATCCACTCTCTCAGCTTTGCTGACTCCTGGTTACCATGTTACATAAAAAAAACTGGTAAGAACTGTAACCTTGGGTAGGCTGGATGAAATGTTATAAAACAGAAATAAGCAAAGTGGATAAAAAGATTAAAAATAAAATGGATTTGATTTGGTAAAAATCAATAAAATATTAAATTTATCATTTAAAAGTAACAGTTACAAATAAATCAAATTGGCTACAGGTACACAGTCTCATAAAAAATAATAGCTCTAGTCTACCCAGCCTAAGTACTAGTTATTAGTATTTATTCAAAGTTCTGGACTTTCAATTTCTGGTTTTCAGCAGACTGAAAAGTAACACGTGCAAAGAAAAACAAGCTAGACAGGATTGTTTTTGTTTTGTAAACGTGATGGTGGACCTTAACCACACACAGCACAGGATGAATTCAAGACATCATATTAAAGACAGAGACAATATGCAGGGAAGGACAGAGGCAGCACAGAAAGGAACAGTGGAGTGGAGCAGAAAGAAAAAGGAGAGACACAGCTTTCTATATTCCCCCACTTTTGCCACAGAAAAACCATTATGGTTTTTTGCACAGAGACCCTAACCAGGAATAATTTTAATTTCCTTTTGTTTTAATCTTGCTACCTATTAATTTCATTTGGTGACCCCCTAGTGCTTGTGCTGTGAGAACAAGTAAATGGACTTCATAGACCTCTATCACAGAGGTGAACAAACCTTTTACATCCAGCTCCACCTTTCAGCCCTGCAGTTAGCCGGGCTCCATCAATCTGGCTAATGCAAGCCAAACCAAAGGAAATTTTCATTATGAAAAAACCCTTCCGGCACGTGCAAGAGTAGTAGTATGTACAGTGTAAAAACTTTTTAAATTGGTATATAAATGCGAACACACATTTATAAAACATTTCAATGAGACGGATTTGTAATGAGATGGATGAGCCTGAGACCCAGCAACTGATCATGCTGCCCCCCCAGGAGCCACACCCCAGTCTAACATATTCTCCCCCCCGCCCCATTAGTCTTCTAAACTGAAAAACCCCAGTTTTATTACTCTCTCCTCAGATGGAAGTCATTCCATAACCCCAATCGTTTTCTGAACTGTTTCCAATATCAGGATCTCTTTTTATTTTTTTTTTGAGAGGCGATCACATTCTGCATGCAGTATTCAAGATATTTTGGAACTGGAATGTACACTCAAGTATTGGAGACAAAAACAAAACAACCTACTGTCTTGGGATACATGAATGAAAACTGTTCTCATTTCATTTAAACAAACTTTGTTAAAAAAGAGGCATCTTCTGCAAACTCAAGCTTCAAAGCTGTATTTAAGTTAATGTTCATCTCACAAGCTTTTGAAAAAAAAACCACCATAATGTTCAGAATTAGGAACATTCTCTATTTTCCAGGCATTCATAACTGAGGCTCTACCGTATAGGTAGTACTGCCAACTCTTACTAGTGTAGACTAGGCCTAAAAAACCTACAGCATTTGAGCTTTTAAGTTGTTTAGGCATTTTACAAAACATCTTCCTTCTTCATGGAAATCCTGCGTCTCTCCCCACCCCCATCCCACCACCACCTGCAGGGGAAAGCATGAACCCCTCTGAAGATCTTCTCTTCACACAACACTTACCTGAGGTTCCCTATACTCAAATGCCATGGCAGTCATTGACCCCTAGGCACCTCCCCCATATCCTTGCCACACACTCTGCCTACTTAGTCCAAATCCTGTTAAGTATGGGGGTACGGGCCAAGGGACACGTATGAGTGGGCAAGTGGTGGGTGGTAGGACTAAGAAGACTGGTGTAATCAGCCCAAATATCAGGCAAGAGAGGCAGAACTCAGGGCCTATCTGGGGCATGAAGTGCAGGCTGACATCCAGCGACAGTCACTGAGGAAAGAGCTTGGAAGCACGCCTCTGCCACACTGCTCCAGAGCCCTATGGGGGCAGTCTGAGCGAGACACCCTAAAGAGTGAGGGCCTTGCTGGGTGTCTGGTCACGCAGTGGTTGAGGGTTCGTGCAGGACCTATTCTAGGGAGGGAAGCGAGAGGGTGACTGGACAGTGCTGCCATGGGAAGGGCACTCTAAAAGGCCCTTTCCTCCCCTTATCTCACTCCAGGGGCCTTCCTAGGCTAGAGAGGAGTGCCACACCCTCACTGCACATCTCCTTCCCCCTCCCCCACTCTCTTCTGTTGCCCCACTGCCAGCCCGGACCCCACACCCCCTAGGACTTCTCCCCACACACAGCTCCCTCCCCACTTGCAGCAGTCACCGCTTTCCCTACAAAATGCCCACAAAGGGCCTCCCATTGAATGAGCAGCGCCCTCCCCACCACCCCCGCACAGGCACCTAGGCTCCCCCGTACACAAAGGTTTTGCTTTACGCTACACTCCCGTGTCTGCTTCCATGGCCGGGCAGCCCTCCTTGTGCACACGTCGTGCATCCAGCTCCCCTCTTCCCGGCACATACGTACCTCGGCACCCCCTTCCTTGCACACCCCCCTGCTCTGGAGAACACCCTGCCTCCGCCTTCCCTCCTTCCACACACCCCCCGCACACCCTGCTGGGCACCCAGCCCCGCTCCTGGCGCACAGACCTCCCCCCGGCCTTGCACTCCCCGCTCGCGCACACAACATGCCCTGCTGGGCATCCTACTCCCCCCGTACCTCAGCACCCCCCTCCTCGCACAGATACCCCAAGCCCCACCCTGGCTCCTTGCACACACGCGCGCACACACTACCACCTCCTTGCACACGCACACGAGCACCTTCGGCCGCCCTCCTTGCCCGACACAAATCCCGCCCCCCCCCCAGCGCACACAGACCTCGGCACCCCCGCCCCCCTCCCTGCACACCGCCCCCGGCCTCCCGCGCGCTCACCTTGTCCCTCTTTGTTGTTGGCGGCCTCCCCGTCGGCGGGCGGCTCGACGCGCAGGCACTCCCGGCAGATGGAGTGCAGGCAGGGCAGCAGGCGCGGCTCCCGCTCGGCCCGCAGCCGCTCGCGGCACACGCCGCATTTCTCCAGCAGCTCCAGCGCCTCCGGCCGCTTCTCCCCGCCGGGGCCGCCCGCCTCGGCCGAGGCTGCCGAGCCCGACATGGCGGCCGCCTCCTCCTCCTCCTCCCGCTTCTGCCGGCGGCGGCTGCACGCGGAGGCCCGCGCGCCCCTGGTGCAACGGTCGCCTCGGTGGGGGGGGGGAGGTTACCGGCGCGCACGCGCCGCTGAGGGGACGGAACGTTCGCCGCGAGGGCCGCTAACGGCGATGGAACGTTCAAGGCCCCGCTGCACAAAGCCTGCGAGACAAGGGGAGCTGCGCGCGCACACGCACGCTTCTACGGACAGAGAGAGGGAGGGAGAAGGAGGAAGCCCACCCCTCAGCTTCGTCGTCGCGCCCTCCTACTGGCGGGAATTAGCGACCAATCAGCGCTCACATAATCCCCCGGGGCGGGCTCGGGACGCTGAGGGTCACTCCAGCAGCCCAATCCGCCGCAAAGACGTCACGGCGTAGGGCGGGAGAAAGAAAGATCAATGGAGGGATGCGCCAATCGCGAGTGTCGGACCGCCGGTGGACGGGATAAGGGAGGAGTGGAGACTGACAGAATAACGGACCTATCTGTTCCCTCTTTTGTCGGATTGAGGCTGGATAGGTAGAGACTGACAGGAGTGCGAGCGAATCCGCTTTCGGCGAGGACGGCCCGTCTGGGAAGAGCGTGGAAGGCTCTTGAGAATGATCAGTTAATAAGGCTCCACCCTCCCGCCGGTCAACTCTAACAGTGATTGATGGGTCTCAAGGCCAATCACCCACCCTAGCAGTGCAGGAGGGCGGGAATTTATATGATTAGCATCGTGCGGGCCCTGTAAATTTCCGAAGTCCGAGGGAGAGGCGGGAGAAAGGCTGTGATGGACAACACGAGAACCAATCAGTTCATTCCTTACTGCATGAGCTACCCAATGACTGACAGGAGATGAAGCCAATTACCTTCTTCTAAATTCCCGCTACCCGGCTCCTACTGGGTGCGGGGGAGGGTATGGGGTAGGGCTGAGACCTCGGGGCAGGGGCAGGGGCACGGGCACGGGCATCTCCCTTCCCCCACCCAATTAAAACCCTGAGGTCTCCAGTGGCAGAAACCAAAACCCACTTCCCTCATGGTGAGGTGGGGTCCAATAATGAGCCAATGTGGAGTGACTCTGGATTCACTCTGGACTGGCCGGGGTGGGGGTCAGCCCCAGTGGGCTCATTTGGAGTCGCTCTGGAGTCACTCCAGGCTGACCCATGCAGGGTCCCACCCCACTGAGTTAGGGGACTCACTCCAGATTCACTCTGGTGTGACTCAGCCCAGGCTCTAGCCCCGCCCACCTCAGTGGACTCACTCCAGATACCCTCTGGTCTGATCCAGAGCAGAGTCGCTCCAGATTCACCCACACCCAACTATCAGTGTTAGCCTGTATTTGCAAAAACAAGAAGTCCTGGGGCACCTTATAGACTAACATATTTTGGAGCATCAGCTTCCCTGCCAGTGTCCCACAAAAGCTGATGCTCCAAAATATGTTAGTCTCTAAAGTGCCAGAGGACTTGTTGTACCACTCTCCCTGACTTTTCACTCCCAGACCTTCTCTCTCACTGGAGAACGCTGGGGGAAGTTATCCATCTTTTCAAGACCGCAGATCATTTGCTATATAGATATGAGTTGTTCACTGTTGGGCTTTTAGACGTTCACCAATTATCAAAAATAATCAGGTGGTTTTTTGTTGTTTTTTTCTTTGCAGTTATAGTGTCAGGAGACACAAAGAAGTCCTTAAAGACCTGCATGTGGCTCTGGAGATGGAGGTTGCAGACCTAGTCAGTGTGGCCAACTCTCCTGATTTTGTCATGAGTCTCAGGATAGCGGTTGCTTTCCTTTAAGCCCACGCCAAGTGGGTATGTGCTGATTTCAGCCTCTGCTCTTAAAGAAGAATGACATTTCTAGCCCTCATGGGTGTCTTGAGAGCTTGAAAATGTGACCCCAGCAAGACTCGAAAGCAAGAGGCAAATAAGAAGAACACCAATATTTGTTATTTTGACATAATCTCATTATTTTTACAGTCCACTGCATGATTTTTTAACATTGGGAGTTCACAACACTCCCTACCCTTGGAGTACTTCTAGCTGTTCAGTCTTGTCCACAAAGTTCCAACGGCTGGAAGAGGAAGCTAGATAAACAGACAAGAAATAAGGTTAGGGTTTCTAACAGCAAACATTAACCACAGAAATGTCTCATTGGGGATGAGTGTCCCATATTACTTGAGAGAAAAAGTCTATTTCACATTGTGTGTATAAACCCAAAGGAGGTGTCTCTTTGTAAAAGATCTGCCCTAGCTCAGTCAGCAAATGTGGTGGATGCAGATGTCACACACCTGGGCTGTACTGGAGATCAGACTCGATTGGGATGAGCAAACTTTCCGAGGCAGAGTGCTGAAATTTGACCTTTTGACCTCTATGCATGGCCGGAGTGCTGGCAATACATTTTAAAGCCACTAATGGTCCTATTTATAACAGCATCATTAATAAATAAATTAAGATGCAGAGCATTACCATTTAGATGGTGGCTGGTTAGGTGGTCTTTTGCTCATCCACCAGCTTTGAGCAAGCTCTCAGCTGCATGGAAGAGGGGAAGCAGAGCTGAGCTCCCACCTTGCGTGCCAATGAAAATCAGCTCACATGCCACTCTTTGCACCCATGCTGGGGGTGGCTGGCCCCGAACTAGGTGATCAAAACCATACCCTGTGGCCTTGCAATCCAGAAACAAGCATGTTGTTCAAAACGAAACTCTGGCCCTGGGTTCCCAACAGCCCCTCCAATTATTATAGCTAATGGGGCTTTTTAAAGCCCCAGTGATATCCCCCCACCCCACCTAATTTTTGCCCTTTCCATTTCCATACAATGCTAAAAAACAGTCAGTATAAGCTCTGTTTAAACTCCCAGTGTATTTCTATGCTGTAATTAAAGACTTGGGGCAGCCTCCGGTCAACTGACTTGGTCTGTGGGGCTATAAAATTACAATATAGACATTGAGGGTTTGGCTGGGGCTCAGGTTCCTCACTCTGAACCTGTACATTGCACTTGCATAGCCATGAGAACTGACCCCCATCTGCCCACCGCACATTGTTCTGGTTAGTGCAGCAGGTTTTTTAGCCCCAGTATCCCGGCTATCACCACCTCTTTTGGGTTCTAAGCTTTTCTCAGGAACTCTGAGGCAGAAAGGTAAAGAAATTGCTTTATAAACAATTCAGTTTGAGCATCTGACTTAATCCTGAGTCTCTGGGAACTGGAGCTTTCAGAAAAACATCCAGGGGCGCGACAGTTGGCCATTTATACACATGCTTAACTTCATCTTTCTCTCACATATCCACCAAAAGTCATAAAATTAAACACATTTCTCCAGGAAGTTTCTCTTGTGCTTTGTTTGTAATGTTCTGGCATGTAGGGTGGAAATAGGGGACCCTGGTAGTCAGGGAATGAGATGCACATGCAGCCCCTGCTGTGGGGGAAGAATGGGGGGTCTGGGTGTGAGAGATGGGAAAGGAGGCACACAGAGCTTCTGGCAAGGAGCACACAGTATGCAGACTCCCTGAAATGGAGGGGTGGCACCCCTGAAGCTAATGGGGGGGATAGAGATATGCAAAGAGCTCCACTTACATAAGCTATGAGGCATGCGACTCCTGGTATATGTGAAAGCAACAGACCCTGGATGTAGGGTTCCAGCTGCCCTGGCTTTCTAGCCATTGGCCTTGCCAAGGTGCAGCACACCCAAAGCTCATTAAAGTCAATAGGAGTTTTCCCATTGATTCCCAGACTCCAATGGGCTACTAGGGTGGGGTTGGGCCATCCCAGCCCTGTGGAGAACAATAGGCCCCATCCAGCACTAAGGACACAACCTGTTTTGGATGATGATAACAGTTAAGTGGAGCAATTCCAGACAAAGGCACTCATTTCTCTCCACCCCAACCCACTTCCCTCTCCATCTTGCTACGGCCCCAGGCCAGACAAGCAGCTCTCTGCACTCCTCCCTGTTTGGCTTTCTTCCCTTCCCTGTGGAAACTTATCTACTCTGGAGCACCAAGGATGGGAGAACAATCAGAAACCTTTTGACAGCAGACCCAGGTTGCCAGCAGGAGGGATTGAACCTACAACCAGAGGGGCTAAACCCCTGTTTTCTACCACATGAGCTAAAGGCCAGCTGGCTTTAAGCTAAGGCCGTAGAGCAGAGACTTCACTCTTCCTCATATGTGGTCTCAAAGGTGCTGCGGTTACACTCGCATAAGTAGCCGTGGGTCTCATTTTCCAAATGGCTCAGCTCTCTATAAACTGTGCTTTTGTGTGGCCACTCAGGAGAGATTCAAATGCCACCCAGCTGATTAGCAGAGCACCCACAGTTAGTTTTTTGTTTTGTTTTGTTTTGTTTTGTTTCTATTGGTGGTGCACATTCACACATGCCTTGGTGCGCATAAAATCATTCTGCACTTGGCGGGGAAAGATTAGAGAGAATATCACTCAGCTCAGCTCTCCTTCAGGCCTGACCCACATGGGAAAGATTTTTTTCAGCATAACCTGAAAGTGAAATTAAATCAGTGCAATAATCCCTTCTGTTGGACCAGTTTCTGCAGGTGTAAGAAACGATGGACCTGAAGACAAGTGCCGTATAGGCTGAAAAGCTTGTCTCTCCCGCCCACAAAAGCACATCCAATGAAAGATATTATGTCACCTGCCTGCCTCTCTAATGCCTTGGGACTGACATGACTATAGAACCACACCATGAATAATAATTCAGAGCTTTCATCATCTATAGGTTTCAAAGCACTTCTCAAGGATGCTCAGTCTATGATCTCCACTGCACATCTGGAGAAACTGAGGCATGGAAAAGGCATGGGATTTGCCCAAAGTGACAAAGCAGCAGACCTAGAATGACAACCTCAGCTTCTTGAGTCAGGTCCTCTGTCCACTAGGCAGCACAGTTCTCCTCAGTGCTCCAGTCTCACTGTATGGATTTGCAGCCCTCGGGTGGCAGCCATGCCAGAGCATCAGGATGCATGATGGGAAACGTTAAGATAAGGGTGGAACATCAGTCAACTTGTTGATGCAGCGAGTCAAGAGTGGGCCAATTGTAGCCAACTGAGGTTCCCTAATCTATGGCTATGTCTACACTATCAAATAAAGTTGAATTTATTGAAGTCAACTTTTTACCGTTAGATTTTATAAAGTCGAAGATGAGCATCTGCAAATGTCCCAGAAAGTCGACATAGTGTGTCTCCATGGCCTTACCCATGTTCAGCTGCATCAGCAATGCATTAGGGGTACCTATTGCATAGTCCTGTTCTCCTCTTGCATTCTGGGGTTTTGTGCCAGTGGAAAAAATGCAAAAATTATGGGAAAAAATGCGTTGCAAGTGCTTGTGGGCGCCTGCTATCATCATCACAGAACACAATGCACTCATCCACCCCTGCTGTTGGAAAACAAATAGCCGGCTGGAGGTGTTTTGTGCCATTTTCTCAAAGCCAGCCCTGGCTCATCCTGTTGCATGGCACTAGCATGGATCCTGAACAGCTTATAGCTGTTGCAGTGTGTGTTATGGCCACTTCCTGAAGTGTCCTGCAGCATTTTATGAGATAAAGCTGGTGGGAGGATGAGATGGATGAGTCTGAGTCTGATGATGATACTGAAGAACCACAAAACAGGAATGCAGAGCTGCCAGCTGGCCTGTGGAGCACCGGTTCTGGAGACGTGAAACCAGCACGCACTGGTGGGACTGCATCATTCTGAAGGTCTGGGACAACCAGTAATGGCTGCGGAACTTGTGTGTGCACAAGGCCACTTTCATGGAACTTTGTGATTTGTTGTCCCCTGCACTAAAGCGATGGAAGGCGCCTGAGGTGTGCTATTCACACTGCTATTCACACTGGTTAGAAAGAAAATTAATTCAAATACCTGACATTCCTATTACCTATTTCCTGTGCACCCGGAGAGCAGCAGAGGTGAAAGCAGCCAGAACAGACATCGTGGGGCATTGTGGGATACCTCTGGAGGCTAATAAAATTGATTTAAAGTAACGCTTTTTCCACGCTAACCTTAACTCTACCTTTTAAATTCGAACCTGGCATTACACTGCATCAGAGGGGCAGGGCACGAAAGTCACCTGTAGCACCCCTTAAAATTGACCTAATATTTTTTGCAGTGAAGCCAGTCACGTTGTAAAATCGAGCTAAGTGCCTTAAAATGGGCTTTATGTAGTAGCGTAGCGGTAGCCAGCAACAGCAGGGCTGAGTCGGGCTAACTCAGCGCCCTCTCCACCAGTATCTATTCACCGAGACCGAATTGGTCCAACTGTTTACAAAGGAGGTCAGTGTAGCCAGACAGACTCCCCCTGCTTCGCTCCATCTTGCCCCACTTCGGTGCCTCAGAGCAGACAGCACAAAGAAACAGCACAGTCTTGGAATGTTTTGAGAGCACAGATGCACTAATCTCAAACACTGTCCGGTGCCTCATGAACACAGATGTGCTATGTCAGCATGACCCTGGACTGAAGAATACAGATAAGAGGGCTAACGGTCTAGCCGATGGCCTCGGGGCTTCAAGCTGCCCTTGGCTGGTATTGATAATTGATCCGCCCACACTTTTGTCCCAGGAAGGGGAATTTTACTGCTCGTGTGAAAGTTTGCCCCGTTTCTATAAATCTAGTTATCTCTGTTTTACAAGTGTGACTGCCTTGTAAGCGCTGGCATCACAAAGACGAACCAGTACAATTGGTACCTTATAGATAAGGAAGACTATACGTGCCCCAAGGGGGTATAAAGAGGGCCCAGCAGCCTACTCTAACCGAGCTCCAATTACTTACACCTGCTGGTCAGGTAGGGCTATTGCATCCCAATGATCCAGGGGACGCTCTCCTTGTTTGTTCTTCCCGGGGGATTCAGTGAATGACGTTGGCTACGCCGGAGTCAAAGGATGCGGGGTGAGAATTATACCTGCAATGTTTTTTTTTTTGGGCACATTTAATAGTAAGAGCTCTTTAGTCTGAGGCGTCTGGTCCTCAAATGGGTAACTTTCTCTAATTGACATGTCATTTGTATCATCCTACTATAGTAGCTAAGCAAATAGAGCAATAACAGTGTAACCATTAAGATTTTATCTAACTTTTCCTGCAACTGTAACCATTAAGGCTTTATATAATTATGTAACCATTAAGATTTTCATTTCTGCTTTGTAATAAATAGTAACCATGTTTAAGCTTCAGCCTGACTCCTTGTAGTTGCTGTAACTCGGCCAAACACAAACAAAGAACCTTAGCCGGTCTGGCTATATTCAGCCTGGTCAGTGGTAAAGTGCAGTAAAAGCTGGGCACTGAGTCATGCTGCCTCCACGGAGCAGACTCTTGGGGCACCCGTCAGCCCCTCTGGCTGCCCACTGCGAAGGGACAGTCTGTCCTAGCAGTCAAAGTCTCGGGTGAAGCGCGGGGGCATCCGTCCGCCATCTTGGCTGCCCGCTGCGAAGGGATGGGCTGTCCTAGCAACTAAAGACTCGGATGTAAAATAGGCTCACAGACCACTCATTACCCGGCCATCGGCTGACAGTCAGCTGACTGAGGAGATACACGGGAGGGATAATCCCAGCAGCTAGGAATGTCTAAGCAGAAAGGAAGGAAGTGCTGGGGGGAGGCTGCGGCAGGTCTGGGAAGCTGGCTATGGATTATAAATATAGGTCTGCTAAAGCAGGAAATGGAGTGGGTGTGATCAGCTACTGAGGATGGAAGGGCCTCTCAGGGGACCACCTAGTGTTCACCCCATGTCCTGTGTGTCTCCCTCTGCTCCCTGTGTCACTTGGAAAGGTAGAGGGTGTCTACTGGGGGCAGGCTGGGGTATCAAAGAGGGCAGTGTCCAGGCTGTGGGCCAGGGCAGCTGACCTCTTTGCTGGGCACTTCCTGGGCTTCAGCGCGTGGTATGGTGGCTCTTCCTGTCCTGGGCTCCATGACCTCACAGGCCCAGATCCTGAAAGGTATTTAGGTGCGTCATTGATTTCAGCTTCTGAGGATCTGGAGCATGGGATTTAAGGCCAGAAGAAACCAACTGTGATCGTCTAGTCCATGGTTTCCCAAACTGGGGGGAGCAGAGAAGTTCTGGGGGAGGGCGACACAAGGTGACCCAGCCCCTCCCCATCATTCCTCCCACCTGAAGAAAAAAACAGCCTTTGCATCCAGCTCTTAGCCCTGACATTTTACATGGGCGACCCGGTGCAGCCACTACAAAAAGCAGGCAGTCGGCAAAGACCCACATGGAGCTATCGGCCTCTTGCAAAGGGGAGTGAGTGTGGGTTGGGGAGGGGAGGGGGAGGAGGAGAAGGATGGGGTTAGATGGGGGCTGGTGGGTGCCTAGCTTGGGGGAGGGGGATGGAGTGGATGGGGGTACCTGGCTTTGGGAGAGGGGAGGGGCTTTAGCAGGGGGGCTCCTGGGACTCGGGCGGATGGCTTGCAGGGCTCCTGGAGCTTGAGCGGGTGGCTGGCCCTGGCAGCGTGAGGCTCAGTCAGCTTGGACGAGCTGCTCTGGCAGCACAGGGCTCAGGCAAGTGGGCTGCTGGCACAGCCAGCTCTGGCAGCTGGCACAGGGCTCAGGCAGGCGGCTGGTTTGGGCTGCACCAGGAGCCAAGAAAAACTATTTGTACTTATTTTTAATGTCAAATAAAATTTTTATATCAAGTTTTTGTGTTTATTGTAAATTACAAATTGAACTTTTTGTTGAAAGGGGGATGGGTGACAGTAGAGAAGAGGTGGGGGGAGGTATGAGGGTTTCTCAGGAATCAAAAGGGGGGGGCCTGATGCCAAAAAGTTTGGGAACCACTGATCTAGTCTGAGCTGCTGCACATCACAGGCCATTAAACTTGCCCCAGCTACGTATTAAACCAAGACGTTAAGGTGCACTCGCCATTCTGGAAGCGCACAAGGCTCTGCCATTTGCACTTAACTCTGCATTAACCAAGCTTTTGGGCAATGAATTTCCATTGTTCGTTGAGGAAGCAGTTGGCAGCTGGGAGGGGAGAGGGGCAAGGAGGTGTTCCTGGGACTATCTGTGCTCTCTTCCTGGCTCCTCTGGGCCCGGGGTTGGGTCAATCCTGTGTCCACCCGGCAACAGTAGCTACCACCTCTCTTCCAGCAAAGGGCTGTGAGGAGCACATCTGGAAGAGGGATTACTGGAGAGCGAAGGGCCTCTTCTTCATCACATCAAAGGTCTGCCTGCCTTTCCCCCAGCCCTGCTTTGTGCCAGGAAGCCCCTGCAGCTTCCCTAGCAGCTAGGTCCCTGCTGCTCCCCTGCTGGAGCCAGAGTCTTCTCTCCTCCCCGCACAAGGAGCCCTCAATTATGCAGCCCCATCTGGGCCCAAACTGGCAGCTAATTGCCTCACCTCCTGCCCAGGGCTGGGACTGTGTTTAACTAATTCCCTGCAGGAGTGGTGCTGTTGCCCCACTACAGGTGGAGCATCTGAAACAAGAGGACACAAATTTGCAAAATATTTTGGCATCTCCAAACCTGCATTTACCAGGCCAACGCTTTGGTTGAAAATTTTCACCTGTGTCCAAGAGCACCCTCCTCCTGTCCACATGAACGGACTGGGACCATTTGGGAAATTTCAGATCTAGACTCTTTCAGCTCATTGCTGGGTCAACAAGGGACTTTCGCGGAAACACTAAGCTAAGGGGACAAGTTCAACAAGGACAAGTGCAGAGTCCTGCACGTGGGACAGAAGAATCCCAAGCATTGTTACAGGCTGGGGACCCACTGGCTAAGTAGCAGTGCTGCAGAAAATGACCTGGGGATTACAGTGGATGAGAGGATGGATATGAGTCGACATGTAGCCAAGAGGGCTAATGGCATATTGGGGTGCATTTCCCACAGATCTAGAGAAGTTATCATTTCCCTCTATTCGGCAGTGGTCAGGCCAGATTTGGAGTACTGTGTCCCATTCTGGGCCTTCCAGTATAGGAAGGATGTGGATGAATTGGAGAGGGTTCAGCAGAGGCAATGAAAACGATTAGGAAGCTGGAGCACATGACCTATGAGGCGAGGCTGAGGGATTTGGGCTTATTTAGTTTGCAGAAGAGAAGAATGAGGGGTGATTTGATAGCAGCCTTCAGCGTTCCAAGAGGGGGGTGCTGTAAAGAGGATAGAGAGAAGCTGTTCTCAGTAGCAATGGAAGGCAGAATAAGGAGCAATGGTCTCAAGTTACAGAGGGGGAGGTGTAAGTTGGATATTAGAAAAACTGTTTCACTGGGTGGGTGGTGGAGCACTGGAGTGTGTTACCTAGAGAGATGGTGGAATCTGCGTCCCTAGAGGTTTTTTTAATCGCAGCTTGACAAAGTCCCGGCTGGGATGATTTAGTTGGGGTTGGTCCTGCTTTAGGCAGGGGGCTGGACTAGATGACCTCCTGAGGTCTCTTCCAGCTCCAGGATTCTATGAAGCCCTCTATGCCCTTCAGCACTATCCTTTTAAATTAAGAAGTTCAGTTTCTTGACCTGTCTAATGGCTTCCAACTTTTGCAGAGTTTGCTCAACAATTAGATGCCATATCAGCTGCTAGGAATAAGGGGATTTCCACATTGGCAAGGTCCTTTCAAAAAGGACCCCCATGAAGACTAGCTGCGGGCAAGCGAACTGTGGCACTTTCAAAGTGCCACAGCCAGCGGCATGCTAAGAAGGTGCTGAATATTCATTGAAATGGCCATGCTAAAGTTTTTTGTAAGTGTAGACATGGCCAACAAGTTCATATTTTTACCCTGGTTGTAAATGGTGCAAAATTCCCAGCTGGCCTTTTGTCAATCTCTGGAACTCCACAGTGGCTCAGTGAGGCAAGCTTTTGAGCTTACCCAGAGCTCTTCCTTTAATCTTTGAGATTTTTTTTAAATAATGGAGGCTCATTAAAGGTTTCATTGTCTTTCTTCTTAACCACAAGGTGACTCTTGTCTTTGTGTTTAGTGAGAAGTGTTGGTACCTAGGACTTAAATTCCTCTTGAGTATTTTCCAGCACCCCCTGCTCCCAACATGCTATAAAAAACCCCAAGGGGACTGAAGATATTTACCCAGCAGCTCCAGCTGAATTTAGCCCCTTCTTGTGCCACCAGATAACAAATAAATTCCCCACTTGATAGGAACATTTCATATTCACAAGGCTTCCTACCTGGTTTAGTGCCCCACAGCTGTTCTCAAACTTCACTGCATTGCCACCCCCTTTGGGCAACAGTCCCAGAGAGAGGGGGGCAAATCTGAACCTAAAGTCTTTAGCTCTAGGCTGGAGGGCCTGTAGGCTGAGCCTCACCTTCCAGAGCTGAAGCCCTTGAGTTTTGGCTTCAGTTCCAGACCAAACATACCTAACACCAGCCCTCCGCAGCCACATTAAAATAGGGTTGAAACCCACTTTGGGCCCACAACCCTGTTTGGGAATTGCTGGAGTGTCAAATGAAGAGACAGAGAAGCCCACAGAGCAGATGTACAACCCCCCCAAGAGACTAAGAATTAACTCCAGCTGGGGCAAATATCCCTTTCTTTAATGTTTTGGACTATAACTGTTGTACTGAAAAGTACTGCACAGGGTCTTTTCAGTGGAAAAAAGCAAAACACCACATTTATTGATACACGGTATGACACTCAATCCTTACATGCATATATGTACATACTCACACACACATAGAAGCACACTGCCTCTTGCAGCTGTTACCCAAAAGTTGCTCTCCCCCAGCTGCACTGGCCAGGTGAGTTACATGGGGGAGGGGTGGAGCCAGTCTTCTGCCCATAGGGATCGGTTCTCCGGTGCTGGCAAGACAAACCCCAGGGTCCCTGTGCAAGCTGCCTTCCATTTATAGTGTCCTCTCTCTCCTGCAGGTGGTCTCCAGTTAGCCAGCTCATGCATATGCATAATCTGTGAGAGCAATCTTATGAATATGCATATAGACACCTGTGGCACCTTCTCCTGGGTGACATCTCCTTCACCTTCAAAGAGAAAGAGGGGGTGCTTCCAAAACCAGGCACTTGCTGATGATTCCCAAGGCATCCATACCTCCCTTATTTCAATGGGGCCACTTCATAGGTTCCATTGTTCTTATTGGTCCCAGATCCAGCTTTCTTCCCTTCTCCAGCCCTTGCAAGTACCTGGAGGTGCTCGCCTTATCCATTCACACCTCATATCACTCAACAGGGCAATCAGTTAAGCAATCCAAAAATAAAGGGTACAGAGATTTTCTTTACCTTACTTATTCCTAGGAACTATTCTACAAGACACACACACCAGGCTCAATTCAGAGTTTCTATATTCTAACTAGAACAATACAAGATTTCTATATTAAAACAAATTTTCTATGTTCTAAATGAAAAGATAGTAAAATTCTATATATCAGGGATTAATACAATACAGATATCTAATAAAAGGACTTGATACAGTATCAAAAAAAAATAAGGATTAAAATAAAGATGCGTCCACATAACTTTGCTCTGTGCTACCCCACAAGGGGACTTTTATCATGACCTGCCTGGGGTGGAGGCACCTGAGACACATAAGTAATTAGAACAAGGTGGAACACAGAGAAACTAAGGTCCAGCATCTCTCATCATAAGGAGAAACATGGATGGACAGAGCGGATCACAACCTAGTCACTTAATGGGATTCAGAATTTGTGATCTGAAGCTGGCACCAACATATAAACACATCCCATCTTAAGGAACATACAGAGTTCCAAATAGGAAGGGAACAATGTCCAGCCAGCCATGGTCATCTCAATGTTTCAAGAGCAAAGACTTGTTTGTTTCTGGAAGAAGCCGCTCGCCGTAAGAACATCTCCAGCATTTTTAATGGAGGCTTTTTCT
Organism: Carettochelys insculpta; assembly: GCF_033958435.1. Classification (NCBI taxonomy): domain Eukaryota; kingdom Metazoa; phylum Chordata; order Testudines; family Carettochelyidae; genus Carettochelys; species Carettochelys insculpta. Next base: position 15,883,742 of record NC_134158.1, on the reverse strand, counting down.
TGCAAAGAGGTCAAAATGAAACTAGCCTACAACAGAGTTTGTGACTCCAGGAGCATTCATATGGCTCACTCCCTGTTGCATATTTACATTCGTGTAAAGGCAGGAGTTTTCTTAAACAAAGATTTTTCTTTTGTGCTTGCTTCAGATAAAACCTTGATAGCTTATCACAGGCTGCCATGTTGTGGGTTTTGATAAAGCCAGCTTGTGGGTCATTTCTTTTTTTAACCATTCCAGGTTAGATTACAACCCTTGCAATTTGCAATTGCAACATCATCCGTTAAATAACTATACTGAGCACACAGACTGCAATAACCAATTTTATACGTGTCAAACCCCAGCATAAAGTATAGAAAGTTGGAGCAGGGGAGAAGTTATGAAACTGCACGTAATTCTTAAGAAAGCAGTCCAGTAGCACTTTAAAGACTAACAAAATAACCTATTAGGTGATGAGCTTTCTTGGGACAGACCCATTTCTTCAGACCATAGCCACACCAGAACAGACTCAATATTTAAGGCATAGAGAACCAAACATAGTAATCAAGGTTAACAAATTAGAAAAATATTATCAAGGTGAGCAAATCAGAGAGTGGAGGAGCAGAACGTGGGGGAAGGGAGTCAAGAATTAGATTCAGCCAAATATGCAAAAGAGCCCCTTTAATGACCTAAAAAATTCCTGTCTCCATTCAAACCACTTGTTAATATGTTGAATCTGAATATAAAAGAGAGTTCAGCAGCCTCTTTCCAATCTGTTGTAAAAATTCCTTTTCAGTAAGAGGCAAACCTTCAGGTCATTAACAGAATGGCCCACTCCATTACAATGCTGACAGACTGGTTTCTCTGTTACCATTCTTAGGGAGTTTATCCTCTTTTGACACTAATGGAAAGAAAGCAGATTTCTTAAGAATCACCTTAGCCTGAACATTTCATATAGTTAACTAAACAACTGAAAACCTGTGTTGTTATATCTTCCAACCATAGTTGGTATAAAAATAACTGTAGGTATCTCTTAAAAATTAAAGCTCTGGCAAGTTTGGAATGGCCTAACATGAGAATGAATCATGACAATTGTATGACCAACCATTTCTGCCTCAACAGATCTAATTCCAACGCATCTCTGTTCAGATGTGTCTCTCTTCAAAAAACCATTTATGTCACACACAGAGACGGTGGATTCACCAGCCCTTTAAATCTTAATTTACAAGTGGATGTCTAATCACAAGGCATTGGGGTGTAGGAAGGCCACACTGGGGGAGGTTCTCTAGGCCTGTGTTGTACAGGTCAAGCTGAATGAGACACTTAACTTATTCTAAATATCGGAGGGGTAGTCGTGTTAGTCTGGATCTGTAACAGTAATGAAGGGTCCTGTGGCACCTTATAGACTAACAGAAAAGTTTTGAGCATGAGCTGTGCTCACAAAAGTTCGTGCTCAAAACTTTTCTGTTAGTCTATAAGGTGCCACAGGAACCTTCATTGCTGTTAACTTATTTTAGAGAGCAACAAGCAGTCCTGTGGCAAGGCTAGCCTCACGCCTGAGCTCCAGGCCTCTGTTTAGTCCACTAACCCCACAGCCAGGATACGGTTGATCTTCTTGAAACAGCAGGGGGAAGATGGTGGTCCGGGGGAACCCAGGCCCCACCCACTCATTCTAGGATCTAGCCCAGGGACCCTCTGTGGCTGCTAGTGGTAGGGGAGGCCTCCTCTCATTATGAACACCACAGCTCTTCCCTGGGCCACTTCCCCAGGTAATTCCTCCCCCCCATACCTCCTCCAGGCAGTGACACCAGCAGCAGCGCATTCTCCCTCCTGGATTGGCTCCTCCTGCATGACCAGTCTGCTTGGCCCTACACTGAATCTCAGGGCCTCCTGGGCAGGGGCCTTAGTCCCTTATGGCTGAGCACACCTCTCGGCCGTGTCTACACTAGCCAAAAACTTCAAAATGGCCACGAAAATGAGCAGATGGGAATAAGGGGACTTCGAAGTAGCCAGGGTCCTTTCGAAAAGGAGCTCCGTCTGGATGAGCTGCGCGGCGGCAAGCTGCGTCAATTTCGAAGTGCCGCGGCCACCCACGTGCCAATGAAGCGCTGAATATGCATTTCAGCGCTTCATAAGTAAACTTCCATTTGCGTGGCCATTTCGAAGTTTTTGGCTAGTGTAGACGTAGCCCTCATGTTTCTAGAAAAACCCCTTTTGCTTCTCTCCTCTCCTCTATCACTCTCCTGTCCTACTGGGCAAAGGGTTCTTTTAAAAGCAGGCATAAGTGGGACCAGCCGGCCCCAGTTGACCCAGGGCAGCTTTCTCCACAGCTGCTCGTACTCTGCTCATTTGCCAGCCCTGCTTTTCCCTCTTGTACTCACCCGCTGCCGGCCTTACCATCACACACCTTATAGACTAACAGAAGTTTTGGAGCATAAGCTTTTGTGGGCAAAGACCCATCTGACGAAGCAGGTTTTTGCCCACAAAAGTTGATGCTCCAAAATATCTTGTAGTCTGTAAGGTGCCACAGAACTTGTTGTTCTTGAAGATACAGACTAACACGGCCCCCTCTCTGATACCTACATTATTTTAGCTTGTCTTGACTTTTGCATGGCCTGTTGTAAAACTAGGCAAATCTCTAAATGAATTGATGAACCCTGGACAGGAGGATCAAGGAGGTCCCTTCTGGCCTGGTGAGCTATGAATCTTGGAAAGGATCCCTGCTTGTTGCACACATTGATAGGAAAATCACCTTGGTGTCTGTTGCATAAGGGCCACAAGCCTCCAAACCATAGGCTGTGACACTGTTCATACTGTGCCTCCAGACCCCTCGCTACCTCCCCATTTTCCTGAAGCCAGTGTGCTGCGATGCATGACTCTGGGGTGACCGGGGCGTTGGGCCAGCAGCTGAGCCTATTGCTGGTCCCAGCTTGGCAGTCAAAGGTGACAGTGGCTTGGCCTGGCACTGGCACTGGGACTGGGACTGGGCCAGTGCTTGGCAGCGTCTGCGGCTTGTCTGGGTTGTTCAGGGGCCAGCCCAGCACTTGGAGGGAGACCAGCAGGGGGGTGGGTGGGTGGGCTGGAGCTCCTCGGGCCACAGGTGTTTGAGGGCTCAAGGGCCCCCAGAAAGTGAGGGGGCCCAGGGAAGAAGGGGAGGGGAGAGGGCAGACTGGGGAGATTCACTCATCACCCATGATAAGAGCAGTCGCGCTGGATCAGGCCCAGGGCCCGTCCAGCCCCCTATCCTGTCTCTGACAGTGGTCAGGCCAGGCCTGTCACAGGGAATGAACAGAACAGGGCAGTTCATCAAGTGCTCCATCTCCTCTGGTCCACGCTTTGCCACCAGAGGCCGCCCGAGGCCTGGCATTCCTTACCTTACTCACACCCCTTTCTGCAGGCCTGAGGTTAGGACTCGTAGGACCAGCCTCACTTCTGGCACGTCCAATGAAGTCGAAGGCCCAGGCAGTTAGTGTTAAGTGACTAAGCTTTGCAGCAGTGATGGGCAACCCTGGATAGTGGGTAGGCCACACGTGCGGCCCTCCTGCACTTCTGTGGGCTGCCGCTGCCCGAGGCCCACGGGAGTTCCATCTGTGGCCCCCCAAGTCTGCCCCCACCACGTGCCTTTTGCACATCAGGGCACCGGAGCCCAGCACTTACCTGTTCCTCCTCCTCCCTCCTAGCACTTTCAGAGCCACGAATTGCCTGACTGGCGCTCTGTCCCGTCTCCTCCCCATCCCTGGGAGAGCTGGAATGCCGTGAACAGCTGGTGAGAGATGGGAGGGGAAGCCCCTTTGTGCTCCCTCCCAGCTCTGTCAAGTCTACAGCTATTCCTACCCTCAGACCCAACCCCTCTTCCACCACCTAGGGCCTGTAGCCTCCCACCAGGGCTGTCCCAGGCTAGCCAGGGTGGCTGAAGTGGGCTTGAAGCCTCCATGAGCACAGAGTCAGCCTCGCTGAGCTATGCATCATGGCCCCCATATCGCTCCAAGCCAGGGTGATTCTCCAAGTGTTGGGGATGATGGGGCTGAAATCACTTCACTGCCCCAACCTCCATCCTGCTGAGCGTGATGACCTCTGCCCCAGCCTGCTGAGATCCTAGCTCAGCCTCCCCCTTCTCTTCAGGTCTTACCACTCCCCAGCCCCTCCAGTTCCCCAATCCCAGCCCCCCTCCCTTGGGCTGATGGAGCTGGGGTGATCATCTGGCCATGAGAGGCCAGGCTGGGAAAGACCAGAGTCCCTGTCACGTCACAGGGGCCAGGGACGCAGACCCATAAGACGGGTCCAGCTATCTGAATGAACTATCCGGCTGTTGTTCCATGTCTCTAATTTAAGACAAAGGCCCTTTCCCAGTGGTGAGCAGTGCAAAGAACCATGGGACATGCCCCAAATCCTAGCACCAGCTGGGAGAGTGCAGCATCAGGTAGGAAGCAGTATTTAGGGGCTGGATTGTGTCGTGTGGCTGCCCACACCCAGGCTACGTTTGCGTCTACACTGCATTGTTAATCCAGGTCTAGGAGACCTAGGTTTGAAGATTCGCTGTGTCCAGCCCCATGCTGCAGCATCCACATTGCACTGCAAATGCTGGTCCTGGTCTCACAGCCAAGGTAACATTTACATTTGAGACCTGTGGCTTGATCTGCGTCCACATTGCAAAATGTTGGGGCACAGCCCAGAGTCACAGCAGGACTTGGTCTCTAACCCATCCCTCCAGCAGCGCTCGCAGATGCAGGTCCCGAGTGTTGGCTGAGCTGAGTCACTGGACGTATGTGCATGGATGGAAGAGAGCCTGCGGTTCAAACGCGAGCCAGAGGCCAGGCTTCAGCGGCAGCATCGATACACTCTTGGTGATCCCAAGTGCTAATCATCTGAGTTAACTGTGTGGCGAAGCCCCACTGAAAGCCATCAGAAAAAGGCTCCGTCTTAGTCCATCCCAGATGCTTCAAGGAAGATGCAAGATGCCACAGCGCCACCCTCAGAAAGGCATCTCCACCAACTGGCCTATCCCCCAATAGGCTTTCACATTGCAATAGGGACTATTCTCTCTCCCCAGGAATACATGGGGGTCCCTCCTTCCTTGGGGTGCCTCAAATTACCAGCAGGCTGGCCATGTAGCCACGCGGCACTGCTACCCCTCTCAGTCTGCCCTGCTGGGCTCCAACGGGCTGCAGGAGACTGCCGTGGCTTTGCCTGGGAAATGTCACTGGTGCACAGGCCCCTCGGCCTGGGGCCGGCATGCCGGGTCGGGCAACACCCCAGCACTGAAAAGATGGGAGACCTCCGACTGGAGGCAGAGTCTCCCCAGCGTGCTCACACAGAAGCAGGGAAGACGTGCGGAGCTGCTGGGCGTCAGGGCAGCACACGCTTGTTGATGCTGCTGTATTATTCCTACTAAGAAGACAGCAGAAACAAGGCCGTCTAGGGCTTGGGGCTGCTCTCTGACCACGCACCTGCAAGCACCAGTTCTGTGTAGTTCATGTTCATCTTTCCCCTGGCAAACTGAACCAGAGCTGCCACCACCCCTTTGGCAACTGTGGGAACTCACCTCCTTCTGAGGGAAATCTCCCACCTCCGCCAGCCAACCGGGTGCTGCAGCAGGGGGAGGTCCCCCCACCTCAGTCCTTGGGGTGAGGGCTGGGGCTCGGGGAGAGAGAAGAGAGCTACGAGAGGGGTTGGGCAAAGAGGATTTATTTCAGATGGAGACACGTTGTTAGCACAATTAGAAAAGAGGAACACACCTGAAAAACACGGCACGAGGGAAGTGGGGGTGGGGGGCACAAGAAAGAGAGGGAGCCCCAAGAGGCCACTTCACGTCAGCCCAGCGACACCCAGGCCCCGAGCAAAGTCCCGGGGCCGTTAACGATACAAGCTACCCACGGCAAGGGCAGTAAAACACCAGGCTCTCCGTGGCCCCCCACCCTCAGTTCAACATACAAGGACTCAGCTCGCCCTGGCTCTGAGCGAAGCCCTCAACCAGCTCAACCTTTTGGACCCTCTGTGTCGGGCACGGACAGAGGCAAGAGGGGCCCACTGGCCCTCACTTCCTTCTGCCTCCTCGCCCAACAGGGTGGAGAGTCCTGGGAAGCAGACTGGCCAATGTCTCTGCTGTTGGGAGTTGGTCCTCAGCGGCCAGCCACACCCTGCTGTGCTGGCCTGGTATCCCTCAGGCAGCCTTGATTGGAGGGGAGACCCCAGATGCCCCAAGAGGCACCTACTACCATCCTCCACCAGCCATCATCCCTGTTCCCCTAGGGCTCCTGCAGCAACCCCTGCCCCTGCTCCACAGACAGCACCCCCACTGCAGAGCAGCTCTCCATGGGGCACGCGTCACCCGGAACAGTCCCATGAAATCACAGCCAAGCTGCTCTGGATGCTGGTTCTACCCCCCTGCAGGGCCCTGTGGGTGCACCAGCTGCCTCTGCATGCCGGGGACCGGACACATTTGCACCCCTGAGGGGGCTGGGAGCTGCTGGAAAATGAGGTGCCACCAGCCCTGGGAGGGTCCAGCTCCTGCACCCGGCTGAAACATCCCATTTGTCAAAAAATTACTGTGGGGGGGAGGAGATGGGGACTGCCCTGTTCTGGGCTTGGCTGGGGAAAGCACCAGCTCCAGCCGAGGACGCACCCCAATGCTACTGCATCTCCTGAGGCTGAGGGCTGCCTCACTCCATCGTCTCATCCCTGCCCCAGTCTCCCCGCCTTTTTCCTTTGCAGCGGTCTACATTCCTTCCTGCCCCTCTGCCTCCGCTTCCAGCGCTTCCCTTAGACTCCTACCCCGCAACTCCCATGTCCCTGAGCCCTCCATCCCCTTGTCTCCCCCCACCCATTACCCTTCTGCAACCCCTTCCATACCTACTTATATACCCCACGGACCTGGAAGGGACCTTGAGAGGTCATTGAGTCCTGTCCCCTGCTCTCTTGGCAGGACCAAGCACCATCCTTGACAGATTTTTTTTGTAATCTATTTGCCCCAGACCCTGGGTGGCCTCCTCAAGGATTGAACTCACAACCCCAAGGCCAATGCTCAAACCTCTGAGCTATCCCTTCCCACAACCTCCAACCCCTGTTCCTCCAGTCCCGGCCCTTCAGCCCTCCTGGGCTCTCCACAGTTCCTCATTGTCACTCCCGCCTCCTACCCTCAAAACCTCTTCGCCCTCCCCCAGCCCCATATCCCCTCACGCTCTGCCTCAGGTTTTCCTCCTGACCCCTGCATCCCCCTCCCATAAAACAGCCACATGGGGGTCAGATCAAAGCCCATCTAGCCCACCAGCCTGTCTTCTGACAGCAGCCAAGGCCAGGTGCCTCAGAGGGAAAGAAGAGAAGAGGTAACCATCAAGCGATCCCTCCTGACGTTCATTCCCAGCTTCTGGTGAAAGGAGGTTGGGGGCCCCCTTCCTGCCTGGCCTGGCTCATAGCCACTAAAGGACCTCTCTGCCATGAGCTTATCTAGTTCTTTTGGAACCCTGGTATTGCCTTGGCCTTCACAACCCACTCTGGGCTACGTCTACACTAGCCCCAAACTTCGAAATGGCCATGCAAATGGCCATTTCAAAGTTTACTAATGAAGCGCTGAAATGCATATTCAGTGTCTCATTAGCATGCGGGCGGCCGCGGCGTTTCGAAATTGACGTGCCTCGCCGCCATGCAGCTCATCCCAACGGGGCTCCTTTTCGAAAGGACCCCGCCTACTTCGAAGTCCCCTTATTCCCATCTGCTCACGTTACAGAGTGTTACAGAGTAAATAGCACCCTCTCGTCTACTGTCTCTAGACCAGTCATGATCTTCTAGGCCTCCCCTGCCACCTCAGTATTCTCCTTGGATGTGTCTACACTTACTAAAAACTTCAAAATGGCCCTGCTTATGGACAGGTGGAAGGATACTAATGAGGCGCTGAAATGCATATTCAGCACCTCATTAGTATGCCAGTGGCTGCAGCACTTCAAAAGTGCCGCATTTCACTGTTTCTCGGCTCGTCTACACCGGGGTCCTTTCGAAAGCACCCCACCAGCGTCAAAATCCCCTTATTCCTATGAGCGCCTAGACGAGCCGTGCGGCAGCAGAATGCAGCAATTCCGATGTGCAGTGGCCGGCATGCTAATGAGGCGCTGAATATGCATTTCAGCACCTCAGTAGCATTCTTAGATCTGGCCATTAGCATGGCCATTTTGAAGTTTTGACTAAGTGCAGATGCAGCCCATCTGTCCTGTCCCTCACACTGCCACCACCTCCCGGCACAAAGCCCCTCTGCGGCCCCCGCCTAGGCCTGTGGCACCCCAGCCTTTCACACTTCCCTGCATCTCTCTCCTGTTCCCCCCAACCTCTTCCACGTCTTGGCAGCCTTTTAACCTCCTTACTGCCTCCCCCACCATCCCTTCTCCCGCTCCTCTCACATCCCTCCTCAGCCCCTGCACATCCTACTGTCCCCCACATCACACTGTGCCCTCCTGAGCCCCCACAATCCCCTGTCCCACTTAGCTTCCTGCTGTCCCAGCCCCATGGAGACATCATTGTAGAGAGGGAGCTATGGGCACCCAGGCTGGATTCATTCCTCCTGGGCAAATAAACACTAGTGAGCCGCCCTCGTGACAGAGGGAAAATGGCCAGTTCCCTCAGGGTGTGTCTACACTGCGTGCTAAATCCGGATCCGACTCTGGTTTGAGTCCCAGGCCCTGCAGCCGTCCACACCTGTCAGTCTGATTTGGCTCAGCAAGAGCTCAGCACCCAGGTTTAGAGCCCTGAGAAGGGGCAGAGCAGAGCCCAAGTCTCACTGTGACACAGGTTCAAGCCCCGGCATTTTGCAGTGTGGATGCAGCTCAAGCCACAGCCCTGCCAGGACTGCAGGGTGCAGTGTGGAAGCACCAGTGACTAGCCTGACTGGGAACACGGCACCAGCGTCTGTAAGCCCAGGCTCACAACACAGTGCAGATGCTGCAGAGCAGACCCAGACACACCAAGTGCACAGACCCAGCTCCCCGAGACCTGGTTTCGCTGAGCAGTGTGGACACACCCTCCATGCACAGATGGGGCAGAGGTGAGAAATAGCATCTGTGCTCCCCCAACAACCCCACAGACACACTCTGGGTCCCACAACCAGCACAACCCTTCCTGAGGGGCCAAACTCAAACGACCAGGGCTCTCAGATTCCAGGAGAGCAGCTTAAAAACTCCTGATTGTTGGAGACTAATTCACCTCAGGATTATTTTGCTTGGTTTTTGCCTTCTGATCTCTGACCCTCCAGAGCTGCCAGGTTCCAGGTTTTCTCTGCAATCACAAGAGCCAGAAACTGCCTTAAAACTGAAACAAAAGGGTGAGAATCTCAGCTGTGCTCACAACAATGGGAGGTGGGATTGATAGCAAATCTGATGAGTCGCCAACTAACACAGCAAAAGGTGGCCAGGCTTGAATCCCCCAGGTGCTAGAACAAACCCGCCTCTGTATTTCCGTGTGCGTGTCTCTCTCACACACGCACGCACGCACACGCACGCACACACGGGTGCACCAGGAGGATCTCTCTCACACTCACACACACACACGCTTTGCTCACCTGTACACTACATCCCAATGCCCCTCCCACACTGCACCCTACTCCCTTGGAGTCTCCTCTCTGGAGACCCTCCCTGTCCACCTGCTGAAGAGTGCCAGGGCCTGAGGGAGATTACAAGAAGGGGCCTCTGCGCTCGGGACGGGGATGTGTCCAGTTTAGCACACAGCAGAAGAAAAAACAGGTTTTACAGGGTTGGCAACACTCCAGGACTGTCCTGCCATTTGATTCTCTCTCACTCATACACAAATGCGCATGGGATCTCTCTTTCTCTCTCTCTCTCTCTCACACACACACACACACACAAACAGGAGGTTGTTTCACACACGTGCACAGACACGAACACGAGAGGTTCTCCTCTTTCCCACGCAGGCGCAGGGTCATAAACACGCAGGGGAGGAGGCTTCATGAGCACAGTTTCGTATACACACAGGAAGAAGTTTCACAAGCATGTGAGGAGGCTTTACACTCCTGTGCACACCCACGGAGGCATCACACCCCTGCATCTGCACACAGGGTAGGATGTTTCTCTCACACACACACGGATAGATGTACAAATGGAGGGTCATTGCGCACACACACTCCCCTGAACACAGGGGAGGAAGTTTCACACACACATTTCATACACCCCTAGAGGGATGGACAGACACAGCGGGTATGTCCACATTTGCATTCCTCTTTCGAAAGAGGCAGGCAAATGAGGTAAATCGAAAATGCAACTGAGGTATAAATTTGCATATTCAGCACTTCATTTGCATATTCTAATTTCAAAAGAGCTTCTTTCAAGACAAGAAAAGCCAGTGTTTTGAAAGTAGTGTTTATTTAATGGGCAGAAAATTTTTTTCAAAGATGGGTTCACTTTTGAAAGAGCAGCATCTACAATGGTTTCATCTTTCTAAAGAGGTGCTTGCAAAATTAGAATATGCAAATGAGGTGTTGGATATGCAAATGTATGCCTCATTTGCGTTTTCAGTTTGCCTCATTTGCATGCCTCTTTCGAAAAAGGAATGCAAGTGTAGACACCCCCAGGAGGTTTCACACACAGAAGAAGGTTTCTCACCCACTCACAGGGACATATGGAAGGAAGCTTCACATGCATAACATTTCACACACACCAGGTTTCATACCCACAACACACAAGAACTGTCGGTCAGACACACAAGGAGACTTCTCTCACACCCACCCACACAGACACATGTACACCCACTGCTCTTGTCCTGGCCGGGTGCTCTGCCACTGTGTTGACACAGTGGGAAGCTGCCAGGCCTGGCTGTTCCAGATGAACTGCTCTGCACTGGTTAGTGCTCTCTAATAGACCTCTTCTGGACTCACTCTCTGGACCAGGCCACCCTGCTCCTTCGCAGACCAGCACCCTGGGGCCAGCCAGGCCTACTGGACAGTGGTGACACCAAGCCTTCAAAGGGCCTATGACCAGCCTGGCAGAGCAGAAGGCTTCCGGGCCTATTGCCAGGGCTGGGCAGGGGTGTGACTTTGGGGGCACAGCGATTCTCTCAGGACTGAGTTCTGTTTCCCACACAAAAGTGGGCCCAGCTGGGGTTGCTGTTCCAGTACGTCAGTCCGTCTTCTGTCCAAACAAGGCTTCAGATACAGCTGAATCGCCAGCCTTCTGCAGGGCAGACTGTGCGCTCCCCAGGCAGCCTGCATGGGCATCCTTGGGCATGGATGACAGCTGCCCAACTCTGGGCCAGATCCTCCTGTCCCGCTGATGCAGCTGCCTGGCCGTGGGCACAGAAAACACAGCCCCGCTTGGTTCCCATGCCCAGCTCAGGGGCATAGGAGCACTTCAAGCGTGCGTCAGCGTGGGCACCAGTTCTCCCTCTGCAGGAGCAGCACTCCAGAGGATGGCAGTGTGGGAAACAGAGCCCCTGGGGTTCCCACACCTCGCAAGGAAGGTGAACTCTGGGCAGAGGTGGCTTAGCAGGTGGCACTCCCAAGCCCCACGTCCCCCCTGGGAGAGGAGGGCCCAAGCAGAGGGGGAATGGCAGCTGGCAACCCTTCAGTTCCCCGATGTGGGAGGGATGCCCCAGAGAGTACCAGTGCGGGAACCAGAGCCCCTGGATTCCCACGCCCACTCCTCCCCTGGAGGAGGTGGGCACTGGGGGCGTGGGAACCGCTGCCCCTCAGTTCCCACACTCCGCACCAGGGCGGCTACTCCCGGTGGGTCCTCTGGTGGCGAAGGAGGTGGGAGGTGGCTCCGAAGCCCTTCCCGCAGCTGGCGCACTTGTAGGGGCGCTCGCCAGAGTGAGTGGCCCGGTGCCGAGCCAGGTGGGCATCGCGGGTGAAGGTTTTGCCGCAGACCCCACACTCAAAGGGCTTCTCACCCGTGTGGGTGCCCTGGTGGCGGGCCAGGTGGGCGCTGCGGGTGAAGGCTTTGCCGCAGACGCTGCATTGGAAGGGCTTCTCGCCAGTGTGGACGAGCTGGTGCCGGGTCAGGTGGGCATCGCGGGTGAAGGCTCGGCCGCAGATGCCGCATTGGTAGGGGCGCTCGCCGGTGTGGGTGCCGTGATGCCGGGTCAGGTGGGCGTTGCGCCCGAAGGCTTTGCCGCAGTAGGTGCACTTATAGGGGCGCTCGCCAGAGTGGGTTTCCTGGTGCCGGGCCAGGTGGGCACTGCGCCCAAAGGTTTTCCCGCAGTGGGTGCAGGTGTAGGGACGCTCGCCCGCTGCCGCCGGCTGCAGGGCCAGGGCTGAGCTCTTGCTGCGGTGGCTGCAGGGGTAGGGGCGCTGGTCTCTGCCTGAGTGGGTGCCCAGGTGCCGGGTCAGGTGGGAGGTGCGCCGGAAGCCTTTGCCGCAGTACGGGCACGTATTGGCCTTCTCGCCCATGGGCGCAGCCAGTGGGGGGCTCCAGCAGCCAGGGGTTGTGGGTGTGGCCAATTCTCCAGCAAGCCTGCCTGCAATCCAAGATGGCTCCCTTTGGATCTTCCCAGGCAACTTCGGGGATCCTTCTCCTTCCTTCCTGCTCCCTGTAAGGGTGGAGAATCCAGCTGTGAATTGCTCCTGGCAGGGGGGAAGTTTCTCTCCAAGCCTCCCCCTGCTGCTGCATTTCCGGGGAGAGGCAGCAGCGCCTAATAGACAGAGCACCAAGACTCAGAGGACATGGGTTCTATTCCCAGCTCCAACCTCCTGGGCGACCATCCTGCTCTGTGCCTCAGTTTCTCCACCTGGACAACGGAGAGCTCCTGCATCCAGGACTTTGAGCTCTGTGAGCGGAAAGGGCTGGGCAGTAGTATTAAGAGAGGACCAAAGGCCTAAGGGCCAGCAGCCAATGTTCCCTCTACCCTTTCCTACCCAAGTGTGGCTTTTTCACACCCATGTGTGGAATAATTTTTATGTGCACCAAGTCACATGCGAAGCCGTACCACCAGCAGAAACCAAAAACCTAGCTCTGTGCTAGTCAGCTGGGTGGCACTTGAGTCTCTGATGAGCACAAGCGCCCAGCTTACGGGGAACACTCCCAGCAGCCGAGCCTAGAATCAGCTGTTTGCCAGCCACCTCAGTAGTACACCAAAGCACCAGCAGAACTGCATTGTGGCCGGCCGGCCGGCCTCACTGGTGGAGGGGAGCCAGCAGGCCCTTGCTTTGAAGCTTGACATCATATCGCTGGCTACCGAATGCTTACGCCCACCGATTTGACTGCTCCTGCATGCGCCTAACCACCCAGCTCTCTTCCTATCCTGCTCTGGTCCACTTCTTGCCTGGTTCCAGGCTCTGGCTCCAACCACTAGGCCTGATCACCCACACCCAGGTTTTGACAAGAATTCTCAGGCACGCCCAGGTCTCATAGCTTTGCCACTGGTGAAGCTGACAGCCAAGCCCCCAAAACAGTAATGGGGCTCTGAAGGAAACACTCCCAACCTTCTTCTACTGGAGGGGCCTGAGCCCAGCTGTGGTTTGGCCTCCATGCCTCCAGGGAAAGGCTGGGTGGAGTTAAGGACCAGGAGCAATGGAGGCTGGTACGACAGATCTCTTGAGGGAAGGAGTGCTTAGGTGGTAACAGACCCAGCACCCCTCACTCCCACTGCGACAAATGCAACTCTGTGAATCGGTACCTCTTCATTTTTCAGGCAGTTCTAAAAAACCGGGGCAAAACATGTCATTTTTGGGTCAATCCGACAACGATTTTTGTTTTTAAAAAATGCTGGTAAACCTTAAAAAAGTCACACCAATAATTGTCTGAGGTCCTGAGAAATCTCTCCGCCCAGCTACGGGATTCTGAGCCAACTGCAAGAGCTTTTTTTTTTTTCTTTAATAAAAATAATATACCCCTTTGCCTTTCAAAAGTAAAACAAATCGACAGCCGATCCTGACTGAAAAGTCACTGCAGCCAGCAATTCATACAGGAAACGTCAGGAGTGGCAGAGGATATAGGCAAGGAAAGGTACTGCCTCTCCGCAGGGTAGAGCTGGGTTTGCAGCAGGGCAGCCCAGGCCCTCCTGGTGGCCAGGAAAGGGTTGGGCTGGGGTCGGGAGGGCCTGGCTTCCCCAGAGGTAGGTGGGAGGCAAGGCTGCAGCTTTGGGGCAGGGCTGGGGCTTGCCTTCCTCGACTGGGCCTTCACCCGCTGCCCATGGAAAAGACCATAAGGAAACAATTACACTTTTGTATCAGAGAGGGAGACACGTTAGTCTGTAGCTTGGAGAACAAGAAGTCTTGTGGCACCTTAGAGACTAACAGATATTTTGGAGCATCAGCTCTCGTGGGCAAAGACCCGGGTCTTTGCCCACGAGAGCTGATGCTCCAAAATATCTGTTAGTCTCTAAGGTGCCACAAGACTTCTTGTTCTCCAATTAGACTTTTGGGAACTTTTGTTTATGCCCCCCTCCCCCAACAATCAGACGTGAATCCAGCAAGTGTTTTCATGTTTCCTGCTCTAGAAGACTTCACTGGGACTCCATACCCCACCCCACCCAGGTGTCCCAGCTGGTCTGACTCCTTGCTCACCTGGTTCCTCTCAGGTGTTGTCCTTTCCTCCAGGCCTGTCTGTGGTCACATCCCCAGTAGACCCTGCTGGGGGCAAACATCTGGGTAAGGATGGGGTGTCCACTCTGTTGCCTTCTACCCAGTTCCCAGCCCCTCTCCTAACCAGTTCCACCCCCACTCTCATCCCCACTGTGTCTCCTCAGCTGCAGCTCCTGCCTCTTCTCCACCTCCAGTGCCCATTCCATCCCCTTCCCTTCAGCCTCTCAGCCCCCCGCTCCCCCTGCAGCCGCCAGCCCCACAGACCCCCTCCTGTACAGCTGCACCTCCAGAGCCCCTTCTTCCCCTGCTACAGCCCCCAGCGGCAGCCCCCAGGCCCTTCTTCCTCTGCTGCAGCCCCCAGACCGCCAGCTGCAACCCTCAGGCTCCTTCCTCCCCCGCTACAGCCCCCAGGCTCCTGCTTCCAGCCCCCTCAGCCTCAGCCCCCAGGCCTCCTCCTCCCCTGCTGCAGCCCCCAGACTCAGCCCCCAGGCCGCCTCCTCCCCCGCTGCACCCCCAGCCCCCCAGCTGCAGCCCCCAGCCCTCCTCCTCCCCCACTGCACCCCCAGCCCCCCCGCTGCAGCCCCCAGCCCTCCTCCTCCCCAGCTGCAGCCCCCAGCCCCCCAGCTGCAGCCCCCAGCCCTCCTCCTCCCCAGCTGCAGCCCCCAGCCCCCCCGCTGCAGCCCCCAGCCCTCCTCCTCCCCAGCTGCAGCCCCCAGCCCCCCAGCTGCAGCCCCCAGCCCTCCTCCTCCCCCGCTGCAGCCCCCAGCCCCCCCGCTGCAGCCCCCAGGCCTCCTCCTCCCCCGCTGCAGCCTCCGGCCCAGCCGCTCACCACGGCGGCCCACGCCGGGCTGTCGGGCGCGGGAAGGGGCCCTAGCCCAGCCCGGCCCGGCCCGGCTCGACTCGGCTCCGCTCTGCAGCGCGGCGGCGCCAGCTCGATGGTTGTTAACCCTTCCCCCGCCGCAGCGCAGGCGGCCAGCTCCCTCCGCCGGACGCCTGGGTTCCGCGCACGCTTAGAGTAGGGGTTTCCCAGCCTCCCAGCAAGGGGGAACAGGGCAGCCACCCCATGGAGGAGCTGCCCCACCGAGGCATGGGGTGCCAGGGAACAGGGCATGGAGGTGTTCCCTGGCAGCGGGAGCTGCCTCGCCTAGGCACAGAGCACCAGGGAACAAGGCAGCTGCCCCATGGTGGAGCTCCCCTTCAGCAGGAGCTGCTGCCCCAAGGCACACAACGCCAGGAAACAGGGCCGTGCCCCCGGGAGCTGCTCCCTGGCAGTGGTGGTGCTGCCCCAAGGCACAGGGTGCCAGGGAATTGGGCAGCTGCCCTGCAGCGGGGCTCCCTGGCAACAGAGGCTCCCGCCCTGAGACACGGGGTGCTGGGGAACAGAGCCCTACAAAATACAGGACAATTTGTCCATTTTCTTAAAAAGGTAGGGATGCCTGTGGGCAGGTGAAATAAGGGGCTGCCCCGGGAAAACCAGGACGGATGGTCACCCTTCCCTTTTAACAGCAACCAGAGCGCTGCTCTGGGTGGACATGGCCGGGGACCAGGCCAGCACTGAGGGTGGGGTGGTGCTAAGAGCTGACTCTCTAGGCCCCACCCTTTCTGCCCTTGCCCCCGCCCCTTCTGGAGGCACTGAGCCAGGCCCTATGGTGTCTGTTGGCTTGGCTGACATAGACATTGCCTGGCTGCATATCCTTGTTTGATGTGATTTCAGGTTTGAGGGCTAAAAGGAGCAGTGATGTAACAGACTCAGACAGACTTCTGCAAGGCATATGGCTTGGGATGTGTGGAAGAAAATATCTAGAAGGGTGTAAAATGAACATCCCCCACATTGAATGGGTTAGCAATATGACTGATAGGTATCAAAATGGATCTGTAAACAGGGACTCCTCACCAAGGCCGCGTCTACATGTGCACGCTACTTCGAAGTAGCGGCGCCAACTTCGAAATAGCGCCCGTCACGGCTACACGCGTCGGGCTCTATTTCGAAGTTGAAATCGACGTTAGGCAGTGAGACGTCGAAGTTGCTAACCCCATGAGGGGATGGGAATAGCGCCCTACTTCGAAGTTGAACGTCGAAGTAGGGCACGTGTAGATGATCCGTGTCCCGCAACATCGAAATAGTGGGGTCCGCCATGGTGGCCATCAGCTGAGGGGTTGAGAGACGCTCTCTCTCCAGCCCCTGCGGGGCTCTATGGTCACCGTGGGCAGCAGCCCTTAGCCCAGGGCTTCTGGCTGCTGCTGCGGCAGCTGGGGATCCATGCTGCATGCACAGGGTCTGCAACCAGTTGTCGGCTCTGTGGATCTTGTGTTGTTTAGTGCAACTGTGTCTGGGAGGGGCCCTTTAAGGGAGCGGCTTGCTGTTGAGTCCGCCCTGTGACCCTGTCTGCAGCTGTGCCTGGCACCCTTATTTCGATGTGTGCTACTTTGGCGTGTAGACGTTCCCTCGCAGTGCCTATTTCGATGTGGTGCTGCCCAACGTCGAAGTTGAACGTCGACGTTGCCAGCCCTGGAGGACGTGTAGACGTTATTCATCAAAATAGGCTATTTCGATGTCGCTACATCGAAATAAGCTATTTCGATGTAGTGTGCACGTGTAGACATAGCCCAAGAGGCGCGTTTCCAGTGCCGGATCCGTTCTCAGCCCTGCGCTGTTAAACAGTTTTCCCACAGATGTGGATAAAAACATACAATAAAGTCTGCAGCCAACACAAAAGCGGTTGCTTTTGAGACAAGAAATAAATGAATCTTTTCATCCAGCAGGACATTTGTTAATTTTTTTTTCCAAAAATAAATTTTTTTGAAATAAAATCTTGTCACCTTTTCTCCAAATAAAAATGTAAATAAATCATTTTTGACAGGTGGTCAAAAGAGCATTTTTCAATGGAAAACTGTTTTGATAAAATTATTCCAATCAGCTGCACATGTGGATTAGAAACGCCTTGAGAGCAGGAGCTGTCTCTTTGTACAACTCCTAGCACAGCAGAGTTCTGGACCTGACAGGGGCACCTAGGTACTACTGTAATGCACCTAATAATGTACAGCACTACATTAGCAGAGATAGCAAATAATAATTCTTCACTTATGGTGTCCAAGGAGAACAATCTAGCTGTCCATTGTCTCTCCAAAAAGTTGCAATGGAGGTAGGAACAAAACACAGATGTTCTGGCCCTCCAGTCTGCTCAGAAGAGCCCTCTTCTTCTCTGATGGCTGACGTGTAAACAGTGGTATAACTGATTTATTCTGGGGACCAGAATATGCCCAGTTCTTAGGCTTTTCCTGTCCTTAAGCTTTCTGCCAGAATAGCTGTGTTGCCTAGCAGTATGGAACCATCCAATCCCTAGTTGACACTGGTCAAAACTTTTCAACCAACATTTTTTCCTGTAAGTAGCAAACAGATGTGTCAGATGTAGCAATATAAAACATTTTGCTAATTTGCTAATTTGCATCGAAGTTGCCAAACTCCTCTTTAAAAAAGAAAGAAATTGAAATAGCCTACCTAAAACACGTACCTAAAATAAAATAGTTAAAAATGATACATGAATAACAATAAGAAATAAAAATATATACCACAAAAATAACATGAATTCCCTAAATGCCTAAAACAAATACCTAATCATAATTATAATAAAAATGGTTAAGCATTATAATAAATAATATAATATAAGCATTATAATAAAGATTGAAGGAATACCAATAAAATAGTAACAAATATAACAAATAAATACCTAAAATATAGGGTTTTTTTTAAAAATCAGGAGATACCTAAAACAAATACCTACAATAAAATAAATAGTAATCAGTTAAGAAAATAAGAAATAAAAAGTAAATGCCAAAAACAATTTAAAAAAACTAAATAAAAGTTGCTAATAAAAAGACAAGAAAATAAACACAAGAAATAAAATATAAATATTGAAAGAATAAAATATAAAACATACCTTAAACAAACACTGGGAGAACCAGACTGGTGCAGCTCCTGCCTGGCTTCCCACAGCTGCTGGAAGCCAGGAGCTTCACTACCAGGGCAGCAGCCCTGTTCCCAGCGCCCCAAGCCACTGAGAACCACAGCTGCCCCCCACAGCCACCCCAGGAGAGTGGCAGCCTCCCCACCAGGGCAGCCACCACTTGACTCCCAGGGAGGGTGACCATCGGTCCCATTTTGGCCAGGACAGCATCATTCCTTCATGTCCCATATTTGGCCGGGGGAGATATGGTCACCCGACTGATCTCTGACCTCAGCTGGTAGCTAGTGTAGACTGGATTGTACTGGCAAAACTGTGCCATTACTGGCCCCCGCAGGACCAGACGAGAGAATTGGCCAGACCACAGGAGGCCAATATTGTCTGCGGGGAAAGGAGTGGAGGGTTCTCCCTTCTGCTGCCACCACCAGCCCCTGGTAACCCTCCTCTCTCCTGGTCGTAGGAGGGGTGGGCCCCACTCACCCTATGGATGGGACAGCTGTGATGGTACCACACCGCCCGTCTGAGGCAGGGCTGGGGCTCGAACTGCGCCCACGCTGCGAAATGCCAGGGCTTGCGCCCCATGGCAGCTGGATCTGACTCCTGAGCTTGCCCCACTCGCGGAGGCCCAGGATCCCAGCCCAGTGTGCGTGGACTGGTCTGTGCGCGGATGGGAGGGGGGCTAGGGCTCGAACCCGTGTCAGGCCTGGGTTAAGGGTGCAGTGTAGACACACCCAGCTGGTGTGCTCACACGGGGCCCCCGTCTCAGGATGCTGGTGGTGTTGTGACAGGCCAGGGCAGAGCGTGATACAGGTGCTGGGACAGTGGGAAGTCACAGGGCAGCCGGCATCAGGAAGAACTGCCCTAGACTGCGATGGGGGCAGGGTCAGGAAGGTCCCAGGTGCCGTGGGTCAGCAGCTGAGGGTGCTCTGGGGAGTGGTGAGCATGGGGGGGGCTGGTGGATGTTGGGGACCATGGGGGGAAGTGTGGGAGCAGGAAGGGAAAGAGGGGGTGGGGGCAGTGGGGAGACGGGTTGGGAGTGGGGTAAAGGCAGGGCTGTCAGGGTGTAGATGAGGGGCACTCACGACAAGTGGGGCCAGTGGAGTGGATTGCGCGTGGGGTAGGAGGAGCACTGGGGGTCTGTGTGTGAGGCCTTGGGGGTCTGCATGAAGGGTGGGGTGGCAGAGCTTTGGGAAACCCTGTGTAGGGGTGGGGGACAGTCAGTCTGGGGGGAGTGGAGAGGTGTTGGAGCCCAGGCAGCTGAGACAGAAGGGGCATGGAGCGGGGGGGGGGGGGGGGGCGCTAAGAGCCAGGAAAGGCATTTGGGGTCCATGGGGGGTGCAGGACTCCGGGAGGCGCATTGGGAGCCAGGTGTGGGGCAGGACTGGAGCAGAGCCCTGTGAGTCTGTCTCAGGGGAAAGGGGCTAGATGTGGGGCATGACTGGAGGGGGGCTGGATATGGGGCAGCACTGACGGGGTATGGGGGGGGCACGAACGCTGCTGTGGGGCCAGGTGCAGGGCAGTACTGAAGGACCACTGGGGGGCCGGGTGTGGCAGGAAGGGTGCTGGGGGGCTGTACGTGGGGCAGGACGGGAGGTTGTGCTGGAGGCCGGATGTGGGGCGGGGGGGCTGGATGTGGGGCAGGACCGGAGGTGGTGCTGGAGGCCTGGCCGCGCGAGTGGGGCGCTCAGACTACGGGCGTGGAGCTGCCCGGGTAGCCATGGGGCGGGCGGGCTCTGCCCGGCCTCCGCTCACCCCGGCGGGGGCTGAACTTCCCGGGTCAGCAGCGTGCGCAGCGCGGCTCGGCTCGGCCCGGCCCGGCCCGGCCCCGCTCCCCCGGCGCCGGCTGGGGCTGCCGGGCTCGGCTCCGGGCGCGGCGGCGGCGGGACGCCCGGGCCCCGCTCCCCAGCTCGGCCTCTGGCCCGCGGGCGACCCGAGCACCCCGCTCCGTGCCTCAGTTTCCCCGCGGCGCCAGGGGGCTCAGCCTCCGCCCAGAGCGCCGGGTAAGGGCGCGGCGCTGGGGCTGGGCGCGCTGTCGCCTTTATTGGCGGTATTACGGTAGCGCCGGGGCCACCGGCGTGGCCCAGTGTGCTAGGCGCTGCGCAAATCCCGGCGCGAAGCGAGGGGGCGGGACTGGGGGGAGCGAGGCTGGGGTAAGGGGCTGGATTGCAGGAGAGCAGGGCTGACCCGCGGGGATGTGGAGCTGGAGTGAGAGGGGCAGCGCTGACCTGGGGATATGTGGGGCTGGACAGAGCAGATAGGGCTGAGCAGGGTGCTGGGGGCATGGGGATGGAGCTAAGGGGCAAGGCTGAGTTGGGTGGATATGGGGCTGGGATTGCTAGGGAGTGGAGCTAAGCTGGAGGCTGGTGGGGGTGTGGGGGTCAGACTGAGGGAAGGTGGGGCTGAGGCCACTGGGCCCCCCCGGGCTGGGTGCTGCCTTGCCCTGACCTCCAGCTCTTCTTGTCCCAGGGTGCTGGCACATTGGAGACGGGTCTGATGTATTTTGCTGAGATCCAATGGGCTCTGCTGGACCCTGCACCAAGGCCCGTTTACAGAGACATGGTTCCCGAGAATTATGGAACGCTCCTCTCACGGGGTAAGGTCCCCCGTGGCGGTCAGGGTGGGGCAGGCTCCTATCTTCCTGGCTTGGCTCTAACTCTGCGTTCTCCCCTTAGATTGGGGCTGTCAGCTCCTGCACCCCCTAAACCCAAGCGAGAGAGAAGGAAACATTTTCATTCCCGCCTGGGTGGGGAAACCAGAGTCTGAGAGGCTGTGGCCTGTGCTGAGCTAATAACTGACTTAGAACCACAGAACCCCAGGGCTGGAAGAGATCTCAGGACCTCATTGAGCCCAGCCCCCTGCCCAAAACAGGACCAAGCCTAAACTCCAGACTTGTTTGGTTCCAGGCAGGGCTGGAAAAGTGGGGCAAAAAAAATCCTTTTTTTGCGGTAGTCCTGCGATAGTTTGGAATACGAATTTTAAAAAATAAAATTGTGCTAAATGAACAGTTCATTTGATGCCAGTCAAACATTTGCTTTCATTTTCAAACCTTTTAAACTATTTTTTTTAAATCTATTATAATGAAAGCAAAAGCCCTTTGGATCTAAAAAGTCAGTTTGATCCAAAGGGTGGAGCCTCACGAGTCTGCAGATACCCGCTTTATACCTGCAGTATCTACATCCACGAATGTCAGTGCAGATATCTGTGGCTCATTTTTGGAGATGCGGATGCAATTTTCATACCTAGAACTCTGCAGGTATCTGCATCTGGGGGAGTGCTAGGAGCTCTGTGTGTGTGTGTGAGGGGGGGGGGGGGCACACTTTGATGACGCCCTGCCAACTGGGGGCTCAAGCAGCAAGGCTGTCTGAATCCCAGGTAGCACAGCATGGTCAATTTTCCTCCCACAGCCCCTTTGCAAAGCCCCTGCAAGGGGAAACTGCCAACCCTGTGCTAGCTGGAAATCAGGCAGCTTGAATTCCCAGCTGGCGCTGGGCGGTCAGTTCCCTCCACTCTGCAAAGAGTGGTGGAAGGGGCAATTGCAAACCTCCGTAGTGAGAGTGTAACCATAGTAAACATAAGTCAACATGGTATGTATGTGCAATCGATGTAGCTGGAAACAGTGGATGGGCCCTGGAATTGTTTGTGTTATTGAAGTGCGCCCTGTTACTGCAAAGGTTGGGAAGCACTGGTGTGGATGTACCTTTAGGCAGCTGTGTGCATTTCCAATACCCCTCAGCCACTCTCCTTTCTTCCCCAGCTCAGGTAGCAGATTGGGAGGGTTGGGGGAAGCTAGCCCTCCCCTTCCAAGTTCCATTCATAAAACAAACTCTGCTCTGATCCCTCAGGAATTTTGTTCAGAGAGTTCAGATTGCCCAGAGTAAGGGGCTCAGGCTCCCGTCAGGCTCAGGCAGCATTGGTTCATTGGTTCTGCCCTCAGTTTCCATTTTCCTGGATTTCTCATCAACCACAGCAACTCGAGATGTATTGGAAGCTGAGAGTCTGGGGAACAAGGAGGCCGAGGGGCCAATCAGAGAACAGCCCTGAGAATAATCGCCAGTTTCTCCCTCTATGTTCTCACAGACGGTGGAATGATGAACCCTGCCCTGCAGCTGGGAGGCCCCCAGCCGGCACAGTCCCCTGGAACCTTACCAGGGATGAGGGCTGAAGGGAACATTTACCAGAGCCCAGGCCAGGGCGCCGCCTGCCAGAGCCAGGCCAGGGCAGCGGGGAAGCCGTGGAGTAAAGCAACTGCTGACAGCCAGGGAATGAAGAAGCCCAAAGAGGGTGGGGCTCTTCTGCAGCGGGTCCAGGCGCTGTCTCTCCCCCCGCCAGCGGGGAGCCAGGCCGTGTGCACCCAGTGCGGGGGGAGCGTCAGCCAAAGCGTGCGCCCTGCCCTGCCGCCGCCGCCGCCGCCGCCCCAGCCGCGGGTCCCAGCCGCGGAGAGGTTCTACCCATGTCCCGACTGCGGGAAGAGCTTCTCCGTCAGCTCCCACCTGACCATCCACCGGCGCATCCACACGGGGGAGAAGCCCTACCAGTGCGGGGACTGTGGCAAGAGCTTCAGCCAGAGCTCCACCCTGGTGCTGCACCGGCGCACCCACACCGGGGAGAAGCCCTACCGGTGCACCGAGTGCGGGCGCAGCTTTGCCGTCAGCTCCCACCTGGCCAAGCACCAGCGCGTGCACACCGGGGAGAAGCCCTACCAGTGCCACCACTGCGGGAAGCGCTTCAGCCAGAGCTCCACCCTCAGCCTCCACCAGCGGACCCACACCGGGGAGCGGCCCTACCGCTGTGCCGACTGCGGCCGGGGCTTCTCCGTCAGCTCCCACCTGACCATCCACCGGCGCATCCACACAGGGGAGAAGCCCTACCGGTGCGGCGAGTGTGGGAAGAGCTTCCGACAACGCTCGGGTCTCATCACCCACCAGAGGAGCCATGCGGTGCAGAGACCTTACAAATGAAGAGAGGTGCTGGCCCCTTTAAGAGGAGGCGGGGCCAGCCTGGTTGTCCAGCGCTTGCTTTGGAGGGGCCAGTGAAGCCCTGCCTCTTGCCTCTTAAAGGTGCTGCTCACCCTGTCACAGACCCAGTTTGGCCAAATATCTCGCTGGGAGTTCTCTTTGCAGCAGGCTAACCTTGAGGACAGGGCCCTGGACTGGCATTTGGGAGACCTGCGTTCTCTTTCTGACGCTGTCCTGCTGCAAGTTGCATCGCCTTTCTGTGCCTCAGTTTCCCCAGCTGCAAAGGAGGGGTGAATAACCCTGAAGTGCATTGAGATCTGCTGATGAGAAGCACTCAGGATCATTGTTAGTTAACTGGGGTTCTTTGTTTGGCAAATTGGGGTTCTGCCCCAGTAAATGCATCTGTTCCTCCAGAAAATGTCAGCTTTTTGTCAGAAAAACATCCGTCAAAACCTGAGATTTTTCAATTCTGCAATGCTGCGATACTGCCTCATGAAAGTTGTAGTCCAAATGCTGTATGCTCTCATTTTCCACAGTATACTGAGCTGCTTGTTTGAACTGCATTTCCCATGATGCTCTTCCCTGGTCCTGAACCACTGCAGTGAATTATGGGAGATGCATTTTGGTTGTCTACTGCTGTAGGCCAGGTTAACCCTCCAGATGACTCTCCCACTATGCAATGTGGCCATGTGATCGCTCTGGTGCTTCATGGCAGGTGTTCAGGAGGGGATGTGCAATGCATTATGGGAGATGTAGGCCAACCAAGGCATCTGACCTGTAGAGGTGAATGGGGCCGTGAGGCTTCTGAACTGCCATTCCCATGAGGCACTGCAGTGACCCAAAGAAGGGAGACAGTTTTCTATTATTGCAGATCTAGTCTCACCAATGATGCTGGGTTATAAAGGTGCATGAGATCCCCTGAACTACAACTCCTATGAGGCACCATTGTGGCATTTCAGAAGCTGAAATATTTTTTGATTTTGCCAAAATTACATCATGTTTTGGGAAAAGTGTTTCAGGTTTCAGTAAAGATGATTTGCATTTTTTAACCAAAAGCTTGGAATTTCCCATGGAAAATTTCAGCAAATTTTCCCCCCACATTTTTGTCTAACTTTTGTCAAGCCACCCCCGCCCAGTCCCTCACAGCTCTGCATATAAATGTTCTGCCTGAAGCTGACCAGAATCAGCATCTTTCCTTACCACCAGTCATCTTTCAAATTATGAAATGCAGAAATTACAATATAGGGTTGTGATTTGCCAGTTCACTAGGAGTTAAGTGCCCTATTGAGGCAG
Source organism: Carettochelys insculpta (assembly GCF_033958435.1). Classification (NCBI taxonomy): domain Eukaryota; kingdom Metazoa; phylum Chordata; order Testudines; family Carettochelyidae; genus Carettochelys; species Carettochelys insculpta. Next base: position 15,859,047 of record NC_134158.1, on the reverse strand, counting down.
GAAATGCAAGTTATGGCTGTCTGGGTAACCTTAACTCTGCTCCTTAGTGTGCAAGAATCACAAGAGTTTCTAAGTGTATTGCCACTATTTTCTCTGATCCACATTGTTTCCTGTGTCCTCTTTCAACCTAGCTTCTTCATCTGATACTTTCTAGTTCTCGTCTAAAACAGAAACCCCAAAAAACAAAGAAAAAAAAACAATAGACAAAGACATCCCTTCATGTGGAACTATTCTCACAACTGTATTTTAATGACTGCTTGCCTCATAGATTTCATTCCATCAAGGATCATGTCATATCCCTGTACGAGTGAAAGAGGCTGCCTGTTTGATAAAGGGTCATTAGGCTGGGATTAGATAGCATCTTTTGTCATATCTTTTCGTGCAGTTTGGCAGGTGGCGTGATGGAGGGAAACGTTTTGTGGTGGAGATGTGTTAAGATTGAAGCTGGTCAAAATTTTTTGCAAGGATTATATTTATTGGTGCAAAATGGCAATTTGGTGGATCCAAGCTATTCAGGAACAGTCTGCTGGTTTCCAAAAAGGTCCAAAAATATACTTTGATTTGACACTTTCAAAGTGAAACATTTTGTTAGTTGTTTTTTTTTTCTTTTGGGGTAATCCAAAGCGACTTTTTGTTTCATCATTTCCTCCTGGTTTAATTTTATAAAAAGCTTAGAGTTGAAATAAAAACATTTAATTTGGGGTGGAAGGAAATGCTCTGTTCAATCCAAAATGACTCTGACTTTGCAGTTCACATTTCAAAAAATGTCCTTTTAGTGTCACCCTGCAATTCATTACGTCTGGGTTGGGTTTTTTTGGTGAGGTTTGCCAGCAAACTGAAAAACATCCTTTCTGTGCCCAGCTGTAATTAAATGTTTTTAGAACCTTGTTTTTTTCCACTGTTAAACTTTTATCATGTTCCAGGGGTTGTGATGCATCTCTCTGGCCTGCTTGTGCCATAGCGACCTATTAGAAAGATGCTTTGAACCCTTCTTACATGCACAAGGAATAACTGCAGAAACAGTAAAACACTGTGCATTAAAAAGCAAAACTCTTGCTCGAGTTATTTACAAGTAATGGCTCTTTGTCATTATTTCTGCTCCCATGAATCTTTTGAGAGCCAGCTTTTGGTTCTGTGTTTGTACAGAGTTTAGCACGGCAGATTTCATGCCTTGGCCTCCTAGAGCTACTGTAATACACATCAGAAATAACGTGCAGTGCTGGCATAATGGAGTCCTGTACGCCTAGCACAAATATAAGGAAATAATGGTGACACCTGGGAGGATAAGACAAGAGACATCCCCTGGAGACAAACATACAGACAGGGAGACAACATTAGGTAGCATAACAGGCAGTGGGCTTAACACACCAGCCACCCCACAAATGCCGAGGTGACTTAGGAGCTTCAACTTATGGGCCAAACTCAGTAAGGCCAGGATGGGCAAGCTAGGCTAGTGAGTGGCTTGCCTTCATTGCAGGCTACAAGACTGTCATAACCAAGACTGTTTCCCCGGGTAGGGTAGTTGTACTATCTACATTTGTATGCCTAGAACTTGCAGGGTGTGCCAAATAAACTGTAGCCACACTTGGGTTGGATGCAGAGGGGGAACGTGGCTCTCGCTGTCGCTGTTGTGTGCAGTAAGCAGACACCGGTGTGTGTCATTTTAGTAATACCGGTAGGAGAAAAGCACACACAGACACACTGTCAACCTAACAAAATAATTTATTAGTGGGTCTGTCCCACGGAAGCTCATCACCTAATAAATTATTTTGTTAGTCTTTAAAGTGCTACTTTACTGCTCTTTTGTTTTGCTTTTCTCAGGGTTATGCATTGCGAGGAATACCTCCCCCTTACCCAGAATATGTCAGGATCCAGTCAGGGCTGCAGGAGCTGAGGTGACTGTATATGCTGCTTTTCGGCTACCTGGCCCAGCTCTGGGGGCAAGGCTTGCTAACAGATCACCCCCCTTTCTCAGCTGTTAGGCCAGACTTCATCTAAACCCCTGGGGCAGGTCTAGAGTGCAACAGCAGCTGGCACAGACCTAGGCAAGCTGGGCTGCTCTTGCTGGCTCGGATGCTTTTAGTAGCAAGGCTGCAACAACTCAGACTGCGGCCAGGGCTGGCCGCCCAAGGGTTGACCTGGGGTCTGAGGCCGGCCAAGGGGTCGGTGCCAGGGGAGTGAAGCTGGCTAGAGCCCCAGGGGTCAGACCATAACCCACCTCTCCCTCGGCAGACGGGCTGCGGAGGGGCAGCGGGGCCGGCTGGAGAACCCCGGGCTCGGGCGCTTGGGGAGCCCCCGCGGGGCGGGAGGGCGCAGCGCTCCGGAGCGGGGCGGGTTAACCCGGCGGCGCCGAGCGCGGCGTGGGGCGGGGAGGCGACGTGAGCCCGAGACTTCCCCGGGGCGGCGCCCGCCCCAGCGCGGCCCCATCCGGCAGCGTGGGCCGGGTGGCGCGGCCGGGGCGCCCAGGTGAGAGCGGAGCCGGCAGCGGGGGGGGGTCCTCTCCTTCCCCCCCTCTCCACCGGGAACCCCGGATCCCCGCTGCCCCCCACTGAGCGGGGCCCCCCTCCCGCACCCCGGGGTGCCCCCCCAGTGCCCCGCCTCCCTACCGGGAACCCCGGATCCCCGCTGCCCCCCATTAGCCCTCTACGACTGGGGCTACCCCATTCCTCTTGTCCCCCCGGGGCTTTGTGCCGGGGTCCCCTCCCGCCCCCCAGTGCTCCCCCGACTGGGGACCCACAACTGCCCTCCAATCCCTCCACGGACCAGGGAACCCCCTTTCTCCCGGCCCCAGGGCTCGGCGCTAGCGATCCAGCTGGCCCTGGGGGTCTGTGTGGGGATCCCCCCATTGCCCCGCAGTGCCCCCGGCCAGCCCCAGGGCACCCATGCGGGGACTCCCTCCCACCCCCCAGGGCCTCCCCTAACTGGGGACCCCATCTCCCAACTGTGCCCCAGTCCCTCCACTGATGGGATCCCCCCCAGCCCTGGGGCGTGTGAGTGGGGATCCCCCTTCCACTCCCCTGGTGCCCCATTGGGGTCCCCCTTCCCCTGTGGTGCCCCCGGCTGGCCCCAGGGCATCTGTGCTGGGACTCGCCTCTCCCCCCCCCAGAAGCCCCCAGCCAGCACCAGGACGTCTGTGCTGCTAGGGGTACCGAGGGCTGGTTGCTGGAACCAGACTCCTGGGTTCCATTCATGGCTCTGCAAAGTAGCTGTGGGCAAGGCTGGCCCTTGCCATGCGGTGCCTCAGTTTCCCTCTCTGTTGAAGGGTTGAGCAGCCCCCCCACACACACACTGTGTGAACACTGGCGGGGAGCATGCAGCAATAATGTGGGTGCAGGGGCGGGTGACCCCATTCTGGTGTGTGTGATGGGTGCAACGCGGTCTCTTTGGGGAGCCTGGGGGGGGCCTGCAAGGTCATGGGCAGGCCAGGATCTCTGATATGCACGTCTCCTCTCTAGCTGAGCGTCGTGGTGAGTCCTGGCTCTGCATCCCCCTCCCCGTCCTTCCTGGGCTGGGGGCAAGAGATATCCCCTATGCTGGGGTCTCCCCATACCCTCCTCCCCCCATCCAACCACGGCAGTCCATGGCAGGCTCCCCCTTCTCTGTCCGCAGCCTTCCCACACCACCCCCAGTTCTGCCTGAAGACAGTGACTTTAACTCAACCGCAGGCTTCAGGGCTTCAGCCAGGTTCCCCCTGGGGTCAGAAAGGGTTCTTTGCTCCCTCCAAAGAGGAGGGGGCCGAGCTCATGCCGCTGGCTTGGTGGTGCTGGTTTGACCTCCAGTCCTGTTTTTGTCCCCTCTGCCCAGGATCCCCAACGCGGGGCCGCTCCAGATGCAGTGTGGGGAAGTGCCCTGCCCCCCACGTCTCCACGACACAATGAAAAGAGCCGTCCTGCGAGGCGGCCGTGCAGGTGAGGGACATGGAAAGTCCGCTGGGACAGCCGCACCGGGGGGTGGGGGTCGAAAGCAGAGCCCATCAGCATGTGGCCTTGACATCCCCTGCACAGATTTGGGGTTTTGAAGAGCAAGTCGCAGCCCAAGTTGGCTCTAGGAAGCCCAAAGCAGCTAAACAAACCCCCTGGACGGGGCTTAGCATTGGGCTCTGGTTTGATGGCCAAGTATGAGCCATGACACTTGGCAGCTGTCTCACACCAGAGCGGCGATTACCGGCCACCTGCAACCCCCCACAGGGGAGTGCTTGGCTTTGCACAGAGCTCAAGACAAGGGCTGCTCAAGCCCCTTGGCTGGGACCCCTTTTGAGAATAATTCAGGCTGGGACCACCTGGGTTCCTGCTAATATTTTTCCATCCGTGTGTGGAACAAATTTTGTTGTGTGCACTGAAGCATGTGTGGATGTGCACCACTGAGAGAAACGCCTGCTGCGGGCGGTCGGTGCTCTGCTAATCAGCTGGGAGGGATTTCAATCTGTCTAAGTGCCCAGCTTACGTGGGACAGTGATTCCGGCCCCTCCCAATACCCAGCCCTATCACATCATGTCACCTGTGCTTCTGCGCTGCTGCTTCTGCTGCTGCTGGCAGCGCTGCCCTCAGAGCTGGGGACCTGGCTAGCAGCTGCTGCTCTCCAGCCACCCAGGTCTGATGGCAGTGGAGCAGCAAAGGTGGTGAAACCACAGGCTCCCTGCGACAGGCTTGTGATCCCCTTCTGGGTCAGGCTCCCCAGCCAGAGAAATGCTGGTCGAGACATTGGTCAGGGATGGTGCTTGGCCCTGCCAAGAAGGCAGGGACTGGACTCTATGACCTCCCAAGGTCCCTCCTGGTCCTAGGCCATGGGTGTAAGCCCTCTGCGTTTACCTAGCAGTCAGCACTGCCTGGCCAGCAGCGGGCGAGCTCTGCTGTGGGCACGAGATGGTGCTATAGCGCCACTGTTTCCGATTCACCTGCTTATCCGGGGCGCATGGCCTCCTCTGGCCCAGTTAGACAAATGAACTGGGCTCTCCTGTGCTGAGGGAGAGCGATCAGATCTCCCCGCTGCGGCCAAGCTCTTTGGGTCTCCTGTCACTGTCCTGCTCCTGCAGATGGGGCCATTCCATCCATCAGGTGCTTTGGGGCAGGGCCCTGCACTAGGGGGGATGCCCAGATCGGCCCAGGGGATTAGCAAGGAGCCTGGTGCCAGGAGGGGTTGGAACGCCCCTCAGCGCTCATTGGCCGCGGTGGGAAGCAGTGACCCAGCCTCAGCCTGCTCTGCTCCCCCAGACCCCAGCTGTGTCGCTTGGGAAAGTGGGAGGGAAACCATTGCAGCACTTGCTGGTGATAGTGGGAAGTTACTGTGAGCCGGGGAGGCACCGGGTCCCTACCCACTGCAGCCTGGACTTAGCCAGGGCTGCCCGTTAGCTGTGTCCAGCAGCGCACAGCTCTGCAGGGGGTCACGTTTGGGGTTGGGTGATGGGGGTGAGGAGGGGAAATGCAGCAAGTGGAGGAAGAGTTGGGGGGTGGAGGGGGAGGGGTCTCAGGAGAGGGGGCGGGGCAGAGGGCAGGGCCTTGCTGGGAATAGGTGGGCTGGGGAGGTGCTGACCCTCCTGCTGCAGCGTCCGGTTGCGAAGCGTTACCCAGTGGGTGACTCGGCATGGGACACGCTGGCTTTGGGGGCGCTGTCCCGCCAGGAGATCCCCGGCCCCTCGCATCTCCCTCCGCCGGGCCACTGACGCAGCCTCTCTTCTCTCCGCAGGCGGCCGGAGCAAGCCTGAGGCAGGGGAGTCTGGGCCTGAGGCCAGGCCACCGCAGAGCCTGTCCTTGGGAGGCTTCCCAGGGAACAATCACCAGCGTCCGGAGCTGGAACCAACCTGGAGGGCCGAGGCTGGGGGGCAGCGGCTGGCCCACGACCTAGCTTGGGGGGCCGAGACTGGGGGGCAGGAGGGAAACCCCACCGTGGAGCAGCTCAGCGAGGCTGGGGAGCAGTCGGAGGGCTCCCCCGGCCGGAAGCCTCCCTACCCCGCCCTCCCAGCCCCCCGCCCCGCCCCGGGGAAGCCCTATAAGTGCACCGAGTGCGGCAAGGGCTTCAGCCAGAGCTCCCACCTGATGCGGCACCTGGGCACCCACACGGGGGAGAAGCCCTACAAGTGCGGGGCCTGCGCCAAGAGCTTCACCCAGAACTCCAACCTGCTGCAGCACCAGCGCATGCACACGGGCGAGAAGCCCTACTGGTGCGCCCAGTGCGGCAAGCGCTTTTCCTGGAGCTCCAACCTCATTCAGCACCAGCGCCTGCACACGGGGCAGAAGCCCTTCCAGTGCGCCCAGTGCGGCAAGCGCTTCTGCGAGAGCTCCCGCCTGCTGGAGCACCAGCGCACCCACACCGGGGAGAAGCCCTACCGCTGCCCCCAGTGCGCCAAGAGCTTCAGCCGCAGCTCCCACCTCATCCGCCACCGCCGCGTCCACACCGGCGAGCGCCCCTACCGCTGCGCCCAGTGCGGCAAGGCCTTCAGCCAGAGCTCGGCGCTGGGGGTGCACCACGCGACCCACGCGGCCGCCCCCCCGTGAGCCGGGGAGGGGCGGGGACAGCCGGGGCCGCCACCTGGGGAGCGAGCGGGGCTGGCAGCGAGGCCGGGCCTGGGGGCTGAGGGGTCCCGGGGTGGGGGCGCCACGGTTAGGACTCCTCGGGGCAGGATGAGCCTGGACGCAGAGAGCTCAGGGGTTCTTAGGGCCCCCAGGGAGACTCCGCAGGGAACCGTGGGCCAGGATACACACTGAGCTCCTGGGAGATCCCTGCAGGATGGTGACCACGGACACAGGTCCTCAGGGGTTGGACTGCCTTGGAGAGGCCGGGGGCGGATTCCTTCTGAGTTCACCACCTCTTGCAGCATCCCCGCCCAGAGCAAACCGGCGCAGGGTGTTGTCGCGCCGTCGGCTGCTGGGGGGAAGTCGCAGGAGAAAAGGGGCTGCAGGGGGAAGGTGGGTGAGCGCGTGGTCACACCTGGCAGAGAGTCCACTAGGGCGAGTGACTCGCTGAGTTAGAGGAAGAACAAACCCAAGACATTAGACTTGGTCCTCCCTCGGGCGCCAGCCCTGCGGGCGGTGCTGGGTCCCTCCAGTCTAGAAGGAGCGAGGAGGGTTGGAGAGGGCGTGGAACGGCTGTGAGGATGAGGAACGGTGGGGGCAGTGGCAGAGGTGCTGAGACTTGAATGGACCCCTGTGACATCTTTGAGGGTTGGAGCTCTCCCTTTCCTTCTTCCCATGGTGGCTGTGGGCTGCCTTCCTCAGCAGTGGCCAGGACTGGGGCCATCCCTTCACCCTCCCCACCACCCACGGCAGGAGCCATCCCTCTCCTGTCTGCCCAGTGGCTGCAGCTGGTCTGGGGTTGCAGCTGTTCACGCCCGTGGGAGGGCTCTGGCTGCCAGGCTCCTCCAGCCCTGACAAGTCATGGATGGGTCGGAGGGTTCCTGAATTTTTCAAGTTTATTAGGTCATGAGCTTCAGGGGGTAGCCCCCCATCCCCTGAAGGAAATGCAGCAGGAAAACAGAAACCAGGGTTTATATAGCAAAGCTGGGAGAGACTATTACCCATCAGCCTTTGGGGCCACAGCCACCATGGGGGCAAGGTGTGGGGGGCAGCTCCCTGCCCCTTCTGGGCGGGGGCCAAGAGCAGAAGGGCTGGGGCTTAAGGCAGGGAGCCCATCCCTGCATGCACAGAGGTGGCTGCTGTGGGGGGTTTAGGAGGCCAGGGCCCTGGGGCAACTGCTCCCTGTGCCCCCCCCCCCTTCCCCCATGAGCAGGGCTGCCTGGCACCGGTAATGAAGCAAATGAAGTTGGAGGTGACTCATTCCTGCACAGATCGAAGGTGGGACTTGCCCCGCTAGGGCATCGGCCCGGGATGAGCTGTTGGGGCCGAGGCTGAGGGCGTTACCCTTGGGACTGAACCTGGGTTCCCACATCTGGATGACAAAACCGGCCCTACTGGGAGAGGCTCCAGGAGCTCAGGCTGGGCAGCTCCACACCGAGGAGGCTAACGGGCATCTTGGCCACAGCCTCTGGGTCCCTGCGTACAGGGGGGCTCTCTGGTCAGTGTGGCAGATCCGAGCGATGCGCGTGGAGGCTGGGAATGGGCCTGGCAGGAGGAACCAGGACCAGCTCACCGAGGGCCTAGGGGATGTGCCAGGGATGGTCCTTTTGGGGGAATTTCTTTTCCCTCCGTAACAGGGCGTGACGCGCTGCCACAGCGCCTCCTGCTGGCTACTCCGGGGACCCGCGTCAGCCGTGGGTGCACCCCCTGCTGGCTGGCGTCTTGCCTGCTTGTACGGTGCTCACCATCAACTTGTATTGGGAGCCGCGTCCTTCCCAGACCACAGCACCCATCGTCCCTCAGGCTGCTGCCCTGCCGCCGTGTCCCGCCCTCTGGGGTCCTCCCCTCTCTGGGAACCCCAACCGCCTATACCCAGTGACATCGCCTAACCCCTGACCTCAGGGCAAACGGCTGTCCGAAACGGCCACTCGGCATTGGCAAGGGGGTGGGACCTGCTGCCTTCTGCCCTGGCTGCCTCCCTGCAGCCCTCGTGTCCTGAGGCCCTGCAGCCTGGGAGCTCCCCCAGCCCTGCTCCAGTCAGGAAGCCCCTGTCACTTCCTGAGCAGCCAGCTCCCTCCTGCTCCTCAGCCGGGAGCAAATCTCTCTCTCCAGGAGCCCCTTTATGCAGCGCCTGCTGGGCCCTCACTGGTACCTAATTCCCTCCCCAGCTCAGTCCTGGCCCGGGGGGTGGCTTTTAACCCTTGCTCCTCCTGGGGCAGGGTAACTACCCTGCTATGCCCCCAGACAGCTCCACTCCAGTTCAGATGGGGTACCCTGGGGCTGTCCTCCGGTTGAGCAGAGGAGCTCAGTGGTTCTCAGGCCTCAGTGGTCCAGGAGGCAGGTCAGTGATCACCATTACCCAACCAAGCGGCAGGAGGGAGATGTCATTGCTTCCTCTGGCTACCGATCTGCCACTCTCGCCAGTCACTCTCAGTTATCATCTCGCAGCTACGCTTGGTTAAGAACACAAGCACATCCTGACTGGTTGTGAGCAGACTGGGTGACGATTCATCCCCAGTGTCTGCCCCACTCCTCCACCGGCAGCGCTTGACCCCTACCAGAGGGGGAGAGGCAAGAGGGGGGTACACGGACAGAGCAAGGACAGGGAGGGAACAGAAGGGAAGCGTAGGCGGGGCAGGAGCATGTGGCTAGTGCCCCACAGAACCCCTGCACCAGTCGCCACTGTTTGGTGCGTAATTGCCACCCTGTTCTCAGATCCACAAGTTTCCTCTGCTAGGGCCACAGAGCGGTGCAGAAAGGGACTTTCCTGCTCTCAAGGGTAGCGGAGCCCTGGGCGCTCATTGTGACTGGTGCTACACACAGCATTAGAATAGTCAGGATTTTTATCAGCCAGTGACTGTTTCACCCAACACCCACAAACTGCAGCTAAAATAATTCCATCAATGACTGAAATTCAGGGCAAGAGAGAGTGAGAAAAACGCACCTGGAGAAGTTCCTGAAGTCTGATTGAAGGTGATGTAGTTTGTATATTGGACATACGCTGGCAACAATTTGCATCTTCACGGTTATAAGGCTTTAACTTTTTGAATCTCACTGCCTGTGGTGGTTACATAATGACCATCTCCCCTCCGCGCTTCCCCCCAGCTAGGGAAACAAATTGGTAAAACTCCAGAGCGAATAATGCTGAAAACTCATGACTTGGCGCACCTGTAAAAATGTAACTGGCTAAAATTGAAAAAGATGCTTAAAAGAAACATCAGTGCTATCAAAATGATTAAAAAATAAAAATCAGATTCTGCCAAGTGGAGCTCTCTGCTGTGTCCCAGTCAGTGTCCTCTCAGAAGCTGAGGCAGATGTGTGCGTGGGAGGTCCTTGCCTCAGGAGCTGGGACGGCTCCGGTCCAGCCAAGGTCTCTCCACTGCTTGAATGAGGCCTTCTTGCTCATGCAGGAACTGAAACAGGTCAGGAACAGAACTGGGACCCTGATACTGCAGAAAGGATGCTAGGTATTGATGGCATATGGTGGTTTTATCACATTATGAATGAGAATGTCAGGCATCAAGCCAGCCAGCCCACATCTTCCCAGGTAACTCAATATTGGCTCAGGTGGCTTGGCCATCTGCTCTGCAGGCCAGAGTCTGCACCAGCCTGCCAGCTTTATGGGTGTGAGCCATCAAAAGTTGGACAGAGAAGACCAACAGACACTCACACACGGGGAGGAGATTGTGCTGTCCAACCTCATCCATCTCTGACTTAATACAGAGCTGGGCGCCTTGGAAATGGGTGAGGCTAAGTGTTTGCCACACGCTTCACAATGAACGAATGGACCCTGGGAAAAGGGAAGTGAGTGACTCTGATGGACAAGGAACAGGGCTTGGTTTGGTTTTTGTTTTTATGACTCCTTGGCAATTTTAAAACCTGGAAAACCATTTTGGGTTGAAAAGAAAAATTTGAGCAAATCCAAAGAAAAACAATTTTGGGTTGAAACATTTTGATCTTCACTATTTCCAAATAGTTTTTAGATTGTAAAATGTCAAATTCAAAGATGCTTCTAAACACAAAGTCATTTTGAAACAAAATTGCACAAAATCAAGGCAAAATATTGAGCTTTTTTTAAAATAAGTGACCTTTTTTAAATGAAAGGCATTTTTGCAACAAGTCATTTTGAACCAAAAAGAGATATGATTTGTGTTAAGCATTTTAAAATTTTTTTATTCTTAAAATCAAAACGCAAGGCAATTTCAAACTGATAAACCAAAGTGATGTTCCCCCCCAAAAAGTGAGAATGAGACATTTTGATTTCTTAAGATAAAAAAATCCATTTTCCTCAAAACAATTTGGCAAAACCAACACAAATTTGTGAAATTTTTTGGAGTTGCCAAAACCTGCATTTTACATTGAAAAAAGTTTGGTTAAAAAGTTGCACCCACTTTTGCTCTCCAATGGAATTGTTCTCCCATGTGATGTATTTTAGACAAAAGGAGGGATTTACCAGCTGCCAGCAACCCTGTCATCGCGCAAGCAGTGCTTTATCAGCATTATTTATTTTACAGGTTGAACCTCTCTAATCTGGAACTCTCATCCAGCAACCTCCATAATCCGGCGTGAGTTTAGTTAGCCGCATGACCACTTATCATGGCTATGGCCAAGTTTCCCATGGGCCCATTAAGTTTGTTTCCAGCCACCAGTCCTGGCTCTCAGTGTTGTGTGCTGTTATTTAGCTCTGATTTACCCCAGATGTTTTCCAAGAGCCCAGTAAGCAGAGGAAGTGTCGGTAATACGCTAGACAATATTGACCTCTTGTGGTTCGGCAAATTCCCTCACCTGACACCAGTCAGGTCACAGGGATGCCGGATTAGAGAGGTTCAACCTGTATATGGAACACAACTGATTCTGCCCTTAAATGTTCTGTGCACCGTTGCTCTTCAGACAGATGGTGCTGACCTTTCCTACACGTCACCGGGGAGCGAGTGGAAAGATCTGAGAAGTGGGGAATTGTCTGGCACTGTGGGACAAACAGGACATTGCTACTCAGACCTCCAGGCAGAGCAGCCGTTAGTGAGGCCAACATTCAAACCGCCATTGTTAGGTTTCAGGGTTGATAACCAGAGGGGTAGCTTGTGCCTCTCCTGGGGCCAGTTTCAGGCTATCCGCAGACTCAGGTAAGCATTGGGAAGTTCCTCTTTGCAGCGATGAGGGTGAGTCTGCAGGAGTCCATGGAGGGCCAGCAAGGGATTCTGTAGCCAGGGAGTTGTGAGAACTGATTCACCTCTGCACTGCTGAAGACTGATGAAGAACTGCTCAAAAAGGAATGAGGTTCTGGGGCTCCAAGGCCACGCACTTCTTTACCGGGCCTCCCCCAGGGAGCCGGGTAGATCTGTGGTCACGGCTAGGGTTTCTCTTGGTTTCTACCCATGGTGGCACAGAGCTCAGAGACGGTCTGAAGGGATGGCTCCCCGAAGGCGGGAGGCTCAGAAGGGAGTAAAGCCCACAGAAGAGAACTCACCTTAGAGATCAGGCAGGTCTTTCCCCAGAGTGCACGTCATACCAGCTAGGGTGGGGGACATCAGGAACGTCAGGGTTACTCCAGGGCTTCTCTTTCCGTGGCAGGTGGGAGGCGGTGGGCTCCTTTCCAGGCTGGCTGGGTCCACTTTGGTCCCATTTTTCCCTGTGCCCACCCCAGCCGGGCCCCCTCTTAGGCCGTGTGGGTGGACATGGCGCCCTCTCCTGCAGGGTCCCCTTTCCACGTGGGCTGGGTGGGGAGAGCCCCCTCTGCAACGGAGTCCCCCTTCCAGGCCGCAATCGGGCCTTCCGCACCTGGGTTCCCCTTCCAGGCAGCCACACTAGCGCCCTCTCCCTGGTCGGGCTTCTCCTTCCAGGGGCCCGCGGCTGCGTCAGGCTCGCCGGCTTTCCAGGCGGTGTGGGTGGCCACGTGGCGCTCCAGCAGGGTGCGGTGGGAGAAGAACTTGTTGCAGATGCAGCACTGGAAGCGCTCGGGGCGGTGCGTGCGCATGTGCACGTTGAGGGAGCTCTTCTGGGTGAAGCGCTTGCAGCAGATGGAGCACTGGAAGGCCCGCACGCCCGTGTGCGTCACCATGTGCTTGAGCAGGTAGTCCCGCAGCGAGAAGGAGCGCCAGCAGATGCTGCACTGGTGGGGCTTCTCGCCTGCAAGACAGCAACACAGGAGGGCACAGGACTGGGAGGGAGCTGCGGGGGCAGTCGGTCGAGAGCTCGTCGTCTGCAGTGGATTGTCTCTCCAGATCCCCCGAGGACCCAGCTTTCTCGTGCTCAGCACAAGACCAGACTTCCCTTGGTCCCATCATAGAATCCTAGGGCTGGAAGGGACCTCAGGACGTCATCACGTCCAGTCCCCGCCTAAAGCAGAACCAACCCCAACTAAGTCATCCCAGCCGGGGCTTTGGCAAGCCAGGACTTAAAAACCTCTAGGGATGGAGAATCCACCACCTCTCCTGGCAACGCGTTCCAGTGCTTCACCTCCCTCCCGGAGAAGTAGTTTTCCTAATATGCAACCTAGACCTCTCCCACTGCAACTTGAGACCATTGCTCCTTATTCTGCCATCCATCGCTGCCGAGAACAGCTTCCCTCCATTCTCTTTAGAGCTCCCCTTCAGGAAGTTGAAGGCTGCTATCAAATTGCCCCTCACTCTGCTCTTCTGCAAACTAAACAAGCCCAAACCCTCAGCTTCTCCTCGGAGGTCATGTGCTCCAGCCACCTAACCAGTTTGGTTGCTTTCTGCTGAGAGGCAACCCCAGCCCTGACCCACCTTCATGTCCTGGCCTGGCCTTGCCTCCCCACTGTTGGTTCCAGCATCCTGGGGCTCACTGCCCTCCACCACTCAAAACCCAGCTTCCTGACAGCTCCTGGGGAAGGAATGGGCCATCCACTGGGAACGAGCCTCTGTATATAGGTGCATTTTCTCCTTGGAACAAGGCAGGGAGTTCCACCCTCTGCAGCTCTGGGGAGAACCCGTGCTCAGGCTGGACTCCCCCATCCCAGACGCCTGCTGTCCTGGAGAAAGGAGGGCAGAGCCCCTTTCTGTGTGTGACCCCAGCTGAGGTGGGCAAGAGGGGTCCAGCCTGCCAAATACACTTAGCCCAGCCATTTCCCTCTCCGGCTAAAGCACTGAGGTGCAGCCTTGTTTGTGCCATGTTCTGCCTTTGGGCTAAATAAACTTAACGCTAAAGGGCCCCGTTCAACACCCAGAATTCTCATTGGATTCACAGAAGGCCCACTAGGGAAACTGAGGCAGAAACGTAACGGTGCTGCTGCACCGCATCAGTGAGAGGTGCTCCTGGGCAAGGGCTCCCATGACAGCACTTCCCTCGCTTGGGCCTGCTGTCCCTGCTTTTGGACTGGAGACATGACATCCCAGGGGTCCGGGACCCCAGTCCCATCCGGGATGGTTCCTGCACACCGGTGTGTGTGTCACAGGTCTCATGGGTCCCCCACCCCGATCCTCCAGCTGCTACACCATCCAGTACAGCAGCCCTGACTGTTCAGCAGCACGATCCCAGGAATATTTATTGGCTCGGCCACCAATCCCACCCCTGCTGAGGCTCTTCCAGCCAATCAGAGGGAGAGAATTCACTCCGCAGCTCTCATTGGCTGGGGAAGGAGCCAAGGGCGTGTGCCCCCACAACCCGCCAGCCTCTCACCTGAGTGGATGAACATGTGCTTGGTGTAGTTCTTGCGGGAGCTGAAGGTCTTCTGGCAGTGGCTGCACTGGTAGGCGGGATCGGCGCAGCGGGAAGGCCCCGGGCGCTGCTGGGCCTGCTCGCCGTGCAGCGAGCCCGTCACCATGGCACTGGGGCTGAGCTGTACCAGGTTGGCGGCTCCGGCTTCCTGCTGGACCCCATAGAAGCTCTGGGGCTGCGGCAGGTGGAACTGGAAGTTGCTGCTGGGGGTGGGGGCGGCGGGGCCGGTGGCGCTTCCCTCAGCCTTCAGGTCTTGCTGGATGCCCAGGGAGGACACGAACGCCAGCCCGCGGGGCTCGGGTGCTGGGAAGCCACCAGGGGCTGGCTTGAAGTCCCCAGCCAGATTCCGCATGTTGGAAGCCTCCAGGCTGCAATCAGAGTGGAACTTCTCGCCCTCCCGGGCCACAGCCTGGCCGCCCTCGTCGCTCTGCCAGGCCGGGATGAAGGACTCGGAGAAGACGTCCTGCCCGCTGAAGAAATCCTGCCCCTCCACGGTGGGGTACTCCAGCTGTGCCCCATCCTTCCGGCCTGCCCCACCACTCCCACCCTCCTTAGCCTCGCTGCAGCTGGGGAAGGCTCCCCCGCCACATTCCCCGAAGCAGCTCAGCTTCCCCCCACGCACCTCCTCTTCCTCCTCCTCCTCTTCATCCTTGATGATGACGGGCAAGGCGTCAGCCAGCTGGAGCCGCACCGGCTGGCGCTGTTTGCGGCTGTGGCAGCTGGGCTGAGTCTCAGCCGGATGCAGCCCACTGTAAGGCCCCTCGCCGTCGCTGCTGACCACTGCCAGCTCCCCCTCAGAGGCCGCCCTCTCCCTGGGCTCCCCCAGCGGCCTCTGCTGGGACAGCAGGTCGCGGAGCTTGTAGCGCACCTCCAAGGCACCCAGCAGCTTGGGGGTCTCCATCTGGACAGGGCCGGGGGTCTCCATCTCGCCAGGCCGCGGGGGTGGGAGACTGACCACACCTGGGCTCTCCTTGGTTGGCTCCTGGGGCTTGTCAGCCAGCGGCCTGGGGACTGCATGGTGTCCAGCAGGGGAAGCAGCGGGCGGCTTGGGGCTGTGGCTCTGGGAAATGATCTGGGTGCACTCGTCGATGACGGTCTTGATCTGGAGAATGGACGCAGCTGTTAGGATCTGCAAGGCCTCAGACTGGGCCACCACCAGCGAGCCGCTGTACATGAACTCCACCAACTGCTGCACCACCTGGCTGGGCACCACGGCGGGCACCTCGATCTCCGAGTAGCCCAGCAGCAGCTTGTCGTGGAAGAAGGGGCTGCCTGCGGCCAGCACGCAGCGGTGGGCTCGCAGCGTGGCCTCGTGGATGTGCACCGTCACATCGCAGAAGTGCCCGCCCAGGCGCTGCCCATTCAGCGTCTCCAGCAGGGACTTGCTGAAGTTCTGCAGGTGGATGTAATGGACTGCCTCAGCCATGGCTGCTTCCTTCGGGGCCGAGCGGACAAGGAGAGGGGACGTGTCTCCCTGCCAAAGACCAGGGAGTGCTTACGGCTCACCAAAGGTCTAGGCACACATCAATGGCATGTGGAGGACCTTGGGCGGGGTGGGGATATCATAAGCTGCTGCTTTGAGCAGGACTGCAGGGAAGTGCTTCATGCAAAACCTGAAAAGAGAGAGAGACAAGGGACAGCAGCTGCGGGGTGGTTGTCAGTGGCCTGTTACACCAGACTCAAGCTGGTGTCACTTCTGGCCTTAAACTCCATGAATCTAACTAGCATATCTGCCCCGAGCCCAGCTACTCCCTTCCTCTGCCTACTACCCTACGCACCTCTCCCCTTTTGGGGGCCATCCCTGCGCACAGGGGACATGGAGCAAGGAAAGGGGTGTGCCTGCAGCCTTTGAAGAGTACAGGTGTTTGTGGAAAGGGGAAAGTGAGGTGTGAAGAGGTGAGGGATTGGAAAGGGAACACCGGGCAGGAGGTGGTTAGTATCCTTGGCTTAGTGACACTGCTACAGGCTCAGGTGGGGGTTTAAGGGGCTAGAGGTTTACTGGGCCAGTTCCTCGTGTAGATGGTCTTCTAAGACCAGCGGAGTTTGGCTGGTGTAAGCTGCACCTATGCTAGGAGCGCTCTGCTGGACAAACACTGAACTCAGGACATTTGGTTTCTACTCCCGGCTCTGCAGGGAGACGCTCCACCCCCATCCTTGTGCCACAGATGCGGGTTATGATACAACTTCCTCTATAAAGTGTTTTCAAAGGGGTTTAAAAGCACTAGACAGAAGGAGGGACGAGCCTTAGCGCACGCACACCCCACTGGCATTTGGGTAGTTTCAGTGGCTTCCCAGCCAGCATGCTTGCTTTTGTGCATTGCTGTCTAAGGCACCATTTTTTGCCCATTCATTGTTTAGCCAGCCTAGTCTCCTGACCCCGACTAAGTGCCTTGCAGTGATTCTATCAGGCATCATAGAGACTGATCCTTTCATGCATTCAGGGCTAAGTGACTTGCTCAGGTTTGCACAGATGAGTGGCAGAGCCGGGAACAGAAGCCAGGTCTGTTTAATCCATGTTCAAGGTTCCACTTACTAGGCCACAAGGCCTCCCTGCCCCAAGCACTGTACGAGGCCAGAGCGACATCGCCCGCAGTTCGGGGGTAGTTGTGGGGTTTCTTAAGCCTCCTACAGTGAGAATCTCCCCATCTTCCCCATCTGACAGGCAAAGGGGAGGGGCGAGTCCCAACAGCGGCCGTGTAAACCTGGGCAGCGAACACTCCCCAAAAGCGGGCAGCAAAGAAACGCACCCAATGTTCATTGCTAGGGTCCTTAAATCTCGTGGCGGTTAGGCCAAACCCAGACTATGCAGGGCAGGACTGGGGGGGTCTGAATGTTCGAGGTCAACAGCACGGACTCACCTCCCACAGCCTGGAACCCAGGAGTCCTGTCCCCTGCCCTGACCCAACCCCGCCCCCAGCGCTGGGGACCCAGGAGTCCTGTCCCCTGCCCCCACCCAACCCCGTCCCCAGCGCTGGGGACCCAGGAGTCCTGTCCCCTGCCCCCACCAAACCCCACCCTCAGCGCTGGGGACCCAGGAGTCCTGTCCCCCGCCCTGACCCAACCCCACCCCCAGCGCTGGGGACCCAGGAGTCCTGTCCGCTGCCCCCACCCAACCCCACCCTCAGCGCTGGGGACCCAGGAGTCCTGGCTCCCGCCCCTCCCCCCACGGTGAGGCATCCAAGAGCGTAGCTCAGGTGAGGGGCGGGGCCTGTTATGGGCGGGACTTATCGGCCCGGTGGGCGGGGCCCCACGGGGAGGAAAGGTGGGCGGGGCTCCGTGAACGGGGGCGGGGCCTCACTCACCTCCTCGGAAGCCCCTGCGGGACCCGCCGGGCCTCTTCTCTACGTGACCCGGAACCGCCCCTCTTCCGCCCGCAGTTACTTCCGGTTCCCGGCGTGGGGAGCGGGTGGAGCCGGACCACCGAGGGAGCGGCCCGTAGCGGGGAGGATGCCCACCTGCCGGAAGTGGTGAGAAAAAAAAACAGAAAGACCGGAAGTGCCGGGGTAAGTAGCCGGCGCGAACCATAGAGAGACCTCCCAGAGAGCGGCACCACGAGGCGGACCTCCAGCGCGTGGCTCCACTTGCCACGAGGGGGCGGGGTTGCACTTTGGCCCCGCCCCCCAGGGATCCTCCTCCAATGGCGGGAGGGGGCGGGGCTCGCCTCCTGGAGAGGGAGGCATGGGGCGGGGTCTGTGCCCTGCTGCCCCCAGGCCACCCACTTTCCCTCTGCCCCCTCCAGGGGGCACTCGCCTCCCCGCCCCCGCTCCCTGGGGGTCCCAGTTCTCCCCCCCCCCCGCGCCCCATCCACACCTTCCTGGCAAGGCCCCACTGGCCCCGGGCGTCCGCCCCCAGCCTCAGCACCCAGCTCTGCCCCCAGCTCTCGGGGTGGGGCGGGCGCTCCGGGGCCTGCCCCATGGCCGGCGGGGCCGACACCCCGAGGGCAGGGCTGGGGCTGGGGCTGGAAGTGGGTCTTTGCCCACGAAAGCTAATGCTCGTGCATTTCTGTTAGTCTACAAGGTGCCACAGGACCCCTCGTTGCTTTTGCAGATCCAGACGGACACGGCTCCCCCTCCGATACTGATCTTCGTCCGAGTTCTGATCCGCTTAGAGTTCCGGGTGTTTTTTAGGAGGAGAAAAGCTGTTCTTGCTTTGCCAGTCGTCGCTCTCACATCACCTCCCTCTTTATCGATGACGCTGCCCAGGCGTGCAAAGACTCAGCTTCGTCCAGCGCCCTGCCACCACGTACGACCAGCTCGGTGCGACTGACGTTGATTTTCAAGGTCTTGGTTTTGTCCTTGTGGATGTTGAAGCCAACTGTATCTGAGATGTCAGCAAGGCGTGTCATTTCTTGCATCTGTCGGTGGCTGTGGGACAGAAGTGCTAGATCTTGGCAAAGTCCAGGTTGTCCAGCTGGGTCCACCGTGCCTACTGGATCCCATTTCTTTTCTCTGCTGGTGTTGTCTTCATGACCCAGTCAGTCCTCCAAATCCACTGGCCGTACACCATCAACAAACAAGACCTGTTGCAGTTCACTCACGACATCCCGCTGCAGAAGACACCAGGAAAAGAAGGTGGCGATGGATAGAACATGCCTGCAGAAAACCAGCCACCAACATCACCAAGCAAGCCTTAAGTTGGAACCCACAAGGAAAAAGGAAAAGAGGGTACCCAGGAAACATCTGGCGTAGAGACCTGAAGGCAGACACTAAAAAGGTGGCATACACCTGGTCAGACCTGGGAAAGATCGCCCAGGACAGGGGACATTGGCGAATGGTCATCAGTGGCCCATACTTCAAGATGTAGGAGTGGAAGAAGTAGTAGTAGTAGTAGTGTACTACTGGGAGATTTACTCAGTGTTGCTCCGGTACATCAGGGCAGGGGGCTGAGGCAGTGGGGGTGCAGGAGTTAGGGCGGGAGCTTGGGGGTGTGTGTGCGGGTGCACTAGGCAGGGATGGGGGGGTGAGCAGGGACTCGGCAGAGGGTGGGGGTGCAGGAGGCAGAGCAGGGGTTGGGAGGTGTGGAGTGGTTCAGGGAGGAGGTGGAAGTGCAGAAGTTAGGGCAGGGGATTGGGAAGCGTGTGGCGCACTTAGGGCAGGAGGAGGGGGCGGCTGGTGGCTCATCTCTGGGGCTGATCTGGGGTGGTGGGACCATGTGGCCCAGCCAGCAGCTGCTTCCCCGGGGTGGTCAGCTCAGTGGGAGCTGGGGCACTTACTGCCCTAGGTAGGTAATTCAGGGTCTGACTGACCCGCGTGCTTGCTGCCCCACTGCAGCCATCCATTTGTGTTCCAGGCACAGCCCATTGTCCTGGCACAACCAAACCCTGGCCTGGCTTTAAGTTAGGATGAGAGGAAGCCGCATGCACAAACTCTCAAATATGTAGTGGGCGTAACTGGCTACTCGAGCTGTCTGTGGTGTGAGATCTACGACACCAGTTAATCTGGGGGGAAGAGGCTGGTCTCTAGGGACCAGGAATTAAAAAGTGGTGTGCTCTTGGGTGTCCCTGACCATTTCCCGGCAAAGTTCGGAATGTCTGGGAGGCGAGATAGGCGAGAGGGGCCGAGGGAACTGTCTGGGAGTCCCTGATTGATGATGGAGGAGTTCATATTTGTCGCTGGCTTGGTGACATCCCATGCTAGAACACCCTGCGAGCTCAGACAGCCTGCCCGGTTTTCTGCCTCTTTGCCCTGCAGGAGGCTCTCACAGCCCTTAGTTGCACCCGGGACACTGGAGCATCCTTGGCAATCAACAAAGTATCTGCTTACAGGCTGTTGGGCCTGTAGTTGGGACGTCTTTACTGGTGTGGTGCTCGGCCGTCCAACCTGCTCCATTCGATGTTGATACCCCGGATGTGTATGTGTTTGCCCTCTCCAAATGCCAATGCTGGCTCTGATCAGTTATTCCACACCGCAGACTGCTGAGGGCTCCCACGAACCACAAATCAAGCGAGGTAAGAAGGAACGGGAACCAGATTTATTGTCGATAGCGCATGGGCTCCAACACCCTCGTGAGTCCCCAGTATGACTCACCAGTTTACGATGGTACATGCACATGCTGTGACAATGGACGCAACTCAGTTGTCAGCAAGGGGGCTCCGTCATCCCCTAGGTCACGCAACACAGCCCCTGTTCAACACGCTTTTATACACAGGTATAAACAATAACAGAGAAGGAGCCGTGTTAGTCTATATAGTATCAAAACAAAAAAGCAGTCAAGTAGCACTTGAAAGACTAACAAAATAATTTATTTTGTTAGTCTTTCAAGTGCAACTTGACTGCTTTTTTGCTGAGGTATAAACAAGTTACACATCCAGGTACAGCCCCCAATTGCAATTAAGAACATCATGTAACATCCAGCAACAAACATGTTTACTTTTAGTAAAGTCAGTTCTTCTATGATTATTGTGCTATCCGTTTTTGTCCAGGAATTTTTCATGTTCCCAACTGTGCACTCTCCGGCTCTCTTCAGATCAGGTGGCGTGGCCTGGTGGCTATGTTCTGCTTCTTTCCTTCCTTCTTTCTGAACACTGTGGATTAGTTTTCATTTTTTCAATTTTTAACTGACTTGTTTCCGTGACTCTTTAGCTGTCGGGGTATTCCTCAATGTACGGAGGCACATCCACTTACAAGGCTGTGAAGGTTTACACCTTTCCAGTATTCTAGGGTATTTACAGCTCAGACATTCCTTTGGGGGTGGGAGGTTCAATTTTATTGCTTTTACACTCTGAGTCGCAAGCCCCATTGAGATCAGAGTCACATCTTAAATTCCTTCATTGCCATAAGCATTTGTTTAATACGCGTATTTGGAAAATTGAAAATGATTTCCAATTATTTTATATAGACAAACAGAGATTTTGGAGCATCAGCTCTTGTGGGCGAAGACCCGCTTTGTCAGATGCACGCGTCTGTCGAAGCGGTTCTTTGCCCACAAAAGCTGATGCTCCAAAATCTCTGGCAGTCTCTAAGGTGCCACAGGACTTCCTGTTGGTTTCGTAGACGCAGACTAACTCGGCTACATCGCTGATCATTGTTTTACAGTTCCCGCTTCAGCTAAGCTTTCTCCTGCGGAAGCGGCACACGTCTCCAGGAGGGTGTGCGCACCGGGCAACGTGAGCACAGTGGGATCGTTCCGCTCGCGAGTTAACGTATTTACTTGAGCAACTTTTGTTACAGCTTTTTCCTGACTTCTTAGATTTACCGCTAATGGTGCAAGCCTGCAGGTGCGCTGCTGCAGCCTCTTGTCCTCTCCTGCTTTAAAATCCCAGGCAGTGCCCACGCGTTCGCTCGACTCACGCTGCCTCTTGCCATTCGTGGTCTCTCCAACCCCGGCTGCAGTCACGGGGAGAGAGTATCCGAATCTCTCTGCTCTCCACTGGGCCAGCTGAGTTTTGACTCGTGCACGGGGGTCCCTCCTGTTGCTTAAAAGTAATTTCCATGTTTTTCAATCCATTCCTTCCAAGGCAGAGATTTACTCTCAGTCTCACCACCACATTCACTCATTCCATCGCTCCGGGGGCACTATCAATTTTCAATAAATTTA
The DNA here is from genome assembly GCF_033958435.1 of Carettochelys insculpta. Classification (NCBI taxonomy): domain Eukaryota; kingdom Metazoa; phylum Chordata; order Testudines; family Carettochelyidae; genus Carettochelys; species Carettochelys insculpta. Next base: position 15,837,325 of record NC_134158.1, on the reverse strand, counting down.
TCAATACATTTTTGTATCAATGTCTTTCGTATCAATTGTTTTTCTGTATCAATTTCCCCCTTTGTTATCTAAAGGTACGTTTGAATCCTGCCTGCCAGTTTGGCAGGAGGTTCTCTTGGCAGCCTTGCTATTCCTCTAAGAGTAGCGATGGCACCAGCTAATTTAAAATGCTTTTGAGTTCCACCTTTAACCATTTGAGCAGCATTATTATCAAAACTTAAGAGTTCGGCTGCTTAATGTTTCCAATAAAGTCTGTGTAACATTGGTTCTTGGGCAATATTAACTGCTGATCTAAGGAGACCACCTGCCCGAGGTCTGATATTTTACACTGTCCTTCTGAGAGACAAACAGGGAACCACAAACGGGTCCAGGACACCACAAGGTTCTGCCAGCCAGCAATGCTGGGCCCTTTAGCAATGCAGTTGCTTGCAAGGGCTAAGCCGTTAGACCGCACTGACACCCAGGAATGAACAGATAAGGAATTAAGAAATAAGCGCTGCAAATCATGAATATTAATCCTTGATGCTGAGCTCTGGACACCCCAAAGGCCTTGATTGGATGGGGCCAGCGAATGACCTTATTATAATCAGGGTTACAGATCAAATATGGTTAGCAGCTGTGTATTACCATAAGGAAGGGTATAAAACACCATTCCTGCTTCCTCTTTCCTTGGTCGTCGGATTCCGGAGACGGTGTGAACAGAATCAAAACTCCCTTCTGGTTGGCAGCGCTTTCTTCCCCTCCATCTCTGTCCCCAGAGGCCTCCGTAACTTGTAAGTAGGCGTAGCGCAGGACTGGACGGAGGAAGCGGGCAGGAACCCACTTTGCCAGTATTCTGTGTAAGCTGAGTGCTTGGGAGAGACTCAGAACCCACCCAGCTGAGCGGCACAGCCTTGGTGGTGCACGCCTGCACATGCCTTAGTGCACAGAACAAAATTTGTTCTACCCATGGATGGTAAAAAATTAGAGGGAGCCCGGCACATTCTGAGCTTATTCTGGCATCAATCCTGGCCTAGCACATGGCCTGTATTAAATACTACGTCTGGGCATGTTTCACCCACTTCTCCATTAGCTGGGAAGTGGCTGCCTAGGAAAGGAACCTGACCAGGGCAGGTGGGACCCAGTGCGCAGCCAGCTCCGTGTGATTGTTCAGGCTGTCAGCCGCAGGCATTAAGGGAGAGTCCCCCTGGCTGAGGCTGCTTTAAGTTATGCAGTGTTGAAAGCCCCTTGGCTCTGGCTCTGTCCCTGTGCTCTGAACTCCTGGTGTGTGGACTTGTCTCTGTGCAAAAGCTGTTTTCCCCCACAGCCGGTTGGTACCTGTCCCTGGGTTCTCGAGCTGGGGTCTTTGCCCAGCTTGCCTGTGGGCGGGGGGAAGTCCCCTCCCTCTTGCTTGTCAGTTGCCAGCCCCTTGTCTTTCCAGCTTCTTCACCAATCTGGGTGGGTTTGAGCCAGCTCTTCCCTGACCCTTGGTTCCACCCCAGGCAGCGGCCTGAGCTGACACCTCCTGTCTCTCCCCTGGCCCAAGAGCTGCGTATACTCCAACGCAAAGCCCAGAGGGAAACTGAGGCACGCCTGCACATGTTGCCGAAATTCCCTCTCCAACAGAACTCTTGTTCAGCTCCCCACCCTGTTCCCTGTGCCCAGCTCCCCAGGTCCTGGGCTGCACCGAGCCACGCTGGGAGCCCATTGCACCAGGATCGGGTGTGAGCATCTGTCAACGGAGACAGGGACCCTTCACCGCCCACCATGGAGCCCCAGGTGAGCCCCCTCTGCTCCCCAATTATCCCTCTCCCTGCAGCCACCAGGAAGTCCCCACCTGCCCTCACATTGACTCTCCCCACGAAGCCCCAGATGAGCCCCTCCTCCCCCACAACCCCTGCCCCATGGAGCCCTCGGGGAGCTCCAGCCCCCCAGTTACCCTTGCCCCACGGATCCTCAGGTTTACCACCTCTGCCCCACACCTTTCTTCCCCTCCGAAGCCCCACGGGAGTGTTCCTGCCTCCCCGCCCATGGAAACGCTGATGACTGCCCATCCCCTGCTGCCTGCTGCCCCAGGGAGGCACAAAGGTTTCCCCTTCCTCCTCGCCTGTGGGTAGCACAGTAGTGTCCAGGGGATGTTGGCTGGCGGCTCTGGGTTTGTGACCAGGACTCGGGGGTGGGGGCTGACACTGTGGGGTCCTGTGCAGGTGCCAGGATGGAAGCTAAGAGCTGGACTCCTGCTGCTGCCCCTTCTCCTCTGCTTCGGGCCGGAGACCACCGGGAGCATCGACCTCGACACGCTCAGAGTGATTGTGGGTTACGTGAATCGGTGAGTGACCGGCCGGGGGGTTGTCTCTGCCCGCCCTGTCGCCCAGCTGCAAAGAGCAGCAGAGAACAGCCCTGGTTGGCTCCCATCGGCTGGGAGGGATGCCCAGCAAGGTCAGGGGGCCTCACTGTGCCTGGCTCTGCCCAGACTATGGTACTATGCCCCAGTGACACCGAAAGAGGGGCAGAGAGCCCCTAGCCCAGCAGGGAGGCACTGACCCCAATGTCAGGTCATGCACCATCTCGATGCTGGGGGTAACAGGGGGATCCATGGCCGAGGGAGCCCAGCGGAGGAAGGGGGTGAGTGTCAGAACCTAAGAACGGCCATACTGCATCTGACTGTAAGTCCCTCTAGCACAGCGGTGGCCGACCTGCGGCTCTCAAGCTGCACGCGGCTCTTTGAGCCTTTAAAGGCGGCTCCTCCGTGCTGCGTGCTGGGAGTGCCACCTGCCCGCTCCGCGCATTCGTCCCAGCACTGCATGGGAGAAGCGCTCGGCGGCTCCAGCAAGCTGCTGTCTTTCATTTAGAGCAGGGGAAGGGGGAGTCCATGGGCATTGAGCTGCATGTTGTCTATATACAGCCCCATCAAATCGAAATAAATGTAAGTGTGTGTGTGTGATGGAGTGCGGGGTCGGGGGTGAGACTCAGGCTGGATGTGGGTGAGACAGGCAGAGCAGCTCACAGGGGTAAGGATGACCCCCTGGGGCTGTAACCTAGGCCAGCAGGTAACGCCTCTGACTTGAACAAAGAGCAGGGAGGAGCCGAGCTGGTTTTGAATAGGAGGAGCAGTTAGAAGCTGGGGGAAGAGGGAGTTGGGAGGCAGCTAGCCTGGCTGAGGGGGAAGCTACACCCTAGAGGGGCACCCCTTGGCCTCCTCTCCCCAGGATGGGTTGGAATAACAGTCTCTGCTGGCTGTACTGACACCTCTGCACTGAGCTGGGCCTCTGTGGGCTAATAAACTTCCTGTTCTACCGTCTGAGTGAGAGTCACTCCTGCCTGCAGACGGGGTGCAGAGCTTGGGGACCCCGAACCCCGTCACAATATAATACGTGGCTCTTTCTACTCTGGCCACTGCTGTTTTGGCTCCTTGTCTCTTAACCGGCTGGCCGCCCCCGGTCTAGCCCAATGCCCTGCCCTCCAGTGGAGGCCAATGCCAGGTGCTCCCGAGGGTACAAACAGAACAGACGATTATACCCCTGTTGGCCAGTCCCAGCTGGTGAGAAACTGGAGCTAGGGATACCAGCCCAGCCCAGCCCAACCTGGCTAACAGCCTGCGCTGGACCTACTGGCCCTGAATTTATCTAGCTCTTTTTTGAACCTAATTAAAGGCCTGGTTTTCACAACACCCTCTGGCAAGGAGTTCCACAGATGACTGTGTGTTGTGTGAAGAAATACTGCCTTGGGTTTGTTTCACACCTGCTGCCTATTCATTTCATGGGGTGTCTCCTTCTTCTTGTCCTGGGAGGAGTGAGTAAGACAATACAAGGCAGAGGGGAGAAAGAGCCTAGAACAGGGATGGTTTTTTCAGGGCCTGTTCCTCCATCTCTCCCTTTTGCTGGGGATCTGCTGGCTGCATCCTAGGAGCCTGGTGACCCCTCCTGCTTTGTCTCCTGCCTTCTTTCAGTTATGGTGGAGTTGACAGGCAATACGCCTTTGCTACCGCGCTGCCTCACGACATCTGCAGCAGCTCCGGGACAGCTAAAAATATTGATCAGTATGTGCCCAGGACGCAGCTGTCAGACATGAAAGGCGTCCTTAGCCAGTTTGGCGCCCTGTACAACCCATCCAGGCCTCCATGGAACATTGTGGCTGCCCGGCCAAAGGAGGTGCTCACACAGAGGGGGAAATTCACCGAGCACAGCGAGTGGCGTCTGCTCTCTGGCCCTCAGAGTCCTGTGGCCCAGCTCACAGCCAGGACCTTCGGCCAGAACAGCTGTTTGATCTTATTCACCTTCAACTCCCCCTGCTCCACCAAGTGTTTGCGTGAGAGGGGGCTTTACAACATTGTGAATATGACCCGCACGGCCTTCCACCCCATCAACAACAACTTCAAGGCCTTTGTCTTTCAGAGGATCTTTGACTACGACCTGACAAACAACGTGACCCGCGGGGGTCTGCTGAAGGCCTGGCATATGCTGCAGGAAGTGCCCCTGATGCGCTGCGAAAATAACGTCTGCCACGACTGTGCTGCCAAGGAGCCGAGGAACAACCCCTGCCTGGCGGGGAAGAACTAGAGGGTGCCGAGGAGCCAGGAAGTGTGTGGGGCTCGCTCTGCCCCCAGCCTGTCTCGCTGCCCACGCACTTAACAGCTCGCGGGTGGGAAAAGAAAAGTCCCAACCAGGCACCTAGCTCCAGTCTAGAACCCCATTCTGGGGGCTCCAATCCAGAGCCCCTAAGCCACGCAATTGCTCCAGTCTAGAACCCCGTTCTGTATGCCCCGCCCGAGAGCTCCAAGCCACAAGATTGCCCCAGTCTAGTACCTCTTTCCCAAGCAAGCATTGATCAAGGACCTGATCCATGGGTGTGCTCCTGTCTAGAGCCCTGTCCAGGGTATGTTCCAGTCTAGAACCCCACTCCTCATAGTGCTAAAATCTCCAATCTAGAGCCCATTGCTGAGGGTGCTCCAATCCAAAACCCCACCCCCACCTCTGGTTGTTCTCCTGCCGAAACCCAATGGCTTTGCTCCAAAATGGGATCTAGAAGCCACTCCCTCTCCCCAAGCTTGTTCCAGTCCAGAATTAACTCCCCACCCTCACAAACTGCACCTCCATGCTCTGTTCTGAACTTTACTTACCTGCAATCTGTGTCACGCTCCGACCCCCATCCCTTGCGGGGGGGTCTCCCAGCTGCAGCCTAGAACCCACCTCCACCCACCGAGTGCAGAACTCTGATCTAGAACCCGTCACCCACCTGCATGAGGCTGGGGGGAAGGGGCAGCAGCTATGAGCAGGGCACATTGTGCCTAGTGACTGTATCCTGGGGCTGGATCGGGGGCGGGATTCCCTTGCTCAGCTGTGTGTGCGGAGGGGGCATTCCTGGGCATGGACCATAGCCCAGGTGGGCCCGTGGGGATCTTGGAGGGCAGGGCTCCATCGTGGGGGGGCTGCTTTGGGCTTGTTCCTTTCTGGGGGTGGCGCTTTTTGCTGAGTCTGCATTGAGTGATTGCTGCCAATAAAGCTTCTGAGCATCCTGGAGCCTCACGTCTGTGTCCATGCGTCTGGGTCTCCCATCTCTCTCTGTGCAGTGGGGGGGAGGGGTCTCATGCCCTCCCTAGGGGTGCTGGGTCTCCAAGGACAGCCCATCATCTCAGCTGGCCACCTGCAGAGCAACTTGGGTTTTACTGCATCTGGCGCCTCTTGTGTTCCCCTCCCCATCCCTGGAACCACCATCTCCTGCTGCGTGGGTGGGGATCCCCGGAGCAGGTAGCCAGGGTTCCCCAGGAGTGGGGAGCACAGAGCACATGATCGGGGACAGAACTCCCCAGCTCCACTTTCTGCTCCCCTGGCAAACAAGTGCTGCACCTGGGACCCAAACCCCAGTTTTAGAGGCCCCACAAGGCAGCTCCCACTGCAAACTCCTTGGTTCCCAAAAGGGACCCTGGTCGCAGGAAGCGACTGAGACCACGCTTCTGGTGCCAGAGGTCTGAAATCTCCAGGCTTCCTGCCAGGACCTTGGAATCAGCTGTGGTATGTGCAGGCCTCGGGTCAGGTGAGTGACCCCCATTTGAAACCCTTTCACCAGGGGGTTCCCAAGGCACAGTCCCCCCACAAACACCCACTTCTCCTCAGATTGTTCGCTGTGTTATAGGAGCTGGGTGGGTCCATAATGCTGCCCCCACTGGCTGGCGAGCGTGAGAGCCGATCTCCAGACAGACGGTGAGGAAGTAGGTCACAAACTTCAAATCCCCGGAAAGCCTTGTGATTAGCTGTCCCCACCCAAACTCCCCATGTAACCTCCTCAGGCTTGTACCAGCCTTAACGGGGAGCCCCTCACCATCCCCACCAGCCAGCTTTTCTAGTTCTATAGAAGAGAAAGACAAATACTAAACGTGCTCAGCTCTCGTAATAACATTTTCTGACCTCTTGTGGGACACTGTTAGGTTTTCCGCGAACTTACCTATTTTCTTTATGAACCCTGCTATAGTCCTGACCTTCACAACATCCTCTGGCAAAGAGCTCCACAGGTTGACTGTGAAGAAACGCCTCCTTTTGTTTGGTGCTGGTCTGTCTGTCTGCCTGTCTATGTGATTCGCCTAACGTCGAAGTTAACTTCGAAATAGCGACCGACGCGTGTAGACGTGACGGGCGCTATTTCGAAGTTGGTGCCGCTACTTCGAAGTAGCGTGCACTTGTAGACGCAGCTTATGTGATTACCACGCCATGCAACTGAAGATGTGGCTTTACCCAGGAAAGCTTATTCCCAGGCAAATTTGATAGTCTTAAAGGTGCCGCAGGACTCGTTGCTTTTGCCAGTACAGACTAACACAGCTGCTGCTCCGAGATTTCTTTTGTTTGTTTTGTATCTCTTGCCTATTAGGGAGGGGACAGGAATGGGGTGGAAGTGAGGGTCTGGAGGGGAGGGGGTGCAGGAATGGCCGAGGGATGCAGGGGCTGGGAGATGGGGGTGCAGCTTACCTGCTCACCCCTGGATGCACATGGCTCTGCTCCCCTCCCTCTGCTCCCAGGCACCTCTTCCACTGCTTTGATTGGCCAGAATTCTATTTAGACAAGAGCGAGACGTTGCTGGATTTTTACAGTGCGCACGACAACCGTTTTCGTGGCCCTTGTAGATCGTGGCACCAAATTTTGTGCCGGGTGGGCCAAGTGACACCAATGGGCGCTGAGCCCACGGCTGATGATGGTGATGGTGATGGGCCAAGTGAGGTGTGGAATGCAAGCTGGTGTTGCCCTGACTCTGCTTATGGCACTTGTACGGCTGTTCCGTGCTTGTAGGTGAAGTTACAGATGTCGGCTCTGTAGCCTTATTAAAGATGTTTTAGAGCCCAGGGTGCACAAGGAGAGGCGTTGTCACCTCCCCAGCCAAGCTGATGGACCAGTCAAAGACTCCGATGTTAGACAGGCATCTCCTCATTTGGGACTTGTCCTGTGGGGTGCAACCAATGGAAAGGAGCTGCAGCAGCCCACCTGGTCAGATGACCTCGGCTGAGCAATGGCATTGAGCTCAGATGCCTAGGCGTCCATCCACGTACTATGTAAATGGACTGGGAGGTGCTGATGAACTCAGCGACCCATGGCTGCATGCCACAATGGTCCACTGGGTCTGATGGTGCTCCGTTGCCTATGGGAAGAAGAAAGGAACTTTTCCTTCCACATGAAAAACTATATGATGGCCCTGGCACTGACGAGCTTGGTTTTCCAGCCTCCAAGAACTAAGCCAACGAGAACTGGGGTCTCACACTCCCTATGGGCTGAGCTGTCAGAGACTTTCAAGAAATCAGCATAGAACATTGCCGGCCTGTGTCAATAACTGTAACTGATGTACGTAATGTATCACTTGAACAATTTTTCTCTCTCACCCCTATTCTTCCTTTCTTTGTTAAGAAACCTTTAGATTTTAGATTCTAAAGGCTTGGCACAGCGTGCTGTTTGGAGTAAGATCCCAGTATGTATTGACCTGGGGATGTGGCTGGACCCTTTGGGGCCTGGCAGAATCTGTGTGGAGTTGGTGAAGTAGGTTTTGATAACTGCTTACCTCAGTAAAGCCGGGGGTGCTGATCTGGGTGATTGGAGCAGCTGGAGAATCTGTGGGTTTGCTTGTGTGCCTTCTGGCTGGCTAGTGGGGCCGGCAGAGGTACTTTTGTGGCTGGTTTGATTTGCCTTAGTGAGAAGAAAATCCCAGGCTGGGCTCTAAGTGGCCGGGTTTTAAGCAATTTTACCCTGGATTGATTTTCTTGGCTGTGCCCAAAACCTCCGTCCTATTACAAGGAGTTGTTCTTTTTTGTGCTTTTAGACATTCACCATTTCTCACATCATCCGGAGGGATTTTTATTTATTTTGCAATCCTCGCGTCGGGAGCCACAAAGAAATCCTTAAAGAGCCGCCTACGGCTCTGGAGCCGCTGGTTACAGACCCCTGTCCTCAGTGTGAGTTCCAGAGGACCAGTTGACCTGGGGTACATGACTAGTCTCTCGGGAATGGGAGCAACTGGATGTGCAGTGATTTTTTGCAGAAGAGACCATTTTCTCCTAGTGTTCAGTATGTCTGGGTGACACAACAGGCTGGAGGAGCCTAGGGAACTGTCTGTGACTTCATAGTGACACCGACACAGTGACCCAGAAGTTCACATTTATTACCGCCCGGGTGACATAGAGTTCTAGAACACCCCTGCCAGCATGGGCAGCCTGCCCTGTTTGCTGCCTCGCTGCCCAGCATGAGACAGCACAGTGCCCCAAGTCACACCCCACAGCGAGACACCCGGGCAGCCTTTGCAGACAACAGAACAAATGATAAGTCTCCGGCGTGCGGCAGCAGAACATCCTTGGACCAGCGGGCGTGCAGCCCTGCCCTGATCTTTTGATCTTTGACCTGGTGCCGTGTATACAATGGCACTTGCTAGAGGTAAAATGATACTGGTGAGTAAGATCTTAGGGAAAAGCTACTTCCCCAGGAGGGTGGTGAAGCACTGGAATGCGTTGCCGAGAGAGGTGGATTCACCATCCCTGGAGGTTTTTAAATCCCAGCTTGACAAGGTGGTGGCTGGGATGACTTAGTTGGGGTTCATCCTGCTTGAAGCAGGGGGCTGGACTAGGTGACCTCCTCGGGTCCCTTCTAGCCCTTGGATTCTATGATTCTAAGATATACCAGGCGTGTGTTGTTTCTTAGGTTGGAACATTCGAGAGACAAATCGGTGTTCATAAGGAAATGGGTTGTTAGGCTAACTAGGATTAAAAGCTCATTGCATTAGCAGAAGGCCTGGTGGTTGTGTGGGGTGGGGGTGGGGGTTGTTATGCTAAAGGCTGGGAGTTAGCTCAGTACTGTAAATCTAACGAGATGACCTGCATGTCTGACTTTTTACACTCTCCTTCTGAGACACAAACAGGGAACCCCGCGCGGGTCCTAGACGCTGCAGGGTTCTGCCAGCTGGCAGCGCTGGGCCAGTTAGCAATGCAGTTGCCTTGCAAGGGCTAAGCCGTTAGGCCACACTGACACACAGGAATGAACAGATAAGGGATCAAGAAATAACTGCTGCAAATCATGACCACAAATGCTTGATGCTTCGTTATGGACATCCCGAAGGCCTGGCACAAATTAAGCACTGGTTGGGCGACCTGATACCAGTGTGAGCTGGCTGTAATGTCCAGCTCAGAAGGCCACACCACCTGCCACAGCAGCAGCAGCAGAGCAGAAGGAGGGATGGCCTGTTTATGGAACGTACAGATCAGGAAAGCCAGAAAAATGCTGCCTAAGAATTTATTAGAATCCAAATTCAGTACTTTAAACTTCTGGATTGGGCTTGTTACACGCAGACCGGGGACTGAATAATTAAATCAAGGAACTGGTACTGGTTTTAGGATATTTGTGTATCTTGACATGTGATATTGACGCATCATTTGGGTTGTAGTCATGTTGGTACCAGGAGGAGGAACGCAAGGTTGGGGAGATGATATCTTTCATTGGACCAAATCCCAGAGTCAAGCTCTGGACCCTGACTGAGCTCTTCTGCATGTCTCTGGAGCTCAAAAGGTCTGATTTCCTTCACCAAAACTGGTCCCAAAGCGAAAAAAGGGTGACCTCCCTTACCCGCCTTGTGTGCCCAGTTTTAACAGATTGAAAGCTCCTTAAACCTCAGCTTCTACTGTCATTAAGAAGCGCAAGCAGTCCTGTAGCACCTTAAAGGCTAACAATTTTATTTACAGTAAACCCTCAAGGTACACAGGGTTTGGGTTCTGCTAACTGAAATTTTCCTGCAACTTTCAGGAGCCAGGAACCAGAGAGCTGCCTGATTCCCCTCTCCCTGCCACCTGCAGGACCTGGACAACTGACCAGCCATGAGCTGATCATTTTCCAGGGTCCCACAAGCCACTGGGAGCTGGGAACCAGGCAGCAGCCTTGGACAGTTTCCTGTCTCCAGCCAGTGGAGAGGAGCCAGGAACCAGGGGCAGCCTGGCTCCCAGCTTCCCTCCACTCCTTGGAGCCAGGAAACTGACCAGCTCTGGCTGACTGATCAGTTGGTCAGTCTCCTGGCTGCTTCTCTCTGCCTTCCCCCAGCAGCAAGGCTGTCAGCCTCAGGGAAGGCAGGGGGAAGGGGATCTTAGCCTTGCTAGGCAGGCTGACAGCTGCAGAGCAGCTTCAAGTTGTGCTTAACTTTTGTTAAAGTGAGTTATTTGCAACTGGGAGCCGCTTATTTCGAGGGTTTACAGCATTAGATAGCGTGCTTTCGTGGGACGGGCCCATTTCTTCAGAGTCTGGCACCGAACTGAGAAATCAGCGGAATATAGAAAGTAAGAACTGGGGAGAGCTTTTTATGTTTCGCTGATTTCTCGGTTCTTTCTCAGTTCCGCTGAGGTGGGGGATGGGGTTTGTGCAGGGAGCTGGGGGTGCCCGGCTCTGCAGAGGATTGAGTGATGTATATTGGGTGCGTGCTGGAGTGTGCCATGAGGCGATGGAGGTTGCTGAGCTCTGGCTGAGACCAGACCCCTTACCCCAAGGGATTGCAGCAGACTGTGAAGTCCAACTCCTGGGGACAACGGAAATGGTTAAAAAAGAGAGAGATGGAGCCGGAGGCTGTGGGCGAGACCCGGGGTTGCAATGAAGGTGAAAGGATTTCCAGCAGGTCCCACCAGGCAGGTGTCCCCCTTCCCACTCCTGTGCAGGTGGGGCTGGGGTGTGAGTGGCGGTTACTGGGCAAGGGTTGTGGGTTCACCTGGCTTGTTCTGCTGGCAGGTGGCCTGCAGCACATGGGAGGGTGGGGGGAGAACTGGCCAGGCCAGACTAGGTGGAGAGCTGCAGGTGCAGGGAGCGTGTGAGTGAGAGGCATTTTTTGTAGGGATGGGCTGGAGCCAGGCAGGCGGGCGACAGCAGAGCCCCACGGAGCCGCACTCACTGTGCAGGGGAAGGGCAAGTGGGGTGCCTTGGGGAGAGGCGCGGGAGACCTGGACCCGCTACATGAGCACATCCCCAGGGAGCAGGGCTGCCTCAAGCCCCCAGCCAGGGAGAACACAAGCTGCACGTATGTGCGCGCGCACACGCACGCGCACACACACACACTCTCTCTCTCTCCCCTCCTTCAAAGTCCCCTCCTCTTGCCCTCACCAATCTCAACCACCCATCCGGCACCTCTTCCAGCCCAGCCTGGGTCACCCACAGCCCACATGGCTTCTACAAGGGGCCTCTAACCCAGGAGAGTGGGGAGCCCCCCTCGGGCACCCATCCCTCCTGCTGCAGCCCCCACCGGGAGTTACCTGAGAGTGTGAACGGCTGGAGCTGCAGCATGGATGTGTGTTTTCTTCTCTCTCTCCGCGGCCCTGGCTGGGCTGGCTGCAGCACCTCCCCTCCTTAAACCCAGCCGGCTGCGGTGCATCCCCTCCTTAAACCCAGCCGGCTGCGGTGCTTCCCCTCCATAGGCTCAGCCAGCCGGCTGCAGTGCCTCCCCTCCATGAGCCTAGCTGCCTGGCTGCAGATAAACTGACCTGGGACTATCCAAATGTGCCCCCATCAATGCATCACCTTGGACCACAGCCCAGGTCACCTGGGTCAAAGGCCAGCAGTGGAGCCAGATAGCCCTCGCCGGCAGGAGAAGGGCACCCTGTGGAAGGCGCACTGGAAAGCCACACACACACACACACCCCAGCGCCCTGCCCCCGGTGCAAGAAGCCGCCATCTGGAGGGACTTTGGCAGCTCTCCCGCCCTGAATCCCAGCCAGGCCCGCCCTCGAATCAGACTGCGGGGAAGGCGGGGAGGAGAAGCCGGCAACTCCCAGCACCTTGCCCTATTTCAGACACATGCACAGCAGAGCTGCCGGGTATTGGAATCTGGCCCAGCCATGCTTGTGCTGTGCACAGCCCTTGTGGGGCTGCTGCTCTTGCTACCCCTGCTGGGGACCCTGCTCTGGCCATACTGGTGGCAGGACCTGGTCCTGTCTGCATCCTTCATCTACCATGGGTACCGAGGGCTTCGGCGGCTGCAGCGCCAGCCTCCCCTGACCCTGCTGGATACGTTCTTGGAGAAGGTGCAGCAACACCCGGAGAAAGCCCTGCTGCTTTTCAGGGAGGAGGTCTACACCTACCGGGACATCGACCGGCGCAGCAGCCAGGCGGCCTGGGTCCTGCGGGGGCTAGGGCTGCAGGAAGGGGACTTGGTGGCTGTCTTCCTCCTCAACGTGCCTGCCTACCTGTGGCTTTGGATGGGGCTGGCCAAGATCGGCTGCGGCATGGTGTGTCTCAACAGCAACATCCGCAGCACCTCCCTGCTGCACTCGCTGCGTGTCAGCGGGACCACCGTGCTGCTCAGCACCCCAGGTGAGCGGGGAAGCTGCGGCACCCGGAGCCACCACCTCTGGCGAGTTGGGCTATTGCAGGGCCAGGTGTTGGCCAGGTCATACAGCCGAGGGTGGGGGGACAGACAGGGGCAGCCTGCCCTGGTAGGGTCTCTGGTACATCCCAGGGACACGGGTGTTTTTACAACTTCACTGTCTTGGGGTGGAGGGTGGGGGGTTGGCAGCTCATCTCTGCTGGGTGTAGAGGCTGAAGCAGGGAGCGCAAGGCACTAGGATGCCTGGGTTCGCACCCTGGCTCTGGGATGGCAGTGTGAGCTAGTGGGTAGAGCGGGGAGGGCTGGGAGCCGGGATGCCTGGGTCATGACTCTTGGGGTCTCTCCCTGGGTCTGGGAGGGGAGATGGCACTCGTGGTGAGGGCTGGGAGCCAGGACATGAGGATCATTTGCATTTTGAGGGTGTGGGGAGGTTAGCAGCTGGGGTGAGCCAGGCCCATGGCATATCTCTGTTCCAGTGCTCTGCGCAGAGGGCTCTTGTCTTGCTTCTTAAATCAAAGCCCCAATGTCCGGGAGGCAGGCACTCAGCTGTGACTGCGCAGAGATCACAGCCACAGGGTGGAGGTACCAGCCCCACTGTGTTCTCCGCAAAACCTGGCCTGAATTTGGGTAGGCCACGATACTGAACCCGAGCCTCAGGGGCAGCTCTTCTGTGCCATCTGCTGTAACCCACCGACCCCTAGAGCCAGAGACAAACTTGACGATGGAAAGGGACCTAGGGGTTATGGTGGATGAAAGGCTGGATATGAGTAACCAGTGTGCCCTTGTAGCCAAGAAGAGTAACGGCATCCTGGGGTGCATTCGGAGGAGCATTTCAAGCTGATCTAGCGAAGTAATTATTCCTCTTTATTCGGCACTGGTGAGGCCACATCTGGAATATTGTGTCCAGTTTTGGGCCCCCCCCAGTATAAAAAGGATGTGGATTTGCTGGAGCAGGTTCAGCGAAGGGCAACAAAAACGATTAAGGGGCTGGAGCACAAGACCTATGAGGAGAGGCTGAGGGATTTGGGCTTGGTTAGTTTACAGAAGAGCAGACTTAGAGGTGATTTAATAGTAGCCTTCAACTTCCTGAAGGGCAGCTCTAAAAAGGAAGCTGAGAAACTGTTCTCAGTGGTGTCAGATGGCAGAACAAGGAGCAATGATCTGAAGTGGCAGAGGTGGAGGTGTAGGCTGGATATTAGGAAAAACTACTTCCCCAGGCAGGTGGTGAAGCACTGGAATGCATTGCCTAGAGAGGTGGTGGATTCTCCATCCCTGGAGGTTTTTATGTCCTGTCTGGACAAGGTCCTGGCTGGGATGACTTAGTGGGGGTTGATCCTGCTGGAAGCAGGGGGCTGGACTAGATGACCTCCTGAGGTCCCTTCCAGCCCTGTGATTCCAGGAGTCCTGGCTCCCAGCACTGCTGATCTAACCATTGGAGCGCACTCCCCTCACCCGCCCCCCACCCCGATCCAGGGGTAGAAAGCAGGAGTCGTGGCTCCCACCCCTGTGCTCTAACTCCCAGCTAGGTCCCCTGCAGGGGTCCCTCTAATTTTTTCCATCCGCCGGTGGGCTGCTTGTTCTTCAGCGCACTGAGCCCTTTGTGGATGTGCACTGCCAGTGGCCAAACATGCTGCTGGCCTCTGCAAATCATCAGGGCAGCATTTGAATCTCTCCTGGATTGCCACCCGTTGCTCCTTGTACTGGGAGCGTTGGCCCCAGCGGTGCTGTTACTGACATGTTGCTGGTTTTCGTCACCTAATTACCACGACTCCCACCCATGAGGCTGGGGGAACGAGTCAGACAGCAAATTTTAGTTCATAAACTGCCTTCCTTGGGGCTTTGTAGGTAGTTGGTGTCAAACCAGGCACATGTCTAGATGAGCTGATGGATTCTCTGGAAGGCCTCTGTGCAACCCTGGAGCACCTGGACCCCTGACTGAGCCCCACTGCTTCTACCCACTAGACCCCAGAAGTCTTGACTCCCCATCTCTAACCACTAGACCCCACTCCCTTCCCAGAACTGGGCAAGAACCTAGGTGTCCTGGCTCCAAGCCCCCCTGCTCTAGAGTCAGAGCCAGGGATCCAATTTTTCCAGCCAGTAATTTTCTGTGCCCATTCTTGGGTCTCTGAAGCCTGTATCCCTCTCACAGCATTTCAGAGCCAGCACATGGGTTAAGCTGAGTGTTTGTTTGATTTCTCTTTAGGGCATAGTGCAGGGAGATTAAAGTACAGCCTAAACCAAGGGCAAGGCAATCAGGGTGAAGAGGACAAAGCTGGGGTTTGGCAGTTCAAACCATTTGCCATGGCTCTTTTCGTGTCTGTTTGCACACGTGCGTGGGGCTGTTTGTAGCTGTGAATGCGGGTGTTGGTTTGGGGGAGGTGTGATCGCATGTCCGTTACATGCATGTGTTTGGCAAGCAGTGGGAGTGTGCCCTTGTCTATGAGCGTGTGCCGTATGTGTGCAGGCACGCCGTTGTGTGCATTTGTAGGTGTTTATGCGCAGGTGTGATGTTAGTGTGTGGTTTTTGTATATGTGGGGGTGTGCCCACCCGGGTGTGCATTCGTGGCTGTTTGCATGCATGAGGGCTGGGCTAGATTTGCAGCTTAGTGTGTGAGTGTGGGTGTTTGTGTGAAAATGGGCTGGTCAATGGGTGTATGGAACTTGCATTGGTGTGAGTGTGCCAAGCTAGGTGTGCCCTTAGCATACGTGTGTGCATTTGTTTGGGGGTGGGTTGGTGTTTATATGCACATATGCACGACTAGGTGTACATATTAGTGTGCATTTGTGTACATGTGTGTCCTTCCTTAATGCCTGTGTGTGCATGCTGGGTGACACTTGGCCGGTCCTTTCCCTTCTCTGTGTCTACAGCTGGCAAGTGATTCTCCAGAGATCTCTATTATTCTGTGTGTGTGTGTGTGTGTGTGTGTGTGTGTGTGTGTGTGTGTGTGTGCGCGCGCATGCACAGGCATTGTTTTGTGTATATGTAGAACCCCGAGGCACTAAGACCTCATCTGGTGTGAGTGAAGTTTCTGCTTTACAGCCTTGGCTGAGAGCCAGTTGGCCTTTAGCTCACCTGGTAGAGTGCAGGGCTTTAGACCCTATATTCACAGGTTCTATACCTGGGGCCAGCAACCCGGGTCTGTTGGCGTTACATATATGTGTGTGTTTGCACATGTGTATTCTTGTGTGTGTTTGCACAGATGTGTGCATCTGTTCACGAGTGCATGCACATAGCTATTTCTCAGTCAGTGCCATTTGTGTGGGGGCCTCTGTGTCTATTGAGGGGGAGGTCGTGCCTTTGTATGTGGATGTACTGGACTGTGTGCCTCTCTCGGAGCGCTTCCAGCTGTCAGCTCTGCCCTCCCCCTCTGCGTGCAGAGCAGTGGCACAGCTGGGGTTCCAAAAGTCCCTGGAGCGCTGTCTCCATGCAGTGGTTGGTGTGTCTGCCATCAGGTGAGTCCTGCACAGGTGTTATTTGTGTGCACCTGGGTGTGTGTGTTTTTGTGTCGGTGAGGGGAAATATCTACCTCCAGCTAACATCCCCTTGGGATGTGACGCCTCTCCGAGTTGATGGAGGCACGTCCTGGGGCCAACCGCTCCCCATTCACGCCCACTGCAGCCTTGGTACCAAACAGCAGCAATAAAACTCTAAGGCTGCTAAGACTAACCCCAGATTATCAGGAGGGCATTGACAGCGTGAAGAAAGGCACTGGGGGGGTGGTCACTGACTTGCCCTAGGACGCACAGGCATTAAAGCCTGCCTCTGCCAGCTCTGGTTACTCATCCTAACCAGGCCCCACAGCCTTCAACTTTGCATGTCTCTGCCGGGCTGCACATCTGCCCATGCACTGGAGCAGAGACCAAAGTTTATTTTGCCCATGGGTGGAAAAGATTAGAAAGACCTCGGGAAGGGGCAAGCTGGTCTTAGCCCCACATAACAACAGGTTCCCTCCCAGGACCATTGTCCCCACTAATTTCTAAGCTGATTTTATTTTCCGAATGCACTCTTGAGGCTTCAGAAAGTCAGCGGTGCAGATTGCTAAATATTCAACTCACCGAAACAAAGCCCCTCGTTTCAGTTAATCAGAGCCGTTCAGTGGGTTTGTGGCAAAGTCTATTGCTTTTAGAGGAAGGGAGCAATAACACAGAGCAGGTGATCTCCGGCACAATAGGCCGGCTTAGGAAAATTCGTCATGTGTCTAGGTTAAAAATGTTTCCCAAGGTTCTAGGCATAACGCAGGGTTTTCTATCTTAGTATCGGACCGACTGGGTGGAGGGTTCGCTTAAAACTAGTTCATCAAATAGTCAGAAGTAAAGAAAGGGGAACTCATTTGTCCAGCTCTCTGCAAGGAAAGGGGTGTTGTCCTTTTAAGGGGGCTCTTCAGCAGGGGGTGGAAGGAGAGTAGGGATGGATAGACAGGACAGGGAGACTTTGGAGGCAAATTTGTACACCATAGTAGTTAAATCAGTGGTGGAACAAGTACCCAAAAATCTAGGGGTGTGTGTGCATGTGTGTGCACACCCTTTTACTCAAGGAGTTTTCCAGAAGGGCACTAGTAACTTGTACTTAAGTACATTCCTCCCCAAGCATCTGCACTTTTACTCAAGTGCTCAGTCCTTGGTTTGCAAATCTGACTCCATCAACCAAGGACTGAACAGAGACTGGGAGGGGTCGGCCCATTACAGAAGCAGCTTCTCCACTCTTGATGTTCACGTCTCCACATTAGCAACTGACAATGGGCTGCGTCCCCTGCTGACGGAACTGACTTGATTTCTCCTCTCTTGATGTTCCCAACTCGACATTAACTGTCAATAATGGGCCACATCCTCCCTGACCAAATAGACCTTGTCAGCTCTGGCCCTCTCCTTGACTGAGACCCCCTCTTTAAATCCTTCTCTGAAGCCCCACCCCAACTAATGCAACTGACGAAAGGGGTCTTTGTCCACGAAAGCTTATGCTCCAAAATATGTGTTAGTCTATAAGGTGCCACAGGACTTCTCGTTGTTTTTGTGGATACAGACTAACTTGACTCCCTCTCTGATACGTGTTAAGTTAATAGCCATTTAAGAGCAAGTTAGATAGACATCTATCAAGGATAGTGACAGAGAGGTCGCCGTGTTAGTCTATACACTATCAAAACAAAAAAGCAGTCACGTAGCACTTTAAAGAATAACAAAATAATTTATGAGGTGATGAGCTTTCGTGGGACGGACCCACTTCTTCAGAGCACAACGATGATAAAGATCTGAAGAAGTGAGTCTGTCCCACAAAAGCTCATCACCTAATAAATTATTTTGTTACTCTTTAAAGTGCTACGTGACTGCTTTTTTGTTTTGATCAGTCAGGGATTGTCTAGATTAGACGGTGCCTGGTCCTGCTGTGGGTGCAGGGGGCTGGATTCAATGACCTCTCAAGGTCCCTTCCAGTTCTAATATTCTATGATTCTATGACCCAGTGCAGTGCAGTTGTTTTGGAAAGTCTGACCTTGAGCTCACTGAGTGCCTCAGTTTCCCCACTGCAGAATGGCCATGTTACACCCATTTCCCTGCCTCGCAGGTGGGCTCCAAGGACCGAGCGGAACAGATGAGCTCCCCACCCAGCCGGCAGAAGTAAGGAGGTAGCCACTGGGTTTCCTCAAGTTTGCCAGAATTCCAGCAAACGGCAAACTCAGCTGACGATGGGATTTTGGTGTCGAACTCTAGAGCTGCTGAACAGTTCGCTTTAAATGGCAGCAAAACTGCTGCTGATCCAACCTGCTTTACAATCCTCTTGGCCAACAGGGCAGCCCTGGCTTCCAAGAGTCATAAATTTTAAGCCCAGAAGAAGACATTCAATTGCCTCTTGTGCAACACAAGGCCAGAAAGTTATCCAGGTTACCCATCAGTCAGCATTTGCCAAGCAACCCCCTCATGCTTGCTTAACCTTGTGTGGGATATAATTAACCATACACCAGGCAGCTTCTCAGTCTGGTCCTGTGCTTTCTAATCCTCCCCGTGCGGGTTCAAATCAGCTATCTCTTCTGTATCTGCAGGCTGCGGGAGTCTGTAATAGACACCAGTGAATTAGCGCCATATAAATTCCCAAGGGTACGCTCTGTGAAAGGTTTCCCTGTGCACCTGCCAGATCAGCAGGGGCAAACGACCCAGAGTTAATCGCCCTCGGCCTGGAGGAAAGGAGGCCATGATAAGGATCATGGTAGTGGGGCAACTCTAAAGGAAGGATCATAAAGTGATAAGCAGACACTCCCTCACCTAGCTGACAGGGGCTGGCATACTTAGAATCAGGTCAAGGAGGAATGCAAAGACAGTGCTAGCTTTGATCGCTCTCTGGGAGTCAGGGAGCACTGGTTTCTCTTCCTTCCAGGGTTGTTGTTTCAGGAGCACTCAGCAGCCAGGGAAACTCCAGATGAGCTCAGCCTGCAAGGCCAGCTCGGACCATGGTGACTCTCTAGTCCGGCCTCGTGTCTGGGACAGGCCAGAAAACCAGCTCCAGAGTAACCCCTGGTGCAGCAGAGTTCAACCAGGGTTGTCCTTAGATTTTATGGGGCCCTACCCAGTGCTATTAACCAGGGGTTCCCCCTTTGTCCATCCATGGGCAGAATAAATTTTATTACATGTACTGAGGCATGTGTGGATGTGCACCACCAAAAGAAGCACACGTTGCTGGCTGCAGGCGGCTGCTGGGGTTCTGCTCATCAGGATCATCTCCTGTGTGGCCCCCACAGCGCTCAGCTTGCAGGGAGCGCTGCCCCTATGCCGGACAAAACCAACAAGCAGGCCTGGAGTGCTTTAAAGACGAACACAGTAACGGATTAGGTGATGAGCTCTCATGGGGCAGAGCCACTTCTTCAGAGCTGGCAGTTCTGACGAAAGTAAACTGGCGCAACGAAAATAGAAGAGAGCGATGGGGAAAAAAATGAAATGAAAAGCGCCTGACAACAGCCAGCGCCAGGGTGGGGAGGGCAACGGCGATTGTTTTAGAGATGTGATTTTATAATCTTTAGCAGCATGCTAACGACGTGTTTTTGAAGCCAATTTTACACTAACGTCCCATCAACGCACGCAGTCAGCTCAGACACTGGCAGTTTGTGCTTCCGGTCAGCCACCGCCTGTCGAACGTCTTCCTCGCCGCTTGAATGGCTCTTTCATGGATCCAGTGTTCTGCCAATAGGTGTCTGCCAGATTTTCTCACATCTAAATGACCTAGATCAGCCGATCTCCACCCTTCCGAGGCGATGCCCCGTTTTGACAATTCCGTAGTGCTGGGACCCAAGACAATTCAAAACCCGGCGGGGACCAGGGGAGGGGGACGCTTCTCCCGGGGGAATTTTTCTTTTCTTTTTTTTTTTATAAATATTGATCCCCCCACCAGCTCCAGGCTTAAACCCCTCGCAGCCCCAAACATCCCCACCACCTACCTCCCACGAGAGCCACTGCTGCCTGCCCCACCCCCCTCACTGGCCATTAAACCAGTGAAGTTGAGTTCCATTTCAGTGCGGCAGGGCAGGGACTGGGAGGAGGAGGGAACAGCAGTGGGAGCTGCAAATTGCCCAGAGACTCTCCAGCAATGTCGAGAAATTGACAGCAATGCTGGGCCTCCGACAGGTGATGGGAGGCCGCTAAAGAGCAACCCCTCACCACCTTTTAGGTCCCGGGAGCTGCTCCCGCAGCCTTTGTCGGGGTGCGCCTCCAGGAGATATGGACCCACACTGGCAACCCCTTGGGCAGACTAGGGCCAGGGAAAACAATGAGGCAGGCAACAGAATTTTTTATGGAACGCAAACAAATTAATTTATTAATACTCGGAGAAGGAACAGGAATATTATTGCTAGTTTTTGTTCTAATAACAGTACACACTTACTTGCACTAAACGAAAGATGAACATATTTAACGCAAGGTTGTGACGAGGTCTCAGGTAAGTAGGTGCAGAGGTAAGTTTAAAGGAAAGTAATTAATATATGTATTTTAGATTGACAGGAGGGAGAGGGCGCTACGCCTCTTACCCTTGCCGGGATTGGGTCGCTACTCCGATCCAAATAGTTTTATACAAGGCCGATAGGGGTGCTAACCTCTCTATTGTGCCAAATAGAGAAAAACAGGGAAAGGGAGGCCACGCCTTCACCTTGTTATGTATTTTGCTAACAAATTACTAAAAATTCCCCTCTAAGTATCAATAACTAACAATTACTATCCATAATTAACTAATAAAATAATTTCACAGTCTTGTCTTATCTATTACTAACAATTTAACATTAACTACTATTAAAAGACAAATCAATTAAGGTAATAACAGTTTGAAATTATAAGCAGTCTAAATAAATGTCTTTCTGGATTAGAGTTCAGCCAGAGGCCAGCAAGGCCCGGCCTAAGGTCGGTCCTCGGGGTGCTGCACCTGCCCTGCCGGGCAGGCACACAGCAGGGGGATCGGCCCTGCTCCTCCCTAGGGGTCCCTCAGCTACTGGCTGAGCAGTGATGTTCTGTCTATAGGCCCTGCGCAAAGCGCAGACCTGCCGGGGAGTTAGGATACTTGTCTGGTGAAAAGGTCAGGTCCGGTATTAGGCTGCTCCTGGCAGGCTCTGGGGTTCACTACGCCAGGGACGCAGTAGCTGCGCGGACACAGGCCAGTTCGACCCCTGGTGAGTTCCCCCACAGAGACACTGCTTGGCTGCTGAAGACGCCGCCTCAGGGACGCCGGGTGGTGACGGTCTTGCACCTCCTGGAAGGTGACAGTCGTGCGCTTCAATCTTCGCACAAAGGGCTGGCCTAGGGACTTGGCAGACGCTGTTTCAGCCACGCCTTCCCATCCAGGGCCGATCAGAACGGGCTGCAAGCCCTGCTTATAGAGACGGTTCTCATGAATTATTCATGAGTCCTTTATCATACAGGTAAAGTCCTCAACCAGGTCCACCCCCTGGTGGAAGGGTCTGGAAACCATCCAGGCTCACCCAATCAGATTGCCCCTGTGCAAATCTGGACACCTTTGATTCATGAATATGGATGAACACGTGGAACAATTCAAATTCCCGGGGGAGCTACCGGTCACAAAGAACCGTTAGAGTGCTGCCAACGGACAAGCAATGACAGTTTGAAGCTTTATGTGTCTGAGGGGATTTTTCTCACACAGCCCCTTCCCGCCAAAATCATGGTATCCCTGACTCACGGGGGCGATAATGTCCGTACAGATGATTTACGCACAACACAAATGACTCCTTAAAGAGCCGCATATGGCTCAGAGCTGCCCAGCTGGCGACCCTTAGAAAATCAGATGGTGACCCATGTTTGGGTCCCAGCCCATTGGCTGGGAATCCTTGATGTAGATCCTTGCCGGGGGAAGACTCACCAGGCTGCAGCAGCCACAGGACAGGGCTAGGAAGAGGTGAGAGGGGCAATTAAGACCCAGCGGTGCCCCAGATTTTCAGGTGCCCTCTGCAGCTGCATGTTCTGGATACGGGTAAGGACAGCCCTGAACTCAACGCACTAGGAACATGCCCAGGCCCGGCTGTGGTACAACCACTGGTTTTCTGCATATACAAGCCAGGGCTGGCGCTAGGGTAGCAAGCGGGAAAGGTGCCCGGGGGTCCTGCAAGCCCCTGGGGGTTGCTCCTGCCAGCCCTGCTTGCTGTGTCGTGGGTTTGGGGCAGACCACCTGGTTAAGGCTGTGTGTTGATACAGCCTGTCATAGTGAGTGTGCTGTGCCCGTCAGAGCCTGCAGGCACCTGTGAGTCTCGCTTCTCCAGAGATGCCCTCCTGCGTCAGGGCTCCTTGGCGACGGAGGCTGCTGCCCCACGGCAAGGCACTGGGGATGGGGGCTCCACAGCCACCCAATGAGGGGGAGCGGAGGGTGGGGGCCTGGCAACCTCTTGGCAGGGGAGAGGTGTGTGTGTGCGCGCGCTGATAATAGGGGTTCCACAGCCTCCCAGCAGGCGGGGCAGGGAACAGGGCAGCCTCCCAGTGGAGGAGCTGCCCCACGGCAGGAGCTGCTGCCCAGAGGCACACAACACCTGGTAACAGTGCAGCCTCCCCACAGAGGAGCTTCCTGGCAGAGGGGGTTCTGCCCCAAGGCTGGGGAACTGGGCAGCTGCCCTGCAGCGGGGCTCCCTGGCAGCAGAGGCTGCCGCCCTGAGACACAGGGTGCCGGGGAACAGAGCCCCACAAAATACAGGACAATTGGCCCATTTGCTTAGAAGCGTCGGGACACCTGTGAGACAGCTCAAGTAAGGGACTGTCCTGGGGAAAACGGGACGGATGATCACCTTCCCTGTGTCCCTCAGTGGGGAAAAATGTCTTTCTCACCTCCCTTTCAGATCTCAAAGAGGCTGTTGAGGAGGTTCTGCCCACCCTGAAACAGGAAGGGTTCCGGGTTTTCTACGTGAGCGCCACGTCCCCCACTGAAGGTGTAGAGCCTCTCCAGGGCCAGATAGACGCCGCCTCCCAGGAGCCGTTGCCTAACTCTTTCCGAGCCAACGTGACCAGTAAATCCACTGCCCTCTACATTTACACCTCGGGCACCACAGGTGAGCAGGGGCCGTAGGATGGGAGCTGTCCGAAGCTCTAGCTGGTTCTTCAGGCAGCCTGGAAAGGCTGTTGTTATAAAGAGGAGCGGGATACATTTGTTCTGTTTGTCCACCGAGGGCAGGGCCAGAAGCAATGGGCTTAAATTGTGGGAGGAAAGATTTAGGATATGTCTGACTGTCAGGAGCTGCGTCTACACATGCACGCTACTTCGAAGTAGCGGCACCAACTTCGAAATAGCGCCCGTCGCGTCTACACGCGTCAGGCGCTATTTCGAAGTTAACTTCGACGTTAGGCGGCGAGACGTCGAAGTCGCTAACCTCATGAGGAGATAGGAATAGCGCCCTACTTCGACGTTCAACGTCGAAGTAGGGACCGTGTAGACGATCCGCGTCCCACAACGTCGAAATTGCTGGGTCCTCCATGGCGGCCATCAGCTGGAGGGGTTGAGAGATGCTCTCTCTCCAGCCCCTGCGGGGCTCTATGGTCACCGGGGGCAGCAGCCCTTAGCCCAGGGCTTCTGGCTGCTTCTGCGGCAGCTGGGGATCTATGCTGCAGGCACAGGGTCTGCAACCAGTTGTCAGCTCCGTGGATCTTGTGTTGTTTAGTGCAACTGTGTATGGGAGGGGCCCTTTAAGGGAGCGGCTGGCTGTTGAGTCCGCCCTGTGACCCTGTCTGCAGCTGTGCCTGGCATCCCTATTTCGATGTGTGCTACTTTGACGTGTAGACATTCCCTCGCAGCGCCTATTTCGATGTTGGGCTGAGCAACGTCGAAGTTGAACATCGACGTTGCCGGCCCTGGAGGACGTGTAGACGTTATTCATCGAAATAGACTATTTCGATGTTGGCTGCACGTGTAGACGTAGCCAGGGTGTTTAGGCACTGGAATATATTACCTGGGGAGTTGTGGAGGTTTTTAAGAACAGGTTAGACTAGCATTTCTCAACCAGGGATACACCCTGGTCTTCAGTGGTACATGACCTCAGCTAGGTATTTGCCTAGTTCTACAACAGGTGACATAAATGCACTAGTAAAGTCAGTACAACCTCAAAGTTCATTCAGACACTGACTTGTTTCTACTGCTCCATACACCTTACGCTGAAATGTCACTGCAATGTTTCTATTCCAATTCATTCATTTGATAATAGGATGGTAGAAAGTCAGGCAGTTGTCAGTAGTCATCTTCTGAGATGTTTTTGGAAGTCATTTGTAAGTGAGGTATAACTAGGTGGTATGCAAAATAAATCTGACTCCTGAAAAGGGGACAGTAATCTGCAAAGGTTGGATGGCAGTTGTTTCAAGACCTCAGATTACCTTTGGGACATGTTTCTCAAGCGGTGGTATGCCTACCCTCAGGGGTATGGGACAGAAGTCTGGGAGTACTTATAATTTTCTTTTTCAAAAGGGGTACTTTATAAAAATGGTTGAGTAATGCTGGGTTAGACAAACATCTGCCAGTGAGAGTCTAGGCCAAGCGTCAACAACCTTGCTGTGGTGGCGTGACAAAATTTAACCTTTTTGTGCAGTTCAAGTGCCAGTGATACTTTTTAAGGTCACTAATAGTCCTACTTACAACAGCTTCATTCTTAAATACATAAAGATGCAGAGCTTTGCCGTTGAGGTGGTGGTTGGGAGCATTAGCCGGTCTTTTGTTAATCCACAAGCGGCCTGGCTTTTAACAAACTCCTGGCTGCATGGTGGAGGAGGGTCGGGGTGAGCTCCCACCTCGCACCTGATGAAAATCAGCTCACATGCCGCTCTTGGCATACATGCCTGGGGTTGCTGACTTCTTGTTCTAGGTAATAGGCAGTCCTCTCTCTGTGCAGAGGGCTGGACTGTCAAGGTCCCTTCCCGTTATGCATTTCTATGATTTAATTGGTGATGAACTTTCATGGGACAAATTCCAGCTCTGAAGAAGTGGGTCTGTTCCACGAAAGCTCATCACCTAAGGTATTATTTTATTACTCTTTAAAGTGCTAGAGGATGGCTTTTCGGTTTGGTGAAGATACAGGCTAACACGGCCACCTCTCTGTAACTATGATTTAGTTGTTTATTGTTCCGTGTCGAGAAACATCAGTTTCATCACACACACACAAACTGACCCAAAATGTTTCCATTGATCACCGTTAACGTGAACAAACAATGAAAATGCTGCTTGGAAACGCATTTGAGTTTGATTGAAGGCTCTTTCCTCCGTGCGAGCTGACATGCGAGGCCGATGTATTTTAACCATTACAGCTTTAAAGTTTTTGAATCTCAGTATCTATTGCCAATACGTAACTGTGGTCTCACCACCCATTGTCTGACCACCCAAAGGTGGATGCTCCTGGACTCAGGCACCTACCAAACCAGAGCGGTTGCTCTGTATCCAGAGGGCCTGATTAATCTTTTTTGGACCCTGATGTCCAGGCTGTGGCCCCGCCTCTTCTCCAAGGCCCCGCCCACCACTTGCACTGGGGGGGCGGGGACAGAGAGGGCATTGCTGTCAAAGCCAAAAGTCAGTGTCTCCAGACGCCTCTAATTTCCCACCACAGTGAAAATTTAGGTGAATAAAAATCAGATTAAGACGCTGAAAGCCCATCATTCAGCACACCTGTGAAAAGGTAAATCAATTCAAAATTGGAAAAAAAATACTTTAAAATAAACATTGATCTTATCTGTCAAAATGATTAAAACAATCAAGTTTTGCCAAGACTAATAATACGTAAGAGGCCAAGAGAGAAGCCACTCGAGTCTGTCTTCATAGGAAAAGTGCAGCTCCCTTGGAAGACGGCTGCTATCTCTGGTGTGAATAACTGACGGCTGCTAGAGATGGCTGGGAGCTGCAGAGCAAAGCCGGCTCTGAAAGGGGTGAAAGGCGCCATTTTGGCATTTTCGAAATGAAAGGTTTTGGGTTTTCACTTTCACCTTCGTTTAAAAATTGCTTCAAAATATTTTGTTAGTGGGCTGCAGACGATGATAAATTCACTTCTCCAAAAATCGCCAACCCCCGCCCCCGAGCAGCAGTCAGGCCCAGGGGCACCAGTTTACCAGTACTGCTTAGGGCCCCACATGCCCTAAGGACAGCACTGTATTGTCACCGAAAATTCGGTCCGCCTAGCTGACAGCCAATAACAACTAGACAGGGATAAGGAAGATTTATTTCTGAAGAAAGAAAGGGGAGCCAAGTACCTTGGTACAAAGACTCTGCCTGGATACAGAGCCAGGGATCTTTTATACAGTGGCTGCACTTAGCCGTTACCTGATTGGTAGTTAACAGAATCCTTGCAAAACATCACTTTTGCAGAGATAGAAACAGAAAGCAGTTTGAGGCTAGTTTTAGGTGCTTCAGGGTTTGCGGAAGGGGGAGCGGTTCACAAGTTCAGGGCTGCTGTGTACATGATGTGGTCGCTTTCACACAATGGCTGCTGATTTTGAGATGGCTGCAAACTGCCCAGGCCAAACTTTTTCTGTGACAGTATGAAAAAATTGTCTGCCGTCCGCCCTACACAGGAGTCTTCAGCAACTATAAACTTCTGCATCCTAGCTAAGGAACCAGGCGATAGGACTCCCAAGGCTTTGATAGGAGGGCAGCCATCTTGGAAAATGGCAGCCATTTCCGGTTTCACAATATTGAGCGAGAGTAGAGCTCGGTGGGGGCTGCATATGGATTTTTTTCTCGAAACATATGAGTTTTGTTTTTGTCTAAATTGTTCACAATTTTGGCGGCAAACAGCCAAACAAACTGAAACCGACACATTCTGGTTTTGACTGATGGAAATGCACATGTCAAAATATTTTGGCCACAATGCCACATGAAATACCACTCTGGGGCCCCGTGGGAGCTGGAGCTCAGGTTTCCCTTTGCAGAGGCCATGATTCGTGGGGCTCAACTATCTATGGAAATAAATAGTGGGTGCTCAGGCACCTTTCATCTATTGCTGTTTGGTGGCACCTTTGATCAGCTGCTTGGTGGCTGGCAGGAGGTGCTTTGGGGAGAGAGGGGAGCTTCGTGGAGGGGGGCGGGGTGGGAACAGAAAGAGGCAAAGTGAGGGCAGGGCCTCGGGGGGAGGGTGGAGCAGAGACAAGAGCTGGGGGCAGAGCACATATAGGGAAGTGGTACACCATGGGAATGCCTGACTATGGGGCATCGTGGGAGATGTAGTTCAGCCAAGGAGCCTGGTTCATAAAGCTGTGAGGGGTTATATTGTAACTCCACTACCAACCTCATGAGGCATCACTCAGTACAACCCCTCTGTCCCACAAGGACTCCCGAAAGCTGCCGTCATCTCCCACAGAAAGCTGGGCAGTATGGTGATGCTGTTACGAATATGTGGCGTCACCGCCGCTGACGTGATCTACACCCCTCTGCCGCTGTACCACTCGGCTGCGCTGACCGTCGGACTCGGAGGATGCTTGGAGGTTGGTATGTACAGATTAGCTGCATGGGCCTAAAGACACAGAGGGTGCAGGGATGCATCAGTGGGAAAGATGGATGGATGGATGGAGAGGTGGTTTGGTATGGAGGAAGAGAGAGGGTGAGTGGGTGGAGATACGTAGATAGATAGAGGCAGTGGACAGAGATAGCTAGACGACAGATGGTGGGTGGGGATAGATAGATAGATAGATAGATAGATGTGCAAAAAGTACATTTTCCCATGCCAGATCATCTTTGAGCAGCTTAATTAGCTTCAGTTGCTGGGTTTGGTGGAAAGGTGCTGGGTGGAGTTTTGTGGCCTGTGACATACAGGAGTTCAGCAAAGTTATCAGATGGTCCTTTCTAGCCTGAAACTCTGTGACTCTGGACCCAGGAGAACCTGCTGGACTAGGTGCTATCCAGTCACGGAACAAAGAGTTGGGCCCATCTAAGTTATTGCTCATTGTGCCGAGCTGTGCTCTAAACCTCTTCTCTCGGCATAAAGCTTAGAGCATATGGAATTTACCTCCTCTGAAACCAACTTATTTAGATGTCTGTCACCCCTTTGCCAAATACTCCTTCACATAACGCACAGTCAACCAGTGGAACTCACTGCCAGGGATGCTGGGAAGGCCAAACAGGTTCAGAAAAGATTTAGATAAGTTCCTGGAGGATAGGTCCATCATTGGCTCTCAATGGCCTCACAAAACTTCCATTTAAACATGTCTCCAAAGACTGACGATTTGCTCGCACACTCAGAAAAGCCCTTTACATAGCAACACCACCTAGGGACTCCTGCCATAGTCCTGTTATTATTTGTTTTATGATGGCACTCAGCCGGTATAGTTCTGTGCTGCTAGGCGCTACACACAGAGCAAAAAGAGGGTACAAGGGGGAGATTGAAAGACGAGACACTGGATTTAATGAATTGTTGTGCAGAAGATACAGAAATTCAAATCAGTGGGCTAAGCAGCAGGTCCATGACACCAGCTGCCTTTTCAGAGCCTTTATGGCCTCAGGGTAGACTAGAATGGCTGCATTTGGTGGGGGTCCTGGGCTCTCGTGTCCCTCATCACCTCTCCATCCCTCTCTCCTAGGAGCCACCTGCGTCTTGCGGTACAAGTTCTCCGTCTCCCACTTCTGGGATGACTGCCGGCGATACCATGTCTCTGTGATCCAGTACGTAGGGGAGGTGATGCGCTATCTGTGCAATGCTCCCAAGGTAAGCCAAGGCCTTTCCCCTGGGCTCGGGGGGGCAGGGGCGGGGACCCTAGATTGTCCATAGGGGTGGGATGGAGCAGCAATGGTTTGTCCTCTGGGGCTAATTCCAATGGGGGAGCTGCGGGGTGGGGGGGTGGTGTTAATGCAGCATCTTCCCTGTAGCATTGTTATTATTAACGCCACCGCGGCACCAACTCAACCAGAGTCCAGAAACCCCCAGTGGCATCAACAAACTGCTCCAAACTTGCCACAAGTACTTAGGCAACTATCACTCAGCTTCCTGGCTGCACCATCCCCATGTCTGCCCCTCCTGCCAGCCCCGTGCCCAAGGAGCTTTGTCTCAGCTTCATCCCCAGGTCACCCTCACATTCCTCCTCCTGGTGTCATAGAATCCTAGGGCCGGAAGAGACCTCCGGAGGTCATCGCGCCCAACCCCCTGCTCATAGGCCCCCAGCCCCGCCCCCATGTTTACAACCAGTGACGCCCCCCCCCCATCTGACACTTCCTAGCTTGTGCCCTGCCAAGTGGTCTTGAAACCTTGGGCAGTTGCCCCATCGCTGTTCTTACCACATAGAACGGCTGAGTTGCTCCTTCTGTTTACCTTTAAAGCGACTGCTGAGCAACCCCTTCCCAGCATGGTGCCGCTGGCCCCTTCCACCACAGCACGGGGATTCACATGGTGCCTGGGTCCCCTGGGAACTCCCTGAATCATAGAATCATAGAAGAGCAGGACGGGAAGGGACCTCGAGAGGCCATCGAGTCCAGCCCCCTGCCCTCATGCCCTCTTCTGAAGAGGCAGAAGACCCAGGGTGAGAGGTGCCCTCCTCTCTGTGCCAATCCTGCACCCCTGCCCTGTGTGAAGCGTTGGAAAGAGTACCCAAAAAGTTACTTGAGTAAAAGGATGGCTGCTTTGTGAAGAAATGTAATTAAGTAAAACATCGAGTGCCCTTCTGGAAAACTTGAGTAAAAGTCCAAAAGCGTCACATCCTGATTGTACTCAGGTATCCAGAAGTGAAAAGCCGGTACCCTAAGGAAATCCGTGGGTACTTGTGTACACTCGAGCACAACACGAGTGTGTCATTTTTGTACTTCTACTCAAGTAATTTTCCAGAAAGACACTTTAACTTTTACTTAATTACATTTCTTCCCGAAGCAGCTGTACTTTTGCTCAAGTAACCTTTTAGGGTACTTTTCCCACCTGTGTCTTCTTGCCTTGCACGAGTTGGGGAAAGTACTCAAAAAGTTACTTGAGTAAAAGTGCAGCTGCTGTTACTTCTGGATACTTGAGTACAATCCAGATGGGTGATGTGCGTGCGCATGTAGTTTTTCTGAACTAGTTTCCCAGAGGGACACCAGTAACTTGGACTTAATGACATTTGTTCCCAAATCAGGGGTACTTCTCCTGAAGTAGCTCGTTGGGTTCTCTTCCCACCTCGGCCCATTTGCCTTGCAGAGGGAGAACGAGCGAGAACACAGTGTGCGGCTGGCGTTGGGCAACGGCTTGCGGATGGAGGTCTGGAAGGAATTTCTCCAGCGCTTCGGGCCCATCCACATCTGCGAGTTCTATGGGGCCACGGAGGGGAACAGTGGGTTCATTAACTCCATGGGGAAGATCGGAGCCATAGGAAGGGCCAGCTTCTTCTACAAGGTGAGGCACGCGCTTCTCTCTTTCCCCGACCAAGGACGGCCCATGCTTGTTAGTGTGATGGGCTTAGTTCAGATAGGGTAGGTGCATTAGGGTAGTGCCTAGGTGCCCCAGCCACGGATCGAGCTATATAGTTATTAGGTGTATTACGGTAGCACCTACCCCACCAGTCATGAATCAGGCCCCATAGTTTTGGGTGCTGTACATTATTTCTTAGGTGTGTTATGTTAGTGACCATACACACCAGTTCTGGATCAGGCCTTGTTGTGCTTGGCGCAGTACATTATTTATTAGGTGTATTACGGTAGCGCCTAGGTGCCTCAGCTATGGATCAGGCCCCATTGTGCTGGGAGCTGTACGTTATTGATTAGGTGTATTATGGTCACACTTATACACAGCAGTCCTGGATCAGGCCCCATTGTGCTAGAAGCTGTATGTTATTGATTAGGTGTATTATGGTCACACTTGTACACAGCAGTCCTGGATCAGGCCCCATTGTGCTGGGCACTGTCCAAATACAGCACAAAGAGATGCCGAACAATCCTTCTTTTCCCCACATCTTTCGTCTGTCTCATCTGACTGGAGGCTGAGCAGTCGGGGGGCCGAGATTCTCTCTCACTAGCTATCTGGCCATGTCTTGACTGGCTCCTCCACGGGGTCGTTACAAGGCAAATTCTTACAACGTAGGCTCAATGTTCTGCCTCCAGCCCTGTTATACCCACTCCCTGTGGCCATGTCACCTTCTAACAGGCCACGCTTAAAATCCCTGGTACACATGACACCCACACCAATGCCAGACTGCTACTGTTTGGGCAGAAAGTCACAGGCAGTGACCCTCCTGCCCCCGGAGGAATCCGCCGCTGTGGCCTCATGCCGCAAAGCCCTCGATGGCTGGCCGGACTCACAGGAGGTCTGAGCACACATTGGCTAATGCAAATGTCACCCCCATGTGAAAGGCAGGCACGTTCCCCCAGTAGATATTAGTTCCACCTTTTCCTCTGGCCAATTTATTTAGAGACAGATTTTTCAAAGCAGCCTAAGTGACTTAGGTGCCGGAGGGTAAGAAACCTGCCCTGGGCTGGTGGAGGAAAGGAAGGTGTTGGATCCCGATAACGGGTGCACGAGGGACGCTGGCATCATTTTTCCAGCTCCTTTCTGTCTTTGTCACCTCGTTGCCCTCCAGATATTGGCGCCCTTTGAGCTGATCCGGTACAATGTGGAGCAGGATGAACCCGTGCGGGATGAGAGAGGGTGCTGCATCCCAGTCCCCCCAGGTAAGAATAAAAGCAGGTGCTGGTGGGGGAAGGGAGTGCGGTGCAGTGCTTAGAGTCTTTCCCTGGCTCTTCAGAGACCTGGATTATATTCCCAACCTCAGGCTGGCTCCCTAGGCCCAGAGCCACTAAGCATAAGGGATATTCGGTGCCTAAATACCATTGAGAGTCTGTGCCTTGGTTGCTCTCATATGAAATGCAGCTAATAATGCAGCCAGTGGGGCTGACAGCTTGGCCGGGCCCCTGAGCAAGTCAGGGAGGCCCCTGTTCTATGCCCCCAGGATGGTCAGAGCACCTGGTGGGAGAGGCAGGACTGGGGCACAACCCGGACCACAATGTTGCTAGTAAGCAGTGGAAGCGGTGATAATGCCTCCAGAGAATATTGATCTCCTGTGGTCCAGCAAATTCTCTAGTTCGGCACTGGCCAGGTCCTGAGGGTGCCAGACCAAAGATGTCCAGCCTGAGCAAGGGGGTTAACCAATGCGTCAGGAAATGCGTAAGATGAGACGTGAGGTGTCTCTCAACGATTGCTTGTCTTAGTCTGTAAGTATTGGGGTACCTCGACTTAACTCTTTGTCGGGCCTCGATGTCCAGCCTACAATGTCCATTGTCACAAGCCCATGTGTGAGCCTAACTGTAGGCCTCTGGTCCGGTGCCGCTAGGACTGGGCTTCGTTTACAATACACTGGCCTGGCACCTTCGAGTCTTCTCTGATTTTGGAGTCTTGGCATCTCCCTTGGAGCGTCCTGGGCCGGTTCTCTGTGCAAAGCCAGTGCAATGCGCAGGAGGCTGCGCACGGGGTTATCATCCTTGACAGAGCGAGAGACGCACCAGGACCCCACCCTGGTGACTTCTGGCACCCGCAGCTCCTAATCGCCCCCAAGCGCAGCCCATTACAAAGACCCTCCCTTGAAACACTTGTACAGCGCAACAACGTCGTATGCCACTGGCTGAGGACACTGCTTCCTCTTTGGGGTTTAGACCCCTCATCCTTCTTCTCCTCTCCCATGAGGAGTCCTTCTTCTCCTGTGAAAGCTGGCCAAGATGGGCTGTGCTCCATAAAGGAGACATCCGCCTGGCTTCTCCTTCTCCCTTCCAGGTGAGGCAGGGCTGTTTGTGGTGAAGATCACGAAGATCTCCCCTTTCGAAGGCTACGCGGGCGACCTCCAGAAGACAGAGAAGAAGGTCCTGAGGGATGTGATGAAGAAGGGGGACCTCTACTTCAACAGCGGAGACCTCCTCGTGGTGGACCACGAGGGCTTCTTGTATTTCCACGACCGGGTGGGAGACACATTCCGGTAGGCTCCACAGTATGCCATTACCCTCCTGGGACCCAGCCACTGTCTTTTCTGGGGTGGGATGAACTGGCGAGTCCAGTGCTGGTACAGATTGAACCTCTCTAATCTGGCACTTTCTCGTCCGGCAACTTCCGTAATCTGGCCTGATTTTAGTTAGCCGGACTGCTGCTTATCATGAGTGCGGCCAAGTTTCCTGTGGTCCCAAAAAGTTGGTGGACGGCCCCTAGTTCTTGTTCTCAGTGTTCTGTGCTGCTACTTAGCTGCAGTTCACCCCTCAGAGTCTTTGAAGAGCCCAGTGAGCAGTGGGAGTGTTGGGAATGTGCTAAGACAATACTGACCTCCTGTGGTCTGGCGAATTCTCTTGTTCAGCACCAATCAGGTTCCAAGGGTTCTAGACGGGAAAAGTTCAACCTGAAGCACTTATAGACCTCTATGAGGGCTGGACCCTTCAGTCTGCTTTGCTGTACACACACAGAGCAGTAGCTAGCACTCGTAGCAATTTACAATGGAGACAGGACGTATTGCCTCCATTTTATAGATGGGAAAATTGAGGCACAAAGAGGGCACATGCCTGCTCCAAGGTCACCCAGCTGCAGAGCAGGGAACAAAACCCAGGTCTTCTGAGTCCCCCCCTCCCCCCCCCGCCCCGCGAGTGCTACAGCTACGAGGCCACACTGCCCACCCGCTGTTAAAAAAAGACGGCCCAGGAGCCTGGTAATTCACTGTCTAGCTGGGTTTTCAAAGGAGCCTAACTCAGACTGGGCTGTTGTGCTTAACCCCTAATAGTTCAAGCCAGTGGGTGGATGTACAAGCCACAGAGCACAAGATAAAATAAAGCCATCAGAAAAAAAAAAAAAAAAAAGAACTGGCAAAAGCACTAATGTGACTTCGGAGTGAGTTATGTCTGCACAGAAAAAAAGAAATGCAGCCCCAGTTTGTGAGGGGGTGGAGTAAGCCCTGATTCAGGAGACCAGAGGCCTTGCCACACCCCATCCAATGAGAGGAACCAACAAGAGGCCCTCCACGGAGGACAGAGCGGCTACTTTTGTGGCAGCAAATCGGGACCCAGCAGGCCTGTATAAGAGAGGCTGCTGGGCTAGGACCGGGCAGTTCCATTCAGGAGCTCCACCCAGGCGGGTTCTTCTGCTGTCTGGGAGCCCAGCAGCACTTAGATAGCGCTGAGTGTGAGCTGAGCTTCCACCTAGGCAAGAGCCAGGCCTGGACAGGGCTCGTCAGATCCCACCCTCAAAGCCATAAGTGCAACAGACTAGACATATTTGGTACCCTTGGCCATGGAGAAGCACCCAAGAGCAGGAAGACCCCGTTACACCCATGCGTTGAGTTTGCAGTCCGGGTCATCTGGTTTGGGCTTGTGGGGTTCATATTTATGAGCAGTGTAGGCAATGGGCTCAGGCTGGAAAAATCCCAGACTCCAAGACCATCCCCTCTCACCCCTCTCCAACCCTGCCCAGGTATCTAGCCTGCCAGGTTGAGCGCCCTCAAACCGAGTCAGTTGGCCCGGGCACTAAGACTCACTGTGGTGGGGCTCTTCGTTACCCTCCAGCACGTTACTGACGGTCTTCAACCTGTCCTGGAACGTGACCCCTCACTCTCACAGGCCCGGGATGGTTGGCTTGTTCCTTCCTACAGGCAGAACCTGCAACCACAAGAAAAGATCCTCAGTTTTCTTGTGAAAAGCGATTTGCGCTGCACTGTGCCCGGCAGGGTTACTCCTGGAGTTCAGCTAGTTTTGTCCTGGGACAGAGCGAAGTGGAGCAGACTTGTAGATGACCTGTGCTCCACCCGGTGTACAAGGGTCTAAGTCAAGTCGTGCATGATTTACTGTTCTAGTTACCAGGGCAGAGCCTCCTGGTGGAGACACAGTGGATCATAGAACACTAGCACTGGAAGGGACCTTGAGAGGTCATCGAGTCCAGCCCCCTGTTCTCACAGCAGGACCTCGTGCCTTCTAAACCATCCCTGATGGGTGTCTGTCTAACCTGCTCTTAAATATCTCCAGTGAAGGAGAGTCCAGAACCTCCCTAGGCAATGTATTCCAGTGTTCAACCACCCTGACAATGTCCAAACTAAATTTCCCTTAGTGCAGTTTAAGCCCATTGCTCCTTGTCCTATCGTCAGAGGCCAAGGAGAACAATTTTTATCCCTCCTCCTTTTCTCCCGCCCTCTTGTAGGTACTTGAAAACTGCTAATGATGTCCCCTCTAAGTCTTCTTTCTTCTAAACTAAACAAGCTCAGTTTTTTCAGTCTTCCCTCATTGCTCACATTCTCTAGACCTTTAATCATTCTTGTTGCTCTTCTCTGGACCTCCTCCAATTTCTCCCCATCTATGCTGACAGAAGATATTAAACCCATGGGGTCCAGAAAACTAGCCACATGCCGTTTGGCCAGATGAGTGTGGCTAGTTGGCTTGAACAATAAATATATTTTCAGAATAGCTGGCTAGTCACTCTAGCAGTAACCACTATAGTGGCTACTGCTCCAGAGCTGGTCGGACACCACGGCATTGTCAAAAGACAGGCTTGGCAGAATTCAATTCTTCAAACATAATTTCAACAGAGGATAGTAATGTTTAAACTTTCGCAGCTGCACAATATCCTGCAGGGAGAGGATCAGACCATTATTCAGCATCAGAAGAGGCTGAGGTTCAAAATGTTAAAGTTTTGCAAACCACGAAAACACAAAAAGTTCAACCTCTCATTTCTAAATAGGCAAAGCAGATCTCCTGAAAGCAGCAGCGAATGGCTGGCCTTCCCATTCATCTGCTAATCTCTTTTAAAAGTCAGCATTTCTGGATTTTGATACTAATCAGCCACATTTTAAGAAAAGCTTTGTTGATGTGTAAAGTTACATAATTATCAATGGAAATATTTTTTTCATCGGTTTGTGTACCAAACATTGACCGGCCAAACCTCACTGTGGAGTAGGGCAACCAAAGGGCAGGTCTACATTAGTCAGGTAAGTTGGTTGTAGATACGCAATTCTAGTTATGGCAATTGCGTAGCTAGAATTGATTTATCTGCAATCAACTTACCTGACTGTCATCACAGAGGGAGGTCAATGGGACCATTGACCTCCCTTGCTCATGGCAATATTGAGGAGTAGAGGGGTCATCTGCTGACCCCAGTTAGTTCAGTTTCACTCATCTCTACCAGGTGTGCAAAATCAAACCCTGGAAGATGAGCCCTGACTGGGTCCATCCTCCACGTAGTCTAGGTGTACCCTAATGATTCACCAGTCCCTTCTGGCCTGGAAATTTAGGAATGCATGTGGATGGATGGATGGATGGATGGATTCCTCTTTTCTCTCTCCCTTCAGCTGGAAAGGGGAGAACGTTGCCACGACGGAGGTGGAGCGTACGCTGGCAGTGGTGCCGTTCATTGAAGAAGTCAACGTCTATGGTGTGCCGGTCCCAGGTGCGCACCCAGCCACAGGAGGCTCATGTCACCATGACACAGTGGCTCCCCTACATGTATCAATTATAAGGCTGCTTTTAAAAGCCATTTCTTAGTGTGGCTGAGTCAGGGTCTGAGTCTTTCTTTGTGGCAGGGAGGGAAGCTGGGATTGAAGAGACGTGCAAAACATGGAGCAATAGCTATGTTCTTCCAGAGGCTGGGAATTATGCACAGAGTAGTCTGTAAAGAATCTGCAGATCCTTCCATGAACAATCAATCCCCAGGCCTTAGTCGGTGGCCTTGGGAGCTGTGCAAAATAATAGAGATTTTGGTTCGCTGGCAGTTCTGAAAACATCATAACCCATTTGTCTCTGGTTGAACCAAATGGTCTGAGGGCTGGAATACCAGCCGTGCAGGGACAGACCTAAACAATGCCCTCTGCTGAGTTTATCCAAGAGGTTAGCTGTGGGCACAGCCTGCAACTTCCTATGTGACATGGCTTATTTCATCGAACACCAAAATGTTCCTGGTATGGCTGGACACTAGACAAACCCCAGCTAGCAATATGGTGCCAATGTCTAAGAGGGAAAGGAATTTACCCTGGGAACGACTGGGCCAGGCATGTCATCATGGGCGGTGGTGTCAGAGAACCCACTTTCCCCTGCGGTACAGTGTCCCCCAAAGGTCCAAGGCTGGAGGTCAAAGCAGTGAGGCAAGAGTGAGATCTAAAAGGAAACTTTATTATCCATACATGCAGGCTGCCAGCTTCCAAAGAAGCGGGAGCCCTGAGAATCAGTTCTCAGGACTCTTTATACAGTTTGTTTAGACAGTTTAGTCGCTAATTGTCTTCTTTAACATATGAAAGTCTCAGCAGGATTGTCCTGAGACTTGTCTGCAAACACCAGCTGTGCTTGAGGCCAGTTTACACTGCAAAGGTACACGATAACCCAGACAGAGGAGCCTACAGGATAAATTGTCTCTAGGTGACAAGGTAGGGACTTCAAAGAAGTGCAGATGACCCCCTAGTATCCCCTTACAGAGTGAGGTCTGGTTAGTGTGGAAAAAAAAACTTTTAACCCTTAGAGCACTTTTTCCCCTACAGTGGGTGAAAGCCCAGCTGGGAACGGCAAGCTCCAGCCCCATCCCTTGCACCTTGAAGCCCCACCCTTTCCACCTGAAGCCCTGCCCCATTGACAACCTTCCATACACACTCAATCCCCAGGCCAAGCCCTGCCAGACTGCAGCCTGATCCGTCCTGACCTCCTGGAGGGCCAGCACTGCCAGGCTGTAGCCCCAGCCTTCCCAGGAGGCAGGGAAGGTAGGCGGAATTGAGAAGGCAGTGACTTCCTTGCCTGCATTACCCACCACCCATGGATGTGGTAGTTTCTCCCAACAATTGGTGTGTGGGTGCTGCTTTCTGAAGGATCTGCTGTTGCTCAAACTGAAGTTATGGATTTCCTGAAGAAGCCCACGGTTATTGATGATGATGATGAATGCTGGGCAAAGTTCTCTGGCCTATGTTTCTCAGGAGATCAGAGTAGAAGCTCATCGTGCTCATTCTGAGCTTAAAATCAATCACTCAGCCTCATCAAGGCTAGGACCTCATAGGGTCTGTCTACACTGCCCAGCTAACCTTGGCTCCCATCCCAGATGTAACTCAAACCTCTCCCAGTTCACATGTAAAAAGTTTCTAGCCTGGGTCCAGAGGTGCTTTAAGTTTTGGTTCACTGAACTGGCAGCAGGGATGTGTAAGAATGCAGGCTCTGCCCGCTTTACAGGCAGTCTAACTCATTCAGATGTGGATAGTCTTCCAATGCCCTTCCCACAATTCCCCCCAAAGACAAACAAGCTCTCCTGCCACTAATACAATTGAATGGGAAAGAAGCCTAGAGCGGCTAAGCTCAAAGAACAATGGGATGAGCACATATGGGCGAGGACCAAGACCATCAGTTGGGTAGGGCTTTGCATGTTCATGCCTGAGCTTGGCTAACCCCGGTAATCAGACCCAGGTTAACTGTGCAGCGTAGACAAAGCCAAAGTCAACCACAGCCAGCTTCACAT
Source organism: Carettochelys insculpta (assembly GCF_033958435.1). Taxonomy (NCBI): domain Eukaryota; kingdom Metazoa; phylum Chordata; order Testudines; family Carettochelyidae; genus Carettochelys; species Carettochelys insculpta. The sequence goes on along the minus strand of NC_134158.1, from coordinate 15,798,713 downwards.
AACACCTTAAAACATCTCGCATAAGTGAAGCCCAGTGTGCGTGTGTTTCAGGACACGAAGGGAAAACCGGGATGGCAGCAATGCGCCTGAAGGAAGGGATGGTCTTTGATGGTGAAAAACTCTACATACACACCAAGGATTTCTTACCAAACTACGCCATCCCACGCTTTGTCCGCCTGCGGGTAAGAGATCCAGATGGCTGGGCCTTTAAACCCAGAGGGGGGAACCCAGTCCTATGAACTCTACACTGGTAAATCCTAGGACCAAGGACTGGTTTGTTAAGAGAGGGTAGGTGAACACAGCAAAGCTATTTTGAAATAACTGTCCTAGAGTGTACACAATGCAGCTGTTATGAGAAATAATTCTGAAATAGTGGTTGGCTTATTTTGAAACAGGTAAACCTCATTCCACAAGTAATAGCTCCTGTGTCAAAAGAGGAGCTGTGTAGAAAGGGAATAGAGCCTACTTTGAAATAAGCCACAGTGCATCCGATGGTTCTGGTTCAAAACTGGCTCTACTGGGTCTGGACACACTATTTCAAGATAGCGAAGTGCTATTTCAAAAGGCATTTTTTTGTGTAGCAGCATTATTTCAAAATAAGTTCTTCCAGCACAGCTCTTCTGGAAGAGCTTGTTTTGAAATAAGGCTGCTGTGTAGACGTACCCAAATAGACTCAAGAGATCCAAAAACCAGAGTCAGTGAGGATTAATGGCTATAAACCATCAATACTACAGCCCAAAGAAAAGGTTTGAGACCATTCTATGGGAACCCACCTCGTGCCAAATTGTTACAATGAAAACATAAGAGGGTCCGTGCCAGATCAGACCAGTGGCCCAGGCAGCTTGGTGTCCTGTCTTCTGACAGTGGCCAGTTCCTCATACCTCAGAGCGAATGGGGTAATTTGTTGACTGAGCTGTCCCCTCTTGCTTTCATCTTGCGCAGAAATCCCATTGCCAAGTGTGACAAAGTGTGTGTGTGTGTGTGGTGATGGGCATCACGTCCGCAATGGAAGTCCTGATCTTTGTAACCTAGGCAACCAGGTGGTACCTTTGTTCCCCAGGAAACAGAACAATGGGGCTAGGTGGCTGGTTTTGAATTGGAAGATGTGCTGTTGGGAGGTAGTTAGTGTGGAGGCTGAAGAGGAACAAAGGAAGCAGGGTCTCCAGTTTGGGGGACACCCTCAGGGCCTCTTCTCCCCCATATGAGAGTTCGACTGACTGTTTCTGGCTGCTGTACTGACAAGTCTGTATTACACTGTGTCCCTATCAACTGGCAAACCTGTTCTCCCTGCTGAATGAGAGTCACACGAAACTGCGGATGCGGTGCAGGGCCTGCTGACCCCCCATTCTCTGTAACACCGAGTTACATCCCCAAAGCTGCTCTTTTATACCCCCCCTGTTTAAGAGTAAAAGGAATTGAGAACGCCCTGAGACTGGAGCAGTGGTTCTCAAGCAGGGTACCCCCAGGGGTATGCAGAACTCTTCCAGAGGGAGCATTAATTCAGTGTTTCTCAACCTTTTTGTTATGAACAAAAAAACCTGGAATTATTTATGTTCATTGAATTTTTCTTTGTTTATCCTTTTTGCGGAGTCATAAATACAGTGGCAAGTTTATTGCTTATAGGCAATTTCTTCTTACCAACCCGTTACAGAGTTGTTTAAACAAATGTGTTCCAATGGTAGTAAAAAAATGTGTGTGTCTGAAACATGTAGATACCGGGGTTACTCCTATGTAGTTTTTAAAAGGGCTGCTTTGTGAAGAAAAGTTTGAGAAACGCGGGGCTAGAGTTAACCAATCACCTTGCTACCGAGGTAACCAGTTCCAGCTCTGGCAAAATGGCTTCTGTCACATCTCTGCTCCGGTGTTCCACTTGCAGAGGTGCAAAAAAGTATCCCAAAAGTTACTTGAGTAAATGTACAGCTGCTTGTGGGGGGTGGGAATGTACTTTAATACAAGTTCAGGTGCCCCTCTGGAGAACTACTTGAGTAAAAGCGCGTACATGCGTGTCACCTCTACTTTGCACTCAAGTATCCAGACATGAAAGCAGCTCCTGTTTTACTCAAGTAACTTGTCAGGGTACTTTTCCCACCTCTGTCCACTGGCAGGTGTACCAGCCAATGTCTGTAGTGCAGAGAAGCCCTGAGCCATGCTAGTCTCCTGAAAACATGGGCAAGATTAGGGACAAAACTAAAAGCTCTAAAAGCAGGCTCCCCTGCCTTGGAGCTAAAGGAGCGACTCCACTAGCAGGCAGCTGCAGTAGACTTTTATCCTTTTATGTGACGGGACCACTAGAGTGAGCCAACTGGTGTGACAGGTCTTGTGTTTTGTTGCACAGGACATGCTGGAGGTCACGGGGACATTCAAGCACTGTAAAGGGCAGCTGCTAAAAGAAGGGTTCAACCCAGATCTTGTCAAGGACCCCCTGTTCATCCTGGATGAATCAGAGAAGCGTTATGTGCCTATGAGCCCTCAGATCTACAGTTCCATCCTGGCCATGAAACTGAAACTCTAGGGGGTCACACTACTGCCTTCGGTAATGAAGACGCCGATGATCCTGGCAGTGAAGCCGGACGTCGCCAGTTTGGGTTGCTCAGGAGCCATCCAAGGAGGGGTAATTGCCTCCCATTCTGTTCTAATCTGATGCTAATCACGTCATTTTGTAACAAAGGCTTTGCACGTCATTCCGCTCTCTGAGAATCTTGCTAAAAAATCTGGGGAGTTTGGAAGGGGGGATTTTTTTCTTTAAATGTAAATTTCCTCTCTTCCCCCTCACTTCCAGCTCGTGTTGAGCTCTGATGTGGGGAAGACTTGTGATGATAGAAGCAAGAATTCTTTGGGCAGATAGAAAATGCTCCCCCCCCCCGAAAAAAATGCATTTTTCAGAGGTACTGAAACGATTTGCAAATTCTGGTCAAGTTATACAAAGGGGGCACAGGAAGGGGCCTCAAGAGATCCTCCAGTCCAGCCCTTCGTGCAGAGGCAGGACTGTGTAAACTTCTCCAACCTGTTCTTAATAACCTCCAGTGACAGGCATTCCACCCACCCCATTAGACAGGTCCTCCTTGCAACCAGCACTTCCTGTAAGCTGAGGGCCACCCGACAGAGATAGCAGCTGGCAGTGTGTGTTTCTACTGGTGGTGCACAGTCACACATGCCTTGGTGCACATAAAATTATTCTCCACATGGATGGGAAAAAAAAATTAGAGGGAACGCAGCAGTCATAACTGACTTAAATCTCCCCTGCTTCAGGTTAAGCACATTATTTCTAGTCCTACCTCATGAGACCGGGGAGAACAACGAGTCCCCATCCACTGGGTAACTGCCCTTGGTGTTGTTAAAGACTATTATCAGGTCTTCCCTTACTGTGGTCGTCTTTTTTCAAGACTACACATGGGTAGTTTTTTTTTCAACTTTTCCTTCTCAGTCAGTTTTTCTGAACCTTTGCCCATTGTCCTTCCTCTGATTGGTCCGTAAATTCAGTGAATAGTTTGGCAAAAAAATCCCTCCAGAACTAAAATTCCAGAAGGATCACGCCTTTGAGCTTTGTCACTTGGGGTGTGTCGAGACAGCCATGTTATTCAGGAATAATGGCCACTATTCCAATTGCGAGCGCCTGCACAACACAACCACTGTTTTGAAATCATTTCAAAATAGTGGACAGCTTATTTCGAATTCTGTAAGCCTCATTCTATGAGGAAAAGCGCCTATTCTGAAATAGATATTTTGGAATAGCTGTATAAGCAGAGAATAGGAGCTATTTTGAAATAAACTAATCCAGAATAACTCTGCTCTGTAGCCCTGGAATACAGGTTGCACGTGCCTATCTTTTATGTGCTGCCAGGAGCTTTAATCCAAAATAGGCTCTGTTGTGTGTGGATACACTATTTTGGAATAAGTTTTATTTATACTGGGGCTTCCCTGTACCGTGGATGTGTTATTGCGGAATAGTTTAATAACTCCAGAATAAGATACTCTGTAGTGTAGACACACCCGTGGAGCCTTTCCCAGACCAGATGATGATCTCTTTGTAGCTTGAAATCCTGTCTCTCTCACCAGCAGAAGTTGATCCAATGAAAGATATCACTTCATCCGTCTCCTCTTGTTATTGTGAATTGCTATTTAATGTCGTTTTGAATGTTCTGTTTGATCCAGATGGCGTTTTTGGATGGTTCATTTCAATGATCCATAAAAATAAAAAATCAGTTTATTTCAACCAAATCCTCCTGTATTTTGTATTTAATTTTCCTGTTTAGACTCCCATCAGGAGTCAGAACCCACAACTACAGGTTAAATCTCTCTCATCCGGCACCCTCAAAACCTGACCGGTGCCGGATGAGAGAATTTGCCAGACTGTGGGAAGTCAGTATCGTCTAGCAGCACAACCAACACTTCCACTGCTTATTGGGCTCTTAGAAGGCATTTAGGAGTAAATTTACAGCTAAGGAGCAGCACAGAACACTGAAAGCCAGGACTGGTGGCTGGAAACAAACTCCATGGGACCACAGGAAACTTGGGCACAGCCATGATAAATGGTCACCCAGCTAACTAAAATCACGCTGGATTATGGAGTCTGCCAACTGAGAGTGTTCCAGGTTAGAGAGGTTCAACCTGTAATCTGGGTACCCATTAGTTTAATTACCTTACAGACTAGTGACTGCAGCTAGCTGCCGATTTAGCTGCCTGATTGGCCAATTGGTCTATCTTTCAAGTGCTTCTTTGTACTTGGCTTCCCGAGGACTTAGTTCAGCCCTAGATTTCACCTCTCCCATGACCATGCATACAGCAAAGTGACAGTGAGCAAGTCAGGCTCACACTCAGTGTGCTGGTGCTGGGTACCACGCAGATCCCAAGGGATGCTGAAACCCTCTTTTAAATATATTTAAATTTAAATGACTAGAGGTAATGACCCAAGCAATGCCATGCAAATCTACTCACAAATAAGCAGAGCCTACAGGGCCCATTTGCATTTTATTTCGCTACCCTCCAAGGAAAACAGTTTAAAGATTGTTGCCCATTTGGCCGGAGCAGTTAGCCAAAAGCTGAGGTCTTGTTTCCATCGGGGCAGAAATGGCTGGGGCGAGTCAGGGGTATTCTTGGTGTCAGACAGACTGCACTGGGAAAGGGGTGAAGTCAGCACAAACCGAGCAACTATTCCTTTCTCTGGAGCCCTCCCATCCAGAAGCTGGCTCGAGGCGGCTGCCCCAGGCTGGGGCTGCCCCAGCTGTGCTGTGGATGAGACCCAGGGGATGCTCTGGGGCCCCACCTGCCCCCCCACACTCACCATGGTGACAGAAGCCAGAATGACCTGGCAGCCCCCTGCTCTGTGCCATCCAACTGCCCTCTCCCAGCCCACACAGCGATGGCAGGAAGCAGAGTAGAGAAGCCAGGTGTGGGAGGCTGGAGGGGGTTGGCACTGTGGGGGGGGGGAGCAGGGCACGCTGCTGGGCCACTCCTGTTCCCATCACCATGGTGAGTCAGGAGAGGAGGAGCTGACCCCACCCCCCGCTTGGTGCCACGCCAGAGCTGCCCCCCCCCCATGCCCAGTAATCCTCCAGGCTGCATTGCAAGAGGGTGAGGGTGGAACAGGGACAGGACGAGGCCTGTGGCGGGGCCTGCAGCGGGAAGAGGGGATTTACCATAGGCCCCACAAAGGGCCTGGGCCCCTGAAAGGAGGGGAGGTTGCCGGAGGTTCATGCCCCCCTTGTGCCAACCCAGCCACGAGTTACTGGATAAACCGTTTTGTTTTTTTTTAACACGGGGAGTATTTTATCCATGTCTGTTGGTTAAAACCTAAACCCAGAAGTCCCTCACAGGGGGCTGGAGTTGCATTTCTACACTGCATCAGAGAGGTAGCTGAGTTAGCCGGTGTCTTCAAAAACAAGAAGTCCTGGGGCACCTTATAGCCTAACAGATATTTTGGAGCATCAGCTCCCCTGGGCACAGACCCCACGACTCATGCATCTGATGCAGCGGCTCTTTGCCCACGGAAGCTGATGCTCCAAAATATCTGTTAGTCTATAAGCTGCCACCGGACTTGTTATCTCTACACTGGTGCTGCTCCTTTCGCTCCTGCAACACCTAAAGTGAAGCCACTAGGGGGCCCCAGCCCTGGACTACAGGACTAATGGCGGCAGAGAGCCAGGACTCCAATTCCCAGGGTGCCTAGGGGCCGGGGCGGAGACACAATCAGCTGGAAGCTGTTGCATGGATCACGCCCAAGCCAGGACTGGGAGGCTCACTTGCACTTTCACTTTAGCTTTTCACTTTCACTTTCGCTTTTGCTTTCGGACAGTAGAGAAGGGAAATATCACAGCTGGGGAGCAGCTTAATAGCCCCACCCCAGGGAAAGCTTTTGTGTTTTCTGGGACATGGACCTGTGTCATCTCAGCAGAGGCCGGCTAGCCAGGAGAGAGCCAAGGCTTGGCTGCCGGCAGCCAGGCGAAGAGCACAGCGGAATCCAGACCAAGGAGCCCACAAGGACCACTTTACCCTCTCAGGTGCAGTTAATTTGTAAGAGCCTCCGCTGCTTATTCATTGTTTTTAATGCCAGCCACCGAGTTCAGCTCTAAAAAAAACCCAGGAAGCCCTGTGGCTCTGTAAGGCCCAGCGGTTCCCAACCTTTCCCAGACAGGGACCCATTCTGACAATTCAGGAAGAATTGGTGACCCAAGGCAATTCAAAACCGGGGGGGGCTGGAAGAGAGCAGAGCCGTAAGTAGCTAATTTTGCATCTGAGGCAAGAATATAAAATTGTGCCCCCTCATGTTTATATATTCATAAGTTATTTCATAGACAAGGGGAAATATATTAATAAAATAATAACGCTACATTTACCATAGTTAAGCAGAGTTGTGGTGGTGGAAAGACACTCACCCCTCCCCCCCCCCAAACTGCTCCCCCAGCTTAAACCCTGCCCTCAGGGGCTAGGAGTCACTCAGGAGCTGGAGGGGGCTTGGGGAGTCACACACAGGGGCTAGGAGTCACTCCTAGGAGAGGCACAGGGACCCCTGTGGCTGGCAGCCAGCCAGGATATGGAGCTCCCCCTGGCAGTGCCAGCTTTGGGGGGTACCCCGACCGCCATAGCTAGAAGCCAGCTGGGGCATGGAGCTCCGGGCCGTCAGCTCCAGCCACAGGACCCCTGGCCAGTACGGGCAGAACCCCCATCCCCATGGCTGGAAGCTGGCTGAAGCTGGTACGTGCTGGGCTCCAGGGTCCCAGTGTGTCATGAATGAACGCAACCAGACCAATTAGTGCTTTGAGGCGCTTCACATTGAGCGCTGCGTGCCCAAGCTTGTCGGTGTTCGTAATTCATCCTATCTAGACAGTGGGCAGCTCACTGTGATAACAGCATTTACATGATCAGTGGCTGGAGAAGAGAAATAAAGAGCGTATGGAGAAGGCCAATACAGCGAGACAACACAAAAGGGAGGAAAAAACACTGTATTGTTTCACTAATCTGCACCGCAGCAGGCGAGAACTTGCCTTTCTCAATACACCAGAAAGTCCTTCCGCTGGGGTGCCCAAGTCAGTGGCTCTCCATTGTGGTTCTGTGAATTCCTCTTCTGACCTTTCCTCGCAGAAACCCACAACAGTCTTGGCTATTTGTAGGATCCCAAGAGAAGACCCTGTACAGGAATGGTGCCCAAACAGAGCAGCACTATCTTATTTAGCTCTCCAGAGAGTGCCAGCTGTGTATGGATATTGTTCCTGGGAACTGGGGGTAGGGTGAATGGTGGCCATCATTGATCTTGTAGGAAGCCTGGCCAAAAGAAGTTCTCTACAGTCACACAGCAGTGGGTTTGTGGTTCACACCCAAGAAACCAGATACACACCAGGCAGCACTGGTCGAGACAGCAACCAGAGCACCCTGTTTAAAGCAGGATCAGTTAGTATTTTGAGGTTGCTTCACATTAAGCGCTGAGCGCCCAAGCACAGTGGTGTTCATATTCATCATCTCTAGACAATGGCAGCTCACTGTGATAACGGCATTTACGTGACCAGTGACTGGAGAAGAGAAAAACAAGAGTGAGGTGGAGCCGAAAAAAGCTATGAAAATTGTGGATTTGTGCTCATGGAGCCAATGCTGATGGCTTTTCACTAGACCAATGCCTCAACAGGGGAGCACTTACCGCTCTCACTTTTCCAGCAAGTGCTCCCGTTGGGGTGGCAGGTCAGTGAGGGTCCACAATTTTTTACTTCCCACTTGTAGGAAAATGCTGGAATACAGGTGCTGTTCTATTTTTGTCCTGTTTTTTTTGACAAGGTTCACAAAGAGTGTTGTGTGCAAACAATCAGCTGACAAGGGAGAATGGTGAGAAAAGAGAGGAATTAGGTGAACGTGGGTTTTGTGCTGTGCAAAGAAAACACGGGTGGTTTTTCACATAACCTATGCCTCAACAGGGGAGCACTTACACCGGTCAGTGCCACAGTGAGTGCTCCTGTTGGGGTGCAAGGTCAGTGAATTTCAGTGCGATTGGTGGGTTCCTCTACTGAACAGTGGGAAAGTGAAATCGGGGACCACTTGGAGGTTTGATGGTTGGGATCTTGGTTTGGACTCCTTCACTGAAACAATGGCCAAACACAGCAGCACTTTCTGCCTTATGGCTCCGGAGACTGTATTTAGTTATTTTTCCTGAAAATCTGGGGTGGGGAGGAAGACATGGCAGCTTCCAGGGGTAAGCGGCAACAGTTCTCCTGGAAACTGGAAGAATGCAAGACACGGAAACCCACAAGGTAGTGCAGGAAGTACGTCCAAACCCAAAAACCGCTGTTCCACAGTCCCACCATTGTTTGGCTCTTGTTCCTTGGAATGGCTGGGACAATGGTGCCAGCTCCAGCAGGAGAAACCTTTCTCTAGAGCAGAAAAAACCCAAGCCTGAGAAATCAGTTCTGCATTGTAATCCTGCCAGGCATTTGTTCGAGAAACCACATCCACACCATGCAGTACTGTCCTACAGAATGGCTGGAGAGTAAAATGGGTTAGATACAATAGGTTGAATTTCCTTCATGGCGGTTGCCAATCTTTCATGGCTCCAATAGTCCCCTGCCGTCCGCTAGCCTGACCATGGAGGTGTAGACTCATATCCATGCTAGAACTTGAGGAAGTTTTAGCTGCTGAGCCGAAGACAATGAGTCCAAAAAAAATGTGAGGTTGGATTGCAGAAGAGGAAGTCAAGAGCAAGACAGAGCCTGAGAACACAGTGTTGTGGAGTTGGTGTTTGTGGAGATGGTGATGGATTTCTTCACTAGACCTGCACCTCAACCGGGGAGCACTTCCTTCCTCAATATCCCAGCAAGTGCTCCCGTTGAGGGCTACGTCCGTGAGGGTCATTCCAATGGGTGGGAGGTCTTGCAGGTTTGAGGCAGAGAGGAACCCTGCTGGCTTATGGTAGGGAATTAGAAAGGCTAGCAGCTGCTTCTGTAGTGTCCCCACATACAGCCCACCCACCCCCTGGTGCATGCATCACACCTGGAGTGTTGGGATCTGCAAGTCAACTCTAGGAGGGACATCCAAACACGTTGTCACTTATCTAATTATTAAAAAGCCCAACCTCTGTTTGAGTGTTGTTCCTGTGAACACTTCCCCCACCCACCCGCAAATGGGAGAGTTCTGCCTAGAAACCCAGCAACGTGGTTTTTCTCACAAGAAACCAGATCCAAACCAGGCAGCCCTGTCCTCCGGGAATGACGGGAGAGCTCTGGTTTGGATATGATTAGCTGCAATTTCTTCACTGGTGGCCGCTCTATCATTCAGCTCTGGAGTACAGGCGCAGTTCTCTACCGCTGGAGCAGTTCACAATGATCAATGAGTGGAAAGAAACAGTTGATAGGGAAAGGGGGAAAAAAAAAAGCACATGAATGGAAGATACAAGTCACAATTTTTTTTTTTTTCCTTAACCAACACCTCAGCAGAAGAGCAGTTACCTTTCCCCATGGTCCAACAAGTGCTCTAGTCGGGTGCAGAAGCCAGTGAAACTTCATTGTGATTCTGTGCTTATCTCTTCGGACCGTTGGGAGATGCAAGAACCGGGGGCTCTGTTGGAGCGTGGAAGAATCTGAAGGCTGGTTTCAGTACTGAGTCCGCTACAGAAACAATGTCCAAACAGAGCAGCACTTTCTTAGTTTGCTCTGCAGAGAGTGCCAGCTGTGTTTGGATGTTGTTGCTGAGAATCATGGGAGGAAACTGTGGCTTACAGCTGGTCATGTCCAGGTGAGCATTTCTCTGGGAAAAGAAAGTGTTAGTGTTTACAAACCAAAGGGATCTCTCCAAGGACCCCAGGCATGTGTTTTGTGAGCATCAGTGGCATAGTCAGAAGGATCTACTGGGGAGATGACATGGGATAAAGACAAAAATGGGGGGTCAAGACACCCAGCTGTGTGCTTGGGCCAATGCTGTCCTACAAAACATGCTGTAGTCAGGACAATTGCATTTAAACAATCAATGATTGGAAGAGAGGGACCCGAGAGCCAAGACAGAGCCTGAAATCAAATGAGCGTTGCAGGGACATGGTGAGGAGACGAGGCTGTAGAGTTTCACTTGACATATGCCTCAAATGGGAGCACTTACTTCTCTCAGTGTTACAGCAAGTGCTCCCATTGGGGTGCCACGTCCGTGATGCCCTTTCGATGGGTTAGAGTTGCCTTTCCTGCAGTAGAACACGATCTCAGGGAGCAAAGCTTCTCCTGCGGGTTTGAGGAATGTGAGGAGGAAGTCCACGCATAGCCAGTGATTGAAAGAATGTGCAAACAGATTGGAACTTAAATGTAAAGAGCCCTATCATGTTTTGCCATTTTTCCTTGGCATGGCTGAGACAATGGTGCCTTCCTCTGCAGCAGCAGCCTGTGCAAAGCAAAACCCTGAGTCCGTGAAGTCAGAGTTCTGCTTAAAACCCACGCGTGCATTTGTTCTCAAGAAGCCACATCCAAACCATGCGGTGCTATTCTAGAGAGTGGCTGGAGAGGACAATGGCTTAGATTCATACGACTGGTGGAATTTCCTTCACGGCGGTTGCTGATCCTCCAACAATACAATTGTCACCTGCCCTCCGTTAGCCTGGCCATGAGGTGTAGACTCATATCCAGGCTAGAACTTGATGTAGTTTGGCTAGAGCTGAGGACGATGAGAGTCCAAAACAAGGTGATGTGGAATTAAAGAAGAGGAAATCCAGAGCCTGAGAACAGTGTTGTGGATTTGGTGTTCGTGTAGATGGTGATGGATTTGCTCACTAGACCTATGCCTCAACCGGGGAGCACTTACCTTCCTCAGTATCCCAGCAAGTGCTCCCGTTGAGGGCTAAGTCAGTGAGGGTCAATTCCGATGGCTGGGAGTCGATGTCTCCAATACAAAAAAGTTCTCAGAAATGAGAGTGGGCAGCAGGTCTCGGGCAGAGGGGACCCCGGCCTGCCTACGGTGAGAAATTACAAAGTGAGGGCTGGCAGCTGCTTTTGTAGTGTCCCCAAATCTAGGCCCTCTATGCGCACACACCCATCGCACCTGATTTGAGCCAAAAGGATGCTGGAATCCCCGACTCATCGCCAGGAAGGACATCCAAACACAGTGTCACTTCTTATCTAAGTCCCCAGCTCTGTCTGGCTGTTGTTTTGGGGAGTTTTTGGGAAGCGGTGGCAGCCGATCAGCCCCTGCTTGGGAAAAGAAATCCTACAAGGAAAAAGAGCGTTAATCTGCGCAAACAAATCAGAGTTCTGCCTTGAAACCCAGCCATATGCGTCAAGAAACCAGATCCAAACCAGGCAGCACTATCCTCCAGGAATGACGGGAGAGAGCTGTGGTTCGGATATGATTGGTTGGAATTTCTCCATGGGTGGTCACTCCTCATTCAACTGTGACGTGCGGGGGCAGTTCTTTACCCCGTTTTTGCTCATGGAGATGGTACAGTGGCACGAGAGAGAGCCTGTTAACAAGGGTTGTGGGGATCTGTTGTGTCAAGACAATGCTGTAGATGGTCACTTGACCTAGACCTCAACAGCAGAGCCCTTACCTTTCGCAATGTTACAGCAAGTGCTTCTGGTGAGGGACAAGTCACCGGTGGCCCATTCAGATGCTTTGGATGTCTTGAATCCTAGCGCCTTTAAATGCTCAAGAGTAACTGAATTGGTCTGTGACTAGAAAGAAGGAACTAGAGCAAGGTACACCCAGAGGAATAAACAAACGTTGTGTTGTGCTGTGGAGACAATGCGGTTGCTTTTCACTAGACCTGTGCCTCCACAGGAGAACACTTACCTTTCTCAGCACTCCATCAAGTGCTCCTGTTGGGGCGGTCGATCAGTGAGCGTGCATTTGGCAACTTCTCACCAAGCAGGCAAGTTCTGAGACCAAAAGATTCTGGCGGAGGCTGGAGGAACGCTGACAGGTGGAGGCTTCTCAGGTTGTCAACTCCAGAAAGAACGTCCAAACCCACTGGAACTTTCTTGAAATTACTCAGAAAATTCCCACTGTGTTTGGCCATTTCTCCTGGGAACGCCTTGAGAAATGGGGGCAGACAGCCAGGTGCTGCATGGGAAACATTGTTCCAGGGGAAACTCTCGGGTGGTTTGCATTTTGCCTCTTGTGCAGAGGGTGATGGCTTTGTTCACTAGGCCTGCACCTCAACCGGGGAGCACTTACCTTCCCATTATCCCAGCAAGTGCTCCCGTTGAGGGCTAAGTCAGTGAGGGTCAATTCCCATGGCTGGAGTCGACTTCTCTTCCATAAGAAGCTCTCAGGAATGAGAGCGTGCTGCAGGAACTGAGACAGAGGGGACCCCAGCTGGCCTGCCCACGGTGAGGAATTAGAAAGTGAGAGGTGGCAGCTGCTTGTGTGGTGTCCCCAAATCCACACGCACGCACACACATGCACTTCGCACCTGATTAAACAAGGTGAATGTTGGAATCCGAGTCAACTCCAGGAAGGACATCCAAACACATTGGAACTTTCTTATCGAGCCATTTAAAAAGTCCCACCTCTGTTTGGCTGTTGTTCCCAGGAATATCTAGGGGAAAAGATCATTTCTCTGTGCAACTCCTCCTTCCCACCCAGCAAATCAGTGTTCTTGCCTCGTACCCACCAACGTGCTTTTTCTCACAAGAAACCAGATCCCAACCAGGCAGCCCTAGCCTCCAGGAATGCTGGGAGAGAGCCGTGGTTTGGGTACGATTGGTTGGAATTTCTCCACTGAAGGTTGCTCATTATTCAGCTGAAGAGTGTAGGTGCAGTACTTTCCCCTGCGTTGAGATTTAATATTAGCACCCATTCACAATGATCAGTGAATGGAAAGAAACAGCTGATGGAAAAGGAACAGCACACACCAGTGGAAAGAGACGAGACACCATTTTGTGCTTTCTTAACCAACACCTCAGCAGAAGAGCAGTTACCTTTCCCCATGGTCCAACGAGCACTCTGGTCGGGTGCGAAGCCAGTGAAGCTCCATTGTGATTCTGTGCTTATCTCTTTGGACTGTTGGGAGATGCAAGAACCAGGGGCTCTGTTGGAGCGTGGAAGCATCTAAAGGCTGGATGCAATACTGAGCCCTCTACAGAAACAATGTCCCAACAGAGCAGCACTTTCTTAGTTCTCTCTGCAGAGTGCCAGCTGTGTTTGGATGTTGTTGCTGGGAATCATGGGAGGAAACTGGCTTACAGCTGGTCATATCCAGGTGAGCATTTGTCTGGGAAAAGAAAGTGTTAGTGTGTGCAAACCAAAGGGATCTCTCCAAGGACCCCCAGGCATGTGTTTTGTGAGCATCAGTGGCATAGTCAGAAGGATCTACTGGGAGGGAGATGACATGGGATAAAGACAAAAATGGGGGGGTCAAGACACCCAGCTGTGTGCTTGGGCCAATGCTGTCCTACAAAGCATGCTGTAGTCAGGACAATTGCATTTAAACAATCAATGATTGGAAAAGAGGGACCCGAGAGCCTGAAATCAAATGAGAGTTGCAGGGGCACGGTGAGGAGACGAGGCTGTAGAGTTTCACTTGACATATGCCTCAAATGGGAGCACTTACTTCTCTGTGTTACAGCAAGTGCTCCCATTGGGGTGCCACGTCCGTGATGCCCTTTCGATGGGTTAGAGTTGCCTTTCCTGCAGTAGAACACGATCTCAGGGAGCAAAGCTTCTCCTGCGGGTTTGAGGAATGTGAGGAGGAAGTCCACGCATAGCCAGTGATTGAAAGAATGTGCAAACAGATTGGAACTTAAATGTAAAGAGCCCTATCATGTTTTGCCATTTTTCCTTGGCATGGCTGAGACAATGGTGCCTTCCTCTGCAGCAGCAGCCTGTGCAAAGCAAAACCCCGAGTCCGTGAAGTCAGAGTTCTGCTTAAAACCCACGTGTGCATTTGTTCTCAAGAAGCCACATCCAAACCATGCGGTTCTATTCTAGAGAGTGGCTGGAGAGGACAATGGCTTAGATTCATACGACTGGTGGAATTTCCTTCACGGCGGTTGCTGATCCTCCAACAATACAATTGTCACCTGCACCTCCGTTAGCCTGGCCATGAGGTGTAGACTCATATCCAGGCTAGAACTTGATGTAGTTTGGCTAGAGCTGAGGACGATGAGAGTCCAAAACAAGGTGATGTGGAATTAAAGAAGAGGAAATCCAGAGCCTGAGAACAGTGTTGTGGATTTGGTGTTCGTGTAGATGGTGATGGATTTGCTCACTAGACCTATGCCTCAACCGGGGAGCACTTACCTTCCTCAGTATCCCAGCAAGTGCTCCCGTTGAGGGCTAAGTCAGTGAGGGTCAATTCCGATGGCTGGGAGTCGATGTATCCAATACAAAAAAGTTCCTAGAAATGAGAGTGGGCAGCAGGTCTCGGGCAGAGGGGACCCCGGCCTGCCTACGGTGAGAAATTACAAAGTGAGGGCTGGCAGCTGCTTTTGTAGTGTCCCCAAATCTAGGCGCTCTATGCGCACACACCCATCGCACCTGATTTGAGCCAAAAGGATGCTGGAATCCCCGACTCATCGCCAGGAAGGACATCCAAACACAGTGTCACTTCTTATCTAAGTCCCCAGCTCTGTCTGGCTGTTGTTTTGGGGAGTTTTTGGGAAGCGGTGGCAGCCGATCAGCCCCTGCTTGGGAAAAAGAAATCCTACAAGGAAAAAGAGCGTTAATCTGCGCAAACAAATCAGAGTTCTGCCTTGAAACCCAGCCATATGCGTCTCAAGAAACCAGATCCAAACCAAGCAGCACTATCCTCCAGGAATGACGGGAGAGAGCTGTGGTTCGGATATGATTGGTTGGAATTTCTCCATGGGTGGTCACTCCTCATTCAACTGTGACGTGCGGGGGCAGTTCTTTACCCCGTTTTTGCTCATGGAGATGGTACAGTGGCACGAGAGAGAGCCTGTTTAACAAGGGTTGTGGGGATCTGTTGTGTCAAGACAATGCTGTAGATGGTCACTTGACCTAGACCTCAACAGCAGAGCCCTTACCTTTCTCAATGTTACAGCAAGTGCTTCTGGTGAGGGACAAGTCACCGGTGGCCCATTCAGATGCTTTGGATGTCTTGAATCCTAGCGCCTTTAAATGCTCAAGAGTAACTGAATTGGTCTGTGACTAGAAAGAAGGAACTAGAGAGCAAGGTACACCCAGAGGAATAAACAAACGTTGTGTTGTGCTGTGGAGACAATGCGGTTGCTTTTCACTAGACCTGTGCCTCCACAGGAGAACACTTACCTTTCTCAGCACTCCATCAAGTGCTCCTGTTGGGGCGGTCGATCAGTGAGCGTGCATTTGGCAACTTCTCACCAAGCAGGCAAGTTCTGAGACCAAAAGATTCTGGCGGAGGCTGGAGGAACGCTGACAGGTGGAGGCTTCTCAGGTTGTCGACTCCAGAAAGAACGTCCAAACCCACTGGAACTTTCTTGAAATTACTCAGAAAATTCCCACTGTGTTTGGCCATTTCTCCTGGGAACGCCTTGAGAAATGGGGGCAGACAGCCAGGCGCTGCATGGGAAACATTGTTCCAGGGGAAACTCTCGGGTGGTTTGCATTTTGCCTCTTGTGCAGAGGGTGATGGCTTTGTTCACTAGGCCTGCACCTCAACCGGGGAGCACTTACCTTCCCATTATCCCAGCAAGTGCTCCCGTTGAGGGCTAAGTCAGTGAGGGTCAATTCCCATGGCTGGAGTCGACTTCTCTTCCATAAGAAGCTCTCAGGAATGAGAGCATGCTGCAGGAACTGAGACAGAGGGGACCCCAGCTGGCCTGCCCACGGTGAGGAATTAGAAAGTGAGAGGCGGCAGCTGCTTGTGTGGTGTCCCCAAATCCACACGCACGCACACACATGCACTTCGCACCTGATTAAACAAGGTGAATGTTGGAATCCGAGTCAACTCCAGGAAGGACATCCAAACACATTGGAACTTTCTTATCGAGCCATTTAAAAAGTCCCCCCTCTGTTTGGCTGTTGTTCCCAGGAATATCTAGGGGAAAAGATCATTTCTCTGTGCAACTCCTCCTTCCCACCCAGCAAATCAGAGTGTTCTTGCCTCGTACCCACCAACGTGCTTTTTCTCACAAGAAACCAGATCCCAACCAGGCAGCCCTAGCCTCCAGGAATGCTGGGAGAGAGCCATGGTTTGGGTACGATTGGTTGGAATTTCTCCACTGAAGGTTGCTCATCATTCAGCTGTAGAGTGTAGGTGCAGTTCTTTCCCCTGCGTTGGGATTTAATATTAGCACCCGTTCACAATGATCAGTGAATGGAAAGAAACAGCTGATGGAAAAGGAACAGCACACACCAGTGGAAAGAGACGAGACACCATTTTGTGCTTTCTTAACCAACACCTCAGCAGAAGAGCAGTTACCTTTCCCCATGGTCCAACGAGCGCTCTGGTCAGGTGCGAAGCCAGTGAAGCTCCATTGTGATTCTGTGCTTATCTCTTTGGACTGTTGGGAGATGCAAGAACCAGGGACTCTGTTGGAGCGTGGAAGCATCTAAAGGATGGATGCAATACTGAGCCCTCTACAGAAACAATGTCCCAACAGAGCAGCACTTTCTTAGTTCTCTCTGCAGAGAGTGCCAGCTGTGTTTGGATGTTGTTGCTGGGAATCATGGGAGGAAACTGGCTTACAGCTGGTCATGTCCAGGTGAGCATTTCTCTGGGAAAAAAAGTGTTAGTGTGTGCAAACCAAAGGGATCTCTCCAAGGACCCCCAGGCATGTGTTTTGTGAGCATCAGTGGCATAGTCAGAAGGATCTACTGGGAGGGAGATGACATGGGATAAAGACAAAAATGGGGGGGTCAAGACACCCAGCTGTGTGCTTGGGCCAATGCTGTCCTACAAAGCATGCTGTAGTCAGGACAATTGCATTTAAACAATCAATGATTGGAAAAGAGGGACCCGAGAGCCTGAAATCAAATGAGAGTTGCAGGGGCATGGTGAGGAGACGAGGCTGTAGAGTTTCACTTGACATATGCCTCAAATGGGAGCACTTACTTCTCTGTGTTACAGCAAGTGCTCCCATTGGGGTGCCACGTCCGTGATGCCCTTTCGATGGGTTAGAGTTGCCTTTCCTGCAGTAGAACATGATCTCAGGGAGCAAAGCTTCTCCTGGGGGTTTGAGGAACGGGGGGTGGAAGCCCACATGTAGCCGGGGTAGAAAGAATGTGAAAACACATTGGAATATAAACGTGAAAGCGTCCCGCCAGTGTTTGCTGCTTTCCCTTGGCATGGCTGAGGCAGTGGCGCATTGGAAGCCTCCCTCTGGGGAAAAAACTGCATTCAGGTCAACGCACCACAATTAATGAGGCTTGATTCTGGCACATGTGTGAAGATGCAGCAAAAAATCAATCTCTCTGGGCTCGGCCATTGACCCTGCGTGGGGTAAGGGCCGTTGGCGTGAGCCCGAAGACCCTTGATCCTACAGCAGAGAAGAAAGTCAATCCTGATACATCGATTCTAGCTACACTAATGACATAGCTAGAATTGCATATCTGAGATCAACTTTGTTCCCTGCTGTAGCCCAGGCCCAAGTCTGTGCAAAAAGAAAAGGCAAAAAATACAAACCCCACAAATCAAGAGTTTGGCATTGAAACTCCACACCATGGTGGACAGTTCTTTATCCTGTCTTGGGACAACACTCCCTCTAGTTCACATAGAGGGTTTTCATTTAAAAAGGATAGTGAAAGGAGACTTCAGTGAGACCCCACACGAGACTGAGGAAACAGAGGGGTTAGTGCTATGCACAGAAGAGAAAAAAAAACTATTTTCAACCTCTGCCTCTGTGCTCTCACCTTCCTCAATGCACCCACAGGTGCTCCTGTTGAGGAGCCAATGTCATGGAAGCTCCATTGTGATTCTGTGGATTCTTCTTCTCACCACTGGGAAATGTTCTTCAGAAATCAGGGCCTTGCTTGTATGTTTATAGCACCTGACAGACAAGGCCCCTGTAGAGTCTCCCATGCAGAAGCAATAACCAGACAAAGCAGCACTTTCTCCTTTAGCTCTCCAGAGAGTGCCGGCTGTGTCCGGACATTGTTCCTGGGAATCTGGGGGGGGCGTGGAGGGGAAGGGCGTCAGCCAGGGAGACACAGCCAGCTCAGTGTTCCTGTAGGGAAAGACAGCATTGTCCTGTGCAAACCAAAATGAGAACCTTTCCTTGGGCACCCAGCCACGTGCTCCGAGCCTGGTGGCCATATTGTACATAGTGACCAGCATGCTGTGGGTAAAGCAGGATGGGCTTGCATGCCCTGGTGAAAGGCTGCTTGCTTCATGGTCAGTGGTGTAGGCCTGTGATGGAGTGGGGGGGGAGTGCATGTGTGAGTCAGGCTGGATGTCCGAGGCAAGCAGCAGCTCCCAGTGGCTAAGGATGACCCTGGGGCTACAACTGGCAGATAACACCTCTGCCTAAACAAAGAGCAGGGAGGAGCTGAGCTGGGTTTTGAATCGGGGGCGGCAGTTAGAGGCGAGGAAAAGGGAGAGCTGGAAGGCAGCCAGCCGGAGGAGGGGGAAAGCTACACCCCAGAGGGGCACCCCTCGGGGTCTTCCCCCCAGGACAGGTTGGAAGGACTGTCTCTGGCGGCTATGCTGTTGCTTCTGTGAGAAATTGGACATCTGTTGCCTAATAAACCTGCTGTTGTGCCTGCTGAGTGAGAGTCTCTCCTGCCAGCGGGCGGGGTGCAGTGCAGGGGGACCCCTGAACCCCATCACAAGGCCCGCTGCAGTTCTTCAGAGCTAGACAGAGTGCAGTGCACAAAGGTAACAGCAGTTGTACAGTCAGTGACAGGAGAAGAGACAAATGCCATTCAGATGGAGCCTGAGAACCTACAAATAAGCATTGTAGATTTATGCACTTGTGGAGACAGTGCTGGGGGCTTTCCCTGTATCAGGGCCTCAAACAGGGCAGTACTTACCTCTCTCAATAGTCCCGCAAGTGCTCCTATTGGAGAGGCAGGTCAGTGATGATCCATTCACATAGTTTGTGTTTTATTTTTCACTTGGAGGAAAAGTTCTCAGAGACATGCATGTTTGTAGGGCAGGGGGAGGTTAAATAAAAGGAGTCAACTCCAGGAAGAACATCCAAACATGGTTGCACTTTCTTATTTAGCTCTTCAGAGAGTGCCAGCAGTGTTTGGGTGTTAATTCCTAGGAATATCTAGGAAAATGGGTGGGAGCCAAGCAGCCCTTGGTTTGGAAACCTTTCTCGAGGGAGGGAGAGAGAGAGAGAGAGAATTTTGTGCTAGCTGGAGCAAATGCTGTATTTTTAAACCATTCTTAACACACACTGTATGCCTCAACCCAGGAGCATTTGCCCTGGTCAGTATTTCAGCTAGTGCTCCTGTTGGGCTGCAAAAGTTAGTGAAGCTGCATTGTGATTCTGTGGATTCTTCTCAGGACCACTGGGAAGTGTTCTCAGAAACTGGGGACTCCTTTGGGTGTGTGCAATATCCCACACCTCGAACCCCGCTGCAGGAAACATGTCCTGACAGAGCAGCACTTTCTTACTTAGCTCTCCAAAGAGTTCCAGCTGTGGTTGGATTTTGTTCCTGGGAATTTGAAAGGGAGAGTGGGGAGGGAGTGGTAGCTGCCAACCAGACACATCCAGGTCAATGTTTGAGGAAAAGAAAGCCAGAACCTATTTAAGCCACAAGAGCACACCCAGAAATGTTCTCATGTTGGTTCCAAGAAGCCAGATCTAGAGAATACGAACATCTCTCATTTTCAAAGACAAAATGTTCTACACACGAGTATTCAGCTAATGGGCATCCACTCAGGACCGTGGAGGTCTATGGAGCTGACCTCCTTCCTTGGCTTTCCCATCCAGCGCAGGAAAACAATTTGCCAGGACAATTTTGAGTAGGAGCATTGGAAGGAGGATCTCACCAGGGAAACCAAACAGTGTTCTTTGGTCTCTACTGACCAGTTACAAACTAGGCAGCAGCTTGTTGTTGAAATCTTTATAGATGGAGCAAAACAGAAGGACTAACAGACGGGGTAGGAGTGAAAAGAGCAAAGGCAGAAGGTTGGATGGAGAGGGAAAAAGACAATAGAAAAATGATTAGTAACAGAGAGGTAGCCATGCTAGTCTATATGCTATCAAAACAAAAAAGCAGTCCAGTAGCACTTTAAAGACTAAGAAAATAATTTATTAGGTGATGAGCTTTTGTGGGACAGACCCACTTCTTCAGAGGCACAGAGAACCAAAAATAGTAATAAAGGCTGACAAATCAGAAAAATTACCTCACTTGGATAACTTTTTTTCTGATTTGTCAACCTTGATTAGTGTTTTTGGTTCTCTGTGCCTTAAACATTGAGTCTGTTCTGGTCTGGCTATGGTCTGAAGAAGTGGGTCTGTCCCACAAAAGCTCATCACCTAATCAATTATTTTGTTGGTCTTTAAAGTGCTACTGGACTGCTTGTTTGTTTTGATAGAAAAATGAGTGACACATAAAGGGAGAAATATTGAGGGAAAAAAAGATGGGGTCACATGCACATAAACCTCACCCACAGAGAACCTTATGGAACGGGGCTAGCAACTTGTTCCCAAAGGAAGTAGAGAGGGAAGGCTGGGGGGATGGGAATTTGGGGCCCTGCTCTGGGCACACATAAACCAGGCTCCAAAAGAGGCTATTCCACCTCATTTTGGTTTCAGCATTCTCTCTTCCCACCCACCACCCAGCCTGGTGCTGGAACTTGAGAAGAGTTTAGCTACTGAGCCATGAAAGGGTTAGAGAATCCAGAAGTGTGATTGTTGCATGGGAGAAGAGGAAGACAAGAAAGAGAAAAGAGCCTGGAAACAGACAATGTTCTGGATTTGGTATGTGTGGAGACAGTGGTGGGTCTGTTCACGAGACCTATGCCTCAACAGGGGAGCACTTACCTTTCCCAGGATACCAGCAAGTGCTCCTGTTGGGGGCTAAGTCAGTGATGGTCAGTTCTGATGGCTGGGACTTCTTGCCAACACACAAAAGTTCTCAGAAATTAGGTTTGAGGCAGAGGTGACCCAGGCCTGCCTCAATGGCTGCAGTCTGCAGCAGTGACTCCAAATGCATCCTCCTCCCACAAAAACACCTCCCCTAAGTTGAGGAAGGTGAATGGTGGAATGCCCCCAAGAGTCAATTCCAAGGAGACCCTTCAAACACACTGGCACTGTGTTTGGCTGTTGTTCTTGGGGACCCACAGCCCACCCCTCCCAAGCCCCACAAGTCAGAGTTCCACCTCTAAACCCAGAAATAGGCTTGTTCTCTCAGGAAAGAAGACCCAAACGAGCCTGCACTGTTCTGCAGGACTGGAGCATGCAGTGGTTTAGATAGGATTGGTGGAAAAGTCCCCTGTAGAGGTTGCTAAACATTCAATACTGAAGTAGGAGATGCAGTGTTTACTCTTTTTTTCATACAAGACTACCCGCAGTTTTGCCATGATCAGTGAATTTAAACACAGAGTTGGTAGAAAAGGGAAAGCAGTGAGAAGTCTTTGGGGGAGGAGAGTTTTGCACAGACTCCTCTGCAGAAACAAGTGTCCAGAAAGAGCAGCAGAAAGAAAACCCAGGCAGGGAGGGAGGCAGGAAGGTAAGTCCACGCAGAGCAGCAAAAAAGAAAGAAAGAAAAAATGTTCAGACAGAGCAGCAAAAAAAGAAGAAAGTAAGTCCAGGCAGAGCAGCAAGGCAGAAAGAAGAAAAGAAATAATGTCCAAGCAGAGCAGCAAAAAAGAAAAAGTAAGTAAGTCCAGGCAAAATAGCAAAATGAATGAATGAATGTCCAGACAGAGCAGCAAAAAAGAAAAAGCAAGTCTAGAGAGAGAAGAAAGTGCAGAGAAAGCAGCAAAAAAGAAAGAGGAAGAAAGCCCAGACAGAGCAGAAAAATGAAAAAGAAAGTCCAGGCAGAGCAGCAAAGAAGAAAGAAAGAAAAAAATGTTCAGACAGAGCAGCAAAAAAAGAAGAAAATCCAGGCAGAGCAGCAAGAAAGAAAGAAAGAATGAATGAATGTCCAGACAGAGCAGCAAAGAAAGAAAGCAAGCAAGAAAGAACACCCAGACAGAGCAGCAAAAAAGAAAGAGAAAGTAAGTAAATTCAGGCAAAATAGCAAAAAAGAATGAATGAATGAATGAATGTCCAGACAGAGCAGCAAAAAAGAAAAGAAAGAAAGTCCAGACAGAGCAGCAAGAAAGAAAGAAGACAGAAAATGTCCTACACACAGCACTCAATGAGCATGCACTGAAGCCTGAACATCCATTAGGAAAGGTGACCTCCTGCCCTGGCTTTTCCATCCAGTGTAGGAAAGCCATTTGCAGGAACAATTCTGAGTAGTACTAGAAGGAGGATCGTACCAGGGAACCCAAACAATGTGCTTTGGTCTCTAGGGACCAGATCCAAGCTAGGCAGCAGCTTGTTGAAACTATTGCTGATAGATAGATAGATAGGATGGAGAGAGAGAAAAAGGCATAGAAAAAGATGTGGGAGGTATAAAGGGAGCGAGGCTGAGATGGGGAACAAAGCAAATAGGACCTGCTAGACATAAATCACCCCCTGGTCCATCTAGTTTAATTTCCAGCTTACAGTGCCCGACATCAGATAATAAATCTGTCCTGTGGCTTCCGTTTCTCAGGAGAAGCACCAGTATCCCCCCAGACTGTGGTACTAAGGTTCAAATAGCTGAGGGCCAGCTCTGCAGAACAGAGTGGGACTTACCCAGAGTCCATGAATCTCCTTCTCCTCAGGTCCAAGCTGGCTGAGATGGCTCCATGAAAAGCATCAGGTGGTGGGGCTCAGGTGAAACAGAGCCAGAGGGTGCACTCTCTCTCCCAGGGCTTGTGTGTCCTGACTGTGCTGCTGCCTTTCCAGCCTCTCTTATATGCTGAGGCCTCTGCTCAATATCTCCTGCCCAACTTCCCTCCACCCTTTAATCATCAGAGTGAGTCACCCCCTGGATCCGCAGGGAACAATAGCCAGGCAGATCAAAGGAGGGGCAGGTTGAGCTGCTGATGAAATCAGTTGCTGGTTCAAGTGGTTAGGACCAGGAGCCTTTGGGGATACAGCTGGGAACTTGTTTGCAAGGCCAGCAAATTAGAAACCACATGGAGAGGAGCTGGGGGTCCTGCCCTGGGCACGCAGGTCTGGACTTTTTGACATCAAGCAGGCTCCCACAGGGGCTTTTCCTGCACATTTGGTTTGTAACCTCTCGTGCCCCTAGCCTGGCCATGGGGCTGGTGACTCAGATCCATGATAGAACTTAACGTTGTTTAACAAGTGAGCCAAGGAAGCCTTTGAGAGTCAAAAAAATCTGATGCCAGAAGGCCATGGAATCCTAGAACACTAGAACTGGAAGGGACCTCGAGAGGTCATCAAGTCCAGTCCCCTGCCCTCCCAGCAGAACCAAGCACCACCGAGACCATGCGCATCTCTGTGTGGTGTTTTGGCATCTGTTCCTGCAAGCGCATCCCTATTTCTTTGTGGGAGTGTGTGTGGTTTTGCAGTAGAGTATTATGTGTACTTGAGCACATTTTTGTGTGGCTCTCTCTGTTGGACGGGTGCTGGTGCTGCTTGGTTGTACCTCTGTGTGTGTGTGTGTGTGTGTGTGTGTTCATGTTTGCACGTGGTAGGGGCTCTGATGTATAGGTCACTGTGTGGTTACAGATCAGCCAGGGACTGCTCTGCTCTGCATTTGTAATTACAACAAGAAGCCTCGTGGCACCTTATGGATAGTCTATAAGTTACCACAGGGCTTCTTGTTGTTTTCAAAGATACAGACGAACTCGGCTACCCCGCAGATATTTGCAGTTAAGTTATTCGCTGCAAAGCAGCTGAAATAAAAGCACCTTCTTCCCCCCTTACGCCATTGGGTTGTCAACCCTCCCAGTCGCTCTCCCTGTCCATCACGATTGGATTACACTGAAGCCCAGACTCAAAAAGGGGGCCTTTCTCAGGACATGTCTGCGCTAGGAAACCAGTGTAGACGGGGCTGGTAAATGGCATAAGAGTTATTCTGCTGCCCCAGGTTATACCAGTGGGCGATGCAGTGGTGTCAATATGGCAGCTCTGGTGAAAACACGAGTCAGTGGGCGAACACTCTGCTGTTCACGTCTGGACTCAGTCTCGCCACGAGGCAGAAGTTTTGTTGCCAGAAGAGCATCTCCCATGGCCAGGGCAGGACAGATCCCGCTGTAACTCAGCAGAAGGTACATTGACTTTGGTGACATTATTTAGGCCACTGCAGTGGTGTAACTTAGCTTGAGAGGGCATGTTAGCGTGGACCAGCCTGGAGTCTACCATCGGGCTAACCTACCAGCTCTCAGGGAGGCGTATCCAGGACAGGGATGGAACCGCTCCATTACTGTAATAAGGTCTGCACTGCTGTCCTGCAGGCATAAAATAGAGCCCGACACCAGGGCCCAGCCTGGCCCCATGTTTAAGGGTGGTTTAGCTGCAGGGTTGGTATAAGTGTGTCTACATTATGGCTCGCACTGGGATCACAGCAGAATTTTGAACCCAGGCCCATAATGCAGCGATGGGGAACCTGCAGCTCATGGGCCGGACCCAGACCCTGAGGCTCGGGGCTCCCCCGCAGCCTCTGGCCCACTGCAGGGTGGAATGTGGAGCTCTCCCTTCCCCCAGCCAGGAGGAGCCCCCGTGCAGGGAAGCGCTGGCTGAGGCTTTCCCCCCGCCTCTCTGACTGGCTGGAATTGCAGCCAATGAGAGCAATGGAGGGTGGCATCTGGCAGCGGAAGGGCACACAGCTGCATGTGCCCCCAGGGAGCTGGGCAGGTAAGCACCCCCCATAGTCAGACCCGGCACTCCAAGTCCTCACCTGAACCCCCTCCTGCCCAGCTCCCCCACCCCACATGCTCCTGTGCCCTCCGTCCACGCCAGGATCCTCTGCCCCAACTGATCCTGCATGCCCCCCATGCCAAGCCCTCCCATTCCCAGCCTGCTCCTGCATCCTCTGTCCCATCCAGACCCCACAGCCGAGCCCTGCTTCCTGGCAGCCCCCTCCCTCCCTGAACCATCATAGATAGGTAGGGAGTAGTTCAGGACTAGACTCTCATAGAGCCATATTACCTTTGTAGGTCTCCTTATGCTGCGAGCAGGCCTGTGTTTCCACGTGGGACTCTGGAAGTGTTTGACCTATAAGGAGAGGCTGCGGGATTTGGGCTTTTTTAGTTTGCAGAAGAGAAGACTGAGGGGTGAGTTAATAGCAGCGTTCAACTTCCTGAAGGGGGCTCTAAAGAGGATGGAGAGAAATTGTTCTCAGTGGTGACAGATGGCAGAACAAGGAGCAATGGCTTGGAGTTACAGAGGGAGAGGAGTAGGTTGGATATTAGGAAAAACTACTTCACCGGGAGAGTGGGGAAGCACTGGAACGCGTTGCCTAGAGGGGTGGTGGTTTCTCCATCCCTAGAGGTTTTTAAGTCCAGGCTTGACAAAGTCCTGGCTGGGATGACTTAGTTGGGGTTGATCCTGCTTGAAGCAGGGGGCTGGAGTAGGTGACCTCCTGAGGTCCCTTCCAGCCCTACGATTCGATGATTCTATGACTGCAGGTTTGTGCAGAAGATGTGGCTCTGTGTGGTTGTGTGTGTGTGGCTCCTGGGCACTCTGGAGCAAGGTGGGCAGCCGGCCTTTAGCTTCCAACTCTACTGTCCAAAAGCCAGCTCTGTTGTACAGATTATATTGGACAAAACCAGTGAGCAAACCAGGCCTAATGAATCTCTTGTTTCTAACTGCTGATGGCTTTCAATCACCAGAGGCTCTTCATTGTCTGGAGAGGGAACAATAGCTCTGTCTCTCTCCAGCCTCATCAATGGAGTGTGAAACTGGACTGCTAATTAATCCCCTTCAATGGGGCGTTAACTCTCAGCTCCTTCAATGAGGCGTTAACTCTCAGCTCCTTCAATGGGGTGTTAACTCTCAGCTCCTTCAATGGGGCGTTAACTCTCAGCTCCTTCAATGGGGCGTTAACTCTCAGCTCCTTCAATGGGGCGTTAACTCTCAGCTCCTGCAGTCACTGGGGGAAGGAATCAAACCCATGTTACAACTGGATGACAGTCTCATGATTTGTAATATACAATAATAATATGGAGCTACACATATCTCATGGAACTGGAAGGGACCTCCAGAAAGTCACTGAGTCCAGTCTCCTGCACTCACAGAAGGATCTATCACCAGGCCTCAGTTCTGAAGGTGAGGTTTTCCTGTCTCAGGAGGGTTTCAGCTGGAAAAATTCTTTCATATATAACACGGCTACCCCTCCAATTCTTTCATATGTGTTTTTCAAGGAGAGAGCCAAACACTGAAGAAAGCAGCAATGTCACTGTCTTACTTTACTAATGAATGATAAATACCAAAAACAACTTACATGACAGATTTAGAGGCAGTTAGCTCAGTTGTACCATAATGAGAACTTGAAAATCGTTGGGATTTTAAATACAAGATCAGCAAAGAAACAATCCAAGTAGAAGGGAGAGTGAATCTGCAGAGGAATAAGAACCTTATAAAGTATTTCTGTTAATCCCTCACCGCTATTCCTGCCAACAGAAACATTAGCCTGTTATCCAACCTGGCAGAAATATGACCTGACTATGAATTCTCCTTCCAGACCCAGGACACCTAACTCCCAGCCCTCCTGTTGAACACCACTCCCCATCCAAAGCCAGTGGTAGAACGTGGAAGTCATGACCACCAGCCCCGCTCCAGCTAAACATTTCAACCTATTTTCCTCCTACAATAGTGACCTCTTTGGGCTAACACACAAGGCTCCACACACCATCCAAAGGCAGGCGCAGAACCTAGGAGTCCTGGTCCCCAGCTCGCTCAGTCTCACCACTGAATCCCACTTCCCATTCCCTCAGCTGGGCCAGAACCCAGAAGTCATAGAATCCTAGGACTGGAAGGGACCTCAGGAGGCAGCTAGTCCAGCCCCCTGCCCAAAGCAGGATCAACCCCAACTAAATCATCCCAGCCAGGACCTCATCACGCTGGGACTTAAAAATCTCTAGGGACAGAGAATCCACCACTCTAGTGCTTCCCCACCCTCCCGGTGAAGTAGTTTTTCCTAACATCCAACCTACACCTCTCCCTCTGTAACTTGAGACCATTGCTCCTTCTTCTGCCATCTGTCACCACTGAGAACAGCCTCTCTCCATCCTCTTTAGAGCCCCCCATTCCAGTGTTTCACCACCCTCCTAGTGAAACATTCTTTACTAATATCCAACTACACCTCCTGCTCTGTAATTGAGAGCATTGCTCCTTGTTCTGCCATCCATCACTGCTGAGAACAACCTCTCTGCCTCCTCTTTAGAGCCGCCCCTTCAGGAAGTTGAAGGCTGCTATCAAATCGCCCCTCACTCTGCTCTTCTGCAAACTAAATAAGCCCAAATCCCTCAGCCTCTCCTCATAGGTCATGTGTGCCAGACCCCTAATCATTTTTGTTGCCCTCCACTGGACCCTCTCCAATGCATCCACATCCTTCCTATACTGGGGGTCCAGAACATAAGTCATAATGCTGGCTCCTGTTTTCTGTCCCCTGGTATCACCTCAAATATGCAGATCCAGAAACACAATCCAAACCAAGTTGTGTTTTCATGTTCAGCCACTCCACAAGAGCCCATTTCCTTGTCAGAGTGTGGTTCATGGTATTTAGTGTGTGCATGTGTGTATTTGTGTTTCTGCATGGTTGTGTGCCAGAGTGTGTGTGTGTGTGTGCTGTTTTTAGCTCTGTCCCACGTAGGCCTCACTTGGTCTGAGTAGCCAAGGACAAGGAAATAAATGCAAAGTGTAAAAAATAAGTTCAAGTAATCATGGTGCCAGCAACTATGGCAAAAATCACGTGGAACAAGGTTTAGCCGGCAGGGAGAAAATGAACAAAATACAAGGCTGGAACTGACCAGATATGTCCTGTGCATAGAATCATAGAACACTAGGACGGGAAGGGACCTCAAGAGGTCATCAAGTCCAGTCCCCTGTCCTCCCGGCAGGACCAAGCTCTGTCTAGACCACGGGTCAGCAACCTGTGGCTCTGGAGCCGCATGTGGCTCTTTAAGGAGCCACTTGTGGCTCTGAAAGCTGCTGCTGCTAACTCCTCTTGCAGGTCTGGAGGCTGGTGCTGCTAAGGCAATGTCTGCAATTAAAATAGGATTTAGTTGTTTTGTTTAAGTGTCAGCAACCTCCAGAGCCGCTGAGCCATCAGCTGCAGCATGGGGGAAGCTGACGGGGCAGGGAGCCCTGGAAGAGGAAGCCGGCAGTGCAGAGAGCCATCCACATGCTCCATGTGGGGGGAGTCAGCCTGCAGGAGTGCAGGAGGGTGGGGCAGCTGAGCCTGCTCCCACCAGAGCTGCACAGCCACACTGAGAAGGAGGCAGTGGGAGGGAGGTAGCAGCTGTGGAAGAGCAGCAGCCGCATGTGGAGGCAGGTAAATCCTGGGGTTGGGGGGCAATTTTGGGGCTCAGAGGGATTAACCCTGGGCTGGGGGGGCAGGTTTGGTGGCTGAGGCTGGTACGACCTGGAGATGGGGGTAACTCACCTTTCTAACCGGTACAAATCATTGTGTGCACACTGGTCTTACAAAAGGGTGACCAAAAGTGCAGCGCGATGGTATTTATGAAGGACAGGCTCGTATTCACACGCGCTGCAGCTCTCGAAGGGTTGGGCTTGTTACTGAATCTGAAAAAAATGGCTCTTCTCGCTCTTTTGGTTGCAGAGCCCTGGTCTAGACCATCCCTGGTAGATGTCTCTCTAACCCGCTCTTCAGTATCTCCAGTGATGGAGCTTCCACAACCTCCCCAGGCAATTTATTCCAGTGTTTGACCACCCAGCCAGTTAGGAACTTTTTCCTTATTTAACTTTACCAGTGAAGGCAGGTTAAGATGAACAGTGAGGAGGAACTTCCTACTGTCAGGGTAGGTAATCATGGGAATAAACTACCTAAGGAACTTGTGGACTCCCTATCACAGGAGGTTTTTAAGAGCAGGTTAGACAATCCCTTGTCAAGGATTGCCTACAACTAGATAGTGCTTAAGCTTGAGTCATGATTTCCTGAGGTTCCTTCCAGTTCTAGGACTCTGTAGTTTACCTGGTGAATTTGAATCAGGAACAGTATCCAAAGAGGGCAGCCTCTTCTTACTTTGACACTCGGGCTAGAGGACATGTGAGTTTTTGCATCTGAGCGTGCGGATGCTGTTGGTTGTATAACGAGTGAATGAGCACCTCTTTGTCAGCTGTGTGTTTGTACAGGAGAGGCTACAGACTGTGGCTATTGATTATGTGAGCTGCTGTTGGCGTTGTGGTCTTGGGGTCGATTATATAGGTGTGTTTGTGTTGCTCTTTGATTTTGCAAACAGGAGTGCATGGTTCTCTGTGTGTGTTTGTGTATGAGCACAGGGTTGTGCATGGTGGTTTTGATATGGTTCCTGGGGCTCTTTGGGGGGAGGATGGCTAGTTGGTTAGGTAAGGTTGGTTCTGGGGGTTCTAGCTACCAGGGTCAGTTGCCCAGTGCTCTGCATTTCTTGCAAGGGAACAATAGCTCTGTCTCTAGCTGGCCACCTCAAAGGAGTGTGAAACTGAATTGATGATTAATCCATTTCAGTGGGGTGTTAACTCCCTCTCAGCCAGCTCCTGCAGTCTCCTGGGCAATGGAGTCAAATCCATGTTAGAACTGGATTTAGTTGAGGCAGGGGGTGGGCAAAGGAGACTCCAAACTGTGAGGCCACAGGATGAATTCATTTGAACAGCACAATTCTAAGCCAAAGGTTTTCCTGTTTCTAGCGGTTTCATATAAAAATATTGATAAATGTCTGCCTGTGAAGGTGACATCCAAATGCCAAAGAACCATCAGTTTTCCCTGCCTCACTTTGCTACATAAGAACAAATGACACCACTAAAAAAGAAACAGAGTAAGCCCTGCTAGTCTATACACTATCAAAACAAAAAGCAGTCAAGTAGCAGTTTAAAGACTAGCAAAATAGTTTATTCGGTGAGCTTTCGTGGGACAGACCCACTTCTTCAGACCACAGCCAGACCAGAACAGACTCAATATTTAAGACACAGAGAACCAAAAACAGTAAGCAAGGAGGACAAATCAGAAATACAACTTGCTATGTGACATGCCCTAGATTTGTAACAGATTCTTGACCATAAACAGAACCTGGCAGTCCTGGTGAAGCTTAAGTGTGAGGACAGCAATGAAACAATCCTAATAAAAATATGGGTGAGTGTTAAAAATAATAACAATGTTTTAAAATCTCGTTCTGAATATTTGCCTCCCACTAATCTGACATAACTATGAATGATTATTTAGCTTTGCAGAAACCTAGTTTATTAATTCCATATGAGCTTATGCTGTACATCTTATTACCCTTTTATTTTCCAGTGGAAAACTAGTATTCGAGGGGGTAGCCAAGTTAGTCTTTATCTTCAAAAGCAACAAGAAGTCCTGTGGCAAAGACCCACGAAAGCTTGTGCTCCAAAATAGTCTATAAGGGGCCCCAAGACTTCTTGTTGTTTCTCCTCTGTACCTGGTATTTTCTCCTTGTGAAAGTACTTACAGGTCAGACTGAGGTCACCTCTCAAACTTTTCCAAGCAGATTGGGTTCTGGATAGCTACCCCCAAAATTCAGGAGAGTGGCTTGAAAAAGATCTCAAGATTTTTACCAATAACGAACCCTGGCGTTTGAGTTTTTCTTTACATTTGTCTTCTGGGTTTTGTCTTAGCGTGATTGTAACCTTGGAGTCATGGTCCCATGCTCTGTACTACGTGCTCCTCCCAAAACAAGGACCAGAACTCAGGATTCGGGATGTCTAATTGACAGCTACTGTTGCTCCTGTTGTCAGTCCTGGGGCTACTTCTGTCCAACAGCTTCATTAATGATCTGGATGAGGCAATGGGCTGCATTCACAGCAAGTTGGAGGATGACAGTAAACTGGGGACAGACAGTAAACTGGAGGGTAGGGATAGGGTCCAGAATGACTTAACAAATTGGAGGAATGGGTCCAAAGAAATCTGCTGAGGTTCAACAAGGAGAAGTGCAGAGTCCTGTAATTGGGATGGAAGAATCCCAAGCATTGCTACAGGCTGGGGACCATCCTATGTGCTTTATATATTGAGTCTGTTCTGGTACAGCTATGATCTGAAGAAGTGGGTATGTCCCTCATCACCTAATAAATGATTTTGTTAGTCTTTAAAGTGCTACTGGACTGCTCTTTTGTTTGGCTAAGCAGCAGTTCACCAGTAAAGCTCCAGGGGGTTGTAGTGGACAAACTGGATAGGAGGCAACTGTGCGCCCTTTTTGCTAAGAAGACTAATGGTATATTGGACTTCGTTAGCTGGAATATTGTCAGCTGATTGAGGGATGTGATTCTCCCCCTCTGTTCATCCCTGGTGCGGCTACATCTGGAGCCTTGCAGCCAGTGTCCTCCACTACTGAAAGGGGCAGAGAAGTTGGAGAGTATCCAGGAGAGGGCAACACAGAGACTAGGGAGCTGGGGTACAGGATTTAGGCAGAGAAGCTGCAGGATCTGGGCTTATTCAGTGCACAGAAGAAAAGAAGGAGGCAGGGTTTGATAGCAGCCATCAGCTACCTGGAAGGGAGGGAGAAGGGGCCACGGAGAATGCAGCCAGGCTATTCGGTGGCGGCAGATGCCAGACCAGGGAGCGGTGGTCTCACCTTGCCCTGTGGGGAGGGGTCTAGGTTGGACATTAGAAAAATCTGTTTCTCTAAGAGGGTGGTGAGGCACTGGAATGGGTTATGTGGGGTGTGTTTTAAGGCCCAGCTTGACAAAGCCCTGGGCGGGGGAGCCTTAGAGGAGACATGACAGCAATTTTCAAGTACCTTAAAGAGGGTTACAAGGAGGAGGGGGAACAATTGTTCTCCTCGGCCTCAGAGGACAGGACAAGGAGCAACGGGCTTAAACTGCAGCAAGGGAGGCTTAGGTTGGACATTAGGAAAAAGTTCCAAACTGCCAGGGGGGTTAAACACTGGAACAAATTACCTGGGGAGGCTGCGGAATCTCCATCGCTGGAGCTTTTTAAGGGCAGGTTAGACAGACACCTATCGGGGATGGTCTAGATGGTGTTTTGCCCTATTGAGAGGACGGGGGACTGAACTCGATGACCTCGAGGTCCCTTCCAGTGCTAGTGTTTTATGATTCTACATATTGTGTGGATATATTTCCTGGAGATCTTTGGGCTGAGGATGGCAGCTTCCTCTCTGTACAAGCGCAAAATCAGTGAGTAAACAAAGCCTAATGAGCGTCTCCTTTCTAACTCTTCTGGGATCTTCCATCACCAGAGGCAAAGTTACGAAATACTTTGCCTCCTGAGGAACAATATCTGTATTGATTCAAACCTTAGAGTGTGAAACTGAACTGCTGATTAATGCACCTCAATGAGGTGTTAACTCGCTCTCTGTGCTGGTCAATCACCAAGGGAGGGACTCAAAGGGATGTTAGCATTTGATGCAATTTAGAGGCTGGGACAGGGAAGAGGGTTTAAAATGTAATTTCACAAATGCATCCCACCAACACAATTCTGAAACTAAAGCTTTCCTGGCTAGAGAAGGGTTCAGGTCCAGTACTTGAAAAGAAATGCAGACAGTTTTCTATAGGACATTGCTTGTATTTTAACTGGCTCCCTATGACATAAGCATAACTTGAAAATTTTCGAGTCTGACCTGCATAGCACAGGCCAAAAACTCCTACCTAGTTCTCCCTGTCTTGGGCCCAGTAACTTGGGTTTTGGTTTAAAAAAAATCTAGAAGGGTGCAAAGATATTAAGACCTGATGAAGTGGGTTTTTGCCCACTAAAGCTTATGCTTCAAAATATCTGTTAGTCTATAAGGTGCCACAGGACTTCTTGTTGCTTTTCCTCTGTAACTGGTATTTTCTCCTTGTGAAAGTACTTACAGGTCAGACTGAGGTCACCTCTCAAACTTAACCAAGCAGACTGGGCTCTGGATAGCTACCCCCAAAATTCAGGAGGCTTGAAATAAAAAATCACAAGATTTGTACTAATCATAAACCCTGGCGTTTGGGATTTTTTTTTACATTTGCCTTCTGAGTTTTGACCTTTCTAGGGTTCCATTTTCACAGGTGTTCTCCGCAACCCATTGGGCTAGAAACCTAGTTGTTTGTTTTTTTTAGTGAAGACACAGAGTGTCATAAAAACCCATTGCTCCAGGCACTGGAGGCCTGAAGAAATAACACACCATATCGTAGGACGGAGTCACACACAAGACAATGGAGGTGGCACGCACCCAGTCGGGGCAGGAAGTGACCGGACGCTTGGCCGAGGAGAAGTATGCAGGTGGGAAACGGGCCATTCCCAACGGTCCCTTTAATTTTTCCCACTCGTGTGTGGAATGAATTTTGTTATGTGCACCAATATGGAGGTGATGTGTTACATAGCGGCTCCCTTTGGGGGCCACATCACAAAATCCATATGGTGGGAGTGGGACTGATGGTTTCTGGGTGTGGGAGGGGCTCTGGCCTGGGGTAGAGGTTTGCGGGGCAGCAGAGTGAGGGCTCCGGGTTGGGGTACAGGCTGTAGGCTGAGGCTGGGGTTCAGGTGTTCAAGGCTGGTGCAGAGGGTTCAGTGCAGGGGTGAGAGAGCTCCAGCCGGGGTGGGGATGGGGATGAGGGGTTGGGGTGCAGGCTGCCCCAGGGTGCAATGGGGAGAAAGGACCTCCCCCAGCTCTCTCCCCCCAAAGCAGCACTTTGGGTTGTAGGGGAGAGGTGCCTCTCCCCACTGCAGCAGCTCTGTGCCAGGCCTAGGTGCCTAGCCCTGGTCCATGGAGGTCCACCAGGGATGGGCACTGTGTGTTTATGCAGCCCTGCAGCTTATAGAGAACTTGGGGGGAGGTGCTCTCAGTCACACGGGCACAGCTGGAGGGGGACATCCTGGTCCCAGGTCAAGAAGAAGGGGAACATCTCGGGGAAGGGGTAGTTGAATGTGAACACTTGCTCCATGGTGTCACATTGTAGAAGGAGAGTCATTGAAGGGCACAGTCCAGACGCACCTTGATCCTGCACAGAGGCGCCGGCAGGAAAAGCTTCGTCTTTGGGGTGCTGAGCGCTCGGTGCTCCCCCTCGCTCAGCTCCAGAACCCCTTCTCGGCTGTTATGTAAAGAGGCCCTTTCCTCTCTGCCGATGCCCAGGTGGCACCCACCACCCAGCCTCTCCTGGCTCCCACCTCCACTGCCCATTCCAGCAGCCCCGTGGAGACGCCTGGTGTGCCCAGCACACAGGGCCAGCTATCAAAGCTCTCTGAGTTGTTGGGAAGCTTCTGGGCGCGGTCCCCCAGCTTCTCCAGTCAGGGGAGCTCAGCAGCGTGGGGAAGGCGGTCTTGAGTTCCAGCATCACCTCGGCTGGGGGGAGAAAATCAGAGGGCTAGGGGGAGATCTGGGAACACAGCACCTCAGCCGTGGTGAAATCTGGCCACGCTCCGGGCAGGGATCACACAGTCACGGACCTTTTTCCTTCATCCCGAAAAATCGCTCGCACATGGCCAAGACCAGCTGTTCAGCCCGCTGCTTTTCGCTGTCCTTGCTTGGGCCAGCCAGCTCTGACATCGGACAGGGAACTACAAGACACATGGGAGACACAATTACCCCAGGGAAAGACTGTCTCAGACAGGGACAGAGAGAGACAGGTGGGTGGGCTCGCAGGCTACAGACTGTAAGGGCCAGACCCAGGGGTGACTGCTAATTTTTTCCATCCAGGGGCAGAATAAATTTTATGTACACCCAGACGTGTGGATGTGCACCACCATAGAAACATCTGCTGCCGGCTGTGGGCTCTCTGCTAATCTGCTGGGTGGCTCCTGAATCTCTCCTGAGTGGCCAGAGGACACAGGCAATGTTTCGGGAAGGCAAAATGTGGTCCATCGCACTGCATTTTTCTGGTAGTGAAAGTCACACGCTGCGCACGGGAGGTGGATCAGCTTCATCCCCAGCATCACCGCCTCTCAGGCAATAGATTCCTTTGTCAACTGCCTCGACTCCTCTCAGAGACAGGATGGGAAAACCCCGTGCCTGTTGCAGGAACTCTCTGCACCCTGGTGGGAGAGGCAGCCCTTGTAGGATATCTAGACAGCGCAGCTGCAACGGCTACACACGAGAGTCCAGAGTCGCCACAGCGGCTCCATGCCTTAGGGCTTTCCATTTGCACAGGTAAAGCACTTTAGCCAGGAGGCCAGTGGCCCTACTGGCCATTTCTCGGATGGGGAAACTGAGGCACAGAGAGGGGCGGGGCTGCCGTTCTTCTGAGACCAACCAGCTGCAGAGCTGGGACTGGAGCCCTGTTCTGGCAGTGCCAGTCCTGTGCGCTAGCCAGCAGGCCACCATTGTTAGGTTGGGAAAACTGAGGCACACCAGGTGTTGACAGATTCTGCCCCCGGCCCCCGCCAGCCCTGCATTTACTGACCAGCTTCAGCAAGGAGCAAGTCAGACCAGGGGGTGGGGGCGGGGGCGTAATCTCCTCCACCTACTCACCCACCTTTTGAGACAGCTCCTTCCGGTTTATGGTGTCAAATATCTTCTCTGCCATCTACATCCATGACGATGGCTGTCTCCGTCTTGGAGCGGGGGATGCGGCTGTAGCCAAGTTCCTGCAGGCCCGTGCCAACAAACAAATCTACCAGGGAAAAAGAGCCAACAGCCCCTGCTGCAATGCCAGCGAGCCGGGTCCCGGAGCCACAGAGCCAGAGCTGGGGTGAGGAGGCACCTTCCTCACTGCATCCTTGGGGCAACCCACTGGGCTCCCCAGGCTCCTTGGACCAGCCCGCAGAGCCCGTTTTGTCCTGAGTCCCTGGAGAAAGGTGCCTGGGAGAGATGTCTGCCCCCGAGGGAGCTGTGTGCACCCCAAATCCAGCAGTGCCCCCACAGGCAGCAGCCAACAGTGGCATCTTTCAGCCGCCTGGCGTAGGACGTCCTTGTGCACGCAAGGCCCGAAAGCTGCACTGGTCTGGCGTTACCTGCTTATGTTCCAGTTCAGGAGATCCCCTCTCTTCCAGCCACCCCACACTTAGCAGTCCATGCCTGGGCCCCCTCAGGCCTTTCGGATCCCCAGCTAAACCCAGCCAGCTTCCTGTGGCATGGCAGGAGGGGACTGCCTTGGTCTCTGATTGCTAGGAACCAAATGTCAGGGCCACCGGGTGACTGGTGTCTTTGCTGACTCTTCAGGGCTGTGGGGGTCCCAGGCCCTGTTATTACAGCAGAAGGGGGAAACTGAGGCAGCCAGCACCAACACACACACACACACACACACACACACACACACACACACCCCCTACGGGGACCCAGCCCGGTTCTCTCTCAGGTTCTCTGTGGGGGGAGGGATGTGTAGCCCAGCAGACGTCCCCCAGGGTGAGGTGGTTGCTGTGTGACCATGAGCAACTTACCTCACACCAAATCCCCAAAGGGGTTAAGGCACCTGGATTTCATGGAAATCAATGGGGCGTAGGTTCTTAAGTCCCTCTGAGGAATAAGGCTGCTGGCTGGCTATATTTCCACACAGGGGGAACTGGCTGCTTGGTTTGTGGTGCAGACAATCAGGGCTTAGCTCTCAGCACCACTAGATGGGAGCAAGGCCCTTCACATCACCATGGCCCTGGTCTTTGGCTGTCACAGGCAGAGGAGAGTTTTTCCTTTCACCCTATGTACTGCCCAGCAGAAGGTGAATTTTGGGCGCACAGACTCTGCGTCATCGGCTGTCGGGGCAGCAGCCAGTGTCACTCTGTGTGGGCAGCACCTGGCTTGCCGGGGCCCCAATCTCAGTGACTCTGTGTCTGGGCAGCGCCCGGCCCACCAGGGCCCCTATCTCAGTGATGCTGTGTCTGGGCAGCGCCTGGCCCAATGGGGCCCCGATCTTGGCATGCGTCTGGGAAGCGCCCTCCCTGCACCTCTCCCAGTGGCCACCATTCTCAACCCAGAGCCTGTTTTCCCATCCCTGCTCCCCACTCCACCCCTCAGCTCAGCCCATCCTGTTGCCCACCCTCTAACCAAACCATGAGCTCCTCCTTCCTTCCCAGTCTGTAGTCCCTCAGGCTGCTTTTCCCAGCCCTGGGTGGCAGCAACACTTCATTGGTGAGTTCAGTGTCTCAGACACTTTCCTCCTGAGTCCCAGCGGCCGACCAGCCATTCCCTGTGCTTGGTGAGAAGTAAATATTCTCCGGAACTAGGTATTTACAGTCCCCCAGGCACATGAAGTGCTGGAGTTCCCCAGAATCACCCTGTTTGCTGTGGAGTGGTGCCAACTGCACAGGGTCTCAAATTCTGGCCAGGAGCCTGGAAAAGGGCTGTGTTCCAGGAAGGAGTCACTCCTGGGGATGAACTGATTGCCAGAGATGCTGAAAGCAGCGTGAGCCCACTTTACGAGCCGCCCCTTTCATGCAATGATAGCAGCTGGCGTTTCCCCTCAAGGACTGGATAGAGGATAACAACCTACTATAGCTGGAAGCTAACCAGGCTTGGTCCTGTAGTTCACAGGGGAGTGGGACATGGTTCCACATTAAATTGCTGAAGATCACAGGTTATACAGACAGTGCAGGTGTAGGGGTGTGAAGGTAGCCAAAATCCTGTGCTGAGAAAATTATTGAAATTTTGACAAAATTCCCCATCCCAAACAGTCAAACTCTCCACAATACTCCATCTTGCAAAGTCGCCAGCTCAGATGAAGTTCCATCCTGAACCAGGGAAATCTTGCAAAGTTTCTGGTGCCAAATAGTGGAAATCTCAACAATGTTCTCACTCTGAAAGGTTAAATCGCCTAAATTTAAATGTTCTGTCCCAAAATGTTGATACCTCCATTTTCCTGAGCGGAAAAGTCAATTTCTTGATTTTCCCATCACAAAGAGTCATAATCTTGACATTTTTCTGAGGCAGAAAAGTGCAATCTGAAATTTGCCCGTCACAAGAAGTGGAAATCTTGATTATTTTTCTAACAGGGAGAAGTGAAATTTCAGAGATTTGCCATCACAAAAAATCAAAACAGGGAAAATTTTCATACATGAAAAATAAAAACCAACTGCATCTGAATCAATCATTCCAATCATTTTTAATTGTTTTGTCTCCATTTTAACCTTTTTGTTTTGTTTTGTTTTTCACTAACATTTCAAGACAAAAATCCATTCCAATCCAGAATTCTTCTAGTTTCAAATTGCCAAAACAAGGCGGCTGGGGCTACCTGTACGTTACAGAAAGCTTTAGGGAGCTGGGGAGACCTTTAACGTTGCATGATTGTTTCCCTGTTCCAAGGGTGGGTGGAACAACAATTTCCCC
Organism: Carettochelys insculpta; assembly: GCF_033958435.1. NCBI lineage: Eukaryota > Metazoa > Chordata > Testudines > Carettochelyidae > Carettochelys > Carettochelys insculpta. The sequence continues at coordinate 15,760,006 of NC_134158.1, read as the reverse complement.
AAACTGCCTGGAATGTCTGGTTGGGCTTTTTCGACTATTTCAGATGTTCCTTTTTCAAGCTAAGCAATGGGTTAAAAAAAACCACCTTTTCCTGTTTTGTTTGCCCCAGAGCTGCATTTCCAGCGGGAAATTCATGGCAGAAGGTCCTGGCTGCCATATCCAGGAGGGATTGAATCTCTCCCTTCTCTCGAGCCATGCAAATATTTAAGCACTTAATTCCCATTGATTTGGGATCCTTTTCTCCAGATCTGGGGCTCTGGGTTTTGGGGGAGGGTGAGCTCCTGAGGGACAATGAGACAATCATGGCTGGGGAGTGTGTGTGTGGGGGGGGGGGCGCTCAGGTTTCAGGAAAGGGAAGGTTCCTGATTTGCTGTGGGTGTGGCAGGGTGGTGCGGTGGATGGGTAAGGGAAGGACCCCCCAACGGAGGTGTATATAAGGGGCTGGGGCTCTGGGGATGGAGCAGTGGGGATAGGACAATGGCTTTACCCACAACTATGGCCCTTATGCTGCCCAGAGAGGGGACCCAGGCGAAGAACGCAGCCGCTGTCTGGGTCAGCGTGTCAATGCATAGCTTGTTAGCGTGTGTTGGTGTGTAGTACAGTGTGTGTTGTGGAGCAGTGTTTTATTGTGTTGCAGAACTGGTTGTTGCGTTGCGTAGTCAAGTGCATATCATGGAGCAGTGTGTTGTACGGTAGTTTGTGTGTGGTGGAGTAGAAGGTTGCGAATCAGGCTGTTGTGTTGTAGGGTGCCTGGTCAGGAGCAGTGTGGTGCGTTGTATAGTAGAGTGCATCTTGTGTTGTGTAGAAGAGTGCATGTTATGGAGCAGTGTGCTGTGTTGTTGAGCAGGGCATTGTGTGTTGTGGAGGCTATTGTGTAGTAGAGTGCATGTTAAGGAGCAGTGTGGTGTGTTGTGGAGGAGAGCATTGTGGCATCGGTTGTGGAGCAGTGTGCAGTTGCGCGTGTTTGTGGCCTGCACACTGTGGAGCAGTATGTTGTGTTGTGGAGCAGTGCGTAGTATTGTGGAGCAGAGCCTGTGTTGTACATCAGTGTTGTACATCTTCAGTACATCATGTGGCTCTTCAGCACTGTGTCGCTGTGCCGGCCAGAAGAGTGCGTCACTGTGTAGCTGTGTGGCATGTTGCGTAACAGTGTTGTGGAGTTGCGTGTTGTGTTGTGGAGCAACGTTGTTGTTTAACCTTGTGGCCAGGGGCTGTGGTGTGGCAGCTACTGTGTGGCACTGGGTCATGCTGGTGTGGTGCAGAGCGGCCGTGTGCAGGTCAGAGGCCAGCGAGCGGGAGTCCTGGCTCCCAGCCCACCAGCTCTGACCAGTAAACGTCTGTCCCCTCCCGAAGCCAGCGACAGACCCAGGCATCCTTACCCCCAGCCAGGACTCTCCCTGCTAGGCCATTGCCCCGTCTCTGATCTCTGCCCCGTGTTCACGGCCAGGTGCGGCCCCGGTCCCCTGCATCTTCCCCTTCATCTACAAGAACAAGCTCTACATGGCCTGCACGTTTGTGGACAGCCACTGGCCCTGGTGTGCGACCACAGCCAGCTATGCCCACGACAAAGCCAAAAGACTGTTTCTTGGAGGGTGAGCGCCCTGAGGCAGACAGGGACAGGGTGTGGAGGGAGTCAGCCAGGGCAGGGGATGGACAGCCAGGCTAGAGGGCAGCGAGGGTGTGGGATGGAGCTGGGGGCGGCCGTGGGGTGGAGGGGCAAGCTGGGGTCGAAAAGGGATGATGGGGGGGCGGGCAGCGCAGGGCAGTACAGGTGGGTATTACAAGCCCCACATGTGATCCCACGTGCCTCAGCCTGGCGGGTCTGGCCCATGTCCAGGCACCCGCTTACCATCCGTACAGGGATCACCCCAGCAGCACTGCTGGAGCTCGGCAGGGCAGAGCCACCCAGTCTGTCCAGACCCCTCTGTCTGTCTAGCCCCATGCAACCCTCTCTGTCTGTGTGGCCAGCCCTCCACAACCCCCAGCTGTCCGTCCCCAGGCACCCCTCCCACAAGAACGGCCAGACGGGGTCAGACCAAAAGGCCATCTAGCCCAGTGCCCCGTCTGCCCACAGAGGCCAATGCCGGGTGCCCCGGGGGAGTGAGCAGAACAGGGAATCACCAAATGATCCCTCTCGTGCCATCCATGGCCAGCCTCTGACACACAGCGGCGACGGCCACCGGTCCTCCTGCCCTGGCTGACAGCCACTGAGGGACCCAACCTCCCGGAACTTACCACACTCTTTTCTGAGCCCTGTTAAAGTCTTGGGCTGTGTGATCTCTGGCGAGGTCGTCCCCAGGCCTGTTGTGCAGTGTGTGAAGAAAAATTTCCTCTGGTTGGTTTTAAACCTGCTGCACATTCATTTGATTGGGTGACCCCTAGTTCTTGCGTGCTGGGAACAAGTACGTGAATTTTCTTTCGGCCCTCTCTCCGTAGCTCTCGTGATTTTATATCCTGTTTGTCCAGCCCCGTGCACACTCCTACACGCCTGTCTGGCTGGCTGGCTGTCTACCCCATGCACCCCCCATTGTCTGCCCCTCTACATGCCCATCTGTCTGTCTGTCTAGCCCCATACACTCCCATCCATCTGTCTAGCCCCATGCACTGCAGCTGTCTGTCCCACACGCTCCCATGTTCCTGTCTGTCCAGCCCCATACATCTCCATCCGTCCCCATACACCCCTGTCCAACCCAATACACACATACCCAGCTGTCTGTCTGTCCCCATACACTCCCGTCTGTCTGTCTATGGTCAGACCCTTGCAGAGTTCCCATCTCTGGTGGGCGGGGCTTTCCCTTTCCCCACTCCAGGTTCTGCCCAGGGTGGGGGGAATGGGGTCTGTACCCCTTTGCACTGCACTCAGGGCATCGACCCCCATGGTCCCTGTCTGTGCCCCTCCCAGCCTACAGCGGGAACACCAACGGCCAGCCCTGCTTCTTCCCCTTCGTGTACCGGGGGCCGCGTCTGCCGCACCTGCACCGCGGAACGGAGCCACAGCTCCCAGCCCTGGTGCGCCACCACGGCGAGCTACGACGAGGACCAGAGATGGAGCTACTGCCCTGACACAAGTACGGTGCCTCCGGGGACATGGGGACCGGGACACGGCCAGGCCCAGGGTCCCCCCAGACCTGGCTCTGCCGGTGCCCCTCACTCCAAACCTGCATCCCCTGCCAGCCCAGCCCTGGGCTCCCCGTACATTTGGCAGGCAGCCGGATCTCAGCAGAAAGCCCAGGCTGAATGGGTCTGTGCCATTAAAGCTCCAGAAGGGGCTCAGTGATGCCCAGGGATGGCCGCTACCCCCAGCACTGGGCCAGCTGCCCCATGGACCCAAGAGGTTGGAATATCACTGAGCCCACTTACCTGCCCTCCAGGGCACCCCACCACCCTGTCCTGCAGAACCAAGCCCTCCAGCCACCTCCAGCATTGGCAGTGTCAGGGTAACTGCCAGGGCTCCCCCATCTTTTGCATGCATGTGTGGAATAAGTTTTATGTGCAGATGAGCACCACCAATAGAAACGCACAGCTTGCAAGGGACACTGGCCACAGCCTGCAGCAGAGCAACAAGATCAGCTCAGCTCTGGGAAGGTCCAGGCAACCGGACTTGCCCCAGCTCCCAAGCGTGTGACCCCAATGGGCCCGGGATCCCAGGCAGCTCCACCTCACTGGGCGTATGGCTTTACGCAGAGCCAGCTTGTGTTCTCACATGGCAAGACGTGAACACCTGCTCCCCCCGCCCCCGGCCTAACCCTTTACCTGGGTTATTAATACACACAAGTGATTTTATTCAGTATAAAAGGGAGGGAACTCTGAGGCCAGGCACCGTGAGCTGGGTCTCCGTGCTGGCAGAAAGTGCTGAGCTGGGTTGGGGGGCCCCTCCCTGCCTAGTCCCTCCATCTCCCCCTGCCTCATTCTGCTCTCTGCAAGGGGGATGATGCTCCCCTTCCCCACATGCCTGCCTGGTGCATGGGGACTGAGAGCTCACTGGGGCAGAGCCCCAGACTCACCTGGCATCTGTGCAGCACCATGTAACACTCCTGCCCCTCGAGCAAGGGCTATGTGAGAGAAAGAGCCTGGGGCAGGTCCCCGTTCTCTGTTCTACCAGCCTCGCTCTCAGTCTGCCGGCTTCCCCCCGCCAGCTCCTGGCCCTGGGCAGCTGAGTAATGACCTAAAAGGAGGTGCGGCCGAGTGTCCCTCCACTGGGGGCCTGCCCCATGGACTCCTGCCAGGGTGAATGGGCCCCACTCCATGGGGGTCCATGGGGCTGGATCGCCTGGTGAAGACGCCAGTCTTGCTCGGTGATTGACGCATGTTTGGGAGGAACTAGGAGGATGCTTAGATCCCTCCAGCCTGCAGGGAAACCAGGATCTCATCCCCCCATCTATGGCCAGGGGGTGGGTCAGAGCTCCCCTTCGCTGCACCGAACCCCTCTGAAAACAGGAATGGCGATTCTGCCTTTGGAAAGCTGTCCCCTTGTGGTGCCAGAGAGCTGAACACCTTGGCCAGTCCCAGGCCTTCCTCCTGGTCTTCTCCTTCCTCCATCTCTGCTGCTGGAGCATCATAGATGGGCCACGCAGCGGGGTCCATCCAGGGCACTTAGAGTACAAGCAGCTGGTGGCTTGCAGGGCAGAATCCAGCAGGGTCCCCTCCCCAGAGCCTCCCTGCCTAGGCCACCCCCGTGCCACGGAGCCCCATCAGCCATGGCACCGTTGCTGCATTCACTGGGCCCCAGGTGAGCAACAGAGGAATGCACAGAACACATCCATCTAGGGCTGAATTCATTGTTCCTTAAGCACAGGTAAAAAAGGCTGAACATCTTCCACTTGCGCTGCCTCAGGCGCATCCTTGGGATATCGTGGAAGGACAGAGTGTCCAACACCGCCGTCCTTGAGCAAGCTGGAATCCCAACCATGCACACCCTCCTCGGGCAGCAGCAGCTCCGCTGGCTTGGCCACGTCCACAGGATGAATGATGGAAGGATCCCAAAAGACATCCCGTATGGCGAGCTAGCCTCTGGCAAACGACCTCCCGGACGGCCCCAGTTGCGCTACAAAGATGTTTGCAAGAGGGACGTCGGGGGTAGACATCGAGCCGGACAGCTGGGAGGAGCTGGCAGACGATTACAGCAGATAGAGGCAGCAACTACACAAGGGCCTTCAGAAGGGCGAGGTGAGGATCACACAGCTAGCAGAGGAGACGCGAGCGCACAGAAAGCACAGTAAGGACCTGCCAGACACCCACTACACATGCAACAGATGCAGCAAGGACTGTCACTCTCGTGTGGGCCTTCACAGTCACAGCCGACGCTGCAAACGATGATCCCAAATGGAACTACGAAGGGCGCAATCCATAGTCGGTGTAGACTGAAGGATGCTACTACTACTAAAGCCCAGGTAATACCTCTCCAGGATGACTGAAAAAAGGGAGGGCAGGTGGGGACCAGCCCTGATCCGCAGCTGGTGTAACCCAGTGCTGCTGCATTCGCTCTGGTGACAGACACCAGGTGGGATCAACAACCCCCCCACCCCATATCCCACTCTGGTTCTGCTTTGCTGCATTATTGCTGCTTCACAGCCCGGGCTCGTCTCGCAGGCAGTGCAGCTGGCAGCAGCTCTGGCACTCAGTCTGCCAGAGGACAGGAGACAGGCTGATGAGGGGGACAAGCAGGTGGACTCACCCCCAAACGCCCACCACACCACCGCTCAGCTAATGCTGCAGGCAGGACGGGGACGCCACGTGGCACAGCCCCGACGTGCTGGATTCTGCTTCATCCTAAAACAGCCACTGCCGGCGATGCCAGACTGGAGGGGGAAGGGCCACTGCGCCAAGGCCACGCAGAGAGCCGGGCTGGCAGGTGCCTGCCCGCAGCTCTGATGCAGGGCTCTCCAGCTGGCAGCCCTGCTGGGAGACGGGGAAACTCAGGGGCGGGAGTCCCAGTTCGAAGCGAGCCAGGGAAGAGGCACAGGCATGGAGCGTGGGGCCGGTGGCCCTACAGCTCATGGTGACCTCACACCGGGGGCAGCGCATGCCCTGGGACAAACCTACAGCTCCCGTCCCTGCAATAGACACACACACCAGCGGCAGCGCCCACCCTACGACTGGCCCCACAGCTCCCACAGGGAATGGGCACACACCAGGGGCAGTGCCCACCCTGGGGTTACCCTGCAGCTGCCGAGCAGCCACACATGGACCACAGGTTGTGCTTACACAGGGACCAATCGCCCCTTATAAAACAGTCCTTTATTTACAAGCCCCAAAAGCACCGCAGCGCAGAGGGGGAGGAGGGAAGTGGCGTGCCCAGGTTTGGACCTGCAGTCCGGACCCTCTGCCATTTGTGGGTGGGCGGGCGCCCAGCTGGAGCAAAGCCCCCGCCCGCCCCTACCCCCGCCCCGGCTCACTCCAGCTCCCGCAGCAGCTGCAGCTCGAAGACCTGGAGGTGCTCCTTGATCTGGCGCCGCATGTCGGGGGCCGCCCGCCGCTCCCGCTGCAGCTCGCAGATGCGCAGGCGCAGCCGCTGCTCCCGCCGCTTGCAGGCCTGCAGCTGCCGCTGGACCCGGTCCAGGGCCTCCAGCGCCGCCTCCGCCCGCCGCTTCCACAGCAGGGCGCTGCCCACCTGGTAGCTGTGCTCGCTCTGGATGTAGGCGCCGGCCGGGGGCGGGAGACGCAGCATGTAGAAGGAGGGGGAGACAGGGCGGGGCGGGTCTGGGGCGGGGGCCTCGGCCTCCGAGGGGCCCACTGTCTCCAGCAGGGCGGGGGCGGCAGTTTCTGGGAGCGCTGGCGTGGCAGTAGCCGCCTCTTGCCCCGTGGCCACGGCCGGGTGCTGCAGGAGGATGTCCGACAAGCTGGCCAGGATAACATCGTGCTGGTCCTCTAGCTCCGCCCCCTGGGGGAGGGGCCCCGGCAGGCTGCGGTGCTCGGTGGCGGGGGCAGCCGCAGGCGTGGCCGGCTCAGACTCCGCCTCCTCCGGGAAGCACGACACATCCCCGTTGGCCGGAGCGTCCTGCTCCCTTTGGCTTGGATCTCGCCTGCCGGGACAGACACAGAGGCAAAGGGCTCAGAGCCCAAACTGCAGTGCACAGCAGGGGGCCAGCAGAGCAGGACCCCAGAGACGGCCAACCCCCTAATCCGAAGCTGGAGCACCCCAGTCCCTCTCGCCTACACCCTGGCAGCTAAGAGCCCCCAGCCAGCCCCCTGTGTTCTGTCAGTGGTGCAGATCTGCACACGCCTCCGTGCAACGACATTTATTCCATCTGGGCATGGAAGCATTTAGAGGGGACACTGGACCCTGCCGATCCCCCCTCCTAGCCTGGGCTCAACCACAAGGGCAGCTCTGGGTCCTCCCAACCCCGGCTTGTCAATCTAGCCCAGGAGACAACACCGAGAGCTGCCCCACTGCCACCCAGCTCAGCTGCTGAGCCCACTCCCTGCCCCACAGATCTGGCCTCCAAGACACAAAAGCCCAGCACAGCCAGCCACAGCTCCTGGCCCTCTCCCACTGCCCCGGCTACGACTGAGCCCACGAGCCACAGCCTGGCCTGCCCAGCCCCCTGCTCCCTGGCTGTCTCCATTAAACCTAACCCAGCCGGGCACACCGCAGACATGGCAGGCACTCACCGCCACCTCCTCCAGGCCCTAGCAGCCTTGGCGTCCTCCCGCTTCTGCCCAGGAGACCTCACCTTCGCCGCCCGGCGCACCTTGGAAAAGGACTCGAAGACGGTGGGGACAGCCCCCTCCTTCAGCCGGTGGTAGCCGCTGCGGAGAGACAACAGCAGGCATGAGCCGCCCTGGCCCAGCCAGCGTGGGGGAGAACCCCTTCACCCTGGCAGGGAGCTCACCCAGCACTGGGACTCTCAGATGGGAGCACTGCTCCGCTCCCGTCACGGGGGGTCTCATTTTAAATGGTTCTTTGCTCCACTGGCAAAGGCTGAGGCACTGGCTGGGCCACTGTCCTGCGCCCTGTCTACACCACGGGCTGCAGAGCAGCACTGTAACTCCGAAGCACCAGAGCGCAGACGCTTCCTACGTCAGCAGCAGAGGTTCTCCCATGGATGGAGGTTTTCCATCTCCCAGACAGAGTTCCTCAGTTCTCCCAGCCACGCTTACACTGGGGTGGGGGTTGGCTTAATTACAGTGCCCAGAGGGTGAATTCTTCACCACGTAGCTACGCTGATCTAAACGGGAAGTACAGATCAGGGCTTAGCTTGTGGTCAAAATGTTCCCCTGCTCCAGCCAGGTTGTTGTACCCACTCGCTCCCTTAGTCTCTGAACCAGGACGTGTTTTATTCAGCAGTTTAAAAGGCCCCAGTCCCACAACTGCGTCCCTGCAGCCAGCCCTGGGGGCTCCACGTTCATCACGTTTTAAGGCTGGAAGGGAGCACTAGACCTTGGCCTTCACCTTGCCTGGGCCTCAGCATCCCTCGTATTCACCGTGAGCCCAGGGACATGCACTTCGTTACAACGCCTAACAGACGCACAACTGTCCGAGACGGGCGGCTCTGCCCCACAGGAGCCTGTTCCAGTGGACAATCACCCCCAAAGGCCGCCAAGCAGGGCATGAGCTACATTTGGGATGCGCCTGCAGGATCCAGCCCTACACATAACAGCCAGAGTGGGTCAGAGCAAAGGTCCATCTAGCCCAGGATCCTGTCTTCCAACAGTGGCCAATGACCCATGGCTCAGAGAGAGTGAACGGAACAAGGAGTCATTGAGTGAGCCCTCTCCTGGCATCCAATTCCAGCCTCTGACAAACAGAGGGGAGGGCCAACGCTCCGACCCATCCTGGCCATGAATTTATCTCCTGCTTTTACTTCCTTTTGTTAGGTTTCGACCTGCTGCCCCTTAATCCCTCGTCTTTATGTTATGGGAACAAATAAACATCCGTGGATGTGGGAGCTGATCCCTCAGCCACTCAGGTCTGACATTCAAACAGACCCACATATTTGTTCTTTGGGGCGATTTTACAGGCTGATCCGCCAGTTACTGCAAAGGGAAGTCACTTGAGTTACACGAACACGCAGGGCTGCAGGCCCCAGACCTCCAAGCGGGTTGGGCCCACCTAGATTCCAAGGCCAGACGGGGCCGTTGTGACCAATGTGCCCTCTAAGCTTCGCCATTCAGGTGCGGATACGTCTGTGTGCGCACCAGGGCACATGGGAATGTGCACCACTGGCAAAAATCAAGCCAGCTAGCTGTGGGCGCTCTGCTAACTAGCCCGGTGGTGGTCCCACCTCTCCTGTGCAGCCATGCAGGTGGTGGTTCTTCACCTCAGCGGGCTACAGCAGCCCACCACCCCTGGGTGCCACCTGTAGCCCCATATGCCTCTCATGCACTGGAGCCCCACACTTACCTGCTCCCCTCCAGCACTTTTGGAGCACCTGAATCGCCTGATTGGTGCTCTGTTCCCCTTCCTCCCTCCCGGAGCTGGAATGCCATGAACAGCTGGTGTGATGTGTTCCAGCTCTGGGAGAAAGGGAGCAGGAGGAGGGGAGATCACTCTGAAAACAGACATGCTCACACCAGGGGCAGTGCCCACCTGCAACCCTCAAGCACTGAGCAGCCCCAAGCTGCTGTAAGCAGCTTCTTACTTCAGGCCCCGGGGAAGACGAAGCTTCGTGCGCTGCCCCCCTGTCCCCAGCAAAATCTCTCAGTACCCATGGGCCAGTTCATGGATACCTGGTGAGAAACTCAGCTCCAGGCTAGCTGGGCTCAGCATGTCTAGCACCACCCAACCAAGGCCCAGAACTGGACAACCGTGGAGGTTGTCTCAGACTCCTGCACCCACCTGATTCCCACCATCTCGAAGCAGCTCTTCTCAAAGTGCTTGGAGCAGAAGTAGATGTAATCGGACGCAGGGTTCCAGGGGCCCTGCCCGCTCGGGTCCTTGCGTCGACAGTTCTCCAGCCACACACTGCGCCGCGGGTTGTCTTTCTTGGGCAGGCTGTGGGGATACAAATGGGAGCATTTGGCTCCCGGGATAGCCATGGGGTCACTTCAACGAGGAGGGACTCCACGGGAAGCAAGTCAGATGCAAGGACCCCCTTTTTCCTGCCAGTAACTTTCAACCCAGAGCTGCCAATGTCCTAAAAGCAACTCGGCCGCCAAATGATCTCCACCAGCTGGGGTGGAGGACCAAGCTAAATGGATCACACCAAACATACGAACGGCCATACTGGGTCAGACCAAAGTCCATCTAACCCAGTCTCCTGTCTTCTGACATAGGCCAATACCTGATGCCACAGAGGAAGTGAACAGAGCAGGTAATCAACCAAAGCAATCCCTCTCCTGGCATCCACTTCCAGGCACTGACAAACAGGCGAGGGCCACCATTCCTACACCACCTTCACCATTTATGGAGCTAACCTCCAGGAAATGCATCTAGTTCTTTCCTTGTTAAAGTCCCGGTCTTCACAACATCCTCTGGTGAGTTCCACAGGCTGACTGTGCACTGCGTCAAAAACTTCCTTTTGTTAGTTTTGCCCAGTAATTTCACCTGGTGGCTCCGAGTTCTTCTGTTATGGGACCAAAAGCCCAGGTAGCCTGACACCCCGCCTCCAGCAGAACCCAGATGCTGCAGAGGAAGAGGCAAGACACTCCCTATGGGCATTTCTGGAATAACCTGCCTAGAAGGGAAGATTCTTCTTAACTCCTCAACGATTCCTTGATAACATTAGGTCTGGGCTGTGGTTTTGAAGCAACCAACTTTAACGATAACAACACATTCCCCGAGGCAGGAAGCTGCGCAGGGAAAGGCTGGGGGTTAAAGGTACTGCTGTCCAGCGTGCCTGGGTGTCCCGCTGCACCTTCCCCACAGGGAACAGACCAAGGGGTGACTGGATGGAAGGAGACTGTGGGGATGGAGCAGGGGCAGGGCACTTCTTACCGATGGAAGGAGATGCCTCGATTGCGGGTCTCACGGGTGTCCCGGGTGCAGCAGCCAGCAGCAGAGCAGTGACGGGGCATCTGCCAGGAGAGACAGAGATGGGGAGACCCTGACAATGACTCACCCTCCCCACCCTGCAGAGCTACACTCCAGCCAGCGACACAGTCTGACCCACCTGCCCCCGGCAGCCGGGACCCCCGCAGCCAGGGCACCCGCCCCTCCCCGGCCCGCCCGCCCGCTTCAGCCGGGCACCCGCCCCGCCCCTCCCCTCCCCTCCCGCCTGCAGCCGGGACCCCCTCCCGCCTGCAGCCGGGCACCCACCCCTCCCCCTGCAGCCGGGCACCCACCCCCCCCCCGTTCCCCCTCCGGCGCACACTGGCTCTCTCGCCTCCCCCGGACGGGACCCCCGCCCCAGGGCCGCCCCGCGATACCGGCAGGGCCCCGTTTTGGGAGCCGGGGGGCCCGGGGCAGGGCGGGGCCCCGAGGGGCTGTTGGGAGGGAGCCTCCGGGGGAGGGCGTGATGGGGGCGGTGACGAGAAGCCAGGGGGTCCCGTGACGTAGCTGTGACGCGGGGGTATCCCGCGGGGGGAGGGGGTGTCCCCGGGGCCGTTTCCAGTCTCACCTCCCCGCTCCCATCACTCCCGAGACGCGGCGGTCCCCGTCGCGGCGCAGACGCAGCTCGGCCGCCGCCGGGTTCTCGCGAGAGCTGGATGGACGCGCGACCAGCTCGCGAGAGCTCGGGACGGAGGGAGAGAGGGAGGGAGGTGGGTGTGGGCGCCGAGAGCCAATCGGAGTCCACCCCGCCCCGGCACTTGGTGACGAAGCGCTAGGCAAGCCCCGCCCCTCCCCTCCCCTCCCCTCCCCCTCTGCCAGAAGCCCCGCCCCTACCTCGTCTTCAGTCACAAGCCCCGCCCCTTGCCTGGAGAGCCACTCCCCTTCCCTTCAGTACAGGCCACGCCCCCTCCACTGCCACGTCCCTGCCCCCTCATCTCCTGCCACAGGCCCCGCCCCTCCCCTACCCCGTAGAGCCACGCCCTTTCCCCCCACCTTCACCTATCATAGGCTCCGCCCCTTGTGTCAGACTTCCTCCCCCTCAGGGCCCCGCCCCTTTTCTCACCCCACCCTCCTCCAGTGCACCCCCAAAGCCTGCGGTGGCCCCTCTGCTGTGACAGGCTGGGACCCCTCAGGCCCTGTCCCTGGCGGTGGATCCAGCCCAGCCGGCTGCAGGGACGGTGACACCCGGGGTGCAGGCAGCCCTGGTGCACAGCACGTCCCGGTCACGAGGGCAGCACCTCAGCGCCTGGTGGAGACGGGAGCGCCCGGCTCAGCCCCCTGCTCGCACTGGCTCGAAGCGGCGGCTCCCTGCCTGACCTGCCGAGGGCCCTGCTCACCGCCCGCATGTGGCCAAGCCAGTCCCACCTTCCCCCGCGTGGCCGTGTCTCTTCGGCAGCAGCGCCCAAAGCAGGGCTGGCTCTGGACACGTCCCAGTGGGGTGCCACAAGAGGGCCTCAGGCTCCACTTGTACTGGCTGTGAGGGCGAGCGAGGGGGCAACAAGGAGATTCAAGGTGGGGTCTGGGGGAAGAGGCGGACCAGGAGTAGGGCCTGGGGTGACATCAAGGTGGGTCTTTGGCGGGGAGTGGTGGAGCAAGTAGGGGGGCCATGGTCCAGGCACCAGCGCACCACCTGGCCGCTTTAGGAAGCTTCCACCCCTCTTGTATCACACCACACAGGGGAATTCGCAACCTTGCAGTGCTGCACCAACATTCCACCGTGAGATTTTTGTCCCGAGAGTCAGATCCAATGAGCCAGGATTCCCCCTTCCCCATGGATGATGGGATGCGCTGAGCCAGGCTCAGACAACGCCTGGAAGGTGTTCGAATGTGCACTACCACAAACGGAAATGCAAACACCAAACTGTGACAAAAACATAACAGAAGAACAACTGTGCTGGGTCAGACCAAAGGTCTGTCTAACCCAATTCACTGTCATCCCACGGGGCCAGTGCAGGGTGCCCCGGAGAAATTAAACAAAACAGAGCAATTAATGAGCGATCAGTCCCACCATTATCCACTCCCAGCATCTGCCAGTCAGAAGCACAGGGTTGCCCAGAGCCCAGGGTTTTGTCCCTGACCATTGGTGGACATGTCCGCCAAGACCTTCTCTCGCTCTTTGTAGATCCCAGTTGTATTTCTGGTCTTCACATGCTCTTCTGGGAGAGGGTTTCATTGACTGGCAGTGTGTTGGGTGAAGCTGCACCTCCTTTTCCACTAAGCCATGTTCAGTGGGAAAAGCCTAATGTGCATCGGAAGCAAAATCCAACACAAGGTCATCCTCACCCAGGGAAACAGGTGGGTCATTTACTGCCCCCTGCCCAGACACAGGACTTGCAAACTTCTCATTTCAAGAGCTGCTTTATTGGACTATACTAAAACCAAGCAGAGGAATGAGCACATTTGGGTTTAGATTCAAAGCTGATTATGTCACCAGCATCTGCTGATCAGAAGCAATCGTTTGGGCCGAGCGGAGGTGTCCAGAGCGGGGCTCACTCCTTTTATTTCATTTTGAAAAGGTTGTCACCTGAAAGAACAGACAGACGGACCATCAGTGCCATTTCCCAGACGGGGCAGCAGGAAGGCAGGACAGAGTCTGGAGGTTCGAGCTCAAGCTGAGTATGAATTGAGAGTGTGGCAAGGTTATCAAACAGCAACCATCATTCAGGGTGGTACTAACAGGAGTGTCGAGTGCCAGGCATGAGAGGCCATTGTCCAGGGTCAGGGATCCGCTGGAGGACCGGGCCCGGTTCTGAGTCCTGCACTTGAAGAATGAGTTGGGCAAATTGGAGAGAGTATAGATAGAGAGTTTAGATAACCCGACCGAGGCGGGGAGGTTGAGGCTATGGAGCAGGTGTCGAAACGAGACAAGTGATGGCGAACGTGATAAGAGGCTGCAAAAGGTTGCCAGCCAGAGGATGAAGAACAGTTCTTCTCCAGGTCACTGAGGGACAGACAAGGAGGAGTTGGCTGAGTTTGCAGCTAGGGAGATTTTAGGAATAAGTGGGACAAAGACATGTCAGGGGTGGTCTAGCTATGTTGGGATGTGGCTGAGTGGGTGTTGGGAGGGCAGGGTGCTGGGCCAGGTGACTTCTTGAGGTTCCTTCCAGGCCTTTCTCTCTATGATTCCATAGTGGGGTGGGTGGTTGTACACGCAGGCGGATGGATGTCTGTGCATAAGGACGCGTGTGTGGATGGGTAAAGGAACGTATGGACGTGGGAGCTTGCTGACGGGTGGATGGATGTGGTGATGGAAGGAGGGACCCGGACGCCTCACCCCATCAGGCACAGTCCAGAGAGAATCACCCAGTTCAGGTCCCCCTTTTGCTGGGTGCTGCATCCCTGCTCAGAAGAGTTCCCAAGATCAACAGACAAAAGGAGAGTCACCCCTTGCTCCAGAGGAGGATGCTCTGAACAGAGGCAATCCCATGGCCCGGCTCCTACCTTTGTCAGGCAGGGCAGAAGCTCCACTGTTTATCCAAGTCATAGTTGGCTGTGGTGGAACACCAGAACTTCCCTCCACGCTCCTCCAGGTTGGTGCAGGTGTAGAATTTTAATTTCTTGTAGATGAAGGGGAAGACACAGGGCTTGCTGCGGTCACTGGCTGCAGACCAAACCCACTGACCGTCAGGGTTGGGTTAGGAAAGGGGCTTTAGGGGCTGCAGGACAGGGCCCTGGGCTGAGGGGACCCTTCAAATATCTCCAGGCTGCCAGAAGGGGCAGATCTTTATGTAAGATACCTCCCTTACCCTGGAGCTTTGGCTGCAGCCACTAAAGCCTGGAGCCCCCTCCTGCACCCCAAATGCCTCATTCCAACCCCACCCCAAAGCCTGCACCCTGCATCGGAGCCCTCAACACCTCCCACACCTGCCTACCTGCCTCTACCCGCAGACCCTTCCTACATGCTGAACCCCTCCAAGGAGCTTAGGAGGCCCCCAGAGGAGTTAACCCAGCCCCATTGATAGCCAGAATCGTGGGCAGCACCAAGCCAGCGCAGCAAACATCAGAGCCCCCGCAAACCCTTGGTGAGCTAGGTTGTGGTAGCACAGTCTGTTGCAGTTCGCTCTAATTTAGGACAATTTTGTAATTTAGGACAAGGGCATAACTGTTCACCTGGCTCTCAGGCCACACTCAGACTTGGGCTAAATATTGTAAAAGGGTGTGATGAGTGTCTAGTAAAACTCACTGTCTAAATGCTTATGTTGTCTCTGTGCCGGTGGTTCCCTTTTCATGAGTGTGCACTCGCAATAACCCACCGAACCCTTCATGGACCCCCATCAAAGCCAGTTCTAGCTGCTATGGACACGTCACTCGAGGAAAAAGGAAACCACAGCCCAGATGTTCACACAGCCATTAATACCGCCCTTGGAAGATATTTAATTTAAAAATAACAATTGATTGTCACTGTGCAATTTATTTAAAACTTATTTTCTATGATCACCGAGACCAAGGCCCTGTCAGGCTGGGTGCTGGCTAGACAGAGTCACCAGCGTCGGCATCCGTTCAGGCCAGCTGCTACCCACCTCGAAAAAGATCAACAGTCCCTGTCTCAGAACTCTGCTGCTCTGAACTGCCAGGAGAAGGAGGGAGACCCTGGCTCTAAGGCAACTTGGGGTGTGGTTTTAAACCCTACGAAACCGATGACCTTCAGCTTGTTCAGCATTTCCTAGGGGGTGGAGAGCTGGAAACCACAAAAACCACCATCCTGCCCTTAAGTGGCTCCCCCCAGGAATCTGCCTCAAAGCCAGGAACAGAAGCTGTCCCCGTAACCACAAGGCTTAGTGCCCTCCCTCCCCTGCCCTACCTGGTGTGGGGCAGTACGTCCACTTCTTGTCCACGTCGTAGTTCTCGGTGGTGCTGCACCACAACTTTCCCGAGCTCTCGCCGTGGCTGGTGCAGGAATGGTACAACTGCTTCTTGTAGAGGAAGGGGAATACGCAGCCTTCTCCTGCTGAGTTCCCCCCCAGGACTGGGAAGGCAAAGGGAGGTG
The DNA here is from genome assembly GCF_033958435.1 of Carettochelys insculpta. Taxonomy (NCBI): domain Eukaryota; kingdom Metazoa; phylum Chordata; order Testudines; family Carettochelyidae; genus Carettochelys; species Carettochelys insculpta. Next base: position 15,744,089 of record NC_134158.1, on the reverse strand, counting down.
GGTCTAGACTCCGCCAAGGCAGCCACCTGCCTGCAGATGAGCGGCTCCCACCTCCCAGTGCGACCCAGCTGCCCGTCACAAACAGCCAGGAAAGCTCAGGGAGGGTTTCATGGATTCGTATGTCCCCTGCCTAGACGGGGAGGTGGGGAACTTCCCCAGATTCTCTCCGAGTTGAACCCAATAACTCGGGTTTCCAAATCCCATGGAGGTCAGACCCTCTGTCAGTTCTAGGGCTGATTCTACGGCTGCTACTGTAGTAGGGGTGGCCAAGATCCGGCCCATGAAGCCACACAGCAGCCCGCCTCAGTGGGACCCTCAGGCACACAGCAGGAAGCCGCCTAAAGCAGGGTAGGGCTCCGGACCCCTGGGAGAAGAGCAACAAGAGTGATGAAAGATCGAGAGCACATGAGTTGTGAGGGACACTGAAAGAACTGGGCTTGTTTTGTTTCGAAAAGAGAAAGCTGAGAGGGGACAATAGCAATTTTCAGGTACCTAAAAGGGTGTTAGAAGGTTGAGGGAGAAAAATTGTTTTCCTTGGCCTCTGAGGATAGAACAAGGAGCAATAGGCTTAAACTGCAGCAAGGGAGGTTTAGGTTGGACATTGAGAAAAAACCTCCTAACTGTCAGGGTGGTCAAACGCTGGAATAAATTGCCCAGGGAGGTTGTGGAGGCTCCATCACTGGAGATATTTAAGCGCAGGTTGGATAAATATCTAACAGGGATGGTCTAGCTCAGTGGTGGGGTCCAATAGACATTCGAGGATCGCCACTCTGGTGGTTTTCTTTCTTCCCTGTTCGCCACAGCCCCCGGCACTCTAACTGAAAGCCCTCCCCCAGAGCCAGGCTCTCCCAGCCCCTCCCCACTGTAAGTGAATGCCCTCCCCCTCCCCCAGAGCCAGGCGCACCCCCTGCCCTGCGCAAACTGAATGCCACTGACCCACCGGTGCCGCCCCTGCCGCTGGAGCATGACCCAAGCCACGCCAGAGCCACGTGAGCCCACCGGGGCCGAGGCCAACATCGCTGCTGCCACGCACTTGTCCCAGCAAGTGGTGGGGCCGCGTACTCGGAGCAGGTGCAGGGCCCTCCGTACGTGTGGCTCTGAGGAGCCACATTTAAAGGCTCCCAGAGCCACGTGGGGCTCCGGAGCTGGATCTGCCACATCGCAGTGTCCTGGTTGCCACGTGTGGCAAGTGGAAACGCACCGGACATTGCAGGTCTAGACGGTGCTTGGTCCCGCCATAAGGGCAGGGGTCTGGACTCAATGACCTCTCGAGGGCCCTTCCACTTCTACGATTTTTCCCCCAGTTTTTTTGATTCGCTATTTAAAAAATATACGTGTTTTCCCTTTGACTGTTCAGAACTGTTGGCAAAGCACAAGCCAGCGACTGAGCCAGCTGAGAGGAAGTACAACGCGGACCGGATACTTTACTGGTATCAGGGCAGTAGCTCCATAACTTATCCCGGTCATAGTAGTGGGTCGTAGCACACGAGAAACGTCCCATCCTGTCTCCCGCTTTGGTGCAGCTGAACCACAGCTGATTTTTGTAGCGAAAAGGAAAGACGCAGCTTTGGCCATTGGAGCTCCCCCCATAGGCTGCAAAGGCAACAGGGAAAGCCGAGTGAACAGCAGCGAAGCCGGAGAGTTTCCTTACTGAGAAAGAAAAGCTGGGGTGGGGGCCTGGCATAACAGCCCTGGAGCAATTCCAGTGCCACACAGCTGACTAGCAGAGTGCCCACAGCTAAGGTTTTTTCCCACCGGTGGTGCGCATCTGCACCAGCCTCAGCGCACCTAGAAAAAATATTCCGCACATGGTTTGGGAAAAAATCTGCACAGGGATGGAAAAGATTAGAGGGAACATTGATGGGCGCCCATCTTACCGCAGCACAAGTCAAAGCGCATTGTGAACAGCAGGTGAGCGGAGTAGTGCTAAGAGCACAGGAGCGCCCTGAGGGTACATCTAACCTGGCTCCCGTCTCCGATGGCTGCATCACAAGGAGGTGCCAGGGAACGGGCCCCACACAGGGGAAGGAAACCACTTGTAACAAGCAGCCACCTCCGTGACCTCCATTTGGCTTTCCAGCCCAGGGGACGTCGCCACACATCAGCACCTCCTCCACAACCTCTTTAGCGCGGTGCTGACATGGAGGCTGGGATCCCAGCTGGGACTCACCCTGGCTTATGCAGAAACGCCAGAGACGGTCTTTGTTGTAGTTGGCAGTAGTAGCACACCAGGGTCTCCCCAACGGCTCAGCTACGGCCGTGCAGCTGTGGTAGGTCTGGTTCTTATAGATGAAAGGGAAGACACAAGGGGAATTGTCCGAAGTGCCCCCGATCCCTGGCAGAGAAAGAGGCGAGGCAGGAAAGGGTTAAAATATTGCTAGGGTAGGAAAAATTCTTCCTCCTGGATCCAATGTCTCAATCAGCTAACTAGGGTCACCAAGATTGGGGTCCCATCGGGCTGGGTGCTGCCCAGACACAGAGTGATTTGCCCTTCAGGGCACTGTATATGCCACCTGCAACGTCTCCCCCCTTTTTGTCACTCAGCCCCACATACCTGCTGTGCCGCAGTACCTCCATTTACGGTCTGCTTCGTAGTTGGGAGTGGTGGCACACCAGGGCCGCTCCTCATTAACCAGGGTGCAAGCCGTGTAGGTCTGACCCTTGTAGCTGAACGGGAACGTACAGGGCCCTTCCGAGTTCCCGCCAAGCACTGGGAGGGATGGGGGGAAGGGGACAGGAGACAGAGAGCATTCTGGGTAACGCGGCTCACGTGCAAACCAGCATGGCTCAGAGTTGCACCTGTTTCCAGGTTAACAAAACCTTCGTCTGCCTGAATCCCCCAGAAGCCTGGCCGCTCGCCCCAAACACCCTGGGGTAGTGCAGGGAAAGGGGGTCAGGATTATGGGGTTTGACAGCGCCGTGGGGAGCTGAGGTTGCCACATTTCTAACAGCAGAAAATGGAATATCCCCGCCCCCTTCCTGAGGCCCCGCCCATTCACAGGCCCCACCCCTTTCCAAGGCCACGCCCCTTTCTGAGACCACGCCCTTTCCTGAGGCCTCCCACCTCATTCCCGCTCACTCCATTCCTCCCTCCCTCCCCTGCTGGCTCTTCACCAGCCTCACACATGAGCTTATTGTCTCCAAGCTGGAGCACGGGACTAGGGTCTGGGGGGTGAGGGCTCTGGCGTGGGGCTGGGAAAGGGGTGTCAGAGGTGGGAGGCAGCTCAGGGCATGAGCTCGGGGTGCAGACTCCGGCTGTCACTGAGGTCGGGCAGCTCCCAGGAAGAGACGATGTCCCTCTGGCTCCTAGCAGGGGGGCAGTCGTGGCATCTTGGTATGCTCCCGCCCCCAGCTCCCATTGGCCGGTTCCTGGCCAATAGGAGCTGCAGAGTCAGTGCTCAGGGACACGCCTGAGGCAGGGGCACGGTGTGGAGCCCCCGGCTGCCCCTCAGCCAAAGAGCTTTCGGGGGAGCCTGCCCAAGCCCCACTGCGCCGTTAACTGGAGGTTTAATGGCACAGACCCGTTCAGCCTGGGCTTTCTGCTGAGATCCGGCTGCCTGGCAAATGTACGGGGAGCCCAGGGCTGGGCTGGCAGGGGTGCAGGTTGGGAGTGAGGGGCACCGGCACAGCTGGGTCTGGGGGGACCCTGGGCCTGGCCGTGTCCCGGTCCCCATGTCCCTGGAGGCACCGTACTTGTGTCAGGGCAGTAGCTCCATCTCTGGTCCTCGTCGTAGCTCGCCGTGGTGGCGCACCAGGGCTGGGAGCTGTGGCTCCGTTCCGCGGTGCAGGTGTGGAAGACGCGGCCCCGGTACACGAAGGGGAAGAAGCAGGGCTGGCCGTTGGTGTTCCCGCCGTAGGCTGGGAGGGGCACAGACAGGGACCATGGGGGGGTCGATGCCCTGAGTGCAGTGCAGGGGGGCACAGACCCCCTCCGCCACCCCGGGCAGAGCCTGGAGCAGGGGAAGGGAAAGCCCCGCCCCCGGGGACATGGACCCAGATGCCATAGACAGACAGACGGACGGGGCGTGGGGGGAGGTTGGATCTGTGGAGAGCAGGCTGTGGCCCACGGGCTGTATGTGGCCCACTGAGGCTACACCTGTGCCCATGAACCACCCCCCAGCTGCCACCTCCCTGACACGCCTATCATGCCCTGGGCACAGGAGCCCCACACATCCGACACCTCCCCTCCCGCCCAGCACTGCAAATCGCCCACGGGCTCCATCCCTGCCCCCGGCTCCCGCCCCGGGAACAGCTGATCCCTGGCCCCCCAGCTCTGGCGGGGCAGGGCAGGGTGGGGACAGAGCACCCGCCGGGCGAACACAGCCCTGAAAGAGCTGGGGGGGGGGAAGCGTGGGGCTCCAGTGCCCCGAGGTGGGAGAGGCGCACAGGGGAGAGGCGACACGGGGTTACTGTGGGGCCACCGGAGGAGCCTCTGTGGCCACTGGCTGCTGCTTTCTGCTGGGGTGGAGGGACACCCATGCTGCCCACCCACGATTTGGGGTGGCCTCTCCCTGGGCCAGACAGACAGAGGAGGGGTGTATGGGGGCAGACTGACAGACAGACAGACCGGGGGGGCGGGGATGAGGGTAGACAGACAGACAGAGGAGGGGTGTATGAAGATGGACGGATGGGGAGGTGTATGGGGGTAGACAGACAGATGGACGGGGGGGTGATGAGGGGGACAGACAGATGGAGGGTGATGTTAGCCCAGAGGTGGGGTGGGGGGGCGCTCTGGCCATGTTCCATGTCAGGCCGGTGGGCCCTGAGTGCCCAGCCTCCGAGCTCCCCCCCGCCTGTGCCCCCCTCCCCTGCGCGGTCGGAGGAGGGGCAGCGTCCTGTGAGCCAGGTGGTGGCAGCCGCTCAGGAGAGATTCCCGCGCTGCCCAGCTGACACGGCTGCTCCGTCCCCCGCCTGGCGGTGCCCCTCCGCCAGCACAGCGTGTGGGCCACACACAGACGCAAACGACGAGAGGGAACACTGGGGGGGCGGGGGGCGTTGACTGGGGGTCCAGCCAGGCCCGCCTGTTGGGGGTGGCCCCACCTTTTCCAGCCGTCCCCACCCCGCCCACCGTACGTCCCGGGACCCCCATGTGGGCCCAGATGTTTGCCCACCCCGGGTGAAGAACAGCCCAGGTGGCTCGGCCCTGGAGCGGTTGCTCAGGCGCTTGCCGGGTGAGGATCACCAGCAGGGAACCCAGCGCTGCTCCAGCCGCCCAGTGCTGGCCCCAGCCCCTTCCTGGGCTGCCCCGACACCTCCCCATTCCCCGCCCTGGCTCCCCTCTAGCCCCTCTCCCCACCAGGCACTCACCCTCCTGGGAGCAGAACCGGTAGGCCTTATCCTGGTCGTAGCTGGCCGTGGTGGCGCACCAGGGCTGTTGGCTGTCGTCGGACGTGCAGGCTGTGTAGACCTTGTTCTTGTAGACGAAGGGGAAGACGCACCGGGCAGGGTCTGAGCCTGGCCGGGAACATGGGGCAGAGCTCAGGAAAGGCAGCCAAAGCCACCGGGGCCCCCCAGGCCCAGCAGGGAAAGCCCAGGGCCGTGGGGCTGGACACCTAGGTTCTAGCCACGGCTCTGGGATCCAAGGGGGAGCGCGCGCCAAGCAGGAGGCTGGGAGCCAGGACTCCAGGGTTGCAGCCCTACCTGAGGGTGGGGCTTAGTGCTCAGAGAGGGAGAGCTGAGCAATTCCTGCTGTGCATCTCCAACCTCCCGCCAGGCTGGGTTGTCACAGTTGCTTCCCGAAACACACCACCCACAAACACGGCTCCACAACGCGGATCAACACAACAGCGCCCCAAGGAGCACCCCAGGACTCCACCGCACAACCTGCTGCTCCACAATACAGGCCGTCACACCTCCCACCGCACAGCTACACCCTCCAACCCGCTCCTCTGGCGCTGCTCTACAACACAACCTTCACTTTGCTGCGCTGCATGACACCGCCCGGCTCCACAGCCCAAATTCTGCTCTTCTGCGGGCATTCCGCCACATGACAACACACTGCTGCACAATATGGACTTGACAACACAACGCTCCACAATATTCAATCTACTAACACCCTCTGCCGTCGCCGCACGCTCCACACCAACACACGCCCACCCAAGAGAGCCGCTGCATTCGTACCCTGGGTCCCCTCTCTGAGCACCACCAGGGCCCAGGCCAGAACTCTCATAGCTGTGGACAAAGCCATTGTCCCGTCCCCACTGCCCCAGGCCGAGAGCCCCAGCCCTTTATATATGCCTCCCTTGGGAGTTCCTCCCTTTGGCCACATCCCGGATGTCTGACCTCCTCACCAACCTGCCGCACCCAGGGCATACCAGGAAACCTCTGCTTCCTGAAACCTTGACTCTTTGGCTGCCTCATTATCCCCCAGGAGGCCACTCCCAAATCTCAGGGACCTCACAAAGGGCTCCGAAATCAACAGAAATTAGTTGCTTAAATATTTGTGTGGACGCAGAGAAGGAGGCTGGGAATTTTTGCCAGGAATTTCGCACTGGAAATGCAGCCCCCAGTGCAAACAAAACAGGAAAAGGTGGTTTTTTGACCCATTGCTTAGCTGGAAAAAAGGAACAACTGACAGCGTTGAAAGGGGCTGTCCAGAAATTCCAGCTGCAACCCACACACCTATGTGTGGTTCACTGTCCCATGTAGTGGTACCTACACCCCCCCACAGAGAAAGAATGGGTCCTCTACAGCCTCAGCTGAGCACCCCCTGGCCTTTAATGGTAGAGGCACCTGCACTAAGCTCCAGAAGTCCCAGGTTTGAGCCTGCCTCTGGCCAGTTATAGTTTGAAGGAATTGTTAAGTCTCCCTCAACACAGAAACAATCAGGCAAAATTAAAGGTCCAGCCTGATAGTGTGTTACATAATTTAGGCATAGCCTCAACTATCCGGGCTGGGCAATTTTGGAAGCAGAAGAGTTCCGGGGTGGGACAGCTTTTTGTATGGAAATGTCAGTTAATTTGTAAAGGGAAGAAACAGTTGAAAAGAAAAAATATTCATCAAAACAAACAAAACCATCCAAACTTATTGTAATCGGTGACTCCTATGGAGTTTGGCTTTTATTTCTGGCGCACAAACAATTTCAAGGTTGCATGTATCAGAGGGGTCACCACACTCGTCTGAATCTGCAAAAAACACCGAGAAGTCCTGTGGCACCTGGTGAACTAACACATTTTTTTGGAGCATCGGCTTTTGTGGGCAAAGACCCGCTTCGTCCGACTGCATCTCAGGAAGCGGGTCTTTGCCCGTGAAAGCTTATGCTCCAAAAGATCTGTTAGTCTCTAAGATGCCCCAAGAATTCTCAGTGTATTTTCAAAGTGTTGACTTTCTGTGACCAACCACTACGCGGTATGCAAGGGGCTTTTTCTCGGACTGGATGTTCTGGTTCTCAATGACCCTTTCTCTCAGGCGGGCGAAAGAGGCGCTGGCACGGCGCAGACAATGCTGGATTTCCGCAGCAATGTCGACTTTAGCAGCCGTAGTAGGTCGTTCTCCTCTGTCCAGCCCCGGAGGTGGGAATGCCCTCTGCCGTTTGTGCCCCTGCTTGGAACAAGCAGCTCCTCAAGATTCCAGCATCTCTGGCAATCAGTTTATCCACAAGGGAAACTCCTTCCTGCATCGGACGGACTGGGATTTACCCACTTATGCCCAAATAAACCTGTTAGCCTTCACGGTGCCCCAGGGCTCTTGGTTGCTTTTATGGTTCCAGACTTAACCCAGCTCCTCTCTGAGATGTCCTTCCTGGATCACAGCTCATTCGACAGCTCCCCACCAGAGCTCGGGTCCCTCCTTCACCTGGCACCGTTCCACAGCAAACAGGGCAATTCTGCAGATCAGGAACACGGCCCAGGAGAGTTTACAAGGCCAGGTGACAGTCACCAGCTAATTCCTGAGAATATTTACTTTCCACCCAGCAGGTCCCAGAGCGTGAGGGGCTCGCGGCCAGCAGCTGGCACATAGGAGGAACGTGGCCATGAACAAACTCATCACACAGCAGTTTTCCGCCACCCTGGGCTGGGGAGGGCAGTGGGAGGGGCAGCAGGCTGGGACTGAGGAGCATCAGTGAAGCTGAGGGAGGTGAGAGTGGTCCAGGGTTAGGTCAGCTGGGGGCTGGGACGTGGACTGAGAACTCTTGGGCAGCCCCTTTTCTCTCCTCGCTGGGTTACGCAGGAGCAGGCAGCACTCGGTGTGTGTCTGTGCACCCCATGGGTTCAATATTAAAGGAGAATCTGAGTGTCCCAGCGGTGATGTTGGGTAGGTGGGAATCCCCTTTCCAGCCCTGATTTCTAAGGCTCTGTAAAAGGGCAGTGTGATGGAGTGGGGGATACGTGTGTGTATGTGTGGGGCTCACAGAGGGTGGGGGGCTCCTGCGGAGGGTAAACGAGGGGACCAGGTGACACCTCTGGGCTGCAGACAAAGGAGGAGGTGGAGCCTGAGGGGTTTGAATTGGAGCTGGGAGTTGGGAAGCAGTGAGTCTGGGCTGGGAGAGAGAGAGAGAGAGAGACCAAGGAGGGGGCAGAGCCCCAGCTCCGGGGGCCCCTTGGGGCCTCCTCTCCCAAACATGGATTGGACTGGCTGCCCCTGCACTGCACTGACCCCTCTGTACAACGCTGTGTCCTGTCAGCTAATAAACCCGCTGTTCTCCTGCTGAGTGAGAGTCACGCCTGCCTGCAGACGGGGGGCAGAGCTTGCGGACCCCTGAACCCCATCACAAGCAATGCCTCTACCTGGCTGGCCCCTGCACACATTTAACGGTGTGCCCAGGGAAACACCAGGGACCTGATTCGTTATAGTCTCGGTTTCACTCCCAAAGAGCAATTAGCAATAGCGTATCCCTAAGAGACCACATTAGAATCAACACACATCTTCACGTAAGGAGACAGGGTTACAGCCCAACCAGGAATGAAATCAGTGAACAACAGACGCAGAAATGAATGAAAATAACTAGCAGGTGCATGGCCAGCCGGTCTCCCACCCGCGTGTGCGCTCTTCAGTTGCCAAAGTGCCGGTTACTGGCTTGCGCGGGCGCACGGCTGTTGTTCGCTGGATCGCAGACAGCTGGGTGACGGTTCTGTGTGTCAGTCCCGGCAAAGCAACAAGCGGAGCCTCTGCCCTGGAGCTGGCCTCTGCAGCACTCTGACAGACGCAGAGCAAGTTCCTTCCCGGCAGGGTCTCTCCTCAGCAGGCCGTGGCTCTCCACAGCCCTTCCTGGCTGGCAGAAAACGTCACCCTTGCCCTGAAGTGCTCTGTTCCATCAGCCTCAACTCTCCAACAACAGGAGATCGTCATCTTCTTCGGCCAGCCTAGCCGAAAAGCCCCTTTCCTTCCCCAAGCCTCGTGCAGCTGACGAAGTGGGTATTTGCCCACGGAAGCTTGTGCTCCAGCACAGCCGTTAGTCTATAAGCGGCCACGGGACTTCTCGTTCTTGCAGGAGCTGCAGTCTCCAGCACCGCCAGATTGCAGCCCAGCGTAACAGTCAGCGGCTCCCCCAGGTAGTAAGGAGAGGTTTGGTGTAAGGCTAAAGGCCAAGGACAACAGTCAGTGCTTTGTTAACACACAGCAAAGCTAAAGGCCTCCAGCCTGAACCACGGTGGATGAAAGCAAAACCTGTGCTAGGTCGGTTCTGCCCCCAGGAAGGCAGCGAGACAGAGCTGACAAGTCACAAGGCCTAAAAGCACATAAAACCAGTGAGAAACACCCAGGGCCAAGTACTCTGTGATACACATCAACACATCCTGCTCGGTACCACCCTCCCCATCCCCTCCCCATAGGTAACGGCTGAGCACCAGGTCCTTGCCCACCCCAGTTCAGGAGCAGCCCATAAGGCCAGCAGGATGGAGAGTGTTGTTTTGATGGTACCACCACTATCCCCAAGTTAATGGGTAGCTCTGGTTCCATGAAGGGGTGCCAGTGAATTACAATCAGGGGGTTATACCTGGCCCTGTAACTAGTTTATATCTGCGTATAAACGTGTGTGTAACAGGGGCTGTGCCGAGCGACCCAGGGGATGACGGAGCCCCCTTGCCATCAACTGAGTCGCGTCCATTGTCATGGCGTGTGCATGGACCATTGTAAACTGTTGAGTCATCCTGGAGACTCATGAGGGTGTTGGAGACCAGGGGTCGACGACGATAACCCTGGCTCCAGCGCCTTCGGCCCTCGCTTGAGTTGTGGTTCTAGGGGGCTGTCCGAGGGCCACAGCGTCAGCTGGCTGCAGGGTCTGCACTGCTGTGCAAAGAGCGCACACGCACGCAGCCGCAGTGACTAACGTCAAAGGGAGCCGATGGGCCGGCCGAGCACCGTTCCGGTGGAGACGCCTGACCACACCGCATAGAGATGGGGCTGTACTTCAGAGCTGGGAGGTGAGGCTGGGGCTGGGCTGGAGGAGCAGGGGCTGTGGGCTGAAGCTGAGGGCACTGTCAGGAGAGCTGGTTGGACCGGGCGCTGCCCAGACGCAGGGTCACTGGGACTGGGGCCCCGTCGGGCCGGGCAGTGGGCGTGCAGTGCTTGGCACTAAGGGGCGGCCGCCTGCACAGAGCGAGTCTCTGGTTTTCCTGTTCTAGCCCCGTTTCCTGCCCAGCGCTGGCTGCAGCGCCGCTGCCCAGCTACTGCCGTGGGCACCGCCGCCATGGGCCACCTGCTTGTCCTCCTCCTCCTCCTCCTCAGCTGTGAGTACCTTCACCCTCCCCGGACCCCCATGGCCACAGCATCGCCCCCCACCCCATGGCTGAAGTATGATGGCCCCAACCCCACGGGCGGCGTGTCCCCCAGCCGCACTCACCACTCCAAGGCTGGGCCGGCCAGGCTCAGGGTCCTGCACTGCTCCACGGGGGCTCCTACATCCCTCGGATGCTCCCCACTGCCCCCCCCACCTTCCCAGCCCCTGCACTGCCCCTGCCCTGGGCCTGTCTCCGGCCAGCCCATGGGTGTGGCCCTGGCCCATCTCTGGGCTCTGCGCTGGGGAGCTGGGAACCCCGGGGGCCCTGGCCCCCACCAGCCCCCCTTTTCCTCCCGGGGCCATCCCCCCAAACTGACCCCCCCCTGACTTGTTCCAGCTGCCCAGAGGTGTGACCACCCCCCAGCTGCTGCAGCGCGTGAGTGATCCTGGGCTCAGGGGGTGGGACCCACCGGGCTGTGGGGTGGCGGGGGAGTCAGGCTGCCACAACCTGCTGCTTTTCCCGGGGGCGGGGCTGGAGGAGGATGAACCCCCACATGTAACCCTCTGGGAGTCCCAGCCAGGCCGTCCCGCTCTGGGCAGGGGCTGGGCCAAGGAGCACTTGTGGGGGAGGGGGATGAGGTGTCTGCCCTGGGGGTGCAGGTTAGGGTGGGGGAGGGGCAAGGCCTCTGCCCTTGGGGTGCAGGGTTGGGCTGGGGGAGGGGCGAGGTCACTGCCCCCCCGGGGGTAGGGTGTGGGAGGGGCGAGGTCTCTGCCCTTGGGGTGCAGGGTGGGTGTGGGGGATGGGCGAGGTCTCTGCCCCCCAGGGGGTGCGGGGTGGGGTGGGGGAGTGGCGAGGTCGCTGCCCCCTAGGGTGCGGGATGGGCGGGGGTGACGCTGGGGGCTCTGCGTCTCACTGCTCCCCTCCCTGTCACCCCAGACAAGGCCCGGCTCCAGGTGACCCCGGCGGGGGCTGCAGTGCCGCTGGGGGGGCGGGTTTCCCTGCACTGTCTCTGCCAGGTGCCCTGCACCCGGCTCTTCCTCTACAGGGGCCCGAGCCCCATCCCGGTGCAGCACGCCGAGGCGCGGGGCCAGGCGGCCAAGTTCCCCATCGCCCACGTCGGCCCAGCCCATGCCGGCAGCTACCGCTGCAGGTACCTCAGCCGACATGGGCAGCCCCGGTGGTCCGAGAACAGCGACCCCGTCTGGCTGGTCGTGGGAGGTGAGTCCCCAAAGGTGCAGCTGCCTCTGGGGTGGAGCGCAGGGGCTGGTTATATGGTGATCCCTCACCTGGAGCAGAGATGCAGCCACCTCTGGGGTGGGGCGCGGGTGCTGTTTAACTGCCCAAGCAGTTGGGACGGGCGTGACCAGCGGGAAGCTCACAGGGCTGGTATTTGGGGCCGCAGAGAGTTGGGTTGGTGCAACACGAGACACGGATAGCTGGGGCCTGGGGTGCCCTGGAGGACGGGGAGCGTTAATTGTCAGCACTGCCTGTGGCCGGCCGGCACATGAGGCCCAGACGCCACGAGGCCTCAGCCTGGTGTGTCGGGTGGGCTTGTCCTGTCTCCCTGCGTACTAAAAGCCAAATCAGAATTACTGGGGGGGGGAACCACCAGGCGCAACCCTTGCCGGGGCTTGGCCAGGACGCTGGGGTCCCTGAAACACCAGGGGGGCTGGCAGGGCAGGGACATGGCTCCTGAGACAGCAGCAGGGTGGTGGGGTCGGCACTACACAAACCCAGCGGGAGGCATCTGGCGCTGTATTTAACCCCTCTGCCCACCTCTGTATACAGGCGCCAGCCTGGATTCCAGCCCCACTGGCCCCCCAAGTGGACCCACCGCACCAGCCCTCCTGCAGCACAGCCGCAGCCCTCTGCCACGTAAGTGGTGTGGGGATCTGCGGCCCAGGCTGGGGGCGGGTTTCAGCTCCCCAGGGTCACTCCTGACTGCATGAGGGTCACACGGGGCTCCAATGCCCAGAGCTGAGCCACAGCCCTTCTGCCATGAGGCACAGGGGGTGTCTATCCAGAGACCCCTCGCCCGGAGCTGGGAGCCAGCATCCGTGGGGTGGGAGGCAGGGTCTAGGGATTCAGGGACCCGTCATGTAGCACGGAGTTGCAGCCCCTCTGGGGTGGAGCACAGGGGCTGTTATACAGGGACCCCTCACCTGGCACAGAGATGCAGCCCCTCTGGGGTGGAGCCTGGTGACTGTTGCATGTTAAACAGCACAAACTAACCCCCCAAAACTTTGGGACAGGAAGTGACAGAGGCCCCTGTGGAAACTGCAGGGAGTATTTAGCCAGGCTGATCTGAATCCACCCCCCGTTCCCAGCTGGGCTTTGGCCAAGGCACCAGGTTTCCCACCCCGCATCGGGGGGGGTGTGGGGGGGCGACATGCCCCATGTTCCCTCTGATCTGTCCCACACGTGTGGAATGAGTTTTGTTCTGTGTGCTGCACTTGAGCAGATGTGGGCTGAGGGGAGCTGAGGGCTCGGGCTGGGGGTGCAGGTGCTGGGGCGGGGCTGGGGATGAAGGATTTGGGGTGCAGGATGCCCTGGGACTGGGAGCAGAGGCACCTCTCCCTGGAGTGCCCTGAGCGCCTGCATGGCTGCGCTGCAGCCTCGAGGGCGTTTGGGGCATGGCAGGGGGCCTGGTGGGTCTGGGAGATGACCGGCTGAGAGGTTTATGCTGTCGTGTCTAAACCCACCTCTTCATACAGGTGCCAGCCCAGACTCCAGCCCCACCTCCCCAGCCCTGCGGGTGCACCACAGCAGCCCTCTGCCAGGTCAGTGATGCGGGTAACAGCGTCCCAGGGCTGGGTTCAGATCGCAGCCCCTGGGGACGATCCAGAGTCACCCCGATGCACTGGGAAAAGGCTCTGGCCTGATCTTAACACCCCCAACCTCTGGCCTGGCCGACTGTCACCCTGAACCTGAACCCCTGGGAAGCGGCTGCAGACTGACGCCTTCCCCTCTCTCTCTCTCTCTCAGCAACCCCGGCCCCAGCCCAGCCCCTGGATTTCACCCAGGGCAACATCCTCCGCCTGGGCCTGGCCACCGGAGTCCTGCTGGCCCTGGGGCTGATTCTGGCCCCGTCCTGCTGCAGCTGGGAGAGACGAGCTCCCTGGCCCAAGAGGGGGGCCCGAGGGAGGGGAGAGGTCCCCACAGCCCCGCCTGTTGTGCCCCTCTGTTCCAGCTTTCCCGCCTCACTCCCGACCGGCAGCCCCGTGACATCCAAAGCCGGGGGCAAAGGGTCACAGAGGGATCTCACCCAATGGCAACACGGCCGGGGACCTTCAAGGCTGACCACGGGCACTAACACTCATTGGAAAACGCCCACCCAGCTCTACAGACAAGGACGGGTGCCCGGGGCTGAGCCGACGCCCAGCCAGCATCCCCTGTAAGCTGAGCGCAGGGGCGGCCGCCCAGCCGAGATCAGCAGAGAGCCGCCAGCTGTGTGATGCACTTCTGCAGGTGGTGCACGTCCGTGCACGCCTTGTGCACAGAACAACGTTATTCCGCACCACATGGAGAACATTGGTGGGAATCTCGGTCCCTTTCTGCCCCGCTTCCCAGAAGCTGCCACCACATTACCACCCCAGACAGAGATGTTGGCGTCACTGGGGCTAGTTCTTGGAAACAACCCCCCAGCATGCTGTGGCGGGAGAGCAGGGACCAGGCACCATTAGGAAAGGGACAGAGAGGAAGGAAATCTCCCAGGGCGTCCGTACAGCGCTAGGGGCTGCGGCTCCCGACCTATGGGGCCGGCATTGTTGCCCCGGCTCACAAAAGATTGGCTGGACTTGGAGAAGGCTCAGAAAGGGCAATGGGGCTGGAAAGGCCGGGCTGCAGAGAGAGTTAAATCTCTGTTTCCTGCCGGACCCGCTATCGAGGTCCCCACCCACTCGGTACATCTGGGGCAACACGCCACTTGCAAGGGGTGTAAACCTGCTGCCAACGGGGCCTTACGTCCTACCTTGCACGTCTGCAAGAATAAACGTGCAGCCCGTCAGCCCTGTGCTCACCAGCGCCTCGGTGGAGACCCAGGTGTCGAGCGTGGGCCCAGCTGCCGGGCTCCCTCCTGGCTCCTCGGTGGCTCAGCTGAAACCCACAGACACGGCCGAGAAGGGTCAGCGCGGCCACGTCTTTGACCGTTTTCCTCTGGGCCCGTCTGCCGTTAACACCCCTGCTGCATTTAGAGGGTAACAGGTCGGCCCCGCCTGCTCTCTGGGGGAAGATCAGACGTGTACAGTGACCTGGGCACGGGGCTGGGCCTGTGGGGCTGGTAGAGCCTGTGCGGTTTGGTGAGGTTGGGTGACATCCCCTCTGGCCTGCGGGCAGCGGCCCGGCTGGCACAAGGGGAGCTGGGGTGTGGGAGGGAAACGCCCGACTGACGTCTGGCTGGCAGAGCGGCAGGAGGTGTCTGTGGTGGGGTCGGTGCCGTACAGCGGGGAGCCCTGGGCTGGGGCTGTCACTAGCTCTGTTTTCTGCTAGTCGCCCCCTCGGCAGTGCCCCGGGAACCCTCCAACGTTACTGCCGCTCACACGGAACAGGCCAGACCACGCCCGGCAGCGCCCCGTCACACCATGCCCGGCAGAGCCGTGTCACGCCTGGTAGCACCAGCCACACCCAGCAGTGGCCATTCCTGGGGCTTGTTGAAGGTGGGCGTTGGCATGGGGGAGCCCCAGTCCCACGCCGTGAGGCCCAGCCGCTGGCCTCTAAGCCGACATCGCTGGGGCACTGAACCGGGTACCCTGTGGGTGGCCAGGGCTCACGGTGCTCCGGCAACGGGATGGGGGCCACCCCACACGCAGCCCCTCGCTCCAGCCACACCGTGCCACAGACCAGGGCCAAGCCCCTCCCACGGGGACCCCCCAACAGGGCCAAACCCCTCCCACATGGGACAACACACACCAGAGGCTGGGCTCTCTCCTATTTTGCAGGCAGGTCTTGGGGGGCTGGTGCGGGGGTGGGGGGAGCAGGTGCAGAGATGCAGGGTGGTGGGGGCAGCTTGGCCCAATTGATCTGATATCAGATCCCCGTTGGCAAACTCTGCCCCCGCCAGCTCTCACCCCACCACAGCTCCGCCCCATGGCCTCCCAGTCCCCCCGGTTGTCGGTCCCTGGGGGGGCACTGCCCATGGCGCCCCACAGCCCTGCTGCTCCCAGCACCTGGCAGCACCTCAGGGTTCAGCACTGGAACAGAGGTGACAGCCAGCCTGGAGCGGACTGACCCTGGGGGTGGGGCTCAGAGGGGAACAGGGCTTGACTGGGGTGTGGCTCACTAGCTGGACTGTACCCCAGCTGGGACCCCGACAAGCAGTGCAGTGAGGGGAGGGAGCCCGTTGGCCGCCAGGCTTGTGGGGCTGGGGTACAGGGGGGCTGTGCTATCTCTAGGCACTCCCCCACCCAGACCCCCCTGCCCCCATGTCCCAGCTGCCCTCACCCCACTGGGCTCTTGTGCTGAAGGGGGCTGGGGGGGGCCCACAGCTTGGGGGGCAGCTAGAGTTGTAGCCCACAGGCTGGGGTGCTCCTTGTGTGCCCCTCTGGCCACACATGTGGCGGCGACAGGAGCTGCCCCACAGGGAGAGGCGACCAATCTGGGGTGGAGCACAGAGGCTGGGTTTACAGGGACCCCTCGCCCGGTGCTAGATCGTGGCCCCTCTGGGGTGAGGAGTGGGGGGGGGTTGTGTGCAGACCCCTTGCCATGGGGGGGCACTGGCTCCTGGGGCATTTCTCTGTCAGCCCCCCCACGCTGCCCCCTGTGGTGGGAACTTGATGGAAACAGACCCACAATAAACCTCGCTTGGCTGAGATGTTCCTCTTCTTTATTAGACACAGACGGCTCGGAGGGAGGGACGGTCAGGGAATTATTTGGGGGCTCCCCCTTCCTGTGTCCAAGCAGAGGTCCCAGCTTCTGGGAGGTGGGGGCAGGACAAAAACGGGGAGCCCTCCCCCACCTTGCTGTTACTGGTGCGACAGGGGCACCCCTCAACTTCAGAGATCCCCCTCAAACCCAAAGAGCTCTGTGAGACCCCAGGGCCCCCCAGGTGACTGACACCCCCAAACCAGGCTACCCCTGAGGTGTGACAACCTCAGAACGACCACCCACGTGCAGGCTGGCAATCCTAAAGCCAAGGCAAGACCTCCCCACACCTGAGTGACCCCCCCCCAATTTAGTGACCCCCCCCAGATTCAAAGAGATGCCCCAGCTGGGGAGCAGCCCCATGGCAGGTGGCACACTGAGGCTGCCCCCAAGATCGGGGGGCTCCCCAGATCTGAGGAGTACCCCATATTCTAGGCGCCCCCTGGGTCAGAGTTCCCAGGCTGTTACCCCCCCACACACCAGCTCAGAGCCCAGCAGCCCCCTCTGGGGCTCCTCAATGCAGCCATTTGTGGGGGGACACCGGGGGGGGTCCCCCACTTCCCACAGAGGTGGAGGGATGGGGCTGGGGGAGAAGCACCTGGCTGGGGGAGGTGGGGACAGTTGCCGTGGTTACCACTCCCCTGGTGCCACTCCCACAGGGTACCCCGCGGAGGGAGGGGCAGGTAGCTGGGAGGGGCTTTGGGCCCAGAGGGGGTTCCAGGGCAGAGGACTCTGGCTAGGCCCCAGGGGGTTATGGGTAATCAGGGCCCAGCTGGGGGACAGCCCCGCATCGTTAGGGACAGTGATAGGGTCAAAGAGGTCGCCGGGGTCAGGGGTCAAGGAGGCCACACTCAGGGCCCAGCTGGGCCCCGGTTCAGGGGCTGCAAAAGCCTCCGCCACGCCCAGGAAGGAGCTGGCAGCTGGGGCGGGAGGTTCTGGGCCTGGACACTGGGGTTCAGCCGGGCAGGGCGGGTCCCTGGGGACCTCCTGGGCCAGGACGGAGGCGGCCAGACGGCGCGTAGCAGCTTCGATATCCGCGAATTGCCTGTGGACAGAGGAGTGGGGCTGTGAGCTTCCCCCAGCAGTGCCCTGAGGGGCTGCGAGCTTCCTCCAAGCAGTGCCATGAGGGGCTGCCAGCTTCCCCCAACAGCTCCCTGAGCGGCTGCGAGCCTCCCCCAGCAATGCCCAGAGGGGCTGTGAGCTTCCCCCAGCAGTGCCATGAGGGGCTGCGAGCTTCCTCCAAGCAGTGCCATGAGGGGCTGCGAGCCTCCCCCAGCAGCTCCCTGAGGGGCTGCGAGCTTCCCCCAGCAGCGCCCCGGGGGCTCCACCTGCTGATCTGGCCGTGCAGGAAGCGGCGGTGGTTCACCCGTCTCTTGCCGGAGCGGCTCTTGCAGGGTCTCTGCAGCGTCCGCATGATGTGGGACGAGGCCACCGTGACGAAGGTGAAAAGGTCCCGGCCGCACTCGCACAGCGCCCCCTGCTGGGGGGACCGGCGCCTGCCCGGCTGCATCCCGGCTCCCGGCGGCTGGGCCCGGCCGTCCCCCAGGAGAGCCCTGCGGGAATGAGGAGCAGCTCTCAGCCCAGCCAGTGGGGCACCCCAAAGCACCGTGGGCGGGGGCTGCGGGGCTGGAGCGGGGGGCACCGGCAGCGCGGGGCGGGGGGGCTGAACCCAGGGCGGGAGTGGGGGGCACCGGCGGGCGGGGGGGGGGGCGAGCCCGGGGCAGGAGTGGGGGGCACCGGCGGGCGGGGGGCGAGCCCGGGGCGGGAGTGGGGGGCACCGGCAGGGCGGGGGGGGCCGAGCCCAGGGCGGGAGTGGGGGGCACCGGCAGCGCTGGGGGGGGGGCGAGCCCAGGGCTGGGCTGGGGGGCGAGGGGGTTTCTGTCTCCAGACAAGGGCCAGCCCCGGCTCAAAGAGGTCAGCGCCCCCTGGTTCCCCCCGACGCCCGACACTTACTCGGTTCGAGGTCCCGGGCTGTGCAGAATCCGCTGCCCCCTGCACTGTGTGGGGGAGGGGGGCCGCTTGGCTCCCCCCGCCCCCCGTTCTCTCTGCGGGGGGGGGTGCCCCGTCTCACCCCCTGCGCCCCCAGCCAGCCCCGGGTGGGGGCCGAGCGCAGCTGGGAGATGCTGGACGATGCTCCGACAGGCGCCGGCTGGCCCCTCCCCCCTGCCCGGCCCCCCTGTGCCCCCCAACAATTGAGGGACTGGGGCCCAGGGCCTTCCCCCCCCAGCGGGCCCTGGGTGGGGGCTTGTTTGTGGGGGGCCCTCCCCGCTGTACCTCAGCCCCGGGCTGCTGTAGTTGGGGGGCTGGGGCCCCTTACGTGCCAAGAACGGGGGGCAGGTAGCGATGGTTTTATCTTAACCCATCTGTGTGTCTCCCCCCCCCGCGCCCCCCTCCCCGCCTCCGCCCGCGGCCCAATTAGGACATTCCTTCCCCGGGGAAGCGGCCCTGGCGCGTAGCAGCCATTCGGGGGCCGGGAGCCACGCGCCGGCGGCTCCCGGGAGACCGGCTCAATGGGGCGCGGGGGGGCAGGAATCCGGCGCCCCCCCGCCACGAGCAATTACCGCAATTGCTGCGAATTGATGGCAAGTACCCGGGCAAAGCCTGGCCGCCCCTCCCCCCAGCGGAGCCACGCGCCCGGCTGCCCCCCAGGCCCAGCCCCCCCCCTGCCCCAGATGAGCCCCACTCCCCGGCGTCCTGCGCCCCCCCCCCCCGACGGGGCCCCGACCTGAGGCCTCTCTTGCCTGGGCCAGGGGGAGGCAGACAGAGCGACCCCCCAACACACATCTGCTGCCCTGCACTAGGCTCAGCCCCCCCCGGCCAGGGGAGAGCAGAGCCCCCCGCCCCCCTCGCCTCCAGGCCGCAAAACAAACCCTGGGTGGGAACCACCTGCGAGCGGGGCGCCCAGCGGGCAGGGCCCAGCCAAAGCCGCCGGGCGAGGCCACCAGGACGCCTGGGTTCTGTCCCGGCTCTGGGAGGGCAGTGGGGTGCAGTGGTTAGAGCGGGGGCTGGGCAGAGCGAGGGCGTCTGGCTGACTGGCAGCGCGCCGGGCCTGGCACCGGGCGGGGATCCCGGCTGCCCCCGTGGCACGGTGGCCAAGGCGGATGCGGGCAGTTCCCCCGGCCCAGCCCCGGCAGCCGGGCAAAGGCCGAGCCAGGCGGCGGGGGAGCTGGAGCTCTGGGAGAAAAGCTGGAGCCAGAGAGAGCCACAGCCCCAAGGTGCAGTGGGGGGGTCGGGGCAGGTACCGGGGGGTGCAATGGGGCGGGGCAGGCCCTGGGGGGCTTGAGCAGGCAGCGCCCCCCGTCAGCCCCGAGGCCACACGGAGCCGGAAGCAGCTTCCCCCCCGGCTCTGGGCCAAGCCCCGAGCACTGTGACCCCCCGGCCTCCCTCTGCTCTGCTGCCGGGCCGCGCCCAGAAACCTCCCCGCCACCTCCCCGCGAGCGCTCCGGGCCGGGCTGGGAGCTCGGCGTGTACCCGACGCGGCGCCCCCGGCCCGCCTCCTCCTGCGCTCTGACCGCACGTCCCATTTCCACCCCCCGGCCGCGGGGTCCCCTCGCCTGGCCACGGGGGACCCCAGCAGGACGCTGGGCCGGGGGGCGCTGCCACCTGGGGCCGTTTCTTCCCCTCCCGCGCCCGGGGCGCTGGCCGGGCTCTGCTGGGTCCCCCGGTGCCCTCGTCTTCCGTCTGCGACCCGCACCCCGGCCCTGGTGTCAGTTGATCCCTGGGGCCGCTCGGGCCTCCCGCGAGGCTGGGGGTGCCCTGGACCCCGGCCCGGCCCGGCTGCCCCAGGGCGGCACCAGGGAGCGCTGGGCGGGGGGGTCAGAGGGGGGCGCTGGGCCGCTGGGCGGGTAGAGGGGGGCGCTGGGCTGCAGGGCGGGTAGAGGGGGCACTGGGCGGGGGGTTCAGAGCGGGGCACTGGGCGGGGGGCTCAGACGGGGGCGCTGGGCTGCAGGGCGCTGGGCCGGGGGGAACCTGCATCTGCTGGCGGTGGCGTGGCCCCGGGGCGTCCCCTTCCCGCTATAGGTCCACATCACCAGGCTGCACCTGCACCGGGCCGGGCCCCGGCGCTGATGGGGCGGCTGCCGGCAGAGCGCAGCGCTGGGGAGAGGCGCCGTGGGGCACTGCGTGGGGAAGCTCGCAGCTGTGGAGTCCCCAGTTCCTCTCCAGCCCTAGCGCAGGGGGACTGGCTGGTCTGGGGGGGGGCTCTCCCCCTGGAGCGCACCCACTCCCCATAGCACCCCTATGCCCCCCCAGCCAGAGCTGGGCCCTGGCTCCCAGGACGGTGGGGCAGGTTCCCTATAGGGGCAGCCATCAGGGTCCACCTCAGTGCCCTCTCAGATTCTCTTCCTGACCCCCCCCCGCCTCGCAGCCCGGCCTCGAACACAGCCCCCGGGCCTCACCCAGCTGCAACCAGCAGAAGAAGAAAGAGTGCCAGTGGGAAACGAGGCACCAGGACTCCTGGGTTCACTGCAGCCCACTCTGCGGGTGGGGGGAGTGAGGAATGGGAGCTAGAGGTTAGAGCGGGGGGTGGGCTGGGAGCCAGGACTCCTGGGTTCTCCCTGCAGCTGAGCTGGGAATAGGTAGTAGTGGGTGAAGGGGTGAGGTGGGCTGGGGGCTAGGAGCCAGGACTCCTGGGTTCTCCCCCTGGCTTGGCCCCTGCCTTTCAGCCTCTGGCTGCATTGGCACTAGGTGCCAGGACCCCCGCAGCTCGGCTGGCCTGGGAACGCCACGCTGGGGAGCCCAGACCAATAAAGCCCCCATCTCTGTGCCCTGAGCCACCCGCCCCCGCCCCCCAGCAGGGCAGCTACACCCAGGTAAATCCGAGATGAACTTTATTGGGTGACACAAACCGGCCGGGGAAGTGCTTAAAAACTGGGGCAGAGCCAACGGCTTGTGCGGTGCCTGGCCAGGGGAGCCCCCAGTGGCGCAACGCCCCCCCCACCCCCCGCGGGCACAGAGAGCAGCGTGGCCAGGCCAGGGCAGGGGGATTTGCCAACCCAGCGTTTGCTGGCGGGGGGAGCTTAGCAGTTCTAGGTAACTCCACAGTGCCCACAGCTCGAGGGAGGACAGGGTGTGGAGCGAGATGGGGCTGAGGGTCTGCTCTGAGGCACAGAGAAGGGGCAGGCCACGGGAGTAGCTGGATGAGGGAGGGGCAGGCCATGGGGGGAGGTGGGCCCAGAGAGGGGGCAGGACATGGGTAGCTGGGACCAGGGTGGGGACAGCTGTGACAGCCTGGGAATGGTGAAGGCTGCGTGCCTCAGTTTCCCTACGTGGGGCCTGGGGAACTAGGTGGGGGCTGTTCCCCAGTACAGCGAGCCAGGTGTGCCCGGAGCCGGCCGCTGGGCAGGGTGCAGAGGACATCAGCCCAGCCAGTTGGGACCCAGCCCCGAAAGACCTGGGCCCCTCTCTGCAGGGAGCCGGCAGCTGGGGCTTGGTGGAGGCCATAGGGTGAGGGAGGGCCCAGGGTTCCCAGGCCGAGCGGGGTCAATCTCAGGGCCTGGGCTGTGACTTCCTGGGCCCAGTGATTGGGCAGGAAAACCAGGGTTGGATCCAGCCACCTCCTCCCCGCTGCGGGCAGAGCCCAGTGGGGCTGTGAAGCTCCTGCCAGGGACCTCTGGACTGGGGAAGTCCCAGACAGGTTGCGGGGGGCAGAGATTCCAGGCTGGGGGTGCTGGGTTGGGAGGTCCCAGGCCGTGGGTGCTGTGTCGGGGGGTGGGGGGGCAGGGATTCCAGTGGGGGGCTGTTGCTGTGCACACCGGGGGTCAGGCCCTGCTGCAGGTGGGGGGGTTATCTCCAGGTGGGCTGCCGCCTGCCCCCCCACCATAAAGTGCTGGCTGAGATGTGATAAGCCCCAGTGCAGGGCCCAGGCTGGGGCCCCTGGCCCTGTGCTGAGCCAGGTCTTGTGCTGCACTGGGGCCCCCATCCACCCCCACCCCCACATCCAGGGCCCCTCACAGGGCGGGGGGCTCGGCCGGCGGGGGCTGCGGTGGGTGCTCGGGGGCTGGGGGCTCTGCGTCGGGCCCGTCGGCATCCTCGTCGGAGACGCCCTCCAGGCGGAAGACCTGACGCACGGTGCGGGTGGTGAACGTCAGGGGGGCGCGCCTGGGGGGAGAGGGGTCGGTGAGCCCCACGGTGCCCCCCGCCAGCATCTCCCTGTAACACTTGCAGTTCTCCAAGCCATCGCCCCATAGAGCTCCCCATTCTCATGGCCCCCCACTGGTCAGTGCCCTGCCCCATTACCCCATGGGCCACCCCACAGCCAGAGCCCACAGGCCCCACAGCGCCCCCTGCCGTGGGGGGCAGGGCTAGAAGTGACCCACTTGGCCCTGCACACCCCCCACCCCAGCTGAGCGCAGCAGCAGCCTCACACAGCAGGGGCTGGGGAGCCAGCTGGGACGGAGTGTGCCTCAGTTTCCCTCTGTGCTGCACGGCTCCTGGGTGGGGGTTGGGGGGAGTTAATCTTTACAGAGACCCCGGGAGTATGTCGCTGTCCAGGCCCAGACAATGGCATGTAACGGCCTCGGGGGGCTCCCTGCGCCAGGGGCCCATCCCAGTGGGACCAGGCCAGGTGGCGGAGTTCTGGGGAATGAGGCTTGAGAGGGGCCGGGCAGCAGAGCTCGGGGCACTGGCCCCACCTACAGGGGCCTTGCTGTGACTTTAACCAAGTGCCTCCCACACTGGGTCCCGACCCCCCCTCCCCAACTGGCAGAGTCACTGCGGTGGGAGGGGCAGAACTCCCCTGGGAGGGGCACAGAGAAGAGGAGGGGGAGGGGCCAGAGAGAGGGAGAGGAGCGGTGTTCCCAGGGCCAGGGTGAAGCCAGGGTGGGGGGGGTCAGTGGGGGGGGGTGCTGAGATCCTGTCCCAGTGGCTGGCCCAGCCCCACACAGCCAAGCACCGCCCCCCCCGGCCGCAAGGCCCCAGGAGCGCGCACTGGCACACGGCACACAGGGCTGGGGGCGGGCGGGGGTCGGGCACGTACTTGCGCTGGAGTCGCTCCAACTTGCTGGGGGTCAGAGGACAGAGAAGTAAACAGGAGAGAGGCAGAGAGTGAGAGAGAGAGAGAGAAAGAGGCCCAGCCGTGGGGGGGACGGGGGGAGCCAGGACAGCTGGGTCCACTTCCCCGTGCCTCAGTTTCCCCTCCCCTGCAGAACCCTGGTGCTACGCCCAGCTCCCTCTCACCGGTGGCCTGGCTGGGGGACGTCGCCCCCTGGTGGCATTACCTGGTTAACACCTCAGAGCACCCCCCCCACGCCCCGGAGGGCTGGCTGGACTGCTGCCCCATCCCTAGGCTGTCAGCGGGCACAGCAGCGGTGGGGGGGCGGGGAGTCCTGAGGTCAGACGTGGGGGAAGGAGGCCTGAGCTGGGAACCCGCAGCCACAGGGGGTCATGTGCCTGGGGCGGGGCCCCCTCACCTGAGCCGGTTGCGCAGCGTGGTGACCTCGCGGTTCATGGACTCGGCCGACTCGGTGACGTCTTCCAGCTCCCGCTGCATGCGCCGCCGGCTGGCGTTGGCTCGCGACACCTCCTCCTCTGCCTCCTCCAGCTGCCGCTTCAGCTGCTTCAGCCGGATGTGGCCCTTCTCCACCTGTGGGCAGGGAGCGGGCGGCTCGGGCCGGGGGTGCTGGGCTGTGCCAGACGGGCTGAGCGCTGGCAGAGGGGCGCTGAGCTGCAGGGGGCGCTGTGGGGCTGGGGGCCGACAGGGGGCGCCATGGGGCTGGGGACAGAGCAGGGCAAGGTTGGCAGAGGGCTGTGGAGGACCTGCAGGGGGTGCGAGTGGGCAGGGCACATGGGCAGGGTAGGGCAGGGTTGATGGGGGAGACATTGGGGGACCGGTGGGGGTTGCAGTGGGGCAGAGGCAGGGGTGTGACGTTACTGGATTTTTAAAGTAAATACAAAGGCCATGTCTGTCGCTTCCGTCACAGTGGGGCAGGCCCAGGGCCAGCAGGGGGCGCCGTGGGGCAGCGGTGTGGGGCAGGGCCGTACCTGGTCCTTGAACTGGTCGGCCATGCGTCGCTCCTCCTCCACCTGCAGCACCACCTCCTTCAGCCGCTTCTCCGCCCGGCGCACCAGCTTCCCCGAGAGGAGCCGCTCCCTGGGGGGGCAGTGTCAGCGCCTGGCTCCGGGGGGCACCGTACCCAGCATCCCCCGGGGCAGCCATAGCCCCAGAGACAGAACACCCACCTCTCGCCCCACAGCATGCTGGGCAGCCACATCCCCCCACAGCTCCCAGCCCCCAGGCATGCTGGGTACCACATCCCCACCAGGTCTCCAGCCCCAGGGCATGCTGGGTACCCTTTAGGGGCCAGCCCCGGCTCACCTGGACTCCTGCTCCAGCTGCTCCTCCAGCTGGGCCACCTTGGCCTCCAGCGTGGCGATGCTCAGCTTGTACTTGGCCTTGACGGAGGAGTCCAGCTCGCCCAGCTTGCCCCGCAGCTCCTTGTTCTGCCGCTCCAGCTGCTGCCGGGCATTTTCCGCCTTCTGCGAGAAGCTGCGCTCGGCGCCCACCTCCGTCATCAGCGTCTCCACCTGGGGGGCGCGGTGTTGCTCAGCTCCTGCGGCCCCTGCCCCACCAGGCCCCAGCGCAGCACTAGTGGGTGCCAGGCTGCAGGGGGTGGGGCGGGGACCCAGCAGGGGGCGCTGGGCTGCAGGGGGCAGGGACCCAATCAGGGGTTACCGGACTGCAGGGGGTCACCAGACTGCAGGGGGCAGGGCAGGGCAGGGGCTCAGAGGTGGGATGGGGGGGCTGGGCTGCAGGGAGTCACCGGGCTGCAGGGGGCACTCGTCCCTGGCAGGCAGCGCTGCCCCCGAGGCTGCAGGGCCCTGGCCCACACCGCCCTGGGCCCCACCTGCAGGCTCAGCTTGCGGTAGCGGTCGTTTAGCAGCTCTGTGTTGCTCTGCTCCTCGTCCAACTCCTCCTCCAGCTGCCCGATCCGGGCCTCCAGGTGCCGTTTCTCATCCAGCAGCGCCGCCCTGCAGGGACAGGAGGGGGTGATGGGGGCAGGGCAGCTCTGGGGGGCAGAACCTCCCATGTGGCTGGGGGCGTGGTGTCCACTGGGGGTCAATGGTGGGGCCTGGGCAGGGAGTGAGGCGGACAGAGCACATAGTAGGACAGAAACAGGGAGTGGCTGGGTGTGGTCCACCCCCAGCATGTAGGGTTGGGACTCTGGGTAGCGTCTGGGGCACAGGTATCTTGTCAGAAGCAGAGGGCGGGGCTTGTGGCAGTGGGTGGGGCCTGCAGCAGAGGGCGGGGCACTCACTTGCCACTGGCGCCATTGGCCAGCTCGTCAGCCAGGTCGTCACGCTCCTGCTGCGCCTGCCGCTTGGCTCGCTCAGCTGCCGCCAGCTCCTGGAGAGGGTGGGGTGGTGGTGGGGGGAGGGCAGGCACACGCCCCGTGCACGCCCACCCTGACTGCAAAAGCCCCACCCCCTCACCTCCCACAGCTGCACTAGCTCTGCCCCAAATAAGACAGCTCCACCCCGCACCTCATTCACCTGCAGTAGCTCCAAGCCCAATGAAATAGCTCCGCCCCCACATGAAATAGCACCGCCCCTCGCCTCCTGAGCTACAGTAGCTCCGCCCCCTTGCTCCAAGCCCAATGAAATAGCTCTGCCCCTACACCTGAGCTGCAGTAGCTCCGCCCGCTCACCTCCTGCAGCTGCAGTAGTTCCGCTTCCAAGTTTTTGAGCTTCTTCTCGTTCTCCCTGGACTGGATGAAGATCTCCTCGCGGGACGTGCGAGACTCCTCCACCTCCCGCCACAGCTCCTTCATCTGCGCCTGTGGGGGATGGGCTGTGAGCAAGGAGGAAACATCTCGCCCCCCCTCACCCTACAGGATCCCATAACACAAGGTGCACCCTGCCCCCGCAGCACCCGGCCACCAGGGTCCCGGTACTGACCCCCAGGGCCCCGAGATGCTGTGGTCTTGTAACACCAGCAGAGGAAAAACAAGATGCTCCAGCTCAGCTTCTGGCTTCCCCAGTTGCCTGATGCTCTGCCCCTAGCTACCCAAGCCACACCCCTGAGTTCCAAGCCACGCCCTCTGGGGAACCAAGCCACGCCCTCTGGGGGACCAAGCCACGCCCCTGAGTTCCAAGCCACACCCCCACCTGCAGTTTGCGGAGCTGCTTGACAGCCTCTTCCCGCCCCTTGTTGGCGGCGTCGATCTGCCCCAGCACCTCCTGCAGGTCCAGCTCCAGCTTCTTCCGCGCGGCCACTGCCTGGGCCCGCTGCTTCCGCTCGCCATCCAGCTCCTGCTCCAGGTCCCGCACCTGCGGGGGGGGTGGGGGGGGGGTCACACACGGCCAGCGCCCTGCATGGGTCTGGTGCCAGCCCAGCACGGCCAACCCCGCCAACATCTGCCCTGCCCCGCCGTCACCGCGCCAGCCCCCTGTCCCGTCCCGTCCTGCCCACAGCCCCCACCTGCTTGGCGAGCAGCTTCTTCTTGTCGTCGTTGGCGTCGTCGCGGCTCTGCAGCTCCCGCTCGTGCTGCGCCTTCATGGCCTGCAGGTTCACCTCCAGCCGCAGCTTCCCGTCCTCCGTGGCCTGCAGCTCGTCCTCCAGCTCCTCCAACTGCGCCCGCATTTCCTGCACCTGCTGCTCCAGCGCCCGCTTCGACCGCTCCAGCTCGTGTACCTGCGGGAGGGCGCCACGCCATGGCTCCTAGCGTGCACCTTGACGCCACCCCTGGATTGCACTGGGTCACCACCCCCAGCGTGCACTGGGACGGCCCCGGCGTGCACCTTGACGCCACCCCTGGATTGTACCGGGTCACCACCCCCAGCGTGCACTGGGACACTGCCCCCAGCACGCACCGCACCACGGCTCCCAGCATGCACTGGGATGCTGCCCCCAGCACGCACCACACCATGGCTCCCAGCATGCACTGGGACGCTGCCCCCAGCACGCACCACACCATGGCTCCCAGCATGCACTGAGACGCTGCCCCCAGCACGCACCACACCATGGCTCCCAGCATGCACTGGGACGCTGCCCCCAGCACGCACTGCACCACGGCTCCCGGCGTGCACCGTACCACCATTCCCAGGGGGCACGACCCACGCCGTGCCCTGCAGCACTGTTCCCAGCGTGCATCGCACCATCCCCTGTGCGCCATATCTCCCCTCCTGGCACGCACTAACGGCTCCCCACGTGCCCCTTGCCAACACCTGGCGGGCAGCGAACTCTGCTGGCACCACAGCCCTGCCCTGCAAGGGCCCAGCCCCCAGCACGCACCGTGCCCTGGGTCTCCCGGTGCCTCTGGCAGCCTGAGCCCCGGCCCCTGCCCCAGCGCCGGACGGGCTCTTACGTTCTTGCCGACATCGTCCTTGGAGCTGACCAGGTCGTCCAGCTCGGCCCGGAGCTGCTTGTTCTGCCGGTCTAGCTCCTCACGCAGCTCGAGCATCTCCTCCAGCGCCCGGCTCAGGGACAGCACCTTCGTCTCCTTCTCCCGGGCCTCCGCCTCCGCCCGGTCGCGCTCCTCCGCGTGGCGCGCTGACACCAGCTTCTCCTCCGCCAGCATCTGCCGGGCCAGAGCGCTCAGTGGGGGGGGGCCCCGGGGGGGGAGGGACCAGTGGCTGGGGCTGGGGTGTCAGTAGTTATGGTGGAGGGGAGCATGGGGGGGGGGTTGGGGGATAGCAGGGAGCAGTGCGGGAAATGAGGGGCAGCTCGGGGTGGGGGCCCTGTGGCCATGGGGGCAGGGCAATGCCAGGGCTAGTGGGGAGTAGTTTCGAGGGCAGAAGGGGTGGGGAGAACTGGGGGGGTGGGGGCAGCGGCTGGGGGGAGGTGGGAGTGGAGAACCCGGGGGGGGGCAGCGGCTGGGGATTGGGGGGAGGGGAGAATGGGGGGGCAGTGGCTGGGTAGTGGGGGGGGGACCATGGGGGTGGGGCAGTGGCTGGAGAGTGGAGGGAGGGGAGAAATAGGGGGGCAGTGGCTGGGGAGTCGGGGGGGAGAGCTGGGGGGGTGGGGGAGGTGGCTAGGGGGTGGGGAGAATGGGGGGGAAGCGGCTGGGGAGTGGGGGGGTGGGGGCTGTGGCTGGGGGGTAGAACCGGGGGGGGGGTGGGGGCCGCGGCTGGGGTTCCAGGGGAGGGGAGAATGGGGGGGCAGCGGCTGGGGAGTTGGGGGGGGAAGCGGGGGGTGGGGGCCACGGCTGGGGTCCCAGGGGAGGGGAGAATGGGGGGGCAGCGGCTGGGGAGTGGGGGGGGAGTGGGGGGGTGGGGGCTGTGGCTGGGGGGTGGGGAGAATGGGGGGAAGCGGCTGGGGAGTGGGGGGGGGAAGTGGGGGGTGGGGGCCGCAGCTGGGGTTCCAGGGGAGGGGAGAATGGGGGGGCAGCGGCTGGGGAGTTGGGGGGGGAAGCGGGGGGTGGGGGCCACGGCTGGGGTCCCAGGGGAGGGGAGAATGGGGGGGCAGCGGCTGGGGAGTGGGGGGGGAGAACCGGGGGGGGTGGGGGCCGCGGATGGGGTTCCAGGGGAGGGGAGAATGGGGGGGCAGCGGCTGCGGAGTGGGGGGTGGGGAGAACCGGGGGTTGGGGGGAGGGGGGAGCTCACCTGGTCGAACTTCTTCTGCCGGCGCTCCAGGCTGGCCACGGCCTGGCGCTGCTGGTCCAGCTCCACGCTGGCGTCGTCCAGCTCCTGCTGCAGCCGGGCCCGGCTCTTCTCCAGCTTGTCGGCCGCCTGCGCCCTCTCCTCCCAGCGCTGCCCCAGCAGCTCCAGCTCGCGGGCCGTCCGCCGCCGGGCCTCCTCCAGCGCCTCCACCGCGCCCACGTCCTCCTCCAGCTTCCGCCGCGTCTCCACCACCTGCCGGCACCCGGGTCAGCCTGGCCCAAGCCCCCCGGCTCCCCCCCAGCCCGCCGGCACCCCGCCCAGGAGAGTCTGGGACACAAGCGCACGGGAGCAAGCGGGGGTTGGGGCAAGAAATGTGGCACCCACTGCACCCTCGCTTGGCAGCCACTGCACCCACAGCGCTCGTCTCACTGCAGCCCCTACACTGCACCTACTGTACTAGTGTTTGGCACCTGCTGCATCCCCTACCCTGCTTTCTCCACACTGCACCCCCTGCATCCCCTGCACTGCATCCACTACACTTCATTCTCCACACTGTGCCCACTGGATTCGCACTTGGCACTAACTGCACCCCCCCGCTGTGCCTGCTGCACCAGTGTTTGGCTTCACTGCGCCCTCACTGTGCCCCATGCACTGCACCCATGGAGCACTACAGCCCTTACCCTGCACCGACAGTACTCCCCCTGCAGTGCACGCTGCACCCAGAGCCAGCTCCAAGCCTGCAGTTCCCCCCACTCCCCACCCTAGCACCAGCCCCGCTCACCTGCTGCTGCAGGCCCTGGATCTGGCGGTTCAGGTTGGCCTTCACGCCCTGCTCCTCCTCCAGCTGCTCCAGCAGGGCGCCCTTCTCCTCCTCCAGCTGCCGCACCCGCGAGCTCAGCGCCAGCTTCTGTCGTGTCTCCTCCTGCAGCAGCTCCTGCAGGGTGGGGCGCACCGGGTCAGAGCCCCCCCCAGGCGCCTCCAGACCCCGGGTCAGAGCCCCCCCCAGGCGCCCCCCAGACCCCGGGTCAGAGCCCCCCAGGCTCAGCCCCACCCCCTACAGCTTCCCCCAGCAGGGTCCCATCCCCATTCCCTCTCAGCCCCGTGCCCCCAGGCCCCATTCCCACCCTCCCCCCATATCCACCCACCTGCCCCCCTGGCAGGGAAGCGGGGCTCTCCCTGTCCCCCCTGCACCCAGCACCTGTGGGGCTCAGCCCCACATCCCCCCAGGGCCCCACCTGGGAATCCTGCAGGTGGGACTCGGCGCTGGCCAGCTCCTTGGCGAGCTTCAGCGTCTTCGACTCCGCAGTGCCCAGGGCGGCTGTGA
This sequence comes from Carettochelys insculpta, assembly GCF_033958435.1. Lineage (NCBI taxonomy): Eukaryota > Metazoa > Chordata > Testudines > Carettochelyidae > Carettochelys > Carettochelys insculpta. Next base: position 15,713,711 of record NC_134158.1, on the reverse strand, counting down.
CGCTGTCCAGCTCGGTCTGCCCGGGGGAGACAAGGGGATGGACCTCAGTGAGACCATGGGGGGCTCTGGGGGCATGGGGGGGGATACGGGGCAGACGGGCCCCGCAGGGTGATGGGATACGGGGCAGACGGGCCCCGTGGGGTGACGGGATACGGGGCAGAGGGGCCCCATGGGGTGACGGGATACGGGGCAGACGGGCCCCCCATGGGGTGACGGGATACGGGGCAGACGGGCCCCCCATGGGGTGACGGGATACGGGGCAGACGGGCCCCGCGGGGTGACGGGATACGGGGCAGACGGGCCCCGCGGGGTGACGGGCCACGGGGTAATTGGCCCACAGGGGAAGCGCAGAGCCAGGCCAGCTCTGTCTCTGCCCGGGGCGGGGGCTGACCTGCTGCTTGCCGGCGCGGTCGGCCAGCTCCGTCTTGGCTCGCTCGGCCTCGCCAGCCCGGACCTGCAGCTCCTGCACCTGCCCCTCCAGCCGCTTGCGGCGCTGCTCCGCATCCAGCCGGGAAGACTGCAGCCCTTTCACCTCCTGCACCAGTTCTGCCTTCTCCCCCTCCAGCGCCTGCTTGGCCTTCTCCAGCGCCCCTTTCACCTGGAGCGGGGAGGAAGCTGTGTCACAGCTAGCGCCCCACAGCAGAGCCAGGCCCTCTGCTCTAACCACTAGCCCCCACTGCCCTCCCAGAATGAGGGAGCAGACCCAGGAGCCCTGGCTCCTTGCCCTGCCTGTCCTGACCCCACCAAGCTCCCCCAGCAGCCCTGCCAGGGAGATAAGTGGGGAGCCCAGCACGGGGACCCTCCCCCATACCCGGCGCGACTGCTCCAGCTGCTCGGACAGCTCCTCCAGGGCGTGGGCGTGGCGCTGGCGCATCTCCAGCACCTGGGCCTCGTGCCCCTTCACCTCGTCCTCCAGCCCCTTCTTCAGCTCCGCCACCTCCTGCTCCCGCTTCGACCTGCAGGGGGCAGCGGTGAGCCACGGACCGTGGGGGATGTCCGGGGCCCTGCCCTATGTTGGGGGCAGCTGGCAGGTGCACCGGGACACAGCTGGTTCCAGGGTGGCCATGCAGGGATGCGGCTGGCTGTGGGGCAGCTGGCAGGTGTGCAAGGACACACAGCGCGGATGCAGGTGCCTGGGGATGCGGCTGGCTCTGGGGCATGGCAGGGCCGGCCTGGGGACGCAGCTGGCTCTGAGGCAGGGTGGGCCCAGCCCAGCCCGGGGTTGCGGCTGGCTCTGGGGCGGGGCGGGCCCAGGCCGGGGTTGCAGCTGGCTCTGGGGCAGGGCGGGGCGGCCTGGGGTTGCAGCTGGCTCTGGGGAGGGGCGGGCCCGGCCTGGGGTTGCGGCTGGCTCTGGGGCGGGGCAGGCCTGGGCCAGGGTTGCAGCTGGCTCTGGAGCAGGGCGGGCCCGGCCTGGGGTTGTGGCTGGCTCTGGGGCGGGCCCGGGCGGGGCCGGGCCGCGGATGCGGCTGGCTCTGGGGCAGAGCAGCTCCACACCGTAGTTCCTGCTGGGCAGCGGTGGAGTCCAGTGTATCCTCCAGCTCCGTCTTCAGGGCCTCCAGCTCCTCGCCCAGGTCCCGGCGCTGCTTCTCGGCCTTGGCCCGAGCCGCCCGCTCCGTCTCCAGGTCTTCCTGCAGCTCTGCCAGCTGGGCCTGCAGCTCCCGCAGCATCTTCAGCGCCTGGTTCTTCTGGGCCGCCTCCTCCTCCAGCCTGCGGGGCGGGGGCAGCCAGTGAGCAAACCGCTGGCCCTAACCCAGGGCTGGGACCCCGGCAGGGGGAGCTCGACCTCGGGAGATGAGGGAGGGGAGGAGATGGGAGGGGGGGTCTGGGGGCACCTGGCCAGGGCAGCCTGCAGCTCAGCCTCCTTGCGGGCCAGCTGCGCCCGGAGCTCTTCCAGCTGCTGCTGCAGCTCCAGCAGCTGCTCCTGCAGGTCACTCGTCTCCCCGTCCAGCCGGCGCCGCTGCTTCTCCAGCTCCTGCCGCCCCTTCTCCTCCTGCTTCAGCCGCTCTGCGGGGGCAGGGGTCAGCGGGGGCAGGGAGTCCCCTCCCCTCCACATCCCTCCCCCGGGATCCCCTCCCCATCCCCCCAAGGCCCCCTCCCCCGCTGGGATCCCCTCCCCATCCCCCCACGGTCCCTTCCCCTGCCAGGGATCCCCTCCCCCTGCCCCCACCAACTTTCCCCTCCAGCCTGGGGAGCCCCTCCCCTGCCTCACTGACCCCTCCCGGGGAACCCCCACTTCCCAACTTCCAAGCAGAGATTGGCCCTGGGCCCTCACCCGCCAACCCCACAACACACCCAGGTCTCAGCTCCCAGCCGGGGGACCCTGCTCGTCGTCTCCTGACCCCCGGGCGCCACTCCTAGCCTGGGGCTGCAGGGAACCCCCAGCCTGGACGCCAGGGTCCCAGCCCCGGCCCTCACCTTCCGTGTCGGCGATGACGGCCTCGTACTTGTTGCGCAGCTTGGACAGGGCCTTCACCTTCTCCTCCTCCTCCGTCATGTGCGAGGTGAACTCCGCCAGCCGTTCCTCCAGCAGCTTCCGCTCCTGGGCCGTGGGCAGGGGGTGAGGCCAGGCCAGGGACCCCACCGTCCCACCAGCCCCTGGCCGGGAAAGGGCCGGGCCAGGCTGCAGCGAGGGCCATGCAGCACAGCTGGGGCTGGATCAGCACGGGAACACCGATTCCAGCCCCGCCACGGGGCCAGGGAAGCTCGCTCTGCCTCGGCCAGCAGCGCCCTGAGCCGGGTCGTGGCTCAGGCCTGGCGTCCGGGCGGGACGGTGAACCGCCCAAGAGTCTCGGCTCTAGTTCGGATTCATGCAGGCGAGGGCCCGGCCAGGCTCAGGTCCCCACTCGCCTCCGGCGCAAGCGCTGGGGCCTGGCCCCCAGCAAAGGAAATGAGATTTCAATTCCTGTTTCACCCCGGGCCCAGGTCGGGAGCTGAATCCAATCCCGCTGGGATTCAACTCAGACTGGGCTCAAACCGCGGCTAAGAGGCAGAGCGTGGCTCAGCCAGGGTCTCGCGCGGCTCTGACTGAGCCCAAGATCCCACTGCACAGGCAGATGAGGAGCCAGATGCGGTGCACGCCTGGATTCAAACGCGGGCCCAGGGCAGAGCCGGCATGAGATTAAGAGTCAGATTGAGGGAGAGATGAGCTCAGATCCGCACTGGGCGGGAGCTTCCAACTTGGGTTCCCACTTGACGGGCTTCCGCCGCGGGATGTGGGAGGAAAATGGCGATTAGGAGCAGGATTCCGATCCGGCGGAGTCCGAGATTAGTGGACGTTTGGATTCAGACCAACATCCAAACGCCGGATGAGACAAGCAGACCCAGACCGACCTGGCGAGCGGAGTCGGAATCTAGGTTAGGGTTCCCAGGTAGGTTTGGCTTCGGAGTCAGCTCCAGGTGAGCGATTAGTGTCTGCCTGGATCCAGCCCCAGCCCCAGCCCCAGCCCCAGCTGCCAGCTGAGCATGAAATTCAGAGCCCAACCAGCTTCCAACCCGACCCGAGACTCAGACCCCGGCTGCGATCCGAGTCCCGCCTGGGTGACGATTCAGACCTGAACTGGGGTCTGCCACACGGCCAATCGGGAGTGAAACCAGGATCCCGGTCCCACAACTGGAGGCGGCTGGGAAGGGGACCCAGAGCCCCCAGGGAGGGGGTGCCAAGGGAGGACTCCCCCCACCAGCTCCCCCCACTCACCTTGTGCAGCTTGGAGTTCTGGTCCTCCAGCAGCAGCAGGTCCTCCTCCATCTTCTTCATCTTGGACTCCGTGGTCACCTTCTCCAGCTGCAGCTTCTGCCGGGCCGCCTCCTCCTCCTCCAGCTGCTCCTCCAGGTCCTGGGGGCGGGAGGGGTCAGGGGCGTGGCCGCGGCTGGGGTTGTGAACACTGGCAGGGGGCACAGGGCGTGGGGGTGGCCACCAGGGGGGCCTGGGGGGGCCAGAGCACGCTGGGGAACTGGCACTGGGATCCAGGACTTCTGCACCATGGCCCTGGCCGGCGGGGGGAGTAGGGGCTAGTGGTTAGAGCAGGAGGAGGGAGCCAGGTGGTGAGATGCCAGCAGAGCCCCATGGGGGTGTCCAGGGCCCACAAGGGGACCCCCCCCGGTACCTGCACGTGCTGCTGCATCTTCTTCTTGTCATTGTGCAGCTGCTGGCAACGCTCCTCCTCCTCCTCCACCCGCCCCTCCAGCTCGTGCAGGATCTCCTCCAGCTCCTGCTTGCGGCCCGCCAGGCGCGCCCGCAGCTCCTCCGCCTCGGCGAACAGCTCCGTCTCTGCCTGCAGCTGCTCTGCCAGGATGGCCTTCTCCTCCGCCAGCTGCGGGCACGGCCACGCTCAGGGGCAGGGCCCACACCGGGACACGGCCACGCTCGGGGCAGGGCCACGCCCAGGGACAGGGCCCACGCCGGGACACGGCCACACCCGGGGACAGGGCCCACACCGGGACACGGCCACACTCAGGGCAGGGCCCACGCCGGGACACGGCCACGCTCGGGGCAGGGCCACGCCCAGGGACAGGGCCCACGCCGGGACACGGCCACGCTCAGGGGCAGGGCCATGCCCAAGGATAGGGCCCACGCCGGGACACGGCCACGCTCAGGGGCAGGGCCACGCCCAGGGACAGGGCCCACGCCGGGACACGGCCACACCTGGGGACAGGGCCCACACCGGGACACGGCCACACTCAGGGGCAGGGCCATGCCCAAGGACAGGGCCCACGCCGGGACACGGCCACGCTCAGGGGCAGGGCCATGCCCAAGGACAGGGCCCACGCCGGGACACGGCCATGCTCAGGGGCAAGGCCATGCCCAAGGACAGGGCCCACGCCGGGACACGGCCCACACCGGGACACGACCACGCTCAGGGGCAGGGCCACACCCAGGGACAGGGCCCACGCCGGAACACGGCCACGCTCAGGGGCAGGGACTATGCCGGGACACAGCCATGCCCAGGGACAGGGGCCACACTGGGAAACGGCCATACCCCAGGGACACAGCCAAGCGCAGGGCCACGGCCATGCCCACAGGAAGGGCCCATGACAGGACACACCCTCACCCAGGGGCATAACCTCGCCCAGGGGAGCAGCCACGCTGGGACATGGCCGTGCTCAGGGACAAGGCCACACCCAGGGACACGACTGCGCTCAGGGGCGCAGCCTCACTCAGGGGCAGGACCCACACCCAGCGGCAGGGCACAGCCTCCTTTTGTGGGAGGGGCTGGGAGCCAGGACTCCTGGGTTCCACCCTCGGCTCCCCAGAGGGAGGGGTGTTGAGTGGTTAGAGCAGGGGGCTGGGAGGTGGGATTCTGGGTTCTCTCTGCAGCCCTGAGGGGTCAGTGAGGGGGGGCGGGGGGGGCCCCCTCACCTGCTGGTATTTGCTCTCCAGCTCCTGGAGCTCGCTCTGGCTTCTCATGTGCTGATCCTGCACCTTCTGCAGTTCCAGGACCTTGGCCTGCATCACCTCGTCCTGCCGCGTCACCTGCAGCAGCGGCTTCACCTGCGCGGGGGCAGCGGGTGTTTCCAGACCCCCCACACACACAGCCCACGCCCCGACCCTGGCCTTGGGTCCCGGCTCCCCGCTGGCCCGACGTGGCTGCCCCGACCCCGACCCCCCGCCTCCTCCTGCTCCACAACCCGCCCCCCGCCTCCCCACCACCCGAACCCCCACCTCCAACCTCCCCGCTTCCCCCTTCCCCCTGTCTCCCCTTCCCCCCACCCCCAACTCCCGCCTCCCCCTCCCCACAGCCCGACCGACCTCCCCGCCTCCCCCTCCCCCACCAATCCGACACCCCCAGCCCCTTCTCCTCCCACCCGACCTCCCCCCTCCACCTGCCTGGGGCCTGTCCCCCCCCAGCTGCCCCCCCCCCATGCCCACCTTGGTGAAGAGACGCCACCACTGCCAGTGGCGCAGCTTGAGGTAGGCGGCGCAGTTCCGCTGCATCACCCGCAGGGCGCTGAGCTGCTGCTGCTTCTTCACGAAGGCCCTGGGGGGGGACAGTGTGTCAGCCCCACCTGCCGGACGCCTGGGTTCCTCCCGGCTCTCGGGGCAGTGGGGAGCAGTGGTTAGCGCAGGGGGGGGCTGGGAGCCAGGACTCCCAGGTTTTCTCCGCGGCTCTCGGGGCAGTGGGGAGCAGTAGTTAGCGCGGGGGGGGCTGGGAGCCAGGACGCCTGGGTTCTCTCCCCGGCTCTCGGGGCAGTGGGGAGCAGTGGTTAGCGCAGGTGGGGCAGTCAGGACGCCTGGGTTCTCTCCCTGGCTCTTGGGGCAGTGGGGAGCAGTGGTTAGCGCAGGGGGGCTGGGAGCCAGGACTCCCAGGTTCTCTCCCTGGCTCTTGGGGCAGTGGGGAGCAGTGGTTAGCGCAGGGGGGCTGGGAGCCAGGACGCCTGGGTTCTCTCCCCGGCTCTCGGGGCAGTGGGGAGCAGTGGTTAGCGCGGGGGGAGGCAGTCAGGACTCCCGGGTTCTCTCCCCGGCTCTCGGGGCAGTGGGGAGCAGTGGTTAGCACAGGGGGGGTGCAGTCAGGACTCCCGGGTTCTCTCCCCGGCTCTCGGGGCAGTGGGGAGCAGTGGTTAGCGCGGGGGAGCAGTCAGGATTCCCGGGTTCTCTCCCTGGCTCTTGGGGCAGTGGGGAGCAGTGGTTAGCGCGGGGGGGGCAGTCAGGACGCCTGGGTTCTCTCCCCGGCTCTCGGGGCAGTGGGGAGCAGTGGTTAGCGCAGGGGGGCGCAGTTAGGACTCCCGGGTTCTCACCCTGGCTCTCAGGGCAGTGGGGAGCAGTGGTTAGCGCGGGGGGGCAGTCAGGACTCCTGGGTTCTCTCCCCAGCTCTCGGAAGGCAGTGGGGGCCAGTGGTCACAGCAGGATGGACTGGGAGGACCTTTCCCATCACTCCCAGCCAGGCCCCGCCCACCACCGCCACCCGCAGCCCGGCACTCACTTGCGGGCCAGGTACCCGCGGGCGGCGGCCTGGAAGGAGACGATGATGTCGGTGATCTTGAGGTCCCGCTCCTCCTCCAGGTGGGCCAGCACCCCCGCCCGGAAGAAGATCTTGCTCTGGCCGATGCGGTACAGGTTGGTGTCTAGCTCCAGGGACTTGATCTGCGGGAGGGGGGAGAGCAGGGTGAGGGAGGCCCCTCCCGGCAACACCCAGCTGGGACCCAGCAGGCGGAGGTCTCTGACGGGAGGGGCAGGGAGGGTGGCAAAGAGGGGGAGGGGCTGGGGTGGGGATATGGAAATGAGGGGTGATGGGTAGCAGAGAGACAGGGCAGATGGTGGGGGAGGGGGTGGGACGAGGGAGACCCCCTGGGACAGGAGCGGAGTCCCGACTGCCCTCCCCCCACCCCAAATCCAGGTTGCTCCCGGTACAGGGGCTAGTCCCGGGGTGGGTGGGGTCAGCCTCTCAGAGTCCCGCCCCAGACATGCCCTGCCCCCGTACCATGAGCTCACAGGCCTGTTTCCCGTCCATGAAGCCCTTGGGGATGGCGTTGGGGGTCAGGATCTCGTACCTGCAGGGGGGAGGGGAGAGCAGAGGTCAGAGGTCACACAGCACCTCCCACACCCCGATCACAGCAGCCCGGGGCAGGCGGGATGCTGGGGCAGGTGGGATGCCGGGGTAGACGGGCCTGGGGCAGGCGGGATGCCGGGGTAGACAGGCTCAGGGCAGGCGGGATGCCGAGGCAGGCGGGATGCTGGGACAGGCGGGATGCCGGGGCAGATGGGCCAGGGGCAGGCGGGATGCCGGGGTAGACGGGCTTGGGGCAGGCGGGATGCCGGGGTAGACGGGCCTGGGGCAGGCGGGATGCTGGGGTAGACGGGCTCAGGGCAGGCGGGATGCCGGGGTAGACGGGCTTGGGGCAGGTGGGACGCCGGGGCGCAGGGAATACCTCTGGCGGAACTCCTGGAAGACGATGCGGTTGGGGAAGCCCTGGCGGCAGATGCGGATCCCCTCCAGGACCCCGTTGCAGCGCAGCTGGTCCAGCACCAGGTGAGGCTCCAGCTTCCCGGCCTGCAGGAGGGAGCATCAGAGCCCGGGGGGGGCTGGTGTCACCCCCAGGGCTGGTGTGTCCAAGGCCCCAGCCCCTCCGCCACCTGGGGACACTGCCACCCACATTCCCACCCACGCAGGCACACTCCCTTGCACACCCACCCAAGGACACACTCATTTGCACACCCACCCACCCCAGCCTGGCACTACAAGCCTTCAGTCATGCTCATGCCTGCACACTAGGCCGTTCCCCTTCATGCTTCCAGTCGCACCCTTAGTACACTTGTGTGAACACAAGCCTGCCCCAGTGAATGCGCGCACGCCCTTCTTGTGCACGACTGATGCAGAACTCACAAAGGCACATGCTCCTTCGCCCCTGCCTGTGCATACGAGGACACCTGGGGAGCGGCCCACCCCCAGCTCAGGGCCACCCCTGCACGAGTGTGCACGCCCACTCTCACCACAGCACACTAGCACTTCCTACCTCGCAGCCCTTCACAATTCACATTGAAAGCACTCACACCATTGTGCACACTTGCTCGTTTGCGCAGTAAATGCCCCCTTTCCAAGCAACCAAGCCTGGGTGCCCAGCTTTGCACGTGGCCATTCACACTTCCGCCCACCCTGCCGGTGCTCCCAGTCGTGTACGGCGCTTGCCCTGCCCGGCCACTGGCACTTTGGTTCACTCTTCCTGAGGTTACTGGATTCAGATGTGAACACAAACCACTGCTACCAGCACAGCTCGACGTTTGCACATCGGGCGCCAAGCGGGACAAGCATGGAAAGGTGCCGAGCCCCACATTCAGGCAGCCGTGTCACGTCGGCGTCGGCAGCTCTGAGCATCAGCTCTGTGCTTGTCGTGCAAACATTTGGCTTCTGGGAAACCTCCCCCCCGGCTTAGCAACCGGGTGTGAAGGGGGTTACTAGATACAGAACTTGGCTGGCACGGGGCCCAGAGTGGTGCCAACAGAGAGCGGAGGAGCTGTGAACGCTCAGGCCAGCGCGTAAGTGACGGCTGCAGCGCAAAGGGGAGGGGGTGAGGCCCGGACCGGTGACCTGCTCCCCTCCGTCACGGGCGGACTCTCGCACAGCCAGAACGGTGCTCCCACCCTGGGGTTCACCGCCCCTGCAGCCTCCTTGCTAGGAGCTGTGCCGGGAAGGGGCCAGGGCCCAGCCTAAGTAAGCGTATTCCGGAGCGTTATGAGATGAGGGATGATTTCACCTCCGCGGCCAACCTGCACCTGGAGCTCCGCACTTGGGGCCTATATTGAATTCCCTCAACATCCGTCAACCGTCCGCGCCCTGACCCGTCCCACCTTGCTGCTCTGGGTCGGCCCAGCGTCCCCGCTCTGGCGGGAGATCGGAGCTGCACTGAGCTGGGGCTGCAGGAACCTGCTGGGACGTGGGGAGGCAGGACTTCAGCAGCTCCCCTGGGCATGAGGAGGGGCCGGGCTGGGGCACTGCTGGCTGGCCAGCGTGGGGAGCAGAGACGCTGCATGACAGGTTTGGTGCCTTACGGCCCAGGCTCTCTGTGCAGCACTCCAGGAACCTCACGGCAGCTCCCGCTTTCACGCACACACAAGAACGCTCGCACAACTGTGCGCTCACACCTGCGTGTGCCGAGCATTCACCCACCCTGTGTCGGACACCAGTGCTCACGCAGTCGCGCACACTTGCTCTCACCCAACGGACGTGCTCACACGTTGCCTGTTCACGCTCTCTCACGCGGCCGTTGGCACTGCCACCCCGAGCAACACCGCCCTCCCCACTGCCCCAAGCGCAGTGGCAACTGTACCATCGTGCGCTCACGCTCACTCACACAGCCGGTCCAGCCGCCTGCAAGAACAACGGCTCTCACACCAGTGTGTACACTCACCCTGGCGTGGCTATTCACGCTCCCCTGCACGTGTTTGATGGTGCTGCATGCTTTTGCACACTCACACTTGCTCTCGCACGGCCATTCACGCTCCCCTGCACGAGCAACGGCCCTGGTTCTGCCTTGCACATGCCTCACTCCCACCTGACAGCTCATGTCCCCACATGCGGCTGGCACTTACCATTTTGCACAGCTGGTCACACCTCCCCGTGCACACGGCCGCCTGGGCACGACTGTGCCCGTTCCCACACCCCGGCGCAAACACCGCCACTCACACAGCTTCGCACGCGCACGACGGGCCCCGTGCCCCAGCCTGCCCCCTCGCACGCCTCACCCGCTTCTCGTGGTTGGGGATGATGCAGCGCACGAAGTTGGGGTTGGTGTTGCGCAGGGTGGCCATCAGCTTGGCCAGCGACTCCTTGTAGAGCTGGCCTACGGTCCGGAACATCCCCTTCTTGGTCTTGTAGGAGGCCCCGAAGGCCACGTCCCCCATGCCGCTCACCTGGTCCAGGCCCACGATCCGGTCCACTGCGGGCGAGGGGGTGGGGTCAGCCGGGAGCCCCACCCCCTGCAGAGGGAGCCCCCACCCCATGCCCCACAGCCAGCCCAGCCCTCACCCACAGCGCCCCCTGCTGGTGGAAGGGAAATGGTCACCTGAGAGCCCCACCCCTCACCCCACAGCCAGCCAGCCAGCCCTCACCCACAGCGCCCCCTACTGGTGGAGGGGGGCGCGGTCAGCTAAGAGCCCCACCCCTCACCCCACAGCCAGCCAGCCCAGCCCTCACCCACAGCACCCCCTGCTGGTGGAGGGGGGCGCAGTCAGCTAAGAGCCCCACCCCTGGCCCCACAGCGCCCCCTGCTGCGCTGGCAGAGGGCCCCGACCAGGTGGAGGGTGCAGATGGATGAGCCAAGGGGTGACAGCAGGAATGGTCCTCGCCCCCTCCCCGGCCCAGGGCTCAGCGGGGCGGGGGAGGAGAGTTAGAGGTGTGATGGGGGATGGGAGCACAGACGTACTTTCACCTGGGCCTGGGGGCACCCCGGAGTAGCTGTCAAAGAAATAAACCTTCTGGAGGTTCCCGATCTCTGGAGAGGCCGACGCCGGGGTGGGGGGGGGGCGGGTTAGACAGACAGAGAGAGAGATCAAGGACAGACCGACAGAGACCAGGGACGGACGGGGCTAGGCCCCAGGCAGAGAACACAGCACAACAGCGAGAGCCGGTTAGTGGAAGCGCCGAGATGGGGGAGGGGGTTAAGGGGTGGAGCCTCCCAAGAGCCCCCCAGGAGGATGGAGGGGGGAAGCAGCTGCCCCCCCCTTGGAGCAAACTGCAGGGGGGTTGGGCACCAGTGGGTGCCGCGGGGGCGGAGAGCTCAGGGAGAGGGGACCAGCCGCTGGGGTGCTCCCACCCCCCCGTTGGTCAGGGTGGGCTTTGCTTTGAGCCCCGACTCCTGGGGGCAGGAGGGGGCCAGTGGCTGAGGGGCCATGGAGGGGCAGAAGCCCAGGGAGGTGCTGTGCCGGGGGGGCCAGGGGGGCACAGAGGGACTGTGCTGGGGGGCTTGTGGGGGGACTGGGGGGCACAGAGGCTGTGCCAGGGGGATCTGGGGGGGCTGCGGGGGGCACAGAGGGGCTGTGCTGGGGGGATTGGGGGGGCTCTGAGGGGCACAGTGAGGCTGTGTCGGAGGGGGGCTGGTGGGGTTTGGGGGGCACAGAGGGGCTGTGCCGGGGGGCTTGTGGGGGGACTGGGGGGCACAGAGGCTGTGCTGGGGGGATCGGGGGGGTCTGGGGGGCACAGTGGGGCTGTGCCGGGGGGCCTGTGGGGGGACTGGGGGGCACAGAGGCTGTAGCTGAAGCTGGGGAAGGAGAGAGCAGACAGTGGCTCCATGGGGAGAGTGAGGACAAGACCCTCCCCCCGGCCCCCCCGCCTACCGTCCTTCCACAGCTCGGCGGTGAAGCGCTCTGTGCTCTGGTGCAGCAACGTGGCCACATTGTCGTTCAGGGGGTCCATGTTCTTCATCAGCCACTCGTCCGCCTTGTAATCCACCTGCCGGGGAGCGCAGGTCACGGCCCAGCCCCAAGCGCAGCCCACAGCCCGGCATGCAACAGTCCCGCCCCACGGCCCAGCCCCACGGCGGGACTCCCTGCCCGGACGGCTGGCAGGATGCAGGCGCACAGCCAGGCAGGGCTCTGAGCCCAGGGGAGGGGAGAACACAGCAGGACAACACGGGAGCAGCCGGACTCCGGGGTTCTTTCCCCGGGGGGGAGGGGGGAGGCGAACCCGCAGCTGGATGGGGCCACCTGGGTGACGTGAGTGACGGCAGCCGTGCTCAGGGCACTGGAGGGCGGCGGCTCTCGCATGGCACAGCGTGGCGGGACAGCACTGGGAACACACACACACACACACACACACACCCCCGTAGGGCAGCGCTGGGAACACACACACACACCCCCACCGGGCAGCACTGGGAACACACACACACACCCCGTAGGGCAGCGCTGGGAACGAACACACATACACACTGTGATGGAGTGGGAGGAGTGCATGTGTGAGTCAGGCTGGATGTCCGAGGCAAGCAGCAGCTCCCAGTGGCTAAGGATGACCCTGGGGCTACAACTGGCAGATAACACCTCTGCCTGAACAAAGAGCAGGGAGGAGCTGAGCTGGGGTTTTTGAATCGGGGGCGGCAGTGAGAGGCGAGGAGAAGGGAGAGAGGGAAGGCATCCAGCCTGAGGAGGGGAAAGCTACACCCCAGAGGTGCACCCCTCGGGGTCTTCCCCCCAGGACAGGTTGGAAGGACTGTCTCTGGCTGCTAGGCTGTTGCTTCTGTGAGAAACTGGACATCTGTTGCCTAATAAACCTGCTGTTGTACCTGCTGAGTGAGAGTCTCTCCTGCCAGCGGACGGGGTGCAGTGCAGGGGGACCCCTGAACCCCATCACACTGGTGTCAGAAGTGGGATGCACTGCACCCACGGATGAGCTCCCAGCAGTGGTTGACTGAGCACCAGAGAAGGAAGGAGTCTCACAAGAGCCAGAGGGGGAACAGAGCCATTCCTGCAGCTGCTGCTGGTGAGTGGATACCCCGGGAGACAGTGGGGAGATGGATTATACCCGACTCCTGAAGGCAGAGCTAGCGGGGCTGTGCAGAGAGAGGGGCCTGACCGTAGGGAAGGCGACCAAGGCCCAGCTGATGGCACAGCTGGAAGAGAATGACCGATCCGGGGGGGCAGAGCCTGTCCCGACAGAAAGTGGCCGGTCCACCTCGGGAAGCGTTTCGGACTCTCCGACAGGAGCAGGGGCTCGACGCCGTCAGACAGACGCGGTGCCCGCCAGGTCGCGCTCAGCCAGCGGTGGTCCATCGCGGGCAGAGTCCCCTGCCGCAGAGCTGCGACGGCTGGAGCTCGAAGTGAAATTAAGGGAACTGGAGCACCAGGAACGGGAGAGAGAGCATGAGCGCCAGGAACGGGAAAGAGAGCGTGAGCGACAGGAACGAGAAAGAGAGCACGAGCGCCAGGAACGAGAAAGAGAGCGTGAGCACGAGCGCCAGGAACGAGAAAGAGAGCGTGAGGAGAGAGAGCGAGAGCGGGAGCATGAGCGAACCATGGCAGAGGCGAGACGCCAAGAGACCCCAGCTGCGGTAAGCGGGGAGAGGGCCAGACGGATCGGGGTGGCCAGTCACTTGGAGACGCGTGTGCTGGCCCAGTGTCAGGACACAGGGGACATGGACGAGTTCATTACCGCCTTTGAGCGAGCCTGTGAGTTGCATGAGGTTCCCCCAGATGAGTGGCTCCGGCACCTCACCCCCTTGCTGGGCCAGAAGGGCACAGCGGTGCTCAGCCAGCTGGTGGGGCTGCAGCCTGGGGACTATGAACGGTTCAAACAGGCCCTGCTGCATAAGTTCGGGCTGACTCCAGAGATGTACAAAAAGAAGTTCCAGGAGGCGCAGAAGAGGCCAGAGGAAAACCATGTAGATACAACCGCCCGCCTGAAGCAATACTACCAGAAGTGGGCGTTCGGAATGGGAGCCCAGTCCGTAGACGACCTGATCGAGCTGGCAGTCGTGGAGCGATTCTACGAGATGTGCGCACCTGACCTGAGGGTGTGGCTCGTGGACCGGAAGCCAGGGGACTCACATGATGCAGGGAAACTGGCAGATGACTTCACAAACAGCCGGGCCAGGTTTGAAAGTGAGCCCCACAAAGAGAGGGAGTCTCGGAGAGAGAGGGAGTCCCGGAGGGAGAGGGAGTCCTGGAGAAACCGAGAATCTCAGAGAGACCGGTCCCTAACTGTACGACAGAGGGGACCACCTCTTGGGCAAGCCCAGGAAAGAGGGGCCAGCCACCCACCCCCCAGAGAGCCAAACAGAGCCCGGACAGAGCAGCCAGCCCGAGGGACACAACAAGACCCAGGCTGTTACCGCTGTGGGCGAAAGGGGCATAGAGCAGCCCAGTGCCCCAAGCTCCCAGACAGGTTGAGCAGGCCGGGGGGTCATGGAGTCAACTGGGTGGGGTCCCAGAAGCCAGAGGGGCTGGCGGCCAAGGCGGGTGGTGCTGACAATGGGCACTCGGATTGGGCCGAATCCGCCCCACAGACCAGCTCCTCAGGGGGACCAAATGCTCAGAGGCCAGTTTACAGAGTGGGGGGCGGCAATGCCTCTGTGGAGCAAGTGTCTCAAACACCTCGAGGTAGACGGGAAAAAGGTCACGGGGTTCTGGGACACAGGCGCTGACGTGACGCTGGCCCGACCCGGGGTAGTGGCACCGGGCTGCATGATACCCGATTCCCACCTGACGATAACAGGAATTGATGGGACCCCTTTCAAGGTGCCCATGGCGAGGGTGCACCTGAAATGGGGGAAGAAGGAAGGCCCCAAGGAAGTGGGCGTGCACAGCCATTTGCCGGCGGATGTACTGATGGGGGCTGACCTGGAGAACTGGCAAGGTGAACGCCCTCGTGCCCTGGTCCTGACCCGTAGCCAAAGAAAACGAGGGGTGCGCTCCCCAGATTCAGGGGTACAAGCCCAGCCAAAGTCACAGGGGCCAACCCTGAGAGAAAGGGGGCCCCCAAAAACCAGATCTCACAGGCCAGGGATGCTGGAGCCAGGCAGGGATGGGGAAGTAGCCTCCGCTCCTGCCCGAGCGGAAGAATTCCAGGCAGAGCAGCAGAGAGACCCCTCCTTGCAGAAGCTGAGGGAACTGGCCAGTCTCAGCCCAGCTCCACAGCTGGGGGAGGGCTGCAGGGAGAGATTCCTGTGGGAAAAGGGATTCCTGTATCGGGAATGGGCTCCCAGACGCAAAGCGGAGGCATGGAAGGTCCAGAGGCAACTGGTGGTTCCCCAAAAGTACCGGCGCAGGCTGCTGTACCTAGCCCATGATGTCCCGCTCGCAGGACACCAGGGGATCCACCGCACCAGGAGAAGGTTGTTACAGAACTTTTTCTGGCCAGGGATCTTTGCAGCTGTCCGTCTGTATTGCCTGTCCTGCGATCCCTGCCAGAGGGTGGGGAAGAGCCGGGACAAGGGGAAAGCTGCCTTGAGGCCACTGCCCATCATAGAGGAGCCTTTCCAGAAAGTGGCTATAGACATAGTGGGCCCCTTCAGCAAGGCAACGCGTTCGGGGAAGAAATATATTTTGGTAGTGGTAGATTTTGCCACGCGATACCCAGAAGCAGTGGCCTTGACCTCTATCGACGCTGACACCGTGGCAGATGCACTGCTGTCCATTTTCAGCAGAGTGGGGTTCCCCAAGGAAGTCCTCACAGATCAGGGGTCCAACTTCATGTCGGCCCTACTGCAAAGCTTGTGGGACAAGTGTGGGGTCCGGCACACCTGGGCCACAGCCTACCACCCGCAGACCAATGGGCTAGTGGAGAGGTTCAATGGGACTCTGAAGCAGATGCTGAGAACCTTCATGAATCAATACCCCCATGACTGGGACAAGTACTTACCCCACCTGCTGTTTGCATACAGGGAGGTGCCCCAGGAATCCACGGGGTTCTCCCCGTTTGAGCTGCTGTACGGAAGGAGGGTACGGGGACCCTTGGACTTGCTCAGAGAAGAGTGGGAGGGGACGGCCTCCCCTGAAGGGGAGTCAGTGGTACAGTATGTACTGACCTTCCGGGAAAAACTCACCGAGCTCATGGGCCTGGCCAGGGAGAGCCTCTCCATGGCCCAAAGGAAGCAAAAGGTCTGGTATGACTGTAACGCCAGGGCCCGAGCCTATGCCACCGGGGATCAAGTGATGGTCCTTATACCTGTGCGGCGAAACAAGCTGCAAGCGGCCTGGGATGGGCCCTTCAAGGTCGTCAAACAGCTAAATGACGTGAATTACGTGGTGGAACTGTCGAACCGGGCCCACAGCCACCGGGTCTATCATGTGAACATGATGAAACCTTACTGGGACAGACAGAACTTGGTGCTGGCCGTGTGCAGACACTGGGAGGGGCAGGGGGATGATCCCTTGGTGGATTTACTCACAAGGACTGGAGCCGGCTCCTTGCTGGAGTCTATTCCCCTCTCAGACCAGCTGACCCCTGCCCAGCAGACGGAGATCAAGGAGGTGCTGCATTCGCATCAACAGCTGTTCTCGGACACGCCCGGACGCACTGACCTGGCTGTCCACCGGATAGAGACAGGCACCCACGCCCCTATCAAGTGTGTGCCATTCAGAGCCACAGGGAGGACGGCTCAGGACATAGAGCGGGAGGTTGAAGACATGCTGGCTCTGGGGGTGATCCAACCCTCGTCCAGCCCCTGGGCCTCTCCCGTGGTGTTAGTCCCTAAAAAAGATGGGTCTGTTCGGTTTTGTGTGGACTATCGCAAGCTCAACGCCATCACTGTCTCGGACGCCTACCCCATGCCCAGGCCTGATGACCTTTTAGACAAGCTGGGGGGAGCCCGTTACCTCACCACCATAGACCTCACCAAGGGGTACTGGCAAGTGCCATTAGACCAAGATGCCCGGCTGAAGTCGGCTTTCATCACCCCTGTGGGGCTCTACGAGTTCCTGGTCCTGCCCTTTGGCCTCAAGGGGGCACCCGCTACCTTCCAGCGTCTGGTGGACCAGCTACTGAAAGGGATGGAGAGCTTTGCCCTGGCTTACATGGACGACATTTGCATCTTCAGCCAGAGGTGGGAGGACCATGTGTCCCAAGTCAAGCAGGTGCTGGACCGACTCCAGAAGGCCGGTCTGACTATCAAGGCAGGGAAGTGCAAGGTGGGAATGGCTGAGGTGACCTACCTGGGCCACAAGGTGGGCAGCGGCTGCTTAAAGCCAGAGCCAGCTAAAGTGGAGGCTGTCAGAGATTGGCCAACACCCCAGACTAAGAAGCAGGTCCAGGCCTTCATTGGGATGGCGGGGTACTACCGGAGGTTTGTGCCCCACTTTAGCTCCATCGCAGCCCCCCTCACGGAGCTGTGTAAAAAGGGAAAGCCTGACAAGGTGGTCTGGACCGAGCAGTGCCAAGAGGCCCTCTGCGCGCTGAAGGAGGCTCTGGTCAGGGCCCCAGTGCTGGCAAATCCAGACTTCAACAAGCCCTTCCTGGTGTTCACCGATGCCTCAGACGTGGGGCTGGGGGCGGTGCTAATGCAGGTGAATGACAAAGGGGAGAAACACCCCATCGTGTACCTGAGTAAGAAGCTGCTGCCCCGGGAGCAGAGCTACGCGGCCATAGAGAAGGAATGTCTGGCCATGGTGTGGGCGCTGGGGAAGCTGCAGCCGTACCTGTTTGGACGGCGTTTCACCGTGTACACCGATCACTCACCCCTGACCTGGCTACATCACATGAAAGGGGCCAACGCCAAGCTCCTGCGGTGGAGTCTGCTCCTGCAGGACTACGACATGGAGGTGGTCCACGTCAAGGGGAACAACAACACCATAGCCGATGCCCTGTCATGCAGGGAGGGCCCCGAACTTCCCCAGGTCACTGGCTAAGTGACCCCGCTCAGTGCGGTCTGGAAGGGGGGAGAGATGTGATGGAGTGGGAGGAGTGCATGTGTGAGTCAGGCTGGATGTCCGAGGCAAGCAGCAGCTCCCAGTGGCTAAGGATGACCCTGGGGCTACAACTGGCAGATAACACCTCTGCCTGAACAAAGAGCAGGGAGGAGCTGAGCTGGGGTTTTTGAATCGGGGGCGGCAGTGAGAGGCGAGGAGAAGGGAGAGAGGGAAGGCATCCAGCCTGAGGAGGGGAAAGCTACACCCCAGAGGTGCACCCCTCGGGGTCTTCCCCCCAGGACAGGTTGGAAGGACTGTCTCTGGCTGCTAGGCTGTTGCTTCTGTGAGAAACTGGACATCTGTTGCCTAATAAACCTGCTGTTGTACCTGCTGAGTGAGAGTCTCTCCTGCCAGCGGACGGGGTGCAGTGCAGGGGGACCCCTGAACCCCATCACACACACACACCCTGTAGGGCAGTGCTGGGAACACACACCCCGCAGGGCGGCGCTGGGAACACACCCACACCCACACACACACACACACACACCCCGCAGGGCAGAGCTGGGAACACACACACACACACACACACCCCTGCAGGGCGGCGCTGGGAACACACACACAGACACACACCCCATAGGGCAGCACTGGGAACACACACACACACACACACACCTTGCCGGCGTAGTGGATGATGCAGAAGTCGGCCTTGTCGCGCAGCTGCCGGGGTTTCTGGAACTTGGGGTGCCCCCCCTGCTCCTGGATCACCTTCTCCACGAAGCTCTTGTCGGTGGCTTTGGGGAACCAGCACTCCTCATCCAGCAGGGCCAGCACCCCCGGGGGGTTCGCCTGGGGGAGGGAAGACAGTCACCCTGCTGGCCCCCGCCAAGCCCCTGCCCCCTGGAACACAGCCCCCGGCCCAGCCCCCCAGCCCCACTCCCCCACAGCATGACACCCCCCCCTGCTCCGCCCCACTGCACAGGACCCCCAACCCGGACACCCTCCTGCCCTGCAGTCTAAACCCCCCAGCAGGCCCCGCCCCTCAGACCAGCCAGCCCCGCCCCCAGCCGGCCCCGCCCCCCCCAGACCGGGCGCTCGATGAGGTCGATGCAGGGCTGCAGGTCGAGGCCGAAGTCGATGAAGTCCCAGGCGATGCCCTCGCGCTGGTACTCCTCCTGCTCCAGCACGAACATGGTGTGGTTGAAGAGCTGCTGCAGCTTCTCGTTGGTGTAGTTGATGCAGAACTGCTCGAAGGAGTTCAGCTGGAGGGGGGGGGAGACGAGTCAGGGAGGCCCGACGGGGGGTGGGGGCTGGAGGGGGCAGGGGCTGGAGGACACAGTGGGGTACTAGGGTGCCCGGGGTGGGGGTGTGGATGATAATGGGGTGCCCGGGGTTTTGGGGGCAGGGACGATGAGGGGGTGCCCAGGGTTTCGGGGGCAGGGAGGATAAGGGGTGCCTGGGGCAGGGTGGGGAGGATAAGGGGGTGTCCGGGGTTTCGGGGGTGCCAGCTCACCTGGAAGATCTCGAAGCCGGCGATGTCGAGGATGCCGATGAAGGAGGCCCCCTGGCGCTTGGTGCGGTCCAGGGCCCGGTTGAGGCGGTGGACGAGCCAGCGGAACAGGCGCTCGTAGGTGGCCTTGGCCAGCGCCTCGATGGCGAAATCTGCCTGCAGGGCGGGGGGGCAGAGTCACTCCTGACCCAGCCCTGCCCCATGTCCCCCGGCCCCATCCCCCGCCCTGGCCCCGCCCCACATCCCCTGGCCCCATCCCCTGCCCCAGCCCCACCCCACCCCTCATCCCCCGGCCCCGGCCCCAGCCCCCGCCCCAGCCCCACCCCGCCCCACGTCCCCTGGCCCCATCCCCCGGCCCAGCCCCGCCCCACATCCCCTGGCCCAGCCCCGCCCCACGTCCCCCCGACCCCATCCCCCGACCCCATCCCCCGCCCTGGCCCCGCCCTGCCACACGTCCCCTGGCCCCATCCCCCGCCCTGGCCCTGCCCCGCCCCACGTCCCCCCGACCCCATCCCCCACCCTGGCCCCGCCCCTCATCCCCTGGCCCAATCCCCCGGCCTGGCCCTGCCCCACCCTCCGCCCCTCCCCCACATGGCCCACTGCCCCCCCCTCGCACCTGCTCCTTGGTCTGGGCCTTCTGCACATAGTCGCGCCCCACCTTGATGCGGGGGGTGAGGACGGCACGGCAGAACTCCGTCACGTTCAGCCCCAGCAGGCGGCACAGCTTCTGGGCGGCTGCGGGGCCAGGGCGGCTCAGGACGGGGGTCTCACCCCTCCCCCACTTCCCTCATGCCTCACCCCATCCCCCCACAGCCCCATTTCCCCCTCCCCATCTCCCCACAGTCCACCCCAACCCCCTGGATCCCTCACAGCCCCCCCTTCCCCCATCCTGCCCCCCACAACCCTCTTCCACACAGAGCCCCCCCCACACGTCAGCCAGCCCCTGTGACAGGGGGCAGGCCCCACACCCCATTCCCTGCCCCCCAAGCCAGCCAGGCCCTGCCCTGGGGCTGGAGCGAAAGGGTCCCCCGTACCTGTGTTGTCCGGCATGGAGGCCTGGTCCGAGTTCCGCTCCTTGCGGAAGGCCACGTTCCCGAACTGCAGCACGGCCGACACCATCCGCAGCATGCCTGGGGCGGGCAGCTGGTGAGGGGGGCAGCCCCGGGCCCCCCAGCCTGCGGGGCCCTTCCCAGGGCTCAGCCCAGGCACCCCACAACACCCCACTCCCGCTCTGGGGCTGCCACTTCTGCTCCCCAGATCCTGGCCCAGCCCTGCCACTCCAGCTAGCCTATGCAGGCCCCCCCGATCCTGCCTGGGGCCCCCATCCCCCTCCACCATATCAACCCCACACAGCCCCCAGACCCTGCCCCCACCCTGGGGCCCCATCCCCCTCCACTATATCAACCCCACACAGCCCCCAGACCCTGCCCCCACCCTGGGGCCCCATCCCCCTCCACTATATCAACCCCACACAGCCCCCAGACCCTGCCCCCACCCTGGGGCCCCATCCCCCCTCCACTTTATCAACCCCACCCCCGGAATTTCTTCCCTCCTCCCCGCACACAGAATTCCCTCCTGGGTCCCAGCTGCTGGGCTCTGCCCCTCAGCTGGGGTGGCGCTGGGGGCTCACTGTGGATCTCCTCGTGGGAGAAGCCCATGATGCGCATGGACTCCATGGTTTCCTGGAAGATCTCCTTGTCCTGCTGGCCCGGGATGGGCAGGAACCCATTGGACAGGAAGCGGTACTGGTCGAACGGCTCCAGCAGCAGCTCCACTACGGGGGGGGAAGGGAGACAGGGTCAACGCCACGTCCGACCCGCCGGCCACACCCCCCCAGGATCCACGGGACGTGGTCAGCTCCACGTCCGCCCCGCCGGCCACACCCCCCCAGGATCCACGGGACGTGGTCAGCTCCACGTCCGCCCCGCCGGCCACACCCCCCCAGGATCCACGGGACGTGGTCAGCTCCACGTCCGCCCCGCCGGCCACACCCCCCAGGATCCACGGGACGTGGTCAGCTCCACGTCCGCCCCGCCGGCCACACCCCCCCAGGATCCACGGGACGTGGTCAGCTCCACGTCCAACCCGCCGGCCACACCCCCCCAGGATCCACGGGACGTGGTCAGCTCCACGTCCGACCCGCCGGCCACACCCCCCAGGATCCACGGGACGTGGTCAGCTCCACGTCCGACCCACCGGCCACACCCCCCAGGACCCACGGGACGTGGTCAGCTCCACATCCAACCGGATGGCCACGCACCCCAGGATCCACGAAATGGGGTCGGCACCACGTGCGACCGGCCAGCCCCAAGGAGATGCACAAGGCCACCGGAGAGTGAGTCTGGGATGGGAGTGGAGTCTACCGGCTAGAGCAGGGGGCTGGGGACCAGGCTGGCACAGAGAGTGGGGGTGGTGGGGCGGCTCCGTACCCTTCGTGTGCTCGCCCGCCCCCATGAGCAGCTGGTAGAAGATGTGGAAGGTTCTCTCGTCCTTGGCCTGGCGGATGGCACGAGATTTCTCCAGCAGGTCTGAGCCCAGGGCTAAGGAAGCAAAGGGACGCGGGACCTGGGACCGCCCCTGGCACTCCCCCACTCCACCCCACCCGGTGGGTTCACCCCACACCCAGCCCCCCACCTGGCTAGGGCTGTGTGCCTGGCCCCTACCCGAAGTTCCCTGCACACCGCAGCTGCCTCTCTCCACTGGCTCCCCACGAGCCTGCCCCACCCCCTCAGTCTCACCTCCACTGCTTGCAGTGGGGTGGGGAATGAGCTGGGATGTGACACCCCCCCCCCACCATCACCACGTGAAACAGACCATCCCACAGACATGGACACGCAGCACTCGAGAGGCCCCTGCCCCCCACTCACCCCCAGCCTGCTCCCCTTCCCCCCACCCCCACACTCACCCCTGGCTTGCCCCTCCATTCCTCCCAGCCCCCCCACTCACCCCTGGCCTGCCCCTCTCCCCCTGTTCCCCCCAGCCCCCTGCTCACACCTGGCCCCTCCCTGACCCCTGGCCTTCCCCCGCCCCCACTCACCCCCCGCCAGCTCAGAGGATACAGGTCTCTATATTGGCTCCAACAATGTAGCCAGCCACATCAAAATTGATTCGGATGAATTTACCCTATGGGGACAAGAGGGGCAAAGGGTTTGGTGGGGGCAGAGGAGGCCTCTCATACCCTCAGGATCCCCATCATCCCTCCCCTTCCCCCCCAACCCCCCCGGGCCCTCTCCCCAGCCCTGCCCCCCCCACTCACAAATCGGGAGGAGTTGTCATTTTTAACCGTCTTAGCGTTGCCGAAGACCTCCAGGATGGGGTTGGCCTGTAGCAGCTGCTGCTCTAGTTCGCCCTGTGGGGAGAAGGAGGAGGTCACCCACCAGGGCACCGTGGGGAGGGGGAGCTCCCAGCTGCGCTGCCCCACCTCTCCCAGCAGGGGACGCTGTGATAGCCGTGACCTCACCGCCCCCAGGAGCCGCGGGCTGGGGTGAAGGAAGCCTGGGAGCTACTCACGTAGGAGACGGGGCTGGAGATCTGTGGAGGGGTCACGAGATGAGAGGGGAGGGCCACAAACCACAAACAGAGGCGGAGGGTTAGTCGGAGCAGCCGGGAAGGAGGCGACCAGATGAGACAAAACGAGGTGAGTGCGACAACAAGCCAGGAACCGACACCCCGCCCCCGCCCAGCTCTAACCACTAGCCCACCCAGCCCTCCTCCCGAAGCCAGGCAGGGAGCCCAGGAGTCCTGGCTCCTGGCACAGACACGGCGCTAGAGCCATTGAAAAACCAGAGCCACGGACATCACACAAAAAAACAAAAGCTCCAGCCAAAGAAGCAAAAAGGCAATTCAATGAAGCACCCCCAAGGGGGCGGGGCTATGGGCAGCCAATCAAAGGGCAGGGGTGAGCACAGGCAAGCAGGCGGGTGAGACCCGACGCATCCACTTGCCGGGTGCCTGGCCTGGTTCGGAGACTCCAGCTGGGGGCAGCAAGACACAGGAGAGAGGCAGTTATCGCTGGGGGGTGGAGGTATCCCAGCGCACCCACCAACAACACGGTGCAACCATGAGTCCGAACACAGACACCTCTAGGGTGCAGGGGCTGGGTGTACAGGGACCATTCTCCAGCACTGGGACACAGTCCTTACAGGTTGGGGTACGTAGGGATCCCTCCCTCGGTTCTGAGGCATGGCACCTCTAGGGTGAGGCACAGGAGCTGGGTATTTGGGGACGCCTCTCCCAATGCTGGGACCCAACCCCTGGAGCATGGAACCCAAGTGTCTTGACTCCCACCCACACCCAACACTGGGTACCGCTATGCCTCTCGCAACGGCCCCAGACCCACCTACCCATTGGGCCAGGGACGCTGGGGTAACACGCAGGGCACAGCACATCGGGGGGCGGGGTTTGGCAGGGCCCGGGGCAGAAAACGGGGTTGTAGGGAGAAGTGGGATTCTATGGGCACTCAGGGGAGGGACCCACAGCTGCCCAGGTGAGCGTCCAAACTCAGACAGGAGCTAAGGGCTAGAAGTACGTGCCTGCCCCCCCCAGGGTCATCCGCCCCAGCACCCGTGGGTGCCCAGCGCCAGCCCGGCTGCACTCTCACCGGGGTGCTCTGCTCCTTGCGAGCCTTGTGGGAGGAGGCCACATGGGCCAGGTACTGGATCACCTTCTTGGTGTTCTCCGTCTTCCCGGCACCAGACTCGCCCCTGCAACGGCACCAGGGCTGCGGTGAGGGGCCCCAGCTGCCCCCGGCAGCCACGTGGGGCAGGACACATGCAGAGCGCTGGGCGCACCCACGGCACCGGCAGGGGGCACCCCTGAGCATGCACACACACATACACAAACACACAAACATACACAAATGCACCCACACACATACGCACACACATACACAAACACAAACGCACACACATACACTAACACATGCACACGCACACATACACAAATGCAAGTGTGTGCACACAAACATATGCACACACACATACACAAGCACACCCACACACAAACATACATGCGCACGCACGCGCACACAAACACACACATGCACACACAAAGCAGGGGCAGCACCACGCGCTGCGTCTCTCACCCCCTGCTGTGCGCGCTCGCAGATGCCCCCGGCAGCGCAGGACACTTACGTGCACAGGATGGACTGATCCTCTCGGTCTGGTGGAAGAGACACAGGGTGAGTGTGGTGCTGCGCACACCATGCCGCAGCCGCAGCCGCCGCCCCCAGCCCCCTCCCGACCATGGGGCAGGCAGAGCCACCCGCTGGCTGTGAACCCTGCCCTTGGTGCCCCCGCCCCCCACTTCCCCTCCCCTGGCTGGGGGACACGCAGCAGGGCCCCATGCCCGGCAGGGGCCCACACACACACACACACACACACACACACACACACACTCACATACACACAGCAGGGCCCCAGCAGGGGCCGACACGCACGCACGCACACACGCACACGCACACACACACAAAGCAGGGCCCAGCCCCCAGCTGGGGCTCACACACTCCCGCACACACACACACGCACCTTGCAGCATGCTGCGGTAGGCGGCCTCGGAGATGGCGTAGATGTGGGGCGGCATCTCGTGCCGTTTCTTGCCCCGGTACATCTCGATGATCTGCTCGGTGTAGATGGGCAGGTTTTTGTAGGGGTTGATGACCACACAGAACAGCCCTGAGTACGTCTGCGGGGCAGAGAGAGGGGAGTCAACGGGGGAGGGGCTGGGAACGGAGTGGGGGCTAGGGGTTAGAGCTGGAAATCCAGGATGCCTGGGTCCGCTCCTGGCCGGAAAAAGGGAACAGGGTGCAGGGGCCACAGCGGGGCGGGGGCTGGGAGCCAGGACGCCTGGGTCCTCTCCCCAGCTCTGGAAGGGGCGTGGGAGTTAGTGGTTGGGGGAGGGGCGGGAGCCAGGACGCCTGGGTTCCGCAAGGGAGGGAGCCGTGCCCAGCTCTGGACACAGCCCCAAATCTCCACGGGGGGGCAGGAAGCACTGGACTAAGGCTGGGGAAGGCCCAGGTGACACTGCAGAGCCCCCCCCCATGCTAAGCAGGGACAGGCATGTCCTGAGCGTGGAAGGGTGACAGGCCGGGGGGAGGGGCAGGGGGCTGTCGGGGGCAGGTTAGGGCCAAGAAGTTGGGAGACACCTCGGGGGGGGGGGGCGTCGCTCCTGGCACCAGCCCTGCCCCCCTTGGCCAGACTTGCACCCGCCAAACAGGTCAGGCCTGTCCTAGGCCTGGCCCAGGTACCATGGCAACCTCCCCCTCAACCAGCGGGGGTGGGGAAGGGGCCCAAACCAGCCTCCCCACCCCCAGCTGCTGTATTTTCCAATGCCATCAGCGCCCCCGCGCACAGCCCCACTGGGGGCATCTGCCCCCTCCCCCGGGACAATGGGAGCTGCACCCCTCCCCCGCACTGAGACCTGGGCCCCCCCCACATGGGGCACAGCCAATCAGGGGGCATCAGGATGGGGACAGCCCTCCCCCGCCAGGCCCCCAACACTATAGCCCAGGCCCCCTGCTGCACCCCCAGCCCCCCCCAGCCTGCACTACAGCCCCCACCACTGGTTCCCCCACCCCACAGCCCAGCCCCTATCTCCTGCCATGGCACAGGGCCAGCGCTGGGCCCAAGGCTCCCAAGGGCAGGGCTGACCCTAACGGATCCCGGCCCCCGCCATGAGCCAGGCCCGTGGAATCCACCTGTCTCATCCTTTGCCCCAGCCCCACCTGCCCTGCCCAGAGCCTGGGGCAAAGTACGAGCAACTCCCAGCCTCCCCCACCCCAGGGACGCGGCTCCCAGGGCGCCCAGCCCTGCACCTGCTGGGACAGGCCAGGCTGGGCCGGGGCCGTCCCAGCGATGTCAGGGCCCAGCCCTGCCACGGACACCGGGACACAGGGAAGGTGGGGGGTGTCTGTATCGGGAATCCTTAGTTGGGGGGGTTGTCCAATGCTTAGAGCAGGTGGCTGGGTGCCAGGACTCCTGGGTTCTCCCCCTGGCTCTAGGAGGGCAGTGAGGCCTCGGGGCTAGAGCGAGGGGTGAAAAGGACTTTGGGGTTCTCTCTGTGATTCTGGGGGGCAATATAGCTAGTGGTTGGAGCAGGGTGAGCCCAGACCCCGGGGTTCTCTGCCAGCTCTTGGAAGTGTTTCCTAGTGGATAGAGCCGATCGGCGCAGGGGCTGGGAACCAGGACTCCTGGGTTCTCTCCCCGGCTCTAGGAGGGGAGCGATGCCTAGAGGTTAAAGTACAGGCGGGGGAGTGACCAGGACTTTCGGTTTCTCTCCGCGGCAGCTGGAGCAGGGCAGAGCCACAACTCCAGGGTTCTCCCCCGAGCTCTGGCAGGCAGTTAAAGCAAGGGGGAGGGGCAGGGAGCCCGGACTCCTGGGTTCTCTCCCAGCTCTGGGAAGGAGTTTGGACTAGTGGTTAGAGCAGGGGGTGGGGGGCAGGGCTCCTGGGTCCTGTCCCAGCTCAGTCAGGGGAGGGGACGCTGGGCTCCCGCACTCACGTAGATGAGGCCAGAGTAGTAGCGGTCCTTGAGGTTGTGCAACACAGAGGCCTCATTGAGGCAGGTCAGCTCAGCCATGTCCTCCACCTTGGTGAACTTGGGGGGGTTCATCTTCTGCACCTCGTGCTTCGGCACCAGCACCTGCCGCCCGTTCTCGGCCAGCTCCACCAGCACCTCGTCCGGCCGCTCCTCCCGCAGGGCGGCCGCCTCGAAGCCATGGCGCTCCGAGGGCACCCACACCAGCCGCTTGGCCGTCCAGTCCGCCTGCGTGGCCGGGTTCCCCACTGCCGCCTGGTCCACGAAGAGGTAGCGCTCCGCCGCCGTCACCCCGTCCCGCGAAGCCGCCCGCACCGCCATGGCTGGGCCTGGGGAGGGGGCAGGGTCAGTGTGGAGAGACCCACCGGCAACGAGCCAGCACCGAGAGACCCACTAGCAACGTGCCGGCACCGAGAGACTCGACGGCAATGCGCCAGCCCTGAGAGACCCACCAGCAACGCGCCAGCACCGAGAGACCCACCGGCAACACACTGGCACTGAGAAACCCGACAGCAACGCGTCGACACCGAGAGACTCAACTGTAACGCGCCGGCACCAAGAGACCCACCGGCAACGCGCCAGCACCGAGAGACCCAACCGTAACACACTGGCACCAAGAGAACCACCAGCAATGCGCCAGCACCGAGAAACCTGACGGCAATGCGTCGGCACCGAGAGACCCACCAGCAACACGTCGGCACCGAGAGACCCAACCGTAACGTGCCGGCACCGAGAGACCCGACAGCAACGCGTTGGCCCCAAGAGACCCACCGGCAACACGCCGGCCTCGATAGACCCGGTGGCAACGCGCCAGCCCCGACAGACCCCACAATAACATGCTGTCCCCAAGATACTCTTTGATAAGACATTACCCAACACCAGCTCTGTGAGACCCTACGATAATAAACCAACCACGACAGACCTGCCAGGAATGTACCAGGCCACATCCCCTTTGAGACCCACCAATAAGACAAAGCAGTAGGAAGCACCAACAATAATAAAGCAAAACACACCCAGCCCAGGCCCCGCAAGGAGACCCTACCATAACAAACCCGCCTAAGCCCCGCAAGGAGACCCTACCATAACAAACCCACCTAAGCCCCGCAAGGAAACCCTACCATAACAAACCCGTCCAGGCCCCGCAAGGAGACCCTACCATAACAAACCCGCCTAAGCCCCGCAAGGAGACCCTACCATAACAAACCCGTCCAGGCCCCGCAAGGAGACCCTACCATAACAAACGAGCTCAAGAAGCTACAAAGTGACCTGACTGGAGCGAACGAGACTCTGCCACCACAGGGAGACCCTAAAATAACAAACCAGCCTGCATGAGCTGGAGAGTCTGAACACACAGCTCTGCCAGTGCCCCCGCTCTCGACCTGCAGCCCACCATGTATTTAAAGGCCTAAGGTCGGGCTGCGGTGGGGTGGGGGGGCTGGGACCAGCCAACTCACAGCATCCACCAGCCCCAGTGCAGCCCCACGGCCACCAGACCCCCTGACTCCCCTGGTCCCTCCCACAGACCATTCCAGCAGCCAGCCAGGGAGGGGGAGGTCCCCTCCCACCCCTGCACTCTCCACTGGCCCTAGCCCAGCACTTGGGTCACAGAGGGGAGAGCCCCCTGGGGATAAGGAAATCCCCCCCCCCAGGTTATGTCCCCATGTGACCTGCCCCGAAGCAAGCATTACTGGGGAGAGGGGGGCGCATGGCTGGTCACGCTTGAGATTCTGGGGCCCCGGACACAGGGTTTGTTATTGTAGGGTCTCCTGGGACAGCTGCGGCTGAGTCTGCTGGGTTGTTATTGAGCTTGAATATGGGGAGCCCAGGGCTGGGCTGGTGGAGGCTGTGGGTGGGGAGTGAGGGACACCGGCAGGGCTGGGAGGGGGGAGCCCAGGGCTGGGCTGGGGGGGGCTGCGGGTGGGGAGGAGGGACACAGGCAGGGCTGGGAGGGGGGCAGGGGGAAGGCAGGACTCCTGGGTTCTGGCCCAGCTCTGCTGCTTTCCAGTCCCTCACTTGCTCCCCTGAGGACAGCAGGGTTGGCCAGGGCGGCGGGGGAGGGAAATCTGCATTTCCTGCTCTCAGGACTGCGGGAATCCTGCCCCCTCCCCAGCAGGGCAAGCCCCAGCCTGCGCCGGGCCTGCAGGTGTTTTGCTCGCTGGGTACGTGTGCGTGGGGGGGAAGGGACCTGCCTCCAATGCGGGAAACCCCAAGGGGGGGCTCACCCCAGCTGCCGCTCCCCCAGGAACAGGGATCTGATGCTGCCCCCCCCCGTCACTCCAACACACGCCCCCCAGTCACCCTTCACCTGCGCCAGCGAGTGCAGGGTTCAGTCCCGGCTCCTCCGGCAGAGCTACCAGGTGCCTCACCCAGGCAGGGAGGAGACAGGAGGCAACTGCCAACCCCACCGGCTGGCACGCAGCAGCTCCTGGCGCTGGGGAGGGGAATGTGCCAGCCCCGCCCCTGCTCTGCCCCGCCTCCCTCCCTGAGCAGGGAGAGAACCCAGGAGTCCTGGCCCCGAGTGTGAGTCCTGAACACACTGGGCTGTGATTCAGGGCCCATCACCACCAGAAGTTAGAAGAGCAGCTATGGGGGGAGCCAGGGCCAGGCTAGCAGGGGGCTGCAAATCAGGAGTGAGGGGCACCGGCAGGGCAGGGCGCTAGGCGCTGCAGGTCAGGAGTGAGGGGCACCGGCAGGGCTGCCTGGCCCCACCCAGGACTTGTCTCCGGGCTGGTGTCATCACACCCCCACGCTGGGCAGGGCTCAGCCCAGCTCAGCTCTGCTCATTCCCTAACAAGGAGCGAAGCAGCAGGTGCGAATCCTCCACCCTTTGGCCGGGGCCCAAGGCAGGTGGATCTGGCAGCTCAGCAGGGCAGGGTGCAAATTCCAGTCTCCTACTCCAACCACATCCGCCCCTGCCTGGGGAGAGAAGCCAGGAGTCCTGGCTCGCTCCCCTCAGCCCCAGCTCTAACCACTACACCCCACCCCCTCCCACAGCCAGCCCAGGAGTCACTCGCTCATGCGCACACACACACACACATTAACCACTACTCAGCATTCCCCTCAGAGCCAGGGCAGGAGCCCAGGGTCCTGGCTCCCTGCTCTAACCACCACTCCACACTCCCCTGCAGAGCTGGGGTGAGAGCCAGGGATGGGCTGGGGTCCAGCCACCCGCTGGCCCTGCCCCACTCTCCCTGCAGCTGTGCCCAGCCAGCAGCATGCCACAGCCGACCCAGGGAACTTCTGGTTCCGGCGCTGCTGCCAAGCGGGACGTGGGCCAAGCTGGGCCTGGCCAGGCCAGCACAGGGAGGAGCCACACATGGCCCCACCCCTGGCCTACCCTGGACATGGGTCAGCAGGGGGCGCTGACCCTGTCCCTAGCAAACACACACGCAAGATTTGGCCATCATGAGTGGTTCTATCGCTCCCCAGCTCTGGGAGGGCAGTGGGGGCTAGTGGTTAGAGCAGGGAGATTGGGAGCCAGGATCCCTGGGTTCTCTCTCCAGCTCTGGGAGGGCAGTGGGGGCTAGTGGTTAGAGAGGGGGGTTGGGAGCCAGGACGCCTGGGTTCTCTCGCTGGCTCTGGCCAGGGTCAGGGCTGGGAGCCAGGCTCAGCACATGGGGGAGGAGGGGCTGCACTCAGCATAATTGTGGTCTGTGCTGTGGAATGCCAGGAACGCCTCAGAGAGCCCAAGCCAGGCAGTCCCCCGGCCCCCCATGCAGCGTCTGGCCAAGGGTTCCACCCACGCAGCTCAGCGGGCACCAGTCTGCCAAAGGAGCCAGGGGCCAGGGTAGATGGGTCTAGCCTGCCCTCAGTCTCCTGCTACCGGGGCCACTTCTTGCCTGGCAGGGTTGATGGAGGTGCCCAGCCTGCAGAGGGGAATGGGGTCTAGTGGTTAAAGCAGGGGCTGTGATCCAGGACGCCTGGGTCCTCTCCCCAGCCCCGGGGAGGGAGTGGTACCTAGTGGTTATAGCCATGCACCCAGCTGGGAGGGAGACCTCCCCACAGCCCGTTCCCTGCCCCCCAAGAATCCGAAAGATCAAAGTCCTCTAATGAAAGGCCCCATCCCAGAATGCCCGGCGGCCTCCCCCCCTACCTTGCACTGTCACTGGCGAGGCAGAAGAGCCAGGAAGCCGGGTGTGGGGGGGCACTCCAGGCCTGTCCATCTCCCCATGCCCCAGCTTATTGGCTGGGCGGCCTCCCGTGGGGCTCAGGGCTCCTGCCAAGAACACAAGGGCCGGCCGCCTATTTTCGGTGCAAAGGGAGCCAGCCCGGATTCTCCGCAGGGGATCTAAATGCAGCCGGCCTGTCCAGGCGCACCGGCTACAGGCCCCCTCCCTCCCTGAGCTGTGACCCTGCGAGCTCCCCTCCCCACCCGGCTCTGCCCTCGTCCCTTTCCACCAGGCAGGGGCACCACGTGGGGGTGAGGACCCAGGACGCTTGGCTGGCCTGACCGGGTGCCAAGGGTGCAATCTGAGAGGCTGCAGTGGTCTGCTGGCGGGCAGGGGCCTGTCTCGGGAGAACAGCCGGCAAAACCGAGACTTCTGGCCCCATTGCACTGGGCCAGGTACTGTGGGGTTTATTCCAGCAGCTGAACTCCTGGGAGTCCTGTTCTCCCCCTGGAACTGCCCCCGCGCTCGGCCGGGCTGGGCCAGTGAGATGCAGCAGAGCCAGGTACACAGAGCAATGCAGCTCTCCAATGCCACCAGGTCTGGCACGTACAGCTCCGAGCACCAGCCGCTATGTGGGCCTAGCGCGACCCGGCGCCCTGAGACGCCTGCCCTCCCTGGGGCCGCGGGCCCAGCACAACAATGCCAGGCATCATGCCAGCTGCAGCAGCAGGCAGGGGGGGCATCACCGGTTGGCATCGAGGCCCAGAGCTGCTGTGCCCCAGACATGGCTTCTACGGACTTTGTGGTCAGTACAGATGTCTTTGTCCCAGCCGGGACCCCGGCTCAACCACGCCTCTGTGCACCCAGAGTGCAGCACCAAGGAGTTGGCCCAGGCCTCTGGGTCCAGCTGGGAACACCCACCCCCCTGGCATCGGGGCCCAACATGGGAAACGCTGGCCCAGCCGGGTCCCTGCCAGCCGAGTGTCTCCAGATCCCAGGCACTGTGGCCCAGCCCTGCTGGAGAGCCCGGGACAAGGAATCAGTTCACAGCCCTGCCTGGAGCCCTCCACTCGGCCTCAGCCCAGGCTGGGGCCGGGGTCAGACAAGGGGACTCCCCGCTGCAGGTCAGGCCCCGGGTGGGGGTAACGGGACCCCCTGCTATGGATACTGGAACCCCCAGGGCCTGCCCCCTGCTGCCAACCACAAACCCCACTGCCCGCAAGATGGGGCACCCCACTATGGACAATAGGACCCCAGGGCCGAATAACAGCCCCGCCGCTGGGGTAATGGGCCCCCATGGCTGGCCCCATGGACACCCCAAGGCTGCATGCTGTGTCCCAGGCCGGACCCCCGCCCCCAACCCGCTCTGCTAGGGATAACACGACCCCCGGGAGCAGCGAAGGGCGCCCCAGGGCGGGACCCCTCCGGCCTGAGAACGGGATCCCCAAGGTGGCGCCTGGCTGCAGATTCTGGGCAGCCCCGGGCCGTCTCCCCCCGCCCCGCTGCGGATCAGGGGCCCGGGTTGGGCCCGGCCCCGGTTACCTGAGCGGGCCGGAGCCGGGGAGCCCCGCGCAGGTCTCACGGGCAACTGACAAGGCCGAGCCGTGCTCACTGGCCCGGAGAGGCAGCCGGGCGCTTATGCAAATGTATGTAAATGTATGCAATTAGAGGCGTGCTTGTTGGTAGCATCCAGGGCCCCCCCCCGCCCCCGCCTGCCAGCCGGCGCCCCAAGGAGAGTGGGGGAGGGGACACAACCAGGTCCCCCCCCGCCCCCCCGCATCGGCCCAGGTGCTGCCGATCCAGCGGCCCAGGAGCTACTGAGCGGTCCCGGGCTGGGGGAGGTGTCCCGGCGCGCTGGCTCCGCCCACTCGAACGGCAGCCAACCAATGGCGGGAGGGGGGGCTCCGCGGCTGCCCTGGAATAGCTTGAAGTGGGGGAGGAGTCTGGCCACGCCCCCTTCAGGCTGGGTGGGAGGTGAGGGTAAATGACGGGGTGTGGGCCCAATCGGGAGAAAGGGAAAAGTCTGAGGGCGGGGCGAGTGGCGACTGAATGAGGCGCATTGTGCGAAGCTGGGAGGGGGAGAGGGGAGGGATGGAAGGATCAATGGGGCCCATTGTCTGGGGCCCAGAGCTGGGGGACACATAGGAACCGGACCAGGAAAACGCCCCCTCCCGCCGCAGGCACCAAACCCAGGCGTCCTACCCCACCTCCCCCCCGCTCTAACCACTGGCCCCCACTGCCCTTACGGAGCCAGGGAGAGAACCCAGGCGTCCTGGCTTCCAGGCTCTATCCCCACCCCCCCGCCCCAGCAATCTAAATACTAGACCCCCACTCCCCTCCTGGGTCAGTCCCCTGCTCTAACCACTAGCCCACACGCCCCTCCTGGAGGTGGGGAGACAGCCCAGGAGTCCTGGCTTCCAGCCCCCTTCACCCCCCTCTAACCACTGCACCCCACTCTCTCCCCAGAACCGGGCACAAGACCCAAACTCAGCCACTCTGCCTGGGCCCAGCCCTGCAGAGGTCCCAAGCGAGTGACTGCTGGGAGGGCCCCTCTCTCTGCCTGACTCCCCTGTGGCAGAGCCCCTGCAGCCCCCTACCCAGCTGGGCGGCCTTAGCTTGCCCTGACCTCTTGTGGTGCGAGCTGCATCAGACACAGGACCTGCCTGCAATGACACAGCACCAGCTGCTGATCTCTGCCCGAGCCAAGCAGCAAGCCTGGGCACTGAGCCAGCAGGAGAGGCCGCTCTGGCAGCCCCCCCTGTCCGGCCACCCTGTGCCAGTCCCACACAGCCCCCCTCCTGTCGCCCACACTCAGTCCTCAGCCCGCTGCTAACCTGCAGTGGGAAGGCAGCTGTTTGGTCTGGGTTAGCCTCCATTGAGCTGGGGGCTGGCTGTGCTACCAGAGGCGGTGCCCTGCGGCCAGGGGCAGGGAAAAGCAGGGGATGCTTTATTCTTTGCCCTCCAGCCTTCATCTGGTTGGCCTGGGCAATTGCTGGGGCAGGGAGTATCAGTTGGGTGTGCAACAAGGCCCCGATCCTGTGTCTCTGTGTCTGGGCAGCACCCGGCCTGACGGTGCCCCGATTCCGCTGACTCTGTCTCTGGGTGGTGCCCGGCCTGGTGGGGCCCCAATCCTGGTGACTCTATAGTCAGGTAGCCTCTGAACAAATTGTGGGGGTGGGGGGGAAACTGAGACATGGGACTTGCTTGACCCCAGAGGTGGGACTGGAATGAGGGCAGCCTGGGTCTCACCCCACTGCCCTGTAAATTTTCTGTCTAAGGTCCCAGGGCTGCTTGGCAGGGCAGACTTGTGCCTCTGGCCCTCCTCCTAGCTAGTTCCCACCTCCTGTGGCAGGGAGCTTCTGACCATCTACCTCCCCGCCAGCCAGCACCCCCACAGCCCTCCCCCCGAGCCAGCTCCTCCGCAATCCTCCTCCTCCCCCCAGCCAGCTCCCCTGCAATTATCCAGCTCCCCTGCAACCATCCTCTCCCAGCAACCAGCACCCCCCACAACCCTCCTCCTCCCCCTTACCTAACTCACCAGCCACCGTTCTCACTCAGCCCCCTAACAGGCCCTGAACTTGCAGCGCTCCCACTCAGACGCGGCAGCCAGTGCACTGCCCACATCACCCCCAGGGGGCAGCATTACCCCCAGCACAGCGCCACCTAGTGGTCACAGCAGAGAGTTGGGAGGGCTGCATCCCCCACAGTGCCACACCCCCTGGAGGTCATTGGAGAGGGATGGGGGGGGGCACGTTCCCCACACAACTGCCCCCTAGGCTGAGTGTCAGCCCCCGGCCACGGCACAACAGGTGATAAGCACAATCCACTAGCCCGTCATCCATGCTGTACCCACAACCCCCTCTGCCTGCCCCATACCCACAAGCCCCAGCTGCATTGTGATGTCACCCTGGCCCTGAGGATTCTGACACCCGCTGGGCTGAGAACGGCCAGAACTCGTCACACTGGGCTACGCCATGGTGCTCCTGGCACCCTTTGTGCTGGGGGTCTGGCTGGTGGCAGGCGCCAGGGCCTGCCTGCAGTGTGACCGGCAGATCCGCAGCACCCTGGAGTCACTCCGCACCGGCCTGGTGCCCCGGCAGATCCGCGACAGCCGGCTGCAGGCGCGGACTCAGGCCCTGCTGCGGGGCATGGAGGGCGGGTTCTTCCGCCACTATGCTGCCAGCCAGTTTGCTGGCATGGCTGGTACGGGGCTCGGCCCAGGGTGGCAGGGCCAGTAGTACCCAGTGGGCACGGCTCAGGGGCCAACGGGGAGCACCGCTCGTGGGAGGATGCTGCATCCGCAAGGGGGGCCCTAGGGCCAAAGGAGTGAGGTTTGCTCCAGCAGCAGCGCCACAAACGTGCCCCTGTCCCCTCTGCACCCACAATGCCCCCATCCTGGCAGGTAGGGCTGGTACCACCCTGGCACTAGGGGCGCTGGGCTGTAGGGAGTGCGACAGGGGCCCAGCAGGGGGCGCTCTGCTGCAGGAAGCAGGGTGGGGCGGGGGCTCCCCAGTCGACGGGTTCAGATGTTTTCTCGCCCTCCCCGCCAGCTTTGAACAGCATCAATGCCCTGATCCACCGTGTGCGGCTGACGGCAGCTGGCCTGGAGCGAAGCTCCCTGACAGGTGACGGACAGCCCTGTGCCCTGCACCCCACAGATCCCCCACAGCCCAGCACCCTACAACCCCACACCCTGCACCCCACAGTGCCCCCACAGCACCTCGCAGCCCTGCCCCCCGAGACCCACAGCCCCATGTCCCACAGTCCCCCACAGCACAACACCCCACAGCCCCACGCCCTGAACCCCACAGAGCCCCCACAGCCCAGCACCCCACAGTGCCCCCACAGCACCTTGCAGCCCTGCCCCCCAAGACCCACAGCGCCATGCCCCACAGTCCAACACCCCATGGCCCCTCACAGCCCCACACCCCACAGTGCCCCCACAGCCCCAAGACCCACAGCACCTCACAGCCCTGCCCCCCCGAGACCCACAGCCCCATGCCCCACAGCCTTGTGCCTGGCATCCCCCGTGCCCCACCAGTGAGACAGGCTAGGCTGAGATAGCTGGGAGCTCCCCTACAGCCAGAGCCCCCAGGCAGCACCCCTGCTGGACTCACTGTGCCGCGCTCCCCTGTGTGCCCCAGACCAGGCCCTGCTGAACGCACTGGTGGCCTACAGGCACAGCACCACCCTGGAGCTCAAAGCGGCACTCAAGGACCACCAGGCCAAAGGTACCAGCCCCTGAAGCAGGGGAGTTGCCCCCCGTCTGTGGGGTTCTGCAGCCCCCAACCCCCCCACCCCTGTTTGGGGGCACCTCTGACAGGCTGGTGCTCCCACGCTCTCTCTCGCTCTCTCCCCAGCATGTAACCCCCAAACTTGCGGTAAGTGGGGCTTGCATTGCTGCTCAGGGAATGGGCCAGGGGCTTCACCACCCCCAGCTGGGGGCACTGCTTCTGATCCAGCCTGCGGCAGGGCCTGGCTGGTTCTAGGGGATGGGGAATGGGGCAGGGCCTGGCTGGCTCTCAGTGGGGCCAGGAAAGATGCAGGGCCTGGCTGGCTCTAGGGGGAAGGGAAGGGGGCAGGGCCTGGCCCCCTGCAGGGGATGCCAGCTCCCACTCAACCCAGGGCAGGGCTGGTTCCAAGGGGCAGGGAATGGGGCACGGCTGGGCTGGCTCTGGGGCAGAGACGGGTCCGGTGTGGCGGTGGGGGGATGGGCTAGGGGCCCAGGGGTTTCACTCTCCCACATTTCAGGCTGGCTGTACTACGAGGTCCTGGACTGCAGCACCTGCAGGAAGGGCCAAGCTGCGTGTCTGAAGCGGCACCACTGCTTTGGTAGGAGGCTGGGGGCAGAGGGCTGGGGGGCTGGGCACAGGGGCTCCACAGGGCCGTGGGGCAGGAAGAGGCCTGGGGTGACAGGGCAGCGCTGGGGGCAGATGCCGGCCGGGGCCGGGGGGTTAAGGGACCTCAGCCTGTCAGCTCCCAACCTCTCTCTCCGGCACAGTGGACTCCCAGGCCCGGCTGGCCCTGCGGTACCAGCCCCCTGCGCCCGGGCCAGCCATCGCCCGCACCGGCGTCTCTGTGGTGCTGTGCATGGGCGCCCTGCTCTTCCTGGTGCTCAGCGTGGCGTGAGTGTGAGGCCCCCGCGCCCCACCCCAGAGCTCGGCGCATCCCCCTCCCCGCCCCCCTCCACATCCCCCCCAGAGCTGGGCACGTACCCCCCATCCCACCCCAGAGCTGGGTGCATCCCCCTCCCTGCCCCCCTCTACATCCCCCCGCAGAGCTGGGCACATACCCCCCATCCCACCCCAGAGCTGGGCACATCCCCCTCCCCGCCCCCCTCCATCCCCCACATCCCACCCCAGAGCTGGGCGCACCCCTTCCTGCCCCCACCCCAGCCAGCCGTATCTCCCCATCCCCCTGAGAGCTGTCTGCATCCCCCAGCATCTCCCCCAGGCCAGCAGCACCCCCAGTTCGAGGGTCTCCAGCCACATCCCACCCTGAGACTCTCTCCTCCCACAGGGCCTTCACCTTCTGGAGGAACCAGCAGACCCTGTGACCTCCCGCTGCCCATGGTGGGACCCAGCAGGCAGGCGACTGGAGCCAGAGCTTGAAGGAGGACAGAGCTGCAGATCACAGACAGGGGGCGCCAGCTCCAGCTCTCTGCTCCCCGCCCCCCACCACTCCGGGGTCCCAGACCCTCCCCTGCCCCCAGCCAGGGGGTGTTCCCCTTCCCCACCCCAGCTGGAAATTAAATACAGACCACAAGGGACTGTGTAGCATCCTGCCCCGCCGCCGCCTTCCCAGGGCTGGGCGAGAACCAAGGCATCCTGGCTCTTGGCCCTGCTCTAACCACTAGCCCCCAACTCCCTACAAGGGGGCCAGGTACAAAATACACCAGCATTTTATTTCCAGGCTGTGGGGCCCATCCTGCCTCGGTGGGTGAGGCTCCTGGTCCTGCTGCCCCCATCTCCAGCCCCCTGCCCTGGCTGGCCCTGTCCGCCAGCTACCTGCGGCGTCGGCAGCACACACAGTACCTAGAGGAGAGATGGCCATCAGGGTCTGCCCACTGCCTCAGGCCTGCTTCCCCCACGGGACCTGGGGCAGGCCCAGCTCTGGTACAGCAGTGGGGTGTAGCGGTTAGAGCTGGGGGCCAGGACCCCTGGGTTATCCCCTTGGCTCTGGGAGGGGAGTGGGGTGTCACGGTTAGGGCGGGGGGGGGCTGCTGGGGGCCAGGACCCCCGGGTTATCCCCTTGGCTCTGGGAGGGCCATTTGGATCCCCCCTCCGAGTGCCATATGGGTCACCCCACTTCCATAGTCTGAGGCATGCCAGGAGGGACCCCTCATTCTGCCTCATTTGGGGGTGAGCCCAGATTCTGGGGTGCATGGGGTGGGAATGCCAAGGGCAGAATGGGGGTGAAGAATCGGAGGGAAAGAAGTGAGATACCAGGGCCACTCCCCTGGGGGTTCAGTGAGACAGGCCCCCCCTCGGGCTCCCTCCCAGCCCCTCAGTCCCGGCAGGGGCTCACAGCAGGACGGCCGAGCTGAGCAGCACAGACTGGCACACCAGGAAGAGATAGAGGATGATTTCCTTCCTCTCTGCATCCCGTGGGTCCTCCTCTGGGGACGGGGGCGAGGGGGTGAGCCCAGAGCACCCTAACCCCCCCCAGCCGCCCCAGAGCCTCCCACTGCCCCCCACCTCCCCCCAAAGCCCCCCATTCACCCCACTGCCCCCGACCCCTAGCCCAGACCCTGGCAGCAGCTACCTCCGCAGAGCTCCCCATCAAAGCACGGAGCTGTGATCCGCAGGCAGGTCCAGCAGTCGAGAACCGGGCCCTCCGTCACCGCTGGGGTGGGCACAGGGGGACCAGGTCAGGGACCCGCAGGGAGACCCCACCTGTCCTCTGGGGGTGCCAGCTCCCACCCAGACACAGGGCAGGGCCTGGCTGGCTCAGGGGGCAGGGAACGGGGCAGGGGCCTGTCCCCTCCAGGGGGTGCCGGCTCCCAGCTGGCTCTAGGGGAGGGCCTGGGTGGCCCGAGGGCTGCGGGGCAGGGGTGATTCCCTGCAGGGGGCGCTGTTCTGCGCCAGCATCGGTGTGGGGTGTCACTCACTGCAGTCCTCAGAGCAGGCTGTGGGGGAAGCACAGAGAGCCAGCATTAGAGTCCCCCACCTATAGGGCACCCCCCAGACTGTGCTTCTGCCCTTCCCTCACCCAGAGGGCCCTGCCCTGCTTGCGGGGCTGCTGGACCCACATCCCACCCCCCGCTGCTTGTATCCCAGGGGCTGGAAATGGGTGCCCTGCCGGGCAGGAGCTAGAAGGGGGCAGCCCCCATCGCCGGGCACTTACCCAGGTCGGCAAAGCTCTCCAGTGCATCCCGGAGGCGGGTTCGCAGGAAGTCGCGGTGCTGGGCCAGCGTCAGCTGCAGCAGGTGAACCCCTGGGGGGCAGACGAACATTGCTGGGGGCACAGCCAGCCCCACACACACCTGGCACCCCTCCCCCCAGGCCAGCCAGCGCACAGAGCACCAACCCACCCACACACGCCTCCTGGCCACCGCCTGCTCCTGCCCCATGTCCCTGATTCCTGGGATCCCCAGCCCTGCCCCCCACAACCCATATTCACCTTTCCAGGGCATGTCCTTGAGAGCCCTCAGCCAGCCGGTCAGCAGAGCTTTCACCCTCAGCACCCCACGGACATCTGAGCAGGAAACCAGGGGCTCAAAGGAGGCTCCTCACTCCCGACCTGCAGCCCCTGCCAGCCCAGCCCTGGGCTCCTCCACAGCCCCACCAGCACCCCTCACTCCCAACCCACAGGCCCCCTCCCCCAGCCCAGCCTTGAGCTAGCCCAGTGCCACCGGTGCCCCTCACTCCTGACCCACTGCCCCCTGCTGGGCCAGCCCTGGTTTCCCAGGGAAGGAAGGGGGAGCCCACCCAGCACCCGGTGGTGTTTCTCCAGCAGGCTGGTTCTGTAGAGGTGCTCCAAGGCCTGAAGCTGGCGCTGAACGAGGGCGTCCCGGTTGGGCACGTCTGAGGGCAGCACCTCCCCCAGCAGCACCCCCAGCCGCCGCAGGAAGGGGCGGTCACAGTGCAGGCAGGCGACCGCCCCCCAGGGGTACAGCAGCAGTAGGAGCAGGACGGAGCAGGACATAGCCACAGCTCCCTGGCCCTGCTGTGAGCTCATCGCCCCAGTGACATCACAGAGCTGGCGGGGGGAGTGTTCTCTGGGGGAGAGGAAATGGTGTCAGAGGCCAAAGAGAGGGTGAAAAGGACTTGGTGGCAGCACAGGAAATGATGTCACAAACAAAGCAGGTCTGAGGAGTACAGTGGATACAGTGGAACAGGACGTGATGTCACAGGCTGGGAGGGCAAAAGGGAGAGTGGGGCCAAAACAGGCATGTAGTGGGCAGAGTGAGGGTGGTACAGGAAGTGATGTCACAGGCAGAAGGTGAGAGAGTCAAAATAGGGAGTGCCTCTAGAACAGGCATGCAGTGGAGGCACAACAGGAAGTGATGTCAAAGGCAGAGACCCAGGCTGAGGAAGAATAGATGGCAAATGAGGAAGTGATGTCACAGGCAGAACAGGAAGTGATGTCAGAGGCAGAAAACAGGGCTAAGGAAGAACAGATGGCAAACCAGGAAGTGATGCTGGCAGCAGAAGAGGGGCCCTGGAGGTGGACTGAGGCAGAGCAGGAAGTGATGCGGGATTGCTGTTCCTTCCCTGGCACTATCCTGGGGTTGGAACCACTTGTGCCAGGAGCCGCTTTGGCCCTGCTCTCAGCCAGGGCTCTGGGGCAGCAGCAGGCGAGGCTGCTTGAGATGCGCATGAGTTGTTTGGAGGACGGGTTGGATTTCTCACGTGTCCATCAACCGCCGGCTGGGATGGATGCTGGGCTAGGCTCTGGGCATGGTGCCCTGAGCGAATCCAGAGTTAAAATCCCTCATTTCCACACTTGTTGAGCAAACTGAGTAGTGAAAATCACCATAGTAGTGAAAATCATCAGCATGGCAGTGAGAGCTAAACAAGCATGAAGAGGAAAGTGCAGTTATGCCTTGGGGGGGAAACTGAGGCACACACAGGCTTAGTAATGTGATGTCAGCAGCAGAAGAGGAAGTGATGTCAAAAGCAGAAACATTGGCGGAGGAGCAGGAAGTGATGTCAGAAGCAGAGAAAGGGGCCAAAGAAGAAGTGAGGCAAAGGGGAAGTGATGCCAGAGGCCGCACAGACCCTTATGGCAAGACAGGAAATTGCAGCTGAGGCAGAACAGGAAGTGATGTCAGAGGCAGAAGCAGCCAGTGAAGGAGTCAAACAGAACAGGAAGTGAGGTCATGGTGGTTGCCAGGGTGATGCTGGTGGTGCTAGTTCTGGCCCTGCTGGCCCCGACCGCTGCCCCCTGCCTGCGCTGCTGGCCAGACAGCGTCCCCTACGTCCACTACGATGTGCAGCTGCTGCTGGGGGGGGGCCAGCCCGGGGCAGGCGCAGGGATGGAGAAGGAGCTCAGCGCCCTCCTCCTGCAGGGGGACTCCGGCGTCGGGTTCATGGGTGAGAGGCAGCGCCTAGGACCCCACTGAACCCCCCAGTGATGTCACCCCACAGCATCACCCGGAAAGCCCCGCCCCCGGGCCTCCCCAGCTCCCCATAACAGCTCCCGCCAACCCCCACCGCTGCCGGAGCTCCCCTGCCCCTGCCCCACAGCGCCCCTTGAGGCAGGACGAGGGGCGTGGAGGTGCTCGGGGGGGCAGGATGTCTCACTGCTGTCCGTCTGTCCGGCCACAGAGCGGGAGCGCCTGGAGCAAGAAGCCGGGAAGCTTTTCTATCACCTCAACCAGATCATCACCCGCAACCGGCAGGGTGAGCACCAGGTCCCACCCCCACACGCAGGGAGCAGTTGGCTTTGGACACATCAGGGCTCCCACTTCCCTCCCAGGGCTAGCGAGGGAACCCAGGAGTCCTGGCTCCCAGTCCCCCCTCCCCCCACCTGGCTCTAACCACTGGACCCTGTTCCCTTCCTGTAATTAAGGGATGACAGAATTTGGACCCTTTGACCTGAGCCATTAGCCACATTCAGCATTTTGTGGCTTGTGGCATTTGGAGAACTGAGCTCCGGACCCCAAGGGCAGCAGTGACAGGCTGATCTCAGGCCAGTGCCCCAGCCCCAGATCCCCCATGCTGAGCCCAGCAGCCTGGGTTGGACCAGCCCAGCCCTGGGACTGCAGTCGGGGGCTGCCCGGCCACCTTGCAACTCCAGTGCCAGCGGGGTGGGACGATGTCCTGAGGCTCCCCAGCACAGCAGGAAGGAGACCCCAGGTGAGGGGGGGGTCTTGACCAGTTCCCAGTACACTGAGCACTTGGTTTTGTTTCTCCCGGTGGTGCATTTCTACACAGGCCTGAATGCAGGTAACAGAATTTATTCTGCAAATGGATGTAAAAAAAAAACAAACAAACCAGCAGGAACAGACTTTGCTCACAGTCCCAGGCCTCCACCCACGCAGCCCTGTGCCCCAAAGCTCCCTCTCTAGGCCTCCCACACCTAGAGGCTTTGTCAGCAGGCGGGTGAGGTCAGCTGAGCTGTGGCACCCCCGGGAGCCGGGGGAGTGGGGAGTGAGGCCACCCTAAGTTCTGGTGCCCTCCAGTGGCAGACCCAGACCGTGTGGTTCGGCCTGAGCGTGGGCAGGAGGCTGCTGTCGTTTTCACAGCTGCTGCCGAGAGACACCCAGGGCAGTTACCCCACCTGGCTGGGGGAGCCTGGTGCTGGGAGCCCCTTGGCTCTGCCCCTCCCTCAGAAGACCCCCCCTGTCCTGCAGACCCAGGGCAGCTGATGAAGGAAGCGGCCCTTGAAAAGCAGAACTTCACCCGGCGCCTGAGGGCAGCGTCGGCTGCCGTCCTGCAGCAAGGTACCACCGCGCCCACCCCACCAGTGCCCTCCCGCCCGACCTGCAGCCCCCAGCTAGCCAGCCCTGCCTCCCCAGCCCTGCCGGTGCCCCTCCCTCCTGGCTCGCGCTGCAGCTCTGCATGGGGGTGAGGCCCAGTGGTTAGAACTGGGCGGGGAGGCAGAGAGGGCACCCGGACTCCTGGGTTTGCTCCTGGCTGAGCTGGGGGGGGCTGGATGGGGGGGACTGTTCTGCCTGTGCTAATCTGTGTCTCTCCCCCCGCAGTGTGCAGCACATCCTGTGGTGAGTCCATCCGTCCGACCGTCCATCCGTCTCCCTCCCTCTCAGGAGTGGGGTGGCTGCAGACCCCACCCACTCCCTGGGCTATTCCCACTCTCTGACTCGGCCCTGGGTAGGGGCTGTGGGAAGGTGGGGGGGGGCTGGAGGGGGCTCAGGAGCCTCCTGGGGGCATCGCTCTCACAGGGTCCCCCCGGCAGGCCGGCCCCAGCCCTTTGACTTGGCCAAGTGTGACAGCTGCCAACGCCTCCAAGCTTGGTGCAAGGACCAGCGGGTCTGTGCAGGTAACCCCCGAACCCGGGCACCCCTCCCTGCCCCTGAACCCGGGCACCACTCCCCGGCCAGCCCCAGAGCCCCTCCCCGCCCCTGAACCCAGGCACCCCTCCCTGCCCCTGAACCCGGGCACCCCTCCCCTGCCAGCCCCAGAGCCCCTCCCTGCCCCCGAACCCGGGCACTCCTCCCCGGCCAGCCCCAGAGCCCCTCCCCGCCCCTGAACCCGGGCACCCCTCCCCCGCCAGCCCCAGAGCCCCTCCCTGCCCCCGAACCCGGGCACTCCTCCCCCGCCAGCCCCAGAGCCCCTCCCCACCCCTGAACCCGAGCAACCCTCCCCCCGCCAGCACCACAGCCCCTCCTGCCCCCAAACCCGAGGATCCCCCCCCCAACCCCAGCCCCGAACCCAGGCACATCTCCCCCCAAGGCAGAACCCCTCCCTCACCCGCAAACCCCACAGCCACCAAATCTGAGCACCCCCCCGCCAGACTCACAGCCCCGTCCAACCCCTGCATCCATCCTCCAGCAGCCCCCGAACCCTTCCCTCATCCCACAAATCCTGGAATCTCAGTCTCAAATTCGGCATGACCCCAAAACCCCTCCCCAGACCCCCCCAACTCCCCCAAATCACCCCCCTGACCCCCTGCAGGAATCCCCAGCCCACAGCCTCCTTCCACCTGTAGCCCCCACCCATGAATCTCTAACCCCTGCCCCTCTCCCCCCCAGGCAGCACCGCCAACGTGGCTGTGGGGCTGGTGCTAGGAGGGCTGGCACTGGGAGCTGCCGTGGGGTGAGTGGGGACCACACAGAGGAGGGGTGGGGGGAGAGGCAGAACCCAGGTGCCCTGGAATATAAGAATGGAGACAGGCTCTGAGCCGGCCTGGGGGCAGGGCCTGGCTGGTGGGGGGAAATGGGGCAGTGGCTCTTGTGGGGGGGGACAGGCTGGCTGGGGGAGCCTGGCCTGAGACCCCGGCCCTGCGACAGGGCTGGCCTGTATTACAGGAGGCGAACGAGGACAGCAGGCAGCCCAGAGCCCCAGGAGGAGCCGGAGGCTGGCGGGACAGAACCCTCCACGGAGCAAGGGGAGGAGGGCTCCACAGAGCAGGAGCCTGGGGCGCCCATGGCACAGGACAGAGCCCCCACAGAGCAGGGGGATGGGGTGCCCACGAAGCAGGGGGAGGGGGCCCAGCCCCAGCCCCAGCCCCAGCCCCAGCCCCAGCAGAGCGAGGGGGGCAGGTTTGGGAATCAATAAATATTGGTGCCTTTTTCTAGCCTTGTTTCTCTGCAGAACTGAACTTTTCCCCCAATCCCTTGGGCCCACCTCTCCCGGCCTCCCGCCCCCTCCTGCTGGGCCCATC
Source organism: Carettochelys insculpta (assembly GCF_033958435.1). Taxonomy (NCBI): domain Eukaryota; kingdom Metazoa; phylum Chordata; order Testudines; family Carettochelyidae; genus Carettochelys; species Carettochelys insculpta. The sequence continues at coordinate 15,669,008 of NC_134158.1, read as the reverse complement.
TCTGGCCTCCCACCCGCCTCCTGCTGGGCCCATCTCTCCCATCCCCTCAACCCGCTGAGCCTATCTGCCCCAGGATCGCTCCTCCTCCCACCCCGTGGGCCCAGCTTTGCTGGTATGGAATCACAGGACGGGATGGGACGGGACTGCAATAATTCCTCTACTCCCACGCCTGGCCCTCCAGGCAGGTCATCAGCTCACCTGGCCCCTCACACCCACAGCTGTGTCTCTAACCTGCTCTTAACTGTCCCCAGTGACGGAGACAACCTCCTCCCCCGGCAATTTATTCCAGTGCTGACCCCCCCACCACCAGAAAGCATCTCCTTATGTCCAACTAAACCTCCCGTGCTGCAGTTTAAGCCCATTGCTCTTTGTCCCATCCTCAGAGGTTCAGGAGAACAATGTTCTCCCCACGCCTTGTGCCACCGTTCCAGGCATTGAAGCTGTTCCCACGTCCCCTCTCAGCCGTCTCTCTCCCACCCACCCGGACCCCACACTTGCCACCATCCCTCCCAGCTCGTGGGTGCTAGACCCATCACCCTCATTCTTATCTCTGATCTGGGCTCTCCCCCGCCTGCCACATCGTGTGTGAAATGTGGAGCCCAGAACCGGACCCGGACTGGGGTCAATTTCACACTCCTAAGCCATGTCTACACGTGCACGCTACTTCGGAGTAGCGGCACTAACTTCGAAATAGCGCCCGTCACGGCTACACGTGTTGGACGCTATTTCGATGTTAACATCAATGTTAGGCGGCGAGACGTCGAAGCCGCTAACCCCATGAGGGGATGGTAATAGCGCCCTACTTTGACGTTCAATGTCGAAGTAGGGACCGTGTAGACGATCCGCGTCCCGCAACTTTGAAATAGCGGGGTCCGCCATGGCGGCCATCAGCTGAGGGGTTAAGAGACGCTCTCTCTCCAGCCCCTGCGGGGCTCTATGGTCACCGTGTGCAGCAGCCCTTAGCCCAGGGCTTCTGGCTGCTGCTGCTGCAGCTGGGGATCCATGCTGCATGCACAGGGTCTGCAACCAGTTGTCGGCTCTGTGGATCTTGTGTTGTTTAGTGCAACTGTGTCTGGGAGGGGCCCTTTAAGGGAACGGCTTGCTGCTGAGTCCGCCCTGTGACCGTGTCTGCAGCTGTGCCTGGCACCCTTATTTCGATGTGTGCTACTTTGGCGTGTAGACGTTCCCTCGCTGCGCCTATTTCGATGTGGTGCTGCCCAACGTCGAAGTTGAACATGGACGTTGCCAGCCCTGGAGGACGTGTAGACGTTATTCATCGAAATAGCCTATTTCGATGTCGCCACATCAAAATAGGCTACTTCGATGTAGGCTTCACGTGTAGATGTAGCCCTAGTGGGGACACACACCGTGGAACTAGCAGGGCCAATGGTCAAGCCGTTCCCTCAACCTCACGTGGAGTAAGGGAGAATCTCCTGTCGCCCTCCCCCAACGAGGCCGGCTGGGTGAGTCAATTCCAGCTACGCAACTGCTGCAGCTGGGCTTGGAATCAGAATCTGAGGGCTGGAAGGGAGCACAGGTCACCTACTCCAGCCCCCTGCCCCAAGCAGGATCAATCCCACTAAGTCATCCCAGCCAGGAACCTGTCGAGCTGGGACTTAAAAACCTCCAGGGATGGAGAATCCACCTCTCTAGGCGACACATTCCAGCACTTCACCACCCCTCTGGGGAAGTCGTTTTTTCCTAGTAGCCAACCTACTCCTCTCCCTCTGTAACTCCAGCCCATTGCTCCTTGTTGTGCCATCCGACACCACTGAGAACAGTCTCCCTCCATCCTCTTTTGAGCCCCCCCCTTGTGCATCTACACTCCCCTTTAAGGTCTAGTGCAGACGAGGCCTCAAAGCCAGCTCAGGGTGGTTGTGCCAGAACAAGGAGGAGTCCTTGGCAGGGGTTTGTTCATGAAACAGAAAGGCTCTGCTAGCCAGGATGTCATAACGGGTAATGACCACAGGAGGACAGCAGGGGACCAGAGGTGGGGACAGGTCTGGGCCAGCTATAACCCCACCAGGGTGGCAGGGGCCGGGTGGAGAAAGAGACGAGGCTCCACGATCCATGACAGAAAGCGTCTGTGTGTCTGGCAGTCCCACAGCCGAGAACACGGGCCCCGGTCCGGCTGTGCCCGCCGAAGCCACCACAGCCAGAGGCTTCTCACCTGGCCCCAGGCTGCTGCTGGGAGAGAGGGCTGGGCTTGGCCTCTCCCACAGGGGCAGCTGGGGTCCTGATCCCTCTGCTCGGGCCCAGCCAGAGCAACGAGTCAAAGGAACAAAACGTATTCGTGCGCGTTAAGGACGGACGTGACGATGTACGAGGGGACGAGCTTGAGCCACTTCCCCAGAGCTGGCGCTTGCGCTTGACCGAACCGGCCCCACCAGTGCGTCACCGCTGGGGAACAGCAGAAGCGACACGGAAGCAGAGCTGAGCCGTGGCGAAGGGCCAGGAGGGTTCCTCGCTGCAGCTGGCTGTGGAGGGGCCTGCCCAAGATCAGGCAAAAGGCAACGCCGAGGAAGCACCTTACGCTGCTGGAAAGAGCAGGTGGCCGGCGGGGCTGACCACAGCGGGGTTGGCATGGGTGCTGCAGCCTTTCCTGCCCAGCAGGACGGTGCACCAGCCCCAGCAGGCTGCTGGCTCAGCCCGGGCCGGTCAAGGGCCGGTCAGCCCTGCACACCGGTACCACATGGGGAGTGGGGGACAGGCCCACGGCAGCACAGGAGACATGGCAGGGACGACCCGGAGCAAAGGGTGTCACAGGCCCAGACACAGTCCCGCCCCTGCCCCGGGCGTGCAAATCACTTGAGTGTAACCTGCCTTCCCCCAGGCCCAGCTACCCACCCATCCCCACTCAGCCCCAGGGCCCCAGCTACCCTGATAGCTGGCCCCCTCGCCAGCTCCAGCTAGCCCGGAATCTCTCCCTCCCCCAACACCCAGGTACCCTGGTATCTCCCCCTTTGATATCAGCCCCCAGCAAACAGCTGCGATGTGAGGCTCACTGTGACCCCCCTCCTGGGCTGCCCCAGCCCCACACATGTACCCTGGCCCCAGTTCTTCCCACATGGCAGATGGCCCTGGACCCCCCACCCCCAGGTGTCCCATTGGTGCCTTAGAAGAATCTCTGTTTATTATTAATTCATAGTAGCATGTTCTGCATACACTGGGGGAGGGGCAGAAATCAGACATGGACCCCTCCCCCCCAGGGGCCAGACTTAAGAGCCAGCCCCCCACCTCCAAGCCCAGGAAGGGATCAGCCATTGCTGAAGACTGGGGGGAGGGGAAGACCCGGGGAGGGGAGAGGCCCCACCCCCGCAGTTGATTAGTGAAGTGGGGGGGGGCCCAAACGAGAATTCATACACAGGTTGTGATTGGGCGTGAAGCGGGGGATGGTCCCAGAGGCTGGAGTCCAGGGGGGCACCAGGCTCACATCACACCACTTGCACCAGCCCCCCACGAGGGATCCTGCCACCTGGGGGGAAGCCTGGAGGTTACCACCACACGGCCAGCAGGGGACACTGTCAAAGCAGCATGGGGGAGGGGCACATGCCACACAGGCCTGGAACCCTCAACCCACCTGAGTCTCGGGCCTGGCACCTGAGCCTCAGCCGGGTCCACATCTAGCACCAGCCTGGCCGGCCCTGCCCCACAGCCCTGGGGAGGGGGATTAAGGCAGCCCACCCCCATCTCCAATAGCCAATGGGGGGGGGGGCGCAACTCTGCCCAGGTGCAGCCCCTCAGAAGGGGCTGGTGCTAGGATTGGGGGGGGGGGGGCGCGTTATGGCACCATTGGTGCCCCCGTGGGGGTCGTCTCCGGAGGTGCAGGTAGGGGGGAAGGTCTCATCCCCCAGGCTCTGGACCAGGCAGGGGCGGGGCGGGGCGGAAATGTCCCATCAGCCCCTAGGGCAGGCTGGGGGGCAGGGCAGTAGTGTGACAGGGTTGGGGGAGGCCTTTGGGGGCAGCAGTTTATCCTGTAAAGGGGGAGGGGGGGCAACGTCTCCATTTCCTGGAGAGGGGGCAGGTCTTGGAGGCGGAGCTTGGGATGGGGCGTGGCCAGGAAGGAGGAGGGGCGTAACCCAACCTCCCTGCTCCTGCTCACTGGCCACGGAGGGGCTCCCATGCCATGCCCCCCACCCTCCCCATAGTGTGAGCTGCCCCATTACAGGCCTAACCCCCAGGGCTCCCTGCCCCCAGGCCCGCAGGGCCACCTCTCCCATTTCCCTGCCCTGGGCCAGCCCCCTTATAGCAGGAAGGGGTTTGTGTTGCCCATGGACTGGGCTGAGGCGCTGGGGGGCACGACCGGCTGGGGGGGCATCATGGGAGGCATGGCCATGGGGGACAGGCCAGGCGGCTGGACCCCGAGCATGGGAGAGATGGAGGCCAAGGGCACGACCGGCCCCAGGGGAGCGACAGAGACCACGGGGGGGCCGAAGGAGGGGGCGGGGGGCCCGGGCGGGCCCAGCCCCATGACGGGGCTGACGCGCAGCTGGTTGAGGGTCAACGAGGTGGGCTGGGCTGGCTGGAACGGGTTGGTGGCCGAGGCGCCAGCGGCTGCTCCCGGTGCCGCCACCGTGGCCGTGGGTGCCGTCCCTGGAACAAGAGGCAGAGGTTCAGAGACCAGCCACATGACTGGGAGAGAACCCAGGCGTCCTGCTCCCCCCTCCACCCACCCACCCGCCCCCGCCTCTCTACCCAGAGCTGGGAGAGAACCCAGGCATCCTGGCTCCTCCCCTCAAACCACTGGCCTCAAACTACCCACACCAGAGCTGGGAGAGAACCCAGGAGTCCTGGTTCCTGCCTCCTCCACTAGCAAATCTATCACCCCTCAACTCCCCTCCCAGAGCCAGGGAGAACCCAAGTGTCCTGGCTTCCACCTCCCCCACAACTCTAACCCCTGGACTCCCCACCCCTTGCCGAGCAGGGGAGAATGCGGCGGCTGGGCACTGGCTCACCTGTGGCCAGGAAGGGGTTGGAGGTCTTGGGGCCAGGGGGCGCGTGAGGCTTGCTGACCAGTGAGTCCAGGTCCACCAGGGCGGCATTCGGGCCCAAGAAGGACTCGGGGGTCTTGCGGGTGGGGGGTTTGGAGGCTTCAGCCAGCGAGGCCCCAACAGCCGCCATGTCGAAGGCGCTGGGGCTGGGGGCGCCAGCCGAGCGTGACACCGGCACCTCCCCGGCCAGCAGGTCCAGCTCCCCTGAGGGGCAGAGACGAAGGGGGGGCTGAGACACCCGCCAGGCCCCCAGCAGGCGCAGTCTTTGCCACGAGCTCAGTCACGGCAAGAACTGAGTGATCCCAGCCCCAGGACAGAACCAGCAAGACCCACTGAGAACCCCATATCCCATCCTCCGGGCACCAAGGGGTTAATAATCACACAGGAGTGGCCACCTAGGGGGCCAGCTCCAGATTGGCTGGCTCAGGGAATAGGACTGAGGCTTTTCCCCCCGGGGGGTGCCAGCTCCCCTCTGGGCGCGCACAGGCTGGCTCAGGGGGCAGGGGCTGGCTGGCTCAGGGGGCAGGCCTGTCCCCTCTAGGGGGTGCTGGGCCCATCCAGTCCCAGAGCACTGACTGACAGCCAGACCTCCCATCAGCCCTGCCGGTGGCCAGGGAGGGGAGAACAGGACAGAGAGGGAGGCCCCTCCCCAGCCCACCTGTGCTGCTCCCTGACTTGGGCAGCGCCGGGCGCAGGCTGTCGAAGTCCGAGAACTCATCCGGCTCGAAGGCTCCGCCGGCTGCAGGGGAGGGGACGGGGCATTACAGAGAGCGGGGGCGGGGCAGGGGGGGGTCCCTGCCCCCACCCGCCCCCAGGGCCGGGCGGAGAAGCCAGGGGTCCCAGCTCACCCACCTGCGGTGCCGTTGGTGCTGGCTTTCGAAGGTGAACCTCCCCAGGGGTCGGGGGCCCAGGGGTCGGCTGCGGGCTTCGCCTGGGGGGCGGGGGTGGGGCCCGATGCCCATGGGTCACTGGCAGGGGCCGCTCCACTGGCTGCGGTGCCCCCAGCGGGAGGAGAGAACAGCAGTTAGCAGCCATTGGCCCCCTTCCCCCACCCCCAAGGCACTGCAGGCCGCAGCTGGTGCGGCTGACCCTGGTGCACTGTGGGGGCAGTGGGGAGCCAGGCAGGGGGCAACCAGGGGGTGGTTCAGTGCTGGAGGCACCCAGGTCTGGGGAGAGGGGGAGCCCTTGAGAGGGGCAAGCAGGGAGCCATTCCCCCAGTGTTGTGGCCCCAGGGGGAGAGTCAGGATTCAGCCGATTTGCCTTCTGCTCCCTCTGTGCCTCAGTTTCCCCAGCAGGGACACAGACACCACCCCGCTGTGGCAAGAGCTTTGACAGATCCCCTCCCACTCCTGCCCCATTGATTTGAGGTGGGGGGACACAGTTTTGCCCTCTCCCCACAGGGGGAGACAGCCAGAGAGCCAACACTGTTCAGTCACAAAGGCCGGAGAAGCTGACATACCAGGGAGTGGGGCAGGGCCCGTTCCCTCGGGGCTCCAGGGGTCAGAGCTGGAGGCAGCCGGGGGCCCTCCCCAGGGGTCTCCTGGGGCTGCGACAGAGGTGGGTGCCCCCCATGGATCACCAGTGGAAGTCACACCCCCAGGGGCCCCTCCCCAGGGGTCAGGGGCAGGTGGTCCCGTGGGCGCAGGCACAGAGGCACCCCAGGGGTCGGTGGGTGCTGGGGCAACCCATGGGTCCCCGGCAGCAGGGGGGGCCGGTGAGGTGAAGACATCAGCGAGGTCCATCAGCGATGACTGTGGGGAGAAACAGGGTGAGCTGGAGGTGGGGCAGCCAGTCACCCCAAATACACCCAACGCCCGGGCTCTGAGCCTGGGCTAGGTCCTGCCACAGACCCTGCCCCCGGGCAGGCCCCACCTCCACGTCAGACCCCAGCCAGCTAGACCCCGCCCCCTGACAGACCCTGCACCCCCCAACCCCAGCTAGATCCTGCCCCAGAGCCAGACTCAGCCAGCTGGTCCCTGATCCCACTCCAAGTCAGACCGCTCCCAGCCAGCCCACCCCCGTGCCAGATGCAGAGGGAGGGGTTACCTCCTCGCCCTTGGCTGGCACCGCCTCCTTCTTGCTCTCCTCAATGGCCATCTGCAGCCGCAGGTCATCCCCGCGCCGGATCCGCTCCTCCTGGGGGTGGGGGGCAAGGGACATGGGGGGGCGTCAGCCGGGGGAGGGGTGCCCCAACCCGGAGCAGGGTCAGGGAAAGGGATGTGGAGTACTCACCTACTGCTGGCCTGGCAGCGCTCCCAGCCGTGGGTCCCTAGAGCCATGGGGAAGGGGGGGGGTGGTCGTCCGTCGCCGCCTGCCCCCGGCCCACAGTCTGAACCCTATCCCATAATTCCCTGCCAACGCAGTGGGGCTGTGGCATCTCTAATGACCAAGTTCCTCCCAGAGCCGGGCTCTGAACCCAGGTGTCCTACGTCCCAGCCACCTCAACCCGGCTCCCCTCCCAGAGCTGAGGACAGGACCCAGGTGTCCTGAGAGACAGCACCCCACCCCCGAGCCAGCTCCCCTCCCAGAGCTGAGGACGGACCCTGGCCAGGGTCGCTGTGCTAGCAGAGGCCGCTGCCCACGTAGTGTCTCTCAAACACAGCTGGTGTGGCTTGAGCTGTATCCCCGCCGGAGCTCTCCTGCAGGCCCTGGGGGCCCTCGATTCCCTCCCCACAGCTGCAGTGGAGGACACGACCCCCATCAACGCCCTACAAAGACTCTGTAAAAACAGCCCCCCCGCCTGAAATCCAGACTCCAGCCTGCAGCGGCACCTCACACAACGCAAGCCCCCTCCCCTCGATCTGCCACAGCTCCATCCCGTGTGCGCCAGACAACACCCCCCTCAACTTTTCAGCTGCAACCAGGTACAAGCCTCATCCTCTGTACAAGCCACACCCCCGCCACCAAATACAGCTAAATTGGGCCCCCAGGCCCAGCTCCCCAACATCAGGCCCCCCTCAGCCCATTACCACCCATCCCCCGCTGCAAATCAGGCCATCCCAAAGTGGCAATTAACCAGAGCACAAGCTGGGTGGGGGAGGCAGGCCACAGCGAGGAAAGACAGACAGAGATTAGCACACGGGGAGGATTAATGGGGGGCCAAGGATTAGCACACAGCCGCCGTGGAGAGACCCAAACGACCCTGAGACACCCGGCCAGAACCTTTCGGAACCTTCTGCTGCCTCCATTTGGGGGTTACGGGCTCCAGGCGGGACGGGGCTCTTGGCATCACACTCTGGAGTTAAAGGGGGAGCACAAAACCCATAGTAGACACTCCCCCAGCCGGGAAGGCTGGGCATCGGACGGGAAGGTGGGGTTGAGTTTGGGAGAAGGGTGGGCCCCTTCGGCAACAGTGCCCGAGAAGGCAGCCAGCAGCTACGGGGCCCTGAGCTGGGGAGAGGACCCAGGAGTCCTGGCTCTGACCATCAGGCTCCCCTACCCTCTCAGAGCTGGGGACAGGACCAAAGTGTGAAGCTTGAATTGATTCACGCACCACTAAAATGCAGCTCCCCGCAGGTTGGGGCGAGGGGAGTGTTAAATGGACACTGGGGACAGGATGTGATGGGAGAAGTAGGGGACAGTGCATGGGTTTAAGGTTGTAAAAGGGGATGGATGATTTCAGCAAAGATCAGGCCCCGTTTCTGGGGATCGTGCTCTGAGCAGGGGAAAGCTGTTGAGGGAGGTTATCTGTCAAGCATTTCCTAGGGCATGGCCAGGGGGGCGGGAAAGGAGCCCACAGGCAACCCAACAGCACTGGAAAGGTGCTATGGAGCAGGAGTAAAACTGACCTGAGCAGTCAGTGGGACTGAAACTGACCAGGAGTGAAACTGACCGGATGCCCCTGAGAGGAGGGCTAGGTAGAAAAATTCACCCCCTCTAAAAGCATCTTTTTCCTGGAGGCAAGAATAGTCCTTCTAGGCGATGGCGAAAGTGAGTGGAGTTAGCGCTGATCTATTTGGGGTGGGGGTTAGTGCAGTGGGGGAGGCCGGCCCAGGCTCCCGTCGGGGGAGGGTGTTAGATCGTCAAGGGTCAGCAGGGTCGGCTCTAACCTTGTCATGCTCCTCTTTGCTCAAGCTAAGAGCAAGCTGGAGCTGCAGGTCCTCTTCGGCAACAGCGACAGGGGGCTGACGGGGGCGGAGAGAGCAGAGAATGAAGGCGGAGCACAGCACACACCCGTGGGGCGGGGAAGAGCAGGGGGAGGGGACAGGGAAGCAGATGGGACCAGGTGGGCCTGTGACCACCCCAAGAGCTCCCTGGGGAGCTAAATGCACAAAGGACAGGGGAAATGGACAGCCTGCGGGGCACGTGAGAAACAGGGCAGCCGATGGACAGGAGGAGGGGCAGAGAGTGCAGGAGAACCCAGGACACCTGGCCCCAGGCAGAGGATGGAGTGAGGGGCGGCCCTGGGCCAGGCAGGCAGGGCAGTGGGTGGAGGGCAGAGGCCAGGGCGCAGGCAGACACAGCAGTGGAAGCACACGGAGGGAGCAATGAGCTCTATGCTGCAAGGTCTGGCTCATTCTGGGGAGCAGGGATGGATGTAGGGGACTGGACAGGACCACCCACTAGGGTGCTCCCAGCTCCATCCCCTGCTGGGGGTGAGCACAGATCTCAGCAGGTCTTGGTGCTTCTCTCAGCGAACCTGAGGGGGGGCGTCTGGGGCTGTACCCCGCCGTTGCCCTGCCCCCCAAAGCCAGTGTCCCCCACAAGAGCCCAGGGTCTCAGATGTCCCAGGCCACAAACAGACCCCCCCCTTCAAAAGCTGAGATGTTATGAGACTCCTGCAGGGGCTGAGCTCAGCCACAAGCCCCAACCTGCAGAGTGGAAGGGCCAGAATTCAGCCCCACTAATACCCTGAGTCAACATGAGCTTCTGCCTCTCAGGGGCCCTGGCGGGCTCAGGGGGGCAGAGAATGGGGAAGGGCCTGCCCCCTCCATGGGGTGCAGGGACGCCAGCCCTGCTCCAGCTGCGGTGCACCTGTCCTGCCATCACTGAGACGAACGAGGCTGGTGCCAGAAGTTGCCAGTCCAGCTTGGGCAAACAGGCCCCCCAGGGCAGCTGCAGGGAGGCCAAGTGCAGACCGCTGCCCGGGGGGGCAATCACAACCAGCCCCTCCCCCCACACCCTGCAGCCGCCGGTCCGGATTTACCTTGCTCCTTACCTGCTCCGCTTCTTCCTTGCTCATGGCCAGCGCCAGCTGCAGCTGCAGCTCCTCCTCGCCGCTGCTCTGCGGCCAGGCCTGCTCCGCCTCCGCCGGGGCGCTGGCAGCCGAGGCCGACGAGGCTGCGGGGCAGAGGGAGTCAAGCCGTCAGCCAAGGGCCCCCCCAGAGCAATGGAGCAGGGCAGGGTACGCAAGCACCCCTCGCCCGGTGCTGGGACACAGTCCTTCTGGGGTGGGGGACAGGGGCTGGGTACGTGGGGACCACTGACTCCGAACTGGCCTGAGGTGATGGACGTGCTCAGAGGGACGTGGCCAGGCCCCATTGCCCAGGGGAGGCCCAAGGGCTTTTAAGGGGCACCATGAAAACCGCCTTTGAGTTTTATCTCCAGTTCAGAGACTGGAGCACTGATAACCCCAGTCCTGCCCAGTGCCAGCCGTGACACCCAGGCTCCAAGGGGCTCATCCCCAGCCAGACACCGCTGGGCTGGGGCAGGGCCGTGGGCCCAGGAGGCAGCCTGCCTGGCCCAGACAGCAAACAAACAGCTGAGGCAGCTGGTACCTGCACTGGTTCCCAGCACCAGGGACAGCCAAGCCACCCACCAAGCAGCACCGGGCTGGGGGAGGTGTATAGTCACCCACGGACCCCCTCACTCCCTCCCACCCCAACAAACCTCTATCCCATCCCCTCGCCACTGCTCCCTCCTCCTCCGACCCTCTACTCCCATCCCCACACCTGCCCTCCGCCCTCCACACACACTCACTTCACCACTTCATCCCCAAACTGCAGGGTGGGCTTGAACGGCACCAACAGGACTTGGGGGGAAGGGGGGAGGCCAAGGCCGGGCCGGCAGGGGCTGGGGGCCCAGCATGAAAGGCAGAGGTGGGGTGGGGCTGCCAGGGGCTGGGGGCCCAGCGTCAAAGGCAGAGGCGGGGAGGGGCCAGCACGGGGTCGGGAGTGGGGGGCAGAGGAGGGGTGGGGCCGGAAGGGGCTGGGGGCCCAGCGTGAAAGGCAGAGATGGGGTGGGGCCAGCAGGGTGTCAGGAGTTGGGGGCCCCATGGCCTCCAGAATGATCCCAAACACCACAGGCGCTGCTGACAGCACGGAGGATGCGAGTGTGGGGGGTCCAAGCCCTCGCTCTCTCACTCACAGCCCAGCCGGCCGGCTCCAGACCTGGTGCGCGCAGGGGGGGCGGGCGGCGGCGACGCTGTACTTCAGCAGCGCCATGGCCAGGCGGGGTCCCCTTCCCCACTGTCAGGCCTGGCGGGAGCCCAGCGGATGGGGTACTCGCTGCGCTCCTGGGGCAGGGCCCCGGCCTGCGCCCTAGAAACGGACCGAGCACCGGGCAAGTGAACCGGTGGGGTGAGGCGGGGGCAGGGCCACGCACCCTGTGGAGGGGTGGGGGTCTCAGCACCCGGTGTCATGGAGTGGGGTTACTGTCTCTTTAAAGGACCTCGCCAGTCCACCCCCCTGCTTATCGCTGGCGGAGAGGCAAGGCCGTGGCTGGCAGCCAGCCCTGATAAGAGCCTGGGGCAGAGCAGGACCTGGGGCAAGGGGCTGGGGGAAGGGACGTGGGTCTTCGCCGCTTCGCCCTGTACGCTGGGGCTGTGGGTCTGTGGCGAGGGACACAACAAGGGGAGAGGGGCCAGGGTGGGCGGGGCTGGCGGGTCAGGGGCACGGGCAGGGCTGTCCCATGGGGAGCCAGGGGCAGAGCCAGCGGATGGATGCCAGGTGCGGAAGAGACAGCCACAGCCTCTGATTGGCTCCAGACCCTGCCCGTCTGAACCTCAGGCCCCACCGCCCCTTGCAGGGCAAGGCACAGCTCCACGCCTTGACACGCAGGCCCCCCCCATCGCCCCCGTGGGCAGAGCTGGGGCCTCCCCAGCACCAGTCCCGGGGCTCAGGAGTCACTGCTGGCAAAAGCCACCAGGCAGGGAACCCAGACCGGCCTGGGTCAGGAGAGGGCAGAGAGATCCCTACACACAGCACCCCCCAACCAGACATTGGTACCTCTAGAGCCAGCCCCTGGGCCCCACAGCCTCACCCGTCCCGAGCCCCAGACCTGCCCCCTGGGCCCCACAGCCTCACCCGTCCCGGGCCCCAGACCTGCCCCACAGCCCTCAGCTGCCCCCGAACCCCACGCTTCAGAAACTTGCCGGAGCCAGACAGCTCTCACCCACTCCTTAAACGTCAGCTGCCTACCTCAAGCCCCACAGCTGTCACCTGTGCCCGCCTCCCCCTGAACTCCACAACCACCCTCCAAGCTCCACAGCCATTGCCTGCCCTCTGAACCCCCAGCTGCGGCGCCCTGGAGGGCGACGGCAGCTGAGCAGGGCCTGGGGGGTGGCCAAGGGCAGGCGCGGCCCCAAGCAGTGTTTTCTGTAAGCTGAGCGCATGGGCTGCCACCCAGGAGGGACTCAAGTGCTGCCCTGTGATGAGCAGAGCCCCCAGGCTGCAGCGGGATTCTCCTGGCCGTGCACATCCGCCCACGGGTGGACAAGGGTAGAGAGCCCAGGGCCAGTGCAGGACAGGAAGCCAAGGGGGACCCAGCTCCAGCCATCCGCGCAGGGCATCAGGCCAGGCCCTGACCAGGCTCGGGGGGAAAGGCCCCGGGAGGTAGGCAGAGCAGGCACTGACCAGCCACACGACTGGGGCCACGACTCACCTGTGGAGGTCTGCGCCAGCTTCTCCTTGGTCTTGAGGGCGTGGGCCCGCTCCTCCTTGAGCCGCTCGTCGTCCCGCAGCAGGGCCACCAGCTGCTTGGCCTTCTCCCGCACGTTCACGCCCTGGTCCTTGCCGTCCCGGTCGACGTACTGGAAGTCCTTCAGCGTCTGGATGGCGTAGATGTTCTCCTTGCACTGCTGGGCCACCCGCTCTGAGCCCGTCTTGATCAGGTACTCCATCAGCGTCATGGCCTGGGGGCAGAGGGGCCAGCCTCACCCCACGCCCCCACTGCCCGCCTCCACCCAGCCCCACCGCCTTCCGGACAGCACCTGCCTGGCCCGTGCCAGCACTGCTCCCAGCTGCCCCCAGAACCTCTCCCCTTTCCACCACGCCAACACCCCACACCAAGAGCCCACTTGCCCACCTACCCGCCCAGCCCCTCCTCCTATGCCAGCCGCCCCCACAGCACAGACCAGGCAAGAAAGAAGTGGGGCTGGCAATCAGAGCAGGAGCCAGGACTCCTGGGTTACACGCCCAGCTCTGAGAGGGGAGGCAGGGGGGTCTAGTGGTTGGAGAGGAGGGCTAGGAGCCAAGACCCCGGGGCGGCACCTTGTAGACATGGCGCCAGTTCTTGCCGTGGTCGTTGAGGCGTTTCCAGACCATGCTCATGATCTCTGAGAAGGCCACCACGTTGTAGGTGAGGTCGGCGATCTCCGACATGAGCGAGCTGGACGGCCCCCAGGGGTCATTGGACGTGGCCTCCCGCACCTTGATCTCAGCCTCCGAGTAGTTGTGGACAATGTTTTTCATCTGGCGGCGCAGCGACGAGGTCGACATGGTTGGGGTGGGACGGGGGGGTGGCCCAGCACGGAAACAGCTCCTGATCCTAGTTCTGGGGACGTGAAAGCCCCTTTATCCAGACTGGGGGGGCCGATTCCAGTCCGGGGGCAGCAAAGCCCCCCTGCGGCTGAGGGGTGGGGTGGAGCTGCTACTGTGGACGGCAGGAAGGTGGTCAGACAACTCTCTGGGCCTGGGACGGCCAGGGTGATCCAGGCATGGCTGCCACTCAGAGCCGCATCTGCAAGACAGAGAGAGCGGGGTCGGTGATGCAATGCATGGTGAGCGGGGCCTGAGGCTGGCATGAGACGCAGCAAGTGGGCTGGGAGTCAGGACTCGGGGTTCTAGCCACTGCTCTGGTGGGGAAAAGGGGCTAGTGGTTAGAGGAGAAGCTGGTAACCAGGACACCCAGTTTCTCCCCCTCGCTCTGGGAGGGGAGTCAGGGCAAGTGGTTAGAAATGGCTGAGAACCAGGACTCCTGGGTTCCCTCCCTTGCTCCGGGAGAGGAGTGGGGGCAGGAGCCAGGACTCCTGGTTCTCCCCAGCTCTGGGAGGAAAGGGGTGGCTAGAGGCAGCCGCATCTCCATGCCCTGTGGTCGCCAAGGGATCACAGCCACAGCACTGAGCAGAGTCCGGCTCAGCACAGCAGGGAGGGAAGGAAGGAAATCTCGGGGCATCCTGGCGCCATGACTCACGGCTCAGAAATGCAGAAGGCCTCTCTTCCTTCCCCTCTGCCTGCTGCCAGCTGGGACGAGGGAGCCACAGGGGCTGGGGACCACCAAGGTGCAGAACCCAGGTCCTGCCCCTGGCTTGCAGAGCCGGTGCAATCACCCAGTGCTGCCCCAGGACTGAGCTGAAGGGACAATGATCCAGGGGACCCCTCCCCCTGACATTCCCAGGCAGCTCCTCAACCCTTGAAGAGAGCCCAGCAGAGAACTGAGGCAACCTGACTCCTTGCTCTGAGCACCACCCTGCACAGTGAGGTGGGAAAGAGATGCGGGCGAGCGAGCGCTGAAGGCAGAACAGGCCAGCACACCCTGGGACAGCTGAAAGGGGGGAGTCAGGGGATGGGAGCGCAACAATTTAAGGTGGCTCCAAGTGGCAAACTAGGCCCTCCCCAACAAAAACAGCCACGAGTCCCAGTCCCAGAGTTTGTTGGTTATGTTTGAGGTAGCAACTTGAGACCGGGGCCCCGTCGGGCCGGGCGCTGCCCAGACACAGAGTCACCGAGGTCGGGGCCCCGTCAGGCCGGGCGCTGCCCAGACACAGAGTCACTAAAATCAACTTGGGCCTTTTACTCACTGGCCCGGCCCAGCCCAGTCCGAAAGCCCCTGTAACCACACACTGGTGGGAGGGCTTGTCTCAGCTCCTCTCCTACCCCCACCACATCATGCCAATCCCAGGGATCTTGAACGTCAGAGCCAACTCCTAAGCTTCCTCTGGGGCATGGGAATCCTGCCCCTCAGCTGCACAGGGCGTAGGAGGTTTCAGGGCAGTTGTGAAACTGACCAGGATGGCAGGTGCACATACCCTGGGGTTGGATTATGGTTCCTAAGGGCACAGTTGCACAATGACAGCTCATGCAGACTGCGGGGGAGGCAGGGGAGACCGTCCTCACCAGCCATCCAGGCCGCTCACATCAGACCCTCGCTAGCCAGAGAGGTGCCCGAGGGCTGCACCCCTGGGAGCTCCCAGCCCCTGCCGGCAGGGTGAGCACTGTGGCGAGGGGGGGACCTGCTCAAACTTAAGGCCCTGATGTCAGGTGTACGGCTGGTCAGACGCTAACCTCCCAGCTCTGTCACAACTCCTACGGAGGCAGCAGCTGCCTTCTGCTCTCTGAGACACGAACGAGTCCCTCGCCCCAGGCGTGGGCAGGCGACCGATGGAAAGGAAACGCCAGGCGGGAGAGGTACACCACTGTCCCAGTCTCTAGACCAGCCAGCTGCCAGCAGCCCCAGGCAGCTCCGGCTGGAGATGGCTCTCGGAGGGGTGGGAGCAGGTGGGGACACGCAGCACAAAAGCACTCGGGGGACACAATGAATCATCCAGGCCCTGGAGGGTCTCACTGGCCCAGAGGGCCAAGGCTGGGCTGCGTCCCGGCCCTGGCTCACAGCTCAGCTACCGCCGCCGGCTCCCTCCACCACACACACACCTGCCTGGGCAGCCAGCCGAGAGCCCAGCAGGGTGGGTCTGGACGCAACAATGAACCACGTAACCGAGAGTGCTGAGCTGGGGGATCAGAAGCTCCCCCTGAACTGGTCAGCACCACTGGCCAGCCTGCTCTCTGCCTGCCAAGGGAGGGCCAGCCCCACTCGCCCCCATTTCCCCAGGGGATCTGCCTGCTCCGTGCACCTCTGGGCCAGCCTCACTCCCTCCCAGCATTGTGTCTCCACCACGCGTACAGACCAATCCCTCCCTACCCCAAGCACTCCCTCTCGAGCCTCTCTGGCCAACCCCTGCCCCACCACCACTCCAGGCCTGGAGCTGCTCTGGGTCCTCCCACCCCAACGGAGGCAGAAGATTGGCCTTTTCTGGATTCCTCCCCACAAGCTCCTCTCTCACCCTTTGCGACCCTCCTACACCCTGCAAAGCCGTTGTGGGCACAAAAGCCTGGGCCCGATCCCCTGATATCAATATCAGTCTCTTTTCTGCCCCCAGTAAGCTTCCCCTGGACTAAAGGCACTGGCCCAAACTCCCCCCGCCAAGCCAGGCTGGCCTGGCCCAGCCCTCCTGTGAACTCTGGACAGCGCTGGGTGCACCACGCTACCAACCTATCAAAGGGATAACAGGTGGCTGGCACCGGCGCTGACTCAGAGGGATGGCTCCCACTCCCTCCCACTCTCCCCTGCCTGCAAAGAGCACCGCAGCCTGGGGCATCCCCACTACGTACCTGATCACTGCCATGGGCGGTGCCCACAGAAGGACCCAGCCAACAAGCACACACGGGGAAACTGAGGCAGAGAAGAGCAGTGACAGGCACCCAGGCTCCCAACCCTCTGTGCCCTCGCCACTAGGCGCGGACAGCAGGGCAGGAGGCGTCAGACTCGCCCCGCAGGCTCCGGGACTCACCTCAGGTCACCCGGACTCCTCCAGCGAGACCCCTCTCCCGGGCGGACCGAACCGGGCTTCCGGGCGCTCCTCCCGCCTGGATTCAGGCCCCAGCGGGCTCCGAGCCGGGTGGGGTGTGGGGGGCGCCCGAGCCCCCTTGAAGGCGCCGAGCCCCCCCACTGCCCCGCCTAGGCGGGCTGGGCCTCAGGGGCAGGGAGGGGGGGTCCCTCGCCCCCTATCCGCCCCCACCCCGGCCACCTCCGCCCCCTACAGCCGCGCTGGGCGAGGGCCCAGGGGGGGCATGTCCGGGCCCCAGGCGGGGGTGGGGGAGGGGCACGTGCCCCTGTGCTGCGGGCCTGGGGGTCCCTGCGCGGGGGGCTCGGCCCCTCCCCCGGGGGCTGCCGGGCTCGGGGAGGGGGTCACGGGGCGGCCCAGCGGCCGAGGGAGGGACTCTGGTCGGGTGGGCTCTGGGGGCCTACGCCCGGCTCTGGCCCCGCCCCGCCGGCCGGCGCGTGGGGGGCCGCTCTAGCCCGTCTCTATGGGCCCCGGCGGCTCCGCTCGGCGCTGGGGCGGCCGCGGCTGCAGGACCCTCCGCACCGGAAGCGGAAACCGCCGCCCGCCCAGCCCTACTTCCGCCCTCCTCCTCCTCTCCTCCCTTCTGGCTTCCGCCCTCGCCGTGCCGTCACTTCCGTCCGTTCCCATGAGCCGGGAGGGCGGGGCCAGGCCGCGGCGGGGGAGAGGGCGGGGCGGGGCGGAGCGGAGCGGAGCCAGTGGGGCCTGGAGCTGGAAGGGAGCGCTGAGGCGGGGTGTCCTTCCTTGGCCCTGCCCCCAAGCCCGTGACCCCTTAGCACCGCCCACATCAGGGGCCACTTGCTCTCCCTTAAGTGCCCCAGCCTTGACCCTTCCCACTGACCTTTGACCTGCCCCAGTGACCCTTTGACCCGTTCCAATGACTCTTGACCCTCTGCCATGATTTGACCTTTTCCAGTGACCCCATGACCCCCACACACAACCCTGTGACCCCTTAACCCAGCCCCTGTCTCTAGCCCAGGCTGATTACCACCCCCCCACCCAGCAATGACTCCAGCACCTAGTGAGATCACTTGACATGATCACCCCTTAACTCCGCTCTGGCACAGGGAGGTGGCAACCCTGTGCAATGGCCCCTTGTCCCCATTAGATAACCTGCCACGGGGGCCCTTTGGCCCAATCTGACCACGCCTTTCACCCAACACTCTGACGACCTTTAGTAGGGTGATTGCACAGCACGGGCGAAAAATCAGGACTGGGCTGGGCAGGTAACAGGCACCCATATAAGACAAAGCCCCAAATATCAGGTCTGTCCCTCTAAAATTGGGACACGTGGTCCCCTTAACCCTAACCATGCCCTAACGTCATAACCTGCTGGGATGTCCCCAAGTCAGCATGACGGCTCCTTGATGCTCATTGGGATAGATTCGTAGATTCCAAGGCCAGAAAGACTCAGTGTTATCCTCCAGTCTGAGTTCCTGTAGGACACAGGCCAGAGGCTCTGCCCTCAAAGAATTCCTAGACCACATCTTTTAGGGAAAATATCCCAGCTGGATTTCAACATTCTCAGTGATGGAGAGTGTACCATGACACCTGGTAAGTGGTGCCAAGGATTAACTGCTGTTAGAAATAGATGCCTTCATTCCAATCTCAGTTTGTCCGTCTTTACTTTCTAGCCACTGAATCGTGATAGATATGTCTCTGCTAGACTGAGGAGCCCATGATTACATATTTAATCCACACCCAGGTACTTACCTTCCCTTTGCTGAATAGCTTGAGCTCCGGGAGTCTAACACGCTGAAGCTGTTTTTCTAACCCTTTAACCTTTCTTGTGGCTCTACTCTGACCCCTCTCCAATTGATCAACACTCTTCTTCAAAGGTGGGCACCAAACTGGCCCCAGGATTTCAGCAGCGGTCACCCCAAGGCCAAATATAGCAGTAAAGTATCAGAGAGGTAGCCAAGTTAGTCTGTATCTTCAAAAACAACAAGTCCTGGGGAACCTTATAGACTAACAGATGTTTTGGAGCATAAACTTTTCGTGACGAAGCAGGTCTTTGCCCATGAAAGCTTATGCTCCAAAATATCTGTTAGTCTATAAACTGCCACAGCACTTCTTGTTGTTTTTATAGCAGTAAAATAACTTCTGAACTCATATGCAACATTGATGTGGCTAGAGCCATCCTGTCCATTGGATGGTGTGGGGCAATCACCTCGGGCCCCATGTTTTGGGGTGCCCTGCAAGGCTTAGGACAGCTTGGGGGCCTAGCAGGGGGCCTGGGCCCACAACCAGGGTCGGGCCTGCCCCCACACTCACTAGCAGTGGTGTGGAAAGCAGAATAAGCCAGCCCTAGCCCCTGCTGCGCCCACAGCTCACAGCCTTGTTGCTCAAGGGAGTGGGCGTGGGGGAAGGGGTGGGACCACTCCCTGCACTCACCAGCAATGGGAAGCTGGGTGCCGTGGCTGGGAGCAGGAGGAGGGCAGCAGGCTGGGGTCAGGTTGCTTTGGTTCCTGTCACCACGGTGTCTGTGAGAGCCTCAGCCCCACCCGCCACTCATCCCCTGGGCCCTGTCACTTGGGGGAGGGGACAGAGGTGGAAGAGGCATGGTGGGGGCAGAGCTTGCAGGAAGGGGGGGCAGGACAGTATTGGGAGGAGGTGGAAGGGGGCGGGGCCTGGAGTGGATGGGATATTTGCCCAGGAATGGCCCACAATCACATTTTTGACTAGAGTCACATTGGGAGCTCCTGTTCAGCTGACTGCCCACCCCCCGTTTTCTGACTTGTTGCATCCCAGAATGGAGTCCCCCTCCCGCCCCCGCCCCACAAGCTGTACATCATCACTGCATGTGCCTGGATGGGCACCTTTGTATTCAGCGATACTAAACTGCACTTGTTTGCTTGTGCCGGGCTTACCAGTCTAGGTCATTCTGTATCAGTGAGGTGGCCTCTTCGTTATTTACCACTCCTGCAATCTTTGTAACACATGCAAACTTCATCAAGAGCGACTGTAGCTTTTCTTCCAAGTCATTGCTAAAAAACATTCAACACCAGGGGCCCCAGAAGCGATCCCCGTGGGGACCCAGTAAAAGCGCAGCTGCTCACAGGTGTTTCTGCTTTTCTAATGACTTTCTGAGACCTGCCCGGTAGCCAGTCTTTAATCCACGGAACACGGGCCATGCTGAACCGTTCTAGTTCTGTCATCAGACTGTCACACAGCACCAAGTCAAACACCTTCTAAGAAGCCTCCCATGTCCATATGATTACGTTCATGAACCAAACTTGTGACAGAGGCATCAAGTTCAATTCAATTCAATTCAATGTTAGCATAATAGGTCTGTATTTACTGGGTCATCTCATTTATGCTTTTTAAATATTGGCCCAACATTAGCTTTATTCTAAACATCTGGAACCTCTCCCATACCGCCCCCCCTTATTAAAACCAGCATTAATGGTTCCTAGAGCTCCTGAGCCAGCTCTTTTAAAACTCCTGGTTGCAAGGTAGCCAGACTTGCTCATTTTAAAATGTCTACCTTGAGTAGCTTCCGTTTAACATTTTCCCTAGGTGAAAGAGTAACTGTGTTCTCACCACCATTTGAGGAGACAATAGCGTCTGTATTTTGCCCCTGCAAAACAAAAGACTCCACTTCTGCCTTTCAATAAGCAAAACCAACAGCATAGTAATTATGGTTTGTTAATGCTACACAATCTGCATTGTTTTGAAAGTGCTTTTTAAAAGCTCTCTCGCTCCTTCCTAAATAGGCCTTCCTAAAATCCGTACAGCCACGGAGCGTAACCACCCAGGCGTGTGAATCATCCCAGCAGGTTTCAGTGATACCAGCTCAAGGGGGTTTATGTTTATAAATGGGCTAGCCCAGTTCCTCTTCTTTGGTACCAGTTCAAGAATTTCTGCCCTTCAGGCCCCTTGGTGACTTTGCTTCTCGGCCTCTTGCATCGGTGCAGCGTGCTCATCGCTTCCTGCTTTCCGCCTGCTCCTACCGGGAAGGGTTTCACACGCGCACACAGCAGCTTGTCCACCAGGAGACTGGGCCCCCCTTCTCCTGAGCTGGAGACATCCAACCTTTCCGCCTGCTCCCCTTATAGAAGGCGGCTCAATGTTCAGTCCACTCCAAACCCTCCGCTGCTCACCTAGCCAGCGGTTCACCTCCCGGATCTCCAGCCATCTGTCATCCTCTGCTTGTGGGAGGGGAATGAGCTTGGAGAAGGCTGCTCAGCTGTTCTGCTTCCAGGTGACATCTGAAGTCCTCTGCGGCCTAAGCGGTACCCTACTGCAGCAGCCATCCTGCGAGGACCATCACCAAGGCATCTATGACCTCTTGACCCAGCTCACTGCCCGTCACCTAATGCAACGCCCCCTTGCCCCAGTCTCCACCCTTAACTCAACCTCAAGCTCCCTTGGCTTCCAGTGAGGAGCCCTCGACTTGACACAAGGACGCGCCCGCCCCAGCCTGATGATCCCTCAACTGAAGGAGATGATCCGTTTCATTCATCCGACCAGCACCACTGCAGCGCCCTCCACCCGCCAGGGTTGCACCCCCAGGGCTGCTCTGATTCTCGTGCCAATGGAGGCTGTGAGTGGTTCGTTATTGGAGGGCCTGTGACGAGCAGCAGGACTGTGTACTGATTTGGTCTCTCTGGAGTAATAAGCTGCCCCCATTCCTCTGTTATTGTAGGGTCTCTGGTCAGACATCGCAGGGCACGATGGAGGAGCACCTGCCCTATGGAATTGGAGGCCAGCCTCAGCACCTTGCAGGTGCCCAGGACAGGGCCACAGGGCAGGCACCCTGAGAGGGGCTGGGCCCCACACGGCACAGGCAACAGCTCCCTGAACGAACGGCCGTGCCAGCCCATCTCCTCAGCTATCTCCCATGCTGGGAGTCCCCCTCTGGGCGGCAGTGCAGGGTTCAGGCCCTGTGACTTATCCTATAGGAACCCAGCCAACCTGTTTCGAGGAGGGGCCGTGAACCAGCTGGAAACATAGCTATCTCCAGCAGCCCGGGGCCAGCCCGGGCCGGGCCCCATTCCTCACCCGTCAGCCAGCCAGTGTCTGTCCTGGGTCCACATGGGAGCTGGTGCCCCTAGAGGGGAAGTGCCCCACACCCCATTCCCTCCTCTGGCCACACACTGGGTTCTGGGAGCTCTCTGACACACCCTGCCTGCCCCCTGCCCAGCACCTGTTCTGAGCTGGGCAGGCCCCAGCCCTGGCAGCCCAGCACTGTCACTGCCAGGCTCAGGGAAGCGACTCTGATGTGAGAGTGGGCTGGGCAGCTGGACCCCCTGCACCCCATGACCAGGGCTCCTCCCCACCAGCAGAGGGCAGGACCCTCTTCCCCAAGAGAGGGCACCCAGCAGCACGGGGCTGACAACATGACTCCAAGGACACTGGAATTACCAGAGTAATTGCGTTTATTCCTCTTGGTATGGGCGGAGAGGAGGCCACCAGCACGGCTGGGGGAAAGCATCAAACCCCACGGAGGGCAGCCTCCCACAAGCCATCAACCCCCTGCTAAACCCCCACCCACAGCAGCTCCAGCCCCTCCCTCACCCCCAGCAGCAATGGCAGCTTGGAGACGGAGCCCCTCCCACTAGCGCCAACACTACAGGAGAAGCCGAGATTCCCTGGCCCAGTCGCTGGGAGGGGGGCTGCCCCTCGACTTGCAGTAGCAGGCGCTGGTCCCTCTAGTGCAGGCCCTGGGAGCTCCTCCAGAGGGCGCTGGTCCCAATGGCACAATTCCCAGTGGCTCCCCCAGGGGGCGCTAGTCCCAATGGTGCAATACCCAGCAGCTCCCCCAGGGGGCGCTAGTCCCAATGGCGCAATTCCCAGTGGCTCCCCCAGGGGGGCACTAGTCCCAACGGTGCAATGCCCAGCGGCTCCCCCAGGGGGCACTAGTCTGACAGTGCAATGCCCAGCAGCTCCCCCAGGGGGCGCTCTCGCTTCCGTCAATAGAAGCCCCATGCCCGTGGCACCATCCCCCACCCTCAGCGCCGGGCCACATATGCCTGCACCACATCCAGCACGCCCTGCGCCAGGCGCAGCACCTCGTGCTCCTCTCTGGCTGGGAAGGCCTCCTTGGGGATGGTGGGCGGAGAGTGGTAGTTGGGATACTGCGTGGCCTTGTCGTCCACCCCGCGGCGGCGCAGCTCGGCCACCTGCGCCAGCAGCTTCTCCAGCCCCGGCTCGTAGGCTGCTGCCTTCTGCGCCAGCGCGGCCAGTGTCTGCTCCCGCTCGAAGCGCTGGTCCCGGTCGTACAAGGCGGCCGCCAGGGCCTTCTCCACAGCACGGTGGGCCTTGTAAAAGACCCAGTTGGTGCAGCCCTGTCCCACGTCATGGCCAGCCGCCTGCAGGTCGCTCTGGGCCTGCCGGAACCAGCGCCCGGCCTCCTCGGCCTGGGGGCGCCGACTTGCCTTGGCCCGGTGGTACGACCAGAAATCGTAATGGAAACCACGTTCCCTTTGGCCAGTGAACTGCCTGCGGCTCTGCCAGTGGTGCTTGGCCTCCCTGTCCCACTTGGCCCAGGAGGCTGAGAAGCCTTGGGACCTACGGGGATGGTGCCCACCCCCTGAGGCTTGGGGGCTGCGGGGTTTCCTGCCCTCCTGCAGCTCCTGGATCTTCTCCCGCAGGTACTTGCAGACCTCATTGGCAAGCTCCTCGTCCCCCATGTTCTTGTCCGGGTGGTAGCGCAGGTAGAGCCGCCGGATCGCCTTCTTCCGCTCTCCCTCGTTCAGCTCCCAGATCTTGACCAGGCAGGTGTCCACCTCCTGCTTCACCTGCTCCAGGGACTGCTGGTACCAGGCTTCCCGCCTCTCCTGCTGCTGCTGCTGGTCTGGCACCGTCACCAGCGCCTGGCTGCGTCCCTCAAGCTGGCTCCTCCGAAACTGATACAGGTCATGGGCGCTCACCTCCTCCTGGTGCCCAGCTCCCAGGTCAATGCGGTACATGGGCACTGCTCCGTCTAACAGGACTTCCAGAACTATGGCGTACAGGTAGCGCTCCTCGGGTGCCGCCGGGTCCAGGTAACCCACAAAGTCTCCCCGGGCGAAGGTGTTAAGGATGCTCATGTCCAGGCTGTCATACCACTCCTGGGGGATCTCTGTACCAGGGGTGGGAAGAGTGTAGGCGTCAGATTTGGTGCTGGGTTGCAAGGGCACCTTGTTGTCCTCCAACACACCGAGTACTTCGTAGGGGTCCTTGCAGGCTAACATCTGCAGGAGTATCTCCGTGGATTTCCAGTGCAGCTCCCCTCCCAGAATGCTGTTCACCTCGCTGGCCAGGCTGCTCAGAATGTGGACCTGCCGGCGCAGCGCCACGTTCTGCTGGTGCAGCAGGTAGACCCGGCGCCTCCCCTCTTCACATGGCACCACGTGGACCACCTGAGACTCCTGGCTCCCCTCCAGCTGCTCCCCGCAGTGCACCATCACCGTCTGGATCTTCTCACAGCACACCACCTCCAGCTGCTCGGCCGAGAAAGCCACCTCCCGCGCTCCCCTGGCCATCTCCACCTCTTCCGTCTCGTCCCGGCTCTGCCACCGCAGCAGCGCTGCCAAGCCCTCCTGGAACTCGGGAGAGACCAGGATGCCCTGGAGCTGGTTCCGGCTCTCGCAGAACTCACCGTAAGGGCACAGCTCCAGAGAGCGCTCCTCCAGCTGCAGCTCCATGATCTCCGACAGCAGCTGGGGCTTCAGGGACTGGGGCAGCTGCCGCACCAGCTTCCAGAGATTATATTCGGACGAGGCCAGGTGGCACGTGGAGAGGTCCACCAGGAACTGGAAGTTGCTCCCCAAAGCTTGGGTGATGTTGGAAGACGCACAGTCATTGATGACCAGGGAGCTGGAGTGGTAGAGCTTCCCATTGGTGCAGGGCAGATAGAGCTCTTCCACCCCCGAGAAGTCCACTTTCTCCTGACTCAGAAGCCGGAAGAGATGCTGGGTCGCCCGCCGGATGGTCTTTGTGAGGTTGGGCTGCAGAGTTTCCTTGTTGTGGGTCTCCCGGTGGATCTGGCACAGCACCCTGGCGTAGTGCCGGATGGAGGGCTCCTGCTCCACCCCCAGCTTCTGCAGGAGCTCATGGTAGACGGCCACCAATGGGGGCACGGTGTAGAGATAGGGCCGGAACTCCAGCTCATGCAGCAAGGAGAAGACCACCTGGCTGGCCTCTGCCACCTGCTCCTCCTTTACCAGCACCACCGGCAGCCCCGCCAGGCAGGTGGCATCAAAACCATTCAAGTTGCGCTCCAGGAAGCCATATGTCTTCATGAAGACCTGGCTCCGGGTTTTCCAGCTTTCTGGGGTCTCACACTGCGCCTGGCAGATGTTCCTCAGGTTATCCAGCACCATTGAAACTCGCACCTCCTGCAGCACCCCCAGACACTTCAGTACAGACTGGGCATCCGTCATGCAAGGGACAAACGGCAAGTCCAGGATCACAGTAGAAGTCCACACTAGGGCCATGTCCTTGTGCTGGGGCAACACCAGAGAGCCCTTAGGGGCCACAGGCTGGGTGTGAGGGACACAGGGTGGATGGAAGTTCCTCAGATCAGCTGGCACATGCTGTGGGACAAGGAAGCGGATGGAGGAGACCCTCTCCAGGAAGTGATCTGACCAGGAGTCACTGGGCTTGGACACCAGATGCCCCAGGAGGGCCTGCCGCTGGGCAGGGAGGTTGCCAGATTCCACGCCCTTCTGCTCCGCCTGTTGTTCAATCCGCAGGGCAAACTCCAAGAATTCATCCTCTGAGATCTCCTGCTTCATGCCAACTTCCCGCAGAAAGGCCACTAGCTCACCTGGGCTCACCCCCACCTCCTCGAAGAAGGCGTCGGGCACAAACCTGGCATCCAGCTCCAGCATCTGGAAGAGCCGCACCTCTGCATCATAGAAATAGGAAGCTGGGCGCAGGACCCCCTGCTTGTCCTGGATGAAGCTGATGGGCTGGAAGGCCGACACGATGGTCCTCTTCTTCGCCTGGTACTCCTGCCAGTAGAGGCTTTTGATAGCGAAGAGGAGTCTCAAAGTCTTGAGCAGCTGAGATAACGGCAGATGGGGCAGACGGGGCAGGAGATGACAAATGAACTGCTGCAGGTCATTCAAGACACCGATGCCAAGATCCTGGGCGAGTCCCCGCTGGAGCTCACTGTTCTGGAGCAAAACCGTCTGCCGGTCCAGCTTGTACAACTCCTGGAAGCCCTTTGAGAAATGGTGGATCTTGGTCTCAAGGATGTAGATGTTGCGGTAAGAGGCCAGCGCCACCCGTGTCCCCTGATGCGTCTGGAACAAGGGCAGGGACCGGAGCTGAGCCAGCAGGTCGTCCGCCAGCTCCTTCACCGTCTGAGTGAGGAACCTCAACAGCCCACTGGTCTCATAGGGCTTCAGCTCATGCCAGCGGAGGCTCATCCTGGCTGCCAGCTGCTTCAGCACCGAAGTGGGGTCATCTGTCTGCAGCAGGAACGGGTGGATGCAGCGGAACAACATTTCGTGAGGGACCCTGAGAGTATTCAGTCTGGCAAAGCCAAGCTTGCCCAAGGATTTTTCCACATCGGTGTAGTAGCCAGGGATGATGGTGGACAGGGAAGCCAGGGGAACCAGGCGTTCATCTCCGGGCTGGTCGCTGCAGACGGGAAGGATGGCCCAGTCCTCGAACAGAGAGACAAGCTCTCCGAAGGCCTTGCTCATGGCTTCCTCCTTGTGTTCATTGGCCTTGCAGATCATGTGGTTGAAGAGCTCCCACACCTCTCTCAACCATTTCTGGGCCTCTTTCGACTGGACCTCCCAGTCCGGCTGCCCTAGAACCTCCTGGATGAACCTGGCCGCCTCCTGCAAGGTGAACACCTTCAGGAAGCCAGCCTTGAGCAGCAGCGACTCATGGCTGACGTGATAGGCGAGGAATTGGTGATGCTGCCGTGGGAAGAGGCCGTGATTGCTGCTGTGGTACACCGGCTCCTCGGTGCTGAAGCGCCGCAGCTTGTTGTCGTGGGTCACAGAGAGGGGCAACCCCTTCAGGTGCTTGACATCCCCTTCCTGCAGCTCCTTCAGGTAGAACTCCAGCAGCAGGGAGCAGCTGGACTTGTCCTGAAGGGGGGTCTCCGAGACCGGGCAGGGCAGATGCAGAGGCAGCGCTTTGAGGAAGCAGCAGAGGGATGCAGGTTTCAAGGTTAGGGCCTTCACGCCAGCTCTGGCAAACTCAGCGTGGATCTGCTGGAGGCTCTTGAAGGCCGGGACGAGCTTTATCTCAAGTCTCTGGAGGACGCAGCTCATGCGGTCCGGGAGCTCCTCCTGCAGAAAGAAGGGCTCTTGGAGCAGGTGGCCCCCACCGGCCACAGCCCACTTGATGCTCACATTCTCCACAGGGCTCCTAAGATGATGGACAGCCTTCGTCCAGTACACAGGAATCAGCGGCTGCTGCAGCTCTGCCATAAGCTCGTAGACCCGGCTGACCAACTGGTGCCAGGTGGGAGGCACACGCTCCACCACAGCTGGGAAGTATCTGAGATATTTCGGCTCCAGCATGTTCCAGCACGCCTCCAGAGAAGAGAAGTGCAGCGTCTCCCCCAGCTGCTTCCGCAGCCAGTCCAGCAGCCGGCAATACAGTGGGGCCAGCAGCCGCTGCATCAGGAAACCGTTCCAGGCCGTCTTCCGGCTCCCTCCGTCCTCTTTGCACAGATCGCGGCGAGCTGAGTCCACCGAGAAGTTGCCGTTGATGTGGACAGGCAAGCCAGTCGGCAGCGGCAGCGGCAGGGTGCAGAAAGCCCTACCAGGCAGGGCCCCATCCAGACAGGCAGCCACAGCACCATACGGTAGGCGCTCTGGGGCCGGAGACTCCGTCTTGGCTGCATCCTCCAGCCCAGCCTGCCACACGACTACCCAGTGGCTGGGAGGCAGAAAGCAGCCGTGGTTGACCTTCATGGTGTAGACCACCTTCACCGGCTTGACCTCCTTGTCACCCAGCACAGCCATGCGGCTTAACCGCTCCTGGAACTCCTTTCTCACCACCACGTGGCCTTGCTCCATCTCTGTCTCCACCCGCATCAGCTCCTGCGGCTCCCTCCCGTGCTCAGCAATCTCGGAGAAGATGACAGTCCTCAGGTGGCGAAGGAACAGCACCAGGCTGTCGGCCTCCCGCGTCAGCGCCTCCTGCATCAGCTTCAGGTCCTCTTCATGGACCACCCGCTGGCACACCCGCGAGCTGGCCGCGCCTTCTGCCGTCCGCAGAGGCAGCCGGAAGAGCACCCCCTGGCTCAGGTCGAAGAGCTCAGGCAGGAAGGTGGAGTAGACGTCAGGGAAGGTTTTCTTGAAGTCCCTGTTGATGCTGAACATGGCGCCTGGGTACTGCTCGCTGGCCGTGGGCACGTAGCGGAGGTGGGGGTCGAAGACGCCCAGGGCGCTGTCGCCTGTCATGAAAGCGGGGCAGTCCGTCAGGTGGAAGACGGCGTTGAAGCCCAGGCCGTACTTGCCCGTCTTGTCCTGCCGCCCGCCTTTGCCCCCCACACCCAGCCGCTGGATGCCCTCGAGGTCCTCCTGCGTCAGGGGCCTGTCATTGTAGACGCAGAGGGCGGGGCCCTGCAGGCCGCCCCACTCCTCCGAGAGGACGCGCTGGGTGGGGTGGCGGCGCCGGTCCCAGACGAAGTGGATCCGGCTGGCGCCAGCGTCGTCGGCATTCTGCAGAAGCTCCTTCAGCACGTCGCGGGCGGAGGAGGAGTATTCCCGCAGGATGTTCTGCAGCCGCACAGTCAGCTCCTCCCGGGCCCCGAACTCCGACGCCCACGGCGCCAGCTCCAGCCCCTGGATCTTCCCCCGGGCCAGGGCCCGGTGCCTGGTAGTAGGCACGCCGCAGCGCAGCGCCACCTCCCGGGGGATCCGGCCGTGGCACAAGGGGGTCCCCTCCTGCCGGGGCAGCCAGGGCGTGTCATCGAAGTGCAGCTTGGCCACCGGCTGCAGGAGCCCCCCCTGATCGGGCAAGAAGATGCCTTGAGCTTCGTAAGCGCTCACCTGCTGCTGCTCCTGTGAGGCCTCCATCAGCCCAATGGTCGCCAGCCTCAGAGCCAGCTGCAGCTCCTCCGGAGACAAACGCTGCCCGGCGGCCTTCCCGGCCAGCTCCCGAAGCACCCGGGTGTAGTTCTCCAAGGCAAAGGCCTCCTGCAGTCCCACGCACCCCCACAGCGCCTTGAAATCCCGGTACTCTTGCGGCAGCTGGTAGAGATACGGGAAGGCCTCGAACGACAGCTCCCAGGCCACCGCCTTCACCGGCACGAAGTGCGCCCCCACCAGGACGAAGGGGAATGCCGCAGCTGTCTCAGCAACCTCCTTCTTGCATGCGGGCTGCTTCCTCAGCAGCTTGTCCAGGTAGGCGTAACACTCCCGCGCTGTGTCCTGCAGCACCTGCTTGGGCAAGGCGTTGGAGCCCTGGCACGCCTCCTCCAGCTGCCGCAGCACCGTGCCAGCCGACGGCTTGCGGTTCAGCCCCAGGAAGTCCCAGAGAGCCTTGGAGAACCTGCAGTCCCCTCCCAGATCCTGGCTAGCCAGAACGGGTTGGACCAGCCCCACCAGGCTCCTGTACTTGTAGTGGTAGAGATCGGTCGGCCGGCAGAGCTTGTGGTGGGCACCAGCCAAGGCAGCTGGCAAGAAAGGTATGGCACGGAAGGCCACCTGGGCAGTGTTATCCGAACTCCTTTCCACCAGCTGCTCCAGCAACTCCAGGACGCAGCAGGTTCTCCGGCAGCCCCGCTGCTGGTCACATGTCCAGAGAGCCTGCACGGTGCGGGTCCGCTCTATCAGCTCCTTCATTGGCAGCACGTCCTTGGCCATACCCAGGCCCTCCAGCCGCAGCAACCTCTCCAGCACCAGGAAGCTAGTCCCGGTAGGGAAGCGCCCATCCTGGGGGTCGTACAGCAGGGCGGCCCTGCCCTGGGGGTGCACCAGCTTCGTGATGAACTGCAGCTGCCCCTGGGGGGCAGTGGGGATGCAGGACACAGAGACCAGCAGCTTGTCCACTATGGCACTGTTCATGTCCAGCGCGTGGAGAATCAAGGCATCGCGGTCAGGTGTGGCTAGCTGGGCCACGTTGGGAAAGACGATCTCCTGGTAGAACCTGGCCCAGTCGTAGGTGTTGGACCGCAAGGTATCCTCATGGCCACTGGCCTGGAAACCAGATCTCACCCACGTTGGCAGCTGCACGGCCAGGAGGGGCTCTGGCAGCAAGTTGGCAAAGACCCTGGTGGCCGTCTCTCCCACCCGCTTGTTATGGGTGATGGAGAAGTCCAGGAAGCAGGCGTTGTCCATGGTGCACCATTGCCGGCCGTTGGAGAACAGCGCCAGGCCCCGCCCATCAGCCAGCGCGAGATAGAAGGCCTTCACCGCTTCAGTGAAGGGATACCTGGCTTTGTTGGCGTCCGGCCAGAAGGTGTGGTATTCGTAGTCCTCCAGCTCTCCCTCCTGGTGCATCTCTCGGAGGCGGCTCAAGGCTTGGAGCCAGGCAGCCGGCACCACATCCCGCAGCAGCGCCAAGTTCCACTCGCCCTTGGCCGTGCTATCCCAGAGACCTTTGCGATTGGAAAGGACGGCAAAGGCTCCATGCAGGTGCATGGGGAGGCCAGAGGCGATGGGCAGGGGCAGGAAGCAGAAGACGCACCCTTCAAAGCCATCCAAATGCGGAGCCCATTTCCCTGGCGTGGTGGGGGCGAGCGGCAGAGCCACTCCAGCACTAGGGGCTGAGGGCCGGGTCCCATCATGCATCCCCTGCTGGAACAAATCCAGGGACTCGCCAGTGCCCAGGCAGGTGAGTACCAGGTAGTGGCTGATGGTGATGTCAGACTCCCATTGTACCAACAGCTGTTCAATGCTGGCCTGGCCTGGCCTGGAGTCTCCAGCATCCTCCAGGCTCTTCACCTGCTCCCGGCGCAGCAGGGCCAGGGACTGGGTGGCCTCCAGGGAGGGGGCCTGGTTGGGAAGGCGCTTCAGGGACACCTCCCGCACGCCCCGTAGGAAGAGCAGCAAGACATGGCAGAAGTCCCGGAAGCCGCTCTGGAGCCTCTCGACCCGGTCGATGCCGAAAGCCGCCTGGGTGATGCGCGACTCCCGAGCCTCCTCCTCGGTGCGGAAAGGCAGGCGGAAGAGCGTCCCTGGGAAGTCGAAGGGCTCCTGTGTTTGGAACCCAAACAAGCCCTGGTAGGGCCGGAACTGCTCGGCAAAGGTGCTCAGAGTGGCCGGGCGCCGGCGCAGGTCCAGCCGGATGCCAGGGCAGGCCGGGTTGGGGATGTGCTTGCGCAGGTGAGTGACGTTGGGGTCGAAGATCAAGAGGTTGCTGCCGCTCAGCACCGAGGGCACGTCAGTCACGTGGTAGACGGTGTTGAAACCCAGGCCAAACTTGCCGATCTTGCCTGCTTGGCCCTCCTTGGTGGCGGCTCCCACCCGAATGATGTTGTTTAAGTCTTCCTGGGTGAAGGTTGCGTTGTTGTAGGACCAGAGGGCTGGGCCGTGGCAGGTGGCCATCCCTGGGTCCAGCAACCCGACCGTGCTGCCCCCACGATGCCGCAGATCCAGCAGGAAAGAACACACCTTGGCGCCGGCATCCTCCGCGTTCTGGACCAGCTCTTTGAAGAGGTCGGCCTCTTCGGTATATTCCCGCAGGATGTTCCAGATCCGGGTGGTGATGGGCTCCGAGGGTCCCCACGGCTCAAACAGCTGCGGCCGCAGCACCCGCGTGCTCAGCAGGGCCACGCCCAGGAAGGTGGCTGTAGCCGGCGGCACCGCCTCATGCACCACGGGCAACTCAGCGTCTTCACCTTCCAGATCGGCCAGGCTGGCCCGGTCGATGTCGCAGTACAGGGCTGTGGAGGCTGGACGCAGGGCAAAGCCAGTTCCTCCTGGCACCTGCACCGGCACTGGCAGGTCTACCTCGCCACGGTGCCCCCTGCTTTTCAGCCAATCCAGGATGGCCACCGTGAGCCGCAGCTCTGCCTCGGTGCCCCCACCGGCGCGGCCATCGATCTCCTCCCCCAGCCGGTGCAGGGCCTGGCTCAGCTCTGGCACGTCCACTGCACCCTGCGCTCCCCAGCTCAGGAAGAGCCGGCGGTAAGGCAGGAATTCCTGGGGGAGCCTCGGCACCAGGCTGCTCAAGTCCAGGCCGTCGGGGTAGGACAGGACCACCTGGGCGGGTAGGGAGAATCCATTGCCGGTCCAGACCACAGCGTGGGACGATGCCCCCCGGAACTGGCCCAGGTTCTGCTGCATGTGCTTGTAGGTGACGTGAAGTTTCTGCACCAGCGTCCTTAGGTCCTTGGGCTGCTTTTCCCGGGCCAAGAGCAGCAAGTTCGCCAGCACCATCTCGGCGGGGGGCGGCTGGGACAGCCCCAGCTTCTCCTCCACCTGCCCCTGGAAGGCGTCCGTCAGCGGCATGGCCAGCCCCACCAGGTCAGCGTAACGGGCCGACCGCAGCCGCTTGGGGGGCAGGAAAGGGTCATTGGGCCGGAGCTCAGTGGGGTCGGCAGCAGGCACCCAGGCCAGGCCCCGCAGCCGCTGCAGCGTCTGCTGGCAGAAGCGGGCCAGCACTGGGCTTCGGTTGCACAGCTTGATCAACGCTCGGGATTTAGCCAGGGCCCCAGGGGCATCCTGGACCTGCTGGAGCCGGCCCACCTCCTGCGCAGCCTTCAGCACGTGGTCGGGTGTGATGGCCGTGTCGCTGGTCTGCAGTCCCAGGGCGCAGAGTGACCGGAGCACGGCCGGCTCCCGGAACGCCACGGGGGGGAAGCAGTGGGGGTCCAGCAAGGCCCGAAAAACCTTGTTTTCAGGGTCGAAGAGTTGTTGGGCACGGGCCAGGCTCCTGCCGTGGGCCAGGAAGGCGAGTTTCTCGCACGCGGTCTTCAGCGCCTCACTCTGCCCGAACAGGGCGTCTCCGTGCCGCAGCACCCACAGCATGAGCCGCTCGGCCTCCGGCGCCCGCTTGGCGTACGCCCCCTTCTCCACTGCTCTCACCGCCAGCAGCGCCAGCTGCGCCACCCCCAGCAGGCTCCCTCGGCTCGGCAGCAAAAGCTGGCGGTCCGCCTCATCCCGGCACCGCAGCACCGGCTCTGGCACCACCAGGTCTTCCGGCACTGCTGGCACGGTGCTTCTCTCCAAAGCGGGGAAGCTGCAAGCGGACACCAGCCCAGCTGGGCAAGGCGGCAGGAGGGAGGGCATCTTCTGGAAGATAGGCAAGCGGCTCAACACCGCAGCCTGCCGGCCGGAGAGAAC
Source organism: Carettochelys insculpta (assembly GCF_033958435.1). NCBI lineage: Eukaryota > Metazoa > Chordata > Testudines > Carettochelyidae > Carettochelys > Carettochelys insculpta. The sequence goes on along the minus strand of NC_134158.1, from coordinate 15,636,048 downwards.
AGAGGCAGGCGCCTGGGAGAGAAATTGGCAGAGCGTCCGGCAGCGATGCGGGGGCAGGGAGCCCAGGCGGGCAGCCACGCCAGCCACACCCAGGTGGTCGAAGGCGCGCAGCGCGTTGGCGACCGTGGGCGGCAGGATGTAGTCTGTCAGCTGGCGGTGCCAGAGGGCTGGGTCCCAGCTGCAGATCACTGTGCAGCCCAGAGTCTCCAGCAGGTCAGATTCCTCCTCTGTGAGGCTGCGCCCCTCCCAGGTGCGGAACAGCAGCGTGGGCGTGGGAGAGAGACGTGCCAGCTGGATGCTACGGGCGCCCTGGCCTGGGGGACTGAGGGGAATGAGCGGGTGGCCCTCAAAGGAGGCCAGGGAGTGGACGTGGTGCTGGAGGAAGTCCCAGAAGGCAGCCAGCCACTGGCGGGGAGGTTGGAGAGGGTGGTCGCCTGGGCACCAGGTGACGTGGGCAGAGCTGTCCTCGAACCAGGGTGCGGGGAGGGCGTCTTTCAGCTTCTGCTGAACAACAGAGGGGTCCAGAGAGACGAGGTTCCTGAACAGCTCTGCAAGAACCAGAGGGACACGGGATCGCAACCAGCCTGGCACCCAGTCCCACAGGCCAACCCAGGGCAGCGTTATGCAAGTGCAGGAAATGCAGCCACCTCTGGGGTGGGGTGCAGAGGCGGGTTATCCAGGATCTCCTCGCCTGATGCTGGGATGTCGCCCCTCTTGCGTGGTTATACAGGGTCATGACCCCTTGGGGGGGGGGCACAGGGCTGCTGAGATGCGACTGCCTCTGGGGTGAGGTGTGGGGCTGGGTAACAGCACACAGCAACGTTCCTCTTACCCCACACACAACAGGCAGAGATGGGCACCCAGGGACCAATGGTCCCCAGTCAGGACCATCACCCCAACCCAGTGCACAAGGCACAGAGCCCTGGGCAACCTCCCCCTACTGCAGGCCCCCCCCTCCGCACTCCAACCCTGGCCGGGGATTACCTGGGGCAGGGTGCAGTGGCTCCTGGTGAATGCAGAGTGAGGGTGCGGGGCGAGGGGAGGGGAGGGGACCAACTGCTGCTAACATCTGTCAGCTGCACCTCACCCTGAGGAATCCTCCCACTCCCATCAAGAAGACAGCTGGGGCAGCTGCCCTGGGCCGGAACAGCTCCGTCCCCACTTACTCTGCTCCGCCATCCGGCGCAGGCAGCTCTGCAGGGCGGACGTCAGATCTTTGGGCAGAAAATTATCCGCCAGGCCAGGGAGCAGGATCCTGGAAACCCGGCATTCAGGTAGTTAGACAGCAAGGCTGGCTCAGGTGGGCAGGGAATAAGGCAGGGCCTCTCCCCTCCAGGGACACCAGCTCCCACTGACCCAGGGCAGGGCCTGGCTGGCTCAGAGGGTAGGGAATAGGGCAGGGCCCGGCATGGGGCAGGGCTTGTCCCCTGCAGGGTCACCGGTTCCCATTGACCCGGGACAGGGGGATGGGTTTGGGCCTTGGGTTCCCTGTTCTGATTCGTGGCCCTGCACGAAGGGGGTCCCGCATCTCAGCCCAGCTGCCCACAGCATCTGCATTTCCCAGCCCAGCCCAGCCGGTGCTGAGAGGCGGCTGAGCTGCAGCCCGGGCAGCTTCTGCCCCGGGAGGAGGGTGTCTCTCACCTGGGGAAGGCCTCACTGTCGGTGTAGACTGTGCCGCCGGTGCCCCCGAAGCCGGCAAAGCCCCCGTCGGCTCTCGGCAGCAGCTCCAGCCCCGCTAGCTCCTTGTAGCGCCCGTCCCCGGCCACGTACTCCAGCAGCAGCCGCTTGTCAGCCGGGCAGCCGGCGGGACTCACGTGCCCCAGGACCTTTCGCACGTGGGCCGGCGTAGCCTCCGTCACCGCCAGGCCGCCCACAGCCAGAGCCCGGTGTACGTGGGCCGGCACCAGCACCAGCGGGTCCCCTGCCTGCAGCAGGGCAGCGGTCAGCACCCGAAGGGTGGCCTCGGTGGCCCCGCTCTGTGGCAGGAAGACAGCATCTGCGGCCCTGCGCCAGCATGCGCCAGGCTGGCCGGCCGGTACTAGGGCTTCCATGTCCCACAGCTGCCGGCAGATCCGCTCCACCAGGCTCCGGTAGCGCTGCTGGTGCCAGCTCAGCTCTGGGTCAGGCCAGGCGCCGTAGGGGTCACCGGGACAACGGGCTGCCACAGCCACGGCCTGGCGGTAGGCAAGCGGTAGCACCTCCTCGGTCAGCAGCTGGTTCCAGCGGGCGGCGCGGTCCCGGCCGTTGTCCTCCTCGGCCCACTGCACGTGGCGTCGGTCGTCCGTCAGGTGGAAGGGGGCGTTGACGTGGACAGGCAGCCCCGTGGCATTCTCCTCCGTGGCTGGCAGTGGCAGGAAGCAGCAGAGGTGCCCAGCACAGCTACCACGCAGTGGGTACGCCAAGGCCACGCTGGACAAGCTCCCCAGCACCCCCGCCAGCTCCGCCAGCTCCGGGAAGGCACCTTCCTTTGGCGTGGCCGTGACCACCAGCCACTCGCGCTCTGTGTCCCCCTCGGCGGCTGTGCCACACACGCTCATGGCCTTGATGGAGGCTGCAGTGGACAACACCGCAGCGGCCACCTCGTCCTGGACCAAGGCCGGCCCGTTGAGGGGGCGTGGGCTGGCCGTGGCCTCCAGCAGCTCCGTGGTGGTCCCCTGGGCGTCCACCATCTTCAGGGCCAGGCGCTGGATGTGGCGGAGGAAGAGGAGGCAGGTGGGGGCATCCGGGAGGAAGGCCTGGAAGAGCTGGCGCACGCGCTCGGCGCTGTACAGGTTGTCAGAGACCCCGGAGGGCTCGCGGCGCAACGGGAAGCGGAAGAGGGTGCCAGAAAAGTGGCCAGCCGCCGGGGCTCCCTCGCCGCACCCCATGGCCTCCAGTGCCCCCCAGAAGGGGGCAAACTGGTCGCCCAGCTCTGCAGCCTCCTCCAGGTGCCACTGCTGCCCGCCATCCAGCAGTGCCGCACGCTGGGGGTCCAGAACGCCCAGCCAGGGGCCGCTCAGCACAGCCGGGAGATCTGTGGGGAGAGGGGGTGAGAGACAGGGAGCCCCGGCTGCGACCCAGCCCCCCAGCGTGAGCCATTCCCCTCGGGGGCGGGCCACGGCGGGCCTCACCTGTCAGGTGGTAGACAGAGTTGAAGCCCAGCCCGAAGCGGCCGACGGTGCCGGGGTCCTGCAGCTTGTGGCTGTCGCCTGTGCTCTGGATCCCCTCCCAGTCAGCCTCCGAGAACAGCCCGTCATTGTAGGCCACCAGTGCTGGGCCTGGGGGCAGAGACGGCGCATGAGGGGCAGGGCCCTGAGCCCCAGAACTAGCCCCACTACACTGGGAAGGGCTGGAGCCCCGGCCCCTCAGGACACTGTATGGGAGGCTAGCTCTGCTGTCCGGCCCTGCCAGGTGCCCCCACCGCACCCATCCCTTACCCTGCGCCCTCTGCAGCCCCTCCATGCCCAGGCTGCCGGTCCCATAGCTGCGCTCGTCACACAGGAAAATCACCTCCGTGGCCCCTGCGTCATCCGCGTTCTGGATCAGCTCCTGGGGGGGGGGGAACACAGGGCCAGTCAGTACAGACCCCCCCACATCCTCCCCACCCCCAGGCCTGGCACAGGGCTCCGCAGCGGCAGGGAACCAGGCGTGATGCTCTTGGCGCTGAAGATGAATGTGCAAAAGTCAACTCCAGCCACTGAGCAAACCCCCTCTGGCTCTGGGCAGACGGGCGAAGGCTGACTGCCAAAATGGACGTGAACGTGAACAGCTGAGCTGCTCCTGTGCCAGGCTCCCACTCAGAGGCGCCTCCGCACGGAAGGAGCAACAGAATTGCCTCCACATGAGTTCCTGAGGTTCCTCCAGCTTCAAGGCAGCTCATCTCTCCAGGAGCATCTCTGCTGTGAGCTGAGCCCGGAGGCTTGCTGGCCCGTCCTAGCACGGGACGGTCCCTGGAGATGTTAAAAACAGCCACCCAGGGCGGGACTCCATGACCTCCCGAGGTCCCTTCCAGCTCCATGAGATGGGGGATGTATCTCCATCTGCTGCAGCCTGCACCAGGAGCCGTGTGTAATTCGATTCCTTCGACGCTGTTTCTCTCGCCCTGCTCTGGCTGTTCGTTCATAGACCTTTAGATGCTAAAGGACCGGCCCAGCGTGCGCTCGGGGGTAAGAGCTAATCCCACTCTCTTGGGCACAGGGCTGGACCTGTGGGGCTGGCAGAGCCTGTGCGGTTTGGTGAGGCTGGGTGACATCCCCTCTGGCCCGCGGGGGGCAGCCCGGCTGTGGCACAAGGAGAACTGGGGTGTGGGAGGGGAAACGCTCACCTGACGTCTGGCTGGCAGAGTGGCAGCGGAGTTGTCTGTGACGGGTTTGGTTTGACTCTCTCAACTGTGCCCAGAGAAACCTCCAGTATTACCCGGGACGCCTGGTTCTCCCCTTCGGGCCGGGGGAGGGCAGTGGGGGCTAGTGGGTGGGGGGGGGGTTCTGCTGTGACCCACCCGGGACTCACCTTCAGAATCTGCCCCCCGTCGGGGTACTTGCGCAGGATGCTCTGCAGGTATTTGAGGAAGGGGGGGGGCCTCTGCCGGAACCCCCTCCTGCGGGGGGAGAAACGTCACTCGCCATGAGCCATCTCCTGCCCCCCCAGATCCCCCTCCCTGGCCCGTCTACCCCAGTGTCCCACCGCCCGCTGATGGGAGGGGCACCCGGCCACCCTCAGGGGCTCCTGCTTCATCTTAGCCCCCTCCCCCACAGCTGCCTGCCCTCCGGCCAAGGGGCATCTCCGGGTCCAACGGGCAGCACTGCCCCAGAAACCAACCGCACCCGGCGGCTGCAGCTCCCTCCCAGCCCATGCGGCGGGGGGTGTGGCTGCCCCGGGAAAGGGGGTTCTTGGCACCCCCCCTGCTCTCCTGGGGGGAGGGGCCAGCTCCCTGCACGGCTGGTGAGGTGCGGGGGTAGGACACGGCGCCTGGCGGGGCCGGATGCAGTGCGAGGTCAGTGGGACAATCCCCCCTTCCCGCATGGCAGCACCGGGTCCTGGGGCACCACGGTGCCCACGTTAATGCCCCAGCAGGAACCTGTGCCAAACGCAGGGGCAGGGGCTGGGGTCCACAGAGCACCATCATGTACAAGTGTGTGCGAGAAGGGGGAACCCAGGAGCCTTGGCTCCCAGCTCTAACCCCTCCATCGCACTCCCTGCCCAGAGCCGGGAGAGAACCCAGCCCCCGCCCCGTGCTGCCCCACAAGACCAGCGTCCCTCAGGCACTCCGAGGGCTGTTCCCCTCACAGAAGGCTCATTTGTGGGGCGGGCCCCACCCAAGGGCTCGCTTCGGCAAAGGCAGGAAAATGGCGCATCCCTCCCCCCGCCGGCTGAGCCATGGCTCTGGCAGCTCCAGCAGCCATCTGGTCTTCCGCAAGCAGCTGCACCCCCAGAACACCCCACGTCCCCCAGGCAGGGCTGTCCCGGCCGGCCCCTGGTTCCAGGCACCTGCCCCAGGCCCAGTGCTTTGGGGGGCAGCCCCAGCAGCAGGGATCAGGCCTGTTCCCCACTTACCAGCACCTTGGTCCTGGCCCACTCTGCTCACCTGGCTCCCAGCTGTGCTTGGGGGATGGGGGGCCTGGCCCCACACTCACCAGCGGGAAGCCCTGGGGCTGGGGGAGCAGAGCAGGCTGGGGGTGGGTGACTCCCCCCCCCCACGGATCCCCCTGGCCACATGGCTCAGGGAGGGGTTTGGGGTGGGGGTGGACCTGGAAGAAATGGGTGCAGGGGAGGTTTCTGGGCCCACCCCGGCGACACTGGGTTGAGAAGCAGGTGTGTCCCACTCTCTCTTCCTAAAGCCGGGGGAGAACCCAGGAGTCCTGGCTCCCAGCCCCCCCACCACCACTAGACTCCACTCCCCTCCCTCAGCTGGGGAGAGAACCCAGGAGTCCTGGCTCCCAGCCCCCCCCCCACCACTAGACTCCACTCCCCTCCCTCAGCTGGGGAGAGAACCCAGGAGTCCTGGCTCCCAGCCCCCCCTGCTCTCACCGCCAGAGATTAACAAAGTCATGCCTGGGGCAGGCACAGCAAACAAGAAAGTGGTTTTGGCTGCTGTCCTAACATGAGAACCCGGCATCACCCAATGACATCAGTAGGCAGCCAGGTTAAAGTAAACACCCCCACCTACCCGGGCTGCCAGGGGCCCCCTCAGCTCCAGCCAGGGCTAACTTGGGGGGTGTCCCCACCCTCGCTTTGCCAGCAGCTGGGAAATGGACGATGGGCTGCAGGGCTTGGGGACCATGCAAGAAGACGAGCCCCTGGTCTGACCCCGTATAGTCCTTCTCCAGCAGCTGGTCCCATACAGGGACCTGGTCTCCCCGGATGCGTCCCGACCTGGTGTGACCACAGCAGCCTACAGGGAGACGGAGTCACCCAGGGAGAAAGGCTCCATGGCTCAGGCCAGCTGCCCCCCACCCCACCGAGTCCAGGGTCCTGGCTTTGCCTGGCCTCACCAAAGGAGCAGAGCCAAACCTGTGGGGAGACCCGCTCCCCTTCCCCACTCCCCACACACCCGGCACCCACCTCCTGGGCTGGGCCGCAGCCATGGGGACACCTGCAGAACAGACAACAGATCAGAGTGTGACACACAGGGAGGTAAGTTGAGGCACGGCCCATCCCCCTTGAGCAGAGCGGGGCAGGGGACATACAGCTACGAGCCCCCCACCGGACTCTGGCACTGGCACCCCCAGGGGGAGACCTGCTCCCAAAGCGCCCCCGAGCTGAGCAGTGGGGAAGCCAGGGGTAGAACCCAGGAGTTCGGACACCCCTCCCGCCGCCCACTGTGAGCACCAGGCTTCCCTCCCCCCCCAGGGCCGGGCGGAGAACCCAGGTGTCCTGGCTGTCTACCCCACCCCCCTTCTAACCATTAGCCCGCACGCCCCCCCCCCAGGGCCGGGCGGAGAACCCAGGCGTCCTGCCCTCGCACCTGCCGGGCGGCTCCGCTGGGTCCCGGGGCTTGAGGTGCTCCCTGGCCGCTGAGCCGCCTTTATAGCGGCCGCCGCGCCCCGCCCCGCCCCGCCCCGTTTCGATTCCTGCAGCTCCAGCCGCTTTCGGTTTCCATTCGCCCCGGGAAAGGGGGAGGGGGCCGGGCAGCGGGGGATATAGGGGGAGCTGAGAGTGAGGGGCAGAGGACCGAGAACAGTGGGGGGAGATGCGGGATAGAGGGGAGCGATGGGGGGGAGCGAGGCAGATGGGGAGGGGGCAGATCATGGGGGCGATGGGGGGAGCTGCCATGAACTCCGCGGGGCGGGGCGGGGCGGGGCATCAGAGGGGAGGCTGGGGCTGGCGGCGGGGGGGGGGAAATCAGTGGGGCCCATGGGGTGGGGTGGGGGACCACAGTGACTCTTGCCCCTCCCCCTGACAAAAACTGAACCCAAGCGCTGGGTCCAGCCAGCACCAAGGGGGCGGGGGGGGCAGAGAGGGAAGAGCATCAGGGGAACAGGGCCATGGGGGGCTGGAGAGCTGCAGGAGCCCCAGGGAGCACAGCTCCTGTCACCCTCCAAATCTCCCCAGGCAGGCAGCTCCCCTCCCCACGCCACCCGCTGCAGCCGAGCCCCTGGGCCACTCAGCAGCCCCTGCGGCCTTGGCGAGGCCGGAGCTGCATCCCAAGCGCCCTGCGGGACCGTCGAGACCTGAGACCCGGCTAGGCCAATCCTGGAGCTGGGTGGGAGCCATCCCCCACCCTCTCCATCCAGACCCCCAGAGGATCTCCCCCCCACCCTCCAGCCCAGGGATTCCCACGCCGCTCCAGCCGGGGCCCCTGGCTTCTAAGCCCAGCTGCAGGAGGGGAGCGGGGTCCTGGGCTCAGAGCAGGCAGGTGGGAAGCTGGAGTCAGGGCCTCCTTGCTGAGCCTCAGCAGCTGAGAGATTTTTTCCAAAGACTTGAGCCTGCTTTGTGCCTCAGTTTCCCCCATCCACTCTGCCCAGACAGAACTTTCTTCAGAGCAGGCCAAGTTTCCCAAAAGGGCTCCAATCCCCATGACCGTGTCTGGGCACCAGCCGGCCAGAGGGGGCCCCAATCCCAGTGAGTGGCAGGTGGGCGTGCACCCTGCTGCAGCAGGAGCTAATGGTGGGAACCACAGGCCTGTCCCCGGCCCCCCCCATCCCAGCCATTTTCCCTTCCTCTCGCAGAATGGCTGAGTTTCACTTTCCTGGCAGCAGCCAGCCCAGCCGTGGGGGGCAAAATGGGGCTTTCCAGCTTCCTCCCCTGCTGCCTGTTTAATGAGATGGTGAGTGGGGGTGGCTGGTGCAGAGCTCCCCTGGTACCCGCAAAGAGCATCCTGGAGGCACAGGGCATCCTGGCACCAGATGGCCCAGAGGCCTGGCCCAGCTCGGAGGGCTGTGGCCAGCAGCAGGACAATGGCTGTGGAGAAAGGACCCAGTGACCTGCCTAGTGGGGAGAACACGAGGGATGGGAGAAGAGGCGAAGAGAGGGGCCCAGGTGACCCGGGTTACCCAGCTGGGACAGGACGGGAGGAGCTGCTGGAGCAGGTATCAGAGGCTTCCCTGGAAGGAGGGGACGGCTGGGCAGGGCTGGGCAGACGCAGCTTAGCTGGGCCCACAGCCTGGAGAGTTCCTGGGCCAGGCTCAGTAATGCTCCTGTTTTACACAGGCTGCGCTGCCCCGGGAGTGGGGGTGGCTGAGGGCCAGCGCGAGGGGACCCCCCCAGCTGAGCCAGGCGGCTGGGGCACAGAGCAGTGTGGGCCCAGGAGGCAGAGGGGATCAGACCCCAGCAGAGAGTGGAGCCCCATGAAGGGGCCGGTGCATTAAGGGGGTGTGCGCCCCAGGGACCACCCAAGACCATCACCCCTGGGGTGGTGCCCACTTGCCAGAGGGGCCCCCCGGTGGCTGCTGTGCAGCTCTGGAGAACGAAGACCCGGCTAGGCCCAGGCAGTGGTCAGCACCGGGGGGCGCGGTGGGCAGCTGCAGGCCTGAGCCACGGGGAATGGGGCACTGGTCTGCCCAGGTGGTGTGTGCCTCTGTTTCCCCGGGCACTGGAAGGGGCAGGGGGAAGCCAGGGGCTTGTGGAGGGGTAAGGATCCTTCCCTTCATTGCACACCCGTGCTGGCTGGCACAGGGCCCTGCGGGGCAGCTGCCCCACTGCTCTGGGCAGAGGCCTGGCTCCAACCCAGGTCAGCTCCCAGGCTCTGCAGTGCCTCGCCCGAAATCGCAGCTGTGCTGGACCCCCTCCGAATGGCGCCAGCTGCAGGTGTGACCCCTGGCCAGGCCCGGCCCGGCCCCCGCCCCCTGCAGGTGGAGACGGCTGGGGCCACACTGCAGCACTGCAGGCCAGGATCTCGCGAGGGAAGGGGGCTGCCCCTGCCCTGCCAGGCCCAGGTAAGGCAGCCCCAAGCCAGCCCTGGAACATCCGTGCCTGCCTGAGTCGCACGCGCAGAGCCTCGTGGGGAGGAGGCGGGTGCTTGAGTGGCTGCCTGCAGGAAGAGCCCTGAGCGAGAGCCGCAGGTCTGGCTGGTTGCAGGCAGCGTGGACAGGAATGCCGGGACTGGCAGACACACAGATGCTGGCCTGGCTGTGGCGTGGGTAGAGGGAAGGAGCCAGGGGCTGAGTGGGCCCGAAAGAAGCCAGACACCGTGTGATTTCACGGCGGAGGAGGGGACGGGGGAGCACGCTGCTGCAGCTGTCTGAGAGCAGAACCCCCAGCCGGCGTCACAGTTCTCCCGGCTGGGCCCAGGGCTGATGGCCGGCCAGATGCAGCGTCTGTCCCCCACGAAACACAGCACCTCATCCTGAGGCACTGCCCTCTGGGACGGGATTATCTGAGCCCCTCGCTACCCAGAGTTGCTGACACAGGGAGAGTGGGTGTGAGCACAGCCTGCCCTGTGCCTCAGTTTCCCCTCCGCCTGCCTTGTCTTTGCAGCCAGGAAGTTTGCGGAGGCAGGGATGTCTCCCCCCGTGCCCCCTCCCCCCAGCTCTTGCTGTGCTCCGCCTGGCAGCCAGCCTGACCCCGCCTCCGGCTGTCAGTGTCACCCAGCTCTCAAGGGGGGCCCCCAGTCTGTGTCAGCAACCCAATCCACACCCCCACCCCCCCGGCACTCACACCCGTGCTCCAGCCAGAGGTGGGAAAAGTACCCAGAAAGCTACTTGAGCGCAGCACAGCTGCTATCAGGTTGGGTACTTGAGTACAATCCCACGTGCAGTTTTACTCAAGTAGTCCTGCAGCAGGACACCGGCACCTTGTACTTGAGTAGAAGACAGCTGTACTTTCCTACCTCTGGTTCCAGCTGCCCCAGGGAGCCCCACGCCCCTCCTCAGGCAGCCGCTCCCCCAGACAGACGAGCCGTGGGACAGAGGCCAGGGACTGGAAAAAGTGTTTAATTACGAGGGGAAATAAAAGGGCCGGGGGGACACTCCATACACACACCGAGGGGAGACCAGAACAGGCGGGGGGGCCGGAACAAGGAATCCCTTCTCAGCCAAGGCCACGGCACGTGGAGGAGACGGCTCGACTATGGAATAACCAGCACCGGCAGCCGCCGGCGGGGGGGGAGTTTTCCTTCTTCAGGAGAGGGGAGAAAACAATTGAAAAAGCAAAACCATTTTGGCCATAAAAGAGCGCGCGGCCAGGAGGGCGAGGGGCGGGCGGCTACCAGAAGTCACGGCGGTGGTAGGAGTCCGGGTCGCAGTACTTGGTGACCACCACTCTGTTGGCAAACTTGCGGCCAGTAAGGCCCTGCATGGCCTTCTGGCAGTCGAAGACCGAGGTGAACTCCACGAAGATCTGGGGGATGGAGGGGAGAAGGGTCAGGGCACTAGCCAGGCACCCAGACCAGGGGCCCTGCCCGAGCCCCCTTCCCGCCCTTGGACCCAGGAGACCCCGCTCTGCTTCTGGAGCCAGGGACAGAACCCCAGCATCCTGGCTGTCCGCCTCTGCTGACCCTCGCTAACCACTAGCCTTCACTCCCCTCCTCAAGGCCATGGACAGAATCCTGCAGTCCTGGCTTCCAGCCTCCCCTGCTCTAACCACTAGTTCCCACTTCCCTACCAGCATCAGGCACTCTGCCGCCCAGCTGCCTCTTCTACCCACTAGTCCCACTGCCCTCCCGGAGGAGGCCGTACCTTGCCGCAGCCGGGCACCTCGACGCCGTCCACGGGCCGGGGGATCTCGATGGACTTGACCACGCCGTACTTGCTGCACTCGTCTCGCACATCCTCCACGATCTCCTCATACTCCTCATCATCCAGCAGCTCCTCGGGCAGCACCATGTTCATGAGGCACAGCACCTCGGTGGGGTGCCCGCCCATCTGCACCTGCGAGCTCATCAGCCCAGGCACCTGCAGCGTCACTGGGGTCTGGTTTATCGTGCTCTGCAAAGGGGACAGGGGTGGAGTTAGCGCTGGCCCAGCCCGGAGAGGAGGGCGGGAGCCTGAGCCCACCTGGGCACACGAGCAGCAAGGTTCCCGCACCCAGAACTCAGCTCATAGGGGAGTCAGCATGGAAAGCGTGAGAGGGAGACAGGTCTCAGGCCCAGACCCCCAGGCAGACACGCCCCCCTCCCCACACTCCCAAGCCACACGCCTTCTGCTGGGGGAGGCCATTTCTGCAGGGACAGCCAACCTGGCAGGATGCTGCTAGACTAGACCAGGTCACAGGGCCCAGCTACCCGGGGATCCCAACTCTCCTACCCCCACCCCAGCTCTAAGCCAAGGCCCTCCCCGGGACAGAACCCAGCAGTCCCAGCTCATAGGGGCCTGCTCTAACCACTGGGCATCTCTCCCTCTTGGAGCTGGGAATAAACCTAGGAGTTCTGGCTTGCAGCCCCTCCCCCCTCACTCTAACCACTACACCCCACTCCCAGAGCAAGGAACAGAACCCAGCAGTCCTGGCTCATAGGCCCATGCTCTAACCACTAGACTCCACACCCCTCCCTGAGTCAGGAACAGTGGTCTTAGTTCTTAGGCCCCTGTCTCTAACCAGTGAGAATCACTCCCCTCTGGGAGCTAGGACTAGAACCCAGGCACCCTGGCTGCCAACTCCTCTGCTCTAACCACTGCTTCCCCCAGACCCAGGGATAGAACCCAGCAGTCCTGGCTCCCAGCTCCCTGCTCTAACCACTGGGCATCGCGCCCCTCCGAGAGCTGGGACTGGACCCCCTCCTCCACACTCACCAGCGTGGCGTTCTTGGCTCCCACGCTGGCTCTCTGCACCAGCAGTTTCTTGTCGCCCAGTTGCATGCCGTTCAGCCCGGCGATGGCCTTCGAAATCAGAGGGGAAATGAATCTGGCTGCTCCCCGTGCCACAGCCGGCTGCCCTCCCCCCGCTGCAATCAGCCCAGCCGCAAAGGGCAGACAGACAGACAGACGGACACGTGCATCCACACTCACACAGCAGCTCTCCTCTGCCCTGGGCCTACGCGGCGGGCTGGGATCCCGGTGCAGCAGGAACAGCGTTACCTGTCTCTCTGCAGGTGACACAGCCCGTGTGGCCAGCAGGGGGCACTGAGGCCAGGTGCCAGCCACGACGCCAGCTGGAGAACTTGGCGCCAGCCAGCACGGCCTTGCTGCATTGCACTGGGGGGGGGACAGAGCAACTGGGGATTCCTAAGACTGAGTGGAGGCTGAAGGTGGGAGCACCGGGACCCAGAGAGACTGGGGACAGGAAGTGGGGGGGGAGGGGGAAGACACTGGGACCCAGACAGGCTGGGGACAGGACACGGACACAGGGACCCAGATAGGCTGGGGACAGGAAGTGGGCAGGGGGGCACAAGAAGTGGCTGCTGGGGGCGGGGGGGAAGACACAGACACAAGGACCCAGACAGGCTGTGCACAGGAAGTGGGCGGGGGGGGGCCACAGGACACAGACACAGGGACCCAGATAGGCTAGGGACAGGAAGTGGGCTGGGGGGCACAGGAAGTGGCTGCTTGGGGAGGGGGACCCAGACAGGCTGTGCACAGGAAGTGGGTGGGGGGTGCACAGGACATGGACACAGGGACCCAGAGAGGCTGGGGACGGGAAGTGGGCAGGGAGGCACAGGAAGTGGCTACTTGGCGGGGCGGGGGGGTGGACACGGACACAGGGACCCAGAGAGGCTGGGGGGCCCACAGTCTGGGGACAGGAAGTGGGGGGAGGACAGCCCCAAGTCACATCCTGGACACGAAATGGCGGAGGGGTGGGGATGAGGGGAACAGGCCCATAGGCCGGGCTGTGGCCAGCATGGGGGCACACCACGGGACGCCACAGGCAGGCTGGGGGCAGGAAGGGGGGGAGCGGATTCAGGAGGGGGCCGGCAGCGGGGGCCAAGCCACACAGACACACGCACGCACCCCTCTCCACTCACCCAAGCGCCACGGCCTCGCGCCCAGCATGCACCACTGACCAGCTCTTTCTAAGCCCTCCAGGGGGTGGGGAGGTCCTGACGTTACGCGCAGCTACAGACCCTCTCCGCAGCGGGGTGCCCCTCTCCTGCCAGCGCCGGGGCTGACTGGGGTGGGGACGGGGGTGTGGGGTGGGGGCGGTTGGCAGGTTGTTGGTTTTATTTTGGTGGTTTTCCTTTGTTTTTTTATTTTTTATTTTTTTTTTGTTTGTGCTTTTTGCTTTTTTTTTTTTTTTTTTTTAACTCCAAAAAAAGACATTAAAATATATATTTCAATACTTGCATTTGACCAACTACGGCTGGGAATGCAGCGCACAGAGGGCCCCCGCTGCTACGGCTCTTCCTCCTCCTCCCGCTATAACAAAAAGCACAGCGGGAGAAGAGAAAACACCGTTATATAGAAAGTCCGCTGAGATTTCTATAAGGCTGCGGCCGACGCGCGGGGGCAGCTGCGGCTCCGGGATTGGCTAGAGGGGCTTTTATTCGGAGGGGGCGGATCTTACCGGCTTGCATGGACAGAGCAGAGCTGGGGTCTTCGGATTGGGTGGTGGCGGCTGCTGGGGCTAAGATTGGGGGGAAAAACGGGGGTGGGAGGGAGAGAAAACGGAGGCGATCACAGCGATGAGGCGCGGCCTAGGGGGCCCCGGAGCTGTAAAGGAGAGAAAGGCTGGCGCTCCCTAGGGGAGGAGGAAAAATTCACCTGCTCAAGGAGGGGAGGAGGAAAAAAACCAAAGAGGAACAAAAAAAAAAGGCGAGCGCCCCCCGCGGCGGGCGGGCGGGCGGGCGGATGAGGAGGCCCCTCGGCTGGCGGGCGGGCGGGCGGCAGAGCTGCGAGGAGGGGTGGGCGGAGGGGGCAGGGCAGGGTAGTACCTGGTCAGTGACGTTGATGTCCACGTACTCGCAGAAGGCGTAGCCCTTGGACAGCCCGGTGGCGCTGTCTTTCACCAGGTTGAAGGCCTTCAGGGGCCCGAAGGAAGTCAGCAGCTCCTTCACCTGTGGTGGGAAGAGAGGGGGGTGAGGCAGGCAGGCCCCCAGGCCTCAGTTTCCCCTCCCGCCCAGTGGCTATTTAGCCGAGTAACCGCATGGCTGGCTCTGTAGGCTTGGGCGGCAGGAGGGGCTGGCTACCCCGAGTGGAACCTGGTACAACACTCCCCTCCCTTCTCCCCCACCACCCCTGCGCTCTCTGCCCAGGCAATGCCAGCTGTGGGTAGCAGCAAGGCATGGTGGCAAGTCCACAGCTCAGTAACCCCCTCCCATCAGCAGACGCCGTCCAGCAGAGGGTCTCTGTGCTCTTGGCTGTAGCTGGCGGGGAAAGCAGGCTAGAGCCGCTTGCTGGGAGAAGACCCGGCTGGGCGCCCTACGGGAGTGACGCACTCCTGGGTTGAAGCTCTGGGAGGGGGGCTGCCGGCTGCTCTCTGCTCACCTGGTCGTCATTCAGATAGTTGGGCAACCCCCCAATGAAGAGCTTGTGAGCAGAGTCTGGGACCACGGTGGACACCACACCTGCCAGGGGAGACAAGGAACAAACCATTCTGTGTGCTGCGGAGAGGCTGCAAGGCGGTCCTGTCCTGCCAGATGGCTCCGGGGTCGCAGAGCTCAGCACAGGGCAGGCTGCCTGGAGTCACAGGCCCTGCACTCCAGAGAAGCTGCCCCCCCAGCACTAGGCTAGGAATTTCCATATACCCAGCCCCCAGAGAGGTCCCCAGACCCAGCCCTCTGCACACACCCCAGAGGGGCCCTATGTCAGTGCTGGGGCCTAGATAACCAGTCACAGGCAGATCCTGGGACAGAGCAGGACCAGGAACGTCCAGTCTCTCCCTCCAGTTTGTCCAGGCTGGGGATCAGGCTCCTCGCTCCACCGCCCCACATGGCCTACGTTACCGTGCCAGGCAGCACATGTCCAAGGAAGGGCTCGGCCCCCAGCTGGCTGGGGAAGTAGATCTCCCCTGCCCCGCTGCATTGTGGGAGAAGGAGCAGGCCCACTTGCCCAACACCCACCTGGCACATAGACAGAGGGGTTCTCGGACATGCCGGGCAGCGGCTGGTAGTCATGGGGGCGGCGGATCTTCAGCGACTGGCCCTGGAAGATGATGCCGTCGAAGGCCATTGCCTGGGTGGTCTCGTCCACGGAGCGGAACTGCAGGAGAGATGGGGAAATGAGGCTGATGAGGGATGCAGCTGCTCTGCGTGAAGCCCCTGAGCTCAAGTGAGCTGCCAGGGATTCGGCCCCAAGTTTGGGCCCCTGAGCAGAACCACTGCCTGGCTAACTCAGTCTCCAGAGCCCAGCCAGGACCAAGACACCCTTGTGTCAGTTTCCTCCTGCACACCGCCCCCTGCTGGCCAGACCCAGACTAGCTGGCCCAGGAGGGAGGGCTGTCCTGGAAGGTCTCTCCCACCCTTATCCAGGTGCTAAGCAGGGTTCTGACCCAACCTACCAGGCACACACAAAACCTTCTGGCCTGCGGCTTGAAGTCTACCCTCCCTGAGCCGGCTGGCAGGAGAAGCCAGGTTCCCTGATGCCGCTGGAGTGTGACCTGGCAGGACCTTGCCCACTTTGCAGCAAGGTCACGCGAGCGCCAATACCCCTCCGATGCCTTCCCACAATCCCTAGCAGGCCAGCGAGTTCTCCCGCACCGGAGCGGATCCTAGAATGTCACTGCAGAAAGACCCCCGGATGCGCAGCCAGGAGAGGGCACAGCACCTGTGAGATCGCAGGGCTGGGAGCCGGCCGAGCAGCACAGCCGGTCACCCCCGGGCTAGCTGAGCCAGGCAGAGGAGCGCAGCTCACGCCCAGGGACGGGGACATCCGGGTTGTGCTAATGCCGAGAGAAAGACTCCCACCCAAACTGAATTTTAGACAGGAAACCCAAAACATTCCTATTTAACGCTGCCACCCAGGTGCCTTATGGGAGGTGTAGTCTCTGCTCCTCTCTACTAGCTGGATTTCTTTCCCGCAGGACAAACTCCCGTGTTGCACGACCTACCTCCCCCACAGGACAGCTGCTGCATCAGGGAGATGGAGCCTGAACTGGTGGCCCAGGCTGAACAGAAGCAGGAACTATGAGCTCAAACTCCCCCAAGGCACGGCAGCAGCCCGTCAGCCTTGAAATATCACAGTCTGCAGTTTTCAGCCAGAATCGTTCGATACCCAGGAGGGGTGGGCAGCATTTCCCTCCCAGCTCTGGATCACCCCGCATCAGCCATGCCAGCATCTCATTTTCCGAATGCCGGACGGACCCGGCCGCAGTGCGATCATGGGGTGAGGAGTTGCACTGGCTACCCCGGGCCCTAGATTCCTGCTCCCCGCAATGGGCCCCTTCAGCCACCAACCCAGCAGTAAGCAACCCGTGGCCCATCGGGGGTTCTATGCGCGGCTGTGAGATGTTTTCTCCACTGCTGCTCACGCGCACGGTTGCCAGAAGCTGCTGGTTTCCATCCGTGTAGCATTTTTCCTACCAGTGTTACTGAAGTGGACGCACGTAGAGCCAGGGCAGGGGAGGGGAGGTGCGTGCTGCCTGCACGTAACAGTGACTGAGAGCCGGGGAAGGGTTCAGTCGGCCCACCCCGCAAATCCTAGGAGACCATTGAGGTTACGACAATCTTGCCGCCCACTGAGATGGGGAGCCCCTCGTGTAGCCCACTCACCATTCCAGGCTGCCCATCACCGCAGTACTCCCACTGCTGTGCTGCCACATATGTGACAAAGTCTAGTCCAGCCCCGTCCCTGCTAAGACAGACTAGTGCCACTTCTCTATGGCCAACAGCACCATCGCCCCCACTGTGATCGCATAATCCCCTGCATGCCAAGCCCAGAAGGCACCTTTGGCACCATCTAGGTCAGGCCTAGAGTCCAGAGACCTCACCCTGCAGGCCCTGGGGCTGATCCTACAGCCTGTTATTGACCCAATGATGAAACAGGTGATTTCTGAGCACCCAGAGGGCAACAGGCTTACAAGAAACTGCCAGCAGAGACTTGCCAGGAACACCCTATGCCAAACCAACCTAACCACCGCCTTGGCAGGGTTACCAGCCTGCTGGATTGGGGCAAGTGGCCAACCAGATGTGTTCTCCACAACCTTTGCGTAAGCAAATCAGAGAAACAAGCCCAGACAAAATTGCTGTCCAGTGGGTGCTCAGCCAGTGGAAAGGCTGGCACTCCCAGACTAGTTAGCAACGGGTCGCGGTCAGACTGGGAGTCCGGCTCCAAGAGGGGATCAGCTTTGGGCCCAAGATGGGGCAACCCTGTCACTAGTGACCGGGAAAAGGGGAAGCACATTTACCTATAAAACCTGCAGAGGGGACTGAGCAGGAAGGGGCCTCCGGTGCATTGGAGGGCAGGGACAGAATTCTAAACTCTCTGAAATCAACCAGATAAAACTCAATCGAGACAGACGCAAAGCCCTGCCCTTGGAAAGGGGAACCAAACAACTGATGAGGACCTGGGGGCCAGAGCAGCTCACAAACTGAACGGGATGCAGTTGTGGAAAAGGCCGATTTCACAGGCTGTATTAACACAGCATCACAGGTAAGACACGGGAGGCCAACGTCCTGCCCTACTCAGCACTGGGAGGGTCCCGCCAGGAGGAGTGGACCCAGTTCTGGGAGTCATAGTTGAGGCAGGATGTGGACAAACTGGAGAGAGGCCAGAGAAGAGCAACCAACAGGGTAAGAAAGGGTAAGAAAACTGGACCCAAGAAAAGGGTTAAAAACAGGAACTCTTTAGCCTGGAGAAAAGATTTGTGGGGAGGGGGCAGAACCAGACCTAAGAACAATCTTCAAATGTGTATTGCAAGGAAGTCAGGGACCAGGTGTTCCCACTGCAGGCAGGGCAGGGCAGGGCGTTTCAGGCTCCATCTGTGGCTGTTATGAAAATAAGGGTAGTGGAGCTCTGGGGGTCCAACAGCATCCCCTGTAATCTGGGCACTTGAACAGCTGCCCAGAAATTCAGATGCTGCCCAGCTGAGCATCCACAGTGTTTCTACTGGTGGTGCACATGGCTTGGGGCACACAACAAAATTTATTCCCCAATGGATGGAAAACAGAGGGAGTGCTGGTGTCCAAGGAATGCTGCAGAAGCCCCATCACTGCAGGTTTTTAACAAGTCTGGACAAACCTCCAGCAGACCTGGTCCAGGGATACCTGGCCCTGGCGCAGCGCAGGGGAGCTGGACTCAGTGACCTCTCCAGGTCCCTTCCAGCCTGCATTTCTGATTCTGTAACTTTGGGGGTGGAGGGGGCTCTCAGAAGGAGACTCCAGTATGAATTTCCACATACTGAGACACAGGCGTCACCTTGACCCTAGCTCTGTAACACCTAAGACTCATTTTCCTACCAGAAAAACCTGCCTCAGAATGTCTCTCTTCCTCTTCCAGCCGCTCCCACCTCTTTGCGCTGGCCTGAAATGGCCTCTGCCTGTGGGAATCTCCTCCGATCAATTCACATTCAAACTAAAGCACCTCAGCCTCTGGCTCTGACTACGAGGGAGGCTCCCCCAGCCTTCCCATCCTTCCTGTAGCTCTTCCCCCACATCCTTCTAAAGGGATCCCTCTCACTTACGCAGCGAGGAGACCAGAGTGGCACACAGCTTCCACTCACGGAGAACAGTAACAGAGAGGGAGCTGTGCTAGTCTATACACTACCAAAACAAAAAGCAGTCAAGTAGCACTTTAAAGACTAACAAAATAGTTTATTAGGTGAGCTTTTGTGGGACAGACCCACTTCTTCAGACCATAGCCAGGCCAGAACAGACTGTTCCCGGCTGGTCTGGTCTGTCTGTTCTGGCCTGGCTATGGTCTGAAGAAGTGGGTCTGTCCCACGAAAGCTCACCTAATAAACCATTTTGCTGGTCTTTAAAGTGCTACTTGACTGCTTTTTGTTTTGACTCACAGAGAACTGACCCATCCCAACTATGGCCAGAGAGGACCGCTGGGACATCCCACTGCCAGGCAAAGTCCCTCCCAATTAACTCCTGCTGAAACCATCACAGATCTGTTAGAAAAAGCCAATTTCTGGTGCTGGAAGTGCCAGTCCAGTCCTCAGGAGTTTGCTCCAGCAGTCAATTCCCTTCACAGTTAAAAATTTACACCTCATTCCCTGTCTGAATTTGTCCAGCTCCAACTTGCAGATGTTGGAGGTTAGACCAGCAATTCTCAACTTTTTGTTTAGTTTTGTTTTCCAAAATATTTTACAAAAACAAAACAAAAAAATACTTCTAAGTACCTCCAGACTGTCCTCGTGTACCCCAAAGGGGAACCTGGCCCTCAGGTAATCAGAGTTGAACCAAGTGCCATTCAACCTGTCCAGATTCCTGTGCCCTGTGCAGGAGGCAGATTGGGTTTTGCAACCACCGAGTTACACCTCACTCACTAAACCTACAAAACTATCACAGGAGATGACTACTGAAAACTGGCTGACTTTCTGCCATCTTCTTATCAAATAAATGAATTGGAACAGAAACATTGTTCCCACAGTTCAGCGTGAGGCACATGTAGCCGTAGAAACTAGTCAGTGTCTGAATGAACATTTAGGTGGCACTGGCTTTACCTGTGTTTTTTATGTAGCTGGTTATAAAACTAGGAAAATGTCTAGCTGAGTTGATGAACCTGCTGGAAGACCTCGGCACACCCCAAGGGCACATGTACCTCTGGTTCAGACACACTGGGTTAGACTTTGCTCTGCTAGACTTAAGGGCCCAAGCTCAAATTTCTGCTCCCCTTCTATGTACTTAAAAGACAGATCATGTAACCCCTTAACCTCCTAGCCTGACTCCCTACACGAACTTTTTCAAGCCTTGAAATGTTCTTACGGCTTTCTCAAAAACCCCCTTCTGGGCCTGCGGACACCAGCTGAGGATGTTATAGGAGCTGCAGGCCAGGGCCTCATCGTGCCAGGTGCTACACAGACCGAACAACCAACCCACTCACCTCCAAGAAAGCAAAATTCTTGTCCTGGTTGATCTGCACAGCCAAGACAGGGTTGCCAGGGGCTTGGGTCAGCCCTCCAAGGCGCATCTGAGCATTGAAGAAATCCATCATGGCCTCCTGTGGAGAGAGAGCCGGGAAGGGAGTGATGTAGGGCGGCACGGCCAGAGGCCGCCGGAATTTCAAATAGATAGCAAAGAGCAGGTGGGAAAACCGGAACAGCCTACTTGCCTTGCGCGATGGTAGCAAACTTTTGTGCTACGAGGGATTTCAGCCCCACAATTTTCACTTTAAAAAGAAATGGAAACAACTTTTTGATCTTGGTTTTTTGGTTGAGCGAGAGTCAAATTAAAATAATAAGAGAGACAGCCAGGCCCTACCGCTAGCTGGAGGGGGAGCTGGCCCCAGCAGGACAAATTAAACAAGGGGTCGCCAGAGCGGATGTTAAAACTACCCCAGCGCTCCCCTTACCAAGTCCCGGAGTGAAGAGGGTGAACGGAGCCCCGGGTTGCACTATTTGGGGGGTTGGCAGAGAGACGCGTCTGCATGTGTCACAGGGAGAGAGACTGAGATCGGAGCCCACTCGGGACAGAGCCAGCTACCGATTCCCAACAGCAGGCAGAGTCCCAGCGCCACCCCCGCCCTAGGCACCCCCAGTTTTCAGCCAGGGGGCTGACCCCCGCCACGGCTATGCCAGCTGCCGGACCGGTACACCCTCCAGCCACCTAGCGCCGGCCCCAGCCAGGCGCTACAGGTTAGCCTGAAGCTGCCCATGTGCTTAGCCACATGGCGCGCCCCCAGCGCCACGCGTTCGGCTCTCCTTTGCTGCCAGCGCTCCCCCTGTTTTGGAGAGAAAAGTTACATCCTCCGGCGCTGCTCCACCGGTCCCAGGCGGCGCATGCGGGCGACACACGGACAAGAGAGAGCAGCAGCCAGGCTGCCCAAGCCAGCAGTACCTCAGTGATGCCGAAGGGAATATTTCCAACGTAGAGGCGGCGGGCCTGTCGGGTCATCTGGCTGCCAACCACCGGGACTGGGGTGGGGGTGACGGCCAATCCATCGGGGGTCATGGTTGGGAGGAGAGCTGTGGCTGGAATCTGACCCGCGGCTAGGAGAGAGAGACACCAATCCACACGTTCAAAAGCCGTGCCCCCCACCCGGGTTGCCAGGGCAGAGGGAGCAGGGGTGGGGCTGGAAGAGGACCAGGGCAGGCAGCAGAGGGCTGCTCCCTGCTCAGACAGACGGTGCCTGGGGAAGGGAGGGACGGAGACTAGATACCTTGCATGGCTTTGTACTGCATGGGGGTGATGTGTTCAAACCCAGGGGGCGGCACGTCCCAGTACTTGCGGATCTTCTTCTTTTTCTCATGCCGGGGGGAGCGGCTGCTGAGAGAGGAGAGAGGCGTCATGGGGCAGAAGCGGCAGCTCCTGCACCGCACCCCCGCCCCTCAGAGAGGGGAGCAGCACCCCCCTCTTCAGCCAAGCCCAGCACCCAGCAGCACAGCTCTGCTCTTCGAAACAGAACCCCTCCACCCTGGGGATACGCCAGGCCCTCCTGTGCCTCAGTTTCCCACCTACGCAGCCAGGACAACAGCACTCACCTCAGCGGACCAGCGAGATTCAAGGGGGACCTGCAGAGGGGAGAGAAAAGAAACGTCAGCTTTGGGCCCTTTCGTGCTCCTTTATGGCTTCGTTCCTGTGCTAGCCGGTCAGTCCCTGGCAATACTCTGGGGGCGATGGGAGCGCCGGCCAAGTCGAGCACTGCAAAACACAAGGCGCCTTCCTCCAACGGCACCCAAAGGCCAGACACCCACTTCAGTGGTCTGGCTCAAAATTCCCCTTCCCGTTCAGGGCAGAGGAAACTTCCGACAGATTCTCCAGGCAGCTCAGCCACTCTAATCCCCCTGAAGAGGCTTACATGGCTGTTCCACCCTGCTCCGAACCCCCCCGAGAGTTTCAGCCCCATGGCCACGTTTGACAGGTTTTATAAGCAGCCAGCATGCCTGGGGGCGAGCTGAGCAGGGGGCAGAGGACAGCTCTGGCTGGTGAGAATGGAGGCGGTGGAGGGCACCGGCACACAGCTCCGGGGCATTAATGCCGGCAGCTGTGGGGTAACCCAAGCGGAGTCAGGCAGGGTGGCTCATTTAGGGCCCCAGCCTGCCAACTCAAAGGAAAGAGCTCTGGCTGCATGTGTGGGATGGCAGAATGCTATCCACGCTGCCTGGGCTCTGACGGGGAGGGACTCCCCCCACACCCTCAAAAGCCCCAGCAGAGGGGAGTTATGTCTGAGAACGGCCCCCGCAGAATAGCCTGGGTTAACCACCTGCCACTGGGGAGCAAGGGGAGAGATTTATTCCCCCCCATAGGTATACCGGTCCCAGAACTAGTGACTGCAGAGCCAGGAACAGAACCCAGGAGTCCTGGCTCCTGGCCCCTCCACTCCAACCACTAGACCCCACTCCCTTCCCAGAACTAGGGAGAGAACCCAGAATCCCAGCAGCTAG
The DNA here is from genome assembly GCF_033958435.1 of Carettochelys insculpta. Lineage (NCBI taxonomy): Eukaryota > Metazoa > Chordata > Testudines > Carettochelyidae > Carettochelys > Carettochelys insculpta. The sequence goes on along the minus strand of NC_134158.1, from coordinate 15,613,278 downwards.
CCCTCTGCTCTAACCACTGGACATGACCACCTCCCTACACAGCAAGCATACGCCGTGTTCCCTGTAACCCTGCAGCTGCATGGACGCCCAGGAGTACATGGAGAGCCGTGCATGGCACCGGTGGGCCTTCCGCCCTCTGCTCTGCAGCCACATTGCTCCTCACAGCCCTGTCTAGCTACTCCCGGGACCCCACTGCCGCCCGTCTGGAGCTGGGGCGCTGATATGGCGTATGGCGCGTGGGGACACACCCTGATCTCGGCTGTGCAGGCCGCTGGCCGAGCAGCAGAAGAGCGGCTGGGGTCTGAAAAAGCTGTTTGGTGCAAGTGCCTTCAAGAGACAGTGCCTGGGCGGGATCTCCTAGACCTCCCCCACAGGCAGGGCGCACCGCAGGTCTCCCTCACACACAAACCCGCCCAGTCGCCATCTCTCTCGGCGCCCCACACTGGCTCCAACGCGCTCCCCTCCCACGCCGGGGCCTGCCCGGGACGCACGTGCCTTCGTCCAGACCCGCCCGTCGCTCAGAACTCTCTCTCACTCTCCCGCACAAATGTTCCGCTTTGAGCCGCGAGTTTTCCGCGAGGCTAATCTAACGCAGCTGCTCTCTCTGTACACGTCTGGATCCAGGGGGCTCTGCTTCTACCAGGGATGTGCACACCTGCGCGTCGCCTGCATTTCAGCCCCGGCAACAAACCTCATCCCCGGCGTGGGTGGGAGAATTAGAGGGACTGTTGATTTAGAAGCCAGGAGTCCTGGCTCCCAGCAGAAAGGGGGCCTGGGGCGAGCTCCCCAGGCCCAGCCCACCCCGCCCTAGGTACCTGCGTCGCCTGCGGTCCCGAGAGACACTGCGCTGGTCTCTGTTGCGTCTCTCCCGGCTCCGGCTGCGGCGTTTCCGGTCGCGGCTCCGCGAGCGGCTATGGCTGCGCTTCCGGTGACGGTTCTCCTTGTCGCGCTCTGGGGGTGGAGGACACGCGGGTTAGCGGGGGACACGCAACACCCTCCATCACTCAGCTGCTGAGCTCCCCGAGGAGCTGCCCAGGACGGCAGCTGCAGATCCAGCGGAAGTGACAGGTGCTAAGTTTGCCTGAGGCAGCCCTGGGAGACTCCAACTCCCAGCAAGCCATGCTCCCTCCATCTCCCAGGGGCAGCCGGCTCCCCCTTGGGCATGCTGGGAATTGTAGTCTGCAGGGAGAGGGCTGCACCTCTACGCCAAGCCTTGTGACCTTCTACCATAGGCAGATGTGGAGATCTACCCAGGCCCCGCCCGGCCTACAGAACAGGGACAGGCTGCCCAAAATGCCAGGGCGCAACGCTGACGCCACCTGCTCCACAGCCCACCTGCCCTCCCCTAGACTTAAAAGGTGCTTTGGCCCGTCACATGAGGTGCCTAAGCACATTTGGCACCAGATGCCCACTGCAAGTCAGCTGGGTCTCAGTGAATTAGGTGCTCAACTAACTCTGTAAACCTGACCCAACAGGACACAGAACCTAGCCGTGCAATGCCGGTTCACCTGCCCTGCTCTAACCACTAGACCCCATTCCCCTCCCAAGCTGGGGCTAGAAACCAGGAGCCCTGATTCATACGCTGGTGATCTAACCACTGGATTTCACTGCCTCAAACACCTCCGGCTCTGCTCTTGCTGTCGAATGTGTCACTGAAACACGCCTCTAGCTCAGAGGCGCAGCGGTGCACCCCACCCCCACCACACACCGTACTGCTCAAGCCCCAGTCAACCCCCCCGCCTCCCAAGTGAAGCCACTGGCCTGATTTTGAGGAATTACTGAGAACCTGCCATGGCGATCTCCAGGGATGGGAGCTGTGCTAACGCGCCCTGCGCTACAGCGGGGGGGAACAGGGCCAGGTTGCTGGGATTGTAACAGGCTCTTCAATTACAGCAACTCTGCCTTGCTTTGGCTTTGGCTTGGTTGGTTGGTTTTCCGCTGGGGGGGGGGGGTAAAGAATCAGCTTATTCAAATATACCTGCCCAGAGCTCCTGCAGCATTACCATGATGGCCCAGTATCGCTCCCCCTGCCTCATAACTTCCTCAGCCAGCCACCCACCCAGACCCCCATCTTCCCTACTGCTTTGCAAGTCCCCTTAAGGGGGCCCTTCCACTTCCTCACCCCACAGTACCCCCTCCCCCAGCCCCCACCAGCTTCCCAGCTCCTCTTTATTCCCCCACCAGCCCCTTAGCCTCCCCTTCTCTTCCCCCACACCTCCCCCTTCTGTGCCTCAGTGTCCCCCCCAAAACTGGAGATGGGAGGAGCTAGATGTAGCCAGAGGGGCTGTGGTCTCAAACCCCACTTCCCCAGGCATCTCCACTGCAGGGTTTGGTTTTACACCAGATGCTTTGGACTGCTGGGGGAAGGAACAGCCTGGCAGAGACCTGGCCAGGCGCCCACAGCTGTGCTGGGAGGGATAACAAAGGCCAGTGTCATGGGCCTGGCCATACAAAGCCTCATTTGTGAGGCTGAGCTGGTGACCCAGCCGTCTGCATCTGGCAGAGCGGGGAGTTCTTGGTGGGGGCAGGGAGACAGCCAGAGCTAGGAGTTAGGGCACCTGCTTGGGAGCCAGGACAAGGGAGAGCTGCAGGAATAAGCCACGCTCCCAGGTGTGGGTTTCTAGCCCAGCAGCTTGGGTGTCAGCCAAAATGCTGGTTCAATTCCCTCCTCCGCCAGAGACTGTGCATCTTTGAGTCACTTACATAGCCAGGATGCGCCTCAGTTTCCCCACAGGGGTGTTGGGAGGGAAACATACCAAAGCTGGTGACAGGCATGAGGAAAAGTTCTAGGTAAAAGCTCGGAATGATACAGATAGACAGCAGGAAGCTAGGTGTGAATCCTGTCCCCAGAGCCGAGGGGGATAGCCCCTGGCCCTTGCAAAAAACAGGGGGGACCCCCATTTTAACCCCAGATCCTGCACAAAATCCAAGTTCCCTGGTGCTCAGCAGATTCAGAGCCAAAGGAGCTCAAGGGAGCAATCACCCGACTGCCCCACAGCCATTTCTGGCCAACGTAAGGTCAAGTGAGCCTTAAGTCGACAGACTGCGCCCCTAAACCACCGAGCCACTACAGGCCTGAATCCTGGGCAGGCCAGGTTTGTAGGCTACCAGGGCATTACTGAAGCGGGGAGGGGAGGGGGGCTGAGTCACAGCTTCAGCAGTACCACATGCTCACTGCTGGGCTGTTACTGTCGGAAAGGGGGCGGGAGAGGGTAAAACAGCCACAGAGAAACCCACTCACGAGACAATGTTTAGACTGGAGAGATGACCGCGCTTGTGCCCAGAGGATTCACGCGGCACTGCTGGGCTCAGCGAGCTGGGCCTTCTGTATCTCACCTAACGTCCTACAGACAGGGCCACTCAGCTCAACGGGCAGCAACTCAGAGTTCCCAGCACATCCTGAGCTCAGGGAGCTCGGCCAGTCTCCTGCACTACAAAATTAGGCAAACCCCCTTGCTCAGCTCTGGTGATTACCCAGCCCTGGGGACTTGTGCGTGCCAGCCACCTCCCAGTCCTGAAGAGAGCTCCCTTCTCAGCTCCCCTGTGCCGCTGCCTTTTTCAGACCACTCCCACTTCTCGGCTGGGGATCTCCAAGCACTTTAACAGGGAAGCCGTCCTATTAGCCCCATCTTATGGACGGGGAAACGGGCACGCTGAGGGGAGTCTATGAGCAAGCAGTGAATTAAACACAGCTCCTCTATGGCCTGGATGCTACGGGACACAGCTACCTTCCCCCAAACCATGCCATAGGCCTATGGCCGATTGTCACCTCTGAAAACAAGCAGCCGGGACCATGGCAGGACTGTGACAGCAGAGGTTGGCTTTGCATTATGAGCAGCGCCTAGGCACCACCGGGGCAGGGTTTTACAGGTAACTTTCAGAAAACATCTTTCACCCCTATTTGCACACCCCCCCCCCGCAAACAGATGGAAAAACTTCTCATCAGTGATCACTGATACCTACAGATGGACAGAGTATGAAAAATGCTCCTTGAGAGCAGAGCCCCACCTCAATTCCTTATGAAACAAGAGGTGGAGTTAGATGAGTGTTCTCAACCAGGGGTACATGTACCCTTGGGGGTACATCAAGGCCTTCCGGGGGTATATCATCTCAGATAGATATTTGCCTAGTTTTGCAACCAGCTACATAAAAACACTAGTAAAGTCAGTACTATCTAAAAGTTTATTCAGACACTGACTTGCTTCTACTGCTTATGCTGAAATGTAAGCACAATATTTCTATTCCAATTAATTTACTTTAATAAGATGGTAGACAATCATACAGTTTTCAGTAGTCGTCTTCAATTATATTTTTGCTTGGTTTTGGAAATAACTAGTTTTGAAGTGAAGTGTAATTTGGTGGTAAACAAAACAAATCTGACTCCTGAAAAAAGTACAGTAATCTGGACAGGTTGAATGGCAAGTTTCAAGACCTCAGATTACCTTTGGGTCCTGTTTCTTATCGATGGTATGTGTACAAGTCTGGGTGCAGTTGTAATCTTTTGTGTTTAAAAAAGGGATACTTTATAAAAAAGGCTGAGTAACACTGCATTAGATCATTAGTGTATAAACCCACCCAGAATTTGCCTCAACTGTGAAAATTCAAATCAATGGGAATCTTGTTAAAAAATGCTTGCCACACCCCTCCCCAAATTTCACACAACGTAACTATTTAAATAAACAGAAAAAAGTTTAAAGGCCATAATTTTGCACAACTATGAAAACAAAAGCAGCCCACGGAAAAGATTTACTCGCCCCAACCCTGTGCAACTGTAAAAATTTAAATAGGTAAATGTTTATCCATAATTTTGAGCTACTGAAAAATTTGAAGGGCTAGAGAAGTTTAAGTCCCATAGTCTTGTACTACTGTGAAAATGTGAGCCAGCAAATTAAAAAGAGTAAAAATCTCATACTGTCTGCACAACTGAACATTTAAAAACCCCCTCAAATTCTGCCAAGCTGAGGAATATAAAACCCCACACCTCTGAGGGGTTATTTTTAATGGCTTTATACTTTTAATAGGAACCTGGCTCTAAGGGCTTCGGAGCTGCCCTCCACTTTGACGGAAGCTCACTCTCCAAATACAATCTTTTGGTGGTTTTACAGGGGAACTGCTGATAGGAATGGAGTTGGAAGAGGTTCCAGCTGCATCCCAGAACAGGACATCCCATGTGCTTCGTCCCCAAACACAAGGGACTTTAAACCCTTCCAGCGTAAGCAGAGCATGGATCCAGGAAGGGGTTTCCCTACAGGAGCAAACCTCGGCCTCCACCCCAATCCTTTAACAGGTACAAGAGTCACATCTGGCCCTTCACACGCCCTTCTATCTGCCACCTCCCCAGCATCCAGGCATTAGGATTATGATGCCAGTCCAAAGTGCCCCCACAGTGCCACCTGCCCCTCACCATCCATGGATGGGACACTGGTTTCCAACCCCAAAGGGGATAAACTGGAGTCCTGTCGTCGTGTCGTCCCCCGAGTCCCCGGCAATGAAGGGGCTGAATCTGGCTCCTGCTTTTCTCTACCACTCCCTACCCCAGGCAGAGCGGTCCCCCCCCCAGGGAAACATACCCACATGTTTCAACTCCCCCCTTAGCAGGCTAGGGTTAATAATGGAGCTCAGTGTCTCTCCCCAAGGGGATGTTACCAGGTGGAGAGTGTCGGGCACAAGGAGCAGGGGCTGGCTAGGGGATGCCAAGGAGGGCAGTGGCTGGCAGAAGGGGTGCAGGTGGCTGTGGGGTGCAAGCCTGGGAATGAGAGAGGCACAGGTGAGTCGGGGAGTGCAAGGCCAGTCTGGGAGGCTGTGACAAACGGGTGCTTGTGGGGGATATTGGGCAGGGGGCACTGAGGGCAGGAGTTTGGGGGCAGGCAGGCAGATGCTACCAGAGGGGGGAAGTGGAGGGGGATGCAGAATTCGGGGGCAGTAGGATGGGCTCCAAGACCATGTGGTGCGGGGGGGGCGGGGGAAGACAGGCACTCAGAAGCTGGGGAGCACTGGCTGGAAGGAGATAAGGGGCCGGCTGTGGAAGGGTGGCCGCGGAGAAGGGATGCTAAAGGCACAGTGCTCAGGAGGGACGTCAGGACTAGGGAAACTGGGGTTATGTGGGAGGCAGGAGCAGGAGGGGATGGCGTATAGGAGTGAGTCTCAGCCAGGGATCTGGGGCCTCCTGGGGGCCCATGAGCAGAATTCTGAGAGTCCTACACATAGGGTGAATGTCAGACCCACTGGGGCCCACGGCAGGAGGCAGCAGTGGGGCTGGAGCCCAGGGTGCTGAGCCCTGGCCATAAGGCTGAAACTGAGGCCTGAGCCAAACAGCCATGTGGGGAACCACAGGCAACGGCCCTGCCCCATTGCCAGCCAGTTATGGGAGGAGAGGTGGGTGGGTGCTTTGACAGCACATTGTGAGGGCCTAAAAAAGAAGGTTAACAGCCCCCCCCGCTGCCCCCCGTCTATGGACAGGGGAGAAATGGGGCTGGTGGGGACCAGCAAGGCAGGGGGGTACGGAGCCCAGGATCTATGTGGCTGGCTGGGAGACTCTAGGGCAGGAGAGCTACGGAACTAGCTAAGGAAATTTAGGGCAGAGAGGGGCGATGAGGCTAGTGGGAAACCCGGCCGGGAAACCCATAGGTCTGGGCAGAGGAGCTATGGAGCACAGAGCTCCACAGGGACAGCTGCGGGGGGAGAGGCGGGTATGGGAAGGGGGAGACCCAGGGGAACCAAGGATATAGGAGACGCGGTGTAGGGAGCACTATGGGGCGGGACCGTGGGGGCGCTAAGGGGCGCGGTGGGGGGGGAAGAGCCGCGGGGCCGGCCCGGGGGGGGGTTTCTATGGGGCGCGGGGGGGGGGGAAGAGCCGCGGGGCCGGCCCGGGGGGGGGGGGGTCGCTATGGGGCGCGGGGGGGGGGGAAGAGCCGCGGGGCCGACCCGGGGGGGGGCAAGAAGAGCCGGGGAGGGGGACGCGCTATGGGGCGCGCGGGGGGGGAGAAGAGCCGGGGAGGGGGACGCGCGGCCGGCGCGGGGGGGCACATGGGGCGGGGAGGGCGCCCCACACGCACCCTGTTGGCCCCATGGGGTCCCGCCCCACGCCCCGTCCCGCTCCCGGCGCCGCCCCGCCCCCACCTTGCTTGTTCTCGTTGAGCTGCCGCTCGAACTCGTCGAAGTCGGACATCGCGGCCCCCGCCTCGCTCCCGCACAGGCCGCAGCGCCTCCCGCTCGGCCCCTTCCGCCCCGCGCTCGGGGATCTCCGCCGGCGCTCGGCCGCTTCCGCCCCGCTCTCGGGAATCTTCGTCTCTGCTCGGCCCCTTCCGCCACCCGCTCGGGGATCTCCGCCGACGCTCGGGGACTCTCCGAGTTCCTTTGCGCGGAGGCTCCGCCTACGCCCGGGTCGCGGCTTCGGATGTTTCCGACCGCTCTTCGGCTCCGCCCGCTCCGAGCGCCTCCAGGCGGCTCCGCTTTCGGCTGCTTCCGGAGACGCGAGAATGGCTTCGGCTCTTTCCGCCTCCCAGGCCGCGAGAAAGGAGAGAGTGCGAAATGCGGGGGGGAGGAGTACTTCCGGGTGGGACCGGAAATGGCGTATGGGGCAAAGGGCAACCATTCCCAGAGCCCTTCTGCCCCACAAGTACCCCATGGTCCTCCGACCTGTGACCTCTCCTGAGTCCTCAGGTCTCTTCACTGAGCCCCAGGCTGCCCCCTAGCCCCACTGAGCTCCCCCTACCCCATTGACCCCCCAGAGACCAATTCTGCCCCTAGCTCCCACCCCGTCACTGAGCCCCCCTTGCTCCCCATAGCTCCTAGTTATCCCACCCCTTCACTTAGCCCCCCCAGCAGCGCCCCACCCCTGCAGCGCTCCAGCCCACCTCACAGAGGGTTGCTGATTCCTGGAGGTTTCAGCTTGTGACGTAATGTTTGGTTCCTGGAGACTCCAGGGTGAGCCTGGAAGCTCAGCAGCTCTTGCCGCATAACTTCCCTGTAAGCGGCCACCCCACACCTCCCCATTGTCCCTCACTGTGCTCCCTATTGTTCCAGACATCCCATAGCCCCCAACCTTGATTTTAGCCACCCCATTGAGTCCCAGTACCTCCATCGCTCCAAAGCCCCACAACCCCCAACGTCCACCAGCCCCATAACTTGCCTTTAGCCACCCCGTACAGCCACACTGTTACCATCCAAAACCCCCCACTAACCAGACATCCCTCCAAGCGTAGACACCCCACAGTTCCTCTTAGCCTTAGCTGAGCCCCATAGCATCCCTCTAGCCACCCCCTCATCCCTGACTGAGTCCCATAGTCAGGCCATAGTCTCCACTGAGTCCCACAGCTACACCTGTAACCACTCACTCAGACTCACATGCCCCAAAGTCAGGTGCTGCCCATGCAGAGGCATGGGGTTCAAGGGCCCTGTCACACTGAGTACTGCCCAGATGCAACATGAGGCATGGTCAAAACAGAGAAAGGAGGGGAAACTGAGCCACAGTTGAGTGTCCAAACTCCTGCGTGTGTGTCTGCTGTGCTGCCTCAGGCCCGGATCTGTGCCTGAAGGATGCAGTGTGTGTATCTTTTTCAGCACTAGGGTGGGGCTGGGGGGGCAGATTTACTTGTGTTCACCCCCCACCAGCCCTTTGCCCTCCCGACTCTGGCCAGCTCTTCCCTGTGGTACCCTTCCCCTCGACCCTCTTGCCCTCCCTCATCAAACTAATCTCCACTTCTGACTAGGCCCTTTGCTCCCCTCAATTCTACCTAGCCCCACCAGCTAAATCCAGCCCGCTGCTGGGCCCCAGCCCCCCCACTTTACCCAGCCCCCTTCAACTTGGCACCTAGGCCCCACCCCAACTAAATCTAGTTTGTCAGCAGGGCCCCTGACCCTTAACTCTAGTTCCCCCCAGCAAGGTCCTTAGTCCCCTCTCCCTAAATCCAGCCAAGTCCCTATTTGCATTTAAAGAGCTGGCTAACAGAGGCAAGACAAAGCCAGCTGCCCTCTGGATGTAAGCCACAGGGGACCCTGAGACCTTACAAAGAGGCTCTGGGCCTGATTTTCACATAGCTGCCCACTGAAGCCCAGAGCTCACTCAGAAACATGCATGGGGATGGGATGCAATGTTCCAAAGCTCCCCATAGACGGATGGGGAGAAGCCCTGGAGTTGAGCATCCTCAGTGGGTCCCTTCGCACCAGGCACTGTCCAAATCCCATGGAGGAGGCAGATCCAAGTGTAAGAAAGAACCGCTGGGGAACAGACAATCCCAAGTACCTGCAATTAATGAGCCCTGGATCCCCAAACCATGAATAACTCACTCAACTCCCCTCCTCTCCAAGAGCTGGTGTAGAGCCCAGGAGGTCTGGCTCCCAGGCCTCCCCTGTATCCACTAGCCCCCACTCTCCTTCCAGGGGCAAGGGGAGAACCGAGGATTCCTGGCTCCCAGCCCCACCTGCTCTAACCACTAGCTCCCACTCCCCTCCCAGAGCCAGGAGAAAATTTACTATTCTTTCAGCATAAGCCCGCCCTTCCTCCTTCCACATCGGACAAATACAACCTCCCTGTCCGAAGCACTAATCTCTCAATCTAAGGGGACAGTCCATGGGAGAAAGCAGGGCTGGGGATCTCCCCTGGCATGAGTGAGGGGTTCCTGAGCTCCAGAGGAGATTCTAGGTTATGGCATAGAAAGGGGTGGGGGTGGGGACAGTGTTCCTCGTCAGGGCTGATCTGGGCCCAGATGTTTTCTCCATATTTACAGCCTCAGTTCATCTTTGCTCCAGCCCCTTCTAGTGGGCCTCTACCCCTTCTGTTCCACCAGCTGTGTGGGCCACTAACACCCCACAGGGACAGAGGCTCAGACCAACGTGCCCATCTAGTGCTGGCTTTGGACAAGATCACTCCCATAAGCCTGCTCTTTACCAGGTGATGGGTCCCTGTAATGGCCCCTATGCCAGACCTGAGGGGCCACATCTCAGCACCAGGCCTCATCCCTAAACAGCTGCCGGCCCATAGGGTCCATGTCTAGCACCAGGTGAGGGGCCACCATATAAAAATTCCCCCATCTCCCACCCCAGAGGTGGCTGCATCTCAGCACTGGGTAAGGGATTGTTGCATAAATAGCTCCCACACCCCTCCTTAGGGAGGCTACATCTCAGCCACAGACAAGGGGTTCCCGTATAGAGGCCCCATCCCAGAGGTGGCTGCATTTCTGCCCCTATAAACAGCCTCAGCAGCCCAACCCAAGACATGTGTTTTTAGGCCGCAGGAAGGCTCAGGGCATCGATAATTAAATGAGACTCAGACCTTGATTTATTCCAAATTTTCTCTTTTTAATTTAAATTCTCTTAATAAATTGATTTTTTTGTAGATTTTTTTCCTTTTCTCTTTTTTTTTCTTCTTCCAAACATAGAGCGATAGGGCATGAAATAACAGGCACAGTGGAGAAGAGAGTTTGTTACACTGAATAAAAAGGGGCATCCCGTCCGGCCCGACACGTACAGCCCCTTCCACTCACACACACATACTGGGTCAGCAGTGTGGGGCCACGATGTGGGGGGTGGGAAATCACCCCCCAAAATGGGGAGTAAAGTGAATTAATGGCAACCCCTGTGAGGGGGGCAGGATAGGGGACCCCACCTGGCACTTCCATTGGTAGCACAATTAGAACCCACACTGCCCTTGGCAGGGGGTGAGGGTGGTGTCTGCTGGCGATGGAGCGAGGTGTGCTGAGGGGGCAGGTTTGGTCTCTAAGTGATGTGGGATGAGAAGATCTGGAGCAGCTCAGGGCAGAGGAGGTGAGGAAGGCAGGATGGGCCCAGGATCAGGACCCTGAAACTGGAGATGTGGCCAGCATGGCCAATCAGCACAGCCCTCAGCAGCCTGTTCAGCCAATCAGCTCAGCAATACCTTCCCCCACCCCACCTTACATTTACCAGCACTGTAAAACCTAGGCGCGAAATTGACAAGCAGAGTTATGACTGGAGCCAACATCCCTTAGGGGACAGGCCCTTGCCCCATTCCCTGCCCCATGAGCCAGCCAGCCAGCCAGCCAGGCTCTGCCCTGGGGCCTGGTGGGAGCTGGTGCCCCCTAGAGGCAAAAGGCCCCAGACCCCCTTCCCCGCCCTTCTGAGACCGCCAGTCTCCAGCATGAGGCTGGATGGGACCACACTGTCTCCTGGGGAAAAGCCCCATGTCCCACCCCCTGCCCCAGAGCCACAGAGGCTGCTCGGGACCAATTTTTAGGTCCAAACTGGACCTAAGGCCAAGAAGGTCAAATCATTTCCCAATCTGACCCCACCCCTTTCTCCAGTGCCCTCTCCCACTCCCATGGCCTGTTCCCACAGTGCAGCCAGCCTGACCCCACGGGCAGGAGAGCCAGGCCTTTTCGTACCTGACCTGACTTGTAGAGTCTGGTCCAGCCAGACCCAACCCACCCATCGAACCCAGTCACCCCCTCACGATCAGGGCCCCTTGAGCCAGGAGAAAGCAGCCAGCTTGTGGCCCCTTGCGCTAGCCTCAGCCATTTCACATGAGGGGGAGCTGGGAATGGGCCTCTCAGAAGGTGACTGCTCCAATGGGCAGACCTGGGAGTGGAGTGGGAGGCACAGCCCCCCTCCCAGAACTGACACCCACACCTAGCTCTGCCCCACTGCTCATGCAGACTCAGGAAGCGGGCAGGATCCCCTCTCTGCAAGCTGCGGGGAAAGATGGAATTCCCCCAAGGCCTCTGAGAGGGTAAAGAGAACCCAGGCATCCTGGTTCCCAGAGCACCACTCCTCTCCCTGAATCAGGGGGACATCTCAGGTTTACTGACACCACAGCTGGGCAGAAACCCTCAGGTGATGTGCACAAAATCAGGGGGTGAGGGAGCCATCCATCGCATGAAGGGACGGGGAGCTTCGTCAAAGGGTGGCTGCAGATCACAGGGAGAGGGCACTGGCAGAGAAAATGGGTCAGGCCCCGGGTGGGGGGTGAGGACAAAGGCAGGAGCGTGGGGGTGGAAGGCTGGGGGCGATCTGCTGGAGCAGGACAAAGTCCCACCACTGTTCGAAGCAGTGCTGGGGTATGGTACTGGAGGTGACGATGGCAGTGGTGGATAGGACCTTATGCCCATCATTGCTTGAGGCGAGAGGTGAGGTCAGAAGCAATATTTCAGGTAGCAGGTGGAGGTGGCACTGGTGTGTCAGGGGGCGAGGGGAGCTTGAGATGATGGGCACCAGGGACTGGGTACGTATTAGTGTCAGCCACTGGACAGAGCTCTCCAAAGGGCCCCAGGGGTGGGCTTGGTGTCAGCCGTGGGATGAAGTGGTTTGAGGGAGTCCCAGGGAGGGCTCTTAGTGTTAACAGTGTGATAGGCAGGTCTGTGGGGTGACAGATCCTGCGGGACGATGGCAGCAGTGGCACTATGGGCCAGTTCAAGGGAGTCCTGGGGGGAGTAGCGTGGGACTAGGCCAGTTCACACCGTGGCAGATCCCAGGGGATGGAGGCAACATTGGAAGTAGTGGTGGGACAGAGCAGCTTGCAGGAGTCCCAGGGCAGCACTGGTGTTAGAGGTGGGCTAGGAAGGCCCGAGGGGTGCTGGGGGCAGTGTTGGTGTGAGTAGTGGGATAGACCAGTTGGCAGGGTCCCAGGGGAGCAGCAGGGGTCCCCATCACCGCTTGAACCGGTAGGTGATGGGCAGCAGCAGCTTGCTCTTCTTGAGGGCCTGCACCTTCTTGAGGGTCTCGTCGTCCAGTGCCAGGAAGCAGCGGCGCGAGTACTCCAGCAGCCGCTCCTTGGAGGGGTCGAACTCGCCCACCTCGGCCAGCTTCTCGGGGGCCACGATGAGCAGCTCGGCGATGGGCGTGGTCAGCGCCACCGTGTTGCGATCCACCCGGTGGTGTTCGAAGGCCCGGCTCATGCTCTTCAGCTTCTGGAAGGTGTTGAGGATCTTCTTGTACCGGCACAGGACCCCATCGGCATCCTTGACTGCCAGGCGGGCCACGGCAAGGGTGAGAAGGACAGAAGGGATTGAGAGACAGGGGGGGGGGGGTCAGAAAGACCAAGGAGAAAAGAGCCTGTTCATTCCTTCGACACATCCCCACAACCACCAGGAGGACCTGCCCCCACCCCACACACTCCTGCTCCTCCCTGTGAGTCCTGCTCCATATAACTCCCTTTGCCCTGCACCCCGCCCATACCAGACCACTCCAATCTGCCATGGACTCCCAATGCCACCTCACCACCCCATGCCCCTCCCCCTGCAGCCGCCTCCTCCCTCGAGGGCTGCCAGGGCAGGGGATTCCCCCCCCCCGCAGCCCCCCACTCACCTCTCTGACGCTCACGGGCCTTGGGCTTTCCAAAGCGCCGCCGGCTCATCCCCCCCTTCTGCTTCTGCTTCTTACGCTCGGCGGAGCCGCCCTGCTCCGAGGCGGCACTGAGCGAAGACGCCAGGCTCTCGTTATCCGTGGCCTCACCAGGCCGGCTGTCGGCCACCTCCGCCCGCCGCTGGAGCTGCTTGCTGCGGCAGTGATCCTCTGGGGGGGGGCAGAGACCGGGCTCCCAGCATGCACCTCACCGCAACTCCCTCCAATGCCTGCCTCACCCTGTCAACAAAACTGCCCCCCACCCCTGGGCATTTGTGGCCACTGGCTGGGAGATACAGCGCCCACGCCCCCGCTCCCCCCCGAGGGCTGCCTGTGGGATGGGCGAAAGCCCCACCTTGCTGGCTGCCCAGGGAGCTGGGATGGAGAAAAGGGCTGTTCCCCCGGTCTGGTACCTCAACATTCACTAGAAGCAATGGGCTTAAAATGCAGCAAGGGAGGTTTGGGTTGGACATTAGGAAAAAGTTCCTGACTGTCAGGGGATTAAACAACGGAGTAAGTTGCCTGCGGAGGGTGGGGACTCTCCACCCCTGGAGATATTTAGGGGCAGGTTAGAAAATTCCCATCAGGGCTGCTCTAGAAGGCGCCAGGTCGTGCCAGGAGCTGGGAGGACAGCACTCGATGACCTCTCCAGGTTCCTCCTCGTTCTAGGATTCTACAGAGAACAGAGCTCTGGCTCCCAGGCCCAAACCTGACTCTAACCACTAGTCCCCACTCCCTCCCAGGGCTGGGAGGGACCCAGGCGTCCGGCCCGCTCACCCGCGTCCACCTTGGCGGAGGAGATGAACTTGTCCAGCTGGCAGCGCAGGAAGTCCCGCTCCTCCTCCAGGTCCTCGATGCGCTTCTGCAGCCAGGAGTTGCGCTCCAGGGCCATGTGCAGCTGCGTCTTCATGCCGCTCATCAGCGCCAGGGCAGGTGGGGGAGGCTCCGGCAGCTCTACGGGGGGCAGAGTGTGGGGGAAGGGCACCACCTGACCCCTCCCCCTGTCCTCCTCCCCCCACCCCTGCAGCCTCCCCCCTCCTCCTCACCCCCTCCCCTGCGGCCTGACCCTCCCCCCCACGCCCTCCCCTGTGGTCTGACCCCCTCCCCTCGCTCTCACCGCCACCTCCATGGTCTGACCCCCTCTCATCCTCATCCCCTACCCCCATGGTCTGACCCCCGCCCCATGGTCTGAACCCCTCTCATCCTCACCCCCCATGAGGCCCTGACACTCTGCCCCCTGTCCTGATGCTCTCCCCAGTGGGGCCTGACTCCCCGCAGGGCCCCGATGCCTCCCCCACCAGCCACTCCCCTGGGACTGGCCCCATCCCCCACAATCTCTCACCCCCCTGGGGCCCTGACCCTCCCACTCCCCTCATTAGCCTCCCCCTGTCCCCAGCGGGGCCACGACCTCCAGCACAGGGCCAGGGCCACGCCCCACCCCCTGCCCTGACCTTCACTGGCTCTGCCTCCAGCCTCTCCCCCCAGCAGAGCTCTGCTGCCCCTGCTGGGCGCCCCCACACTATGTCCCCAGTCCCACAGCTCCCCCCATGAGCTTCCCCCCCAGGCCTGGATTCTCCCACCCATCTGACACCCCCTCGCCTGCACCCCCCACCTAACCCCACCCCCAGCCTGGCCCCCTGGGGTTCAGGGGACTCCCTCAGTGCAGAGGCCCCCTGGGCCAGGCTACCTTCAAAAGTGCTCTGGGGGGGGCTGAGGCTGTAGAAGATCTGGGGCTCGAGGGGGGGCGTCTCCTCGAAGGGGATGGAGATTTCATATGCATCATCATCCTTCTTCACTGTGGGGCGAGAGAGGTCACAGGGGGCCCCGAAACCAGAACCTGCCCCGCTCTGTGGGCCCCTCAGCCCCTCCCGCAACAGGGCAGAGTGTGCCCCAGTATCTGCTTCTTCCCTCGGGGAGGCGTTACCCCACCTGCACCCCCACCCCACACGAGGCATACCTGCCCCCCAAGCACTGGGAGCCAAGCCCCTTCCCCCACCTCACCCCACAGCTAACATCCCAATCACATCCCCCGCCTGCTTCCCACCCACACAGCAGATATCCCCCTGGCTTTGACATGCCACAGTCCCCCCAGCTCCCTCTCACTTCTCTCCTCCCTCCCCCACTTCACCCCAGCTCTGACACACACCCCAGGGCCCCCCTTCATCCCCCCCCCAAGCCCCAGCTCTGATACACTCCCAGGGTCCCCCTTCAACCCCTTAACCCCAGCTCTGATACACCCCCAGGGCATCCCCTTGTCCCTCTCCCAAAGCCCCAGATCTGATACATCCCCAGGGCTCCCCCTTGTCCCTGTGGCTCCCCAGCTCCATGGATGTCTAGCTCCGGGGCACCCCTGCTGCCCGTGCCCTGCGTACTCGTCCGCCTCCGGTTATTCCTCTCCGTCATTGTCCTGTTCCAGCAGCGTGGCCTGGCGGGCCCCTGACTGCCCTAGGGGCACCCCACAGGGACGCTGGCGAGAGAGAGGAGAAGGAGCGGTTAACCCCAGGGCAGACCCTACCCAGAGCCCCCCCCCCACCCAGCATTCAGGGCTCCTCCCACACCCCAAATCACCCCCCATGCTACCCTCTCCAGGGCCTTCTCCCTCACCGCACCCAGAGCAGCTGCTGGCTGGGCCCAGACCTGGGTGCGAACCACCCCCCAGACCTGGCATATCTGCAGGGTGGGGCACACAGTGGGTGCCGCTCTGGGACAGGTTGAGTTTTCCTGAGAACAACATCTCGTGGCCCCTGGGAGAATAGCGCCCGGACCCTCCCCACCAACTGGCCGGGGACCTACCTGAGATGGATGGGCCGTGGGGCAGCCAAGCTCCAAACCCGTCCCACGCACCCCACCGGCCAGCCCTGGGGAAGGGAGAAGAGACACACGTGGTCAGGCCTCCTCTCCAGGAGTAGGACTCAAACCCACAACCTTGGGGCTGCCCACATCGGTGCCAGCTGCTGGCCCACACAGACGCTGCTACATGGGACAAGAGGGCAAGGCCCGTCTGGGGGGATTTATGAAAGGGAGAGAGGGTGGGAGCCAGGACTCCTGGGTTCTATTGCTCAGCTCTACACCTAGTCAGCAATAAACTTCCCAGGGGGAGAAGCAACGGATCCAGGCATCCCAGCTCCCTATGCTAGAGGAGATTCCCCTTACACCCTGCACTACAGGTGCTATGACACATGGATGAGCATGCATAATCTCAGCTAGCAAATCACACAGGTAATATCACCAAGTACTCCTGGCCTGGACCCCCACTTTGCCCAGAGTTCTGAAGCTCTTCTTCCTCCCCCTCCACCCAGGGCAGGTCCCCCAGAGAGCAGCAAGAATTTTAGGACCTGGGAGAAGGGTGTTTCCATCCTGACCCAGCTCCAATCACAACCCCTCTGCCTACGAACATCCCAGAGTGTTGCTTCGGCCCCCGGCTCCCCCGTGCTTAAGACCCTCCCACGCCTCTGCTCCCCCAAGTACGAGCCCCTGAATCTGCACCCGCCACAGAGCTGGGAAACTGGGGTGTCATTAACGAGCAATCCCGGCAGAGCAGCTGCCACCTGGGGAAGGCAGCTGGTTTTATCAGGGATTGGGGGCTGGGTAAATCTGGGGATCCCCTTATGCCCCCCCCAGGACACTCCCAAGCAGAGGTCCAGGTGCCAGAAAGTGGGGAGAGAGGCCACACAGGGAACAGACCCCGGGGGCTCTCAGCAACAGGGATGAAACCCTGCCCTCCCCGCGAGCAAGAGTGGGGGAGCCCACCCAAAAATCCCAGGAGCCCGCATCCATGGGGGGCCAGCCACACACAGCTGAGCTCCGCCCCCACCCCGAAGCCAGCAGCCAGGGACCTGCCTGCAGCCCCCGAGGCCTCCACCTCCGCCCCATCCCCCATCCCCGCCCTGTGCAGCAAACTCACCCCCGCATGTCAGATCCAAGCCCCCCAAGCCAGCGCCAGGCCCTGCGTCCCCCCAAACTCCCTGACGGGCTCCACCCCCCATGTATGGACGCCTGGTCCCGGCCCTGCCCCCCGAGGCCGCCGAGTGCCCCAAAATGGGGCGAAATCGCCCTAAAAATGGCTTCTCTGCCCCTCCCGCCGCCCGTCGGGTCGCTGCGGGGCTGCAACGCGGCGGCTCCCCCGGGGGGCGGAAAAGAGCCGGGGCCGGACGCGGAGCTGGGGGGATACAAAGTAACCCCGATCCCCGCCCCCCATGGCTACAAAACCCGCCCCCGCCCCGGGGAGGCTGCAAGGGAGGCGGGGGCCGGGGGGCTGTAGGGACCCCCTCCTCCCCACTCACCCAGATCTCCAGGCGAACCCCAGCAACCGGGCTGCACGGCCGCCCCCTCCCTCCCCGGGCCGCACCGCGCCAGGGAGCGTCTGCAAAGCGCCACCGGTGGGGAGGATCGCCCACGCACGCAGGGCAGAGACACGCGGGAGCGGGGGCTGTGCTAGGAGCGGCCCCCGGCAACTTCCCCTGCGGAGTGACCGGGGGTAAAGCGCCGTTCTGTCCCCCCGAGCACAGCCGTGGGGCACCCCAGCACCCTCCGTCAGCTGCTCCTCCCGTTAGCCCCCTTCATCAGCCCCCTCAACCTCCTCCGTCAGCTGGTCCTCCCGTCAGCCCCCTTCGTCAGCCCCCCCAACCCCCTCCGTCAGCTGGTCCCCATGTCAGCCTCCCAGCCCCCTTCATCAGCCCCCCCAGCCCCCTCCGTCAGCTGGTCCTCCCATCAGCGCCCCCAGCCCCTTCCATCAGCTGGTCCCCCCGTCAGCCCCCTTCATCAGCCCCCACAACCCCCTCCATCAGCTGGTCCCCCCGTCAGCCCCTTCATCAGCCCCCCCAACCCCCTCCATCAGCTGGTCCCCCATCAGCCCCCCAGCCCCCTTCATCAGCCCCCCCAGCCTCCTCCATCAGCTGGTCCCCCCATCAGCCCGCCAGGCCCCTTCATCAGCCCCCGCAACCCCCTCCATCAGCTGGTCCCCTCGTCAGTCCCCCAACCCCCTTCATCAGCCCCCCCAGCCCCCTCTGTTAGCTGGTCCCTCCGTCAGTCCCCCCACCCCCCCTCTGTCAGCTGTCTTGTCTCTCCCCCAATCCCCTTCATCAGCCCCCTCCATCAGCTGGTCCCTCTGTCAGCCCTCCAACCCCCCTCCATCAGCTGTCATCTCTCTCCCCTAACCCACTTCATCAGCCCCCCAACCTCCCTCCATCAGCTGGCCCCTCAATGCCCCCAAAGCCTCTTCGTCAGCCCCCCAAAACTCTTCCATCATCTGTCCCATCAGCCCCCCAATGCCCCTCTGTCAGCTGGCCCCTCTGTCCCCCCAAATCCCCTCTGTCAACTGCAGCCTAAGCCCCCTTCCATCAGCCCCCAAATTTCCTCCGTTAACCTCTGTCCTCCATCATCCACCCCTGTGCCTCAATCACCTTTCACCCATTGATCCCCCCACCCCTCCACATCCATCTGTCCTGTACCCCCTCCATCACCCTTCTATCCCCCCCACCATCCATCTGCCATCCCCTCCACCCCCACCTCCAATCATCCATCCATCCATCCTCCCACCCCATCACCCACCCTCCCTCTCTCCTGCATCCCTGCCCCAGCCCAGCCCACAGAACTGACCCAGCCTCTAACCGCCCACACAGGGGCGCTGTTTCCCGCTTCCTCTTTCACTTTCCACCTCTGGAAAAAGGCGACTTTTTAGCACCAGCCCCTTCACAACCCACCCCCACAACAGAGTCAGGGAGCGAGGCGCAATTCCCCAGCCGGCTGGGAGACGAAGGGCGGCAGAGGGCTGAGTAAGGGGAGGGAGGGTGGACATAGCCGGGGGCCGGGGCTGATTGCTATCATGCTCAGTGAGTTCCTGTCCCTCAGCATCTTCCTCCAGGGCTGTCAACTGCCCTGCCGTCAAAGAGGAAAGGAGGGGGTACCCCCAGCCTGGGGGTTAGGGAACGTCTGTGAAGCATCATATTTTTTAGGGATCAGCTCTGCTTTCCTCCTCCCCCGCGTCCTCCACCAACCCTGCTGGTGCCCCTCACCCCCTGCTAGCCCAGCCCTGGGCTCCCCCCACAGGAAAAAAACCATGATATAGCTCTGGAACACCAGTCATGCAAGGCAAGACCCATCCCACCCCCACTGCCCAGTAAGGGTCACTCAGTTTCACTGGCCAATTTTGCTACTGGCCTCCCTCCTGGGGCTGAAATGGCCAGAAAGCCATCCTGATGGTTTTAGAGTGAAGGGTCCCCCTGAGCCAGCCAGGCCCTGCCCTGGGCCTGGTGGGAGCCGGGGCCTCCTAGAGGGGACAGGCCCTGCCCCATTCCCTGCTCCCTGAGCCAGCCAGTCCCTGTGCTGGGGTTGAGTGGGAACTGGTGCTCCCTAGAGGGGACAGGCCCCTGCCCACTGAACCTGTCAGGCCCTGTCCTGGGGCTAGAATGGGACTGCCCCCCCCCCCCGATGGGAAAGGCCCCATGCCCTGTTCCTTACTCCCCTGAGCCAGCCAGTCCCTGCCCTTGGGCTGGGTGGGAGCCAGCGCCCCCTAGAGGGGATGGGCCCTGCCCCATTCCCTGCCCAGGATGTAGGGAAATAGATGCCTTTGTAAAGAGTTTTTGTAGGGACTACCTTCTGTCAAGAGACAGCCGAAGACATGGGGCTGGGGGCAGGGACTCCAGACCTGCCAGTACTGGCCCCACTGAGGCACTGAGCAGGCAGACCCACCATCCCAACCTGTCATTAGCCACTAAACACAGAGCCAGGGAATCCACCACCTGCCACTTATCCCGGCGGGTTAGGCCGGTCACATGACCCACAAAGAACAGAGCCCCAATTACCCCTCTGCCCCCACCATGCCACTCTGGAGCTGCTCACACAAGGGCTACTTATGCAGGGAATTGTCACCCAGCGCTGGGGTGCAGCCCCTCTGGGGCAGGGCCTGGGGACCCCACTCCTGGTGGGAGATGCAGCCCCCTCTGGGGTGGTGCGCCGGGGCTGGGTTTTCCACAGTTCAGTCATTTGTGAGCACAGGGACTCTGTGCCTCAAACTCCACCCCCCATTTTAATCAGTTTCTTTAGTTCTAGGATCAAGCCTCTGTGTTTAACTGCAGCTCCAGAGCAATAAGGGGCAGGGGGATCCCCAGTTCCCTTGTCTGACCACCAGAGCCCTGCTCCCCCCTCCCCCGTTGCACCGGGAATAAATTAATGGGGCAGAAAAGTGTACCCATGTGTCTCAGTGCCTCCTGCTGGCGGAGCTGGGCCCAGCACTGTGTGCTTGTGAGAGAGAGACACACATTGCTTGAGGGATGCAATCAGCACTGCCCTTCCCCTATGAGTGTCCTGCCCCCTATAGTGCTCCTGGCTAGGGGAGATTCCCCAGCAGCTCAGAGGGCTCTCAGGGCAGATGGATCTCAGCTAGATGTTGGCTAGAGCTAAGCTCTTACAGGGCCACTGAGGGCTCCTAGGTTCTTTCCCTGACTCTGGGAAGGGAGTGGGGTCCAGTGGTTAGACCAAGGGACAGGTCTTCTGGGTTCCAGCCCCAGCTCTGGGAAGAGATTGGCATCTGGTGGTGAGAGGAGGGGGCTGGGTGGCATCAGGACTCTTTGTTCTATTTCTGTTCCCTTCAGGGTGACCATGATGCCCCATCTTGTGCTGCAGTTTCCCCATCTCCAGAACAGGGATTGTGATCTGCCATGTTGATGTGTGGCTGAATGATGCGGCTGAGGTTTCCCCAGGGCCAGGCTTCCACCCACCAGAAACCACCAAGCACAACTTCCCATTCCAATTCCATGCAGAGCCAAGCTCCAGCACTGATGTGGGCATTAATGGTGGGGGTTCCCCATTTCCACGGAAAAATTCAAACCATGGCAGATCTCCTCTCTTGGGACAGCCAACCCGGGGCGCGGGGGGACTTGTTGATATTAGCACAATCTACAGGATGTTGTTTGAGGTGGGAAGATGGGACTTGGGATTGTTTTAGTCTCTTGTCTATAACCTCAAAAATGTTCTTTATTGCTGTATCTTGCTTGCCACTGCCAACAGACAGCGATATCTATAGGTTCGGCACCCCTGATTTCTCATCCCTTCCTTGGCCGTGCTGCTGCTCTGTGCCTCAGTTTTCCCTATTGCATACCAGAGCACAATAAACTGGCCTGCCAAGGTAAAATGCTTAGAGACCAGTGGATGAAATGCATGCTGTTAATTCATACAGGAATTTCATAGATTATGACAAGCTTTTCTCAGGCTTGAAGGGCCTCTAATCTCCATGGTGAGGTTAGTTCAATAATCTGCTTGGATTTGAAGGGATGGGCAGGTGAGTTTCAGTACTGGAAAGAGCCAACTTTATAAACTAGCAGGGCTATCTCTCTGTTACTATTTGATGTTGAAAGGGAAGAGTCGCCTCTTCAGTGCCATATAAGCAGGAAGCGAGCTCTTTTTGAGCAGGAAGTGAGGTCATTCAGTGCAGTCTGCACAGGAAGTGAGCTCATTTTGAACAGGAAGTGAGGTCATTCAGTGCAGTCTGCACAGGAAGTGAGCTCATTTTGAACAATAAATGAGCTCATTCAGTGCAGTATGAACAGGAAGTCAGCTCATTAAGTACAGGGAGTACACTTAGCATCACCACCTCCTACCCCCCTCTCTCCCAATTTTCCCAGCAGGTTTGGGATGACCCTGCCCAAGTGGGCACTAGCCAAGGGCTGGCACCTGGGCTGCTCTGAAAGGCCCACATGGCCCCATTCAGAGCTGCCCTGGTGCTCTTCTGGGATACAGCTATAGGATGCCTGTGCCCCCCCCAGCACAAGGAAATCTGAGCTGGCGTCAGCTGCTTCTCTGCCGGGCACCCTGGAGCCACCTCAGCTAGGCTGTGCTTGCACAGGGGCTGCAGAGCTGTCTCGCTGGCATGCACAGCTCCATGGCATGCCAGGTTGGCCACCTGGCAGAACACCCTCCTGCAGCCTGGGGAGGGGAGGCCCAGGCGAGCTGCGTGGGTGTCCACAGTCCCTCATCCCAGGCACCGCATCGGTGCAACCGCCAGCCCCGCCTGGCACGGGGTGCACGTTGGAGACGGGCGCAGTAAGGTGTGTCCTGCACCCGCCAACCACCTCGCCCTCCGCTGGCCCAGGGGCGAGCACTGGAAGGGGCCCTGGTTGCTGTGGAGTAGCTGTGACGAGCAAAGACCCCGCGGCAGCCCTGGCACCACGGCGAGCCCTGGCAGCGCTTCAGCAGCTGCCCGTGGCTGTTGCGCCCGCGGCTCCCGCCAGCTCCACCCCCAGGCTGTCCCCTCAGTGGCGCCTGCCGCAGGAGAGGGGACAAGCACGTGGTGCGCAGTGTGGGAGGGCACCCGGCGGCCAGCGCAGGGTCTAGTGCTAAGAGCAAAGGGCTGGGAGCCGGGACGCCTGGGTTCTCTCACTGGCTCCGCGAGGGGACCGGGGCCGAGAGATCCCCTCCAAATTCTGCCGGGCCGGGGGCGCCAGTGGCTGCCTTATCTGGGCCTCACCCTTCCCGCCCCGGCTCCTCCCACCACCCCCGGCGGGCACTACAAAGGGAGCACCGGGAAAAACGTCCGATAAGAAACAGGCAGCCGGCGCCCCGTGCTCCTGCCCCCCTCCCGGCCAGCCCTGCACACCCTTCTGTGGGGGGACATCAGGAACAGTAATGTACAGAAGCCGGTGGGGGGACACTTCAATCTCCCTGGACACTTAGTGGCAGATTTAAGGGTGACAGTCCTGGAACAAAAAAATTTCAAAAATCAAATGGGGAGAGAAATCTCTGAGCTGCAATTTATTTGCAAATTTGACTCCATTAACCAAGGATTAAACAGAGACCGGGGGTGGCTCACAGCTGACAATGGCAGTTTCTCTGCCCTGGGTGCTAATAGCTCCCCATTCGACTCTGACAAAGGCTCACATCCCCCTGTCTGATATGACTTGTTTTTTCCTCTTTTGATAAGTGCTGTTGATACTGGGCCATTTCCACCTTGCTGAATAGACCTTGTCAGCTCCGGCCCGCCCTCTTACTGGGACCCACTCTTTAAATACCCCTCTGAACACCCCCGCCGACTCATGCATCTGACGAAGCAGATCTTCGCCCATGAAAGCTGATGCTCCAAAATATGTTAGTCCATAAGGTGCCACAGGACTTCTCGTTGTTCTCGAAGCTACGGACTTACACGGCTCCCTTTCTGATACTGGTAGCCTTGGTTACCCTCAGCAGGCGCTCCCCACCCTCTGGGAGACACAGGTATCCCTCACTCCATCACACCATCTCAGGCCTGTTGAGGCTTCCTCGGGGACGGTGGATTTGCAGGGCTGATGCCTGGTTCCAGCCGAACACGGCACTGAACCTAAGGGCTAATTCTGAAAGGGAACTCCACAGCTTGCTCTCTTGACTTGGAAACTGACCTAAGAACTTGGTTCCCCGCTGGATTCAGGGTCCCCAGTAGTGGAGTGCAGGCCTCGGACAACCCCTTTCCATCCCAGGTAGCCCCCCAAC
Organism: Carettochelys insculpta; assembly: GCF_033958435.1. Taxonomy (NCBI): domain Eukaryota; kingdom Metazoa; phylum Chordata; order Testudines; family Carettochelyidae; genus Carettochelys; species Carettochelys insculpta. The sequence continues at coordinate 15,589,506 of NC_134158.1, read as the reverse complement.
CTCACCTCCACTCCACCCCTTCACTCGAGCCCCGCCCCTTTTCCTGAGCCCCGCCCCCTCTCCACCCCAACTCTTCCCAGCTTTGCTCCACCCTGGCCCAATGTTTCCTCTAATCTTTTCCAGCCACGTGCAGAGTTTTTTCCATCCACATGTAGAATACGTTTTGTTTGAGGTGCGTGTGGGTGTGTCCCACCAGTAAAATACCTGCTGCTGGCCAGGGGTGCCCTGCTAGTCAACTGGGGGGCCCCTGAATCTCTCCTGGGGGGCACCCCAAGTACTCGGCTTGTAGAGAACACTGCCCCCATTCCAGCCCTTGCTCCCAAGCTGCCTCCCACAAGCAATGCCACCCCATGGACTGGTGGGGGGGCTGGCTCCCGGAGCAGGGATCAGCCCAGCCCCTGCACTCACTGGCAGCAGGAACTGGGGTGACCAGGCCCTTCCTGCTCAGCTCCACCAGTTCCCACTGGTGAGCTGGGGGGGCGGGAACACCACCTCCCCCATCCCTTTCCCCAAGGGACACAGCTGGGAGTGCAAGGAGGAGAGAGGGCTGAGACCAAGTTCCTCCACTTCCGCCACTGGCAGTGCATGTGGGGATGGGTCCAACCCCTGTTGCTTTTGCCAGGTCCCCCATAAGTCTCCTGGGCCCCCAAAGTGTGGGGCGCAGGCAGTTGCCCTGAGCCATCCAATGAGGATCTCTGGCCCTGCAGCCCTGCCCCCACATTACAGCTGCTACGTTTTTATGCTCCAGGAGATTAATACAAATAGTTAAATATTTTTGCAGTGGTGCCCAACCTTTTCACTAGTGCAGACCCCCAATCACCCCCAAACCCTTAATGGACCCACAATCACCCCCAAGCTCTTCATGGACCCCCCAATCACCCCCAAACTGTTCACAGACCCCCCCATAACCCCCAAATCCTTCATGGACTCCCAATCACCCCCAAACTGTTCACAGACCTCCCCAATCACCCCCAAACCCTTTGTGGACCTCCAATCACCCCCAAACTGTTTACATACCCCCCATTAACCCCCAAACCATTCGTGGACCCCCCCATTCACCCCAAACCCTTTGTGGATCCCCAATCACCCCCAAACTGTTCACAGACCCCCAAACCTTTCATGGACCCCCAAGCACCCCCAAACTGTTCACAGACCCCCCAATCACCCCCAAACCCTTCACAGACACCCTGTGACCCCCCAAAGTTGTTCACAGGCAATCCTAGATGCTGCGGACACTTCATTCAATGAAACAGAAAATCACAGCCCAGATTTTCGGACAGCAGATAACAACCTCCTTGGAAGAGATTTCATTTAAAAATACTAACCGATTGTGACTTTGCGATTTGTTTAAAACTTATTTTCTACAATCATTTTTAGGTAGCTTTTATTTTTCATGAGCCCCCTGCAATCCCCTTGCAGGCCGCCCAGGTTGCAAGGCACTAACTGAAGGTATTTAGAGACAGGCAAATGCATTTTGTCCTGGGTGGTTGGCTGGTGGTCTGCGGAAAGGTTTGCCTTGAGCAGGGCAGGCTGCTGAACCAAAAGTCTGCAAACCACGTTTTAACCAAATCTCTTTCCTTTTTCAATGTCTCCGTTTCGCTGGTAGAACTGGCAGGAAGTGCGTATTTGGATCAGATCTGAGCTGCAGATTCATCGGCTGGGTAACTCCTCCAAATCTTCGGGATTGGTAGAGCTTTTTAGATGACAAACAAGATTTTCAGGTTACGTCTACACTAGAGGGCTGACAAAACCTACAGAGCGTCCCCACTTCCAAGGCATTGTCGACAGCAAGTCAACAGGAGGCAGTACTTAAATATCGAGTCTGTTCTGGTCTGGCTCTGGTCTGAAGAAGTGGGTCCGTCCCACGAAAGCTCATCACCTAATAAATTATTTTGTTAGTCTTTAAAGTGCTACTTGACGGCTTTTTTGTTTGGATAGTATATAGACTAGCACAGCTTCCTCTCTGTTGCTTTTGTTGATAGCTGGGCCTTGCTCCCCAGGAGGAATAACGCCAGAGATCTGTTGATGGAAAGCCGGCCTGAAGGTGCCAGGGGGCCCTCTGTTGACAGACAGGGCTTCCAGGACACCAGGCAGCCCTGTCTGCTGGCCCCGTTTTGTCGGTAGAGCGGCTGGGCAGTTCAGCCGTTCCCTGTTGACACAGTGCCCCTCTCCTGCGATCTGCTTGGACGGATTTGTGGACAGAAGTTTTGTCGAAAGGTATCTGCCAACAGAAACTTCTGTCCACAAATCTCTGTAATGCAGACCTGGCCTCGGAGACTCGCATCGTGTCTACCTCGGCTGCCTGGAAGGGTGCCCCAGGCTGGGCAGCTCAAAGCCAACGATGTGATTGACATGTGCTGCTAAAAAATGGAATCCTGTCCCGTCTGGTTACAGACAGCCCAAGGAGGAGGCAGAAGGGACACCAGAGCCCAAGCCCAGGTGCGAATCAGCCACTCAAATCCTCCAGCAGCTCAGATGAGAGTATCCCAGGTCTGGCGGCATTAGGGATGATTCCTGACGGAGGTGAGGGGTGACAGGCAGACAGGCTCTGTCTGAGTTGGGTAGTGGGCACCGGCTGGTGTCCCAGACATGTGATGCCGGGGAGAGGGGAGCTGAGAAGAAACAGTGTTAAAGATACAGCGCAAACTAGTCCAGCCCAGAGGGCAGGACCCCCATGATATGTGGTGTCCCCTGTGGGGCAAGATGGGGTTTGTGGTGTGGGTGTTTCCCTGCTGCTCCCTGCTCCAGGGAACAGACCAAACTCAGAACCGCCCCATGTAGATACATCTTTGTTTTAACTATTTTCTCATTGAAGTTTTGAAATACTGTATCGAGTCATTGTATCTATCATTGTATTAAGCCCTGTTATATAGAAACCTAGTTATATTTTGCAGAACAGTTTCTAGAAGTAGGTAAGGAAAAGAAAAACCTCTCTGTGCCCTTTATTTTATTTTATTTCTGTACCATCAGACCTTGGATACTCTTGTTTTAGCTCCTGGAGGGTTCCAGCAGCTATTTCACACCTGGGCCTGAGCTCCGGTGTCCCTTGGTGTGAATGGAAAGGCGTGGGAGACCAGCACCTCCAGGTACTTGCAAGGGTTGGAGAAGGTAGATCCAAGACCAATGAGAAGAACAATGGAACCTCTGAATTGGGCCCATTGAAAGAAGATTGGACACATGGACACCTTGAGAGTCACCAGCAAGGGCCTGCCTTTGGAAGCACCACCCAGAAGGTGCTCATGCATATTCATAAGATTGCTCTTCCGGATTATGCATATGCATGAGCTTGCTAACTGGTGGCATCTTGCACAGGGACCCCGGGGTTTGTCTTGTCAGCACTGGAGCACCGATCTGGATCAGCGGAAGCCCGCCTCCACCCCTCCCCCATGTAACTCACCTGGCCAGTGCAGTTGGGGGGAGCAACTATTGATAACAGCAACAAGACAGGAATGTGTGTGTGTGTGGGGGGGGAGTGAGTGAGTGTGTGTAATATATCATATACATACGATAAGTGCTGAATGCGATATGTGTATTACCAATAAATGTGCCATTTTGCCTTTTCCCCTGCAAAGATCCTGTGCAGTAATTTTCAGTACAACACCCACAATAGGGAGACTGGCGGAAGGAAACCAGGGCAGGGCCTGGCTGGCTCAGGGGGCAGGGAATTGGGAATGTTTTTAAAAGTGGGGGTGCTGCCCCCCCACATCTGTCCACCCCCTGTGGAGGCCGGGAGCAAAGCCCCAGCACACAGGGGCAGCAGCCGGGACCCTGAGCACAGAGCCAGAAGTAGAGACCCCCAGTGCACTGGGCTCAGGCCAGGACCCCAGGACACAGGCAGAGTCAGCTGGGACCCAGTGCTGGGTGGGCAGGAGCAGAGCCCCAGGCACGTGGTGCTGGCAGCTGGCACCCAGGGTGCTAGGCTGGGAGATGGGGGGTACTTCAGCACTGCTGTATCCCTAACTCCCGCATCTATGGGCCCCTCCAGGGGGCGCGGGCTCCCACCCAGCCCCTGGCTCCAAGCAGTGCGGCCAAACCAGAAAGCTCCAATATCTTCCCCCGCCATTGGAAGAAAATGCCCTACAGGGAAAAGGGGCAAACGCAGACAGGGCGCCGGGAGCCAGGACTCCTGGGTTCTCTCCCCAGCCGTGGGAGGGGAGTGCGGGCCAGTGGTTAGAGCTTGGCGGGGCTGGGAGCCGGGACTCCTGGGTTCTCTCCCGCCGGCTCTTTGCTGGCAGATGGTCGGGGCGGCGTCTGGGGCCTCGCCCGGGGTCAGGCGTCCCCCAGTCGGTCTGCGGCTGGGTTCTCCTTCGGGAGTTGCCGAAGGTGGGGCTCTACCCCGCCCCCTCCCCTCGGAACCCAGGCGTCCGGGGCTGCGTTGGAGCGCGGCGTTTCCACCCGGCCGCCTTTTCCTGCGGCACCGGCTCCTGCTGCGGGTGGAGGGACGGACTGACGGACGGGGACAGAAAGGACCCCCCCCGCCCCCCCCCCAGTGCCGGGGATCCGGGGCCGCTGTAGCCCGCAGGGGGCGGCACGTGGCCCCGGGGCGCAGGGGGGCCTCGAGCCAGGACCTGCCACCCCCCCGCGGGGACAGGATCGGTACCACCCCCCCGCGGGGACAGGATCGGTGCCACCCCCCACCGCCAGCTGGGACAGGATCGGTGCCACCCCCCACCGCCAGCTGGGACAGGATCGGTACCACCATCACCCCCGCCGGGACAGGATCGGTGCCACCCCCCACCGCCAGCTGGGACAGGATCGGTACCACCCCCCCGCCTGGACAGGATCGGTACCACCATCACCCCCGCCGGGACAGGATCGGTGCCACCCCCCACCGCCAGCTGGGACAGGATCGGTACCACCATCACCCCCGCCGGGACAGGATCGGTGCCACCCCCCACCGCCAGCTGGGACAGGATCGGGGCCCCCCAGCTGGGTCTGGAGCAGTACCACCTGACCCCGGCTGGAGCCAGCGCCGAGCTGCCAGATCCCTGCCCGGGTCTGGCTCGGAGCCGGCCCCTGCGCTGCCGCCCCCGGCGAGAGGAGCCCCTGGCACCGAGCCCAGGGCTGAGTCCGCCGGCCGCGATGAGCCCGAAGGCGGGACTGCGGCCAGGGGCACCTGGGACGGTAAATATACCCCGGGGGCGTGTGTGCCTGGGCGGCGCTGCCAGGGCTGGGGGCAGTCGAGGCAGTGAGGGGGTCAGGTGGCAGTGGGGCTGGCGGGGGGGGTGCTGTTGTGGGCCTGGCGGGACGCAGAGGCCACACTCCCCCCGGGGGCTGCGCTGGGACCTAGCTGGTGCCCCAGTGGGAAAGGCCCCATGGTCACCTGTCCCGTGAGCTTCAGGAGACTCCTGTGCGCGGGGGGGGGGTCTATGACACACCTCTGATTGTTCCTCTCTCCCCGTTTCTCCTTCCAGCCGCTCTGAGCCCTTCCCACCCTTGGGGGGTGTCCCCTGCCCCATGGATCTCCACCCCTTCAGCCTGCGGCCCCCGAGGGACGGCCCCCCCGACCCCCGGCACCAGCCCTCAGCCCGGGAGGGCCCATCAGGGCGCCGGCTGAAGCTGGAGGAGGACGAGGAGGCCGGTCGGCTGCGCGTCCCCCGGGCCCCGCTCTGGCCCCCCGGAGAGGCTGGGCCGGCACAGGGTGAGGCCTCGCGCTACGGCCGCTACCTGCTGATCGACAGCCAGGGCCTGCCCTACACGGTGCTGGTGGAGGAGGCGGGCGGGCGGGCCGGGCTGCGCAAAGCCTACTGCTGCCCTGTGTGCTCCCGCACCTTCGAGTACCTGTCCTACCTGCAGCGGCACAGCATCACCCACTCGGAGCACAAGCCCCACGTGTGCCGGGCCTGCGGCAAGGCCTTCAAGCGCACCTCGCACCTGGAGCGGCACAAGTACACCCACGCCGGGCGCAAGCCGCACCAGTGCCCCATCTGCCAGCGCAGCTTCCGCGACGCCGGCGAGCTGGGCCACCACCAGCGGGTGCACACAGGCGAGCGCCCCTTCCAGTGCGAGGCCTGCCACATGCGCTTCGGCGAGCGGAACACCCTGCAACGGCACGTCCGCCGCAAGCACCGCCAGCAGCCGCCCACGCCCTGATGGGCAGCGCCCACGTCACCACCCCCACCCTGATGGGCAGCGCCCATGGGAGCCAGACTGGCACCGCCCGCGCCCTGACAGGCAGCGCCTGCGAGAGCCGGACTGGCACCGCCCACACCCTGACAGGCAGCGCCCGTGGGAGCTGGACTGGCACCGCCCACACCCTGATGGGCAGTGCCCGCAAGGGCCGGACTGGCACCGCCCACGAGAGCCAGACTGGCACCGCCCATGCCCTGACAGACAGCGCCTGCAAGAGCTGGACTGGCACCGCCCACGCCCTCACGGGCACTGCCCATGCCCTGATGGGCAGCACCCATGAGAGCCAGACTGGCATTGCCTGTGAGAGCCAGACTGGCACTGCCCACAACCTGATGGGCACCGCCCATGAGAGCCAGACTGGCACTGCCTACAACCTGACGGGCACCACCCATGAGAGCCGGACTGGCACTGCCCACAACCTGATGGGCACCGCCCATGAGAGCCGGACTGGCACTGCCCACAACCTGATGGGAACTGCCCATGAGAGCCAGACTGGCACTGCCCACAACCTGATGGGCACCGCCCATGAGAGCCAGACTGGCACTGCCTACAACCTGATGGGCACCACCCATGAGAGCCGGACTGGCACTGCCCACAACCTGACAGGCACCGCCCATGAGAGCCGGACTGGCACCCCCCACTGCCTGATGATCACTGTCCACGAGAGCCGGACTGGCACTGCCCACGCCCTGACAGGCACAGGGAGCTGTGAGCTGGGCTGGCACCACCCATACCCTGAGAGGCAAGGGGAGCCCTGGCACAGCCCACACCTGACAGGCCCTGTGAACCAGACTTGCACTGTCCATGCCCTGACAGGCACTGCCCACCAGAGCTGGACTGGCTCTGCCCACGCCCTGATGGGCACAGGGAGCCTGTGAGCTGGACTGGTCACTCCTTGTGCTTTTGCCCCATAAAAACCTGTTTGCCCCGACTGCCCCCTGCCCCATACGGTACCCGTATGGGCAGCTCCCTGGGCCCCAGCCTGAGGCATTGGCCTCTCCACACAAGCCCCACATGGTGCCCCAAGACTGGGGATGCCCCTAGCATGCAGAGCAGAGCAGGCTGGACCCGGCCAAGCTGAGCCCGTCGTGGTCCAGGCTCAGATCTTGGGGCTATGGATGGTCATTCACTAGGGGGCAGGGAGTGGGACAGGGGCATGGCTCCTCTTGGGCACAGCTAGCTCAGCGGTGGCTGGGGGTAGGGGTGACTTGACCACCCCATGGAGGTTTGTGGTGACTCTACGTTCCCCAGCAACAGTCTCAGCTTAGTCCTACAGCATCCAGCCCTCCTTTCTGCCACCAGGGGCCTCTCTGCCCACCGCAGCCAGCAGCCAGCACTGAGGGCTGTCCTGGAAAGCCCACAAATCCAGAGCAAACTTCACAATGGTTTTCAGTCTGGTGCCCCACAGGGGTGTGGGGAAATGGGATCGCCCATCCCCAAGGGCTCCCAGCCTCAGAGAAGGCAATCCAAGGCCAGAACTAGACCTACAGGTCAACCAGGCTGCATCACTCCAAGGTGCCTGGCCTGGCCAGCTGCTCCCCTCAATGGCTCCCATTCACAGTGGGCTCTTTGTTCTCCTGGTTTTGTAATTATTATTATTATTATTATTATTATTATTATTTAAACCCCCTTTTTGGTTGGTGGTGTTTTGGTGTGTGTGGGCTAAAGGGTTAAGGGTCGAAACACCCTCAGCCAGTGGCTGGGTGCAGAGCCCCTGTCATTGCTAGAGAGGCGCTAGGGCTGGTTTGGTACCAGGAGGTGGCAGGTCTGATCGGGCTTTGGCTCCCAAGGGGGAAAACAAGAAGTCCTGTGGCACCTTATAGACTAACAGAAATTTTGGAACATCAGCTCCCCTGGGCACAGACCTGCTTCGTCAGATGCATGTGGGTCTGTGCCCACGAAAGCTGATGCTCCAAAATATCTGTTAGTCTATAAGGTGCCACAGGACTTTTCATGGCCTTTGTGGATACAGAGGAACACGGCTACTGCTCTGACACTCGGCGTTTCACCCATTTTGCACCCAAGTTATTTTCCAGCAAAATCCTTTTTAACAGGGTTTGGACGAAGAAAACTGCACTGGTTAGGCCTCAGCTGGAGTATTGCGTCCAGTTCTGGGCGCCCCAGTTCAAAAAAGATGTGGAGAAATTAGAGAGGGTCCAGAAAAGAGCGACAAGAATGATTAAAGGGCTAGAGAATGTGACCTATGAAGAAAGGCTGAAAGAATTGGGCTTGTTTAGTTTGGAAAAGAGACGATTGAGGGGGGACATGATAGCGGTTTTCAGGTATCTGAAAGGGAGTCATGAGGAGGGAGAAAACTTGTTCTTGGCCTCTGAGGATACAACAAGAGGCAACGGGCTTAAACTGCAGCAAGGGAGGTTTAGGTTGGACATTAGGAAAAAGTTCCTAACGGTCAGGGTGGTCAAACAGCGGAATAAATCGCCAAGGGAGGTTGTGGAATCTCCATCGCTGGAGATATTTAAGAGCAGGTTAGAGAGTTGTCTATCAGGGATGGTTTAGACAGTACTTGGTCCTGCCATTGGGGCAGGGGGCTGGACTCGATGGCCTCTCGAGGTCCTGTCCAGACCTAGTATTCTATGATTTGGGGGCTGAAAAACACTGTTTTGGGTTAAAAGTTTGTGGGTTTTGAGCATCCAACGGTAGCACCAAAAGTGAAAGAACCAATTGGAGAATGTGGGGGGAAAACGAACGGATTTGACTGAAAACACATTTTTGAAACCTCTGTTTGTTTCAGCTGAAAACTGTGTTTAAAATTCCCGACCCTTTTATTGGAACCTCGGTTTTCTAAACCGAAAATAGGTGTGGAAAACTGAAACTGTGAGCTGCTGGGGTGTGAAGCAATCGTGGTTTTTCAAGCCAAACATCACTTTTCACAATCAAAAACAGTGAAAATTTTTTGCAAGAAACAAAATTTTTTTTTACCCATTTCGAACTCCATTTTTCCCACCCCCTGACCTTTTTTTTTTTCCAAATTTTAAACTAAAATTACTTGCCCGGCTGCAAGAAAACTATTACTGAAAAACCAACATGGGCTAACCAGCCAGCGTCATGAAGCAAAACAATTTTCAGACCCCAAAACTTGCACCCAGCAATAAAATATTATACCCCCCCAGTGACTTGTGACAAGAAACAAGTCATCGAGTTGATTGGTTTTCAAACCCCAAACACCTGGATGAGGAGCATTTTTGCACCAGATTCTTTTTTTATACTGGTTTTCAAAACCTGCCTGTTTTGCTGGGTGTTTTGGGGAGCAGGTGAGTTACCGAGAAACCAGGTTTTCAACCAAATCCCACCAGGCTGCGGGAGTTTGATCCTTGGCAGGTTACACCGTCCAGACCTGCAAACATCCCTGGAGGGTTTGCTGCAGTCAAGTTCACATTGCAGCCCGGCTCTCAGGGCTGTGGCTTGTGCTGTGTCCATGTGGCAAAAGAATGGGTTTGGGTTCCCCCCATCAGCCCCCCCGCAGCAGAACCCTAGGAGCCAGGTCCCAAGTGTGGGCAGACCCAGGTGATCTGATGTGGGGAGAGGGAGTCTGCTCCGACCGGACTCAGAGCCAGGCTTAATGTGCAGTGTAGACACACCTGGTGTGCGACCAGCCACTAGAGAGGACAGGTCTTGGAGGTAAGGAGTTGAGCTGGGTTTAGCGCCTAGAGTCTAGTGGTTAGTGCAGGGAGCTGGGAGTCAGGACTCCTGGGTTCTCTCCTTGGCTCTGGGAATGAAGTGGGAGTCTAGTGGTTAGAGTGGGGGGGTGGGGCTGGGAGCCAGGACTCCTGGGCTCGCTCCTTGGCTCTGGGCAGGAAGTGAAGGCTAGTGGTTAGAGCTTGGCAGCACTGGGAACCAGGACTCCTCAAGGGTGCAGCGCAGGCTGACGGGAGCCTCTGGAGATCCAGGTGGTGCTGGCGGAGGGGGAGGGAGCTGGGTGTGGCCAAGCCAGGCTGCCCTGTCTGGGCCAGCTGGGAGCTGCTGTGCCCATGGGGTCTGCTGGGCTGAATACATGGTGCCCCAGAGCAGCCCCATTCCTTGCCCAGCCCCGCCCCCCAGCAGCACCTGCAGCCACCCTCCAGCACTAAGCTCACCCGCCTGCTCCTCCTGTCCCCCCAGCACCTGGCCAGTGATGCCGGCTGTCCCGTCCCCACCACCCAGCCCCCCACCAGCCACGGCCCAAGGCAATGCCCCACCCGTCCCAGGCCCACATGCTGCAGCAGGATGAGGAGCACATGGCTGCTGGCCTTTGCAGAACTGGGGGGTGGGGGCAGCACTTAACAGTGGCACAAACAGCTGGTGCAGGGGTAACAAGCTGAGTTCTGCTCCGCCTGGCATCTTCCCAAGGGCACTGGAGATGGTACCTGCAGGAATTCCCAGCTTAGATGTAAGAGCCACGCGAGGCCTCCCAGGCCAGAGAATTTCCCCTCCAAACGCCAGCCAGGCAGCCTGATCTGATGGCTGAGCTAGTGCTGAGCTTTCGGAAAGATGCCCCCAGTTTGAGTGAATGCCTTGTCATGGTGGGGATACCACCTGCTCCCCTGACGAGCCTGCCTGGGACCCCAGCACTGGACAGCCACTGCCAAACTTAATTCCGCCCCCGCACCCTGTGAAAAACACGCCCCCCCTTTGTAAGCCCTGAGCACTGGCCACTGCACCATCTGCGACCCATGCAGCCCCCTGGATCCCTTCCAGCTGGGCACCGCCCCCTCCCTTGCTGGCCATGCTGTTGGGAGCTGGGCCTTGGATTTTGCCTCCCTAAGGGACACACGTTGCTCTTGTCTTTGCTGCGTATCAGCCGGTGGGTTTCACGGCCTTGCTTTTGCCACAGCAGTGCCAGCCCACCTGCCCCCACCCCGGAACAGGACAACCCCGACAGCAGGACCGGGTCTGGTGGGGCCCACAAATCACCAGCCCGTGGGCCTGCCTTGCCTCAGGGCCCCCAGATCCGGGGCCAGCCGGGCTGGGCAGGTTTCAGCCAGATGCCTCCTCTCCCAAGCCCGTTCGGAACCAAGCTCTGCGCACGCTCGGCCCAGAGGCTAGGCAGTATTTCCAGCCCCAGGCAGGGTTCCCTGTGAGCTGAGCGACTGCCCAGCCGATCCGATCAGCAGCCCCAGCTGGCAGTGGGTGTGTCTATGGGGGGTGCACACTGCACACACCTCAGTGCCCAGAACATCTGTCCCCCCCACTGCCTCAACGATGCGCCCACAGAGCCGGTGCTCTGAGCCCATTGCCCCCCCCTTGGCACCCGCCTCGCCGCTCCCTTCCCTCAGGCACAGGGTCACCACCTGGGGCAGATCTGCCTCTCCCCCCCCTACTGCTGTATGGGCCTCAGCAGCCAGTCCTGAGCCCGGGCCCAGCGTGGCTGGGTCACCGCAAGGGAAAGGGGGCAGGGCGGAGATTTCTCAGGCTGATTTCAGCAGCCGGGGTTTGGTAGCGGGTGCCGGCCGGTGACACCGAATCAGGCTCCCGCTTTACGCTGAGGCAGGGCCGAGCCAGTGCCTCACTGCTACCCCCCACCCCGGGGGGGTTCCAGCAGAGGGACCCCCCAAGGCAGGCAGCTGAGAGCAGAGAGTGGCACCTGGGGCTCTGCGAGGATCCAGCCCTGACCGCTCCCTAGCACCATGGTCCCCAGGCTCCCAAAGGCTCGGGCAGCCTGGAGCACCAGACGTGCCCACGCCCAGGGTGCCTTAGGGGCTCCTTCTGAGGACTGCCCCAGCCCAGGCGTCTCAGCTGGAGCCAGGCACCGTGGGCAGGATGGGGGCTGGTCCTCCCTCAGGCCAGGCAATTGGTGTGACCCATGGAAACCCCTCTGGTGACAGCGACACCCTCCCCGCCCCCGACCCACTAGATGTCTGGAGCAGAGCTGCCCACAGAGCTGGACCTTTCAAATCCAGCCCTTCACTGCTTGTCCGAGTGGCCCTTCAACCCCTGGACCAGACCCAGCCTGTTCAGAGCCCCATGTGGCCTGGGAGCTCCAGCCAGCTGCAAAGCCGCCTCCTTAGCCCCGCTCCCTGGCAGTGGCCAGGAACAGGGCTCAGTTACTCAGGTCTGGGGTCCCCATGTTGGCTGCTGGAAGTCAGGGGAACAGGGGTCCCCAACAGGGGGACAGACCCCTAAGCCTGGCAGGAAGCAGGCTCAGAAACCTAGTCTGTTGGGCAGGGCGACGGGGGCTCTGCTGCCAGGCTGTGCAGATGGGGCCAGGGGATCCCCAGTACCAAACAGCACACCTGGAGGAAGAACTGAGCTGGGACATGCCTCCCCCAGCAGGGCTGCGCACCCAAATGGGGAGGGGTGAGCCCACAGACAAGGAAGGGTGCAGTGGGAATACAGCGCCCAAGGAGGGCTGGGCACCCCTGAACCTGACGGGCACAGATGAACTTATGAATGAATTATCCCCCTCTTGGGGGAAGGGTGTTTTAGAGACTGAGCAGAAGTGGGAAAGTGGAGGGAAACTGAGGCAATGTGCCTGCTGGACCACCCTGGTTACAAGAGGGCACCCCAGAGAGGCTGTCTGTCCACAGGGATGGCTATAGCCCCAGTTCCCCTGTGCTCCCCCAGCTGCCTCTCATCTCCAGCCCGAGTCTTGTTTTATACCAGGATTTTCAGGGCCAGGGCTGTTCCTTTGTCCTGGGTACAGGGCCTGGCACACAAACTCCTGGGCCATGGCTGGCACACAGAGCTACCGTAATGCACCTAATACACAACGTACAGCACTTCGTAGGTGGGGGTGCTGGGCTACGGCCGGCACATAGAGCTACCGTAATGCACCTAATACACAAAGTACAGCGCATAGCACAGGGGACTCCTGGACCATGAGTGGGCACACACGGTTACCATAATACACATAACACACAATGTACAGCACATAGCATGGGGGGACCCAGGCCAAGGCTGGCACACAGCGCTACTGTAATACACCTAATAGACAACGTCCAGTGCCTAGCGCAGTTCTCAGGCCACGGCAAGGTACCTAGAGCTACCATAATAAACAGAATCAATACGCATCCACATTTTTTAATATCGGTTTCATCTGTACAACACTAGGGACGTTACACACCAACAGCAGGGATGGGGTTGAGTTTGATACACACGTGCCCCCTCCCACCCTCCCCCTACGCCAGCCCCCACCCCCCTTCCCGACTGGGACCCAGCCTGTCCCAAGCCAGCAGCTCGAGCCTCCACCAGCCGGGGGCAGGAAAGCAAATTTCTGCTGAAAGAGGAGGAGAGACAGAGACACATTTTAATAGTCATTCCAAGGGCGGGGGGAGCAGTGCCAGGGGTGAACACGGTGACTCAGCCTGGCACTGCCCCTCGGGGCTTAGAAAATTATATCTATCGATTTATATTTATTCATACAGCTGTGTGGTTAAAAAGAAAGCCGGGGGGGAGACTCAGCAGGGCCGGACAGGGCTGATTTCTCCTGGGACCCACTCCCTGGTGCACCTGCAGTCCTGGCTCTGCTGCCACCCAGGGCGACACCCCCTTCTTCCAGGGTGCCACGGGAGGTGCAGGAGAAGCGAGGAGCCGGGGCAGAGGTCTCCAGCTTTCTCAGACAGATGGCAAAAGATACCATGACCTGTTCCCCACCAGGCCAGGCCTGACTCCCAGCCCTCGCTGTTCTAACCACTAGCCTTTACTCCCCTCCCAGAGCTGGAGAGAAACCCAGGAGTCCTGGCTCCCAGTCCCCCTCCCATTAGGCCTCGCTCCCCCCCACCAAAGCCAGGATAGAACCTAGAAGTCCTGCCTTCCAACCCCCTTGCTCTAGCCCCTAGACTGCACTCCATCCCAGAGCTGGGGAGAAAACCCAGGAGTGCTACTTCCTAGTCCCCACTGCTGTAACCACTAGATCCCACTCCCCTTCCCAGAGCCAGGGCAAGAAGGCAGATACAGAGCAGAGTCGGGGTGGGGAGAGACAGAAAGTGGCGGGGAGGGGAGGGGAATAAGTCAGGCCAGTGGGTTTTCAAGCTTGTTTCGTCCGCAGAGTCCTCAGTTCCCCTTTGCAAACCTCACACAGTCTGTGCACCCCTGGAGCCAGCAGGCAGCCAAGACAGCCAGCCAGGCAGATGGGTGGGTCTGTAGGGAGACAGGCAGAGAGGAGCTGGCTGTTTCCCTGTGGGGACTGAGAGAGGGGGGTGGAGAGGAAGGGAGGGGATGGAGGCCTGGATGGAGGGAGGGGCACTAGTCAGCCAGAACAGGGACTGTTTGCCGCAGCTCCTGGCATCTTCAGCCGTGGCTCTGAGCTTCCCCACCCGCAGCCGACCCCCCAGCGACCAGGGCCTGCTCCCGACCTGTCCCCACCCCTTTGCACCATGCACTAGAGACCAGCTGGGGTAACCCCACAGCCTGCCCAGGAGGTGGGGGGCAGGGGGGCGGCTGCCCCATGGAAGGCTCATTACACCCGGTCCAGCAGCCAACAGCTCGCAGCTCAGCTTGCTGGACCCTCCAGGGGCCTGGCTTGCATCCAGCCTGCACCACGGGGGTGTCACCAGTCAGGGGAAGCAGCTCCCAGCGTTTGCCTCTAGCCCTGGGGAGGGCTGCATGGGTGTCAGGTGCAGCCCCTGCGGAGAGCACCTGTTGGATGGCAATGGGTGGGGGGGGCCAGTCCGGCAGGATTTTGGGTCCTCGCTGGCCCCAGCTCCAGGCGGCCGAGTGGGGAGGGAGCAGTCTGGGGTGCCCCCGCTGCACCTGGCGGGGGGTGTCTCCACTACAGTCTGCCAGGTTCCCAGAGTGCCCCACTGGGCAGTCAGCCAGCAAGACCTGCTGAGCTCCCCGCTCAGTCCACAGGGGCAGCTGAGAGGGGCCAGGTCCAGGAAAGCGCTGGGAGTCTCGCCAGGTCCAGCCACCTCTGCGCCGGGGGTGTCCATGTCCTGTCAGCAGGGGCCAGGGCTGGGGGAGGGGAGGAGGAAGCCCCCTTAAAATCCAGAGGGCTAAGATAAACGTTGCCAAGTCCTAGGTTCTTCGTGGCGATGGGGGAGCTCCCGCCATGGTGGATTCCTGGCACACGGGGGTCTGTCCCCCACCTGCTGCCCGGGCCCCAATTCGTCACCCCCTATGGTGGATACATGCTATTAAGGGGCCTGACTCCCAACCTGCTGCACCCCATGGGGGCTACATGTTACTGAAGGGTCTGCCCCCACCTGCCCCGACCCCAGGGGTTACATGGCACTAAGGGGTCTGCCCCCCCCCCAAGCTACCCCCCCCACTGGATACGTGGCACTAAGGGCTCTGCCCCCCAACCTGCCACCCCCATGGTGGTAACATGGCACTAAGGGGTCTGCCCCCAACCTGCCTCCCCCATGATGGTTACATGGCACTAAGGGCTCTGCCCCCCAAGCTGCCACCCCCCACTGGATCCGTGGCCCTTAGGGGCCTGCGAATGCCCTGCCCCGCCCCGCTCAGGCGTCCTTGTGGCCCAGGGCGGCCAGGCCCTCCAGCTTGTGCAGGTGCCGGTGCTTCTTGAGGCCGTAGGTGTTGGCGAAGGCCTCACCGCAGGTGCCGCACTTGAAGGGCCGCCCGCCCCGGTGCGCCTCCAGGTGCTTGCTGAAGTACTTGGGGTCCTTGAAGAGCTTGAGGCAGGCGGCGCAGCGCAGGTCGCGGGGGGCCTCGTGGGCCCGCTGGTGGCGCAGGATGGAGGAGAGGTAGAAGAAACTCTTGCCGCAGCGGTCGCAGCGGTACACCTTCTCGCCCAGGTGCACGCGCTGGTGCTCCAGCAGGTTGGAGCGGTAGCGGAAGGTCTTGCCGCAGGTCTGACACCGCTGGGGCCGGGCCACCACGTGGAGGCGCTGGTGCTCGGCCAGGCTGGAGGACTGGGCGAAGCGCTTGTTGCAGAGGGCGCACTTGTAGGCCCGCTCGCCCGTGTGCACCACCTTGTGCTGCCGCAGGTACCAGGAGCGCAGGAAGCCGCGCCCGCAGACGGCGCAGCGGTAGGGCCGCTCCTCCGTGTGGCACCGCTGGTGGCGCATCAGCAGGGCGGCCTCCCAGAACCGCTTGCCGCAGACGGAGCAGCTGAAGTGGCGCTTCTGCAGGTGGCTGCGGCGGTGCAGCAGCAGGTCGTAGGCCCCGGCGAAGCTGCGCCCGCACACGCCGCAGGCCAGCGTGCGTCGCACCAGGTGCACGTACTTGTGCGTCACCAGGGCGAGGAAGTGCTTGAAGCTCTGCCCGCAGATGCCGCAGCTGAAGCGCTCCCCGCTGGGGATCATGGGGTGCTCCTCGGACAGGGTGGCCGGCACCTCCCCAGCCAGCCCGTTCTCCAGGCAGCCGGCGGGCCCTGGGGGCGGGGTGGCCTCGGCGCAGGCCCCCTCGGGCAGCAGCCGCTCTGGCGCCGTCTGGTGCACCAGCTTGTGCCACATGAGGTTCTCGATGAAGCCGAAGGCCTTGCCGCAGGCGTCGCAGGCGTAGGGCTTGTCGCCCATGTGGGCCTCCTTGTGGCTCATGACGTGGAAGAGGTCGGGGAAGCGCTGGCCGCAGTCGGAGCAACCGTAGCTCAGCCCCTCGGGGGGCGGCCCCAGGGCGCAGGGCAGCTGCAGCCGGTGGATCTGCTTGTGGCGGGTGAGGCTCTGCGGGTAGCCGAAGACCTTGCCGCACAGCTCGCACTTGTAGGGCCGCTCCCGGGTGTGTACCACGTGGTGCTTGGTCAGGTGGAAGGACTCCCGGAACCGCTTGCCGCAGACCGAGCACTGGTGCGGCTTCTCGCCCGTGTGGATCCGCTCGTGCCGCTTCAGCGTCTCCCGCCGCCCGAACCCGCGCCCGCAGATGCCGCAGCAGAAGCTCTTGCCGGCCCCCAGCAGCAGCGGGTGGGGAGCCAGCAGCGCTGCCGGGGCTGCCTTGGCCTCCCCCTCGCAGGCCGGGGCCTCGCCAGGCAGCAGGAAGGGCCCCGGGTAGGCAGCCGGGGCCGAGTCGCCAGCGGCTGCCGGGGCGTCTTTGGCCGGGCCGCCAGCGGCGGCGGCAGCGGCCTGGTGGAGCTGGCGGTGGCGCAGCAGGCTCTGGGGCGCGGCATAAGCCCGGCCGCACACCTCGCACTTGTAGTCGGGGCGGGGGCCGGCGTGGGAGGCCTGGTGCTTGAGCAGGTAGGCGGCGTCCCGGAACTCCTTGCCGCAGACGCCGCAGGGCACCCGCAGCAGGGCCGAGTGCGTCTTGACGTGCCGCTTGAGGCTCTCGCGCCGGTTGAAAGTCTTCTCACAGACCGAGCAGCTGAAGGGACGCTCGCCCGTGTGGATGATCTGGTGCTGGTGCAGGTGGCTGGGTTTCTTGAATACCTTCCAGCAGAGGGAGCAGGTGAAGGGGCCGTCGGGCTGGGCTGGGGCGGGGCTGCCTTCCGCAGCCGGCTCAGGGGCGGGAGCGGCAGGTGGCGGCGGGGCGGCGGCGGCAGCGGCCGGGCCGGCCTCAGCCGGCTCCTTGTGGCAGCGCCGGTGGCGGATGAGGCTGGAGATGTGGTTGTAGGTGCGGCCGCAGGTGGAGCACTCGTAGGGCCGCTCCCCGGTGTGCACCAGCATGTGCTGCACCAGGTGGGAGGACTGCTTGAAGGATTTCTGGCACACGCCGCAGGGGAAGCGCCGGTCGATGAAGTACTTCAGCCGCCGGAAGTAGTTCTTGTCGTCCTTGCCGGCCGGGCCGTCGGCTGCAGCCGGGGCCGCCTGGGCTGGGGCTGCCCCCACCCCCCTTTTCAGGCTCCCAAAGAGGTGCTGGTGCCCCGAGAGATCCACGATGCCCCACTGGGGGGCGCCGAAGGCCCCCGCCCCATCGAAGAGCGGCGGGGCGGCCGGCATGGTGGCGGCGCTGTACTGCTGCGGGGGGGCGGTGCTGGCGGCCTCGACTTTCTTGGGCTGGGCGGCGGCGGAGGCGGACGGGGCGGGGCCCTCGGCTTTGAAGTCCTTGGGCTTGGCTGGGGCGGGGCGGTCGAAGTGGGGGGCGCCGGCGGGCGGCGGGGGGTACTCGTAGGGGGGCTGGGGGCAGGGGAGAGAGGCCACGGCCTTGGCGTGCTCCTGGTTGTAGGCCTCCATGGGCTCGAAGCGCTGGTGATTGAGGAACTCCAGGAAGTCGAAGGGGTAGCTCTGGAAGTGAACCCCCTCGTCGCTCGCATTCGCTTCCATCTCCTCAGGAGGGGGGCGCTGCCTGGGGGGGGCACACAGGGTGGGGGGTTGGAGCAGGGTCAGGCCCCAGGCCCCCTCCCCACCTGGGACCCTCCCACGAACGCCAAGCGTGTGAGATCAGCTCGTACCTTGGGTGTGGGGAACAAACGCTGCTCTCACCTGGGGCTGGGGTACAGCCCCTCTAGGGTGGGGTGTGGGTACATGGGGACCCCTCGGGGGTGGGGGCTGAGTGGAGGGGGACCGCTTGGGGGTGGGACGCGGGGGGCCTGGGGACCCCTCGGGGGTGGGGGGCTGGGTACATGGGGACCCCTGGGATGTGGGGGCTGAGGATCTGGGGAAACCTTACCAGGCAGAGGGACACAGCTCCTCCGGGGTGGGGTGCTGGTTGGATATACAGGGACCTCCCACCCAGCGCTGGCACATAGCCCCTCGGGGGTGGATGTGGGGGGCTGGGCGGACGGGGACCCCTCGGGGGTGGATGTGGGGGGCTGGGAGGGACGGGGGCCGCTCGGGGGTGGATGTGGGGGGCTGGGCGGACGGGGACCCCTCGGGGGTGGATGTGGGGGGCTGGGCGGACGGGGGCCGCTCGGGGGTGGATGTGGGGGGCTGGGGGGACGGGGGCTGACACCGATCACTCTATTTCCCCAGCGGGGCGGGGCGGGGCGGCGCAGCGGGGGTTCCGGGGCGCGCGGAGATCGGGGCCCGAGGGGGGCCGGGGGGGCGGGGGGCCGGTGCGGAAGGGGGGCGGGGGGCACGTACCGAGGATATGGGGGGGCTCACCTCGGGGGCCCGGCTCCGGGCGGGGGGCGCGGGGGGGGGGCGTCCGGGGGGGCCGCTGCTGGTTCCCAGCTCGGACAGGCCCGGCCGGAAGCGCCGCCCCCCACCGGAGACGGAACCGGCCCCCCCAGCCCGGCCCGGCCCCACCCCACTTCGCCGGGGCCGCCCCACTTCCGCCGCCGCCGCCGGGTCCTAGAGGGCCGCAGGCCCGGCGCTCCGCCGACAGGGAACCCAGGCGTCCGGCTGCCACCCCCGCCCCCAACGCACCCCCCCCCCCCGAGAGAACCAGGCGCCCCCTGCTCCCCAGATCCCTCTCTTCTCCCCGAGCTGGGGGGAGAACCCAGGAGTCCTGGCTCCCCCAGCCCCAAACACCTGCCTGCACCCCGCTCCGAGAGCCCCCCTCCCGCACCAGGCTCCCTCCCCAATCTCCCCAGCCCCACCTGTGGGCTCCCCCCATGGCAAGAGCCAGTTCCCCCCATAACCGGCTCCCTGCTGGGGCTGGGCCTAGCCGGGGTCCCTGGTCAGGCTTGTCTGGTCCTGCTAGCCTAGAACCGGCCCCCTTGTTGAATCGGGCGACACCCTTTGGGCACAGCAGGTTTCCAGGCAAAAGTGTTCTCTTTTTGCCATTTTTTGATGGTGGCGGTCCGGGGAGTGACCTCGTACAATGGGCTTGATGGCAGCGTTTGAAGGGCTGGGCTGAGTTTGGGGGGGTGGTTCGGAGGTAAGGCCCTTCGTCGGGAGCCTTCACAGCTTTTTGCGAAGAATGGGAAAAGCGCCCATGAGATTGCTTTTACCACCTCTCCCCGCACCAAAGGCCAGCCCAGCCCCAAGCCAGTGTCCCTGCAGGCTTGGTAGAAGTTGGGTTTGACTTTGTGCATCTTGCGACGGTTCATATCAGTGTTTCTTTGTGGGCATTGTGTATTTATTTCCGTTTTCGGTGGTGGGGCGTGATGAGGGCAAAGCTGACAAAGGCAGGGCCAGACGATAATTATTTAATGGCAGGACCTGCAGAGAGGCAAAAAATTAATTCCAGCTGTGTAACCATCACGGTACAAACTCAACATCACAGGTCCAAATATACAAAGCAAAGGTCTTAAGTCAACCACTGATAACCCCAGTAGCATTTTGCCTACTTCCTGGGGCTGTAAATTTAGATTTGTATCAATATTTGTGTGTGTGTATGTAGCGAAATTGATATTTATCGACTCAGACCTATAAAAAAAATTTCCAAACCTACCTAAGAGAATAGGAAGGATTTTTATCTATCTATCTATCTCTGTCCACTGCCTCTATCTATCTATCCCCACCCACACACACCCCTTGCTCTATCTACATCTGCCCCCCCCAGCTATTTTTTTTTAGGTGACAAATCTGAAGAAGTGTCCCAGATTGATGTACCATCAGAGGTGGGTTTGGAAAAAACTGCTGAATTAAATGGGAATAAGTCACCTGACCCTGATGGTGTTCGCTCAGGAATTCTAAAGGAACTCAGATAGGTGACTGCAGACCCCCTAATAGTGGCTACCTGTCACTTTAATCACCAGGCGATTGGAGGGAGCTCATGGAACACCCCAAAGCAAAGACAGGCAGGTAAGCCCAACTTCAGTGCCACTAGCTGAAACTACAGTAAAGGACAGAATAGACAAGCACACAAACATCATGTGTTGGAGAAGAACCAACACAAAATTGTGCCTTATCAGTCTGTGTGAATTCTTCGAAGGGGTGAACCAGCATGTGGACAAGGGGATCTGGTGGATGTAGCGTAGCTGGTTTTCAGACAGCTTTCAACGTGAGCCCTTTAGCTAGCTAAGTAGTCATAGGGTAGGAGAAAAGGATCATGGATCAGGATCTGGTTACAAGACAGGAATCAATGGTCACTTTTCAGAATGGAGAGCAGTAACTTGAGGTGTCCCCCAGAGGTCTGTAGCAGGAGCAGTGCTGGTAAACACGTCCATAAATGATCTGGAAAAAGCCGCAAACAGCGATGGGGCACAACTAGCTGAGGACACCTAATTCCTCAAGATAAGTCCAAATCAGATGGCAAAGAGTGACATGAGGCTCTCAGAGAGCTGGGTCATTGGGCACCCAAATGGCAGGTCAACATCAATGTTGATCAGTGCCAACGAAGGTGCAATGGAAAACATAATTCCAACTCCACCGCCAAGACGATGAGCTCTACGCTAGCTGGTCCCACCCCGGAAAGCTCTTCCGAGTCATCAGGGCTGGTTCTCCAAACACATCCGCTCGGTGTGCAGGTCTGTTGTAAGGCCACTAAGGAAATGCCTGGGAGGCCTACAGTCGAATGCTCATGTGGTTTTGGTCCCTCCACCTCCAAAGAGAAAGACCAGCAGTGCAAAAGGTGCGGAGAAGGACAACAGAAATGGGCCAGGACGTAGAACGGCTTCCGTATGAGAGATTCCGAAGACTGGGTCTGTCCTGCTAAGGGATGGGGAGGCTGGCAATTTAAAAGGCCCGGGGCTCCCAGCCATGGGCTCCACTACCCCAACCGTGGTCAGAGCCCCAAGCCCAGAGTGCGTGTCCTGTAGGGCTTGCTTGGGGGGACCAGCTCCCACACCCACTTCTGCTCAAAGCCCCGCCCCTTCCAGGGGCCCAGAGCTGGCTTCCCCCCAGGGCCTGGCAAAGACGCTCCTCAGCCTTGGATGGCAGCAGAGATAGGACCGTTCGGGCAGGCTGCCCCAGGCCCTGCCTCAATAATCCTATGGATGGGGCCCAGGCGGCCTGGGGATTACCTGGGGAACGGGGTACGAGGCAGCAGCAGGTCAGGCCCCGCTGCACTCACTGCAGTGGCAGGAGCTGTAGGACTCCCCTGCCCATCTCCCTACCTGCTGTGCTCCCATCTAGCACTGTAAGGCTTGGGGGAGCAGGCTGGAGTTGGGGTGTTCCACAGCGGGCTGGGGGAGGGGCTGGGCAGCGTGGAGCAGGCTGCTGGATTGCTCCAGCCCTTACTGCCATGGTGAGCATGAGGGGTGGGGGCAACCCCTGCTGCTGCCCCACTCCACATCTCCCAGGTGGCATCGCGCAGGGGAAGAGGCTTCGGGGAAGGGGTCTAATGTGTGGGGGTTGCTCTGGGCCCCACACTTCCCTAGGGACAGCCCTGGATATAAGAGACCTATAGAAGGGTGACTGGGGTGGAACTGGGTTCAGAAAAGAATTTGAGAAGTTCCTGCTGGAGTGATCCATCAATGGCTCAGCCAAGCTGGTCAGGGACAAAACCCCGAGCTCTGGGCACCCCAAACCTCTGATGGCCGGATACATGGATTGGACACTGGGGGATGGGTCACTTGCTAATAATGGCTCTGTTTGGTCCATGCCCTCAGGAGCACCTGGTCCCACCTGTGGTCAGACAACAGCATTCTCCACTAGATGGACCATGGCTGTGACCCAGTATGCCTGGTTGTAGGTTCTTATCTGGTCAATGCACAACACTGTATTTGAAATTTTCCTGTGTCAAAAAGACTCTCCTCCCAGATTTAACAGACCAGCCTGGAGAGCTGCCAGCCCCAGGGGAAAAAATAAATGTTTAAAATAATTGGTCAAAAGGCAGAAGATGGTTTTGTTGCTTTGGTTTTCAAACTGAGCCTGTTCCTCTTCAATTTCCTTTATGTTACATTTCTTCTAAAAGCGAACACACGTGTGAATTCTTTTGAAAATGAGATCTTTACATAAAAATGATTTTTCAAAAAAAATGTTGGAGAAGTGCAAATGCAATCCATGGTGCCATGAGCCCAGAAAGACCACTCCAAAGTAACAGGGAAGGGAAAAAATAAAAATCTCAAAGGGAATTTTTTAAATTAAAAACCCTGTGATCTTAAAAAATGCAAATTTTGCAAATTTGATATTTAAATAGAATTTATTTGCGGAAGGAGGGAGGATAACGAACACCAGGAGACAAAAGTGAGCAATCCAATGTGGTAAGGTGGAAAAACCAAAAGCCCGCACATAATAATACAAAGAAACAAACATTAATTGATTTTAATTATGAATTTTGCAGTTGTAATTTTTGCAAATGGGGTTTTCTAATAGCAAATGATTGTATTATAAATGTGGAAATTCAACCTCCCAAGTGAAGGACAATAGTATAACTGTGAACTGATGTTTTTCAAAATTTGTTTCTTTACCAAAAATTGCAATTTTGGAAAATAAAACTTATTTATTTATTTATGAACATTATATGTTTGGACAACTGCCTCACTGGGAGCACACTGGCTGATATGAATGGCAGTTAGAACAAATATATAAATGAATAATCTCACCCTGAACAGCCTATTTTTGTCAGCGATTTTTCATTTGCAAAAACTGTCCTTTTTACACAGAAAACAATTTATCTGAACATTTGGAAACTCAAGGGACCAGCCTAAAGTGGCAAGGACCTGGTAGGAATAATTACTATTGTATAGCACAGTAGTCTGAAAAAGCACTTCACAAAAGAGAGAATTTAGCAGACAGAGAAACTGAGGCACGACAGACCTCAGGTCCTCTGCATCCCAGTGCAGTGCCGTGGCCACTAGGTCAGACTGCTCTGAAGAGTCCAGTGTAAAATGCCAGCACAAGGGTTGACTGGGGTTTCTCTGTTTTCTTTGCTGTCTAAGAATTCTAGTGTTTCCGGTTCTGATCTCCCAGGGTTCCAAAGCCCTGTCTTTAAAAGGGAACCAGAACCTAAATTCTTCATTAAAAAGTTAAATTTAAGTTTGAATTTTATTTTGTTTACTTTCAAATATATAGAAAATCACATTTATTTTAACTTACTTTAAGAATTTAAAATTTCAACCTTTTATTTGCACGTTTATATCTATCATTCTTACCATTCTAAATCTTATTTCATGTTCATTTGTGATTTAATTTTAATTTTAAAAAAAATCTATTACCTTTTTAAACCATTTTGGTTTGTCATTTGCATTTTAATTTATTATGGTTTATTTTAAAATGTATTAACATTTTAAATCTGATTTTCATTTTGACACGACTGGTTTTATTTTATCCTATTTTAATTTACTTTAAAAGGTTAAACTTTCAATTGTCTTTCATTTTAATGTTTTGTCCAGTTTAATTTAATTAAAACATTGACTCTTTACATCTCAATTTGATTTTTAGTTTAATTGTATTGTAACGTACTTGTTTTTATTTTAATGTAGACATTGTTTTAAAAGTATTTTCTTTTGTTAGAACCTAAACCCTCTCAAAATAAAGTGGGAGGGGGTTGATAAGGGAATCTCCTTAGTTATCTGAATTGTTTCTACCCATAAAGCCAATTTCACAAAGTTTTTCTTCTGAATTTCCTCACTTCATTCCCGCTCTCTGGGTTGCACCATGTGTACTGAATAAGGGAAGGGACGTCAGCCTTGCCTCAGGTTTTTATCATGGAATCTCCCATGTGCAGTGAGTTGGGTGAGGTCTCAGCCCCGCCTGGGATGTGAGACTCTCCCAGTGATTCCTGGGAGCTGCCAGTGTTTCCCAGTTGCACACTGGGGCTAAGAAGAGGCTGGTTTCAGGGTCAGCTCCACACTCACCAGAGCATTTCTGGAGGTGGGCTTGCAGCTGGATGAGTCCCCCCCAACACACACTGTGACCAACTGTGTAACCCCCTTCTCTTATGATCCCTCCTCACCCACCTGGATCAGACCCATGGGCCCATCTCCCCTGACATCCCACCCCTATATGCACCCTCCACTCCTCCCCGCACCCAAGGATTCCACAGACGGCCATAGAGAGCCAACATCTTTGTTGAGTCTGGAGGGGGCGTGCCTGGGACAGCCCCTTAGTGACACGGTGTCTGCCCCCAACCTGGCCCATAAACACCCACTTGCACCCCATCTTAGAGGGAGGTGGCTCCTTACGCACCCCACTGAATCCCCAGGCCTTGTAGCGTTGGAGGGCTGCCGGCAGGGGCAGCAGCCCAGCCTCGCTCCTTCATCCCAGCACCATCTGGGGTCCCTGCCCCCCATCTCTGGAGTCCCCATGTCCCAGGGACCCCCAACCTCCCTCCATTCCTGGTGCCCCCCCCTGACCCCCCAGGGATCCCCATGCAGCAGGGAGGGCCTGATCCCCAGTTCTGCCGGATCTCAGGGGGTCCCTGCCCCGCCACCCAGCTCCTGGCCATCTTCCGCCGCCCAGCCAGGCCGGCCCTCGCCCCCGGCGCCCTGGCCGCAGGCCTCGTGGGCGTGCTTGCGCTTGGCGTGTCGCCGCAGGGTGTTGCGCTCGGTGAAGCGCAGGCGGCAGAGTGGGCACTGGTAGGGCTTCTCGCCCGTGTGCACCCGTTGGTGCCGCAGCAGCTCGCCTGACTCCCGGAAGCCCTTCTGGCAGACGGCGCAGCGGAAGGGGCGCTGGCCGGTGTGGATGTGCCGGTGCCGCTGGAGGTGGGAAGCCCGCTTGAAGGTCTTGCCGCAGGCCCGGCACAGGTGGGGCTTGTGCTCCGAGTGGCTGATGCGGTGCCGCTCCAGATCCGAGAGGTACAGGAAGGCCCGGAGACACACGGGGCAGCAATGCGCCTGCCGGGGGGCTGGGGCCGGTCCTGCCTCCATGTCCCGCCGGGACACCGTGTAGGGCACGCCCTGGGCGTCGATCAGCAGCAGGGTGTCCTCCGGTTGGTGCTCGGGGGGCGACGATGGGGCGCCGGCTGCCTCCTGGGGGAGGAGCCAGCTGTGGCTGGCCAGCCGGCTGCGGTAGGGGCCCCGTGGCTTTGGGGCTCGGGGGTGGTCCCTGCCCTGTGGCCAGGCCATCAGGGCCGAGTGTAGCTTGGGATTCCACAGCACCCTGGGGCCTGGCTTGGGGGGCTCCCGCTGGGCCTCCGGGCCCTCCGGCCGCCTGCCCCGGGCCGCAGCCTGGCCGCACTTGGGATGGGCGCAGCAGGTGCCGGCTGGCCAGACCTCCATCACCTCCAGGTCTCGCCGGGCGCGGACGCCCAAGCAGCCCTCACCTCCCTCTGCCACACTCGAGGGCAGGCTGCCCCCCGGCACGCCGTCCCACTCCCTCCGCTGGGCTGGCTCCATCTGGCGGCTGTGCTGGTGCTCCCTTCGCCTACCCGGCCATGGCTGCAGGGCAAGGGGACAGGGTGAGAGCCACAGACGCCCCAGCAGGGCTCACCCAGCCCAGAGCCAGGGCAGGATTGTCCCTCGTCATCTATTCTACCCCCACAACCCATCAGAAATGGAGAAGCCCCCAGAGGTTCAGTGTGATAGAATCATAGAACAGTAGAACTGGAGGAGACCCTGAGAGGTCATCGAGTCCAGTCCTCTGTGCTCCTGGCAGGACCATGCACCACTGACCATCCCTGACAGGTGTCTATCCAACCTGCTCTTAAATATCTCCAGCGATGGAGATTCCACGACCTCCCCAGGCCATTTATTCCAGTGTTTAACCACCCTGAGAGTTAGGAACTTTTTCCTAATGTCCAGCCTAAATCTCCCTTGCTGCAGTTTGCTGGAAGTGCTCCGTCCATCCAAGGGATGCCTTATTCCTGCTCAGAATTTGTCTGATTTTGGTTTCCTCTGTTAGCCTGAAGAGCCAGATATTAAATGGTGGTTCTGATAGCCTGGTCCCAGTCCTCCCTGAACCCTCCCTCTGTGAAGATAAACAGATTCTGCTCCTGGTGTCTCTCACTCAGGTTTTCTCACCCGTTAACCAATCTCCTGGCCCCTCTCTGACTGTTCACCCTCCTTTCTGCGTGTTGGGCACAACGCAACACAACATCCTGACCCGTCGCCCCAGGGCCAGATCCGGGGGCCAAATAACCTCTTGCAAGCCCCTGTTCCTACATCCCAGGAGCGTATCAGCCCTTTAAACCACAGGGTCACTCTGGGAGCTCCTGTTCTGTAGCCACCATGCCCCCCAAAATCTTTGTCAGAGTTGTTCCTCCCCAAGATAGGGCCCCACAGTTGGTGCATGCAAATGACATGCCCTGTTCCCAGATTTAGCAGTATGAAAACTAGGGCTGTCAAATGATTTACAAATGAATTGCAATGACTCTCCGAGTTAAAAGTGCTGATAAGCAGTAACAGAACACCTATCACCATTTGTTAGAACTATGCTTTGAAGTTTTTCTCCACGTTCAAATATGTTGCTTTTCAATTACAGTGCAGAAAACAAAATGTACAGGGTTCTCTTTACAATATCATTTTTATATCAAATATTTACCCAGGGAAGAAGAGAAAAAAATGGTATTTTTCAGCTTGCCTCCTACAAGCACTGCCGGGCATTCTTTTCATCATAGAAGGACAATCGATAAAGGTAGATGTTTTTTGTTACAGAACTGCACTCGAAAACAACACTGTAAAATGTCAGCGCCTACAAGTCCACTCAGTCCGATCCCTTGTTCAGCCAGGTTGATTTTCTTTTTTGGTGGCTCTGGAGATTTCACATCAGAGTTTCGCTCTTTTATGACTTCAGAAAGCATACGCTGCACCTCGTCCTTCTTAGATTTGGAAAGGCACTTCAGAATCTTAAGCCCTGGGTGGAGCACTCCATCTACATCGAGGAGTCGTAAAGTTGCGACTTAAAGTGAAATGATGTAGAATAAGGAATCTTCCTGCATCAGAAATAATATAACTAGAGGGGGATAGGAACTGAAAGGGTAGGTCTACACAGCAGCAAAGTTATTTCAAAATCAGGGGGTAGCCGAGTTAGTCTGTATCTTCAAAAACAACAAGAAGCCCTGAGGCACCTTATAGACTATAAGGTGCCACAGGACTTCTTGTTATTTCAGAATAACAGCTGTTATTTGAAAATAGCTGTCCTAGTGTCTACACAGTGCCACCGCAATTTTGAAATAATTTCAAAATGGTGGTTGGCTTATTTTGAAATTGGTAAACCTTATTCTATGAGGAATTGTGTCTGTTCCCTGCTTTGGAAGAGGTGCTGTTAAGACAGGGAACAGGTCCTATTTCAAAATAAGTCCTAGTGCTTCCGGCGGCTCTGTTTCGAAATAGGGGCTATGTGATCTAGGCTCTGTATTTTGAAATAGGTTAAGTGCTATTTTGAAATGCATTTTGTGTGTAGCAGCATCAGGGCTTGTTTTCTGGCAGAATGCTACTTTTTATCCCATTATTTTATCACCACAGGGCACCTCCAGCCACGGCTCACACGCCACGGAGCCTCTCCAGCCCACTCACACGTTGCAGGGCACCTCCAGCCACAGGGCACCTCTGGCCCTTGCTTACGCACCACAGGGCACCTCTAGCTGCAGGTTGCCTCCAGCCACAAGTTGCCTCCGGCCAGAGCTCACACGCCACAGGGCTCCCCGGCGCTGCATGGACTCACCCTCCCCACACCCTGGCCAGGGTTCCCACAGCTGGGCTGTCAGTGAGGGTCCACCCCTACCTGGCTCTCAGCTGAGGAGTCCCCCCATACCATACCAGGGGGTCTGTACCAGTACCTTTTTTTTTTTCAGAAAAAAAAATTGCATGGAGCAGTGTTATTTAAAAATTAGCTATTTTGGAGTAGCTTGTTTTGACGTAAGGACACTTACCCTAAGAGCTCAAATTTTGCCTCTGTGACCATTTAAACCCTAATGTACCACTCACTTACCATACCATGCATTTAAGCGTATTAAGCTACATTTAAAGAAATTATCCTAACAGATACATTTTTAAACCCTTCTATGTGCAGCAAGAGACAGGAGAGTTACAGAGGATGCTGGGAGGATATGCTAATTTTCCGTTTTCTAAACGCCAGCAGAATTTTCACATCGTGTTCCTCGGTTTCAATGGTATAAGTGGGAAGTAACTTATATCGGAGAGACACAGTTTGAGGACTGACTGTAGCTGTCTTTAGAAATCACACGTTGGTACCTTCTTTGAGTCTTATCGTATCTGCAGTGAAAGTATTCTTACAACAAGCGTGTGCTGGGTGGTCATTGACAACTGCTCTAACATGAAATACACTTGCAGAATGAGGATAAAACAAGCCGGGAGACGTACAATTCTCTGTAAGGAGTTCAGGTAGACATTTAATTAACACATTCCATTTTAACAACCATGGCCTCACTTTCAGGTGACTGTAAATACGTACAAGGCAGCATTACTTTCTGCAAATGGACACAAACTCGTCTAAGTGTTCCTCAACCTAGTTTTACAAAGCACCCCTTTCGCAAAGTACCCCAGACTTCTTTCTTGTACTCCTCAGTGTATGTGCACCTACCACCACTTGAGAAACAAATTTGACTCCATCAACTAAGGATTAAACAGAGACTCGGAGTGGCTGGCCCCTTACAAAAGCTGCTTCTCTGCCCTGGGTGTTAATATGTCCCCATTAGGCTCTGACAATGGGCCACATCCCTGTCTGATCTGACCTGTTTTCTCCTCTTTTGATACATACTACTGATAGACTATTAGAGATTTTGGAGCATAAGCTTTCGGGGGCAAAGACCCGCTTCATCAGATGCATCTTGAAGACAAAGCGGGTCTTCGCCCACGAAAGCTGATGCTCCAAAATATCTGTTAGTCTATAAGGTGCCACAGGACTTTGTTGTTCTCCATGCTAGGTAATGACCCTTCAGTCTCACAGACCTGGGGAGGCAGGCCTGTCCTTGCCTACAGACGAAGGTAATCTGAGGTCTTGAACCATTCAGCCAAACATTCAGTATGATGTTGCCATTCAGCCTGTTCAGATTACTGTACCCTTTCCAGGAGTCAGACTTGTTTTGCATACCACTGAGTTGCACCTCACTTAAAAACTACCTGCTTCCAAAAACATGCAAAAATATCACTGACAATGACTACTGAAAACCCCGATACCTTTTTTTCTGATTTGTCAACCTTGATTACTTTGTTTGGTTGTCTGTGCCTTAAATATCGAGTCTGTTCTGGCATAGCTCTGGTCTGAAGAAGTGGGTCTGTCCCATGAAAGGTCACCTAATAATTTATTTGCTTTGTCTTGGAAGTGCTATTTTACTGCTTTTTTGTTTTTTACTGAAAACTGGCTGACTTTCTACCATCTTATTACCAAATACATGAATTGGAATAGAAATATTGTACTTACATTTCTGTGTGAGGCATAAGTAGCAATAGAAACAAGTCATTCTCTGAATTAACTTTGAGATTGCACCGACTTTACTAGTGTTTTTATGTAGCCTGTTGAAAACTAGGCAACTACCTAGCTGAGTTGATGTACCCCCAGAAGACTCCCAAGGGTACGTATAGGCCTAGTTGAGAAACACTGGTCTGAGTGATTTTCTGAACAAGAAGTAGGACTGAATGGTCGTGTAGGCACTAAAGTTTTATATTGTTTGGGTTCTGAGTCCAGTTGTGTTACAACAAAAAGAGAAAATCTCCACTTGCAAGTTGCGTTTCCACCGTAAAACAATTGCACAGAAGTACTTCTCTGAGGTGAACTGAAAAATCCTATGTCTTTTTTTTACCGTTCAAATATTTGTAATGGAAAATAATAGTATAAACGAGAGGTGTCCGCTTTGTATGCTGGGTTGTAATTGAAATCAACATACTTAAAAATACAGGAAAACATCCAAAACATTTATAATAAATGTCAATTGGTATTCTATTAACAGTGCTGGTAAAACAGCGATTCATCCCAACCGTTTTAATCACAGTTAAGGATGTTGTGGCTTCTGCCAGGTCATTGGTAAGAACACGCTGCATTGCACAGGGCTGAGAACCGGTTCCCATGAGATTGATCCCCGCTAAAAGTTACATTTTTCAGCCCTAGCAATGGGACAGGTTTTAAGCCATTTGTTGTGGTCCATATTCACTTGGTGCCTTTCTAGGTGCTTAATCAAAATGCTGCGCAGTACCATTCCGAGTACCTTACACAAGTCTCTTACACCAGCATTATCACCATTAGCAACCACTAAGTGCCACTCCCCTCCCTAGGCCAGGGAAAGAACCCAGGAGTCCTGAGTCCCACTCCCAGCAGCTTCCTGCCCCCAATCCACATACCTTCTCCTTCTTCCCATCCCTCCTTCACCCCCAGCGCCCCTCTTTCCACTCCATAACATTGTCCCCCCCACCTGCCCTCCCCAGCTTTCTCCATTCCCTGGACTGCTCCCAACCCTCCAGGGCACAGCTACGCCCTTGTCCCTAGCCAGTGTCTGCTGCCAGCACCTAGGAAGGTGCTTGGAACTGTGCAGCACCTTGCACACCCTGACACTCTGCACCACCCGGCCAGGGACCAGGAGGGGGGCACTCTCGGGCACCAGGGCTGGAGCTGGGCACTGTCCCAGACAGCTATACCAGGCAGGGCACAGGGCATCAGGGCCAGGGTGCTGCCTGCCTGAGAGACAGGGAGGTGGTAGACATGGAACGGGCATAGGTGTGTCTGTCTGTGTGTCCCTGTGTCTGTCCTTTGTGCACCTCGCTGTCTGTCTGGGAGTCCCGGCATTTGTCTGTGCGTCCCTTTGTCTGTCTGTCCTGTGTCCGTCTGTGCATCCCTGTGTCTCTCTGCCTGTGTGTCCTGTGTCTGGCTGGGCATTCAGGTGTCTGTGTAGCCACATGTCTGTCTACCTCTGTATGTGTGTCGTGGTGTCTGTCTGTGTGTCCTGCTGTCTGCCTGCGTGTGTCTCTCTCTGTCTGTCTTTGTTTCCCTACCTCTGTGTGTCTCAGGGTCCGGCTGCCTGTGTGTCCGGCTGTCTGTGTGTCCCGGTGTCCGGCTGTCTGTGTGTCCCGGTGCCTGTGTGTCCCGGTGTCCAGCTGTCTGTGTGCCCCGGTGTCTGTGTGTCCCGGTGTCCGGCTGTCTGTGTGCCCCGGTGTCTGTGTGTCCCGGTGTCCGGCTGTCTGTGTGCCCCGGTGTCTCCCCTCCCGCCCCCGCCCCCGCCCCCGCCCAGCCCCTCCCCTGCTCCGGGCCGGGCGCGGTACCTGCGGCGGGGTCTCATCCCCGCGGCGCGGCGCGGGCGGGCGGCTGCAATGGGCGGGCGGCGGCTGCGGAGCCCCCCGAGGCCGCTCCGCCCGGCGGAGCCAGAGGGCAGCAGGACCCAGCAGCGCCCAGCCGGAGCCGGAGCCGGAGCCGGAGCCGGCGCCCTCTCGGGAGTCTGCTGGGTCCCAGCGCCCGCCCGGCAGAACAGCGCCCACCCCAGGCACCGGGATCGGGCCCGTCGGGCCGGGCGCTGCCCAGGCACAGGGTCACTGAGATCGTATGAGGGGTATGACCGGAGTTCCCAAAGTGGGGGCACCCCTGTGCGGGAGCCTGAGGCCATGAGGGAAACCGATCAAACTCTCAAATTCCCCTGAAATACCCATTTTTTTAAGTGGCATTTAACCACCTCTTCCCTACGCCCCCGTTGGCATTGTCACTCCATTGCAGCTGTCACAACACAGGCCAGCGGTGAGATTCCTGGCAATAGTCGCTGCCAAACCAAGAGCGCCGGGCGGCCTCCCTTCCTGTCCTTACGAGAAAAACCAAAATCGTTTTTCACGAAGGGGCGGCCGCAGTGCAGGACGCCAATTCCTTCGTACCGCCGGTGTCTCTCCAGATGTCAGCTTTCCCCTCTTTCACTTGCTTTCTTGGAAAACCATCCCCCTCCTCTGCCAGCCCGGTGTTCTGCTCTGTTTGCTGGTATTCATCGTCCGGACAGTGTCTGTGTTATTTGTTATTCCTTTCAGCAGAAGGTAAATTCTGTTCTTCTGTTCCATTTTAAATAGCAATTATAGGCCTATAATAGCTCGCCATGTCAGCCTTCGTGCGTGTGATGCTTTTCACTCCTTTGTCATCGCTTTAATTACCCGGGGATATTCGTTACATTTGGCACGTAAGTTTATGGTGCCAAAAAAAGAAAATCTACTGTTAATTCTTTCTATAGATCAGGGGTTCGCAATGCCTGGCACGAGAACCAAGAGCGGCACAGGTGCCAATTTTCATTGGCACAGGAGGCAGGAACTCGGGCCCACCCCACCTCCCCCTTGCAGCTGGGAGTTTGCTCAAAGCGAGGCCACCTGTGGATGAACAAAAGACCAGCTAATGCTACCAACTGCCAGCTAAATGGTAAAACTCTGCATCTTTATTCATGTGGTAATGGAACTGTTGTAAGTAGGACTATTAATGACTTTAAAAAGTATCACCAGCCCTCAGACCATATAAGGAGGTCAAAAGGTCAACTTCCCGCACTCCGCTTCGGAAAGGTTGCTGGCTCTTGTCCGAGCTGAAAAGAAAGATCTTGATCAGCATTACATGGATTAAAAGAACAAAATTCTGTCTCATCTTGATTCCCTTGCTGAGGAGTTCATGCCCTATATTCCAGATGCCACCTCAGATGATGCAGTTTCGAAATTGCTGCAAAACCTATTCATCATTGATGTGGATTTATTGCTGGACCCTTTGCAAGAATGAGCCATTGAACTGAAGTACAATTCAAGGGCAAAGGATAATTTTGAAGCCATGAATCTGGAAGAGTTTTGGGTCAAACACCTCCCCATTTACCAAAAAGTTGGAGAAGAAGCACAGCATTTCATCATTCCCTTCAATTCTATGTACATTGGCAAAGCTGGTTTTTCAACTCTCATCTCATTGTATTAACAACAAAACAGCACAATTGGCTGGAAGCGGAGAGTGACTTGTGTTGTGTTCTTTCATTCTTCAAACCTAGAATTTTTGAGCTTGGGAGGGTAAAACCAGTCTCAAGTGTCTCCTGAAATTAATTTGATTCAAATTACTTTTATTGGCTTAAATTTCTGGTTTGCAAATTTCTGTTTTATCTTCAAAAGTAAATGACTGGGGAAAGAAAAATCATTGGGTTAACCGTTAACTACTGGTATGTTCCTGTCTTATTCTGTTTACTGCAGTTTAGTTAAGTTTTAGTTTTGAAGAGGTTTGAATGTGAAGTGTTTTTGTGATATACCACATGATAAGTGTTGATTACAATATATACACTGACATTGATTTTTTGTTCATGTAAGGTTATGAAATTTTCAACAAAATAAAATAATATTTCATGTTTATTTGTATTTTTCAATCTTCCTCAGATGCACCAGATACATGGGTAAAAAAATTACGAGTTGGTTGAACGCGAACAATAATCTGAATATGAGTGCAAAGGGTTAAATTTATTTCACTATACAAGGAGTGGGGCATGCGGGTTTAGTGTAAATCAGAAGGGGGACATGATGTCAAAAATTTGGGAGCCACTGCTCTGAAGCTTTACATTGGTTTGATTTTTGAGGGCCGTTATTTTTGTACAGAATTCTACATTTGTAAGTTCAACTTTCAAACTAAAGAGATTGCATTGCAGGGCTTATACTGAGTGAATTGAAAAATACTGTTTATTTCTACTGCGCGAATATTTTAAATGCAAATAAATATAAAGTGGGCAATATGCACTTGGTATTTTGTGTTGTATTTGAAGCCAATATATTTGACAACGTGAAAGGCACCCTAAAATATGTATATAAATGGTATTCTGTTATTGTTCAAGAACATGATTAATCGCATGGTTAAGCACACTTAATTTTTTAACTGTGCAGTTAATCGACACACATATGACGACTTTGAAGAGCAGCAACGTGTACGCCTTATTGATGCTCATGAGAGGAAGAAAGCAACAGCAGCAGCCGCACCAACAGAGCCAGGACAATTCCCTTGCACCCACTGTGAATGCCCAGGCCGTTCAAAGCTTGGTCTCCTCAGCCACGTGCGAGTCCACAACCGACGAGCCTGTGCAAGCTCAAGATGTCATCGCTGGACACAACGGACTACCTATTACTAATCACAATTACTTTTTAAATCACTGGACAGCCTAATATCAACATATCATTTATTGAAGAAGTGGGTCTGTCCCACGAAAGCTCATCACCTAATAAATTATTTTGTTAGTCTTTACAGTGCTACTTGACTGCTTTTTTGTTTTGATAGTATATAGACTAGCACGGCGACCTCTCTGTTACTGAAAAAAAAGGGTTTATGGAGATACGCATCTCATAGAACTGCAAGGGACCTCAGGAGGTTGTTGAACCCAATCAAGCACCATCCCCCCTTTTTTAAAAAAAAATAAAGTAAGTCTCTAAATGGCCCCACATCCCTAAGCAGCCCCCTCCAGCATTGGACTCAGACCCCTGGGCTTAACAGACTAATGCTCAAGCCACAGAGCTGTCCTGCTTTTACTGTTAATGCCTCAATACTAGTCCAACCAGTCCAATGACAACACTATCACACTGGTGATTTGGAGAGTGTTATGGGCAGGGAAGGCAGAACAGACGAGGATATCGGTGCCAGGATAGGGAACGCAACAGCTCATTCAAGACTCTTCGCCCCATCTGGAGTTCACAGATAACATCTGCAAAGGTGAAAGTGCAGATCTTCCACACACGTGTGAAGAGCGTGCTGTTGTACGGATGCGAGGTTGTACGTACGGTACTGCACGGGATCTTTTCAGGGGAATAAGCAAAACACCACATTTACTGGTAATAACACATATAGCAATAAACACTTATCATATGCACATAATATATTGCACTTACACACACACACACACACACACAAACCTGGTCTTGTTGCTGTTATCAATAGTTGCTCCCCCTAACTGCACTGCCCAGGTGAGTTAGATGGGAAAGGGGTGGAGTCGAGCTTCTGCGGATCTGGATCTATGCTCCAATGATGACAAGATGAGACCCGGGAGTCCCTCTGCAAGATGCCTTAGAGTTATAGGGTCCTCCCTCTCATGCAGGTGGACACCAGTTAGCCATCACTGGCACATGCATAACCCGCGAGAGCCATCACATCATACGCATATGCAGTTAGACATCTGTGGTGCCTTCCTCTGGGTGGCATCTCATTCACCTTCAAAGAGGGTGGTGCTTCCAAAACCAGGCATTTGCTGGTGACTTCTAAGGCCGCCGTATGTCCAGCCTTCTTTCATTGGGCCCACTTCACAGGTCCCATTGCTCTTCTCATTGGTTTTGAATCTGGCTTTCATCCCCTCTCCAAACCTTGCAGATACCTGGAGGTGCTTGTCTTGCACACCTTTGCATTCAAAACCTCCAAAACAAAACAGCAGAAAACTAGTACTTTAAAGACAAAGTGATTTATTCAGTGATCAGCTTTTGTGGGACAGACCCACTTCTTCAGATCAATCGTGTTTCCAATACAAGAGGGAGCCGTGCTAGTCTATATACTATCAAAACAAAAAAGCAGTCAAATAGCACTTTAAAGACTAACAAAATAATTTATTAGGCGAGCTTTCATGGGACAGACCCACTTCAGACCAGAGCCAGACCAGAACAGACTCAATATTTAAGGCACACAAAACCAAAAACAGTAATCAAGGTTGACAAATCAGAAAAAAATTATCAAGGTGAGCAAATCAGAGAGTAGAGAGGCAGAAGGGGTGGGGGGAGTCAAGAATTAGATTAAGCCAAGTATGCAAAAGAGCCCCTATAATGACCCAGAAAATTCGCATCCTGGTTCAAACCACGTGTTAATGTGTTGAATTGGAATATGAAAGAGAGTTCAGCAGCCTCTCTTTCAAGACGGTTGTGAAAATTCCTCGTCAGTAAAACGCAGACTTTTAAGTCATTAACAGAATGGCCTACTCCATCAAAATGTTGGCTGACCGGTTTTTGGATCAGGAGTGTTTTTATGTCTGTTTTGTGCCCATTAACTCTTTGTCTAAGGAAGTTTGAAGTCTGTCCAATATACAAAGCATCTGGGCGTTGTTGGCACATGATGGTATATATGATGTTAGTTGAGGAACATGAGAATGTGCCTGTGGTTCTGTGACTAAGCTGGTTAGGTGCAGTGATGGTATCTCCAGAATAGCTATGGGGACAAAGCTGGCAGTGGGCTTTGTTGCAAGGAAAAGTTCCAGGACTGCTGTTCCTGTGGTATAGACTGTGGCTGTTGGTGAGAATCCTCATAAGGCTGGGAGGTTTCTGGAGGAGAGAACAGGCCTATCACCTAGGGCCTTCTGGAGTCTGGCATCCTGATTAAGGATAGGTTGTCAGTCTTTAATAATATGTTGCAGTGGTTAGGTCCAGTGATGGTATCCCCAGAATGAATATGTGGACAAAGTTGGCAGTGGGGTTTGTTGCAAGGAAAAGTTCCAGTGCAGCCTGGAGGATTACAGGGGTCCTGGCGCCAGCAGCAGGGATTGGCACCTGCCCCTGTGCTCACCAGTGGCAGTGGGAAACAGGAGGTGGCACAACTCAGCCCCAGCCTGCTCCACCCCACCATCACTCAGTTGGGTCCCTCCCAGTGTCCCCCTGTAAGCTGAGCGCTTGGGTGGCCACTCAGGGAAGATTCAGGTGTTGCCCAGCAAAGCGCCCACAGCCACCCGCATCCGACTGCGTGTGTTTCTACTGGCTGGCACACACCTACACATGCCTTGGCGCAGGCTCCCACCCCAGGGCAGGGCCTGTCTGGCTCTGTGGGGCAGGGAATGTGGGAGGGGCCTGTCCCTGCTAGGGGGTGCTGGCTCCCCCCCAACCCCAGGGCAGGGCCTTGCTGGGTCAGGTGGCTGGGGCTTATTCCTTCCAGGGGGCAGTCGGTCCCACCTGGCCCCACCGCAGGGCCTGGATGGCTCAATGGGGCAGGGAATGCCAATATGGCTTCCCTCTGCTGGCCCCACGTTTGGCCCACAAGGGGAGCCTCTTTGAGTGCTTTGCTTCCCTACCCAACCCTTTGCCCACAGCAAAGGTGTCTCCCTACCCAGCTCGCCTTCCCTTGCCCTCACTCAAGATGGCCCCTCTCTAACTGCACGGCCCCTCCTTGCCCACAAGCAAGATGGCGCCTGTCCTGCCCTCCCCTTCACCCCTTTGCCCATA
Source organism: Carettochelys insculpta (assembly GCF_033958435.1). Classification (NCBI taxonomy): domain Eukaryota; kingdom Metazoa; phylum Chordata; order Testudines; family Carettochelyidae; genus Carettochelys; species Carettochelys insculpta. The sequence continues at coordinate 15,551,792 of NC_134158.1, read as the reverse complement.
GCCAAGATGGCGGGTGGGATCCCGTCTGTGCAGGAAGTGAGGCTAACGGGGGCTGTGTCCAATCAGGGCGCTGAGGGGGTGGGGGCGAGGGGACGACGCGGGGCACACGCTGCCCCCCCGCCATTCCCGCGGGCCGGGCAGCCGCGACCCCCCGCGGGCGGAAGTGACGAGACCCGGCTGCCAAACTGTCGGCGCCCGGGGGAGCTGTGAGTACGGGGTGGGGGCAGGGAACCCCCGGCCGGGGGGGGCAGTGGCGGGTAGTGGTTAGAGCCGGACGCCTGGGTTCTCTCCCCGCTCGCTGGGAGCCGGGACCGACCACTGGACCCCACTGCCCCCGCCGAGCCGGGGAGAGAACCCAGGCGTCCTGCCCCGCCCCGGCCCGTGGCGCCCCCACCGGAGCTGCGGCTTTGCCCCTACTCCGCTCCCTTGCGACCCGGGCAGGGGCTCGGGCTGAGCGAGGCGGGAGGGTTCACAACCGCCCGTGGGCAGCTACCAGCACCAGCACCTGCGCCAGCCAGGTCCTGCCCCGGGCCGGATCGGGGCCAGCACCCCTGGGGGAGACGGACCCCCTCCACCGACCCCGAGCCAGCCAGGCCCCGTCCTGGGGCTGGATCCGGGCCAGCACCCTCGGGGGGAGCAGGCTCCTGCCTTATTTCTTCTCCCACCCCATCCCCCTGAGCCGGTTAGTACCTGCCCTGGGCTGGATCGGGCACAGCACCCTCAGGGGGAGTGGGCTCCTGTCCCATTTCTTCCCCCTTCCCCGAGCCAGCTAGTACCTGCCCTGCAGCCGGATTGGGGCCAGCACTCCCAGGGGAGACAGGTCCCCTTTCCCGCCCCCTGAGCCAGCCAGTCCCCATCCTGGGGGTGGATCACAGCCCGCAGCCCCTGCAGGGGACAGGCCCCCTGAGTCTGAGGCCGGATCAGACCCAACGCCTGCTAGAGGGGGCATCGCTGACTCAGGCTCCTGTTTGTGATTCCTAGAGGTGTCCATGGGACCTGGCTGCAATGGAGCACTATGGCACTGATCTGCCTGAGGGGTTGGGCACCAACTGGGCCGAGGAGCCTGGGGAGCCTCCTGGCCGGGCACCCCCTGCCCTCGAGCGTGTGGTGCTGTGCTTGGACCCAGAGGATGGCCCTGATGGGCCAGCCCCGGCCCCGCTGACAGACAATGGGGTGGGCACCCGCGTACCCTTCCACTGCTCCGAGTGCGACAAGAGCTTCCGGTACCGCTCGGACCTGCGGCGCCACTTCGCCCGGCACACAGAGCTCAAACCCTTCCAGTGCCCTCACTGCAGCAAAAGCTTCAAGCACTCCTTCAACCTGGTTAACCACATCCGCAGCCACACGGGCGAGCGCCCCTACCGCTGCACCGTCTGCCCCAAGGGCTTCCGTGACTCCACCGGCCTCCTTCACCACCAGGTGGTGCACACGGGCGAGAAACCCTACTGCTGCCACGTCTGCGAGCTCCGCTTCTCCTCCCGCAGCAGCCTGGGCCGCCACCTCAAGCGCCAGCACCGCCTGCCGCCTGGAGGGGGCGCCCCCGAGCCGCCTGGGGCCCCCCGCTGCCTGGAGCGCCTGTGCGGCCAGGGGCGGGCTGCCCCCTATGGTTGCGGGGCCTGCGGGCGCCGCTTCCGGCTGGCGCCCGAGCTGAGGAAGCACTGGTTAGCCCATACCGACATCAAGCCCTTCAAGTGCCCTGACTGCGAGCGGGACTTTAATGCCCCCTCCCTGCTGGAACGCCACAAACTCACCCACGCCAAGGACCGGCCGCTGCTGCTGCCTTGCCAGGGCTGTGCGGGCAAGGGGGCACCGGAGCAGCGGGAACCCCAGGCGCCGGGCTGCCCGGCTTGTAAGCCCCAGGGCACCCGCCCCCTGGACAGTCTGTACCAATGTGAGTGCGGTACCTTCTTTGCCAACGCTGGCGCCCTGGCCGCCCACCTGGCTGCCCACACGGGGGAGGCCTCTTTCGCTTGCGGCATCTGTGGCTTGGGCTTCAGGGCCCTGCCGCCCTTGGAGGCCCACCAGCTGAGCCATGCTATGCTGCTGCCCTCAGAGGGCACGCCCTCGCCCGCAGCAGCTGGGCCAGTGCCCCCATCCAGCGGGGAGCTCGAGCGCCACCTGCTGCCGCGGCTGGAGCTCCGGGCTTTCCCCCCCCGGCCGGGCAAGAAGCTGTACAAATGCACAGAGTGTGAGAAGTTCTTCCGCAGCCCACGGGACCTGGACCGGCACGTGCTGGTGCACACGGGCGAGAAGCCCTACCAGTGCGCTGAGTGCGGCAAGTTCTTCCGGCACGAGTGCTACCTGAAGCGACACCGGCTGCTGCACAGCGGGGACCGCCCCTTCCAGTGCAGTGTCTGCCACAAGGGCTTCATCACCTTCAGCAACCTCTCCCGCCACCTCAAACTGCACCGCGGCATTGACTAGCTGGCCGGGGCCAATGGCGGCCTCACCTGGTCCCCGCCTCCACCTCTCTGGCTGAGCTAGCAATGGGCCGGCTTGTTATTGTAGGGTCACCCGTAAGTGCTGGGTTGCACAGATCGGCCTGTTGTTGTAGGGTCTCTCGCTATGTGAGGGCTTATTTTTGTAGGGTCATTTGCAAGGGCTGGGCTGCACAGGTTGGTCGGTTATTGTAGAGTCTCTTGGCATGTCCTGGTTTGTTATTGTAGGGTCACTCACAAGTGCTGGAGTGCACAGATGGGTCTGTTGTTATAGGGTCTCTGCACATGCGCTGGTTTGTTATTGTAGGGTCTAGTTACAAGCCATGTGCCCTCTAACTGTGTTCCATCCAGGGAGGAGTACATTTTGGTATGGGCCCCAGGGCATGTGCCGATGTGCTGCTCTGCTAATCAGCTGGGTGGCTCCTGAATCTCTCCTGACTGGCTGTGGGCCCACGCGCTTGGCTTACAGGGAACGCTGGTGCCAAGTGGCAGTCTGTTACTTTAGGGTTACTCCTGAGCCTGGACAGCACAAGGCAGTCGTACTGAATTAGTGCTGGCTTGCACCCAATGGTTTGTTATTCAAGGGTCTTGTCGTACATGCTGGTTTGTTATTGTAGGGTCTCCTCACCTACACTGGCTTGTCATTGTACTGTCCCTGACAAGGTGGGGAACACACAGAGAATTACTGTCAGAGGGCACTGGGATGGTGCAGGCCAGCCTGTTATTGTAGGGTCTTTTGAAAGTGCTCAGGCTGCTGGGTGCCCCAGGTTAGTTAGCTGGGGGGGTATTTCGCCCTGCCCTCTCCTCCAACAGGCAGAAGAGCCAGTGGTCACTTAGAGTGAATGTACCTAGGGATTCTGCACTGAGGCTACTGATGGCCCCTGTCTTGCACCCCTCGACAACCCCACTAGGGGTCTCTGGACCCAGAGGGGCCCTAGCACTGTCCCAGCCTGTACCACCCGGCGTCCCCAGTAGGGGTCTCTGGAGCCAGAGGGGCCCTAGCACTGCCCTGGCCTGTACCACCCAGCATCCCCCCAGGGGTTTCCATACACTGAGGACCACAGCGTCTCTTGGATGCTATTCCTTCCGCATTGCTCTGCTCAGTGGTTTTGCCCATGTGCCCCATCTTTCGTCTGTGACCCCCTGTTGGGACCATCACTCATCAGTTCACCCCAGCTGGGGGGCTGGCTCCAGTGATGCTGTGGCTGATGGACCCCAGCTGTGGGGCTGGCCCCAGTGACTCAGTGGTGCTGTGGTTACCAGTTTCTGAGGCTGTCTTGTAGTGAAAGTAGAAAATTTGAGCCATGAAGGGAGTTCTAAGGCCAAGGCCAAAGGTGGTCCCAGAGACATGGTGGGACCTTTAACATACAGACCCAGGCCCAACTGGACTGGAAGGATCCTACATACATACACTTTCTGGCACCACAATGCAACACCAACCAAGGCAGACAGCTGCTGAGTTGCCATCCAGCCTGTGCGGAAGCATCAGCTGATATCCCACTGCTAACACCAAAACTTGAGCAATGGCCAAGACCTCCTCACATATACACACATATCCTGGTCTGTGCTGGCAACTGGAGAACCAGCAAGCCTGAGGGCACAGCTCTAGCCCTCTCTGTCACTCCTAAGCCTTGAGTGCAGGTGTGCTAGTAATTGAGTTTGAAGCAAAAGCCTTTGCAGGATGTAGGGGTGTCACTCATGTGCCCCTCCCCCACCTTGCTCATGCCCTTTCAACCAGCTAAGTCCTTGCAAAGATGCTTCTCTCCCCTTGCACGCTGGTGTGTTATTGTAGGGTCTCTTGGTTGTGTGCTCCACACCCTTTGTTTATTGTAGGATCTCTCTTGTATGCCACGGGTCACCCTAGTTATTGTAGGGTCGCGTGCAGACCTTGCCATTTTACTACCACAGGGAAACATCTGTGCTGCAGATGCTGGTTATTATTGTAGGGTCTCTCATAAACACTGGGCTGCACCTATCAGGTTGCAATTGTCAGGTCGCTCCTGGATGCTAGGCTGCATATGCTGGCTTGTTATTGTAGGGTCTTATCAGTGCTGGGCCACACCCATCAGCTTGTTGTTGTGGGGTCTCTCATATACATGGCACTAGTTTGCAGTTGTGAGGTCACTGCTGGACACTTGGCTGCTGCCACTAGGGCTTGTTATTACAGGATCTCATGAATGCCAGGCCATGCACATCAGCTTGCTGTGGTGTTCACAGGAGTGCAGGGCAGCGACGGCTTTGGTCAGCTGCACAAGGGAGATGGGGCTGGTGCTGAGGGGAGCGGACACAGACGCCAGAGCCAGAGTGGGGCAGAGAGCAAGTCTCAGGTTTTGCGTGGACCGGGCCTCCTTATCCCTCGTCCGAATGGGGAATCCAACGTGCAGTGCCAGATCGCCAATCTGAAATGATTTTTTCCTTTTAAAATAGTTAGTATTTGGTTTTTCCCTTCTCCCTTTGTTTATAAGTAATCCCCCAACCTCTCCTGCTGAGAAAGTTGACACTGAAAACCAAGGAAATAAAAAAACTCTTTCCCCCTCCTGGGCAAGTCCTGGCTTTTATTTTTTCCAGATGCCAAAAAATAGGGAGGACACAGGTACAGGTTACAAGCTCCGGGGCTCCTTGAGGTGCCTGGTTTTTGGGTCAGCAAACCCAGCCCTTGTCAGTTTGAGAAACTGATCCAACCAGACAGGCCGTCTGCTTCTCTTCTGGGAAGGCTGCTTCAGTACCTCGCACTATTCCTGGTTAATAGCCACTCTCAAAATTCTCCATGGCTAATTGGGTCTTGGGCCCACCTTATTCTACAGCAGGGGTCAGCAATCTTTCCCAGGCAGAGTGCCGAAATTTGACCTCTCTGTATGGTCTGAGTGCCGCTGAATCAATAAATGAAGATGCAGAGCTTTACCATTTAGGGGATGGTTGGTATAATTGGCTGGTCTTTTTTTTCCATCCCCAGGCGAATAAGCAAGCTCCCGGGTGCATGGGGGAGGAGGGTGGGGCTGAGCTCCTGCCTTGCATGCTCTTGGCACTCATTCCAGGGGTTGCTAACCCCTCTTCTACAGCTTTACTTTTCTCCCTGCCGGGTGTTGATGTCTGGCAATTTAGGCTAAATGCAGCGAGCTCTTTTGGTCTCTGTTGCTAAGATTGGCACTCCTGTTGTCCAGTAAGCGTGGGGGGTTTGTAAACGACTCCAACTTCAGTTTGAATAGACGCTCCCAACGTGGAATTGCCATGGTTAGTTACCCACCAGGCATCTTGCCAGTTAGCTCACCAGAAAGGTGCTCAAGCGGTGATTAAGTTATGGTTGTCTTCTGGGAGGAAAAAAATACCCGTGAAATGGGAAGAGCTGCACCATTGAAAGGGCCCCGGGGCTCAGCCTACCCCAGTTCTGTGGCATGGTGGTAGAAATGTCAATTTCTTTACCTCCTTTAGACCTGAGCCGCTGGTCAAAGCTCAGGGCACGTTCCAGATGGAACACAGGGAGACCCCTTAACAGAGGTGGAAAAAGTACCCCAAAATTACTTGAGTACAAGTGCAGCTGCTTTCATTTTGCGTACTTGAGTACAATAAAGATACGAGCGTGTTTGTACATGTGCGCTTATGCATGGGGGTGTACATTTACTCAAGTAGTTTTCCAGAGGGACACTAGTGACTTTTACTTAAGGACACCCCCCCCAGCTGCACTCTTACTCAAGTAACTTTTTGTGCACGTGAACAAAACTGGATCCTAAGCCAGCTGCCCCACAATAACTGAGCCCACAGTGCGCTCTCTAGCTTTTTCCACGTTCTGCGCCGTGCTCACCGGCTGCTGCTCGGCTGTCTTGCTTTTCCACCTTTCGGGCCTCCTGTCCGTGTCCGTGGCCACATCTGTACCACAGGCTTTGGCTAATGCCTGTTACAACGGTGTACAACCCAGGAGTACAACCCAGGGCACCAGGAGCCCGTGCCCAGCATGAAATGGTGCAGAGAAGTGGCACCAGTGTGCCACACACAGCTGTCTGGCTGGTTGCCCCTTGGGAATGTTTTTCAGCAGGTTGGACATGGTTTGCTCGGAGGTTGCAACTTTCTCCTTCTCACAGTAGTGATGCATTCAAGGGAGAAAGGGTGCTGTGTGAGAAGGAAGGCGGGGGTGGTTCCTGATTGCAGCACCCAAAACCAACAAGGAGTCCTGTGACACCTCATAGGCTAGAAGATTTTTTTGGAGCATAAGCTTTTATGGGCAAAGACCTCTTCATCAGATGCACGTAGTCTACGACACTTGACTTCATGCATCTGATGAAGCGGGTCTTTGCCCACGAAAGCTTATGCTCCAAAAAAATCTGTTCGCCTGTAAAGGTGCCCCAGGACTTCTCGTTGTTTTCACAGATACAGACTAACACTGCTACCCTGCTGATACTCAAAACCTCAAAGACATCCCATAAGGGCTATTTTGAAGCTGTTGCTTTGACCGATTTTAAATACAACAAGCAATCCTGTGGCACCTTAGAGACTAACAAATTTGTTTTTATTTTTCATTTACTTTTCCCCATGAAAGCTCCTGACTTAATACATTTGTTAGTCACTAAGTAGCACAGGGCTTTGATGTTTTTGAAGTTACAGACTAAGATTTGGTCTACACTAGGAGATTAATTTGAATTGGAGCAACTTGGGTCGATTTTTATAAAGCCTCAGACTTCACTCCAAGGCTCATTACATCGATTTTAAGGGGTCTAAGATCAACTTTTGTACTCCTGCTTTTCACGAGGAATAACGCCAAAATCGAATTTCCAAGATTGACCTTAGGCTTGTGTAGAGGGAGTGTTATTAAATGCGATTTTATTGGCCTCCTGACGTGTCCCACAATCCCTCAGTGTGTCCAGTCCGGCCATCACTTTCACCTCTGCTGTTCTCCAGGTATGGAAGCAGTCCTGGAATTTTAAATTCATTTCCTTGGTGGCCAGCGTGGCTCGCAGAATAGGCAGTACACCTCGGCAGCACATCTTGCCATGCAAAGTCGCAGACAAGTCTAGCGTGGTGCGTGTGTGAGAGCCAGGACCTCGTCACTGGGGGGGAGCGGGGACAAGGAGGGGTGAATCTCTCCTGCTGCAGCTACGAACCAGCAAAACAAAGGTGGATGTATATGCGAAGATCTCTCCGAGCATTCAGCAAAAAGGATTACCTGGCTACCCCTCTGTGATTTCAAATAGTCACAGTTGTAGGAACTTACGCAGGGCTGTTCAGACAAGAGTTTAATGACTGTCGGGAGTGAGGTTCGACCTGATAAAACTTTATAAACGTTCGAAAACAACTGGTTGAGCGTGCCTGCTATTGGGCTGAGCAAATGGCCTTAAATCAAGCTCTCAAGCCCCATCTTCCTTCCTTTGCCTGGCTGTACATTTCAATTGTTCTGGCTGAGAATCTTTTGCCACTGGGTTGAACGTGTGCTGTGACATTGACCTTTGTTGGCATCTAGGCATAAAATTCGAAGCCTGCCAAGCCAAGGGAGAACTTCCCTGAATTATCCCCAGCTGGTTTTGCCACAAGGCGGCTTGATCACAGCCTCCAAGAGGGAAGAGATTCCTGCCTGCAGGTGGCTTTCTCTGGGCAGAAGAACATGAGGCACTGTTCATGGGCGGAAGGGTGAAGGGAGATAATATTCATGACCTTATCCCTGGCCTGAATTTAACAGGGAGTAGAATCAATCACTGACCCAGCTGAGCTAGGGAAGGGCTTGGGGCAATTCCTTGGGCATAACAGCAGGAACCTGCAAGGAACTGCAGTGGTCCTAGGGTTTAATTTACTGGAATGGACCTCGGGCTTGAATTTCACACCCCCAGGCTGCCTTTGGAAAGCAGCGGCAATTCCAGAGAGGGCTTGTAGCAGGGCAGAGAGACCGATTCGTGATCGGGTCCCATCATGCTGACTGAGTCAAAAACGCCAAGGGCCCATTGTCAACACAATGTTATTCAATTTGCCCTGTAATATTTGCCTTTCTGCTACTGTGAGCTACCAGCCCCCACTCTCCACCCAGAGCTGGGGAGAAAACCCAGGAGTCTTGGCTGCGGCCCTCCCTGCTCTAACCACCAACCCCCCCCCACCCCACAGGGCGAGGAGAGAACCCAGGAGTCCTGGCTCTCCCAGCACCCCGTGCTGACCACTAGCCCCGCCCCCCCGGAAGAGGCTCTAGGAGCGCTGCCCCCCCTCCCGTTGCACTCGCGTGTGCGAGCCGCAGCGCCTGTTTCTGAGGGGGATGAGGTTGGCTGCGGCACAGACACACTCACCCGCCCTTGCACGGAGCCCGCGGCTGGCAGAGGTAAAACCGGGAGCTCCCAGAGGGGCGTGGCCCTGGCCGGGATGCTGCATGGGGGAGGTGGGGGGGTGTCGCTTTGCAGAGCGCTTGGGAGCCTGGCGGGGGGGAGGGGCGGTGAACCCTTAGAGGGCTGGATGGGGAGCGAGCCGGGTGCTAGTGACACTGACGCGGTGGAGAGACCCCCGCCCCACTGGGATGGGGGTGGGAGTCGGTCTGTTCCCGCTCCCCCCCCCCCCGCCGCTGCTGGAGTCGAGGCGGCACTAGGGGGCGCTGTGGTGCAGGGAGCGGGGGGGGGGGGCGCAGCAGGGGGGTGCTCAGTGGGGGGGGCTGAGGTGCAGGGAGTGGGGGGGGCTCAGCAGGGGGGTGCTCAGCAGGGGAGTGCTGTGGTGCAGGGAGCGGGGGGCTCAGCGGGGGGTGCTGTGGTGCAGGGAGGGGGGTCTCAGAAGGGGAGTGATCAGCAGGGGGATGCTGTGGTGCAGGGAGCGGGGGGCTCAGCGGGGGGTGCTGTGGTGCAGGGAGCGGGGGGCTCAGCGGGGGGTGCTGTGGTGCAGGGAGCGGTGGGGCTCAGCAGGGGGCGCTGTGGTGCAGGGACCGGTGGGGGGGCTCAGCAGGGGGGTGCTCAGTGGGGGACGCTGTGGTGCAGGGAGCGGGGGTGCTCAGCGGGGGGTGCTGAGGTGCAGGGAGTGGGGTGGCTCAGCAGGGGGTGGCTCAGCAGGGGGGTGCTGTGGTGCAGGGAGCTGGGGGGGGCTCAACAGGGGGATGCTGTGGTGCAGGGAGCGGGGGGGGGCTCAGCGGGGGGCGCTGTGGTGCAGGGACCGGTGGGGGGGCTCAGCAGGGGGGTGCTCAGTGGGGGATGCTGTGGTGCAGGGAGCAGGGGTGCTCAGCGGGGGGTGCTGAGGTGCAGGGAGTGGGGTGGCTCAGCAGGGGGTGCTCAGCGGGGGGTGCTGAGGTGCAGGGAGCGGGGGGGGCTCAGCAGGGGGCGCTGTGGTGCAGGGAGCGGTGGGGCTCAGCAGGGGGCGCTGTGGTGCAGGGACCGGTGGGGGGGGCTCAGCAGGGGGGTGCTCAGTGGGGGACGCTGTGGTGCAGGGAGTGGGGGGGCTCAGAGGGGGGTGCTCAGCTGGGGGCGCTGTGGTGCAGGGACCGGTGGGGAGGCTCAGCAGGGGGGTGGTCAGTTGGGGATGCCGTGGTGCAGGGAGCGGGGGGGCTCAGCGGGGGGTGGTCAGTGGGGGACGCTGTGGTGCAGGGAGCAGGGGGCTCAGCAGGGGGGGTGCTGTGGTGCAGGGAGCGGGGAGGCTCAGCAGGGGGGTGCTGTGGTGCAGGGAGTGGGGGGCTCAGCGGGGGGTGCTCAGTAGGGGTGCTGTGGTGCAGGAGCAGGGGGGCGCTCAGCAGGGGTTGCACCAGGGGGATGCAGGAGCACAGGTCACAGGGATGGAGGGAGCTCAGGATGACCATCAGTATCAGGCCTTATGCTGCAGTGCTGCTAGACTGGGGGGCATGTCCCATCATTCCCTGCTCCCTGCCTGACCTCCCCCCATTGTCCTTCCCCCCCAGGGTTCTCCACAATGGAGACCGAGCCACCCGAGTCCCCACCCTCCACCGCCTCCCCTGCACCCGGGCTGCCTCCCGAGTCCCTTCAGGAAGAGAAACTGCCGGGCCAGCCCCCGCGCCAGCTGTCCCACCAGTGCGACCTGTGCCAGCGCCGCGTCGCCCAGGCCCATGGCCTCCAGCATCACCAGTGCCGCCCACGTGGCCGTCCCGCCCTGAGCCCGGCCGCTGGTGAACCATTCCCGGCCGAGGCAGCGCCCGGCTCCCACCAGTGCCGGGTGTGCGGGAAGCAGTTCAAATTCCCCTACTACCTGGCGCGGCACAGCCTGACGCACAGCGGGGAAAAGCCATTCCAGTGCCCCCTGTGCCACAAAGCCTTCCGGCGCCCGGCCCACCTGGCGCACCACCAGCACGCCCACGCCCCCCAGCGCCCCTGCTGCCCGGCACCGTCCGAGCTGCTGCGCCAGCCGGGCGCAAAGGCAGGCGAGAAGCAGGTGCTGCTGCAGGAGGACTGGACCTTGCTGTGCCTGGCCTGCCAGGAGGCCTTCGCGACCAAGGGCGAGCTCAAGGCCCACAAGTGCTTCAATGCCCGGGGCCGGGCCAGGCCGGGCAGCACCAAGCGGCACCAGTGCAGCGTGTGCCAAAAATTCTTCGCCCGCCCGTGGTCCCTCTTGCGCCACCACCTGGCGCACACTGGCGAGAAGCCCTTCGCCTGCCCCGACTGCGGCATGGCCTTCCGCCTCTCCTCCTACCTCAAGAAGCACTGCCGGGCCCACGGGGCCAGGGCGGAGCTGCCCTTTGGCTGCCCGCTGTGCCACCAGCGATTCTGCCAGGCGGGTGAGCTCGCCAGCCACCGGCGGGCGCATGGGGAGGCCACCCCGGGGGCAGAGCCGCCCCCGGCTGCCTGCAAAGCCTGCGAGTGCAGCGTCTGCGGCAGAGCCTTCAAGAGCAGGTACGACCTGGCCACCCACTTCCTCATCCACACGGGCGAGCTGCCCTACCCCTGCGGGCAGTGTGGCAAGCGTTTCCGGCGCCTCTCGCACCTCAAGCAGCACCAGGTCACCCACACGGGCGCCCGGCCCTTCCAGTGCGTGCTCTGCCGGAAGGAGTTCAAGCGGCTGGCCGACCTGGCACGCCACCGCCAGGTGCACCAGGGCCACAAGCCCCACCAGTGCGGCGTCTGCCATAAGTTCTTCTCCCGCGCCTACAGCCTCCTGCGGCACCAGCGCGGCCACCGGGCCGAGCTTCTGGCCAGTGCCCAGGCCGAGCCCTTCCTCAGCAGCTCCTGCTTCGACAGCCAGGACCACTCCGCCTTCTGCACACTCGAGGAGGAGGCGGAGGACGACGAAGGGGGTGCGGCCGGTGGCTCCCGGGAGGACTCATAACCTGTGGGAATTCTGAGCTGCATAGTAGGGAGGTTCTGGAGGGATCTGGAGGATCAGAATTGCAGCCACCCCCCACCTCATGAGAAAGTTCTTGAAATCTAGGTGGGAGACTCTGGGGAGTGCATGGAGATACACTGGGGAGCAAGAGACATCCTGGGTGGGCGGGTAAGGGGGGCAGAGGAGAAGGTGGGAAGGTATAAGGGAATGGGCCTGTGAGGGAGTGAGGAGTTGTTCCCCACCTCTGCCATAGCTGGGCTGAGTGCTCAGGTGCTGGGGTGGGGAGCAGCCAAGGGGAGAGTAAATCCACAGCTGCAGGGAATGGGGGGGTGACTCAGTCAGCACCGGGGTGGAAGGACAAGGGGTGTCCGGGGGCGGGAACGTGGCAGGTGGGGGCTGGGCACAAACCCTCTCTGTAGGGTTAGAGCCTGGGTGAGATGTGCCCATGGGTCTGGGGCAAGTCCTGCAATATTCTGCAATGCAGAGAGGGGGTGCCCTAGAGGGATCACAACATCTGCTGGGATGGGGGGAAGTGACCCTAGATGGAATGTGCCATTTTCTAGGGCGGGGAGGGAACTGTTCTCAATGGGTCATGCCATTCTCTGGGGTTGGGGGGCACCCTGCATGCCATGTGCTAAGGTGGGGTGGTGCCCATGGGTCACCTCATATGGTGGGATGGGTGGGGGACCAGCCCTAGAGCGCGTGCCATTTTCTAACGTGAGAGGGAGCTGCCCTGGATCGTGCCATTTCTTGGAGTCAGGGAGAGCGGCCCAACCTGGACTGTGCCATTTCTGGGGTGCAGGAGGGCTGTGCCACATGGATCATGCCATTTCTGGGATGCAGGGGCGGCCCTACGTGGATTGTGCTATTTCCAGGGTGCATGTGTTGGAATTAAGAACTGTGGGTCCCAGAGCCCCACCTGTCCCTGCAGCCCCTGAGCCCACTGCTGTTCCTGACAGCGCCAAAGGGCTAGGCCCCATATCCACTCCCCAAGTGATGCCCTGACCCACTGACCCAGGAAGCAAGTGAAGCCCTAGCTGCCCACCAGGGCAGCCCCAGGGCCTTACCCCAGCTCTGCTCCCCCCACCAGCTCAGCATCTCAGGGGGGAAGGGTGGGAGGGATGAACAATGGGTCCCCAGTGAGATGGGAGCACGTGGCACCTCTGCCTCCAGGGGTTTTGGGGTGCTGGGACTCCCCCCAGCGTGCAGTGACCCTGGGGAGGGTCACGTGCAGCTCTCCAGGTTCCTGCCATGGGATGGCACAGTTGGGGCTCAGAGAGGGGCACCGCGTGGGCTGGGGGAAGTGGGGGGGGGCACCGTCGCACCCCCACCCTCATGGATGGAGCTGTGCCAGGCCTTGCTGGCGATGTATGTTGCTGCTGCTCCAGCCTGTCCAGCGAGCTGCAACAATAAAAGCGCCGGGGCCATGACTTGGGCTCTGCTTCAGTTGCTGTCGGCAGCCAGCATCTGGCGAGAGGCACCTGACCCGGGGGGGGTGCCTGGGCACGGGGCCATCTGCCACCGAGCAAAGGCGACGGGGCTGCTCTGAGGGTGACTAGAGGAGGGGTCCCTGGATAACCAGCCCCCGAGGGGCCACGTTGGCTGTCCAGCAAGACGTGAGTTTTATTGTGCCGTGTTTACTACAGATCTCATTTCAGAGCAGGGCAGATCCTGGGGGAGGGGAACTCAGTACATCCCCCCCCCCCCCACTACACCTTATGGGGGCTGAATAGTGCAGGGACCTATGGGGGGATCCATCTGCTGGGCCCAGCCCCGCCCAAGTGATCACCCCAAGGGGTGCAGAGCACCCTCCCCTGAGGTGCAGGACCTGTGGCCGACTGGCTAGACCCACTCCAGACCCCCGCTCACAGCACAGGGAGCTGCTGGGGAAAGCAGAGTTCTGAGCCCATCCTGTCCCATATGGACACCCCCAGGCTGGTCCCACTGCCCGAGAACACCCCCCAGCACCCATCCTTGGGAATCCCTTCTTTAATCCTTAAAGCTGGAACCCAGGAGTCCTGGCTCCCAGTGCCTCCAACCACTAGCCCCAACTCCCTCCCAGAGACAGGGAGAGAACCGAGGAGTCCTGGCTCCCAGCCCCCTGCTCTAACCAGTGCCTTGCACTCCCTCCTGTGTCAGTTGCTGCCTGGCTGGGGGTCCAAGCAGTCAGTGGGGGATGGGGAGGGCTGGGAGGTTCTCGGCTCGTCCCAGGGGAAGGTCACATCCAGCCCCTGCATCTGCTCCCGGTAAACGCGGTCAAACTGGTCAATCTGTGCTGGAGTGAGATGGTTCTTCCAGTCCCCAATGATCCCTGAGACAGACAGAGTTGAGGGTGTCACAGGCTGCAACCCCACATCATCCAGGCCCTGCCAGCCCAGCCCAGCCCAGCCCTGACCCCCAACTTTACCAGTGCCCCTCACCCCCGATCCACAGCCCTATCATTCTGAACTGAGGCAGATGCCAGGTTTGTGGTGCCCCCTTCCAGGCTCTGTTTCCTCCAGGACTCTCAGGCCCATTCTTCCCCCAGATTCCCCTGCCCCAGCCCCTCTGACCCGCTGGGCCAGCCTCACCTTTCCGCAGGAAGGAGCTCTTGGTTTGGTCCAGGAAGCAGCTGGGGGACAAGCTGAAGTTGCTCATCTTGTTCTGCTTCATGGCCTGGAAGGAGGCGTTCTCCACCACGGCCTCCAGCGCCTGCGTGTCCAGGTCCTTGCCCAGGAACTTGCAGATCCGCTCCACGCTGCCCCGCAGGTCCTGGGTGGGGGCAGGGGCAGGGGCAGGGATCGGTGGTAGCAGGGCCTCCCCAGGGACCGCTCTGGGGGTGGGGAAACTGAGGCAGAGAGGCCCCAGGCCATGCTGGGGACCTTCAGAAGGGGGCGGATCTAACTGGCAAGGACTCCCTGGCTGAGGGGATGCGGGGTGGTGGAGGGAATCCCTGAGCCTGCCTCGGGCTGGTCACAGGGGAGCCCAGGGCATGCCTCGGACATGGGATCCCAGAGTCCTGACTGTGATGGAGGCCGGTCTGTCAGGAGGCCTGGCCATGTGCCCGCAGCCCAGAGCAGCATGGGCAGCAAGGGGATTGCTACCCACTGCCCCGCCCCGAGCACCGACTCCACATCTCCCATTGGCTGGGAACTGTGGCCAATAGGAGCTGCAGGAGCAGTGCCCTGCTGGCAGTGGCAGCACACAGCCCCCTGGCCCCTCCGCCTAGGAGCCCCAGGGACAATGTGCTGGCTGCTTTCCGTAAGCTGCCTGAGGTCAAACTCTGCCGGGGCCTGCACCCCAATTCCCCCTGCACCCCACCCCAGAGACAACCCCAACCTCAGGTTCACTGGGCAGAGGGTAGGGGGAGAGCAAGCCAGTGGAGGGAGGGGCTGGAGGGAGTGGGGGGTTGGGCCTTTGGAAAGGGGCGGGACCTCATGTGAAGGGGTGGGGCAAGATGCTGGGTTTTCTCCCTTACAAGCGGGCAGCCTCACCTGATGCAGCTCCTCGTAGCTGATCCAGAAGAAGTTCTCGCAGTCCCGCAGCTCCAGCCAGCCCTTCACGTGGTCGAACCAAGAGCCAAAGGGCACTACAAAGGTGAAGGGTGGAGACGGGGGTGTCATGGGGGCAGCCTGAGGGGTGCAGCCTCCCCCTCCGCCCTGCCCCTGGCACTCACCATCCCCCTCCAGGAACTGCTCCAGGAACTGATCCAGCTGCCCTGGGCACTTGTAGGGGCGGAAGATCTGGGAGAAGTGGTACAAGGAGACGACGACGTCCTTGGGGTTCCGCACCGTGTACAGCACCTGGGGGGGCAGGGGGTGAGACCCTGGTGGGACTGGGCCCCTGGGGTCTGTGCTGGGAGAGGGGCTGACATGGGGGTCTGGGCCCCTGGGGGCCATGCTGGGAGAGGGGCTGACATGGGGGGCTGGGCCCCTGGGGTCCGTGCTGGGAGAGGGGCTGACATGGGGGGCTGGGCCCCTGGGGGCCATGCTGGGAGAGGGGCTGACATGGGGGGCTGGGCCCCTGGGGGCCGTGCTGGGAGAGGGGCTGACATGGGGGGCTGGGCCCCTGGGGGCCGTGCTGGGAGAGGGGCTGACATGGGGGGCTGGGCCCCTGGGAGCCATACTTGGAGAGGGGCCTAGGGCAGACCCAGAGGCTCAGGCTCTCAGCTGACCCTGGCGGTGTGGCACTGAGGGCCCTTTGCCCCCACCCCCAGGGCTGGCAGCTGACCTGTATGTCCCCCCAGCCGAGCCCCCCAGCCAAGCCGGCTCCAGGCACTGCACCTTGGCCTTGGACTGGAAGAAGGACTTGGCGAAGAGGTGGATGGGCAGGTGGGAGCTGATGATCCGGGGTGACTGGTTGCCCTGGGCGGTGCGGAGGCCCAGGTTGGTCTCGTACCAGGGCCCCCGGTCCCAGTTGGGGACCGTGCGGCACCAGCTGGGGTCCCCATTGCTGCGGATGAGGCTCAGGATCTCCAGCATCCAGACGGTTCCTACGGCAACAGCCTCTATGTGGTGAGCATTGCTATGAAGAACAGGGAGCCGCCCTGCTCCCGGCCACCGAGCGCGTGGGCTTCAGAATCTCCAGCCCCCATCCCTTAGCCTGCAAAGGCCTCTCGGGGGGGGGGCAGAGGAGGAGTCCTGGCTACCCCTGCTGTAACCATTAGTTCCCACTCTCCTTCCCAAGCTGGGGAGAGAACTCAGGAGTCCTGGCTCCCAGCTCCCGCGCTAACCACTAGGCCCCACTCCCAGACCTCTAGCTCCATCGTACCTGATTTTTGGTAGGTGACATTAAAGATGTCGTCATCCCGGACTTGGAATTTGTTCTCTGCCGCCTGCAGCCCCTGCTCCGAGTAGATGACCCGAGGGAAGCTGATCCCTTTGTACTGGAAATAGTCCTTGAACATCCTGGGGCTGGGAACGGGGCGAGATATAGGGGCCATTAGACACAGCGGGAGCCCTCAGCGTCACCCTCAGCCATGACCCTGTGTGTGTGTCTGTCTGTCTGTCCGTCCGTCCGTCCCTGGAGAGGAGCTGCACTCTGTTCATGGCAGGGCTGGGGTAAGCCAAGCCCAGGCTGTGTTTGGCCAGGGCAGGAGGCTCAGACAAACCAGCCAATGGGGAGAAGCTGGATAAATGGGCCTGGTTGGTCCAGAGAGGGGCCAGCTGATGGAGGGACAGGAGTGGTCTCCAGAGGTGGGCTGGGCCGGTCTACGATCTGCAGCTGAGCTTCCAGCAGCAGAGGTCCTGGTCAGCTGTCGGGAAACGTTCTCGCAGGGAGGAGAATTCAGGTCTGGGCAGCCGTGGCCGAGCCATCTGTGGGGCTTCACAGGACCACTCCAGCAAACCCCGGCCAGGGATGATGGACATATAGTGGGAGCTGAGCCAGACACCCCCTTGAGGCTTCTCCAGGACAATCTCACGCCTCCTGCTGCAGTGCCGAGAGCCAGCACCACCCTGTCCTGCCGTCACCAAGGTTAGGACACATCAGTCATGGAGTCGCTGTTCCCTCTGCCCCTCCGGGGTGGGGTGTCCTGTTTTAGTACAGCTGGTGCGAAACACACTTGGAGGCCATGGTGAGACTCACGTGGGCCTTGGAGCAGAAAGCAGGAAGTTTGGCGGGTCGGCGTCTGTGGGGAGCCTATTCCAGATCCAGACTTGTCATATGTACCTCATGGAGCTGGCAGGGGCCTCGAGAGGTCATTGAGCCCAGTCCTCTGCACTCACAGCAAGACCGATACCTATCCCTCCCAGATTTTTTTTTTTTAAATATCTAACCTGCCCCAGAACCTTGGAAGGCCCCACGAGGACTGAACTCACAACCCTTGGTTTATGCTCTAACCACTAATCCATCCCTCCCCCCATCCTGCCAATACAAGCAGTGTCTTTAACAGAGAGCATCCCACCTGGGTGCGGTACGTGGCGAGAGATGCTTTTAGGTGGGTCTGGCCTCCCCAGGGAGATAAGAGCAAAGCACCCAAACCTGATCCACATTTCTGCCCGAAGTGGAGGGTGTGGGACCGTGGTACAGGCCGAACCTCTCTAATTCGGCACTCTCGTCCGGCAGCTTCTGCAATCCAGCATGATTTGCGTTAGCCAGATGACAATGTCTTATAGGTGGGGCCAGGTTTCCCCCGGTCCCATAAAGTTTGCTAACAGCCACCAGTCCTGGGTTCCAGTGTTCCGGGCTGTTCTTTAGCTGTAATTTACCCCTCAATGTCATCTCAGAGCCTCGTAAGCAGTGGAGGGTTGCTAATGCTGCTAGACGATACTGCCCTCCTGTAGTCCGGCACCAGACAGGTCCCAAGGGTGTCGGCTTAGAGATGTTCAACCTTTGGTTACTCGCTGGGGAGATATACAGATCTTGGATGTGCTGGAGGTTTCCCCTAGATCCTGAGCTAAATGTCACCATAGCCACCTGGGAATACGGCATCTCTCACAGAAAGCAGGGACCCCCCTGAAAACTGGGAAACCATGGCAGATACTTGGCTGAATGTGAGCTCCCTGTGCCAGGCTGAGGCACGTCAAAAGAGGAATCTTGAGAGAGCAGGGAGGCCACGTGAGCTCTGGATGTGCTGCCAGCGCTGTGGGGATCCAGCACCCAGCTCTGGTGCATGCCATTCAGGGAGGACCATGAGCCATGAAATGGGGGATGGAGAAGGACCAGGAGAATAGTTCAAGGGTGAGAAAAACCCACCCGAGAGAGACTTGAACCCTGTCTGCTTTGCTTAGTGGAAAGGTTCGGGGTGACGGGGTCCCAGTCTATCTGTGGGGAACAGCTATTTCCGAATGGGCTCTCCAGTCTAGCAGAAGAAACTCAGCCACCATCCAACAGTGGGATGTCAAAACGAGATACCGTCAGCCTGGAAATGAGGCGCACGTTCGGAACAAAGAAACGAATCCAGGGGACAATGGCACACACACGTCACTGCCCATTTCTAAGTCTCTGGCCAGTGCTAGACAGGAGGGCAGACGATACGATCGCCGTGGTCCTGTCTGGCCACAGAATCACTGAACTTGCTCATGGGGCAAAACGTGGCTTTGTTTGGATTTGTTTTAGAGTTTTTGCCTAATCGTACATCTCCGAGGGAGGGGCATTTTCGTTATGGGCTGGCGCAAGCCAAGGTCTTCAATACACTCCTGCATTTACAAAGGACAAACGTGTCATTGTCATGAGTTTGTGCAAGGTCTCAGGAAAGTTTTGCCCGGCTGTTGTGTCATGTCCAGAGCAGCAGCCAGGCTGGAACCCAGCCAAGCAGTGCGAATGGGATGAGTTACTGACATTTCATCCTCCACCAACACCCAGAGCTGCTGTTGCTCTTATGTAAATTAGGTGGTCATGGAATAGGAGGAAAGATCCTTTCATGGATTGGAAACTGGTTAAAAGACAGGAAACAAAGGGTTGGAATAAACGGTAAATTTTCACAATGAAGGGGGGTAACTAGTGGTGTTCCCCAAGGGTCAGTCCTGGGACCAAACCTGTTCAACTTGTTCATCAATGATCTAGAGAAAGGGGTAAGCAGTGAGGTGGCAAAGTTTGCAGATGATACCAAGCTGTTCAGGATAGTCAAAACCAAAGCAGATTGTGAAGAACTTCAAAAAGATCTCAGCAAACTGAGTGATTAGGCAGCAAAATGGCAAATGAAATTTAATGTGGGTAAGTGTAAGGTAATGCACACTGGGAAAAATAACCCCAATTATACATACAATGTGATGGGGGCACATTTAGATACAACAGATCAGGAAAGGGATCTTGGAATTATAGTGGATAGTTCTCTGAAAACATCCATGCAGCGTGCAGCGGCAGTCAGTAAAGCAAATAGGATGTTAGGAATTATTAAAAAAGGGATAGAGAATAAGACGAAGAATATCATACTTCCCCTATATAAAACTATGGTACGCCCACATCTTGAGTACTGCGTGCAGATGTGGTCTCCTCACCTCAAAAAAGATATACTGGCTTTAGAAAAAGTTCAGAAAAGGGCAACTAAAATGATCAAGGGTTTGGAAAGGGTCCCATATGAGGAGAGGTGAGAGAGACTGGGACTTTTCCGTCTAGAAAAGAGGAGACTGAGGGGCGATATGATAGAGGGATGTAAAATAGAGGTATATAAAATCATGAATGGTGTGGAGAAAGTGAATATTGAAAAGTTATTTACTTGTTCCCATAATATAAGAACTAGAGGACACCAAATGAAATTAATGGGTAGTAGGTTCAAAACTAATAAAAGAAATTTTTTCTTCAGACAGCGCACAGTCAACCTGTGGAACTCCTTGCCGGAGGAGGCTGTGAAGGCCAGCATTCTAACAGAGTTTAAAATAGAGCTTGATAAATTTTTGGAGGTTAGATCCATAAATGGCTATTAGCCTAAGGTAAAGTATGGTGCCCCTAGCCTTTACGCAAAGGCTGGAGACAGATGGCAGGAGACAAATCGCTTGATCATTGTCTTCGGTTCACCTCCTCTGGGGCACCTGGCATTGGCCACTGTCGGCAGACAGGATACTGGGCTGGATGGACCCTTGGTCTGACCCAGTATGGCCGTTCTTATGTTCTGTTCTTATGCTGCCTGTTTCAGCCAGCATGGTCCATTGACGGCTGATCCCTTGGAGCAGAAATGGCTCGGAGGCGGCTGGTGTGATGGCTGGGTGACCAAGAACGGCGTCGAGAACAACAAGAAGTCTTGTGGCACCTTATAGACTAACAGATATTTTGGACCATCAGCTTTCGTGGGCAAACACCCGCTTCGTCCGATGCTAGAATGGCTGCAAACGCCTGGTTCCCTGAATGCACTAGGGTGAAGCAGCAGCAGGCAGGTTCCTTGCTCAGAAATCCAGGCCTGCTTCCAGGGCGCGGGGGAGTGGTTCTGTGGGGCTGGATGGAGCGGAGGGAGATGGAGGGGCCATGGGGTGCAGAGATTCCCTTGGCAGTCTGGGGGAGGAGAGGTTCCCATGGGGAACCCCAACCAGCTTTGTGTGGCTGCCTCCTTCCAGGGCTGCCGGTTCTCTGGCTAAGCCGCCCGCACGAAGCGCGTGGGCAAAGTCAGGAACGTTCTCCTGACTACTTCAAGATGAGACCAAGAGCAGCGTGACTCGGAGGGGGGCAGGTGCAGAGCCAGAAGCCGAAACAATGTGGCCTGTGTCCCAGCTCCAGCATCCTGGGGGAACTCCTCTTCGCTGCCCTGTCGTGTCTGCGCTCGCCTGGCCTCATGCCGTGGCGTTGGCTTCTGCCGTCATTGGCATTCCATCCTTGTAATTGCTCCTTCCAGGCAGTCCAGCAGCTTACACCCAAGCGCTTTAAGTGTGATTCACGGCCCCCTGCACGTGTGCGCACATTTTAAGCTTGCCCCACAAACAGACTGTTCTGCTCAGTGGGCCGCGGAGGAGTCATTAAAAGCCGCCTCACAGGATTCCAGTGCCAGGGCAGCTCTCAGAACAAAACAAGGCCAGGCTTTTTACTGCTGCTGCAGCCCTGGGTGGAGCCGAGCCCCTGCCCCCTCTCAGCACCTCCATCCTCCTGCCGTGGCAGGGAGCTGGGGCAATGCCAAGGGCAATCACAGCACCTGGGCTTGTTCGCTCTCCTATAATTACTCCCACTATTACGCCTCACACGCTCTGGCTGATTCTCATGTGGAGGGTGGGACCCCAGTGCTGCCAGGAGCCGGGCCCCATCGGGGTGGTTGTTGTCCATGTGCAGGGAGGAGCCAGCTGAGCAGCTGAAGGGGGCTCAGAGTGAATGGGGAAACTGAGGCCAGACAAAGTCAGAGCCAGCCGGTTGGCCACGGGAGCCCAGGCCTGAGCTGGGCAGGTGGCCCAGTGCCTGCCCTGTGCTGAGCCTGAGGGCCGGGGGGGTGAGACCCCACCACTGTGTGGACCTGTACTCAGCCCCACAGGAGCCTCTCAACCCCCCAACCCCCAAGGGAATCTCGACACCCCACAGCTCCTCCATCTCCCCACACTCCACCCAACCTCACAGAACCACTCCCATGCACGCTCTCTTCTACCCAGCCCCAGACATCCCCATGGAACCCCTCTACCCCCCAACTCCTCTACTCAGCCCTCCAGAACCACCCCCAGCCCCTCCACATCCCCCTTTCATCCAGACCCCCGGAACCACTCCCCCGCCCTATCCTCCACCCAGCCCCACAGCTCCCTCCCCCACCCCCTCCTCCAGCCAGCCCGACAGGAACCACTCCCACCCCGACACCTTCTCTCCATAACCCCACCCTCCCCCCAGCTGCCTCTGCCCCACACTTGCTGGCTCACTCCTGGGCTGCCTCAGCGGAGGGGGACACTGGAGCTGTTCAGAGCAAAGGACAGAGCCAGCACAGAGCCACCAGAACCCCCTGGCCAGGCCACCTGTCCCCAGCTAGGCTGGGCACCCAGCAGGAGCAGCTCCCTGGAGGACCCCAGGAGTGGGGAGCAGCTGCCCCCATTTTCTTACCTGCCCTGGGCCAGCAGGCAACACCTGGGTGGCTGAGTGGCTGCTGGAGTGATGGAGGCATCCCTTGCGACCCAGCCACGGAGCTGCCACTCAGAGCCCCAGGGCTGGGAACTCCCACACATGGGCTGGGAGATTGAGTCATAGTTCTCCAGGGCACTGGAGAGAGACCCATCCTCCATGGGAGACAGCCACCTCCCCACCAACTAAAGCGAGTTGCCACTGGTGGCCCTGGGTCAGGGCCAGGTTCTGATTTCAGCCCTGGGACAATCCAGAGTCACTCCTGATCTCAGTCCCCCACAGGGACAATCCGGAGTCACTCCTGATCCCAGCCCCGGGTCAATCTGGAGTCATTCCTAATCTCAGCCCTGGGTCAATCTGGAGTCACCCCTGATCTCAGTCCCCCACAGGGACAATCTGGAGTCACTCCTGATCTCAGCCCCAGGTCAATCTGGAGTCATTCCTGATCTCAGCCCCAGGGTCAAGCTGGAGTCACTCCTGATTCCAGCCCCAGGGACAATCCAGAGTCACCCCTGATGGCACTGGGGGCACAGCCAGGTTCTAGTCTCAGCCCCGGAGGGGCAATCCAGAGTCATTCTGGGTCTCCCCGCCTCCCCCGGGCCAGGTCAATCTGGAGTCACCCCAGACTACGCTGGAGCAGGGCCAAGTTCTAATCTCAGCCCAGGTTCAATCCAGAGTCACTCCTGATCTCAGACCCACCCCTAGGATCAGTCCGGAGTCACCCCGATCTCAGCCCCCTCCTCAGGGTCAATCCAGATTCAGCACTGTTCTGAGCTCCCTAGGGTCCATCCAGAGTCACCCCTGATCACAATGGGGTCAGGGCCGGGCTCTGATCTCAGCTCCCCAGCGTGGCTCTCACCCACATACAGATCTAAACAAGGCCACTGCCACTTTCAAGGTCCACCTCATGCTGGCTGGCTTTACTACCCAAGCCGGCCATCCCGCACCTGCCAGGCCTGGGCCCTGAGCCAGGGAAGCGAGGAGGAAAACACATCTAGCTTGGATGCCTGCAGCCCTGTGATTAGATGAGTAAGTGGGTGAGCAGCATCTCGCAGCCGGACACCCAGGTTCACATCTGGGCGAGAAGCTGCCCCTAGCCCTCTTGTTGGAGGCAGATGCATGGAGGCTGATAGGCACGGCTTGGGGGGGTGGGTCTGCACTGAGTCCCCCAGCAGCTGAGGCTACGGGGATGCCCGGGAGAAAGTTGGTGGCTTCTTGACCCCACGGCTGGCACCCGAGTCTGATCTCAACGGCACCAAGAGCTAAAGGTGATGAGAACAGGTCAGAGTCACTGACATGAGGGAACACAGGAGACTGCGCAGACACAGGGGGTTCAGGTAACAACCAGGACCCCACTCTAACCACTAGCCTCCCCTCCCCTCCCAGAGCAAGCACGCAGGAGTCCTGGCTCCCAGCCCCCTGTGCTAACCACTAGCCCCCACGCCCCTCCCAAAACCAGGGACAGAACCCCGCGTCCACTCAGTGTCAAGGTACCCGCTGCACAGATGCTAACCACGAAGCCCCGGACACCTGATTCCCGCAGATGCCTCACAGGGCAGTGACTCACCCAGGCCAGCATCCTGGCAGGTGGTAGGGCAAAGCTGGAGAAGAGCTGGGAGCCAGGACTCTGGAGTCCCATCGCAGGCTCTGGGTGGTGAGTGGGATTAGTGTTTAGACCACGGGGGGCACCAGCACTCCTGGGTCCCACCCGTGCCTCTGGGAGGAACTGAGCCCTGGCTACTTTGTGTCCGTCCCTCCCCTGCCCGAGATTCAGCTCCTGGCGGAAACTTGGCTCCGCCGCAGCTTCACTCACGATGGCAGCCATCTTTGTCCCTGGCAGACTCCCACCCCCGCCCCGCGCCAGCTGGGCCCGTATAGGGCAGGCTCAGATCAGCCGCCATCTTGGATCGAGAGCGAGGCTAAGGGACCAGAATGCTGCAGCCGCCCAGCCCCCCGCTACCGCTGCAGGTACCAGCCCTGCCGGTGCCCCTCACTCCCGACCTGCAGCCCCCGCCCCGCCTCTATGCGGTGCAAGAAAATTGGAGCCGGGAGCGGAACCCCGGAGTCCTGGGTCCAAGGGGTTGGGCAGCCCGGGCCTGTCACCTCTGTGACCTGCTCCCCCCCGCCATCTATGTTTGGACCCTCCCAGCACCCCCGAGGGAGAGGCTGGGGCTCATTCCCCACCATACACACAGAGGGAAATCGAGGCAGCGAGATGGTGGTTCCACCCTCCTGGCATTAGTTCTGGCAGCAGTAGTAGGTTGTTATCCTGCCCCAGTTGGGAGGGCAATGAAGTGCGGGGAGGTAGGAGGAAAGGGGTATTGTGGGTGAATTCAGGGCTGGAGGAGTGCCCCCCTCAGCCAGAGACAGAGAGTGTCTAACCTACCCCCCCATTTCTCCATCCCTGACTGAGGGGTGTCAGGAGCTCAGCCATGTCTCTGGCCCGCACTATGGGCCGGAGCAGGAAGTGGTGGATGAGGTGCCCAGCAGAGCTCGGAGAGGCGCCCGGAGGAGCCTGCTGGTGCCCCAAAGACGGAGACCACACCCCAGCTGCCGCCTGCCAGGAGAGATGCCCAAGGGCCAAGGTACCATCCACAGAGGGGGAGGATGCCTGGGTTCTCACCTTGGCTCTGGTAGTGGTATAGAGGTTACGGCTGGGGAGGGTGGGAGCCAGGATACCTGGGTTCTATATTTGACTCTGGGGGGGAGAGGTGTCTAGTGATTACAAGTGGGGTGGGCAGGAGTCCTGTGTCCTCTCACTCTGTGCCCTGTCCCCACAGCGGAAGCCCCATCTGGCATAGGGGACCTGGTCCTGGCAGCCAAGCTGATGGAGATGGCGGGGGAGTCACCCTGCTATGCCCAGCACCAGACCAGGACCCAGCCAGCTGTGCAGCATGACCATGGGGCCTACAGTGTCCCCCAGGAGCCGGCCGTGCTGGCCCGCATGGTGCATCAGCTGCAGGAGAAAGTGCATCGGCAGAACCAGCTGCTGCAGAGCTCCCAGGAGGCGCTGGCTACCAGCCAGGAGTTCTGCCAGCAGCTACAGGTGAGGGGCCAGGTGCTAGGGGGTGCTGTGCTGCAAGGATGGAGCAGGAGGTTCATGGGGGCAACCTTCCCACACTTCACCCCAGAGTCAGCTGCATCCCAGTGCCAGACAAGGGGTTCTTGTGAACCCAGCCCTGTGCCACACCCCAGAGTCAGATGCATCTTTGGTGCTGGGTGAGGGGTGCCCATCTACCCAGCCCCGTACCACACCCCACAGTCAGCCACATCTCTAGTGCTGGATGAGGGGTGCCAGAATACCCATCCCTGTGCCACCCCTCACAGCTAGCCACATCTCTGGTGCTAGGTGAGAGGTCCTTGTGTATCCACCCGTGCCACACCCCAGACTCAGCTGCATCTCTGGTGCTCGGCAAGGGGGCCCTCTGTACCCAGCCCCTGCGCCACACCCCAGCATCAGCCGCATCTCTGACACTGTGTGCCGCAGGAGAGGTCCGAGAGTGAACGCTGGACGTTGGCGTCGGAGCTGGGCCAGCGGATCGCAGTGCTGGAGGCGGAGAACCGGAACCTGCGTTGTGAGCGGGACCAGCTGGAGAGCAGTATGCAGGCACTGCAGGAGAAGCTGGAGCACAGCAGTGGCACAGTGCTGGCCGTCAGCCAGCAGCTGAAGGAGCAGGAGGCCCAGGCTGAGCCGGGGGCGTTCTGCCTGGCCAACGTCCGGGGTGACAGCAAGTGGCTGCGGTTTTACACCGGCTTCAGCAGCGCCCAGCGCCTGACCACATTTCTGGCCTTCCTGACGGAGGAGGAGCCGGAGCGGGCGGCTGAGCCAGGTCCTCCCAGTGCCCTGAGCCCCGAGGACCAGCTCTTCCTGGTGCTTGTGCGGCTGCGGCTGGGGCTGCTCCTGCAGGACCTGGCCTTCCGCTTCCACGTCTCCGAGGCCACCGCTTCCCGCTACTGGCTCAACTGGACCCAGCTCATGGAGACTCGGCTGGCCCAGGTGAGCCCCTGGGCTGTCCTCCAGCCCTCCGGTTCCTGCCCTATGGCCAGAGGAGAGCGGGTGCTCCCTAAAGGGGATGGGCCCCATATCCCATTACCCCTACCCCAAGCAGCACCCCCAGTGGGAACAGGCCCCACACTTCAGCCCAGCCACGCCCTGGCCGGGGGCTGGGTGGCACCTGGTGCCCCCTAGAGGGCACAGGCCCCAAGACCTTACCCCCACCCCAGCCCAGCCAGGCCCCGCATGCAGCCAGCACCCCCTAGAGGCGAGCAGGGGAGAGTCGCTGTCCCTACCTGCATGTGTACAGAATATATGGGAGAGGCTGGTCACATCCCCCCCCGGGAGGGGGCCTGGGCAGGAGTGCCCCCCGCATGGGAATGGGGGTGGCGCTGAGCTGCTGCTCTGCCCCCAGGTGCCAGTGCAGAGCAGCCTGCGCTACGTGGAGCGATTCCAGCCACAGAAGGCAGTGCAGGTAGCGGGGCTCCCGCTGGTGGTGCTGGACTGCGCCCAGTTCTTCTTCGAGGGCCGGGGCCGGCAGCACTACACCCTGCAGGGCTGCGCCCTGGCTGCCCCCAGCGGCTTCCTGGCCTTCTGCTGCAGCGCCACCCTGCAGGCTGGGGAGGGGGCGGCCACGCTGGAGCTGCCCCCCTTCCTGCGGGATGGCCCCACGGCCCTCAGCGCCCAGCAGCGGACAGCCTGTCAGCAGGTGCTCAGTGTGGCCAGCCTGGCCGACAAGGCTCTGCGCTTCCGCTTCCTGCGCGGGGTCCAACCCCAGGCCATGGAGGCCCAGGTGGGGCGGGCCTGGGTCATCTGCTGCTATCTGGCCTGCCTGCTGCATGAGCCTATGGGCCTGGCTTAGGCAGCCACTGCTCCCAGGGGCCAGCTGCAAAGGGACAATGGCACAGTAACAGGCTGGTGCAGCCATGTCATTTCCCCCTTCCCCAGAGGTGAGGGGAAACTGAGGCACACAAGGACCCTACTTGGTCAAGGTGAAGTCAGGGAGAGCCACCAGGCCTCCTGGTTTCTCTCCTTCCCCTCGTGCCCAGGGCCTGGTGGGTTCTGGCCCAAATGTAGGAGGGGAGGTGTCAGGGGGCTGGAGCGTGGGGGTGGGTTCGGTGCCAGGACTCCTGGGTTCCATCCTCAGCTGCCTCTGGAGGCTCCTGAGAGCTGCCTTGTCCTCATCTCCTCTGGCCCCAGGACTCAGGCAATTCCTCCTGGCCTAGCTGGGGGCAGCAGGGCTGCAGGCAGGTCCCTGTGTTATTTGTACAACCCCCCTCCACTACCTTGGGCTGGAAATAAAGCCTTGTTCTTGGCAACAGCTGTGGAGATCTGTCAGGCACCTGCCTTGCCCCAGGCCGCCGGGGAGCTGGGAAAGAGGGGCTCTGCAACCCAGGCCAAGCCCTGCCCCTTCCCTGGGGGTACGATGCTGTCCCTTCCCCGGCCCCCTGCTGCTGCCCCCACCAAAGGGAGCAGCAGAGACAGCCCCACACCCTTCTCTGGAGATCAGGGGGCAGGGTCGGGGGGAGGGTCAGGACTCTGGGGTTTTGGAAGGGGAGTGGGGGCTAGTGGGTAGAACAGGTGTGGGCTGTGCATCCAGGCTAGAGACCTCCCCCCAAAGCGCCAAAGGCTGGCCATGCAGGTGGCAGGGGTAGGGGACTCTGGGCTGGGGTGGTGTGGGAAGACTTCCGCCAGGGATGCAGGTTCTAGGGGGGAAGGGGCTGGGACAGAGGGTTGAGAAGGGGGTTTGGGGTGCAGGAGGGGCTCAGGTAAGCCCTGCCCTGGGAGGGCTCCCTGAGGGGCTACTTATCTAGGGATGCCTCTGGGTTGGGTATAGGGGGACCCCTCAGTCAGCAGTGGGGCAGAGCACAGGGGCTGGGTACACAGGGATCCCTCACCCAGTGCTGGGATGTGACCTGCTCTGGGGAGTGGCTCAGGGGCCCAGCAGCTGGGGATGGCCCAGCACACGCTGGGACATAGCCCCTCTGGGGTGAGGCATGGGAAGGCCTGAGTACACAGGGACCCCTTGCCCAGCTGGGAGCCCTTTGGGAAGGGGACTTGGGGCTGGGCACACCCAGCCCAGTGCTGGGACATGGCCCCTCTGGTTCCGCACAGGGGAGGGGCGGCCTCCCATGAGCAGACGCAGCAGACACCAGCCACTGGTTTGCACCCTTTATTGGACACGGGCCGGCGCAGTTAGTTCTTGTAGCCCCGGCTGGCGCGGCGGCCCCGGGCCCGCTCGAACTTCCGCCCCTTGGAGCGCACGTAGGGCCTGCAGGAGGGAGAGGGGTTAGTGGGATGTCCCTGGTGCTGCTCCCCTGGCCCAGGAGCCCCAGGCCACAGATCTCTATACCCCCAGTCTGCTCAGCCCCAACTCATAGGCTGATCTCCATGCCAGCCAGGGCTGCTGTGCAGCAGGCCCAGGAAGCAGCCCCTGTAGCGAGGCACCCACCGGAGTGGGCACACAGCCAGTGCCAGGCCCAGGTTACCATCAGACCCAACACCATGACTCCAGTCCTTGCTAAGTCCTGGCTCCCAGCCCCTTCCCAGAGCTGGGGAGAGTCCGGCCTCATGGCCCCCACGCTCTTCCCAGACTGAAGTACAGAACCCAGGAGTCTGGGCCACCACTTGATACAGGAACACGATCTGCTCCCAGGCCATACGCCTCTATTACCCAGACACCCTCTGCAGGGCTCATGCCCAGCCTAGATGGGCAGGCACAGGCCGTGGGTCCCACAGCAGGGCTCAGAGGGGCAGGGGGGCACGGGCAAACGGGGCGCTGTGCCAGGCTGAGGCGGGGGAAGGGCGTTACACTCACTTGGTGTGACTGTGGGGAGTGCCAGGAGCCTTGCCGAAGTGCCGGTACACCTCACGTCCCTTCCTGGGTCCTGGGTAGGAGAGAGAGTTACGCCAGCAGTGACCCCTGGCTCTGTGCTGCAGCCCCAACCTCCAACCCAGCGCTCCCTGTCAGCTGGGTGCTTGGCTGACACCTACAGCAGGCGTCTCTGGGGGTGCACATCCACACAGGCCTCAGTGCGCAGAAAACGCAATCCAGCCGGAGTGGAGAGGATTAGAGGGAACCCTGCTCCCCCCACACCTGAGAAGGGCCCCAAGACAGTGAAACAGGATTTCTCTGGCCACTGGCCCACAGGGGCAGCCTGGCCCTACACAGAGCCTGGAGGGGCAGCAACTCCCTGCCACAGTGGGAGTCCTGTTCTTCTGTGGCAGGAACCCACCAGCTCTGCAGGCAACTCCCAGGCTGGGCATGCAGGGCCCCTCACCTGCGGTGGGCATGGGGTAGCCATGTACCTTTGCCCAGCGCTGGGCTGCAGCCCCTGGGGATGGGGCAGGTTTATTTCAACAGCACTAACAGTACTGGATCCAACACCCCCATGTTCAGATGGGCTGCCCAGGGACAGCGCCCATGGCTGCATCCCCCACCTCCGCCGGTGACACCGGGCAAGGCCGGTGCCCCTCCCAGCAGAGGGCAGCACCGGGCTCACCTGACAGCAGCACAGTGCCCTGGCCCTTGGGCGCAGCCAAGGCCAGCTGGTCAAAAGTCATGATCTGGCCTCCTGCCTTCAAGATGCGACTGCGGGCTCCCTTGGTCACCCGGAGGGCACAGACCTGCCAGGAGAGATGGGTCAGAGAGCCCCAGTGCTGGTCTTCAGCCCCTAAGTCTAACTGCTGGAATCTCCTGCCGCCAAGAGCTGGGGAGAGAACCCAGGAGTCCTGGTCCCCAGCCCCCCTCCCCATCTAGGGCTGGGAGAACCAAGGTGTCCGGGCGGCGCCTTCACCTTCAGCTTGGGGATGTCGTGGATGCGGATGTCATCAGTGATGGTTCCCACCACCACGGCCGTCTTGTTATCCCGCCCGGGGAGCTTCATCTTGCGGATCTGAAGAAGGAAAGGGGCAGAGGGTGAGCGAGACACCCGCACCCAGCACAGCCCCATGGGCCACAGCACCCCCCACTATCTCCAGTGCAGGGACACAGGCAATGGAGAAGCCAGGAGTCCAGATGTCAAGGCAAGGGACCGTCACAAGGGAGGCTGCTGGCTGGGTAGAGGGGCCCCAGCAGAGCTGGAGCAGGCAGGGCTGGGAAAAAGGGGCACAGCCCAGGATCGA
This sequence comes from Carettochelys insculpta, assembly GCF_033958435.1. Classification (NCBI taxonomy): domain Eukaryota; kingdom Metazoa; phylum Chordata; order Testudines; family Carettochelyidae; genus Carettochelys; species Carettochelys insculpta. The sequence goes on along the minus strand of NC_134158.1, from coordinate 15,521,585 downwards.
GAATGCAAACTGTAGCAGTTGTGCCCACACCCAGGGCAGGCCGGATCCAGGGACCCAGGCACACCTCCCAGTGCCCTGCGGCCCCCTGTCCCCTCCCCACTTACCAGCCGGGAGAGAGCGAGTGGCGGGCGGTTGGTGCGGCTCATGAAGAGGCGTTTCAGGACCACCTTGTTGAAACGGGAGTTGGTGCGGCGCGCCAGGAACCGGTACAGCTGGAGGGAAGTGGGGAGGACAGACATGACATGACATAGTCAGGGGAGCTCCTCCCTCCACCCTCAACCCATATGCACCCAAGGGGAAACTGAGGCAGAGATGGGCCCTCCTGTCTGTGTGTGATCGGGCCACACACACCAGCCAATGGCAGAGCCAAGCACAGAACCCAGGTGTCCTAGGCCCTCTCTCCCCCTGCGAGAACTGGAGACAGAACCCAGGAATCCTCCCACCCCTGGAAGCTGCAGTGAGAACTTAAGGGTTCCGGCCCTGGGGGTAAGGGAGGAGTAGTACCTTGACCAGCAGGCGCAGGTAGATGTCCTGGCTCTTGGGCTCCGTACGGCGAACCTTGCGGTCCTTGTTGTGTCGAATATCGACTCCCTGGGGTGTGGGGGGAGGCAGACAGACACCGTCAGGGTCGCTGTTTCAGCCCCCGCTCCCAGGGACTCCCCAGGCAGAGGGTCTGAGCACAGCAGGTGCACAGGATGCCCCCCAGCTCTCCCTCACACCCGGTACACCAAAAGTTACCCTGTCTCCTGCTGACATCCCGACTAGCAGGTTAGACACCAGCACCCCCATGACCTATCCCTGTAGCTTCCGCTGCCTCCCACGTCCTCCCACACGGGGTGCCCCCAACCTCCCTGTACATCACTCATGTTCTCACATCACTGGGGTGCCCCCTGTATCCATCCCCACTGTACGCTCTGGTCCCACAACAACGGTGCCCACCAGGCAGGGGACTCCTTCCATATACCAGGCAAGTCCTCTGCTCCGTGGGCCCCTCAGCCGCCCCATCTGTGGCCTCATGTTCCCTCGACACCCCAGATAGAGTACCCCTCACCGCAACCTCTGCACGAGGTGTCCCGGTTCCCCCCCTCACGGGGTACCCCCCAGTTGCTGCACAGGGTGTCCCGGTACCCTCCCCCACGGGGTAACCCCCAGTTCCTGCACTGGGTGTCCCCGTACCCTCCCCCAGGGGGTGCCCCCCAGACCCTCACGTACCACCACCCAGGGCCCGCCCCCCCAAAAGTACCCCAGGCTCCCCGCCCATGTGAGCATAGAGGCCCCGGCGATAGAGCTGCCTGCCCCGCACCCCCATACCGGGCCCGCCGACCCCCTCGAGGCCCGCGCCGGCCCCCCATAGCCCCGTGCTCGGGCATGACCCCCCTGCGCGGCGGATGCCAGCAGATTATCCCGCCCCCCCTTTTGAGCTCACCATGGTGGCACCGGCAGCGGCCTGCGAAGGAAGGAAGAACGGCCGCGCGAAGGCTGATGGGAGAGGCCGCTCCGCTCTATGGCAGCGCGACGGCAGGCAGAGCCCCGCTGGGCCTAGACGTGTGACAGTCCGGCCGGCGCACTCAATGGTACTGGAGGACTCCGAGCTCCTTAGAGAGCCCCAGTTAGAGTTTAATGCGGGGGGAGGCTGGAAGTGAATTCAGTTTTCACAGAGCTGAAAGTTAAACTAGACTAGGGATACCAGAGCAGAGCAGAGAAAAGGGCAGCTGGGGTGAACTGGGGCACCCTATAAGAAGGTCACTGGGCTGGAGTAGAGCAGAATGGATCAGAATTTGGTGCTTGGACAAGACTAGGTTGGACTCTAGACCAGTTGTTCCCACGCTGGGGTCTACGAGAGTATTGCAGGAAGTCCATTGGGGGAAAAAAAGCTCAATAAAAATATAATGGAAATAAGTTTTAAATAAATTGTGAAATTACAATCAATTAGTATTTTTAAATTAAGTATCTTCCAACAATCTTATTATTTGCAACAAAGAAGAAGCCGTGCTAGTCTATACACTATCAAAACAAAAAGCAGTCAAGTAGCACTTTCAAGACTAGCAAAATGGTTTATTAGGTGAGCTTTCATGGGACAGACCCACTTTTTCAGCCCATAGCCAGACCAGACATGGTCTGAAGAAGTGGGTCTGTCCCATGAAAGCTCACCTAATAAACCATTTTGCTAGTCTTGAAAGTGCTACTTGACTGCTTTTTGTTTTCTTATTAATTGCAGTTTGAAAATCTAACTGGTGGTTTCTTTTTATGTTTCATGAAGCTGGAATTGACTTTGATGGGAGTCTGTGAATGGTTTGGGAGGAACTGGGGTTTGCCCTAGTAAAATAGTTGGGAACCACTGTGAGTCTAGACTAGACCAGAGTTAATGTGTCTCATCCAAGTGGGGTATTCTGATGATTGGCTGTTTCATTTACTTCCTCAAGTGGAAATCCTGCCAGTTGGTGTGAAATAATTCACCCTGAGTTGCTTCCTTTCTACATCAAAGGTTTTTAGGGTGCTGATTTATCAAGCATAAAATCAAAGTCCACAGTATTTGGCTAAAAGGAAACCTTTGCCCTGTATAGAAGAGAGACGTTTCCAGAGTTTGCACATCCTGTGGCACCTTATGGACTAACAGATCTTTTGGAGCTGAAGCTTTCATGGGCGGAGACCCGCTTAAACCACTGTGAGCTCCGGCAGAACTGCATAACACCTGGTAGAAGTAACAATGTATGGTGCCTAGTGTGCAGTGCTCCTGAGTGCTACTGTAATGCTCCTAATAAACAACGTACAGCGCCTAACACAGTGCGCGGGGAAACTGCATTTCCCCTTACTAAATATGGCCTCCATACGCATTGCCTGTTATAGAGTCTGAAGCAATTTCTTTTGCCCGCCTGCAAGATGGCCGTCACAACAGGTTAATTTCTACGGGAATGAGAGGCGGGCCTACTTTCCATAACAAAGATGGCCGCCCTCCCCGTCGGTTCATACCGGGAGGAACTCTACCTCCTTTGCCCACACCCAAAATGGCCGCCACGTTCCCGCAGAATCGGAGGAGGGTGGAGCTTCTCTATCTTCTCCCACAACAAAGATGGCGGCCAAGGGTTATTTTTGTGGAAGGAGGGCGAAGGCAGTGCGGCTGCTCACTACAAAGGTGGCCGCTGCCTGTTCCCCAGGCCAGCTGGGCGGGTTTGAGCTCCCTGATTGGCGGGAGGAGGGGACGGCGCTGCGATTGGCTGGAGCTGGCCCCACCTCCATGTATGGGGCCGGTAGCGCCTGAGGCAAGCACTTCCCGGAGGGAGGCAGGTGCAGTGGGGAAGGCGGGGGAGGGACGCCTGCTGCTGGGGGCGGCAGGTGTCAGCGGTGTGGGGGGCCCATCTCTCACCCCCGCTGTCCATAGCGCAGTGCCCCCCTTTGTGCCCACGGTTGGGGGGCGAGCACAGCCTGGATTGCCCCCCCCTTTCCCTGGGCCCCGCTCCGGGGCTGGGGGAGAAAGAAACTTTCGAAGTGTCTTTAAATACCCAGCCCAGCCCAGCCCAGCCCCCCTCCAGCCGAGCTGCCCCCCCAGGGCTAACCCAGGCGTCGGGGAGGAGGCGCAGGGCTGGAGCCAAGGGAGATCCCCGCTGTGGTTGGCTCCAAGGGCAGGGAAAGGCCAAAGCCCGTTACTGGATCCCTGCGGGCCCATCCCCGGCGAGCCGCGTGTTCAGGTCTGTCCTCATTCCTGGCCTGCCAGATACCTGCCCGCGGGAGGGCCCTGGGGAATGGGGCGTTGCCAGGCATGACGGGTCAGAGGCAGCTCAGCGCACTTGGGCTTAGAGCTGGAAATTTCTCCCACGGGGCTTAGTTGTTTCCAAGCCCACTGGCCCACTGCCAGTTCCCACCCCCGGGAACGGCTGTGGGTCTGGGTTTGAGCAGGGAGAGCTGATGGTGCCGGAAGGATCCAGCCAAGGTGTGGCTTGAGCCTGCCCGAGGAGGCCAGGTCGGCCGTGGCACCGCCAGGAAGATGAACCTCGTCCGGGGGCCGTACCACGAGGGCGCGGACACGCTGCTGCATGGGGAGTTCGGTGCCTTCCCTTCCAAGGGGTCCCGCTACGCCCTCAGCCTGACCCAGACAGCCCTGCATATCCAGCGGCTGGTGCCCAAGCCGGACACGGACCAGCGGACCGTGGTGCCCCTGGCCGAGGTGGTGGGCTGCCACACGCTGCGCAGCCGGGCGCCGGCCGACCGGGTGGCTTACTTCTCAGTCTACGCCTACCCACTGAAGAAGAGGAAGGTGGCAGTGGGATCGGGGCGTGGGCGGCAGAGGGCAGCGCGGACCTTCCAGGTGGACGGGGCGGATGACTATGAGAAGAACCGAGCGGTGGCGGAGAAATGGGCGGCTGCCATCAAGTGCCTGGTGTTGGGTATCCCAATCTCCAGTGAAACAGGTAAGGCTGGTGTGGTGCTCTCTGCCTGCTTTCCAGGTCCTGCTCCCCTCCCAGAGTTGGGCGAGAACCCAGGAGTCCTGGCTTCCACCACCCTCCCCTCACATTGCCACTAGCCTCCACTCCTATCCCAGAGCTGGAACTAGAACCCAGGAGTCCTGGTTCCTGGCCCCCTCTGCCTTAGCCAGTAGCCATCACTGCCTTCCCAGAGCCGGGGACAAAACCCAGGTGTCCTGGCTCCTGGAACCCAAGACTGAGCTCACTTGTGGAGAGCCAGAGATGGTCCTCCCGGGGTCTGAAGAAGGGACATCAGTCTCCTGTGGATGTGCCCGAGAGAGGAGGCAGCAGCCAAAAAAGGCTCTGCTGCTCCTTCAGGGCCTCCCTGAACTGGATCCGGCAAAATGTGACTCTTACCCATCCCCTTTCTCTGGTTTGGAGGACTTGTCCCTTCACCTGCCACACTGGACAGCCCTAGGGGGCTTTTACAGGACAGGCTGGGAGCCAGGACTCCTGGGGTCTCTTTCTGGCCATGGCAGAGAAGTGTGTTCTGGTGATTAGATTAGCAGGAGCTGGGCAGCAGGAGGCCGGGGTTCTCTCCTTGACCTTGGCAGAGAAGTGGGATCCGGTGGTCAGAGCAGGAAGGGCTGGGCGGCAGGACGCCTGTGTTCACACCTTGGCAGGGAAGTGTGTTCAGGTGATTAGATTAGGAGGACCAGGGTGGCAGGATGCCTGGGTTCACTCCCTGGCCCTGGGAGAGGGGCCCAGCTGTTATTTGGGGCAGCTGGACAGGCTGTCTGGATTGCATGTGCCAACCAGTGGTGCTGGGGACCCTGTGCCCACATGGCACCTGGCACGCTGGGGGCCTGATGGCGGTGCCTTGGCTCAGGGAACTCAGTAACTGGGTGTGGCCTGGTTCCTTCCTTGCCGGGGTTGGGCTGAGCTCCTTTGTGTTTCTTGGTCTGGCCAAAGGGCGATGGAGTGCCCTGAAGGTGGGGCTGTCTCATTCCTTGTCCTTTACCCTCAAGGCTTCCCTCAGGGCTCCCCAACTGTCCCCCCCAGGTCTAACCCCTCCCACAGAGCTCCCAAGGAACCTCCCAAGCTCTGAGGGCAGCCTCAGGCAATGGCTCCCTTGTCTCTGCACCTGCTGAGGGATTGGGGAGGCTGAAGGCGGGGCTGTGGGGGGTAGAAGTCAGGGTTGGGGGTTGTTGGCTCCAGGGAGTTCCGGGGAGGGATGGGGTGGGTGCCGGGGGTGAGGCTGGCTGGAGCGGGGCATGCAGCCTGGTCTGTATCGGTGGTGTCTCTCCTGTGGACCTTGCTCTCAGCCCTGGGGGTAAAGTACAGCTGCCTGTCTGGTGTGCTGAGGGGGCATCTGACCTGGAGCCAGGAGTGTTCCCCCACACGAGCACACACTGCTGCAGCCCCTAGGCCCTGTGCCCCTCCCACAGCCAGGGAGAGAACCCAGGAGCCTGGCTCCCAGCCCCCACCAGGAAGGAGCTAGGGGGTGGCTGAGCATTGGCCGACCTGTGTGCCTTCCTCTGTGGAGGTGGAGGGCATGTTCCTGGATAATCTCTTCCCCCTGCACATCCTCAGGGCTCACTTATCTGCTTCCCCCACCCTGCTGGACCCGGCGGGGAGGGCAGGGCTGGGCTGTCCCTGCTGTGTGGAACAAGGCAGGGGCTCCCTGGCACTGGGTGCTGGGACCAATACCCCAGTGTGGCAGTAGGGGGTGCTGTGCTGCCAGGAGTGGGACTCAAGAGTGGGCGCTCTTTCTGTTCCCCCACCCCAGAGGGGCTGCATGTCTCTGCCAGGCAAGGGGTCCCTGTATAACAGCCCCTGAGCTCCACCCCAGAGGGGCTGCATCCCCATGCCAGGCGAGGGGTCCTTGTCATTTGTGTCTTGCACCCAGCATGCTTCCAGTAAGGTAAGGTTCTGTATTGGACGCAGGCTTACCCTATTGCTTCCTGACCTGAGAGATTTCTAGCAGTGTCTGCCATGAGGTTCTGGCTGGAGTTAACCTCCCCCTTTCTGTCCTGCCCTCCTGTCACTGTCGCGCTGGCTCTGAAACTCTGGGCCGATCCGAACCAGCCTGGCTTTGCAGTGACATGCCCCAACTGTGTCACCACTCGGCCACGTGGCTGGCCATATGCTGCGCCTTTGGCTGTGGTTGGCCTGGGGTTGGTGTCTTGCTCAGAGCCAGCCTCCCTGCTCTGGACAGGATTGTTTCTCCTGACAAACGGACAGGAAACGTCAGCAACAGCCGTGAATCTCTTGATGCCATGTGACCTGGGCACCGGATCCTTTCTCCACCTTGCAGCTGAGCTGGCCGTCCATTTTACCCCTCCCCAGTACACAAACCCCACTGCCCCACTCTGGACCTGGAGGCTCGCTGAGTGACATCTGCCACGGGGGGCTGCGAAGGTCTTTGGTTCCATGCACTCCCGACACACAGCCATTGTCTGAGTCATTTCCGTGGCAGCCGTCCCGGCTGCCCTCCGAGGGCTTGTCACAGCTGTGTGAGGTGACTGTGGCTCCAACCACAGCTGAAGAAGGTTGTAAGTTCTGTTGGACACGGCTGAGTCAAAAAACAAACCAACAAGTTGGTCCTCCAGCCCTTGCTCATGGGAGAATCCTATGTGCCTTCTACTGAAGTCAACGGAGAACTGCTGGAAAATGTGGAGCGTTTCCCATACCTTGGAAGTCACCTTTCCTCTAACGTCAACATTGATGTGGAAATCCAGCATCGTCTGAGCCGCACAAGCTCTGAGTCTGCCCGGCCTGAGACAAAGCTCCTTGTATACCGCACAGTAGTTCTTCCAACCCTGCTATATGCATGTCAGACCTAGACAACACAAGCATCATTTGAAGGCACTTGAACAATACCATCAACACTGCCTCCAGAGCATCCTAAATCCCTCTCGAGAGGACAGGCGCACGAACACGAGCGTCCTGGAAGAGTCGAACATGACCGGCATGGAAGCCGTTATCATTCACCGACCGCTTGGCTGAACTGTCCTGTCCGATCAGCGCCTCCCCGAACAGATTCTGTTTTCAGAGCTGGAGGGGGGCCAGTGCAAGCGATATAAGGATGTGCTGAAGGCACATGTGAAAAAGTGCAGCATTGGTGTCGACACATGAGAGAGCCTTGCCCAGGGGCACCCCCAGTGGAGAGCAGTAATCTGTGAGGGGATGGCACAATTTGAGATGTCCTGTCATGGTGCAGATGAGGGGAGGCGGAGAAGGAGAAAAGAGCACCAAAAACTGCCCAGCGCCCGTCTAGCAGCTACTGACGCCTGCCCCCTCCGTGGTAAGACCTGCGCCTCCAGAATCCGGCTCATCAGCCTCCAACGGACTCTCGAATAGGAGGGTGACAGGAAGACGTCCTACTCGTTAGCGAGCGACCACCCAGATCTGCTCTTGGGCCGGTTTCCACATCGGGCCACTAATTCTGGTTCGCTCTCCCGGAGGCTCCGTGGCAGCATACGCTGGCCGGTCGGGCACGTCTGGAACGGGAGCTCACGCCCCAACCGTGTGCATGCGGCAAACGGTCCACACTTCATGCGTGTATTAGAGCCTGCACCATTGGCTGGATGACCGTCACCTCCTGGGCCGTGTCTTTTCCCCAGCTCGTGCGCTTTGGCCGTCAGGCGTCGGCGTTTGGAATTTGACCCTCTGCCCCAGAGATCTCTCTCTGTGCCGGCGACTCAGCCGAGCAGCTTCTCAGCTGCATGCCGGTTTGTCAGGTTTGGCCAGCAGCCCCCAGGATTGGCAGGGCGAGGTAATTGCAGCTGCCCCGTGCTAGGTTATCGGCTCCCCCGAGGCCCTGCCTGGCTCTGGTGTTCTGGGATTGCCTGCTGATGACGTGTATGCGTGTGGCTTGGCTGGGAGCAGACTCAAAGCAGCCACCCTGCACCTCAGGGAGCCTTGTAGCCAAGTGGGCGAAGCTGAGGTGCTCGGGGGCTTTGAGGAGAGGCTGCTTGGTCGGGGCCTATTATTGTTGCTTTGGTGCGTCAGTCTCTCTCCCCCGGCTCCCCCTTGGCAGCCCGCCGCGTACGCCCTGCCCGCAGGAAGCAGCAGGGTGGCTGGCGGAGTAGGTCTCTGTATCAGATCTGGCGTCCGTACAGGGCTTCCCTCACCCACAGACACCCCGGCTGGCTCGGCGTCAGCCTGGCACGTGCTGCTGGGGGAAGGGAGGGCTCGCCAGCTGTGAGCCGCACAAGGTGTGCGACGCCTGCCGGCATCTGGGGCTTGATAGATGAGCCTTGCGTTACCCCTCCCCCATACAGACAGCCCTCTCAGCACCGGCTCCTGGGGTGATCTGCTCCCAGGCCCCACCCCAGAGGCAGCCGCATCTCCGCACCGGGTGGTGGGTCTTTGTCACCAACCCCCCCACCCCCCAGAGGCAGCCGCATCTCAGCGCCAGTGTCTGCCCTGCTCTCTTCTTGCAGACATTGCCCCCAGCCTCCTGCCGCGCCGGCGCCGGCTGCTGCTGCTGATCAACCCCTTCGGGGGCAGAGGCCTCGCCCTCCAGTGGTGCCAGACCCATGTGCTGCCCATGATCACGGAGGCGGACATCAGCTTCAACTTGATCCAGACAGGTGGGAGGGGGTGGGACTGATGGAGGGGGCAGGGCCAAGGGAGCGGAGGGCGAGGGGCCAATGGGCTGGGCCTGAGGGGGAAGGGCCAGGGCAGAATGCAGTGCAGTGGGCTGGAGGGGGAAGGGCCGGGATTGGGGGGGGCAGGGCAGAGTGGGGTGCAGCGGTCTGGAGGGGGAGGGGCTGGACTGGAGGGGGATGGGCTGGGACAGAGTGAGGCTGGGGTGGAGGGGGGTGCAGCGGGCTGGAGGGGGAAGGGTCGGTATTGGGGGGCTGGGGTGCAGTGGGCTGGAGGGGGGGGGCTGGGGCGGAGTGGGTCGTAGTGGGCTAGAGGGGGAGGGGCCAGGGCAGAGTGGGGTGCAGCGGGCTGGAGGGGGCTTCATATCGGATGCCCCATCTCTCCTCTTGCCCCAGAGCGGCGGAACCACGCCCGGGACCTGGTGAAAGACATCAACCTGGCGGACTGGGATGGGATTGTCGCCGTCTCAGGGGACGGGCTCCTCTACGAGGTAACGTGGGGCCCCCTCCCCTGCTTGTCGCTCTGACCCCACGGCCCTCCCTGAACTGGGATGGATCGCAGGAGTCCTGCCTCCCAGCCCCCACCTCCTCCTCTCCCCACTAGGCCTCACAGCCTCCTCTGTGCGGTGCAGGTTCTCAACGGGCTGATGGAGCGCTCTGACTGGGAGGAGGCCGTCAGGATGCCAGTTGGGATTTTACCATGCGGCTCGGGGAACGCCTTGGCTGGAGCAATCAACTGTAAAGCCGGGTAAGGGCAGTGCTGGTGCTGGTGCTGTGGGGGGCAGGGAGCCAGGATACCTGGGCGCTCTCCCCAGCTGTGGGATGGGGTGGGGTGGGAGGCCGGCGCATGGGGAGCAGATGGGGCTTGTGGGGGCGGGGGACCCTTCCCCACCTCCTGCCCTCGGCTCCGCAGCAGCGGGAGGCCGGTGCTTTGTCTGTGGGCTGTGCCCCTGCCAGGCAGCTCACCCCCTGCCTTCCCCCCCACCGCAGGCTGGAGCAGGCGCTCGGCCTGGAGCTGCTGCTGAATTGCGCCATGCTGCTGTGCCATGCGGCCGTGACCCCGCTGGACCTAGTGGCCGTCACCACGGCCTCAGGCGCCCGCTGCTTCTCCTGCCTCAGCGTGGCCTGGGGCTTTGTCTCAGACGTGGACATCGAGAGCGAGAAGTACCGGCACATGGGCGCCGCCCGCTTCACCCTGGGCACCCTGGTGCGCCTGGCGTCCCTGAACACCTACCGCGGGCGCCTCTCGTACCTGCCCGCCGCCGACGCCACCGCCCACCGGCCCATCTCCCGCAGCATCACCGTGGCCCCCAACGGCTGCTTGCCCCTGCAGCGCCTGCCCCTGCACCGCGCCCTGTCCGACATGGGGCTGTGCGAGGAGCGCCACGCCCTTCAGGGGGCCGAGCTGGCCCCAGCCCCCTGCCCCTCGCCAGGCTCCCCACCCCCCTGCTCCGCCTCTGCCCTGCCCCCGCCCTCCTTCTCCTTCCAGCCCCTGCCAGGGCAGCTGCTGGCCGGTGGGGTGGGCGAGGCCCAGGTGAGGGGCCCCCCGGATGAGCTCCTGGTGCCGCTGGGCGAGCCGGTGCCAGGCTCCTGGGTGACGGTGGAGAATGACTTTGTGCTGGTGCTGGCCATCTACCCGAGCCACCTGGGGGCCGACCTGCATACGGCCCCCTTCGCCCGCTTCGACGACGGCCTCATCCACCTCTGCTTCATCAGAGCCGGCATCTCCCGGGCTGCTCTCATGCGCCTCTTCCTGGCCATGGAGAAGGGCAGCCACTTTGAGCAGGAGTGCCCGCACCTCACCCATGTGCCCGTCCGGGCCTTCCGCCTGGAGCCCCTCACCCGCAAGGGCATCCTGACTGTGGACGGTGAGCGGGTGGAGTATGGCCCCATCCAGGGCCAGGTCCACCCGGGCCTGGCCTGCCTGATCACGGGCATTGACCGCCTCAAGAGTGCCACCGGCTGATGCCCGCTGCCCCTGGCTGCGCCCCCTCTCTGGGCGGCTTGTTGCAAGGGGGATCTGCCCACAGCTGCGACTGGCTGGCAGGGGGCATGCTGCCCTCCCTCCTGCGGGCAGGGGGGCAGCCAGGACCATGTGTGCTGCCCTGCCCAGCTCCTGCCTAAAGTTGCCTATTTATTGCTTTGATCCTGGTCTCACCCACTGAATGAATGTAATTCAGCTGGGCAGGGGCCGGGAGTCGCAGTGGAGGGAGCATGTGGGGTGTTGTTTGTGGCCCTCCTGGGCCACCGTCCCTCAGCCAGGGGCTGGAACGCGGGCAGGGGGGGTGTTAGCCTCCTGCCACTAGGGGGAGCTCAGCCTGCAGCTGTGCAGTTGGTGCAGTGTTCTTGTTTCCCCCTAGGGGCTGTCAGGGGAGCTGCAGTTGTATGAGTGCTGGTTGTGCTGCCTTATGTGTCTCCCCCTGGGGGCTGGAGGCCAAACTGCAGGGAAGCTCCCCGCCCCCGCCCTGTACAGTCAGCCTGGCTGGTTGTGTTGTGGACCAGTAACAGTTTTGACTGTGTCCTTGTTCACACCTCTGGCCCCTAGAGAGGGGAGTGGGGCTGGAGCTTTGTCTCCCAGCTCTGGGACTAAACTATCTCCCCTCCAGCTACCCCAGCCTCCCTACTAGTACCCACTCTGACAGCTAGCCCCCCCCCCCCCCCCCCGAGCAGAGGTTTAAATGTCAGGAGGGGAACGGGACCTGCTAGATGAGTCTGTGTGTGGGCTTGGGATCTTTTCCTGGACAGGGGAGTGGGGGAGAACCTGTGGGGGTAGGTGACTGTGCCTCAGTTTCTTTTGGTACGAGGCTAGCTGGCTGTGCTCCCCCTCAGGCCCTGTGCGAGGACCCTGGGAGCCCTGCCTGGGGGGAAGAGGCAGGGCCTTGGTCAAGGACTCAGCCTGGAGATTTCTTTGCACTAAAACCTTTGTGTTCTGTGAAGTGGGGATGGCTGGGCCACATGTGCTGCAGGGTGTTGTCTGTCTGTCTTTCCTGTCTGTCTGAGTAGTAGCTGCTAACAGCCCTCCCCCCAAAATAACTGTGAGCAGGAAACTAAACTGAGCTGAATGTGATCAGATTCCTGGGCCCCTCTCCCCTAGAACCCCACTGCCTCCTGTCCCTGAGCAGCCGCATGGGCTCATCTCCCCTGGCACCCCACTGTCCCACGTGTCTGTCTTTTCCCCCACCCATGGGCCCATCTAGCCCTGTATCTGACCCCCGCATTGGCTCTGTATGTATTCTGCTGGCCCAAAGCACTGGGGGGAGCAGCTTGGACTTCCCCCACAATGCAATGGGAGGCCATTCCCACCTGACCCTTGCTAAGGGCGGGAGAGGGCAGTCAGGGCCTGTGTGTTAACCCTGCGTGTGCTGTGGCCACCCTTGCTGTCCCCACGTCTCTGTGTGTCAAGTGATTTAGACCTATGCAATAAAGCAAGAGCATGAGGCGTCAGGGCTGTGCCCTTCATTCTGCTATAGGGCCCTGGGCTGGGGAGCAGGAGTGAGAGGCACTAATAGAGCTGGGTCTGGGGGGTGGATTGAGTGCTCCACTGGCAGGGGCCTACAGGGTGGGAGTGAGAGGCACCAATGTGGGGCGCAAGGGCTGGGCTGCGGGGCTGCAGATCAGGAGTAGGGGGCACCAGAAGCACTGCGGGGAGCCCAGTGTTCTGGAACCCCTATGAGTTGAAGTCGAGGTGGGGGGGAAGGACCCTTGGGACTTGTAAAGCTGGTGCCAGGAAGGTGCATTGCTGGGTTTGACCACTAGGGGGCAGCACTATACAGGGCCCCCCTCCTTTGCTGAGGAAAGGGGCACAGGTCTTCCCCCCTCTAGGGGCACTGGCCCTGGTCTGACCCCAGGGTGGGGACTGGCTGGCTGAGGGGGGCTGCCACAGTACCCACACGTGTGCGGGTGTTAAACCCACAGCTAGGTTCCCCCCCCTCCACCCTCCCCAAGCCCCCCTGTGGACACATTCCCACCCCTCACCCATTCAAACACGCTGCCACCAATCAGCCTCCATCACTTTCTCAGGTCTTTTATTGCCGTGGTCCAATCGGCAGCAGCCGGGGGGGAGCAACTGGTTGCCCTTCGGCATATCACCACGTGAGGAAAAAATAAACTCTCAAGGCCTAACCCCCCCACAAACGCCAAGACCTCCCCGTACATATAGATTTTCTTTCTGTATGAAATAAGTCCTCTTCCTCCTCTGTAAAAATATAAAACCACGTCCTCCAATCCCTCGCCGGCCTGGGCTCACTGCAGCTGGTCCTGCACCCGCAGAGCCCCAACCGCTCGGGAACAGTTTTACTCCCATGCTAAAAACCCACTTGTCTCTTGTGCTGAGCGGTGGGAGCTGTGTCTCGCTCTGTCCTCCCCTGAAAAAAAAACAGGTCCATGCGCTGCTTTCCCAGCACCACCTCTGTCCGTGCCCGTGGGCCGTGCCGGGTGACCGGCTGCTCCCGAAAGTCGCCCAGCATCCAGGCAGGAGAGGCAGCACTGGGGGCTCCGGCTTTGTGAAAACGCCCATAAAGAGACAAAACCTAGGGAAGTCAAGCCGGCTGGAGGGACTGGGGGTTAGGCAGCACAACAGCAGGGTGGGCAGGCTGGAGACACAAGGTGCAGGGCCCGGCAAGCCTGGCCGGGCTTAACAAAATATATAGAACAGCAGTAGAATAATAATAATAGTAGGAATAACACCTCCCCCTCCCCCCATCCAAGCCCCTGTGCAAACCCATGGAGTGTCCCAGCAAGGCTGCATTGTGTCCCCCTCCCCCACTGCTGGCAATAACCATCCCACACCAGCCTCCCCTGTGCTGCAGAAGGGGTTAGAGTGCAAAGGGTTAAAGGAGAGCAGCTGGGAGCCAGGACTCCTGGGTTCTACCCCTACTCAGGGAGACGGGGAGAGCCAAGAGGCCTGGGTTGCAGCCCTGCCCTGGGAAGTCAGAGCTCCCCGCCTGCTCTAACCCACTAACCCCACTCAGCTCCCCAAGCCCGGCAGAGAACCCAGGAGGCCTGGCGGCCAGCCTGACCCCTGCAAAGTTACTGGCCTTGTACTGACTGAGAAGCAGCTGAGCTGATGGAAAGGGGAGGAACCCCTGGGGTGAAGGTTCCCCTCCCCAGTCCCTGTGACACAGAAGCCAAAGGTGTCATTACACCCCATTACCACCAGGTGGCACAGCGGAGTTGTACAGTAACAGACCCTGGTCTCTCCCGAGCAGGGTAGAGGGTTGGGAACAAGACTCCTGGGTTCTAACCTCAGCTCCCAGAAACCAGTGCCCCCTGCTCTAACCACTAGCCCCCACTCCCCCCCGAGCCTGGGAGGGAACCTAGGAATCCTGGCTCCCTTTCCCTTGCTCTAACCACTATTCCCCCTCCCCTCCCAGAGCTGCAGATAGAACCCAGGAGTCCTGGGTGCCAGCTCTCTCTTTGGACAAGCCCGCTACCAGTTCACTCTCCCCACAGATTGGCTCTGTGCCCCTCACCTTCCTCCGGTGGAGTGGGGGGAGGAGCGTGTGTCTGCACACCGCCCCAAAACCCCCCGCTTAGTTCTGCCCACGGGGAGGGGTGACCAGTTCCAACCCCCACACTCCAGCCTGCTCCCTGGGAACCTCAGATGGTCCAGTTCCCAGGCAATGTCTCTCCTGGCTCCAGTCCTGGACAGTCTTCACGGCAGCAGTGGCAGGAGCCAGAGCACCCCTGTAGGGGCAGAGCCCAGGGTGGGGTGGCTGTGGGAGCCGGGGGGCGTTCGGCGGTGCAGGCGCCCTACAAGGCGCCGTGCTGCGACTCGTACTTAGAGAGGATGGTGCGGTAGCGGGAGAGCTCCTGGCGGATGCTGGCCACCTCCTGCCGCAGTACGGCGTTCTCCTTCTCCAGGAAGGCCGCCCGCACTGTGATCTGGTTCTCCTTCAGGCGCCGGGCGTCTCGCGACCGCTTGGCCGCCTCGTTGTTCTTGTAGCGCCGGTTCCAGTACTTCTCGTCCTGTGAGGGGCGGGCGGGAGGGGGTGACATGAGCGAGGGGAGGGCTGATGGGAGCTAGCACCCCCTAAAGGGGACAGGCCCTGCCCCATTCCTTGCCCCCTTGAGCCAGCCTGTGCTTTGCCCTGGGGCCAGGTGGGAGCCAGCGCCCCCTAGAGAAGACAGGCCCCTGCCCCATTCCCTGCCCCCCTGAGCCAGCTAGTGCCTGTCCTGGGCCTGGTAAGAGCTGGCAGCCCCACAGAGTGGGACTGTCCCTTGCCCCACAGTCTCCCAGGGCTGGGACCCACCTTTTGCTCATCTGGCACTTGGATTTTCCGCGCCTTTTTCATGATGGGCTGCGGCTTGAGCTCCTCGTCGGAGAACCGGTGCTTCCGGGGGTCGAACGTCTCGTGGCCCGGGACACTGGAGAGCGCCAGGTCTGCAGGGTCAGGGTCAAAGTTCATCAGCACCTCCACTGCCTCGGGGTCCACCGGGCTGGGCGTGTTCCGGGAGATGGGGGTCACCGGGCCTGGCGGGGGGATGGCAAGGAAAGGTCAGAGCAAGGCACGTTCCCACTTTGTGCCACCAGATGGCAGCACTGCATCATCTGGCTGCTCTCCCTGTGCCCCGTTCCCTGCCCTGGATATCAGAGCTTGTGCCCCCTAGAGGCGATAGGCCCCATGCCCTGGAGCAATGAGCCATATTCAGTGGAACACTGCCCCTTGCCCCCCATGGGACAGCACTGGGTGCCAACGGAGCACCAGCAGTTGGCATCTCCGCAGCACGTCCCTCATCCAAGCCCTGACCGACTGTGACCCTGCTTCGCAGGAGTTCTGTACGGATCAGGCCTGGGGCCGTGGCGGGGCAAGGCCACCCTGGGGGAGCTGCAGAGCCAGGAGGGGATTAGAGCGCAGTTTACAGCCTGCAGGATTTCACTGTTCACTGGCATCAGCACAGCCCTGGGACAGATGCTGCCACCCCATAAACACCTGCCGGGGCAAAGTTCCCCGGGGGGAAACTGAGGCACAGCAAGGGGAAGGGACTTGGATAAACTCACAAGGCAGGAAATAGAACCCAGGAGTCCTGGTTCCCAGACCTCCCCCAACCACTAGCCCCCATTCCCCTCCCTGAGCCAGGATTGGAACCCAGGAGACCTGGCTCCCAGCCCCAGTTCCCCAGCTGTGTGGGGGAGGGAAGCGGGGGCTGTGCTCAGCAGATATAGGCAGGAGGTGGGCTGGGAAGGGGAGGTGCAGGATGGATGGGGAGAATCAGGCGGGGGGCAGGGTGTCAGGTGGTTGGGGGACAGGGATGAGGGTGGGTGCAGGGTGCAGCGGGGAGGCAGCTGGGCAGGGCAGGGAACAGAGAGCATGGGGGTCACAGGGGTCTGGAGTGCGGGTGTCTGTTGTGGGGGCGTGCAGGGCTGGGGGGTAGGGAGCAAGTTAGGGGGTGCAGGACAGGATATGGAGGTGGGCACAAGTGGGGTGGGGGTAGAAAATGGGGATTCAGGGCAGGGTGAAGAGTAGGGCGGGCAGCGGGGGAAGGTTTGCAGGGTGGGGGGATGGAGAGGGGGAGGGAGGTTGTGGGGCAGGGAGCAGGACGTTCAGGGGGCAGCGAGGGGTGAAGCATGCGGGGAATGGGGGGCTGCGGTGGGCGGCGAGGGGTCCCTGCAGGGAGTGGGGGGCAGCGAGGGGGGCCGTGTGGCAAATGAGGGGCGGCGAGGGGGGCCCTGCAGGGAATGGGGGGCGGCGAGGGGGATTGCGGGGGGCGGCGAGGGAGGCCGTTCGGGGAATTGGGGGCGGCGAGGGAGTTGCGGGGGGCGGCGAGGGAGGCCGTGCGGGGAACGGGGGGCGGCGACGGGGCGTGTGGGAAATGGGGGCCGCCGAGGGGGGTTGCGGGAGGACGCCGCGCGGGGGAATCCCGGATCTCATCGGCGGTCCCGTGTCCCGGCACGACCCCTCCCGCTCCGCCCCGCGTCACGTTCCGCGGCCTCCGCCCGCGTGTGAGGGGCCAGGCGGGCGCACGTGGTGCGGCGTGTGCAGGGGGCGGGCGCAGCCCGGATTGCAGTGGGGCGGGAGATCCCCCTTACGAACCGCGGGGGGGGGAGGGGAATTCGAGGATTCCCTGTTACGTACGGGGGGGAGTCGGGGATCCCCCTTACGGGCGGGGGGTCGGGGGATGCCCCGTTTCGTGATGTCCCCTGAAGCGATTCCCCGATTGGGTCACGTGAACGCTCCCTGGGATGCTTATGGGGTTGTGAGTGGGGCAGGGCTCAGCCCCTCGCCATTTGAACTGGCGCTGGGGGGCACAGCCTGACAGGCAGAGAGCCCGTCTGCTGCCCCAACCCCCTCCCGCACCTGGGCACCCTGCCCTTTACTGCCCAGCGTCCCTGTGCCCCCTACCCCAGCCCTGCACCCATGGGTGCCCTCTGTCCCCAGCCCTGCACCATTGGGTGCCCTCTGTCCCCCTGTATCCCCAGCCCTGCACCCATGGGTGCCCTCTGACCCCGACTACCTGCTTTGGTGCAGCCCTGGTCGCCGTCGCTGCCGGCCAGGCCCTCGGCAGGCGAGGAGCAGGCGGAGGAGGTGCAGGAGGCCGGGCGGCTGAGGTCCATGCCGCTGGCGCTGGCAGGCGAGGGGGTGGCCTGGCTGGCCGGGGAGAAGGGCGGCTGGGCTGGGCTGGGTGGCAGCCCATTCTCCAGCAGGAATTCGTCTAGGTCCACGTACTCGATCTCGCTGTAGGGCAGGGTGCGCTCCCACAGCAGGGAGCCCAGGTAGGCGCACTGCCCTGCCCGCACTCCCCCCAGCTCCTCCTCCATCTTGCGCTCCTTCTCCTTGGCCATGCCTGCAGGGGGAGAGACGGGGGTCAGGATGCCTGGGCTCCTTCCCTGGCTCTGGGAGGGGAGTGGGGTCTAGTGGTTAGAGCAGGGCAGGGCGCCAGGATGCCTGGGTTCCTTCCCTGGCTGTGTGCACTTCTGGGAGCCGTGGGACCTCACGGGTACATGTGGCTCCCAGTGGCAGCCGGCCTGTGCTCACATCACGTGGGGGCTGGAAGTGTGATCCCACACAGCTTGCTGGCAGCTCACCCAGGGAGAGCACAAGTGGGCACACGTGGGAGGGGGTGGTGGAGGGGCGAGTGGCCAGCCCAGGGTGGTGCCACACCCAGGAATGTGGGTGCCAGCAGCGGGCTGTGCCCAGGAGTGCGCAGGAGCACCAGAGAGCAGGGGCCACACGTGCAGGCCTGGTGTTGCACGCCCGAGTGTCTGCACGGGGCATGGAGGCGCGTGCACAAGCGTAGGGAGGTGCGTGCACAAGTGACTGGATCGGCGTGCACGGACTGGGAGGGGGAGTCATTGCACAGGCACAAGCATGTGCATGCACCTGCCTGAGGCTGGGTGTGTTCGGTAACGTGTGCCCACATGTGCAGGGGAAGGTGTGCACCCACAGGGAGCAAGAGCCGGGCATGGGCCCGATGCTGAGTGTGGCAAGGACAGGGAGCAGTTGTGGACCCCCCTCCCAGCCCCCCAAACCTGTGGGGGGCCTGGCCTGGGCAGGGGGTTGACTGAATTCAAGGACCAAGACAGAGGTGGGGAGACTGACAGCAGGGGCAGGAGAGACCCAGGGGCCTGTGAGGACAGACAGACAGGCAGGGCTGCACAGTGCCAGCCAGACACTGCCCTGGCCTGGGGCCCCAGCTGCTCCCCAGCCTCAGCTGCAGCCAGGCCAGCCTCCTGCACGTGCCTCCTGCCTGCTCCCTGTGCACGTGAGGCCTAGCTCACCTCAGGCAACCCTGGCTCAGCTGCACTCTGCTCACTGCAGCATGCGCAGCTCAGACTGGAGTCCCCGGGCAGGGCCCCTGCCTAGCGGCTGCAGGTTCAAGACCGGCCAGGGAATTGGCCTGGCTCCCAGGAGAGGGGACTGGCCCCCCCTCATTTTGCTTGGGTTTTTGCTGCAGATCTGCCTTCCACACTGGCATCTGCTGTACCAGCGCCTGCACAGTCATCCAAGGAGAGAACGCAGGAGTCCCGGCTCCCAGGAAAGCCTCCCCCCAACACTAACCACTAGACACCACTCTCTTCTCACAGCCAGCAACAGAATTAGGAGCCCTGGCTAGGAGTCCCAACCCTCCCCTCCCAAAACCAGGGAGAGAACCCAGGAGTCCTGGCTCCCAAGCACCAACCTCTGGCTCCCCTGCTCTAACTGCCAGGCATCTTGCCCCCCCGCCCCCGCAGCCAGGGATAGCGAGTTGTTTTCTCTAGGTCAGCTGACTGCATCCCAAGCCCCCCTGTGATCCCCAATGCCCCCAGTCTGGGGGTCAGCGGGTCTAGCTTTAGCATTTGGCTAAAAATCAACCATCTCCCCTGCTCCCCCTGGCCTGGGGTCAAGGCAGGAGAGGAATGGGGCACAAGGCATTCAGGGTGCCCCAGAGGAACGGGGTCTGAAGCAAAGGATGCTGGGATGCTGCATGGTGACAGAGCTGACATAGGGCTATGGGCTGGGGCAGCCCCAGCCTCCCCGCCCCCCGCCCCCGCTCCCGCTCCAGCCCCTTCGCTGGCACGGGGCTGAGCAGGTGGAGCAGGCAGGGTGCCTTGGTAACGCCCCATTCCTGGGGCCTGACTCCCGGTCCACATGTGGAGGGAGCCAGGTGATGGTCCCAGGGCACAGCCTGGGCAGGGCAGCACCCCAAAAGCACAGGCGAGTGACTGGCTATGGGGTCTTGGCTCCCATCCCTGCCGGTGTCCCTCACTCCCGACCTGCAGCCCCAGGCTTCCCCCCCATCCCTGCCGGTGGCCCTCACTCCCGACCTGCAGCAATTTGGGACCTCCTTCCTCCCTCTTTCCACCAGCACGTGCCAAGGGGCCTTGTATTCCGGCAGGGACGGGGGGCGGGCTAAGCCATGCTGTCTGATTCCCCAGCGGGTGCTGCTGTCCTGGGGCTGGGCAGCTGCTGCGGGGGGGGGGCGGGGGATGCCCTGGTCTGGGTCTGGCCTGGGTCTGGCCTAGCTGTCAACGCTGAGGCCTCCCCCTGTACCGGTCCACACAGGCTCAGCAGCGCCAGCGTTTTCCCAACATTTCCTTAGGCAAAAAAAAAAAAAAAAATCACCACCAACCCAACCCTCAGCGCACGTTTCTCTGCCTCCTGTCACATCCCGTGTCCCGGCTGTGTGCTGGCTGTGGGGATTTAGAGCTGTGTCTGTGTGTGTCATGCAATTAGGCAGCAAACCTGCCCAGACCCTGCCCCCCGACCTCCCCTGGCCCCCACGCCTCGGGAGTTTTCTAAACTTCCCAGTGAGACCGGACAGGGCGGGGAGGTTCCTGCAAACCCCCCCCCCCCCACACCCCCCTCTGTCTAGAGCTCTGGCCCAAATATGCTGGGTCTCTGTCACAAACACACATGCACTCGGCTCCTGGCTGTCCCTCTCACACACAAAAACACACACACTGCCTCTGTGTGTGTCACATGCACACTGCCTGTCTGTCACAACCCCACATCAATACACAGTTTCTGGCCATCTCTGGCTCACGCAAATACACCCACACTGCCTCTGCCTCTCTTGCACAAAATTAGGCATGCTGTCACCAACAAACACACACAGAATGTACTTGTGTACAAGACACACACTGTTTCTGTCTTGTACACAAGTAAATTCTGTGTGTGTGTGTGTGTGTGTGTGTGTGTGTATTGCTGCCCTGAAGGGTCCCAGGGATAAGGCTGGCCCAGAGGAATTTGGGGCCCAGGCTTCTCACATTCGCTGGGATCCCTCCTGTTTCCCTGCATTTATGCAGATCTTTTGGGGGCTCCACAGCTGTCCCCCCTTCTCCCTTCATCTCAGCTGCCCATTGCCAGCCCCTGCTCGAAATCCTGCTGGAGGAGAGGGTGGCACAAGGGACCACTGGACAGCCAGCCAGCAGCTGAAAGCAACCGGGGAGGCCGAGGCTGGGAGACTGCAGAGGGGGACAGAGGCCCTTCCTGGGGCTGTATTTCCCTAGCTGTATCCGCAGGCTGGCAGGGAGGCCAGGAGGGACGGGGAGGGAGGGCTGTAGGGAGGGCTGACCCAGGGGTCTAGGGATATGGTGGAATGACAGGATTCCTGGATGGAAAGAGGGCAGGGTGTGTGTGGGGATGCGGGGGTGGGGGTGCTCCTAGGAGATGGAGGGATGATGGTTGAATGAATGGGACGTTTCTATGGGGATGGAGGAATGGATGGATGAAAGGGAGCTCCTATTGAGATGGATGGATGTGTGGACAGACAGTGGGGTTCCTATGGGGCTGGACAGATGGATGTGGGTTTCCTATGGAGATGGATGGACAGATGGTGTGGTTCCAATGGACATGCCTGGCTAGACAGACGGATGGTGGGGTTCCTATGGAGATGGATGGACAGATGGCTGGATGGGGGGTTCCTATGGAGATGGCTGGAGGGTGGGGTTCCTTTGGTGATGGGGGGACGGGACAGAGGGCTGGCTGGACAGGGAGGGCGAGTGCCCGCCCCAGAGACCCGCGGGGGACCGGACAGACGCACGGCCGTCGGGGCACTTACAGGTGGCCGGGTCCTTGGGCCTGCGCTCCGGGCTCTTGACGGGCCCCTGCTGCAGGAGGCTCTTCAGGTTGACCAAGCCGGCCCCGGGCAGCCCCAGCTGCGGCGAGGACAGCAGCGGATTGGGGAGCTGGGCCGCTTGCCTGGCCATGGCCCCGCGGGGATCCCCAGGGGAGCTGGGGGATCCCACGGGCCAGGAGAGGCTCCCCCAAGTCCCAGCAGGTCCCTGGGAGCCGACAGGATCCTCTCGGGCGACCAGCCCCTGTGGTTCCCCCTGGGGGGGACCCTGAACCCCCCTAGCTCCGCAGCTCCCCGGCCCCCTCTTCTCTGCAGCAGCAGCAGCCAGAACAACTTCTCACGCCTGCCAGTATTAGAGAGGCGGGGGGGTGCCGCAGGGCAGCAGCCAGAGAGTCCTCCGCCCGGCCAGGTGTACTCCGCAAATGTCGGGGTGCAGCGCTGCCGACCCCCCAGAGCTGCTCCCGCGGCTCCTTGCAGCTGACAGCCACGACCGGATTTTTTTTAATCTTTTTCCCCAAGACTCCCCGCCTGGGGGAGGGAGGGGGGGAAGTGGGAAGGGCTTGCACGAGTGGGCGTGGCCTGCACCCCAGCCACCTCCCCTGCCCCTCCCCCCAGCCAATCGGCGGGCTGGGGAGGTTTGCAAAGCCACCGCCTCGTGTGCCCGGGCCTGTCAGGTGTCCGGGCCATGGGCGGGGGGGAAGGTGAGGGGCGGGGGGAGTGGGGAGCACTGACCTAGATTTGGCCAATAGGAAGCCGGAGGGTGGGCGGAGCCTGACCCACTTTTAGCCAATCGGAGAGGCGGCAGGAGGAGAGGCCTGGGGGCCTGGCAGCACATGGGGCGGCACGTGTGGGCTGGGAGGGGGCAGGCAGTGCAGGCGGCGGAGTTCTTAAAGGGGCCGCGCCGGGGGGGGGTGCAGACAGAGCCCCCGCGGGTTGGGGGTGTTCGAGCAGGTAGGGCAGAACTCCCTCGCACTGCCAGTGTCTTGGACCAGCCGGATTAGGCCATGGGGCAGAGCTGCGGCTGCTCGCAGGAATCCTGGACTGCAGCTCTTCCCCCCCGCCTCCACCCGTAACCACTAGTCCCCACGGCACTCCCAGAGCCGGGCAGAGAAGCCAGGAGTCCCGCCTCCCCACTCCCGCACCCTTCCACTCTACCCCCTAGCCCCCACTGCCCTCCCACAGCCAGGGAGAGAACCCAGGAGTTCTGCAACCAGTCCCCCCTGCTCTAACCACTAGACCCTGCTGCCGTCCCAGAGCTGTGGCTGCTGGTGTCCGGATTTTAGTTAGCAGCTTGCTTTGAACGGCGCATAGTGCTAAAGCATAGACAGGGAGGGGCTTCTGAGGTGGTTGCCCTGCTGCAAACCTCCCCTCTCCCCCACCCCCCGTGCACCCCAAGAGGTGATGGGCAGAGCAGCAAAAACATAACACAGTATTGGCTTGCTTACTTGTCTGCCTCTGGGGTGGGGGGGTGCAGGCCTGGCTCTGGGAGACAGCCCCACTGGGGTGGGCCACAGGGTATGCAGTGACCCCTCCCCGATAGTGTGATGCGGCCCCTCTGGGGTGGGGCAGGGAGACTGGTTACCCAGGGACTACCGACCCTGCACTGCGATACAGCCCCTCGGGTGTGGGCAGGGGGATTACACACCACACCTATTACTGCTGCAAAAACCCCTGCCGGGGGTTCGACACATTCGGTCTCTTCCTCCTCAAGAAGTGCTGGCTGCAATCCAGTCCCAGGACGAGGGGGCTGACTGGCTCAAGGGGGCAGGGAATGGAAATCCAGGCCTTGTTCCCGTTACACCCCTGGGTCACCCCGAGCTGCTCTGATGCAGCAAATTGTCGAGTTTAGTCCGCTGTGGCTCTGTTCTATTGCATTTCAGAAAAAAAAAACCCTGTCTCCTGCCCCTCCAAACCTTCCTTGTCTGACAGGGTAATGCTGAGGCTCCATCCAGCAGCCCCATGCCCCCAGGACCAACCCACTCCGCAGGGGGTCTTTACCAAGGGGACTTGTTTGGGGGTCCTCAGATCCTGGAGATTAGGGCACAGCTGCTGTCACCCCGCCCCTGACCCCACACTACATTCGTGGGGCAGGGCATCCCCACATGCCACGAATTGGCCTCTGGATACAGGATTCCTCCCTATTTACAGCTCTCGGGGTACCGGCCCTGTCCCATCCTTTAGCCTGGACCCAGATAGGGGTTCCCTCATCCAGAGGGTAGGGAGATTGAAATATGCTCAGCAGACAGCTAAGAGGTACCCCAAATCCATCTCTATGGCATTTTGGAGGGTGCAGCTCTTCCTCCCCAACCTTGGGGGTATCAGTCCGGAGACAGGGGCTATCTGCATGCAGCTCTGGCAATCTCAGGGTACATCGCAGTGTTTCCCTTTCATCTTTTCCATCGCTGTGCAGAATAAATTTTGTTACATGGCCTGAGGCCTGTGCACACATGCACCCCCACTTGAAATCCCAAACCGAGCTGTGGGCACTCTTACTGCCTGTGGCCGCACAAGTGCCCAGCTGATGGGGATCCCGGGTGCAGCCCCCTCCGTGAATGGACTGGCCCCCTGGATCAGCGCCTTTCCACTGGAGCAGCCGGGGAAGGGTAGAGCCCGGAGCAGCTACAAAAGGAGCTGTGGATAGCTGCAGCTGTGGACGCAGAGACCTATGGGAATAAAGTGGAGATCTACAAATTGGCCGGGGTCTAGATTTAAAATTTGCACCCATGGCCCTATCTGTATCTGCATGAACGAGCGGCGGTATCTGCATCCGTTCCATGCCCACGGCCGGCCATGCCCATGGGGACAAAGCAGTGCCGTTCACAGTGCTGACTCCCCCAGCATTCTATCCCCTACTCTAGGAGGGGAGTGGGGATCAGTGGTTAGAATGAGGTCGGGGCTGGGAGCAAGGACTCTTGGGTTCTATCCCTGGCTCTGCAAACTCTTCTAGTGTCCCCACAGAGGGGGTCTGTGCAGACAGACACCCTGGACGAGGCACAATCTAGCACCAGAGAGAAGCCTGGGGGCAGGGGGGTGAAGTGAATCAACAAAATGACCCCATGTGACAGGGATGGGGGAAGGACCCGGGGCGGGTGCAGGGCCTGTTAGGGGCAGAGTGGCTCCTGGCTCCCCTGACAGACAGCTGCTGCCTAGATGGAGCAATGGGGAAAAAAACATCAAGAGAGGAACTTGGGGGTGTCAGACTCTATGTTACTACTGTAGCCAGTTCATTGAGTGGTAATAAGAGCAGGCAGCACAGTGTTTATTAACTGGTGGTAACTGGGGACTGTGACCAGTTTAGTAACTCCAAATGCCTCGGGGTTACAATTTTTTCCTCCGTTTTTCAGGCTTCACCTCCTGAGTGTGGGCCCCTCCAGCCTCAACCCCAGCTGGGGCTCAGCAGAGAGCTGGATGGAGGCGACACTGTTTGAGAAGGGGTCTGGTTCCCACAGGGGCAGCTGGTCCATATGCAGGGCGAGCCCCCGTGGTCGAGGGGCTGGGCACAGACCCGCTGGAGGGATCGCAGCCCTGCGGCCAGCGGATGAAGTGGTTTTGACCCACGTCAGCTGATGCCCAATTCAATCTGTTTGTCTCTGAGGTGCCACAGGACTCCTCCTTGTTTTGGGGACACAGATTAAGAGGGCTCCCCTCTGAGCCCTCTCCCCATAGGTTCAGGTTAGCTCTGCCCCAAGGACCTGTTCCAGGAGTCCGAGGTTGGGCAAACCACAGCGCCCCCTGCTGGGCAGGCTGTGGCGGGGAAGGCCTGGAGTTGGGCCTGTGTAGCCACCAGCTGTGAGGGTGGGGTGTCTCCCCTGGGCGGGGGGCACACACAGAACTCCCGGATGTGGCTGATTCCCCTGTACCCCCGGACTACGCCCAAAGGGTCACAGCAGGATATAGGGACTCGGGTTCATCACCCCCAGTCCCAGCTAAACCCTCCACCCTTTGCAGAGTTGGGGGAATGGGTGTACGCAGGTGCTGGAGGGCTCAGGCAGTCCAGGTGAGGGGCAGGGCTCTGACTCCAGGTAAGGCAGACAGACGCTGGGAGAGGGTCTGAGTGGGAAGCCGCATGGGTACGTGGCGGGTGCAGGGGCTGGAAACCAGAGAAGAGGAGTCCTGGCAAGGCCTGGAACAGCCCTTCTCTATGGGGCACAGTGCCCTTTATGGGCCTTAGCGCAAGCCTCCCCCCAGCAGGACCAAGCACAGCTCCCACCCCCATTTCTAAAGGATCTTAGCCCCCCGTGGCTGGTCCCTGCATGGCAGCCCCAGGCTCTGGTGCTGGGGTTTGTGCTGCAGCTTTGGTGGCATTACGGGGTTAATCCAGGAGAGGGGGTTCAGCTCTGGGGTTGGGGGAGGTCGGGAGCAGGATTCCTGGGTTTTGTGCCTGAATCTAGGAGGGGAGTGGGGCTGGCGGTGGTGGGGGGGGGTCCTGGGTTCTGTGCTCAGCTCTGCAGACTCTTCTAGTGCTCCCGCACAAGGGTCTAGGGGTCTCTACAAACTAGCTGCTTGGTGCAGGGCGGCAGTGACTCCTCAGGCCTGGTCCCAGGGGAACTGGACATGCACGTCCTGCATTTGCTCCCTGTAGAGCTGGTCGAAGGCCTGGCTCTGCGCCACCGTGAAGTGCCCCTTCCAGTCGCCAGGGGACCCTGTGGGGAGCAGAGAAGGGAGGGGTCAGCAACTCCTCTGCAGCGCCCCCTGCTGGGCCAGGCTGGGGCAGCTGGAATTCCCTGCACAGCGCTCCCTGCTGGGCCAGGCTGGGCTGGGCCTCCCAGGATTCCCGCCCAGCGCCCCCTGCTGGGCCAGGCTGGGCTGGGGCTCCCCATCCCTCGCACCTTTTCTCAGGAAGGGGCTGATCCGCTGGTCCATGATGTCCTCGGGCACCAGGCTGTAATTGCACATGTTGTTCTGCTTCATGGCCTGGAAGGAGGCGTTGTCCACCACGGCCTCCAGTGCCCGCGCGTCCAGCTCCTCGCCCAGGAACTGGCAGATCCGCTGCACACTGCCCCGCAGGTCCTGGGGGGGGGGGCGACACACCGATAAGTGGGGCCAGCCTGGGGCTGATCTGGGGGGCAGGTGGGGGTGGGGGCCCAGGGTAGGTGGGCCTAGCTTGAAGTTTGACCAAGGAGCAGGACACTGGGGCAAATGGGCCCCCGGTTGGGTCTGACCGGGGGCGTGGCTCTCCCAAGCCCCGCCTCTGCCTGGTGCAGCTCTCACCTGATGCAGTTCCTCGTAGGTCAGGAGGAGGAAGTTGAGCCGGTCCCTAAGGCCCAGCCAGCCCTTGACATGCTGGAACCAGGAGCCGAAGAGCACTGGAAGCAAGGCAGGCTTAGGGAGCGAGGTACGATGCCAATGCAGGTCCCCAACGAAAAGAGGGACCTGGAGACCCAGCTTGAAGAGCCTTTGGTGTGTCCAGCTGGGCACACGCAGCTCGCAGCTCCCAGCCCCCACCGCCCCCGCCCCACTGTAACCACTAGGCCCCAGGCCCCTCCCTGAGCCGAAGAGAACCCCGGAGTCCTGGTGCCCAGCCCCGACTCTGACCGCTGCACAGCGCTGCCCAGTACCTTTGCCTGCACTGAAGAGCTTCAAAAATTCCCCAAAATCCTCTGGGGACTCCAAGAACGAGGCCATTTTTGAGTAATAATAGAGGGAGACACAGACATCCCTGGGGTTCCTCACAGTATAGATCACCTGGGACAGCGACAGGCATTGAGCAGTGCCCCTCACTCCCGACCTGCAACCCGTCAGCTCCCCTCCCAGCCCTGCCGGTGCACCTCACTCCCAACCTGCAACCCCTGTCAGCCCAGCCCTGGGCTCCCCTCCCAGCCCTGTGGGTGCCTCTCACTCCTGACCCACAGGGCCCAGCCCCTGGGTCCCCCCAGCCCTGCCGGTGCCCCTCACTGCCAACCCACAGGGCGCAGCCCCTGGGTCCCTCACTACCAACCCACAGGGCCCAGCCCCTGGGTCCCTCACTCCCAACCCACAGGGCCCAGCCCCTGGGTCCCTCACTCCCAACCCACAGGGCCCAGCCGCTGGGTCCCTGGCAGTCCTGCTGGTGCCCCTCACTCCCGACCCACAGGGCCCAGCCCCTGGGTCCCCCCATCCCTGCTGGTACCCCTCACTCCCAACCCGCAGGGCCCAGCCCCTGGGTCCCCCCATCCCTGCCAGTGCCCCTCACTCCCAGCCCGCACCCTCACCTTGGCACTGGAGCCGTGGATGGCGGTGGGGAAAAGGTTGCAGGGCAGATGGGATGAGATGAGCCGCGGGCAGGGCCGATTCTCCAGGTACCCAGCTGCTGTGATGTGCTCCACCCAGGGCACCCGCTCCCAGGGGGGGACTGAGCGCACCAGCTGGGGATCCCCACGGCACTGGATAAGGGTCAGCAACTCCTGCATCCAGGTGGTGCCTGTGGGAGGGAGGCGCACGCTGGCACGGGTAGGTATCGGGGAGGGCAAGCAAGGGGCGCAAAGGGGGGGCCCCAGGGTGACATCACAGTGGGAGAAGGGGGGGGAGGAGTCACAGGTTCAGGGGTGCCAAGGGGGTGGGATTCGGAAGGGGCACAGGGGTTGGGGCAGGAAATGAGACCTGGGCATCAGGGGCTGTGTGAAAAAGGAGAGGGGGTTACAGGCTGGGGGGACCCGGGGCTCTCAGGCTCTCCAGGAGGAAAGCGGCTCTCAGGAGGGTGCTGATTTGGGGGTTCAGGGGCATTGCTCCCTCACTCCTTTTCCACCCAAGTGCAGAATGAATTTTGTTAAGTGTGCTGAGGCATGCGCAGAGCTGCACCACTCATAGAAACGCACATTGCGGCTGTGGGCACACTGTTAATCTACTGGGCGGTCCCGGGTGGCCGCCCGTGAGCTCAGCTCCCAGGGGACACCGGTAAGAGGGATTCCCACGCAGTAGGAGCTAGGGATGGGGCAGAAGGATGGGGAGGACATGGGGGGCAGTAGGACACGTGTGGGGCACTGGGGGATGGGAGCAGGGGGATCCTAGCTGCTCTTCTCTGATGTAGGATAGGTGGGGGGGTGCAGTGGGGGATGGGATATTCAGGGGGGCTAAGGAGCATCTGGGGGGACCTCACCCAGTGTGAGGGAGGTTTATGGGTGCAGGGCAGCGTTTGGGCCTGGGGGGTCTCTCCCATCCTGGGGGGCAGGGCTAGTAAGGAGGGTTTGGTGGTGCAGGGGGGAGGGTGGCTGCATGAGGGGAGTCTCTCCCACACAGGGGGCCCAAGGGTGCAGCAGGCGGGTGCATGGACATCTCTCCCATGCAGGGGGCTGGAGGCACAGGACTCTTACCTGACTTGGGATAGGTGACGATGAAGACGTCCCTGGGGCGCACCTGGAAGTGGTGCTGGGCATAGCTGATGCTCTCAGCGCTGTGCACCACAGCCGGCAGCATGAGGCCCTCATACAGCAGCCAGCGTGAGCCAGACGCAGCCATGGAGCCTGGGTGGGGGGGTCCTTATTGAGACAGCTGTGAAACCGAGGGGGTCAGACAATGGGCGGGGGTCAGACACTGGCTACCAAATACCAGCAGGCAGTGAGAGGCAGGCGGTTATACGCATTGTCCACTCCTCCAGTGCCGGCAGCAGCCGGGGTCGTCCCAGCTCCGAGAAGGTGGCCTGGGAATGGCAAAGCCTCCCAGAAGGGCAGCGCAGCCGAGATTAACCAGCCAGCATGTCTGCCTGGAAACCAGATGACTGTGTGGGGGAGCTTGGTGGGGAAGCTGTAAAATCAGGCCTGGACTGGAGACAGTGGACAAGACCCTGTCCCCTCCTGCTCCTCACAACACCAGGCCTGGGGGCCCCCCAGTGAAATGACCTGGCAGCGGGTTCAAACCGAACGCAGGGAAGTCCTCACCCCACCTGGGGACCTCCTCACCACGAGAGACCAGCACTTCACCCGGGTTCAGAAAAGACCTGGATGAGTTGCCGGTGGTTAGGTCCCTCAGTGGTCATGAGCTGGGATGGACAGGGAGGGTGTCCCTGGCCTCGGTTTGTCCAAAGCTGGGAATGGGCGACTGGGGAAGGGTCACTTGTTGGTTCCCTGTTTTGTTCACTCCCTCTGGGGCCTCAGGCATTGGAAGGCAGGATCCTGGACTAGATGGACCTTTGGGATGACCCAGTGTGGCCGTTCTTATGATCTTCCTTCCGAGGAAGCAGCCTGGTGCCAAGCCCTTCCTGCCTCTTGAAAGCCTGGG
Organism: Carettochelys insculpta; assembly: GCF_033958435.1. Taxonomy (NCBI): domain Eukaryota; kingdom Metazoa; phylum Chordata; order Testudines; family Carettochelyidae; genus Carettochelys; species Carettochelys insculpta. The sequence continues at coordinate 15,491,884 of NC_134158.1, read as the reverse complement.
TTGTACTTTGCCCGACTGTGGCTGTGGCTGAGAGCCCGGACATGGCGGGGCCAGGGAAACCAACCTCTGTGGAGAAATGGCATGTCCTTCCACGCAGAGGCTTTGCTGGGCACAGGCACTGTTACACCCCCCGGCTTGGTGTGGTCTCCATCAGCCATAGTTCAATGGCTCCCAGCACAGCTGCCACAATCATTCCCGCGCCCCATCCCCAGGGACAGGCATGAGCCGTACCTTGCTGAGGGCGTGAGCCGTCCAGGCCCCAGGGCAGGGTCCCACTGCTGCAGCCCCCGAGGATGAGCCGCCTGGGTGCCTGCACTGTGCAGTCTGCGGACGAGGGCGGGACGGGCACAGCCAGAAGCAGGTGCGGGCTGCAGCCCTCATGCCAGCTCCGAGCACACTGTGTCCAGGCACTGCAGAGACCCCTAGTGGGGATGCAGGGAGGTGCATGCTGGGAGTGTGTGGGAGGGGGGCGGGGGGAAGCTGTGGGTCAGGACCGACACAGACACCAAGCAAAGACGTCACCCGCAGGTTAAAGGAGTGGGGGCACTGAGCCAGGGGGCTCCAGGTGGGGAGTGAGGGGCACCTCTTCCAGTCCCAGTCTGCTGGCCCCACTGCCTGCTCACAGCTGGGGGAGAGCCCAGGCGTCCTGGCACCCCCTATCCTCCCACTTTAACCATTAGACATCACTTCCCCTCCCAGAGCTGAGGGGAGAACCTGGGAGCCCTGCTCCCCAACCCGTTTTAACCATTACACCTCACTCCCCTCCCAGAGGCGGTGTGTGTGTGTGCGCGCGCGTGTGTGGGTGTGCCTGTGTGTGTGTGTGGAGAACCCAGGAGTCTTGGGTCCCAGCTTCCATTGCTTTCCAGCCATTTGGACTCATCAGCCACCGTGCCTCAGTTTCCCCGCCTGCAGAACAGAGCCGCCCAGTCCCCCTGCCCTGTTCGGATTAACCCCACAGCGCCAGCACTGCCCACACTAGGAGCACACGGCTGCCGTGCGGGGTCTGGCCACCAGGGGGCGAAGCGGCTCCAGAAATGGGGGGCTGGCTGTACTTCGTGATGAGCTCCTCTTCGGGAGCTGGGGGGGAGCAGGCTCTAGAACCCCCTGGGGGTGCTGTGCCCCACACAGCTCTGCCCCAGGCCTCGCTGGGGCTGCGCTCCCTTGGCCCCATGGCACCCCCGGTACACACTCAGCCCTGCTCTGTCCTCCCCACACCCCTCCCAGCCTTGGTAAGGTCTTGGGGGGATTAGCTGGGCTGGGGCAAGGAACCCAACATCCCTCCACTGCCCGCAAGGCTTGCAGGACCCCCACTGCCCTGGGTCAGATCCACAGGCCCATCTGCCCCATAGTCCACCCTCAGGTGTATAGTCGGGGGGGGAGGGGGCTGTATGGACCTAGCTAGATTGACAGTGGCTGGGCATAGCTAGACAGAGAGACGGGTGGAGATAGGTAGATAGTGAGTTGGGATAGACAGACAGACACCCAGACAGGCAGCAGGAGAGGTTTTGGGTCCTGGGGGGGGTCTATTTGGAGCTGGGTGCTCTGAGCTGGGCGCGGAGCTGGGGCTAGCCAGCGGAGAGACCCCACCTGCATCCTGGGCTGAGCAGGCCGGCGGGGAGGGAGTGAGTGCATGAGCTGGCAGGTGTGAAATGGGGCTGAGGACCCCCCCTACTAACTGGCTCCCCAGCACAGATACCGATTTCACAGCTGCACCAATCTACGGGTTCTCCATCGATGGAAAAAGGTGAGGCTCACACACGTCCCGCCCCCTCCCCCCCCGCACACCACCCAGCACGGATGGGACAGCTGGCAAGTGGCACGTCAAAATCCCATCCGCCATTCCCTGCCCCTCAAGCCAGCCAGTGCCCCCTGGACGGGAAAGGCCCCATTCTAAGGCCCCCCAAACCACTGTCCCCAGCTCACTTCCCAATAAACAGACCCTCTCGCGCTGGAGGAAAATAATTTCTTGCTTTATTCCACGTATCTTTTTTTACAAGTGCAAGAGCAGAGCAGGCAGGAGGTTGGGGGTCAAAGGTCATCTTTGGTCTTCCCTCCCCTCCCCCAAGCTGATTGCAAAAACATGGGGTGAGGGAAGCGGGGTGGGGGTGCCCCCCCGAGGCTGGCCATGGGGAGGCTGGGTCTGAATACAGGGGATTTTAAGCGATATGGTGGACCCAGGCCCAGAGTCAGGGGCTGAGGTAGGGGAGCAGTGGCACGCACTGGGTTTGGGGGTGCCTGGTGAGCCTCCCCACCTTTCCGTCCCTCCTCCTGAGGTGTCAGGGGCTCCGACACTTGCCCCGGCGGTTCTGCTGCTGGAAGCGCCGGAGTTTATGGGCCCAGACTTCGCGCCAGGGCAGTGCCAGGCTGTTCCTGTCCAGCACCAGGCGCGTCGGGTCGGGTGACTCCGCGTCGTTCCCGATCACCAGGTAGGCCTTGCCAACCTGCAGGCGCAGGCAGCCACATGCCAGGTCCTGCCGGGGCACCCAGAGCGTCTGTTCGCCTCGGCGGATGGGCACCCGGCGCTGCCGATAGACCGCCAGCACCGAGGTCGTAAATCGCCACCACTCGCCCGACTCCACCATGGCCAGCAGCTGGGCATGGAGCACTGCAGGGGGGAGGTTGGAGGTCAGGAAGGGGCAGGACACGCCCCCCCCAATCCCAACACAGACCAATAGGGAAAGTCCAAGGACACCCATTGACAATGCCTATTAGCCTGACACCAACCCCCACCACTCTCCGGCCATGGTCAACGATGCTCAGCACTGGGGTACCAATACCCAACGATGCCCATCACTCAGCCACACCAAGGGCTGGCAACTCACAGCACCCAGCCCCACCTGCCCCAGGGACGCTCCCTGACACAGATGTTAGCCATTGATACCAATGCCTCACGAGGCTCAATGGTCTTTGACAATGCTCAGCAGCATTCAGCACTGGACTAGTTACCCGGCATTGCTCAAGTCCTTCAGGGCAGGAGGCTGGAGATGGGGTGGGGGAGGTGCAGGAGTCAGGGCAGGGGCTTGGGGATTTGGGGGGCTCAGGGTAGGGGGCTGGTGCATGGGGGGTGTAGGAGTCCCAGGTGGGGGAGTGAGGATTGGCTCAGGGCAAGGGGGGGCAGGGGGTTGGGAAGTGTGTCTGTGGGTGATGGCTCAGGGGCTGTGCCGTCCATCTGCTGGCTACTCTCTGGGGGCAGACAGGTTGGGGAGCCATGCTGCCTGGCCAGTGGTTGCTCCCCACGGCTGTCAGGGCAGCAGGGACCATGCTTGCTTGCTGCCCCCTGTGGTCATTTTGGAGTATAATTCCCTTGCTATGAGACCCCGCCCTTTCTGACTGAGCAGAAACAGTCCCATTCCAGGCACATCCCATTGTCCTGGCACAGCCTGCCCCTGACCTGGCTTTAGGTTAGGATAAGAAATGACGTTGGGTTGTCCTCGCTCCCAGGAGGGATTCTTGAACAAACAGACTCACAGATGGACAGAGAGATGCACAAATCGTCTCACATTTATAGTAAATTACCTAATGACTCCAACACCCAGCCGTACTCTGCCATACTCAGCAGGAGACCACAGCAGTACCCAAGAATACTCAATGATACTCAACAACAGGTAATGATATCAATACCCAGCAACACCCACCAATGCCGAGAGATCAATACCCTACAATACCTAACAACACCCCCGAGAAAACAACCAGCACCCAACATCGCCCAACATTGGCCTATGATGTCAGCATAACCAAACAATACCAATACCCACCGCAACTTAGTGATAGCCATAAAAACTCAGTGATCCCAAACATGCCCAGGAGTGCCCACCAATACCCAGTGATACTCACCAATACCCAGCATTACTCATCAATGACCAACAGTGCACCCCAGTACTAGGGCACTGTACCCACCAAGACCCAGCAATACCCATTGAAACTCAACAATAGTCATTGGCCCCCAAGACTGTCCAGTCATCACAAGCAGTATCCAGTGAAAGCAATGCCCTGTGAAACCCAGAAATCCCCTCTGAACCCCAATAATACCTGGTGACAACCAGTGTGACCCAGTGCTGTTCAGTGATACCCAAAGAATAAGCAGCGCTAGCTGGTGATATCTTCTGATACCCAGTAACACCCAGCGATGTCCATGGATACGGAGTGAGGGTGATTAATACCCAGTGAGCTGTGCCTCCTATGGCCCCCTTGCTTACTAGAGACAGCATTCTGACCCTTCCATGCCCCCCAGATCTAAGTACCTGGGATAAAGCCCCACTCTCCCAGGCCAGATCACGCCCCGGGGCTTGGCCGCCTGGACGCCGCAAGACATTTTGGATCTGGCACTCCGGGCCCAAAACTCGGAGGGTGGGGATGAGAGGGAATGCACGGAGGTGGCTGGGGGAGGGGATGGACACACAGCCATGGGTGGAAGCTGAGAGTTGGCAGGATGGGCTCTCGGTGTCCTTTGTGCATAGCACGTGTGATCTGTTGCCTTTGAGTGGCCATGGGAGCCGGGGCAATGGGCAGCTCACAGGATAATCCCCTCCTAATCCCTGGGAGAAAAAAGATAGACTCCTAATTCCCTTTGTGCCTTCAGCCCTGCCTCCTGCTTGGGGTCACACCTCCCTTCCCCCTGTCGCAGGGGAGAATTCCCTGCCAGGCAACTGTCATACTGGGGCTGGGGGACAGGGACCAGAACCAGCCCTGTGGGCTGGGGAGAGACAGATCCTGAACAGAGCATCCCTGGGAAACAGATAATACCCATCCACATCTATCTATCTATCTATCCATCCATCTCCCCCACCTCCACATGTATCTAATGCACCCCATCTATCTATACATCCACATCCATTTCTTTCTTCTTTTCTTTCTTTCTTTCAAAATAAAACTTCATCCCAAGAGGTAAAAAACTAGAAGGAAGAATAGGGAGAGAAAGAGGGGGAATGTTTATGTAGATAGATAGGTAGAGTTGGTGGAGATAGGTAGATAGCTAGACAGACAGACAATGACGACAGGTGAATGTTACCGTAATCCTTCTTGCAGTACTTTCGCAGGTTCATGTGGATGCGGCCCTGGGAGGGGTCACAGTGAGTCTGGCATTCAGTGCCTGGTGGAAGAGCAACCATGGGGGTGCATAGGTACATGAGGTTAGCCTGTCTCTGGCTTCCCACCCAGACCAGTCTCTCACAGACCAGGCCATGTCCCACGTCATGCCTTCAATCCCCGCTCATCCCTCTAAAGCGAAGGTCCTCTTTTACTCTTGCTAAAGAAGGAGCTTTCCTAGCTTGTAGCAGTAGTAAACAATTATCTTCCCTGTGGCTAACACCTTGCACGGGGTAGAAGGACATTGGTGGGGATGACTTCTCTATCTTGAGGCTACAAAATGGGGCAGGGGAGGATGGCCAACCTTTGATCCCCCCACCTTTCCCCAGGCACCTGTGTTCCACTCCTGGGGGTAGGCGGCTGTGGTGGTCATCACCTCTTGAACACCTGGGAGGGAGAGATGTATGGGGTCAATATGCATGATTCTCATCCGAGCCACCCCTCCCCACTCCCCTGCGTGTGAAGAACAAAGTCCCCACATGCAACATGCAAGAGAGGCTGCCACTGAGCATGTTCCAGGCACGATCCTTGTTGCCTGGTTGCTAGGAAAGACTGAAATCACAAGCTATGATGTCACTTCCTGAATTAGTGTTTGCACTTCCTGGATGTATGTATGACTCACTTCTAGAGTTATGACATCACTTCCTAAATGACAAGCTCTCTCTCTCTCTCTCTCTCCCCTTCCACCACCAGAGGTGGGACGCCCTGGAGTGCCACACTTTCCTTCCTGAACAGGCATCCTAACCTCCTTCAAAGGCAGGCCTCCCAGAGGGCTGCACACAGGGCACAATTCCACATCTATGATGTCACTTCCTGAATTAACAATGTTCACCCGCCAAGGCCCAGCCAGCAGCGGGCCTTCCCGGGGTGTATGACACCACATGTCACCCCTGGAGACCAATGATGTCATTTCCTGAATTGGCTCCTCCCCAGTGGGCGGGACATCCTGAAATGCCCTAAGGGGGAGCTCAACTGCTGAGCTATGACATCACTTTCTGAATTAGCATTTTCCTTTCCTTCATCCCCGGGAGACAGGGCTGGGCAGGATCTGATTGGTGGGATAATTGTTACAATCAGTTCCTTACTGAACAGACTGGAGGGACCTACTGCTTGACAGTATTGAACAGAAAACAAAGGCTGCACAGTTACCATATTCACTGGAATATACAGACCTACCCTGGATACCACATTGAGCAGTATATATGGGCCCAACCCAATTACCAAACTAAATGTAATATGTGGGACCCACTTAATTACCAAATAGAACAGGGTATCTGGGCCCACACTGGCTACCATCCAGCACACAATAGGTAGATCCTATCTGGTAGCCAGGCCTGCGTTGCTACCGTATTGAACAGATTATATGTGGTCTGTCTAACCATCATATTGAACACAATCTACATCCCCTCCTGGTTATCACAGTGAAAAGAAAATTTACTGCGAACTAGGGTGACGACATAGCAAGTGTGACAAATAGGGACACTTTTTTGGGGGGTGCAGGTGGGGGTGAGGGTACAGTTGCCTATATAAGACAAAGCATCTAACACTGGGACAGCTGGTCACCCTAGAGAACATAATATAAAGGGTCTGCCTGGCTACCATATTCAGCAGATTATATGAGTCCAACCTAGTTACCGTATTGAACAGAATATAGGGGAAAGTGGCCTGATTACCATATTGATCAGAATATATGAGCCATTCCTGTTTACAGTAATATGCAGAATGTATGAACCCAGGTTTGTCACCATTTTAAGCAAACCATATGGGCTCTTCTCGGTTACTGTACTGAGCAGAATATATTGGCCGGGTCTGGTTACTGCATTGAGCAGAAGGGATGGGTATGTAGAAGTGGCAGACTTACGGATGCAGGGGATGTGGGCGGTGCGGCTCTGCTGGAAGCCCTGGGCACAGCGGTTGCAGGTGAGCCCGGTGACGCCCGTCTTGCACTGGCACTGCCCTGTGGTCTGGTTGCACATGGTGCCGATTGCCCCAATGGGGTGGCACTGGCAGGCTAGGAAGGAAACAGGCGCAGTTAACGCTGTCCCAGCAAGAGGGGTTAACAAGGGGTGGGGAGGTGCTGTGAGCTTCCCTGCAGCGGTGCGCTGTGTGGCTCACCCTTGCAGGCCCTGCGGCTGGTGATGGGCCGGCTCAGGTCACGTTTGAAACCCGGCTGGCAGTAGTGGCAGTGCCGGCCGGCCGTGTGGTGCCGGCAGTTCAGGCAGACCCCCCCGCTCCTGTGCCCCGACAGCTTGTACAGCTCCATGTTAAAGCGGCACCGGTGCGAGTGGTGGTGGCATTCGCAGGCTGCGGAGACAGTGGAGGGGGCGGGTGGGGGAGTTGTCATTCCAGGACGCCCAGCAGGGGGCGCCTCAGGTACTGGCAAACCCCACCCATCCTTCCAGCCGGAGCCGGTACCCCTCAACCCTGACCCCCTGCTCTCCCCACCCCCCAACTCTGCCAGTGTCTCTCAATCCTGGCCTGAAGGTACTCTGGCGGGGCTCAGAGGGATCCTGCACCCACTGCTGTCCCCCCCGCGTCTCAGGGCTGAGACAGACCCTCAGGCTGCCTGTGTGCCCCCGCCCCCAGTAGGCACCCCCCTTCCCCGTCACTCACGCATGCACTCGTGGGCGTCGCTGGGCGTGGCACGCTGCCAGGGCCGGTCGCAATAGAAGGCCCTGCAGGTCTGGCACTCGGGCCCGGCTGTGTTGTGCTGGCATTGGCACTGGGGGGCCCCACCAGGCCCGGTGGCCTCGCATCGGGCGGCGTGCCCATTGCACCGGCATCGGCCCCCCACCTGCAGCTCCGACACCCCGTAGGAGGCCTCCCGGCCCCGCAGCCCCAGTCCCCGGTGGCGGCGGTCAAAGGCCACCCGCAGGTCGGTGGCTGTCACCCAGTCCTGGAGCACGGGGCTGTACTCAAAGTTCCGGGCTGAGGGGCGGCCGGCCAGGGGCATGAAAGCCACCAGCCCCCCCACCAGCGGCGTCGGGGCTGTCTGGGCGGTGGTGCAGAGGGCCTCGTGCTCTGCAGCTTTGCCAGCGGCGGCAGTGGCTGGGGGCCGCCCGTAGGTCCGGGGGCAGTGGGCGGAGAAGAACTGGAGGGGCGTCCAGGAGTGGCCATGGTCGGTGGATTTGTACAGGGCCATGGAGTGGGGCCGGGGGGAGCAGAAGCGGAGGGCAACATACAGCAGCTCAAAACGGCCCCCCAGGGCCAGCGTCAGGCTGGCGTTGGCCACCGGCCCCGACTGCCAGCAGGTGGCCTCCCCCCCTGCGTCGGTCAGGTAGGCGGCAGGGTGGGCGGTGGCCGGGTCGGCCCCATTGCAGAGGTGGCAGCGGCGGGAGGAGGGGTCCCCGGGGTGCTGGAAGGAACACACACGCTGGGGTGGGCGGCCGCAGGTGGCGGAGGCCTGCACGGGGCGCCCGGCGGCCAGGTCGGCCGGCTCGGGGAGGCAGTAACGGGGCCGCTGGGCTGCATCGTAGCAGGGGTCCGAGGCCAAGGCCAGCTGGAGTAGGAGCAGCACGCTGGGGCCCCGCCAGGTGCCGGGCATGGCCGGGAGGTCAGCACTGGGCTGGCATCACCTGGAGAGACAGAGGAAGATGAGGGTGAGTGGCGGGACCATCAGCAGGACCAGCCGCCTGCCCGACAGCAGATGGCTCCTGGGCCCTTCGCTCCACAATGTGGTGCCAGGGTGGGCCAGAGAAAGAGCCTTTGCTCTGCAGAACTCTGCTCTGGCCCGATCCAGTGGCAGGGAGTCCCACAGGTGAACCACTCCACAGGGGTTCTGCTCTGACCCACTTGCTCCTGCTGCCCCCTTCCCCACTGGGCAGGACCCAGCCAGAACACCAGAGCCAGAACTTATGTGCAATGGCTTAGTGGAGATGGCTCCATCTGCTAGCGCTGGTTAGCTGTAGTAGATTGTTATCCTCCAAAGAACCCAGATGCAAAAGGGCCATGGAATACGCGTAGCCAGAGTGTTATCTACACTACCATGTGGCCTCCTGCCACCACTAGGCCTCACTCACCTTCCAGAGCCAGGGAGAGAACCCAGGAGTCCTGGCACACCCCAAGCCCCCTCCTCTAATCGTGAGACTCTACTCCCCTCCCAAAGTCAGGTATTCCACCCCAAAGTCTGTCTCCCAGTCCAGCCCCTGCTCTAACCACTATCTGATTCCCCTCCCCCAGCCAGGGAGTCAACCCAGGTGTCCTGGCACCTAGTCCCCTACTCTAACCACTAGCCCCCACTCCTCTCCCAGAGCGTGGCTTGGACAGGTGTTGGGAGAATTGTCTTTCTAGCTGCCTGACTTGGGCCTCACCCGCAGGGGTTACGTGATTAGCAGATTTGCGGGGGAGGAGGAGGGCAGGACTGAATCACCTGCCCACCCCCAGCTCAGTGAGGCCAGGCATTCAGTGGGTCCAGCCAGAGCTCCCACAGCTGGGCTCCTCTGGGTGCATGGCCAGTCCGCACCCGCCTTGCATTGAGCCAGGCCCCTGGGGACAGCTCCTTGGCCTTACGATAATGGGGCGGGATCCCCACCTGGTGCAGGTGCTGTGATCCAGCCCTTGCAGCAAGGTCCCCTTCTAAGACCCACCCTCGCTGTCCCCAGCTCTGTCTCACATGCAGCACCCCATGGGTTGCACTCAGCTGTCTTGGCTGGGCTAGTCCCACCCACCCCCTCCGCCGCTCCTCCCCGGATGGGTCCTTTCCCTGCCCTGGGCCGCTGGAGTCTGGGACCATCTCACCCGTCCCAGCCTCTGGCCCATGGGGGCCCTTTGATCTCACATCCCTTGCCGGGGGTCCCAGAGGGTAAAGGGACCAGGTGGAACTGACTGTTGGCCGCTGGCGCCCCAGGAACCAGGGAACGGCAGGCCCCAGGCTTCCTCCGACCTGCCCCGGCCCTGGCTGCGGCTGGCCTGGAAGAGGTTAACAGCCCCCCACCCTGCAGCCCCAGCACAGCGCTAATCCGGCTGCGTGACTGCTGGGAGAAGAGGCCCTTTAAATCCAGACTCTCACGGTTATTAAGGGCTCATCAGCTTGTTTCTCTCCCAATTCCCCACCCTGCTCAAGCTCCCCCTTGTCCTGGAGGGTGGAGTGGGGGGGATGGGGAAGAGGGAGATCTAAGCGAGGGACCTGCTGGCAGCTGGACTCAATTCAGGATTAAGGAGGCCTCTGGCCTGAGCTGGGAGGGGCAAAGACACCCACCCACCCACTGCATGGGGAGCCCCAGATGGTCCCCAGTGGGTCTGGCTGGCTCAGGGAGCAGGGGATTGGACACAGCCTTTCCCCTGTAGGCGGCACCGGCTGCCATCTGGCCCCAGGGCTTACGGAGGGGGCAGAGAATGGTACTGGGCCTTTCACTCAACCCAGAGAACAGGTTCCGATGTGGCCCAAAATCTGCAGGGCTCAGTCCACCAGGACTCCTGGGCTCTCGCTGTCTAGTGGTCAGAGTAGGGTGTGGGGTGTGAGGGGGGCAGTCTGGAAGGCAGGACTCCTGGGTTCTGTTTCACACTTGGATTCTTTGTGTGTGTGAGTAAAGCACGTCCCTTCTGCGCATTCACTGGGGCCCCAATCGGCAGCTTTTGCCCAGGTAATGACCAGCGCAATACGGCCCTGATCTCAGAGACTGTGCCTGGGCGGCGCCCGGCCCAACAGGCCCCAATCTTGGTGACTCTGTGTCTGGGCAGTGAACGTCATCACCACTGCGAGGGCCGCACGTCCCAAGCTGAGGCCCGACTAAGTGATGTCCAGTGGGGGGAGGCCCCAGGACTTGTGGGTGGGTTGAGGGGATGGTCTGGGGGGGGGCGGGGAGGAGTTAGGGTACTCAGAAAGGCTCCTCTTTAGCCCCCTCTGCCCTCCCATCCTGTGTCCTGTTATTATTGTAGGTCCTACCCTACGATTGTATCCACGCCCTGGCAGCCCAGGGGCTCCGGGGCCTGGCCAGTCGTAGACTTGTGACCCAAGGCTGGGGCTGCAGGTGCAGTAACCCAGCATGGAGCGGCTGACGCTTGGAGCAGGGTGGGACGAGGGCGAGCAGGGGCAGAGCCCTCCCAGCCCGGCAGGAATGTTCACAATTAGAGCTGGCCTCAGCAATTAGCAACTGGGGAAGTCAGAGCTGGGCAGAGTGCCATGGTTCTCAGCACGTCTGCATCTCACTCGCTCCCCCTGCCCTCCCAGTACAAGGGGATAGAACCCAGGCATCCTGATTCTCAACCCCCCCAGCTCTATCCACTAGCTCCCACTGCCCCCCCAGTACAAGGGGATAGAACCCAGGCATCCTGACTCTCAACCCCCCCAGCTCTATCCACTAGCTCCCACTGCCCCCCTAGTACAAGGGGATAGAACCCAGGTGTCCTGACTCCCCAACCCCCCAGCTCTATCCACTAGCTCCCACTGCCCTCCCAGTACAAGAGGATAGAACCCAGGTGTCCTGACTCCCTACCCCCCCAGCTCTATCCACTAGCTCCCACTGCCCTCCCAGTACAAGGGGATAGAATCCAGGTGTCCTGACTCCCAACCCCCCCAGCTCTAACCACTAGCTCCCACTGCCCTGCCAGCACTGAGGCTGGAACACAGGCGGCCTAGCAGTGCACTGGCCCCTCCCCCACCAGACCTGGGGGAAGGTGTGACTGGCAGGTTTTTCCCACACTGGACGGGGGCAGGGATGGGCGGGTGATAAGTAGCTGGTGGCTGCAGCCGAAGCTTCTCCCCATGTAAAACCCCAGCTGCCCTGAATCACACAGCAGAGACTGTGGGACATGGAAGGGGCTGGAGCCTGGCCGTGCCGGTGGGGGAGGGAACTCTGCTGGGCCCTGCCCTGGAAGACACTTGAGGGAGGAAGAGGATGGGGCAGGAAGATGTGCAGGGCACTGCTGCGAGGAAGCTCACAGCTCTGGAGTCCCCTGCTGGGACACTGCTGCGAGGAAGCTCACAGCACTGCAATTCAACCCACCGTGGCTCAGAGGAGAGCGCTCTGGGTGGGCCGTCGTTCCGGGCATTGTGTATATTTTCCTGCCTTGGAAGGACAGGGGCTGAGTCGGGGAGCAGGGGGCCCGGATGGGGCAAAGGTGTTTACATAACACCGAGTGCAGGAACGCAGTGAAAATCAAGAATTCGCGGCGACCTAATCCCAGACTTAGCACCTCCGAGTCATCAATCAGTGTCGGAGAGACACAGGGGGACAGAGACAGGTGTCTGGCCCGGCAAGGCAGGATAAGAGTTCTTCCTTCTGGTCACAATCAGGCACCCGTCGGCCCGGGCGCTGCCCAGACACAGAGTCACCGAGATCGGGCCCGGTCGGGCCAGGCGCTGCCCAGACACAGAGTTACTACAGAGGATCTTGGCATCAGCTGGGGCTTGGCCAGTGGAGCTGGGAGAGGCACACACCGGGTGAAGGATGTGCTGGCGCAGTTTGGCCGTTTCCTGCCTGTGTTTGATTTCGGCTCAGAGGGGAGAGAGGAAGAAGCGGCCGAGGAAAGAGGAATGACCTCAGGCGAAGAGAAGAGAAGGAGGTGGAAGGAATGAGGACAAGAGGGAGAGAATAAAGGGAGAGGCAGAGGGCAGGACGAGGGGTCTGATGGAGACGGGGCCCCCAGCCAGGAGCAGCTTGCAGTGGGCTGGGGAGATCTGGGGTGCCAGGGAGGCTGTGGGCAGAGGGTGAACTGGAGATATTGGAGGGGGCAGGATGGGGTTTGGAGAGTCACTGAATTCGACAAGCAGCTCAGGGTGGAAAATCATTCGTTGGGCCTAACGAGCAGGGTTAATAAACTGTGATGCAATCCTTAATGCTGAACAGTTACTACCAATTATTAATCAATCATAGAATCATAGAACACTAGGTCTGGAAGGGACCGCGAGAGGCCATCGAGTCCAGCCCCCTGCCCCAATGGCAGGACCAAGTACTGTCCAAACCATCCCTGATAGACATCTATCTAACCTGTTCTTAAATATCTCCAGCGATGGAGATTCCACAACCTCCCTTGGCAATTTATTCCACTGTTTGACCACCCTGACAGTTAGGAACTTTTTCCTAATGTCCAACCTAAACCTCCCTTGCTGCAGTTTAAGCCCATTGCCTCTTGTTCTATCCTCAGAGGCCAAGAAGAACAAGTTTTCTCCCTCCTCCTTATGACACCCTTTTAGGTAACTGAAAACCGCTATCATGTCTCCCCTCAATCTTTTCTTTTCCAAACTAAACAAGCCCAATTCTTTCAGCCTTTCTTCATGGGTCACACTCGCTAGACCTTTAATCATTCTTGTCGCTCTTTTCTGGACCCTTTCTAATTTCTCCACCTTTCTTGAACTGTGGTGCCCAGAACAATACTCTAGTTGAGGCCTAACCAGCGCAGAGTACAGTGGAAGAATGACTTCTCACGTCTTGTTCACAACACACCTGTTAATGCATCCCAGAATCACGTTTGCTTTTTTTGCAACAGCATCACACTGTTGACTCATATTTAGCTTGTGGTCCACTATAACCCCTAGATCCCTTTCTGCTGTGGTCATTCCTAGACAGTCTCTCCCCATTCTGTATGTGTAAGCACCAGCAATATTAATCACCAGCACTTACTTCTTAATAATTCTGCATGTTGATAACACCGACCACCCATAACCAGATTATTAGCAATGATTTACGTCTACTAAGTCCAATGGTTCTTTAATACTTAATAGCTATTGATAATTGACAATTAATATTTAAAGCCAAGTAGCAATTGCTAACAAAGTAAATCAATAATCGCCAATAACTGGCAATCAGTAATATTTAGGAACACTAAATTAGCAACAGACAATTGCCAAATATTTAATGAACAAGAATGAATATGTGTTAATAAATGATTACAACTAGCTGCTAACAAATAATTAATCAATCAGTAGTAATTGTGGGCAATAATTTATAATTGCCAATGAAGGTTTAGTGACCATACTTGATAACACAAATTAGGAAACATTAATACAGGCTAAACCTCTCTCGTCCAGCAATATCCATAATCCAGCATGATTTTAGCCAGACAACTACTTGCTAATAAATGACAACTAATGTCCAATAATTAGTAATCAATAATTATTAGCAATAATTTAGTATTATTAATAAAATTTCATTACAATTACTATTTGCTAACAAATAATTTTCCGTATATAATAATGGCTAATATATAATCAACATGGATTACTAATAATCACCAATATTATAATTAATAAGCAACCTATCACAAAGCAGTAGTAATATTTAAACAATGTGTGTTATAAGTAATTATCTTAGTCCTGTTCCTAAATATTAACAAATAATGACCAGCACATGGTACAATTGTGATGCTATTAATGAATGCTATATAACCAATATTTGATTATTAACAAATACTAGCAAATAACTGAAGCCAATTACTGATTATTTATAATTATGAAAAATTAATTGGTAAACTGAATTATAGCAAATCAATGATTGAGTATAATTATCAATAAACTGGTGATATTACCCATCATTGCTAATATGCAATAATTATTATTAAGGCATTAAGAATAACAAAGACAAAATTATCTGAAGTGAATATTAATGACACAAATTAACATTATTAGCCATAAATGCATATTCAGTAGTGATTAATTATTACACCTATTACTGGTACCGATATTATATGTAGAACAGACAACTATTATAATTACTATTAATAACTGGTGTTGTTATTGGTCCCCACTCCCTTTTATTAATTACATTTAACAACAATTCATATTATTAATACTATTATATAATTAATGCTAAGTAATTATAAAAATCTAATACCATTACTAATATTTGCATTCTATTAATGATAGCAGTACTTAATGTATAACCAGAAGCAATTATTATTATTATTATTATGAAACAGCTATCCATCTCAGCAGTAATTACAGCCAATATTAATATTAAAATGTTGAATTACCCTTAATAGTACATATTGAAGAAATAGGTATGACATTAATACCTGTCTGCATGTGGCCGCTGTTACATTATCAGAGCGCATTCTTGCTTTTGATTAATTACTAATATTTAAAATTGATTCATAATAACATACATAATTATTCATTCTTATTGAAGTTTACCCCGATCTTTATTGCTAACTAATCTTTAAACTCTATTCCTATTTGTCATCATTTGAATGGAACAACAATTGTTACTCATTATTAAAAAACCAGCCTTGATGTTTGTTAATTACTAATATTTAATATTGAGCTGGATTTTTAATCATGTGTGTCATTATTAATTATTATTCATTTTTCTCTGGCCTTGATTCATAGCTTATCTTTAAGCGTGAATCATATTGGGAATCATCTATTAAAACTTAGCCTTGCTTTTTACTGCTTACAAATCTTTCACCACACTTCATGGGTGTTGAATAATCCCTTCTTAATAGGGTTACAGATCACAGCATAGGGCTGTGGTGGGGAGAGACACAGGGGCTAAGAGGCTGACCTGAATTGTCTGCAGTATTCAGATGGCTGAAGGATCTAAACCAGCGGTTCTTAACTAGGGGTCTGCAGGCATCTGCCAGGGGGTACAGCAACTAATCCAGACATTTGACTAGTTTTACAACAAGCAAGCAGTCAAGGTCAATACTGACTAGCACGTTACCAGCACTATCACTGGTCACTGGGCTCTGAGAAGCCACCAAGGGGTATATTACAGCTAAAGAACGGCACAGAACCCTGACAGCCAAGACTGGTGGCTGGAAACAAACTTCATGGGATCGTGGGAAACTTGGCCACCCCCATGAGAAGTGGTTATCTGGCTAACACAAATCATGCCAGGTTACGGATGTTGCTGGATGAGAGGGGTCCAACCTTATTGCCCTTCTAGCTTTCTAATTAAGGGTGCCATATTTGACCTTTCAGAAAAGAGGACACCCCGAGAGGTGTCTATCTACCAACTCACGGTGTTTTAATGTACGAGCTGTACTGTAGCACATTGAAGGTGAATTGGGAACTATGGATATAGATACGCTCCTTCTCGGGGGAGTCCTTTTCCCATATGGTAGCCCTACTAAACGTTCCGCAGTAATTCAACCAGAACTGCCCTGCCTGACAAAGGTATCAGCACGTCCATCGACACCTCTGCCTTAGATCTCCACCAGCTGAGAAGAAGGCTTCAGTGAAGTTTATTTCACAACCTGAAAAGGCCTCCTTACATTTACTTACCCTTTTCTTCACTCACTTAGAATTTCCATCTTTCATTTATCTTGTCTGCTCTCGTGAAACCCTCCTTTAAAAAAATGCACCCCACCAAAAAAAACCCTTCTCCTTTCCTCTCATTCCCTCCTAATGATCCGAACTTTCCAAATTCGATTTTCCGCTCCTCCCGTAACCTTCACCTCTCTCCGTCACCACCCCAGATTTGCCTTCTGTTTCACCATCTGCCATCAATGAAGGCTGTTAAGAAGAACCTCCTGTAGACAGAGAGAGATTTTTCAAATAACATGACACTGCCTTGCATTTAGAAATCAAGCCAAAGAAAACCGGGACAGCCTGCTGTTTAAAACTACCCCAGCATACCAGAATCTGAATAACTCCCAAAATATTCAGGGGGTGAAAACTTGAGGGGGGGATGTTTGTGTTTGGAGGCAATTTCCAAAACACCTATCCCCAAACTTGTGCTTCTAAAAACCTGACCAAACACTCAGCAAACATGCTTCTGGCTTACTCTTCTTGGGGCTTGCCGTCACGCTTCAGCAGTTAAAGCTACATGTGTATTTGTTTCTGGTCTCCCAGGCCCTCAGCTGTGGTGAATGAGGGGAAATCGGGAAACATCTAAAACCTCAGAGGGAGGGGAGCCACGCATGCTGGACAAACAGCAAGATAATTTTTGAAGTTTGACGCCATTTTTTTAGCAACAGGCGTCTTAGATTTTACAAAAACAACCTCCTCTCAGCCACAGAGTTTGTTCTGATCTCTTTAGCACCTGTTTTCATGGCAAGTCCCCCTGACAATGACTGGAATTGTGCAAGGCACTGGAGTTAAATATATTTTCACTACGATGCCAGCGCTGGCCACAGCTTGAGAGTAAAAAATGAATTCCAGTTGCGACCTCTGTGAGCAAATTCAAGCTCTTCACTATGTAGTAAAAATATAATTCCCCCTCCCCAAATCTTCAAGGCTTTCTCTAGAAGGAAAGGATGGATTTCCAGAGGCATAAAACTTAAATTTCTTAATTTGCTTATGTGAAAAAATGGATTCTTTAAGAAATCAAACCTACGCGTGCATCTCTATTTGAGTCCCAAAGGATCCTACCACAACAATAAAATCTTGCCCTTAGAAAGGGTTAAAAATGTTTTCCACTGGATTAATTTTTGACTGGAAATTGCATTTTTGCAGAACACAAGATGATGGGGGAGAAGGGAGGGGATGTGTTAATTTCAGTGAAATTCGAGACAGAGAGAAGCCCAGATGAACTGCTTCAACTTTCTCCCTGTGTGCTGATAAAGCTGAAACGTTTTGACTTCATTACTTAGGCACATTTGGTTTTAGCTTTTCCATTATATTTATAGAGCGTATTATTCACAGAATTGTACAATGGGGCGGGACCTCAGGAGGTCATTTAGTTCAGTCCCCTGCATGCGTGGCAGTGTTAAATTTTAACTAGACCATCCCTGACAGGCGTTTGTCTAATCTTCCCTTAAAAATCTTTAATAACAGAGACTCCGCAACCTCCTTGGGAAATTCATGCCAGTGCTTAGCCACTCTGACAGTTGGGAATTTTTACCTCATGTCCAACCTAAATTGCACCTTGCTACAATTGAAGTCCCCATTGCTTCTTGTGCTATCCTCAGAGGTGAAGGACGAAAAATTTTCTCCCTCCTCCTTGTAATGTTGTTATGTACTTGAAAGCTGTAACCATGTCGCCCCCAACATCTCTTAATTTTAATATTATATTAGAACATATATTTGAGATCGTGTGTGTGTGTGTGGGTATAGTCTCTAATATGTAAGACATAAAAACAACAAGAAGTCCTGTGGCACCTTATAGACTAGCAGATATTTTGGAGCATAAGTTCTCATGGGCAAAAACCCACTTCATCAGATGCATCTGACGAAACGGGCCTTTGCTCCAAAATACCTGTTAGTCTGTAAGGTGCCACAGGACTTCTTGTTGTTTTTGCAGCTGGAGACTAACATGGCTACGGCTCTGATACGTCTACAAGGTACATATTTAAGATCTTAGACTATATATAAAATAGAGTTAAGCACCAATATATATTATAAAAGTCTGATATATATGTGTATAGAGAGAGTGAGTTAAGACCTAACATAATATATAGCACATGCAGACATTTGAGTTATAATCTACAGCAGTGTTTCTTAAACTGTATTTGGTGGAATACTGGTGTTCTCTGAACAACCCACAGGTGTGTGACGAGTATTTGGAAAAATAATTGAAACTACAATAAACCCACGACTTTCACAGGGGTTCCATTCTCGCAACCCCCGCATATGTCAAATTTCCTACCCCACTCCGGGGAGCCAGGAAACTCACGAGGGCATCGGTTTCCTTGCTCCTGTCAGGGGCAGCAGTTGCATGAACCTGACACATGTGCATTTCAGTGTGTGTATCTCAGCGGGTTTACTGTATGTCTGTTCTGTTATTAAAACCACATCCAATGTTATTTCTTCATTGCAATGATACCTGGTTAAATTACTTCAGTATGGTTTTGCTGTATATGCTGCTGTTTGGTTTTTTGGGTGGGGTTTTTTTATTTTTTTATGGTCTGACAATTTTCTTTTTTGAAGAAAATTTTCGTAGGTGTTCCACATAAAAAATATTATTGTTTGGTGTTCCAAAAAGTTTAAGAAACACTCACCTATGGCATATAAATTTAAGACAGACTACTATGCTATCAAACTCCAAACTAAGTGAATCCACCAATCCAGCCCATATGAAATGTTTTAATTTTAAAAAGAACCAAAAGTTTAGATCATGGGTGTCCAACCTTTTGGCTTGCCTGGGCCGCATTGAGTGAAGAGGAATTGTCTTGGGCCGCATATAAAATATATAATATAGTTAATGTATATAAATCACATAATAATGTTAAAAGTTTACGATCTTGTGGAGCCGCATTACTAGCTGTCCAGGGCCACATGCGGCCCACAGGCCGCGGGTTGGACAAGCCTGGTTTAGATATTATCAAAGTAAATCATTAGGCTGGGGATGGAATTGACATTTTTCAGAATTTGTGCTTTGTGGAAAAATCCCAAATTTCAGCCTTTGGTTCAGCTTCCGAACGGGCCCCACCCCACGTCGGATGTTAGAACGTTTCACAAACCAGAAAGTCCCAAAACCAGACTGCAGTGCAACAGAGTGAAAACCAACTGTTGCAGCTAAAGCCATTTCAAATGAATCAGCTGGTGGAGCCCAAACAGCCCTGACTAGCAGTGGCAAAAGGAGAAGTTTATCACAGGTGCAACTAGCAGTGAGACGCTCAGTTTCCACTTGTGAATATCACCCCCCATAAATCACGAACGCGGAGCCACAAAACGGGAAGACGCCTTTTTTTAAGTTTGCCTCTTGTTTTTAACAACAGGCCTCTTGGATTTCACAGGGATGAAACCCACACTGCTGTGTGAAATCTCAGTACCTGCTGGGGTTACAATTAACGCATGAGACCAACAAGAGCTGGCAAAGTTAAATCGAGTTCTCCTCTCAGTGACCACCACCAGGCCTTATCATCAGCTACTTGTAAACTGATGTAGCTCCATTTAAAAAAAAAAAATTGTGTCAGCTAAAGAATTGGACCAATTGCTCCATTACAGATAAACTTTCTCCAGGCTCCAGATGATACATTTCCACCAAAGGTGGAAAAAGTACTCCTAAAGTTACTTGAGTACAAGTGTGGCTGCTTTGAGGGGAATGTACTTAAGTACAAGTCACCCGTGTCTCTCTGGAAAATTACTTGAGTAAAAGCATGCATGAGCACATGCACCACATCTCTATTGTACTCCAGTATCCAGAAGTGAAACAATGGCACTTTTACTCAAGTAACTTTTGGGGTGCTTTTCCCACCCCTGGTTTCCACCTTGGCGGTTTGTTTCCTTTAGGCCCAAGACACCCGTAGGAATCCAGGAGTCAGTGCAGAATCCTAACCCCTAAACTGATCTCTAACCTCGCTCCTGGGCACAGGAGGAACCAGCACGTGCACGGCAAAGAGCCTGTAACTGGAAAGACGGCCAAGTCCTGGAGAAGGAGCAAAATTCACATCAGCTCCCCTGCTGCCTTTGCATTTCACGCTCTGACACAGAAAAATTCCCCCTCGCCCCTGCACCAGATGTTCCACTCCACCCCAGTAGGGCAGAGCGACGGGGAGCATAAATCACTTTAAAAACAGCCCCCCAATACCACCACTCAAATCAAAACCCTTCATAGACTCCTGGATTCCCAGGGACCTTTATTATCATCAGCTCTGACCTCTGGCATAAAACAGGGCTGAGAACGGCCCCAAATAGCCCCTAGAACGGAAAAATGTTCCGTCTCGCCTGAACAATGGTGGGTGACGGAGAATCCAGCTCAGCCTCGGTGAATGGGCCTAAGGTGAATCACCCTCCATGTTACACCTTATTTCCAATCTGACTTTGTCTAGTGTCCACTGCCAGCCACACAAGAGCTCTGCTGGCTAACCCAGCCAACAAGCCAATATCGCTTCCTCCTGTGGGTACATCTAGGCGGGGACCAAGTTGTTTACCCCTCAACCTTCTGTTTGTTGACACCCATACCTACCGACTGGCCCCTGAGCTGGGACAGTGGCTCTCAGCCTTTCCAGAGATTGTCACCTTTGCAGGAGTCTGATATGTCTTACATGCACTCCTGCAAGCTTCACCTGACTTGCTCACAAGAGACTTTGCTTGATCAGTAGCAAGCAGTAAGACGGAGGACCACCAAATGCAGTCTGTGGCACCCTCTGATCGCAGCTGAAAGCCAGGTCAGGGTTTGGCTGTGCCAGGAAAACAGGATGAGCCTGGAACGGGGCTTGTTTCTCATAAAACCAGAGAGAAGAGACACAATCACCAAATCAAATCCAGTCCTCCAGCCTCACATAACTGAACGAATTTTGAAAGCTACTGAACCGAGGCGAGCCAGAAACACTGGCTGGTTCTGGAACAGGGATTGCTTCACAATCAACCTGATGGAAAAGAGATACAATGGAGAAATGCCAGAGCAGTGCCCTGTTATGGATCTTCTTACAGTCTGACAACCACAAGTCATGTCATTAGAAACTAAATGGACTGCAGTGCAGGGTTACCATATAAAAAAGAGGGCAGCCCTGAGAGGGAGTGCATCTGTACCAGTATCTACCAGCTCACACTGTAGTAATGTCTACACTAGAGAGTTTCGTTGACAGAAGTTACTGTTGACAGATCACGTCCACACACGAAAACGGATCAGAAAAGCAATTTTCTCTGTTGACAGTGAGCAGCTAGACTGCCTGGCCGCTCTCTCGACAGAATGGCCAATTGGAAGCTCAGCAAGCAGGGCTGTCTGGTGAACCAGAAGTTCTGTCTGTCAGCAGAGGGCCCCCCCAGAGTGTCTACATGGCTTTTTTGTCAATAGAAATGGTCAAGAAA
Source organism: Carettochelys insculpta (assembly GCF_033958435.1). Classification (NCBI taxonomy): domain Eukaryota; kingdom Metazoa; phylum Chordata; order Testudines; family Carettochelyidae; genus Carettochelys; species Carettochelys insculpta. Next base: position 15,470,226 of record NC_134158.1, on the reverse strand, counting down.
GACGTTATTCCTCCTCGCGGAGAGGCAGAACGCTGTTGGTGGAAGTGCCGAGTTTTGTCAACAAAATGCATTTAGCGTGTTGGGAGACGCTTTGCAAGTTTTGTTGATGACAGTTTTGCTGACAAAACTCTCTAGTGTAGACATAACCTTATAGTTTATCTAGCATGTGACTACAAGGTGAGTTGGTAGATAATGATATATATATATATCATTATGATAATATATATCTATATATAAAGATAATATATATAAAGATAATATATATATATGTGTGTATATATATATATATATATATATACACACACACACACACTTCCTCTAAGGGGTGGCCTCTTTTTTGAAAGGTCAACTATGGTAACCCTAATGGACTAAGCTATGAATTTATTTCTTCTCAAGAGCTGGGTGGAAATCTGGTTCTTCTGATAAACTGAGGGGGGGACTCAACGGCGCTGCAGCCAACTGGCACTAGTGGGGTCTGACCCCTGTGACCCAACGGACCTATGGCCGACTGAGACTAGCAGGGTCTGATCCCTGTGACCCAACAGACCTATGGCCGACTGACACTAGCGGGGTCTGACCCCAGTGACCCCATGGAGCTACAGCCGACTGACACTAGTGGGGTCTGACCTCAGTGACCCAACGGACCTATCGCCGACTGACACTAGTGGGGTGTGGTCCCATTTGCCTCGGTGGAACTACAGCCAATTGATACTAGCAGGGCCTGGCCTTCTAATGTGTAAATCTTCAAAGCAGGGATGGGCCCTTCCCTGCTCCACAAGTCAGTGGGGTCGTGTTTCCAGCATCCAGGGATAATTTTACCCCTGCTGGGAGAAAAACAAACATTGTTCTCCACTGCCCTGAATTCTCCTGGGAGTGTGTCAAGGGAACTTGTAGCCACTTTATTAATTACTGTGGTGGTCTGGCACATGGAATAAAGATTCACTTAGATTGGCTATGGGGTCCCAATGTCCTGGGTCCTGCCCAGACACAGAGTCACTGAGATCGGGGCCCTGTCAGGCTGGGTGCTGGCCAGACACAAAGGTGAAGTAAGGAAAACACTGGTCGAGTACTTAGGAGAGTTTGATTTTAGGGTATTTAAAAGCAGTTATGCAGAGCACCTGCCGCTATCCAGTTTAACTCAATACGAATACAAATTAATAACAAAGCCCATAAAATAATACGTATTGATAACGTTGCGATCGTGTGTGTGTAAGAGTCAGGCTGGATATGTGTGTGTGACAGGCAGAGCAGCTCACAGCGGCTAAGGATGACCCCCTGGGGCTGTGGCCTAGGCTGGCAGGTAACACCTCTGACCTGAACAAAGAGCAGGGAGGAGCAGAACTGGGTTTGAATTGAAGGCGGCAGTTAGAAGCTGGGGGAGAGGGAGATGGAAGGCAGGCAGCCTGGCGAGGGGGGAAGCTACACCCCAGCTGGGGCACCCCTCGGGCTCCTCTCCCCAGGGTGGGTTGGAATGACTGTCTCTGCCGGCTGTACTGACACCTCTGTGCTGAGCTGGGCCTCTGTTGACTAATAAACTTCCCTTTCTACCTGCTGAGTGAGAGCCACTCCTGCCTGTGGACGGGGTGCAGCGCTTGGGGACCATGAACCCCATCACAAACTTCAGTAAACATGAATCACTAGCAATTACGTATCATTTGTATGACCAATAACAATTTAATAATGGAGAGATAATTAAATACTTTAGATACTGAATTGTATAAAGTAGTTATTGGTGACATAAAATAATAATAGCCATGAAGGATCAGAAGTAATTATGTGTTATCTCTATCATTGGAATTGCAATGAAATAATACAGTATATAAGAGACTGGCTGGTCATATTAGACACTGAATAGAAACAAACTCCCTGTGAATTGTTTTAACTGCAGCTGCAGCTGTGAGATTGGGACATCCCAAGAAATGACACCAAAACAAGTACAAGTGTGCGATTATTGTGCTACGGCCGAGTTCTTTAAATACCCCGGCTGGCCGGCGTAGTTGGCGACTGAGCGTTGGAAGGGCTTGGGCCTGGGTCCTAGCACAAGAACCAGTGGAATTGCCAGACTGCATGGAAGAGGTTCAGTGGGGTACGGGCACCACCCGTCAGTGGCAGAGGAACAGAAGGCAGATAAACAGGACTATGGGTGACCACCCTGGTGCCTTGTCCTAGGCAGCGCGTTCTAGGGCCCTGCTGCCCACGCACCAGCCATGTTCCTGGCCTGGGGCCCCGCTCCACAGGAGTGTGGGACCGGGTCTCTCCTCTGACCCTGCCTGCTGCCCCCAGACGATTAAAAATGGCCCTTACCCCACCCCACACTGGCAGCGCAATTTGTAACGATTTGCATTCAACTGGCTGTGGTTTGAGCATTTGCGCAGGGAACAGTAAATACTATTGATTAACATGATCAACTACATACAAATATGAATTAATAAATGCTTATTAATAAGTAACTAATTATTAATATGCTATGATTGACAGTCTAATGCTACAGAGTGAACTGTTTAATCCAGGACTCTCTCGTCCAGCAACGTCTGTAATTTGGCATGGCTTTTGTTAGAAGGCCACTTCTTGTGGGTGCGGCCAAGTTTCCCACAGTCCCATAAAGTTTCTTTCCAGCCCCCAGTCCTGGCTCAGTGTCCTGTGCTGATATTTAGCTGTGATTTACCCCTCAATGTCTTCGCAGAGCCCAGTAGCAATGGGAGTGTTTGTAACGTGCTAAACTACATTGACCTCCCTTGGTCCAGCAAATTCTCTTGTCTGGCACTGGTCAGGTCCTGAGGATGCCGGAGAAGAGACAGTCAACCTGTATAATTTATTAACATCACTAACAATGTTAACATATGATAGACTAATAGGTAATGAACTAATTATTAACGACTGTAAGTGATAATTTATTACTTTGATTACTAGCAAGTAAATTAGTACTGATTCATATCTTATGAACTATCAAGGGTTATTTATGAACTAATTATTGACTATGCTAACACCAAACTAATTAATATAAATATTAATCTGTCACTATTGTGAAGTATTATTTTACGAGCACTTGGCTATTATAAATTAATAAATAATTTATTAGCAACAAGTATAACCAATAATGTACTAATATTATTAACAATCAAATTATTATAGCATAATGTTTATGAACTAGAAGAGCTATTTTTATAACTATTTATCTCTGTATTACTAAGAAATATAAGCTATAATGTATTAGTTTTATTACTAAGAAACGTGAACTATTATAGATTAAATGTTTGATTTATGAACTATTAGAGGTAATGTATTATTACAATAAACTACTGATTAATTTCAATGCGTTGTTGTTAACTGTAATATAGTATTTATATCACTAAGAATCTTAAATTATTATAGATGAATAACAGTCGACCAACCAGTGCCTACTGTAACTAATTAATTATTAGCCATTCATTAATTTCTTAATAAACATAAATTATAACTTACATATGCACTGTTCTTGTGTGTTTTTATTTTACCAACCATCAAAACTTATTTAGCAGCAGTGATAATCCACAATTTATTAATATAGTTTCTAACCATCCAAACCTATTATTTATTAGTGTTATTACTTAAGAATCATAGGCTAATTATTTATTATTCATCTTTCTCACCCTGTTATTATGCATTCATGTTATTACTAAAGACTATAACCATCCCTTCTAATGTGTTAATATTTCTACTGCAAATTAGCATAGGCAATTATTTCAGTTACGCTCAAGAAACTTGCTCAATTAATTTTTTAAATAAAATAGCAAAGTACAGTTCATTGATATTATTCCTAGCCACATGGATTATTGTCAGTTGGTACCATTCTAATCTCATACCAACTATTTATTCAAAATTATTAGCAACAATCATGGGTACTTCTTCTTCCCCAGCTATTGGAGATCTAAAATAAAAATGGATTATTATTAACCATTCTAATGTATTATTTATTATAATTTATTATTCATAATTCTAAACTTTTAATACAAATGAATGTATTATGTTTCACTTATGTTATTACTAACAGCCTGTCTATTATTTATTAATGATTGTGGGCTATTGTTCATTATCAACAAACATATACTATCAATTAATTATTCATAATAGTTCTAGCTTAGCAATAAATAATAATTAGTAATCACTTAGCCAAGTAAAGTAATAATGTAATAATCATTAAATAACAAGTAATTACTTAATAATTCTAATTCATTATAAATAATATTTAATAGTGCTAACTTGAGCTGCTAGGTGATCATTACTATCAATATTACCACAATATTTATTAAATATAAGCAATAAGAATAATTCTAGATTAATCATCATCATTGTGGAAATCAACTATTCCAAGTTATTATTGAACATATGATTTGTTTTAATTCTAGCCTAACACCAATTCTTATGGGTAATTCCAGGGCAGTCATTAATTTATTGTTCTGAATGCGCCTCCAACAATAATAATTGCTATTACCAACTCAAAACCATGAATTATGAATTCTAGTCTAATTTTAATTATCAGACTTCTGGTTAAAATTTTAGGCTAGTGAGTAGTTATTCAGAGCACAAGCCCTCTAGGGTTTATTAGTTGTTGCTATTATTCCAGTAATAGCCATCAGTGATATGAACCAGTGTTTCTCAGCCTTTCTTTCTTTTTTTAAATAAAATACTCCTTTAAAAAATTATAAGTATCCCCAGACTTCTCTCATGGACCCCTAGGGGTACGCATACCACCAACTGAGAAACATGGTCCTAAGGTAATCTGAGGTCTTGAACCAAGTGCCATTCAACCTTTCCAGGTTACGGTACCTTTGCAGGAGTCAGATGTGTTTTGCTGACCACCAAGTTTCACCTCGCTTACAAATGACTTACTTCCAAAAACATGTAAAAATATCACAGAAGACGACAACTGAAAACCTGCCGACTTTCTACCATCCTATTATCACATAAACAAATTGGAAGAGAAATATTGTACTTACAGTTCTGTGTAAGGCATATGAAGCAGTAGAAACAAGTTGTTCGCTGAATGAACGTTTAGATTGTGTCAGCTTCACTAGTGGTTTCTTTTCTGTAGCCTGTTATAAAACTAGGCAGATATCTAGCTGAATTGATGCACCCCCAGAAGACCTCGGTATAACCCAAGGGTACACGTACCCCTGGGTGAAAAACACTGGTATGAAGAGGTCAAGGTTATTTAGTACTATTAACCCTAACTTTGTCTGCTAGGTTTCCTTATTGTCTCCTTATTACAAATGCTGGATCTTTGCACCTACCCACAGGTGCGTGGCGGGGGGTGAGTAACACTCAACTCACCGTGCAAAGGCTATCGTTAGCACTCACCGAGTTTTTGAAACAGGATTAATTACAGCTCGTTAAGTGTTAGGGTGTCCTTAGTGGCATTAGGCTAGAGATGAGGATTTACCAGGCTGGGCTAGGCCATGTCCCATAAGATTCTTGGTAACTCTGTGTTGTTATTGACTAACATGCCCCGCTCTGGGCTCTGTTCGCAGTGCCAGCCCGTGACTGTTACAAGCTGGTCCAGGCCAATCTCTGTTCCCTGCCTTGCCAGGCCTCTGAAACTTAGAAGTCTGGCCTGCAGTACCCAGCTCAGAGCCTCATCCTGCCGGGGTGCTGAGAAACACTGAACCAAACTGTAAACCCTGGCTACGATGGAAGCCACTGCAAGCCAGAGGGGGTGGTCAAGATGGGTGCTGAATCCTGACAGCACCTCCAACTCCCGCCTCTCTTCCCACTTCAGTGTGCCCGAAACTTTCTTGGCAGGGACCCTGTCCCCAATTGCATGCCCCCATCTCTCCCCTTCAGGGCCTTTGCCATATGCTCCCCAGGTCAGCCTCTGCTGTGCCCTCCCTGAGGCGAGGCGAGTGCCAGGCCCTGCTCCTGCTACCCCAGGGCCTGGATTCCCTGGTCGTCAGCTCACTTAGTTTGCTTTCTCCAAGATCCTGGGTTTACAAGACCCACTTCCAGCCCAGCTCCTTTGCCAAGTTTACAAGCCCCGGGGTCCCGGCCTCCACGCGAGCCGCCAGCCCTGCTGAAATCAGAGTTTTATTACCTCCACCCGGCTCCAATTTGTTCAACCTCTGACGGGAGCAGGGGAGACGGACGGGCAGGCTGTGAAATTGGAGGTTGTTTGCAGAAGAGGCTGGGCTCCCAGCACCCCCACCCCACCCCCGCTCTAACCACTAGACCCCACCCAGGAGTCCTGGCACCCAGCACGCGCACAAACACACAGAGTGGCTCTAACCACTAGACACCACTCCCCTCCCAGACCTGAGAACAGACTCCCGAGTCGACTCCCAGGCTTTCCTACCTTAACCAACAAAGAGGGGCTCTGAGCCTGCCACAGCCAATACCCAGTGTTGGTGCCAACACCTGGAGCCTGCTACGTCTCATGGCCTAGTGTTGATGTCAACATCCAAAGCCTGCTACAGCTTGTACCCTGGCACTGGTGCTAGTATCTGGCTCCTGCTACAGCCGGTGTTGGTGCTAACACCCGGCACTTGCTGATCCTGATGCAGCTACAGCCAATATCCAGCACTGTCACTCAGAGCTCAGCAAGTTGTCATTGATATCTGGGCGCTAGTACCAGCATCCAGAGCCTGGTGCAGTTAATGCCAAAGTCCTGACACACCCCAAGCCCCAGGCATAGGGTGGAGGATGGCGGATCCTGGAGTGTGGGGTTGGGGGTAGAGAGCCTCGGGCGGAGGGGGTGGGGGGGCACACAGAGCCCCTGGCGGGAGAGGGGTGGGGGCACAGGGGGAGCAGGTGGGAATATGGCGCTTTCCTTCACAGGGGGCTGGTGTGGGGCCTGGAGGGTAGGACCCCCGGGGCAGCAGGGAGATCCGCCAAAGAGCAACAGAGCCTGCGTCCCTGGAGTGCTACAACAGGGTTTGCCACGTTCCTCCTTTCTTCCCCTCGCCCCTCTAGCTCCCTCCTTTCCCGTCGGCGGCCCTCTCCCGGGCTGCCTTATGGCCTTTCCCCCGCAGCCTCCCTTTCTCACCTGACGGTCATTACTCCTCAGCCAGGGGCTTGCCACTGACCGGCGCCCTTCATTCGGGCCGTGTCTCTGGTCAGGTCAGTTTCATTCCCACGCCTCCGCTTTCATTCATCTTTTTCTTCCCGGCGTTCTTTCCTGGTTCCTCTCTCTCTTCCTTTTCATTCATGCCCCTTTCATTCAGCCGCTGCTTTTCCATTCACCTTCTAGCCTAGCTGCTGTCCTTGTTTTTCGTTTCTTCGTTCACTTTACATGTCTTCCCCCGTTTCGGTTCCTTCCTCTCCTTCCATTCACGGTCTTGTTTTCACTCTCCTCAAGTCTCTAGCTTCGCCACTTGCCTTTAAGGGTCCTTTCATCCATTCACGCTTCCCACCTCTTCTGTTTTTGAATCTTCTTCATTCGTTTTCTCTTTCATTATTTTTCCCTCATTCATTCCCAGCGCCTGGTTGATTTTGCCCGATCATTCATTGTCAGTTGTCCGGGAATTCTGTTTCTTGCATTCATTCTCTTTCTTCTCAATTCTTCCTCTTTTTCATTCATCCATTCTTTCATTCACTCTTTTCTGTCTTTCATTCACTCTTTTCTGTCTTTCATTTGCTCTTTTTCATTCATTCGCTGCTGTCTCGTGTGAATTTCCTTTTTTCCTTCCCTTCTTTCCGCATTTCTTGTCCAGTTTTCACTGTTTCTTTCCTGTTGTTTTTTAATTAGCTATTTTCTATTGTTCCGTCTCTCCCCCACTCACTTTGTTTTTTCTAATCAATTCTTTTCCCCCCCACCCCATTCTCCAGTTATTTTTCGTTCTGTTCTCTGTCTCGGGCTCATTCTAACTTTCCATCCCAGTGTCGCGTTTGCAGCTCTCCCTTCCTGGCTATTTCCAGTCTTTTCACTGGTTCCTGCTTCATTCAGTTTCTCTCGTTCATTTCCTCGTTTTCTTTCCCGTTTTTCATTCTTTCTCTCCTCTCCCGACAGCCCGGCCTGTTGTGTTGTCACGTTGTCACCGCTCTCACGTCTTTCCTCATTTCTACCCCCACACCACCACCGCCACAAGCTCCTGAAGCAAACCCAAGCCCCCTGGCTCCCTGGAGCCGCTCCCGCCCGGGCACAGCTCCGCCAAGCCACCAGCCCCGAACTGCGTGTTGGGATCTGAACCCCGCATCTCAATTCCGGCCCCGGCTCCGCGGTGGTGGTGGGGTGTTGACTCTAATGGTTAGAGCAAGGGGGGCTGGGAGCCAGGACTCCTGGGTTCTCTCCCCGTCATGGGAGAGGAGTGGGGTGTAGTGGTTAGAGCCGGGGGGGGGGCTGGGAGCCAGGACTCCTGGGTTCTCTCCCCGTCATGGGAGAGGAGTGGGGTGTAGTGGTTAGAGCCGGGGGGGTGGGGCTGGGAGCCAGGACTCCTGGGTTCTCTCCTTGGGAAGGGATGTGGTCCCAGCCACTCACGAATTCAAACTTATGCCCTAAGTGCCCCTTCGTTCGCCCTCCAATCTGGTGGCGGGGAACCTCGGGAAACCAATACAGCCGGGACAGACCCCGTCGCTGCTCTAACTCACCGGGGGACAGTCGCCGCCGGCTTCTCCAAGGACGGGAGCGGAAACCTGAGCCAGGCGCTGTTCCCACAGTGCCCTGCACCCCCTCCCCACGGGGTCTGCCCTCGGGCCCAGCTACCCACAGCACAGAGCTCCGGAGCCCCGCTGTGGGGCTGGCCAAGGGAGATGGTCCGGACCAGGTTCCCTCTATTTTTTCCTACCCATAGAGGGGTACATTTTGTTATGTGCCCGGAGCCATGTGCCAATGCCACCACCCACAGGATCAGCTGGGCGGCCGCCCAGGGGCCCAGCTCCCGGGGAAAGCCGGTCCAGGCTCCTGTGCCCTTTTCCGGAAGCTGAGAGCACCCCCGTCACCCTCACTCCAAAACCTCTCCCTATCTCGCAGCCCCAGGCCCTGGCTCAGCGCAGCCGATCCAGTCAGGGGCCCAGACCCGCTGTTCCACCTGGACTGGGGGGTGTCAGGCCTAGTGGTTAGAACGTGGGGTCCAGCCAGGTCCATCTGGCTCCACATCGCCCGGGCGTATTGTGTCGCCTGCCAGGAAACGGGGCGAATATCCAGAGGTGGTGATGGACCCCCGGAAGACCTCGGGTACCGCCAGGGACAGGGGTACCCCGCTAGGGACCGCTGGGGAGGTGCTCCATGGCTGGCTGCCAACCTGCCCCTCCAGAGGACGTCGCCCCCCCCAACCCCAGGGCAGTCGCTGGCTGGCTCATGAGGCGGGAATGGGGCCTATCCCCTCTAGGGGGCACGGAGCTGGCCCCAGGGGTTGGGGAACAGGGCATGGAGGGATTTGCTTCTATTCTCAGATACTCCAAAGCTGTAAATGGGGGGGTGTCCTGGGCTCTAGTTCGCGTGGGAGCTCCATGGGCACAGACCGCTGTGGGTCCGTACAGCACCCGGCACAAAGGGGCCCTAAACTCAGCCCCCCAGCTCTGCCGGTGCCCCTCACTCCGTCCCGGGCCGCAGCCCAACCCTGAGTTCCCTCCTAGCTCACCCTGCCGGTGCCCCTCACTCCCGACCTGCAGCCCAGCCCCGGGCTCCCCCCAGCCCCATTAGTGCCCCTCACTCCCGACCCGCAGCCCCACCTCCCAGTGCCAGCTGGCCGGTTCTGTCCCTCACTTGATGAAAGCAGCCATCAATCTCTAGGCTGGTTTTATGACCCCCTCTGCCCCCCGCCCCGGGTTGCCCATTAGGATCAAAGGTTAATTAATACGAACCAGACCGTGTCCGGAGTTACCGACCCCGCCCGGGCAGGTGGTCCCGGCCCTGACACACAACCCGCTATGAAAGGCCGACAGGGCCCCGGCACTGCCGAGGGGCTGGGGGGAGGGGCTGGGGGTCACAGTAGCCATTTGGGACTCAGCTGGGGGGCGGGGCAGCGAAAGGCAGGTGCTGTTAACCCCAAAACAGAGGGGCCTGTCCCCCAAAGGAACTCTAATTTCACACACCCGGCCGCGGGGATGCCCCCCACTGGGGCAGGGGGGCTGGGTACAGGGCGACCCCTCGCTCGGCGCTGGGATGCAGCCCCTCTGGGTGGGGCGTGGGGGCTGGGTACCGGGGCATAAGGACGTGGCCCCTCTGGTTGTGGCGTGGGGGCTGGGTGCGTGCCTGGTCCTGGGACTTGGCCTGGGGGCGGAGCGGGGCGGGTCTATGGGGACCGAAACTTCCTCTATGCACATACACAGGGAGATTTTATGCTCCACGTGTGGGATAAATTTGGCTCCGTGCACAGAGGACTGTGCTGACGCGCACCGCCCAGAGACACCCCCGGCGGCCGCCCAAGCGCTCAGTCCCCCCCGCGCACCCGTGGGACCCCCACCCAGAGCTGGGACCCCTCTGGGCTGACAAGGACCCCATCCCCAGGGCAGGGCGGGAGGGGTTTAATCCTGGCACGTGATTGGCCGGGCCATTGTGACGTTCGGTGAGTGCCACAGGCGATTGGCCCGGAGACCGAAGGCGGGGCCGCGCGAGGTCCCCCCCTGGTGGTGGAACATGGCCTGGGCCGCGTGGCTGGTGTTGTGGGCGCTGTGGGCGCTGCGAGGCTGGAGCTGCCTTCGCTGCGACCCTGGCTCCATGCAGCTGCTGCAGGAGCTGACAGGGCCCTACCTGAGCCGGCAGCTGCGGGGGGACCCGGGCCTGCGGGAACGGCTGGAGGCCCTGCTGCAGCGCAGCATCGAGGGGCTGGCGGAGCTGCCCATCGGGCTCCCCAGCTACATGGGGGTCATCGGTGCGCAGGGGCCCCACCCCTCCAGTGCAGCTCTGCTGGGGGGGAGACAGGACTGGGGGAGTGGGGAGGGGGCAGTTTCACCCCCACCCCTCCAGTGCAGCTCAGATGGGGGGAGACAGGGCTGGGGGGACTGGGGAGGGGGCAGTCTCACCCCCCACCCCTCCAGTGCAGGCTTGACGGGGGGCAGATAGGGCTGGGGGGTTTAGGGAGGGGGCCTGCGGAGGGGGCAGTGATCCGATCGGAGGGTCTCACCCCCCCAGATGAGAAGACGATGGGAGAAGCCGCAGCCCACTTCCGACGGGCGGTGACCCGCATCATGGAGAACGACTACAAGGGTACAAGCCCGGATGCCCCCGCTTCCCAACCGCAGCCCCCCCCAGCCAAGACCCGGGCTCCCCACAACCCTGCCGGTGCCCCTCAATCCGGATCCACAGTCCCTGCCCAGCCCTAGTCCCCTTTTCCCATTGCTCATGAGGCAGCGCCCTCTGGTGGCGGCGCTGCAGATTCGCAGCTGGATTAAGCCCCGTGCCCACGTGGGTCGGTCCCAGAGGTCCTTTTGTAGCGGGGGGTCCCTCAGGAAGGGGGGGCGGCCGCACGAGTAGGAGGGGCGGCTATTGTGCTGTTTAATTCCCGGGTTGCCCCTAGAACTCAACGATGGGGCGGGACCTGAGGGCTGGGGGCGGTGCCAGACGGGCTCCCCGCCCACTGGGCTGCCCAGTGGTAAGGGGCTGTGGCACTGCCCTCGGGGGTGTTCACAGCGTCTTGGTTGCTCTGCAGATGGGCAGCTCTTCAACGAGATGATGTGGAGCCTGCAGGCGCTGAGGGAGAGCTTCACAAGCCTCATGGCCCGATTCCAGCGAGAGGGTCAGGGGAGGCGCCCCCCACTCCTCAACCACAGCCCCCGCCAGCACAGCCCTGGGTCCCCTCCCGACTCGCAGCTCCCGACCCCCCCAGCCCTGCTGGTGCCCCTCACTCTCGACCCGCAGCCCCTGCCCCCCCCCAAGTTCCCCTCACTCCTGACCTGCAGCCCCCATCCCCCGCTGCCCTGCTGGTGCCCCTCACTCCCGACCTGCAGCCCCCATCCCCCGCTGCCCTGCCGCTGCCCCTCACTCCCAACCTGTTCTCTGGGGGTGGGATTGGGGGTGGGGGGAACGGGCTCGAATTCTCACTCTTCTTTCTTCTTGTTTTGCAGTTTTTTGCCCCAATAAGTGCGGTGAGTGGGAGCCGGGGGGAATGTGGGGGGAATGGGGCAGATTCAGGGGTTCTTTCCAGGGACCTGTCTCTGATCCTGGGGGCAGCGCTGAGCTGCCAGCGGGGCCTGGCCTGTCCCCCTTCACCCCCAGGGCCTCTGAACACCTGGGCCTGGCCCTGCCCCCACAACGCCCACCCCAGCATCCCTGAGGCTCCCTCGCTGGCTCCGGTGCTGCCCCCCAGCTCTGACCCCCCTCATCTCCGCAGGGCACATGGTTCACCAGTTCATCGACTGTCGGGCCTGCCGCACTGAAATCTATTCCTGCAACAGGGGCCTGTACTGCGGGGGTGAGCGTGTGGGGGAGGATCCCACAAGGGGGGCAATGGGAGACTGTGGGGCGGGAGGGGAGGCCAGGGGAGGGGTCCCACAAGGGGGGCAGGTGGGGAGCCCAGGTGCTCTGGAGGCCTCCAGCCAGGTTTGGGATTTCACTCCCAGGCTCCAGGGCAGGGTCAGGAAGGAGAACCACAGCCTGCGATGGCCAGGTGCATTGTGGGTATTGAAGGGGCCTTTTGGGGTAACTCTGGCCACTGCCAGAAGTCGGGCCCATTGCTGACCTGGGGGAAGGGGTGGAGGATGAGGGCAGATGGGCCCATTGCTGTTAGATGGGGGTGACACTGGGGTGGATGGGCCCACAGAGCTGCGCTGGGGGGTGCTGGGGTGAATGGGCCCACTGAGCTGCGCTGGGGGCTGGTGGGTGGATGGGCCCGCTGAGCTGCGCTGGGGGATGCTGTGTGGCTGGGCCCACTGCTCTGACCTGAGCACACTGAGGTGGATGGGGCTAACGGGGATGCAGGGGCTGGTGGAGGGGACGGGTTAAGGGCTTTGGTCTCTGTCTGTGGCAGAGCGGAGGCTGCAGGTTCAGGAGGACGATGACCTGATCCTGGACTGTGCCTTGAGCTGGCACCGAGCCAGCTACGGTGCCAAGAGCTACCGCTTCTACCGGGTACAGTGCCTCTCACTCCCGAGCGGCAGCCCCCTTCCAGCCCTGCCCCCCCCAGCGCCACCCACTCCCTGCCCGCAGCCTCCCTGACCCCTGTGTCTCTTGCCCAGGCACGGGGGAACTCGGAGGAGGTCATGGTCACCAGCCCTGACGCCTTCCTCCTAAAGAAGGAGGTGACAGCCAATGACTCGGGGCGCTACCGCTGCGAGATGCTCAACACCAAGGGCTGGGTCTGCTCTGAGCTGCGCTTCCAGGTGACAGGTGTGGTGGAGAGAACCCAGGAGTCCGGGCTCCCTCCCCCCAGCTCTAACAACCATTCCCCACTGCCCCAGCCAGAGAGAGAACCCAGGAGTCCGGGCTCCCTCCCCCCAACTCTAACCACCATCCCCCACTGCCCCAGCCAGAGAGAGAACCCACGAGTCCGGGCTCCCTCCCCCGGCCCTAACCACCAGCCCCCACTGCCAGGGAGAGAACCCAGGAGTCCAGGCTCCCAGCCCTGCCCTCCTAACACTTGTCCCCTCCCCCTTACAGTGACCCCCCTGCCGGGGAATAGCACCCCACTGCCTATGCCGCCCCTGCTGGGGCCCCTGACGCTGCCCCCCTCATCACATCCAACCCCCCTGGGGGGCCCCGGAGACTGGACTGTCTGGATCATCATTGGCAGCAGCGCTGGCCTCGTCCTGCTGCTCATTGGGGGCTGGTGAGTCTGGATGCCGGGTCCCCCCTCATCCTGGGCCCCCATGTGCCTGGCACTGCACAGCTGGGGGAGGCCTGTACTGTGTGGGGGGCAGGAGCTGTATCCCTCCCCCTGCTACCCAGCCCTGCTCTCTTCTCCATCACCCCCTCCTTCCTCCCTGCCCCTCCCTTGCAGCGCCTGGCTCTTTCGCCGCCAGCGGGAGGTGCCAAAGGAAGACCAGGACAGCCCTGGGGGACAGCTAAACACGTGACCTGACCTCTCCCCCCACAGCCAGCGCCCCCAGGCCAGCACTGGCTCCTCCCTCAACTTTGGGGGGGGCAAGAGGGGGAGCTGCCCCTCCCCTCTATTTTTAAATAAATAGGATCTTATTGTCAGTGCACCGGCCTCCCAGACCCCTAGATTCAGGCCCCACCTCTGGGGGCAGTGGGGGTCTAGTGGTTAGAGCTGTGTTGTGATGGGTGGGAGCCTCCTGGGTTCTTTCCCGGCTTGGGGAAGGGAGTAAGGTGCAGCAGTGAGTGCGATGGGGGCGGGTGGAGCTGAGATCCAGGACTCCTGGGTTCTGTTTCTATCTCACTGTACCTCAGTTTTCCCCCCTGTGCACAACCCCCAACTGAGGCTTCCCTGGTGCCCCAGATGGAGTTAAGAACCACAGAGGCAGCCAGTGCAGGAGGGAAGGGGCTTTATTGTGTGCGCAGCAGCTTGGCTTGTGGGGGGTCCCCCTCGCCTGACCCCCAGCCAGCCGCTGGGGGCAGGGGTCCCCTGCCCATGTGGGTGGATTGACAGGAGGGATGTTGGAATGAGGGCGGGCTGTTCCACATGAATGCAGCGGGGTGGGGGGAGGTATTTGAGATCTCCACTCACCTCTGCAGCTCAGGGGTCCTCACCTCAGGGGAGCCCTCCCGTCCCTGCCCCTAACTAGGGAGCAAGCAGGAGCTGAGTGCCACTGCTGTGAGCTTCCCCCCAGGGGTGCTCCCCAGGGCTGTGAGCTTCCCCCCAGCAGTGCCATCAGGGGCTGTTCCAAGTGCTGCGAGCTTCCCCCCCAGCAGTGCCGTCAGGGGCTGTTCCAAGTGCTGCGAGCTTCCCCCCCAGCAGTGCCGTCAGGGGCTGTTCCAAGTGCTGCGAGCTTCCCCCAAGCAGTGCCCTAATACTTTTTGCTGAGCCTATCATCCAGTCAGTCCAAATTGATCAGTAGCCTTTGGCCACTGTCAGGTCTCCATCCCCACCCCGTGGTAGGACAGACCCCGGTTAGGTCAGCCCCCTTAGGGAGCTGCCCCCTCACCTATCACAGGGCACAGTGACCAGTGGGGAGGGAAGGGCTGGGAGTTGAGGGGGGGGCCTGGCTTTGAGGCAGGGCGGACCCAGTCCCAGGAGGGGGAGTCCTGGTCCATGTGTAGGGAAAAGGCTTCTCAGACTTGGGGGCAGGTTGGGGCAGAGAGCTGGCTGAGGGGGTTCCCCTACCTTCCTCTTGCTCCAGGACACAATGGGGGGGATGAGGGGCTGAAAGGGTTAAAGGTGAGGCAAGGGGAGTGAGGCAGCCCCCTCATAAAACAATAGCCTCAGAGGTGGTACAGTCCAACCAAGTGGGTGGCTGCTTCTGTCACTAAAATGTCAGGTAAAAACATTGGCACAATCTGCCTGTGATGAAGTGGGGGATACCTGTGTGTGTGTGTGGCTCACAGAGGGTGTGGGGCTCCTGCTGAAGGTAACCCTGACAACCAGGTAACACCTTTGTACTGCAGACAAAGGAGGAGGTGGAGCCTGAGGGGTTTGAATTGGAACTGGGAGTTGGGAAGCAGTTAGTCTGGGCTGAGGAAGAGAGAGACAAAGGAGGGGGCCAGGCCCCAGCTCTGGGGGCCCCTCGGGGCCTCCTCTCCCCAACATGAATTGGACTGGCTATCTCTGCCTGCTGCACTGACTCCTCTGTACGATGCTGTGTCCTGTCGGCTCATAAACCCGCTGTTCTCCTGCTAAGTAAGAGACTCTCCTGCCTGCAGACAGAGGGTGCAGAGGTTGGGGGACCCCAGAACCCCATCACACTGCCCCACCTAACATCTAGCATTGGCCTCTCCACACCCAGCCCAGCAAGGCCCAAAGATGGTACAGTCCAACTAAGATGGCTTCCAGGTCCTTCCCTTTGGTCAATAAGACGCTGGAGTTAAAGGCGGTGTGTCCCAAACACGTGGGATGCTGCAGGGTCATTGTCTTGCCCTTGCTAATAAACCACTCGGGGCAACAGAATGGTACGGCCCAAATGTGGTAAAGGGGCTACTGGGACATGGTGTCACCCCAATGATGGACCCATCCAAGATGGTGCCTTGAGTTGACAGGATGCAAACATCTGTGCTCCAATCCAATTTAAGATGGTGGCAGAAGCCGGCGTAGCCTTCAAACGATGGCTTAACCCCTTCAGTACAACAGCTGGAGTTCACGTGAGCCTGAGCGCTTATGGGCTGACTTCTGCAAGGGGGCAGTTACCCACCGTATCGCTTTGCGCACCAACAGTGTGATCCCTCCAAGTTGCCTCTTGGAGCTGACAACCAAACCGACGAAGGTTTCACCCATCCAAGATGGTGTCTAGAGTTGTTCTCATCAGGTCAAATGGTCTCATCCTTTCAAGATGGCAGCCAGAGTTGACATCACCCTAGGTATCAACCACCCAAGATGGCCCCTGCAATTGAGATCATTCCAAACAAGGGTTCCATCCATCCAGGAAGGAATCTGGAGTTCAAGTCAACCTGAACAATGGTTCCACCCATCCAAGATGGGGGGCAGTATTGGCATTGCTCCAAATAATGGTTCCACCCATCCACAATGGTGCCCAGCATTGAGGTCGCTCCAAACAATAGTTCCACTCATCCAAGATGGCACCTGGAGTTGACGTCATCCATCCAAGTTGGCGCCCTGAACCATGGTTCCCCCATCCAGATTGATGCCCAAACAGTGATTCCATCCATCCAAGATGGCTCCCAGAGCTGAGGTTACCCCAAATAATGGTTGTACCTATCCAAGATGGTGCCCAGATTGATGTCACTTTGAACAATGGTTCAACCCCTCCAAGATGGTGCCCAGAGTTGATGTCACCCATCCAAGAGGGAGCCTGCATTGGCATGTTGGGTTGGCTTCTCTGGAGTGGCAGTGGGGGGGGGGTCCCTGTGGCTGGGCAGGGCCGGGGGGGGACCCCCCACCCCTTACCACTGCTCCACCATTAAGTCAATCATGTGGTTGACGCTCACGTCGGGTGAGTCAAAGAAGTCAGTGGAGAAGATGCTGCTGCCGCCAGGGGCGCCGGGACCCAGCCCCGTGGCTGGGCCAGCCGTCAAGGCCTCCAGCCAATCGACAGGGTCAAAGATGGGGTGGGGACCAGGCGATGGGGGCCCCTCTGGCGGCTCTGGGGAGAAGACCCCATGCAGAGAGTCCGAGGGGGAGGAGGAGGAGGACGAGGGAGGGGTGAGGAAGTCGTAGTGGTCTGGGAAATCCAGGATAGCTGTTCCCAGTGGGGCCACTTGGCTGCTGTGACGGGGTTTTTTGTGGGGTGTCCCTTGCTGGCCGAGGGGTGAGGGGGGCTGGTGTGGCTCCATGGGGGACAGCAGCGGGGTGTCCGCAGGGAGCAGATCACCTGGAGAAAGGCAGGGGGTTAGAGGGACATGGGATGATGATGCAGGTATGCCCTGCCCCCCACAGCCCAAAAACACATGATAAGCCCCCACCTCACCTCTGCTGGGCCCCCACCCCTCCTCCCTGCAGCCCAGCGCCCCCTGCTGGGCCCTGCTCCAGGCTGGGGTGGTGGGGTCCATGCCAGAAGCAAGGCAGGGGGACCCCAGTGGGGGGTCTCTGAGTCTCACCTGGACACACCAGTGGTTCCTCGAGGATGTCCTCGATCGACTGGCTTGGGACCAGCTGAGGGGTGGAGAGGAGGAAGGGAGTGAAGGGTAGAGGGAGACAGGGCCCCTTAGCTCTGCGCTGGGATGCGCCTGCCTCTGGGGTGGGTCAGGGAGCTGGTTATGCTGAGACACCCCCTTCCCTCCTACCTGGGCTTTCTGGATGGCCTCCTGCAGCTCTTCCTCCAGGGAGCGGGGGGCTGGGGAGGGGCTGGCTGTGATCTGCAGGGGCAGCTCCAGGTCCTCTCTGATTGGCTCACACGAGGGGGGGCAGAGAACCTGAGAGGGTGACATGGGGTAAATCTGAGCTTCGCCCCTAGCTCATGCCTTGCTCCCCATGTAGCCCTTGGCATGTGGCATGGCTCCGCCCCCTCCAAATGCCCCTCCCTAACCCACTTGTCATGACTCCGCCCCCACAGCCTGTGCCCACCCCCCTCCCTGTTTACCTGGCACACTCCACCCTCTCTGCTCCACCCACTCCTATTGCAATACGGCCACACCCCCTGCCACGCCCCTCCCATTGGCCACACCCCTGCCAATCATGACTAGCCCCCTGGCACACAGGCCCCGCCCCCAGCTCTCACCAAGAACCCTTCTCTCCTGGGTGCTGGGCCCTCGGTGGTCTCCCCAGTGGGGGGCGAGGGGGGTGGGGGCTCGCCCTCCGGGGGTCCCCGCCGGCGCTTGTGGAGCTGCAGCTCCTCCCGCAGGTCGTCGGCCTCCCGCTGCTCGCGCCGCAGCTCCCATGTAAGGCTGTCAATGAGGCGCTGCTTGTCCCGCAGGGCCTGCTCGGCAGGGGCCAGGGCTGGAGGGGGCAGCCCTGGGGACCCCCGCACCTGGAAGGGTTTCAGCCGCTCCAGCAAGGCTGGCTTGGTGCCTGACACTGGCAGGCCACGCTGGCGCAGCTGCTGGCGGAGCTCTGACACCTGGGGGCAGGAAGGCAACCGTGTGGGTGGGGGGTGGAGGGTTTCTCCCACCCCCACAAGCCCTGCCACCCTCTACAGCCAGGATCCCAGGGGCTTGCGAAGGAGAGGGGAGGGGGTCAGGGGCCCCTCTTCTCAATTTCCACCCCCACACTCACTGTCAAGTCGTCCAGGTTGGCGGGCAGCAGCTCTGGCTTGGGGGCTGCAGGAGGAGGGGGGGGCGTAGGAGGGGCCACCAGGGTGATTGGGGGAGCTGCAAAGCTGATCACCGGATCTGGGGAGATACTGCAGGGGAAAGAGAGTGAGACAGAGTTAGAGCAGGGCAGATTCACCGAAGGGGTTTAGTGGGGGCTGCGGGGTACCTGGCACTCAAGGGTGCAGGGCCAGTGCGCACAGCATGGGAAGCAGGGGGTACCTGGCACTTGGGGGGGCAGGGAACCACAGAGCAAAGGCAGATGCGGGATACATGGCACGGGTGGGGGGGTATGGGCTGGCACACACATGGTGGAGGGGGTTGGGAGTGCAGGGCCGGCACATACAGTGTGGGAGGGTACCTGGCAGTCAGGGGGTGCAGGGCCGGCACACACAGCGCGGGGGGGTACCTGGCAGTCAGGGGGTGCAGGGCCGGTACATACAGTGCGGGGGGGGTACCTGGCAGTCAGGGGGTGCAGGGCCAGCACACACAGCACAGGGGGGTACCTGGCAGTCAGGGGGTGCAGGGCCAGCACACACAGCATGGGGGGGGTACCTGGCGGTCAGGGGGTGCAGGGCCGGCACACACAGCGTGGGGGGTACCTGGCCGTCAGGGGGTGCGGGGCTGGCACACACAGCGTGGGGGGTACCTGGCCGTCAGGGGGTGCAGGGCCGGCACACACAGGGCAGGGGGTACCTGGCGGTCAGGGGGTGCAGGGCCAGCACACACAGCGTGGGGGGTACCTGGCCGTCAGGGGGTGCAGGGCCGGCACACACAGGGCAGGGGGTACCTGGTGGTCAGGGGGTGCAGGGCCGGCACACACAGCCTGGGGGGGTACCTGGCAGTCAGGGGGTGCAGGGCCAGCACACACAGCACGGGGGGGTACCTGGCAGTCAGGGGGTGCAGGGCTGGTACATACAGTGCGGGGGGGGTACCTGGCAGTCAGGGGGTGCAGGGCCAGCACACACAGCACGGCGGGGTACCTGGCAGTCAGGGGGTGCAGGGCTGGTACATACAGTGCGGGGGGGTACCTGGCAGTCAGGGGGTGCAGGGCCAGCACACACAGCATGGGGGGGTACCTGGCAGTCAGGGGGTGCAGGGCTGGTACATACAGTGCGGGGGGGGTACCTGGCAGTCAGGGGGTGTAGGGCCGGTATATACAGCACGGGGGGGGTACCTGGCAGTCAGGGGGTGCAGGGCTGGCACACACAGCCCGGGGGGTACCTGGCAGTCAGAGGGTGCAGGGCCAGCACACACAGCACGGGGGGTACCTGGCGGTCAGGGGGTGCAGGGCCGGCACACACAGGGCAGGGGGTACCTGGCGGTCAGGGGGTGCAGGGCCGGCACACACAGCGCGGGGGGGTACCTGGCTGTCAGGGGGTGCAGGGCCGGCACACACAGTGCTGCGGGGGCCCCTGGGGGAGCTGGTGGCTGCTGCTGCTGCAGGATCTGGAGTTGCAGGTAAAGCTGCTGCTGTTGGAGCAGCCGGGCGTAGGCGGCGTCCAGCGGGGCTGGGGCCCTGGGGGGCCGGGCTGCAGGGGGCACATACTGATGGTACTTCAGCTTCCTCACTTTGGGCTTGGGGTCCTTTGTCTTCTTGGGGCGTGGGGGCGCCTGGGGAAAGGGGGAGAACCTGGTTGGACTCACCAAATAGGAACCCACTCCCTGACCCCCTACTGGCACCCCCCAGCCCCCACTAGGGCACCCCAATTATGTCCCCCAACTCCCTGTGTCCAGCTCAGATGCCCCAAATCTGGCACCCCAGTCTGATGGCCTCCATCCCCCAGCACAGCGCCGCTTGGCACTTACCTTGGGCAGCAAAGCTGGGGCCTTAGCAGGGGGGCCGCCCCCAGGGTGCTGGGAATTGGGGCCTGAGGCTGCCACCGAGGGTAGCTCCAAGATCGACGGCTGCTCCGGCTGCCAGGAGAGGGGGCCAGAAACACCTGAGTCACACAGCAGGGAGGGAACCCAGGAGTCCTGGCTCCCAGCCCCCATCCCCACTGCACCCCACTCCCCTCCGAGAGCTGGGGATAGAACCCAGGAATTCCTGCCGCTGCCCCTGCCCCCAGGCTCCCTAGGTCCATGTTCCAGCAGTGGCAAACCCCAGATGGCAGCTGAGGCTCAGGGCACCTGTTAATTACGCGCCCCCCCAGCTCTGCCTGTACCCCTCCCTCCCAACCTGCAGCCCCCTGCTGGCCCCAATCCTGGGCTTCCACACGTCCCACCTGAGCAATGGAGCCTGAGGACAAGGAGGGCGAAGGGTTGCTGGGGGTCCCTCCTGGGGAGGGGGCACAGCGAGGGGAGGAGGAAGAGGAGGAGGAAGAGTTGCTGAGATCCTCGTCGAATAGTTGGGTTTTGGGCGCAGCCGGGTCTGGATCCGCTGAGGAGGATTAGAGAGAGCTTGAAAATCTTACCTGCCCCACCAGCCAGGCCCTGCTCCATTCCCTGCCCACCGAGCCAGTCAAGCCCTGCCTGGGGCTCGATGGGAGCCACTGCCCCATGGAGGGAACAGGCCCTGCCTCGTTCCCTGCCCCCCTGAGCCAGCCTCATCAGTAAATCAAGTATTCATATTCCACAGTCAATCAGTAACGTACCCTTAGATATGTGATAGACCCCAGGCGTCCTGGCTCCCAGCTCCCCTGCCCCACCTCCCCCAATTCTAACCATTAGACCCCGCTCCCCTCCTGGCTGCCCAGGAGTCCTGCGCCTCGCATACCCTTCACAGCGTCTCTCAGACTGGCGTCCAGCGGGAGGATGTTTTTCGTCACTAGTTCCAGAGGCCCCGGCCGTTGCAGGAGTTTCTCCTTCAGCTCCTCAGCCAGACGCATTGTCTTCTCCTTCTGTTCTGAGGGGTCCCCACCAGACTCCACTGGGGGGGTCACAGAGTGAGTGGGGTACACAGGCCCTGGGGAAGCCCCAGCACCATGCATTGATGTGTGCCAATCATGGGACCCAGGCACCTGGGAGAAGGAACCGGGAGCCCAGGCAGCTGGCCAGGTGAGCCGAGGGCAGGCTGGGGCACCTGGTGAGCTGGCACATGGGAGTGGGGACCCAGGTATCCTGATGAGGGGGCACCTGGTGAGCTGGCACATGGGAGTGGGGACCAGGGCATCTAGGCAGCCCCTACCTTCTGTGAACAGGCCCTTGGCAGTTCCCACTTTGTGGGGTCTCATCTGGACCTTCACCTTCTGGGTCTCGTCAGCCTGTACAGGGGAGGAAGTGGGGTCACTGCAGCCCAGAGCAGCAAAGGGGAGGGAGGTATTGGGGTGCAGGGGAAGCAAGACAGGAATACTGCTGGCTGTGGAGAGGGGGCTCTGGGAGCCAGGACTCCTGGGTTCTTGCCTATACAAGCCCCTGCCCCTCTCTGTGGCTGTTTCCCCTCTATGTCCATTGAGGGATTGGCCTCCAGGCCACTGGAATCGGTCTCCGGTGTTCTGAGCCTGCCCAATGGATGGGGATTATTTGCACGTTCCATTACCCAGGCTGCCTTGCAACAGCAACATAGCCACACAACTTCTCTCCTGCCCCCAGGGAATTCCTATTTGCTCACCTGGCTCCTCTCTGGAATCCCATTTCCCTCCAGGAAGGTTGGGGGTGGTTTGGTCAGAGCTGGGGGGAGAGATAGGAAGGTTAGAGGCCTCCACCCTCTGCCAGAGGGAAGTCCCTGGGAGCCAAGCAGGGCTGGCAAGGTAACCCTCCCTCCCAGACCTGCTGTATTTGGTTACCCATGTGGGCCCAGCCCCCCAAAGGCCCAGCCCCTCCTCTCCCTTGCCATGCCCAACATCCCCTTGTAGTTCCAGCCCCACCCCTCCCAGCCCCTCCCACTTGGGCCCCACTCACGTGTCAGCAGACGCTGCTCCTGGGTTCTGCGATGCTGCATCCTCAGCTGCAGCACTGGGGGCGGTGGGAGGGAAAGAGTCAGGGAAGTAGGATCACCAGCCCCTCTCCTGCAAGCAGCTCCCTCCCTCCACATCCCAGGGGATCCTCCCCAATCTCCACACACAGCCCCCACCACTCTGGGTGACCCCCTTCCCCACCAGATGGACAAGGGGGTGGTGAGGGCAGGTGGGGCAGGGAGGTGGCCCATGGGCTTGGTGTGGAGGGAGCAGAGGATGGAGTGGGGAAGAAAGAGGGGCCAGGTGGGGGAGGGGCGGGGAAGGGGAGCTGGCAGAGGAAGGGGAGGGCCTGGTTCTCCCTTCTATTCTTGTCCCTCCCCACCCCCCAGCAGGTGTCCTGTGGATGGCAGCTGGGGTGAGGGCAGTGAGAGTTATTCTGGGAGCCGGTAACATGAGACCCCCCCACAGAATCACTGTCCCCCTGCCCCACGCAGCCCCATGGAATAGCCCTAGGGACTCTGCAGGGATTACTGTGTCCTAGGGATGGGGGAGTCATTGAGCAGCTCTGTTGTGGGGGGCTCAGTAGGGGCACTGGGATCCAGAGAGCAGGGGTACAGCAGGGGGCACTGGGAGGGTTCCGTGGGGGCTGTGCAGGGGTTGGGTTGCAGGGAGCGGGGGTCCAGCAGGGGGCACTGGGAGGGTTCCGTGGGGGCTGTGCTGGGGGTTGGGTTGCAGGGAGCGGGGGTCCAGCAGGGGGCACTGGGAGGGTTCCGTGGGGGCTGTGCAGGGGTTGGGTTGCAGGGAGCGGGGGTCCAGCAGGGGGCACTGGGAGGGTTCCGTGGGGGCTGTGCTGGGGGTTGGGTTGCAGGGAGTGGGGGTACAGCAGGGGGCACTGGGAGGGTTCCATGGGGGCTGTGCTGGGGGTTGGACTGCAGGGAGCGGGGATCCAGCAGGGGGCACTGGGAGGGTTCCGTGGGGGCTGTGCTGGGGGTTGGGTTGTAGGGAGCGGGGGTCCAGCAGGGGGCACTGGGAGGGTTCCGTGGGGGCTGTGCAGGGGTTGGGTTGCAGGGAGTGGGGGTCCAGCAGGGGGCACTGGGAGGGTTCCGTGGGGGCTGTGCAGGGGTTGGGTTGCAGGGAGCGGGGGTCCAGCAGGGGGCACTGGGAGGGTTCCATGGGGGCTGTGCTGGGGGTTGGGTTGCAGGGAGTGGGGGTCCAGCAGGGGGCACTGGGAGGGTTCCGTGGGGGCTGTGCAGGGGTTGGGTTGCAGGGAGTGGGGGTCCAGCAGGGGGCACTGGGAGGGTTCCGTGGGGGCTGTGCAGGGGTTGGGTTGCAGGGAGCGGGGGTCCAGCAGGGGGCACTGGGAGGGTTCCGTGGGGGCTGTGCAGGGGTTGGGTTGCAGGGAGTGGGGGTCCAGCAGGGGGCACTGGGAGGGTTCCATGGGGGCTGTGCTGGGGGTTGGGTTGCAGGGAGTGGGGGTCCAGCAGGGGGCACTGGGAGGGTTCCGTGGGGGCTGTGCAGGGGTTGGGTTGCAGGGAGTGGGGGTCCAGCAGGGGGCACTGGGAGGGTTCCGTGGGGGCTGTGCTGGGGGTTGGGTTGCAGGGAGCGGGGGTCCAGCAGGGGGCACTGGGAGGGTTCCATGGGGGCTGTGCTGGGGGTTGGGCTGCTGGGAGCGGGGGTCCAGCAGGGGGCACTGGGAGGGTTCCATGGGGGCTGTGCTGGGGGTTGGGTTGCAGGGAGTGGGGGTCCAGCAGGGGGCACTGGGAGGGTTCCGTGGGGGCTGTGCTGGGGGTTGGGTTGTAGGGAGCGGGGGTCCAGCAGGGGGCACTGGGAGGGTTCTGTGGGGGCTGTGCAGGGGTTGGGTTGCAGGGAGTGGGGGTCCAGCAGGGGGCACTGGGAGGGTTCCGTGGGGGCTGTGCAGGGGTTGGGTTGCAGGGAGCGGGGGTCCAGCAGGGGGCACTGGGAGGGTTCTGTGGGGGCTGTGCTGGGGGTTGGGTTGCAGGGAGCGGGGGTCCAGCAGGGGGCACTGGGAGGGTTCCGTGGGGGCTGTGCAGGGGTTGGGTTGCAGGGAGCGGGGGTCCAGCAGGGGGCACTGGGAGGGTTCCGTGGGGGCTGTGCAGGGGTTTGGAGGGGAGCCGCACTGCACACTCTAGGGCTATCCCAGAGCTGCAGCTGGCATTGGGGCATCTGTCCCAGCTACTGAACAGCCCAGAGGATTTAGGACAGGAAGTGAAGAGCAGCTCATTTCCCTGGGCGGGGGTTGGGCTCTTATTAACACCCGCAGGGCTGGCTGGTGTCTCGGGGCAGACCAGGTGGGGTGGGGGATGCAGCGGGGGGGGGGGAATTAGGTAAGGTATTGGGGGTCACAGGTTCATGCTGTCCACTTCCTGACAACAGCGCCAGTACCCTGCCTGCCATCAACCACCCTGGCATCGGGGGGGAGCTAATCTAGGGCCCATTTTGCTCACAGATGCCTCCCCTCCCTGCAGGGACTCATTTCAGTGCTGGGACCCCGGTGTCTCAGCAGAGGCAGGACCTCAGCTAGGCCAGAATGAGTCCAGGAGGCCCCAGGCATCCAGGATAGGGGATCTGCTGCCTCAGATGCCTGGGCCCTGTCTCCCAGGCTCCCCGCTCAAACCACTAGGCCCCACTCCCCTCCCAGAGATGGGGAGAGAGCCCAGGAGTCCTGGCTCCTGGCTTCCCAGTTTGTCTATCCCTCGAGCCCTGCGCCAGGGAGCCATTTCCCAGCCCCACTCACCGGATCGGAACTTGCTGCGGATGAGCATGGAGCGTTCGGAGGCCAAGAGGGTCATCGTCGGGGTTGGGGGAGTCACGCACCAATTGGGGGGGCACTTGGCCAGCCGCCCTGGGCTGGGGGTAACCCCAAGACAACCCCACAGGCAGGAGAGATAGAAGGAGAATGTGAGGGTCAGAGAGGGAGCCTGTGAATGACCAACCCCTACCCTGAAGGAGGGGCTGCATGACTTGAAGGGTAGGGAAATTCCCAGAGGTGCAAATGGGGGGCAGCGAGCTCCATGAAACTCCCAGTAAGTGGCCCCCCACCCCCCACCCCTGCTCCTAACCGCTGCATCCTACTCCTCACTCACAGCCACGGATGGAAGAACCCATGAGTCCTGGCTCCCAGGCCCCACAACTCTAACCACTACACCCTACTCCCCTCCCAGAGCCAGGGATGGAAGAACCCGGGAATCCCGGGTCCCAGTGCCCCCCGACTCTAACTGATTCGGGGCTGGGGACTGATTTGGGGCTGGGGTCCGGGCGGAGGGTTGGGAGACCCCGAGGGGCAGGTGGGGGGTGCGGACGGGAAACTCTAAGCAGTCGGCGGAAGGTCCCAGATTGGTGGCTGGGGGGTCTTGGGGGATTGGGGCCCCAGGAGGCAGGAAGGGCTCGGGGCCACCAAGGACGGGCTGGGGGAGCGGGGACCCTGCGGGGGGGACGGGGGCCGCCGGATGGCTGGTCTGGGGGCTCTGGGGTCAGGCTGACGGGAGCGGGGGCCCTCTGGCGATAGGCTGGGGTCGCGGGGGGCCCGGTGGGTGGGGGTCGGGGAGCCAGGAGCAGGGTGGGGGATCGGGGGCCCCACCCACCAGCGCCGCAGTGATTGTCCTGGTCGCTGTCCGGCCTGTCCCAGGCTGGCTCGGTCGGTCTGTCCCCGCGGGTCCCGGCCCGGCTGCGGGGGGCGGGACGGTGGGGCCGGGGGGCGGCTCGGAACGGTGATGTCACAGCTGTCCCGATAAAGGGGGCGGCAGCTGCGCCCCTCCTCCCGCGTGTGAAAAGCCCCCACCTGCCCGTCACTCGACACCGCCGCTCGCGGGCGGAACGCGCTGCTGGCTCAGCAGGGACCCGCCCCCTGCCCGGCCGGGGAACCCAGGCGTCCTGGATCCCACCGCTCCCCTTTCCGGCTCCAACCACTAGTCCCCACTCCCCTCCCTGAGCCTGGGAACCCAGGAGTCCCGGTTCCCTTCCCCAGCTCCAACCACTAGTCCCCCTCCCCTCTGCGAGCAGTGGAGAGCCACCGGGGGCGGGGGGAGGGGGCACGGAACAGCCTGTGGCTCTTACAGCTTTGCTGATTACAGCCAGACACTATGTCTGCCCTGGCTCTGGGTGGGGGCCCTGGAAACCCTGGGTGCCACCCAGACAGTCACGGAGATCAGGGCCCTGTTGGGCTGGGTGCTGCCCAGACACAGTCACCAGGATCGGGGCCCCGTTGGATTGGGCGCTGCCCAGACGCAGAATCACCAGGATTGGGGCCCTCTTGAGCCAGGTGCTGCCCAGATGCAGAGGCACTGGGATCGGGGCCCTGTTGGGCCGGGTGCTACTGGGACACAGCTGGAGCCAGGGGCTGTGTTGTAGGGCTGTTCCTAGGAGGGCTGTGGGGCTTGGCGCGCCGGGTGCCCTTTGCCCTTTGCAGGCGGCTGCAGTGGGGCACTGGGGGAACCCGCGACAGGTGGCACCTGTCTTTGGCCGTCCGGCCCGCTCTGGATTTCACTGACACTGCGGATCGCTTTCAGCTGCGCGTATTTAAAGTAGGCCGAAGCCCACCCTGCCCCCAATGCCTGCCCCCCCCACCAGCTCGGCCCCACCGCCTGTCCCTCCTGACTCCCCTGCCCCCACACCCTGTGCCTCCAACCTCAGGTCCTGCAACACATCAAAAGCAGCCACTGGAAAAAGCGTGTGGGGCTGAGCCAGGCACTGCCCCCTACTGGAGTAGTGTGGCGGGGGGGCAGCAGCCAGGACTTCTGGGTTCCACCTCCAGCTCTGCAGGGCAGTGGGATGTAGTGGGTACAGCATGGAGGCTGGGAGCTGGGAAGCTTGGTTCTCTCTGCTCAGTTTTGTGGGGGCTGTTCCCTCTTTCTGGGAGTGGGGCATGGGGGGCAGGGCCGGGTGCCAGGGCCTTCCAGGGACCCTGGGGGAGGCTGCAGCCAGGAGAGATGAGCTCATGCGTCTTTCCCCAGCTAAAGTTTCCAGCATTAAATCACGCCTGGCTGGACGCCATTGATAAATATAGACCCAGCCAGGCCTCGGCTCTGAAGCTGCCAGGTTAGCACCAGTCTGACCACTAGACCCCACTCCCCTTCCCCAGGCAGGTCCTGAACCCAGGCAGCCTAGACTCCCAGCCCCCCCATTGACAACTATGTCCCATGTCCATCCCAGAACTGGAGTGAGAACCCAGGAGTCCTGGCTCACTCCAACCCGGGCCCCAGAAACACCAGCAGGGGCTGCAGTGGTCTCTGGCTCACACAGTCCTGCTGGGAGAGGCCCCAGCGCCCCCTGCTGGCAGACCCGGGCACTGACACAGATGTGGTTTATTGCTACACAGTGGAATACACAGTTCGTTGTGGGCCCAGGCACTGGCTGGGCCCCGGCCTTCTGCTAGTGGGGGGTGTCCTGGAGTGAATCCCCCCATAGTCCAGGCCCTGCAACACACGACCCCCCCATGTGGGGGAGCCTAGCAAGGAGGCTGAGCGTCGGCTGGTGCTCGGTGCTGCGGGTGCCAGCTGTATTCACTGGCTGCCCTCCAGCCCGTGGGCCGCCCGCTGGTTGGCGGGCAGGGAGTCCTGCTCCAGGTCCCAGAGGAAGCGGCGCAGGCGGCAGAGCTGGCGGTGGAGGGCGTCGTCCGTCACTGGGGTGGCCAGGCAGAGCCGGAATCCCTCGTTGGGCAGGATCAGGGGCGGGTGGTCAGAGAAGCTGGCAAAGATTTCACCTGGGTGGGGAGAAGGGAGAGAGCCATGGGGCTGGGGTTGGGGGTGCTGGTAGAGCTTTGGGGGGAAGGTAAGGCTGGGCTGGCAGGGTCAAGAGTGAGGGCTGCGGGTTGAGTGGGGGGCTGGAAAGGCCTGCAGAGGCTGTGGGTTGGGAGTGGGGGGCGTGGGCTGAGTGGGGGGCAGGGCAGGGCCAGCAGGTGCTATGGGGGGACGCGGGCTGAGTGGGAGGGCAGGGCGGGGCTGGCGGGGCTGTGGATTGGGAATGGGTGACAAGGCAGGGACAGCAGGGCTGTGGGTCGGGAGTGGGGGGCGTGAGCTGAGTGGGGGCAGTGCAGGGCCAGTGGGGCTGTGGGTTGGGAATGGGGAGTAGGCCAGGGCAGGGCTGGCGGGGCTGTGGGTCAGGAGTGGGGGCTGTTGGCTGAGTGGGGGGCAGGGCAGGGCTGAGTGGGGGGCAGGGCAGGGCTGGTGGGGCTGTGGGTCGGGAATGGGGGGCAGGCCAGGGCAGGGCTGGGGGGCTGTGGGCCAGGAGCACTCACTGTTCGCTATCTCTTCTCTCTCCTCCGGCGGGGGGCTCCAGCCCTCGGGGTACGGCCGGCCCAGCCCCAGGTGGTAGTTGCTCAGCAGATGGTGCAGCTGGGCGGGCGTCAGGGCTGGGTAGTCATTGCGCAGCCGGGACCAGGTAGCCTGGGGGGCGGCAGTGGGAGCAGAGAGACAGTGAGATCCCAGGGAGCAGCAGAGGGGTCAGCGCCCACTACAGGGGTGAGGCCTCATAGCCCATTCCCCCAGGCCCGGAGCTGGGCTGGAGCCAGCACCCCCTAGATGGCAGACCCCATGACCCAGTCCCTGCCCACCCGAGCCAGTCAGGCCCGGCCCTGGGGCTAGCTGGGAGCCGGCGCCCTCTGGAGGGGACAAGCCTGTGGCCCATTCCCCCCGGCCCAGCGCTGTGGGCACAGCCCCGCTGCAGGCTGCCCATCACCTTGACCAGGCTGGTCTTGGGGATGCAGAGCAGGTTGGCGGTGGTGGAGAGCTTGCGGAAGAACTCGGCTGCGATGTCGCCCAGCCCCACACCCTGCAGCCAGTCCAGCACCAGGTCCAGGTTGGTGCGGATCTGCACCGCCTTCGACCACTGGTAAAAGGGGCCCCCGGAGCCTGGCAAGGGAGCAGAGACCCACTGTCACAGCAGGGTGGGGCTGGGAGGGACACCCAGGGTAGCTGGGCCTTGTCCTCATGGTGGGGCAGCATCTGCTCCAGCTCCCCACCCAACCCCTCTCTGCCACCTACCCACCTGTCCATCCCCCTCCCTCCCACCACCCTGTCCATCCGTCCATCCGTCCACCTACCCACCTGTCCATCCCCCTCCCTCCCACCACCCTGTCCATCCGTCCGTCCGTCCACCTACCCACCTGTCCATCCCCCTCCCTCCCACCACCCCGTCCATCCGTCCGTCCACCTACCCACCTGTCCATCCCCCTCCCTCCCACCACCCTCACCATCCGTCCATCCGTCCACCTACCCACCTGTCCATCCCCCTCCCTCCCACCACCCTGTCCATCCGTCCGTCCGTCCACCTACCCACCTGTCCATCCCCCTCCCTCCCACCACTCTCTCCATCCGTCCATCCGTCCACCTACCCACCTGTCCATCCCCCTCCCTCCCACCACCCTGTCCATCCGTCCGTCCGTCCACCTACCCACCTGTCCATCCCCCTCCCTCCCACCACCCCGTCCATCCGTCCGTCCACCTACCCACCTGTCCATCCCCCTCCCTCCCACCACCCCCTCCATCTGTCCATCCACCCAGGCATTGCTCCATCCTGTCTATCCCCTTGACTCTCCATCGCCCTCCCACTCATCTAACCACCCAGCCTCCCATCCGTCCATGAGCCATGAGGAGCCTGAGGGCAGAAAGGGGTGTGTGACGATCTGGGGGAGGCCATGGGATGGGTGGGGGGACTCAGGGAAGTCGGGAAACAGGAAACCAGACATGGAAGACACAGGGCCGGGAGCCCTTCCCCAGGGAGCCACGACTTGGGGTAACCCCAGGGATGCCCTAGTGCCCTCCTGGGATCAACCCTTCCTGACACTACAGATTTTCCAGCCCCACCACTACCTGAGTGGGCCCCACCCAAACCTGGGTCTCCCCAGCCGCTCCCCAATAAGCCCACCCCTCCTGCCTTGGCTCCTGCTGGGGGTGGGGAGGAGCCAGCTGTTTCCTGCCCTGCCTGGGGCAAAGGGCAGGAAGGAGCTGCCTTCCTGCTGCTCCTCGGCTGGACAATGAGAGGAAATGGGGGCGGGGCGGCTGGGATTTCAGCCGCTTGTGATTCAGTCCAGCTAATGAGAAAGGAGCCTCAGTCAGAATTCAGGACTGAACCCAGGAGTCCTGGCTCCCAGCCCCCTCTTCCCCCAATCACTAGACCCTCTTTCCCTCCCAGACCTGGGACAGAACCCACACCCATTCTCCTCCAGCTCTAACCACTATCCCCCTCTCCCTTCCCAGAGCCAGGACAGAACCCAGGAACCCTGTCTCCCAGACTCCACCCAGCTCTAACCACTAGCCCCCATTCCCCTCCCAGGAATGGGAGAGAACCCAGGTGTTCTGGCCTGCAGTCCCTCACCTCTCTCCATGAGGGTGTTGAAGAGGGAGGCGTTGGAGAAGAAGAAAAGGTAGCCAAAGGTCTGGGATACCAGGTCGGGGTGCAGCTCGCACTCCCTTGTCAGCTCCAGGGTGGCCTGGTAGATTGCCAGAGTGCCACGGATGCCCTCAGGCATACTGTCGAGGTCCTGGGCGTGAGACAGGTCTGCCACGGCAGTGAAGGGGTTACTGTCCAGCAGGGCCGGCAGGGCCGAGTACAGTGTCTGCCCAGGGAGGAAAGGGTTAAACAGGAGGCAGGGGCTGCAATAAGACAGCCGGGCACTAAGGGCTGCCTGGAGCAGGGTGCCAGGAGGGGGCGCTCTCACCTGGTACCTTTGCCCCAGGGTGACACTAGGGGGCGCTCTCCCCTGGTCCCTTTGCCCAGGGGTGGCACTAGGGGGCGCTCTCCCCTGGCAGGCAGGGTGGCGGCACTAGGGGGCGCTGGGCTGCCATGGCTCAGCGCTGCGGGGGGGGCGGAGCTCACCTTGGTCAGGTAATACACTGACTGCTGGAATGTGGACATGATGACCTCATCTAACACCACCATGGCCTCGTCACAGGTTTCCAGGTCACTGGACAGCAAAGCATCATGGGACCCTCCTGGTGAGGACAAAGGGGGGGTCGGCCGTGGGGCTCTGTAAGCCACACTCTCTACTGAGCTCATTCCATGTCTGCCCCACCCCCGCCCACTGGGGAGTGAACCCCGGTGTCCTGGTGCCCAGCATCCCCGCTCTAACCACTAACCCTCACAACCCTCCCAGAGCCAGGTTGGAACCCAGGCATCCTGGCTCTCAGCCCCCCTGCTCTAACCACTAACCTCCACTTCCCTCCCAGAGCCAGGTTGGAAGCCAGGCGTCCTACTCACCCTCCAGGTCCAGTTCTTTCTCCATGTCCAGCACCTTCTTCTGGGCCAGGTTGAGCAGCTCCATGGCATTGGCCATCCAGAGCATTAGGGGGCGCAAGTCGGCCGCCACGTCCTCTATGCTGAGCGCCCCCACCTGGCCCTTGTCCTGCTGGCTGCGAGGGAGAGAGGGGTGGAGGGAGAGAGTGGAGGGGGGTCATTGGAGCTTTCAACCCCCACTGCTGGCCACCATCCCCCGCCCAAGCCCTCTGGGACCTTGTCCAGCTCTTAGCGGCTCCCATTGGGAGAGACTCAGCCGTGAAGGGGTTGACCCCCCTCTAGGGTGGGGCTGGGTACATGGGGACCCCCACCCTGTGCTAGAATGCGGTGTCTCTGGGGTGGGGCTGGAGCTGGAGGGCAGAATGCTCCCCAGCCTGCTGCTGCAGAGGGGTGTGTGACGGGCAGCCTGGGCAGGTGTGCTGGGATCCCAGCATCCCACTCACTTCTCCGGCTGCCGGTCCCCGACCTCCTTGATCTTCTCCTGGAAAGGAAGAAAGACGTGATCCAGAACTAACCTTAGGGCTGCTGTCATGTTCCCTGGTCGGCCCCCAATACACGAGGCTCTGGGCTACATGGGGCTCCAACCCTGCCCCCACTCTGGAGTACACAGGGGGCCCCAGCCCCACCCCCCACCAGGACACACAGACTCCCCAGCCTTGCCCCCATCCCAGGTTACATGGGGGCCCCAGCTCTGCCCCCACCCCAAGAAACACAGGGACCCCCGACCCTGTCCCCACTGTGGTATGCAAAGGGACCCCCAGCCCTGCCCCCACCCCAGGGCATACAGTGACCCCCCCAGCCCTACCCCCACCCCGGGATACCTCTGGGACTCCCACCCCCCTGCCCCTGGAGCCCTCCCGTTACCCAGACGGCCTCCTTGACCAGCTGGGCCATCCTGGCCAGCAGGCGGGGGAAGTGGCTGGGCTCCAGCACGCGGGCAGAGTGCTCCAGGCACAGGCCCAGGAAGAAGGCCGGGGCCAGGTGGCAGGTGGTGGCTCCTTGGAGCCGGATAATCTCCCTCAGCAGCGCCTCCTCCTCCTGGGGCCGGTAGCGCAGCTCAGCCTCCCGGCTTTCCACGTAGGCCTGGAAGGCATCTTGCCTCTCCTGCAGCGAGCGCCCGCAGGCCTGGCAGGAGAAGGCGCCCGCCAGCCCGGGCGAGGCCCAGGGCCGGGGCAGCCAGGCTGGCCGGGGCTGGGGGGCCCGGGGGTCTTTGTACATGAAGAGGAAGTGCTGGCCCAGCCCCAGCAGGTCGCCAGGACGCAGCTCAGCCTCCCGCAGCACCGCGCCCCCGTTGAGGGTGATGGCCGCCCCCCGGAAGGGCCGCACCAGGGCCGTGCCTGGGGCCAGCTCGGCCTCCCGCACGCAGCAGTGGCGGGGCAGGATGTCAGGGGCGCAGAGGAAGGTGTCCACGTAGCCTCCCTTGTCCAGCTGGGGGCGGCGGCCGAAGACGTGCCGGCGCCGGGTCATCACGTAGAGTATGAAATCCTGGGGGGGACAAGAGGGGACGCGGCCTCAGAGCAGGGGCCTGGCACTGGGAACGGGGCTGCTCTTGGGAGAGATTTGGGGGTCTCCCAGCAGCTGAGCAGAGCGCCCAGGGCTAGCCATTTGTTTGCACGGGAGGTGCCCATGGCACACCCGCGGTGCGCCTCACAGTGTTTATTCCACACAAAGCCCCGCGTGGAGGAACAAGATAAGAGACAACTTTCTCCGCCACCAGCCCTCCTCCCGCCAGACGGCTGCCACGGGGGTGTGCAAAGCATGCTGGAAAAGCTACGCTCCCAGCATGCTCGGTGCTTGACAATGGTGGGAAGCAAAAATAGTCCTGGGGTCACATTGTCTCCGCCCCCCATCCTCTGCAGTCCAGCTCCCCTCCGAGCCTCCTGCCCTTGCACTCCAGCGCCCTCTGCTGGGCCCCCCATCCATCCCTCCCCTGCCCTGCTGCCTGCAGCCCCGCGCCCCCTGCCCTACCTGCTTGTCGTAGCCGAGCAGCAGGAGGAAGTAGGGGTGCTGAGCGGGGGGCTGGATGAGGCACTGGGACAGCTGCTCCAGGCTTGCACCGTCCGGCAGCTCCTCTGCATCGCCAGGCGTGGGGCTCCCATCAGCCGTCTCTGCCTCCTGGGCCGGGGCCGGCTCGCACTCCAGCTCCTCGCAGCCCGGCCCCGCCTCACCCCCCGCCACGCTCAGCACGGCCTTGCGCTCGCGCCGCTTGCGGGCGCTCAGGTTCATGTCGCTGATGCTGCGGCGCAGGGACAGGTTGTCGGCCCGCTCCTTGGGCGCTGGGCCCCCCGAGGCGGCCCGTGAGCGGCTCTTCTGCAGCCGCCGTGCCTGGGCGTTGATGCCTGGTGGGGACAAAGGGGAGAGGGTCAGTGAGGGCCGCCTGAGTCCCCACCCCGGGGTCCTGGGCATTCCCAGCTCAGCTCCCTGCCCTGGGGGACGACCAGGGTCCTGGTAGCTGCAAGCCAGGAAATTACTGGGGCTCCAATGCCATGAACCCAGGGACAGCGGGGGGCACGATGGCTCCCAGCCCAGGATGAAGAGTGGGTCCCAGGGCTCACAGCCTGGCCTGATGGGTGGGTTCCCTGGCTCCTGGCCTGGGAGGAGCAGGGTGCCGGGGACCCCCCACTCACGACCTTACCCGCTGTCTCGTTGTCCTCGGCCTCGCTGGCCCGCTCCACCTCGCGCCGGCGCCGCACCTCGAAGCGCCGCGACAGGCCGGCCTTGGGCTTCCACACGTCCTGCAGCACCAGGGGCCGCTCAGTGTCGCCCACCGGGCGCAGGTGCTCCTCCTGCCAGGCCCCGCCGGGCCCCTCGAAGTGCCCCACCACGTCGCACAGCACGTAGCCCCCCTCCTCCTCCTCCGGCGCCACCCCGTAGCGCTCCAGCGCCTCCTGCACCAGCTGGCGCGCCGTGGAGCGCGCCGTGGCCAGCACGCTCTTGTAGTTGGCCCCCCGCGAGATGGCCCCCCCGAAGATCTTCAGGATGCCCGGCAGCTGGGGCTGGCTGGACAGCTCCACCAGGTCCTCGGGCACCGGGCCGATCAGCTCCGCCAGCTTCTTCTCGCTGCCCCAGCGCCCGCCCCCCGCGCCTGCCCCGCCGCTGGCACTGCGGTGGAACAGGTTGGAAAGGCGCTTGTGGCGGCCGGCCTTGGCCTTGCCTGGGGGGCGCAGCTCCACCGTCTCGCTGCCCCGGCTGGCTGTGTCCGACGAGGTGGATCTGGGGGGGCAGACGGGCCGTTGGCCTAGATGGACTTGAAGCTCTGAGTGGAGGGGGAGGGTTGGAGCAGGGGCTGGAGGGGCTTTTGGGGCTGATCTAGGGGCCAGGAGGGGGGGCTGGGTATTGGGGTATCTGGGCCCATGGAGCTGATCTGTGGGGGAGGAGACCAGAGTATCAGGTCTCACGAGGGGGCCTGATACCAGAGCAGATGGGACCATTGGCCCACTCTGAGAGCATGATAGCAGGGCAGCCAGGGCATGGGGCGCTCTGGAGGACGGGAGGCTGTTTGATACTAGAGAACCAGGGCTGTGGGGCTGCTCAGTGTGGGGAGAAGGGAGCATGATATGGGAATACCTGGGCTGTGGGGTGCTCCAGGGATGGGAGGGGGTGTGACACCGGGGTTGAGGGGCATGGGGTGGCTCCAGGGGGGCGGGAGGGGGTGTGACACGGGGGTCGAGGGGCATGGGGTGGCTCCGGGGGGTGGACGGGGGCATGACACAGGGGTCGAGGGGCATGGGGTGGCTCCGGGGGGTGGACAGGGGCGTGACACTGGGGTCGAGGGGCCTGGGGTGGCTCTGCGGGGTGGACAGGGGCGTGACACTGGGGTCGAGGGGTCTGGGGTGGCTCCGGGGGGTGGGAGGGGGTGTGACACCGGGATCGAGGGGCCCAGGCTGGCTCCGGGGGGTGGAAGGGGGCGTGACACCGGGATCGAGGGGCCCAGGCTGGCTCCGGGGGGCAGGAGAGGGCGTGACACCGGGGTCGAGGGGCCTGGGGTGGCTCCGGGGGGTGGAAGGGGGCGTGACACTGGGGTCGAGGGGCCTGGGGTGGCTCTGGGGGGCAGGAGGGGGTGCGACACTGGGGTCGAGGGGTCTGGGGTGGCTCCAGGGGGCGAGAGGGGGCGTGACACCGGGGTCGAGGGGCCCGGGCTAGCTCCGGGGGGCGGGAGGGGGCGTGACACCGGGGTCGCGGGGCCCGGGCTAGCTCCGGGGGGCGGGAGGGGGCGTGACACCGGGGTCGAGGGGCCCGGGGTGGCTCCGGGGGGCAGGAGGGGGCGTGACACCGGGGTCGAGGGGCAGAGAGGTGCTGGTACCTGACAGAGCCCACGCTGGGCCAGCGGCGGCTCATCTTGGCAAAGTGTTTCTTGGGCGAGTTGATCCAGAGGCCGACGGGGAAGTGGAGTTTCCCGAAGCGGGGGCTGCCCTCCTTCCGCTCCTCCGAGAACATGGTGTCGGCAGCTCTGGGCACCTGAGGGGACGGGCTGGATGGCAGAGCACGGCCATGGGCAAGACGCAGCCCCCAGCCGGAACCGGCAGGGGGAGTGGGTGAGCAGCAGGGGGTGCTGGGGGGCAGGTCGCTGGTGGGTGCTGGGGTGAGGGGTTGGAGGTGAGTGGAAGGTTTTGGGGGGACTGTGGGAATGGGGGGGTGGGGAGCAATGAGCTTGGTGCTGGGGTGTTGGCTGACCTTGTGGTTGTCAGGTAGCTTGGCGATAGGATGTTGGGCCGAGTGGGGGAGGGGGTAGGCTGGGGTCTCGGATGCTGGGGTGTGTGGGGGAGGGGGTAGGTTGGGGGCTGGGATGTTGGGGTGTGTGGGGGAGGGGGTAGGTTGGGGGCTGGGATGTCGGGGTGTGGAGGGAGCGGGTAGGTTGCAGGCTGGGATGTTGGGGTGTGTGGGGGAGGGGGTAGATTGCAGCCTGGGAT
Source organism: Carettochelys insculpta (assembly GCF_033958435.1). Lineage (NCBI taxonomy): Eukaryota > Metazoa > Chordata > Testudines > Carettochelyidae > Carettochelys > Carettochelys insculpta. The sequence continues at coordinate 15,433,570 of NC_134158.1, read as the reverse complement.
GTTGGGGTGTGGGGGGGAGGGGGAGGTTGGGGGCTGGGATCTTGGGGTGTGGGGGTAGGGGGATGTTGGGGGCTGGGAGTACGCGGGGGCTGCAGGGAGGGGAGGGGCGCATGTCAGGGTTGGGGTCTGTTGGGGGTGTAAGGATAGTGGGGTTGGGCGGGAGGGTATCTGTGCAGGAGAGGGGCAGTTCTGGGTCTCTGTGGGGCAGGGTAAGGGGGTAATCATCATCCTGCGACCCAAGGGGGTCGTTAATGCCCCCCACAGACTTCTGCCTCACAGCAACACCCCCATTTCTCTGCCCTTTACCCTCCCATTGGGCTCGTCCCACCTTGGTACCCCCGGCCCTAGAAATCCCTCCCCAGGCAGGGGCAGCTGTCGAGTGCAGGACTGTGAACAGAAACTTGACCTGGGAGGGAACCCAGGAGTCCTGGCTCCCAGTTGCTCCCCCGTCCCCTCCCCAGTTCTGGTGCTGCCAGCCACAGGCAGTGGCTTCCACCCAGTTGGCCTTGGCTACTGGTGCCCATCCCACTCTGCCCCAGACACGGCTGCGTGTGGGAGGGGGGCTGGGACACATGATGGTGGAGGGAGCCTGGGGGACAGAGGCACCATCCTGGGGGGACCGGCGTGCCCCAAAGCTTAAGGAACCTGGGCGGGAAGCCAGGACCCCTGGGTTCTATCCCGCACTCTGGGTGGGGGAAGGGGGCTAGTGGTGAGACCAGACGTGGGGGAGGTGTCTCAGAGCCCGGACTCCTGGGTTCTGTGTGAGCTCTGGAGCCGACAGTTACCCCAGTTCTGGCCCATCCATCACCCCCACTTCGCTCCTTCCCAGCTGGCCGGCTCCCAGTCAGCCCAATGTCCCCCCAGCGGAGCTCCCTGATTACCCCTCTTTTGCCCCCGCCCCCCCAGCTCGCTGCCCCAGATCACACGGCTCCCCCCGCAGCTGGCCCGCCCCCCATCACCTCCCCGACCCCGAGCTGGCTGACAACCCCTATCACCCTCCTCCCCCCGCAGCTGGCCGCCCCCCCCGGCCCTGCCCCAGCCGCGCCGTTACCCAGTCCCGTCGGGGGGGCTCCCGTCTCTTCTCCAGCCCTCCGCTCCGGCGCTCAGCTGCAGCCCGGGGGCTGCCCCGCCCGGCCCATGGCCCCTCGGTGGGGCGCGACCCCCAGCCCAGCCCCAGCTCTGCGGCCAGCCCGCTGCGCTGCCCGGCGGGATGGTGGCTCTGAGCGCGGATTTCCCCGGCCCCCGCCCGGCCGGTGGCGGGGGGGGGGGCAGGAAAAGGAGCCGGGCCAGGAAGCGGGGCCCCTCCGGCGGGGGTGGGAGGGGGGCTGGCTTGAGCAAGGACACGGGGGTGGGGGGCGGGGAGGGGCAGAGCGAAGGGGGTGCGGGGCCAAAAGCAAGAGGGGGGCAGTGGGCGAGGGGGTAAGGGGGCACGGTGTGGGGGAGGGGCGCGGTGTGAGGGGGCAGCGTGGGGGGAAGGAGCACAAGGGGGACAGGGAGCGGGAGGGGCACGGTGTAAGCTGCGGCAGAGGGCTCGAGGGGGGAGGAGGGGGCAGAATGGGGTAGGGGTGTAAGGGCAGTGGGGGAGGTAAGGTGGGGGGCAGTGAGGAGGGGTGTGGTGAGGGGGAGGGGTGTAAGGGCGGGGGGATGCAGAGAAGGGAGAGGCAGGATGTGGGGCAGTGAATGGGGAGGGGTGTGGTGTCTGGGGGGCAGGGAGAGTGAGGGCAGTGGGGGGATGTAATGTTATGTAGGGGGCAGTGAATGGAGCAGGGGGTGGTGGGGCAGGGGGTGTAAGAGCAGTGGAGGATACGGTGGGGGGGCAGGATGTTGGGGCAGTGAATGGGGAGGGGTGTGGTGTGGTGGGTCAGGGGATGCACAGGCAGAGTGGGGATGTAATGTGGGGGGAAGGGGTGAGAAGTGGGGAGGCCTGGGGGGAAGGGATGCAGTGTATGAGGTCAATGGGGGAAGGGGCAGGGTGGGGGAACCGGGAACGGGGGAGGGGCATGGTGCATGTGAGGGATCACTGATGTGGGGCACAGGGTTTGGGGAGGGGGAAGCAGTTTCTGTTTGTATGGAGGGTACAATGTGGGGGCAGGGGCACTGTGGGGGGGCCAATGAGTGTGTGACAGGGGCACGGTGGGGGAAGGGATGTAGGGAACAGGGCAGTGATGGGGATGTGGCAGTGGGGGAAGGGGTGTGTGTGCAGTGAATGGGGCAGGGATGGTGAGGGCAGCGTGTGGGGGGGGGTGCAGTGTGTAGGGGCAGCGGTGTGGGGAGTACACTGGCTCTGACCCGGCCTGCACCACCCAGTGTCCTCACCAGGTGTCTCTTAACTCACTCCTTGGGGCTCTGCAGCCCCAGTACCAGGCTAGTGGGGAGGGGTTCTCCTCAGAGGGAGCAGTACAGGGACTAGGACACATGGACTCCAGGACTGAAATGTGGAACAAATGGCTTTATTGTGGGTCACTGAGCAGCCAGCTGGGACCATTGCCAGGGGGTGTGTCAGAGTGGGCAGGGCCTCGCTGTGGGTGGGACTTGGGGGTTTGCCTCCCCCTGCAGCAGCCCCAGGTGCAGCTGGGGCTAGATCTTGCCAGCGAAGGATCCCTCCTCCCGCTGCTCATCCCAGCGCTTCACCTGCAGGGAGGGAAAATGGGTTGGGGTCGGGGGGGGCATGCCCAGAAGGCAGCTCCACACAGAGCAGGGCCCAGACTTCCCAGCATGGGCACCATGGACCCACGCACGCAGGACAGGGCCCAGCCTAACCCCTGCTCTGCAGGGCATGAGGAATGGGGCCTCTTCCCTTCCCCTCCCCTCCCACTGAGTGGGGTACCCCTGGGGTCCTGGCAGCCCACATACCCAGGAGAGGGGGCACAGGGACTTGTAGACCTGGTAGTACCACTGGCATGGCTTGGTGTCCTTGCCCTTTGCTTTCAGTGCCTTCAGGCAGCGGTAATAATCTGCAGGGAAGCAGCACATGTTACCCTCTGCCATCACAAGGAGGTGCCAGAGATACAGCCATGCCCCTCATAACCAGCCCCCTCCCACAGCCACTAGACTTCACGCCCCTCGGAGAAGCGGGGAGAGAGCCCAGGTTTACTGGCTCCCAGTCCTAGCCACTAGATCCAACTCCACTCTGAGAACTGGTGGGGGAACCCAGGTGTCCTGGTTCCTAGCTCTAACCAATAGACCCCACTCCCCTCCGAGAAGCAGGGAGAGAACCCAGGTTTACTGGCTCCCAGCCCTAACCACTAGACACCACAGTCCTCCAAGAACTGGGGAAAGAATCCAGGTGTCCTGGCTCCTCGCCCTAACCACTGCATCCCACTCCCCTCCAAGAAATGGGGAGAGAACCCAGGCGTCCTGGTTCCCAGCCCTAACCACTAGATTCCACTCCCCGCCGAGAACTGGGGAGAGAACCCAGGCATCCTGGTTCCTAGCTCTAACCACTAGTCACCACACCCCTCCAAGAAGTGGGGAGAGAACCCAGGCTTACTGGCTCCCAGCCCTAACCACTAGACCCCACTCCCCTCCAAGGACTGGGGAGAGAACCCAGGCATCCTGGCTCCTTGTCTGCCCCCCCCATTCTAACCACTAGACCCTACCCCACCTTTGAAGGCCCTCTGTCACTCACCCAGGTAGTTCTGGTAGCAGTTGCGGGTCTGGTTGGTGTTGGGAAAGCGGGGATCAAAGGGGGCTGTACGATAATACCCCCGGGAACTCAGGGAGGCCTCCTTCTTCCCCTCACTGGCTTCATACGCGCTCTGCATCCCTGAAATCATGGCCAGGTGCAAGTGGAGAGGCTAGACAGCTTTAACCACTGGGCATCACTCCCCTTCAAAGTAGGGGGTTGAACGCAGAAGTCCCGGCTCCCAACTACCCCCGGCCCCTGCTCTGACCACTGGACCCAACTCCTCCTCCACAGCCAGGAGAGAACTCAGCTGACGTGTCCCAGCCCATCCTGCCCTAACTGCTAGTCCCCACTCCCTTCCCAGAACCGGGGCTCACCTGTATTTCACCCCCAGGCTAGTAAAGCCAATTGCTTTGGGCTTCTAAAGGGAAAGAGAATAAAAGGGGAGGGGGTGACCTGAGCTGTCATGATCCTTCCCTGACTCTGGCCTGCACCTGTGTCCCCCCCCAAATCAGAATCCTTCCACTACTCCCCTGGGAACATTCCCTGACCCTGTCACGCCCCCCACACACACCTGCTCTCCCCCCACTGCTGCCTCCAACACCCGCTGCTGGGATCCTCCCCTGCCCCCCCACACCGTTCGGCTGTGGCACAGAACTGAGCCCCAGCGCCCCTGAGAGGGCGGGAGGCTTAGTGTCCCCCAGGTTTCTACTGGCTAGAAAGTTCCTGCTGTGGAACACCCTAACCAATGGGAGCAAAGGGTGGGGCCTGGCCCCGCCCCACCACATGTCCGGTGCAACTGCTTCGGAACTCTCTGGAAGCGTGGAAGGAGGGGAGGCCCCTCAGCCAATAAGAGCGCAGGGTTCCAAGGCCCTGATCCTGTCCCCAGCCTGCCCCCTACCGCTCACCTTCCCTCCCATTCTTCCCCCAACTGACTCACCTGCCCATGCTCCCCACTAGCCTGCCCCCCAACGTCCCTCACCTTCCCATCCTCCCCCCCGCCTGCCCCGCATGGCTCACTCTCCCTCCCATCCTCCCCCAAGCCTGCTCCCCCATCCTCCCAGATGCCCCCCACTGCCCTGCCACCCCTCTGCTGCCCTGCCCCCACACTGAGTCTGACCCCCACTTTCTCCCCACTGTGCTTATCCCCCTGCTCTGCTCCCTTCGCCCACACTGTTCCCGTTCTCCCGCCCCCCAGCCTGCCCCACCCTCTGAATGCCCCTCACTGAGCCTGTCTCTCCCCACTGCTCTTCCCCCTTCCTGAATGCCCCCCATGAACCCAAATTGTGTTCTCCCCACACCCCTCAATATCCACACCATGGAGCCCATCCCCCATGCTGCTCCCCTCACCCTCCTTAACGCCTCCCCACCATTCCTCCATGGAGTCCCTGATACTCCCCACCTTCCTCTTTACTGACTCCCACCCTATCCCTTGCAGCCTGGCGCCCCCTACCGTTGGCCCACAGCAGAGGGACAAACGCACATGCAGCCCTGACCCAAAGTTCACTGCAAAGTTTAATAGGCAAATCTGGGAAAGACAGGCTGCTCTCCGGAAGCATCCCAGCAGCACCCTGTCCTGATCACCCGGCATGGGCCCTCCAGCCGTCCTGTCCCTGAGTGACTCCCCTGGCCCGGCCATGGATCCTCCCCTCCAGCCCCGCGCCACGTCCAGCCTGCAGGAAAAGAAACATTGTTATGTGGGGCAGAGCCCAACCCCCCCCAAGAAGGGACTGCTCGTTACTGCACCCCGCAGCAGGGGCTGCGATGGGGCCCAGAGATTGCGCTGCATTTGTACAGCACCCGGCGCGATGAGGGCCCAGATCTCAGCATGCTGACGTGTCACCGAACCGTGCAGAATTGCGAAGCTCTACCTGCGTTGAACGTCCAAGCACCCAGCAATGAAGCAATCCCAGCCCTTACCTGGCCTTTACTGGGATTTCATCCTGTCTGCAGCCTGCTCTCTGCTGCTTCTGTGGAGACAAACACCCCCGCTGTGATCACCTGTGGCCTCCATGATCCCACTAGGACCACTGTACAGGCTGATTCTGCAGGGCAGTAAATCTCTCCCAACCGCCTGCCTTACAGAGAGGCAAGTCATGCGGAAGATATGAAGCAGAATTCTGTTCTGCATCTGACAAAGTGCTTCTGGTTTTCACATTGGCCTGCTAAACCCAGGGTTGTGCGCTCAATCCTGGATCGGGCCATTTAGGGATCTGGGGCGCATAGATTAGAAAAAAAGCCATGGAAGCTTATCCCCAAGTCCATCAGTTAATCTTTAAGACCATGTCTACACTAGCTGGCACTTCGAAATTGACAAGGCTCACCGCCGTGCGGCTCGTCCAGACGGGGCTGCGTTTCGAAAGGACGTCGCCTACTTCGAAGTCCCCTTATTCCTATCTGCTCATAAGAATAAGGGGACTTCGAAGTAGGCGGGGTCCTTTCGAAAAGGAGCCCCGTCTGGACGAGCCGCGTGGCGGCAAGCCATGTCAATTTCGAAGTGATGTGGCCGCCCGCATGCTAATGAGGCGCTGAATACGTATTTCAGCGCTTCATTAGTAAACTTCGAAATGGCCATTTGCATGGCCATTTCGAAGTTTTTGGCTGGTGTAGACGTAGCCTAAGGGTATGTCTTCACAGCAAGGTTATTCCAGAGTTATTATTCCAAAATAAGCTATTCCAGAATAATGTGTCTACACTACAGGGAAGCCCTGAAAAAAGCAAATCTTATTCCAGAACAACAAGAAGTCCTGTGGCAATTTACAGATTAACAGATATTTTGGAGCATCAGCTTTTGTGGGCAAAGACATCTCGTACATCTGACGACGCGTGTCTTTGCCCAGAAAAGCTGATGCTCCAGACTATCTGTTAGTCTATAAGGTGCCACAGGACTTCTTGTTGTTTTTGAAGCCTATTCCAGAACAGTGTGTCCACACAACAGAGTCTATGAACCAACATACCATGTTTATACAGCAGAATTGTTTTGGAAGAAGCTATTCCGGAATCATTTATTTCGAAATAGCTCCTATACCCTGGCGACACAACCCCTATTTCAAAATATGTCCTTTAGAATAGGTGTTATTATTCCTTGTAGAATGCGATTTACCATATTCAAAATAAGCCATCCGCTATTTCAAAGTTATTTCAGAATAGCTGTTGCTAGTGGCCGTGATTCCAAAATAACTTTGCTGTGTGCCCTAGGAATCCCCATTTCTGTTAGTCAAGTTGAAAGACACCATCTCCATAGCAAATTGCAACCTGTCCAATGATTTTTCGTTTCTTTACCTTTTCAGGGGTAAATTTTAATGTGAGCGTAAAAATAAAATCACCCAGGAAACTGCTGAAAATCACAAAAAAAGTGCCTGATAATACAGACAGCTGAAAACCAAACGAGCTAAAAAAAGGGTTAGTTAAAAACAGCTGACAAAACTGATCTATAAAAATTAGCCAATGAAAGGGCTGAAAATTGAAACAAATTTGGATGGAAAATGGCAAAACATAAATGACAAACAAAAAAAACCAACAGAACATTTAAACGAGGTTTGGCCAAATTTGGTAGAAACAAACCAACTATTTGTCCCAACAAGGAAGAAAATTGGCTGAAATTTGGTGTATGGCGGGGGGAATTGACCAAGAACTGGTGCATAAACTAAATGATCAGCCTAACCCAGGTAAAACAATGACTGAAGACGTAAACTAAATGGGGCAAAAATTGGCGAGAAATGAGACCAAAAAAATTGTCTGAAGAATAAGTTTGCCAGTGGAACTGCAAAGCAGGGGGCGAAGGGACTTGGCCTGCAAATGAGAAGGAGGAGAAAGGTCTGGGAGAGGGTAGGACCCAGAACCCAGGCCTGAATGGATTAGACTGCGGATCTGGGGAGCAGACCCACTCCCACAGGGTGTTCAGGGCAGGGGGTAGTCCCCAGCCAGGGCTACACCCTGGTTCAGTCCCCTGCCAATAACCACTAAGCTCCACTTCCTTCCCAGAGATGGGAAAAGAACCCAGGAGTCCTGGCTCTCAGCCCCATTGCTTCAATCAGTAGTCCCCACTTCCCTCCTGGCCTGATGAGAGGAGCATCTCCTGGTGATGGACCAGACCTGAGCTAAGCTTAGGAATTCTTGAGCCTCAGGAGCAGGGGGTAGGAGGAATGGGGGCAACCGTTGAGCCCCCCGGAAACACAGCTACCTGTCCTAGAGAGAGGGAGAGAGCATCCAGTTAGGATCTCCAGGAGCTCCTGGGCCTTCTGCAGCATCACCAAGGTCCCACAGGGAGCAGATTGCTCCCCTACACTGCCCAGGTTGGGGCTGGAAGTATAGCCCTACTGCGGGGAGTGGGGAAACTGAGGCAGAGGCTTGCCAAGGGATCACAGAAAGTCAGACTCAGAGCAGGGAATAGAGCCCAGGAACCCTGGTTCCCAGCCCCCTCTGCTCTAACCATTAGGCCCCACCGCCCTCCCACAGCTAGGGATGGAATGCAGGGGTCCTGCGGAACATGCACAGTTGGTGTGATTTGCCCCAGCCCTCCCGCACCTGCTGGCTGGGTGCCCCACAGAGGGGTCCTCACTCGATCTCCCCAGGGGCCTGCTCCCTGGGGATGCATCGCCAGTCTCCATCCACGGAGAAGCCCCAGAACTTCGGGAGCTGAGCCGACTCCTCCCTTCACCTGGACCTCTTTGAGCATATGGTCCTTGTGTCCAGGCACTGCTCACAGACCCCAGCTGGGACTGTCCCACGGCCACTGACACAGTAGCCATCTGCGAAGGGCCAACAGCCACAGATGTTCTGGATCGCTCTGATGGGCCGGCAGCCACGGATACTTTGGATCGCTCTGCAGAACCAGGAGGCACAGATGCTCTAGATCGCTCCGCAGAACCTGGAGACACCGATACTCTGGATCGCTTCACAGAACCTGGAGGCATGGATGCTCTAGATTGCTCTGCAGAACGTGGAGGCACTGATACTCTGGATCGCTCCACAGAACCTGGAGGCATGGATGCTCTAGATCGCTCCGCAGAACCTGGAGGCACCGATACTCTGGATCGCTCCACAGAACCTGGAGGCATGGATGCTCTAGATCGCTCCACAGAACCTGGAGGCACCGATACTCTGGATCGCTCCACAGAACCTGGAGGCATGGATGCTCTTGATCGCTCCGCAGAACCTGGAGGCACCGATACTCTGGATCGCTCCACAGAACCTGGAGGCATGGATGCTCTAGATTGCTCCGCAGAACCTGGAGGCACCGATACTCTGGATCGCTCCACAGAACCAGGAGGCACGGATGCTCTAGATCGCTCCGCAGAACCAGGAAGCACCGACTCTCTGGATCGCTCTGCAGAACCAGGAGGCACAGATGCTCTGGATCGCTCTGCAGAAGTGGGAGGCATAGACAGTCTAGATTGCTCCACAGAACTGGGAGGCATGGATGCTCTGGATTGCTCTGAAGAAGCTGGAAGCACAGATGCTCTGGATCTCTCTGAGGGGCCGGCAGCCACAGAGACTCTGGATCTCTCTGAGGGGCCGGCAGCCACAGAGACTCTGGATCTCTCTGAGGGGCCGGCAGCCACAGAGACTCTGGATCTCTCTGAGGGGCCAGCAGCCTCAGAAATTCCAGACATGGCGTTAGACCCTAGCTGGCTTGGCTTCCCCATGGGACTCCAGGAACCCGCTGAGGGGCTGGCTTGGCCCTTCTCCATGCTCAGCTCGCTGGATCTCTCACTTGGCTCCATTTCTGTGCCCATCTCTGAGATCTGGGTGCTGGCCAGCCTGGAAGGACCCACGGCTTCAGATATTGTGGTGACCACTGAGCGCCCCACACCCACGGAGGCCGTGGCTACCACTGAGCGCCCCACACCCACGGAGGCTCTGGATCGCTCAGGGGAGCTGGGAGCTGTGGTGGCTCTGGATCCCCTTGACTCTGCTCTGGATCGCTCTGCAGAGGCTGGAGGCATGGATGCTCTAGATCGCTCTGCAGAAGCTGGAGGCACAGATGCTCTGGATTGCTCTGCGGAAGCTGGAGGCATGGATACTCTGGATTGCTCTGCGGAAGCTGGAGGCACGGATGCTCTGGATCGCTCTGCAGAGGCTGGAGGCATGGATGCTCTAGATCGCTCTGCGGAAGCTGGAGGCACGGATGCTCTGGATCGCTCTGCAGAGGCTGGAGGCACAGATGCTCTAGATCGCTCTGTGGAAGCTGGAGGCACGGATGCTCTAGATCGCTCTGCGGAAGCTGGAGGCATGGATACTCTGGATCGCTCTGCGGAAGCTGGAGGCACGGATGCTCTAGATCGCTCTGCGGAAGCTGGAGGCATGGATACTCTGGATCGCTCTGCGGAAGCTGGAGGCACGGATGCTCTAGATCGTTCTGCAGAAGCTGGAGGCACGGATGCTCTGGATCGCTCAGGGGAGCTGGGAGCTGTGGTGGCTCTGGATCCCCTTGACTCTGCTCTGGATCGCTCTGCGGAAGCTGGAGGCACGGATACTCCGGATTGCTCTGTGGAAGCTGGAGGCATGGATGCTCTGGATCGCTCTGCAGAGGCTGGAGGCATGGATGCTCTAGATCGCTCTGCAGAAGCTGGAGGCATGGATGCTCTTGATTGCTCTGTGGAAGCTGGAGGTACAGATACTCTGGATTGCTCTGCGGAAGCTGGAGGCACGGATGCTCTGGATTGCTCTGCGGAAGCTGGAGGCACGGATACTCTGGATTGCTGTATGGAAGCTGGAGGCATGGATGCTCTGGATCGCTCTGCATAAGCTGGAGGCATGGATGCTCTAGATCGCTCTGCAGAAGCTGGAGGCACGGATGCTCTGGATCGCTCAGGGGAGCTGGGAGCTGTGGTGGCTCTGGATCCCCTTGACTCTGCTCTGGATCGCTCTGTGGAAGCTGGAGGCACGGATGCTCTGGATTGCATCAAAGGGCCGTCAGCCAGAGAATCTCCAGACACAGCACTAGATCTCAGCTGGCTTGGCTTTCCTGTGGGACTCTGGGAACGGGACCTGCCTTGCTCCGCTTGGCCCTTCTCCACACTTGGCTCCCTGGATCTCCCACTTGGCTCCACTTTTCTGTCCATCTCTGAGGTCTGAGCACTGGCTGGCCTGGAAGGACCTGCAGCTATGGACTTCACAGCAACTGCTGAGCGCCCCATGCCCACGGAGGCCGTGGTTACCACCGAGGGCCCCACGGCCACAGAGGCTCTGGATCGCTCAGAGGAGCCAGGAGCTGTGGTGGCTCTGGATCCCCTCAAGTCTGCCCTGGGCAGTGGGCTGCTTCCCTGGTCTGGAACTGCCCTGGAGCCATCTGAGTCCTGCTTTCCAGCTTTCTGCGCCATGCTCTCGCCTGCTGAGGGTGCCACCGAACTCATCTCCGTGCTGCCCGGGTGTGACATCTCCACCACGCCCGAGATGGTGACCCGCTTGGAGGACTTGGAAGTCAGCTGCATCCTGGCATCTTCTGGGCTCTTTCTCTTTGGGAAGGGCAGGAGCAGGGTCACCTGGGGCTCAGGGCAGCAGGTGCTATGGAAGTGGGTGTGAGCACTGCAGGGAATTATGGGAGATGGGAGTGTTTCCCCCCCCCCCCCCCACAACATACAGACCTTTGGCCTCAAGGGCCCTGTGCCATGGGCGGATGTGGGGTCAGGCTCCATGGCCTGCTGGGCTCTTCCCTGGGGGAGCTGGGCAGCACCTGGGGGTGGAGGCTCTGGCCAAGGGACTGAGGGCCATCAAACTCATCACAGTGAGAGAGGATGAGTGGTGGGGGCTGGATCCCAATGTGATTTGTCTGGTTGAGTCTCCATGTTCCCTGCATCCTCCCACCTGTCAGCACCCCCGCCCTTGCACCTCAGCCTGCGGGTGCCCTCCCTGGCACCCCCGTCACTCGCAGCCCCCACCATTGTACCCCACCTGGCTCAGCTTCCCGCCCGTCAGCTTGTCCAAGGAGTTTGACAGGGCGCTGTAGATGGTCACAAACGTCAAGCTGCTCCTGTTCTTGGCTGGGGGGCGAGAGAGCAAGGTAACTTGGGGTGGCCTTGGTGAGCCTGCCCCACCTCTCCCAGCAGGGGGCGCTGTGGGGCAGGGGCAGGAATTTTCTCCATACCTGAACTCAGGGCTGATTTCAGCTTCCCTTTCGATGCTGCTCTCTTTTCCCTGGGGAGCAAGAGCCACAGGTCAGCAACCCAGAGCTTTGACTGTCCTGAGAAACCCACGGCTGTGTCAGGTGAGTGGGAGGGCTCTGTTCCCCTCCCATGTCCCCCTGGGGTACAGGCCCCTGCCTGTCTGTAAAGCTCCAACCTCTGTCTGTTAGGGGCTGGAGAAACCCGCTCAGCCGGGAGCAGTATGGTTCATAGGACAGAGTGTCAGAGAGATCTCACAGTCACCAGTAGAGGGCAAACAGTTCCCTTACACTCACACACATCCAGGCCGGGCGAACCCCTCCAGCAGGGGATGGCAGGGACAGACACACACACTCAACGCATGGGCTGCATGACACTATAAGGATCCCAGGCACCTCACCAAATGCATTAAGCAGCTATGAGATCATTTTGCACAGGGTTGAGATGCGACTGGCTCTGGGGTGGAGCAGGGCTGTTTATACAGCACCCCCTTATCAGGCCCTGGGAGGGGGGTCCCTCTGGGGTGGGTCTGGTTATATAAGGACTCCTCCCCCAGTGCTGGAGCACAGCCCCTCTGAGCTGGAGTGTGGGGACTGGCTATACAGGGACCCTTCACCCAGTGCTGAGATATGGACGTGGGACATGGGGACAGGTTTAACACAGATGGGGGCAGTATACAGCCCATGGGCCGAATGTGGCCCTCCAAGCTGCCAGATCCAGCCCATGGGCGCTCCCTGCCTGCCTGCCACCACATGCAGCTCTGAATGCCGCCAGCCTGGTGGGGGAGGAGGCTTCACACACTGCCCCACCCCCAGCACAACACTGCATCTCTCATTGGCCTGAAACCAGCCAATGGGAGCTGCCTGTTTGCAGGACAGGCAGCACTCAAAGTACCCGCCCCCCCCCCAGCTCCCTGCAGGGCAAGCAGGGAGCCTGACTGAGGAGCCTGTTGGCCGGAAGCTGCCTAGGGAAGCACCTGCCAGCCAGAGTCTGCCTGTGGTACCCCAGCCCCTCATCCTCCCAGCCCTCCACCCCCTCCCCTCATAATCCAAACCCTCTGCCCCCAAAACCTGCTCCCAGACCCTGCACATCCTGGTCAGAATCCTCTCCTACACCCCCCACTCCCAGACCCTGCATCCCATCCTGCACCCCAGTCCTCTGTCCCATGTCACAACCCCCCCACTCCAGCCGGGACCCTCCACCTTCTCCATTAATTTCACGGACTGGTGTGGCGCTTGACCACTTTCCTAATTGCTGGAGTGCCCCCCCATGAACCGTTGCTGCCCACCCCTGGATAGCCGATACCCCCAACCTCACCTACCCGGACGACCGCTTGTCGCTGCCGGAGCCGAACCGGCCTTTGCTGCTCTCCCCACTTGTCTCCCTGGATCTCATCTCCTGTTTCCCAGCCTGATCCAAGCGGGAGCTGTGCCGGCTTTTCTGGCTAGAGGCACCTGGCGCCAGGGCCACCGGCGCAACCTCTGAGGCCCCCACACCGCTGGAGAGCTGAGATCTCCCCGGAGATGCAGCAGCCCTGGGAGAGCTGGGTGGCACTGGAAAGCTGGGAGCTCTGGAGCCACTGGGCTGCGCATGGGAGCTGGGGGCCACAGCAGCACCAGATTGCCCAGACGCTACATGAGATCCATGTGGGGAACCAGCCCGCACTGGCTCTCTAGAGGAGCTGGCCTGGCTCCTGTCCAGCTCCATCTCTCCACCCATCCCCGAGGGCCGGGCACTGGCCAGCCTGGAAGGACCTGCAGCTGCTGAGGCGGTGGATGGTAGCGAGCGCCCCACGCCCACAGAGGCTGTTTCTATGAGTGAGCGCCCCACGCCCACGGAGGCTCTGGATCGCTCGGGGGAGCCGGGAGCTGTGGTGGTTCTGGATCGCTCGGGGGAGCTGGGAGCTGTGGTGGTTCTGGATCGCTCGGGGGAGCTGGGAGCTGTGGTGGTTCTGGATCGCTCGGGGGAGCCGGGAGCTGTGGTGGTTCTGGATCGCTCAGGGGAGCCGTGAGCCGTGGTGGTTCTGGATCGCTCGGGGGAGCCGGGAGCCGTGGTGGTTCTGGATCGCTCGGGGGAGCCGGGAGCTGTGGTGGTTCTGGATCGCTCGGGGGAGCTGGGAGCCGTGGTGGTTCTGGATCGCTCGGGGGAGCCGGGAGCTGTTGTGGTTCTGGATCGCTCAGGGGAGCCGGGAGCCATGGTGGTTCTGGATGCTGCAGTAGATTCATGCTGACTCTGGGAAGGGGACCTGCCCTGCCCTGCAGTGGGGCTGGCATGGCCAACTTGGGCTGGGCTCCTCTTCACACTGGGCACCCTGGACTTCTTACCTGGCTCCATCTCTCCACCCATCCCCGAGGGCCGGGCACTGGCTGCCCTGGAAGGGCCCACGGCTGCCGAGGCCGTGGATGGTAGCGAGCGCCCCACGCCCACGGAGGCCGTTTCTACAAGCGAGCGCCCCACGCCCACAGAGGCTCTGGATCGCGCAGGGGAGCCGGGAGGCGCAGTGGTTCTGGATGCTGCACTAGATCCGCGCTGACTCGGGGTCACCACCTGACTCCAGGAAGTGGCATCCCATGGCACCCCGGAGGGGACAGCCAGGCTCAGTTGCCCTTGGCTCCTCATGGCACTCGACTCCTGTGGGGAAGGGACCCTGGGTAATTGTGGATCGCACCACAAGACACCCCCTCCTCTCCCAGAGCTGGGGATAGAATCCAGAACTCCTGACTTCCAGCCCCACCCCCATCCGCTCTAACCACTAGGCATCCCTGACACTTCTCCTGAGACAGTTCCTGCACCCGCCCTTGCTCAGCAGTGACCTTGGGTCCTGTGAAGAGCAGAGCAGACAGGGAACCCCTTGGGGCCAGAGATGAGGGATCTGGCTGGGGAAGGCGCCCTTTCCTAGCACCTCCCTTGGGTGGGGTCCTCTGCCCCAGGCACAGCCCCTCCCAGCCCCTCTGCACCCATCAGGCCTCACCTGTGACCAGAAGCTGGTGGCCTCTGCCAGGGACCCAGGAGGATGATCAGCCGGATGTGTGGTGCTGGGGGAACGTTTCTCTTGGGCTGCTTAGAAAAAGGGCAGAGTGAAGGGCTGGGGGTGACAACTGTGCCAGTCCCACACTGCCAGCAGGGGGCGCTGCGGGGCGCAAGGCAGGTTGCTGGCTGAGGGGGTGCTGTGGGGTGCAGGGAAAGGTGTTGGCTGGGGTTGGGGTATGGGCTGCCAGCAGGGGGCGCTGTGGGGCACAAGGCAGGGTGCTGGCTGAGGGGGTGCTGGCTGCCAGCAGGGGGTGCTGTGAGTTGCAGGGAACGGTGCTGGCTGGTGGGGGGTGGGCTGCCATCAGGGGGCGCTCTGCGCTGTGGGGTTGCCCATATTCCAGGACCAGCCCCACCTGTACCTACGTGTGCTGGGTGCTTCAGAGCGTCCAGACCCCCGTACCCCTATGCTCTGCCTGCAGAGAGAGTGTTTGGGTCAGAGCTGCCTGGCCTGTGGGGGCTGAGGGATGGCCGGGGCAGCCCCCAGGGCTGGCTGAATACACCACAGATCTGAGCCCTCCTACCAGGTTCCCCCACAAATGCTGCTGGGGGCTAACTGCCCTCCCAGCTGCCCTGCATCCCTCAGCTCCCAGGAGAGAACCTGGGATATATCTACTGGAAAGAGCCATGGTGAGCAAGAGGGGAACTGCCTGGGTTTCCTGCCCCGCCCCCCAGCTCTAACCACTAGACACCACTCCCTCCTCAGGTGGGGAGAGAACCCAGGAGTCCTGGCTCCCAGCCCCCTGAACCAAACACTAGACTCCGCTTTTCCCTGCACCACTGAGCTGGGGAGGGAACCCAGGAGTCCTGGCTCCCCCGCATCTCCACTCTACCCATTAGACCCCACTCCACTCCCAGAGCTAGGGAGAGAACCCAGGAATCCCAGTTCCCAGCTCTCTGCCCCATAGCCCCCAGTGCCTACCTGGTGAGGCTGTCTGGGAGGTGCCCATGGCTGGGGGGCCGGCTCCAGCTGCTCAGGGGCTGCCCAGGTCGGGGTGTCAGGGCTCCCGGCTCCTCTTCCTCATGGATGGGCTGCAGCCGCTGGCTGGTGGGCAGCTGGAGAGGTAAGGGGCAGGGACAAGCAGTGGGATCGCTCAGTGGAACAGGTTCTGCCCCACACCCTGTGCCCCAATGACTGCCAAGCACTCCCCATAGCTCCTTGCCTGCTCCCCATCTTCTGCACTGCCCCGCCCCACTGCCCCATGGCCCTCAGCTCCCCACACTGCTCTGCTGGATTTCCCTGATGACTCCCACCCCACCCTGTTCCCCCAGCCCATGACAGGCCTTGCCCTGTACCCCACCCACCTCTTGCCTCCCATGCTGCCAAGCCAGGTTCCCCTGGTGAGCCGTGTTCTGTCCCGTTCCCCCAGCCACACACCCCATGCTGTCCTAGTCTGCCCCGCCCCCCAGTACTATGACCGGCTCACCCTGGCGCTGCGGCCCCGCAGGTCAGAGGCGTGCCAGGAGGGGAGGCGGGCCCAGCTGTCTGGGGGTGCCCGGAGCAGGTAGATGAGGCGCAGCCAGCGGGCGAAGAGTGGGCGCTCCTCCCCCCGGGGGGCGCAGAGCTGCAGGTAGTAGATGCGCCCAGTGACCAGACGTAGCTTTAGCCGCTGCTCATCCATGTCGTGCAGATAGAGGCTCACCAGCTCCAGTGGGATCAGTCTGTGGGGCGGGGAGGGGTGTCAGCTGTGTGCCTGGGTTCCAGCTCCACTCGGGGAGGGGACTAATGGTTAGAGCAGGTGAGGGGCTGGGGGCCAGGACTCCTGGATTCTCTCCCTGGCTCTGGGAGGGGAGTGGGGTCTAGTGGTCAGAGCAGGGAGGCCTGGAATCTGTCCATGCAGCACTGAGATGCAGCCACCCCAGGGGTAGGATGCCAGGGCTGTTCATGCAGCCATTGCTAGCAGTGGACAGAGCTTTACAAGGGAGACCTTCTCCCCATCACTAAGGGGCCCATCAGCCTGGCTGCTAGACTGAGCCTGGCCCCTCCCTGCAGCACTGAGGCCCCCAGAGAAGCTTTGAGCATTGACTGCTTGGAAGGGCTCCCCCTGCTGGCACTCACCGGGTCAGTTCCAGCTCCAGCGGGGCGTGAGCCCGCTTGGGCCCCACCAGCTCCCCCTGGGGCCTCTCCGTGGGGCGAGCCATGATCATGACGTCAGGCAGGAGCAGGGCAGGGCTGGTAGCAGCGATACCCAGAGTCACCATGTTGGGGCGGTTGTGCACGTCCACCATCTCACCCTGCTTGGTCACCTGCAAGGGGCGTGGGTCAGTGGGGGGCCAGTCACCAACCCCCCTTGGCTGGATCACAGGCCCCCCTTGCCAGGGGGCAGGGCCCACAGCTCCTAACACTGAAGCACTCCAGCCAAGGTGCGGGGAGAGGGCTGCAGCTGCTGGGCAGGGAGCAGCCTGCAGAGGGCGCCCTGGAGCTGCTCTTCTGCCCCCCCCCCGGATGCCCCCACCAGCAGGAGGCAGCACTCACCTGCATGAAGTTGCTCTCGAAGAGGGGGGCGGGGCGCAGGGGGTTGTACTCCCCCCGCCCCAGCAGCTTCTGCAGCTCCCCGATGACTGGGATCCAGCCGGCAAAGGCGAAGTCGCTGATGCATTCGGGGAAGGAGCGCGGACTCCTCCGCACAATCCCTAGGGGGAGCCGGTGAGAAGAAAACCCAGGAGTCCTGGATTCCAGACTCCCCCCTCCACCTCTGACCGCTCCCTTCCACTCCCCTCCTGCAGCTGGGGTGGAACCCAGGAGTCCTGCCCCCCCCCCCACTCCGACCACTAGCCCTCACTTCCCTCCCAAAGCCATGGTGAAACTCAGCAGTCCTGGGTCCCAGCCCCCCTGCTCTAACCACTAGCCCCAACTTCCCTCCCAGGGCCAGAGAAAGAACCCCGAGCCCTGCCCCCTCCCCCAGCTCTGGTCACTGGGCCCCATTTCCTTCCCAGAGCCAGGGAGACAACCCAGGAGTCCTGCCCCATCCCCACCAATACCCCAGTCTCCCTTCTCAGCCCACCTGGAGGGTACAGCAGCATGTGGCCAGCTGTCTGGGTCAGGGCTGGCTTGTCCGGGCTGCGGCTCCCAAGAGGCTAAGGCCATAGAGCACATCACGGCAACGGCAGGCATCCGGGGCCATCAGTACTGGGGGTGCCATAGCCCCAGCACAGGGTGCCCCTGCTGCTGACCTCCACTGCTCTGGGCTGGCCCTGGAACCTCTGACCCGGGTCCTGGCATTGTGACATCGGCAGGGGCCCCTGCCCTCGCCAGGGCTTCCTCCAGTCTCTGTCACCAAGGCCTCTGGGCACCTCACAAGCTGCTGGCTATTCACCCGCCACCCCCTGTGAGGCAGGGCAGGGATGCTCCACCCACTGGAGATATGCGGGAAACTGAGGCACAACAACTGTGCCAGCCTGGCCAGGCAAGGAATTCAGTCAGGTACTGTCCCACAACCCAGTTAGTGTCTGAGAAACAAGGCCAGCCCTCCCTTGGGGCTGAGAGCCAGGACTCCTGGGCTTCACCCCAGCTCTGGGCGTGAATTGGGGGCTAATGGTTAGAGCAGGGGGGCTGGGAGCCAGGACTGCTGGGCTAAGGCCCTATGAGGGGGTGGGAGGGCCATTTAAGGGGCCTCAAATTATGGCATTTTCTATCAAGTCATTTCCATTTGTTATACAGCTTGCAGTTATAACAGACAACAAAAGAAGCTACAGTATTTACACCTGTATCCGTGACTTCAGGGGAAGACACATTCAGCATGTGTAAAGAACTATCAGCGTT
This sequence comes from Carettochelys insculpta, assembly GCF_033958435.1. NCBI lineage: Eukaryota > Metazoa > Chordata > Testudines > Carettochelyidae > Carettochelys > Carettochelys insculpta. Next base: position 15,415,050 of record NC_134158.1, on the reverse strand, counting down.
CTACAAAGAGACGAGAGCGTTCGAAAGGGCTCGCGATGCTTAACGTTAACAGTGATGCTGCATGTAAATTAGATTCTTCTTCAATTACAAAGGAGTTTGCACACAACAGAGCCAGAAAAGCCGTCCGGAAATTTTGCTTGCAGTGGAAACTCACAATTAAAATTAGCTTTTTAATAGACTCGCTATGGGCACAATGACTTGATTGCTAATAAGCAAGTGTCTCAAGTGTTCATTTTTGTGCATTCTTTTGTTTTTAGGGTGACAGCCAGGTCCTGGGGGTGGGTCCTCTAAACTCCCCAGTGGCTCAGGCCTGTGTTGGTCTCAGAGAGGGCATCACGCCTGGGTTCTTGCCCTGGCTCTGGACAGGAGGGGGATCCAGTGATGTAAATATTGGTTTAAAAAGCTAATCAAACACTTAAAATTAGATTGTTTAACCAGTTAAGTGAGGCCCCTCTGGCTGGCATGGCTGGGACCCAGGTCCCACATGCCCAGCCCTCCCCGTCAGTGGTCCCCGCAAGCTCAACGCTTGGCTGGCTGCCCAGGAGAGATTCAGAGGCCACCCAGCTGCTCGGCAGAGCGCCCCCCGCTGGCAGTGGGTATTTCTATGGGTGGTGCACATCCGCACACGCCTTGGGGCACAGAATTAAATTTATTCTGCCCATGGTTGGAAAAAATTAGAGGGAACCACGATCCTTGGAGCCCACTGGCCTGCTGTGGCCCCAGCTGGGGTCTGTCTGGCCAGCCCTGCTTGGCCAGTCAGCCATGGGTGTTAACAGTTAAAGGCCAGTTAGCAGCAGGCCCACTGCTTACTGGTTACCCTTTTACATCTCCCATGGGATCGAGTAGGTAGGGGGCAGTGGGGAAGGGCGTTGTGGAAGCCATCTTATATAGAAACCGTTTCACGTTTCTTACTTCTGCACTTTCACAAGCGCTTGAACTTTTCCTGACCTGTTTGGGAATGGCAGGGGGGATGAGCTCTGTGGAATGCATTAATGAACCGTTTGGAGTTGGGGCTCTTACTCCCTGGTACCTGTTCCTCCTTGCTGATAACAGTTTTCTCTCTGCAAACGATTGATGCTTCTCTAACTCATTGCCTCTGACGTTGGACTTCTTTGTGGAAGGGTATAAAATACTCGAGTTAGCTGCATCAAGCAGCCTTGCTGGACCTGGTTTTACTGGTGTCCAGTTTGGCTCATCTGGTGCCTTATTAATTCAATAAAGCTTTTGTTAGGTGCCTAAACTCAGAGAAGTCTTTTGCTTCAACAATCTGGAGGTTCCCCCCAGATCCCAACGCGCCACTTGCCTGGACGGAGGGTCTGATGCCCCACTTCCAAGCCTCTCAAAGTGCGCACAGTAGAAGGTAAGGGGGATACCTGTTAAGAAATCTCCTGGCAGGGGCTTGGGACTGGAGTGGCGGCCGGCCGGCGGGGTAGGGGGAGCTACGGTTCCCCCTTTGTGGAGCGGCTAACATTCTTTGTTTGTTTTGTTTGTTTGTGTCTTTGTCTATTAGGCCTGTCTTGTATGTCGCAGTTCCCAAAGGGCACACCGGTGTCTCTCGTGAGGCAGCCATGCTCTGGACCCTCTGCGTTCAGATGCTAAAAACTAGTGTGGTGCCATTACTCTCTTTCGGCACACGGAACTGCGGGAAAGCTTTGTTGTTTCCCTCTGTTTCTTTTCGGAAGTCAGACTGACCTTTAAGGCTAACCCCAAGCCCGGGCAGACCCAAATTCCGCCAGGCCGTCTCCAGGCACCAGGACGAAGCGTCCTGCCGAGTGGGTGCTGGAAACCCCTGCGAGCCAGGTGAACTCCAGTTCGGTGCCTCGCAGGAGAAAACAGATCATGGGGATAGGTCAGTCTACAGGAATTCCAGTGCCCTCTAGAGGCTGTCCGGCTTTTTTGTGTACACTCATTATGGGGATGGTTTAGATAGTACTTGGTCCTGCCATTGGGGCAGGGGGCTGGACTCGATGGCCTCTCGAGGTCCCTTCCAGTCCTAGTGTTCTATGATTGCTTTTTTCATTTTGACCCCATTTTGTACTTTACACGGATGGTTCTTGCTTCTATAATTCTACTGGAACCTCAGTGGCAGGCTATGCCGTTTGTACTGTTTACGATGTTGTGGAATCTGCTCCTCTACCTGCTGTCTCATCCGCACAGGTGGCAGAGCTTGGAGTGCTCACCCACGCTTGCCATATTGCTGCGGGGGTTTCTGCTACTATCAACACAGACTCCTGGTACGCCTTTGGCGTAGTTCATGATTTTGGCACACAATGGAAGCAGCGAGGTTTTCTCACTTCTTCTGGACACTCTATAAAGAATGGCCCTTATGCAGCTGCTCTCCTTGATGCTGTACTTTTACCTTCTGCTCTTGCTATTGTTAAGTGTGAAGCTCATTCTCCTTCTGATGATGAAGTTGCAATAGGGAATGATATAGCCGATCCGGCTGCTAAGGCAGACGCCTTACGTCCTCCTCGGGCTGAAGCATTGTACCCTTCTCTCCCAACGCCGCCATCTCCCATGCACCCCTTTCGGAACTGGCCCTCCTGCAAGACCAAGCCCCAGAATTGGAAAAGCAGGAGTGGAGATTGGCAGGGTGCACCTTGCACCCAGACCACTTGTGGCACAGCTTTGATGGCCACATTGTTGCCCCAGTGGTCCTGCTACCTCACCTGGCTTCTGTGCTTCATGGATTGTCACATGTTAGCGAAGGAGGGCTGGTAGCAACTCTAAAACAAAATCGGTTTGCTCCCAAATTCTCCCAAGTAGCCCAGGACTACGGTCTGGCTTGTCCTGTCTGCCAAGCCCACAATGTGGGCAAACCTGTAAAGACAGTTCTGGCAACCAGACCTCCGCCTTTAGGACCGTTCCTGAATTTGCAAATGGACTTCATTCAACTGCCCAAATGCCAATCTTTTGAATACGTGCTGGTTATTGTTTGTTTGTTCTCGGGATGGGTAGAACCTTATCCATGCAGGAAAGCTGATGCCATCAGAGTGGCAAAGAGACTTTTAAATCATTATATCCCATCCTGGGGAATACCCCTCGTGATCTCCAGTGATAGAGGTACACACGTCACTGGACAAATTATTCAAAACTTGACAAAGTACTACTCTATCCGACAGGGGCTACATTGCCCACGACACCCAAACAGCATGGGATCAGTCAAGAGACGAACTGGGATTTTAAAGAATAAACTCTCTAAAATATGTGAGGCCTCTGGTTTGACCTGGGTAGACGCCCTCCCGATTGCCCTAATGAGCACGAGAGCCGCTCCTAACCGAAAAACTGGACTTAGTCCCTATGAGATTGTGTGTGGCCGGCCCATGAGACAGCTGAGCAGCCCGGAGATCGCCCAGGCCGACACCACACTTGTCAAAGGAAGCATAGTTAAGTACTGTCAGGAACTTACAAGGTGTGTGCAGTCCTATCACTCGCAGGTCAAGCGCACTTTCCAGGAGGCCCCAACTGAGCTGTGCCATAAGCTGCAACCAGGAGATTGGGTCTGTGTGAAGATCCACCAGCAAAAGATTGCCCAGGAACCAAGGCGGAAGGGCCCCTACCAAGTCCTTTTGACCACCCATACTGCTATGACGTGCCAGGGACTGCCCACCAGGATCCACACCTCCCACTGCAAACCAGTTCCAGCTCCTATAGAGGTGGGTCCTGAAGAGGAGCTCTGCAGACCTGGGACCGGAGACCCAGGTCCAGAAGTAGACAAGCATCAGCGTAGGCCTGGTACCAGCAATCCAGGCCCAGAAGCAGACAAACCTGAGGGACCAAGACTACGGTACCAGCTGTGGCCCAGGAAACCTGCCAGCGATAACTGAAGAAAGCTACGAAGGCCTGAAAAACAACCCAAATGGGGCTGGCCAAACAAATCTTGCTGAACTTATGTTTGATCCTGTTTTTAATACCTAGTAGCTATAGCCTATATGGCTCAAACATGTTTATGCTTTAAATAAACCAAGTTTCCCAAGAATTTAACACCACAGATTGTTGGATATGTGCTCACAGCCCTGTACATTCAGACGGAGGTGTCCCAATGACTCCACTCCCACTAAATAACACTCAGATGAATGGGACGTGGTTTGACGAATTGGGCCAGAATGACACATGGTATGATAGAGGGTGTAATGGCCTAGGATACGTCCATTTAGCCATAACCTCCATTGGAGAATATTGTTGGACGTTCAACGGCACAGGAGCCCGGGTGGGGAAAAGCAGGTGTGGGATAAGCATCGTCCAGAATGGGGTTTGGTATATAAATAACACTGAGAAAAAGATAAAGGCCCTTCCTACTTTGACATCTTCGGGTACTATTTGCAGTGGATGATGAAACCCCATCGCAATAAAGCCTTAACAGCTAAGGTTGGCCATTGTTTCATATGTGGCCGGACGGCATATAAAACACTGCCCATGAATTAAAGTGGAACCTGTTATGTTGGGGCGGCCTTCCCAGCCATTTGGATCGCTGACCATCTTCCCAGCAGTAGGGTCCAAATCTACCGAGAGATAACGGAAGTGGAACAGTATTGGGGAATCATGATCCCAGGTTTCGGTGTGGCTTTGTGATAAAGGAGATCTGGGGGCTGGAGGAAGCTTTTGAAAAAATAGCCAGTGCCACAACCAAAGCCCTCCGAGCCATTGATCAGAAATTAGGAGACGTTAAACAAATGGTCCTCCAAAACTGGGTGGCCCTACGTCCTAGCGAGCAAGGGCAGGGTTTGTGCCATGATGGGAAAGGAATACAGACACCAGCAAGGAAGTAGAGTAAGATGCCTCAGAAATTGAAAAAGCTGTGGTGAGCCTAAAGCAGAAGGAAAGTTGGACCCTCTGGGGCTGGTTGGGAGGTTGGGTTGGACATTTGGGAACTTGGATTTTGCAAGGAATAGCCTTAGTATTGGCTATATTCTTTTGTGTTTATTTCTGTTTCTTGTTAATCAAATGTCTTCTTTCCTGTGCTCTGAAAAATCTAAAATGGGTCCTTACCAACAGGGAAGTGGAGCTAATGATTTTACAGTACGATGAACAAAGAAAAGAACAAGAGGTGTGTGTGAACACTTTAATGGAAATGAATCCATGACATGGCTTCTGAGTTATCCTTTTTAAGGCTAAAAGGGGCGCGTTGTGGAAGCCATCTTACATAGAAACCATTTCACGTTTCTTATTTCTGCACTTTCACAAGTGCTCGCACTGTTCCTGACCTGTTTAGGAATGGCAGGGGGGATGAGCTCTATGGAACGTGTTAATGAACTGTTTGGAGTTGGGACTCTTACTCCCTGGTACCTGTTCCTCCTTGCTGATAATAGTTTTTGCTCTGCAAACGATTGATGTTTCTCTAATTCATTGCCTCTGACATTGGACTTGTTTGTGGAAGGGTATAAAATACTCGAGTTAGCTGCATTAAGAAGCCTTGCTGGACCTGGTTTTACTGGTGTCCAGTTTGGCTCATCTGGTGCCTTATTGATTCAATAAAGCTTTTGTTAGGCGCCTAAACACAGAGAAGTCGTTTGCTTCAACAGTGTGTTGCAGGGGACTCCGGAGCCAGGACTCCTGGGTTCTCACCCTGGCTGTAAGAGGGAAGTGGGTGCTAGTGGTTAGAGAGAAGGATGATTAGAAGCCAGTGGTCTCTCTGGCTCTGAGAAGGGAGTAGGATCTAATGAGGGGGAGGGGTTAGGAACCAGGACTTCTGGGTTCACTCCCCAAAGTTTTCACCCATGCAGGTTGTATGATATTCATCAGTCTGTACCTGCTAGAACAGGGTCAAAGGCAACGCCCAGGTCCCGTCCCGCCCCCCCCCCCAGCTATCATTGGCCGGACAGGTAAAGGTGAGCAAAAGAGGAAGTCGTTCCACGCTGCTGATTGGATAGAGGCACACCTAAGGGCGGGGCTTAGGGGTAGGCGGTGTCTCCTTTGATCTCAACAGGTGGAGGAAATGCGAGTGACTCCGCCACTGGGTCAGGCTCCACCCTCCCTTGTGGGTGTGAGGTGAGAGCCCGGACGCCCGGGTTCTCTTCCGGGTTCTCGGGGGGCAGATGGGGCTAGTGGTTAGAGAGGAGGGGAAGCGAGAACGAGTGAGCCCACGTTAGAGCAAGGGAGGGGGCGCTGGGGTCTCTTCGTGACCCTGGGGGGACGGGGGGGGCCGAAGCCAGGACGCCTGGGTTCTCTCTCGGGCCTTGGGAGGGCAGCGGGGTTAGCGGCTGAGGGGCGGGGCTGGAAGGCAGGATCTGGGCTCTCTCCCCGGGAGGGCAGTGGCGGCGAGTGGTTAGCGCAGGGGGGGCTGGGGCTGGGGCCCAGCCCTGCGTGGTTCTCCGGCGCTCGGTGAGCTCGGCCCAGGCTCGCCCGTCGGGGGCAGGGCAGGGTTAGGCCGGCGGGAGGACACCTGCTGGGTCCCGCCGCCCCGCTGGCCGGCGGCGGGCGCCCCAGGGCGGCTCCAGCCATGGCCGCGGCGGGGCTGGGTCGCTGCCGGGCGGCGCTGGCGCTGGCGCTGCTGCTGGACGGGGCGGGCATGGGCGCGCTGCTCACCGGCGTGTTCGCGCGGCTGCGCCTGCGGGGCCAGGACCTGGGGGACCTGCTCATCTACTCGGGCGCGGTGCTGGTGTTCCTGAGCCTGCTGGGCTGGGCGCTCTGGTACAGCGGCAACCTGCAGCTGGCGCCCGACGAGCTGGGCCGCGACTACGCCGCCAAGGGCGGCACCCTGGCCCGCCTGGCCCGCAAGCTCTCCCGCCGCTGGTCCCGCCGCCAGCCCGGCCCGCTGGCCCTGAGCACCGTGCGGGGCAGCCCGGGGCCCCCGCCCCTGGACGCGGTCTGAGGTAGCTGGAGCACCACCCCCCTCCCCGCGCCCTGTTTCCCCTCCCCCTGGAGTCCCCCCTCCCCCCCCATGCGCCCAGTCTCCCTCGTCTGCTCCCTGTAGTGCCTGGGCCCCCAGAATCCCCTCCCACGTTCTGCCCCCTCCAGCGACTGGGCCCCCTCGCCTGACCCCCCAGCCTTCTCTGTGCCTGGACCCCTGGATTCCCCCCACATGCCTGGCCATGCACGTCCTGGCCCCCTCCCACCCCGAGTCCGAATTCCCCACCTGCCTGCCCCCACTTTCCAATCTCTGGACCCACAGACACCCCCATGTGCCTCACCACCTGTGTCCTGCTCCTCCATCCCTGAGCCTTCTTCCTTCCACAGTCTTGGCCCCCGAGTGCCTGCCCCGGTGTCTGGACCCCCTCCCCAGACCCTGCCTGGGTCCCCTGTCGTCTGCCTCCCAGATCCCCATGAGCCCAGTGATTCATGTCCTGCCCCCCATAGTCCACCCCCCAGTGTCCTGCTGCCCAGCCCCCCCACATCCCACCCCCCAGTGCTGCCCCCTGTGTTCCTACTGCCCTGTACACCCTGTGTCCCGGCGGTCCTGCCCTCTGTGTCCCTCCACCCTGTCCCTGTCCCCAAGTGCCTTGAGCCCACCTCCTCCCCTGCTGCACTGGCCTCTCAGGGCCCTACCCCACTGCCCTTGTCTTTCCCCTTTGCTCCTTAACCTTGCCCCCATCCCTTGAGCCCTACCCCCATCCTGCACCTGCTGCTGTCCTGTCCCCCCATTTCCTCTGCCCTGATTCTCGGCCCCACTGGAACTCCACCAGACCCTCTGCAACCTGCTCCTCTCTTCTGACCCCATTGCCCCAAACCCTGCCCCTGTGAAAAGACTGGGAGGGAACCCCCACCCTGCAGCCCCTGCAGCTGAGTGTCCTGCCTGGGGCTAGTTATTGGGCCCCACGGCTGGGAGGGGCTCAGCATTAGGGTGCTATTCTGGAGGCCCAGGGGAAGGCAGCTTGGCCGAGCCGTGTGAAAACCTGGAGGGGCCATTTTCAGTGGTGGGGGGCACTGGCAGTTCCCCCAGTACAACTGTCCCCCCTCTCCCACAGCCTGTGACCCGCTGCCTGTCTCTTCCAGATGCCCCAGCGCGGTGGATGGCCAGGGGCTCCCATGCCAATTTGCACCATGGACCCAGACACCCGACGGATGGCCCCCACCGGCTGCTGGACACAGAGAGAGAGACGTGGGCCATGGGGGCTCGGTGTCTGGGAACAGCCTCCCCTGGCAGGAGCACAGCAGAGCTTGTAAGCTGGGCACCGGCTGTCCTCCCTGGCGAAGGGATGTCTGTGTGTCTGTCCCTCGCCCGGCAGTTTCATTTGCATTTAAAGCCCTTTTGCATCTCAGGCTCTCTGTTCTGGTCTTTCCTGTCCTGCTGGGCATGCTAGGGCCTGGGAGCTAGTGATTAGACGGGGTGGGGGAAGAGCCAGGACTCCTGGGTTCTCTCCCCAGCCCTGGGAGGGCAGTGAGGGCTAGTGGTTGGAGCGGAAATGTCCTGTCCCCAGTCCCTGCTGTGGGGCTGGATGGGAGCCAGCACCCTTAGAGGGGACAGGCCCCGGCTCCCCTGAGCCAGCCAGGTCCTGCCCTGGGGCTGGGTGGGACCCAGTGCCCCATAGAAGAGAGAGAGCCCCCTGTGCAGGGGCTGTTGATACAGGAACCTGGCTGCAGGAAGGGGATCTCCTTGTTCTGGGGGCAGTGTGGCCCCTTCAGCTGATCCAGAAAGAAGTAGAAAAAATTCCCCCTTTATTATGTGGGGGGTGGGGGAGGCCACCACCTCCACTTGCCCCTACTTCTTCTCTGGCCTCTCCTCCTTCTCCTGGTCACTCTCCTCCAGCAGCTTGGTCAGGTAATCCTCCAGCTCGGCATCTGACTTCTCCCTGTTCTTCTGTGCTGCCCGTCGGCCCTTCAGCCTTCTGGGGGAGCAGAGAGTGACTGGGGGCGAGGGCTGGGAGCCAGGACTCCTGGGTTCTCTCCCTGGCCCGGGGGAGGGTGGCACTGCAGTGTCTGTTACCCAAATGTCCTTCCCGAGTCAGCCAGGCCCTGCCCTGGGGCTGGGTGGGATCCAGTGTCCTCTAGAGGGGACGGGCCCCAGCCCCATTCCCTGCCCTCTGAGCCAGCTGGTGCCCCCTGGAGGGGACAGGCCACGGCCCTTTGAGCTCTCAGCCAGCACTGGGCTGTGCAGAAAGCTGGCTTGACCCCAGCACGCAGGCTGGAGAGCCCAGGAGTCTGGGGAAGCCTGAGCCCTCTCTGTGCCCATGGGACGCTCCAGCAGCATCGTGCATGGAGCCAGGGGCAGTACCATCGGTACCTACCGAGTGACACAGACGCAGAGGATGAGGCCTGCGGCCCCGACGCAGACTCCGCCCAGGATCCCGGCATTCTGCCGCTGGCGTGGTGCTGCCAAAGGGAGGGGAAACAGCTTGGCAACTGCCGCTGGGGTGGTTGGAGGGGGGCACCCTTTGTCTAGCACAGATGCAGCCCTTTCTGGGAGGAGGGCAGGGCTGCAGTGGACTTGTGGGGATGTGACCAAGTCTTGGAGGGTGCAGCTGAGAGTGGGGGGGCTGTGCCTATGCAGCTGGCTCGGGTGGGGCAGGAGGCCATGATTGGCTCTGGGGTGTGGCTGGCTTGGGGGGGCTAGCCAACTCTGGGGGGGGTGGCTGACTTGAGGGGGCCTGGCTGGCTCCAGAGAGGCTGTGGCTGGATTGGGGGATATAGCCAGCTCAGGGGGAGGGTGCGGCTGGCTCGGGGGTACAACTGGTTTGGGGGGCAAGGCTAGCTCAGGAGTGGGGTGCGGCTGGGTCTGGGGAGGTGCTCACCATCGATGGCATGGTGGTAGCAGGTACCGTTGTCGTGGCAGCATTTTGCCTGCAGGCACTGGCTGGCGTAGAAGTTTTCGGGATCACCGCCGCAGGGCGTCCGCAGGGTGTGGGGCTGCACACAGGCTGGGGGGTGCCCCCGTTAGTGCTGCCTGGATCCTTCCCCTGCCCCCCCATCCCCCTGATCCACCTCTGGGGTTCAGATCAGTCATCACCCCGGGGCACCCTTGGGTGGGGCTTGGGGGACACAGGTGGGGCCATGGCAGGTCCGAGTGGGACTGGGGAGTAGGGGAGGGAGGTGGATGGGAGCTGGCGGGCAGGAGGGGGAGGGGCAGTTACTCACTCAGGGGTTTCAAGAAGCCGCCTATCCCTGTGGTACCTGGTGGGGGGAGGGGAAGAGTTGAGACTGGCCCTGATCCCCCCCCTGCATATGCCTAGACCCCCTCCCCCACTCATCCCTCTGGGACTGGGGTGCCTGGCACAGCCATCTCGGCCCTCTCCCTGCATCCCACTCCCTAGGCTGCAAGCTGCAGGCTCTTCTAAGGACAGGTTCCTCCTCCTGTCCCCTGGGGCCAGCCCCCCACTCACCAGCCCCCTTGATGCTCAGCACCAGCAGCAGGCAGAGCAGCAGCAGGGGTGGGTGGGGGCTGGTGCCCGCATTCATCCCAAGCCCTTTGCAGGCAGGGAGGGGTAGCTCCCTTCCCAGGGGGACACCCTCAGCACTGGTGGGTCTGGGTGTGCTCCAGGGGTGCCACCAGCAGGGCAGGGCTTGGGCCTGGATGGACACCGTGGCCTGGCCCGGCCTGGCTGAACTGTTCTGGAACCCGCCTCACAGAACCCAGGTGTTCTAGAGCACCCCGCCTCACCCTGCAGTGTGGGGACTGGGGGAACCCTGGGGGGGGGCCTCAGGGCAGGAGTGAGGGGCACTGGTAGGGCTGGGGGAGCCAGCTCATAGACTGGGGGTGGGCAGGCAGCTGGTGTCCTCTGGGGCCGGGGAGGCCCCACACTCCCTTCCCTGCCCCCAGCCCAGCGATGCTGGGTGTGGGGCCAGGCCAAGCCTTTGTCCCTTTCTCAGACTAGGACACGGGCAGGGAGCTCACGGGATTTCGGGCGACCCACAGATTTCCTTCCCCTCTGGCCTGCAGTGCCCAGCTCCATCCACACCCTCCCCCTCAACTACTACCCCAGCCAGGGTCCCCCACTCCCACCCCAGTCACCAGCCCTTCTGGTGCCCCCCACCTCACTAAAGCCCCAGAAAGGCAGGAATGCTTTGAGCCCAGTGGTTCCCAACCTTTCCACCAGTGCAGAGCCCTGAGCATCTCTAAACCCATCCTGGAACCCTGATCACCCCTGAACCCTGGATCACCCCCAAATGCTTCCTAGACCCTGACTCACCTCCTAAACCCCCAGTCACACCCCAAACCTTTTGCAAATCCCCATCAAAGCCAATTTGAGCTGCTATGGACCCTTCATTAACTGAAAAAGGAAACCACACCATCAATTTTTGGACAGTAATTAATCACATTATTGGAAGATATTCAATTTAAAATAACGGCTGTACCTCTGCAGTGTGTTTCCAACTTATTTTCTGTGCTGATTTTTATTTATTGTTTATATTTTTCACAAACCCACTGTCATCCCCTCGGGTACCAGGTGGGAGCCCTGCTTTAGCCAAACAGCAGGTCCTCGGGTAGCCTAGGAAGCAGGTGTTCACCTAGGACCCCACAATAACAAACCAGCCTGCGTAAGCCCTGTTTGACCCAAGGATAACAAACGAATCCGCACAGCCACTGGCACCCCGGAGAGACCCTACAATAACACACCAACACACACAGCCCCTGGCGCTCTGGAGAGACCCTACGATAACAAGCCAGCCAGGAGGAGCCCTGGATCAGGAAGATACCCAGCCCTGAGCTCCAGTGGGATCTGAGTCTTCTCTCAAACGTGCGCTCGCTCCGTCCGTCCGTCTGCGCGTCCGTCTCCAACAGCCTGGGCTGAAGCAGCGCCCGGATGCTTGGCGCAGGCTGCGGTTCCAGGCTGCTGCCGCCAGAGGGCGCCACTCGATCCTTTTTCCCAGCGCCTGCGCGGTCGAGGCGGAGTTGTGTGAGATCACAACACACAACACAAAAGCTGCGCTCTGTACCGCGAGAGCCGCCCCCATTGGAGCCTGACGTCCAGTCCGATTCACGTCCAAAGTGGGGGGGGGCGGGTCTTGGACCAAACCCTGTTGTGTTGTGCGGTGTGGAGTTTGTGAAGTGTGTGTGTGAAAGAGAGAGAGAATAGGGCGGAGCCTGCACAACACAAGGTTGTGTTGTGTTGTGTTGTGTTATCTATGTCGCTTCTAAAGTGATATGGGTGTGGAAAACCCAACCCCGAAGCAACTTGTGTTGTGTTGTGTTTTGTTGAGGCTTGTGTGGGATTTGCCTTGAAGTTCTCCCAGGCGGTGCTGGGTGGCTGCTGAGTGGTCTGGTGGCCAGAGTTACAGTGGATTGTGTCAGTCCCATGTTGTGTTGCTGTAGTGTTAAGATTTATTCCCTCACGTTCTGTATATTGTGTGTGGTGTTTGTTGCAGTGTTGTCTTGTAGTGTGCACGATGTTGTGTTGTACAGACCTGTGTTGCATCTGCTTGTGGTTGTGCATGTTGTGTTGCACCACCGAGTGCTGTGGCACTACAGTTACATCCGTGTGCTGCTGAATTGTATTACACCTGTGTGTTGTGTCACATCTGTGAGCTGGCCTGTATTATTTTGCACTGCATCACTGCAGTGTGTTCTGTAACCTTGTATATTGGTAATACTGTGCACATTTGGCAACACTGTTTTGTGTTGCACTGAGCTGTTGTGTATTGTGTTCCTTGTATCATACCATGTTATGCTGGATTAAACTGTGGCACATTTGGTTGTGTGGCACTATGTTGTCTTCCCCTACCTTGTGTTATGTGACATTGGATTGTGTTGGTTCACAGTGGGCATAGCTGTGTTTTGTTAGGTTGTGTTGCATTATGGTGTGTTGTTTTGTACCTGTGTGGTGTATTGCATTGTGCTTCATTGTGTTGCATGCCACATGCTATTCTGTTGAGTTGTATGCGGCACTGTGTTGTGTTGTTTCTCACTGTGCAGAGCTGCATTGTGTTGCCTGATAGCGTGTTGCATGCAGTGTTGTGTCTTCTCCCTGCTGTATTGTGTTGCATGGTGCTGTTTTGTATTGCATTCTGCTGCACTGTGTTGTGTTGCATGCAGTGCTGAGATGTGTTGTTTCTCACAGTGCAGCGCTGTATTGTGTTTCATTGTGTTCCGTCGCGCAGTGCTGTGCTGTGTCCTTTCTCACTGCCCAGCATTGTGTTGTGTTGCACCACGCTGCATCTGTGATCCTGCCTCTGCCTGGAGAAGGGCTGTGAACTGGAAGGGACCCCCCAGGCTCCTGTGGAGGGGGCTGTGGGGTCCCCGCCCCCAGGGAAGCTGAGCCCCAGAAAGGGGGTGCCTGGGAGGGGTGACTCAGTCCCCATGGTCCAGCAGCCACCCAGGAAATCGCGGGCGGGGCTGGGGGAGGGGCTGTCTCTGGGCTCAGACAGCCCAGGGAGTCCATGGAAGCTGGTCTGGAGCCAGGCAGGATAGGGGGCAGCCCCTGATCTGACTTTGTGTCTGGGACCCCCCCCCACTGCCACCCCATTGTGTTTGGGGGGGGGGGCTGAGGGTCCAAACACTCCTGAGCCTCCCCCTTGTTCTCCAGCTGCTCTCCAGGTGTTCTGCCTCAGCCTGCCCTGGGCTCCTGGGTCTTCCCCTCCCTGAGGTGGGGTGGCCGGGGCGACAGGACTTTGGAGTGGTCACGGAGTCATGTCTGGGGCTGGCCACAAACCCGCCAGGGCCGGGCAGCCAGGGCCATCAAATAGGGTCAGCTGGGCGGGGGGGCTGGGTGAGCGAGGGACAATACTGAGATACTCCAGCCCCACCTCTGCCAGCTGGGAACACTGTGGGGTGGGGACACTGGCTGGAGGGCACCTCTCCCAGATGGGGGCGCTGTGGGGCAGAGATGCTGGCTGGGGACATCTCTTCCAGCAGAGGGCGCTGTGGGGCAGGGTGCTGGTGGGGAGGTAATCTCTTCCAGCAGGGGGCGCTGTGGGGCAGGGTGCTGGTGGGGAGGTAATCTTTTCCAGCAGGGGGCGCTGTGGGGCAGGGGAGTTGTGGTGTGTACAGTTCAGCTGCATTTCCACAATGGGAAAATCCAGCAGGGCAGGAACTTGGGGGGCTGGGGAGAGCTGGGGGTATGGGGGCTGCAGGACCGGAGGATGAATGAGTCGAGCTGGTTAGCACACAACAGCAGAGTCAGTGTCTGCCCCCATGGGAGGGGAGTGGGGCCTAGTGATTGGAGGGGGGAAGGGAGCCAGGACTCCTGGGTTCTGGCCCTGTTTCTCCTGGAGCTCAATCCACCCCACCTCCTCCCGTCTTTCCCAGCCAGCGAATCCCAGCATGAAATTACCCGGCGCAGCCAGGACGACTCATTGGAGCCAGGAGGGCAGCACCCGCCCTGCCCCAGGCCGCCAGCCGCTGCCGGCTTCCCCCGGCCTGTCTGGGATTCCCCTGGTGCTGCCTCTGCCAGTGGGGCTAGATCCACAGAGAGACCTGCCCAGCTGGGCACTGCCCATCTCTGCCACATGGCCACTGCCCCAGGGGCCTGATCCCCCCCCTAGCCCCTCCTGAGCACCCCCTGCCCATTCACCCCAACCATGTAACCTTGGGCACCCCCTGCCTGCTCACCCCCACCCCATCCAGCTGCCTCCCATGGATCCTGCCCTGGCAGCCATCCCTTGCCTTCTCTGGGGATGGTTGGGCCAGATGTTTCCCCAGGCTGCCCTGTGTTGGGTTGGAGGCAGCAGCCAGGATCTATGGGGCACTGTCCACTGATGAGGTGACTCCACTAAGAGATGCAGGGAGCAGGCTCCAGCCCATCAGTCCATCCCAGGGGCTGGCCCCCAGTACCCAGAATCCTTTGCAGTAGCCACTGCAAGGAGGGGCCTTGGCAACTGGGGCAAAGGCTTGGAGGAGCAACCCCTGGCTCTATGGCATTGGTGGGCAGGGCCCAGTATGACCTCTGATCCCATGGGCACCCTGAGCCAGTGTGCAGAGGGATAGCCCCAGCTTGAGACATGACCTCTGACCCCTGCCAGGCAGGTGCCAAACTGAAGATCTCAGTGCAGATCTGCCGGAGCCCCCAGCTGTAGCAGGGATCCACCCCCTGGATCTGCTTCCCCAAAGCTGCTCAACTGGGAGGGGCTGAATCCAGCCCCATCGCACAGATGGGGAAACTGAGGCACCCAGCTGGGAAGGGAGCTGGCCAGGTTACCCAGTGGAACTGGGAATAGAACTCAGGAGTCCTGAGGCCCTGCCTGGTGCTTGATCCACAAGGGCACGATACCCAGGCAGCCAACACACAGTGCAGGGCCCAGCCCTGCCAGCAGGGGGCACAGGACACACACACACACACACACAGAGCAGCAGGGACACACACACAGCTGGCACAGCAGGAAAGACACACACCGAGGCACGCACAGCAGCAGGGGGACAAACCCACATGCTCCATGACCTCCTCAGGTCCCTTCCAGCCCTACGATTCTATGGCACCAGGGACACACATACACAGCACAGCAGCAGGGAAACACAAACACACAAGACACAGCCGCAGGGACACACAAACACACCACACAGCAGCAGGGATACACACACAAGACAGCAGCAGGGAAACACAAATACACAAGACACAGCTGCAGAGACACACAAACACACACCGCTGAGCAGGGACACACAAACACACATACACAGCACAGCAGCAGGGAAACACAAACACACAAGACACAGCAGGGACACACAAACACACACCGCACAGTAGCAGGGATACACACACAAGACAGCAGAAGGGAAACACAAACACACAAGACAGAGCTGCAGGGACACACAAACACACACCGCACAGCAGGGACACACAAACACACATACACAGCACAGCAGCAGGGAAACACAAACACACACCGCACAGCAGCAGGGATGCACACACAAGACAGCAGCAGGGACACACAAACACACACTGCACAGCCGCAGGGACACACAAACACACAAGACACAGCAGCAGGGACACACAAACACACACTGCACAGCCGCAGGGACACACAAACACACAAGACACAGCAGCAGGGATGCACACACAAGACAGCAGCAGGGACACACAAACACACACCTCACAGCAGCAGGGATGCACACACAAGACAGCAGCAGGGACACACAAACACACACTGCACAGCAGCAGGGATGCACACACAAGACAGCAGCAGGGAAACACAAACACACGAGACACAGCCGCAGGGACACACAGGGCAGGACAGACAGACAGACAGACACACGTGGCCCGGCTCCCCGGCTGCCGTGCTGCGCGTGTGTCAGCGTCTCCGTGTGATCCCCGCCCTGTGGCCCTTCGTGCGTGCGCTCCCTCCCTAGCCCCTCCGGCTGCCCGGCCAGACCGCGGCCTGGGCCCGGTGCCAGCCCCACCGCGCTGCGGCTGCCCGGGCCTGCCGTGACACGGGCTGTGCGTCAAAGGCTGGCCCCACGCAGGGGGAGCCCCGGCTTCCTGTGTACTCAGCTTGTGCGTGTGCGGGCGGGGGGCGAGGGCATGAGCCATGTGTTTGTCTAAGCCCCAGCTGCTCCCGCCGCCCCAGGAATGTGTGTGTGTCAGGGCAGCCGACACCTTTGTTATTGGAGCTGGGGGGGGCACCGGTGGGGCCGGGGGACCCAGGGCTGGGCTGGTGAGAGAGTGGGGGACACGGGGGGGAGGTCGGGGGACCCAGGGCTGGGCTGGTGAGAGAGTGGGGGGCACCGGTTGGGTCGGGGGACCCAGGGCTGCGCTGGTGAGAGAGTGGGGGACACGGGGGGAGGTCGGGGGACCCAGGGCTGGGCTGGTGGGAGAGTGGGGGGCACGGGGGGTCGGGGGACGCAGGGCTGGGCTGGTGGGAGAGTCGGGGGCACAGGGGGGGTCGGGGGACCCAGGGCTGGGCTGGCGGGAGCTGCGTGGGGAGTTGGTGGCACCGCTGGGGTCGGGGGACGCAGGGCTGGGCTGGTGGGGGACTGGGTCGCTGCTGGAGGCTCAGGTGATTTGTGCCTTTAAGCCGGGCCTGGCCGGCCAATTGTCGGCACCTGCAGCCGCCTCCCGGTAACTGCCCCCCGGGGGCGGTGCCAGCCTGGATGCCCCCGGCCTCCGTCTCCAGCCTTCCAACCCTTGCAGCACCCGCCGCCCCCTGGCGCTGGGACATGGGGAGGGCGCCTGGAGCTCTCGCGAGGGCAGGGAAATCCCAGGTGCTATCACACCCGCGTGCCTGCACCGCCCCCCGCAGGAGGGGTGGGCCCAGCTCTGTGCGCCTCTGTCTGTCTGTCTGTCCGTCCGCCGCCCCCTGCTGGAGGGGCCGGGCTTTGCACGTGTGTCAGAGCCTCGTATCTGAGTCTTCCTGCACTGCCTGCGCCAGGCTCCCCGGCAAGTGTGAAGCGCCGAGGGCCATGCGCCGAGGGCGTCCGAGAGATCACGGGGCAGGCGGGGTGCACCGTAGTGACAACGTTGCACTGAGGCCTTGCACGGTGTCACGTGTGGACGGGGCCTTTCAGTGCGTTGCACCACGTGCTCTTGCCCCGTCGCCCTCCAGTTCAGGGCATTTCATGCCACTACCACGCCCCATCCCATTGCACTGTGCTGCGCGAGAGCCTGTGGCCGGAGAGTTCCCTCCCGTTGAACTGGTTCTCGGGCCCCTGCGCTCTTGTCCCTCCAGTGCCCGGTATTGAGCCGCCGGCGCTGCATTCCCCTGCTTCCGCTCACCCTCTCGGGCGCCGCCTGCATTTATCTCGCTCTCCCCTCCCGCCCTGCCCTGCAATCTAGGGGCTGCTCTGAGCCACCTCCAGTCACTTGCGTTTTTCTCCCGCGTTTTCTTGCACGGCCGCCCGTTCCGTTGTCGTGCACGGGCCGTGCTTTGCACTGGTGCTGTGTGGCGCATTGCATCTCACTGCATTGTTGCTCTGGCACACAGCATCGCTTTTGCATGTGATGTCAGGGGGAGGATTGTGGGCGGGGGGGGGGTGTTGCTGTCCAGCCTGGCTTTGCCGTCTGGTCCGCGGCCGCAGTGTGTTCCCGGGCACCCGCTGGGGCTTTTGTTGCGTCGAATGATCCCCTTGGAGGCTGGGCTGGGTTTCACTGCTTGCACAATGCTCCCAAAGAGCGGCTCCGCGGGGCGCCAGACGTGGGTCGCCCGAGAGGCAAACCCTTGAGTCAGACTGTGGGGAAGAAAGCGGCTGACGCCCCCACCTAAGCTGGCCCCAAAGCCTAGGGCAGCCCGCAGGGTGTGCTGTGCTGCAGGGACCAAGTGGGGGCTCAGCCGGGGGAGGGGCTCTCCCCGGCCGTCATTCGGCCTCGATGCCCCAGGGCAGGGTGTGGCACGAGGGCAATGGTCTGCCCTATTGTGATGACATCAGTGCCTGCCTCAGTTTCCCCTTGCACGGCGCTCTAGTGGGTCCCAGAGGCTGGTAAGCCAGGGGGCTGGGGAGGCCTGGTGGCAGCAGAGGGCTGCAGCAGAAGGGGCAGTGGCAGGAGAGGGAGACACCCCGCCAGTGGGGGGGCACCCTACGGGGGCGCGTGGCGTTGCCCCACCCCCGGAGGGTGCGCGCGGATCCTGGGAGTCCCAGGCACGGGCCGGTGTCGCAGTGAGCTGAGCACTTGGGCGGACGGGCCGAGCTCCCCCTGGCGGCAGCGGCTGTTGCTGCGGTCGTGCACATCCGCGCACGCCGCGGGGCGCAGAACAGCACGTGGGTGGGAAGCCATGGCCGGAGCCTGGCGCCTGGCCTGGACCCGATCCCCGAGGGGGGAGACGGAGCTGCAGCCGTGGCAGTGGCTGGCCGGGTCCTGGGAGCGTCGGGCACCGGGGGGCCCCCGGATCAGCCCCCAGCAGAGCTGGATTCGCTCAGGGCTGTGGAAGGAGATGGCTGGAGGCCACCGGCCCGTCCTGGGGAAAGCTGGGGGGGACTTTGGGGGTGTCCTGCCCTGGCTGTGCTTCATATAACCCCTCAATACCCTAACATCCCCTCACCCCCCTCCACTTTCCCAACCTCGCTCCGGGAGAACTAGCCTGAGATGAAGCAGGACCCCTTTGTCATAGGGCCAAGGGGGGATGTGCTGTGGTGTGCCTCAGTTTCCCTCTAGACTTGACTGGGGATGTGGGGAGGAAGCTGTGCTGGGCAGGGCAGGAGACAGGGTGGGTTCAGAGGGAACCCACAGCAACATGGCTGGGGGTGGGGGGGATGCAAAACCTAGCTGGAGCCCCAGAGGTTCAGCCCTGCCCCACCCCAAGGCAGAGTGGGCCCCCCTGCAGTCTGGCAGGCTGTGGGGGGGCTCCCCAGGTGAAAGTTCAGGGATATTGTGAGAGCCCCACGGGATGCCCCTCAAGGGCTCCCTCGAGGCCTCTGGCCTGCATATTTCTAATGACACCAAGGGACAGCTGGGGGTCAAGTGCCACCCCACAACTAGAGTCAGGAGTGCGAGGCACCAGCAGGACTGGGGCAGCTGGGATGGCAGGGGGCTGAGGATTGGGGAACCAGCAGGGGCCTCTGGTTGCTTGTAAACCACCCTCTTCCAGCAACGGCGGCACTGAGGGCTCCCTGCCTGGAGACCCCCACAACATCCTTCCGCTACCCCCACCACACCCCATAGCTGATGGGGGGAGGGGCAGCTCAGAGAAGACACCTGGGGCTGGGAAACCAAGGAAGGCACTGAGTTCAGAACTCAGCATAACCCAGTATTGTCCTGCTACACAGTCACACAACCCAACACCACGCACCACCCTGCTAGACTCACATACAAGCCAACACCCCACCGCCAAGGCTCACACAACAGCCAAACATGCCGCTACACAGTCTCACAACTCAACACCACACATCACCCGCTACACAGTCACTCAACAACCCAACAACACACAACACCCAGCTACACTCACAAAACAACTCAATACCCTGCTGCTACGTAGTCACACAGCCCAGTTACACAGCAACACAACAACCCAGCACCCTGCTACATAGTCACACAGCCCAACACCACACACCACCCCGCTACACTCACACAACAATCCAACATCACACACAGTCCTGCTACACAGTCAACACATCACAATACACAGAGCGCTGTATTGTTACTCAATAACCCAAAAACATGCACTGCCCTGACACACTCACAGAACCCAACAACCTACACAATCTGCTCCACTCCCACACGAATCCAGTTACATACAACTACACAACAGATGGCACACAAAGTGCCCTGCTACATCCACACAACAAACCAGCTGCATACAGACAACAATACAACAGGCACACAGCTTGCAACACACAACAACATTCACCCAATATACACAACCCTGCTACATTCACACCATTACCCCCAGGCACACAGACACAACCACACAACAATAGGCAAACAACCTGCAACACACACAGCCCAGCTACTCACGCAAAACAACCCCCACATGCCCATTTATGCACTCAAACCCAGCCCAGCTATACAGAACAACACACTCCAACCCGCAAAACTCAGCTATGCAGAGACAACATGCATGCAACACAAAATGCATCTTCACTTACACAATAACAAACACAAGACAACTTCTAGTAACAGAGAGAAAGCTGTGCTAGTCTATATACTATCAAAACAAAAAAAGCTCACCTTGATAATATTTTTCTGATTTGTCAACCTCGATAACTGTTTTTGGTTCTCTGTGCCTTAAATATTGAGTCTGTTCTGGTCCGGCTATGGTCTGAAGAAGTGGGTCTGTCCCATGAGAGCTCATCACCTAATAAATTGTTTTGTTCAACTTTAAAGTGCTACTGGGCTGCTTTTTGTTTTTTAAGACAACAGCTGTACAGCACAATGCACACAATGCTGGTACACACACACAGCCCAGTGAGACAGATGCTTTTCTGGGAGATGAGTTAGTGACACACCTGCGGTTGGGTGTCTGGGTGAAATTAACAGTCTCTGCCACCCAGGGCAGCAGGAGGGGGGCTGCAGCGGGCGCAGGGATGCACACACTTTGACCCGCCAGAAGCTGAGGGCATGGTGGCCTCAGACAAGGCAACAGCTGGGGGGTGGCACCCCAAAGTGGGCTGAACCCCCAGGTGCAGTGTGCTAAGCTGGGTAAGGTGTGGTCATCATGTCCTAGTAACACACTGCCCGCAGCCGTGCAGTGAGCAGCCTGCACGGCCGTGCTCTGTGTGGGGAGGATGGTGACCGGAGGCTCTGCAGACTCTGGGGGTCCGGGGGGGAAGCAGTGTGTGCAGTGCACATAGTCAGCATGGCTAGCTGTGCAGGGTGCGTGCAGGCTGTGCACCTAGGCATTGTCTCAAGCCATGCAGTGTGCAGAGCCAGGTGTGGTGCAGAGCAATGGAGTGGCAGTCTGCAAAGCCCTGAAGTGTTGCCATGCAGTGTTGGTGTATATAGCCCTGGAGTGTATCTGTGTGATGGATATAGCCTTGCAGTGTTGTAAGGCAGTGTGCAGCGTTTCTATGCATCATGCTGTGTTTATAGCTGTACTGTATACACAGCCCTGCACTGTATCTATGCAGTGTGCAGTGTGGATAGTCCTGCAATGGGGAAAGTCATGTACTATAGCTATGCAGCATGCAGAGCCCTGCAGCATTTCTCTGGAGAGTGCAGTTTGTATAGTTTTGCAGTATGCAGAGGCCTGCAGCATAGCTATGCAGTGTGCAGTATATTATAGGCCTGCAGTGTGGCTATGCAGTGTGCAGAGCTCTGAAGCCTATAAATGCAGTGTGCAAGAGTGCAGAACCCTGCAGTATAGCTGTGCAGTTTGCAGTATGTGTATAGCCCAGCAGTGTGCAGAGCCCTGCAGAATATTTGTGCAGTGTGTGTAGCCCTGCAGTGTGCAGAGTGCTGCAGTGTAGCTATGCAGTGTGCAGTGTGTATAGGCCTGCAGTGTGGAGAGACAAGCAATGTGTGGAGCTCTGCAGGATATCAATGCAGTGGGCAGAGTCATGTGATGAATCTATGCAGCATGCAAAGCTATGCCGTGTATGTATTCAGGGCACAGCGTGCCCAGCCATGCTGTGAGCCCCCGGGCCATGCACCCCTGTGCCCAGTTCCCCAGCCGTGCTCCACAGGCCCCTCTCCTGTCTCTGCTAGCTCTAGCCCTGGGGCAGCTGCAGGAGTGGGGATGCAATGGGGTGCTGGCGGGAAAGGGGGAGCTGCCCATCACTGTGATTCTCTCACCTTTGCAAGCCCAGCATCAGGTGAGGCTGCGGGCAGGGAGCCAGGGCTCAGCCACTTCCCCCGTCACCTTGGAGCTAAATATTTACCCTTCCAACGGCTGTTTTCCTTGGCACCAGCATGGACCCCCCCACGCCCCCCCACTGCATTCCTTCCCCAGCGTTACATGTCTGCGCAGACAGATCCCAGCCCAGCAGCACGCGCCCCCTCTGCCGCCCTGCCCTAGGGTATCCCAACCCAATCCCTGCCCCCCCTTCCCTGGGATACACAGGGGGCCAGCCCCCAGTCCTGCCCTGGGACAATGACTCCACAGCGCCCCCTGGAGGCCGGGTGGGGGGACATCAGAACTTCCCAGGGAAAGCGGGGAGGGGGGGACTGAACAGCTGATCCCAACACTCTGAGCCTGCCTCCCTGCTCCCCCAGTGCAGCCCATGGCCTGGGGCTGAGACACTGTTTGTCCGTGAGTCATGCAGGGAAACTGTCTGTCTGCTGCCAGGTGGATGGGGCAGGAGGGGCTCTCCAGGCGCAGACACATGCAGCCCTGTGCCCCCCAGCCAGGCTACACCTCCCCAGCCCTATCCACTGAGGCCCGGATCCACAACCCTGCCCCTGCCACAGCCTGTCCCAGCTGGAGCACTGTGGGGTGGGGCACTGGCTGGGAGGGCTGCGGCCATGGGGAACACTGGGCAGTGGGGTGTTAGCCAGAGAGGCACTGGCTGCAGGGAGCACTGCTCTGGAGGGAGCTTGCTGTGGGTGCTAACTGGGAGGACTGGGGTAGCACTGGTGGGGGGGGCACAGGCCAAGTGCACTGGCTGGAGTCTGTGATGGTGCTGGCTGGGGGGGGTTCACTGGCTGGGGGTGCTGGTCATGGGGGAGCCAGTGGCTGTGGGGCTCACTGGCTGGGGGGCACTGATCAAGGGGTACTGGCTGGGGGGGCACTGACCAAGGGGTGGTGGCTGGGGGGGTCTCTGGGCAGGGGTTACTGGCTGGGGGGCACTGGCTGGAGCTGGGTGTTATTCCCTGAGGAGGCCTGCGGTGGTTGCGGGCCTGGCTCCGGTTTCCATTACAATAAGGCTCTGACGTGAGTAGTGCCCCCCCCCGCCCCCGCCCCAGCTCCCCCCTTTGACCTTCCTGCCTTGGAAGCGGGTCAGGATTTCCAAGTGTTTGTTTTGTGGTGTGAGGGGAGCAGGAACTGAGCACTGGGGCTGTCCCTGAAAAAGCCAGAATTTCATCAACCGGGCAGGCAGCCAGCAGGGAAACATCATCCCCCACCACCACTGTAACCCCCTCGTCAGGCACCAGGCCCATCACCCCGGTATCCTGCCCCCCCATCACCCCAGTATCCTGCCCGGCCCATCACCCCGGTATCCTGCCCCCCCATCACCCCAGTATCCTGCCCCCCCATCACCCCGGTATCCTGCCCGGCCCATCACCCTGGTATCCTGCCCCCTCCATCACCCTGGTATCCTGCCCCCCCCATCAGCTCCTGGGCCCATCAACCCAGTACCTTGACCCCAATCAGCCCCTGGGCCCATCACCCTGGTATCCTGGCCCCTCTAGAACAAAGGGCTGGGACTCTCTACCCCCTCTAACTGAGGCACCAACACCACCTCACAGTATTTCCCCTTTGCCAGAAGACTAAATAAGAAATTGTCATTCCTGTGATATTCAGTTTCTCTGCTAAGCACCTTATAGTGGAAGCTGATAACCACAAGCAAGCATGGGGCTGGTGTGGGGCAGTTGGGGCTTGTGGTTAGAGCAGGGTATCTGGGAGCCAGAACTCCAGGGTTCTATCCCCTGGCTCTGGGGGGAGAGGGGGGGCTAGTCATTAGAGCAGGATGCTTAGGAGCCAGAACTCCTGGTTTTGCTCCACCTCTGATATGATCTCTGACCTCAGCCCATCCTACCCCATGCCTTGGTTTTCCTCTTTTGGGAGTGTCTCTAAACCTTGTTGCAGCTCCTAGCATCTGTTTGGGGCAATGCCCCCTCCTTACCCCATCTGTCCCCCACCCCAGCCAGGCCCGGGAGTGGGGCTGCAGACCAAGGGCAGGGCTGCAGACAAGAGAACAGGTGCTGAGTTTGAGGGTGAGTGTGGGGCTGGGTATGAAGCTGGGTGGCGCTTCCTGCCTGGGGTCCCAAAATGGTCCTCTGACCCCCACTGGGAGGGTGCACCCCAGGGATTGAGAAGCAGGCAGTTCTCAGGGCGTCCTGCAGAGACCAGCAATGAGTCTAGGACCCCAGTCCCCTGGGGCAGTGGATGGAGGGTGTCACCCCCTGGTGGGGGGTTCGGGGAGCTAGAGCACAGCACCCCCTAGCCCTGAGCTGAGATATTGCAGCCTTGAGACTAGGCTGGCATTGGGGGGCACGTCCCCCCCACATCCCCACTCCCCCCATTTGCGCACGTTGCCTCCCCCCAAGGCATGCGAGGGGAATTTCTGAGGGCCTGTTTACGGCTGCGTCTGGGGGTTTCTATGGTGAGGGAGCTGGCACCTGGCCCAGCGCACACTGGGCCCATTCACAGGCTGCCCAGGCCACAGCCCTGCCGGATACGCTGCTGCTTAAGGCAGAAAAGCCTTGTTTCCCACCCTACCCCCAGTTAGGCCAGCCTATCCCAGTGGGGGGAACTCCCAGCTTTTCTGGGATCACACAGCACCCCCCTACTGACAGAGCTGGGGTAGGCTGGACCCCATGGGCACCCCCACCCTGCAGTACCCCATGCTGGCAGACCTGTGGTAGGCCAGACCCCCCCCCCATGGGTGCCCCCACCCTTCAGCACCCTCAGAGCTGGGGTAGCCTGGAGCCCCTCATGGGTGCCCCCACTCTTCAGCACCCCCTGCTGGCAGAGCTGGGGAAGCCCAGAACCACCCTGCATGGGCACCGCTCCCTGCTCGTTGCAGTTCACCCTACTGGGAAAGGAGGGGCTGGCCAGGATCTCCCCCGGTTCCCTGCATAGCTAAGAGCCCCATGGGGTTAAGGAGGACACAATGGGTCCTATAATCACCCCTAGCCCTGGGCTGCATTTCCCAGCAGGCCGGGGGGGGCCTTTCCCAGCATCTGTGAAGTGGGGCTTTATACAGCTGTCTGTCACTGGGGGTTGTGGGCTGGGAGCTCAGCCCCATGGAGCCAGGGTCACAGGCAGGCCGCACTTGAACAGCTGGTGGGGAAAGGGGTCTAATGGTTGGGGGGGGACGGAGGGCAGTGGGGTCCAATGGGCAGAGCTGGGGAAGGGCTGGGAGCCAGGACTCCTGGGTTCTCTCCCCAGCTCTGGGGCTGGTGTCTGAGTCAGGGCCCCAGTTCGTGGTGCCCATGAGTGGTGAGGGCTGGTAGCCAGGGGTCCTGGAGAGTGTTCAGACCAGTGTGACGGCGGCTTCAGGGCTGACTCCGAACTGCTCAGTGTGGTTGTGACTCAGCAATGAGTCCAGTGTGGGGGGAAGGGGGGCACACCTGGGCTGAGGCGGGGGGAACAGTGCTTGTGAAAGCCACACAGGCCCTGAGGCTTCTCCCAGCCAGAACAAGGCCAAGGCTTTCATCTCCTGGCCACCAGACTGCACCAGACAGGGGGCACCCCCCACTGGGATCTTCCATGTGGCTGCATCTGCCGGCATGCTGGCGAGAGAACGCAGGAGTCCTGACTCCCAGACCCCCTTCCAGCTCTAACCACAGGACATTACCCCCCTGCTCCTCCCAGAACCTGCAAGAATCCTGGCTCCCAGTCCCCACACCCCCTGGCCATCCCAAAACCTTTGAGAACCCAGAAGTCCTGGGTCCTGGACCCCTCTGGCCCTTCCAGAGCCTGCAAGAACCCAGGAGACTGGACTGCCCTTCCCAGGTAACTTTGGGGCCAGACACATGTAAAGAAGAAAACAAAGGAACCACAAAAATCCTTTTAACCCTGAAAAGCGACTTTCAGTTCAGGGCAGTGACTTCTCCCACACTCTAGCAGTCCCCAAATGCCTATTCCTCCCAGCAGAGTGGAAGGGGATAGTGGTTAGTGCAGACAGGGTGTATGTGATAGGAGGCAATTCCGGGGGGTCTTTTTCCAGTGCAGTACTAGGGGGCCCTGTACTGCCAGGATGGGGTCTCAGTAGGGGGCACTCACCCCAAGCCACCCTTGCAGGCTCCCGTGCTCCAGGCTGTTGCTCCCACTAGTCAGTCCCCTGATTCCCTGCACAGGTGAGAGCTCCTTGCATGACCAGCCCCCTGCACCTCATTGCAGAGGGGCCACATATCAGTGCCAAGCGAGGGGTTCCTTGACCCCCATATACCCAGCCCTTGCGCTCCACCCCAGAGGCAGCTGCATTGAGGGCTCTGGGATGCACCACATTTCCTGAGAGCTTTCAGAAGCAATGGGCGGGGGGGCTGTCCCTCATTCATCCCTGAGCAGCTGGGGGTGGGGGGCAGGAAAGGCAGCTAGTACCCCGGGGGAAGGGAGTGGAGCCGGATGCCTGTGACAATCAATGTGCCTGCCTCTTGCTTAAGAGGCAAACAAGGAAGAAGATTTCCCCAGAATTTCCCCCAGAGCCCAGGGGAGCTACAGAGGTAATTCAGCCGGAACCAGGGGAGAGAGAGCTCCTGGGCCCAGTGAGGCAGTGTGAGCCCTGGTACGGACACCCTGCTATGCCCCAGTGACATGGTGGGAGCCCCAGCAGAGATCCTGCTGTGCTCCAGTGTGAGCCCTGACACAGGCACTCCACTCTGGCCCAGTCAGTGACACAGTGTGAGCCCCGACACAGGGACCCAATTGTGCCACACTGGTCCAGTGTGAGCCAGGGCACAGGGATCCGGCTACAGCCCAGGGCTGCAGTGTGAGTCCTGGCACTGAGCCCCTGCTGCATCCTGTGACCATACAGTCACTGCCAGTGGAGATAAGGTGACAGCATCCATTACAGAGCTGGACCAAGGACACTGGTTGTCAATTCCATGTCATTCCAGTGACTTGACCCCACAGGAATCATGCTGGCCCTCACCCCCCACACACATACCTCCGCAGTGCATTGGCATGCCAGGGCCAGCACACCCACAGAGATGCCCAGCACGTGCCACATTTCCCAGCCAGCCAATAAAAAGCACCCAGTGACACTGGGGCAGCCAGATCCCCAGAGCACCCAGCAGACAGGGCCAGTTCCCCACTGATGTCCAACTCACTGGTCTGGGCTGAAAACAACTGAGAGCAGCCACACATCCCCATTAGTCTGTGTTAGTCACCATCTATTGCTACAACATTCTCTGTCACTGGCTTTCTCTTTCTTTCTTTTTCTTTCTTTCTTTC
Source organism: Carettochelys insculpta (assembly GCF_033958435.1). Taxonomy (NCBI): domain Eukaryota; kingdom Metazoa; phylum Chordata; order Testudines; family Carettochelyidae; genus Carettochelys; species Carettochelys insculpta. The sequence continues at coordinate 15,387,819 of NC_134158.1, read as the reverse complement.
TTTCCCTGGCTTCCAGCTCTCCTCTCAGGTATGCACCTGAAAGGGAAGAAAAGAAAGTCACAAGTGTGTGTATGTGTGTGTGTGTGTGTATGCGCGCGCGCGTGCGTGTGTGTGTGTGTAGGGGGGTGACGCCTTGGCTAGAGACACCAGGGAGTAGTGGTGGTGTGAGCAGTGGGATTAGCTCATGCCTTCATCACCCTCTCCCCTCCCCCACCCCCAGAAAATTTTTAAAGGGAGAGTGCGCCGATTTGGCGGTGCATTCTAGGGATGTGTGTCATCCCTTTGCCCTATTGCATGCCACCCACTTCCAAATGTGCGCTGTAAGTCAGAGGAAGAGTTTTTTGAGCCGTGATCTCTCTCTCGCGCGCTCCCCCCCCCTCCTTTTTTTTTTCTGAATGGAAAAGGAATGAGTCAAGATGTGTCATCCTTTGAAAAAACACACACACTCTCAGACAGGGCCCTGCGCCTGGTATATAAAGAGCAATTTGTAGTGGTGTTACATGCACGCACACGCACACACACACACACACACACACACACACAGAGTACAGTGAAGAGGTTGTGTGGCACTTTTTTTTTTTACCTGCGGGGGGGAGGGCGGGGCGGGAGGTGCGCGTGTGTTGATTTTTGTGTGTGTGTGTTGGGAGAGGAAGTGTTGGGGTGGGGGGAAACGGTCACCTTTTTTTTTTCTTCTTTTTGGCTAATCTACCTCAAAAAAGTAATCAAAAGACCCAGGGATTTTTGGCAAGCAGGTGGCCGTGAAGAAAATACGCTGGCCCCCCCACCCTAGCCCAACAAAAGTGGGAGAAAGCGAGAGAGCCAGAGAGAGAGGAAAAGCCACCACCCAACTGTACAAACTCAAAAACCAACTGACCCAAACCAAAAACCAACCCAGGCAACCCACAAACTTTACAGCCCAACCCAGAAGAAAGGACAAAACATTGCAGGAGAAGAAAGAGTTAAAACTCAGGGACCCCCACAACACTTCCTTAGCTTCCAAGTCACTCAACCCCGGCCAACCCTAAAAACATGAAAAGTAAGTTCTCATTTTTTTGGTGTTTTTTTTTCCCTTTTTGCCTAAATTTCCAAAAATGTTGCTGCTTTTTTTTTTCTTCTCTCCATCCCCAACCTTCCCTCCTTTCAAATCCTCTTTCTTTCCAGCCCCAGCAGCATAACGTGTCCCTGTGGGTGCCTGGGGAGGCACCTGGACACGTGGAGTTGGACCTGTTGCGATGCCTGTACTTTGTAGGTTTCATACGCAGCGTGGCTGAGTGAGAACTGGCCCGAGGTACGGCTGGATGTCGGGGTTTGTTCCTAGGCGCGTGGGTAGAGGCGCTGAGGGGGTCTGATGCAGGAGCTGGGTTCATCCCGAGGTACATGTTTAACGCAGAGGTTGTAGCTTTTGTCTCTCTACGCCTGTTGTTAATGAACGTGCTTTGTGCGCCTGCAGAGATGCATTTACTGGTCGTGGACTTGTTGCTCTACAGTTGCAATCTCTGGGTAGCGTTGGAAAGGTCGTTGTCAGTAAGTGGCAGGAACTGGTCGTTTCGCAGCACGCGCGCAAACTAACGCAAAATGTTTCTCCTTGCTAGCAAGCAAAAATGACACCAAAGGCAGCCAGCTTCTGCTGGAGAACGTACCAGAGTTTGCTTTAAGGCCATCTATCTACCTATCTATCCCCACTGTCTGGGTCTGTCCATATCTATCCATCCCCATCTACCCCCATCTACCTACCTATCCCAACTGTCTATGTCTGTCCGTCTATCCCCATATACCTCCGCTATCTATCTACCTATCTATCCCCAGCCTGTCTATCCATCCATCTCTGTCCACTGCCTCTATCTATCCATCCCCATCCACCCTCTATCCATCCATCTACCCCCACTGTCTGTCCATCTCTGCCCACTGCCTCGATCTATCCACCCCATCTATCCATGTCCACTGCATCTCTCTCTCTCTCCCTCCCGGATAGATCTGAAGAAGTGGCTCGGTCCCAGGAAAGCTCATCACCTACTAAATTGTTTTGTTGATCTTCAAAGTGCTACAGGAGCGCGGCTTTGTGTCGTTGGAACACGGACTACCAAGGCGACCCCTGCTGTATTCTGTGTGGCGTGGGCCACTGGGGTTTGGCGTTAGCTCTTCGGGCTGCTCCTGGCCTCTGTTCTTGGGCCATTAGCGTTTTCCCCGCCGTGACTCGCCGGAGACGCGAGCGCCGCGTGCAGGGTGACAATTGCTAAAGGCCCCATCGCGGGGCGCGGCCGCGCGCGGGGGATGAATGGGGGAAGAACGCTTCGGAATGGAACGACCCTGGCGGCGGCAGCCAATGAGCGGTCGAATCCAGCCGCGCGCCAGGCCCGCGCGCAGCTGGCGCTTTGCAAATCCGCCTTTCCGGGGCGCTTGCGCCTTGCGCCCGGGTCTGTGTTCCCATCAGCCCGGGGCCCCAGCCTGGGCTCCGCACGCCGCGGCTGTGCGAGGGGCTGGCGGAAGGGGGCCCGCCGGGGACAGAGCAGAGAAATAGAAACTGAATTGGAACTCTGCTGCAAAGCTGCGCTCAGTTGCGATTTTTAACTGAAATGTCTCACGGGCAGGGTGTTATTTGCTAGGCGAAGATCTGTACTGGGGTTTCCTTTTCCATTGCATGATGTGTCCATAACGGCGAGGACTGGCGTCTATGGGGGTCCGTGAACGGTTTAGGGGGTGATGGGAGTCCAGGAACGCTTTGGGGGTGATTGGGGACTTTGAACAGTTTGAGGGGGTCACTGAGGGTCCGTGAACGCTTTGGGGGTGATAGGGGGGCTGTGAACGGTTTGGGGCTGATTGGGGGTCCGTGAACTCTTTGGGGGTGATGGGGGTCCAGGAATGCTTTGGGGGTGATTGGGGACTTTGAACAATTTGGGGGGGTGATGGGGGGTCTGTGAACGGTTTGGGGGTGATGGGGGATCCGTGAGCTATTTGGGGGTGATTGGGGGGTCCGTGAACGCTTTGGGGGTGATTGGGGGTCAGTGAACGCTTTGAAGGTGATGGGGGGTCCGTGAACTCTTTGGGGGAGATGGGGGTCCAGGAATGCTTTGGGGATGATTGGGGATTTTGAACAGTTTGAGAGGGTGATGGGGGGTCTGTGAAAGTTTTGGGGGTGATGGGGAGCCTGTGAGCTATTTGGGGGTGATGGGGGTCCAGGAACGCTTTGGGGGTGATTGGGGTCTGTGAACAGCATGTGGGTGATTGGGCACCTGGGAACAGAGTGGGGGGTGATTGAGAGCCCGTGAATGGTTTGGGAGTTTGGGGGGTATCTGTCCTAGTGCAAAGGCTGGGAACCACTGACATAGACACAGACCTGTTGACTCTGGCTGCGGCTGAGCCTGTTGCAGGCCGTGTGTGGCTGGGGGACCCTTTGGGGCCTATGGGGCAAGTGGCGTCTGCGTATGCAGGTCGTGGGGCTCTGACGGGACTGCAGGCCAGTGTGTTTAATACCCAGACAGATTCAGCCGCTGTATCATGGGAGATGCCTCCGGTGGCAGGCCTGTGTCACACCTCTCGGCTGGGCTCTGTGGATCACCTGCAACTGGACACTTCCTTGCCCTATAGGTGGGGCTGGCACAGCATGGGGCATGGCCCTGCCCTGGCTGCCCTCGGTGCCATGCTGACGAAGCCATCTGCTTTGCTGTGTCCTTGTCTCGTGCAGTGGGGACAGCTCTGGGCTTGAGGGAGACAGGCCCAGACCCTCGATTGGCAACAGGCAGTGATGCTCCTGGGATTACCACTGGCCCAGGTTGTCTGGCTGGGTGTGTCCTGTTCAATATATGTGGTGTCCCATTGGGGCGTGCAGCCCTGTTCAGCGATCTGGCCCTTGGTACCCCCACCTAGCTGGCTCTCCTCATCCACCCTGTCTGGCTGTCCATCCGCCCCCTCTGTCTGTCTGTCTGCCCATCCCCATCCACCTTCTGTCTATCTGTCAGTCCATCCCTATCTACCCAACCTTCTGTCTGGCCATCCCAACACATACCTGCCCGTCTTTCTGCGCCCACCCCCACCCAGCCCTCAGTCTGTCTGTCTGTCTGTCTATCTATCTATGTCTGCCCATCCCCATCCACCTTCTGTCTGTCTATTGGCCTATTCCCATCTGCTTTCTGTCTGTCTGTCCATCCCCGTCCATCTTCTGTCCGTCTATCCATCCCCATCCACTTTCTGTTTATTCATCCCCAGGATTTAACCTCTGTCTGTCCATCCCCACACGCATCCGTCTGTCTAGCTGTCTGGCACGGCGAACATGCCAAAAGTGATGTGTCTGTTTCCTCACCTTTAACCTTCTGGCTGGGCCTGGGCCTGCCTGTTGGGGATGATCACCCCAGCCCATGTGAGTTTGCTGTGCTGGGAAGGTGGCTGGAAGCGGGGGGGGGGCTCCTGCCTTGTTGTGAGGGGGGAGTTTAGGGTTGGCACCTCCACCCCACAGCCTGATTCCTCCTAGAGCCTCCTGGTAGCCACTCGGCTTTGGCAGATGTAAGAAGTTTGTGGGGTCTCAGCTGTGGGCAGAAGGTGTGTTATGGGGGCAGTGAGGGCCTGGACTTCTCCAGGGCTGGTATGTTGGTGGGGGGGAGGGGAGGTTTGCAGAGGAGTGTGTATGTGTGTGTGTGTGTAACTGTGTGTGAGAGAGAATGTGCATTAGGGTTGTGCTTGTGTGAGAGAGAGAAGGGGTGTGTTTGTGGGCATGAGTGTTAGAATTGTGTTTGTGTGACTGTGATAGCAACCTGAATGGATAGACAGATGATTGCATGTGTGTGTGTGTTTAACATCAGCCTGTGGGCCCCATGTATCCCTTTACAACCCAGACCTGGGCCGAGCCCCTCTGCTGGTGGAGCCAGAGCTGGGGTCCTACATGCTGCTGGCTTCATTGGGGGTTCCGAACACGCACCCCGCCCCGGGGAGGGGTCTGTGCAGGTGCCCACAGCTGGAAATCTCCAGTTTGAGCAAATCTGTATGCAGCTGTGGGGCTGTGGGGGTTCAGGGAATGTTTTGGAGGTGCAAGGGGTAGGGGCAAGGGGACTGTGGGGGTGCAGGGGGACACTGGGGGTTCCAGGGCTCTGTGGAATGCAGAGGGACTCAGAGGGAAGGGGGTGCAGGGTAGGATCTGGGGATACAGAGGATGGGGAAGGATGAGGGGCAGGCAGAGTGATTGGGAGCCCCAGGGTGGTTGGCACAGGACGAGAGAGGGCGTATCTGGATGTTGGGGGGAGGGGTGGTGGGATCCCCTTACCCTTAACTCTCACGTTGCTGGATGGCAGGGCCCTTAGTCTGAGGGAGGGTCTCCATCAGGTCCTATCAGCCCCTCCCCCTCCTTCTTCCCAGTCTGCTCCCACCCATGTGCTGGGTCCTTGGGTCGCTCTGGGCTCCCCCACACCCAGTGCAATGTCAGGGGGGTTGGACCCAAACAGGGAGCTTCCCCTTTCCTCCTCCCACAGCCTCTCTGGCCAATGAGATGCAGTGGGGGGATTGGATTGGGGCACCTGATTGGCCCTCTCCTGGGTCCTGCATCCAGTGGGCATCTCCCCCCAGGACCCAAACCTCCCCCATCCTGCCACTTCCCCATCAGGACTACCCCTCCCCACCCCGCCCACTCCCCACGCCCCCCAGACACCCCTCCTGCCAATCTTTCCCTGCCCCCTGATATTCACCCCCCTTCTCCTCTTCTGCTCCCAGGGTCGCCCACCGCTCTGCATGGGCAGCCACCTGCCCCACTCCTGCTCCCTGCCCCTCCCTTCCCCTAGGCCGGGCCGGGTGTTCAGCATGACTCTGGGGGGGCAGGTCTCAACAGGCACAAGGGTGAGCTCCCTGTGGGCTGCAGGCCCCACCTGGCCGCTTGCCGGGGGTGACGGCTGCATCTGCCGGCTTGTGCCATGGGGCTGACTGGGCAGGGAGAGGTCGGGGGAGGGGTGGGGGTGCTGGCGGAGGGGGTGGCTGGGCAGGCAGAGGTTGGGGGAGGGACAACTTGGACAAAGGTGGAGGAGTCTAGAATTAACTGGGTAAAAGACTACCATAACAGCCCTTCCCAGGAAGACCCTACAATAATAAACTGGCATGGGTGAGGCCGGCAGTGAGCTCCAGTGCTATATGTCCTGCTTGTTATTGTAAGGTCTCCTGTAAATGCTGACTGATCTGTTATTGTAGGGTCTCTTGTTAGGGCATGCCAGTCTGTTATCATGGGTCTGTCATATGTGCATGCCAGTTTGGTATTGTAGGATCTTCCATAAAAGTGCACTTCTTTGTTGTAGGGTCTATAATGAATACACACTGGCTTGTTATTGTAGGGTTTCTTGTAAACAATGACTGGTTTCTTATTGTATGGTCTGCTATGAGTCCACACTGTTTTCTTGTTGTAGGGTCTCCTGCCTGATTTATTATTGTAGGGTCTTCAGTAAACACAGACTGGTTTGTAATCATAGGGTCTCCTGTACACACAGACTGGTTTGCTTTTGTGGGGTCTCCTGTCCATACACACACACTAGTTTGTTATTGCAGGGTCTCCTGTAAACACTGACTGGTTTGTTTTTGTAGGGTCTCCTGTAAATGCTGATAGGTTTGTTGTTGTAGGGTCTCCTGTGCACACAGACTGGCTTATTGTTGTAGGGTCTCCAGTCTGTGCACACATGCACGCGCATGCGCGCACACACACACACACACACACACACTTGTTTGTTATTGTAGGGTCTCCTGTAAACACTGACTGGTTTGTTTTTGTAGGGTCTCATGTAAACTCTGACAGGTTTGTTGTTGCAGGGTCTCCTGTAAACACTGACTGGTTTGTTTTTGTAGGGTCTCATGTAAACTCTGACAGGTTTGTTGTGTAGGGTCTCCTGCACACACAGACGGCTTCATCATTGCAGGGTGTCTCCTAAGGCACAGCAGTTGATTATTGTCTGTATCGATTATTCCGTGCCCAGCCTCCCAAGGCGAGGGACGGGCCTGGATTCCTTCTGGCTGAGGAAAGCAGCAGACAGGAAGCAGCCAGGGAAGGAGGCAGGAGATAGACCAGAGATAAAAGCAGCTCTGGCCACAGCTGAGCCGGCTCCTCCTGCAGCCCCTGCCAGCTGCACGTCAGGGCCAGAGAATCCCCGCCAGCCTGCACCACCCGCCAGCTACCGCGGGGCAGGCGGGGCCTGGGAAAACGGGGAGAGGATGAAACTGGGGGGGACACCTGGCATCCCCTAACCTTAAAAACAGGGAGCAGTGGTGACCGAACGCCCCTGTCCATGCACACAACTAGGCCACAGCCTGGCTCAGGGTGACGTTGGCCCAGGCATACGCCAGCTCCAGCCCAGCCCAGCCCAGGCCCACAAAATCCACCCGCCCGCCCACCCACTGCCGTCGCAGCAGGCCCGGGAGACGCCCCAGAGCACCAGAGAGGAGCGCAGGCCCGAGGCGGAGGGGCCGGAAGCCGTGGGCTGGCCCCGGCTGGCTGGAATGTGTGGAATCCAACCCCTCCGTCTGGCCCTCGGAATGCGGCTGGCCCCCCGCTGGAGGAGAACCAGATCCTCCAGGGAAGTGGGGGCAGGGTGTGGGGTCCAGCCAGCACCCCTCCCCAGAGCCAGCGAGCCCAGCACCCAGGGGCGGGGGGCACTCACACAGCAGAGGGCTCAGTCACCATGGCTGTACCAGCAGCGCTAGTAGTTGGCCAGGGGAAGAACCCAGGAGTCCTGGCTCCGAGCTCCCCCCATCACTTTAACCACTAGACCCCACTCCCTCCCAGAGACAAGGAGAGACACCAGGAGTCCTGGCTGCCTGTCCCACCTCTCAGCCACCATCTCTCTCCCCCACAGGCAGTGTGTGCCGGCTGCTGGTGGCGCTGCTAAGCCTGTGTGAGGGGCTGCAGGGACATCCTGCCCCACGCCTGAAGCCTTGGGACCCCCGGGTTGACTTCGACTCCATCATCAGCCTGGCCAAGAACCTGCTGAGTGACACCAAACACCTGTTCCATCACTTCGTACGTCTGGCCCCTGCATGCTCCCGGACCCGGCTACTGCCCCCAGCCCCTGGGTACCTGGCCCCTCGCTTACCTTCCCCTAGCCCCTGGACACCTGTCCCTGGGTACCTGACCCTGGGTACCTTCCCCTAGCCCCCGGACACCTGTCCCTGGGTACCTGACCCTGGGTACCTTCCCCTAGCCCCCGGACACCTGCCCCTGGGTATCCATCCCCTGTCCCTGTCCCCTGGGTACATGCCGCCTGGCCCTGGCTATCTGCCCCTGCTTACCCCTCCCCTGGCCTCAGCTCCCCAGGGTGATACTCAAGTACCTGCCCCCTGCCCTGATTACCTGCCCCCTTGCTCCCAGACCCTTGGGCTGATGATACCCAGACACCTGTTCCCAGCTCATCCTCCTGGGCCCAGCTACCCTTGTAGCCCCCTCCCTGCTCAGTCCCCTGGGCCCACCTACCCTCATATCTCCCCATCTCTTTTCAGTCTGCGGGGGGGAGGGGGAGAATACACTGGGCTCCCCAGCTCCTGTCTGTCCCCAGGAGGAGGGGCTGGGTGGGATGGTCTGACCAGTCCTGATCCCACCCTCTGCCCCCAGAAATCCCGGTATCCAGCCGAGGGGGAGCACAAGATGGACACGCTGCCTGTGCTGTCTATGAGCGCGGTGGAGCTGGCCAGCATCCAGGTGAGCAGCCCGGAGCTTGGACTCCTGGGTTCCATCCCAGATCGGGAAGGGAAGGGAAGGGGGGTTAGTGGTTGTGGGGGTGGGGGTGGAAGCCAGGACACCTGGGTTCTATACTCAGTTTCTGTCCCCCCAGCGAGGCTAAGGCCCCTCCCTGCTGAGTGGGGGAGATGCTCTGGGGCTGCAGTGCCCATAGTGGGCACCTGTGTCCCCCCCGCAACCTGGGGATTCAGCCACTGACTCTAGGGGGATCCTGGAAGGGGTAGCGGGGGCGGGTCTGGTCTTGGGGGGATCCCAGCAGGTCTTGGGGACAGGGACTGGGACCTCCCGTTGCCGTGGGTAACCCCCTTTTTGCCCCAGGTGCCCGGGGGTCTGGCGCGGCTCAGCGCAGACCTGCAGAGCTACCAGAAGCACCTGGAGTGGCTGCGCCGGGCGGGCCCTGTGCTGCGGCCCCTGGAGCCCGACGTGGGAGCCCTGCACGCCCGGCTGGAGCGTCTGCACAGGCGCCTGGAGCACCTGGTAAGGGGCGGGGCCTGGGTGAAGGGGCGGGGCCTGAGTCAAGGGGCGGGGCTTGAGGGCAGAGTCTGAGGGCCATGCCAGGTCTGGGGGGACACTCCTTGCCTGGGGGTGGATCATGGGGGGAATACACCTCACTTGGGGGGGCAGGGCCTGGGATCTCTGAGGTGACAGGTGGGGCCAAGGGCATGAGATGGGGCCTGGAACACTTGATCTGAGGTAGTGCCTTAAGCAACTGGGAGGGTGGTGGGGTGGGTCTGGTATTAGGGGGCACGCATGCACACACACACACACACAATCCAGCAGGGGGCAGCACTGGTCTCCCACATGCACACACCCCTCCAGGGGCAGCACAGGTGTGTCTCTCACACACACACACACACACACACAAACACAAACACACACCAGCAGGGGCAGTGCTGTTCTCACACACACACACCTGCAGGGGGCAGCCCTGGTCTGTCTCCGTCTCACTCACTCTCTCCCTTCTCTCCCGCCCCGCCGCAGATGTCCAAGCTGAACCTGTCGCGGCCCAGCGACCCGCTACCCATGCTACCTTCCCACGGCACCCACTGGATGGTGGTGCAGGCTGGCCACGCCATCTTCCACAGCCTCCACCTCTACCTGGACTGGGCCGCCCGTGCTCTGCTTCTCATCCGCAACAAGCTGTGAAGGGGGGGGGCAGCCGGTGCCTTGGGGAGCCCGGGCCACAGGCCAAGCAGGGCCCCCCCATCCAGCATTCCAGGGTGCAGGGACCCTGACCCCAGCCACGGGACTCCGGGGTTCACCACCAGCACTTGAGGTGTGGGGTCCCTGCCCCCCGCAATAGCACCCCCAGGTTTCCCCACCCAGCACCCTGGGGTGCAGGAACCCTGCTCCCCAGCCACGGCCCCTCAGGATCTCCCCACCAGCAATGGGGGGGTGCTCGGTGGCCAGCCCCCTCCCCGGATGTAGCACTCTTTTATTTATGCCACACGCTATTTATTTATTTATTGTATGGTAGGCGACCGGGGCGGGGGCTCGTTAGCATCTTCCTATTTTTGCATTAATTTCATGTTAGGGTTCCTCCCCCCGTCTGGGGGGCACGCAGGGGTTTCCCTGCCTCCCGGCTCAGGTCAGGGCCTCCCAACTGCTTCCCTGCTGTGGCAACAGTGACACCTCCTGGCCACACTGAGGAACTGCAGCCCCTCGCTGATTCGCCCCTCGCCCCAATTACAGACGGTCCATCCTTTATTCCGTGGGCGAGGGCGGGGATTTATAGCCGTCCCGGGTGAGGCCAGTGACAGATCCAATCTCATGCTGTGTGCGCCCTGCAAAAGCCCATGGGACCGTGCGCTGGAAGTTCACTACACTCTCAAATTCTGGACCCTAAAGGAACTCAGGACTCCTGGGTTCGCTCCCCGGCTCTGTTAAGAAAGTGGGGTTCAATGGTTAGCACATGGGCAGGGCTTGGAGCCAGGACTCCTGGGTTCGCTCCCTGGCTCTGTTAAGGAAGTGGGGTTCAATGGTTTGCACATGGGCAGGGCTTGGAGCCAGGACTCCTGTGTGCTTGACCTGGCTCTGGCAGGGATCTAGGATCCAGTGGTGAGAGTGGGGGTGGGGAGCCAGTAGGCATGTTACATTGTTCAGACAGAGGGATGGGGCTTGGAGGCGGTGAGCCCGCAGCCACAAATTATGGTGCTGAGGGGACCTGCTGAGCTGTGAGTGTGGCCAAACCCAGGCAAGACATTCTTCTCCAGGGTAAATTTCCATGTCCGTGTTATGACTGATCACAGGTTCCCTGGGCAGATTTGTGATTGGGCCCCATCAAACCAGGCACCACCCAGACACAGAGTCATGGAGATCAGGGCCCTGTTGGGCCGGGCGCTGCCCAGACACAGAGTCACCAAGGTCGGGACCCCGTCAGGCCAGGCGCTGCCCAGACACAGAGCATCAGCCACTTCCCACAAGGATCTTTTACCACCCCCCATCATCCTAGGTCCCTGCTAGGCCATATTTTGGTGTAACTGCCCCCTCGTGTCTGTATTTATACCCTCACTATGAAAAATTCCCCCCCCGCCAGGCCCCAGTATTTATTAATCCATTGGACAAGGCAGTTTTAAATTATTTAATTTATTATCTAGTCTGAGCTCAGGCTGTTTCGCTAATTATTATTATTATTAGGATCACATTCAGATTATTTATTGAGCCAGCGTTTTACTCCTTTTTTAGAAAAGGCTTTAAAAAAACAAAAACACAGGGAAACACAATGTTTTGAAATAAAAACCTAGATGGGTGGAAGAGATGTGTCAGTGTCTTGATTGGTGGGCACATGGGTGTTTAAGGGTGTGGGGGGGCTGATGGTGGGGATCCAGACTTACAACACTGCAACCTCCCACCCGATCAATGTGTGGGGCTGGGCTAATGGGTCTTTGCACTGGGGTTCTGGTTCCAGCCTGGTATGTATGGGGGTGGGAGGGGAACTGAGGTGTTCCTGGCACTGAGGGGTCCAGAGAAGAGACAATGCTCTGGATGGGGAGGGGCTGGGCCTGGGCCTGGGTCTGACCCATTGCAGAGCCTGGTGGGAAACCCAGCGCTGAGCTGAAAAATCTGCAGCTGGCAGACTGTGGGCTGCTTCGGGGAAGAAGGGGACCCACAGGGGTAAATTTGGGAGCCAGTGAGATAAAGCTTAACCTCCCATCAACCCCGCATTCCCAGAGCACCCCCAGCTACCCCTACCCCCAAAGCACCCCACCTGCTCCCTGCCCATCCCCCAAAGCGCCCCACCATGAGCTCCAGCAACCCCCCTTCTCCCAACAGCCCCAGCCTCGCTGTCAGCTGATTTCCCCACATCACATGATCGAAAGCTGATTTCCTCCTCCCCACCCCAGGCGCTGCGCCCTGTATCTTCCTTATTGGCCACCCCGGGCGTTTTCTACAATCCCCATTGGCCAATCCAAACGCCAATCTCTGCCGCCCGCCCTCTCTCACCCCCAGGGTGAATGTGGGCGGGTTTCGAACCTTGAGCCCAGCTGGAGCCGGGCAGCCGGCAGCCCCCCCCACGTGCGTCAGGGAGCGTCTGGACAGACCGACAGACAGAGCCCGGTGCCGTGGGGGGGAGGGTACCCCGACCCTAATCCTCTTCCTGTGGGGGGGGTGAGACCCCAACCCGCCTTAGCTCCGGGTCTTGGGGAGGCGGGGAAGAGGGTGTGGGTGGGAACCCCTGCTTCCTGGATCTACCTCCCCGCAGCTGGGATCTGCCCCCCTCCTCCCCGCTAACCCCCGTTTCCCCGCGCGGGGGAGATAAGTCTTTTCTCCGTTTCTGGTCCCCGAGGCGGGCACTTCCGCGTTTGGGGGGCGGCTCTGTGGGGTTCCTGAGTCTGTAAAGTGCGGCGGCGTGTGAGCGGAGCGGGGAGATCTCCTCAGCTGTGCTCCCCTCGCCGATTGGGAATGGAAAGGGGAAGTGTGTGGAGGGACCCCCATTCCCCTCCCATTCAGAAATCCAGTTGGTTCCCCAGTACACACCCTGAGGCTGGGGTCTCTCCCAGAGGCATGCTGCTCCCCAGAAACCCCAGGAATTGTGGCCAGCATTGAGTCCCCTCACGCAAGTCTGTCTGGTGGGTGACTTTAACTCGCTCACCCCCCATCACCGCTCCCCACTTGTTAAAATTCCTGATTTATTTCAAACCCTTCAAATAACCCATTTTCTGGGGAGGAAAAACTTAATTTTTTTTTTCCTTTCCACCCGAGTATCCTGCCATCGCCTCCCGCACTCCCATCCCGGGCTCAGCTCCGGCTCTGCCCCTTGCTGACAGCAGGGGGTGTTTGGGAATTTTGAAACAGCCCTGTCCCCCTGGGTGAGAGCTAGAGAGGAGCTGCCCAGATCCCCTGATTGGGGTGCTGGGAGTGGGGGTTCAGCTGCCTTTGGTGGCAGGGGAAGGGGGCACCGGGGAAGGGGCAGGGCATGGAGGGGCTGGAGGAGATCTTTGGGGGGGAAGGGGAGTCAGGCACCCCAGTGCTCTGTGAGGAGCTGGTTTCCGGGCTGGCCACAGGGCTCTATGGGGAGCTGGAACAGCTCGTGGGGGCCCATGGGCCGGGGGCGGTAGCCGGCTTGCTGCCCCAGCTGGTCTCGGTGCTGGAGGCTCTGGAGCGAGCTGCAGGGCAGGTCCGGGAGCAGGAGGAGGCGCTGGAGTTGCTGCAGGACGACCGGCTCCGGCTGCTGGGACAGTACGAACGGGAGCGGGCCGGGCGCAAGAGGGCAGAGGAGGTGAGGTGTCCCTGGACCCGCAGCCCTTGCCCAGCCCCCTGTGTGGCATCCCCGTGCCATGCCCCCTTCCCCCCACTTGCTGACTCCCACCCTGTCTCCCATGCAGTGCCCTCTGGCCCCCCTTCTCGGCCCCCAAACCTGTCTCCTGTGTGGCACCCCCCCACCACCTGCGGCTTCCCCGTCCTGTCTCCCATGCAGTGCTCCCTAATCCCCACCTGCAGCCCTACAACCTGTCCCTCATGTGGCTCCGACCCCCATCCACAGCCCCCCAACCTGTCCCATGCCTGGCGCCCTCTGACCCCCATTCTCAGCTCTCCTGTCCTGTCCCCCCATGCAGTGCCTCTGAGTCCCACTCACAGCCCCCTCTTCTCCCTGTGCAGTGTCCTGACCCATAGCCCTGCCATGTAGTGGCCCTCAATCCTGACCAGCCCCCACCCCATGCCCCACTCAGTGCACTGCATCCTGGACCCATGTCCCTCAGTGCCTGGGATGGGGCCTGGTGCCCAGACTCCTGGGTTCACTGGCACTGGCCTGTACCCGGCAGCGCTACATGGAGCTGGAGGACACGGTGGAGCAGGAGCGCAAGGGGCACAGGGCGGCACTGAGCCGGCTGGAGGGGCAGAGCCGGTACCTGGACGAGAAAGCCCGGAGCTATGCAGACCAATGTGAGTTCTGGGGGACTGTGGGGGGCGTGTGGTATAGGGCTGGGTCCAGGGAAGGAACAGAGGGAGGCAGGGCAGCCCAGGGGGCAGTGCCAGGACTGGGGGGCATCCAGGAGGCTGAGGGGGTATGAGAGAACTGGGCTGTGGGGTCAGCAATGGGGGGAGTTTGATGGGAGGAAGAAACAGGGTTCGCCCCCCACCCCACCGGTGTCTCAGCACAGGCCTGGAGACCCTACAATAACAAAGTGGGGAGCCAGGAACACCCTACGGTAATGAAGTAGCCTCGGTAACTGGGACAGATGAGATCAAAGAGCAGCCATCTGCCCCACCCCCATACAGGTGGGGCTCAGGGCCCAGCAGCATCAAGGTGCAAGATGCAAACCCTCCCCACCCGCGCCCCGGGGTCCTGCCCCTTCCCTAGCTGCGCCCCTGCTGTGAGGCCCCGCCCCCTTACTCCCATTGGTTCAGGGGCAGCGATGGGCTCTGGCTCCTGCAGACTCTGGTGTGGGGGGGGGTCACTCATTTTCTCCCCCCGCCCTCCCCTCCTGGCAGTGGCCAGCATGGAAGAGCAGAAAACGGCCTTGCTCAAGGAGGTGTCAGCCCTGGCCCAGACCCACAGCAAGGTGAGACCACCCAGATCCCCCCATGTCCCCTGCTGGCCCCAACCCCACAGTCCCCACTCCTGCCCCCCTGCTGGCCCTGCCCTCCATAGCCACCCCCATGCCTGCCCCCCAAAGCAGACCCTACCTCCCACAGCCGTCCCCTCTGGCCCTCACCTCACACCTGTCCCCTGCTGTCCCCGCCCCCATGGCTGCCCCTCCTAGTCCCCTCCCCCTCTGGCCCTATCTGGAGATGACCCCCCACTTGGCCTCCCCCCAAGCCCCCTCCTGCTTGGCATCACCTCACTGGTCCTGTTAGGGTCTGTGGGGGTTGTCTTGTCCTTGAGGGCCCCTACCCCTCCCTTTGTTGCTGGCAGATGCTTCAGAGCTACAAGGAGCTGAAAGCCCAGGTCGTGCTGCCTTCGGCCCCCCAGCCCAGAAGGTGTGAGCTGGGGGACAAAGGAGCTGGGGATGTCGTTCCGGGGGCGGGGGGGGCGGTGGCTGAGTAGCGGGGAGCCAGGAGCTGCGGGGGGAGGGCCATGGTGTGCGGAGCGGGGGCACTGTGTGGTGGGGAGCTGGAGAGGGTCTGAGGGGAGCAGAGGGAAGCTGGGGGGCTCGGAGGAGCGCCAGGAAGTGGGTGTGGATGTTGGAGGGCGCTGAGCTTCAGGGTGCTGAGGAAGCTCCCGGGGGGGGTGACGACCAGGGGGGCAGCTCACCGGGGGGGCACCACCCCTAGGAGGGGTCTCAGGGAAAACTGGGGGGTCACCGTGGCAAATGTCTAACCTGATTTCTCCCCACCAGCGTGGCGTCAGCCCCCCAGCAGCCTCCCCTGTTTCTTCCCAACACCTCTGACCTTGGCTGCCCCCAACCCCGTAAGGTGGGTCTTCCCTTCTGTGGGGGTGGGAGGGGCCACTGGATGGAGCCTCTGCCCCACCTGGGGCTCCATGGGGCAAGGAGGAGCTTGGGGGTTCCCCTGGGGGGAGAGGAGGAGGGTTGCCTTGGGCTGGGGGTCCCTGTGGCGAGTGGGCTCGAGGTGGGAGGGGCTCCCTTGTCCATTGGAGGTGTTGGCTTGGTGCCCTTCGTGGAATGGGCTGACCTGGCTCCAGGCCCTCTCCTGGGGGCAGCTGTGGGGTTGGGGCCCCAAAGAAGCCCCTCACTTGCCCCACCCCTCACCTCTCTCTCTGGCTGTTTTGGGGGATGCAGGGCTCTGCCGAGTCTCTGGGTCCAACCCTGCTGGAGTGGACACCTGAACCCCAGCAGGAGTGCGGGCGCCCTGCCAGGAACAGCCACCCGCTGGCTCAGGAGAAGGCCGTGCTCACCAGAGACGGTACAGTGTGTCTATATGGGGGGCACCGGGCCTGTCTCTCTAGGGGACACCAGCTCCTGCCCAGCCTAGGGCAGGGCCCAGCTGGCTCAGAGGGGCAGGGAATGGGGCGGTGTCTGGGGTGTGCTGACCCCACTCTGGCCTCAGGCCATGGGTCTGTCTGTCTTTGATGGAGGTTTGGGGGGGCGGCAGTTTCAATTTGTGTCTGTTTCTAGGCTCCCCGCCAAGGTGCTGGGAGTTGGCTGAGATCTTGAGCTCCACCCCTGAGCTGGACTCCACTCCAGTCCCACCAGCCAGGTGAGGTGGCTGCCAGGCCTGGGGGAGCCCAGATTGCCTCCTTCAGCCCCCATTTCCACTCATGAGCCCAGCATCGCAGGGAGAGCCTCCGTCACACCCCTAGTCTGAGCATCACCCCTTTCCAGTGCCAGCGCTGCCCTGTGGCTCTGGGCCGGTGCCTGCCTGCCCCCCTTCTGCCCCTGCCCCCCAGCGTGGGAGGCAGCCATGTCAGGCTCAGTTTCCCTCCCAGATGAAGTGGGGCAAAGATCCAGCCTGGGGCAGGTCTGGGGGGCTTAGGGGTCGGAAATCAGCCTCAGCTTCATCCAGTTCCTGGCATAAGGTGGCTGCTCCTGTCATCAGCTGGAGTTGGGAGCTAAGTACATGGGATGGGGCGATACCCCAGGGCCAGGCCCCCAGCAGACATGTACCTTCAGCCAGGCAGGTAAACTGAGGCACGCTTTGGAGGAAATACCCGCCTCCGTAGCCAAGTCCTTGGCTTCTGCCCTTGCCATATTTCCTCTGGCCGAGCTCTGACAGGGCCTGTCTCTGCCCCGCAGCCCCCCAGCCCTGCAGCGCAACACGGACTCGCTCTTCGCCGAGGTGTCTGGCCTGAGCCCCGAGCTGCTGGGGGATGTGGATGAGGGGGCTGATCTGCAGGGTAAGGTCCAGGCGCCCTTCTGGCTCCGGCCAACCACTGGCCTGGACCGACCTGGTTCCCTTCCCACCCTCACACCTGTGTCTCTCTCACCTGCTCCCCAGCCAGCTGGGCCTCAGGCCCTGTCCCCCCCACAAGCCATGGGCTTCCCCCACAGTCTGGCCCTGGTGCCCCCGGGGGGCAGGGCCAAGGGAGGCGATGGGCCCTGGTGACTGGGGTCAAAGCTGTGCCCCCGTCTGCAGGTGACGCTGTGCAGGCCCTGGCAATGGAGAACGCCCAGCTCCACGATACCAGGTAAGGGGGTTGCCAGTCCTGTCGGTCTGCTCAGGACAGTCGGCAACACTAGGTAAGAGCTCCCCTGAACCCTGTACCCCATCCTGTTAGAGGGACCCTGCTGGGGGGGGACCCAGAGACGTGCCCTGTCCTTGAGCTGCCAGGTTTCCGCCTGCTCCCCCATTCTCAGGTACTGGGGGAGGCCACATGTCCTGATTCCCCCAAGCCAGCAGGCTCCCTAGGCTGGGGGCAGGCCCCTGCCCCCCTGAGCCAGTCAGCCAGCCCTGCCCTGGGGTTTTGTGGGAGTTGGCACCCCCTGGAGGGGACTGGGGGCCAGCATTCGGCCTGGGCAGGCCTCACTGTTGCCCCTTGCAGGCTGGCCCTGGACGCTGCACGCCGACACCTCATTGCCCGGGTGGAGGAGCTGATGGGCGAGCGGGAGTTACTGCGGGGGGAGCGGGATGGGGCCGTCCAAGCCCTGAGCCGCTGCCAGGGCCGTCTGCGCGAAGCCGAGCAGGATCTGAGTAGGTGAGAGGGGTCCCACCCCCGTCTGATTCCCTTACTGCCCAGCAGCGGGCGCGTCCATCCCGGAGTCTGACCCCTCCTGACCTAGCGGGAGAGGGGGTCTGAGCCCCATGGCTGGGGGGGATCATTGGGGTGGGGGGTGCAGTGGGATTTTGGTGCCCTGGGGTGCTCCTATTGGCCAAAGGCTGTTCAGTGTGATCCTAAAATAATCTTAGCCCCGCCCCCAAACCCGGGATATGAGAATATCAGCCCTGAGTCCCTCCCACCCCAGCCCTGCCGGTGCCCCTCACTCCTGACCTGCAGCCCTGGACCCCCCGCCCTCAGCTCGGGATCCCAATTGTTCTTTTCCCTCATTTCAGGGTCCGGCAGGAGCTGGAGGATGTTAAGAAGCAGAACAGTGAGGATGCTGAGGTTAGGCCGAGGGCAGGGAGGGGTGGTGGTTAGAGCAGGGCTGGGAGCCGGGGTTCTCTCACCAGCCCTGGGGGTGGGTGGCAGCTGGGCGTTCAACGACTTGTCCTGCGGCAGGCGGAGGTCCCGGCCTCGCAGCGGAAGCGGTTCACGCGGGCAGAGATGGCGCGAGTGCTGACCGAGCGCAACCTCTACAAGGAGCGGCTGATGGAGCTGCAGGACGCCGTGCGGCGGACAGAGCTGCTCCGGTGGGAGACACTGATGGGTGGGGGGGCAGGGGCTGGGTCGCCGGGGAGCCCTCAGTGCTGGGACTCAGGACTGGGAGCTGGGTATCTGGGACCCCTTGCTTGGTGCTGGGCTGTGGCCCTTCTGGGGTGTGGCTGGGGGCTGGATACCCAGGGACCCTTTGCTGGGACATGGCCCCTCTGGCACAGGGCTGGGTAGCTGGGGACCCCTTGCCCGGTGCTGGAATTTGGCCCTTCTGGGGCGGGGTAGGGGACTGGGGACCCCGTACTGGGACACAGCCTCTCTGGGGTGGGGTGCAGGAGCTGGGAATCGGGGCCCCTTCCCCGCTGGGCCCCTCACACATGACTTTATTTCCTTCCTCAAGAGCATCTCGGGAGGTCCAAGCAGCTCAGATGAAGAAATCCTCCTTCTGGAAATTGTACGTCCATGGTCCCATCTTCCCCGATCCCCTCTCGCTAGGCCAAGCCAGGGGCTCCCCTCCCCCCGCCAAGCCCCATTCTGGGACCGATGGGCCGGGCCCCGGGGGGCTCCCCTCCCCTCAGTGCCCCCTGCTGGGCCGGGCCCATGTTCATTCGTGGTGTCTCTGAGCGGCTCCGTTTTCTCCGCGCAGCTTCAACCGACTCTTCAGCTCCAGCGACTCCCCCGAGCGATTCCCAGCATCACCCCCGTGTCCCGGGGCCCCCAGCTCCTACCCTGAGCACCAGGGCAACGGGGGCAGAACGCCCACTGCCGTGAGGTACCTGCCCCGCCCTGCCTCCCCCTCTGAGTGAGTACGGACAGGGAGCCCTAGTGGGGGGTGGGGGGATTGGGAGGGGGCACAGGGTGGTGCCCCATATCGCCAGGTGGGGGATGGGGAAGGGATAGCAAGAGGGGGGCATGGCGGGCAATGTGCCGGTGGGGGGATGTCCTGCTGCACCCCAGTGTCTGTCTGTCTGTCTCTGTGCCCAGCACGGGGGAGTCCCCCAGCCTCTCCCCCCAGCAGCAGAAGCAGGACCTTTACCGCCAGATCCGCTCCCACATCTGGAAGCAGCACGGCCGAGCCCAGGGTCACGGCTGGAGCCCCCCAGCTGTCCCCCAGGTACCTGCCCACAAGGCTCCAGCAGCTGGCCAGGGGGTGAGGGGCAGTGATTGGGTCACACTGTCCCTTTAATCCCCAGGGTGGAGTGGTGGGGGCTGGGAGCGTGTGACCCGTCTGCTCCTCTGGCTGACCCCCAGCTTCGCTTGTTGCAGGACCCGGCAGAGCAGTCTGGGGGCCGGGACCTGCCCATGTTGGCTCAGCTGCGCTTACTGGACCAGAAAGATCCCAGCACCAAAGTGAGTGGAGGGGGTAAGGAGGACTCCGCAGCAGGGGGTGGAGTGGGGGTGCGGGGCCCAGCAGGGGGTGCTGGGCTGCAGGGAGTGGGGCAAGACC
Source organism: Carettochelys insculpta (assembly GCF_033958435.1). NCBI lineage: Eukaryota > Metazoa > Chordata > Testudines > Carettochelyidae > Carettochelys > Carettochelys insculpta. The sequence goes on along the minus strand of NC_134158.1, from coordinate 15,368,031 downwards.
TAGCAGGGGGTGCTGGGGTGGGGCGGGGCCTGGCAAGGGGTGGGGCTGGTCCCGTTGCCACCAGGCAGCACTAGGACTTTCTACAATAATTGAAACAGCAGAACATCCAGCCCTCATGCCCCACCCCAGAGGTGGCTGCATCTCAGTATGTGGGGGAGCAGCAGTGGGGTCAGGCCATGACGTCTCTCCCTCCCTCCCTCCTTCCCTCTCAGCTGTGGTGCGCCGTTGCAACAGGCATGTCTAGGACAAACAGCAGCAACGCAGTGAGTTCTTGGGGGGGTGATTCCCCCTGCTCTGCACAGGCCTCTTCCTTTTTTTCCTCTTGCTGGGGGCCCTTCCTGTGGCCCCCTGGGAGACCTGCTGTCTCCATATTGTGGGGTGCACACCCCCTCCACAGCAACCCCCTTCGGTGTCTCTCCCTGCCTCCCACTTTGGGACAGCCCCCCTAACAGCCGAGGAGACCCTCCAAGCCCCCATTCGGTGAGGGCGGGACTGGAACTAGAAGAGTCTTTTTTTGGGGCTGCTCCAGGCTCTCTTCCCAATCAAGGCAGCTCCCTCGCAGCACCCCCACACTGCCGGGGTAGACCTGGCCCCTCGAGTGAAAGCAATAGCTCAGGGCCCTCTGACTGGGGTTTATCTGGCTTTGGGGAGCCCCTGTCTGTCAGTGCTAAGCTCTGTCCCCCGTGGGGGAGGTAACTGTGGAGCAGGGATTCAGTCCCCCCCCGTCCAAAGAGATGCCCAGTTCTGGGGTCCCTTGACCAACCTTGCAGGGTGTGAGCATCTGCCTCTCTCCCCCAGGGGGCACCCAGCCCTGGCTCCCCCAGCCTGGTGTGGGTGTGCTCCGGAACACACTCGGCCAGCGAGGTCATGGTGATGGACGCCACGCGCGCCAACCTCGTCCTGGCCCAGTTTGTGCTGCCCAATACCCACGTGCTGTGTGCCACCTGGCTGCCTGGTGAGTGCTGGGCAGGGGGCAGCTGTATGGCCCACGACGGGTGGAGGGGGCGGCAGCATGGACCAGGGCGGACAGAGGGAGCTGTGTGGATGGGGGCGGCTGGAGGGGGCGGTATGTGCCGGGTCAGGGGCTCGAGGGCCCAGGGCAGATGGAGCCGGGGGTGCTGTGTGGACCGAGGCAGGCTGGCGGAGAGCTGTACGGCCTGGGGTGGGTGGAGCTGCCGTATGGCCTGGGAAGACGATGCTGCGTCCAGGGGTGCATGAGCCAGATGGAGGCTGTGGCTGTCTACGCCCTACCGCCCCATCCCTACCAGGTCACCGACCACCCAGTGCCGAGAGCCCAGAGCTGGAACCCGAGGTCCTGACGGATCCCCTGGCTCCTGACCACCCAGAGTCAAAGGAGGAGGCGGGGACGGCTGGAACAGACAGCGAGAGCGTTGGCACTATGGACACCGTCTGGCTGGGCACCCAGGAGGGCAGGTTCGGAGCCGTCCTTTGTAACTAGCCCCACCTCAGAGGGCCCATATCTCAGTGCTGGGCAAGGGCTCCCCACTGACCCAGCCCCCCAGAGGTGGGCGCATCTCGGTGCTGTCTCAAGTCACCACGCTCTGTTCCCAGCATTTCCATCTACTCGGCCGCTTCTGACTGGCGCCGGTGCCTGCGGACGGTGCAGCTGGAGGATGCTGTGCACAGTGTGATGTGAGTGTGGGGCCAGGCCGCAGAGGGGCAGCAGGGGCGCTGGCTGATCATTGCTGCACTGGCAGCATCATGGCTGTGTCGGTTCCCGGCTCCGTACCACCCAGGCGCGGTAACATTGTGTCCTGGGCCAGCTGCCAACAGGAGAGAGACGCGCGCCGGAGCTTTTCCAAGTAGGGTTGCCAAATTTTGTTGGCAGTAGCCAAGAGCCTCCCCCAGCCCAGCTGTGGGACAAGTATTTCTGGCTGCCACGGTTGAGGCGCGTGCAGTTTGATGACCAGTTGTGAGCTAAACTGACCACGTCGAGCCCCAGACGAGCCAGAAAATTGGCCTCCAAGCAATCGCTCATTGGTCCCCCGGTCGTGTTAGCCAGCCTTGGCGTCTGCGTGGATTCCTCTGGAGTCCGGCCGGAGGCTTCTGAGCTGGCTGCAGCTGCCGCCACCTGCTCGCCCTCCTGCTGGGTTCGTCTCCATGCCACAGGACCAGCCCCAGTCTATTGGCGCCCAGTGACGCTGTGTTCCCGTCGGGCCGGGCCAGCCAGCCCCATGTCAGGCAGGGATTGTCAGCGTAGACCTGGGGCCCCTCACAGCCCCTGTGGGGCAATCCCAGCCCGTCAGGGTCCTTGTGCCCTCAGGCAGGAGGTGCTAGGTTAGGGAATGCTGGGATGTGGGGCATGGCCCAGCCACCTGCTCCCACTGGTTCTCTCTCGTAGCTACGCTCAGGGCCGCGCGGTGGCCACACTGGGGGATGGGACCGTTGCCATCTTCCACCGGGATGCTGGTAAGTGTCAGAACTCGCCCCCCAGCTCCCTGCAGCCCTCTGGCCCACTCACTCCGTCCCCTTGCCCCTGCAGCCAGCAGCTGGGACCTGGAGCACCCCCGCCTGCTGGACCTGGGGCGCCCCCGCCAGTCCATCCGCTGTGCCCTGGCCGTGGGGGGCCAGGTCTGGGTCGGCTACCGCAGCCGGGTTTACGTGGTAGAGCCGCGCAGTGCCAAGGTCCAGGTGAGTTTGGGGGTGTGGGGATGGGACCTGGGGGGAGCGGGAGGAAGGGGCTTGTGGGGGCAGTCAAGGGGCCCACTCAGAAGGGTACAAGGGATCCTTGGCAGAATCCCTGGATCTTAAGAGATCTACCGGCAAGGGCAAGGTGAGCTGGTGGGGGGCAGATCTCAGGCACCCTGGGGGTGATCTCATGGGACTGATACAGAAGGGTGGAAGATCCTGGGGATCACATGGGATCCAGCTGGGGGGGGGCACCCTGGCATGGTGGGGAGGGGTCAACTCCTGTGAGAAATCAATATGGAGATTTCAGGGGACCCATTCGGGGTGGGGGCGGCTTTGCCCTGGTGTTGAGTTCAGGGGGTCCATCCTATTGTGTGGTGGGCCTGTGGGACGGCAGGGGGACTGGCGCAGGTGGGGTAAGCAGGTATCTTGGGATCCCTTCGTGGGGGTGGGGAAGCGGGGTCCAGTCAGGTGGTACGTCACAGGATGGGGTGCTCTGGCAGGATCCTGCGGGATCGGCTCGTGGGATAGGAGGAGAGCTCCGTGGCAGTGGGATCCCCTTGGTGAGATGAGCCTATGCGCAGGGTCTCGTGGGATCCACCCAGAGGGTATTTGCAGAGCTCCACTGCGGGGGTCCCAGGGGACCCGTGGGACTGACTCGGGTGCCACTGGTGACTCTTACAGGGTCCGTTTGGATAAGGTTCGGGGGTCACCTTGGGTGCTTAGAGATCGAATAGGCCAGGGGGATTTTGGTAGATCGCTGGGGTTGGCCTAGATGGGGGCTGGATTTGGGGAGTGGGGGATGTGCCAGCCCTGGCTCCAGCCTGTGGCTCTGCTCCCGCCCCCCTCCCCCCCAGCGGTACTTCGAGGTGAGTGGACGCCCCGAGAGCCAGGTGCGGCACATGGCGTCGGCCGGCGACGGCGTCTGGGTCTCCCTGCGGCTGGACCCCACCCTGCGCCTGTTCCACGCGGCCACCGGCCAGCCCCTGCAGGAGGTGGACCTGACGCCCTTCGTCCGCCGTGTGTTCGGTGAGCTGGCGGGGGGCCTCTCCGCTCTTGGGGGTGAGGGAGGCAGCCAGGGCCTGACTGGCTCCAGGATCTCACCCCCTCTCGTCTCTTTCTCTAGGCCTGACCACTCTGGGCTTCTCCCTGCACATCTCGGCCCTGGGTTGCTTCTCCCAGCGGCTCTGGATTGGCACGGCCAGTGGCACTGTCTTAACTGTGCCCTTCGCTGCAGGTGGTCTGGGCGCTGGAGTGGGGATCAGATCCCCCGGCCCTGCTGGTGTGGGGGGTGGTGGGGGGTGTTCTCTGCGATCCTATGGGGCGGAGGGGGCGGCAGCGTTCTGCCCAGGTGGGTGGAGGGCAGAAGGTCCCTAGCTGGAGCCCCTGAGGGGTGGAGGGTGGGGTGTCTCTACAGGCCACACCTCTAAGCTCCATCCCTCCTCCTCTCTCCTGCCCTCTTCAGAGTTCTCTGGGTGCTCGGAGGCCCCCTTGGCTGTGGGGTCCCAGCCTGGCCCCTCGCCCACCAGCACCCCCTACTGTGTGATGGAGAGCGCCCAGGCTTCCTACCACGGGCATCGCGATGCTGTCCGGTTCTTCCTCTGCGTCCCAGGTGCCAGCTGGGCTGGGAGCGTGGACTCGTGGGTTCTCTCTCCTACTCTGGGAGGGGGAGTAGGCTGTAGTGGTTAGAGCAGGGGAGGCTGGGAGCTGGGACTCCTGTGTTCAGTCCCCAGTGATGGGAGGGTTGGGGCATAGCAGCTTAGATGGGGGGCAGGGTTCTTCGGGACTCCTGGGTTCTCTCCTGGTGCTATCTGCAGAGAGGGGTGAATCGCGGCTCCCAGCTGCAGCCCTGGGGTCTCCCTGTAGGTGGGACATAGTATAACAGCCTGTCTGCCCACCCCAGGCTGCCTGAAGGCTTCGGTAGCTGGGAGCAGAGCGGAGGGCGCTGAGCAGGAGCAGCCCTTGGCCTTGGTGCTGAGTGGAGGAGAAGGGTACATCAACTTCCGGATCGGTATGTGCCCCGCGGGGATGGCGCTGCTACAGGGGGTCCCTATCTAACTAGCCCCTGTCCTGGGGCTGCATCCCCCCCACTGGGGGAGGGGTACCTCTGTTCCCAGCCCCTGAACCCCTACCCTAGAGGAGCCGTGTGCCAGCCACAAGCAAGGGGACCCCAGGCCCTTGCCCAGAGGTGCCACACTGCATGCTGGCTGGGGGGCTCTGGCTCATCTGTGACTCCCTGTCTCTTTCCCTTCGCAGGGGACGACACGGACGAGCGATTTGGGGACCTCTTGGTGCCCAACCCCCGTCTGCGCCGCTCGGAACGCAGCCACCTCATTGTGTGGCAGGTCCGGACCTGAGCCCGGGCTGATGGGCCCTAGCGCTAGGCCTGGCCTGGCCTGGCCTGTGTGGGGGCGCTGTCTGCTCCCTGGGGAGGCACCACCCCCTCCTTATACCTGGATACCAGCTCTGGTCAGGGGGTTTGCCCTTCCAGTGCCTGATCCTCCGGGGAGAGACGGGCTGAGTGAACCCCCTGCTGCCCAGGGGGAGGGCAACACTGTGATCCCCGTTGCTGCCGTTCTGAGTTGCTGAGGGGCAGAACTGGCCTAGAAGCCCCCTTGGGGGCGTGGATGGGCCCCATCCTGCCCTGAATCCCCCTAACTCTTTTGCTAAACTATATTTCTGTTCATTTACTGGATCTTCCCTATGCAGCTGCCACCCTCCCCCACCTGTTCACTGACAGCCTTATCCCGCCTCCCGCCCCCAGCTCCCCACAACTCCCTGTCCTGCCCTGTCACTGCCTCATCCACCCGCCCCTCCCAACCTCCCTTCTCCCCCTCGGCCCCCCTCCTGCAAGATCACCCCTTCCTCAGCTTGTTCCACGCACGTCCTGCCCCCTCCTTGCCCTTCCTCAGTGCAGTGACACCCCAGCGCCTGTACCTCTTCTGTGCCCTTAACGGTGGGGTGGGGCCACTGTCACACTCAGGAGTATAGATGGCAGCTGTCCTCAGGGATATTGTTTACAAGCCCCGCCCTCTTTGGCTGGCCCCTCCTGCTCTTGTCATCTTATTTACATCCTTCCCCTCCCCCTGTACTGAGTGGTGCTCTCTGACAGGCTCCACCCCCATCTCAGAGGCCCTCCCTCTTGCATTCTTTTCCACACAGGAGTGGAGGGGCTGGTTAGGGTGGAGCTCCACTGCCCTTGGGTTATATTCCTGGCTCTGCTCAATCCTCCCACGGCTTAGTGCCTCAGTTTCTCTTCTGCACCTTGGACCTCCAGGCCTTTTCTTTGAGGCTTTAGGCCTTGAAGCCTGGCTCTGAAGCTACCCCATGGAATCCGTGCTGATCTCCAGCAGTGAGGCAGGGGTTATCTTAGCCCTCCTCCCTGGGCCCCAAGGGGGACAGTGTGTGGGGATTTCCTCCTTGCACTGGGTTCTCCCTAATGCTGGTCCTCACTGGGCTTTTGCTAGCAATCTCTGCCTTGGGGGAGTGCACGCAGGTGGCCCCCATGACTGCGAGACACTCAGGGTTGGATTCTCTCTCATTAGTCTGTCTGAGCCATGATGTCTCAGGAGCGTCCGGGAATCTTTTTCTATGGGACAATTGAATAAAGCTTTATTTTTCTGGGCTAAAATGTCATCTGGCTGGTACACAGTAGTGGTTTCCTAGGGGGACAAGGCCTGGTTGGCTGCAGGGGAGAAGGGAAGCCTGTCTCCCCCCACCTGTGCGTGCTGTTTTCCATCCAAGTTCAGGCCAGGGCCTGGCCCTCCTCGGTTGGTCCCTTCACTGAATCCTCTGGACCCTGGTTCAACCCATTCAGTGGGGTGGGTGGACAGTCTGGCAGATGGACCCCAGTCTGTCTTAGTTTCCCCACCTGCAGGAGGCCAGTGTGGTTTAGTGGGGGTAAAGTGCTTGGGTCTCTGATGGGGGAAGGTTCAGGAAGAGAGGTCTCAGCCCTGCTGCCCCGGGGGTCATGCAGCACCTGGCCGGCCATGGAGGGGCGCTTGGGGCAGCAGCCCAGGAGCACGGCTTTGAGGGGGACCCTGAAACAAGGGGTGCAGGGAGATGAGAAGGGAAGCAGTCCTCATCTCCCCTCGAAGACGCCCTCACACGGGAGAACCCCATGGGGCGACCCCGGGCTCACGTGCTCTAGGGAACCCTAAACTTCCCTCGCACCTTCACAGTCCGCCTGCGACGTCATCCTTCCCCGTCCTGATTGGGCGGGATCCTGAAGGGGCGTCGACTTTGGAACCTTCGGCAGCTCCTCCCTTTTTCTCCCTAATTGGATGGGAAAGGAAAGGGGCGTGGTTGCGTGGATTGTCAACCCCGCCTCTCTGAACGTTATGGCCTTTTTTCCTGATTGGATGGAGGGTCTAGAGAGGGCGTGGTCTTTGGCCTGAGGAGAGAAAGGTTCGCAGCGCGCTCCCATTGGCTGGGAGCCGGGAGGAGGGAGGTGGCAGGGGATTGGCCAGCCCAGCCTGGGCGTCACTGATTGGTCGAGGGAAGGTTTAGGTAATTAGGTGGTGTGAGAGGTAGCTGCTGATTGGCTGTTGAGGGGGTGGAGGGTGCTGGGGAAGCACAGAGGTGAGTGGGGCAGAGTGCGGGGGGAAAGGGGACGCGGGGTAGGGGTTAGGGTGGCCCCAGTTCTGTGGTGCACGTGGAGCGGGGGCAGAGCTGCCCAGGGACCCGCGCACTGGTGCATGGGCTGGGCAGGAGACCCTATAGGAGCGGGGCGCAGGGCTGCCCTGACCCCCAGCCTGGTCATCTCTTCGCGCTCTGCCCCACTGCGCTGGGCCGGACCCCCGGGGGGGCCGGTCCCCGAACAGTTCTTTTACGGTCATTGCTCGTGCGCTGCGGCTCAACCTGTGCCCCGCTGGGGCCCGAGAACACGAGCGCGGCTGAACCTCAAGAGATCAGACCGGCTGGCTCGGGGGGACGGGAGTGGGGCAGGGCCAGTTGCCTCTAGGAGCCCCGGCTCCCACCCGGCCCCAGGCAGGGACTGGCTGGCTCGGGGAGGGGCAGGCAGTGGGGCTCCCACGCGGCCCCATCCTCTCATTATGTTCTTGCTGCAGTGGCAGAGATGTCGCTGGCCCGGCTTGGGAAGGTGTTTCCCAAAACCAGCATCCTCTTCCTGTGCGACATGCAGGAAAAGTTCCGGCCCAACGTAGCCCATTTCCCCCAGATCGTGGCAGTGGCAGCGCGCATGTTGCAGGTGAAATGCCCCTCGGCGGCCCGAGGGGCGCTGGGTTTTGGGCATGGGGGGAGGAGTTAGGGGGAGGTGCTGTGTCCTGGCAGTCAGGGCTGGCCCCAGTGCACCGCTGAGGGATGCTGGCCTGTTCTCCCAGTGTTTTATGAAGCTGTCAAACAGTTGCCGCATCCCACCCCAGCAGGGTCACACTCAGCCTCAGGCGAGGTGTCCCCAGATAGCCAGTCCCTGTGCCCCACCCAAAAGGAGCCTCGTCCCAGCACCGGGAAGGGCTCTTGTATAATCAGCCCTTTGAAATGTGGAGTCCAAGAGGCTCAGGGGAACAGTTGGGGTCCAATTTTGGGGGTCATGATGAAAACACGGCATAAAGGGCTAGGGCTGTTGGGAAGCTGCAGTTGCAGGCGCTGGCCACTGGGTGGCGGCCTACCCCGGAGGATGGTTGATTGTTGGCTCCTGTTCTTTATGACTGTGGTGAGGACTGATGGGCATCCCCTGTGGTGGGATTGTATCCTGTCTCTCTGGGAGGGGCTAGGCCTCATTGGGACCTGCCCCCCCCAAGGGCTGGGGCTGCTGAGAGTGGGGGCGTGTTGGCACAGGTGCCCAGTTTGCTGCTCTAACCACTATTCCCCACTCCCCTCCCTGAGATGTGGAGGGAACCCAGGAGTCCTGGCTCCCGGTCCCCAGATCTAAACACTACCCCTGCTCCCCAGGTGGCACGGCTCCTGGACATCCCGGTGGTGGTGACGGAGCAGTACCCGCAGGGGCTGGGTCCCACAGTGCCAGAGCTGGGGGCTGAAGGCCTGAAGAAGTTCTCCAAGACCTGCTTCAGCATGCTGGTCCCAGAAGTGGAGCAGGAGTTGGGGGCAATGCCCCACCTGCGCTCAGTGCTCCTGTGTGGCATCGAGACCCAGGCGTGCATCATGGTACCCAGGGGCAGGGTTGGGAGAGGACCCAGGAGTCTGGGTCAGTGCCTTGGTGGAAAGGAACTGCCCTCTAGGGACAGGACCCAGGAGTCTGGGTCAGTGCTGAGTGGGGGAGGATGGGGGGTAATGGGACAGGGGGGTCCAAGCCAGCTGGGCCATGGCTGTGATGGGGGTGGGAGTCAAAGTCGAGGCTCTGACCATCTCCTTCTCCCCAGAGCACAGCGCTGGACGCCCTAGAGCGGGGGCTGGACGTGCACGTTGTGGCTGACGCCTGCTCCTCTCGAAGGTCAGGCTGGGGATGGAGGGGAGACCCTGGCTGGGAGAGGACCTGGGGGGCTGGGAGGGTCTCCCAGCAGAGGGACTGTGGGGAGCTGACCCACAAAGGAAGGGGGGGTGGGACACTGGGGGGGGATCTCACTCCCCCATCCCACAGACACTCTGACGTCTCTTTCTCCCCTGCAGCCAAGTGGACCGGCTGGCAGCCCTGTCCCGCCTGCGGCAGAGCGGAGCCTTCATCACCACCAGCGAGGGGCTGATCCTGCAGCTGGTCAGAGATGCTGCTGACCCCCGCTTCCGACAGGTACCCTCCCCCTACTTCTCACAGGTGCCCTCCCCCGCTGAGCTCCCCTTCCCACAGGTAGCCCTCCCCACTGACCCCTGCCACCAACAGGCACGGCTTCCCCACTTCCAACAGGCCAGTGCCCTCTAGGGGTGAAAAGCCTCATTCCCTGCCCCCGAGCCAGCCAGTCCCTGCCCAGCAGCTGGGTTAGGGCCGGTGGCCCCTGGGAGGGACTGTCCGGCAGCTCACGCTCTGTTCTACCCTTCCAGATTCAAAAGCTCATTAAGGACCCAGCCCCGGACAGCGGCCTCCTTCCACTCTTCCTGGAGCAGAACCCTGGCTTCAGCTAACTTTGCGGCCACCCCCTGCCACCCTGCCCCCCCCTGCAGCTGGGGGCAAGGCAGGGCAGGAATAAACCCTCCGGTCCAGTGATCAGCTGGCTCCGTGTGTGTGTGTGGGCGTTTGCAGTGCTGCGTGCGTGTGCGTGTGCGTGTGCACGTGTGTGTACGCACCTGCGCAGTACTGCCCTCCGCTGGGGGGAGCGAGTGCTGGGCGCCTGTTTGTCTGTCATATGCAGTGCTGCCCTGCTGGTGCACGCCTGTGTGCCATGCTCCCTGGTTGTGCATGGTAGTGCACTTGTACATGCATATGCATGGGGCTGCTCCAGATGGTGCACGCCTGTGTGCCGTGCTCCCTGGTTGTGCACAGTAGTGCACTTGTATGTGCATGTGCAGGGGGCTGCCCAAGATGGTGCACACCTGTGTGCAGTGCTCCCCGGTTGTGCACAGTAGTGCACTTGTACATGCATGTGCATGGGGATGCCCCAGATGGTGCACACCTGTGTGCCATGCTCCCCGGTTGTGCATGTGTTGTGCATGGGACTGTCCCGATGGTGCACATACAAATGCGCACCTGTGTGCAGGGCTGCTCCCCCAGTTGTGCACGTGTGTATGTGGGGCTGCCCCCTGATTGTGCACGTGTGTGCACGCCCATGTACAGTGCTGCTCTGCCCCTGCTGGTGCCTGTGTGTGTGTGTGTGTGTGTGTGTGCAGGGCTGTCTGTAGTGTTGCTTGTGTGGATTTGCGTGTGTGCACGGCTCTGTGTGTGTGTAGTGCTGCTCCTGGTGGTGCGTGTGTGCACATGCGTGTGCAGTGCTGCTCCAGAGGGCAGCTGTGCATTTCCCTGCCCGTCTCTCCACCATTACTCAACCCTTGAATCCTCACCCCTCCTGCAGGTTGTGGCTCCCCACTCCTTGCCTGCTCTCGTTCCCAGTCTGTGCCCCACAACGTGCCCAGCCAGCCCCGTGCCCGGCTTGTTCCCATCCCACCATCCCGCCCCCCTCAGTTCCACTCTCTCTGACCCCCATATGCTCCACTCCTCAGGAGCTGGTTGGGGGGCCAGCCATGAGCAGCACCCCCCCCACCTCCTCCCCATGCTGCTCTTAGCACCAGCCTCCGACAGGGGCAGGCCTGGAACAAAGATCCAGGCGGTTACCGTGGCGCTGCCATCTCCATGGCAACGGGATTATGTTCCACGCCGGGAACATCGGTTAATTGAGCAAATTGCCACATTTTGCTGATTCCAGCAACAAACACCCCCTCCCCCTCGGGCATCCCGGCCTGAGAGCACAACACCAGAGCCCCTTCGCCCAGCGCGGGGGTGGGGCCCCTCTGGAGCGGGGCGCGGGGGCTGGGAACACAGGGACCCCTTGCCTGGCATTGGAACATGGCCCTCTGGGACGGGATGCGGGGGTGGTAATGCAGGGACCCCTCGCTTGGCACCACATTGCGGCTGCCTCTCTCGCTTCCCTTTGAAAGTGAATTAAACTCAGTCCAATTCAGGGCATTAATTCTAAGCCTCTCCTAAGTGGGTTTAAAATGGCTTAATGAAACCATTGGAAGAGGGTGATGGGCATTAATGGGTCGTGCATGAGGGGACGGCTCAGGGCCGTTCATCTCCGTGGAAGTAGATGAGTTCCACCCATTATCCTCCCTGCACGGACAGGCTTTGCTGGGTTCCACTGCCGGACGCTAGCGCAAGATCATGGCGCTTGAATGGGGCATGGGCGCGTTTGCGCCGGAGCTGAAGGAGGTTGGACGCCTCCCCTTGGAAGTCCGAGCTGGAGCTGATCTGGATTAACGGTCCGGAACCTCCCTGTCTAGACAAACCTGGACCCACACCGGATTCTCCTGCGCTCAGCCGGGCTGTCCGCGGCAGATGAAGCCGCCTGCTGTGCCTTCCCGCTGGCGGGGAGGGGAGCCAACTGTCTTGCCCTGGTGACGCTGAGCACTCAGAGACTTAATGCCACACTGGCACCATGGGCATCCCTGGCCAGTTTATGCCAGTGCAGTCCCAGGGCCTGGAGGGGGTGCAGGCAGCACGGGCTGGGCTGTAAAGGTTATCCAGGCCTTGCAGGCACAGCAGCTTGCTGAGCTGCATGGAGGGAAGCCCAGGTCAGTGGAGGCGACTGCCAGATGGAGGGGGAGTCTGATCCTGATCCTCTCCAGTCTCCCCACCAGCACTATGAGGCTGTTCTCCCCAGCCTGGCAACACCCCATTACCCCCCACATCTCCCCAGCAAGCTCCCTCTCCTTGCTGCTGCTTCCTCCCTGGGTGAGCCAGTAGCATGTCCTCTCTCGGACATGCCAATGCAGCATGAGCAACCCCAGGGCCCTGGGGTCAGGTCTGGAGAGAGAAGAGAATGTGGAGCAGTGGGGTGGGGAGGTGCAGGCTCAGGGCTCTCACTGGGGGGTGGGCAGGCTGGAGTGTGGGGCAGCTGCCATGGGGATCAGAGGTCTGGCTGGAGCAGAGATCCAGGGCCCTCCCTGTTCCTGAACTAACTCCCAGCCCAGCACTGATTGCCTCCCCCACATCCCTTTCTACCCTCTCCATTCTGGCTACCACATCTCCCAGGCTGGAGGGATTTGAACCTACGACTTCCGGCACTGTATGCAGCTGGTGGGCTCACTGGAGGGAAATGCGCAACTCCAGGAGCAAGTAGCCACGGTTGGTTGGTAGCCTTGTAGGAGGAGGAACGGCTGGGGATCCTTTTTCAAGTTCTTAGATTTCCCAGGTGGTTTTCATCATCAAAATCAGCAAATGTGTCCACCTCTAGTGGGTGCCTGAGAAGTCTGGTTCTTGGGCTACGGGCAGTGTGGGGCAGCGGGTGGAGCTCAGGGGCTGGCTTGCCAGACCCTGGGTTTTAGATCCACCTTTCCTTGGAGTGACCTTGGATAAATGGCTTCTTTTCTCTGTGCCTCAGTTTCTTCTTTTCTTGTTGTGTGGTGTTAGTTTCTTGAGGTCCTCACTTGGCCCTTTCCCAACACTGGGTCACCAAGATCAATGGGCACTGACCAGGTACAGAGTCACTGAGATCAAGGCCCCATTGGGCTGGTACTGCCCAGACACAGAGTCACCAAGATTGGGGCCTCATTGGACTGGGTGTTATCCAGGCACAGAGTCACAGGGATTGAGGCCACATATGGCCCTTTGCAGGCCTCTTTCCAACTTACCAGCCTCTTTCTTGAACCGTTGGCCCCAGACTTGGGCGCAGGTGGGCAGCCTAGTAGACTCTCTGTGCCATCTGGAGTCACTGTTTGCACAGCCCAGGATCGTGCTAGCCCTGTGGTCTCAGCCTTGCACAAGGGCTTCCAATCAGCATCTCACCAGAACAGCCACAGAATGAGGCGGCAAATTTTTCTCAGTGCCGCCGGTGCCAGGACAGCGAGTCCCCCAGCCCATAAGCATGGCTGGTGTCCTTCGCTCCGAGGTGGACGTGTCCTTTAGCTGTCTAAGAACACCCATCGTGCACATGCACCCAGCGCGTCAAACAGTCCCAGCTGCTCAGAGGCTCTGACCTGTCCTCCGGGCTTGTTATTTCCCCCTAACTGTTGCACTCAACTGGGCGGTGATGACTCTACCTCCTTCTGGGTCACTGATTAAAAACGTGGAGTAGCGGGGGGCTGAGAGGAACCCACTGGAATCAGACCCACGCTGGGGGATTCCTGGTCATAGCTGCATTCGGAGATCAAGCAGTTAGCCAGTTTTTAATCCACTCGCCTGGGTCATGGTTATTTTCTGCTAGTCGTGGCTTCCCCCAACCCCATCAAAGTGTGTGGTGCCCAGTCACACCAAACAGCATCCTACAGCGATCACAATGAGGCTTGTGCCTTTATCGGCCAGTCTGTGCATCTCACCATAATAGCTACTGAGTGAGTTTGACTCACTCTTCCAAGCTCCAGCCCCCATATGCCCAGCCTGCCTTTCCCCAGCACCGGGTGGCCAGTGCTAGGGGAGCCCGGCCCCTTCCCCAAACACTGCAACGTGGCTTCTTGGTTAATCATGGGCCCAGGGCTCATCTGTAAGGTGGAACCAGCCCCATGGCAGAGGTACCTTGTGGGATGGGAGGTAGTGAGAGGCCCAAAAAGTTACAGGGTCATGTCAGGCTGGCTGACTTCATTCTTTCTTTCTTTTCCCCTCTCTGCCCCTGTCTTCTCCCCAGACACCCACTCCCACGTTTAAAGGCTAAACCAGCCACACTTTCCACCAAACCAAGCTCCCCCTTCCCAATCTAATGCTGCCAAAAGGATGGAGATGGACACCCTGCTCTGGCCAATCAGGAGCTCCTGCATCCCACTCCTCAGCCAACCAAAAGCTGGGAGTTCACCTTTTTTGTTAATGAAACCTTTCCCCTCCCCTCGCAGGGTGGGGGGAGCAGAGGGGAGATTGGAGGGGGCGATATCCAGGGGCTGGGAGAAGAGAGGTGGGGGGCCCTGTAATGATCCCTCCATTGGGCAGCCTCCACCAATAGAAACCCTCTCCCCCCCTCCCCAGCCCAAGGCTGGCCAGCCAATGGCTGGGCCCCAGCAGAATGTCTAATTCACCCGCTGGCTTCTCCTCCCCAGCGAAGAATTATTTGGGGGGTTTAATGGAAAGTGCTGAAATATTTTTTGTAGGAAAAAAGGAGGGGCGGGAGGGGTGGGGCACTGGCCTGTGTCCAAGCTGGGGCTAGAAAAGGGGGCACCAGGCACTGGCTCTTTCAACCCCCACCCCATTTTTAAATAGTCTTTTTTGCATCTGCAGCTGTGATTTTTTTTTCCAAGCAGAAGTCAAGGTGCTGGGTTTTGTAAACGGGAGCTTTTTTCTACCGGCAGATCGAGGTAAGCGCAAGTCCCCAAGCCAAGGGACACCCCCTGCACCCTTTGCCACCTGCACCAGCTATGGTGTAGCCCTAACTCGGAGCCAGGGATGCTGATCATGGATGGGCGCATTGTGGGGGGGGGTGTGCGGAAAGAGCTGTGGCAGAGAGGGCAAGAGGAGGTGACAGCTATGGGGAGGGGATGGACAGCAATGCTTAACTTGTGCCAGGGCTCAGTCCTGGCACCTCTGGGCTTGTCAGTTGCTAGTCTTGGCACCTCTGGGTTTGCTGCATCCTGCAAAAAACATTCGTTGCGCTCTGGCACTTTCATTGCAATTAAATACTGCTGCAGGTTGCAACTCGTGTGTGTGTGTGTGTGTGTGTGTGTGTGCACGCGTGCACATACGCGTGTGTGCGCGCATGCACACTGGTGTGTTGAGTGTGCGCGTGCATGTGAGCAAGAGCTGGGCTGCATATTGCTGGGTAAGTGTGTGTGTGCATGCACGCACACAGGTGTGTTGAGTGTGTGTGTGCACGTAAGAGTTGGGCTGCATGTCTTTGGCTGTGTGTATGTGTGAGTTGTGTGTGGCCAGGGCTGTGCTGAATGTGTGTGTGAGCGAATTGGCAGGTGGGTATCAAGGGTTGTGTTGAGTATGTGTGTGTGTGTGTATAAGAGAGAGAGAGACTCAAGAGTTGTGGTGATTGTGTGTGTGTGTGTGTGTGAGAAGATTTGTGCTGCTTGTGCATGTGAACTGGGAAGGGTTGAGTCTGTGTGTGTTTGGGTGTGTCAAAGTTGATGTTGGGTGCGTGTAGGTTTGTGCTGAATGTATGTGGGTGAGAGTTCAGTTATATGTCAGTCTTTGTGCTGGTTGTGTATGAATAGGGGTTGTGTTAATTGTGTGTATGGGAGGGCAGTGTATCAAGGTTTGTGCTAAGTGTGTGATAGAAGGTTTAGTTGTGTGTCAATTTTTGATTTTGTGTGTTGCTGTTGATTGTGTGTGTGAGTTGGGAGTATGTGAAGATTTGTGTTAACTCTGTGTGTGTGTGTGCGTGTGTGTGTAGGCTGTTTTGGTTCATACGTGGGTGGATAGGAAGGTTTGTGTTGGTTGTGTCTCACGGTTTGGGGTTGGATGTGCTGCTGGTGATTTTTGTATGCCTGACTTGCTGTGCATGCGATTGTGGTGATTGTTCAGGTGTGTGTGTCATGGCTGGTTTCAGTGTACTCATGCCAGTTTCTGTCAACGTGTGAGTGTGAGTATCTGAATGTCTGTGCTTTGTGTGGGTGTTGGGTTTTATGTGTTGCTTCCGCTTTATGTGTGAGTGTGGGACAATTTGTGAGTACATTGCTGGAGTGAGGGGTGTGTGTGTTAGTGTGTTTGACCCATATTGCGTGTGTGTGTTGTGCTTATTTTTAACACAAATCCCAAGTGTCTGATTGCATCCAGCTTTTCTCTTCATAATTCTCCGCGTCCAACTCCGGCAAACACATGATGCCGGGTCTGTTGGCATTTCATCTCACACACACACCAGCTAACGCTACCTCTCAAACGCACATATCCTGAGTCAAACTGATTCAAGATGACTTCTTAGGTATTTTCCTGGCTGGAGCACACAATGCTGATGAGCCATTAAAAAAAAAAAAACCTCATTGCCGCATCTTCTGGGCTTTGGCCATGTTTATTCCTCCTTACGGAACCAGGTGCTGCGGGTACGTGCCCAGAACCAAGCACCGATGGCTGTGTGTTCACCCGGGCCCGTGGGTTGTGTACCAGTGACTGTTGGTGCAACTTATCCATGATCGGGCTTTGGCTGCTAATCAATAAGCAATTCACTGATAGCTAGGCGTTAGCCTGCGTCAAGGGCGCCTGATCTGAGGAGCTCTCCAATTGGAATTAGTTTGGTAAATCCACTGGGATTGGCTTTATTGATTGCCAACTAGCTCGGGCAGGTGAGCTGACCGCGCTGGATGAAGGGTGTTCTCTGCCAGCCTGTGTCCCAGCTCAGGGACATCGTAGCTTCGTGCATCTGTCTTCGGCCCCGTTCCAGCCTTGATCAGGTACCTTCTTCTGGTGCATCCTTTGGTGGCTGATTTCGACCCAGTCTGATCCCTAGTCACCAACCATCCGATGGCTGCGAAACCTTAATGTTTAATCCACTTGGCGGGGGGGGGCATTGTCATACCCGCCCCTTGCACACGCTCTGCGGGGAACAGCTTTACATTGCCACCATGGTGAAATCTGCACGCTGCTCCTTAAAGTTGGCTTCACTGCAAAGGATCCTGGGATGTTCGCTTTCTAGTGGTCCGTTGGGCCTGTTGTGGGTGGCAACACCAGTCCTGTATTGTTAGGGTGAGTTACTTTCACGGCAACACGCTGCAAAAGGGTTGTTACACACACACACAGAGGATACCTTGAGCCGTCAAGTGGGTCCTTTTGCTTGCAGCAACCTGGCTGTGGCGTACCGAGTGGTGCACGTTCGGGGAGGCAGGGAAGGCCTAGTACACCAAACGTGGGCAACCTGGCTGTTGTTGAGCTGTGGAATAGCACCTCACAGCGCTGTCGACCGGAGCAAAGCCAAATGTGGGATCTTTGTGTGAGGACTTTTAAACAGAGAGGAGCTCTGGCTCCAGGAGGGAAGGGCTGCGTTAGGGAATTGTTAGCCTCTGTCGTGCTCTAGAGACATAGGGCTTGGTGACTTGACACCAATTCCCACTTTAGGCTGACTGTGTAAGGGCTGAGGTTCATGTCCAAGGCAGGGACACGCTCGTCCAGCGTCCCCTGTGAGCTCCTCACGATCGGTTGCACAGTCCTCATCAGAGAGCGGCACTGGTGTACAAGGCTGTGTGGCGTCTGTCCGTGAGTGTGTATGGTGAAGTATTTGTGTCAACCACTGCAAATCTGGGTGTGCATCCGTTGGTGATTCTCCAGGGTGGAATGTCTGTCCCTGGATACGTGACTGTGCGTGGCTGAGAGTCTGTGTGTGTTGGTGAGTCAGTCGTGCACAGGGGGTGTCTGTATGTGAATGATTGTGCACAGCTGAGAGTCTGTACGTTTGTCAATGATTGCGCACGGCTGGGTGGTGGTATTCATGTGTCAGTGACTGGTCGTGGCTGAGCATGTGAGTGCAAATGGTTGTGCACAGGTGTGCAAATGATTATGCACAGGTGTGCATGGCTAAGTGTGCACACAAGCATGTGCCTGGGGGTCTGTGAGAGCAAGTGACTGGTGGCACGTGCATGGAGGCACAAGTAATCTATTAGTGAGGGCCGGAGACACGGGGGCCTGTTGTGGAATGCACAGGGGTGTGCGTGAATGGCTGAACATGCCTATGCGAGTCGGGGCGTGCGAGCACTAGGCTGTGTGCGTGTGCACGTGTTGGGCACTGACGCTGGCAGCCTCCTTAAATTCTGCTTCCAGGGGCTGGACCGGCCATTGCTGCCAGTTGGTGTTTGCCCCCTGCCTCTTCCTGCCCCTCCAGACAAATGTGGGGATGGACAGAGGCTGGACAGCTGTATGGTGACCAACAATCACAAATGTGGGGATGGCGGCTGGACAAACAGAGGTGTGGGGACGAGCAGAGGTGGGGGAATGGGAGACGGACAGACGGGTGTGTGGAGATGAAGGATGGACAAACAGGCGCATGGGGACAGAGGATGGACAGACACGGTCGGGGGGGTGGCCAGACAGGGATGTGGGGATGGGGAATGGACAGACAGGCACAGATCTGTGGGGCACTCTGGAGCTGGCTCTGACCCCTGCGTGTGAGACGATGGGCCCTGCCGCCGCCAGGCCATTTGCTTCAGATGGGCTTTGGCAGGGCTGGGGTGTGTCCCCTCCCCCCCCAACCTCCCTGAAGGGGAAGAAGGATATGGGGGTGGGGGTAGACAACGTGGGGGTTGGGCTGCAGTTTCCATGGAGCTGTCACCATGGAAACAGTATAGGCTGCCTGGATCCTTTGGGCTCCAGCAAGCTGCCAGATGAAGGAGGAACAGTTTCGGGGGGAGGGGCGAGGGGCCCAGCTCAGGACTCCTGGGTTCTCCCCCCGGCTCTGACAGTCGTCACCTGGCTCCTTCCTGAGGAGCTGCCCCAGGGACTGGTTGGGGTGCAGAGAACACAGGGGGGCTGGGGGGTCCGGCTCCTCCAATGTCTGGGCCAGATCTCACCTCCCAGCACACCTCCCCATGACCCACTCCCTGGAGCCTGCCCCCCAGCCCTGAGCACCCCCAACTCCCCATGCCCATGAGCCTGCACCCCCGCCCTCAGCCACCACCACTCCCATCCCAGAGACTTTAACACCCCCCTCTTATAAGGCAGGTTGTGGGGGCTGAACATGGACCTGCTCTGGGCACCTCCGAAATCAATACAAACCTGCCATGTGGGGCGCTGGGGTGCGGGACGGGCAGGTCCCTCACACACAGGACCAGCCCCCGCCCAGCTGCCTTGCAGCCCGTGTGGAAGCGGCAGGGTCAGCGAGCGCCAGACCCTGTCTGGTGTCTGGCTGTGCAGCAGTCGGGCGCTGCTGGGCTGGGCTGTGTTAGCCAGGGGCTATCAGAGCAGCTAGGCTGGGGTGCGGGGGGCACCCCATGCCTGGTCCCGCTCCTTTACCAGCCCGGAGCTGGGGATTGTGGGGAATTGGTCCCTCAGGGACATTCTGGGGATGCTTACCCTATAGCCACAAGGCCAGGAGCAGGGGATTGTGTGTAATAACCTTTACCAGGGGTATCCTGGGAATACCTGCCCTATAGACGCACAGCCAGGGGCAGGGGATTGTGGGTAACTGATGAATCTGAGGGCCATGTGGGAACACTAGGCCCATAACCAGGCTGCCAGGCGCAGGGGACTGTGGGTAATTTACCAATGAGACCGTGTTGTGGGAACACCTGCCCCATAACCAGGCTGCCAGGCGCAGGGAATTGGGGTAACTGACCAATCAGACAGCATTCTGGGACTTCTGCTTGCTTAGTGGCCCTATCAGGACTCAGGAGCAATGGCTTGTGGGTAATTGGCCAACACAAGTGCATTGTGGGAGAAAGGATCCTGCAGTGCCTGGCCAGTAGCAAAGGCGCGTGGGCAGCGCCACAGTGGGAGGAGAGACCCCCCCGGGCAGCCCTGTGGGGAGCAGAGGATTATGGGTAAGTGGCCAATGGGTGGTTGTGCATTGTGGGATAGCCGCGGTGCCTGCGTCTCCCCAGCTGGTCACAGCCACCTCGGGACTAGACCCCCTGGGCAGGGGGGCAGGGTGGCGGCGGCAGCGGGGCTGCCGGAGGTAAGAAGACGTCAGAGGCGGGTGACAGGCTGCGTCAGGAGGCTGCTCCATGGCTCCGGCCGACCGCAGGGCTGCACTGGTCGGGCCGGCCCACGGGCCCCAGGCAGCAGGAGAAGGAAGGGGAGCGAAACAGAGGCTGAAACACACAGGGAGGATGAAGGAGAGAGATGGGGTGTGGTGGATACCCCCAGGCAGAGAAACACGGGGACACAATGAGCTGTGCCCATAGGGACAATGAACTACACACACACGGGGAGGGACGTAATGAACCACAGCTTGGACACAAAGAACTACACACATGGGGACACAACAAACTACACACGTGGGGGCATAACAAACTGCACACACGCACACACACACACACACACACACACACGGGCATAATAAGCTACACATATGAGGACATAATGAATCACACACACAGGGACACAGTGAACTACACACATAGGGATGCAATGAATTACACACAGAGGGACAAACAAGCTACACACGCAGAGGAACACAGGGAACTACATACACGCACAAACCCACACACACAGGGATACCAAGAACTACGCACAATGTGGGCACGGTGCTCCGGAAACACCCTCACTGACCCAAAGATTCCAACACACGCCGATTGTCACCCAGACACAAAGGCTGAGGTCAGAACACACGGTGGCATGCCTGCAAACACACAGGCTCACACAACCTCAGAGACACACCCACTCTCTCACACACACGCAGCCACACTGGAACACACATCTACAATCCTCTCACCCACCCTCTGAGCTTCTCCGCCCCTCATGAATAAGGTAGGGGCTGATGGCAGGCTTAGAAGGCTACAAATTTACTGACACACAGACAAGCTTAACAATCAGCAATGCACTGTTAGAGGTGTGCAAACATGGGAACACACATCCTCTAACAGACCCACTCCTGGCATGGGAGGCAGTGCTGTCTCACATCGGGGGGGTCCCCAGCAGCTGTGATACAACAGAGAGGAGTCTCAGATCTGGGGGTTCCCAGGGGCTGTGAGGCTGGCAAGGGGAGTCTCAGATCTCGGGGTGCCCAGGGGCTGTGAGGCTGGCAAGGGGAGTCTCAGCTCTCAGGGTATCCAGAGGCCATGAAGCTGACGAGGGCACTGTGGCCCAGAGACTCAAAACTTAGCATTTCATTTAGTGAAAGACAAGGGCCTCCCAGGGCCTGGCTCAGAGGCTTTCGGGTCAGGCTGAGGTGCAGACGCCTTAGCACAAGGGACTCGACAGTGATGCTTCGTTTCGGGGGGTTGGGAACATTAGTGGGGGGCAGCTGTATTCTGTGACACCAGCCGAGAGCAGCAACGTTGAACCGAGATCACTTGAGCTGTCCTAGGACAAAAACACGTTGCCCGTGCGGCGGGGGTGAGCCCGTTTCCCAAACCTGTCATGCTGGAGTGCCCCTCACCCAGACCCACAGAAGAGCCATGCGTGACCGATGTTGGCTCAGCGAAAGATCTGCCCACACCCAACTGCGTCTCTCCAACATCCTGGGACCATCAGGGCTGCAGCACACCTGCCTAGAGTATTATGCTGCTAGTTTGTGCCACTCCTGGGATAAATTCCCTCCCCTTTTCCGGGGAGCAGGTGGCAGCAGAGCCGAAGGACATCCTGGCCCTTTCCTGGCATGGCAGACGAGTCCTGCGGTCTGGTTCTCTCCCCTACGAGGCCCTCGGGGCTGGGGAGGTGCCATGCATATTCATACGAATACTCACCTCCAACTTCCTCACCCCAATAAAGTTGGGCTGTCCTCCGACAGGCTAGTCTGCTACTGATATTCATCTGTGTCCATTCCTGGCCCAGGCCAGAGCAGTGCAGGGCATTGGATAGCCTGGTTTCACCTACACAGACGTGACTGCCACCCGTGGTGTGCTGGCTGGACACCAGCTGCTGTGACAGGTGTGTATAGGGCCAGGCTTCCATCTGTGTGTGGAACAGACTTTGCTGCGTGCACTGAGGCATGTGCGGCTGTGCACCACCCATAGACACACCCAGCTGCGCTGGGTGCGCTCTGCTAATCATCTGGCAGCTTTGGAATCTCCCCTGGGCAGCCGCCCGAGTGTTCAGCTTACAGGGAACACTGTGTAGGACCCCTGGATCTTGAGAAGTGTGTTATGAGGTGTGATGGAGTGGGGGATACCTGTGTATGTGAGTGACTCACAGAGGGTGTGGGGCTCCTGCTGAGGGTAACCCTGACAACCAGGTAACACCTTTGTACTGCAGACAAAGGAGGAGGTGGAGCCTGAGGGGTTTAAATTGGAACTGGGAGTTGGAAGCAGTTAGTCTGGGCTGAGGGAGAGAGAGACAAAGGAGGGGGCAAGGCCCCGGCTCTGGGGGCCCCTCGGGGCCTCCTCTCCTCAACATGGATTGGACTGGCTGTCTCTGCCTGCTGTACTGACTCCTCTGTATGATGCTGTGTCCTGTCGGCTAATAAACCCGCTGTTTTCCTGCTGAGTGAGAGACTCTCCTGCCTGCGGACAGGGTGCAGAGCTTGGGGACCCCAGAACCCCATCACACTGGTGTTAGGAGTGGGATGTTCTGCACCCCGAGGATGGAGCATCCAGCAGTAAGTGACTGGGGCCCCGGAAAAAGTGGGGCCTGCGAGACCCAGGTGTGCTGAAGGGCAGTGAGGTGCAGTTCCCCAAGGCGGAGGGGCCTGCAGCCAAACCCAGGCAACTGCGGTCGTGGTCCCTGAGAGCGGGTGTCACACTGAAGAAGGGGTTCCGCTGGGAGTCTGTTGGAGTCGGTCCCAGAGGGCGGAGGGGCCTACTGCCTAACCCCGGGCAGCTTGTGACCCACAAGGAGCCTGGCACACTGAGGCTGCGTCTACACGTGCACGCTACTTCGAAGTAGCGGCAGTAACTTCGAAATAGCGCCCGTCACGTCTACACGTGTTGGGCGCTATTTCGAAGTTGAAATCGACGTTAGGCGGCGAGACGTCGAAGTCGCTAACCCCATGAGCGGATGGGAATAGCGCCCTACTTCGACGTTCAACGTCGAAGTAGGGACAGTGTAGACGATCCGCGTCCCGCAACATCGAAATAGCGGGGTCCTCCATGGCGGCCATCAGCTGGGGGGTTGAGAGATACTCTCTCTCCAGCCCTTGCGGGGCTCTGTGGTCACCGTGGGCAGCAGCCCTTAGCCCAGGGCTTCTGGCTGCTGCTGCTGCAGCTGGGGGTCCGTGCTGCATATACAGGGTCTGCAACTAGTTGTTGGCTCTGTGTATCTTGCACTGTTTAATGAAAGTGTGTCTGAGAGGGGCCCTTTAAGGGAGCAACTTGCTGTTGAGTCCGCCCCGTGACCCTGTCTGCAGCTGTGCCTGGCTCCCTTATTTCGATGTGTGCTACTTTGGCGTGTAGACGTTCCCTCGCTGTGCCTATTTCGATGTTGGGCTGAGCAACGGGACGTTGCCAGCCCTGGAGGACGTGTAGACGTTATTCATCGAAATAGCCTATTTCGATGTCGCAACATCGAAATAAGCTATTTCGAAGTTGGGTGCACGTGTAGACGTAGCCTGAAGGGATTCTTCCAGGAATCGTGGGGTGCAGAGGGCATCAGCCTGAGATCCTGCAACCACGCTGAGCAACTCCGCTGTGAAGTGGCAGCACCTGGAAACTGAATCGAGATTAAAGAAGCTGGACAAGGCAGCGTGGATGTGCAGTGGCAGAGCTGAGGGATAAGGAGAATCCTGCAGAGGTGAGCCCGGATCGGGGCAGGGGACCCTGGACTGCATGGAGTTCTGAACCGAGTGGCCTGCCACAGCTCAAGGAGGGAAGGAGCGATTCCAACTCATCATCTACTAGTGGCCAAGACAGGCCTGCGAAGAGTTTTCCAGGCCTGGGCCGAGGAAGGTGCCTGTGTGTCTGTGCAGAAAAGCAGCTGATCCACTGGGAATGGCAAGTTGTCTGTGAGAGAAGCTGCTCCACCTTCGGTGTGTGTGTGGAGACCAGCCCGGAGGCTGGGACAAAGGAGGGTGTCTCCCATTGTCTGTCTGTGTTGAACAGCAGCAGCAGCAGCCTGGGGAGAGAGCAGAGCCTGCATTTGGAAAAGGTGCCAATGAGGAAACTAGCCCATTGTCTGAGGAAGATTCCCCAGCCTGGGGTGGCTGGAGAAGGAACCACCAGGAAAAAGCATTCCAGGTGTGTCTCTGAATCCAGCCATGGGGGCTGGAGCAGAGGGAATGGCTCTGGGATGGGCAGTGGTATTCCTGCTAAGGACACTGGTCCTTGGTGCAAGAAAAGTGCTTCTGCTTCTGGGGAAGTGAAGCCTTTGCCTGAGCCTATGGGGGCTCAAGATGGAGCCAAGATCCCAGAGCTGGATCTGAGGGCAGCTGAAGCCCAGATGGGAAGTGGGCCTGCCTCTGTGTCTCTCAGGGGGGATGATGCTTTAACTCGGTCTGATCCAGTTAGTATCATCAGGGAATCCGAGACCAGATGATTCTGGTACTTGTTCTTTGCCTGATGCTGAGGTGTTATTGGGAGGGGGTGAGAGGACTCTGTCCTACCAGAGTCATCCTCTTGCCAGGACACAAGAACAGACAGGCAATGGAGTTACGCTGACTGATGAAGATAAAGGAGCTGGTAGCAGAAGGGAGGAAAGGGATCCTAACCTTCTGTCCGGTGGTACTGGCTGTCTGCCTGGAGGGGGATTACATGGAAATCTGCCTAATGGGCCAGAAGTGATCCTGGGTGTAGGTGAAACCCAGGAGCTGGTTGTGGCTCAAGGGAGCAGTGCCGCTGTGGAGCCAGACAGGGGTGAGTTGTTGTTTGGGGGAGCTCTTGAGGAAAAAAATTTCCCTAAAACTTTTCCTAACCCGTCTGTGGGGACTGCAGAAAATGGGAATAAGGTGGAGAAGAGTGAACAGGAAAGGTGCTTGTCTGTAAGAGCCAGAGCAGCCCTTTGCCTGGGGAGAAGTTTGTTTCAGCCCCTGATGGCCAGGACCTGCCTGAGTGTGAAACCACTGGCTGTGCTCTGGAAGGGTCCAAAGCAGGCAGTGTAAAAGTTTCTCAGGAATTGGAAGCTGGTGCAAGTAAAGTAAAAACTATCAGGGAATGTGAGCAGCCCTGTGAGAACCAAGTAAAACAGCTGCACAGCCAATCTCTGTAGGATGCGGGAGAGGTTCAGCAATTCCCCATCTCCAAATGCTAGAAACACTTATATTCTCACACTGGACTCCAATTCTAATTCCACGGGGAGGCAGAAGTTGGAGGTAAAAGGACAAAGAAGCTGTGGGCCTGGTGGGCCAGTAAGGGATAAACAGGGATTCCTTCATGTGGATTCTGCGTCTGGGACTCACAAAACAACTCTCAGAAAGCAGTTTGGTTTGCAAATTTCCAGACTGGCTGGAAGGGGGCCCGTCTCCCTGAGATCATCAATGGCCCAGCTCTTGTTAGAAGGGAGGGCACACCCAGAGAGATCAGATTTCCACGCCAGTGGGCAAGGGAGAAGATTAGAACTTGACGGTGCTAAGAAAGGCCTCAGCCATTTATCCCCAAAATACCAGATTCTCAAGGAGGTTACACAAAAGTTGTGGTCTACCAAAGAGCAACGTAAATGTACAGTTGCAATGGGTTTGTTCTGTTACTCACGCTGACTGCTGTAACCAAGGGGTGCTGCTACCAAAAGCTGTAGAATTGTACCATGCACTGAATGTTTGAAAAGAGCCATGTGACATGATGACATTGATGTAGAAGCATGAATTGTATGTTAAAGGAGTCTGTAACTCTGAAATGTCACCATTGTTCCCTGTAACTAGTCTTGCAACCTCTGACATGAGAAGGAACATTCCAAACCTATTGTGTGGCATGGAAGGGGAAACTAAGGCACACAGCCATTGTGGTGGTCTGGCTAAATGCCAAGGATGGAAGCATTTGTACCTTCCGTCACTGGACTGTAACTGAATTCCAGACATTTGCTGAAGCAGCTGTGTGGGCTGGTAGTCAGATGGGGCAGGACCCAGACCACAAAAGACCTGTTTGATCTGTTGGTGCTGCAGCATCTGTATGGGCTCTGCCCGCCCGACTTGAGAATGTGGCTAACGGACCGGGGCCAAAGCAGCGAGACCAACCAACCCAAGGGAACTAAAGGGACTTGCCCGGCTGCATCACATGAAAAGGGCCAAAACCAAGCTCCTGACTTGGAGCCTCCCCCAATAGGACTATGACGTGGAGGTGGTGCACATCGAGGGGAGAACAGAGGGTACAGCCGATGCCCTGTCACAAGGGGAGAGCCCCGAACTTCCCCAGGTCACCAGTTGAGTGACCCCACTCAGTTCGGTCTGGAAGGGGGGAGAGATGTGATGGAGTAGGGGATACCTGTGTATGTGAGTGACTCACAGAGGGTGTGGGGCTCCTGCTGAGGGTAACCCTGACAACCAGGTAACACCTTTGTACTGCAGACAAAGGAGGAGGTGGAGCCTGAGGGGTTTAAATTGGAACTGGGAGTTGGAAGCAGTTAGTCTGGGCTGAGGGAGAGAGAGACAAAGGAGGGGGCAAGGCCCCGGCTCTGGGGGCCCCTCGGGGCCTCCTCTCCTCAACATGGATTGGACTGGCTGTCTCTGCCTGCTGTACTGACTCCTCTGTATGATGCTGTGTCCTGTCGGCTAATAAACCCGCTGTTTTCCTGCTGAGTGAGAGACTCTCCTGCCTGCAGACAGGGTGCAGAGCTTGGGGACCCCAGAACCCCATCACATGAGGGGGTTGTGGTGTTTCTGGCTGTCTGCTTTGAATTGGCGTGTCCTGGCCTGGGGGGTATCTTGCTTCTGATGGTGAACTTGGGAGGTTGTTGTGTCACCTGCACACCTCTTGGGTGTGGGTCACTGTCCCATGGAGTGGCACCTAGACCACTTCACAGAGGAAGAACGAGCCTCCTCCACAGCCTTAGCGGCAAGGCAGCTGTTTTTCAGCTCAAACTGTAGAGACTCCTGCGTGAAGCTCCAGAGGTCCCAGGTCTGAGTCCACCTGTGGGCGGTTACAGTGTGAAGGCCAAAAGAGAGAGTTCTGGAAAGAGTTCCTTGGAGTGTGGGTTGTGGGGTGTTAGCTTAACAGGCAGCAGATTTAGAACACCCAAAAGGAAGTATTTCTTCACCTTGTGTGCAGTTGAGCTGTGGAACTCCTAGCCAGAGGATGTTGTTTAGTCCAGTAATATAACAATGTTCAGAAAAGACCGTGGAGGGTAGTTCCATCAGTGGCTGTTAGCCGTGGAGGGTAGTTCCATCAGTGGCTGTTAGCCATGATGGGCAGGAATAAATGTCCCAGCCTCTGTTTGCTCCACGGCTTTGTCCACTGTGGGAAGACTGGATGCTGGGCTAGGTGGACCTTTATTCTGACCGTTATGTTCTTAACTTGTGGTGAGTGGTTTTATTTCTGTATTGAAGCAAGTGCTCGCGGGGTATTTGTCTGAACCATCCCACAACACAATCAACTTCTCCGGCAGGGTGACCTTTTGGGGTGCCAGCGGTTTCAAGCGCATTGAGGACATCATGCACTAAATGCCTGGCGGTAGATAACAGATTTGTTGGTGCATTTGGGTGTGGGGGGGTGACTGGATCTGTGACAGTCACTGGTATGATCCATGGGTTTCCCATGTATGCTTGTCTGAAGGGGTCTGTGGCTGAAGCTGATCTAGGTGCCCAGGAAGTTGACGCCAACGTGGAAGTGTTCTTGCCATGGTTGTTGAAGTTGTGGTGGAAATCAGTGAGGGAGGTTGGGCTGTCTTCCCATGGGAGGAAAATGTCTTCAGTGTTGTCGGGTACAGGTTGAGCTTCTCTAATCCAGAACTCTCTCATCCAGCAACATCCATAATCCAGCATCAGTTTAGTTAGCTGGATGTCCATTTGTCATGGGAAGTTTCCTGTGTCCCATAAAGTTTGTTCACAGACACGAGTCCTGTCCTGTGGTGTTGTTTAGATATAATTTACCCCAAAATGTCTTTAAGAGCCAGGTAAGCAGTGGGACTGTTGGTAATGCGCTAGACAATATGGACCTCCCATGATCCAGCAAATTCTCTTGTCCGGCATCGGTCAGTTCTCGAGGGTACTGACCGAGAGAGGTTCAACATTTTCATAAATGCATCTGGGAGGTGACCCTGCAGATGGGGAGCCAACCTCGTCTCCATGGTTTGGACCAAGTGTTTGCTATTGAACATAAAACTGTAAGGTCTGGGGATGAACCAACTTCTTTTGGCAACACATCCGGGGTGGCTTTCCTAGGCTTGTCCATCATCCTGTAAATCTCTGAGGCCGGTGGCCCTGTGAGCAGGGCTGGTGAAATGAGACCAGTTGTTGACGCTGCATAGCTGGTGGAGGAAGGTGGAGATGTCCTGGGGGGAGATTCCTTCTGAGGGTGGTTCCGCGCTTGTCCCAAAGTGACCTCTCCAAAGAACACCCCCCAGTCCTGGGCCTCGGAGGAGACCCGCATGATACCGTCAAAGGACGAGTGTCGGATTTTCCCCTTGGAAAGTCTGTTAAGATATAGAATCAAAGGACTGGTGTGATGGAGTTGGGGGTGCATGTGAGAGAGTCAGGCTGGATATGTGTGTGTGACAGGCAGAGCAGCTCACAGGGGTAAGGATGACCCCCTGGGGCTGTGACTTCGGCTGGCAGGTAACACCTCTGACCTGAACAAAGAGCAGGGAGGAGCAGAACTGGGTTTGAATTGGAGGCGGCAGTTAGCAGCTGTGGGGAGAGGGAGATGGAAGGCAGGCAGCCTGGCGAGGGGGGAAGCTACACCCCAGCTGGGGCACCCCTTGGGCTCCTCTCCCCAGGGTGGGTTGGAATGACTGTCTCTGACTGCTGCACTGACACCTCTGTGCTGAGCTGGGCCTCTGTCAACGAATAAACTTCCCATTCTACCTGCTGAGTGAGAGTCACGCCTGCCTGCGGACGGGGTGCAGAGCTTGGGGACCCCTGAGCTCCATCACAACTGGCAAGGACCTGGAGAGGTCATCTTGTCCTGCCCTCGTGCTCACAGCAGGGTTAGGTATTATCTAGACCATCCTGTTACCAGACTCGCCTGTTACTCTGGGGTACGCTCATTTATTTCGGGTTACGGGGGGGAGAGGCGAACATTTCTACCGGTGTGCTGCTTGTGAGACTAGTGTTCCTAAGGAGCTTTACTTCTCCCTTCTGCGAATTCTCTCCCAATCGAGTTGTTCTGCCTGTTCGACTAATAACCCACTCGATGGGCAAACCCCACAGGACTTCTGGGCACCACAGGGATCTCTTAGCTTAGGTACAAGAAGCGTTGGGGCAGAGTGAATGGGGAAGCCAAAACAACCCCCCTGAGGAAGAGTGAGCCAGAGAGGAAGAAAAAGAGAGAAGCAACCAGTGTAGCAAGGAAAGCTATTTGTTTCTGGGGAGTGAATACATATGTAAGTGCAAACCGAGGCGAGACAATAGACAGATTATGCCTGGCTGTGGGTGATGTTCCTTGAAGGAGCTCACAGTGCAAGGAGGCAGTTTCAGTACTTTGGGTATCAATAGGCTCCATTACTAGAATTGGTCGGATAATGACTAATCTGGGCTGGGTTCATGAGCACCTGGAGCAGAGATTCCCCCTCAGGCAGTGCCTCTAGTCTTCCAGTATCCCAGAGTTCAGTGCGGTTCCTGCTTTGGACATGCTGGTCTCCATTCAGTATGCTAATAGAGATGTCTTCCTGTTGCTTAATCCAGTCAACCTTGCTGGTGGGATTTAGGTGTGTCCATCCCTGCCAATTTCAGTGCTTTGTCTTTGCTTCAAGCAAATGTTCAGGGGAAGGGAATTTGTTTTCCATGAGTATCACTCCCTGGCTCCCCAACAGCACAGGCCTCACAGCTGGTCACGCTCTGGATCCCCAAAAACACAGAGCTGGTAGGTAACTAGTCCTGACAGATGTGTGTCTGACCTACTCTTAAAAACCTACAATGATGGAGAGTCGGAGGTCTCCCTTAGGTAATGTATTGCAGTGCGTAATTACCCCAATGAGAAATTTTTCCTCCTGTGCACCCTACACCACCTTGCATTTGAAGCCCAATAAGGAGAATAATTTACCTTTTTCCACCTAGTAACAACCTTTCACGTAATTGAAAACTGGTTCCCTGTCTCTTCTCATTCTTTTCTCCAGACTAAACACAGTGTTTTTCATCTTAAAATCATGTAGAATCACAGCTTAGGGTTGGAAGAGACCTCAGGAGCTTGTCCAGTTCACCCCCTTGCTCTAAGCGGAACCAACCCCAGCTGCGACCCCTCTTCTCTCACGGGTCATGTTCTCTAGATCTTTCGTCATTCTGTTGCTCTTCTCTGGACTTTCTCCAATTTGTCCACATTTTTCCTGAAATGGGGCACCCAGAACTTGACACAAGCCTCCAGTGGAGGCCTGACCAGCTTAGAGGACTTCTCCTGACTTGCTCACAACACTCCAGCTGATACAGCCCAGGATGATGTTTGCTTTTTTTTTTTTGCAGGTGTTGCATTGTTGACTCATATTCAGCTTGTGATGCACTGTGACCCCCCAGCGCCCTTCCTGCAGCACTCCTACCTAGGGAGTCGCTTCCTATCTCGTGAGTGCTTTGCACGCGTCCTCCTGGAGTTTCATCCTATTTACTCCAGAGCACTTCTCTGGTCTATCCAGCTCATTTTGCATGCGTGCTCACCCCCCCACCCCCACCCCACTGGCTGGCTCTGCCTTGCTTGTAGCTGGGACACTTGAAAAGCCTTTCCCAGCTCTCTGGGGCTGCACAGCTGGTCTCTCTCCCCAGCAGAAGCTGGTCCATAACACGTCACTTCGCCCTCCTCTCTGCCCCATTTTTTATGTGGCTTTGCAAATGCTGCACCCAAAATGCCTGAAGTTCTGCTTTCCCCTCACTGGGTCACCTTCCAATCCCAGTCGGATGCTGACCTCTGCTGCAGTGATTGTGTTGTGCGCAGTCCTGGGAAGAGCCCCCTACAGCCCTCCCCGCCAGCTCTTCACATTAGGTATAGGTTGGAAATCAACAATAATCTATAATCAGCAAAGAACTGGACACCAGGATGCAGGGGTGTCTCAGATCTGGGGATTCCAGGGGCCGTGGTATGGCAGAGAGGATGCAGTGATCTTGCAGTGCTGGGGTGCAACACAGCTGTTATCTTGGTGACTCTGTGTCTAGGCAGCTTTTGGCCGAACAGTCCCTGATCTTGGTGACTCTGGGTCTGGGCAGGACCCTGATCTCAGTGACTCTGTGTCTGGGGAGCGCCCGGCCCAATGGGGCCCTGGTCTGAGATGTAGTGGTGGATGTGTCTGGCCCGCGGAGTAACTAAGGAGGACCCCCCTGCTGTCTGTAACCTAAGCTGGCTGGTAACACCTCTCTTCCTGAACAAAGAGCCTGGAGGAGCCCAGCAGGGTTTGAATTTGGGAGAGGCAGTTGGAAGCTGGGGGTGGAAAAAAGGGGAATGCAGCTAGCCAGTGCTGAGGGGAGGCTAGACCCCAGATGGTAATACCCCGCCAGCCTCCTCTCCCCAGGATGGATTGGAGTGACTGTCTCTGCCTGCTGTACTGATAGCTCTGCACTGCGCCGTGTCTCTGTCGACTAATAAACTTCCTGTCCTACCTGCTGAGTGAGAGTCACTCTTGCCTGTGGTTGGGCTGCAGTGCGTAGGACTCCTGAGCCCCATTACAGCTGGTGGCAGCAGTGGGATGCACTGCACCCAGGGATGGACTCGATCTCAGGGACTGTGTCCAGGCAGCACCCAGCCCAATGGTTCCTGATCTGTGTGACTCTGTGGCTGGGCAGTGCTGTGCCAGTCACAAGATCATCTCTCTTTTGGCTCAGGGGGTGTGGGGAGGGAGGGGGGCAGAGACCTGCCAAAGCTCCCGACTCTGGGGGCCCGGGCTCTGGGGAAAGCAGGCCCTCGCCGGATTTGGGGATGATGTGCTAGTCAGGGTCCTGGGTTGACACCTACTGACTCCCCGCGCCCCTCTCTCTCGCTCTCTCTCTCTCTGCAGATTTCTCTCTCGGATCCTTTTGTACTGATTGATCCGTTTTTTATAGCCTCAAGAAGGAACCAGCCAACGGGGCCCAGCCATTGCGACCTCCCTCCCACACCTCCACACTGTGGCAAGGGACCTTCTGTGGCCCTCTGCCACCTTCTGGGCCCCTCCATTCCCCCTCTCCGGGCCTCTCTCACAAGGTCCTCCGTACCCCCATCCTCTGCCACGTCCTGGTGCCCCTCTGCATCTGCCATCTTCCCCCCGCACCCAGCCCCACACATCTCTGTGCCCTCAGATGCCCCCCATCTCCCTCCTCATTTAGGGCCATCTTCTGGGGCCCCTCCACACCCCTCCATCCTCCCCACACCCCAGGGCTGCTCCCTGGCCCCATTTCCCAGCATATCCCCCCACCCCGCTCCCCACACAGACCATGTACCACCTGCTGACTGTCCTCCTCTGCGCCACCCTGGAGGCCCTGAGCTGCCAGCCCGCCCTGGCGGTGCTCCAAGCCCCACGCCCTGCCAACCACACCCGGGCACTGCCCAGTCTGCTGGCCCACCTCAAGCGGCTGGCGGGGGTCAACGGCACGGGGGCAGGGGGCGGGGGCGGGGGGGGCAGGGCAGCCGAGACCTGCCTGGGCTACTATGACGTCATGGGCCAGTATGACGACGCCTTCAACTGCACCACGGGCGGCTACCGCTTCTGCTGCGGCACCTGCCACTACCGCTTCTGCTGCGACCACCGGGCCATGCGGCTGGAGCAGGGCCGCTGCACCAACGTGGAGACCCCCTTCTGGGCCCACACCCAGGCCAGCAGCACGGCTGGGCCAGGGGGCCGAGGGCCGGGGAACTCTGAGGCTGCCCGGCAGCAAACCAACAGCACCGTCTACGTCGTCTGCGGCGTCATCAGCTTCACCCTGGCTGTGGGGCTGGGCATCAAGGTGGCCTTCGGCAAGGCATCCCGCCGGCCCCAGGGACGGGAGATCAACATGCCCAGGTCAGGGGGCGCGGCTGGGGCAGGGAAGGGGGAGTGGGGGCCGGGGGAAGGGGAGTCTGGGGGGCCAGGGAAACGTGTGGGATGGAGAATCGGGGGCCATGGGGGGGTTTGGGGACCAGAGGGAGGGGGCCATGGGGAGGCAGCAGGGCAGAGAGCGGTGCTGGGTGTGGGGCCTGGCAGTGGGGTGGGGTGGGGACAGGAGAGTGGGAGGCACCCAAAGGGGAGGCCGGGCAGCACAGGCCCAAGGTCTGAGCCCACAGACCCCTCGTGCTGAGGCTGGGTGACACAGCCCCACTGGCTGGCGGAGGGGTGGGGGGGCTCTGGCTGGGGGAGCTGTGTCACCTCTGGGTGTCTGACAGGTGCTGCCCCCCCCACCCCCAGGGCTCTGGTTGACATTCTCAGGCACCAGGCTGGGACCAGCTCACGCTCAGAGCGCAGCAACAGCACCACCCTCAACTCAGTGTCCCAGGACAACGGCCCGGCCCGGCCCCCGAAGAACCTCTACAACACCATCAAACCCTGCCAGAGCAACCACGGTAGCACAGCAGTGCTGGGGCCAGCAGGGGGCGCTGGGCTGCAGGGAGTGGGGAGGGGCCAGCAGG
Organism: Carettochelys insculpta; assembly: GCF_033958435.1. NCBI lineage: Eukaryota > Metazoa > Chordata > Testudines > Carettochelyidae > Carettochelys > Carettochelys insculpta. The sequence continues at coordinate 15,334,737 of NC_134158.1, read as the reverse complement.
GGGCGCTGGGCGGAAGGGAGAAGGGTGGGGGCCCAGCAGGGGCGCTGGATGGTAGGGAGAAGGGTGGGGGCCCAGCAGGGGGTGCTGGGCAGAAGGGAGATGGGTGGGGGCCCAGCGGGGGCGCTGGATGGTAGGGAGAAGGGTGGGGGCCCAGCAGGGGGCACTGGGCAGAAGGGAGAAGGGTGGGGGCCCAGCAGGGGGTGCTGGGCAGAAGGGAGATGGGTGGGGGCCCAGCGGGGGCACTGGATGGTAGGGAGAGGGGTGGGAGCCCAGCAGGGGCGCTGGATGGTAGGGAGAGGGGTGGGGGCCCAGCAGGGGGCGCTGGGCGGAAGGGAGGTGGGTGGGGGCCCAGCAGGGGGCGCTGGATGGTAGGGAGAGGGGTGGGGGCCCAGCAGGGGGCGCTGGGCGGAAGGGAGATGGGTGGGAACTCAGCAGGGGGCGCTGGGAGGGAGGGAGATGGGTGGGGGCCCAGCAGGGGCGCTGGATGGTAGGGAGAGGGGTGGGGGCCCAGCAGGGGGCACTGGGAGGAAGGGAGATGGGTGGGAACTCAGCAGGGGGCGCTGGGAGGGAGGGAGATGGGTGGGGGCCCAGCAGGGGCGCTGGATGGTAGGGAGAGGGGTGGGAGCCCAGCAGGGGGTGCTGGATGGTAGGGAGAGGGGTGGGGGCCCAGCAGGGGCGCTGGATGGTAGGCAGAGGGGTGGGAGCCCAGCAGGGGGTGCTGGGCTGCAGGGAGAGGGGTGGGGGTGTTTCTCCAAGAACACTGGACTGCATTGTGGGGGAGGGTCATGCAATTTCCTTGGGGGGCCCCAGCATGCAGTGATCCTGGTGCCCCCCCCCCCTGCTCTGCAGGCTCTTTACTCACTGAGTGCCCTCCCCTGCCTTGCTGCCTTCCATGGGGAAGCCTGGCCATGCCCAGGGGCGTGGCTAGCAGCCCGTGGGGTACACCCTTGGCTGTCACCCCCTGTCTGAGCCCCACCTCCTCTGACCGCTGAACATGGGGGCAGGGAGGTGTTGTCTGAGCAGCCTGCAGGGAAGCTGGGTGTTGAGTCTGGTTGAGTTCACCACTCAGGAAATGCATGTTCCAGAGAGAGCAGCCTATGTGACTCCTGGGTCTGATCTCGGGGGCAGGTAGGAGGCGGGACATCAGGGTCCATGGGCCCATGGGTCTGATCGAGGAGCAGGGGGACAGAATATTGGGGTTCCTGGGCCCTTGGGTCTAATCTGGGGGGACAGGGAGGGGATGGGATATCAGGATACATAGATCCATGGGTCTAGTCAGGGGGCAGAAAGGGGGCAGGATATTGGGATACATGGGCCTGTGGGTGTAATCTGGGGGGCAGGGAGGGGCGGGATATTGGGGTAGATTAGCCCATGAGTCTGATCGTGAGGGAGCAGTGAAGAGGGTGGGACCAGGGGGCTCCCAGCAGAGGCAGCTGCAGGGGCCAGTATCCCAGGGCAGTGATGAAGGGGTTTGGGGTGGATTATGGGGCCCAGAGCCTCACCCCTCCATGCAGCCACTCCCAAATGCTCAGTCCTCCCCTACAGTCAAGGAGCCCCATTCCCAGGGGACTGGGATCACCCTATCTGGGGGCTGGTCAGCCCAGCCTTTCCCTCCACCAGGGCCCCTCGGGATGCAGGTGGATGGACAGAGGCCAAACAAACTCATGTCAGGCCTGGAGCTATTAAACAGGCCTGGGAATGGCTGGCCTGGGATTAGTGCCCCCTGGAGGGGACAGGCCCTGCCCCATTCCCTGCCCCGGAGCCAGCCCCTCTACCTCCATGTACTTGGGAAATGCTGTGATGTGCAGCCTGCGGTTTGGGGCTCAGGCGCAGGCGATGTGGTGCAGGGCATGGTGGGAGATCATGGCTTGCCATGGCAACCGGAGCTGACTGTCGGGGTGTCTGTGCTGGCAGAGCACTCATGGCGGGGCTGCCGGGGGGACTGAGTCATTATCTCCCCCCAGGGGATCGGCAATCTGCCTTGAGGCACGTCCCGTTGAAGGGGGTTATGGGGTCTTGGGGGAGGGGACCTATAGTCGGGGATGGGAAAAGCCACCGTTGGGGGGTGGCAACGGCAGTGCAGGCCGGAGGGGGATCAGGGAGGGGGCCCAGCAGCTGGGGGAGTGAAGGGAGTACAGGTGGGCAGGTGGATTGCTGTGGGGTCCTAGCATCCCCGGGGGGTGGGCAGGGGGCATGAGTTGGAGGGAGACGGGCAGGGCTGTCAATCTAGCTCCATCCTGTCTCACCTCACCCCTTGCAGGATCCCCCTTCACTCGCTGGCCCAAGCAGGTGCCTTGTGCTGCCATTACATGGTGGCTGCACCCCAGAGGTGGCTGCATTTGGGAAGCGACGCTGGGGGCATGTATCTCCGGCTGGGCTGAGCTCAGAGGTTGCTGGGCCACCCCCTGGGTCATGCGAGAGCCTGAAATCGTAGTCACGCCTAGCTGCCTGTGACACTCCTCTAGCCCCTGGGCTCCTCCCCCTCATCTCCTGACACACCCAGGGCACAGAAGGGGAAACTGAGGCAGGAAGTGCCAGGGGGGCCTGCGGCTGGGAATGCAGGGGCTGCAGCTGTCTGGTGTGCAGAGCCCGGGGTGACTGAACGCTGTGCCGTCTCTCAAGGGCCCCATTAATGGGGGACCAAGTGGGTGTTTTGGAGGCACTGGCTGTCCACTTGCCCTGGTCTTGTCCCCATCTCCCATGCCTGTGAACTGGGGCCCACTGAATATTGTGGGGGTGCAGATTCCCCCTTTGCTGCCCCCTACCCATAGCCCTGGGCGTTTGTCACCCCCCCTCCCTGCCCGAGCTGGGGGAGAGCCCAGGAGACCCGATGCTGGACGGGCTGTGCCCCGAGCTGGGCAGCTTGAGGAGAGACCCGGGTGACACCTAGTGGCTGTTTGGGGAATCAAAGGTTTCTTTACTGCTGGATTCCAGAGTATAAATCCCTCCTTCCCCGCACCCCACACCCCAATCCCCCATACTTCCCCTGCACCCCACACCGATTCCTCCCTCCCTTGCACCCCCATCTGCCCAATCCCTCCATCCTTCCCTTTCCTCCACCCCACAGCTACTCAGTCCCTCCCTCCCCTGTACTCCCCACACCCCTCCATCCCTCCCCTGAACCCCCACCCTTCTGTCGCCTATACCCCAATCTCTCCCTCCTTCCCTTGCACTCCATATGCCAGTGATCTCTCTGTCCCTCCCTCCCCTACACCCCACATCGCCCCATCCCTCTCTCCCTCCATCCCACTCCTGCCCCCTCACTTTCCTGCAGGCCCCAGAGGTGTCCAACCTCACACCTTACCTTAAAGTGGTTAACAACAGAGAGCCCCAGGCCAGTCCTTGTGGGGCTGGGGCAATGGGATCCTGTCTGTGTGGGGCTGGGGCAATGGGGTGGCTGGTCTCTGCCCTCATCAGACCCCACTTTGCTTTTCAGACACCCTGCACCACAACTACGTGCACCTCAATGTGAGCAGCCCGAAGCACCATGCCGCCACGCTGGGTAGGTGGGGGCCGGGGGCCAGGCCGGTGAGGGGGGGGGGGCTCAGGACCCAGTGCTGGGGGCCGGGGGGGTACCCTGTGCTCACCTGAGCATCCCCAGAGCCTCCAGACGGATTTCATCTCAAACATCATCCCTCCCCGCCCCCCGCTCCGGGTCTCCCCGTCCATCCATCCATCCGTCCCCGCCCCCCGCTCCCCACAAATGGTGTCCCCGACACTTCCTGTCCCTCCCCCCTGCAGACTGGCGAGTGCATCACACCCCGACCTCCGGCCTGAAGTACAACTCGCTCACCTGCTCCCGCTCCTTCCACAACCTCTCGCACCTGCCCCCGTCCTACGAGTCGGCCGTCAAGTCGGAGCTCAGCCGCTACTCCTCGCTCAAGAGGCTGGGTGAGCCGGGGGCCCTGCCGAGGGGAGCGGGGGTGCTCACAGCCTGACCTCATGGCTGCCACCAGCCTCTGGGACTTGCCTGGGGGCCAGGACTGGCTTCGGGGGGGGAAATGGGGCAGGGGCCTGTCCCCTCCAGGGGGGCGCTGGCTCCCACTTGGCCCCAGCGCAGGGCTTAGCTGGCTCAGGGGGCAGGGAATGGGGCAGAGCCTGTTCCCTCCAGGGGGTGCTGGCTCCCACTTTGGTCCCAGGCCAAGGCCTGTCCCCTCTAGGGGGGTGCTGGCTCCCCCTTGGCCCCAGGCCAAGGCCTGTGCTCTCCAGGGGCCACAGGCTGTTCCCGGAGCTCTTTGGTGGCCCATGTGTGAAATGGATTCAACCACAGCTGACCGGTCCGGCCATGGAGCCTGTGACCCTGCAAAGGAGAGTTTCTCACGTTGTCTGTTATCTCCTGTCTGCCCCCTGCCCCGTCCCTCTGCCCCCCGCACCTCTGTCTGTCGGCCTGTCTGTCTGGGCATCCCACCCCTCTGCCTTTGCCCCCCCGTCCCATCCCCCGCTGCACCTCCACTGCTACCTTTGCCCCGCCCCCAGCGGAGAAGGACATGGACGAGCTGTACCTGAAGCGGCGGCACCTGGCCGAGCTGACGAGGGGCACGCTGCCCCTGCACGCCATGAAGATGAACTATGAGCGCTATGGCGAGATGGCCCAGCACCCGCGGCGGGTGATGTCCCAGGAGCACATCCTCTCGGACGGGTACCGCACCAACCCCTACGAGTGCACCAGCCCCCGGGAGCGGGTCGTCTCCCACGAGCGGCTGCTCTCCCGCGAGGCCCTGCACTCCCAGGAGCCCTTGCTCTCACCCGAGCGCCTGCACCAGGGCACGGGGCCCTTCCAGGAGCTGCGGCTGGGCCACCAGAAGGCCCTGTCCCAGACCAACATCTGTGCCGCCGGCACCCCGCTGCTCGACCGCCACCAGGGGCTCAAGATGAACTCCCACCCCCCCTCTGCCAACTCCTCCCAGGCCGCCTGGGAGGTGGGCAGCAACCACACAGTCAGCCGGCGCCAGGGCTTCGGCGCCCGCCGCCAGAGCACCATTGAGCAGCTGCAGTTCATCCCCGGGCACCACCCCAGCCAGCACCTCCGCACCGGCAGCAAGAACGAGGTCACCGTGTGAAGGCCTGGCTCAGGCGGACTCAACATTCCAAGGCCATAGCTCTCTTCCTCATGTTGTGTGTCAACCCCATCCTTCCCATCTGATTCCCAGACCAGGCAGCCTGTCCTCTGCCCACCAAAGTGGCCGGGCAACTTGGAAGCCTTTGATGGCATCTGCCTTTGAGGACCTCAGCACCGTGGGCCCTGTCCACTTTTGATGATGTCAGGATCGCGTTGAACCCGTCCACGCAGGATGGCATCAGCCCCTTGGAGTCCGTCGATCTCAAGTGGTGTCAAAATTGCCTCGTCTCTGCCCACATGAGAGGATGTCGGTATCCCGGGCTTTGGCGACTTTTTGATGACGTTGAGATTGTTTTGAGCTGCTCCACGATGGACGACCTCTGTGCTGGCCTTCTCAATTTCTGCTGATGTCAAGGTTGCCTCAAGCCCGTTCTTGTGGGGTGACATCAGTATCGCGGGCCCTGCCAACGTTTGATGTCCAGTTTGTGTCGGGTCCGTCCCCATTGGATGACATCAGCATCTGGGGCTCCACTGATGTGGGACGGTGTCACGATTGCTTTGAGCCCACCCTTGTTTGATGATGTCAAATTGCATCGGGCCTATCCACCTGGGATGACGTCAACGCTGGGGGCCCGGCTGCTGATGTTAGGACAATTGGGTCAGTGCTGTGGTTTCATCGACGTCTGATTTCCATCAGGACCATCCGTCCTGTGGACTTTTGATGATTGTGATGATGATATCTGCACTGGCCCTCTGCGATGACATCTGCACTGTGGCCTTTGTCTACGTTTGATGAAGTCAGTGCCATTGAGCTTGTCAACCTGTGATGATGTAAACACTGTGGGTCAACATTTGAGGATGCCTAGAGGGCTCTGAACCCCCCTGTCATCAGTGCCCTCCCCATCTGGTGACATCAACACTGTGGACCTTGGCAGTGATTAATTATGCGGGTGCTGCAGGCCTACTCGACATCTGACGAGGTCATTGCCATCCCCACTTGATGGTCTCAACACAGTGGAGTTGTCAAGCATGGCTGACACCATTGTGCTGGACATCTGCCCTTTGGTATTAGCATTGGCCAGCAGCTCAATCTCTAATGACAACACCCATTCAGGGGGTGTTGTGTCACTCATGATGTCATGTTCAGGAGGCCCGGCACTGCCAAGCCTGGACAATCCTTCACGATGTCAGCTCTGGCAGCCACATCAACATCCAATCAAGACTGTTGGGGCTGTCAACTTTCGATGACATGAGCATGGTGGGCTTGGTCCATGACTGTTGGTGTCCAGGTTGTTGGCCTCTGTTGACCAGCAGTGCTCTGTAAGGTCAGCGCTGTTGATATTCGGTGATGTCAGCTCTGTGGACCTGGCTTGGTTTTTTTGATGACATCCATACTGGGGGCCTTGTCCATCTTAGATGACGTCAGTGCCGTGGGCCCCATCCACTTTCTGATGACGTCACCACTGTGGACCCAGTCCCCTTTTTATGACATCACAGTGGCGGACACGGGGCCACTTTTTGATGCCATCACGGCCAGGGGCATGGCCCGCCTTTTGGGACTCAGCGCTGCCCTGTGACGTCACAACCGCCGGCCCCATCGCTGTCCGTTTGACGGGGATGCCATGGTGCCTTCCGATGACATCACTGCTCCCCCCCAGCAGGCCGGACGTCCTCCAGTGCTGGGGTGGGAGTGAGCGGTGGCCCCAGCGCACGGCCCCCCACCCCTGGATCTCACAGCCGGGGCTGGAAGCGCATCTACCCCCCATCCCACCCCACCGCTGCCCCCCATGTACATATCTTTATATAGCACTCTCTGGTTTCTCTCTTCCAGTGCTTTGGATTTCCACCCCCTGCACTGCCATGGGGCCGGGGAGCGCCAGCCCCCACCCCTCCAGCACACGTGAATGTAGTTTGAACAGTCTCAGCTCTTTTGAAACCTGCCCCCCTCTCTCTCCAAGAGCGTGGGTCACCCTCACGCCGGCGGGGGGGACAGACCAGGTCTTCTCATGCCTTTCTCTTTCGTTCCCTTCCATCCTTCGCAGGCCGCTTGTCTGGCCCCGGAGCTTAGAGGTCATCACCCAGTAGAGTTCTAACGGGTCTCGAACCTTTCCATCTCTTCGTCCTCTGCGCGTCAGGCCCTGCTCGCCTGCCACCAAAACCTTCTCCCCTTCCATGCTGAAAGGGACCAGGACCAGGACCAGGCCATGGCTGATTATATGCACTACGTGGTACAGCCAGGCACTGCCCAGATCCACTTGCTGTGATCAGGGCCCCATCGCACCAGGCACTGCCAGACACAATCTCGCCCCCGACAGAGACCTCCATCAAAATAACAGAGAGGTGGCCGTGTCAGTCTGTACCCCGACAAAACAAAGCAGCAGAAATGTAGCACTTGAAAGACTAACAAAATGATATATTTGGCGATGAGCTTTCATGGGACGGACCTGAAGAAGTGGGTCATTTCAAGTGCTACATTTCTGCTGCTTCGTCTCCCTCAAAATAAACATATCAAAACCAACTGGAAGCCAGGCTAACTGGCTGGGCTCCCTCCGCCTTGCGTGGCTACACCCCGGCCAGCAGTGTATCGGCTCTGGACCACTAGTCCTGGCGCTACACAATCCCATTCTTCTCCAGAGGGCTTTGGCATGGCTTCTGGTCTGGCAGGTCCGGCCTCCAGGTTTTTAAAGGGACTGTGGAGCAGGTAAATGAAAGCCTTATCGCCAGGTGGGCTCCTGACATCAGGGGGCTGCCTGGGAGGCCGGGAGTGGCTTTATTGCTTGGCTGTTAGCCAGAGGGGCAGGAAGTTAGACAGCTGTGACTCCTGGCTGTCCAGCTGTGCCCTTTATGGCAAATCTCTTCTGCCAGGCTTCTAAACCCGGCCCTGAAATCATTTCAGCCGCACCCCCGGGCGAGTTCTCCCATCAGGGGATGTCTGGCCCCTTCCTGTGAAGCAAATCTGTGGGGGCCACTGGAGGAGACGGGGTGCCAGGGTAGATGGGCCTGTCCATTGATCTGGTCCAGTCAGTCCTTAGCTGCTGGGCTGAGGGGGCACTTCAGTTTTTGGGGTGATTTTCAGAGAGGTGGGAGCTCAGCACTGCCAGGAAATTGAGACTGCTTTGCAACGGCATTCAGAAATCACAGCAACAGAGAGAATGGACCAGAGCTGAGTGATAGGCCTGACTGGTCCGTGACCAGCAGCAGATGCTGTAGGGGAAGGCGGTCAGAGCCAGGACCGAAGCATCAGGTCTCCTGGGTTCCATTCCCCAAGACAATGTTGATCCCCTGTCCTCTGCTGGTGCCAGCGTTAATGATGACCCCACTGGCTACTCCCATTCCCTGTAGAGCAAGTTGGGAGTGCTGGGACCAGTGGTCTGGCCCCTAGCATGATGCTGGCTGGTCCAGTCCCCTTTTGAAGCACTCTAAATTCTTGGCCTCGGCGACTTCCAGTGGCAGTGAGTCCCCCAGACTCGTTCCTCTTGATTTCTGGCCAAGGCCTCCTGCCCCCCATCCCTGCCCAACGAGCTTCAGAATATTCCTCTGAGGACAGGGCCCTGGAAGGGCATCCGGCCCCCTCTGGAAGTCACGGCACTGGCATTCAGACGGGGTCACCCTGACGAAGTGGGCTGCAGGCCTTGCTCGAAAGTGGGTGTTTAGGAATTGATGTTTTTAGGGTCCCCTTCTGAGGGTGATTCTCTCCTCCCTGCACCTGATCATTCAGGGGCAGCTAAGCACTAAGCTTTCATGTCCACATAGGTAGCCTCAGCCTCTAAGCCCTCCACCCCATCTCCATTTATGCGCCCTCCCCTTCTCAGGATCTTTGGGTGAGCGTTGTGCTCACAGCTCTGCCCTGTTGACTTCCCTGGTGCTATGGGGTGGAGAACAGCTGTGATAGATGGCACCTGGTCCTGCCTCCTGACCTGCCCCCTCTGGGGCCAGGGGGCTGGGAACAGCTACAGCACTGGGGGTCCCAACATGCCCCTAATGCCAGGGGCGGTGGCAGCATCCCCCTACCCCCCACCTTGTGGACACGGGGAGGAGGCCTGCACTCCGCCAAAGCAGTCCTAAGGGGCCTGAGTGTATGCCAAGGCTGGGGGTAGGGAGTCGTGGGGGAACTCAGGGGATTTCTGCCCCCCAGCTCTGGTGATGGCAGCACAAGCCATTTCCCTTTCCCCCTGGCACAACACTGCACCCCAAAACTAGCGGAGCACGCTCTGTACAGCATCTGGGTGAGTCAGAGGATCTGGGGGCCCTCTCAGCACCCCTACAGGCTTCAGCTTTGTAGGGGAATCAGTCTGGGGCACAAGCCCCCCCATTCCTTCTCGAGCCCCCCTCATCCTCTCCCCAGACACCCCCTCCCCCGCTGAACTCGAATTAAGGGCTAATGTCTCCTCTTCCTCACCCACGTGGGGCACCAGCCCCGTGGTATTTTTGTGTTGGGGGGGCAGGTTGGGGGGGGCTCGTAGTTGTTATTGTTGTTTCAAAGCATCTCAATGCAAATCTTTCCCCCGCTGGGGGACCCAGGGAGGAGGCAATGCCTCTGGTTCTCGGCTGCCCTGCCCCCCACAATCTTGGCTTTCAGGGGGCAGGGGGAGCCATTGGCACCACCAGCCCTTCCCTTTGTCCCCCATTTGGGGCCAACCCCCCAAAATAATCCCAGGGACCTTGGATCTTCCCAGCAAGCTCAGACCCAGGAAGGGGTTGGGGGGCCACATATAGAAGACTGCTGTGGGGGTCCCAGAGAGGGGCCCCCCACTGGTCCCCTGCCTCCAAGCATAAGCCATAGTTGACCTGGGGGCTGGTTGGGTTCCCAGATGAAGAGCCATTGAGCTGGGTCAGGACCAGCCCCGACCTGGTGGGGGCTGTGTTGGGAGGATGGTGCTGAGCTGTGGGGAGACTGGCTGGAGAGGGCTCCCCACTCAGGCCATCTTCCTGGGGCAGCTGTGGGGTGCAAGCCAGAGTGAGCGTGGGGTGGGGGGAGAGTGGAATCGGGTGCAGGAGGCTGGGGGGAGATCGGGCGGAGGGTGCTGGTATGTAAGGAACGGGGGGGTCAGCGGGGGTTGTGGGAGAAATGCATCAGGGTCAGTAGGCAGTGCAGGGGGAAGGTGTGGGGGGAGGCAGAGGCTGGGAGGAGGGTGGAGGTGTGGGGAGAAGGCAGGAGGTGGGGGGGAAGTCGAGAGGTGTGCGGAGCTACGTGGCTGCGCACGACAAGAGCATCTCTGGGGGACGTGGGTGAGGGAGCGGGCCGGCCGGCATGTCCTGGGTTGTGCCCGGCTCTCGGTGTCGGCCATGTTGGCCCTCACAGGTGGGGCCAGGCAGGAGTGACGGAGCAGGTCCGCCCCACGAGCTGTGCGGCCGGGCTGTGTTCTGTGCCAAGACCTCGGCACCTCTCCCGCCCTCGAAGGGCCTGCGCCCCCCAGAGACAGAAACCCACCCGCTGGGCTGATCCCCGTCCTGTGCTCAGCACCACTCCCCATGCCCTCCAAACCCGCCCAGCCCCCCATCTGAGCCCCAGCACCCTGCTGGGGGCCACCCCTGCATCCCCTGCGTCACCTGGCCGGGACCCCGCCTGCCGGGGCCTGGAGAAGTCCTAGCACGACGCCAGCGGCCAGTTCCTCAGCCCCCGGGGTCTTGGTTTGCATTTTTTTAATAGAAAAAACTAAACCGGTGTCTTCTCTTTTTAGAACCGCGACTGTTCCGAGCAGTCCCGTCCCAGGCGCTACGGGTTAAGCCATAGGCTCCGTCCGGAGGGCGGCCTCTCCCTGCCTGGCCTGCCCACGGCCGGTGCTGACTCCGGCCGGCAGGTACGGTGGCACCCCCAGCAGAGTTCTGTGCGATCAGACGGCCGTGTTGGCCCCAGCCCTTGTGCTCGGGGTGGGAGCCTGACTAAGACTCTACGCCCCTCAGGGCCTCCTGGTGCCAGAGCTCGCCTGGCCCGATGGGACAAGGCACATGGAGGCCATGCCCAGCTGTGCATGAGGGCAGGGGGCGTTGGGCCCTGAGCACCAGGGAATGGCTGTTCTCGGCACAGAGCCAAGGGGCTTCGCTGGCAGCTTTCCTGGCTTGTTTCCGGTCATTCTCCCACAGCCGATCGCAGGCTGGGAGCCGCTCAGCAGCGCGCTGCTGGCGAGCTTGGGATCTCAGAAGTAATCTGCAGTGCATTCCTCCCTGTGCCTGTTCACTGCGCACAGTTCACTACTAGTCACCATTCCTTCACTGCTCCCTGTTCCCGTTCACTGTGCACTGGTCACTACTAGTCACCATTCCCTGCACCCTGTCCCCGTTCATTGCTCACTACTAGTCACCATTTCCTGCTCCCTGTCCCCATTCACTGCTCACTGTTCACTACTAGTCACCATTCACTGCTCCTTTTCCCCGTTCGCTGCGCACTGTTCACTACTAGTCACCATTCACTGCTCCCTGTCCCCATTCACTGTACACTGTTCACTGCGAGTCACCATTCACTGCTTCCTGTCTGCATTCACTGCTCCCTGTTCACTGTTCACTACTAGTTAGTTACTATTCATTCCTCACTGTCCTCATTCACTGTTACTTAGTTATTCATTCTTCCCTGTGCCTGTTCACTACTAATCATATCCTATTCACTACTCCCATTCACTACTTGTTCACTATTATTTAGCCTCGTCCTCCAGGCTGTCCCCAGAAAAAGCCAGCAGGCGGGTGGCCAGTGCCACATAGCACCAGAGCAACCCCGCGGAGAGCTCCCCCTTGGGCCAAAATGTGTGGAACGTGTCCCGTGACCATTAAGATGGGCTCGTGTTATTCCAGACCAGGGAAAATCAGGGCTAGAGCAGGAGGGGCCTCAGCAGCAGCTTATTCCGCTGTCCCCAGCAGCGAAAGGGCCCCAGTAACCACCTGCTGAGGACCGGGAACTTGTTTCCTCTGCCACAAAGCGACACGCTCTCAGCAGAGGTGTGGCTCCTGGTGTGCCCTGAACACCAAAAGGAGAATGGTCCCCCGCTGGGCCCCCCTCCTTCTCCCTCTGGCACAGCGCCCCCTGCTGGGCCCCCACCCCGCTCCCTGGAGAACGGCACCCCCTGCTGGGCCCCCATCCTGCTCCCTCCCACACAGCACCCCCTGCTGGGCCCCCACCCCACTCCCTCTGGCACAGCGCCCCTGGCTGGTCCCCTGCCCTGCTCCCTGCACACTGCTGGGCCCCCACCCTCCTCTCTCCAGCCCAGCGCCCCCTGCTGGGCCCCCACCCCACTCTCTGCAGCACAACCCCCCTGCTAAGCTCCCCACATCCCTGCAGCAGAGCATTCTCTAGAGAGCCCTCAGCTCCCTGCAGCACCTCCCAGCTCTGCACTGGGGTATTAGAACCTGCACTGGCTGCCAGGAGAAAGCGTCTCCTAGAGAGCAAATGGCCCATCTAGCCTGGTAAGCAGCCCCCTCCCTGTCCCAGCTCAGCCCCACGGGGCCCTCTAGCTGGTACCTGGCCCCAGCCAATCCCATATCCTGCAGTGCACAGCACCAGCTGACTCAGAGGTAGGTCAGGGCCACCCCATAGTGGGCAGCTGGGGGGAAGCCTGCCCCAGGAGGGAACCCCTTCCTAACCCAGGGAGACAGGTGGGCGGGGAGGCCCTGATCTCCCCCAGGCCTTGCAAGGGGGTTCATGTGCCTTAAGGTCACCCTCTGTGTCCACCTACCCTCTGCCAGCATTGGGGTGGGAGCCCCATTGGGCTCTGGTGTGAGTTCTAGTTCTAATACATGTGCGTGCACACACAGGACAGGCTCATCCCCTCCAGCAGGGGGCAGTGTACACACACATACACATGCACGCACGCGCGCGCACCCAGGTCACAGGGATCCATATCACGAGCCACAAATATGCCACTGGATCGCACAGAACTCGGCAGGCACCCCTCCCAAATCAAGGGCACATAAAACGCCATTTCAAACCAAATCCAAAACCACCCAATAATTATGGATAATAATCAGACTCCTTAGCTAGCGACTCAATCAGATCAGGTGCCCACGCTAGTGGGTGGAACAAATCTCGATGGACTCTGGGCTCAACCCTAGGCCGGTGACGCCATATGGATTTAAAGGACAAATGAAGTTGTTATAAAGTTCCCTGGAATTGGTGTAATTTGGGGGTTTTGAATAAACGGATGTTTCCTGCTGCTGGTGTGACGTTCTCCCCTTGCTGTCAGCGGGTACGACTGCGTGAGGCTGCAGCCTCTCTGGGGTGGGACGCAGGGGCTGGGTATGCAGGGACCACTCAAAGCTGGGATGCAGCCCCTCTGGGGTGGCGCACAGGGGCTGGGTATATGGGGATGTCTCCCATGGTGCTAGGATGCAGCCCCTCTGGGGTGGCGCACAGGGGCTGGGTATATGGGGATGTCTCCCATGGTGCTAGGATGCAGCCCCTCTGGGGTGGAGCACATAAGGTTGCCAAACGTCCAATCACACAAACCCAAACATCCTTGTTCTGCCCCTGCCCCATCCTGCTCGCTCCATACCCCCTGCCTCTGTTTCTTGCTCTGTCCCACCCTCCCTCACTTTCACTAGCTAGGACTTGGGCCAAGGGGGTCAGTATGTGGAGGAGGCTCTGGGCAGTCTGGGACAGGGGGTGGGTGCAGAAGAGGGCATGGGGTGCAGGCTGGGGAAAGGCGTCAGGGTGCAGGAGGGGGCTTAGGGCTAGGGCAGGGGACTGGAGTGCAGGGCAGCTACAAGGGCATGGGTCCCAGCCAGGCAGCACTTGCTTGCAGGGGAGCATGGCTAAGGTAGGTTCCCTGCCTCATCCAGCTCCACATGGCTTCTGGAAGTGGCTGCACATCTGGCCCCTAGATGAAAGGTGGTGGGGAGGGCAGGTGACTCTGCGCTCCCATTGGCCATGGTGCCATGCTACTGGCCAATGGGAGGTGCTGAGGTGGCACTCAAAGTGGGTGCAGTGCGTGGTGCCACATGACCCCCTGTGTAGGGGCCTAGTTTTTTCTAGTAACTGTGCAAGGCCAGGGCAGGCAGTGAGCCTACCTTAACCCAGTGGTGCCACCTGACTTTTAGCCACCTAAAATCACCCAGGTTGGCTTCTGTAGCCTCCTGAAGATTGATCCCGCTTCTGGGAGACTCCTGGGGACACCAGGATGGCTGGCAACCCTCAGGGCGCAGGGGCTGGTTATAGGGGGACCCTTGCTCAGCACTGGGATGGGGACTCCCTAGTGTGGGGCACAGGGGCTGGGTACAGCAGGGTGTAAGACAGCAGTGACTCTGCACCGGCCCAGCAGGATGGAGTCAGCCAGCAGGAAACGTGGCCAGGTCTGTGGCCATTGCACTGCCTGCCCAGGGAGGCCCGAAGGTGTTTTACACGGCACCATGAATACCAGGCCCTGGTCTTTATTGTTCTCACAGAAGGTGGCATGGCCACCCCCAGCACTGCCCCACAACATCAGGGCCAAACCTGCCTAACAAGGGCACACATCCTCCCCTTACCCTACAGGGGAATCTCCCGCACCCAAAGCACTATAAGGCCCATGACACACACACACAGGGCCACCTGGCAGATGGGGGGCAGGGAAGGGGTTGCAGGAGCCCTGTAGCCTGATGTCCCAGGCCTAGGAGTGGGGGTGTAATTATTTTGTGACCCTAATTCTCCCCCTCCCCGCAGAAACAACACCATGATCTGATTGGCTGTGGCCATGTTTGCATATTATATGAATAATTATAAGGCTGCTACATCTGCGGGAGGAGGAATCGCTCCTTTATCTCTGATTGGCTGTTAGGGCTGCCATTTGCATCATGATAAAAGGAAGTCCCGCCCCCTCTGCTTTTCTTTTTTTCAAAGGTCGTGGCCCTTTGCGGGAAGTAGATCGCCTGTGGTGTCCTTCCCTCCCCTTCCGCTCACTTTCTTCCGTTCCTATTGGCTCAGCCGCCGTCAATCTGGTATTTCAAATCTCTGCCCCGCCCCTCTTCGCGACCGTTAGGGATAAACAACCCTCTGCTCCCTCTTCACCCCTCCCTCCTACCTCAGAATCCACCGCCTCTACGCGTTCATATTCAAATCCCGCCAATCGTGATGCTGGCCCCGCCCCTCTCTCGCTTTCCCATTGGCTCCTGGCCGTCGCGGACATTCGTTGTCAACGTCCTCCCGGGGAAGACAAGAGGGAGGGGGTGCCAACCCCTCCGTTCCACCGGGCCTGATTGGGCGGCCGGGATTCGAAAGGGGCGTGGTCGGCCTGGGCCAAAGGCTATAAAGTCCCTTGCTGGGCACTAGCCCAGCTCTAGTGAGGGTGGGAGGCGATTGGAGAGCTGCCAGTGGTGGGGGAGTCCCTGCAAGGGAAGGCACAAGGAAGAAAGGGGGACCCCGGCCACCCAGATTGGGGGGGTCAGTCAGAGGCGGGGGCCTGATTGGCAAAGGTGGGGAGAGGGGGGCCTGGGAGGAGACCCTGCCTCTCCCCACCCTGCAGAGGAGTGAGCTCTATAGGACTGGGCCATCCCATTAGGGCTAAGGGGACCCCCCCCCCCAGGTTTAGGGGACGCCCTGCCTGTGTAGGGGGCACCTGGTATCTTCCAGCCTCAGGCCAGACCCACCGCCATGGTGAGTGGTTCTTGTTCCCTTGTTCTCTGCTTTCCCAAGGCCCCACCAGGTTACGGGGGTTGCAATTTTGGAGGGGCATGTCTCCCATTTTGTAGGGGGCAGCTGCATGAGACTGTTCAGTGGGGTGGGGCTGAGAGTCTCTTCCTATGGGGTGGGCAGCTCCGTTATGGATGAGGGCAGCTGTTTTGGTTGGGGTTTTAATAGGGCCTGCTTGCAGTTGGGGGTAGGGTGCATGTGCCCTTCAAGGCTCAAATATGGGGGTCTAGGCCAGCGGGCCAACTGCAGTCAGGGAGTCACTAGCCAAAAGCGATGGTTTAGGGACAGGAGGGGCCACAATTTGCTTGAGATGCTTTGGGGGGAACATCTGGACCCTAGGAAGAACAGACAAAAACAGGCCCTTTAATGGAGCAAAGTCTTACGAGGTTGGAGCCTCTGGTCCTTTAAAAGCTGTAGCTGGTGCTGATTTAATAATGGAGCATTCAGTAGGCTTTAAACTTGGGGTGAGAGTTTACTTTAATATTTTTTATTTTGGCACCTCATTTATTAAGCAGCTTTTTTTTAAGGTGTAGAAGGAGGTGAAAAGTGGATGAGCATTTGTCTGGCCTATCAATAAGGGCTTCCTTTTAAAAAAAAAAAAAAAAGCCATAGGTTTAATCAGGCCTGACATTCATCAGAGGTGGGTCTAATTTTTGCTGCTTCCCTTATTATCAGCAATACTAAAAACTGCTCCCAAGTTCTGTAGGGTTTGCTAAACCCCTGGGCAACTTGATACCCACGTGTTCTTTCAAAATCCCTTCTCGGTTGGGTGCTGCATTGGGAGTCTGATTTGCTTAGTTGTGTGTTAGGTGCTGGTTGTAAGGAGGATCTGAGTGCGTGTCAGGTATGTATGTATGTCTCTTTTCTTCTGGTTTTCTGGCAAGGACTGGTCAGAAAGTGATCTGCATGTATGAATTTCTTCTGCACACGTCCAGAGACTTTCTGTATTTATAACTTTTTGGACCTGAGGGATTTGCATGGCTGATTTTCTTATGCAGGCCTCATGCAATCCTGGGGACTTGCCCTAGTAACTTGTGCACATAATTTTTTGAGTGTAGAGTTTGAGTGATGTTCACCATGGGTGTTGGAGGAGGTGGGGAAGCTGAGTGATGACTTCACTAACCCAGCTGGTTGGTTGGCTAGTTAGCTTTGTGGTTGGGCTAGTGGATTTTCTGGCTGATCTTGCATGGTATGAGAAAATGTGGTAGAAAAGTTTTTGGTGGCTGTCCTGTGCTTACTGGAGGTCCCTCTGTCAGATTCCAGCATGGGTACCAAGGGTCTTACACCCCATCTATGCCAGGGGTTCTCTCATTTCCTGCTTTTCTGCTCTTGAATGTTGAGATGGTCCCCAGCCCACGTTTCACCCCCAGATCTTGTTGCAAGCAATGGCCCGGACTCTTCAAAAGCACTTATTTTAGGGTGGCATGTTTTTTCCTCCCCAGAGCCCATTGGGGGATGGGGAGTTCAAATCAGGCCCCTCTCCATTTCTGGCTGCTTCTGAAAAGCCCTGGCCAAATTTTGATCCATCCTCTGGTGTGAATCTGGTCCCTGGAGGGTCATTGTTCCTAAAATTGCATAGCTGTGGCTCCAGCATCATCTCTTCCCTGGGCAGAGCCAGGCAGAGCACGTGCAGCTTCTCAAGAAAATGTCTTTCTTTGCAGCAGCATCCCAGGGACTGATGGCACTGGCTCAGCGTAGCTCCGTAGTCTGTCGTGCTTGGGTGGCCTAGCTGTGATGTAGCTTCAGCTCAGGACTGTTTCTGTTGCCTGCCACAAAATGCCAGCGGCTCTGCGAGCCGCAGGGCCTAGCACCTGCCAGGCCTCTGTGCTTCGCTGGGTTAACCAGTGAGCCAGGCTCTGCGTGTGCTGGCTTGTGGAGAAATTGTGCTCTTGGCTTGAGGGTCTGCCCTAGAGCTGCTGTGGGGCCAGGAAGTCCTGTTTACAGGCAAGGGCTGCCCTTGGTCATGCTCTGCTTCAGCCTGAGCCTCCGGGCTTTGTAGCTCCTTTGTATGGTCAAGGGAGCAGCTTCTGTGCCTCTGTCCTGGGATGCCCTTGCTGATGGCTCCTCTTTGTAGGCCAGTGCAATGTCCCATGCTGGTTTTAAAAAGGAGTGGGGTAAAACTGATGTGGCTAGACACTGGGGGTGGGGCCCTCTGAGCCTGTTAGTGGCTACGGTTCTCCTGTGCCAGTCGGGAGTTCCAGCGAATCATTCCCCTCTGCTGCAGGGCTGTCCGCTCAGGCGTGACGTGAGCTACTGTACCTCAGTCTGTCATCCCCAGGGAACCAAGAACTGGGACCTCGGGGGTAACCCTGAACCCCCGATGCTGGATGGGCCCTAAAGATTTCTGAGGGCAGCTGGGGCTGGTACTCAGCAGACCCTGCTGTCTCTTCAGCAAAGATGCATCTGATATGTGAGAGCTGCCTTCCCCTAGGTCTGGGGGTTGCTCTGGGGCTCCCCAGATCCTGCCCGAGACCCAAATCCACCTCCCCTGGGAGATCCCCGCAGGTACAGAGACCCGGCTTGGCCTTCAAAAGCTGGGGCTCCCTCCCTGCAAAAACCTTACCTGGGGTCCCGTGTTCCTAGCGTCACGGGGGACTCATCCTCGTTAGTACATCTGAAAAGAAGGCAGGAGGGAGGGTGGGGGGGGCTTTGGCTTGGTCTCTGGCTGGTCAACCTCTTTGAATGGGTGCTGTTATGCTCCGCAGCTTACTGAGCCTGCAGAGGCAAGAGGAGGCTGTTGCTGGCTGAAGTTGTGGGGGATGGGTGACCAGAAGAGCTCTTTTGGGCTGGGGGCAGCTAGGTAGCGATTTTGTTCCCCCACTTCTGGGGGGTGAAAACGGGACAGCGGGTTCCAGCTGGTCCCCACCGACCAGCCCCCGGGTGCCCTCAATAAAGCCACTCTGTCACCAGGCAGGGTGACTGGCACATGCGGGGAGAGATCGGTGCAGCTGGAAGCTCGTGGGCAGCCTCCCCTTTAATTTCTTTCTGGACTTATCTTCATTAGAGCCACTCACTTCCCCTTCCCAGGTCCCGTGACTTGGATGTGGTGTGACCAGGGCTTCCCTGGGACACCCACTGGGGCATGGCCAGGACAATGGGGTAGGCGATTGTGGAGCCTCCAGTCGGCACTGTACATCACACCTTGTAGGGGTGTGAGCTTGGACCAGGCAGTGAGAATGCTGGGCCCTGCAGGGGGAGGTTGGGGGTTGTTTGTGGGCTCGCTCTCCTCTGTTGGTGCTGAGTCCAGGATGAGCCAGGGGTTCCCAATGCTTCTGCTTTGGCTAAGCTCCCTAGGGCACCAGGGGGGAAGGGAGGAAGAACTGGGGAGCAGGCCAGCATGCTACTGCTGGTGCTGGGAGCTGCTCCCTAGGGATAGCTGCAGGCCCAGGTGGTGCCCAGCTCCCGTGGCCTGTGACGCGTCCCCATCCATCTCCCTCTACAGAACTCGAACGTGGAAAACCTGCCACCCCATGTCATCCGGCTGGTCTACAAGGAGGTCTCCACCCTGACATCCGACCCTCCGGAGGGCATCAAGGTCTTCCCCAATGAGGAGGACATCACAGATGTCCAGGTCACCATTGAAGGACCAGGTGAGTGGGAGGTGTGGCTATGAGGGGGCAGGGAGGCTTTCCTCAGCCTTCCCTCTCCACCCAGCTTGCCTTTGCCTGTGGCTAGAGGAATCATAGAACACTAGAACTGGAAGGGACCTCAAGAGGTCATCAAGTCCAGTTCCCTGACCAATTGGCAGGACCAAACACCACCTAGATCATCCCCTGCTAGGTGTCTGTCTAACCTGCTCTTAAATATCCCCAGCGATGGAGATTCCACAACCTCCCTAGGTAATTTATTCCACTGTTTAACCCCCTGACAGGAAGTTTTTCCTAATGTCCAACCTAAACCTCCCTTGCTGCAGTTTAAGTCTGTTGTTTGCTGCCCTATCTTCAGAGGCCAAGGAGAATGTTTCTCACTCTGTCTTGTAACTCTGAGGTACTTGAAAACCACTATCATTTCCTCTGTCTTCTCTCTTCTAAACTCAACAAGCCCAGTTTTGTCTTCCCTCATCACTCATGTTCTCTTGACCCTTAATCATTCTTGTTGCTCTTCTCTGGACCTTTTCCAATTTCTCCCCCTCTTTCTTGAAATGTGGTGCCCAGAATGGGACACAGTACTCCAGCTGAGGCCTAACCAGTGCAGAGCAGAGCAGAAGATGACTTCCCATGTCTTGCTCACAACACTCCTGTTAATACATCTCAGAATCAGGTTTGCTTTTTTGGCAACAGCATGTGGTCCACTGACACTTAAGTCCCTTTCCACAGTGCTCCTTCCTGGACGGTCGCTTCCCATTCTATATGTGGAGGACATTTACCAATCTCATGTGTTTTAGTAGTCAACAGGGGCAACTTAAGTGGCCTCACTAAGGTGTGTCACTGAATTTTGAGAGAATAGGAAGCAGGATGCATAAATCCTCACTCAACTCCAATTACTAGACCTCACTGGAACTGTTCTACTGTTAATCAGGTAGAACTAAGACCATTCATTTACTTTCAGCCCTAAAATTAGGAGACTGTCACAAAAACCCCCACAAATTTCCTGTCAGCCAGGCAGTTCCTCCTTTGACCTAAGCGCAGTGCTAGGGGCTACTGTGCTTCAGGGCGAGGATGAGGGGGGACTCAGCAGAGGGCCCTGTGCCCCAGGGAGCAGGACTGGGGGCTCGGCAGGTGGCTCTGATCCCTGTGAAGAGTGGCTCTAACCAAGAGCTCCTGATGATCCTTGGGATTGATTTCCTGGCTCCCAGTGCCTGGGAATGGGGGGCGGGGCAGGGGCTGTGGGGGGAGTAATTACTACTTGAGTCACTTGGAGACAGGAGTACGGATTTTTGTCCATGCTGTGCCAAGTGAGGGTCCCCCATGCCCTGCTCCAGGGGTGGCTGACTCCCTCAGCACAGAGCAGGGCCTTCCTGGGGGTGGTGGGGGTCATTCATAACAGCCCTCCCCACAGCCTGTGCCCCCTGAGTCCCATGTGCTGCCTATAGCCAGGCCCCCACCCCAGGGTGATGAGTCTGGGGAGTGGGGTCAGGTCCCATCTCACTCACTCTGCTCCCTTGGCAGAGGGGACGCCCTACGCTGGGGGCGTTTTCCGCATGAAGCTCATCCTGGGCAAGGACTTCCCAGCTGCCCCGCCCAAGGGCTACTTCCTCACCAAGATCTTCCACCCCAACGTGGGCGCCAACGGCGAGATTTGCGTCAACGTCCTCAAGAAGGACTGGAAGGCAGAGCTGGGCATTAAGCATGTGCTGCTGGTAAGTGGGGGGCTCAATAGGGGGCACTCTCAGAGGCGGTCAGGGCTGGTGCTGATCTGCCAGGCAGTGGGCTGGAGGGCCCAGCGGGGGGCGCTCTCCCAGGCGGTCAGGGCTGGCGCTGATCTGCCAGGCAGTGGGCTGGAGGGCCCAGCGGGGGGCGCTCTCCCAGGCGGTCAGGGCTGGTGCTGATCTGCCAGGCAATGGGCTGGAGGGCCCAGCGGGGGGCGCTCTCCCAGGCGGTCAGGGCTGGCGCTGATTTGCCAGGACAGATGTCTGTCTCTCAGTGCCCGTGCATGCTGGCCCCAGGAGGCTTTGGCTTCCAGTGACTGAGCAGTGCAGGTGGTCAAATGTCCTGCTGCCTGCCTGGGTATTTCACACCTCTGGTAACACTGAGGGCCACTGGAGGCTTGAAAACCTTCAAGGGACCCTCTTGCTGCAGCCACTGGGAGATGTTTCAGCTCCCTCATTGCAGGGTCTCCCCTCCCACCTGCCAGGAACTCTGGGAGTCCCATGCCCTACCCCCACCATGCAGCTTTGCTTTTGGCTGGGGCAGTGGCTCCTTCGGGCCATCTGTGGGCCATCCCCCAGGTGACAGGCAGAGTGGAGTTGGGGGGCCCCTGTGCCTGTACCCCATTGTCCCCCTGGGTGGACTTCTAGCCAGTGGGGTCTGAAACCTTAGTCCTGGGTGGGCTGGGGTGTTGTGGTCAGTGTTATCCAGAGCCCAGCTGTGGGGCCATGTCTCCCTGTGCGCCTGGGATTACAGAAATGAGTAGAGATGCACTCCACAAATCCCTGGCCCCTGGTATCGGTGCACCTGCCAGGACCCTGAACTCAGACAGCATCACTGCCTGGGGCCTCAGTCCCCCCCATGGGAAGTTGCTGTCTCCAGAGGTCAAACTCCCAGCCTGCTCTTCTGTGGCACCGAGGTCCGGCCTGCCTTCCCAAGTGTGGTCCTCGGCTCCATGGATCAGGTGGGGAGCTCTGCTGGTGAAGGAGTGGAGACCTTGCTAGGGCGATGGGAGAGATGGATGGACACCCTGGGGCTGGGGGACACCTTCCTTGCAGCTGCATCCAGGCTTCATGGTCGGGCAGCTGTAGCTCGGCTGGCCCAGTCTCTGCAGTGTAGACATAACTCTAATCCGAGCCCCTTTCCCCTCGGCAGTGGGATAGCTCCCCTCCCTGGCAGGAGACACTGGCTAGGGCTTTGGTGAGAACAGTGCCAGTAAAAAGCTGTGTTGTGCAGCGGCTCCGGGGGCTCTTGGTGAGCCGCTTGGTCTGGTGCCCCTGTTCCCCAGGGGACCTTGTACTGCAGAGTAAGACTGGCTGTGGGAAACCTGGCATGTCTGAGCAGTGGGGATTGCTGGGGGCTTCAGGCTGGGCTTAGCTGTCAGGTGTTTGAGGGGTTGAAGCTGCCCCCAGCAGTCTGCCCCAATCATGGGGGGGTGGCCAGGGTGCCTTGGGCTGCGGCTGTTCTCTGCCCATCAGGGCCCATACGCAGATGGCCCGTGTGTTTCACGCTCCCGGAGGCTGCCCCCACAGGTCATGTTAGGACTGGTGGGAGGTTGGGTCCCTGGCGGCTGTGGAACTCAGCTGGTTTCGTGCCTGGTAGCCAAAGGGCCGGCATGTGGCTGCAGGCCGGGTGCTGCTCAGGGAAGTTCCCACTTACCAGCAGTGCTGGGGCGGGGAGGTGGTATAGGAAGGGGAGGAAGGATAGCACAAGCCCCCTGCAGTCCCCTTCTGGCAGCCCTGTCCTGGGCCCTGCCTGTCCCCCTTTGCTGTTGCACTCCCCCCCGAGAGAGCTGCATCTTGGCACCGGAGCAGTTGGCAGGGCAACAGGAACTGCAGTAATACCAGGTGTCAGGCTCATCCGGAGAGGCGCTCAGGGCCCCTGGACCTGCTCCACACCAGCCCACTGCCTGAGGCTGCACCCCACAAGTCAGGCTGAGGACGCCCCTGGTCTGCTGCCGCTGCTGCCTGTCGCGAGGCACTGAGCTGCTGGCATAGGCCGTGTTCCTAGCGTGAGTGAGAGGATGGGGGTGGTTTGCTGGGTGGTCTGGAAATGGGGTGGGAAGCATCTGAGGGCAAAGAGGCAATGGCCTGATCCTTCAGAACCTGCAAATGGAGGGGACTTCTGAGTTGCACTAAGCAAAGCTCAGCCTCTCACCTGCTTGGTGGGACAGAACATGTACAGCACCTGACACATGGGGCACCCATCCAGCTCAGCGCTGCTGAGCCCTCACTGCCCCTCCACATTGGGCCAGGCCACTGGACCTGCCCACGCTGGCCTGGCTGGCTGCCCCTCTCGTGCCATCCCTGTGCTCTCTGCTGGAGGGTCCCTTAACTGGGAAGTGAAATCGATGAGTTGTGGGGTTGCAGCCTCAATTTCTCCTGCCTCCATTCTTGGGGTGCTGCAGAGCCTGGTTTCTGAGGGTGCCCCAGATCTCTGGGCACTTGGAAAGATTAGATTGGGGGTGGAGGCCAGTGGAGTGCCACAGGCGATTTGTCCTGCTGTGGTGCTCAGGGGTCCCCAGCCGTGTAACAAGACAAGTGGGGTGTCCTGCCCTGCCAGCTGTTGCTGTCTGCAGGAGAGGCTGGACTGATGGGAGCTCCAGCAGCAACTTCTCTTGGGAACAGCTGTGGGCAGCCCCTTCTCCTGTTAATCCCCCCACTCCCCCCAGACCATTAAGTGCTTGCTGATCCATCCCAACCCCGAGTCGGCCCTGAACGAGGAAGCAGGCCGTCTTCTGCTGGAGAACTACGAGGAGTACGCTGCCCGGGCCCGCCTGCTGACAGAGATCCACGCCCAGCCTGCCACCCTGCGGGGGGCCAGCAAGGACCCAGCTGACCCCTGCTCCTCCGCCACCCTCCTGGGCGCCAGCGGTGAGGGCCCCTTGGCCAAGAAGCACGCCGGTGACAGGGACAAGAAGCAACTGGCCAAGAAGAAGACGGACAAAAAGCGGGCGCTGCGGCGGCTCTAGGGGCGGGGGGCTGGTGGGGCTGATGGACTACCTGGTGTGGGTGGGGGGAGGGGGATCCGGGTGGGGGTCTAATAAAATGTCCCTTTTCCCAGCTTTTGGTTAAGGCGCTTTGGTATTTTACCCTTTTTTCAATCTAAGTTATTTAAGTTATAAAAATATCTATTAAAGGACTTTTTTTTTCTAGTGACAGATGATTTATTCTCCCCCCAGACAGGGCACTCGGTGCTGCTCAGGCTGAGATCTGTTCCAAGGATGTGGGGAAAGTGAGCCACCAGAGGGCAGAGCTGTCCTGTTGATGCAGGGAGGTGGGAGCGCAGCTTGCCCCAGCCCAGCAGGCATGGCTCTGAGTGTTAGAGCCTTGGCCTGCTGTCTGAATTCCCTCTGGTGTAACCACTAGTCCCCACTCCCCTTCCAAAGCTGGGAATTGAATTGGATAGTCCTGACTCTAACCACAGGACACCACTCCCTTCCCAAAGTGGTGATAGAACTCAGGAGTCCTGGCTCCCAGCTTCCCCTGCTTTAACCACTAGACACCACTCCCCTCCTGGAGGTGTGGGTCTGACTCCTTTTAACCTCTAGCTGGGGGCTCTTCAGGCACCAACTTTTCATGCTGCTCAAGTGTGTGCCTGCAGGGGAGGGCTGGCTGAAGTGTCTATACAGCACATCAGATAAGTTAAGCCAAAGTAAAGGTGTGAATTTAAAGTGGGTTCAGTAAAGCCTCTGTGTGGCTGCTCTTAGTTTGAGCTGCAGGGACTCAGTTTGAGTTCCTTGCCAAAGGGGTTTAAACCAGTGTGTGTTTAACTGTGAATGAGGGTGTGCGCACCCCCATGTCTACATCTGTTGCTTTTGGCAGGTCAGTGGGACTGAGGGGCCTGTCTGCTTTGCAGATTTGTCTTGCAAGTTCTCACCCCGTGCAGTTCCCCCTGCCTGGGCCTGCAACAATGTGGGCTACCTGAGTTGATGATTAATTTATTGGAGCTGCACCTCTCCTAGAGCTGGAAGGGACCTTGGGAGGTCATTTAGTCCAGTCCCCTGCTTTCTCAGCAGGCCCAAGCACCATTCCTGACATCTGTTTGCCCTAATCGAGCTCAGAACCCTGGGTTTAGCAGGCCAATGCTCAAACCACTGACCTGCTGGGCTGGGGGCAACCTGTCTGGACTTCTGATTTGATTAGTCACAAGGCAGGCTCCAAACCAGCAGGAGACAAAGCAGGCTGCTCTCCATGGCTGTGATGGGTCCCTTCCCCCACCATGGGCTGCGCAGGCTGCACAAGACCAGGAAGCAGTATGCATACCACTGCAGGTTCCACTCTTGCTGCTCTCAGAGGGGTGCCCCTCACTCCTGCCCCACAGCCCCTGAACAGGGTACCCTGAGAGGCATGTGACTTAGCTGCTGTTTACTGCTCCTGTGGGTGGAGCACCGTGGCTGCTGCTGGTCTCTTCACTTGCCTCCCCCTCATCCCTTTGGACTGAGCCCAGCTCCTGACACACACCCCTAGTCCCTGGTTCTGTGGGGCCAGCATGGGGGTCCCTAAACTGCAGCTGCTCAAATGCCTCCCTAGGGACCTGTGTCCCCTTTTATTGCCAGCTGGAGGAGGGGGCTCTGGTGGGGCTGGGGCTGGGGGTTGGAAGTGAGAGGCACTGGCAGGGCTGGGGCGGGGGAAGCCCAGGGCTGGCAGGTGTTGTGGGTCTGGAGTAAGGGGCTCTGGTGGTGTCTGTGGGGGAGCCCAGGGCTGGCAGAGGCTGTGGGTGGGGAGTGGGGCACTGGCTAGCAGAGCAAAGACGAAACAATTGTCAGTTTCATGCCTTCCCTGCCTGAGGGTCCCCTCTAGTCCATACTCCTGACCTGCAGCCCCCCCCTGGCCCTGCTGCTAGCCCAGCTCCAGGCTCTCCCATCCTCCCCCTGCAGCTCTGGGAGCGGGGTGGGTGAGTGAACCCACAGCGCCAGGGTGGGAGGGCAGGGACCCTGGGAACAGGAAAGGTCCTTTGTAAACAGGGCTGGAGGCACAGGCTGGAAGGCCCAAGGACCCCCGCCTGCTCCCCCAGTCCTGGGAGGGAGCCAGCCACAGTGTTAACCCCTGCTGTGCCAGAGCCCGCTGGGCAGGCTCCCAGACTCGGGTTCTGCTGGATTGGGGCTGGGAACTCTCCCCCTGCCCCCCAGCTCCTGGGTGCTGGTCTGGGGAGTAGAGGGGCATCGCCCTGCTGGGAATATGGGCTTGGAGGTTTTTGTGTCACACCCCCACACACACACACTCCCCCAGGCTGGTCTGTAACAGCTTCCCCCCCCCGCACACAAATGGACCCGCCCCATGGTGTGGTGTGCACAGGCCCAACCATGACTCATACAATTTCTGCTCTGCCCTGGCAATGCCTTGCCCGCATCTCAGAGACCCTCCTCCTGTGGACTGGGGGGGAGGGGTGTCTCAGACTATAGGGCTGGGGGGGGCAGATTTGTGAGGGAGGCACCTGGAGCTCTGTCTGAGGCCCAGCAAACTCATTTCATACAAAAAGCCAAGGGGAGCTGAGAATGGGGACCAGCCAGGAGCCACTTGCTGTCAGTGCTGCCTTGTGGCTGGCTGAGAAATGGGGCCAGACCCCTGTGAGCCTCACCCCAGCATCCTGCTGTCCCAGCCCTGAGTGCTAGGCTGGTGGAGCCAGGCTGGGGAGAGGTGTCGAGGGGGTCCATACAAATTGTGTTCGGTGGTGTGGGATTGTCACTGGGGTGTTGGCCAGATTCCCCATGTGCTTGGCCGAGCAGTGCCTGGGGCCTGATGGGCATGGGCGGGGGGGGGGGAACATCTGAACAGATGCTCTACATGGGGGGGGAGTCTGGTGAAGGGGGGGTGCCCATATCTCCCCACATGACTGCACCCCCAATTACCTCCTGCCAGGTAGCACCCGTAGGGCAGGCTGCTGTGTGCAGGGGAAGGTGCAGTTAGACTGATGGGGGGGTGAAGGGCAATGGGGGAGAGGGCTGATATTGGGGCAGTGTTTGGGGGCAGAGGCAGCTGTACAGGACAGGAGGGGTGAGAGGGGTGCTGGGGGGAAGCCATACTCCAGAGTGCTGCCCCTCCACATGCTTCCTCTACCCCCGCCAACCTGATAAGCCGGGCGGGAGCCCAGCTTGGGCCAGCAGCTGGAACAATGCGCTGCCCCGGCAGGCCCAGGCTGATAAGCGCCGGCTGTTTACACTCTGGGCACCGAGATGGCCAAGATTGGGTGGGTGGCTCCCTCCTGCCCACGTCACCCGGCCCGGCATGGCACAGGGCTCCGATGCCCCAGACCAGCCCTAAGGGGGTGCTGGGCACGGAGCATGGGGAGCTAGGGGCTCTGTGGAGGATGGCCAGGTAACCAGCGCTCCCCTACTCCAGAAATGCTACATCCCTGCAGTCCCCTATACACAGCCCCCACGCCCTGCCCCAGAGGGGGCTGCAGTGGCTGAGCTACTCAGCGCCAAAGCAGGAACAATTATAGATAACACACCCCCTACGCAGGGACAGAGCTCCACCTTGCCGGGCACCCAGGCGCTCTCTTACGTGATTGTGCTCAGTGGGGGGGCGAGGGAACAGGAGGGGGGTGTCTTGTGCCCTCTCTCTGCAGCGGCATCATTTAGGCTGTAGTCCATGGGGTGAGAGAGTTGCAGCCAGGGGCTGGAGGCAGGGCTGGAAGCCAGGATGTTTGTATTGAGGGGAGTCAGGTGAGGGAGGGTGGAGTTTAAAGGTGACTCCCCCATTATCTGCAGTGCGGGGGATATGATACACAATATAGGACTGTCCAGAAGCAGGAGCTGCTAGGGCTTTGCCAGGAAATTCAGGCTGGAGGCAGAACCTGGGTCTGATTGCAGCTGGATCGAACTCAGGATGGAGACAGAACCCAAACTGGATCATAGCAAAGGCCTGGCCAGGACTCAGGACGCAGCCAGAACCCAGACTGGCTAACAGTGGTGGCCCCGAATGGACTCCGGATGTAGTCAGAACCTGGCCTGGATTGCAGTGTGGGCCCGGAGCGGCGTCAGGATGCAGCCAGAACCCAGATTGGATCGCAGCACTGGCCCGGATCGGACTCACACCATCACCTTCTGCGGCTGGTCCCCCACGAGCAGGGTGAAACTGCCCTGTCTCCAGCGCCTCACCTTGCGGCTCAGGCAGCTCCCAGCCAGGCCCAGCACCCCAGTGCTGAGCAGGGCCATCCCCAGTGCCCACAGCACCGAGCCATGGGCATCCTGTGCATAGGCCAGGGCTGTCATCACTGCCCCAATCAGCACCGCTACCAGGCTAAAGGGCAGGACGCAGCGGTAGCAGGAGCCCTCCACACCTCCCGTGGTCGTGCTCACCAGGTGGGGGTCCAGGCGTGGCTGGAGCTGCACCTCTTCCGTGGCCATGTGCACTGTGACACAGTCGGATGGCTCCAGCGGGGCAGACATGGCAGGCGGCGAGGGCTGGGAGCTCTTGTCGGGGCACAGAGGCGAGTCTTTGGGGGAGGGAATACTCAGATTAGGCCTAGGATTATGGGACCACAGCTTCCTGCCCAAAGACCCTCCAATGCCCTTGCCCTCCCATGAGGTGCAAAAAGGGGGCCTGTGCCTTTAAATAAAAATTTGGTCAGAAGACCCTACAAAGACACACACGCCCCCCCCCCCCCCAAAGGAAAAGCATAATGCAGCCCTGCAACCTAACACAAAAGGGAGCCTGTCCCTTTAAATCTGGAATCCACCCACAAGACCCAAATATTCCCCCTGCACAGGGTGATGTGAACTCCCCCCACCACCAGTTGCCCCCAGTGGGCTGGGGGAGGGGAGCAGAGAAGAACCCTGGGCAGGTTACCCCAGCCACACCCCAATTCACACCCCCACCCCGGGCCCAGTGGCTGCAGATCTGTGGGGTGGGCAGAAGGCCCTAACCGAGCACCCAGCCCCACAGCAGGACAGCGCGGCTGCCATGTGGTGGGCACCAGCCACTTTTAGGGGGTGATGGCAGGGGCTGTGCCCAGCAGGCTCTTGGAGCTCCCAGGGATGCACTGGGGGTGGGGGGCAGAGCTAGGAGCTGGTGCGTGGTTGCCCAGGATGGGGAGCCCTGCGGACATGCTGTGCCAGACCAGCTGAGCTGGTGGGAGCAGCTGGACAGAGGTGCTGAGCGTGCCAGATGGGAGGCAGGTGCACCAGGATGTGGGGCATGAGCCAGGTGCCAGGCAGCCCCCCACCTTGTCTTATAACCCTCCAGCATCCCCCCCTGCCCCCGAACCCTGCCAGGCTGGGCTGGGGACCAGGGTCGTGCACCCTGTGCCTGCTCACCTCTCAGCAGGGCTGCGGCCTTGGCGTCTTCCACCTTCTCTCCGGCCTCCCTCTCCCACCTGCTGCCTCCTGCCCTGGCCCAGCCTGGTGTTCTCGTGGGCCCAGGCTCCATCTCCGCCGTAGCTGCCTGGCTGGAGCTCTGGAACTTTGTTTCCTCCCTATAGTAGAGCCCCCGTCCTAGTCCCCGGCCCCCACTTGGCAAGCGGCGGCTCCACTCGGCAGATGAAATGATAAGGAGCCAATTAGCCAGTTCCTCTGCTGGGCGGTCAGTGCCGTGTGGGAACTGGGTTGCACACATTCAGCTACACCCCCCCCCCACACCCCGCCTGCCACCACTGACTCACACACAGAGCCAGCACACAACATATACCCATACACACAACTACTCAATAACACAACCAGCCAGCCTCACAACCAGAGTTCCTTCTCATTGTGTCCATCCAAGTGTGGAATGCATTTTGTTACCTGCACGGAGCCGGGTGTGGAGGTGCACCACCAGAAGACACCCCTGGTGCAGGCTGCGGCGGGGGGGGATCTGTACTAATCAGCTGAGCAGCACCTCAGGCTCTCTTGGGTGGCTGCCCACGTGCTCAGCTCACAGGGAACACTGCAAGTGACCTGCCCCATCAGCCATGCAAGCACTCCTCCACAAAGTCTATACACATCTAGTGTCTCCTGCCACACCGAACGCACAGGCATCTGTCACTACACACACATGCACACACACACACACGCACAGAGCAGCAGGGGCAGAACAGAGTGGCATGCACACACATGCGCGCGCGCGCACGCACAGAGCAGGGCATCACCCCTCTCTCAGGGGCACAACAGAGTAGCATACACACATTGCACTGGCTCACAAATAGACAAACTGTGACAGCAGAATGCACAACTTGCCCACACACCTGCAGCTGGCCCCCCCACATCACCACACCCTTGTGGCCCATATGCACACACCAGAGCGGTGCACAGCTGGTGTGGGAAAGAGGGGCTGCCCCACTGCCTCATGGGAGTTGTATCGTTTCATGGCCCCCAACGTCGCCATTCCTGCTGGACTCCATCTCCCATGAAGCATCGTGGTTGCCTCTGGGGCTAAGGTGCTGCAGTGCCTCATGGGAGTTGTAGTAGTTCAGTGCACCTGAGATCCCTATTTTCCTTTTAAGGGTTGCCTTCCAGTGGACTCCATTTCCCATGATGCACATTGGCCTGCTCCCTGGCTTATCTGCTGCAGTGCCTCATGGGAGTTGCAGTTCTGTGCCCCAATGTCCTTATTCTCAACCTACTCCCCACATGTCCTGCTCCCTCAGCTGGACTCCATCTCCCACAAGGCACCATCTCCATCTCTTTTACCAGGCTGGTGGATTTTTATCATCTGGCATCTTCATTGCAGGACTAGACATCATTCTAGCTCAGTCGTCAGATATGGGCTGGAGGCTGGCCTCACTGTGTGGAAAGCTCTGGCCTGGGTTAGAGGAAGACGGAAACAGCTTGATTGGGTCTGCCCTGAGGCCTGTCGACCATAAGTAGGAAAAGGAAAGAAGGACAATCCAGGGAACTATAGACCTGTCAGCCTTACCTCAATCTGATTAGCTTCTATGACGAGGTAACAAGCTCTGTGGACATGGGGCAAGTCAGTGGATGTGATATACCTTGACTTCAGCAAAGCTTTTGATACGGTCTCCCACAACACTCTTGTCCATAAGTTAAGGAAATATGGATTGGATCCTTGGACTATAAGATGGATAGAAAGCTGGCTTGATGGTCGGCCCAACGGGTAGTGGTCAATGGCTCAATATCTGGATGGCGGTCTGGTTCAAGCGGAGTGGGGACGGTGTTATTCAACATCTTTATTAATGACCTGGATGAGGGACTGGATTGCACCCTCAGCAAGTTTGCGGATGACACAAAACTGGGGGGGGGGGTAGATTCGTTGGAGGGTAGAGAGAGAATCCAGAGTGACCTGGATAAATTGGAGGACTGGGCCAAAAGCAATCTGATGCGGTTCAACAAGGAGAAGTGTAGAGTCCTGCACCTGAGGCGGAAGAATACCAAACATTGTTACAGGCTGGGGACCGACTGGCTCAGCAGCAGTACGATGGAAAGGGACCTAGGGGTTATGGTGGATGAAAGGCTGGATATGAGTAAACAGTGTGCCCTTGTAGCCAAGAAGGCTAACGGCATACTAGCGTGCATTCGGAGGAGCATGTTGAGCAGAGCTAGAGAAGTAATTATGTCTCTTCATTCGGCACTGGTGAGGCCACATCTGGAATATTGTGTCCAGTTTTGGGCCCCCCCCAATATAAAAAGGATGTGGATTTGCTGGAGCAGGTTCAGCGAAGGGCAACAAAAATGATTAAGGGTCTGGCGCACAAGACCTATGCGGAGAGGCTGAGGGATTTGGGCTTGTTTAGTTTACAGAAGAGCAGACTTAGAGGTGATTTAATAGCAGCCTTCAACTTCCTGAAGGGCAGCTCTAAGGAGGAGGGTGAGAAACTGTTCTCAGTGGTGTCAGATGGCAGAACAAGGAGCAATGGGCTGAAGTGGCAGAGGGGGAGGTGTAGGCTGGATATTAGGAAAAACTACTTCCCCAGGCAGGTGGTGAAGCATTGGAATGCGTTGCCTAGCGAGGTGGTGGATTCTCCATCCCTGGAGGTTTTTAAGTCCCGGCTGGACAAGGTCCTGGCTGGGATGGCTTAGTTGGGGTTGATCCTGCTTGAAGCAGGGGGCTGGACTAGGTGACCTCCTGAGGTCCCTTCCAGCCCTGTGATTCTGTGAATCCTGGCACCAGCCCTGAGCAGCCTTGGATGTGTTGGAGGATTGTAGGAACCCTGCAGAAGGAGACCTGTTGGGTGGGGGGATGATTAGAGAATGGGATGGACTGGGATGAAGGACACCTGAGTTCCCTGTCTCTGAGGGACATGGTGTCTAGTGGTTAGAGCACCAGTGGGCTGGCAGCCAGGACTCCTGGGTTCCTTCCCTGTCTCTGTGAGAGGCCTAGGGTTTAGTGCATGGAGCTGGGGGGTACCAGGACTCCTGGGTCCCCTTCCCAGCTGAGGGGTCACAAGCTGCAGCACTTTACAGCAGTCTTGGTCACTGGCTCATCCCTCAGCACCGTGGTCCCAGCCAGGCACGTAGCGCCTGCGGGGGGAGAAAAGGGCCCTGAGAGCTCCCTGGCTGCTTGGGGCACGTCCACCCACAGCAAACAGGGGGCAGGGGGTCCTTCCAACCCGCCTTGGTGCCCGCTGCCACCCCCCTGGGCCCTTCACCGCCTGTCCCGCACCGATGGGCTGTGACACTAATGCTGCTTGGCTGAGAGCTGACGCACCAAAGCCGATTGGGCAGATGGCACCAGGCACAGCGTGGGCCATAATTAGCAGAGACCCGCTGGAATTAGCCCCATGAAACAGCTCTGCCAGGAGAGTGGGGGCTAGTGGTTAGCACGGGGGGGGAAGGGGGGGCTGACGGCCAGGACTCCTGGGTTCTGGCTGTGGCTGAGGGAGAGGAGGTCCAGTTGGTAGAGCAGGGGGGCTGTCACACAGGCTACCTGGGCTCTACCCTTGGCTTCGGAGGGGAGTGGCGTGCAGTGGTTAGAGCCGCAGCCGGTCCAGAGTCATTGCTTTCTTCAAGCCAGTCATTCTGGTTCCCTCCGACTCTGGTTTCCTTCCTGCAGAGGATGGGCACCTGAGTGCCCTATGCCGGCTCCCAGCCCACCCCCCAGCTCTAACCAGTAGCTCCCACTCCCCTCCTCCAGCTGGGGAGAGACCCCAGGAGTCCCGGCTCCCAGGCCTGTGCATTCCAGGCTGTACAGTCCAGTGGGCTGGGGAAAGAACCGGCTCAGCTCCACCGGGCAGCACAGGGCTGCGATCCAGCTCCCCTTCCTTCTGCGCAGTGACTGGCTCTGGACTCTAGGGCTTCACCCCGCCACTCTGTCCCCCCCGTCCTGCCTGGGTGCCCCCGATTCCCAGGCGCCTCTCACTGGGGTAGGCGGGGGCACCAGGCCCCATCTCCCTGTGTGGGTCTGGGAGCGGCCCTGCCGAGTGGGGACACGCAACCCAGCTGGGTCCCAGCTCCAGGTGGCAGGCCAGGGATCCCATCCCAGAGCTCGGAGCAACCCCCACCCTGCCAGCTCTAACCACTAGCCCCCACTCCCCTCCCAGGCCCGCAGGGAAGGGGCCCTGAGTCCCATGGAGGGTACCCTCCCTGCGCAACTCTCCGTGGAGAAAGGCTGGGAATGAGCCCACAGTGCCACAGGGGCTGGGTGGGTGCAGGGGGATAGACAGACAGGGGCTGGCTCAGGAGGGGGGGTGCATGGAGGAGTGCAGGGGGGCTGGAGGGGCACAGGGGAGCTGGGCAGACAGTCAGGCTCAGGCGGTGGGTGGCTGGAGTGGTGCAGGGGACTGGACAGATGGGCTGGCTCGGGGGGGTACATTGAGGGGCGCAGGGGGCTGGGGAGGTGCAGGGGTGGTGTGGGGGGCTGGATGGGCACAGGGGGATGGGGTGGTGCAGGGGGGCTGGGCAGACAGGGCCTGGCTCCAGGGGAGTACATTGAGGTGGGCAGGGGGCTGGGGCGGTGCAGAGGGGCTGGGTGGGCGCAGGGGGCTGGGGCAGTGCAGGGCCATTGGGGGGGGGCTGGGCAGACAAGGCCTGGCTCCGGGGGTTTCATGAGGGGTGCAGGGGGGGCTGGGTGGGCACAGGGGGCTGGGGCAGTGCAAGGCCGTTGCGGGGGGGGGGGCTGGGCAGACAGGGCCTGGCTCGGGCGAGCTGCCAATCTCCCCCTCCCGGCGCTAAGCAGCTTGTGATCCCCCTGGTGGGGGGGCGCAGTGGAGCCGCGCTACCGAAATAGCCCCCCCGCCCCCCCGGCGCGCATATAAGGCGGGCGGCGGCGGGCGCGGGAGCCGTGAGATCCGGCGGGCGGGCGGCCATGGGGAACAGCCGGAGCGGGGCGCTGTCCAAGGAGATCCTGGAGGACCTGAAGCTGAACACGCGCTACTCGGAGGACGAGCTGTGCCAGTGGTACGAGAGCTTCCGCCGCCAGTGCCCCGACGGGCGCATCAGCCGCGCCGAGTTCGAGAAGATCTACGGCAACTTCTTCCCCAACTCCGACCCGCAGGTCTACGCCCGCCACGTCTTCCGCAGCTTCGACACCAACAACGACGGCACCTTGGACTTCCGGGAGTACATCATCGCCCTGCACCTCACCTCCTCCGGCAAGCCCGGCCTCAAGCTCGAGTGGGCCTTCTCCCTCTTCGACGTGGACCGCAACGGCGAGATCAGCAAGGCCGAGGTGCTGGAGATCATCTCGGTGAGTGGCGCGCCTGGGGGGTGCTGCGAGCTTCCCCACGGCAGTGCCCAGAGGATGCTGGAGCTTCCCCCCCCAGCACTGCCCCCAGGGCTGTTGCAAGCTTCCTTGCAGCAGTGCCCAGAGGAGGGTTGCGAGCTTCCCCATGGCAGTGCCCGGAGGAGGGGCCAGGTTCTGGCTGCAGTGCCCTGGTGCAGGGAGGGGACAACGCTGCTGGGGGGTAAACAGGGGGGTTCTTGTCTTTCATAGCAGTGGCCTGGTGGGGTTTTTAAGGTGTGTTGCGAGCTTCCCCATGGCAGTGCCCTGAGGAGAGGGTAGGTCCTTGCTGCAGTGCCCGGGAGGGGGACAGGGGTGAACGGGGAGGGCTCTTGTCTTTCGCAGCAGTGGCCTGGTGGGGTTTTTAAGGTGTGCTGTGAGCTGCCCCCAGCAGTGCCCTGAGGAGCCCTGTCGTGGGAGGTGCCAGTCCCCCCGCGAATGACACCAGCTCCGGCTGGGGGATGGGGCGACTGGCCAACCCCAGCCTCTGGACAGCTCCATCACAGCCTGTCTCTGGCTCCCTGATGTAGCCTCTCCCCGCTGCCCAGAGCCCCCAGCACATGCCCCGGCGGGGGGGCTCCAGAGCTGCCTGAGCCCCAGGGCAGGTGGCCGGATCAGGCCTGGCAGCAGGACACCGGATTAGCCCCGATCAAAGTCTGTGTCGCTCCCAAATGGCATTAGCTACCCCCCCACCCCCGCAATCCTGTTAGGCTAATTTGGCCAGGCCGAGTCCCCCCTGAGCCAAGCATGAAAGGCCCCCACCCCCTCGGGTAATTTCATCGCTGTGGCCTCAGCTGGCCTCAGGGGATCTGCCCTCCCTTCCCCACAGAAAATAACAGGCCCTAAGCTGGATTTGCCGCTGCAAAGAGGAGGAGGAGGAAGGCTGGGGCAGGGGGGCAGTGGCTTTGAGATGACAGAGGTCGCGCTAAATTCCCGGAGGGGGCCAAAGCCGGTGCGGGGGCTGAGCCCCTTGGGGCAGTTGGTGGCACAAAAAAACTGCTTCCAGCCTCCCCCCCACAGCTGGGGAGAGAAGCCAGGCGTCCTGGCTGCCAGCTCCCACCACCCCTCCTCCAGCAGGGGAGAGAACCCAGGTGTTCTGGCTCCCAGCCATCCAGCTCCCCTTCAGCCAGCCTGCCCAAAGCTGCTGACAGAGCCCCTGTTGGGATCTAGGGCTCGCTCGCCCCCTGGTGGCCACCCCCCAGCTTAGCTGCTCAGCCCTCTGGCTCCCGGGCTGCAGATGGGGCTGACCTCTGCGACAGGCTGGTGCCAGCCTCCCTGGGGACAGGAGCAGCTGGTGTCAGCCGCAGAAGAAGCACCCAGCGCTGCTTGTCCCAGAGGCCGCAGCCGGAGATGTTTGGCTTCCAACTAAAGGATGACGCCAGGGAGGGGACGAGGCCCCGGCAGAGTTAACCCCCCTGGGGGGCTATTTGCACCCACTCCTGGCAACGCTCCTGCTACATTTGTCCACCCAGGCGCGGAATAATGTTGTGCGCACCAAGGTGTAGCAAGATGTGCACCACTGCAGAAACACCCCAGCTGGCTGGGGACTCCCTGCTCGTCAGCTGGGCAGCCCCGACCCTCTCCCGGATGCCCCCCCCGCCAGTGCCCAGCTCACAGGGAGCACAGGCCCTGAGCAAACAGGCAGCCACCTTCTGGAAATCGACTGCCATTCGCTCCCCTCCCCCAGCCAGGGAGAGACCCCAGGAGTCCTGGCTCCCAGCTCCCCCTACCCCCACCCCCACTAGACATCACGCCCCTCCCCCAGCTCAGGAGAGACCCCAGGATTCCTGGCTCCCAGACCAGTTCTTTCCCCCACATGTGAAAACGCATCATGGCGCCAATGCCCTGCAGCCCCGTTTTTAATTCTGCCATTTTGTGGGGAGAGAAGGTAAGTTTGGTCACTTTCCAAATCGGAAAACGACGTCCCACGGGAGGGGATCTCATTCCACCCCCCCACCAGCCCAGCACGTTTCCTGAACTCCCAACAATCCCTGTGTCTGTCTGTCTGTCTGGCCCCGGCGACCGCTGAGTCCCTCAGAGCTGGGCACATGGTGCTGAAATCACCATTCAGCCGGCAGTGGTGTCCTGAGCTGAGGTGCTGTCCCACCCACTCAGCACTGGCCCACTTTTACCCTGGCCGTTCGTAGGCCGCGAGGCCCTGGCGATGCCCAGTTGGCTGGTTCCCGGTCAGGTGCCGGAGTCAGGCAGCTGGAGGCTTCCCTCGGGGGCTTGCTCGGGTGAGGAAAACCAGCCTCTAAGGCTGCGGGTCGGATACGGGCCCCAGGCTCTGCTCTGGGGGGTTCAGAGCTGCTACGTGCTTAGGGCTCGGTTCAGGTTTCCCGCAGAGCTGGTGCAGACTCGCCAAGGGCCGGCCGCGCAGGGATTCCAAAGGGGCTTTCGCGTTCAGAATGAGGCTGCGTGTCGAAGACAGACCAAAAAAATCATTTTTTTAATCCATCCTGGTCCAGGGCACCGGGGGGGGGGGGGGGGGGGCAGCGGCCCACCTGCAAAGTCAGGTGTATTCAGAACAAATGCTGGTGTCCGATCCCCCACCCCGCTGAGCCCAAGTTACCTGGGTACCCTCCAGCCAGCCACCCCTTCACTGAGCCCTCCGCCAACCCCTCCCGCCATTTACCCCAGTCCCGCCAGCCTTCCACTCCCCTGCCAGCCCCAGGCCTGTCTACATAACCCCCCCTTGGCGGTAACCCAGTTCCCAGGCAGACGGCCCCCCCAGCCCCTTCCCAGGCACAGCAGTTCCCAGCGGCTGGGTTAAGCCGTTCTCCACTCCAGCCCTGGGACCCTTTAATCATTTTTATCATCTCTGGGTTCTGCCTGCAGAGCCCGACTCAGGGCTCAGCCCAGATTAATCTCCCAACCCGGGGTGGGGGTGGAGATCTTAATACCCCCCACCCGGCACTCAGCATGTCAGGGGACAGAGCAGGCAGCAGGCGAGACATGCAGGGTATGGGGCACACAGCCTAGCCGTGGGGGCACAGTGGGTACAGCAGGGGGCTGGGAGCCAGGGCTCCTGCGTGGGCATCCTGGCAGCAGGGGAGGGGAGTGGGGGCTGCTGGGTAGAGCAGGGGAGGGGGTGCGAGGGGGCCAGCCCCACCTGGTTTATTGCTCTCTGCCCAGCTGCATTTAGGTGGATAGGGAGGCACAGCCCAGCCCGAGTAGCTCTTGGAGAGGGCCTGAAATGGCATTTCCCCCAGACCCCACCTAGGAGAGGCAGGAGAGGCAATAAACCAGCTTCCTGCACCTGCTGGCTCGAAGGGTGCAGAGGGTGGGGTGCATGTGTGCCCCCAGGCTGGGTGTGCAGAGCAACAGATGCAGTGGGGACTGGGTATGTGGGATCCCTCACAAAGATGCAGTTGGCTCTGGGGTGTGTGCATGGGGGGAGCCAGGTATAGAGCTCCTTGCCCAGCAGGGAGATGCGGCCAGCTCTGGGGTGTGCGCATGGGTGGAAGCTGGGTATACAGCACTCCTTGCCCCGCAGGGAGATGGGGCCAGCTCTGGGTGCATGCAGCTCTCTGGTGAATGTTGTCTCTCTGCCCACAGGCAATCTTTAAGATGATCCCCCAGGAAGAGCAAAAGCTGCTCCCCGAGGATGAAAACACCCCCCAAAAACGAACCGACAAGCTCTGGGCCTATTTCAAAAAGGGGGACAATGGTAAGGGAGCCACCCACCTTCCCCCCACCGCCGGCCCAGCCCCACTGCAGCCAGGCTAGAGCTGCGCTGATCAGAGGGTCCTACCCACAGAGCTGCATCAGTGACAGCCCCTCCTACGGCCCTAGAGCCCCTTTAACCCAGGGGCAGAGCTCATCCTAGAGATCCTGGGGCCCCATTCCCCACCCACAAACCAGCCAGGGCCTGGAACCAGATGGGAGCTAGCGCCCCAGAGGGGCCAGGCCCCAACCCCATTCCCTGTCCCCAGAGCCATCCAGGCCCTGCACCCTGGGTAGGTGGGAGCCGGCACCCCCTGGAGGGGATGGGCCCTGTACAGCAGTTTAACAACCCTTCATCTCTGGCTCCCTCCATTCTCTGCCCCCGTTTCCTTCCCCTTGCAGACAAGCTGGCCGAGGGGGAGTTCATCACAGAGGTGATGAAGAACGAAGCCATCATGAGGCTGATCCAA
Organism: Carettochelys insculpta; assembly: GCF_033958435.1. Classification (NCBI taxonomy): domain Eukaryota; kingdom Metazoa; phylum Chordata; order Testudines; family Carettochelyidae; genus Carettochelys; species Carettochelys insculpta. The sequence continues at coordinate 15,296,050 of NC_134158.1, read as the reverse complement.
TACGAACCCAAGAAATAGGGCGCCTGGGCCCCGGCCGGGAGGGGGAGAAGCAGGAGTGCAGGTGCAGGCTGGGCCGGTGCAGGCACAGGAGGGCGAGCGACAGCCACGGAAGGAGCGAAGAGTCCGTGTGCGAGGCACCCACCCCCTCTCCATGTGAACGTGCCAGGGCCGTCTTCGCCCCTCCTCCCCAGTAACCCCAGCCCTGGCTTCAGTAGCTTCCAAACAGGTTGTGGTTGTGGAGGGGGCTCCAAGGGCCTGGGGCGGGGGGAGGAGCAGGGAGAGATGGGGAGAGGAAGTGGGGAGGCGGGAAGGACAAAAGGAAGGAGATAAAAATGGAGCAACAAGATCAGACGCAGAATCACCGAGATCGGAGCCCTGTCAGGCCGGGCACAGCCCAGACACAGAGTCACCAAGATCCAGCCCTGTTCGGCTGGCACTGCCCAGACCCAGTCACTGAGATTGGGGCCCCGTCGGGGCAGGTGCTGCCCCATGAGAGAGGCAGGATTCAAACCCAGACCTCTGGTCTCATCCAATGTCCCAGCTGTGGTGTCTCAGCTGGTGCAAACCAACAGCTCATCCTGCAAGGCCCCGAAAGGTGCTCTGAGATTCTCCAGTCACTCCTCGCCCTGTGCCCCAGCCAGCTGTGGAGAGGCAACCATTTGTCCACTCCACCAAAGCCTGTTTGGAAACACCCCCCTCCCGCCCCGTGGGGGCCCTGCACTGCACCTCCCATCTCCTGTCTGCCGGAGCCAGCGGGACCCCCACCGGATCCTGTGTGGGGCCAGGGGTGGGAGGGGATTTGTCTGACATTTGTGTACCAGTGTCTGGTTTTCAATAAAGACCATTGTATGTAAACCATTCACCCAACCCCCGGAGTCCTTCCAGGGCTGAGGGGTGCGCCCGAGCGGGATGGGAATCAAACTGGCCACCTCAAGGTTCGCAGGCACCAGCCCCAGCAAGAGCTGAAGGGCAGTAGGGACCCAGCCTGTCCGCCAGGGTGCTGCTGAGCGCCCTGAAAGCAGCAAGATAGCTGTGGGGCAGGTGGCAAACTAGGAGCCCTTCATCCCTGGTGCTAGCGCCCCCCCAGCCCCAGCCCACACTCTAACCACTAGCCACCACTGCCCTCTGAGAGCCAGGAAGAGATGCCAGCGTTCCTGGCTCCCAGTCCCACTTTAACCACTAGCCACCACTGCCTTGGGTTGGTTCCCTGGCTTGGAGGAGTCCTGTCCTAGCTCCCAGCCCCACTCCCTATAACCCCAGGCAGACGTGCCTCCCGCCCTGGCTGTTCCTTGACGCACCGACAGGCATTACAAGGATAATCCCCTTGTCCCTGGCCTGTTGGCAGAACAGGGCTGTTATATAACAGCCATCCCCACCCAGCCCATCTCATTGGGGTGAGGGATCAGCTCTGAGCCAGGCGCCTAAAGCCTGGTGTAAATATGGCCCTAAGCAGCTTGGCCTAATCAGCCAGCACCTGGGGCCAGATGGCAGCAGCAGTGCCAGCCAGGGGAACACTCCCCCACCCCCAGCTGTCAGTGTCCCTCACTCCTGCCCCCGAGCCCAGCCCAGCCAAAGCCCCTCAGCTTCCCCCCCGTTCTCCCCCATGGAAGAAGCTGGTCTGGCAGGGCCTGTGCCAAGTGGCCAGCAGGAGGTGGGGTCCAGGGGCCCCACCTGGGTCCCTGCCGCCAGGGCCCGCCCTTCCCCCAATAGCAGCCCAAGGCTCTCTGCAATACCCTGTTGCCCACCAGGGCCACCCTTCCCCCACCACTGGCAAGGCCAGGAGGGAAGGAGGGGCTGGGTCCCACTGCTGGGAAGTGGGCCCAGCCAACCCCTTTCTACAGGCAGGGGTGGGGAACAGTTGGGGGAACCACACAAAGCCCACAAACCCCACCACCCCTCAGGGTTGTGGAACCAGTGGAGACACCTCACTCCCCCTCACACTCCTGCCCCATGGTGCAGGGGATCAAGATTCAGGGCTTCCCCCCAGGCCCTGTGAACTCTTCCGGGGGCCTGTAGCTAATAGATTTGTGTGGGCCCCAACCCCTACGCTCCAGAGTGGGGCCAAAAATGAGGGAGGGACATGAAGGAGCAGGGTGGGGGGGCAGGTTTGGGAGGGGGGTTTGTGAAGGACAGGCAGGGCAGTTCCTACCTGCGCAGCTCCCTGCAGGCACATGTGGCTCCACGGTCCCCCCACCACCCCCTTGGCCTGCAATTCCGGAGAGGTTCCCTGCCCTGCCACAGGCCAAGATGCTGGACCTGACTCCTGGGGTCTCTCCCTGGCTCTGCAAGTCGTGGGGGTGGGGTGGGGTGGGAGGTGCCCTAGAACCCAGCTCCACACTAGCTCACACAGTGGCCAGAACGGTGTTCTTCCTCAGTTTCCCTGAGAGGCAATGGGCCACCTCCCTCCACAAACACTGTGCAGCCCCAGAGTGCTGCCAGCCTGCCCCGCGCACACGCACAGACACACAGAGGCTGTGCCAGGCGGGACCCTTTATTAGGGCGCTCTCGCCCTTCACGCTGTCTTGGGAGCCCGGGTCCTCTTCTTCTTCACCACCACCGGCTTCTGGCTCCGCAGGATGGCGCTGGCACGGCGCAGAGCAGCCTGCCGACAGGGAGAGCATAAGGCCCTGGTGCAGCCCCAATGAGTGGGGTGCGCCAGCCAGAGCTGGGGGTGGGGAGGCGCCTCAACGCCCCACCCACAGTCAACGGGGGTGGGGGGAGAGGCAGAAGGAGTAAGGTTGGTGAGCCGAACACTGATCTGCAGCCCACATCCAGAAATCTCGGGGGGAGGCTCTGACCAGGCATGGCGAGCCAAGCACCCACCTCCACAGATCCCCACCCCGGTGCACTGACTAGGCATGGCAAGCTGAGCAACTATAACAAGGATGCTATGGTTAGGGGTGGTGAGAGGATTGCTGATCCATGCCCCTACTCCAGCCTGATCACATTGTCAAACAGGCAGAGGGAGCTGAGCCCTCATAACAATGGCCTGGATCAATCCAATCTTTTAAAAGGAGGTCCCCCCATACCCCCCCTCAACCAAAGAGCCAGACGAGACCCTTTCTGCCCCAAGGGACGCTCCGTGGGCTTCTGCACTCAAGACAAAGCTCTCTGGGGCGTTGGAGACCCGACCCAGTACTCACCATGCGCAGATCCTTGCGGTAGTTGTTCTTGCGGATGATGTGACGCAGGCTGCTGAGCGTGGCCCGGGCGTTCTTGTTAATGGTCGTCTTCTCGTAGGACGTGGCTGGCTTGCGCTGACCTGCAGAGAGGGGCCGTGGCTCAGAGCTGGGGCACAGCACAGCAGCCAGGAAAGGCCATGGAGAGGGATCACAGGGAAGGGGCTGATCTAGTTAGCAGGATGGAACAGGGCACTTTTCCCCCTATAGGTACCAGCTCTAAACCAGCCCCAGGGCAGGGAGTGGCTGGCTCAGCAGAGTGGGATATCAAGTACAGGACCCATTCAGTGAAGCAGGGAGACGGGCCGCTGTAAATGCTCTTTCACGCTGCCTGAGCGCGAGTAGGGCAGGGAGAGGGAAGCAAAGTCTGGCTCCCAGACTCCTTCGCTGCAGGGGCAGGAAACCAGTCTGCAGCCACTCACCTGCCCGTTTCTTCAGCACCACCACGATGCCCTTGCCGTCCGCAGCCGGCTCCACCCCCACCGTCTTGCGATGGATCAGGCCGTTGTAGCGGAAGGAGTTCCTGGCCTTCAAGTTATTCGGCTCCTGGCAAGAGAGAAGCCCCAGGTCGGCTGGGCCAGGCCCACTCCGGTGCCTGTGTCTGGGCGTCGCCCGGTGTCAGCGACACAATGACAAACAAAAGGGGACGGGAGGGGTGTCAGGTGGTGGGGGAGGAGCGATTTGGAGGCCAGGATGGGGCGGGGGCCGGGGTCGCGGGAAGCGGGGCGTTGCCGGGAGAAGGGGCCGGGAGGGAAAGGGAGGTTACCGGGGGGAGGGGAGTCCCAAGGGGCGAGGCGTTGCCCGATGGGGGGGCCGGGCCGGGGAGGGGACGAGGGGCCAGGCCGATGGCGGGGGGCCGGGGCGGGGAGGTCACCGGGGGGAGGGGAGTCCCGGGGGGGAGGCGTTGCCCGATTGGGGGGGGCCGGGCCGATGGGGGGGCGCTGCTCACGGTGCTGTAGGTTTGCTTGTTGCGCTTGACGAGGAAGCTGGAGCAGTTGCGGACGATCATCCACTGCAGGTGGGCGGACATGGCTGCGGCTCGGGGGGTCCCACGTGGGCCGGGGCCGGAGCTCTGCGCGTTACCTGCTGTCGGGGCTGCTGCCGGAAACGGAAAGGGAGGGGCCGCTGGCCTCGGGGACAGAATATCGGGCCCGCCAGCCGCGCTCGGACATGTCCGGAAGCGCTCGGGAATCTCCGTCACCGCTCGGCTATAACCGGTACTGCTCGGGGATCTCTGGCACCATTCGGCCAGAGCGGGCACTACTCGGGGACCTCCGGCATTGTTCGGTTATAACCGGCATTGCTCGGGAATCTCCGGCACCATTCGGCCGCAACAGGCACTACTCGGGGACCTCCGGCGAGGCCACTCGGACTCCTTCGGCTATGCTCGGAGCCGGACTTCCCCCGCTCGGGTCCTTTCGTCTCCGCTCGGCTGTTTTCGGTCCTAGCCCGGCCTCCCTTTTCTCGGGGCCTGTGTGAATCTTTCCTCACCCGGCAGGCACCTCCCCCGCTCGCCACTTCCCCTCACATGGGGGGATGTGGCTTGTCCTTATATATTGTCTATTAGGTGTATTACGGTAGTTCTGGGGGCTGCATGTAGTTAATTAGGTGTACTGTGGGAGCTGCCAGCTCTGTGTCCCCATCACAGTGCACGTCGCTGTACATTAGTAATAGCCTGGAGCAGAACAACACCATGGGACGTTTTTCCATGTCCCTGAGTGATTCCTGCAGCTCAGTGATCACTGAGGGGCTGCAGGTCAGGAGTGAGGGGCACTGACAGGACTAGAGGAGCGCAGGGCTGGGACAGTACGGGCGGCAAATTGGGAGGTAGGGTCCGTAGCAGGGAGTGCAAGAAGGGAGTGCAGAGCATGGCCCAATGAACCAGGCTGAGGGGCTGGTAATTAACAAGCCCCAGGGAGCGCATTGATCAGGGCTGGCACAGAGGCTGGGATCGATGGTGTGCCGGGTTGGTTCCGGTGCTTAGTCGGCCTGGGCGACAGGCAGGCAGCATGGGACTGTGGGGGGCTCTGGTTCTGCTGGCCTTGCTAGGGGGCAGGGGATGCCCCTTTGAGCTGCAGGAAGCCATCCGGGAGCTGCAGAGCGAGAATGCCCAGCTGCTGGGCCGGGTGCAGAACCTGAGCCAGGCCCTGGGCGAGCTGCGCCTGCTCATCTGGAACCGCTCGCGGGGTGAGCTGGGGAAGGGCCCCTGGGAGCAGGGCCCTCCTGGATCGGGAGCCCCCCCCGGAACCCTTCACTGGGCAGCAGATTCCACCCCCCCCCGTCAAGAATCCCCATCCCTGAACCCTGCAATGGGGAGCAGAGCCCCTCTGTGTCCAGGGCCCACCTCCAAGGAGCCCCACCCAGGGCTCAGCTCTTTCCAAGGACCCAGAAACCCCAGGGCAGGGCCCCCCTCCGAGACTCCAGACTGTCCTAGATCAGACTCCCTCTTCTGGGACCCCCAGCAGAGCTGCCCCAGAGCACTGACCCCTCCAATGCAGATCTCCCAGAGAACAGAGCACCCCACCAGTGAGAGCAGCGCCCCCCCACCAAACCCTGGAGCTCTCTTGTGGTGGGATGCCCTGCTCTGAGATCAGCCAACAGTCCCTGTCCCCACCTCCCACCTCACCCAGGGGTCCCTGAGACTGGCATCCCCCCTTCACTCCTGTCCCACTACTCCCCCCACCTCACACTGCTCCCCCAATGGACACCAGCTGTGGGGACTGTAAGCCGGGTTTGGGGAGACATAATCGAACCCTCGATTTCTCTGCTGGGGGAGCTTTGTGGCCTGTCTGGTCTAGGATGAGGTCACCAGGGAGACCAGTGGGCTGGGGTGGGAACCAGGACTCCTGGGTTCTCTGCCCAGCCCTGGGAGAGGAGTGATGCCTAGTGGTTAGAGCTGGGTAGGGCTGGGAGCCAGGACTCCTGGGTTCTTTCCTTGGCTCTGGGAGGTGAGTGGTGGGGGAAGGGGCTGGAAGCCAGGATGCCTGGGTTCCCTCCCTGGCTGTAGGGAGGGGCAGCGGGGACAGAGGGAAGGTTACAGCTCCCTGATTCCCCTCTGTCCTCCCCCAGATTCAGGAGCCATGCCTGAGCACCTCCTCCAGGAGCAGCTGCCCTGCCGGCCGGACCTGCACCACAGCCGCAGCGCCACCCCCTGCCTCTACCCCCCGAGCCTGGGGCAGCTGGTGGCTGGCCTGACCCTGGGGGCGCTGGCCCTGCACCGCCCCCTCCCACTGCCGGCAGGGAACTGAGTCACAGCACAGCCCAGCTGCAGCCCCCCCCCCACCCCAACATAAGAACAGCCATACTGGGTCAGACCAAAGGTCCATCTAGCCCAGTATCCTGTCTGCCGACAGTAGCCAATGCCTGGTGCCCCAGAGGAGGTGAACCGAAGACAATGATCAAGCGATTTGTCTCCTGCCATCCATCTCCCGCCTTCTACAAAAGGCTCAGCACCATACCTTACCCCTTGCTAATAGCCATCTATGGACCTAACCTCCAAATATTTATCAAGCTCTTTTTTAAACTCTGTTAGAGTCCTGGCCTTCACAGCCTCCTCTGGCAAGGAGTTCCACAGGTTGACTGTGTGCTGTGTGAAGAAAAACTTTCTTTTATTAGTTTTGAACCTGCTACCCATTAATGTCATTTGGTGTCCTCTAGTTCTTATATTATGGGAACAAGTAAATAACTTTTCTGTATTCACTTGCTCCACACCATTCATGATTTTACATCCCTCTATCATATCGCCCCTCAGTTTCCTCTTTTCTAGACTGAAAAGTCCCAGTCTCTCTCGCCTCTCCTCATATGGGATTCGTTCCAAACCCTTGATCATTTTAGTTGCCCTTTTCTGAACCTTTTCTAACGCCAGTATATCTTTTTTGAGGCGAGGAGACCACATCTGCACGCAGTACTCAAGATGTGGGCCTACCATAGTTTTATATAGGGGAAGTAAGATATTCTTTGTCTTATTCTCTATCCCTTTTTAAATTATTCTGAACATCCTGTTTGCGTTACTGACTGCCGCTGCACACTGCCTGGAAGTTTTCAGAGAACTATCCACTACAATTCCAAAATCCCTTTCCTGATCTGTTGTAGCTAAATTTGCCCCCATCATATTATATGTATAGTTGGGGTTATTTTTCCCAGTGTGCATTACCTTACACTTACTCACATTAAATTTCGTTTGCCATTTTGCTGCCCAATCAAGTGTGTCTGGCCGGGGGGCTGGAATTACTTCCCCTGCGTTCCCTGCCCCATCCTGAGGCCGCTGCAGGTTCACGCCCGGCGCTTGGCATGTTCCACTCCAGCCTCCAAGGGAGACTCCCAACGCCCCCATCCTGGGGGGGGGGCAGACCCCTGCCCTGTTGGGAGGCTGAGGAGCAAAAAGTAGTGGGGGAGGGGCTGCCGCTGGGGCCCAGTTGGGGGTGGGAAATCACCCCTCCCCCTGCAGCCCCCCAGAAATAAACCGCAAGGTGGAGGAGGCTGGGCTCCTGTTTTGTGGTGCTGGGACCCCCCCGCTGCCCCCTCAACTGCAGACCCATCCCCCAGCCACATTCACCCCCCCACAGGTTCCCCTCTGCCCCCTTGTCTGGTATACACCCAGCACCCTCTTCCCTGCCAGTGCCAGGACTCCGGGGTTCCCTCCTGCCTGGCTGGGGGCAGCGATTTGGGGACCACCCCCAATTTAGTGCCTCAGTTACACCTCCCAGGGCCCCCACCCCCCGGCCCATGCTAGCCCCTCGGCCTGGTGGAGCCGGGCTATAGCCCTGCTGGCTCCTGACCAGGCAACCTGCCCCCAGGCGCTGATTCCGGGGCTGGGGGGCGGTTCTGGGGGCACAGGGCCTGGGCCTGGGAGTGAGGAGCACCGGCTGGGCTGTATCAGGACTCCCGGGGGTGGGGGTGTCCCAGCCTCTTCTCCTGTCAGCTGCAGCCAGTTGATTAGCAGCAGCTGCTAATTGCGCCAGGCAGCGGCGGGTGACCTGGGGCTGCAGCTAATGTGGGTCATTCAATGGGGCCTGATCCTGGGACCGGGCAGAGCCAGGGCGAGAACCCAGGAGCCCTGGGCCCAGCCTCCCCCACCCCGACCCCCACCCTTTCATTTCTTCCCAGGGTCCCCCCCGGCCCCGGGCTTCAGGAGAAATTTTCCAGCTGCCTCACACGTGGCGCTGACTGAAGGGGCCGGGCGGTAACCCCCAGCCGCCCGCTCTGAGCCAGCGCCCCCTAGCGGGGACAGGCCCCCGCCCCATTCCCTGCGCCCCCCGGAGTCGGGGGAAAGGCCCAGGGCCAGGCCCGCCCAGCAGATCCCCACCCCCGCGCGGCCCCGCCCTGCCCCCCGTGGCCAGTGCCTGGGACCCTGCGGCCGGCTGCGGGGAAGCCGGACAGTCCCCCTGGGGCGGGCGGGGAGCGGGGACCAGCCGGACCCGGGGCAGCCGGAGCGTGCGCACAGCTACACCCGCGAGGGGGAGCGTGGGCACCGCGGCACACCGGTGGGGGGAGGGCGGAATACCGGTGGGGGGGAACGTGGGCACCGCGGCACACCGGGGGGGAGAGCGCGGCACACCGGGGGGGGGACGTGGGCACCGCGGCACACCGGGGGGGAGAGCGCGGCACACCGGGGGGGGAGCGTGGGCACCGCGGCACACCGGGGGGGGAGAGCGCGGCACACCGGGGGGGGAACGTGGGCACCGCGGCACACCGGGGGGGAGCGCACTGACACTCGCACGTGCCATCCAGCTGTGTGCGACGGGGGCGGGGGACGGGCCCGGACGAGCTGCCCAGCTGCGGGACAGACCCGGGCCGTGGCCCCTCGCTGTGGGGGCGGCCCTGGGGTCCGGGACCTCCCGGGGGCAGCGGCCAAGGACCTGCCCCAGGCGCTGCGGCATCGCTCGCGGGGCGGGAGCTGGGTGCAGTGGGGGGTGGGCGGAGGGGTGCTCCGCGGGAGGGGGCGGGGAGGGCTGCTTAGCTCGCTGCCCCTGCCGCCCGGCACCCCACACCCCCCAGCGCAGGGCCTGGGCACGGGACGGCTCTGGAACAGCAGCGCAGAGCGGGGCCGGGCCGGGCCGCGGGCAGACACACGGGCACCCGCACACGTGGGCACCTGGGCGCGCACAGGTACACGCACACCCCTGTGCACACACCCGCACGCGGGGCACACGAGCGTGCACACGCCTGCACCGCTGGAGCCTCTCTGAGGGATCACGATTACAGGGGGCTGGGCCGGGGCGGGGGGGCTCCCAGTGTCTCGCGGGGGTCACCGGTTTAAGGAGGGGGGGAGCCCGGGGTTGCAGGGACCGGCCGGCGGCCTGGAGGGTGCAGCCCCCAGCGCACAGACCCAGCGCGGGCGGCACCGGCGGTGGGGAAGGGGGGCCCGGGCGATCCTGTTTCCCTGGCCAGGGCCGGGATCGCCCGCTTGCAGCCCCACAGGGCCGGGTCTCGGGGCCGGGCGGAGCCCCCCAGCCCGCAGGGCGGAGCCGGAGCCAGGCCCACGGGCGGGGAGTTCTGTCTGTCTGTCTCTCCCCAGCCCCCTCCGCGCCCCTTCCCCCCCCGCGCTAACCTCTCCAGCTGCGCCAGGCCCCGGCAATCAGGCCGAGACCCGCCCCCCCGCAGTTGATTAAATGCTAATCCGCAGCCCCCGGCTGCCTTGGCGCTAATGAAGAGCGTTTCAATCAGCCGCGCAGGGGCCCCGGCCGGCTCGGGGAGCCGCTCCCGCGCCGGAGGTGCCGGAGCTCCGCGGCTCCCGGGCAGGGCGCGCCCAGGGCTCCAGCCGTGCGCCCGGCGGACCCCGCTGCCCGTTCGGTGGGCGGCCAGCGCTTCGCGGGGAGCAGGGCGGGCGCCGCCAGCGGGAGCCTCTCGCCTGCCGGTTGTCTGAGCTCCGGGTTTCTCGACCCGGCAGACCCGCCTCGACGGCCGCGGAGCCAGCGAGGGCGATCGCCGGGGCCCGGGGCGCGGACCAGCGACTCCCAGCCGCTCGGGGGCCGCCCGGGAGGGGACGCGAACCCACCGACCGACCGGCGCGGCCCGGCTGCCCGCCGCAGGCAGCGGAGTCACCGGGCCGGGCTCCTGCGGGTACCGCCGGGGGCGGGGTGCCGGGTCCCAGCGCCAGGCAGCCCGGCCGCTGAATCCCCCCAGCCCCCGGCCCGGCCCGGCCCCGGCGCGCCGCTCGGACCCCCCAGCCCCGCGGGGGGCAGAGCAGCCGGCGGGGGGGGGTTAATTCCCCGCCGCCCGCGCGGGATTAGGGCCGGTCTCGGGCCGGGCGGGAGGATCAAAGGGGATTAAGAACTAAATCCCCCGAGCGCGCCGCGTCCTGCGCCCCGTCCAGCCCGCGGGGCCGGAGATGCTCCGGCTGAGCCGGCGGACGCGCTCGCTGCTGGCGCTGGGGCTGACGGCGCTGGCGCTGGGCCTGGCCGTGTCGGCCTTCGCCACCAGCTACTGGTGCGAGGGGACGCACCGGGTGGTGAAGCCGCCCTGCCTGTCGGCCAGCCGGCGGGGCAGCTGCGCGCCCGGGGCGGCCAACGGCTCGGAGGCCGCGAACGCCACCCTGGAGCCCAACGCGGTGCAGTACGTCTGGGAGACGGGCGAGGACAAGTACGTGTTCCGCTCCTTCCACACCGGCTTCTGGCTCTCCTGCGAGGAGCACCGCGGAGGTACCGCCCCGCCCCGCTCCGCCCCAGAGGTGGCTGCATCTTCCGCTGGGTGCGGGGAACGGCTTCATCTCCCGCCGGGCCGGACCTGCACGCCGGCCCCCGCCCCCCATCTCCCGCCGGCCCGGCCCCCGCCCCCTGTACCCCGCCCCCCATCTCCCCCCGACCCGGCCCTACACCCCGCCCCCCATCTCCCGCCGGCCCGGCCCCCGCCTCCTGTACCCCGCCCCCCATCTCCCGCCGGCCCGGACCTGCAGCCCGGCCCCCGCCCCCCATCTCCCGTCGGACCCGGCCCTGCAACCCGGTCCCCGCCCCGCATCTTCCGCCAGGCCCGGCCCCCACCCAGCCTGCCCGGCCCTGCACCCTGCCCCACATCTCCCACCAGGCCCAGCCCCTGGCCACAGCTGGTCACATCTCCCGCTGGGCTCGGGGTCCCTGTACACCCAGCCCCTTACCCTGCCCCAGAGGGGCCTTATCTCAGCGCAGGATGAGGGGACCCCCTATAGCCAGCTTCCCTGCCCCACCCCAGCGGAGGCCGCATCTCCTGCCAGGCAAGGGGTCCCTGTATGCCCAGCGCCTTACCCCATCTCAGCACAGGGTGTGGGGGTCTCCCATAACCAGCCCCCCGGCTTACCCTAGAGGCCGCATGAGTCCTGGGCAAGGGGTCCCCGGCTAACTGGCCCCCGTGTCCCAACCCAGAGGCGGCCCCATCCCAGAACACCCCCAGCTCCAAGGTAAAGCAATGGGGGGGGGTTGGCTGCGCCCCCTTGGCCCCGCGGATCTCACCCTCTGTCCGGTTCTCTCCCCCGGCCCCAGATGAGCTCTGCCGCAGTTTCATCGAGCTGCCCCCCGAGTCGGAGAAAGGTGAGAGGCCGGCGGGACGCACCCTGGGCAGGGCCCTTCCGCCTGCCAGCCAGCGCCCTGCCCGGAGGCCCGCGGCTAGCCCGGCTCGGGGGCTTTCTCCAGGCACCATGGGGGGAGGGCCCAGCTGGCAGGGCCCCCCCGTTGCACCCCTCGAGCTGGGCAGAGTGGGGCTGGAGGGGGGAGTGAGGGCCGGAGGGGGTCAGAGGGGGCCGGGGCGGGGAGGAGGCCAGAGAGGGCTGGATGGGCGGGAGGAGGCTGGAGGGGGTCAGAGGGGGCCAGAGGAGGCCGGAGGGGTGGGAGGGGCTGTGCTCACCACAGGCTGTCCCCCAGGCGTGCTGTGGCTCTCGGTGGCATCGGAGTTCCTCTTCATCGGGCTGCTGAGTATCAGTTTCCTGCTCATGGCTCTGGACGCCACCTGCTACGCCGGTGCCATCGGCGGGCTGAAGATCAACGCCTTTGCTGCGGTCATCACCGTGCTGTCCGGTACCGAGCCCCCTACCCGCCCCCCCACCTCCCTCCCTGTCCCCTGCCCCCGGCCTCCCCCAGAGCCTTCTCCATGGTGATCGCTGTGCTGTCTGGTACCGAGCCCCCCCTGCCTCCCCCCCTGTCCCCTCTGTGCCTGTTCCCCCCGCCCTGCACCGTCCCCCCATGTCCATTATTGAACCCCATCCCCCACCCCCTCACAGCCCCAGGCCAGGCTGTGCTCACCCCGATGCTGCCGGCTGCCCCCCAAATCCCCACAGCCCCCCCATCGACCCTTCCAGTGCCACTGCCCCCCCACCGCCCCCCGCTCACTGGGTTCTGTCTGCAGGCCTCCTGGGCATGGTGGCCCACATGATGTACATGACGGTCTTCCAGGTGGCCGTCAGCCTGGGGCCCAAGGACTGGAGACCCCAGACCTGGTACTATGGCTGGTCCTTCGGGTGAGTGACGTGGGAACCTGCCAGCTCCCGCCCGGCCCCAGGATCCCCCGCTAGGCCCCTCATCAAGGGAGGGGGAGCGGAGTCCATCCAGCTGGCTGGAAGAGCCCTGGAGATGCTGGGTGGGGGTGCGCAGCTGGGGAGGGGTGAGCACGGAGCACTGGGGGACAGACAGACAGAGAGATGGAAGGACGTTGGATGGGTCTTATGAGGGGGTGGAGAGATGAATGGGGGATGAGGTGCCTGGTTGGGTGGGTGGCTCAGAGGGTGGGTGGGTAGCTTGGTAGCCAGGAGGACAGGTCAGAGAAAGAACAAATGGATGGACAGATGGACGGGGGATGAGGTGTCTGGTTGGGTGGGCGGCTCAGCTGGTGGGTAGGTAGCTTGGTAGCCAGGAGGACAGGTCAGTGGAAGGGTGGATGGATGGGGGATGAGGTGCCTGGTCGGGTGGGTGGCTCAGCTGGTGGGTAGTTTGGTGGCTGTGGGAATGGGTCAGTGGGTGGACAGAGAGATGGACAGAGGGGGGATGAGGTTCCTGGTCGGGTGGACAGCTCGGTGACGGGGCAGGTGACATGGATAGAGCAGGGGTACCCGGAGGTGGGTGTAGGGAGGCGGCTGGGGGCCCAGGGGAGGGAGACATCTGAGTTCAAAGAGTGTTTGGGGGCTGTGGGAGCTGGGGGGCGGGGGGGGCGTAGGCAGCTCATACGGCTCCCAGGCCCCTGTGCTCACCCCTCTTCCCCTCCCAGCATGGCCTGGCTCTCCTTCACGCTCTGCATGTCGGCCGCGGTGCTGACCCTCAACACCTACACCAAGACGCTGCTGGAGCTGCAGTACCGCCAGCGGGCCTATGAGCAGCAGAGCCTGCGGGTGCCCAGCCCAGCGCCCCACCTCGAGCGCCTCCTGTGGGACAAGTACATCTTCAGCATCAGCGATGCGCTGCCCTTCCCCCCAGGCCACGCCTGCCCTGCTGCTGGGGGGCACAAGGGCTGCAGGGCGGGCTGCGCTGGCCTGGCTGGGGGGCGCTGTGGGGCTGGTGACCCAGACGATGGGGAGCCCTGCTAAGGATGGGGGGGATAGGCCACATGGTCCCCTCCCTCTCTGCAGTCCTGCTCTCCCCCACTTCCAACCTCCTCCCCTCTCCCCGCCCCACTTCACGTCCTGTCCCACCCCCCCTCCTCCCACAATGTCCCTGCCCAATGGGGACACGAAGGCTGGGACAGTCCCAGGGTCAGAGCCCCCTAGTGGGATGCCAGTGGTGCAGTCCAGAGCAGCCGCAGGGTCAGAGCCCCCAGTGGGGATGCCAGTGGTGCAGTCCAGGGCAGCCTCAGGGTCAGAGCCCCCAGTGGGGACACTGGTGGTGCAGTCCAGGACAGCCTCAGGGTCAGAGCCCCCGAGTGGGGATGCCAGTGGTGCAGTCCAGGGTCAGAGCCCCCCAGTGGGGATGCCAGTGGTGCAGTCCAGAGCAGCTGCAGGGTCAGAGCCCCCCAGTGGGGATGCCAGTGGTGCAGTCCAGAGCAGCTGCAGGGTCAGAGCCCCCAGTGGGGACACCGATGGTGCAGTCCAGGGCAGCTGCAGGGTCAGAGCCCCCAGTGGGGACGCCAGTGGTGCAGGCTGGGGCAGCCGCAGGGTCAGAGCCCCCAGTGGGTGCTGGCTGGGGCAGCCGCAGGGTCAGAGCCCTCAGTGGGGATGCCAGTGGTGCAGGCTGGGGCAGCTGCAGGGTCAGAGCCCCCCAGTGGGGATGCCAGGCAGCCCAGGCCAGGGCAGCTGCAGGGTCCATCCGGGCCCATCAGTCTCCGTCCATAACCAGGAGCGATCCTGGCCCAGCAGCAGGCCCCACAGCAGGATGTGAGCGGAGACGACTCAGCTGGTGGCAGCAGCGAGGGACTCACCTTGGTGGGGAGCCAGGCACTTCTGGGCTGCCCATTGTGGGGAGAAGCTGATTTGGGGAGGCACAAGGACTATCCTGGGGGGGTGGCAGGGATTCCTTTAGGGTCACCCCAACATGACACTGAGTGGCCATAAAGGGGGGGGGTGTGTAGCTCTGCTAGCGCCCCTCCCTCCCATCCCGCAGCCCCTGCTAGCCCAGCCCTGCTGCTCCAAAAGCCCCCCCCCCCCCCCCAACCCTTAAACTGCCGCTAGGTTCTGTGGTGGCAGCTCCCAGCTGGAGAGAGCAAAGGTTGGAGCATTCGTCGGGGTGATTAAAGAAATTAAGAAGTAATCAGCCTCAGCCTGGTTCTTCCAGTGAGAGAGGTGGGGGGGGGCGGGCAGGAAGCGGGTGCTGGACTCTGAGCTGAGTGGCAATTATATGCGGCCTCACAACCCCATGGGGCCCCTGGGGGGCTTTTTGTGGGGCCAGGACAGCCACCTGGGGGGTGATGGGGGGGGCAATGCCTCAGCCCCTCCACTCCCTCTTTGTCGCTCTTGGATGTGTTGCCAGACCAGAGGGGCACAGGGGCGTAGGAACAAGGGGAGGGCTTACCCCTCTGGGTGGGGACCAAGTGGGGGCTTGGGCTTGAGTCCTCCTAGGGGTGGCTGTATGAAAAGGTTTTTAAGTCTAACCCCTGCAAAAATCCAAAGTCAATCCAGAGTCACCCCAGGGCCTACCTAAAGGAAGGACACTACCTTGGAGCACCCACGTATTTATTTATTTTTCCTAACATGAAGCCCCGAGGCCCTGGTGGTGAGAACCTACTGGCGTGGCCAGTCTCTCAGAGGGCCGAGGGTCTGCACCCCAAACTCCACTGCTGCCAGGGGGCGACTGGGGGTCAAAAGCAGCCCCAAAGCCCCATGCAATTAGGGGGTGACTCTCCCCATTCAAACCACCAGCCCTGCCCCTCTTCTGCAGGCGGGAGAGAACCCAGGCGTCCTGCCTTCCGTGCCCCTGCTCCGAGCGCTAGACGCTACGTCCCTTCCCAGAACCCAGGAGTCCGAGCGGAAGGCGTGGAGGAGGGAGGGGCTAAGGGAGGAGGAGCAAAGGGCGGGGCAAGCACAAGCCGGTTCCTCATTCAAAAGTGCCCTCGGCCAATGGGAGCGGCCCTGGCTCTCCCCGCGTGCGCGGTCTGGGCTGGAGAGAGGCGAAAGAGAAAGCGAGCAGCTGGTTGGAGGATTCGGAGCGGGGCCGCGGCCGGGGATGGAGCCCGACCCTCTCGGACCCCTGCAGCCGTCGAGTGAGCCAGGTACCGGCTGGGTTCGGATGTCAGCCCCGGGTCAATCCGGAGTCACTCCGCCTGGGCTGGGGCAGGGCTGGGTTCGGATCTCAGCCCCGGGTCAATCTGGATTCACTCTGCCTGGGCTGAGGCAGGGCTGGGTTCGAATCTCAGTGCCGGGTTAATCGGGAGTCACTCCTCCTGGGTTAGGGCAGGGTCGGGGTCGGATCTCAGCCCTGGGTCAATCCGGAGTCGCTGAGGCAGGGCTGGGTTCAAGTCTCGGTACCGGGTCAATCCAGAGTCACTCCGCCTGGGCTGGGGCAGGGCTGGGTTCGGATCTCGGTACCGGGTCAATCCGGATTCACTCCACCTGGGCTGGGGCAGGGCCGCGTTCGAATCTTAGTGCCGAGTCAAGCGGGAGTCACGGGGGCAGGGCTGGGTTCGCATCTCGACTGCAGTCCTACCTCGCCTCTTTGTGCCGTGATTGTCCCCCCGCCCCCCCCGAGGCCCTTCCTCGATCCAACTCTGGGGCCCGCACCAACCCCCCCCCGCGAGCAGCTCAGCCCGTGTAAGACAAGTTTATTGACTACTGAACTCTCCGGCCCAGCTCCCGAGTAGTCTGCCCTCTGGATTGGGGGGCTGCACGCAGGCCATCCCTGCCTCTGTCCAGGTAAACAGGATCGCCTGGGCCCCTCTCATTTGCCCTTTGTCCCAGCAGGGCAGGTCACTGACTCCTGTCTCCCTCCGCAGCCTGTTGTCCTCCCACTGTGAGCGCCGGCTGTGCCCTCCAAGCCACGTCACCGGCCTCTGGGGTCTCCATGCCCCAGATGCCCAGTTCTGAGCTGCTCCCTTCATCACCCAACTCCCTCTCCCCTTGTCAAACTGTAACCCCCAGGGACACTGAGTCCCACCCCCTCTGCACGTGAACAACCCAGCAAATCCCCCATGGAGACCCCCACCCACAACTGCCCTAAGGGAGGGCTGGCTGGGTTGGAGCTCAGCTCCCAGAGTCGTCCCGGCTGCCGGAGGTTACCCGGGCAGGGCTGGGGTTAGTTGCTGTCTCTCTGCTGTTTGGAGTGTGTGTGCTGGGATGTGTGTGAGGTGGGGCAGGGCATGGGCCTGAGGATGGGGGCCCCTTCTGGAGCACTAAGTCTGCCAGCTCCACCCCCCAAAGATGGGAAGAAACCCCCTGGGCCTGTTTCATAAAAGGCCATGTGCCACGGTGTCGGTAGGCCACACTCTCTCTTGCTCTCCCCACTGAGAGAACCCAGGAGTCCTGGCTCCTTGTTCTTCATTCTAAGCACCAGACCTGACTCCATCCCCATCTCTGAGCCTGTGACAGAGCCCAGGAGTCCTGGCTCCCAGCCCTGCTCTGATCTAACTGCTAGACCCTGCTCCTCTCCCAGAGCCAGGGAGAGAACCCAGGAGTCCTGGCTCCTCACTCCCCTGCTCTAATCCACTGGTCTCACACCCTTCCCAGAGCCGCATTGGAGCCAGCCCCGACTGCCAAGGAGAGAGCTCCCTGCTCAGCTGCTCCTGCTTCCTCTTGCACCAAGCCCCTTAAAGCCAAGCTGGGACACGGATTAGGGTGGTCCATGGGCTGGGACCACTGCCCCCACCTGGGCTGACAGAGGCTTTTGTTTCTTAGCTGCAGGTTTCGCACCACTTCCCTTCTTCCTCTGGCGTGACACCCCGGTGTCCTGGGACCTCTGTGCCTCTGTCCCAGCTGCCGAGAGCCCAGGCCCATGGGCTAACAGCCTGCTGTGGGGTGGAGAGTCTCTGGTCGTCTCCAGTTCTTCCCAGGGGCAGCCAGGGATGGCAGAGAGAGGTAAGGAGGGCTTGATCTCCGGAGCTAAGAGCAGAGGTGGGACCTACAGGAGGAAGTCGAGTGGCCGGTAGCAGTAGGAGATTGTTATCCCGGCAGCATGCGATACATTGGAGAAGCAGCACCACCCACACCCACTACTAAACTCAGCCAGTGAGCGTTAATACATGCACGTTAACATGAGTGACTAATTCAGCCTGTGGAGGAAATGGAGAAGGGTGGCATGATGACAAATTGTCCAGCCCTGGCAACGTTGCTGTCACCCTCACGCCAGTCCAAGCTGGTGTAAGTCTTACCTAGTTTTATCCCTCTTCTAGTGCCACAAGGCTGGTGCAGATGGTTGTGTCGACCAGTGTACTTTAAATAGATTTCCAGACACACCAGCTTAAAGTTTTTGCAACGGAGGCACATTTCCCTTAGTCGGTTAAAACTTTGCTTGGAATCTTCTGTACAGGTTGAACCTCTGTCGCCCGGCACCCTTGGGACCTGACTGGTGCCGGGCAAGAGCATATGCCGGATGATGGGAGGTCAGTATTATCTAGCAGCATTACCAACACTGCCGACTGAGCTCCTAGAAGACGTGTAGGGTTAAATTACAGCTAAATACAATAAACTCTTTCATACCCGGCAGCCCCAGGATCAGGAGGTTGCCAGATATTCAAATATTCTGGATAATAGAGTGGTATACCTAGCACTGCGCAGCACTGAAGAAAAACGAGATTAGATATTAAGAAATAAACAAATGCATGTGGAGTATTTTGTTTCCCGACAGCAGTAGTGTTGTACATTGTAAATTTATCCTGTATTTGTTGTATGTGTCTGTATTTCCTTTCACTATACTGTACTCATGGGAAAAAGTAACTAAAATTTACTTACGGTTAAAATGCCGGTGGTCTGCGAGTTCTGGATGATAGAATGATGGATGTGAAGGGGTTTACCGTAACTGTACAAAACGGTGAGAGCCAGGACTCGGGGCTGGAAATAAACTTTATGCGATCGTGGGAAGCTTGGCCACACCCATGATCAGGGGTCGTGGAGCTACCTAATATCAAGCCATATTACAGTTGTTGCCAGACGAGAGAGTCCCGGATTAGGCAGGTTCAACCTGTGCTTATTTAGCTTCACTCTTCCCACTGTTCTCAACCTGCTGGGTTCTCACTGTGCTTGTGTCTTCAACTCTTTCTTATGATGTTTTATCCCGGCCTTTGTTCCAGGCCAGTGGTTCTCAGCCTGGGATCCATGAAGAAAAGAAAAGCTCAATGAAAATGAACATAAAAATACATTTGAAATCAATCGCAAAGTTACAATCAATTACTTTTAAATGAAATGTCGTCTGATAATGGGATTAATCACTGTCTGAAGATCTGTGTTGTGGTTTCCTTTTTCATTTAATGACGTGTCCATAGCAGCTCAAATTGTCTTTCATGGAGGTCCCTGGACGGTTTGGAGGTCTGCAGTAGTAAAAAGGTTGGGAACCACTTGTCTAGGCATCCCTGCTGGGGCAGGGTGAGTCCCTCCCTCCTTTGTTTTGAGGGCGAGGTGTAAGTTTGGCTAGTGAATCATACCTTTGGCATTTGCCCTGTTATCTTCACAGGCCTACAGGGCAAAAAGCAACTTTCTGATTTGTGTTTATTTTTTTGGGTCTGCTACAAGCTGCAGCAGAAGCTGCATCCACAGGACACACACCAAAAGCTGGAAAATTCATTGTAATATTTTCTTTTATGCGATTAAACAGATCAGCATTACAGCTTCCATGTTAGTTACTCTAGTGTTTCTTAAACTTTTGAGACCATGGAACACCAAACACTAATTTTTTTTATGTGGAACACCTAGAAAAATTTTCTTCAAAAAAAACTGTTGTCAGATCAAAAAAACAAAACAAAAAGACAAACAACCTCATCACCAGTAAAACCAAACTGAAGTGGTATATTCTTCATTGCAATGATACCTGATTACAATTGGAAATGCACATCTTGTAAAGCTGGAAGGGACCTCATCTAATCCACACACCCCCGGTTAGGGCCAAGCACTATCTGTGACATTTATATGCCCTAGTCCCTCAGTGGCCTCTTCAAGGATTGAGCTCACAACCCTGAATTTAGCAGGCCAACATTCAAACCACTGAGCTATCCCTCTCCCTGTTGAAGCTGGTTGTAGTAACAGAAAACATAGGTTTTGTATGATTTTTCCAGCAGCTCACAGCACACCTGTGAGTTGCTCATGGATGACCACTGTTCGAAAGGACATTCATGGTCCACAGGAGACACTGAATTAATAGACAATTCACATGGCTCCTTACTCGGACAAGTCTCTTTTTTTTTTTTTCTTCTCCTTTGCCCTTTTTTGTTTTTCTCCCTTCTCCCCCCTCACCCCTTCTTGCACCTTCCCTCTTTGTGCTTCCCAGCTGGCTCCGTCTCCCCACAGCCACATCTGGATCTTGCTGGGTTTCCTTTGGCTGAGATCTGGGACAACCTGTCTCCGAATCCCCCTGCTGTCATGCTCCCCCCAGTGCCAGCTGCCTGTCTGGACCCACATGCACCATGGCTGATGTCAAGGATGAATCCAGGTGACTATGGGGTGGGGACGGTTGGTGACCAGGGGAATTATGGGTAGCTGAGGCCCTGTGTCACTGAGTCTTGGCTGGGGTTGGAGAGAGGCAAGGGTTGGATCGGACCTGGCAGATGAGCCCTCTTTGCTCCTCTGTAGGGTGACAGGTGGCGTCCCAGTGCATGCTGGGAGAACCCGGCCAATGAGCCGTCTCTACCCTACTACCCAGCTATCTTTGCCCCAGTGCATGCTGGGAAAACCTGCCCCCTGCACGTCAGCTTTGTCTTTATTCTGCTGCCCAGCTGTGTCTGTCCCAGGGCATGCTGGGAAAACCTGGCCAATGGCCTGTCTGTCTCCTGCTGCCCAGCATCTCATGGTGTCTCTGTCCCGCCAGATATGACGGACCCCCTGCCGCTAATCCACAGCACTCTGGGCTCCTATCCCAACGGCCTGCGGGTGAGCCGACTGAGGAACGCCGTGTGGCAGCGGCACAGGGTGAACCTGGAGGAGTACAGCCAGCGATGGGGATATCTGAACACCCTGGACTATCTGAGAGTGCTGCCTGGGATCAGCCTGCAGGGGCAGGCGAAAGGGGACAAGTGTCTTGTCAAGTTCCACACAGGTGAGAAGAGTCGGGGGGTCCAGGCACCTGGACTGACCTGGTCTTGGTTGAGGGTGAGGACAGGTTATCCCACAGCTCACACCAATGGGCATCCTGCACCTTCCTCTGAGGTCCACTAGTCTTACCAGATTTGCCCGTTACTCTGAGGTGTGCTTATTTATTTGAGGTCACGGGGGTGGGGGGGGAGATGAACAATTCTATCGGTGTGCTGCTTGCGACACTAGTGTTCCTAAGGAGTTTTACGTCTCCCTTCTCTGAGTTCCCTCTCAATGGAGCTATTCTGCCTGACCCCGGGTCCAAAGAATTAAGTTCTTCACACACGTGCACGCACACGCACGCACTTGTGCACGTGCACGTGCACATGCACCCTCTCTCTCTGCCAGAGCTCGTCTGAGAGGACGGGTTAATCAGCACTTACAAGCTGACACCTTCCTTATATGTCCGTGTCCTCAGTGGGCTGGTTGCACAGCAGTGCCAAGCTGTGGCCCTTATGTGCCCTTGGAGTCAGTGGCTGGGGTGAACAGCACTCTCAGCTGCCACCCTCATGTGCCACCCGGTTCAGCACCCCCTGCCCGATTCCCCCCTTTCCCAGCATGACCGTTCTACTAGTAACCCACTCGATGGGCAAACCCCACATGACTTCTGGGCACCACAGGGATCTCTTAGCTTAGGTACAAGAAGTGTTGGTGCAGAGTGAATGGGGAAGCCAAAGCAACCCCCCTGAGGAAGAGTGAGCCAGAGAGGAAGAAAAGGAGAGAGAAGCAACCAGTGTAATAATGAATGTTATTTATTTCTGGGTGGTGAATAGCTATTGAACAGTCACAATAGTAAATAAACTGATTACAAATGTTAGGGCTAGCAAACCATAGCACTGATTACATAAGGGAAGGTCAGGAGGCTATGCTGGGGGGCTTTGGGGGTGAGGGAAGAGAGAGAGAGAAAGAGATCTCTGTGGAGCTTACACTGATCAGGGTCCCAGATGGTGGTGGTAGCTGGGGGACCCAGAGGGCAGGAGACAAGCAGAGTCCCCCCTGCAGCAGGATCAGGCGTGAATTGTTGAATTCTGAATAAAACTGATGTAGAGTTTATATCCAGGCATCAACAGGGGTAGGTGTTTCGGTAGAGATAGGACAGTGGTGCAAGAAGAACATTGGGTTTGATTATGGGTAAACCGAGGCGAGACAGTAGAGACAGATCACGCCTGGCTGCGGGTGATGTTCCTTGAAGGAGCTCACAATGCAGCTGGGCGGTTCCAGTGGTTTGGGTATCAGTAGGATCCATTACTACCACTTCAATCTCCCTGGACACTCAGAAACAGATTTAAAAGTCGCAGTCCTACAACTAAAAACAAACATCAGATGGAGAGAGAAACCTCTGAGCTGCAATTCATTTGCAAATTTGACTCCATCAACCAAGGACTGAACCGAGACTGGGAGTGGCTGGCCCCTTACAAAAGCAGCTTCTCTGCTCTGGATGTTCACACCTCCACATTAACTACTGATAATGGGCCACATCCCCCCAACTGAACTGACTTCATTTCTCCTCTCTTGATGTTCACAACTCCACATTAACTGCCGGTGATGGGCCATTTCCACCCTGACTGAATAGACCTTGTCAGCTCTGGCCCTTCCCTTGACTGAGACCCCTCTTTAAGTCCTCCTCTGACACCCCCCCCTCACGCATCTGACGAAGCGGGTCTGTGCCCATGAAAGCTGATGCTCCAAAATGCCTGTTAGTCTATAAGGTGCCACAGGACTTCTTGTTGTTTTTGAAGATACAGACTAACACGGCTGCATGTCTGTTACTAGGATTGGTCTGGTAATGACTAATTTGGGTGTGTGCAGGTCTGGATCAATTAGCACCTGGAGCAGAGATTTCCCATCAGGCAGTGCTTCTCCGCTTCCGGTGTCCCAGAGTTCAGTGCGATTCCGGCTTTGGAAGAGCTGGTCTCCATTCTTTATGCTAATGGAGATGTCCTCCTGTTCTGTCGTCAGTGCAGATGAGGCTGGGGGCATTTCCTTCATCCACCCACCCTTGCTAGTGGGATTTAGGTGTGTCCATCCCTGCCAATTTCAGTGCTTTGTCTTTGGTTCCAACAGAGGCTCTGGGGACAGGGATTTGTTTTCCAGGAGTGTCACTTTGTGGCTCCCCAGGAACAGAGGGCTGACACTAAACACTGAGCTGGGAGGTGACACTAGCCTACATAGTCCTTTGGGCTCCCCTGGCTGCTTCATGGGGTGTGTGGGGCGGGGGGGGGGGGGGGGTGAACTGCTGCCACCTGGTGGCCACATGAGGGACACTGGTCTGTGATGTTAGTGAGGATGACACGGTGTCCACATGGATGCGACGTGTCGACAGGTGTGGCTTTCTGGGCTGCCTTGCAGTGCCCACGCGGACAGGACAATGGATATAGCTCTCCAGGTCGGGATGTGTGCTGCTGAGACAAGGAGCCAGGGCCGTGGGTGTGCAAGCCATTTGCTAACCCCGGTGGTTGTAGCGCGTAGATGTAACCTAGGGGGCAGCGAGGGTCAAACCCGATTGCAGGTTGTTTAAGTGAGACGGATTCAGAGCAGGTTGCCCAGGCGTGAGGCTGCAGGGACAATAGCACATATCAGGCTGTCTTTGGCCTCTGGGTTATTAACACGTGCCCTTCCTTTCTGCTGAGATATTTCTCGCCCAAAGGCTGGTCTGGCCCAGCGAGCTGGGATTTCAGGAGGGTTTCCTGCTGGCGAAGTACCTCCTCCATAATGCATACAATCTTGGGCCCATTTCTTCTCTTGTGGGCTGTATCTATGCAGTGCATCCAATTGCACGGTCTAGCTGAACAAGCCCGAGCGTTTATCTGCTTGCAGATCGAGGCCTTTCTGTACAGGGTGAATCTCTCCCATCCGGGACACTCCCGTTCGGCAACGTCCATAACACGGCGTGGTTTGAGTTAGCTGGACGATCACGTCTCGTGGGGGTGGCCGAGTTTCCTGGGGTCCCATGAAGTTTGTTTCCAGTCCTGGCTTTCTGTGCTGTTCTTTAGCTGTAATTTACCCCTCCAAGCTTTCTCAGAGCCCAGTAAGCAGTGGAAGGTTGATGATGTGGCTAGACAATACTGACCTCCCATGGTCTGGCGTATTCTCTTGTCCGGCACTGGTCAGGTCCCGAGGGAGCCGGATTAGAGAAGTTCAGTCTGTATCTTCAGCTCAGCTCAGCCAGGTGCTATCAGAGTCTTTTCTCAGAAGTTCTTATGTCTTTGTAAAGGCTCAGGTTTATACCTGCTCCAGCCTGTAAACACAGCAGGGTCAGGTGGGAAGCTGCTGATTGATTTGCTCTTGATTGAGTCAGCCGCCGGGCTGCCCTACCTCAGCAGATGGTCTTTCCTTCTGGCTCTTACTTACTCTTCCCTGTATAAACACCTTCTGCTACACTGGCCAGATCTCAGCTTGTAGGAGGTCCCCCTTTGAGGGTGTGTCAGGGATTGGCCAAACTAAAGCGTACGTCAGTCTGTAGATCGTGTGCAGGTTTTAACATTCGTTTCAATATAACGCTTCCCCCTGGCCGGGCACCTCTGCTTCACCCTGCCCAGGGATTTTGCCTCTGCCACAGTGCAGGGTATCTCTGCCACAAGGAAACGCCTCCTGCCCTCCCAGGGCAGGTCCCAGAGCAGCTTGCAGAGCGTTGTGGGAGCTGCGATCCTATCAAGGAGGCCTGGCCGTACAGCGCAATGTGTTTGTACGAGGAGGGGTGCGAGGGGGGTGTGTGTGGTACAACCCCAGTGACTTTTCTGAAGGGAAATATTTTGATTTTCGATTTTTCTAATGAAAACTTGAGATTTTTCCATGGAAGATGTAGGAGGAAGTGACTTTTTTCAATCTTTTTCTCCTGGACAGACGTGTTTGTTTCTTTTTTCTTTTTCTTTTTTTTTTTTGGTTGTTCTTTTTACCTTCGCCTTTTATTCTCCTGTTGTTCCTCTTTTTATCTCTTTCCTTTGTTTCCCACCCCTTTGTTGCTCTTTTTCTTCCGTTCTCTTCCTATCTCACCCCTTTTCTCCCCTCAGCTGGATCTGTCTCCCCGCTGCCACCTCTGGACCCTGATGGGTTTCCTTCACCCGAGCTCTGGATCGCGCCTCCCCCCAGTGCCACCCCTGATCCTGCTCCACCCTCCATGGCTGCTGCCTGCCTGGGTCCCACCAGTGTGCCCCCAACCTCAGAAACAAATCCAGGTGAGGCCCTGAGGAAGGTGGCTGCTGCCTGCCCTGGGGGATTCTGGGTAGTTAGGGTCCTGCATCGTGGTTGATACTGGTTCACAGTCTGGTTAGAAGAGCCTGAGCAGAGAGGCAAAGGGCTGGACCAGGCCCAGAGGCTACTTACTCCATGTTCTACCCGAAGGAGGCAGATGGTGTCCCAGGACAGAGTGGGCAAACCTAGCCAACCACATTTCTGCCCAGTTGTCTCTGCCCTGGGACATGCTGGAAAAATCTGACCAAGGGTCTATATCTTACCACCCGTCCACCTCCACCCCAGGGCATGCTGGGAAAACCTGGCCCATGGCCTGTCCCTATTTGACCACCCAGCCACCTGCACTGAGGCATGCTGGGAAAAACCTGGCCCACACACTGTCTCTGGTTGGCGCGCTCCAAGCCTGTGGGTTTGGGGGCTCATAGGCTGGCTGGGCTCCCCCTTTCCACCACTCATCCCGCCGTCCCTCCCTCTCTCAGCACGGTTGGGTGAAATCCAGGCCCACGTCTCTGCCATCCTGAGCTGCTGCCCCAACGGCCTGCGGGTGAAGTTGCTGGTGAAGAGGCTGCTGAAGGAGCACAGGGTGGACCTGTTGGCCATCAGCCCGGACAGGGGCTATCGGGGAGTCGTGTCGTTCCTCCGGCAGGTGCCGGGCATCGAACTCTGGAAGCCAGAGAAGGGAAGAAAGAGCCATGCCCTGAGCTGTACCTTTATGAAGGGTGAGTGGGGAGAGGGCTCCTCGTGGGGCTGCCCTGCCCCCACCGCCTTCCTGAGTGGGGCGAGCCCCTGGCCAAAGGCATGTGGCCTGCCTGTGACCAGCTGTTTCTACCCCAGGGCATTCTGGGAAAACTGGCCGGTAGCTTCTGTGCACACAGATGTCTCTACCCCAGGGCATGCTGGGAAAACCTGGCCAATGGGCTGTATGTCTCCTGCTGCCCAGTGTCTCTCATGGTGTCTCTGTCTCATCAGATGTTGCAGACCCCCTGCCGCTACTCCAGAGCATCCTGGGCTCCTACCCCAACGGCCTGCGGGTGATCAGCTTGAGTAAGGCCATGTGGCGGCAGCATGGGGTGAACCTGGAGGAGTACAGCCAGCGATGGGGCTATCAGAACACCCTGGACTATCTGAGAGGGCTGCCTGGGATCAGCCTGCAGGGGAAGGAGAAAGGAAACAAGTGTCTTGTCAAGCTCCACACAGGTGAGGACAGATGGAGGGGTTCCAGGCCCTAGGAGTGACCTGGTCTTGGGTAAGGGTGAGGACAGGTTATCCCACTGCTCACACCAATGGGCACTATGTACCTTACGCTGTGGCCCACTAGCATATCCTCCCTACCCCCACTGTGAGATTTCATCTCCCCAATGCGCCCAACCACAGCTATCCAGTACCATCTCCCTTCCCCAAGAGTAGAGACTGTGGTGCATTCTGGGACATGTAGTCTGACCAGGCATCTTGGGCTATAGAGGAGAATGGGAGGAGTCAAGCTTTGGAGCTACAGCTCCCATGTGGCACCACAGTGATTTTGCTAAAGGAAAATAGCTCTGTGTGTGCGCGCGCGCGCATTTTAACTGAAAACTTGAAATGTTCTGTGGAAACAACCCTATTGTGAGTCTTTCTCACGTTTTGATGACCGTTGACGTTTTTCTGTTTTCTTGATCCAAATGACTTTTTCTCCCTCACATTTTGTTGTTTGAAAATGTTATGTGTTTATTGATTCGCAAATACCCGAGAACTTTTAAAAGTTCTTAGCCACAAAGTTAGTTACCTAATAAATAAAATTGTTTGCCCTTAAGGCGCTCCAGGACAGCTAGGTTTTTCTCTCTTGTGAATATGCAGACTCACATGGCAACCCCTCTGTGACCTTTCTCCCTTCCACATGAGCCATCCTTTCTCTGCTTTTTTGCCAAAGCCAGGTTTTCCCTTTGTATTTTTTTAACAAAAGTGACTTTTTTCTTCCCCATTGTTTGAGACACAAGCCACTTCTTCTCTTCTCTCTTTTCTGAGAAAAGCAACATCTTTTTTCTCTCATTGCCTGGACCCAAGTGGCATTTTTCCTACGATGTTTTATGACAGCAGCCACTTTCCCCACTCAGTTTCTCCTTCCCTCCTCCGCTCCCATCACAAAGAGTGACACTTTGTCCCCTTGAGGCGGGTCTGCACGTAAAATGGCAGTTGACGGAGCTCTGGCGCTCAGAGGTGAGCACAAGGCAGACTCCGAGCCCCAGAGTCTGAGCTGCGCTGGTTGCGGCGTGGGCACAGCTGGCTGAGGATGACCGTGTCCATCGACACAGCCCCTGTTCGGCGAGCCGTGTTTCTTGACTGCCCCATCGGAGCGGCGCGGTGGCAGAAGTGCGGCCCTGTGGTCGCGTCATGGTGCGGTCTGTGGTAGAGGTGCGACCTCCAAGACTTCCAGACAGAATGGAGGTTTATTATTATTATTTCTCCCTCTGAAGCTGGAGCAAAGCCTGCAGCCCCGCAGGTGCTCTGAGCAAAGCGACTCCGTCTGGGCTTTGTACGAAGATGTGGTTTGGTTATTTGGGAAACGTGTGGCTATTTTGCTGCCTTTTGCCGCCAGACTATGCTGGGAAGGGCGGAGGGGCAGCTGGGCTGGGGAGAGACAGCTGGGTCTGCTGGTGCGGGGTGGGAGCAGAGTAAGGTGTCTGGTGGCGGGAGCTGAGGGGAGCCGTCGCAGGAGCTGGGGTGGGGGTGGGGGCGTGCGTCCTTGTCCTTTCACTCCTACTGAGATGCTCTTGTTCTTTCTTCCTACTTTAGGTGTTGCCGTGACGCCCCCCACCCCACAGCCCCCCCTGGACTCTGCTGTCCCATCGGCCTGTCCCAGCAGCAGCCCCCTGCCTGAGGACGCCTTGCAGCCCAGGGACGATGAGCTGAGAGGGGCAGCGGGGGAGTCACCCGGTGAGCCACCCAGCCGTCCCCTCGGCCAGGTCACCGCGTGTGGGGCATGAGCCTGGGGGGAGCCTTGGTTAAGCCAGGCTCCTGAGGGCCAGCGCTGGTGCCATGGAGCGTGAGCTCCCATCTGACCCTCGAGAAGGGCTCTGTGGGGCTGTCATGCCCCAGTTTGGCCCGATACCTGAGCTTCCCTCGCCCATGGCTGGAGGTGCTATGGGGCAGGGCACGCTGGGGGGAGGTTGCTTGGGGGGAGGTGCCCTTGGCACTGGGGAGGCCTGCTGAGGGGTGTCGTTTGTGGGGGCGAAGGAGGAGGTGGGGGCTGAGGGAGGTCACAGGTGGGTCCGTAGTAGAGACACGACCTCCGGGGTTTTCCAGCCGAGTTGAGTTTTATTTTGATTATTTTTCCCTCTGATGTTTGACCAAAGCTCCGGCCCGGCAGATTCTCTGAACAAAATGACTCCAAAGCCTGTCCCTGTGTCACCACCCAGCCACCTGCCCCAGGGCATGCTGGGAAAACCTGGCCCACACACTGTCTCTGGTTGGCGTTCTCCAAGACTGTGGGTCTGGGGGCTCGTAGGCTGGCAGAGCTCCCCCTTTCCACCGCTCATCCCCACCGCCCCTCTCTCTCTCAGCACGGTTGGATGAAATCCAGGCCCACGTCTCTGCCTTCCTGAGCTGCTGCCCCAAGGGCCTGCGGGTGAAGATGCTGGTGAAGAGGCTGCTGAAGGAGCGCGGGGTGGACCTGTTGGCCATCAGCCCGGACAGGGGCTATCAGGGAGTCGTGTCGTTCCTCCAGCAGGTGCCAGGCATCGAACTCTGGAACCCAGAGAAGGGAGAGAAGAGCCACGCCCTGAGCTGTACCTTTAAGAAGGGTGAGGGGACAGAGGGCTCCTTGTGGGACCACCCTGGCCTGACACCTCTCCTGAGTGGGGAGAGCCCCTGGCCAAAAGTATGAGGCAAAACATGACCGGTGGCTTCTGTGCTCCAGGGCGTGATGTGAAATCCTGGCCAATGGGCTGTCTGTCTCCTACTGCGCAGTGTGTCTCACGGTTGTCTCTGTCCTGTCAGATGTTGCAGACCCGCTGCCGCTAATCCACAGCTCCCTGGGCTCCTACCCCAACGGCCTGCGGGTGATCAGACTGAGAAAGGTCATGTGGCAGCGGCACGGGGTGAACCTGGAGGAGTACAGCCAGCGATGGGGATATCTGAACGCCCTGGACTATCTGAGAGGGCTGCCTGGGATCAGCCTGCAGGGGCTGGAGAAAAATGAATTGTGTCTTGTCAAGCTTCATGCAGGTGAGAAAAAATGGACGGGTTCCAGGCACCAGAACTGACCTGGTCTTGGTTAAGGATGAGGGCAGGTTATCCCACAGCTGACACCAATGGGCACCCTTCACCTTCCTCTGTGCCCTACTAGCATATATGGCCTTTTAGGCTCCCTCCCCACCCCCAATGTGAAATTTCATCTCCTACAATGCACCCTGTGATTTTTCAGCGCCCACCATCTCCCTCGCCAAGAATAGAGAGTGTGGTGCATTCTGGGAGATGTAGTCTAACCAGGCATCCTGGGCTATAGATAAGAATGGGAGAAGTGAAACTTAGGAGGTACCACTCCCACGAGGCACCACATTGACTTTGCTAAAGTGAAATAACTCTGTTTTGTTGTCATGCTTTTGAACTGAAAACTTGAGATTTTCTCTGGAAACTGAGCCCCAATGTGAGACTTTCTCACGGTTCCTTCACAACTGACTTTTTTTCTGTTTTCTTGATCCAAATGACTTTTCCCCGCCTCACATGTTTTTTGAGAAGAGTGACTTTTTCTTCCTTCACTAAAAGCCAAACAGTTTTTAAGCTCCTTATCCACGAACGTTTATTACCTAATAAATAAAATTGTTTGTCTTTAAGGTGCTCCGAGGCAGCTATTTTTTTCTCTTTTCTTCTTTTATGAAACTACAGACTCACACGGCAACCCCTCTGTGACTTTTTACTCCCTTCCACACGAGCCATTCTTCCTCTGCTTTTTCGCCAAAGCCGGGTTTTCCCTCTGTATTTTTTTAACAAAAGTGACTTTTTTCTTCCCCATCGTTTGAGACACAAGCCACTTCTTCTCTTCTCTCTTTTCTGAGAAAAGCAACATCTTTTTTCTCTCATTGCCTGGACCCAAGTGGCATTTTTCCTACGATGTTTTATGACAGCAGCCACTTTCCCCACTCAGTTTCTCCTTCCCTCCTCCGCTCCCATCACAAAGAGTGACACTTTGTCCCCTTGAGGCGGGTCTGCACGTAAAATGGCAGTTGACGGAGCTCTGGCGCTCAGAGGTGAGCACGAGCCAGACTCCAAGCCCCAGAGTCTGAGCTGCGCTGGCTGCGGCGTGGGCACAGCTGGCTGAGGATGACCATGTCCATTGACACAGCCCCTGTTCGGCGAGCCGTGTTTCTCGACTGCCCCATCGGAGCGGCGCGGTGGCAGAAGTGCGGCCCTGTGGTCGCGTCATGGTGCGGTCTGTGGTAGAGGTGCGACCTCCAAGACTTCCAGACAGAATGGAGGTTTATTATTATTATTTCTCCCTCTGAAGCTGGAGCAAAGCCTGCAGCCCCGCAGGTGCTCTGAGCAAAGCGACTCCGTCTGGGCTTTGTACGAAGATGTGGTTTGGTTATTTGGGAAACGTGTGGCTATTTTGCTGCCTTTTGCCGCCAGACTATGCTGAGAAGGGCGGAGGGGCAGCTGGGCTGGGGAGAGACAGCTGGGTCTGCTGGTGCGGGGTGGGAGCAGAGTAAGGTGTCTGGTGGCAGGAGCTGGAGTGGGGGGTGCAGGCGTGCGTCCTTGTCCTTTCACTCCTACTGAGATGCTCTTGTTCTTTCTTCCCATTTTAGGTGCTGCTGTGACACGCCCCACCCCACAGCCGCCCCTGGACTCTTCTATCCCATCGGCCTGTCCCAGCAGCAACCCCCTGCCTGAGGACCCCTTGCAGCCCAGGGAAAAGGGGCTGAGAGGGGCAGTGGGGGAGCCACCTGGTGAGCCACCCAGCCGTCCCCTCGGCCAGGTCGCCACATGTGGGGTGTGAGCTTGGGGGGAGCCTCAGCCAAGCTGGGCTCCCGAGTGCCAGGGCCACGGCTCCTGAGCTCCCATCTGCCCCTTGGAAAGGACTCTGTGGGACTGTCATGCCCCAGTTTGCCCCAATACACGAACTTCCCTCACCCATGGCTGGAGGTGCTTTGGGGCAGGGCACGCTGCGGGGAGATAGTTTGGGGGGGTGTTGGTGGGGTTGGGGAGGTGCCATTGGCATTGTTGAGACCTGCCGAGGGGTGTCGTTTGTGGGGGTGAAGGAGGAGGTGGGGGCTGAGGGAGGTCATAGGTGGGTCCGAGGTAGAGACACGACCCCTGGGGTTTTCCAACAGAATCGAGTTGTATTTTTATTATTTTTCCCTCTGACGTTTGGCCAAAGCTCTGTCCTGGCAGATTCTCCGAACAAAGTGACTCCAACACTTGTCCCTGTGTACACCCCAATTTAGGAAACGCTGTAAGAGAACCCAAAAAGTGCCACCATGGTTAAACAATAAAGTAAGAGGCAGTGAAAGACAAAGAGGCACCCTTTAAAAAATGGAAGTTAAATGCTAGTGAGGAAAATAGAAAGGAACACAAACTCTGCCAAGTGAAGTGTAAAAATATAATGTGGAAGGCCCAGAAAGAATTTGAAGAACAGCTAGCCAGAGAGTCCAAAGGGAATAGCAAAAAATGTTTAAGTACATCAGAAGCAGGAAACCTTCTAAACAACATATAGGACCACTGGATGATCGCAATGCTGAAGGAGCACTGGAAGATGATAAGGCCATTGCAGAGAAACTAAATGATTTCTGTGTGTCAGTCTTCACGGATGTGAGGGAGATTCCCAAACCTGACCAATTCTTTTGGGGTAACAAATCTGATGACCTGTCTCAAATTGAGGTGTCATTAGAGGAGATATTGGAACAAATCGATTAAAGTAAACAGTTATAAGTCACCAGGACCAGATGGCATTCACCCAAGAGTTCTGAAGGAACTCAAAAGTGAAATTGCAGAACTACTAACTCTAGTTTGTAACCTGTCATTTAAATCAGCGTCTGTTCCAGATGACTGGAGGATAGCTAATGTGATGCCAATCTTTAAAAAGGGCTCCAGAAGTGATCCTGGCAATTACAGGCCAGTCAGTCTGACTTCAGTGCTGGGCAAACTGGTTGATAGTCTAGTAAAGAACAGAATTGTCAGACACATTGATGAACATAATTTGTTGGGAAGAGTCAACACGGCTTTTGTAAAGGGAAGTCGTGCCTCACCAATCTATTAGAATTTTTTGAAAGGGGCAACAAGCCTGTGGACAGGGAGAATCTGGTGGGTGTAGTGTACCTAGATTTTCAGAAAGCCTTTGACACCATCCCTCACCAAAGGCTATTAAGCAAACTTAACTGTCATGAGATATGAGGGAAGGTCCTCTCTTGGATTGGTAACTGGTCAAAAGATCGGAAACAAAGGGTCGGAATAAATGGTCAGTTTTCAGAATAGAGAGAGGTAAATAGTGGTGTCCCCCAGGGGTCTGTGCTGGGACCAGTCCTATTCAACATATTTATAAATGATCTGGAAAAAGGTTAAACAGTGAGGTGGCAAAATTTGCAGATGACACAAAACTCCTCCAAATAGTTAAATCCCCAGCAGACTGTGAAGAGCTACAAAAGGATCTTAATAAATTGGGTGATTGGGCAACAAAATGGCAGATGAAATTCAATGTTGATAAATGCAAAATAATGCACTTTGGAAAATATAATCCCAATTATACATATAAAATGATGGGGTCTGACTTAGCTGTTGCCGCTCAAGAAAGAGATCTTGGAGTCACTGTGGATAGCTCTCTGAAGACATCCACTCAATGTGCAGTGGCAGGCAAAAAAGCTAACAAAATGTTGGGAATGACTAAGAAAGGAATAGATAATAGGACAGAAAATGTCATATTACTTTTGTATAAATCCATCGTACGTCCACATTTGGAATACTGTGTACAGATGTGATCACCCCATCTCAAAAAAAGATATATTGGAATTGGAAGAGGTTCACAAAAGGGCAATAAAAATGATTAGGGGTATGGAGCGTCTGCTGTATGACGAGAAATTAATGAGACTGGGACTTTTTAGTTTGGAAAAAAGGCGATTAAGGGAAATATGAGAGAGGTCTATAAAACCACGACGGGTGTGGTGAAAATAGATAAGGAATTGTTATTCACTCCTTCTCACAACACAAGAACTAGGGGTCACCAAGTGCAATTAACAGGCAGCAGTTTTAAAACAAACAATAGGAAATCTTTTTTCACACAACGCACGGTTATCCTGCGGAACTCCTTGCCGGAGGATGTTGTGAAGGCCAAGACTATAGTAGAGTTTAAAAAAGAACTCGATAAATTCATGGGGGACAGGTCCATCAACGGCTGTTAGCTAGGAAGGGCCTGGACGGTGTCCCTACCCTCTGTTTGCAAGAAGCTGGAAATGGGCGATAGGGAATTGATCACTTGATGATCACCTGTTCTGTTCATTCACTCTGGGGCACCCGGCACTGGCCACTGTCGGCGAACAGGACACTGGGATTGATGGGCCTACGGTCTGATCCAGTATGGCCGTTCTCATGTTCCCACCCAGCCATCTGCCTCAGGGCATGCTGGGAAAACCTGGCCCACACACTGTCTCTGGTTGGCGCGCTCCAAGCCTGTGGGTTTGGGGGCTCGTAGGCTGGCTGGGCTCCCCCTTTCCACCACTCATCCCGCCGTCCCTCCCTCTCTCAGCACGGTTGGGTGAAATCCAGGCCCACGTCTCTGCCATCCTGAGCTGCTACCCCAATGGCCTGCAGGTGAAGTTGCTGGTGAAGAGGCTGCTGAAGCAGCACAGGGTGGACCTGTTGGCCATCAGCCCGGACAGGGACTATCGGGGAGTCGTGTCATTCCTCCGGCAGGTGCCAGGCATCGAACTCTGGAAGCCGGAGAAGGGAAAAAAGAGCCATGCCCTGAGCTGTACCTTTATGAAGGGTGAGTGGGGAGAGGGCTCCTCGTGGGGCTGCCCTGCCCCCACCGCCTTCCTGAGTGGGGCGAGCCCTTGGCCAAAGGCATGTGGCCTGCCTGTGACCAGCTGTTTCTACCCCAGGGCATTCTGGGAAAACTGGCCGGTAGCTTCTGTGCACACAGATGTCTCTACCCCAGGGCATGCTGGGAAAACCTGGCCAATGGGCTGTATGTCTCCTGCTGCCCAGTGTCTCTCATGGTGTGTCTGTCTCATCAGATGTTGCAGACCCCCTGCCGCTACTCCAGAGCATCCTGGGCTCCTACCCCAACGGCCTGCGGGTGATCAGCTTGAGTAAGGCCATGTGGCAGCAGCATAGGGTGAACCTGGAGGAGTACAGCCAGCGATGGGGCTATCAGAACACCCTGGACTATCTGAGAGGGCTGCCTGGGATCAGCCTGCAGGGGCAGGAGAAAGGAAACAAGTGTCTTGTCAAGCTCCACACAGGTAAGGACAGATGGAGGGGTTCCAGGCCCTAGGAGTGACCCGGTCTTGGGTAAGGGTGAGGACAGGTTATCCCACTGCTCACACCAATGGGCACTATGTACCTTACACTGTGGCCCACGAGCATATCCTCCCTACCTCCACTGTGAGATTTCATCTCCCCAATGCGCCCAACCACAGCTATCCAGTACCACCTCCTTTCACCAAGAGTAGAGACTGTGGTGCATTCTGGGACATGTAGTCTGACCAGGCATCTTGGGCTGTAGAGGAGAATGGGAGGAGTCAAGCTTTGGAGCTACAACTCCCATGTGGCACCACAGTGATTTTGCTAAAGGAAAATAGCTCTGTGTGTGCGCGCGCGCGTTTTAACTGAAAACTTGAAATGTTCTGTGGAAACAACCCTATTGTGAGTCTTTCTCACGTTTTGATGACCGTTGACGTTTTTCTGTTTTCTTGAGCCAAATGACTTTTTCTCCCTCACATTTTGTTGTTTGAAAATGTTATGTGTTTATTGATTCGCAAATACCCGAGAACTTTTAAAGGTTTTTAACCACAAAGTTAGTTACCTAATAAATAAAATTGTTTGCCCTTAAGGTGCTCCAGGACGTCTTTTTTTTTTTTTTGTTTTGTTTTGTTTTTGTTTTTGTGAAGCTACACACTCACACGGCGACCCCTTAGGGACGTTATTTTTTTCTTCAACATCAGCCCTTTTTCCCCTGCTTTTGTGGCCAAAGTGCGATTTGCCCTCTGTGTTATTTTTATTTTTTGACAAAAGCGCTTATTTTTTATTCCCCGCTTCTCCCTTTTTTTCTCACGTTGTCTGGACCAAAATAGGCTTTTTTTCCCTTGATGTTTGATGACACAAGTCATTTTTCCCCAGTTTCTCCTTCCCTCCTCCGCTCCCATCACAAACAGTGACACTTTGTCCCCTTGAGCCGGGTCTGCACGTAACATGGCGGTCGACGGAGCTCTGGCGCTCAGAGGTGAGCACGAGCCAGACTCCAAGCCCCAGAGTCTGAGCTGCGCTGGCTCAGAGGTGGGTGCAGCTGGCCGAGGATGACCGTGTCTGTTCATACAGCCCCTGTTCGGCGAGCGGAATTTCTTGCCGGGGGCAGTTTGAGCTGCGGGGCTGCAGCGGCTGAAATGCGGCCCTGTCGTTGTGTCGGGGTGAGGTCCGTGGGAGATATACAACCTCCGCGGTTTCCAGGCAGAATTGAGCTTTATTTTTGTTATTTCTCCCTCTGATATTTGACCAAAGCCTGCAGCCCCGCAGGGTCTGTGGCCAAAGTGACTGCAGGAGGGACAGCTGGGTCTGCTGGTGCGGGGTGGGAGCAGAGTGAGGTGTCTGGTGGTGGGAGCTGAGGGGAGCCGTTGCAGGAGCTGGTGGGGGGGGGGGCACGGGTCCTTGCCCTTTCACACCCACTGAGTTGCTCTTGTTCCTCCTCCCTCTTCCAGGTGTTGCTCTAACGCCCTCCGCCCTACAGCCCCCCCCGGACATCACTGCCTCATCGGCCTGTCCCGGTAGCAGCCCCCAGCCTGACGCCCCCTTACAGCCTGGGGAAGAGGGGCTGAAAGGAGCAGAGGGGGAGCCGCCCGGTGAGCCGCCCAGCCGGCCCCTCGGCCAGGTCGCCGCATGTGGGGCACGAGCCTAGGGAGAGCCTCAGCCAAGCCAGGCTCCTGAGTACCAACTCCAGCGCTGGGGAGCCTGAGCTCCCATCTGCCCCTCGGGAAGGGCTCTGTGGGGCTGTCGTGCCCCTGAGTGGCCCGATGCATGAGCTTCCCTTACCCATGGCTGGGCATGCTGAGGGGCAGGGCACTTGGCGGGGGTGTTGGGGGGGGTTCAGAGAGTGCTGTTGGCATTGGGGAGACTTGCAGGGGCACTGGGGGTTGTTTGGGGAGGCGGAGGAGGATGTTGGGGGGGTTGTGGGAGGTCACGGGGGAGCTGGAGCTAGATGGAGCATGTTGGTGGGGGTGCTGTGGGGAGATTCATGGGGGGCTGGGGATGGATGCAGTGTGTTGGTGAGGGGGGCTGTGGCGGGGTTCCCGGGGGCTGGGGATGGAGGGAGCTTGTTGGTGAGGGGGGCTGTGGCGGGGTTCCCGGGGGCTGGGGATGGAGGGAGCGTGTTGGTGAGAGGGGCTGTGGGGGGGTTCCCGGGGGCTGGGGATGGAGGGAGCGTGTTGGTGAGAGGGGCTGTGGGGGCGTTTCAGGGGTCTGGGGATGGAGGGAGCGTGTTGGTGAGAGGGGCTGTGGGGGGGTTCCCGGGGGCTGGGGATGGAGGGAGCGTGTTGGTGAGAGGGGCTGTGGGGGGGTTCCCGGGGGCTGGGGATGGAGGGAGCGTGTTGGTGAGAGGGGCTGTGGGGGCGTTTCAGGGGTCTGGGGATGGAGGGAGCGTGTTGGTGAGGGGGCTGTGGGGGGGTTCCCGGGGGCTGGGGAGGGAGGGAGCGTGTTGGTTGGGGGGCTGTGGGCGGTTCCCGGGGGCTGGGGAGGGAGGGAGAGTGTTGGTGAGGGGGCTGTGGGGGGGTTCCCGGGGGCTGGGGAGGGAGGGAGCGTGTTGATGAGGGGGGCTGTGGGGGGGGTCCCGGGGGCTGGGGATGGAGGGAGAGTGTTGGTGAGGGGGCTGTGGGGGGGTTCCCGGGGGCTGGGGAGGGAGGGAGCATGTTGGTGAGGGGGCTGTGGGGGGGTTCCTGGGGGACTGGAGGTGGCAGGGGCGTGTTGATCGTGGATTTTGGGGGTTGCCAGGGGGACACATCACTGACAGGCTGGGTGAGGGGTGTGGCACAGCCTGTGGGCCGCTGTCCTGGCTCTGCAGGAGGACCTGCCCCCAGCCCTGGGTTTGTGCACACAGGGCTCCCCACAGCAGGGCTCTCACCCCCGTCTCTTTGCAGGCTGGGCTGAGGTGGCGGCCTGGGTGCAGGAGGTGCTGGGCCGCTTCCCGCTGGGACTGAGGGTGAGCAAGCTGAAGAAGGTCCTGCAGAGGGAGCGTGGGCTGGACCTGGAGGTGCTGAGCCGCCAGCAGGGCTGCGGGGACGCCCTGGGGCTGCTCCGGGCTGTGCCCCAGCTCTGTTTGCGTGACCCCGCGCAGGGCAGGGACTGCCTGGCTTGTCTGGCCACAGGTAGGGGGCACACAGCCGGGGGTCCCAGCATGAGCTGTGG
Organism: Carettochelys insculpta; assembly: GCF_033958435.1. Classification (NCBI taxonomy): domain Eukaryota; kingdom Metazoa; phylum Chordata; order Testudines; family Carettochelyidae; genus Carettochelys; species Carettochelys insculpta. The sequence continues at coordinate 15,258,508 of NC_134158.1, read as the reverse complement.
GGAAGGGGGAGCTGGCCTGTGCCGGGCGGGGGAGGGTGCGGTGGGGGGGGCAGAGCTCTGAGCCTGGAGGGGAACACAGGAGGTTTTTCCATGTGCAGCTGAGGGCTAAACCAGGGCAAATTGCTTAAAACAGGGTCACTAAGCGCCTGAGCCTGGGGGCCCTTCAGTGTAGGGCACCAAACCCGCCACGCTGAGCACGTCTCCTGTCTCGCCGGCCGGCAAGAAGTCCCACCAGCAATTCCGTCTGACACTCCAGCTTCCCTTGTGCTGCAACCAGTCCCCTCCTTTCCCAGGCGAGAGCGGGTGTCACCCAGCCTCCCCACACCCGCACAGGCTCTTCCAGTGCCAGCAGCCCCAGGTCGATGAATACTCCCCATCTTACCCCAAAGGCACACTGGGCCTGTCCTTTAGCACCTGAAGGTTTATTAATGAGAAAACAGAACGACGAGGGTGAGTGTAATATTGTTAAAGGAATCGAATCAGGCCCCTCCCATTGCTCAGTTCTCGGTGCAGGCTGCAGCAGGTGGGATAAGCTCTTTTCTTAAACGTCTCTGGAGAACGTCCTCTCTTAGGACGGGTCAGTGATCCTTCCAGGCTCGGCTCCTGCGGTGATGAGCTGGATTGAAGACAAAATGTGGTGGGACCTCAGGGCCGCCTTTATAGCCTTCTCCACATGGAGGAAATTCCATTGTCCCTCATTGTGGGGAAGCACATTCAAAATGGAGCCTGTCACAAGAGCTGGTCGCCTGCCCCCGTCCTTTTGGGGGGCGTTCTGCCAGCCTCCCAGCCTACACGTCCACAGCCACATTCCTCCGATGTGGATTGGAGTGGAGTGCAGCTTCCCCTGGCTAGGAACCCTTTCACAGCAGGTTGCCCCACCTGCTGTTGTGCCAGGCTGGGTCTACACAGCAGAGTTTTTCTGGCATAACTTTGTTTTTACTTTGTTAAGTAGAAATAAGTTATTCCTGAATAGCGCATCCACACTGCAAGAGCTGGAGCCCGGCTGCTGCCGCATGGAGCCCTGCATTGGGGCTGGACCTCCAGGTACAGGGCTGCAAGAAGCCTTGGTGCCACCCTACAGAGCCCCAGACCAGGGTGGAAGGTCAACGTGGCAGGCCAATGGGGAGACCTGCTGCAGCCCCACACAGCCCCGAACTGGAGCTGAAGCTCATGCAGAAACCATAGCTCCAGGAGCTGGGGCTCTGCTGAGCCAGCCAGAGCCCCATTGCTGCCCTGCCGCGGCAGGCGGGAAAAACGTATCCCAGCCATTTGCAATAGCTGGGAACAACGTAGCCGAGTTTGCAGCCTCACTTGAGTTTGACGGGAGGCCGCCCAGGAGGCCAGCCGTCTCGGAGTTAGCTCTGCTTTGTGCAGGCTGACTGGACTGAGGAGCTGAACGGGAGGGTGTTTGGATGGAGCGCCTCGTCCCAGATAACTGCCCTGTTATTCCTGGACAATAGGCTCAGCTGGGTGGTCACAAGGTGTTTTCTTACCGGAGAAAAGCCCCAGAGTAGACAAACCCCCAAAATGCCAATTTCACCTCCCCGCCCCGAGCCGATACTCACTGCTCCGCACGTAACCAAGATGCAAACCCAGAAGGAGATTCAGGGAATCACCGGCTTTCCCCGCACGGCTCGCGCGGCACTGGACACGGTGCCGGCCTAGGGTGGTGGTTGCAGTAATATCCGTGTGAAGACCCAGTAATGTCACAGGAGGGGCAGAGCGGGCATGTGTCTGGGAGTTCTTGCAGGGCACAGCCTGGGCCCTGGGGAGGCTGTACGTGGTGGGGGTGGCCTGGCCCTGGGTCGGGGCAGTGGCGCTGGGTGGACCTGCGGGGGGCCCTTGCTCTCTCCCTCTGTTGAGGGGCTGTTGTTTCTCTCTCTTCCCTCCTTTCCAGATGCCACCGTTACCCCCCCTGGACCCCCACTCCTCTCAGCCTGGCCAGGCGGCTCCCCCCCACCTCCTGCCCCTGCCGCCCCCTTGCCACCACAGCGCCCTTGTGGGGCAGCTGAGCCGGACGGGATGGCGGAGCTGATCTGGGACGTCCTGGGCCCCTATCCCTTGGGCCTGCGGGTGAAGAAGCTCAAGGAGCTGCTGGTGAGAAAGTTTGGAGCCAACCTGGAGAGCATCGGCCACGCCAGAGGCTATGGGGATGTGCTCTCCTTCCTGGGAGGCGTGCCAGGACTCACGCTCCAGGGCTCTGGGGAGAGCGACAAGTGCCTGGTGAAGCTCCAGAGAGGTAGGGAGTGCGGCCGGAGCCAGGGTCAGAACCCAGGAGTCCTGGGCCACCCCCTGCTCTAACCACTAGACCCCACACCCCTCCCAGTGCCACGCGTAGAACCCAGGCATCCTGGCTCCCTGCTCCAAGCACTAGGTCTCTGCCTAGCACCTCCATGGCGGTGTGGGCGCGGTGACCAGCTCTCTGGGTTAACTGCCAATAGGCAGGAACATGTCATGCCAAGCTGGGGCTCGTTCCACCCCCTCGCTCCTCCCCCAGTGACCCCAGCAGGCTGAGGGGGCGGGGGGCATGGTGGGGTTAGGGGCCTAAGAACATCAGACCTGCCCCACAAGGTGATACAAGGGCCCATTGTCCTCTGTGCCGACTGTCCAATGCCGGGTGCCCCAGAGGGAGAGAACGGAACAGGGGCTCCATGAGTGACCCCCTCGCCCACACAGAGCCTGCGTAGGGCCCAGGCATCCTGGCTCCCACCTGCCTGCTCTAGCCTCTCACTGGCCCCCCCCAGCTGGGAGAGAACCCAGGAGTCCTGGCTGCCTGTGGGTTGGCTGTCGATAACTCCCTGCCATAGGCCAGAGCCACCCCCAGCTTTCCACAGCGTCGCTGGGGGTCGCAAGACCTCCGTTCCTTATTGTCTATGAGGCGGGGCGTTGTTTGGGGGGGGGGGGGTTCCACTTACCCCTCATTTGCATAAGTCCGTCTTTGCTCCAGTGCATTGTGGGGGCTGGAGCTGGATGCAGGTGGAGCAGCAGCTGCAATGCATGCTGGGGGGTGTCAGGTGCTGTTATCCACGCTGACAGGCTTCCCCCTCCAGGGCCGGCAAGCGGATCTGGGTCCTTGTGCTCTGGCAGTGCCTGTTCCCTCCTGCAAACGAGGGCCCCACAGCGCCCAGCCTCACCCGCCACCAGCTGCCTCAACCCCCATCTGCCAAGTGCTACCACCGGTCGGCGTCTGCTTCCAAGCCTGCCCTCGGGCCAGGAGCTTTTCTGCACCCCCACCTGCCTTGGCCCCAACCCCCACCTCCCAGCCTGGTCACAGAGCCCAGCCCAGCCCACCGGCCGCCACTCAGGCCTGCGAGCGGACGATGAGACAGAGGAGTCCAGGCCAAGACCAGCCAGCGCCCCCTTGGTCCTGCGAGAAGAGGAGGGGACCCAGGAGTCCGTGGCAAGACCCGCCAGCGCCCCCTTGGTCCTGCGAGAAAAGGAGGGGACCCAGGAGTCCAGGACAAGACCAGCCAGTGCCCCCTTGGTCCTGCGAGAAGGGACCCAGGAGTCCGAGGTGAGACCCGCCAGCGCCCCCTTGGTCCTGCGAGAAAAGGAGGGGACCCAGGAGTCCAGGACAAGACCAGCCAGTGCCCCCTTGGTCCTGCAAGAAGGGACCCAGGAGTCCGGGGTGAGACCAACCAGCACCCCCTTGGTCCTGCAAGAAGGGACCCAAGAGTCCGGGGTGAGACCAACCAGCACCCCCTTGGCCCTGCGAGAAGAGCAGGGTACCCAGGAGTCCGGGATGAGGCCTGTCAGCATCCCCTTGGCCCTGCGAGAAGAGCAGGGGACCCAGAAGCCTGGGGCCCAGCTGGGCACTGCCCCCCAGCACCCAAGGACAGGCTCCCCCAAAGCACCTGCCTCCCAGCCCCATGAGGACCTGGCAGAACTGAAGCGGAAGGTGGGGGCCATCCTGGCCAGGCACCCCGGGGGCATGTCCCTCTTCCAGTTCCGCGTCGCGTACAGCACCACCCACCAGCACCCGCTGCCCCTGGCCCACGCGGCCTCCACCAAGCAGTGGCTGGCGCAGATGCCTGACATCGTGAGGCTCCAGGGCTGCGGGGTGCAGACACAGCTGCTGCCTGTGGTCCCCAACAGCCCCCGCAGGGGAGAGCCCGGTAGGTAATGGTGGGGGGCAGCTGCCCTACATGGTGGTGGGGGGCAGTTAGGGGGGGCTGGGCCAGGTCTCCCCATGGGCCCCGAATGATTGGGCCTCCTTTTGCTGGGGTCATAGGAATGGGGCCAGGCTCGAGTGTCCCTTTGTGACTGGCTTTGCTGGACCTCCTCCTTCCCAGCTCTCCCTGCACTGGGACATCTCCCACAATGCCCTGCTGGTGCTCCCCCCCTCTGCCCTGAGCACCTCAGACTTATCCACAGGGCACCTGGGAATAATGCATGGCGGGGCAGGGCATTTCCCAGCATGCATTGCTGGTGCCATGCTGCAGCCCACTGGCTGAGGCATGCTGGGTATTTCCCAAAATGCACTGGGGCAGGCGGCGCATCCTGGATGGCACTGGGCCCTGTCGCCCCCTGCTGGTTGGTCTGGGTTGCAGGATAAAAGCCTCCTACTGCTGCCAGCTGAAGGAGCTCCTGCTAGCAGCCCAAGCCGTGTCTGGCAGTGAGCGTAGCATGGCCCAAGCCCATGGGCAGGGGAGTGGCGGCAGGTGGCACCCCCTGGCTTGGCTGTGCCTCCCCCTGAGTGGGATTTCTCTGGGTTTGTTTTCCAAGGTCTTGCCCTGTGGATCCCACATGAAGGTGCCGCCCTGGCTGGGAACGCCCACGCTGCATCTGAGGCGGCTCCAGCCCTGGCTGAACTGCCTGCCTCCCCTGCTGTTCCTGGCCCAGCTGGGGACCCCCGTTCCCCAGCCATGTGCCATCCTGCTCTGGCCAAGATCCCTCTAGTCCCCCCAGTTCCTTCCTCGGCTGGGTCCCCCAACTCCCTGGCTGAGCCCCCTTCTGTTCCTGCAGCTCCAGCCCAGGCTGGGGAGCCCAACATCCCATCTGAGCCCCCTCCTGCCCTGGCTAGGCCTCCTCCTGTCCCTGCAGCTCCCACCCGGGCTGGGAACCCCAGCTTCCCATCTGACCCCCTTCCTGCCCTGGCTAGGCCCCCTCCTGTCCCTGCAGCTCCCACCTGGGCTGGGAACCCCAACATCCCATCTGAGCCCCTTCCTGTTCCTCCAGCTCCCACCAGGGCTAGGCACCCCAGCATCGTGTCTGAGCCCCCTTCTACTGTAGCTGCACCCCCTCCAGTCTCCCCAGCTCCCACCCAGCTTGGGTACCCCGACACCCTCACTGTGCCACCTCCCACCCTGCCTGCCATGCCTCTGGGCCCCACAGCTCCTGCCCCAGCTGGAGACCCCCACCTCCTGCGGAGGCCCCCTCCCACCTTTGTGACTCGGAGAAGCGGGCAGAGCCCACAGCACCCTGAGGCCATGCCGCAGTTACCCAGCTTGGTGCCCAGCGCCCCTGTGGTCCTCCCAGCAGCAGGGTCGGGCAGCAGCTTATGGGGCTGGCGGGGGGCAGAGTCACCTCCTGCCCCATGTGACCCTCTCGCTGCTGCCCGACCAGTCATCTATCCTCCCCTCTCGGATAGGCCCCCTGTGCCTGCGGGGGGCCCAGCGCTGCCTCCCCAGGCCCACCACAGTCAGGTCCAGGTGGCGCCTCCCCTCCAAGGACACCCCCGGGTGGGGGGCAGAGCCCCATGTCAAGCCTGGCACACGCCAGCAGCCGTGCGGCCCACTGAGGGCCCCATCTCTGCAGACCCATTCGCAGGCCCAGCTGTCTCCCCCGCCAAGCAGCTCTCAAGAGTGGCCCTGGCACCTTGCCCTCCGCCAGCTGCTTGTGTTTTAGCAACCTCTGAGCAGGGCTGGCCGGAGAGCAGGCGCCCACCCGCGGGTGAGGGTACCAGTCCTCCCCTCAACCCCTCACAGCGCTGCAGTCTGGCCCCGCCAGCCCCCTCTGCACAGAGAAACCAGCTGGGCCCGCAGCCCATGAACCCCTCCACCCCCTTGTCCCCCATGCCACCACGCCACACTGACTCCTGCGTGATCTTATAACCACAGCACTGCGCAGGGGGCGGCTGGCAGCTCTGGGGTGGAGCGTGTCGGCCTGCGGCCAGCTCAGCACAGCGGCTCAGGAAACCATCTTTTTATCTGGGAGGGGCTTGGATGCCACCTTATGGCCTTAAAAAAGGGGCTCCTGTTGGGGGTGCTTCACTTCAGGACTCCCACTGCTCAGGGTTGTGGCTTTTCAACCCAGCAGTGGCCCCAGTTGGTAGCCACTGGCTGAACTCGGGGGCCAACGCTGCCTTCTCAGGGCACCGGCCTGTGCCCTGGGTGCAGCATTGACGTTTTAGCCATTAGATTTTCTCAGTTTATCTTCGCTGGCCGTAGCTTAGCACAGCCTCTTCCTTTGTTCTGGGGGCAGAATGACTTCCGCAGTGCGCGTGGGTGAGCCGGGGGTTGGTGGCGTATTTTAGCCCTGCTGTGCTTCAGTTTCCCCAATCCACAGGATGGGGTTGGTGATGGCGACCAGCTGGGTCTGATGTACTGAGGAAAAGCCCTTCCCAAGATAGGCTGGGGTGGGGGTGGTCCCAGAATTTCCCACAATGCACAGGGGTGAGGCCTTGCAGAATTTCCCGTCATGCACATGTGGGGCAGTGTTACGGGAAATCACTCATCTGTCCCTCCCTCCCCCAGGGAAAGGGGGAAGCAGAGCAGGGTCTGCCAGGTTCAGCGATATTGTCTGTCTGTCCCCAGCCCCTGCCTGGGACAGCAATGCCCCTAAATCCCTTTAACCACTGTGCTCCAAGCTAGGGTGCCACCCCCCAGCTCCCACCACAAGAAGAGTGGTACTGCCCCCCCCATCCCTGGACAAGGGTCCCCTGCCCCTTGGGCCCCTCCCCACCTTCCCATTAGACACCCCATTCCCCCCCCTCCCAGGCTGTGCTGGATTTAGTCATTCCAGGCCCTGCCCGTTACCTAGGTTTGGGGGTGCCCCCTAGCACCCCACATGGCTGTATGAGGGCGGGGGGACAGGCCAGGGAAGAGTCCTAGCTGCCTGTTCCAAAGAACCAGACTGGGCTGGGGTTTGATTTCCCACCAACTCAACCGAGCCAGGACAGCTCTGGGTTTGCGGGGGTGGCAGAGGGCTTCCCCACGAGGCCATGGGGCAAGGTGTGGGTCTGAGGGGGGCAGCCCTGGGAGTGGGAGGGAGAGTTTGCAGTGAACAGAGAGGGAGGAAGCCAGGAAAGGGCTATTTCCCACGGAGTCATGGCCTCCCAGCCCCCAAGCAGTCAGCCATCTTTGCTGTGGGGCAGTGGGCCCTCGGCTTTCTCCCAGCCCCCTTTTAGGGCAGCGGGTTCTGGAGATGCCCCTCTGTCGCCGCTTCCTGGCCCAGGCAGTTCGCTGTCACGTGAGGGCCTGTGGGGTGTTTCATGGAAACAGCGACAGATGGGCCGACCCTCCCCTTCCGGGGTGATGATCCCCTTCTTCGAGATGGGACATCCACCACCTCCAGGTGTCCCAGGCCCATCAGAAGCTCTGACCAAAGACACTCACTTTTCACTGGCTTTTTTCTCTCGCGTGAACATAAGAACGGCCACATTGGGGCAGACCAACGGTCCATCCAGTCCATGTCCTGTCTGCCAACAGAGGCCAATGCCGGGTGCCCCAGAGGGAGTAAACGGGTCATGGAGCAATCCACCTCCTGTTCCAGCCACTGACAAACAGGCTAGGACCCCAGTCCTGGCTAATGTCCTCCGTTAATTTAGCGAGGTCTTTCTTGACCCCTTGAACCACCTCGGGCGAGGGGCGCCACAGCCCTACCGTGCGCTGGGTGAAGACAACTGTCCTTCCGTTGGTTTTAAACCTGCTGCCCATTCATTTCATTTGGTGACCCCAAGTTCTTGTGTTATGGGAACAAGTCAATAACTTTTCCTTGTTCATGTTTTCCATATCTGTCCTGATTTGCCAGCTCCCAGCTCAGTTGTCTCTTTTCTACGCTGACAAGTCCCAGCCCTGCATTTTTGTTGCCTTTTTCCGTCCCTTTTCTGGTGCTCATGTATCTTCCTTTTTTTTTTGCAATGAGGTGCCCACGTCTGCAGGCCCTGTTCCAGCTGGGGGCCTACCGCGGGATTTAGCTAGAGGCAATAAAATATTTTCTGTCTTATTCTCTATCCCTTTTGCAACGAGTCCTAGCATTCGGTTTGCTTTTTTGCCTTGTGCTCATCGAGTGGATGTTTCCAGGCCAACCTGCAATGACTCCAAGCTCTCGCTCTCGAGTAGTTGTAGCTAATTAGTCCCCATTCTTTTCAATGCAGGGTTGGGATTATTTTTTGCAAGGTGCATTACCTTACTTTCAGCCACGTGAAATTTCATTTGCCGGTTTGTTGCCCAATCGCCTCGTCGTGCCGCTTGTGTAGCCGTTGGGTTAACGATTGGGTGGCGGTTTCTTGAGTTTCTGCTATCACTGAGTGAAGCTGGTGTTTCGTTGCTCCGCTAGACATCAAAGCCCAGGCTCATCAGCTGTAAGCCCCCGTGGGACTGACAGCCCCCCACAGGTCAGAGGCGTTCCCCAGAACTAGCCCCCATGGGAATGAAAGCAGATCTTTTGGGACAATGATTAAACAATGGCCACCAAGGGTCAGTGTGGGGGACGGGGCCCCACCATTGTGTTGTATAAATGGTTCTGGGGGTTAATTCTCCTCCCTGGGAGCAAGTCACTCCTTCAGACCTGGCCTCCTGGGAAGGCTTCCCGGTCCAGATGTGGGCTGGGGTCAGGCTGAATCAGAGATTCCTATTCCCATCCTCACGGGGGGTGGCCACATCCCTCTCACCTGCCCTGGCTCTGTGCTCTGGAGGCTGGATCTGGGCATGTGGAGGAGAGACATTGGGCAACGTGTGCAGCAGGGACCCAGGAGTCCAGGGCCAAGCCTGCCAGCGCTCCCTGGGTCCTGCAAGCAGAGGAGGGGACCCAGGCGTCCGGGACAAAGCCTGCCCATTCCAAGCGCCACGCCCTGGGATTGAACCCCCAATCCCTTGAGCTGCCGCACGAGGAGCCGCCCCTGAGCTGGGCGGTGTGGAATAGACACCAGAGGTTGCTGGGTTGTAACAGGGCTGGCAGGGGGATGCGGGACCATAGCACGGCCCAGTGTGGGGAGGCTGCTGCCTACATCCTGGCACCCAGGACATAGGCTGGGGCTGGGAAGGGGTTGCTTTGAAATGGTTTTTGCCCCTCCCTTCCATGGGGCAGGCTCCTGTCTCTTCCCCGCCCCCGCATCCCCCCGCCAAGCCAGGGAGCCCTGTGAGCACCAACCCCTTGTCTGCCTCAGTGCCCACCTATGACACGAGTGCACCGGGGCTCAGCTCTGTCCCTAACATGCCAGCCCCAGGGGCAGGATACAGCCCTCCCCCTTCAGTGGCAAGTGGGGCAGTGAGGGAAGGTTTCGGGCAGCCTGAAGGGGCGATTGAACTGAGTTTGGGGGGGCCAAGGAGGGGAGGTTTTTGGGGTCCTGTGGAGGAGTGTGGGGGAGGGGACGGGTGGCAGGATCCCATGGCCGCCGGACCGGTCTGGCTGGTTCCTGTTATCTCCCCTGGGGAGCTCTGGTAACCGCCAGCTGGCTGCCAGCGCCCGCCCCAACCCGGATGTTACCAGCCTGCTCTACCCCCTGCCTTGGCAGGGTGGGGTGTGACAGAGCCCCCAGGCCAGGGGGGAGCCTTTACCCCAGCGAGCAGCCCCCCCCCGCAGATCCTGTGTTCTGGCCCTGCGCTCTTCCCGCCCCGTGTCCCATAGGTACACAAGGGCACCGGCCCCTGGGACTAGGGCTGCCAACCCCCGCCCCCGCCCTGGGAGGAGAGTGAGGCCTGGTGGCTAGAGCAGGGGGGATGGGAGGCAGGACTCCTGGGTTCCACCCCTGGCTCAGGGTGGGGAGTGGCGTCTAGTGGTTAGAACAAGGGACTTGGGGCAGGGACTGGGTTCCCCTGTGAGTCTTTCGTGCAACCGCCCCCCCACACTCTCCCACTGGCAGCTCTGGCGACCACCCTAAAGCAAAGTTCCTGGGTCCCATTCATCACCTGCCCCAGCCTCGCTTGCTGCTCGGGGAGGCTGGGCCCAGATGAGTCACCTTTCCCTGTAACTGGCAGCTCTGCCCTCTGGGTGCTTCCTCGGCACGCCTGTGCCCAGCCGCAGGGCCTGCCTGCCTGCAGGGTGGGCAGCGGAGCCTGGGGCGGAGCGCAGCCTGGGAATCATTAACAGACGGGACAGAGCGAGGGAGGGTTAGAACCCGGATCCCTGGACCAGGTAGGTGCTGGGGGTGAGTGCAGGGGGCTGTGAGCCCGGATGTCTGGGTTCTCTCTGTTCCTGGGAGGGCAATGGGGTGTCGTGGTTAGAGCAGTTGTGGGCTGGGAGCCAGGACTCCTGGGTTCTTTCCTTTGCTCTGGGAGGGCAATGGGGGGCTGATGGATAGAGCAGGGGGCTGTGAGCCCAGATGTCTGGGTTCTCTCTGTTCCTGGGAGGGCAGTGGGGTGTTGTGGTTAGAGCAGTTGGGGGCTGGGAGCCAGGACTCCTGGGTTCTTTCCTTTGCTCTGGGAGGGCAATGGGGGGCTGATGGATAGAGCAGGGATCTGGGAGCCAGGACTCCTGGGGTCTCTCCCTAGCAGTGGGGTGTGGTGGCTAGAACAGGGGGTGTTTAGGAACCAGGGCTTTATTGTGGCTCCATCCTGTTGATCTTCCTGGTTCCTTGATTGCAGAGCGAAATTCCCAGCCAGGCTGGTTCTGTTTGTTTGCAGGAAACAAGACACCCACCGCCCCCAACCCCAGTGATCAGCTTATTCTGGGGCCAGTGTGTGGTCGATGCTAGAACTCAGGTGACCTGCCCTGCCTGCACCTGTGCTCTAACCACTAGGTGCCACTGCCCTCCCAGAGCCAGCGATAGAACTCGGGACTCCTGGCTCCCAGCTCCAGCCACCAGCCCCACCTTGGCTAAAGAAAGAACCCAGGAGTCCTGGCTCCCAGCCCTAACCATTTTCCCACATAGCCTTGCCAGGCACAATGCCCTGCAATTAGCAGAAGTGGAGGCTGGGGACCTCAACCTGCCCTGCTGGGAGCAGAGGGAGAGCTGTAGTCTCTGTCTTCCCCTAAACTCTCGTCTTTCTTTCTCCAGAGCCCTCGACCAGGGGAGTCCCCCCACCTTCCTGGGCAGGAGCCGCATCGCCAAGCCTCAAGGGTACGTGCAGCTGCTGGTCAGCCCAGGAGAGACCCCACACCCGAGCTGGAAGCACAGCTATTGTAGACATGCCTCAACGTCTGGGGGGCTTTGTCTCTGTGGCACCGCTGGGGAAACTGAGGCACAGAGAGACCAACTGACTTGCTCAAGGCCTCAGCACCGCAGGACCAAGAACCCAGGTCTCCCGTGTTTGAAGCTGGGACTTTGGCCCCCTAAATCAGCCTTTCTTCTGCCCCCCGGGCCAGATAAGGGCACACTCCAGTGGGGACCTGCCCTCAGAGAGAGGCACCCCTGAGCCGGCTGTGGAAGTGTTTGTCTAAAGATGTTGCTGCCTCTTAGACCCAGGCCGGGTAGGGGGTGCCCAGCATGGGGGCCTGAATGGGCAGAAGGTGCCATGCGTTGGCCAGGGCATAGGATGGACCGACTGTGAGCTCTGTGTCTGGGCAACACCCGGCCCAACTGGCCCTGATCTCGGTGAGTCTGTGCCTGGGCGGCACCTGGCCTGACGGGGCCCCGATCTCGCGGACTCTGCCTGAGCAGCGAGCAAGCTGAGGTGACTCTGTGTATCTCTTGTGTCTGTACCTCTGTGTGTAGCGGTGGCCCCCCCCTCCCAGCCCCAGGGGCCCATGGCAGCCTCGCAGCTGGGCTGCTTGGAGGACGCCCCCTCAGAGACTCAGGTGACTGAATCCAGCCCCGAATTCTTCTATTCGGAGGGGCAGCGGCTGGCCGTGGAGGCTCTGCTGTCCGGAGGGAAGTCGGCCTATGCACAGAGCCTGGCCCAGGATGGGCTGCGCCCCTTCCTGTCCGACGAGGAGCTCCAGCACCTGGCCAAGGCAGCCCGGGACATCCCGGAGCCGGCTGGGGAGCGGGACGGGAACGCTGACCAACTGAGCCTCAGCTACTGGCCTGGGCGCTCCGATGACCCCATCCCTGACCTGGAGCTGGGCTGGCCCCTGGACACCAACTGCAAGGGCATCACCCACGCAGAGATCTACACGCATCCGCCTGCAGACGGGGCCCCCAAGGTCAAGGAGCTGGTGCGCAGGAAAATTCAGCAGGCTGCCAAGGTATGAGGGAGACCCAGATTCCTGGGCTGTCTCCTGGGCCTGGGAGGGGAGTGAGGGCTAGTGGTTAGAGTGGGGGGGCAGGATGCCTGGGTTCTCTCCTGGGCCTGCGAGGGCAGTGAGGGCTAGCGGTTAGCGTGGGAGGGGACCCGGATGCCTGGGTTCTCTCCTAGGCCTGGGAGTGGAGTGGGGCTCAATCTGTTGTTGGGACTCCCCAAAGAATGATGCTGGGAATCTAATATACCCTTCTCAGTCTCTGCCTCACTGAACCAGCCAGGACCCCTCGAGCACCACCAGTGCCCCTCACTCCTGACCCACAGCCACTGCTAATGCTGAGCTCCCCCTCCCCAGCTCTGCTGGTGCCCTCTGCCCCTTCTGCGACTGGGGCAGGAAGTCAGGCTGAGCAGCGTGTGCTGCAGTGGTTCGGCCACTCACTCACTCTGCAGGGAAGGAGTGGACGTGCCCTCACCCCATCTTCCCCCAGCTGTCACAGTGGGCAGCTCCCCCCAGGAAGGTCACTGAATGCTCCTCTGCCACTTCTCTGCTGGGGGCTCACACCGGGTGTGGGGTGGGTCAGGGTTAGGGCCATGGATGGATGCACTGGGCTGAGATCATAGGATCACAGGACTGGAAGGGACCTCAGGAGGTTGTCTAGCCCAGCCCCCTGCCCAAAGCAGGATCAACCCCACCAAATCATCCCAGCCACAACTTTGTCATGTGGGATGGAGAATCCACCACCTCTCTGGCAACATATTCCAGTGCTTCACCACTCTCCTGGGGAAGTAGTTTTTCCTAATATCTAACCTACACCCCCCACTTCCACTTCAGACCATTGCTCCTTGTTCTGCCATCTGACACCATTGAGAAGAGTTTCTCACCCTCCTATTTAGAGCTGCCCTTCAGGAAGTTGAAGGCTGCTATTAAATCACCCCTAAGTCTTCTCTTCTGTAAACTAAAGAAGCCCAAATCCCTCAGCCTCTCCGCATAGGTCTTGTGCTCCAGCCCCTTAATCACTTTTGTTGCCCTCTGCTGAACATGCTCCAGCAAATCCACATCCTTTATACTGGGGGGGGCCCAAAACTGGGCACAATATTCCAGATGTGGCCTCACCAGTGCTGAATAGGGGGGAGCAACTACTCCTCTAGATCTGCTCAAAATGCTCCTCCTAATGCACCCCAGCATGTCGTTAGCCTTCTTGGCTACAAGGGCACATTGTTTACTCATATCCAGCCTTTCATCCACCATAACCCCTAGCTCCCTTTCCACTGTACTGCTACTGAGCCAGTCAAGCCCCAGCCTATAACAATGCTTGGGATTCTTCCGCCCCAGGTGCAGGACTCTACACGTCTCCTTGTTGAACCACACCAGATTTCTTTTGGCCCAATTCTCCAATTTATCCAGGTCACTCTGGACTCTCTCTCTACCCTCCAACGTATCTACCTCTCCCCGTAGTTTTGTGTCATCCGCAAACTTGCTGAGGGTGCAATCCAGTCCCTCATCCAGGTCATTAATAAAGATGTTGAACAACACCGGCCTCAGAACCAAGCCTTGTGGTACTCTTGAAACTGACCAGATATAGATATAGATATAGAGCATCCAGATATAGAGCCATTGACACTACCCGTTGGGCCCGACCATCAAGCCAGCTTTCTATCCATCTTATAGTCCAAGGATCCAATTCATATTTCCTTAACTTATGGACAAGAATGTTGTGGGAGACCGTATCAAAAGCTTTGCTCAAGTCAAGGTGTATCACATCCACTGACTTCCCCACGTCCACAGTATCTGTTACCTCGTCAGATAAACTAATCAGATTGGTCAGGCAGGACTTTGATGAATCCATGTTGGCTACTTTTGATCACTTTCCCTCTTCCGAGTGCTCCAAAATGGATTCCTTGAGGATTCCCTCCATTATTTTCCCAGGGATTGAGGTAAGGCTGACGGGTCTATAGATCCCTGGATTTATCCTTATTTCCTTTTTTTAAAGATGGGCACTACGTTTGCCTTCTTCCAGTCATCCGGTATCTCCCCCGATCTCCAAGGGTCTTCAAAGATAACAGCCAAAGGTTCAGCAATGACCTCTGCCAATTCCCTCAGTATCCTGGGGTGCATTAAATCCAGACCCATGGATCTGTGTACATCTAGTTTTTCTAGATAGCTCAGAACTTGTTCCTTCCCCACAGATGGCTGCCCTCCACCTTCCCATACTGCATCGTCTAGGACCGTATATCAGAGTTGACTTTGCCCGTGAAGACTGAGTCAAAAAATGTGTTGAGTACTGCAGCTTTTCCTACATCATCTGTCACTAGGTTACCTCCCTCATCCAGTAATGGCCCCACACCTTCTCTGATAACCCGTTTATTGGTCACACCCCTGTAGAAACCCTTCCTGTTACTCTTCACATCCCTTGCCAGCTGCAGTTCCAATGGTGCGTTCGCTTTCCCGATTACTGCCCGGCATTCTCCTGCCGTATGTTTATACTCCTCCTGAGTCAACTGTCTACCTTTCCATTCCTTGTGTGCATCCTTTTTGAGTTTAAGCTGACTAAGGATTTCCCTGTTAAGCCAAGCTGGCGGCCTCCCATGTTTGCATTTCTTACTATGCAGCGGGATGGTTTGTTCCTGTGCCTTCAGTAAGACTTCTTTAAAATACAGCCAGTTCTCTTCAACTCTTTTCCCCTTTATCTTCGTTTCCCAAGGGATCCTGCTCGTCCGTTCCCTGAGGCAGTCGAAATCTGCTCTTTTGAGATCAAGGGTCTGTATGTTACTGCTCCGATCTAGCAGACTTGTTCCATGCATGCACCCATGAGGGCCAGAATGGAGCCAGCGCCCCTGCAGGGGACAGGCTGCACACCCTGTGCCCTGGGGATTGGAACCGGTGCCCCCTAGGTGGGACAGGCCCCATGCCCCAATCCCTGCCCCCCAAGCTAGCTAATGCCACCCTGGGGGCCAGATGGGAGCCAGCACCTCCTAGAGAGGACAGGCTCCTGCCCCACTTCCTGCCCCCTAAGCCAGCCAATCCCACCCTGGAGCGACACCCCAAGAGGGGGTGTCTGCAGCTCTCTGTGGGGGGGTTTACCAGGTGGTTGCCGTCGTGATGGATGTCTTCACGGACCCCGATATCCTGCTGGATTTGCACGAGGTGGGCATGAGGCGCAGGGTCCCCGTGTACCTGATCCTGGGGGAGCAGCACCTGGACGCCTTCCTCAGCATGGCCAAGGCCGCCTGCCTCAACGTGCACTACATGGAGGTAGGGTCTGGCCTTGGGGGTGCTGAGCCCCCCCTGTCCTCTGCAGCACAGTGCCCCATAGTGCTGCACTGGGACCAGCCCTGCCTGCTGGGGGTGAGCCCCTGCCCTGCCCTGCCCCCCCCACAGCACAGCACCCCCTAGTGCTGCACTGGGGCCAGCCTTGTTGGCGGGGGGGGAGCCCCTGCCCTGCCCCCCCATGGCACAGCACCCCCTAGTGCTGCACTGGGGCCAGCCTTGTTAGCGGGGGGAGCCCCTGCCCTGCCCTGCCCCCCCATAGCACAGCGCCCCCTAGTGCTGCACTGGGGCCAGCCCTGCCGGCCAGGGAAGCACACCCCGCTGCTGAGCCCATGAGGTATCGGGCATCCGGCTGTGCTCAGGGCCCTCCACTCCCGTCTGGTATCAGCCCTGGGGAGGGGAGCCCTGAAATATTGTTTTGGCCCCCCACCAGCTGACTTTGTGTGTCGCTTCCCCGCCCCCAGAACCTGCGGGTGCGGGTCATTGCAGGCTGCACTTTCTGGAGTCGGCAGCACAAGTGGGTCACCGGGACCCTGAAGGAGAAGTTTCTGCTGATCGATGGGGACACAGTGATAACGGGGAGCTACAGGTGAGGGGGACGGTGGGGATGAGTGGGTGGGGAGAACCCCCCTGCTGGGCCCCCACCCTCCTCCCTACAGCCCAGCGCCCCCTGCTGGGCTCCCACCTTCCTCCCTACAGCCCAGCGCCCCCTGCTGGGCTCCCACCCCGCTCTTTGCAGCCCCAGGAATTTCCCTTCAGCCTCTCCTGGCTTGTCTCACCCAGAGAGGCTGCATCTGTGCTGGGCGAGGGGTGTCCCTATAACCAGACCCTGCACCCCAGAGGGGGCCATATCTCAGCGTCAGGCCTTGATCTCTGTGGTTGGGCATCAGTGGTGTGGGGGGGGGGAGGGGAGGGATGGTGGTGGACCCGTCCGGCTAAGCAGGGAGGGTGAGAACCTACTGCACTCGATTCATGAGTGGAGGGTGCCATAGTGAAACAGCTCTAGGTTTAAGCGGCATTGGAGGGAACAGATCACATGGCAGGTGCCAAGGGGTGGACAGCGAGGCCGTGTTGGGGGGAGCAGATGGCTCAGTGCCCCCTGCTAGGGTGGGGTCTGTACCCCCCACAATACAGAAGGGGAATCCTGTGAGGGCAAGGATCCTGCAATCGGTTAGGGGCTAAGTATGGGATAGAACCCAGGAGTCCTGGCTCCCAGCCCCTCCCCCAACACCCACCAGAACCCACTCCTCTCCCAGAGCCAGGGATGGAACCCAGGAGTCCTGACTCCTCCCCTCCCTGTCCAGACTCCATCTTGGCTGCCCCCCTACTCTCTTGGGCGCCAGACGGCATGGTGACATTGCTCACTGTGACATCATGGTGATGACACCACACACTGTGACATCACCCGACTCTGGCTGGAATTGGCCAATGAGACTCTTGCAGCCGTATTGTGAGGTCATAGGGCAGGGGGCTGGAGGCAGCAGCTCAGAGCAACCAGGTGAGAGTGAGAGAGCCACGTTCTGAGGAACTGGGCATCCAGATCTTCCTGTCAGCCCCAGGCCTTGCAGCTCCTGCCTGGTTCTGGAGGGACGGCAGCTGAGCCTTTTGGACCCTGCCGGTGCCCTGCTCTGCAGTCACTGCAGGTGCGGCTGATCCGGAGCCAGACCCTGGTCCTGAAGACTCTCCAGCAGCTCAGATCCAGAGCAGGAGGGCCAGGACCTGACTGTGAGGTCCCTCGAGTGATCCAGATCCACACCCTGGCTCTGAAGGCGCCAGAGGCAGGCAAGCTGGATCCAGACCCTGGTTCTGAAGGTGCTGGAGCCAGGAGAGCTGGATCTAGAACCTGATCCTGAAGGTGCAGAAGCCAGCAAGGCTGGATCTAGACCCTTATTCTGAAAGCACCAGAGGCAGGAGAACCAGATCTAGACCCTGGTTCTGACGGTGCTGGAGCCAGGACAGCCATATCGAGACCCTGGTTCTGGAGGCGCCGGAGGCAAGGGAGCAGGATTTAGACCCTGGGTCTGACGGTGCTGGGGCCAGGCGAGCCATACCAAGACCCTGGTTCTGACGGTGCAGAAGCCAGAAGGGCTGGATCTAGACCCTTACTCTGAAGGCGCCGGAGGCAGGAGAGCCAGATTGAGACCCTGGTCCTGAAGTCACGGGAGCAGGAGGTCCAGGACTTGGTTGTGACGTCCCCCCGGGAGTGATCCAGCTCCAGGCTCCGGTTCCGCTGCCCCCCGCCTGTGCGATCCCTCCCGTGGCCCCCCCCATGCCACCCCTGCTGGTGCTGGCTCTCCTGTTGGCGCTGCCTGGCGGCGCCAGCCCCAAGGAATGCTTCTTCTGCGAGGTGACGGCCTCCCGCCACTGCCCCAGCACCCGCATGAGCTGCGCAGCGGACGAGGACTGTTTTGTGGGGCACGGTGCCGCCCTGGGGGTGTCCCTCATCCAGACCAAGGGCTGCACCCGGGCCCTCAACTGCGGCAAGGAGCACCCCATCAGCTACATGGGGGTGACCTACAGCCTGGTCACCCAATGCTGCAAGGGCAGTCTGTGCAACCGGGCTGGTGCCCGCCCTCGGGGGGCCAGCCTGGGCCTGCTGCTGGCACTGGGGGTGGCCGTCCTGCAGGGGGTGCTATGAGAGCCGGTGGAATAAAGTCCTGCTTGGGTGACGGCTGGTGCGGTTCTCTGTGCGCCGAGCTGGGGCACCGGGGGGGCGGGCAGGGTGCAGGGGAAGATCTGGATGAGGAGTCAGTGGGGCTGGGGGGAAATGAATGAGGAAGGAGAGCAGTGGGCAGTGAGAACTGGCAGTGGGAACCCAGGCGTCCGGGTCCATGCAAGGCATGGGTGAGGGAGGGGAAGGGAGGGTGGGGGGGGTGGCGCTAGCTGGTAGTGGGAACCCAGGCCTCCGGGGCCCTTGCAAGGCATGGGGGGAGGAGAAGCGGGGGGCGTGGCTAGCTGGCAGTGGGAGCCCAGGCGTCCAAGGCTATACTGCCCCCGGGGGGAGGTTACCTTACACTGTTCCCCCAGTTTGTCCCCCCACCTCCCCCGCCGTGTCTCACCCGAGCCACATTGGCTCTTTGGGGTGAGGAGCAGCTTTTGTGTTGGCACAGCAGGATCAGGCCCAGGATCGGTGCCCCTGACCCCGCATCCAGGTTCCCCCGGTGCCCCCTGCTGTGGAATGCTGCCCCCCCCCACCCAGCACCTCGCATATGCAGCTCCATGCAACATCGGAGTGACTGCTCTGCCCAGCCCAGCGGTGCCACCCCCCACCCCCACCCAGCGCTGGGCAGGCTCAGCACCACCCCCCGGCACTGGGCGCATCTCACCACCTGGGTCCATCGAAGGGCAACGTCACTGTTCACTCCCACGTGTGGAGGTTCTCCCTTGGGCAGGGGTGCTGGGGGGGGCGCTGGGACCCCCCCCCCGTGCCCAGGGGAGTTAGTTACTTTTCCTCGGGGGATTGCCTAATTTTGCTCTTGCAGAATATTTTTGTGTTCTCCATTTCTCCCTGTCCTCCTGCACCCCACTAACCCTCCCACCCCTGCATCCCATTAACCCCCCACCTCCACCCTGCACCTCCAATAATCCCCCACCCCTGCACCCCACTAACCCCCACCTCCACCCTGCACCCCAATAACCCCACCCCTGCACCCCACTAACCCCCTCCTCCACCCTGCACCCACTTGCCCCCACCCACCTATCCCGCTATCTCCTCCCTGCCCCCCCTCCGCCCCCCCTTCTCCCCCGCCTCCTGCCCCCCCCCACTGTCCCCCGCAGCTTCACGTGGAGCGACGCCCGGCTGAGCCGCCAGCTGGTGACGCTGCTGACGGGCGAGATCGCCGGGGCCTTCGACCGCGAGTTCCGGATGCTCTACGCCGCCTCCCACCCGCTGGCGCCCACCCAGCCCGACCCCCCGCCCAGCCCCCCGGCCCAGCCCACGCCCCCCAATGGGCTGCCCGCCCCCTACCGCAGCGAGCTGGCCGGGCCGCCGCTGTCCCGGGGCCCCCACCACGTGGCCGCCCGCCGCTCCGTGGCCCCCCAGCCCGTGGCCTGCAGCCGGGCTGGGGAGTGGGAGCTGGTGCGGGCCACGCGGGCCATAGCCGGGGACGAGCTGCTGCGGCCCGGCCCCGAGGGGCACAGCGCCCGGAGCGACGGGCAGCGGGGCGGGCAGCCGGGCCGGCGGGCAGGCGCCATGGGGCAGAGACCCAGCAAGTCCCTGTGGGACCTGAGCCGCCTCTCGCAGCTCTCCGGCTCCAGCGCTGGCCGCGACGGCCCCCAGCAGCCCGACGAGGCCAAGGTGAGCGGGGGGTGGGGGCGGTGCACCCCGGGGGCAGAGCTGGGACCTGGGGGCCCCTTCTGTATCCTGGGGTGCAGGGCTGGGGGGACCCCACATACCCCAGCAGCAGGGGATTTGGGGGACCCCATGTATCTGGGGGGCACGGCTGGGGATTTGGGGGCCCATGTATACCCTGGGGGGCAGGGCAAGAGATCCTGTGTACCCCAAAGCAGTGGATTTGGGGGACCCCATGTACCCAGGGGCAGGGCTGGGAGTTGGGGAGCCATGTGTACCCCAGGGGGCAGGGCAGGGGATCTTATGTACCCCAGTAGCAGTGGACTTGGGGAGCCCTGTTTCAAACAGCATGCCCCATATCCCCCACAATGCCCCCCAGGATCCAAAGGGCCCCCTCTCCATCCTAGGGGTAGGACTCAGGATATTGCAGCCCCTGTGCATCCTGGGGAGGAGAGTGGGGGCTTTGGGTGGAACTGGGGATCCCAGGGGAGGACAGGGCTGGGGCTCTGTGTGTATCTCAGGGGGCTCCCTGGGTGTTTTGGTGGGGGGGCACAGAACTGGCTATTGGGCAGGGCTGAGGGTGGCATGATGTGCCCCCCCCCATCTCCAGTGCCTGCTGCCTCCTGGTCCCCACCTTGGGGCAACACCTCCCCCGCCCTGCGTCAATATTGACCGAGGCACCATGCCCAGCTCTGCTCCATAGGGCCTCTCCTCTGCCCCACGGGGCTTCTCCTCTGCCCTGGGGAGCTGTAGGACACAGGGGCCACAGCCCCTCCTCAGCCCCCAACTTAACTCCCGGGGTGGCTCCTCTCCCGCCTCCTTTCTCCTTTGCTCCCTCCCCTGCTTTGTCCCCCAGCCCACTGAGGGGGGGCAGAGGTGGGGGTTGGCACTGCCAGACCTGCCACCCCAGTGCTGGGGTGGGGAGTTCCCCAGGAGCTGAGGATGGAATTTTGAGGGTGACTCTGGGGCAGGGTGAATCAACACCAGAGCAGATCTGGGGGGGCTGTGGGCACAACCCCCCAGGAAGAGATGGGGGGGAATTCAGGGATGTGGGGAGCATAGGACCTGGCAGGGGGTAGATGGGGATCTGGGGGGTGCTGGGCTGGGGAGGGGCTGCAGGTTGGGGGTGCAGGAAGGGAGCCCTGAGCGACAAGGGGGATGGGATGGGGAGCAGAGGCAGCTGAGGCTGGGCACGGTTAGGTGAGTTTGGGGTCATTGCTGGAGGCAGAGAGTTGGGGGGCAGAGAGGGGTCTGGGGGAGCAGAGGAGCTCTAGGAGCAGGGGGACAAAGGGCTGGGGTGGGCTGGGCAGGGAGCTAGCAGTACAGGGGGGCCATTGGATGGCACTAACTGTCCTTGGGGGGCTGCCCCCCATTCCACCCCCAGAGCAAGCACAAGTGGGGCACGCAGGACACACCTGCCCGGGCGCTGATGAGGCGGAGGTGTGTGCCCCCCACCCGCGAGGACCCCCACCCAGCACCCCTTTTCCTGTCACCCACCTACCGGCCCCTGGTGCACGGCTATGGGGCTCTGGGCCGGCTGCAGGGGCAGCTCTACAATGGGGCCACAGCCCGGGTCTGGGGGCCCCTCCACGGCTACAGCAGACAGCACCACTACTGACTGGGCACCAGCCGGCGGCAAGGGCTGAGAGCCCCCCATCTCCCCAGACTGCCCCCCAGTGGGGCAGGCCCACGGGTTACACTGGATCCAACCGGGCGCCAGAAAGAGTTAAACTGGTGCTACTGGGAAGAACTGGTGCCTGCTGCTGGATTCCGAAGAGGCTTCCCTGGCTTACCCCAGTGTTACTGGGAGGAGCTGGTGCTGGCTGAGGGGCCATCCTGGAGTGCACTGCGATCTCCTGGCTCTATTTCCAGCCCCCGGTTAACAGTGTTTGACAAGCTGGAGCTGGGAAGTCGCTGGGAGCCCTGCAGCCAGCAGAGTGCGGATTACAGGGCACTGGACCGCCAGACTGGGTGCTGGGGAAGGATCTAGGGCAGCTGAGCCACATTCACAGCCCAGGCTGGCCAGGCACCGGGATGTCCCCTGCCCACGGCACTGCTAGAGCGCCCGATGGCTGGTCCAACACGCAGCCCGGGGGGGGGCAAGTTCCCTCCACCCCAGCCTGGGGCTTTCGCTGAGCAGAGCTGGCGAGGTGTCTCCCCTCGGCCTGGCAAGCAGCATGGGATGGGGCAGTTCCAGAGAACCCAGCCCCTATGCAACTGGGACAACAGTGGGGCTAGTCATTAGAGGGGGAGGGGGCTTCTGGGAGCTAGCATGCCTGGGTTCTTGTCCCAGTGCTGGCAAGGCAGTGGGGGCTAGCAGTTAGAGCTTGGCGGGGCTGGGAGCTAGGACTCCTGGGTTCTCACCCCAGCTGCGGGAGAGGGGCTGTGCATCTGAGTGGCATCGCCAGCTCACACAAGCTGTTTGATCTTTTTGCACAAAGGTCAGAACCATTTGCCTGTTGCGAGAGGGAGTTTGTCTCCCAGCACCCCCTCCTGTCCCTGCGGCTGAGCTCCAGAGCAGGGGCCCAGCAGGGCACACAGCACAGCACAGCCCCCCCAAAACCTGCGCTTGCTGCTGGCTCTCGGCTTTCAATGAACACAGGACCTCACCTGACCACTGGGGCCCAGCAGAAAAGGGATGAAAATTCAACTCCCTGTGGAAAGTCTGAGGCACTGCTTCCTGCTGGGACCCTGGGCCAAGTGTGGGGCCTCCCCTCCCAGCCCAACGGCTCAGGGCCTCTGTGGGGCAGAAGGGACAGATCCCCTTCACTGTCCCCCCAACACACACCAGCTGAGGGGGGACCACTTGACCAGGGGGAGGTGCAATTGAGCAGCTCCCCAGGCAAAGGGGGAAGAAAAGGGAACAGGGTGGTGGTGGTTGGGGGGTGGGGACTTGTGCCTCAGAGCCTGGGGAGGTTTCACACCCCACTAGTTAGCAGGGGAGCACCCGGCCCAGGCTAGGTCCGCATCCCCAGGCTGCTACAGCTGCAAAGCAGGGGTAGACAGCTAGCCAGGTGGGGGAGCTGCTGTACCCGCCCCCCCTTCTGTTGCCAGGGCACATCTAGCCTCTGCCTGTGTCTCACCCTCACACCCCGCCCCCGCATAAAGCTCAGCAGGATTTGGGGGGGCCTAGGACTGCAGAGAAAAATGAGGATGAGGCTGTGGGGGAAAAAGGGGGACCACCATCAATAGGACCACAGGGGCCACATCCCCCTCCTCCCCCTCCAAAGGGCTTCCCAGCATTTGCCCTTTTATAAGCTCCCCTGCTAGAGGCGACATTCCACCGGCTAACAACCTACTACCGCTGCTGGCAAGGGACTGGGTTCCGCTGGCAAGGGGCTCAGCTGCGGAGCTGTTCGGGTCACTCTGAGCTTGGAGCCACTGCTACACTGCAGGCCTCCCCCCGTCCCCCCCACCATTTCACTCCATGTCTGGGGCCCAGAGCTGCGTGAACATACCCCTCCCTCCCACCCTGCGTCACACGCAGGGCACAAGGCCACGAGGTTCCCCACATGACGGGAAACTCTGAGGTTTTGAAGTTTCACCTGTTGTGAAACAAATTTCAGCATTTCCTCCGCCCAGCAGAGTCTTGAAATATGAAGTTCGGTTGTGAAAAAGGTCAAATAAACACCCCCAAGCTTCTCTTCCCAAAGTGGCCAGAACTTTTTCCTCGCCGTCAACAGAGCGTCAAGTCGGGTGTGAGCGTTTCCCGGTGTTTATATGGATTGAAAACTTCCAACGGGAAGCCAGCTGGCTCTGCTCCTGCGCTCCAGGGAAGGGGGACGACAGATGCCCAGACTGCGAGGCTGGACAGGACTGTGGTGATCACCTGGGCCACAGGCCACCCACGAGGTGATCTCTCCTGGGAGACAGGCAAAGCTGAGACCTGCCTGAGCACGCTGGGAGGAGGCCAACAGTGCACAGATCCAGGGGGTCCCAGACTGTGGAGGAGGAGATTTACACCCCCAACCCACCTGCCTCCAGGTGTACGGTGCAGCTGCTGTGCCTGGACCTGTGAAGCTGGAGCCCAGGCACCTGCCCCAGCAGCGCTGGCACATCCCTGTACCCGGCTTCCTGGCTCAGCGCCACCAGGTCCAGTCCGAGGTCCCGCCGCACAGCCTCCAGCAGCTTGGGCAGCCCCAGGCCCAGGGGGAAGGGGCGCAGGACCAGCCTCAGCAAGGGGGCGAGGGTGGCAGCTGCATCTGGGGACAGACACCGGAGATCAGAGGCAGAGGGGCCTGTGGGATGTTGGAGCCAGAACTCAGGAGTCCTGCTCCAACCACAAGACCCCACTCCCCTCCCAGGGCTGGGGAGAGAACCCAAGAGTCCTGGCTCCCAGCCCCTCTCTAACCACTAGGCCTCACCCCCCTCCCAGAGCTGGGGAGAGAACCCAGGTATCCTAGCTCGCTGGTCCAACCACTAGACCCCACTCCCCTCCTGGTGCCAGGGATTGAACCCAGGTGTCCTGCCTCCCAACCCTGCACGTTAACCACCTCTGTTTCCCATGGGTTCTGCTCTCTTCGGCTGAGCAGGTTTCTTCGGCCGCCGGAGCGCCAGGTCCCTTCTCCCAGGGCCGCAGCTGAAAGAGGACACGGGAGCCAAGCGGGGAGTTGCCTGCGTCTGGCTGCCACAGGGGGGCACCTCCGAGGCTGGTGCAGGTGCAGAGTCACCTGCCAAGGCTAGACAGGGAGGAGAGGAAGAATGTATAGCCAAAAAATACATCTCGGACGCTGACCAGATCCAGCAGCAGCAGGGCTGGGGGTGGGGGTCAGAGCCCCCCAGGCCAGACCAAGGCCAAAACAGCCTAATGCCCCCAGGCAGGGGGTGAGTGGCTGTGCCCCTTGGAACCCAAAGGAACCCCCGCCGGCCGGCCGGCCTGAGACACCCCCTGCAACAGGAGACGGCGCAGCCACGTTGTCCGGAGTGCGCCCAGCACAAGCCGCTCAGGACTGGCGAACTCCGAGCAGGTCCCCTGGCCCCAGCAACGGGCTCAGGCAGCAGGTCCCAGCAGGAGCACACAGCTGGTCTCAGAGAGAGAGGGAGTGGAGGGTTTGTGGGGGCAGCTCTCCATGTCCCTGGGGGTCACCGGTTCAACAAGGGTAGAGGGAGCCGGGGGTTGCAGGGGCCAGCTGGGATCTGGCCACCCAGCCGGCAGCCTGGAGAGCGCAGCCCCCAGCAACTGGTGCTGGCAGACCCAGCACGGACAGCACCGGTGGTTCTGGGCAGCAGGAGGACAACAGGCTGCAGAGAGGGGATCTGGTGACCTGCCCAGCTGGGGGCGAATACAGGAAGCGGAGAGGTGGGGAAGGCAGTGGCCCAGGTGATGCTGGTTACCTGGCTGGAGGACAAAGTGGGAGGTGCGGGAGTAGATATCTGAGGCACCCCTGGAAGGAGGCCGGGGCTGGGCAGGGCAGGGCAGAGGCGGACTCAGCCCGGCTGGGCGAGGGAGACAGGCCCAGCGCGTTCCTGGCCTGGGTTCAATGCCCAACAACCCTGCTTTCCACTGGCTGAGAGCTGCTCTGATGTGGAGCCCAGGGCTGCGCTGCTCCCTCTGGGAATAGGCCCCCCGGGGGACAGAACAAGGGGACAGCCCCACGGTACAGACAGCCGGGCTGGGGCTGCAAGAGGCGTGGTCCCAGGACGTGAAGGAGCTGAGCCTCAAGGACGACACCTGGCTCCCTGCTCCAACTACTAGACCCCACTGCCCTCCCAGTGCTGTCACACTGAAGGGGGGTTCCCAGGACCTGCGCATCTGCAACAGCTGCCAAGCAGAGCCCCCTTGCCTAGCTCATGAGGAGGCAGCGGTGGGCTACAAGCCTGGGGAACCCCACTATCAGCGGGGTGCTAACAATGGGTGTGCCGGAATCCTGAGAGGAGGCAGGTGCGGCCGTGGGTCTGATGGGAGGAGGATCCGTGGGGAAGGGGAAGCTGGGAGCCACCAGCCCCTACCTCTGTCCAGCAGGATACGGCACTGGGGACCTCTCTCTGGGGTGCACACCCGCAGCCCAGGAACCTGGGCCAGCAGCCCCAGGACACCTGCCCTGCCCACGGCCCGGCACAGGGCCTCCGCGTCCACCCCATGCTGGCTCCTCATGATCTCCAGCAACTTGGCCAGCCTCAGGCCTGAGGCGAACGCCGACAGGATGCCGCGCACCAGGGGGGCGATGGCTGCCAGACCTGGGACAGACAAAGCAGAGCTCGGGGTTGGAAATCACACCCCTCCCAGAGCCCAGGAATCCCAGCTCATGGCAGCCCCTCCCCACTATTCCAACCACAAGTTCCTACTTCCCTCCCAGAGCTGCCAATAGGACCCAGGAGTCCTGGGTCTCAGCCACTCCCCTCTAACCACTAAACCTCAATCCCCTCCCAGAGCCAGGGATAGAACCCAGGTGTCTTCGCGCCCAGCTGTCCCTCTAACCACTAGACCCTACTGCCCCCTCAGAGCTGGGGATAGAATAAAGGAGTCCAGACTCCCCGCCCCCAATCTCTAACCACCAGACACTACTCCCCATCCAGAGTCACTGGTACAACCCAGGACTTCTAGCTCACAGCTCCCCCCTGCTCTAGCCACTAGACAACACTCCCCTTCCCAGGCCAGGGATTAAACCCAGGAGTCCTGGCTCCTATGTCTCTGCTGTCACTACCTCGGTTTCCCATGGATTTCCGTCTTTTCGACCGAGCAGGTCTCTTCCGCCGCTGGTGCACGGGGTCTCCTCTTCCGGGGCCGCAGGAGGCAGAGGACGGGGGGCCCAAGTGTGAGGCTGGTCTGAGGGGGCTCCCTGGAGCTGGTGCAGGCCCATCGGCCAACGTGCAATGGGGGGTTGGTTGGGGAGGTAGAGGCCCTAAAGCAACATAAAAATCATGGACACTGGCCAGAGATAAAACAGCAACAGGGCTGCAGGGCGGGCCAGGGACCTGGGGAAGAGATCAAGGCTGAGGTACAGTCAGTGCCTGTTCGCCCCTCCGCCCCAGCCCGCCAAGTGCAGAACCTCCGCCTAACCTCCAGTTCTAACCCACCAGATCCCACTCCCCTCCCACAGCCAGGGACACAACCCAGGAGTCCTGGTTCCCATCCCTCCTGCTCTAACCACTGCACCTCTGTCCCCTTCAGAGCCAGGGCTAGAACCCAGGAGCTCAGACTCAACCCGTCCATCCAGCCACTAGAACCCAGGAGTCATGGTTATTACCCCCCCACACCTAACCACTAGTCCCCACTCCCATTCAGAGCCAAGGACAGGACTCAGGAGTCCTGGTTATCACCCCCCCCATCTAGCCACCACTCCCCTTCAGAGGCAAGGACAGGACTCATGAGACCTGGTTATCACCACCACCCCCATCTAACCACTAGTCCCCACTCCCCTTTAGAGCCAGGGGCAAGACTCAAGCATCCTGCTGGAACCATCCCTGGCCCTAACATAACCTCCCTATCTCTTGGCCAAACCCATTCCTTGGGCCACCGGTGAGCTGGCCCCAGTGACCCAGCCGTGGCGGTGTTGGGGAGACAGCATGGAGAGCTGGGAGCTGGGTGAGGGGCCAGCTGGGGGCAGCCCAAGCTGAAGTGGGCAGAGGCTAGGACCCCACTTGGTTGCAAACCGAACCGGGGCCGGTGGGAAGAGCCAGGGGGCAGTGGCCATGGGGCTGGGATCCCATGGGCCCCAGAAACTGGAACTGCTCCCTGGGGAAGATGCAGAGTGGGTACCACCACCCTTGGGCGGGACACCTGGGATGGGCGAACACACCAGCACCCCCCGGCCCAACCCTTCCGCTGGCCTCTATCCCAACCCCCGCCCCCCAGGCCTACGAAAACCCTCCACCCCTCTTTGCCCTTTAAACCCTCCTGGCTCTGTCCACCACACGTCATTCCATCAGCCCCTCCCACACTGCCCTGCCCTGCCCCTCCCCTCACAAAAGCAGGCAGAGGCCCCCCACACCAGCCATACCAGCCAGCTCCAGGGACTCCCACTCCATAGGGGCCTCTGTTGGGGGTGGGGAACGGCGAGGTCTCTTCTTAGCAGGGGGGCCCCCCTCCCCAGCCGGCGTATCATGCTCCAAGCTCAGCTCCTGGGAACCAGCTGGCACCACCACCACCTCAAACCATGGCTCCATGATGCCCAGCTGGGACCTCCACCGACTGGGCACAGCCCAGGTGGGAGGAGGGAACTTGTGAGCCAGAGGCAGAACCCAGGTGCCCTAGCTCCCTCCAAAGAGACCCACACAAACCAGCTTCCAAAACCAGAAGGTAAGGAGTTCCCCCTTGGTTCCCTTTATACCTTCGTCCCTGATGGGGCGGAACCCAAGAGAGCCAATCAGAGGACACCCTCTGTTCACTGACATGGGAATCTGAACAACAGACTTTGCCATTGGCTGGTGTTCAGAACCAATCCCTGTTCTCTCTGGGAGTTCCAGGCCCACCTTATTTTCTAGGCCTTGGGTGGGGGAGGGGACACGTGGGGAGAGGAGGGGAATGGGGGCAACCGTTAAGATATCAGGGGACATTTTGTGGTGTGGGGGTCACTGAGTGAGCAGTTTATAAGCCTGTGTGGGGGTGGGTCCTTCAGTGGGACACATGGGGGGGTCCCCAATATATGGGGTCAGGGAGTATGTGGGTGTTTCCCCAGTGGGAGCAAAGATAAAGCCTCCTTGACAGGAGTCATTTGAGGAGGATTTAGGGGGCATAAAGAGGTGTCAGGGGGTGTTGGGAACCCCATGCTCCCAGAGGAGCAGCTGGGAGATGAGATGACAGGTGCAGGAGGTCTCGGGGATGTCACAGCAAGCCACAATCCTGGTAGTGTGAGGGTCAAGGAGGGCAGCTGGCTGGGCGCTCTGGGCAGAGTTAAGCCCATAAACGATGCCTTGGCCCATGGGGGACCCAGGCCAATCATACAATCTGGGCTCAGGGATTGGTGTGAGCAGCTTGGAAAGGAGGCACAGTGGGCAAGGCAGCGGGGCACAGAACAGGCCAGATCAGGGAGGGGAGGGAGACAGATCTGTGCTCCCAGCTGAGCCTGTCTGGGTCCTGTTCCCACAGGAGGCACTGCTGGAAGGGAGCAGATAAAGCGACTGGGGTGGCGTGGACTTTAACTCTCTGTGCCCCCGGGCCCAGAGACTGCAGCACAGGGAGCCCTATTCTGCAAGGCAGGAGACACCCATCGTTCTGTGAACCAAGCACGGCGGGGGATAGTCACAGAATTCTGACCTGGACAGAGAAGGTGACCCTAACCCCCAGCTCTGCTTCTGCACTTTTCCACAGCAGAGCTCCCAGCTCACATTTGGTCAAATGGGGAAACTGAGGCACGGGAGAGAGACTAGGGAGCAACTAGCCCAGGGTCTACCAGTAGGCCAATGCTTTGAAGAGACAGACAGACAGACAGCTCTAGCCCCTGCCTCCCACAAATAATGGCTCCTGTTTGAGCCACAAGGACCACACACAAGGAAAGGTGTCACCCTGAAAACTGGGCAAAGACTCCCTCTCACACACACGCCTCCCCTCTGGGAGTGGGGTACCAGCCTGAGGTGAGCACAGGGCTGACAGCAGAGCCCTGGGAGTGGAGCAGCAGCCGGGATCCCTCATGCAAGGCTGGGACTGGAGCCCTATGTGAAACCAGCAGAGATGTGAAAAGTACCCCAAAAGTTACTTGAGTAAAAGTACAACTGCTGGGCAGGGGGTGTGCTACTTAAGTACAAGTTGCTGGTGCCCCTCTGGAAAGCTACTTGAGTCAGAACTACACACGGCACATCTTTACTGTACTCAAGTAACTTTTGGGGGGCATTTTCCACCCCTGCACTCAGGCCATTTATGCAGAGAAAGGAACCTCTGCTACAGCCTCAGCTGTGAGCCAGCTGGCTTTTAGAGCAGACTATAACAGTTCCCAGGGGAGGGATAGCTCAGTGGTTTGAGTATTAGCCTGCTGAACGCAGGGTTGTGAGCTCAATCTTTGAGGAGGCCACTTAGGAATTGGGGCAAATAGATACCAGGGATGGTGCTTGGTCCTGCCAAGAGGGCAGGGACTTGACCAGATAACCTCCCAAGGTCCCTTCCAGTTCTAGGAGATGTGTGTATCTTCCAGGTTCCACTTCACCTGTGGGCAGTTACACCCCAGCAGGTGTAAAGGAGTGACTGTAGGGGGTGGGGCAAGGGCGTTAGCTTATCTGCAGATAGGAAGTTGACAACCTGACCTCCAGCCCAGGTTTGATTTTAAGCTGTTCTCTTGGCACAAGCCACAGTTCTGCAGCTGTTCCGGGTGCGGAATTTGCTCCCCCCAAGCATTCAGTGCCTGGAAAACAGAACCAGTTACAGTAACCAGACAGGAATTCTACAGCAGCTGTGGTACAACTTTCCAGCTTCTGGATTTTCTATGGCACCAGTTTGGGGGGGCCCATTCAGAGACACATGCAGCTCACTCAGGCTACGTCTACACGTGAAGCCCACATCGAAGTAGCCTATTTCAATGTGGCGACATCGAAATAGGCTATTTCGATGAATAACGTCTACACGTCCTCCAGGGCTGGCAACGTCGATGTTCAACATCGACGTTGCGCAGCACCACATCGAAATAGGCGCAGCGAGGGAACGTCTACACGCCACAGTAGCACACATCGAAATAAGGGTGCCAGGCACAGCTGCAGACAGGGTCACAGGGCGGACTCAACAGCAAGCCGCTCCCTTAAAGGGCCCCTCCCAGACACAGTTGCACTAAACAACACAAGATCCACAGAGCCGACAACTGGTTGCAGACCCTGTGCATGCAGCATGGATCCCCAGCTGCAGGAGCAGCAGCCAGAAGCCCTGGGCTAAGGGCTGCTGCACACGGTGACCATAGAGCCCCGCAGGGGCTGGAGAGAGAGCGTCTCTCAACCCCTCAGCTGATGGCCACCATGGCGGACCCCGCTATTTCGATGTTGCGGGATGCGCAATGACTACACGGTCCCTACTTTGAACGTCGAAGTAGGGCGCTATTCCCATCCCCTCATGGGGTTAGCGGCTTCGACGTCTCGCCGCCTAACGTCGATGTTAACATCGAAATAGTGCCCAACACGTGTAGCCGTGACGGGCGCTCTTTCGAAGTTAGTGCCGCTACTTCGAAGTAGCATGCACGTGTAGACACGGCTTCAGAAGGAAGGACAGGAGGGTTATCGGGATGCAGCATGGAACAGACTTGTCAGACACCCGGGAGCCATCAGTACAATCCATCCAGGGAGAGGGGGGTCCCCGAGCTGGGGCCCTCGCCCTGCCCCCTTCCTCCCCAGCCAGCTGAGACTGCTCCACCCCACAGCCCAGTTCCAACTCAAACCAGCCAGGCCCCTCCTCTTGCCTTTGCCCTGTTCCCCCACACCTGGGGAAGAAAGGTGTCGCCTGGTGGCCAAGGTTACAACAAGCAGGAAGGGCCTGGCCTACTCCTGAAAAGTCATCACACCAAAACTCCTCTCACCCCTATGCACTGATGCTGGGCCTAGGGAAACTGAGGCACCATAGGGGAATAAAATCCTTACACACCCCATCTTCATCACTCAACTGTGACTCGCAGCAATATGCCTGGTTCTGAGAAAACAGAGCAGATGTGGTCTATACCTGAGTCTTCGTATTGGTCCAGCCAATTTTTCTTAAACAAATAGGGCTCTTCCAGCTTTCCCAAATCACTGCTGTTCCAAAAGCACTAGGATTACCTTTCCGCAGTGCTTGTCTGCACCTCAGGTGCAGTTACAGCCCGGAGGGGCAGGGCTGTCATTCAAAAAGGTCTGAGCACACTGGAGAAATGGGCGGAGGTAAATAGAAAGAGGTTCAATATGGACGAGGCAAAGTTCTCCGCTTAGGAAGGAACAATCAGTTTTACACATCCAGAATGGGAAGTGACAGCCTACGAAGGAGAACTGCAGAGGGATCTGGAGGGTCAGAGTGGATCACAAGCTAAATATGAATCAACATTGTGACACAGCTGCAAAAAAACAAAAAGCAAACACTGTTCTGGGCTGCATTAACAGGAGTGCTGTGAGCAAGACGTTCGTCTGCTCTGTTCTGTGCTGATCAGGCCTCTCCTTTGCAGCACACGCTGCCCAAGTGCGTTACGGGCAGAAACCTCCTGCGGAGGCTTTTGCTTTGCTGGGTTCCAGGTTCTGCACGCCAGGGCCGCTCTACTTCAGAACCTGTAAGAGACGGTTTCCCTGCCACATCATGGATTTCCCCCTCCGCGATGAGAAAAATGCTGCAGAAAGAAGCAGATGGTACATGAGGAAAATTTATTGGGAGAACAGCTGAAGATGCATCCAATAAAATACCAAACAAGAGTCTTTGGAGGTGTGGAAAAATAAATATTCAAATAATTTTTTTCCTGTTGCTCAGGAGCAATGAAATGACTCCAGGGGGGCTTCACAACACTGGGGGTGTGCATGCCCCACCAAACCAGGGTGGAGGGTGTAGATCCCCAGAAAATGGAGTGCATTCTAGATGCACAAGACCACAGCCAAATGGAGCACATTCTAGAGTATTCTCCAAAATGGGTGCTACATTCCTCAGGCCTCTGCATAACCAGTGGGTTCTAGATGCATCATGGTGGACAAGTCTCTAGAGCACCTTGGATCCTGACCAAGTGGAGTGGGTTCCAGAAGCTCCCTACCAGAGCCTAGATGGTTCTAGATTCCCTGTCCTCCCCCACCCAGTGGAACAGGCAACTCCAAATCATTCCACATCACCTTGAATCTAGCACTCACAATTTCCTCCAACAGGAGGAGGTGAGTCCTGATCTCCTGCCAGGATATCCACTCCAGCTGCTACTAAAAGGGGAGGGGGGCTCTAGATCTGCCCCAGTGGCTGAATCCCAGCCAGACCCCAGCTTTCAAGGAAGAAAAAAATTACCCCTGTCTTGTCCCCCTTAGCAAACCCCTTTCCCCCTCTTGAAAGAGGATTGGCTGCCTTGCTGGGGTACACCTGCCTTCCACCTCTAGGCCGGGGCACTGCGGGGATATAGGGCCACCCTGCTCCATTCAAACCAGCCCACTGCCCTTCATGCAGCCCTCGCCCGACCCATAGCAAAACCTGCCTCCGCCTCCCCACAGTCTCTTCATGACATGCCCGGTGGGGCCTTCTCCAGATCCGTTCTCAGCTGGATCGGTGACAATCAGGTTCCTTCTTCCTTAGCAGGAGAGGAGCATTTCCAACTTGTGGGGGACTTCTCCTGCACCTCCCCTCATTTATTCAACCTGACCTAGCCCATTGCTTTAACATTCTGCCTCTCAATTCACACAGACACTTTCAGCTTACACAGCCGGCCTCACAGAAGGACACAGGAATTGGGTTTGTGCTTGGATGGCTTCCTCTTACTCCCCACAGGTGGAGGATGGGGAAGGGAAATGGGGGGCAGACAGGGCTCTGGCTTGATTGCTCCCCTTGGTGCCCCCCGATCCTCACAACGACTGTAGGGGGTTGCCAAGATGGGCACACCCAGAGAGAAGGACCTGAAGGGTGGTATTTCCCTGGGGGAATCCGAGACGCCTTGCAGGGGGGACCATGCTGGCTCAGTGGAGACCGTCACTGTCAGAGGCTGGGGGGACGGAACAACAGAGATGGGTCTTGGCAAAGTGGGAGGGGTGGATGGCTCCGGGCGGGGACAGCTTGGACGGCGGGACACAGAGTTAAGGCCATAGAGGACAGCATCTGTATCAGCCAGGTGGTCCAGGCTCAGCAGTGGGGGGGGAACTGAGAGGGAGCCCGCAGAGGACAGGAATGCAGGAGATGCCAGTGGCAGGGGGAGCTCGGCTGCCAGTTCAGATGGCACAGCACCGGGCGTAGCCGTGGTAACGCCCTCCATGACAACAGTCTCCTCAGTGACGTGTCCCCTGGCTGCATGCTCCAATCCTGTCTCAGGCGACCAAGGTGCTGCTGGGGCAGTGAGGAGGACGAGGCACTCAGCTGGGCCCCCTGGTGCCACCCTGTGTCCTGCGGGAGGGCTGCACTGCGCAGGGGGCTGCTCCAGGCCTTCAGAAGCCGGGGCAGACTCTGTGGGGCTGGCAGCGATGGAAGAAGACTGACAGACCGCAGCTGGGGCTGCCAGAGCCGCGCCAGGGCTGGCGAGAGGGGCAGCCACCCCTGGCAGAAATGGGGACAGACCTAAAGAGACACAAGAGAAGGGAAGTCGCTCAGTGCCTGGAAAGCCTAGAGCAAGGGGAGAGTGTCCCCTACCGAGCCCCCCGCAGCCTGACACCCCTGCTGGGCCCCCACCCCGCTCCCTGCCGCCCAGCGCCCCCTGCTGGGCCCCCACCCTGCTCCCTGCTGCCTAGTACCCCCTGCTGGGCCCCCACCCCGCTCCCTGCCGCCCAGCGCCCCCTGCTGATGCCCCTAGCAGTGACCCAGCCTGGTCCTGCCTAGCTGGATACTGCTCAAAGCCAGCCTGACCCACAGGCTTCAACTCCTCCCCAGCCTCATAACTCAACACTCTCCCCCCTGCAGCCCGCCCAACACCCACCACGTACCCATCTCCTCGGTGGTTCTAGGAAGCTCTGGGGGGCAGACTAGGTAGAGCATTGTCTGCACCCCCCAGCCCTCCACCCGCACAGTCCCTGGCATGGCTGCCAGCTGCTCCTTCACCGAGGCCGAGCTGTCCAGGGGGAAGGCATGGCTGTAGGTGGCACCGTAGGCCTGGCGGAAATGGAAGAGGGAGATGCCATCGGGGTAGCCCCGCAGGACCTGAGCCACATTCTGCTCCAGCTCAGCCTGCTCAGGGGCAGAGGGAGCCAGGTGGGGGCTGGCCGGGGGGGTCAGCCTGCTGGGGCCCAGCGTGGGGCTACTCAGATAAGCCTCTGGGTGCGCTGCCATGTGCAGCTGCTGGGTGGAGCAGACCAGCGTGGGGCTACTCAGATATGCCTCTGGGTAGGCTGATAGGCCCAGTGGCTGGGTGGAGGGAGGCCACAGGGGCATCTGTTGATAGGTAGCCCTGGGAGGGTGGGAGCTGGGGAAGTGGCTCAGCGAGATGGCTCGGGGAAGCTGGGCGCTGGGGGCAGATCCGGCTGGTGGAGGCCCCGGGGGAGCAGCAGAGGGTGTCGCCAGGTGGTGGCAGGAATTCCATAGCCGGGGAGCTGGAGAGAGAGAAGAGATGCCCTGTGAGCCAGCCAGCATCATCAGACTCCTGCAGAGGGCACCGCACGCACAGAGCCTGGCCTTGCTGGGCGAGCAGTGGTCGGTCTTCGGGGGCAGCTGCGTTGTTGTTCGTCTTGCAATGCAGTTGCAGTGCAGGGGAGCTCTTGCAAGCAGGGGCAGGTGTTGCATCAAGCCAGGGCTCCCCCTAGTGGTGTCTGCCCCATAGTACAAGCATGGGTCTTTCAGCTCCACCACTGGAGACTCGGGCAACGAATCAGGGCCCCAAATTCACTCCCAGTTGGGTGTGAGGAGCATTCAAGTTCCCTCCTGCCTGCGTTTCCCCAGGCACAGTTGTTCCCTGGGACATGGTGGCTGCATCTAGGGCAGAGATCCCAGTGAGGGGGATTTCAGGCAGCCATTCTCCATTCCCCTCCATGGGGGAAGCCCCCCCACCTCTCCCATTCCCCCCCCCAGGGCTCAGCCCTCACTCACTCCCATTTCCCCCCCCCAGGGAGCAGCCCCCCATGCCTCTCCCATTCCCACTCACTTGGGGGCAGCCCCCCCACGCCACAATCGTACCTGCTCCAGAAGCTTCTGACTGCTGCCGTTCGCGTGTCACCTCCTTCCGGGGCCGGTGGCGTCTCCTAGGGCGCTTGGCTTTGGGCAGTGGGTTATAGGCTGGGCGTCTATACTGGGCCATTGGCTCCTCACCGTCCTCATCCAGGACCACCAGCTCCTTCATGTCAGCCAGCAGGTGGCGCAGGGAGCCGTAGCCGTGCTGGGCCAGGTCCAGGCACCGGCTGTGGTGGCGGGAGAACAGCCCCGCAAAATCCCGCAGGGGGACACCCTCTGGGTGGCTCAGCAGCAGCTCCAGCACAGCCCCCTTGAGGGCCAGCTGTGAGCGTGGCTCCAGGACCTCTGTGCCAGCTGCTGGAAGGAGAAACTGCTATTGGGGTGGGGGAGCCAGCTGGGTGGACTTTACCCTCCACTAGCCAGCAGGGGGACTCTACTACACAACAGTGGTGGGGTGGGCAGGGCCACAGCCCAGATACCTGGGCAGATGGGCCCCTGCTCCTAACTGAGAGAGAAATTCCCATGGCACAGGAACTGCTGATTAGGACTAAGGTTTGCATCAGCAATGGGCAACTGGTCGGGGGCAGACAGCCCCCCACCTACTAGGCTCCCCTTGTCTCCTAGATGGTGTCAGCCACTCCAACCAGCAGCCCCCCAGTGGCCTGGTTCCCAGCCCCCCCTTGAACCACAAGCCCTGGCCCTGATGTCCTGGTTCCCAACCCCCCCACTCTAACCATTAGACACCACCCCCTCCAAGATCCAGAACAGAACCCAGGAGTCCTGGTTCCCAGCTGACACCCTCCAAACCACCAGCCCCCATTCTCCTGCCTGACAGTCTGGTTCCAACCCCCACACCCCTGTCCCCTGCTCTAACCACTAGACCCCACCCCCCTTCCAGATCCAGGAGGGAACCCAGGACTCCTGGCTCCCAGCCCCCTACTCTCCCTGCTCTAACCAGTAGACCCCACCCTCCTCCCAGATGCAGGAAGGCTCCCAGCCCCCTACCCTCCCTGCTCTAACCACTAGACCTCCACCCCCAGATCCAGCAGGGAACCCAGGAGTCCTGACTCCCGCCCCGCTCTCACCCGCCATGCCCCGCAGCGGAGACCCGCCCGCTCAGCGCCAGTAGCCGACCCGAGTGAACTGTCCCTCGGGCTCTTTGCAGCCTCGGTTCATCGCCCCACCCCCTCCTGGCTCGGGCTGAGCCTCTGTTAACCCTTTACATGCGGTCACACACCGCAGAGGAGAGGGAGGCCTCGGTTCTATCCCAGCGCTGGGAGGGGAGCGGGGTCCAGTGGTTAGAACTGGGGGCCAGGGTTCCTCAGTTCCATGCCAGCTCTGGGAGGGCAGTGGAGTCCAGTGGTTAGAGGTGGGGGGGGGGGCTGGGAACCAGGACACTGGGGTTCTCTTATCCACCAGTGTTTAGGGGGGTGATTTGGGGAAAGCTGCGTCATCTCTCTGCGAGCCGGCCTCGATGTAGGGACCCCAGTGGGCCACCTGCACTGTGCCCCAACAGGCTGTGTCTCTGCCAGGGGAGGGGGGCAGACGTGGCCCTGCCAGATTATCGCCCGCCCACAGGTAACCCAGCGAGACAGGGCTAGGTAATGAACTCAGGCATTTGGGCCCCTGCTCTGCCAGTCTCCCCTTTCCCATCTGGTCAGGTCTGGGGCAAACCTGCCTGTGTTCCCCAACCAGCCCCACGCCACTCCCGGCCCATGCACTCCTTGTGCCCAGGTTGCTGGGTGCACCCACACACGCTGCCCCTCCCTGATCCAAGCCAGGATTGGCAACTGATGGGTCCAAAGGTGCCTTGAGAGGCTGGGAAGCAGGTGCTCAGAGCATGGCCCAGTCTTCAGAATAGCACCCAGGAGCCCTGCCCCCACTGCACTGTCCCCCCCCAGTGCCCTCCCACAGGAGTCCTAACTCCCAGCGTCCACCTGCCCCCAGGCTCCACTGCACTCCCAGAGCAGGAAGCGAGAACCTAGGAGTCCTGGCTCTCAGCCCAGCTGCTCTAATCCATTAGGCCCCAATACCCCACTACTGCACTAGGGGGCGCTGTGCCGCAGGGGGCGGGGTCAGGAGCCACGAGGAGGCGCTGTGACAGCAGGGAGCGATGGGGGGGGGCAGAAGCCACCAGGGGGCGCTGTGCCGCAGGGAGAGGGGGAAGGCGCCACCGGGGGCATTATGCCGCAGGGAGAGGAGGAAGGAGCCACTAGGGGGCGCTGTGCAGCAGGGAGTGGGCGCAGCAGCCACCAGGGGGCGCTGTGCCGCAGGGAGCGGGGGAAGGCGCCACCAGGGGGCGTTGTGCGGCAGGGAGCGGGCGCGGCAGCCTCCCAGGGGCCGCTGAGCCGCAGGGAGCGGGGGCAGCAGCCACCAGGGGGCGCTGTGCCGCAGGGAGTGGGCGCGGCAGCCGCCAGGGGGCGCTGTGCCGCAGGTAGCGGGGGAAGACGCCACCAGGGGGCGCTGTGCCGCAGGGAGTGGGCGCGGCAGCCGCCAGGGGGCGCTGTGCCGCAGGGAGCGGGGGAAGACGCCACCAGGGGGCGCTGTGCCGCAGGGAGTGGGCGCAGCGGCCGCCAGGGGGCGCTGCTCTCGGCTGTCCGCGCTGGCTGTAACGCGAAGCCAAGCTCCGCTCACTCCTGCGCAGAGCGAAATGCCCCACAAACCAGTGCACAGGTAAGAGCCGCAGGCGTGACCATACAATCATGTACAGCTGGGCACGAGAGCGAGCGGAGCGAGCTTCCGATTGGCTGAAAGTCATTGTTCTGTGGAAATCTGTCTCTCATCCGTGCTCATTGGTCCTCCAGTGCCACAGGCGGCTCCCCCAGAGTGGCGGGCGATCCCTCACCCCAGGGCGGGAGCCCTTGGCCACTCTTCGCTGTAGGGGGGAATTCTGCACCCAGACTTCATCTCTCCTGCATCATTTCCCCCCTCCCCAATGCCCCCCCCATGCATCGTGGCTAAAAGGTGCAGTTCCGCCTTTGGCCGCCAGAGGCCGCTGTGCTACTAGAACAACCTGAAGGCAATCACCTGTTCTGGCGCCACAACGGCCCCTGGCGGCCATGGGCGGAACTGCAGCGCTTCCAGGGCAGAATGCGATTTGTGCCCGTGTGTACATATATATAAAAGGAGACGGCCTTTTCCTGCAGTTATATTTGAAGGCATAAAGCGCACGGCCTTCCCCTGCAGCCAAATTAAAAGAGCAGCAGACCTTAGCTGAAAAAAAGCAGGGAATCACTTCCCCACACTCCACCTACATGGCAGTAAAATAGTGTCACACCCAACTGTGAAGGAGACCCTGTCCGAAGGGCCCCCCCATGGTCACCAGGTACAGAAACAGAGCTCGGGATGGTGGAAGAGAGTTTAGCCAGACAGCATTTCGTCCAGTAAAAGATTCCTCATCAATAGTCAGAGTTGTGGGATTGTCATTTGATGGTAATGGCCCTCAAGTTCCTGTTTTCTGTTTGCCTGAGCTCTAGTCTTTAGTTAAATGAAGGAGGGGGTCTGGTTAGTTAGGTCAGTCTGTCCCAGGGTGTTAGGGTTGGTTAGTGAAAGTGAAGGCAGAGAGATACATACAGGAAATCCTCAAAGTACACAACTGCAAGTTGCATGCAACTTGCTTTAACACCTGTTAAGCACAACTTGAAGCTGCTCTGTGGCCCATTCCCCTCTGCTGCCTCCTGCAAGCTGGTTC
The DNA here is from genome assembly GCF_033958435.1 of Carettochelys insculpta. NCBI lineage: Eukaryota > Metazoa > Chordata > Testudines > Carettochelyidae > Carettochelys > Carettochelys insculpta. The sequence goes on along the minus strand of NC_134158.1, from coordinate 15,219,337 downwards.
CCTCTCCCCACTGACTTGTGTAAAAGTTTGAGTTACAGGTAACTTGAGGGTCTACTGGGCTTCATAGAGCAGATGGGACCCGGAGAAGTCAACAAGTCCCATACCTGTACTCACAGCAGGACCTGTCACCATCCCTGACAGATTGCTTGTTTAAAGTACTTAATTTGCCTCAGACCCTTGAAAGCCTCCTTAAGGACTGAATTCACAACCTGGGCTGTGCTAGGCCAGTGCTTTAACCACTACGCTCACCCTCCCTCAAGTGTCATTGTATAAACCGGGCCACAAGAAGATAACCGGAAGGAAGGCCCTGGCAGAAAACCTCACCTCCAAGGCACTGCCTGAGACCAGAACTTCCAAGAATCTCCGCACGACTGTCGCCTGCAGCAGCCAGAATACAGATGAGACTGACCTTGCCTGGCCCACGCGGGGAGCTCCCCTGCCTTGCTCAGGACTGGTGAGCCCAGCACCACAGGCTTAGCAGGTGTATTCAGCTTGCTTGGCATTTGCTTTTTTAGCATCTGATGAAGTGGGTCTTTGCCCACGAAAGCTTATGCTCCAAAATATCTGTTAGTCTATAAGGAGCCACAGGCCTTCTTGTTTTTTTTAAAAAAGGGTGACTAAAGCACAGAGAATTACTTCCCTAGGATTCAATTTAGAAATTATAGTGTCCGGGGTGGGGGTGGGGTGGTAGTGGTACATCAGCCAGCCTGAGACGTCTTGCACCAAACACAAGATAAACAAATAACCTGATCATGCCTGACAGACATTTCCTTTCTACTTCCATATCTGTATGCCCAGATCTCCCTGTGCCCTGGATAGTTACTGGATTCCTTAAGCCCTGCTGTGAGCCGATGCCCAGGTGCCAGCTAAAGGTCTGGTGGGGCAAAGGGGGTGATGCCTCACCAGCAGCTACCCTGAGCAGCCAGGGCAGGCTGGGTTCTTTGGTTTGTGTTTAGTTCAGGTACAGCAGCAAGAGGAAAATTACACTTACAGAGGCTTTAACAGTTACTTATTATACAAAGATAGAAACAATTTAACTAAGACAAATGATTAAACTACAAGTTTGCACTCGTGGTTTTTAAAGGGGAAACAACACAATTTAACTTAAGAAAAGTTTTAGACAAACTAACTAGCTTACACTAATACAAGTAATGTGTACCCAAGAAAGGCCTGTTGCAGGTGTGATTTTCACCCCTGCCTCTTAGACCTGGTGGAACCAGAGTCTTTCCCTCAATTCCTATAGGAAAGAAGTGTAATACAGGTGTAATTCTTACCCCTGCCTCCTAGATCCGGTGTGACCCAGAATCTTTCTCTCAATCCCTCGGGAAGAAGTAGATACGAACCAGGCGTCCCCAGTCTCAGGAGTTAATTCCAGAGCTGGTCAGCAGGTGTAGGTGATTGAAACTCAAAGTGGGGGTGGGCTTCCAAACCCCTTTATACCCCTTTTTGTCAGGTAGGCTTCTTCCTGGTCTCAAGTGGCCAATCAGGAGGAATGTGTTTGAACCCCAGGTTTCCCAGGGAAGGTGCAAGGCTCAGTTTGCACCTGTGAATTGTGGACAATTGGGCACCTTTGGAGGTGATGGGCGGGGGTTCCCCATTCTTCCTGGGGAAGTGATCAGGTGTGTCAATCACTGAGATCAGCCAGAAGGGCGGCCATTAGCTAGCCCATTCACTGTCTGGTTTTTGTGTATAGTAGAGAGGCTGGGCGAGACAGCACACCTGTGTTCCCAGGACATCAAAGGCTACCTGTCTCCCCTGCTTGTTTTTCTCTCTGTCTCTCCCAGTGGGGGGGAAGAAGAAGAAAAGGCCAAATGGGGGGTTTATGTCTGGCTACATCTGCTCAGGCTTAAAACATCTCTCTCCCCTCTGGGCCACACAAAAAGACCCCTCAGCAAGTAACTCTTTCAGTTCAAAAGCTCACCTGTCTTATGGCTAACAAAGAACCCACTCTCTCTGGGCTTAACCTAGGGGTCAACAACCAAAATAGCAAGAAGAACCATTTTTTCCAATTTGGTAAAACATTCAATAATTCAAGAGCTGCAAAGCAGGTGAATGAGATGGTCCTTAATAAATAACGTCAGCCGTACTCTTTGTAACCCCTATTTTAAGACCAGTGCACACACAATGATACACATTTACTGCAGGACATTCACAAATGTTTTACCTGTTCCATTTGCTCACGCTTTACGTCTGTGTTTGTCCCACTGACTTCCTGACTGTCACTTCCGAACCTTCTCCCTCACTGGAGGACGCTGGGGGAGTTAGCCAAAGTTTCGAGATCCCATATCCTTTGCTGTTTAGATGGGAGTTGTTCATTGTTGGGCTTTTAGATGTTCACAGTTTATCGAAAATAATAAGGAGGGTTTTTTTTTTTTTTAACCTTTGCAATTATAGTGTCGAGAGCCACAAAGAAGTCCTGAAAGAGCCTCATGTGGTTCCGAAGCGGCAGGTTGCAGACCCCTGGTTTAATCCTTTCCAGGCATTCATTCATCACAGTGGCTGATTGTATTCACATCCTGCACTCTCACCCCCATGGGAGCCGAGTCTTCTCAGAAGGGCGCTAGACTTGAGCCCTTGGCTACAGGCGCTGCTATTGTGCCCTTCAAAGTCCTCTTAGCAGCAATGTTTCCTGTGAGCTGGGTGCTTTTGCGGCCACCCAGGAGAGTCCGATGCCACCCAGCTGATTAGCAGAGCACCCACAGCTGGGTTTTGTATTTCTACAGGTGGTGCACAGCCACCCATGCCTTGGTGTGCACAATTTTTTTTCCGCACACGGATGGAAACAACGAGAAGGACCATTGCTTAGCGAGCGGACGTTTAGCATTAGAAATAGCTCCTTGCCCCAGCTTGAGCCTCTCCCATGAAGCCGTCAACCTGCTGAGCGTGAGGATTTGGGGTGAATGCTCTTGCCATGCCAGCATGACTTGCATATGAAGAAATCATTTCCTCCTCGCTGTTCTTTGGAGCCATTCATCAGGGCTACTGCCCTGGCACACGGAAACGGCCCAGGACCCCAATGCTTTTTAACAAATCATGAGCCGGTTGGCTTAGGGTAGATCGCTGATGCTACTCCTCAAGACGCTGTGTTGGGCCAGCCAACATGTGCCGTACACGCCGGTGGGGGAGCTCCTGTTCTTAAGAGAATCGTAAATGGGCAGGACTGGAAGGGACCTTGAAAGGTCATCGAGTCCAGTCTGTGGCACTCAAGTCATAAGCAGACGATCCCTGGTAGGTGTCTAGCTCCTCTCAACCTTATGAAAATTCACACCAGCAACCACAGACTATACCACAATAATACCAGGCGTGGAACTTTTCCTTGCAACAAGGCTCGTTGCCAGTGTTATCCACATATCTGTTCTGGAGATGCCATCACTGGACCTAACCAGGTTACTCACAGAATCACAGGCACAGTCTCATGTTCCTCTACTACCGGAGGGGTAGCCGTGTGTAGCCAGACAGAGTCTTCCCCTTACAAGCCAGCTTGCTGGTTGCCCCCCACCACTGAGGAGCACACAGGGCACGGAAATGGCTGCTGACAGCACAGTCTTTGACGCCCTCATTGAGGCCCAGATATGCTGGCTTATCGTGACCCTGAGAAGCAGAAAGTACAGCTAGAAGGCTAACAGGCCAGACTGTCAACATGAGAGGGGGGGGGACCCTCAGAAATCACCCCAGCTGGCATTGATGAATATGATGCACACACACAATCACCCAGAAGGGGACGTGCCCCGCCCGCACAAAAGAATGTCCTGTACTCTCAAATTGCTTATCTCTTGTCTTACAAGTACAAACTAAGTAGAAATGCCCTTGTAACAAACTGGCGTCACAAAGACAGACCAGTATGATCTGGCACCATAGATAAGAAAGAGAATACGTAACCCAAAAGGGGTATAAAAGGTGGGTCCAGCAGAACTCTAACTTTGAGTGCATTTCCACCAACTACCTGCTGGTCGGGTCAGGCGATTGCCTCCCGAGGTCCACAACTGGGGACGCCCAACCTCGTATTCGTCTTTCCGCGGAATTGAGTGACCGATCCGGCTTGGCTACGCTGGTATCGAGAGACGCAGAGAGGGTAAGATACACCCATGCTAGGTCTCTGACTTTTTTTGTGCACAGCTAAAGAATTAGAGCTCTGTAACTAGTGTCAAGATATCATTGTGTTAGATGATAACAGATATCTTTGTATTGGATTGTAAGGTAACTTGTTAACACCTGTACTTTGCTAGCATATAAGAAGTAAACAATAGCCTTATAACTGTAGCTTAAATAAACTTGTAACTAGTTAGGCTCTGAGCCTGACCCTGCTGTTAACCCTTTTGTCACTGCAACGCAGCCGGCACAACAAAAGAACTTCAACCGTTTGGTTACTACAGCCTGGCCATGGGTGAGAGTGCTAGGAGCTGCCTCCTCTAACAGTAAAAAACTGGGTTGCTTAGGACTCAGGGTAGTACCTCACCGCACATTACCCGGCCACCAGCTAACACCGTGTTGGTCTGGATCTGTAACATCAACAAAGGGTCCTGTGGCACCTTATAGGCTAACAGAAAAGTTTTCAAAACTTTTCTGTTAGTCTATAAGGTGCCACAGGACCCTTCGTTGATGTTCCTCTACTAACATCACATCTACACTAGCACAAACCTTTGAAATGGCCATCCAAATCAGCAGATAGGAATAAGGGGATTTGGAAGTTCCCGGGATCCTTTCGAAAAGGACCCCCATCTGGACGAGCCACACGGCAGCGAAACGCGGCAATTTTGAAGAGCTGCGGCCGGCAGCATGCTAATGAGGTGCTGAATATGCTAGTGAGGTAAATAAGGAGCATAAGCACTGCCAAATTAAGCATAAAAATGTAATAAGAAAAGCCAAAAAAGATTTTGAGGAACAGCTAGCCAAAAACCCCAGACGTAAGAGCAAAATGTTTTTTAAGTACATTAGAAGCAGGAAGCCTGCTAAACAACCAGAGGGGCTCGTAGATGATCAACATACAAAAGGAGCAATCAAAGATGATGAAGCCATTGCAGAGAGACTGAATGATTTCTTTGTTTCAGTCTTCATGGCTGAGGATGTTAGGGAGACTCTCAAACCTGCACTCTCCTTGGCGGGTGGTGAATCCGAGGAACTGTCCCAGATTGAAGTGTCATTAGGGGAGGTTTTGGAACAAATAACAAAACTTAACAGTAACAAATCACCGACACCGGATGGCATTCACTCAAGGATTCTGAAATAACTCAAATGTGAAATTGCGGAATTATTAACCATGATTTGTAACCTAGCCTTTAAATCAGATTCTGTACCCAAGGACTGAAAGATGGCCAACATAGCGCCAATATTTTAAAAGGGCTCTCGAGGTGACCCTGGCAATTACAGACTGGTAAGTTTAACATCAGTACTGGGCTAATTAGTCAGAACGATAGTAAAGAATAACCTTGTCAGCCACATGGATGAACATAATTTGTTGGGCAAAAGTCAGCCTGGCTTCTGTAAAGGGAAATTTTGTCTTACTAAGCTATTAGGATTCTTTGATGGGGTTAACAAACATGCAGGCAAAGGGGATCCAGTACATACAGTATACTTAGATTTCCAGAAAGCTTTTGACAAAGTCCCTCACCAAAGGTTCTTGTGTAAATTAGATTGTCATGGGATAAGAGGGAAGGTCCTTCCATGGATTGAGAACTGGTTAAAAGACAAGAAACCAAGGGTAGGAAAAAATGACACATTTTCTGAATGGAAAAGGGTAACGACTGGTGTTCCCCACGGGTCAGTCCTAGGACCAATCCTGTTCAACTTATTCATAAATGACCTGGAGAAGGGGGTGAGCAGGGAGGAGGTAAAGTTTGCAGATGACACTAAACTGTTCAAAATAGTCAAGACAAAGGCAGACTGTGGAGAACTGGAAAAAGATCTCACTAAACTGAGGGACTGAGCAATGAAATGGCAAAGTGGATACGCTAAAGTAGTGCACATTGGAAAAAATAACCCCAAGTTGTACATTCAGTATGATGGGGGCTAATTTAGCTACAACTAATCAGGAAAGAGTTCTTGGGGTTATCGTGGATAGTTCTCTGAAAACATCCACACAGTGTGCGGCAGCAGTCAAAAAAGCTAATAGGATGTTATGCATGATTAAAAAATGCATAGAAAATAAGACAAAGAATATTTTACTGCACCTTTATAGACCCGTGGTACACCCATATCTCGAATACTGCATACAGTTGTGGTTGTCCCCTCCTGAAAAAAGACATTTTGGCATTAGAAAAGGTTCAGGAAAGAGCACTAAAATGATGAGGGGTTTGGAACGGGTCCCATATGAGGAGAGGTTAATGAGGCTGGGACTTGTCAGTTTAGAAAAGAGGAGACTCGGGGGATATGATGGAGGTCTATAAAATCCTGAGCGGTGTGGCGAGGGTGAATAAAGAAAAGCTATTTACTTGTGCCCATAATAGAAGAACTAGAGGACACCAAGGCTACGTCTACACGTGCAGCCAACATCGAAATAGGCTATTTCGATGAATAACGTCTACACGTCCTCCAGGGCCGGCAACGTCGATGTTCAACTTCGACGTTGCTCAGCCCAACATCGAAATAGGCGCTGCGAGGGAACGTCTACACGTCAAAGTAGCACACATCGAAATAGGGATGCCAGGCACAGCTGCAGACAGGGTCACAGGGCGGACTCAACAGCAAGCCGCTCCCTTAAAGGGCCCCTCCCAGACGCAGTTGCACTAAACAACACAAGATACACAGAGCTGACAACTGGTTGCAGACCCTGTGCCTGCAGCATAGATCCCCAGCTGCCGCAGAAGCAGCCAGAAGCCCTGGGCTAAGGGCTGCTGCCCACGGTGACCATAGAGCCCCGCAGGGGCTGGAGAGAGAGCATCTCTCAACCCCCCAGCTGATGGCCGCCATGGAGGACCCAGCAATTTCGACGTTGCGGGACGCGGATTGTCTACACGGTCCCTACTTCGACGTTGAACGTCGAAGTAGGGCGCTATTCCTATCTCCTCATGAGGTTAGCAACTTCGACGTCTCGCCGCCTAACGTCGAAGTGAACTTCGAAATAGCGCCCGACGCGTGTAGACGCGACAGGCACTATTTCGAAGTTGGTGCCGCTACTTCGAAGTAGCGTGCACGTGTAGACGCAGCTCAAATGAAATTAATGGGTAGCAGGTTTAAAACTAGTAAAAGAAAGTTCTCTTTCACACAGCACACAGTCAACCTGTGGAACTCCTTGCCAGAGGAGGCTGTGAAGGCTAGGGCTATGAGAGAGTTCAAAGAAGAGCTAGGTAAATTCATGGAGGTTAGGTCCATCAAAGGCTATTAGCCAGGGGGGTTGGGATGGTGTCCCTGGGCTCTGTTTGTCACAGGCTCGAGAAGGATGGCAGGAAACAAATCACTTGATCATTGTCTTTGGTCCACCCGCCCCTGGGGCACCTGGCACTGGCCACTGTTGGCGGACAGGATGCTGGGCTAGATGGACCTTTGGTCTGACCTAGTAATGGTCATTCTTATGTTCTTATGTATTAAGTTGTATTAAGTTTTCTAAAGAAATAAGTTTGTTAAATGTCAAACCCATTTGAAGACAGCCTTTTCCTCATTCTTTTAATGATTACAATGTCTGGGTTAAAACCACCAGCCCTTCATCACAGCCAATTTGTAAACTTTTCACTCTATGGTTTAAAATAACATGGGTTATTTTTTGCGAGGAAAATTTTAAGGTGCAGCCAGGAAGTAGGAACGTTGAAGACAAACGTCAGATAAGGAGGTTGTAATGTGAAACCCCTATATTTGCTTTACACCTTGCATTGAGATTTTATCATACGTTATTCTTTGTAGCGTGTTTTTAGTTGCAACCCAAGTCTAAACAAGCAAGCCACAAATCCTTAGGAATAGCCAGTGTATACAAATTTTCTCCCTGTGGTTTAGAATATCATAGGCTATTTTTAGTGGGGAAAATTTTAAGGTACTCTACAACTATTTCTTAACTCTTGTGCTCCGAGTGGAGCATAGGCCACCCACAGGTCTCCTCCACTTCACTCTGTCTTGCGACAAAACTTCTAGCTGGCTCCAGGATAACCCCAGTTGACTTAGAGGTGATTTCATAGCAGCCTTCAACTTCCTGGAGGGGAGCTTTAAAAATGAGGGTGAGAAACTGTTCTCAGTGGTGTCAGATGTCAGAACAAGGAGTAATGGTCAGAAGTTGAAGAGGGAGAGGTGTAGGTTAGATATTAGGAAAAACTACTTCACCAGGCGGGTAGTGAAGCACTGGAATGTGTTGCCTAGAGAGGTGGTGGATTCTCCATCCCTTGAGGTTTTTAAGTCCCAGCTGGACAAGGTCCTGGCTGGGATGACTTAGTAGGGGTTGATCCTGCTTGAAGCAGGGGGCTGGACTAGATGACCTCCTGAGGTCCCTTTCAGACCTATGATTCTGTGTCCCTCAATCTCAATAGATCTTCTCCACATTGTCCGAGGTCTTCCTCTTTTGTGTTTTCCTTTTGCGGGTTCCATTTGAGAGCTTGACGGACTCTGCTGGATGGTGGTTTTCTCCGAGTGTGGCCTCGCCATCCCTGCTTTCTTCTCTTGATTTCAATGTCAGTTGGTTCACCTACTTGGGTAGTGTTAGGGGCATAGATGGAGGAACAGATAAGGATATCAGTGCCGGGGGAAAGCAACAGCTGCACTCAAGACTCCGTCCCATATGGAATTCACAGATAATATCTGGGAAGATAACAAGAAGTCCTGTGGCACCTTATAGACTAACAGCTATTTTGGAGCATCAGCTTTCGTGGGCAAAGACCTGCTTCGTCAGATGCATGAGTGGGGGGTGGTTTCAGAGGGGTATTTAAAGAGTGGGGTCCCAGTAAGAGGGAGGGCCAGAGCTGACAAGGTCTATTCATCAAGGTAGAAATGGCCCAGTATCAACAGCACGTATCAAAAGAGGAAAAAACAAGTCAGATCAGACAGGGGGTTATGAGCCATTGCCAGAGTCTAATGGGGAGAGCGTAACACCCAGGGCAGAGAAGCTGCCTTTGTAAGCTGCGAGCCACTCCCAGTGTAGGGTCAATTAGAGAAAGTTAATTAGTCATATTTGTATTTGTATAAAGGAAGTTGATTATTCATTTGTATCAGTTTATATTTGTATCAGAGGGGAGCCGTGTTAGTCTGGATCTGTAGCAGCAACGAAGGGTCCTGTGGCACCTTATAGACTAACAGAAAAGTTTAGAACATGGAGCTTTCGTGAGTTAACTCACTTCTTCAGATGCTCGACCAGCATCTGAGGAAGTGAGTTAACTCACGAAAGCTCATGCTCTAAACTTTTCTGTTAGTGTATAAGGTGCCACAGGACCCTTCGTTGCTGCTTTATATTTGTACAAATTCATATCTAGTTCTGTTATAAACTGTAAAATCACTTGAACAAATCCAGACTCCATATTGTACCAGACTCCATGCTGCATTCTGTGAGCTCTCTTAGAGCTGAACCCTTGCCTAGTTGAGTGACTAGGGTGTGAATTGTAGAACTTATGAGATGTGTGAATGGGGTATGTATGGTTTGTGTGATTGATCCTCAACGCCAGCCTGTCCTGAAGATCAGAGGCTAGTGGCTGAAGAAGCAGAAGAAGTGCAGACAACGCCCTGAAGGTGAGAAAAGACCCACCCCGAAGACAAAAGAACAAGGTCCCACTAAGGACAAGCAGGAAAGTCATGTCTGGACATGACTCTGAGGCAGCATGACACAGCAGGACCCATAGGTGAACATCTAGCCTGTCTTCTGTAAAGAAGGGGTGAGAAGGAAGGACCTCTGGGTAACGTTCTGCCTGCAACATCAAAGAGCATCGGTGTGCGCCCGACAGAGACCTGGCTCTTCCTTGTGCCCGGCTTTCCTGGCCAATCAGCCACCACAAGCTACGAACCCAAGCTGCCAGCTCAGGACTGGTAATTATGCAGCAGCTGCAGAACATTTGGGATGTGTGTGTGTGTGTATAAAGAGTATGTAGATAGGTATTAGTAGTAGGCATCCTTCGATCCCGAGGGATCGTGGGTTTGCGCCCCAGTTGGACTGATTCGAGCAGTGTCTCCTGTGGCTGTGCCATCCAATGCGGGCGTGGCAGTCCTTTCCGCACTGTGAGCAGCACTAGGCAGATGTCGCTCTGGCATCACGGGCATGGATCTTCCTGAGGGCTCTCCTGTCTTCTGCTTCCTTCACCGAGGTAGTTTCATACATAGCAAGAGGTTCCTTCACTCCCTGTTTCCAGGAATGCCTGTCTGAGGCGAGCGAATGCCATGAGTTCACACTGATAGAGAGAGCGCTGAGGTCACACTTGCATGTGTCCTTGTAGCGCAATTTAGGTCGCCCTTTTGGCCCTTTCCGGATGCCAGTTCGCCGACGAGGGAGTCCTTCGGTATCGGCCATCCGCCATGCGTGAGACATGGCCCAGCCAGCGCACACGCCTCTGTTTGAGAAGGGTGAACGTGGAGTCGGTGCCTGCCCTCTGAAGCACCGCGCTATTGGGGACCTTGTCCCACCATGAGATACCGAGTACGCGCCTAAGGCAGCGCATATGAAATGTGTTGAGCCGCTGCTCTTGTTTTGAGCTCAAAGTCCATGTTTCACTGGTGTACAGCAGTGTGCTCAAAGCACAGGCTGTGTAGACCTGCACCTTGATGTGTACGGTGAGCTTATTGTTAACCCATACTCTCTTCGTCAGCCTGGAGAACGTCGTGGTGGCTTGTTGATCTCGCTATCAAGTGACACGTTGTCCGAGATTGTCGAGCCTAGGTATGTAGATAGGTGTTAATTACTCTTATAATAAACGTGGCATACTGCCTCGTCCCCTGAAAAAGATCCTCTCTGTATTTTCTGCATAACACCGGTCTCTGTTTAATCCTTGGTTAATGGAGTCAAATTTGCAAATAAATTGCAGCTCAGAGATTTCTCTCTCCATTTGATTTTTGAAATTCATTTGTTTCAGGACTGTCACCCTTAAATCTGCCACTGAGTGTCCAGGGAGATGGAAGTGGTCCCCCACAGGCTTCTGTACATTACCGTTCCTGAAGTCTGATTTATGTCCATTTATTCTTTTACAGAGAGACTGTCCAGTTTGGCCAATGAAAATTGCAGTGGAGCATTGCTGGTGCATGAGCATGTATTATATTAGTAGATGTGCGGGTGAAGGAGCCCCTGATGGTATGGTTGGTGTTAGGTCCTGGGGTGATGTTGCCGGTGTAGATACGTGAGCAGAGTTGGCACAAGGACCGTTGCAGGGGCTGGTTGCAGGCCTAGAGTCACTGGTTTGTGATTTGTAGTGGCTGGTGAGGATTTGTTTAAGGCTGGCAGGCTGTCTGTGGGCAAGGACAGGCCTGCCTCCCAAGGTCTGTGAAAATGAAAGCTCATTGTTCAGGATGGGCTGCAGATCACTGATGGTGCGCTGGAGAGGCCTTAGGTAAGGGCTGTATGTGATGGTCAGTGGTAGTAGGCATCCTTCGATCCCGAGGGATCGTGGGTTTGCGCCCCAGTTGGACTGATTCGAGCAGTGTCTCCTGTGGCTGTGCCATCCAATGCGGGCGTGGCAGTCCTTTCCGCACTGTGAGCAGCACTAGGCAGATGTCGCTCTGGCATCACGGGCAGGGATCTTCCTGAGGGCTCTCCTGTCTTCCGCTTCCTTCACCGAGGTAGTTTCATACATAGCAAGAGGTTCCTTCACTCCCTGTTTCCAGGCGTGCCTGTCTGAGGCGAGCGAATGCCATGAGTTCACACTGATAGAGAGAGCGCTGAGGTCACACTTGCACGTGTTCTTGTAGCGCAATTTAGGTCGCCCTTTCGGCCTCTTTCCGGACGCCAGTTCGCCGAAGAGGAGGTCCTTCGGTATCGGCCATCCGCCATGCGTGAGACATGGCCCAGCCAGCGCAAACGCCTCTGTTTGAGAAGGGTGAACATGGAGGCAGTGCCTGCCCTCTCGAGCACTGTGCTACTGGGGACCTTGTGCTGCCATGAGATACCGAGTACGCGCCTAAGGCAGCGCATGTGGAATGTGTTGAGCCGCTGCTCTTGTTTTGAGTGCAATGTCCATGTTTCACTGGCGTACAGCAGTGTGCTCAAAGCACAGGCTGTGTAGACCTGCACCTCGATGTGTACGGTGAGCTTATTGTGAGCCCATACTCTCTTCGTCAGCCTGGAGAACGTCGTGGCGGCTTTTCCAATGCACTTGTTGATCTCGCTATCAAGTGACAAGTTGCTCGAGATCGTCGAGCCGAGGTACACGAACTCATGGACGACTTCCAGTTCGTAGTCTAGCACGCTGATAGATGGCTCGTTACCCACGTTTTGGCCCATCAACTGGGTCTCCTTTAAGCTGATTGTGAGGCCAAATTCCATACATGCATCCGCAAAGCGAGTTATGAGTGACTGCAGTTCCTGCTGAGCGTGAGCAGCAATAGCTGCATCGTCAGCAAAAAGGAACTCCCTTAGACGCTTCGTAAGCACCCTGGTCTTCGCCCTAAGCCTCGACAGTTTGAAGAGGTTGCCGTCCGTTCTTGTGCGGAGAGAGATGCCCTCTGTAGCAGTTCTGAAGGCATCAGTGGTCAGTGGTGTTCTCTTGTTTTCCTTGCCAGGCCTGTCTTGTAGCAGGTGGCTTCTGGGTACCCCCGTCCGGCTCTGTCACTCTGTTTCCTCACTTCCTTAGGGTGGGATTGTAGTTTGAGGAACGCTTGGTAAAGGTCTTGTAGATGTTTGTCTCTGTCTGATGGGTCAGACCGTAGGCCCAGCAAGCCCAGCATCCTGTCTGCTGACAGTGGCCAGTGCCAGGTGCCCCAGAGGGAATGAAGAGAACAGGTGATCATCAAGTGATCAATTCCCTGTCTCCCACTTCCAGCCACTTGCAAACAGAGGGTAGGGACACCGTCCAGGCCCTTCCTAGCTAACAGCCAGTGACGGACCTGTCCCCCATGAATTTCTCTAGTTCTCTTTTAAACTCTACTATAGTCTTGGCCTTCACAACATCCTCCGGCAAGGAGTTCCACAGGATAACTGTGCGTTGCGTGAAAAAAGATTTCCTATTGTTTGTTTTAAACCTGCTGCCTCTTAACTTAATTTGGGGACCCCTAGTTCTTGTGTTGTGAGAAGGAGTGAATAACAATCCTTTATCTATTTTCTTTCCACACCCATCATGATTTTATAGACCTCTCTCATATCTCCCCTTAATTGTCTCGGGCCTGCTTAAAAACTTTTGCAAGGAAATGATACAAAGCAGATGTCAAAACCAGCAAGTAGTCCTGCGGCACCGTAGGGTGCATCTGCACAGGAAAGTTATTTCAAAAGAACAGCTGTTGTAATAGGTCGCACCTATTCCAGAACATGTCTGTAGTGTGGATATGCCCTAACAGGCCACCCCACACCAAGGGAGAGGGTAGGCTATGCCACCTCCCAGGGAGGGAAGGGCATTTCCATTGACAATCCATTCCTTCCTAGAGCCTCAAAGGAACACCCAACCTGGCAGAAAACCTGTAGCTGGATACCCCCTTTGGTACACAAAGGCCTTGAATGGGGTAAGAAATGTCACACGACACAACTGGTTCGGAACCTACACTCCGAAACGGTGCGCTGTCGTTGGTGTGCTGGCAACTGTATGGCTTTTCCTACAACACCTCTGGATCGGTGCCAGGGGCCTCTTAGCGACGGGAAGCCCCTGGGAATTGTGGCACATGCATGATTTTGGGGAAGAGCTTTTGTACCTGCGAGGGGCAGAAGCAAAGGAGTCCCAGGAGCATGCAGGCTCTAAGCTACGCCCTGCGCACCAGCATAGAGAGGCGTAACAGGCCTACATGGTTGTGTGGAGGAGGGGAACTAAGTCCGACAGCTGCATGGCAAAGTTGTTTTGAAATAACTAGCGGAGCGATGACACAACACAACCGTTGTTGCAAAATTGTTTTGAAACTTTCCAGGTCAGCTTATTTCCAAAGCGGGAACCCACGTCGCCTGAGGCCCAGCCCCTGTTCCAAACCAGGTATTTCCAAGCAGGGCCTGGTCTGACATAAGCCAGGCTGCCTCCAGGGGCTCGGGTTTGAAGGAGGCCCTGTGTGCGCCGACGCTCTGCTTGGAAAGAGCCGAGTGCTATTTTGAAGTGCATCTGGTGTGCAGCAGCCTTAGTTCAAAGCAAGCACTGCCTGAGCGGCGGAGTTCCAGGTGGAACTGGTGTGCAGACACAGAGGTGTTCACATCTCCGCGTCTTGGGAAGTCATTAAGTCCAGTCCCCTGCACTCACAGCAGGACCCACCGCTACCCCTGAGGGTTTTGGTTTTTTAAAGCTAACCTGCCGCAGCACCTTGACAGGCTCCTGCGAGGGCTGAGCTCACAATGCTGGGTTTGCAGGGCCAATGCTCTAACCACGGAGCTCTGAGCAGCTAGACCCCACCTGCCATCCACGCCTCTATCCTTCCTCCCCCCCAGGCCCTTCACCCACACCCCAACCCTCCTCCTGCACCCCCTTCCCACCCAGAGCCTGCACCCCACACCTAGCCCACTCCTGCACCCCACACAGGCCCTGCACACCCTCTTCCACCTAGGCCCCGTCCCGCACTCCTATGCCACTCCTGCACCCTCCTTCCACCCCACAGCCTGATTCCCAGCAGCCCCCTCCTGCACAGGGAACCCCTCATTTCAGCCCCAACTCAGAGCCTAGGGGCCCCACAAAATCTATTTTCCCCAGGCCCCCAGAAGAGTTCATCTGGCCCTGGGCTTAAGCCCCGAACCTCAGAGCATGACGGGAGTGGGGAGTTTCCTGTTTCTCAGTCGGGGGCCACATCAGTGAAGGTTTCTCTTCCTCCCCACTCGGGGACTGGTCAGTGAGGGCTGTTTCCGTCCCTAGGACAACATTATCCCACCCAAATGTCAGCCTGGTGTTACTATTTCCTGATGGTCTCTGAATCAGCTGTCCCAATGGAGTGAGGAAGTGTCCGGCCCGGCTGCACGCTTATCACATCTCAGGCCTGATTAAACACAGGCAATGAACCTGACCTCAGGTGTCTAAGGGCAGGCTTCCATTTCAAAGTCCTGGCCTCATGAGCACGGAAATGACTTTAATGACCATTAGCTCCAGCACACCTGGACTGGGTGTCTCCAGGTTGCCGTACCTTGCAGCTGCTCCTGCACCCTCCCGCGAACCCCCCCATGCCCCCTTCCCCCCCCCTTACTTCACCAGCTCTGGTAATGTATCCCACTGCGACCCAGATGTCTGGAAGCTGTACAACAGGGCTGGCAGCCATGGGCGGTGTGACCCCTTGGAGTCCAACAACATCTCCTCAAGATTTCTGGACCTGTAATCATTTTCATTCCTCTCCTTTGGACCTCCTGGGGTTTGTCCACCTCTTTGTGGAGAAGTGACAGCCAGCCCTGGACACAGTCCCCCTGCCAAAGCCCATCAGCTTGGTGTAGAGAGGAGGGATGACTTCTCCTGTCTTGTTTAGGAGAGTCCCAAGGACACGGGTTGGCTTTTTTCATGAGCAGGATCTGGGTGAAGGCTTCTCTGGCAGTTAAATGGGGAGGAGAGACTCTGGGTGGATTTCTGTAAATACAACTTCTTTCTGCTTTGCTTAGATTTCCTTAGAGTTTTGGAATTTTGCTCCCAACACCCAACTTGGCAGGTGTTGGGTCTGAGGAAAGAACTTCATTAAGGAAGGGCTCAGATGTCAGAGCTGTGTGTGTGAGTAGGAAGGGTGGGGACAAGTATTCTGGATGGGAGTGCACATCACCCCCCCCCGCCCCAGGCATGTTCCTGAGCTGTGGAGCCAAACCTGTTTCTTTAGGAGCCTCTGTCTTTATTAGAGAGGTAAGCGGGTTAGTCTGTACCTTCCGAAAAGCAGTCCTGTGGCACCTTACAGATTAACAGATATTTGGGTGCATAAGCTTTCCTGGGCAAAGAAAATATCTGTTAGTCTATAAGGAGCCACAGGACTTCTTGTTGTTTCTGGCTTTATTGTAATTGCAGCTGGAGCCCAGTTATGGTGGAGCTGCCTTTCTGCCCTGCCTGCTCAGAGCCACAATCCCTGGGAAATGAAATCGCCTGAGCTGGGACAGCGTTTTGGTTCAGCCAGCAAAAGGGACTGACACGGAGAGCTCGAAGCAGAGAGGGGGATGGCAGCAGGGGAGGATGCTTGACTGCCAGTAGGGTGGCGGTGGAGAGGCATGACAAGCAGCCAGCGGGGTGGCTGGTGAAGGGAGACAGCCAGAGCAGTTGGGTGGAGCCTGGCGAGTGACCAATGGAGTGAATCAGGTGCCTGTTTATCCCATTTCAGCCAAGGTTAGAGGGGAGTGAACTCTGCAGATGTGCCTGCGAACTCTGGGATTGCACTGACCAAGGGGCGCGCCCGTGAGTGGGGTGTGGAGGATGGGTGGCCTGGGAGGGGGCACTGAGATCACTGGAACTGGTAACCCAAGAAGCACAAGGCCATTGCCCAGCCCACTCTGGGTGGAGGCTCTTTGAGCTGTGAGCCAGGAGGGCCGTCCACCTCTCTGAGCACACACCCCAGAGCTGGGGGTGAGAAGTGCCTGGTGGCAGTGACCCTGGTGAGTAGCTGGCGTCATGTTAAGGTGAAGGAGGGGCTGGGGGAGCCTGGCTCTGGGGGGGGATGAGGGTTGGGTTAGAGCCAGGGGCTGGGGGTGCCTGGCCCTGGGGAAGGGCATTGAGCCACCTATTGTACATTTATTTTTATCTATCCATACTGATCTCTATCTAGCTATTATATCTAGATAGATCAAAATACACATAGAGTCCATGGCTCTTCGTCCCTAACTGGTTGGCCACCCCTGCCCTGGGTGATATTGAACCCAACCCTGGCTGCAGCAGCCTCCACCTGGCTGAAGGGTTATATGAGCAGCCGTGTTCCCTAGTTCACTCCAAGTTAGCTCCTGAGCCACTGCGAGCCCAGATCCCATCCGGCGGAATTCGTTCCTAGGCGCTCTGTCCGCATTTTGTGTGCAGGTGACTGAGTTTTCCTTCCTCAGCAGCGTAGGTTGCGTAGTCCTTTATCTGCCCTCGACAAAGTTCATCCCATGCGCATGGCAGCTCGGGTGGTCTTAGGCAGAGGAGCCCGGTGACTGTCCCAGCATTGTTGTAAAGAGCAGTCCTGGAGCGGGTGCAGATGGACACCAGAGGCTCCCGGAGATGAAGGGACCCCAAGGCTGAGTTGGCATATGGGGCGTCTTGGGACAGTACCCTCAGCCAGCACAAGTGTCCACTGATCCTCCAGCCCCTTGGGAGTCCGTAGTTGCAGACAAGCCCTGGCAGGGAATTGCAGTGACTCATAAAATCCTAGGGCTGGGAGAGACTTCAGGTGGTCACCGAGTCCAAGCCCAGCTCCAAACTGGGGTGCTTGATTGGGGGGAAGAGAGGAGAGAGCTCAGGGAAAGGCAGGGAGAGCTAGAAGGGGAGAGCAGGGCCCCAGAGTGTGGGGCCATTCTGGATTCCCCTCCCAGCCACTCGGGGCTTATCTACTCTGGTGGGGAGGAGGGTGGTTTGCAGGGGAAAAAACTAAACAGACTTTTTTCCCACAAAAAAAAACAAAACCAAAAACCTTTGTCCGCGCTGCAAAACTTGGTATTCTGGAATAACAAGGCAATTCCCTCGAAATAGTAATGCCACCAAAACGAGCCACTTTCGCCGACCCCCTCGCCCCTTCCTATTTGGAAATGGACTCAATGTGCACCGAGCAGAGGCCATTACAAGTTAATTGGCCTCCAGGGACGCGTCCCAGCGTTGCTCTTGCTTCGAAATTGGGCTGTCTCATGGGAACGCTCCGTTTCGAAGTGCTTGTGCCGTGGGAACGCTCTTCCAGAAATAACTTATTTCCACCATTGAACAAGTTATTTCCGAAAAACCTGGTGTTATAAGAAGCGCACGAGATCTTTTTAGAGGGATACGGCAAGAACGCTGCATTTATTGAGAATATAGTACCATTAGATTATACACATATATTACACATAGTTCACTCAGAGGCACGCGCGTGCACGCACACACACATACACAGAGTCTTGTGGTTGCACACACAGTCATGGTTACACACAAACACACTGTCTTGCGGTTGCACACACACACATACTGTCTTGTTGCAGACACGCACAGACACAGGCTTGTGGTTGCACACACACACAGGCTTGTTGCGCACACACACAGTCTTGTGGTTGCACACAAACACACACTGCCTTGTGGTTGCAGAGACACACACACACACACTGTCTTGTGGTTGCGCGCACACACACACACACACACACTCTCTCTGTCTTGTGGGTGCTTATAGTTACCAAAGGTTGCAGCCAGGGATTCCCAACCTAGGGGTCCGGACCCAAACATGGGTCGTGATTAGATTTGTTAAGGGTGGCCAGCAGCTCACTTAAAGGTGCCATTTGCAGCTCCGTAACACTGCCACATAAAGCAGCTCCTTCTATCAGTAGAGACGCAATTACGCATTACAAAGACAGCTTCTCCCCCTTTGACCGGTGACAGCATTAGCCCTGCCCGTCTGTAGTCTATCAAAACAAAAAAGCTGGCATGTAGTGCTTTAAAGACTAACAAAATAATTTCTTTGGCGATGAGCTTTTGTGGGACAGACCCACTTCTTCAGCTCAACCGCATTTCCAGTACAGACTGACATCTATAAGTACAGAGGACCAAAAAAATATAAAACAACTAACACATTAAATACATCGGAGAGGACTGAGGAGTGGGGAGATGTTAATGGCCCTGCCTGAGATAATTACGAGCGTCAAAGGAAGGGAAGCAGCCCTTGTAGGACAACAAGCAGTCCTGGTGCACTTTAGAGACTAACAGCTATTTTGGAGCATCAGCTTTCGTGGGCATCTGACTCGTGCGTCTGCCACAGCGGGGCTTTGCCCAGGAAAGCCGATGCTCCAAAATATCTGTTAAGTCTCTAAGGTGCGCCAGGACTTCTTGTTGTTTTTGAAGATACACATTGACCCGGCTGCCTCGCTGATACCCATCCTTGTAATGCATGAGGTGCCTCTGTTCATACCACGTGTTAATGTGTCGAACCTGAATATGAATTCCAGTTCGAATAGGACTATTTGATATTCACAGTCATCCCAGGTAAGCCACTTAATAGACTCTTGAAGTAAGTCATTTTCGCCCACTGTCGTCCTTTCCCTGCTTTTGCCCCCTTTCTTTCTGTCTGTCTGATTTGTCAGCTTTCATTTCATAGAATCACAGAATACTAGGGCTGGAAGGGACCTCGAGAGGCCATCGAGTCCAGCCCCCTGCCCCTATGGCAGGACCAAGTACTGTCTAAACCATCCCTGATAGACATCTCTCTAACCTGCTCTTAAATATCTCCAGCGATGGAGATTCCACAACCTCCCTTGGCGATTTATTCCGCTGTTTGACCACCTGACCGTTAGGAACTTTTTCCTAATGTCCAACCTAAACCTCCCTTGCTGCCGTTTAAGCCCATTGCCTCTTGTTCTATCCTCAGAGGCCAAGAAGAACAAGTTTTCTCCCTCCTCCTTATGACACCCTTTTAGGTACCTGAAAACCGCTACCATGTCCCCCCCAGTCGTCTCTTTTCCAAACTAAACAAGCCCAATTCTTTCAGCCTTTCTCCATAGGTCACATTCTCTAGCCCTTTGATCATTCTTGTCGCTCTTTTCTGGACCTCTCTAATTTCTCCGCATCTTGCTTGTTTGTGTCTTGCCCCAGCCCTGAGTGTGACTCCTCCAGTGTGACTCCCCCAGCCTCTGTATGACCCCAGCCCCCCAGTGTGACTCCCCCCCAGCCCCTCCAGCCCTTGAATGTGGAGTTTAAGCTGCAGGAGCAGGAGCGGGGAGTGATTTGGGGATGAGGCTCTTTATCGCGTTATTATTATTATTAATGCATTTTCCCTCTTTCTATGAAATAACTACTATGAAGCTATAAACATTGGGGGCAATTTTACATGCTTGTCTCAGATGCATAATTAGCTCCTTACGGCTCGGTTCCCCCTGACACACTGTTTTTGAACTGTCTTGTGCCACCAAGTCATCCTGAATTGTCAAAATGCGTCCCCGTCCGGAAAAGATTGGGAGCCACCACTGGCCAGATGGGTTAGAGGTGAGCGTGGAGCCAGGTTCTGTTGATCCGGAGCAAAGCTCTGGTATTGACAAGATGAGAAGAAGAACCCAGCCCTGTTGTGGTGCCCACGTCTTTGATAGCGTTTAGTCCATAGTCCTGGTTCTGTCCCACTGCCCCAGGCATGATGAGTCACCAGTCAATGGCAGATGGGTCTGGTCCTTTCCAACCACCCAGGTTTCTGTGTGACTCATCACCTCCAGGTGGGACTTCATCTTCTTCTCTGGGTGGGTCACTGCTGTAGAGTCCAGTTCTTATGATTCTTCAGCCTCCGAGTCTTTGTTGTGCAGACAGGCGGGCTCCAGAGGGTAACTTGCTAAGCAGCCACAGTCACACTTCCAGGCGGTTCTCACCGCCCCCCCCACGCAGCCGTAGAGAGACAGTGCAAGACGTACAGAAGAGCATAGCCTTCAAATGGAGCCTTAGGTACAGTACAGAGTTAGGTACAAAGCTCCTATTAAAATATATGGGATACTACAGGGGGAGCTGCAAAGATACATGATCATGCAAAGATTCTATTAAAATATACACACTCCCCGGCGGTGCAGACAGAGCCGGGGAGTGGCCCAGGCTGAGCAGAGGAGAGACACTTTGGGCCTTCGGTAACCCAGAAGGGGAACGTGACCGGCGTGATCTGGCCCCGGGGATGAGTCGTAGAGCAAAAGGGAGGGGACGGGGCGCCACGTTAGAGAGAGGAGCCTAGCGATGGCGTTCAGCCCAGGGACGGGGCATGGAGACCATGAGCTGTTCTGCAGAACAACCAGCAGGGGTCACCACCCTAGCAGCAAGTGGAGCACCTTGTCACTTGACTTACTTGATTTAAACCCTTGTACTGGGCATGGAGCACAGGTCATCTCCAGGTATCCTCCACGTCACCACCTGGGACCAAACTCCTAGCTGACCTCAGATGTTGTCCTTCTGTCTCAGGCGATCTTCTCCACGCTGCCCGAGGTCTTCCTCGCTTGCGGTTTCCTGGCGGGTTCCGTGCGAGAGCTTGACGGACTCTGCTGGATGGCCCTTGTCACACGACGGTTCAAAATGCAACCGAAGCAAATGTCGGGTGCTCCCCTCAGGGAATTTACCCTGATTTGGCTCACTCAGCTGTGCCTGGAGAAACCTCCAGTATTACATGCTCTATACAATACCGGAGGGGCACTTTGGGGAGGAACCAGAGAAAACCCTGTTCTGTCAGCCCCTCAGCTGCGCTGCAAGGACTGATTTGCCCCTGCTGCTGGAGAGATGGTTTCATAGAATCATAAAACACTGGAACGGGAAGGGACCTCGAGAGGTCATCTGGTCCAGGTCTCTGCCCTCATGGCAGGACCAAGCACCTTCTAGCCCATCCCCGATAGGTGTTGGTCTAACCTGCTCTTAAAAGTCTCCAGCAATAGAACGACAAGAAGGCTTCTGGCACCTTATAGACTAACAGATATTTTGGAGCATAAGTTTTCGTGGGCAAAAGCCCACGAAAACTTATGCTCCAAAATATCTGTTAGTCTATAAGGTCCCACAGGATTTCTTGTTGTTCTCGAAACTACAGCCTAACATGGTGACCTCTCTGACACTTCCAGCAACAGAGATTCCACAGCCTCCCTAGGCAACTTATTCCAACTCCCTGACAGGAAGTTTTTCCTAACGTCCAACCTAAACCTCCCTTGCTGCAGTTGAAGCCCGTTGCTCCTTGTCCTGACCCCAGAGGCCAAGGAGAACAATTTTTCTCCCGCCTCCTTGTAACCCTCTTTGAGGTACTTGAAAACCGTTATCCTGTCCCCCTCGGTCTTCTCTTTTCTAAACTAAACAAGCCCACGTCTTTCACACAGCTCATGTTCTCTTGACCTTGAACCATTCGTGTTGCTGTTCTCTGGACCTTCTCCAATTTCTCCACCTCTCTCTTGAAATGTGGTGCCCAGAACAGGACACAATGCTCCAGCTGAGGCCGAATCAGTGTTGTCCTGCTCCTTTGCCATGTGCAAAACGTGCCCAGAAACCAGGGGGGTGGCAGTGAGCACAGCCATGCAAGGCTCCAGAGGCTCTATCCTGGGGTAGCAGCAGAGTCTGAACAAGGGGCTTGGAAGGTTTTTGACCTATTGTGATCCTGTGGGACGCAGGGCTCTGAGCGCAGCAAGTGCATCTGCCTCACAGCCAGTGTGGTAGTAACCAGCGGGAGCAACTGCCAGCTGGAAGGAGAGCGGCTAACCACCAAGGCAGCCTCCTCCCCACAGCGCACCTCAGCCTAGGGTGACACAAGCAATGCCTGCTGGAGCATGCCTTCCCCAGCGAGTGCACAGCCCCCGCGCATCCTGGCTAGCTCCAGAGTGCCTCAGTGGGATGCAAAGACTGACATCAGCAATGCATCCTGGGAAGCATCGCCCGGTGGGGCTGAGTGCATTGGCTCCTCAGTGCATTCTGGGACGGTCTGAGCTGCCCTTCAGGGAAGACATCCCAGTGCCGGGAGAGCAGCCTGGAAGGCAGAGGACCAGCTCTGTCAGTCACAATGGCCCATGGCTCTGGGCTGGCCCAATTCCTGTGCCCACAGCAGATAGGCCTGATGGTTGGGGGGCTTGAGATCCGACTGGGGGAAAGCCCATGAATGCTCCCTGGGAGACCCAGCCTGCACTCTCCATCATGCACTCCTTTGTGGGGATCTACCCCATGTTCCCTGTGAGCTGAGCGTGCAGGAGAGAGACAGGTGCTGCCCAGCTGATTAGTAGAGCTCTTGCAATGGGCAGTGTGTGTTGCTGCTGGTGGTGCACAAACCCACATGCCTCGGTGCACATAAAATTTATTCCACCCCCGAATGGGAAAAAAAATAGCAGGAACTTTAGTTGGTCTTCCCTTGTGCCGAGCAGAGGGATTGTCTGAATGGTTTGCAAGAGGCTGGTGTGTGTTCAGTTTCCCTGCGCGCTGCATGTGTAACAAGCTGATGGGAGAAGTGGGTGTGGGTGTGACCTTGTGTAGCTGCCTATACCCCGTTGATTGGCCTGGAGATGGGGAACCATAGCCACTGATGACCAGAGACCCAGCGCAGCCTGACAGGCAGCCAGCGCTGGCTGGTAGAACAGAGGGCTGAGGAGGTTTGATAAGGATAACCAAGCCAGAAGGTCCCAGCCAGTGGGAGCAAAAGGCGGAGGAGGAGGGGTTTGCTTGGCCACCTCCAGGAAGGTTTCATCACATCACCTATCTGAATTCTGGGTGAGTCAGTTCTGCGGGAGAGTCGTACCTGCCCCCAGCCGGAGAATACGCTTCTTCCCGTTCTCAGGCCAAAGGCCCCCAAGGCAGCCCAGCAGGAATCTCAGCGCAGCCACCGGCCCAGGTAGCTGACGAGTCCCTCCAGCTCCAGCGTCCGCAGCCGAAACGCCTGCAGCTGGGGAGCAGGCCTGTCTGTGAGCAACATCGGGGCCTCTGCTGCACCTGCCGAGATAGCGAGGGTAGGAACAGCACCGAGGTCAGAGGAAGGGACAGGAACACAGGGTGTCTGTCCTCCAGGGAGTGCTGGCTCCCACCTGGCATCAGGGCAGGGACTGGCTGGCTCAGGGGGGCGGGCAATGGGGCCCAGGTGCTCTCCCTCTAGGGCTATGTTCTGTCAGCATCCAGGAGACAGAGCAGGGGAGCTGGGAATCAGGATATCCTGGTTGCATCCGGGGAGAGACTGGCGTTGACTGTCAGGTAGCCTGCCCCTAGGCTGGGCCCCAGGAACTGAAGAATCTTTCATGAAGAACTTGGTCATGTAGTGAAACCTCCAGAAACCAAAATTAGTATCTCAAATATACAGGTTAGCTGGGAGCCAGGACTCCTGGGTTCTGTCACTGGTTCTGGAGGGGGAGTTGGGGTCCCCTGGGTAGTGCAGGAAGGGCTGGGAGCCAGGACTCCTGGGTTCGGACCCCAGTTCCATGCGGGGAAGCAGATCCAGAGGGTGCTGAGGTCCCTCACCCCTTGTTTCCTTTCCCTCTTCCCAAAAATGACATCCGACTCCATGGGCAGGCCATGCTGAAGAGTTAAGTTAGCTCCTACTCACGCAGGGAGCCTGGACCTTGGAGCAGCAGCGGTGATGCTCAGACAAAGCTTCTCCTACAAAGGGGTGCTCTTCCCCGCCGAGGCAGACATCTACTCCCCCGAGAGCATCAGCTATGCGGAGAACCACTTCCAAGTGCTGGATGATGATATCTTTAACGTGACCTACCCCAAGTCAGGTAGGGGCTCTGGCGATGAGCAGTGGCTGCATCCTGGCACCCAGCCATGCTATAACCATTGGACCCTGCTCCCCTCCCAGAGCTGGGGAGTAAATCCAGGAGTCCTGGCTGCCAACCCGACCCTGAGCTAACCTAGAGGCTGGGGTGCGTCTCACTGGTATTCCCTGCATAAAAGAGTGCAGAGTATCTCTCCCTGATGCTGAGGGGGGCGTGGGAGCTTGTGGTTAGATCAGGGAGTCAGGGCTCCTGGGTTCTCTCCCTAACTCCAGGAGGGGAGTAGGGGCTCGCGGTTTGCTCAGGTTGAGGCTGGGAGCCAGGACTCCTGGGTTCTCTCCCGGGCTCAGGCTGTACCTGTTTTTGCTCCCATCCTAGGTTCCAACTGGATGCTGGAGATCCTCAGCCTCATCCGGGAGGATGGCGATGTCTCCTGGTGCCACAGCATGCCCAGCTGGGAGCGGGGCCCCTGGGTCGAGGCCAGTGGGTCCAGGGACAGGCTGGAGGATGCAAAGCGCCCTCGCATTGTCAGCTCCCATCTGCCTGTCCAACTCTTTCCCAAGTCCTTCTGGGGCTCCAAGGCCAAGGTGAAGTGGGGATCAGGGGTCCTCTGGGCCCCCCTACTGGCACGCCAAATCATAGCTCCCTGGCCCCAGGGTGGGAGAGAGCTCAGGGGGCTCTACCCAGCCCCATTCTCCAGGAGCCTAAGCAGAGAGAACCTGCTTATGGCACAATAGTCTAGTGGTTAGCACAGGGACTAAGCACCAACCATCCTGGGTTCTAGGCCTGGCTCTGGTTAGGAGAGTAGAGTCTAGGGGTTAGAGCTGGGGGGTGCTAGGAGCCAGGCCTTTGAGGGTCTGCCCTCATCTGTGGTGGTTAGAGCTGGGGGGTGGGCTGGGAGCCAGGCTTCCTGAGTTCTATCCCCAGCTCTGGGGGAGACAGTGGTGCCTAGTGGCTAGAGCAAGATCTCCTGATATACAATCTGCTCCCCACACTTGCATCCAGCATCACTGGGGACAGGGCCCTGGCACCTTGACTGCAAGCTCCTTCCCCCACTGGGACACGGGTTGCTTTACCCATTTCCCCACCTTCTTGCAGGTGATCTACACTGTCCGTAACCCCAAGGACTTGCTGGTTTCACTCCAACATTACTCCAAACTGGTCTGCTTCCTGAAAGACCCGTTGTCCCTGGATGAGCTACTGGGGGCTTTCCTGAGAGGAGAGGGTGAGTGGTATGTTCAGGGCCAAGAGGCAGGGGGAACAGCCCCCCTGCCAAAGGAGTCAGCCCCATTCTTATGTGTGGGGTGGGGCGGGGTATCCAGCCGCTTGGGGTGGCACCTCCACTCCTGCCGCCTTGTAACAGCCAGCAGGGAAGGGGAGAGGGGACCTCACTGCACCTGCCCTGCCAGGAGGAGAGGAGAAAGCCTGGGGGAGAGCAGAACTAGGGAACAAACTGGGGGGCGGGAGGCAGAATTGTGGAGGCTGGAGTGGGGCAGCTCTGAAATGGGCAGAACAGAGGGGGCACTGGAGGGGCAGAACTGGAGCGGAGTTGGGGGTCAGGTGGCAGAATTAATTGCTGGATGGGGGATGGGCTGACGACACCCCCTCCTCCTTTGAGCCACCCCACGTGGGCCTGCCTGCCCAGCGCTCCTGCTCCCTGGGGCCCTGTGTTCTACCCCCGGGTGCAATGTTATTTTTCTCCCTGGGGCGTGGGGACGACAAATTTTCCTACAGAAAATTCCAGTGCAGACAGAAGAAATAGATTTTCTTCTTTTTTAGTTAGAGCCAACGCTCAAGAAAAATCCCCATTGGAAACAGGACAGCTCTCCTCGTCCCGCTTCTCCTCTGTGCGCCAGGCTCTCACACCCAACTAGATCCCCCATGGCGCATCATGAATGAGCACTCCCACTCTGCACTGTGCTCCAGCCCCACCGCTGGTGCACTGATCATGGCAGCAGCAACCTTATGTCCCCATTCTTCCCTATGGGTCGGACTCTGGCTGGACTACGTCTCCCAGGATGCACTAAAGTCAGGGACATGCCATGGTGCATCATGGGAGTTGCAGTCTGGCCAGGCGGCATGGTGAACGAAGACAAATGAGGCGGGGGTGGGGCGGAGGGGAGAGGACAATAGTTCATGGTGACCAAGCACTCCCCTGAGGCACTGAATCTCTGTAGCAATGCTGCTGCAGTGCATCATGGGGGCTATAGTTTGGATTCCTTTGCCATGTTCCCAATCTCCTCAAGGAGCTAGGCTCTCCCGCCAGACTTCTTCTTGCGGTCACTTGCTAGTCACAGAATCACAGGGCTGGAAGGGACCTCAGGAGGTCACCTAGTCCAGCCCCCTGCTTCAAGCAGGATCAACCCCAACTAAGTCCTCTCAGCCAGGACCTTGTCCAGCTGGGACTTAAAAACCTCAAGGGATGGAGAATCCACCACCTCTCTAGGCAGCATATTCCAGTGCTTCACCACCTGCCTGGGGAAGTAGTTTTTCCTAATATCCAACCTACACCTCCCCCTCTGCCACTTCAGATCATTGCTCCTTGTTCTGCCATCTGACACCACTGAGAACAGTTTCTCACCCTCCTCTTTAGAGCTGCCCTTCAGGAAGTTGAAGGCTGCTATTAAATCACCCTTAAGTCTTCTCTTCTGTAAACGAAACAAGCCCAAATCCCTCAGCCTCTCCTCATAGGTCTTGTGGTCCAGCCTCTTCATCATTTTTGTTGCCCTTCGCTGAACTTGCTCCAGCAAATCCACATCCTTTTTATACTGGGGGGGGCCCAAAAGTGGACACAATACTCCACATGTGGCCTCACCAGTGCCGAACAGGGGGGAACAACCACTTCTCTAGATCTGCTTGCAATGCTCCTCCTAATGCACCCCAGGATGCTGTTACTCTTCTTGGCTGCAAGGGCACACCGGTTACTCATATCCAGCCTCTCATCCACCATAACCCCTAGGTCCCTTTCCATCGTACTGCTGCTGAGCCAGTCAGTCCCCAGTAGGATGTCTTCATGTCACCCTCCTATTTGTGAGTCCGTTGCTGGCTGATCAGCCGGATTCTGGAGCTGCAGGTCTTACCACGGAAGGGGCAGGCAGCGGTAGCTCTTGGAAGGGCGCCGGGCAGTTTGTGGTGGTCTTTTCTCCTTCTCCACCTCTTCTCATGCACCATGACGGGACCTCTCAAATTGTGCCACCCCCCCACCCCCCCAGGGATGACCACTCGCGACTGGGGACAGTCTTGGGCAAGGTTCTCCCATGTGTTGACACCGATGCTGCCCTTTTTCACACGTCTGCCTTCAGCATGTCCTCATATCACTTCTGCTGGCCCCCAACGCTCCTCTGGCCTTCCTCCAACTCCGAAAACTGAATCTGTTCTGGGAGGCGCTGATCGGACGTCCGAACCATGCGACCAGGCCAACGAAGTTGTCAGGGAACACTGGTTTCAGTGCTGGTCACTTGCGACTCTTCTAGGACGCTCGTGTTCGTGCGCCTGTCCTCCCAAGAGAGGCTTAAGATTCTTCTGAGGCAGCATTGATGCGATTGTTCAAGTGTCTCCAAATGACGCTTGTATGTGGCCCAGGTTTCACATGGATACAGCAGCAGCCGCTGCAGGGTGTACAAGGAGCTTTGTCATCCAGTTGTGCATCATGGGGGGCTGCAGTCTGGCCAGGCAGCACGGTGACAGGAGGCAGAGTCCAGGAGAACAACAGTTCATGATGGCCAAGCACTCCCGTGATTCCGTGAATCTGTAGCCATGCTGCTGCAATGCATTGTGGGAGCTGTTCTTTGCAGAGGGTTAGCTCATTGGTTTAAGCATTGGCCTGCTAAACCCGGGGTCTTAAGTTCAATCGTTTAGGGAGCTGGGGCAAATCGGTTAAAAAAAAATCTGTCAGGGATGGTGGAAGGTCCTGCTGGGGGTGCAGGGGACTAGGTCCCTTCCAGCTCTCTGCGATGATGTGTATGATGTTCCCAAACTCCTTAAGGAGTTAGGCTCTCCAGCCAGACTACATAACTCATAATGCACCACCTCCTCTCTCTGATGGGGCTCAGGGGTCCCCAAGCTCTGCACCCCCTCCGCAGGCAGGAGTGACTCTCACTCAGCAGGTAGAACAGGAAGTTTA
This sequence comes from Carettochelys insculpta, assembly GCF_033958435.1. Lineage (NCBI taxonomy): Eukaryota > Metazoa > Chordata > Testudines > Carettochelyidae > Carettochelys > Carettochelys insculpta. Next base: position 15,190,925 of record NC_134158.1, on the reverse strand, counting down.
TTACGCGACAGAGGCCCGGTTTCTTACAGAAGCGTCAGTGTAGCAGTCAGAGACAGTCATTCCAACCCGTCTTGGGTACAGGAGCCCGAGGGGCGCCCCTCTGGGGTGTAGCTCCCCCCCTTGCCAGGCTGGCTGCCTTCCAGCTCCCTCTTCCCCCAGCTTCTAACTGCCGCCCCCAGAATCAAACCCCGCTCGGCTCCTCCCTCCTCTTTGTTCAGGGCAGAGCTGTAACCTGCCAGCCTAGGTTATAGCCCCAGGGTCACCCTTAGCCACTGGGAGCTGCTCTGCTTATCTCCCACACATCCAGCCTGAGTCTCACACATGCACCCCCCCCCACTTCATCACACTGTCTAAGAGGGGAGCCCATGATGCATCATGGGAAATGTAGTCCAGGCATAAGGGTGGAGCCACATCTAGACTACAACTCCCATGAGTCATTGCAGCATGGCTTCACAACTGAAAGAGTCCTGTTCTCAGAAAGTTGGTATTTTCTGTGGGTTGCCCACGGCTCCCCCTCAGGCTGTTCTGGGGAGAAGTGCCGGCCTCCCAGAGAGCTACGGAGTCGGGCTGCAGCACTCACCCCGCCTTGAGCTGTGCTTCCTGGTGGGAACATGTCCAGTCCCTTAGCTGCCACCCCCAAGGAACTGGGCAGGATGTGCCCTGCTGCAGACTAGGGACAGGTTCAGCTCTTCAGTGGTCGGTCTGATCTGGAGTCACTCTTCATTGCAGGGGGACAGGGCGTGGCTCTGATCTCAGCTCCCCCACGCTCAATCTGGAGTCACACGTGGAGCCGAGCCGCGTTCGGATTAAACATCCCCCTTTGAATCCCACCTAAAGCTGCTGGCTGGAGTAGGAAACCCACCCCCCGCTGGCTGGGGCGATTCCCCTGGTGAACCCCCACCCCCCTTTGCGTTCCAGTTCAGTTTGGGTCTTGGTTCGACCACGTGAAGGGCTGGCTGGAGCTGCACGGCCGTGAGAACTTCTTCTGGATCAGCTACGAGGAGCTGAAAGAGGTGGGGCAGGAGGGAGATGGGGGAGCCCAGCAGGGGCTGGGGTAGGGGGTATGGTGGCGGATGGACCAGGATGGGGGGGACCCCAAAGGGGCTGGGCGGAGGATGGGGGGCGGGGCTGCACATCAAAGGGATTGCAGAGGCGACACCTGGGGGGGCAGAAGGAAGGGGTTGGAGTTCTGGGGAGCAGAGAGGGCTGGGACAACGCAGTGGCGGGTGGGCAGGTCCCTCACCCGACCTCTGAGGCCACAGCCCACCAGCCTCCTTCCTCTGCCCCCCACAGGACCTGCCGGGCAGCGTGGGGCGGATCTGCCACTTCCTGGGCAAGGACTTAGCCGCCGACGCCCTGGCCTCCGTGGTGGAGAACGCCTCCTTCCAGACCATGAGGAACAACCCCATGACCAACTACAGCCTGGCGCCTCCCAGCCTCATGGATCAGAGCAAGGGCCTTTTCCTGAGGAAAGGTGGGCAGCTGAGGGCTCACATCCCCCCATAGGGCTGCCCGCTGGCCCTCCCCGCCTCTGGGCTGGGGGCAGCCAGGCCGCACCACCCCAGATGCAGCAGCAACCCCCCCCCACACCAATGCTTTCTGCCCCCCCGGCCACCAAGCTGGGCTTTGATTCGGGGTTGGGTCCTGTCTACACTGCGCTATACGCCCAGGATTAGAAGTGGAGTGACTCCCACCCTTGTGCTGGCGCGTCTCCACGCCTGCATAACCCCGGACTGAACCCAGGCGTCCTAGTGCCCTCCTGAAACCCGAGCCTGCGTCGTGCCAGCAGCCAGGGTTCAAACCCGTTTGCACAGCTGTGCAGACGCCGGCCCGGGGGTTGTGGGCTACCTTCAGTGGCTGTTTGGAGCATGAAGCTGGGGGCTGCCTCTGCACAGCAGTGCATGGGGCCGACTGGACTCAAGCTGGTACCTGGCACCCCCGGGCGGGCTGGGGCACCAGGCCCGAGCACCGCGGAAGATGCCTGAGCCTGACTTCAAGCCCGGCTCTTGCATTGCCATGGAGACGCGGCGGCTGAGCTGGCCGTCGCTTCCAGCCGTTGTGGGTTGGTTGCTCAGGGCCTGGCTCTCGGTCTCAATTAATTCCCTAACGACCGGGACCGCCTCGCACCTCGTGCACGGCGGGGCCTGTGCTGCCCCCGAGGACAGGCGTGACCCTCGCCACTCCCCCGAGCCGTGCAAAGAACAGCGGGAAACTGAGGCACACGGCGTCATCATCAGAATCTTCCAGGCCCTTGTGCCCTGCTCCCGCATAGGGTAGTGGGGGGTGGGGATTGGGGCAGCGCCCCTTTATAAAGGGGGCGAGTCTCCACAGGGGCTGCCCAGGTTCTGGGTGTAAGACAGACCCCAAAGCAGAGACCACAGCTGGGTGCGTGCTGCCAGGCTGGGCCAGTAGGAGAGGTTCTGGTGAGCTGGGGTAGCTGGCGCCCCTCGGGGGGCGGGTGCTAAAGGGGTATCTGAGGGGGCAACCAGACCTACCCGCCCCCGCCTGCTGTGGGATCATGGCTAGATTCTGACCCCAGCTTCCCAGAGGCCAATCTGAAGTCAGAGAGATCGCAGCGGTCCTGGCTCCCAGCGCCCCCTCCCTACCCTAACCACTAGATGCCACTCCCCTCTCCACGCTGGGGTAGCACCCAGAAGCCCTCACCCCCCTAGTTAATGGCCTCTACCCCAATCCCACCTTTTGGCGCACGGCAGGGCTGCTATGGGAATACTCCCCCCGGGGGGGGCACCAGTGGGGGTGGGCGAGCAGGACGTGAGTGCTGGCGGGTGGGGGGGCCTGCAGCTTCCCCAGCCTGGCGCCCCCACCACACAGACTCAGCAGCCCACCCAGTGTCACTATTTGCAGGGGAAGCTGGCAACTGGGTGAGCCATTTCACCGTGGCGCAGACCGAGCACTTTGACCAGGTCTACCGAGAGTGGCTGCAGGAGCTGGCTTGCACCTTACCCTGGGACAAGGAGTGACATCCCCCCTCCCACCTCCAGCTCAGGCGGGTGCATGGAGCTGTACCTAGCCAGGGGACACAGACGGTGCATCTCCATTGAGCCAGGGCTTGCCCTAGTGGTGTCCCGCAGTAACTTCCCCTTTAGGTAACAGGCAGCCGTCTTAGTCTGTGTTTCTATCAACACAAAAAGGCGCTACTGGACTAACAAAATAATTTATTAGGTGATGAGCTTTGGTGGGACAGACCCACTTCTTCACGCCAAGAAGTGGGTCTGAAGTGGGTCTCAAGAAGTGGGTCTGTCTCACCAAAGCTCGCCAGCTAATACATTATTCTGTTAGTCTTCCAAGTGCTGCTGGACGCCTTCTCATTCCCCTACAGGTGTTCCTGGCAGGGGCTGCCCCCGCACTCCTGTCCCCGACACCTGCCTGGCTTGGTCCTTCCTGCTTTCACTGGCCTCCCAAATAAAAGCCGCCTGCCTCTGGGGTCTGTTCATACACCACACCACGTCTGAACCCCTAGTCTGGACGGCAGCACGCGCCCTCAGCAGCTGCCTCATCTCTTTCATCCACCTGCACGCCAGGACTCCTGGGTTCCCTCCCTGGATCTGGCAGGGTGGGGAGCTGATCCTCTGGTGTGGCTGTCAGGTTTGGAGCAGTCGGGGCGGGTTCCCTGAGGCAGGGCTGTTGGGAGCTGGGGGTTTTGTGCACCCCTGTCTCAGCCCCCACAGGGAGCAGCAGTTCATCCCACAGGGAGATTCTCTTCTCCACGTGGCCAGATCCAGGCTCCTGAGGGTGCAGAGAGACGGCAGGTTAGAGGGGCCCGTCTCGCCCTGGGTCCAGCCCCTGGGGGGAGCCGGGGCGCGGAAGTGGGGTTCACCTCACCTAAGGTGCCCCCCTGGGGCAGCTGTAACAGTCGTCAGACAGGTTCAGCCCCAGGATGAGCAGGACCCCAGCGCTCAGCGCCAGGCGGGCGATGTTGGCATGGGTGAAATCCGGGCGCTCCGGGGGGGCTGCTGTAGGGGGAAGGGGAGAGTCACGTAGCAGCTGGAACGGGGAGATCAGCAGCTGGCGCTGCCCCAGGAGTGGAGCCCCTAAACCCCATCCAGCAGGTCCAGCCTGGCCCCGCTATGGGGCTCAGTTTCCCCCGCAGGTGCCCAGGTGGAAGAAGTGCCCCTGCCCTGCCCATTCTCCAAGACGCCAGCCCTGCCCCCTCCCTCCTCCACTCCCTTGCCCCACACTCCCTTGCTCCCGATTTTCTGCGGGCTGGGGAAGGGGGTGCGGGCTCTGGCTGGGACTGGGGGATGGGAGGGAGTTGGAACGCAGCAGGGAGGGGAGGCTCTGGGGTGGGGCAGGGGTAGGAGGAGATGTAGGGGGTGGGCTCTGGTGTGGGGAGGGGGCCAACCCCCCAGTCCCAAACCCCAGAGACAGCTCCTTGGGCACCAAGAGCCACTTTGCAGGGCTGCTTCGACAGCGGGTCCTCCCCAGACCTGGGCAGGTGGGAGCCGGCGGTGCCCCAGGTTGGGTCGGGTCTGTTCCCCCTGCGGGGACAGAACCAGCGTCTGGGGGAGGGGGGGGGCACCGGGAAGAGCCACTGAGTGATTATCCCTCCCTGGCCTGCCTCACTCACCCCCCTAGAGCGTGGCACCCCTCTGGCCTTGGGCAGAGGCTGGAGGCCCCGGGGATGCGCCCCTGGCACACAGGCACCAGGGGAGTGGTAAGGTGCCTGATTGCCCTCCGTCTCCAGGGGCTGCTGCTGCCCACTGCTTGAGAACCCCCTGTGACTCCATCCTTGTGTCGCCTCCCCCAACCCTCAGCCTCCCCTCTGCTGGGCCCAGGGCACAGGGAGCCCCCCAGGATCTGGCTGGGAGCTGAGGTACCAGGCTGGGCCCTCCCCACTACAATGATCTGCTCAGAGTCGCTGAGCTCTGAGTAGACAGCCGGTCCTGTCCTGTGGCTGTAACGACAGGTGTAGTCACCGCTGTGTTCCTGCCTGGCGCCGGTGATGGGAAATTCAGCCTCAGAGCCAGCAGGGTCTGTGTGGTTCACATAGTCCTGAGCTCCAGCCTTGTCGAGGAGGAACCTCATGTCCTGGCGCTGAGTCGAGCACCGGATGGTGACGTTTCCCCCGCTGGGGATCACCCCGCTGGGGCTGGCGGAGATGGAGGGTTTGGGGTAGGTCCCCTCTGGGTTCACAAACAAACCGGCACTAAGTGGGGGTGACACAAACGGCGTCCGCCTGACACAACCCTCTACCCGGCTGTCGTGCCAGCGTTACCCCTCCCCCAGCCCTGGGCGCAGCCCGGCCCCGCGGCCACAGCCGGGTGAGACACAGGGGAAAGGAGATTTCCCGGCTCTGACTCCCGCAGTTCCCCAGGGACTACCCAGCCCTGCCCCCGCTGCAGTCGGGGTGAATTGGGATCTACTCTGTGGGGCTCCTGGCCTGGATTTGGGTCGTTTGAGGAAGTGGCTCCCAGGACAGCTCCCCCCAGAACAGGTCTACCAGGTCCCCCAATTTATCCAACTGGTGCCCATCGCTGTAACGAGCATGGTGAGGCCTCAGCTCCCACCTCTGTGTGTGGCAAGGGGAAGTGGTCTGATAGCAGCATCCCGTTGGGGGTGGGATCCACACCCCTCATGTCCCTGCCACGTCCCATGTCCTTAATGGGGCAATTCCCCCAGCTGCCCCATTCCCCACAGTACTCACACCCTGACACACTGCTCCGCCGGCCAGCCAGCAGCCTGGAAAGGAAACAACTCGTTAGGGACCAGATCCTACAGCCCTCAGACCCCACCACCCCCCTGGGCCTGTACCCTGGGCTCAGATCCCACCCATGGGCACACGCCCTGGGCTCAGATTCCCCCACCATGGGCACACGCCCTGGTCTCAGATCCCCCTCCCCCATGGGCACACACCCTGGTCTCAGATCCCCCCCCATGGGCACACGCCCTGGTCTCAGATCCCCTCCCCCCCCATGGGCACACACCCTGGTCTCAGATCCCCCTCCCCCATGGGCACACACCCTGGTCTCAGATCCGCCCCCCATGGGCACACGCCCTGGCTGTCTCTGATACTCACCAAGGAAGAGGACAGTGACAACAGGCGCCATGATGAAGCAGTTTTGGGAGGGGGGTCCCTCAGTGCCTCCACCAGCCCCCGGTGCTGAGCTCTCCCCAGCCCGCGGCCCCAGTGTGAGCAGAATCAGGAACTGTGCCGGGGCGGCAGCCCCAGGAAGTCTGTGACATGCTCAGCCCCTTTCTTCCCCATCTGGTGGTTTCTCTGCAATCTCCAGGCCAAATCTAGCAAAACCACACGGCAAGAACAGCTCCCTGCAGTGCCCAGCAAACCACATCCCCCCTGCAGCTGCCTGGTGCCCCTACCCCCCCACACGTGGGGAGCAGTGGGGTTAAAGGCTTCTAGCCCCACATAGGAGCTTCCCAGCCTGGGCACCAGCTGGGAACATGGACATCTCCAGGCTGCCCCCACCTTTCCCACCAGGCCTGTCCAGCCTCCCTGGCGCAGCAGCGCAGTGCAGAGGACAGCCCATCTCCCTTGGTGCAGGGCAGACATTCCTTCCTGACCAGCTGGGCCTAGCGCCCACCCTGGAGGATGAAGGTGGAAGGACCTGGCCAACCTCCTCCTGCCGGTGCTACTCTTAGCCCATCAGCATGGGACAGTGCTGGGATGGGGGCAGGGGGAGGTTATGTGGGGGTGTGGCTTCCGGCCCCTGTGAGCAGGGGAGGGAGGGATATACTTACATCCAGAGTTGTTCAAAGAGGAGCCACAGAAGGGGAAGTTTCCCCAGAACCGGCCTCGCTTCCTGGTTCTGCTACTGCCAGTGCTATTGAGTCATGTCTGAGGGCTGGATTGAGGGGCAGGCAGCCCCCTGGGTGGCAGGGTTGCAGGGCTGTACTTGTCAGCCGGTGCAGGGGAGTGGAATGTTTGCAGGAAAAGGCTTGGGAAGAAGCGTTGCAGGGGGAGATATTCTATTTACATCCCTCGAGGCAGGGCTGGGACAAATGAACCACCTCGAAAAGACCTGGGGGTGTATGAGGGGGGTGGGGATCGTGGGACTTCAGTAAGCTGCCGAGGGGCAGGAAAACAGTTTCTGCCAACGGTACGGCCCTTCCCCGGACCCTGACACCCAGGGAATGTTCGGACATCGATGAGAAAGGCCCCCGCAGAACCGGACGACACGCGTCACAGCATGTCACTGGGACGCGCTCCCGGCCCTGAGGTTCCCCACCTGTTTCAGACACGGAGCTGGAGGATGCTGCTCCCAGAGCTGGTCACCATCCCGAGGGCTGAGCAGAGCTGTCCGGAGCTCAGGCTCATTAAAACATGTCATCAGTCCCCAGTTAGCCAACAAGGGGCAGGCGGCGCTTGCTAGGTTATCCCTTAAAAACACCCTGGGCTGAACTGCCCTTGGCCACGCTCTTGGAGCCGTTCAACACAGCTCTGCATTTGCCCACCCTTTTTTTCTTTTTTTGATCTCTGCTGCTGCCTGATCGGGCCCCTTCCGATTCCGAAGGAGCTGTCTGTTCACAGCTCAGGTGTGAGTAATTCTGAGGCCCTGGCTACACCAGCATTTTGTAGGTAGACCATGTTGCTGGGGGGTGTGACCGAAATACACACACACACACACACACACACACACACTCTCTCTCTCTCTCTCTCTCTCTCTCTCTCTCCCTCTCTCTCTCTCTCTCTCTCTCTCTCTCTCTCTCTCCGGGGAGATCAATTACATTCTCCTACCAGCATAGCTACTGCCACTCAAGGACAGGGGGTTGCTATGACGAAGGGAGAGCTGAACCTCTGCCCCACGGTTCCATGGGGCTAGGCAGGGCAGGGGGGAGCCCCAGCTTGGTGGGACAGGGCTGCAGCAAGGGAAGGGCAGTGCCTGTCCTCAGTCTTCTCTGTAAGCAGCGTTTCCTGGGGCTGCAGCCATGGGAGAACATCAAAGGTGACAGCAGTAAATTTCATCTTCGTGGATTTCAGGAAGGGCTGTGGTTACTTCCGCATGGGCAACGATTCCCGAAACTGGAGACAATTTGGATTAGTACGAGAACTGGAAGGTGGATAAGGTACTGGTTCAAGGGGAGATTGTAATGGGTCACTGGAATCTCCAGCCCTAGAGGTTTTCAAGTCCTGGCTTGACAAAGCCCTGGCTGGGATGATTTAGTTGAGGTTGGTTCTGCTTTGGGCCTGGGGGCTGCACTCAACCTCCTGAGGTCCCTCCCAGCCCTCGGATTCCATGATTCTATGACGTGGAGATTAGGAGTAGAGTTCCTCAGGGATCGGTTTTGGGGACTGATCTTATTTAACATTTTTATAACTGACCTGGGAACGATGAGTGAGGAGGGCTAATAAAATCGATGGGTGGCACAAAGCTGCAGACCAGGAGAAGATCTGGATGGCCTTGAAAACTGGGGTAATGGACATGGGGTGATAGTTAAAAGTGCAAAGTGCCAGAACATTCACTGAGGGATTAACAAGGTTTTTTCCTATAAACTGAGGATGTGTCAGGGGGATGCAACAGAGGTGGAGAAAGACTTGGGTGCATTGGCTGATCACAAGAGAACGAAGAGCACCAATGTGAACAAGGCGTATTTCAAGAGAGTTCCCATAGAGTCAGGGAAGTGTTTGGACTTTATACCAGACACTGGTGAGTCCGGAGTGCTGTGTGCGGGTCTGGTCACTGGGACCCCTCCTAGCACGATGCAATTAACAGCTCTTCACACTTGTTTAGCACAGCGCTGAGTTTCCAGGTGGTCCTCTTAGGACAGGGCTCTTTGGAAATATCCAGCAGAGCATCTACACGAAAACAGCATTCTTTACAATTAAATGGAAAGAACGCAGCGCTCCTGTCGAAAGCGCACTGCCACTCCCGTTTCAGGAACGGCGCCTTCTTTCAAAAGCTGCTTTTGAAAGAAAATGGGTGGAGATACGCCACAGGCTGGTTTTTTCAAAAGAGCGGTCCTCATGACGCCTGATTTTTTGATCTCTGGCCTGTTCTTTCGGATGAGCAGGGGCTGTACGGATGCTGTCTTTCGAAAGAGCCGATCGCTCCTTTGATCCGCATTTTTGTGCATGGATGCACTCTGTCGGAAGAGCTCTTCCAGAAGGACTTCTTTCAAAGGATGGCTGTAGTGTAGACGGAGCCTGTCAGTTTCAGGAACCTTCCTGGTATCAGACAGTGCTGATGAAAGGAGGAATATAAAGTTTTGAGAGAAGTGAAGGAAGATACACATACACATCAAAGTATTCTGAGGACTTGCTGAGCAAATGATTTCAGATGATGTACGTGTATGATTTAGAGGCTATTGTCTATAATAGTCATTATATTTGCTTGAACATAGGCTCGTTTTTCTCACTTTTTCTATGACTGAGTAGAGATTACTGGTCTTTTCTCCCGGTAAATTCTTTCCCTCTCTGTCATGCATATAACTTCTTGTCATTCTTTCTGTCCAAGGTGTTTTCTCAAGCTTAATGTGTAGTCCTAGGGGGGAAAAAGGCCAGGGAAACAAATGGAAGCAATAGCTACCTAGGAAAAAGAGTGGGAATTTCTGTACTGTTGGCTTTGGATCATGCAAGATAATATTTTATTATAGGGAGTCTGCAGTGTAAAAACTCTTACATGGACTTATAAATTGCATATCATGTGCATACTGTGTTGTATTTTTACAGTATGGAAGAAGAAAAATCCCAACAATTCGTTGTTTTGTAGCAAACATTAAATTGGAATAAACATTTGTCCATCTATTTCATATTTTGCCTGGATAAACTCTGTATTCCCTAACAACATTAACGAAATGTTTTATATCGTCGTATGAAAAAAAGGATAAACTTTCCTTTTTCAAGGAGTAAAAAAAGTTGTTTCCTGTGAGAACAGTAAACAAAATAGCACTAACTTTCACAGAAATATCCTGGTAATACAACACAGATTTTCAGCATGCATATACTAATATAAGATTCCTTCTTACACAGATAAGAATGTTAATATTTATAATATAAAATTAATTGTAATGAAGACTTTCTGCTACTGATTTTAGTACCAATATTAGGTAATTCAGCATAACCCTCTATAAAAACAAAACAAATCAATCTATAACAAAGCTGCAATCCCCAGACAATTTTCAGACAGGTTACTTATTACCTAGCTGGAATTCGTTTCAATATAACTCACAATTGAGTTTTAAGCTTGTGGGTTATCCTCATCCTGTATCCTCTAGAGCAGTGTTTCCTAAGCTATGGTGTACAGAACACTGGTGTTCCATGAACAATTCACACGTGTGCCATGAGCATCTGATGCTTTGTTAATATCATACGCGGATGGTCTATATTTTCCATTATCAAAACCAGATACAGTGTTACTTCTTCACTGTTATGATAGCCTGATTCAATTCATCTTGGTTTTGTTGTATATGTTGCTGTTTGTTTGTACATTTTGGTCTCACAATGATTTTCTTGTCTGAAGAAAATTTTCATCGGCGTTCCACATACAAAAATTATTGTTTGGTGTTTCGTGGTCTCAAAGGCCGTTTCTACACGGGCCACTTCCTTTGGAAGTGGCATACTAACACACAGAGTGAAAGATACTAATCAGGCACGAATGCAAATTCCCCATGCTTCATTAGCATAAAGTCATGTGATTTGGAGTCCGGAAGACCGTTTTTTCAGACTCCAAAACGCCATTTAGAAGCACGGACCCCTCTTCCTTCCAGAAGACCCCCCAGGGGATGCGCTTCTAAATGGCATTTTGGAGGCTGGAAGAATGGTCACGTGATGTTATGCTAATGAGGTGCAGGGAATTTGCATCCTTGCCTCATTAGCATATTTCGGACTGTGTATTACCACACCACTTTCAAAGAAAGTGGCCTGTGTAGAAATGGCCAAAGGGTGCGTCTACGCTTGCATTCCTCTTTCGAAAGAGGTGTGCAAATAAAAGTGCAAATGAGGTATATATTTGCATATCTGATGCCTCATTTGCACATTCTAATTTCAAAAGAGCTTCTTGTGATAGAAGAAAGCCAGTGTAGTAGTGGTATTATTTAACGTGTGTTTTTTTATTTTGCATTTTTATATAGTGTTGTCTACTGCTACTTTACATACATGTAAAATTAGTTCAAAGAATGTGTCCAAAATGTATTTCTGTCGTGATGTCTCCATGCCAGAGAGGACCCCTGAAAATGAAAGTTGTTACTACACATTTACAATTTGCCTCCGCACATCTACAGCTGTTGTGTTTATATATTTAATGCCCTTCCTGTTAAAATAATAAATTCATTCTTTATGGTATGGGGCCTCTTACATGTGACGTGGTTTGGGGACTCAGAAGGTCATAATTCTTCTCTGGGGACTGACTGGCTCAGCAGCAGTCCAGAGGAAAGGGACCTAGCGATTATGGTGGATGACAGGCTGGATATGAGTAAACAGTTTATGCCCCAAAATATCTGTTAGTCTATAAGGTGTCACAGGACTTCTCGTTGTTCTCAAAGCTACAGACTAACACGGCCACCTCTCTGACACAGTGCGCCCTTGTAGCCGAGAAGGCTAACAGCTTATTGGGGTGCATTAAGAGGAGCATTTTGAGCAGAGCCAGAGAAATGGTTGTTCCCTTCTATTTGGCACTGGTGAGGCCACATCTGGAGTAACGTGTCCAGTTCTGGGCCCACCAGTAGAGAAAGGACAGGGAGTGCTGGAGCAAGTTCACAACAAAAATGATGAAGGGGCTGGAGCACAAGACCTATGAGGAGAGGCTGAGGGATCTGGGCTTGTTTAGTTTGCAGAAGAGAAGGGTGAGGGGCGATCTGACAGCAGCCTTCAACTTCCTGAGAGGGGGCTCGAAAGAGGATGGAGAGATACTGTTCTCAGTGGTGACAGACAGCAGAACACAGAGCAACGGCCTGAAGTTATAGACAGAGAGAAGTCAGTTGGATATTAGGAAAAACTACTTCCCCAGGCGGGTGGTGAAGCACTGGAATGCGTTGCCTAGAGAAGTGGTGGAATCTCCATCCTTCGAGGTTTTTAAGTCCCAGCTTGACAAAGCCGTGGCTGGGATGATTTAGCTGGGGTTGACCTGCTTTGGGCAGGGGCTGGATGACCTCCTGAGGTCCCTTCCACCCCCAGGATTCTGTGATTCTATTATATATTTCCTTGCTGGTTTAAATTTCACCCTACCTGTGTCTTCCGTGGAGAGGAGATATTCCAGCTGGCGAGGAAAGAGTGGGACTTGGGGCCAGCACGCTTCCCCTCATGGCCTGCCCACTCCTGATTCCCTAGTGGGGCTCAGCAGGAGCATTCTGCCTTTCCCACTCTGGTCCCTTCAGCCAGGCACAGCCGAAGGGGCACCTTGCCTTGTTTCCTGTAAGCTGAGCACTTGGGCGGCCATGCAGCAGATTCCAAGGCTGCCCAGCGGAGGAGCAGAGCGCCCACAGCTGGGCTAGTTGCTTCCTCAGTAACAAAATTTATTCTGCTCAAACCCTCGCGGGAACGTTGCCTGGCAGAAATCAGGGAGGGCATGACTCTGTGTGTCTCCCTCCGCGTCACCTAGCCCAGCCTTGTACAACAACACGATCCCACCACTGAGCACGGGCTTCCTGAGCCCAGTAGCGATGGGTCACCGTGGGCAGCCGTACCGGGAACGCCAACAATAACCTGGCATTTCTTTCCATGCTGCGCAGCCGCTGGGGCAGCTCTGATCCCTGCTCGACTGGGCGCTCATGTGATGTACAGCAAAACCATCCGCGAGGCGTTCACAACAGCCGGGAGTTGCGCGGGATCCAGCCTTTCACCCAGGGCCGGGTGAGCAGGAGACATAGAAAAATGTCGGAATGCGGTGGCATGCTGGGACAGGAAGTCATTCCCCGATGCTCTGAGATCCGCGCTGCCTTTCCACAAGTCCTGCCTGGGGCAGGTGCCAGGTAGCATGGAGGGAGAGCTACCCACAATGCACTGCTCTCACCACCAGCACCAGCGTGTTGAACGCGGCTGCACTCGGCCGGCAGTGGAAGAGCAGCGTGAACACAACGGCGATGAGATGATAGCACGTTTCAGTCATCGACAGAACTTCTGCTGACTAAACCGCAGTGTAGACAATGCCCCACCGCACCATCCGCTGAGGGAGACTCTGGAACGGCCACCCATGGGACCCCGCTGCCTTGGAGATGGTGTGGATAATGAAATCTGCTACAGTGACACAGCTGATCTGTGGCTGCCAGCAGCCGATCTCCCCGATGGCCGGTGCGGGCAGTGAGGTATCTGTGCACTACAGGGGAGGGGGACCCTGCTGTGGTCAATCTTCTGGAATTTGATTAAGTCGCCGAGTGGGGAGGTGCTAAATTGAATGCACAGGGCTCCCCCATCCACCACAGTGCTCTGGCCCCCATTAGGAGCATGGGACGTCGACGGGCGTGCAGGATCGTATCCATCTCCCTTAGTGGAAGCCCAAATTCAGGTACGTCGACTCTGGCGACGTAATCGACAGAGCTGGAATGCTGTATCGCCGTTCCCTGCGGCGTAGCCTCGCTCTCCGGTACCTGCCCGGTGTCTGTCTGCTGGGTCCTGCCGCACACTCAGGAGCTATCGGGTCACCGGGAGGAAATTTCCCGAGGGGGTTTCGCCTCCCTGCGCTGCCGGGCATCTGGGTCTCTTACCGGTTCAGACTAGCGTGAATGGCAGAGTCCCAGTAACTTGAAGTCTTTAAATGGTGATTTGAGGCCATCAGTCACTCAGCCAGAGATGTAGGGTGTGTTACAGGAGCAGGGTGGGGGTCGGTGACCTGCGATGAGCAGGGGGTCAGACTAGGTCATCAGGGTGCTGCCTTCGGGCTTTAAAGTATGAGTCTGTACCCCTGGGGCTGGTGCCCCATGGCCGGGGGGTCTCACTGTGGGGATCTGTAGTTCACGTTAATGGCAGCATATATGCTGGGCTGGGTGGGCTCAAGGGCCGGGGCTGGGGCCCCCCGCTTGGTCTGCAGCACCTGGCGGTTCAGCTCGGCGTAGGTGAGTCCCTCTGGGTCGGGCTCCTGGGGCTGACAGGGTAAAGAGTCACACGTGTGTGTGTGTGTGTGTGTGTGTGTGTGTGTGTGTGCGTACACCTCACCCCCCCGACACACACACAGAGCAGGGTGTGTCCCCTCCAGCAGGGGACACACACCCCCATGAAATCACAGCTGGTGATCCCAGAAGCCCACCCCTCACCCAGCAACCTGACCCACTACCCCAAAGCACTGAGTGTGCCAGGCAAGGTGTGTGCAGGGGTCAGAGTTGGGGGTCAGGCCCCAGGGGGAACAGGGGACACTTACCAGGGTCTGCGGCTGTTTCTCATCATCAATGGAGACATCTGTAGTACAGAGACACCGGCTGAGCCGCACCCACGACTGGCCCAGCACCCAGGGGGCTCAGAGCCCGACAGAGCCACACACAAACCCCACTCCACAGCATATGCCAAGGGCATTAGACCCATGTTACAGAGAGGAAAATGAGGCACAGGAACAGTGGCAGAGTCAGGGGATTATGGCAGGCCTGGGGGGGGTGGATCTAGGAGTCAGGATATCACGGTTTTCACCCCAGCTCTGTGAGCAGAGTCGGGGACCAGTGGTTACGCGGGACGACAGCCAGGATGCCTGGTTTCTCTCCCCAGCCTTGTGAGGGCAATGGGGGACTCGTGGTTACAGCGGCAGGAGCCGGGGGTGGCTGGGAGCCAGGAGTGGGTGGGGATTCTCCCCAGGTCTCTGGCTGGGAAGATCTGCTGGAGACACGAAGTGGGAGGGTGCAGGAAGCTCCAGACCTGGGGTGCAAGAATGGGGGGCACATGGAGTGAGCCCCTGAACTGAGTGGGGCCCTCAAGGGGGCAAAGGGCTCCTCGGGATACAACAGGCTCAGCTGACACCAGCTACCTCTGGTCCCTCTCCTTAGACCCACCCAGAAGCAGCTGTGAATCAGGCCCTGCTCCGTGTGGGCGGAGCCCCCACAAGCTCCTCCTTCCCCAAGGGTCCTGTCCCCACCCCCGGTAGCCACTCGGATGTGTTACTCACAGACAGGGTCTTGCTGAGCCGGTGCCTCTGATGCCCCCACGGGGTTATTGCTAAAGGAGAGAAAAGCCCCGTGTAAATGTCATAGCCCCCACCTGCAGGGAGAGTCCCCAAGACACCCAGAGAACGCCCCATCCTGCCACACACTGTGTCCTGTAACCTGGCTCCCCCACCCACTAGACCCCTGTCCTGCCCCAGAGCTGCAGACAGAACCCAGGAGCTCTGGCTCCCAGCCCCCTGCCAGAGCTGGGGAGAGAACGAAGAGGTGCCACATGGGAGGGGTCACAGCTTCCCCTCATTGCCTGCTCACGTGGTACATCCAGGTCCCCTCGTTGTGGAGGGGCTGCGCTGGACAGGGAGAGGCAGAGGCTGGAGCAGAGGGGCTGTCGGGAGGGGTTGGCACAAGGTGAACTGCTCTGGAGTTGTGCCACCCCTGTGCCCAGATCTCTGCTCTAACCACTAGCGCCCACTCCCCACACTAGGGAGACAACTCAGGAGTCCTGGCTCCCAGCCCCCCCAACTCTAACCACTAGACTCCCCTCCTCTCCCAGAACTGGCGACAGGCCCCAGGCCCCAGGCAGGTCGATGGGAGGGGCAGAGCCGGGTTCCTACCTGCTTGGTGTCGGTGCGGCTCCTTTTCCTGCAGAGAGACACAAACCAGAAACCCCCCATGAGCCAATTGGGATCCCTGGTACCAGCGCCTGCCATGCACCCCAGCAGTGGGGGAGGGGGGTCCCCTCTGCTGCTGCTGCTGAGCCTGGATCCCGGGGGGGTGGGGACTGCCAGAGGGGTGGCACAACATGGAGCATGTGCTGGGGGAGGAGCAGATTAACCTGGGGGTGGGGGGTTCCCTGTCCCCGGTCCTCCCTCGACAGTGACTTATAACAAACTTGAGGTAGGTCGGCTCCCCAGCTCCTGAGAGTCGCAGGCTCTTTAGAGAGGGGCCTTCACTGGCGCTTAGATGCAGCCACCTCTGGGGTAGGACCCCTCACCCATCTGTGTCACGTGGCCACCTCTGGGCAGGGACACCCGTCTGCAAAGGGATTTCTTGAGCAGCGCCCCCTGCTGGGTCCCCTCCTGCAGCCCAGCGCCCCCTGCTGGGTCCCTGCCCCGCTCCCTGCAGCCCAGAGCCCCATAATGCCACCTTGTGGCACTGGGGCCAATGCTGACTGCCAGGGGCGAGCACCCCCCACCCAGCCCCAGCTTTCTCTGCAGTCCCCCATCCAAGCCGTGACCCCGTCCTGCCCTGCTTAGCGGCCGGTTTAACCCTTCCCTCGCCGTTGGGGCACTTACTGGCTCGGGTTCTAACGATGACGCAGATGGAGGCCACGAGGAGGAGGAGGAGGAGGACGGTGGCAGCCACGACGCTCACCCCAGTGATGAGGGGGCTGCTCAGACCTGGAAGCGTCTGAGGTCCCGATCTCTCTAGGGAACAGTAGCAGCCCTGAGTGCCGGGAGCAGCTGGTCTCTGCCCCTGCCCCGGGTGGCGCCCAAGGGGCTGGGACACCGCAGGGCAGGGGCAGCAGCAGGTTCTGTGGGGAGGGTGTTGGGGGCCGGGGAACCAAGCGGGGTCAGCGCAAGCAAGGTGCTGGGGGCGCTGGGCTGCCGGGCAGGGGCTCAGCAGGGGGCGCTCTCCCGCCAGTCAGTGCTGGCCCTGGTACTCCAGTGCAGCACTAGGGGGCGCTGTTCGGCCACACCAGGCCACACCCCCACAGGCCAAGGGGCCCATCTAGCCCGGTATCGCGCCTGCCAGGCTGGCAGCTTCGCAGGGACCTCCAGGGCACCCTAAGGGCACTGAGGGGCCCAGCTGCCCCAGAGGGAGCCTCTGGCTGCCCAGCACAGGCGAGCTTATGTGTGAACAGGAGCAGGTTGTCGCTGCCCCTGTGAACAGCCGCCACCCCTCCTGCCCGCACCACTGCGAGAAGCTGCCCCATAACTGGGGGCTCAGTAGATTCACTCCCATCCTGGTACCTGGCCTTGCGCTGCTCAGGTGGGTGGGAGCCAGAGCCGCTCCAGGCTGGGTGGGGTCAGTTCTCTCTGCAGGAATAGAACCAGCATCTATTGGGACCGGGGCTAAGCCACACGCTCAGAGGTTGCCCCATAGCCCCTGCAACCAGCAGTGGCTCAGCCACTGGGCTGACAGGGCCCATGCCCAGGAGAGCCCCACTCTCTGCTAGCAGTTGCTAAGAGAGCCCCCTCCCACCCGCCATCCCTGGCAGGAGCCCCCTGGCCCAACTCTGGTCTCCAGCAAACACACAGGGCAGGCGGAGGCTAGAAGCAGAAGTAGGGGGGTCCTCGTGCCAGGACTGGGGCGCTCTCACTTCCTGCACTGTCTGAGGGCGGGGGGGGCAGCCTGTGGGGGGGGGAACACACAAAGCTTCTCCCATCTGGGGCTGCAGCAGGGGGGCTCGCGGGGAGGGGAGGAAAGTAGCAAATGGGCTGCAGTGGGGGGATGGAACGGGGAAGGGCTGTGGATAGCACAGAGGCGCTCCCCTGGGAAAGGACAGAAAGGGGAGGGGCTGTGGGTGGGGCCACAGTGGAGAGGGCCCCCCTGCACTCTGCATCCACGTGTACCCCAGCCCCCTGCTCTGAGCCCAGGGCTGTCTGGGGCACGAGACCCAGGGTAACCCCCCCCCAATGCTGCATACCCCGTCCCTTCCCCACCCTGACCCCCTCCCCGACCAGCCTGGCCGGGCATTACCTGGGGCAGGGCAGCAGGGGTAACTTCCCCTCCATGCACGCAGGTGGCTCAGGCCACAGCCTGCTCAGTTCTGCCGGCCTGCACCTTCTCAGCCGGCTGAGCCACGGGCGGCTGGGAGTACAGGTGGCTTCCCACTGCCGCGCAGAAGTGGGGCTCGGCAGGCCGGGAGGCCAGGGTGGAGTGGATGCCGGGAGATTGCAGGCAGGGGGGTGAGGGGAGGTGACCCCCTCTGCTGCCCCCGCTGGCCCAGGTAATCTTCCTCTGCCCGTCCACAGCCCACTTGGGGTGCCTAGAGCTGCGCCCCCAAAGTGTGGGACTGGGGGGTCTGCGCCACCTCACCCTATGGATGGGACAAGCTCTGCCTGAGCCCTCCTTGCACACCCCGCCCCGGAATCCAGCACCACCCCCAGCCACCCCCAGGCCATGCACTGAGCTCCCACGCCCTAGCACCTGCCTACTCCTGCATGTCGCACAGCCCCATTTCCTGCCCCGAGCCCCCACACCCACCCCAGCCCCCCCAGCCTGACATTTCTTCCAGGTATGTGGTACCCCAAACCCCTGTCCCCCGGTGCAACACAACAGGGCCTGGAGGACATTTAAGTAACTTTCACATTCGGGGCACAGCCTGGTGCTGAGCGTCCCATTGGTGCTGGGCCCCCCAGGGGTGTGTCTGGGGGCAGGGCTGGGAGTGGGGAGGCAGAGCCGGGCCCCTCACCTCTTACCACCAGCTCCACTGGGTTGCTGGGCAGTGAGGTGAGGAAGGGCTCTACTCGGGGCCGGTAAGTGCAGCTGTAGCTCCCTCCGTGCTGCCAGCCCACGGGGCGGATGTGGAACTCGGCCTTGTCCCCAGCAAAGTCCATGCTTTGCGGAGGGGTCGGATCTCCAGCCTTGTGCAGGAAGAAGTTCACGTCCCACCGCGGCCCCTGGCACTGGATGGTGATGTCTGCCCCTGGGGCAGTGACCCGAGAAGGGCTCAGAGAGACGGAGGGTTTGGGCAGGCTGGGGTCTGTGCACGGGAGACAGGCAGTGAGAGCCAGACCAGGCACCCACCCAGCCCTGACCTTCCCAGGCAGCCCCAGCCACAGGCAGGTCCAGGGCCCCAGAGAGACATTGTCTCCCAGATCCCAGAGTCGCCTGACCCAGAATCCCAGCCCTAGAGCTGGTCCCAGCCCCACAGACACAGACCTGCGGCTGCCGAGTTCTTGGGATCCTCCTGTACCGTGTGCGGCCCCTGCCTCATTCACTGTGTCCACCCTCCAGACACAGCGCGACTCGTGGGCTGGTCCTTGGTGCCCGGCACGGCAGGGAATGAGCCCCACACAGGAAGGGAGTCATCCTCCAGCCCCTCGCAGACAGGGGGGTTGTTATCCCCATTATAACTGGGACAAACTGAGGCACAGAGAGATTCACTTTCCTTAATGAGCTCTGCTGGGAGCACCCAATACAATGGGGCTCTGCTCACGGCTGAGGCCCTGCGCACTCCCACAGCACAAGGCACCAGCACGAGTGAGGCCAGAAGGAGCAGACGCTCTGGTTTGTGGGCGCTCAGCTTGGGACAGTGAAGCCCCCCCCGACTTTTGGCGGGACAGTTTTGAACCCTGTGACATGCTCCCGTCACACAGGGACTGGGCGGCATCTCCTGGCTCCCAGCCCGGTGCTGAAACCACCACATCACTGCTTCTCCTGCAGCCCCTGCCTCATTCAGCTCCGCCCGGGCACTGCCTGGGGCAGGGGCTGGAGCACACTGGGGACGGGATCCCACAATTAAATAGCAACTCCTGGTTCAGGCACACCAGGGCGGTCTTAGAGCACCCGGCCCACCCCAGCGCTCTGGGGCTCCTGCTGCCACGGGCAGGGAAACCCCCAGTGGCTCAATCTGTGCTCCCGGGCTCGGCATCCCCTCTGCTGGGCCCAGGGCAGAGCCCGGATCTGAGTGTCCCAGCGGGTCTGAGCTCTGCTGTGAGTGGCGCTGGGAAGGGGAGGCAGCTCCAGGCCCCTCACCTCCCGCCACCGGCTCCCGGGCATCGCTGGGTAGGACACGGTGAGCAGCTCTGATGTGCCGTGACAGGAGCAGCTGTAGCCCCCGCCCTGCTCTCGGCACACGGGGCTGACAGCGAACACGGCCTCAACCCCGGCTGAATCCACGCGGGCAAAATGGCCCCCTCGGTCTCCAGCAAGAACCGCCGGCCCCGGCCCTGGCCCCAACACCAGCACCGGATAGTCACAGCCGCCCTTGGGACACCCCCCGCTGGGGCTCAGGGAGGTGCCGGGTTCGGGGTCGCTGGGCGCTGCAGCGGGACGCAGACAGGCCGCGAGTCGCAGGCCCCGTCGCTCAGCCCTGGGGTCCGTCCTCGCCACATGGCCTCAGCAGGGTCAGACCTGGCGGCCCTGGGGCTGGGCTCCCGGACACCTTCCCACAGGGGCCCAGAGCTCCCCTGAGCCCTCAGCTGCCAGCGTGAGACGGGGCACAACCCAGCTGCCGGGCCAGAGCTCTGCTCCCCAGCACTGACAGGACAGTGCAGCCTGGGGTCCCTTCACGCCCTGGTTTCCCCTCTGGGAGGGCTGGGAGCCAGGACACCTGGTTCTCCCGCCAGCTCTGGGAGAGGGCAGTGGGGGCTAGTGGTTAGAGTGGGAGAGGTGCTGCCTGGGGGTCAACCCTTCCCGTCTCCGTCCCAGTGCCACCGCTGATGTGTCGGGGCCTGTGCAGCCCTGTCCTGTCCCGTGAGGTTTATAAACGTCGGCTTCCTCCTCGCCCCACGACAGATGTGGGGCCAGGGAATGCCCCTCCCCCACTGTGCAGCTCCCCCTAGGGCAGGGATCCCACCTGCACCCTGAATCACCACCTGCTGCTACATCCACCTTGCAGGGAGCCCCCAGTGCCTCGGTCCCTGCTCCACAGTCGGGGTCCCAGTTGCTGGGCCCAGGGCGAGCCTGGCTCTGAGCATCCCAGCGGTGCAGAGCTCCCTGTGGGGCTGGCTGGGTGTGGGGCTGGAAGCAGAGACATGGGGCCGACCCCCACCTGCTACGATGATCTCGATGGGGTCGCTCAGGTGTGACCAGCGAGTCGGGTCTGTTATGGGGCAATATTCACAGGTGTAGCTCCCTCCGTCTGCCCGGCCGACGCTGGGGAAGGGAAACTCAGCCACATTCCCATGAGGCGCTTCCTGCACCCTCCGGGTCGTGTTCCCAGCTTTATGCAGGTAGAACTCACACCCGTAGTGCTGACTCTGACACTGGATGGTGACGCTCTCGCCGAGCGCCACCACCCTGCTGGGCCTCACCCAGATGAGGGGTTTGGCAAATTCCCGCCCTGCTTTCAACAAGAGACAGGAGTTAACAGGGAGACACAACACCCCCCTCACCCCCCAATTCAGCCTGCCCGTCACACGGGCACCTGGGAGCTGCCCCTGCCAGTGCTGGCACTGCCGGCCTATGGGCTGAGGCTGAGGCTGAGGCTGGGGCTGGGACACACCCAGACGTAGCTCAGGACCCGGCTGCAGGGGAGATCACCTGGCCCCCACGGCCCCACCTGAGGCCGGCCTGGGAGCCTGAGATGTGGCGCATCCAAGCTCTGCCCCCTGCCAGCCATGGGGCTGGGAACAGAGTCTGACCAGCAGGTGTCACATCACCCCACCTTTCCCCCGGCCTTGCACATGGGGGCTGGGCGTGTGGGGGAGCTTCGGGGGGCTGGAGCCCAGTGACCCTGTGGGCCCCGGTGGCGTCTGCGGGAGCTGAAATAAAGCCATGTGCTGGCCAGCGCCCACCCCACCCCCCTCCCCGCAGCCTGGGGGCCGGACGTGGAACCAGAGGGCGGTTTGAATCCCAGCTGCTCCCTCACACCCCAGCCCCTCGTTACTGCACTGGGGCAGGTGGGGGAGGAGGAGGAGGCCGGGTCTGAGCTCACAGGGGAGTTGGGCTGAGGTGGGGGGAAGGTTCAAGGCTCAGGTCCTGTTATCCCCACCCCCTGGCAGCCCCCTCCCATCCTTGACCTCCCCAGAGACAGACACTCACCTCCCCACGACTGGCAGTGCCCGGCCAGCCAGAAGCCTGCAGAGGAGACATATCGTTAGTGGGCAGATCCCAGACCAATTAAAGCCCCCACCATGCTCTCACTTCCCCCACGTGGGCACACGCCCTGGTCTCAGTTCCCCCCCCAGGCACACGCCCTGGTCTCGGATCCCCCCCCAGGCACACGCCCTGGTCTCAGATCCCCCCCAGGCACACGCCCTGGTCTTGGATCCCCCCCCCGGCCACACGCCCTGGTCTCAGATCCCCCCCTGGGCACACACCCTGAGCTCGGATCCCCCCCGGGCACACACCCTGGTCTCAGATCCCCCCCAGGCACACGCCCTGGTCTTGGATCCCCCCCCCCGGCCACACGTCCTGGTCTCGGATCCCCCCCGGGCACACGCCTTGGTCTCAGATCCCCCCCTGGGCACACGCCCTGAGCTCGGATCCCCCCCGGCCACACGCCCTGGTCTCGGATCCCCCCCAGGCACACGCCCTGGTCTCAGATCCGCCCCCTGGCCACACGCCCTGGTCTCAGATCCCCCCCTGGGTACATGCCCTGGTCTCGGATCCCCCCCGGGCACACGCCCTGGTCTCAGATCCCCCCCGGCACATGCCCTGGTCTCGGATCCCCCCCGGGCACACGCCTTGGTCTCAGATCCCCCCTGGGCACACGCCCTGAGCTCGGATCCCCCCCGGCCACACGCCCTGGTCTCGGATCCCCCCCGGGCACACGCCCTGGTCTCAGATCCGCCCCCTGGCCACACGCCCTGGTCTCAGATCCCCCCCTGGGTACATGCCCTGGTCTCGGATCCCCCCCGGGCACACGCCCTGGTCTCGGATCCCCCCCGGCACACGCCCTGGTCTCAGATCCCCCCCCGGGCACACGCCCTGGTCTCAGATCCCC
Organism: Carettochelys insculpta; assembly: GCF_033958435.1. Lineage (NCBI taxonomy): Eukaryota > Metazoa > Chordata > Testudines > Carettochelyidae > Carettochelys > Carettochelys insculpta. The sequence continues at coordinate 15,168,316 of NC_134158.1, read as the reverse complement.
CCCGGGCACACGCACACCCTGGCTGGGCCTGGTACTCACTGACACAGAGGAGGGCGAGAGCAGATGCCATGACGGGGCAGTGCTGGGGTCCCTCAGTGCTGCCACCAGCCCCCAGGGCCCAGCTCCACGCAGCCTAAGGCCCAAGCGCGAGCGGAACAAGGAACTGCTCTGGGAGCTGCTGCGCTCGGCCCCTTTCTTCCCCATCAGGTGGTTTCTCTGCAATCTCCAGGCCACATCTAGCAAAGTCACAGGACAAGGCCAGCTCCCCGCAGTGCCCAGAAACCACACCCCCTCCCACAGCTGCCTGGCCCCCACTGCATCACCTGCCAGACCACACGGGAGCTGCCCAGCCTGGCTCCAGCTGGGAACGGGGGCATCTCTGGAGGGGTCAAGAGGTGCCCAGCCTGGCCCCATCCCCACCCCTGAGCAACTCTCTCCCACCCAGCGGGGCAGAGATTCCTTCCTGACCCGGCTGGGCCCAGCCCCTGCCCTGGTGCATGAGGGTGGAGGGACCTGGCCGAGCTCCTGCCCAGGTTGTCTTGCTGCAGAAGCTCCTCTTAGCTGAACGGCTGGAAGAATGAGGAGCGCGGGGCGTGCCTGGGGCTCGGGAATTCTGGGCCCCACCAGGAGTGCAGGGAGACGGATACATTAGACCCTGAGCTGGTGAAGGAGAAGCTCTAACACCCCACAAGGGGAAGTCTGCCCGGGCCCAGCGCTTGCTTGGTGCTGCCTGGGAACCTCAGCGTGAACCTACTTCCTCGGCAGCTGCCCTGTGACGTGCCCTGCTCTGGGAGGGCAGTGGGGCCTAGTGGTTGGAGTGGAGGGAGGGGGCAGGGAGCCAGCACTGCAGGGTTCTCCCCCCGGCTCTGGCAGGGGATTGGGTCTAGTGGTTAAAGACACAGACTAGAGGTGTCCCCATCCCCTGGCAGCCGGTCAGAGCTCACAGCAGCCCAGGGCTGAGCAGAGTTTCCGGTGCCGACCTCAGGATATTGCACCAGAGATGGGGGAGGGGAGCCGACAGCCCCACAGAAAGGGGAGGGGCAAGTTCACGGGGCAGAGCTGACAAGAAGCTGCCCACACGGCTGATGCCCCAACATTGGACCCCAGCCCTTCCCCCCCCCGATGTATATACTCTGTACCTCTCCCATCCCCATCCCATGTCCCTTCACTCCCATTTTGACCCCTCCCCTGTTCCATCCCCACAGCCCCGTCTGGCTCCCTCCTGGCTTCCCCCTCCCATCCCATCCCCTTCCCCCTCATTCCAACCCCCCACCAACCCTTCACCCCAAGCCCAGACGCTGTGCCCACTCCTACCCCACAACCCCCGCCCGGCCCTCCTTCTCCTTGGCCATCACTCCATAACCAGCGGGACGTCTTCGTTCACCCGCCTCCAGGCCTCCACGTTACTTTCCCAGAACAAAATTCACCCAGTTCTGGGCTGGGAAATATTCACAGGATCCCTGCAGAGGGTGGACGGATCTCTGACGTGCTACGCTGGGAGGAGAAGAACCATCGGCCTCACAACATCTCCCGGCACACAAGGAAGGATTTGAAAACTGGACAACCAACAAGCCCTGGGGAGCAGGTGGAGGCTGAGCATGTGCCCTGCAGACAGCTGGGCAGCGACGCTAGAGGCTGTCCCATCACAGGGTTTCTGGGCACAGCTAAGGAAATCAATCCAGGGGACCTTTGCTTAAAACCGGCCCACTGGCAGCCCCAGGCTGGGATTTCCTTCTCACTAAGGCAAATCCAATCAGCCACAAAGGTACCTCTGCCAGCTCCACTGGCCAGCCAGAAGCCGCACAGGCAAATCCACAGACTTCCCAGCTGCTGTACCAGCCCAGACAAACAGCCCCGAACAAAGGTGATCAGTTCTTAAACCACTTTCACCAACTCAACACCACACAGATTCTTCCAGGCCCCAAAGCGTCCAGTCGCCGTCCCCCGTCACCATATACTTGGATCTCACCCAAATCACCACACTCGCCAATCCTTCACATCTAGACATCTAAAGCTTTAGTTACAAAGCAAGAAAGAGCAGAGTTAGAGGGAAAGATCGTTACAGCGATACTTTACATACATCAATTACAGCTGGGGATGCAGGCCAGCGGTGTTATCTGCTGCTTCTTGAAAGTCTCTGAAAGTCCAGCCCATGGGGGTAAAATTCCAGGATACACAGTTTTAATTACTGGAGAATTTTAGCTCCGGCCAGCTGGGGTCAGCGTGCTGGAACATGGATCCTCGGAAGGGGAACCAATCAAAGAATGAAAGACAAAAGTCCAAAATGGATGCAGCCAGGACCACCCCCTCGTGTTTTCTTGCGTTGCTCCTTCCCAAAGGCCCTTCAGAATCAACGTCATCTCACCCAGGTGATCCGCTGTGGCAAAAGGCCATTGGATGCTGGTTTTCCCAGCACCTCAGTCGTACACGTGGCAGGCGGCAGCCGGGGCTGGGCAGCTGATTTCCATCCCATCCTTTAGCCCAGTCACCTGACCGGTGGGCAGCATTCCATTGACAAGTCCCACATTTCCGAGACGTGGATTCGAACGTCTGAGCCTTGGCTGAGCCCAGGATCCGGGCTGGGGAGGCGATTCCAGCCCCCAGTGGGTGCTCTTGGCAATGAATAGTCCGAATACAGCTACACAGCTCAAATCATAACTTCACCTCCCAACATGATACAGACACGCAAGCGGCACACACAGATTCAGGGCATCTTCAGATTTCATTAGACACCTGTAATGGGGTTCAGGGCTCCCGAGCACTGCACCCCAATTGCAGGCAGGAGTGAATCTCACTCAGCAGGTAGAATGGGAAGTTTGTTAGTCGATAGACGCCCAGCTCAGCACAGAGGTGTCAGTGCAGCCGGCAGAGACAGTCATTCCAACCCATCCTCGGGAGAGGAGGCCCGAGGGGTGCCCCCATCTGGGGTCTAGCCCCCCGGAGCACAGGCTGGCTGCTGTCCAACTCTCCCCCCAGCTCCTACTGCCTCTCTGACTCAATCCAGCTGGGCTCCTGCCCACTCTTGGTTCAGGGACAGAGGTGTTACCTGCCAGCTTGGGTTACAGAGAGCAGGGGGTGGCCCTGTTAGCTGCTAGGTCTGTCACACACACATCCACCCCCCGCTACATCACATCACCTCACTCAGCCCTCTGAGCCCCTGGGTAGGCGCCCGCAGATACAATGGGCCCATGAAACAGCTTCCGTATCCGATAGGAAAGTCCCATCGAGTGACAGAGGCTAATGGTTCCAGGTCTGCAACCATAAAGAGCTTATTGCAGCGAGCAGGTTCAACTGGGGCCCAGAGACGCACGGTTTGTGTTCTGCACCAAACCACACGGGTGGACGGAATTCAACGCGTGGATCTACCGACCCCTTCGTCCTCCTGGCCAGCGACAGAAACCCTGATATTCCCCCGCAAAAATTAGCAATTGGTTCTTTGCACCTGATTTCCACCCTTCTCTGCTGCCGTAGCAACAAACACTGGGAAATTCCTGGGAAATACTAAGTACAATCAAACCTGAAAACAAAGGGCCCAAACGCCCCCAAAAGAGCGGGAGGAGGGACGGCCCGTCCCTTGTTTTCTCCGTCACGTGTGACCCTCCCTCTCAGGTCACTGATCTCTGCTCTCCCGCTTCTCCATGTGGTGGCCCAGAGGTCACCGCTGTGGGGGCCCTGACAGGACCCTTCCCTGTCCAACGATGGGAGCCGGTCGCCTGCATGCGGGTGCTCCCCCGTCTCTTGTGCTGGCTCTGCCCAAGTAGCCCAGGCAGCAGACTCAGTGAGCCCCCAAGGACCACCAGGTCCCCGCCGCTAACACCCGCAGGCGCCTTGCAATGGACTCAGCTCAGCCAGCGACCGAGATCTGCCACTGCCCCCAGGGTGACATTCCACACACAGGGACAAACAAGCTGCTCATCAATCCTGACGTAGCAGGGTGCCGCCCTAGGACGTACCTGGATACTCCATTGCCTTGTACACGGGGGTCGAGCGCTATCTATCGTGCTGCCGGTCTAGACCCTGTCCTGCACCCGGGGCGCTTTGTTCCTGTTAGGTGGGGGGAGTGTTGGTTCCCAGGCGTTTCCTCCCGGGATGTTCTGGTCCCCCCTGGAAGGTTCGTCCTCCTCTCCCTGGTCCCGTGCCGGATTCTTGGAGACAGGCCTGCCTCCTGCTCACAGTTGCCCTTGGCTCTGCATTTGGCCACTGTGGCCGAGGCCTCGCGCCTGGCCTGGGACACATGGGCTTACGTTCCAGCCCCTCATCTTACTAACGCCTCTTGCCCAGCCCAGGCCATGGGCTCTGTCTGTGGACAGTCGGGCTGGACTGATCCCGTCTCTCTGTTCCCCAAAATTCCCCCCAAACGTTCATCTGTCCAGGGTCTCCTGCCGCTGCTGGAACTTCTCACTTGCCTCCTTCGGCTGCACCCAGCCAGGGGCCGTTGGGGGCTCCGTTAGCCCAGCTGCCCTGCGGGGGAGAGGAGATTTGGGGGTGGGGGAGAGGGAAGCTGTGATGGGGTTCGGGGTCCCCCTGCACTGCACCCCGTCCGCTGGCAGGAGTGACACTCACTCAGCAGGTACAACAGGAGGTTTATTAAGCAACAGATGCCCAGTTTCTCACAGAAGCGACCGTACAGCAGCCAGAGACAGTCCTTCCAACCCGTCCTGGGGAGAAGACCCCGAGGGGTTCCCCTCTGGGGTGTAGCTTTCCCCCTCCTCCGGCTGGCTTCTTCCAGCTCTCTCTTTCCCTAGCCTCAAACTGCCGCCCCCGATTCAAAAAACAGCTCGGCTCCTCCCTCCTCTTTGTTCAGGCAGAGGTGTTACCTGCCAGTTGTAGCCCCAGGGTCATCCTTAGCCACTGGGAGCTGCTGCTTGCCTCAGACATCCAGCCTGACTCACACATGCACTCCCCCCCCTCCATCACAGAAGCTCTGGGGTTTGTACAATAGCAATGCAGGGCAGGGGAGGGATAGGGAGAAAGGGGGAGGAAAAAGGGGCTGGGGGCCCCACTGGGTAGAAAGGAGGGGGCAGTGAGTGTTCTTATTCCAGTGCTAAGGCCACACGGGTTGGGGGTCTCTGTCCCCAGGCACTGGGAGGGGGCTGGGACTCTGCAGTGGGGGAGCTCGGGGCTGGGTGGTGACCCCTGGAGCTCCTAGGGGGTAAAACTACCCAGTCACCTGTAGCGCTGGGGCCAGACACCCCCTGCCCAGACGGCTCAGGATGGCCAGGAGGTGAGGGTGGGTCTCTGTGGGGAGGAAGCTGTAATGGGGCTTGGACTTGCCGGGAACCCCCACGCAGTCACTGGCTGTGAAGGGGAGGAAGCAGGAAGAGGGGGTGCCCGCCCTAAGGAAAGGGAGGGGGGAAGGAATTAGTTTTGGGGTGTGCAGCATAGGCCTGGCTCCTCCCCTGGCGCCCGAGATTGGTGATCCTGGTGCCAGAGCCTCAACCGGGAGGTGTGGCTGTCGGGTTGGGAGCTGTTGGAGCAGATTCCCCAAGGCAGGGCTCTTGGGGGCCTCGGGATCTTCCCCGCCCCGCGAGGGGCAGCAGCTCGTCCCTCGGGGAGATTCCCTTTTCCGCACGGCCGGATCCAGGCTCCTGGGTGTGCAGAGAGATGGTGGTTAGAGGGGACCATGTCGTCCTGGGCCCAGCCCCTGGGGGGAGCCAGGGATACAGGAGGGGGGGTCATCTCACCTAGGGCACCCCCCTCAGGCAGCTGCAATAGGCCTCAGCCAGGATCAGCCCCAGGATGAGCAGGACCCCGGCGCTCAGCACCAGGCGGGCGATGTTGGTGTGGGTGAAATCTGGGCGAGCCGTGGGGACTGCTGCAGGGGGGAAGGGGAGAGTCACTCAGTGGCTGGGACAGGGAGAGCAGCAGCTGGTGCTGACCTGGGAGCAGAGCTCCCAAACCTCATCCGGCAGGTCCGGCCCAGCCCCACTGGGGTCTCCCAGTGCCTCACCCCCTGGGGGAGGCTGCGACCTCCTGCCCTGGGAGGTGTCATGGAACGGGGGGGCCCTGCGCCTCACCCGCCGTCGGACGTGACTCACTTGGCCGGGGGAACAGGAGGTGATCAGGCGACAGGGACGCAGTGGGGGACAGATTTCTCAGCACAGAACGCAGAAGCCCTCAGTGCCGTCCATCCTGGGGAGAGGGGCCCGGAGGGGGTCCCTGAGCCAGGCCCTGGCCCTGCCCCTTCCTCCCCAGCCAGCCCAGCCTGCGCCTCTCCAAGCTTCCCAGTTCAAAACCAAACAGCCAGGCCCCTCCGTTGCCCTGCGTGCCACTTCCCAAGCCGAAGAAGTCACCTGGCAGCCCCCCTCCCAGGCACAGGGCAGGGAGCCCCTGGCCATTGTGTACCCGTGAGAAGTTATCACACCCGAAACTCTCATCACCAGCTGTGCATTGACACCGTGCCTGGGGAAACTGAGGCTCCACAGCGAGTCACTGTGGGGTCTTACCTGGCAAAGCCCATTGCCAAATACACACGTTTGGTAGCCCCCGAGGTGCTACAGGATGGCTGCTTCTTTGCACAGGACAATAGGAAACTTGTAGCCCAACCAGGGCAATAAACCCCCACCATCCCCCCTTTGCCAGAGGGGGTTCGCCTCAGCTGCCCTGCCCTGCCCTGCCCTGCCCTGCACCCCCGGCACCCCTGTGTGCTCCCCACAGGCACCTCTGCCCAGCCTGTCTGCTGCACAGGGAGCCCATCCCCGGGGTATCTCGGCTGCTGCCAGACGCAGCCAGGTCACGTGCGCAGGGGGAGCCTGGGAGGTCGCCCCCTGATCCCCCACACACCCTGCAGTGCCCAGGGCCCAGCCACAGGCAGCAGAACCTCTAAGTGGGGGAAGTGTTGGGGGGCCCCTGATGTCCCAGTGTGGGCGGGGCAAGCAAGAGCAGAGGGAATTCTGGGTAATAAGAGGCTCTTTCCCACCAAACCTCATTACCCAACATATACAATTGCTAGCCTGGAAGGTGCTACAGGGCAACTTGCTCTCCCACACCGGGGCGCTGTGCAGCCCTCGGGGGCGGAGTTCTTACCCCAGGACCCGGACACCAGCTGGGACCAGTTTGATATCCTGGACCCACAGATCCTGTCCCCACACTGTTCCCCAGTAGCTTCCAGGCACTCATGACCGGGAAGGAGAAGTCTGGGGGGGCTGGTGAGGAGGGGGGGAATTGTCACTCCCCTTGTTGTCTGGGTCCCAAACGCCAGGAGCCACCGGAGTCCTTCCACCCAGCCAGCCCCGTGGGCAGTTCTTTGGGCACCAGGAGCTGTTTCCAGGGCTGATTCAATGGGGATTCCCCCAGCTCCCAGCCCCAGCACCTGGGCCCACACTGCTCAGGTGGGTGGGAGCCAGTGCCGCTCCAGGCTGGGTTGGGTCAGTTCTCTCTGTGGGAACAGAACCAGCATCTGTCAGGGCAGAGATGGGACCAGAACAGAGACTCAGCCATCGGCCCCCAGGACTGCATCCTCCCGGTCATTCCCCTGGGCGAGGTCAGGACCCCAGGGCTGGGGACGGTGCTGCCTTGGCCCAATTCCTCAGCGCGTCCCCAGAGAGGGGGCAGCCCAAGAGGACTGTCTGCCGCGGGATAGGCCCCCAGCTCTGCAGCTCCCTCCTGCCCAGAGCCCCAACCACGAGCAGCTGCTGCTCCCCACTAGCTAGGCTACCCCTGTGACCCCGTCCCAGCACCCCTCTGCCAGTCCCACCTGCAGCCTGGTGCTGAGCGTCCCATTGGTGCTGGGCCCCCCAGGGGTGTGTCTGGGGGCAGGGCTGGGAGTGGGGACGCAGAGCCGGGCCCCTCACCTCTTACCACCAGCTCCACTGGGTTGCTGGGCAGTGAGGTGAGGAAGGGCTCTACTCGGGGCCGGTAAGTGCAGCTGTAGCTCCCTCCGTGCTGCCGGCCCACGGGGCGGATGTGGAACTCGGCCTTGTCCCCAGGACGGTCCGTGATTCGCTGCGGGGTCGGGTCTCCAGCCTTGTGCAGGAAGAAGTTCACCTCCCACTGCGGCCCCTGGCACTGGATGGTGACGTCTGCCCCTGGGGCAGTGACCCGAGAGGGGCTCAGAGAGACGGAGGGTCTGGGCAGGCTGGGGTCTGCGCACGGGAGACAGGCAGTGAGAGCCAGACCAGGCACCCACCCAGCCCTGACCTTCCCAGGCAGCCCCAGCCACAGGCAGGTCCAGGGCCCCAGAGAGACATTGTCTCCCAGATCCCAGAGTCGCCTGACCCAGAATCCCAGCCCTAGAGCTGGTCCCAGCCCCACAGACACAGACCTGCAGCTGCAGAGTTCTTGGGATCCTCCTGTACCGTGTGCAGCCCCTGCCTCATTCACTGTGTCCACCCTCCAGACACAGCGCGACTCGTGGGCTGGTCCTTGGTGCCCGGCACGGCAGGGAATGAGCCCCACACAGGAAGGGAGTCATCCTCCAGCCCCTCGCAGACAGGGGGGTTGTTATCCCCATTATAACTGGGACAAACTGAGGCACAGAGAGATTCACTTTCCTTAATGAGCTCTGCTGGGAGCACCCAATACAATGGGGCTCTGCTCACGGCTGGGGCCCTGCGCACTCCCACAGCACAAGGCACCAGCACGAGTGAGGCCAGAAGGAGCAGACGCTCTGGTTTGTGGGCGCTCAGCTTGGGACAGTGAAGCCCCCCTCCACTTTTGGAGAGACAGTTTTGAACCCTGTGACATGCTCCTGTCACACAGGGACCCGGCGACTGGGCCGCATCTCCTGGCTCCCAGCCCGGTGCTGTAACCACCACATCACTGCTTCTCCTGCAGCCCCTGCCTCATTCAGCTCCGCCCGGGCACTGCCTGGGGCAGGGGCTGGAGCACACTGGGGACGGGATCCCACAATTAAATAGCAACTCCTGGTTCAGGCACACCAGGGCAGTGTTAGAGCACCCGGCCCACCCCAGCACTCTGGGGCTCCTGCTCCCACGGGCCGGGAAACCCCCAGTGACTCAATCTGTGCTCCCGGACTCGGCATCCCCTCTGCTGGGCCCAGGGCAGAGCCCGGATCTGAGTGTCCCAGCGGGTCTGAGCTCTGCTGTGAGTGGCGCTGGGAAGGGGAGGCAGATCCAGGCCCCTCACCTCCCGCCACCAGCTCCCGGGCGTCACTGGGTAGGACACGGTGAGCGGCTCTGATGTGCCGTGACAGGAGCAGCTGTAGCCCCCGCCCTGCTCTCGGCACACGGGGCTGACAGCGAACACGGCCTCAACCCCGGCCGAATCCATGCGGGCAAAATGGCCCCCTCGGTCTCCAGCACGAACCGCCAGCCCCAGCCCCAGCACCAGCACCGGATAGTCACAGCCGCCCTAGGGACACCCCCCGCTGGGGCTCAGGGAGGTGCCGGGTTCGGGGTCGCTGGGCGCTGCAGTGGGATGCAGACAGGCCGCGAGTCGCAGGCCCCGTCGCTCAGCCCTGGGGTCCATCCTCGCCACATGGCCTCAGCAGGGTCAGACCTGGCGGCCCTGGGGCTGGGCTCCCGGACACCTTCCCACAGGGGCCCAGAGCTCCCCTGAGCCCTCAGCTGCCAGCGTGAGACAGGGCACAACCCAGCTGCCGGGCCAGAGCTCTGCTCCCCAGCACTGACAGGACAGTGCAGCCTGGGGTCCCTTCACGCCCTGGTTTCCCCTCTGGGAGGGCTGGGAGCCAGGACACCTGGTTCTCCCGCCAGCTCTGGGAGAGGGTAGTGGGGGCTAGTGGTTAGAGTAGGAGAGGTGCTGCCTGGGGGTCAACCCTTCCCGTTCCATCCCAGTGCCACCGCTGATGTGTCGGGGCCTGTGCAGCCCTGTCCCGTCCCGTGAGGTTTATAACTGTCAGCTTCCCCATCGCCCCACGACAGATGTGGGGCCAGGGAATGCCCCTCCCCCACTGTGCAGCTCCCCCTAGGGCAGGGATCCCCCCAGTGAACCGCCACCTGCTGCTACATCCACCTTGCAGGGAGCCCCCAGTGCCTCGGTCCCTGCTCCACAGTCGGGGTCCCAGTTGCTGGGCCCAGGGCGAGCCTGGCTCTGAGCATCCCAGCGGTGCAGAGCTCCCTGTGGGGCTGGAAGCAGAGACACGGGGCCGACCCCCACCTGCTACGATGATCTCGATGGGGTCGCTCAGGTGTGACCAGCGATTCCATTCTGTTATGGGGTGATAGTCGCAGGTGTAGCTCCCTCCGTCTGCCCGGCCGACGCTGGGGAAGGGAAACTCAGCCACATTCCCATGAGGCGCTTCCTGCACCCTCGGGGTCGTGTTCCCAGCTTTACGCAGGTAGAACTCACACCTGTAGTGCTGACTCTGACAGTGGATGGTGACGCTCTCGCCGAGCGCCACCACCCTGCTGGGCCTCACCCAGATGAGGGGTTTGGCAAATTCCCGCCCTGCTTTCAACAAGAGACAGGAGTTAACAGGGAGACACAACACCCCCCTCACCCCCCAATTCAGCCTGCCCGTCACACGGGCACCTGGGAGCTGCCCCTGCCAGTGCTGGCACTGCCGGCCTATGGGCTGAGGCTGAGGCTGAGGCTGAGGCTGGGACACACCCAGACGTAGCTCAGGACCCGGCTGCAGGGGAGATCACCTGGCCCCCACGGCCCCACCTGAGGCCGGCCTGGGAGCCTGAGCTGTGGCGCATCCAAGCTCTGCCCCCTGCCAGCCATGGGGCTGGGAACAGAGTCTGACCAGCAGGTGTCACATCACCCCACCTCTCCCCCGGCCTTGCACATGGGGGCTGGGCGTGTGGGGGAGCTTCGGGGGGCTGGAGCCCAGTGCCCTGTGGGCCCCGGTGGCGTCTGCAGGAGCTGAAATAAAGCCATGTGCTGGCCAGCACCCACCCCACCCCCCTCCCCGCAGCCTGGGGGCCGGACGTGGAACCAGAGGGCGGTTTGAATCCCAGCTGCTCCCTCACACCCCAGCCCCTCGTTACTGCACTGGGGCGGGTGGGGGAGGAGGAGGAGGCCGGGTCTGAGCTCACAGGGGAGTTGGGCTGAGGTGGGGGGAAGGTTCAAGGCTCAGGTCCTGTTATTCCCACCCCCTGGCAGCCCCCTCCCATCCTTGACCTCCCCAGAGACAGACACTCACCTCCCCACGACTGGCAGTGCCCGGCCAGCCAGAAGCCTGCAGAGGAGACACATCGTTAGTGGGCAGATCCCAGACCAATTAAAGCCCCCACCATGCTCTCACTTCCCCCACGTGGGCACACGCCCTGGTCTCAGATCCCCCCCCAGGCACACGCCCTGGTCTCGGATCCCCACCAGGCACACGCCCTGGTCTCAGATCCCCCCCAGGCACACGCCCTGGTCTTGGATCCCCCCCCCGGCCACACGCCCTGGTCTCGGATCCCCCCCGGGCACATGCCCTGGTCTCATATCCACCCCCCGGCCACACGCCCTGGTCTCAGATCCCCCCCTGGGCACACACCCTGAGCTCGGATCCCCCCCGGGCACACACCCTGGTCTCAGATCCCCCCCAGGCACACGCCCTGGTCTTGGATCCCCCCCCCGGCCACACGTCCTGGTCTCGGATCCCCCCCGGGCACACGCCTTGGTCTCAGATCCCCCCCTGGGCACACGCCCTGAGCTCGGATCCCCCCCGGCCACACGCCCTGGTCTCGGATCCCCCCCGGGCACACGCCCTGGTCTCAGATCCGCCCCCTGGCCACACGCCCTGGTCTCAGATCCCCCCCTGGGTACATGCCCTGGTCTCGGATCCCCCCCGGGCACACGCCCTGGTCTCAGATCCCCCCCGGCACACGCCCTGGTCTCAGATCCCCCCCGGGTACACACACACCCTGGCTGGGCCTGGTACTCACTGACACAGAGGAGGGCGAGAGCAGATGCCATGATGGGGCAGTGCTGGGGTCCCTCAGTGCTGCCACCAGCCCCCAGGGCCCAGCTCCACGCAGCCTAAGGCCCAAGCCCGAGCGGAACAAGGAACTGCTCTGGGAGCTGCTGCGCTCGGCCCCTTTCTTCCCCATCAGGTGGTTTCTCTGCAATCTCCAGGCCACATCTAGCAAAGTCACAGGACAAGGCCAGCTCCCCGCAGTGCCCAGAAACCACACCCCCTCCCACAGCTGCCTGGCCCCCACTGCATCACCTGCCAGACCACACGGGAGCTGCCCAGCCTGGCTCCAGCTGGGAACGGGGGCATCTCTGGAGGGGTCAAGAGGTGCCCAGCCTGGCCCCATCCCCACCCCAGCAACCCTCTCCCACCCAGCAGGGCAGAGATTCCTTCCTGACCCGGCTGGGCCCAGCCCCTGCCCTGGTGCATGAGGGTGGAGGGACCTGGCCGAGCTCCTGCCCAGGTCGTCTCGCTGCAGAAGCTCCTCTTAGCTGAACGGCTGGAAGAATGAGGAGCGCGGGGCGTGCCTGGGGCTTGGGAATTCTGGGCCCCACCAGGAGTGCAGGGAGACGGATACGTTAGACCCTGAGCTGGTGAATGACAAGCTCTAACACCCCCCAAGGGGAAGTCTGCCCAGGCCCAGCGCTTGCTTGGTGCTGCCTGGGAACCTCAGCGTGAACCTACTTCCTCAGCAGCTGCCCTGTGACGTGCCCTGCTCTGGGAGGGCAGTGGGGCCTAGTGGTTGGAGTGGAGGGAGGGGGCAGGGAGCCAGCACTGCAGGGTTCTCCCCCCGGCTCTGGCAGGGGATTGGGTCTAGTGGTTAAAGACACAGACTAGAGGTGTCCCCGTCCCCAGCCCATCCCCTGGCAGCCGGTCAGAGCCCGGCCAGAGCTCACAGCAGCCCAGGGCTGAGCAGAGTTTCCGGTGCCAACCTCAGGATATTGCACCAGAGATGGGGGAGGGGAGCCGACAGCCCCACAGAAAGGGGAGGGGCAAGTTCACGGGGGCAACACTGGCCCCCAGCCCTTCCCCCGACAAATACACATTGTTCCTCTCAGCCCCCACCCCTATTTTGCCCCCAGCACCTGGAGTTCCCTTACTGCCCCCCCAGCCCCTTGTCCTTTCTACGCCCCTTTCACCCCACCCCCACCCCTTTGGGCCCCCTCACAGCCTCTCCCCTGTTCACAACCCCGACACCCCCCTCTCCTGTGTCCCCTCACGTCCCGGCCACGGCTCCCTTCACCCCCATTGGTTCCCCTCCCCTGTCCTGCCCCCCCAGACCCCCGCCCCCGCCTTGCCCTGCTCTGCCCCAAGCCATGGCCGTCATCTCCCACCCCCCTCCATGGCAGACACCCCCAGCTGTCCTCAGTTAACATGGCCGCCCGCCCGCGCCTGGCTAAGACGGCGGCTGCCTCAGCCTGCCAACCCGCGGCACGCGTGCCAGGACCGGCTCGCGCTCGGCCCCGCCCTGCGGCAGAGGAGCCACAGCCCCGATCCAGGCTGAGTCGCAGGCTCTGCGCATGCGCCGTTCCCTCACTCCCCGCTCCCGCCACCTGGAGCGGGGCACGTGCTAGGTGGGGGCTGGGGCTGGGGCTGCCGCCAGGTCTGGGGGTGCAGCTGCCGCAGGGCGCCCCGCTCCGGCGAGCTCCCGGGGCTGCAGGCAGCTGGTCTCTTCCTGCGTCCTCCGCCATCACTCTCTCACCTGCCTCAACGTCTCCATGGGCCGAACCCGCGCTGGGCAGCGAACCCCGCTCCCTTGGGCCACGGCTCCCCCCCTCTGCCTCCGGGACTCAGCCGGCAGGGCAATGGGCCCCCAGCCCCGAGCTGAGTCCCCCTTGCGCCATGGGGGTCTCGGTGCTTATAACAGCTGGTTTTCGGTGGGGGCTGTGAGCCAGGACTCCTGGGCTCTCCCCATCTGTGAGAGGGGAGTTGGGGCTAGTGGTTAGAGCGGGGGAGGTTGGCTGCTAAGACACCTGGGTTCTCTCCCTGACTTGGGGTGGGGAGGGGAGTCCTGTGGGTTAGAGCAGGAGGCCTGGGAGCCAGGGACTGCAGCATGGGGCCTACCCCCTGGGGGGCACCTCTCAGCTGACCCCAAGGGAGAGAATCCCCCCAGCCTTTCTCCAGTGTGGGGAGAGGGATCACACTCCCAGACCTGTTCAGCTGCTGACCTCTCTCTAGCAGGCTTGGGGAGGGTGTGTTTTCAGTGGGAGTTCAGATCTGTGCCAAGCAGCCCCCCCCGCAACTTGCCCTGGGTTGCACCCCACAAATAACTATCCCATGCCCCTGGGGAGTAGGTGCTGCCACCCTGGCTAGCGATAACCCTCTCCCACCACTAGGCGGTGGTGCAGGCTGACCAGGAGTTCACCTGAAAACCTGAGCCAGATTCCAGTGGGTCTCACCCCTGAAAGCTCATTACTAATAAATAAAATTGTTACCCCGTAAGGTGCTACAGGGTGCCCTGGTGCTCCCTCTGAGATATCCATCACGAGTTCACCCGTTTGGGGCCTCCAGCTACGAGTCCTTTTCTTTTCCCCCTGGGGAAATCTTTGCTAACAACGCTGCCATTTCCAGTTCTGCGGGCAACCAGCTGGCCAGCCAAAGCTGCGTTTGCCAGCCCTAGAGCTGCAAAAATCCTAACTCGCCGCTCCCGAAATAATCCCACAAAATAATCAGCCCTGCTCTGAGATCATGAGACGGCTTTGCAAAATACCGAGAGTAGCATCCAAACCAGGGAGCGTGGCCTTCCTCACCAGGAGCTCGTTTTCCACACTGTGCGCATGGCTGCAACGGAAACCATAGCCCTGCTCTTAAAAACTCCTCTCCCAAACAACGGCGAGGCACTTAAGAACCTCGCAGACCGGACTTTCACTTCACGGGTGCGGTTGGTAAGAGCCCTGGGAGCTGTTAAAAATTGGGCCAGGGGTTACAAAGGCCTGATAAGGGTTTACAACGAGTGTCTGGGGCTTGAAGAACTCTTTGCGGCTGGTTTGAAAATCACCAAAGCGGTTTCAAAATGGCGAGAGTTGTTTAACCATCACAGGGACTGGTAGGAATTTGGGACTTGTCTGACGTGTTTAAAATCCTCAAGGCTGGTTTTTGGAACAGCCGCAGGTGGGCTTAAAACCAGCGACGCTGGCGGGAAGGTCAGGAGATCAGCTTCTGAACTGGGAGCACGTTTCAAAAATGGCAAAATGGTCTCCAAATCGCAGGAGACTTCTGGAAAATCGGGGCCTTTTCATTTGCCTTTGGGTTGTTTTTTACATTGATTTTGGTTTTGGGCTGTTCTTTCTTCCCTTCTCCACTTGCCAATGTTCCTGCTCCACCAGGAACGCTGGACAATGCCTGGCTTGGAAGGGTGCTGGAGCGTGTCCGATGCTCCCTTGAGGCCAAAAGGCAGGACCAGGAAGTTGACGAACCTTGGGGTGGGGAAGGCCAACTTTGCCCTGGCCTCTGGGTCTGAAGGCACCTGCCAAAAGCCTTGGGTGAGATCCACAGCAGTGAAGAACTGCCCCCCGCCACACTAGTGTAGAATCTCATCAGCCCCAGGCATGGGGTACACATCAGGCACGGTGGTGGCCCCCACACAGCCAGCACCAGCATCTCCCTGGCCCAGTACAGCTTCAGCAGGCTGGCAGGGTGCGCTCAGCGGCTGTGGGCTGGGTTGGACAGCTCCATTACAGAGTTCACCTCATTCACCTGTCTCCGAGGACCTCGAAGGGGCCGTCCCAGGCCACTTGCACCTTGTTCGGCCTCACGGGGGTGAGAAGCGTCACCTGGTCCCCAGTGGCGTAGGAGCAGGCACAGGTGGAGCAGTCGTACCAGACTTCCTGCTTCTGTGCCCTGGACAGGCCCATGAGCTCAGCCAGCTTCTCCCGGACAGTCCATACATACTCCACCATCAACCCTCCATCCGGAGAGGCCTTCCCCTCCCACGCATCTGTGATGGAGCTGGAGGAGTGCATGTGTGAGTCAGACTGGGTGTGCATGAGACAGGCAGAGCAGCTCCCAACAGCTAAGGATGACCCCTGGGGATGTAACCTAAGCTGGCAGGTAACACCTCTGACCTGAACAAAGAGCAGGGAGGAGCAGAGGGGGGTTTGAATCAGAGGTGGCAGTTAGAAGCTGGGGGGAGAGGGAGCTGGAAGGCAGCCAGCCTGGCGAGGAGGGAAGCTACACCCCAGAGAGGCCCCCCTCGGGCTCCTCTCCCCAGGACGGGTTGGAATGACTGTCTCTGATTGCTGCACTGGCTCTTCTGTAAGATACTGGGCCTCTGTCGCCTAATAAACTTCCTGTTCTACCTGCTGAGTGAGAGTCACCCCTGCCTGCAGATGGGGTGCAGAGCTTGGGGACCCCTGAGCCCCATCACAGCATCCCTCAGCAGGTCCAGGGGCCCCTTCACACTCTTCCTGGACAGCAATGCCCTCAGGGAAAAGCCTGTGATCCCTGGGGCACCTTCCTGAATGTGAACAGCAGAGGGGGACGTACTGGCCCCGGACCTGAGGGTGCAGGTTCCTAACAGTTTTCAGCATCTCCTTTGGGGGCCCACTGATCCCCTCTGCACCAGCCCTTTGTTCTGAGGGCGCTAGGCCCTGGTGTGCCAGACCCACACTTCTCCTGCAAGCATCGCGGCAGGGCTGACACAAGGTAGGACCCCTGGTCAGTAAGGACCTCTTTGGGGAACCCCACTCTATTGAAAAGGGTCAGCAGGGCGTCTGCCACCTTGTCGGCCTCAACAGAGGACAGAGCCACCATCTCCTGGCAGCATGAGGTGAAATCCACCACTCGCAGGCTGTATTTCTGCGCAGATCAGGTCGCTTTGCTGAGGTGCCCTGTTATGTCCATCACCATCTCCTGGAAAGGTCCCCGTGATGGAAAGGGACCTCAAGGCTGCTCTGTATTTGTCCCAGGCCTTCCCCACCCTCCGGCAGGAGTCACAGGACCTGCAGTGCTGTTGGGCCGTGTCAAAGACCACAGGCCAGTACAAGTTTGCAGCAGTGTCTGTCGGGTACCCCAGATTCCCTGCTGCCCTGAAAAGGGAACGTTGTGGGCCAGGTACAACAGCCTGCGGTGGTATCTCTGGGGAACCACCAGCTGCCTCCTGACCTCCCAAGGTTCAGGTTGCCCCATTGCCGGTATGGAATCCCTTCTCCTACAGGCACCTCTCCCTGCAGCCCTCCCATAGCACCTCCCTGGGGAGATGACTGCACCCCTCAACTCTCCCCACGGGGTCAGGTCTGCCTCAGGCATGAGCAGATCTGGGGCTCACCACCTTGGGTCCTGCCAGTGTCACCTCCCTGCCCACATCCCAGAACCCCTGGACTGTCCTTCCTCACCTCAGTGGGGCTGATGGTCCCCTGGGGGCTGTCTGGTGCTCACTGGCAGTCTGAGTACAGGCACTCCAGGGCTGTTGCCCCGCCTGGCCTGGGGGTCCCCTCCCCCAGCACAGCCCAGTCCACTGCTCCCCACTGGCCTGGCAGTGTCTCCTCTGGATGGGTTCCCCCCAAGCTGACACTCTGAGGGCACTGGCTGGCTGCTGCTTCCTTCAGTCTCTGGCACTGCGCTGCCTTGTGCCCCTTCCACTGGTCCCTCAAGTGCCAAGGGGGCTGCAGGGGAAGTCGGCCTGCGCCATTGTTCAGGGGCACCCCTGCACCAGGCTTCCTAGAGTCCAACCTTCGAGGTGTGGGTGGGGATGGATAGATAGATGGATATAGGGGTGGATGGGGATAGATAGATGGGGTAGAGGGGTGGGGATGGATGGATGGATAGAGCAGTGGGTAGGTGAGAATGGATGGATGGACAGAGGGGATGGATGGATATGGGGTCGGTGGGGATAGATAGATAGATGGGGGGTGGGGATGGATGGATGGACAGATAAATAGAGGGGGAGGGCGGCTGGGTGGGTGGTGATGGATGGATTAATGGATATGGGGCTTGGTGGGGACAGACAGATAGATGGACAGATTGATAGATGATAGATTCCTCCTCTCCCCCCTTGCACAAGCGGATTAGGGAGCAGGTGACTTTCGCATCCTTGTTGTCCTCCATCCCCCGTCCTTCCCTTTCTACGCTCTCTCCACCCCACACGCAGCACCTTGCCTTACTGGCAGAAATCGCTTGAGCTCAGCAAAAGGGAAATGTGCTGCCAAGCCCTGTGCTGAGGTTGTAATGGGAGCTTAGAGGGTGGGGAGCAGGAGTATATGTGTGTGTGTGTGTGTGTTTATGTGGTCTGCACATTATGTGTGGGGTGTGATTTCTGTTGGCATCTGTAGTTGTGTGCAGCTCCTTGACTGTAGGTTTGTGCATGTGTCAGTTGGTGTTGGGTAGGGAGATTTATGGCTGTGTTGTGTGTAGGTGTGATAGTTGTGCAGATGTGTGTGTGTGTGTTGGCTGGTGGGCCCAGTGCATTTATGGCTTCCTTGTGGACTTGTGTCAGTGTGTGAGCATGAGTGTGTATGTGTATTTGCAGAAATCTATGTGTGGGGTGTATTTATAGCCATGTTGTGTGTTTGTGTAGATCACAGGAGAGAGTTCTTTATGGCTTTGTTGTGTATCTGCTGTGTGTTTGTGTAGCTCTCTCTGTGTGGCGTAGTTAGTGGTTGTTGTGTGTTTGTGTAGATCTCTCTGTGTGATGTAGTTTAGTGGTTGTGTTTGCGTAGCTGTTTGTGAGGTGCGTGTTGGGTAGATTGGGGTGTGTTTGTGCCTATTGTCTGGACAGATATGTGTGTAGCTCTGTGGGGGGGATTGTGTGTCACAGGAGGGGGCTGTATAAGGCTGTGTTGTGTAGATGTTTGTGTGGTGGTAGATGTGTCGGGGAAGGGTACATATGACTTTGTTGTCTGTTGGTGAAGGCCTGTGGGGGCGGGGCGCTGTGGTTTGTATTTGTGTAGATCTGTGTGTAGCGTTGTGTGTTGTGTAAATCTGGGAGGAGTACATGACTGTACGGCATTCACAGGTTGTGTAGATCTGTGAGGGTGACTATGGCTGAGGTGGGTGGCTGTTTGCAGTTGTGTGTGTTGGTTGTGTGTTGTGTAGAGCTGTGGGGATGTCTGTGGCTTTGTGGGGTCATGCTGCGTGACAGACCAGTATGTGCAGCTGAGAAGTGAGGGGTGGAGATCCCTGGGCAGGCAGACGTCGGTGTATCTTTCTCTCTCTCTCTGTGTCTCTCTCTCACACACACACACACACACACACACACACACAGTTCTGCTCCCATGCTCTTGGGGGGATGTGATGCTGCCAAGGGGGCACACAAGGGGGGTGCCCAGCCCAGGGAGGTTGCAGGGGTGCCCAACGGGGGGGCAGAAGGCTGTGAGGGGGTACGCAGGAAGGGGGGGTGATGACATCAGCCTGCGCAAAGCCAGCTGTTCCCTCTCTCATTCTCATGCCAAGCCGCACCTGCTGCCTTGCAGGGCCCGGCTGGGTCTGCCAAGAGCGATGGCCTGGCGGGGCCCCTCCCCCAGCCCTGAGGCACGCAGTCCCCCCCCCCCACCGCCCCAAGACTCCAGGAGTCCTGGCACCCAGCGCCCCCCAGCTCTAACCACCAGACCCCACTCCCCTACCAGAGCCAGGGAGCGGAGCAGGAGTCCTGCCTGCCAGTCCACCCTCCTGGCCTGGGTGGGAGGGGCGGGGGGCCGAGCCGGGCCCTGCTGGCCACTCAGACTGGGGATGCAGCTGAGCCCCCTGTTTTGGAACACAGGGTGTAACTGGAGAACCAGAGTGGCCCAGAATAACTCGGCCATGTCCTCACTGTGCGGGTACCTCATGTCCCCTCTGCTGGCCTGGCCTGCCCACGGCCTTCCCCCCAAACTCCTCCCTGCCCCCACCCAGCCCCCCTGGGGTCCCCAACCTCTTCCTGGCTCCCCAAACCTAACCCTACCCCCCAACTCACCCCAGCTCACCCCTGGGGACCCTGAACCTCCTGCCCTGAATGTAGCTCAGTTTCCTTTATCCAGACTTTCAGCAGCAGATGGAAACAACATGCTGCCAGGTGGGAGCCAGTGCCCCCTGGAGGGGACAGGTCCTGCCCCATTCCCTAACCCCTGAGCCAGCCAGGCCCCGCCCCATGGCACTCCCACCTTCCCTTCCCCATTAACTCTATCGGTTCCTCAATGCTTTCACCCAAGTCACCCTCAAGCTTCCACCAGGCAACCATCTCCTCCCCTCCCAGAACCCACAACCCACTCAAACGCGTTTGCTCCACACGGCTGAGTTGTGCTGCCTGCAGCGAGTGGGACAAGCTCAGGTGTCACGCCGAGGCTGCCCCCGATTGTGCACGTCCCCCCAGCGGCAGGTGTGCCCTCGGGCCAGAGCTGAACTAAGTTACACAGCTCCAGCTATGGGCACTGTGCAGCTGCAGGAGAAGTAACTTCGTTCCCACGGTGAGGGGTGGGCCGGAGAACCTCTTTGTGAGCCCATGGCGTAGTGGGGTCGACGGGAACGCGAGCAGCAGTCAATTTAGTGTGTCTCAGCTAGACCCGCTAAATAGACCCCCTGGGAGATCGATCTACCGGTAAGTGTCAGCAAGCCCCAGCTGATGTGGGGGGGGGCAGGGGAGATGGGTCCAGCCTCGGAGGGACTGAAAAATATCAACAGTTGCCAGTCACCACTTTGGAGGCAGCTCACAACCCCCCTTTCACCTGCCCATCTCACTGTGGGGCCCCCCACGCAGAGCCCATGGGATAGGGCCTGAGGCCTGGTGGAGAACTGAAACAGGTGCTTCTTTGTCAGTTTCTGCGCGCCACCCTCCCCCTCCCATCACCTGAAACTGAGGCCAGATCTACACTGGACATGAAAAGTTGATCCTAGATAAGCAATTCCAGCTCCCACAATTGCCTGGCTGGAATCGGCATATCTCGGATCGACTCCTCTGGCCGCCCTGCCCCAGTGCAGCTGGGAGTGACTCCGGATTGACCCCTGGAGGGGGACGGGGACTGAGACGAGGCAGAGGCCCCCTCCAGCTAAAACCAGCCATTTATAAAACCCAGGAAGAAATACAGACCTGCTGACCATTACCGCCCCCCCGCAATAACCCACCTTCTGGCCCCTCCCCGCAGAGGAGTCAAATCCCCAGAGGTTCATTGGCAGGCGGGAGTACCAAATGGCACCCAGGGTGGGGGGGCTGATTGGAGGCAGGGTGCCCCCCCCAGCTGGGGGGTGAAGAAGTAGTTTGCCTGCGGCCCCCTCCCCCACGCAGAGACGCCGCCCCACTCCTGGGACAGGGTCCGTCAGGTGCCGCGGCCCGAAGGCAGCACTGCCAGGGCTTCTTGGGCAGGGCCGGGAGGGAGAGCAGGAGGAAGCAGCCGCCGCCGAAGATCAGCACTAAGCCGGCGGCCACGGCGCAGGCCACGGACCACGAGTACTCGTACTCCAGCGGGATGCTCTGGTCACTGCCCACCAGCCACCGCACCGAGTGGCGGAAAACCTCCAGGCTGATCAGCACCATGAGCCCTGCCGGGAGAGAGGGAGAGTGGGAGCGGCACTAGGGGGCACCGGGCTGAAGGGAGCAGGGTGTGTGGGGGTCAGCAGGGGGGCCGGGCTGTAGGGAGTGATGGGGGCCCAGCAGGGGGCACTGGGCTGGAGGGAGCAGGGTGGGGGGGGGGTCAGCAGGGGTGCTGGGCTGCAGGGACCTGGATGGGGGCTCACCAGGGGGGCACTGGGCTGCAGGGAGTGGCGGGGCCCCAGCAGGGGGTGTTGGGCTGCAGCGAGCAGCGAGGGGGGGGTCAGCAGGGGGGCACTGGGCTGCAAGGAGCAGCAGGGGCCCATTGGGGGTGCTGGACTGCAGGGGTCAGCAGGGGGGCACTGGGCTGCAAGGAGCAGCAGGGGCCCATCGGGGGTGCTGGACTGCAGGGGGCAGCAGGGGGCTCTGGACTGCAGGGGGCAGCAGGGCCCAGCAGTGGGCGGGGTGATGGTACCTACCGGAGACAATAAAGAAGCAGGAGGCGGGTTTGAGCAGGAACTCCACCCCTTTGCTCAGCGCCATTGTGATGCACAGGGAGCCCATGACCATCAGGGTGATGCTCAGAAGGGAGACCACGGCCGCTGTGATGTTCAGCTCTGGCGGGGGGGTGGAGACAGAGAGTTACCCCCCTCTGGTAGTGAAACACCCAAGGTGCCTCCAGCCACCCCCAGAGACCTGGGGTAGATGGGCCCATAGAGCTTATCCAAGGCCGGGAGGAGGTGGGATGCCGGGGACGATGGGCCCATGGGACTGATCTGGGGCATGGAGGAGGCAGGACACCGGGCTAAACAGGCCCGTGGGACTGATCCAGGGCAGGGTGGAGGTGGGAAGCAGGGGTAGATGGCCCGTGGGTATGAGGCGGGTGGGGAGTCCTGACCTTTCTTAGTCGTTCTCTGAAAGATGCGGGTGTTCTCCCCAGTGCTGAAGAATTTGAAGTAGGAGCAGTTGGCCTCTGGGAAGGGAGAAAGGAAGGAGGAGGGTGAGGGGGAGCAGGAGTGGACGTGTTAACGGGGCAGGGGGGCAGAGACGGGGACGTCTGAACAGCCGGTAGCCAGGGTGAGTCCGAGGAGCAGGGCTTGGGGCACTGGGCTTCCCCCCACCAGATCTGCTTGTGCTCTGCAATTCTGACCCACAGCCCCTGCTAGCCCTGCTCTGGGCTGCCCCAGCTCTGCTGGTGCCCCTCACTACCGACCCACAGCCCCTGCCAGCCCAGCCCTGGGCTCCTGCCACCCCCGAAAGCCTTCCTGTGTGAACTTTGCACCCCAAACTCCCCCAGCCAATTCACCCAGCTGCAAACCTCTGCCCCAGCTCACTCCCACTAGAAATCTAACCCCGGCATTTCACCCTGTGCCGATGAGTGGCCCTCCACGTCCCCTGTAACCTGGGCGCCTCTGCGTCCCCCAGCACCCCCTGCTGAGCCCCTGCCTGGCTCCCTGCAGCCACTTGGGTTTTTGTGTCTCCTGGCAGTGCACACCCACACATGCCTCAATGCGCACAGACAAACCACTCCCCCCAGGGATGGGAAAGGGGGGAGAAAACATTGGTCCTGGGGTGTTGCCCAGAAGGCAGAGGAGTGAGGGGGACTTGTTAACAGGCTGCAAATTCAATCACAGATGGGAATTAGCAACAGACAGACAGATAGATGTGGGGTGGGGATAGAGAGACAGACAGACAGACATGGGATGGGATGGGGGGTGGAAGGATGAGGACACGTGGGTGGGTGTTAAGGGTGAAGGAGTAGTTGTGGGAATTTGTTGTAGTATTCTATGAGCCCCTTTGAGTGCCTCAGTTTCTCTGATGCTCTGCCTGGCTGCCCAGTGGCGGGAAAAGGGAGGAGGGTTGTTCTCAGGCCTGGCTACAAGACACAGCTGGGTGTGTGTTTCCTTCCCGTTTGGGTGCATTAAAGACTCAGGAGAAACTCACTGAACACCTGCCCCCCAGGGCCAGCAAGACACACCCTCTCCCAGGCGCACGCACTTCCCTGCCTCTCTGTCGAGGGCAGAGCAAAGACCCCCACTGGCCTGGCGTCAGCTGGGGGGACAACCTGGTGGTGGAAGAAGTGGGGGATCTGGGAATGGCTGAGGACGTGAAAGGGAGCAATGGTGAGCTGGTGACAGAGCACGGCACAGACGATGACTTCAATTCTGTCTCTGTGCTCAGGCGCCAGACGTTGTCACAGAATCCTCGGCCTGAAAGGGACCTCAGGAGGTCATCTAGTCCAGCCCCCTGCCCAGAGCAGGACCAACCCCAACTAAGTCATCCCAGCCAGGACTTTGTCAAGCCGGGACTTAAAAACCACTAGGGATGGAGAATCCACCACCTCTCTAGGCAACATATTCCAGTGCTTCACCCCCCGCCTGGGGAAGTAGTTTTTCCTAATATCCAACCTACTCCTCTTTGTAACTTTAGACCATTGCTCCTTGTACTGCCACATGTCACCATTGAGAACAGCCTGCTCTCTCCATCCTCTTTAGAGCCTCCCTTCAGGAAATTGAAGGCTGCTGTCAAATCACCTCTGAAGAGAGTCCAAGTCCCTGCCAGGAGTGTGTCTCAGGGCATGACCAGACTTACAGGAAGATTGACAACCCCCAGGTCAATGTTTGGTAGTTCAGGGTGTCTCCCTTGACCCCGGTATTCCTCGCAGTTGCAAGGAGTAAGGGAAGTTGATGGGACAGTTTCTCCTGTCCGACCTCTCACTGTGGAGATGGCGGGTAAAGGTGTGTTGACTCCATCTTTGTTATTCTTGTACTTGGCGTTGCGTATCTTAGGTTGACTTTCTCTGCTAGGGTAGACCTGCCCTTAGACTTGCTGACTGGAGTTCACTCCCAGCTGCCGAACAGCCCAAGGGCTCCAAAAACTCTGCCTCAGCACCACCGGCACTGCTGGGGGAAGCCCATGGGCCCCTGAGGAGCGGCTGGGTTGCTGCCTGGCTTGGACTTGCCATGCCAAGCAGAAGAGCAGGGAGCCCAGTGGCTGGGTCTCTGGAGGCAGTGAGGCCGTGTGACTGGCAGTGAAGGGCGAGTGAGACCCCTCGAGGGTCCAGCACATTGATGGGGTTCCTGCGAGGGGCACTTCCAAAGCTGGGGAGTGTAGCATCAATCCCGTGGCTCTGTCACAAACGGAGAGGGTGTATGGGCTAGATGGATGGATGGATGGATGGATGGAGATGTGCGTGGCCATGGATGGATGGATGGATAGGGATGTGTGTGGGGATGGATGGATGGGTGGATGGATGGAGATGTGTGTGGGGATGGATGGATAGATGGATGGATGGGGATGCGCATGGCGATGGATGGATGGATGATGTGCATGGGGATGGATGGATGGATGGACGGATGGATGGATGGGGATGTGCGTGGCCATGGATGGATGGATGGATAGGGATGTGTGTGGGGATGGATGGATGGGTGGATGGATGGAGATGTGTGTGGGGATGGATGGATAGATGGATGGATGGGGATGCGCATGGCGATGGATGGATGGGGATGTGTGTGGGGATGGATGGGGATGTATGTGGGGCTGGATGGACAGATGGATGGATGGAGATGTGTGTGGGGATGGATGGACGGACAGATGGATGGATGGGGATGTGCGTGGGGATGGATGGACGGACAGATGGATGGATGGGGATGTGCGTGGGGATGGATGGATGGATGTGTAGGCCTGACACATGGTAGTAATTACATAGACTTTATTTTATAGCTTGGTTTATGTAGTTATATAGGTTATGTTTCATAAGGTTTCTTTGATAGCAGCGGGTGGGCATTCGAATATATATTGTATTAGGTACTATAAGTTAGTAAGGACTTGTTTACAGAACAGATTGCTTTTCATCTTTGTAAATCTGCAAGAAATCCTGCCTGTTCCTTTGGCAGAGACCCGGCGTTCTCTGAAACCAACTGTGCTCAGTGTAAGTCAGGAACGTGTGAAGAGAAGAGGCAGGAGAGGTCAGCACCAGAGGGTCAGAACGGTTAACAAGGAGGTGTGAAGTTGGGCATTGCTGAAATTCAGGATGGCCAAAGGTGGGCAGAACCAGGGACCCCCAAGCAAAGACGCACACTCCAGAAGGAGAGAAACCAGCTGCCTATTCACCAAAGTACAGCTGGAGCGTGGCACTGGGAGCAGCCTGGATGTGAACCCCAATTAACAACTAGATGACTCCAGCACGACGCAGCAAAACCCATAGACTCAAATTGTGACATATAACTATAAAGGGAGGGAGTGCAGAGCCAGAGCTTTGGGTTTGTCATGCAAAGACAACTGGCCTAGGCACCAAGACAACTCTGTGTGTGCATGTGTGTGTGTGTGTGTGTGTGTGTGTGTGAGAGAGAGAGAGAGAGAGAGAGAAAACGTGCTCATTTCCATGGCGTATTTGCAATCAACACGTCATGGTTCCCTTTCCCCCTGAAAAAGATCCCATGTGCTCCTTGGAAGCATCAGAGAGGAGGGGAGGGGTGTGTAGGGATGGGGGCTGTGGGGGGAGATCTTAGAGCCCTGTAGCATGTTTAAATCGCTGCCAATGCCCAGCAGATCCTTACTGCTGAAAGCAGCTGAGCCCTTTCCGAAACTCCAGCATGACTAACAGACTGGGGGGGAGGGTTACGTGAGTGACCGCCAGGAGCAAATGTGACCCTCTGCCTGCCTGACTTGAGCTGTTTTTCCAAAGCGTGAGATTGGGGCGCCCGGCTGCAGAAAGGACGTGGGCAAATTGGAGAGATTCCTGGGGCCTGGAGGTGAGTGGGGGTGGATGGGTGGGTGGAGGATGGGGGGAGGGGGCCCTGGAGGTGGGTGGGGGTGGAGGGAGGACGGGGGGAGGGGGCCCTGGAGGTGGGTGGGGGTGGATGGAGGATGGGGGGAGGGGCCCCTGGAGGGGTGTGGGGTGGATGGGTGGGTGGAGGATGGGGGGAGGGGGCCCTGGAGGTGGGTGGGGGTGGATGGAGGATGGGGGGGGCCTGGCAGAATGGAGTGGGGGTGGAAGCATTCAGAACACACTCCCTCCAGGGGCAGCTCTATTCCTCCCGTCCCCACCCTGCTCTGGCCCCGCCAGCTCCTGGGGCCATATCTGCTTTGCCCCCTCCCCACCCCACAGCCCGGAGGGAGCCTTAGCTGAACACACCCTGCCTGAGCGCAGAATCACCCCCCAGGAAACAACCCTCGGGCATTTCAGGGGCACAGGGAACGGGGCAGGGCCTGTCCCCTGCTGGGGGCGCCGGCTCCCACCCAGGGTGGGGACCGCAGCGGGCTGTCATGTCCCTGCAGTGCATGGGCCCAGCTGGGGCAGACGACCCCACGGCAGCGGAGGACCCTGGCTCAGCACAGCCGCCCCGCATGCTGGGGCTCCGGTTGTGCTATTTCCAGCCCAGAGGCGTTTGACCTGGCCCCAGGCCCTTTCCCTCTTCAAGCTCCACCCCTGCCCCCTGGCACTCAGCTGATGCCCCGTCGCTGCTGCAGCGTCAAAAAAAAGCGCAGAGACAGAGCCCAAAACACTGGGGGAGACGGCAGAGCATGAGCCACCCAAGCAGGGACAGAACCCAGGCGTCCTGGCTCCCATCCCCCCTGCCCCCCGCGCTCTAACTGCTAGGCCCCGCTCCCCTTCCTGAGCTGTGGCTAGGACCCTGGTATCCCAGCTGCCCCCCGCGCAGAGCTCTGAATCCAGGGGGTTGTGTGGTGACAGATAGAGGTGGTGGGTGGGGATACGCAGGCAGGGTACATGGAGACAGACGGACAGATGGGTTGGGTGGGGCTGGACAGACAGACAGAGACCGGGGCTGTGTGGGGCCAGCTAGGGAGAGCTGTTGGTGGGGGTGGAAGGGAGTTAGGGGAGGAAGGAAAAAGTGGGGGGGGGGCCAGGCCGGGGCTGTCCTCACCTCCAGGCAGCTCGGCCGGGCCGCAGGTGACTCTCTCCTCCTCCACGTCCTCCACCCAGAGCTTCTTGTAGCAGAGCTTCCAGAGGCCGTAGTGGGCGACCTCGCAGGTGGCGCTGTGGTTCTGCTTGTAGGTGTGCAGCTCCACCCAGAACTCGGTGCCCACGGCCAGCACGGTCAGGGTCACGCCCACGATGGCCACGAAGAAGGCCAGCTTGATCTTGCCCTCCCGGGCGTCGGTGAGGGCCGGGCGCCGCTTGGCCCCCGCCCGGCCCCGCCAGCCCGCCCCGCGCTGCTCCTCCTGCGGGAGGAAGAAATTGGGCCACATCATCAGGTGGCCGCGTCCCTCCTGCCCCGGCGGCACCGTGGGGACCCCGCCGGACCCCCCCCCCCCGCCTGGCTGCCCAGCGCCTCCCCGGCCCGGCCACGCAGCAGCCAGAGCCCCAGCTGGCTGAGGGGAGGCGGCCCAGGGGGTCGCGCCCGCGGCCCTGGCGGTAAATAAACCCCGCACCTGTTCGGAGCCATCACCCATCGCCAAGGGATGCCGGCTATTTTTAAGGCAGCGGGCGGCTCTGGAAGCAGCGCAGGCAGCGCCGGGAGCTGCCCACAGATCCGGCCCACCGGCAGCCAGTCCCCCCTGCCCGCGCCCCACACGGCCACAGCCAGCCCCCCCTGCCCGCGCCCCACAGGGCCACAGCCAGCCCCACTGCCCACACCCCACAGGGCCACGGCCAGCCCCCCCTGCCCGCGCCCCACAGGGCCACAGCCAGCCCCCCCTGCCCGCGCCCCACAGGGCCACAGCCAGCCCCACTGCCCACACCCCACAGGGCCACAGCCGGCCCCCCTGCCCGCGCCCCACAGGGCCACAGCCAGCCCCCCCTGCCCGTGCCCCACAGGGCCACAGCCAGCCCCCTGCCCACACCCCACAGGGCCACAGCCAGCCCCACTGCCCACACCCCACAGGGCCACGGCCAGCCCCCCCTGCCCGCGCCCCACAGGGCCACAGCCAGCCCCCCCTGCCCGCGCCCCACAGGGCCACAGCCAGCCCCACTGCCCACACCCCACAGGGCCACAGCCGGCCCCCCTGCCCGCGCCCCACAGGGCCACAGCCAGCCCCCCCTGCCCGCGCCCCACAGGGCCACAGCCAGCCCCCTGCCCACACCCCACAGGGCCACGGCCAGCCCCACTGCCCACACCCCACAGGGCCACGGCCAGCCCCCCCTGCCCGCGCCCCACAGGGCCACAGCCAGCCCCCCCTGCCCGCGCCCCACAGGGCCACAGCCGGCCCCCCTGCCCGCGCCCCACAGGGCCACAGCCGGCCCCCCTGCCCGCGCCCCACAGGGCCACAGCCGGCCCCCTGCCCGTGCCCCACAGGGCCACAGCCAGCCCCCTGCCCGCGCCCCACAGGGCCACAGCCAGCCCCCTGCCCGCGCCCCACAGGGCCACAGCCAGCCCCCCCTGCCCACGCCCCACAGGGCCACAGCCAGCCCCCCCCTGCCCGCACCCCACAGGGCCACAGCCGGCCACAGCCAGCCCCCCCTGCCCGCGCCCCACAGGGCCACAGCCAGCCCCCCCTGCCCGCGCCCCACAGGGCCACAGCCAGCCCCACTGCCCACACCCCACAGGGCCACAGCCAGCCCCCTGCCCGCGCCCCACAGGGCCACAGCCAGCCCCACTGCCCGCACCCCACAGGGCCACGGCCAGCCCCCTTGCCCGCGTTCCACAGGGCCACAGCCAGCCCCCTACCCGCGCCCCACAGGGCCACAGCCAGCCCCCCCTGCCCGCACCCCACAGGGCCACAGCCAGCCCCACTGCCCGCGCCCCACAGGGCCACAGCCAGCCCCCCCTGCCCGCACCCCACAGGGCCACAGCCAGCCCCACTGCCCGCGCCCCACAGGGCCACAGCCGGCCCCCCTGCCCGCGCCCCACAGGGCCACAGCCGGCCCCCCTGCCCGCGCCCCACAGGGCCACAGCCGGCCACAGCCAGCCCCCCCTGCCCGCGCCCCACAGGGCCACAGCCAGCCCCACTGCCCACACCCCCACAGGGCCACAGCCAGCCCCCTGCCCGCGCCCCACAGGGCCACAGCCAGCCCCACTGCCCGCACCCCACAGGGCCACGGCCAGCCCCCTTGCCCGCGCCCCACAGGGCCACAGCCAGCCCCCTACCCGCGCCCCACAGGGCCACAGCCAGCCCCCCCTGCCCGCGCCCCACAGGGCCACAGCCAGCCCCACTGCCCGCGCCCCACAGGGCCACAGCCAGCCCCCCCTGCCCGCACCCCACAGGGCCACGGCCAGCCCCCCTGCCCGCGCCCCACAGGGCCACGGCCAGCCCCACTGCCCACACCCCACAGGGCCACAGCCAGCCCCCTGCCCGCACCCCACAGGGCCACAGCCAGCCCCACTGCCCGCACCCCACAGGGCCACGGCCAGACCCCTGCCCGCACCCCACAGGGCCACGGCCAGCCCCACCGCCCGCACCCCACAGGGCCATGGCCAGCCCCACCGCCCGCGCCCCACAGGGCCACAGCCAGCCCCACTGCCCGCGCCCCACAGGGCCACAGCCAGCCCCCCCTGCCCGCGCCCCACAGGGCCACAGCCAACCCCATACTCCGCACCCCACAGGGCCACAGCCAGCCCCCCTACCCGCTCCCCACAGGGCCACAGCCAGCCCCACTGCCCTGCGCCCCACAGGGCCACAGCCAACCCCACTGCCCGCGCGCCACAGGGCCACAGCCAGCCCCACTGCCCGCGCCCCACCGGGCCACAGCCAGCCCCCTGCCTGCGCCGCACAGGGCCACAGCCAACCCCCTACCTGCACCCCACAGGGCCACAGCCAGCCCCACTGCCCGCGCCCCACAGGGCCACAGCCAGCCCACTGCCCGCGCCCCACAGGGCCACAGCCAGCCCCCTACCCGTGCCCCACAGGGCCACAGCCAGCTCCACTGCCCACGCCCCACAGGGCCACAGCAAGCCCCCTACCTGCGCCCCACAGTGCCACAGCCAGCCCCCCACAGTGCCACAGCCAGCCCCACTGCCCGCGCCCCACAGGGCCACAGACAGCCCCCTGCCCACGCCCCACAGGGCCACAGACAGCCCCACTGCCCGCTCCCCACAGGGCCACAGCCAACCCCATACTCCACGCCCCACAGGGCCACAGCCAGCCCCCTGCCTGCGCCCCACAGGGCCACAGCCAGCCCCACTGCCCGCGCCCCACAGGGCCACAGCCAGCCCCCTGCCCGCGCCCCACAGGGCCACAGCCAACCCCACTGCCCACGCACCACAGGGCCACAGCCAGCCCCCTGCCCGCGCCCCACAGGGCCACAGCCAGCTCCCCTGCCTGCGCCCCATAGGACCACAGCCAGCCCCTGCTCAAACCCCACCGGGCCACAGCCAGCCCCCCTGCCTGCGCCTCACAGGGCCACAGCCAGCCCCCCTGCCTGTGCCCCACAGGGCCACAGCAATTACCCTGCCCTGCGCCCCACAGGGCCCCCAGAAGGTCCCCCCATAACCAGCCCTCCTGCCCTGTTTCCCACAGGGCCACAACCGGTGTCCTGTCCTGTGACCCACAGCCCGCCCCAGAACTCCCAGCCCACAGTGCCCCCCCCAGCGCCCCTCAGAGCTTCCCCCCACAGCCAGCCCTCCTTCCCCACAGCGCCCCCGCTGGGAAAGGCTCCCTGTGCAGCCAGACAGGCACATGGGGCCCAGCATGCACGGCAGGAGTTAAGCCCCATCTCTGCCCAGCGCTGAGTCCAGCCAGGAATCTGCTGCTGCCCTGGGCTGGGGGCTCAGCGGGGGCCAGGGTCCCTGGGACATGGGGGGTGCTGCAGGAGCAGGCTGGGGGCTCAGCAGAGGGTGCCCTCCTCTCAGCCAGTGCTGGCAGCAGGGCTGCTGGGCAAGGGGGTCCCCATGTAACCAGCCCCTGCGCCCCACCCCAGAGCAGGTCACATCTCTGCCCTGGTTGAGTGATTTGCTAAAGAATGAGCTGTAAAAAACCTCTCCCATATCCGAAATGCTCTTCTCTGAGTCACTGCAGCACCCGGCCCGACAGGCCCTGATCTCGGTCACTCTGTGCCTGGGCAGCGCCCAGCCTGACGGGGCCCCAATCTCGGTCAGCACCAAACGCCACAATTAATTAATTGGCCTAATCTCCGCGGTCTAGAGCAGTGGAGTAAGTGCCAAGCGTATATATTTTCCACAGTACTTTATTTTTAAAGAGCGATTCCAGTAAAAATCCATGCATTTGGGCTGAGTTTTTTCATTGTAGCTTTTCACATTGAACTGTTTGTTGGATTCTTCCTTTCAATCACCAGGACCACAACAGCTGGGTGGGTTTTTTTCTTCTGAGTATTTTCTTTGTTCATATATATTTTCCCCCTTTGATACGAAACGCACTTTAGACGCTGACTTCCACTGGCTGACACGGCTGCTCCTCGTTTCTCTTTTTTGTCACTTTTCTGTAACTTTTTAACTTTTTTTAGTCCTTTTTGATTTTTTTTCACAAAAGTTTTCAAGATTTTTTTTTCTTTCCATCTGGACGGCACAAAAAAAAAAACTGGGAAAGCAAAATCAATCCCCCTGTCCTCTCCCAGATCCAACCCCCTCCCCAGGAAATAAACCAGCTGAAACCAGGGGGGAGAGAGAGAAAAAGGAAATAAATAAATAAATAGCTAAATAACCCCCCAGCTAAAACCACTCAGAACATCTTGGGAGAGGATCCGCTAATAGTTTTCCTCCCCTCTGGTGGAAGGACTTTTGGGTCAGATTGCCCAGCTGGGAACAGGGGAGGATGACAGTCAACGAGAAGGAGTGGAGAAACTGCAGCCTTTATTTGATCATCTACTCTGGCTGACTGCAGCCCAATGCACTGAGAGGGTCTCTGTTTTGCTCTGTGTTTGTACAGCGCCTAGTGTAATTCTTCTACAGTAAACCAGACTCACTAAGGACTGGCTTGGAATTAGTGAATCTCAGACAAAGGCCCCCTGCCGCTGTCACAACAGGGTTAAAGCAGAGACAGAAATCAATTTGGTCTCTGGGATTTTTCCCTCGTGCCTTCTCTGTGCATCTCTCCCCTACCCCACGGTTGCTGAAAAGTCCCCCAAACCCATACACACACGCTGCGCGCGCACACACACACAAAACACATGCACACAGCGCAAAAACAAGTCAATAAACCAGAAAAACGCAAAACAACCCAACACGGTCTCTCCCCGACAGCACAAATTCCGGTATTGACAGAACCAATAAGAACCAAAACCTATGAGAAGCTCAACACCGATTCACTATAGATAGGTCTCTCTCTAGGTATATATATCTATATCTATATTTAAGTTCTCACGCGAAGGAGTGGGGCTGAGGGAGAGGGAGCTTTTACAAAGAGGTGTTGAAGTTTTTGGCGGGGAGATGAGGGGAATTGGAAGACAACGGAAACAGGACAAAATCACTGCAGAGGAAATGAATGGGAGTCTCAAGGGATAAGCAGTCCTCAGCTCAGGTGAGGGGATGGCTTAAGAAATTGCTTCACCACCACCACCCCAGAGGTGGCTGCATCTCAGGGCTGGGTAAAGGACCCCTGGGTAAACAGCTGACCCAGTCCAGAGGTGGCTTCATCTCAGTGCTGGGTAGACAGACGGCCCACCCCAGAGGTGGCTGCATCTCAGTGCCAGATCAAGTAGCCTTTTATAACTAGCAGCCCCTAACATCAGAGATGGCTGCATCAATGCACTGGCTGAGGAGTCCCTGTACAAACAGCCTCCTCACCCCACCCCAGAGACAGCTGCATTTCAGCACTGCCTGAGGGGGCTCCCTGTATAAAGAGCCCCCAAGCCCCACCCCAGCAACAGCTGCATCTCAGCACCAAGTTCCAAAGCACTGTTGCTCCTGCCTGTGAGGTTCCCCAGAACAGGCGACTCAGTCTTGCTTGGCTGGGGAAATTCAGTCCCCTAGAACGGGGGTGGTCCTGGGTGGGTGTGAGATGATGCCATCGCGATCTCTTGGAAAGGGCTTTTTCATATATGAGCTAGATTGCCAAGTGGGGAGTTCATGTTTATGGCCTGTTAGGTATTGACTGCCTGGAAAGGCTGGTTATTATGTATGACATCATCCGTGCGGGGGCTGGTTATTGCCTGCCACAGCTGTTTATTGTAGGGTCTCTATAACCCCCGGGGGCTGTTTATTGTAGGTCCAAGTGACATGAGGAGATGGCTTATTTTATAATCCCAATCAGGGGTCCCTCTACATTTGTGTGACACCTGCTGTCGTTCTGCTCGTCAGCTGGGCTGCCCCCGGATGTCTCCTGGGTAGCAGCCCATGTGCTCAGCTTTGAGGGAACAATGGTCCCAGTAGGGACTGTGTCATCTATACTGATTAGGCAAATTGTCCCTGGGTTATCTGGGAGTGGGCCAGGGATAACTACAGGGCAGGGCACCCAGCCATGCCCCCAGTGGCCTTGGGGTGGCAGAGAATAGCCCCAGTGCCAGGTGCCCCAGCCATGCCCCTGACCCTGTGGAGTGTGGGGGGCGGTCTATGTGGAGGGGAGGAAGCTATGGTGTGGGGCATGGAGTAGATGGGGGGAATCAATGGGGTGGGCTGTAGGGGAATCTCTTCATTCTGCTACCCCTGCTGGGGGGTGCAGGGAAGACTCCACCCCTCTTGGCTCTGGAGCCAATCAGCCTGCAGCCCTTGCTTTGGGGGCAGGTCCCTGATGGGGGGAGTTCCCCCCCATGGGACCAGACTGAATCCAGAACTTCGGTGCTGGCTCAGAGCCAGGCGGAGAATTCCCCCGCCCTCCCCCGGAGTCCCTGTCAGGAGCAGGGAACGGCCGGGCTGGGCTGGGGGCAGGGGAGGGGTGGAGAGCAGGCAGAAGATGGTGAGGACGATAAAACAGAGAGGCACCCCCTCCCCTGGGACGTACTGGCACGCTGAGTTACACCCCCCGCCAGCAGGGGGCGCCTGGGGGGTAAAGTTTTGGCACTTGGATTTGGCACAACTCTGAGCCCTTAGTGCATTGGGGAGGGGGTGTCTCTAGGTCCCTACGCCCCCCCACCTGCCTTTTTCCACTCCCCCCATGTACAAACTTGCCCAGCTGTGAATTTAGCACTGGTAAAGAACAAGCCTGCTCCACTGTAGCCCCCTCCTCCTGCGGTCCCCTGGGGAGGGAGGGAGCTGACCTGGGGAGAGGGTTGGGGTGAAGGTAGGTGACCCCAGCACTGAGACACGGCCACAGCCCCTCTGCAGGGCCTGTATTATCAGGACAGGGCCTGGATCATTTCAGCCAGTTCCCCTGTTGTTCTGGACCTTCCCCATATCCTGTCCTCCCCCTGGACAACTCCCTGCGGGTGGCGTCCCCATCCCCAGAGGCAGGAGCACAGCTGGGAAATGTCTCCTGGCCAACAGGGAAATGTCATGGAAAAGAGGGGAATGGTGGGTGGGTGGGAGGGAGGAAGGAAGAAAAAAAGAAAGACATTTGGTATTAGAAAGAAAGAAAGAATTAGGATAAAAAGAAAGAATAATTTGAGAAAGAGAGAAATAAAATGTGTATTAAGAAAATTAGTATTAAAAAGAAAGTAAATAATACATCTTACAAAGAAGGAATTTAAAAGCATTGCAATTAAAACAAGAAGAAAGGCATGAAGGAAGGAATGAGAGACAGAAGGAAGGAAGGAACAAGAGAAGGAAGGAGGGAAGGACAAAAAGAAGGAAGGAAGGAAGAATAGAAAGAAGGAAGAAGAGAAGGAAGGAGGGAAGGAAGGAAGGAAGGAAGGAGAAAGAAACAAGAGAAGGAAGGAAGAAGAGAAGGAAGGCAGGATGGAAGGAATGAGAGACAGGAGGAAGGACAGAGAGAAGGGCTGAGTGAGGGAAGGAACCCCAGGTTAGAAAGACACGTTGCTAAGAATGCCCCCTCATGAGCCTAACGCCCCCCCCGGCCTGGCCTGCACCGTGGCTCCCCAAGGCCGCCAGGCCCCTCAGCCCCGCCCCCCCCGCCAGCCCCCACCCACCCCTACACAGGCGTGGTCTTCCGGTTGAGCGTGTTGGTGTTGGAGGAGGCGTCCTTGCCCAGGGTGCCGGTGGCGCCAGGCGCGCCGGGCCCTGTCACCGTGACGGTCACGCCGGGGTCCTTGGGGAAGGTGTTGTGGAGCTGCAGGAAGGCCCCGGCGGCCCCCTCCCGCTCGGCGCTGTAGAGGCTGCTGACGTTGGCCTTGGAGGGGTCCCGCGAGAGGGTGTACATGGAGATGTCGGTGGAGGGGAAGCCTTTGAGGCCCACGGGCGAGGCGTCCCGCGACTGGGAGGGCTCGGTGGAGCGGGAGCTGGAGCGGGAGCGGCGGCGGTAGCGGAAGCGGTAGCTGGGCAGGCGCAGGATGGCGGCGGAGGAGGAGGGATTCTTCAGCAGCTCCGTGCGGCTCTTGCAGTGGGCCTCCCGGTTCTTCTCGATGTAGATGTTGACGGCCAGCACCCCGATCATCTCGGCCAGGATGAAGGACAGGCCCCCGAAATAGAAGGACCAGCCGTAGGAGTAGTGGCTCTTCTTCTCGTCGTCCCGCTTGGTGCCTGGGTCGCCCGTGTTGGCCGAGATGTACACGATCACCCCGATGATGTTGCTGAGGCCTGGGGGTGGATGGGGACAGGGATGGAGGAGGGGGTAGGGAGGAGGGGTGGATGTGGGGGAGGAGTGGGGAGGGAATTGGAGGAGAGGTGGGGATGGGGTGGGGGAAGGAAGGGGATGGGGAGGGGTGGGGATGGGGTCAATGTGGGGGAGAGGATGGGGCAGTGGTTGGGGGAGGGGTGGGGATTGGAGCAGTGGATGGAGGAGGGGTGGGGCAGATTTGGATGGGATTGGGGCAAATTGAAGGGGGAAGGGATGCAGGGGGGAGAGGGGACAGGGGAGGGGAGCAGCCAGGCAGGAGGAAGGCAGAAGGAGTGGGAGGGACAGGGCACAGAGAGCCACTAAGCAGGTGACCACGGAGCCCTCCCCACCCCAGACTGCCCCATCAGGACCTATCTATCGCCCCCGCCTCCACCCCCACCCCCACAGCCCTGTGTGGGGGCAGGAGGAGCCTTCCCCAGAGCCCCAGCCCAGCCTGGGCCAGCCTCACGCAGGCCCCTCCCACTCATATGGCCCTGGGGCTATTGGAGGGGGTACCCAGCTCCCAGGGGTTCCCCTCTCCTAGAACAAGAGGTCCCCAACAAGTAAGCCCAGCAGGGTGGGAAGCCTGCCCCGCACCCTTAAGCTCCACCCTAATAAGCCCCACCCACTCACCAGCAGCGACAAATAGGATCCCGGCACCCAGGATAATGTTGCGCTTGGACTTGTAGACCCGGCTGGCGGCCACGCAAAACCCCCCCAGCAGCAGCAGGATGGCGCTAAGGATGGGGAAAATGCTGGAGGCGCGGACCACACCTGCAGGGGAGGGGAGCAGAGGAGAAGGGTCAAGTGTTGGGGAGGGGATCCCCCAGGTGGGCCTATTGGTGCACCGGAAAGTGGCAGCGCCCTGGGGAAATCAAAAGCTAAGATTTCCTAGCCCCTGAGGCCAAAAGCCAATCAGAATCTTTGGTTTCTCAGCCTTCTGAAGCCAGTAACCAATCAGAAGCCAGGGTTTCTTGGACTGTAATGCCAGTGGCCTATCAGAATTCAGGGTAACCAATCAGTACCCAAGGTTTCTCAGCCCCCTGAGGCCAGTGGCCTATCAGAATTCAGGGATTTCCAGCAGCTGAAGCCAACCACTAATCAGCATCTGTGAGGTTTTTTTTTTTTTTTTTTTTTGGAAACTCTGAGGTCAAGAGACCATTACAAAACAAGGTAGGTCAGCAGCCAATCAGAGTCTCCAATTTCCCAGTCATCTGTGGTCAAGAACCAACTGGAGAACAGGATTGCTCAAAGTTCTCAACCTGCCCACCAATCTGCAGGATTACTTAGAGATCTGAAATGATAGCAAAGATTACAGCTTTCCCTATGAGCTGGTGTCGCAGCCAATCAAAATGCGACTCCTGAGGTGGCCAGCCAATCAGCATTGGACATTTCCCATCATCTCCCGCCCCCGCCGGCACCCCCGGCCAACTGGCAAACAGAATGACACCCTGAGGCCAACAGCCAACCGGAACCGTGACTGTCTAACACCCTGACACATCCACCCCATGAAATTTGGAATTTCCCATCCTATTATTTCCACCAAGCAATCAGCGCCCAGTATCATTCAGCTGTCTGACAAGAGCCAGCCAATCAGCATCCAGCTCCATTTCCACTTCTAAAGCTCTTAGCCATTGAGAGCCTGGGATTTCCCAGCCCAGGGAAGGCCATGAAGGAAGCCAGAAGTCACAAATAGCTGGAATTAAGGATGCCTAAATCTCCTTAACTCTTTCCTCTTGGTAAAAACAGAGTGTCTAAGGCTGCTGCCCTTGTGCTGTTCCTCCAGTAGACGGCCCATCTCTCACAGTGCAGGGGAGGGAGAAAAGGCAGAGGTGTATTGAATGGCCAGATGTCTGCCCCAATGAAGTATAATACAGTATTATCTACTGAATCGAATCACTTAGACAGCAAGGGTGCACCTACCCTTCAATTCATCCTTCAACAAAGGTATGCAAATGAGGGAAATTGAGAATGCAAATGAGGTGCATATTTGCGTATCTGGCACCTCGTTCGCATATTCTTATTTTGAAAGAGCTTCTTTCGAAAGAGGAAAACCAGTGTAGATGCTGCTCCTTCAAAAGTAAACCCCAACATTGAAAGAATCCTTCCCTTTAAATAAAGGAAAGAAGGATTCTTTTGATGGTGGGGTTTCTTTGGAAAGAGCAGTCTCTACACTGGTTTTCTCAGAATAAGGACCTGATGAAACTGTGTTAGCACATGACCAGTTTTATTCTCATTAGAGGCGTGTAAACAGCTGTCTATAGTGTGATTTAGAACCTGGGACACCTTCTTTGTAGTCAAGGACGACACCCTATCTCCACAGGAGCAGCTGGGGGAAAGGAGTATATGTCGACCAGATAGCTTGATCGCTTTCCCAGATAATTGGACCAACAACTGTTGGCCACGTGCGCTACGTTCACAAGCGAGTGAACTGTAAGCACACCCCCATCAGGGCTGACTATATTTATTAGAATAAGGATTCAATGAAACCACGTTAGCACGTGACCAGTTTCGATCTTATTGGAACTCATCAGATGTGCGCAAACTGCTGTCTATAGCGTGATTATCTGGGAAAGCGATCAGTCCAACTGACCTACATACACTCCTTTGCCACAACCAATGCTGTTGGGATATGGTATCACCCTCAGCTATGCCGAAGACATCATAGGTTTGAATCATGCTATTGACAGCTGTTTACACACATCTGATGAGTTCCAGTAAGAATGAAGCCACTCACATGCTAATGTGGTTTCATCATTCCTTAATCTAAAAAATATAGTCAGTTGTTGGCCCAATTATCTGGGAAAGCGATCAGTCCAACTGATCTACTGGCTTTCTTCTTTTGAAATATGAATATGCAAATGAGGTGCCAAATATGCAAATATGTGCCTCGTTTGCATTTTCAACTTCCCTCATTTGCACTCCTCTTTTGAAAGAGGAATGCAAGTGTAGACACAGCGCAAGTGTTCAAGACAGAGAGATACAGCTGTTTCCTCCTATTGCCTTTTGTCCATCTATCCTCCTACACACCTGTCCATTCCCCACCCCTTTATCTTTGCATCCATCCAGCCAGCCAGCCCCACACCATTTTATCCATCCATCTTTGCCTTACAAAACCTTCTATCCCTCTCTCTCTCTCTCAGCCTTTTATACATCCGTCTATGGCCGTGTCTACACATGCATGCTACTTCGAACTAGCGGCACCAACTTCGAAATAGCGCTCGTCACGGCTACACGTGTTGGGCGCTATTTCGAAGTTGAAATCGATGTTAGGTGGTGAGACATCGAAGTCGCTAACCCCATGAGGGGATGGGAATAGCGCCCTACTTCGAAGTTGAACGTCAAAGTAGGGCACGTGTAGACGATCCGCATCCCGCACCATCGAAATAGCGGGGTCCGCCATGGCGGCCATCAGCTGAGGGGTTGAGAGACGCTCTCTCTCCAGCCCCTGCAGGGCTCTATGGTCATCATGTGCAGCAGCCCTTAGCCCAGGGCTTCTGGCTGCTGCTGCAGCAGCTGGGGATCCATGCTGCATGCACAGGGTCTGCAATCAGTTGTCGGCTCTGTGGATCTTGTCTTGTTTAGTGCAACTGTGTCTGGGAGGGGCCCTTTAAGGGAGCGGCTTGCTGTTGAGTCCGCCCTGTGACCCTGTCTGCAGCTGTGCCTGGCACCTTTATTTCGATGTGTGCTACTTTGGCATGTAGACGTTCCCTCGCAGCGCCTATTTCGATGTGGTGCTGCCCAACGTCGAAGTTGAATGTCGACGTTGCCAGCCTTGGAGGACGTGTAGACGTTATTCATCGAAATAGACTATTTCCATGTCGCTACATCGAAATAAGCTATTTCGATGTAGCGTGCACGTGTAGACGTAGCCTATCTGTCCCATATAAATTCGGAGGCCTTCTTCTGTAGTAAACGGCAGCTGGGCTGTGAGGCTGCATCTCAGAGCTAAGCAGCAGAAAATCACCTCCTTACATCACAACTAAATTACACCAAACTAGCACAATAAGGGGCTGTTAAGCAGGAGAGCCTGTCCTGAAGGCCCCCACTCATCCCAAACAAAGAAACAGCCCTTTGTCTGGCAGAAGTCTGTCCGTCAACAGCTGTGATTGTGAAATCTTTGCTTCCATTGGTTGTCTTATGGTCCCGTCTCTTCTTCTCCACTGTTCATCTGGCTGGACCCTGGCTGGCTCTTTAATTCGCTTGGCCTGAATAACTCGTTTTGCAGGATTTAAATCACCTAAGAAATAGCAAGGGGCAGTGTCCTTAGACAGTCTGTTTTCACCAAGGGCAAAGAGTTAAGGGGATTTAGGCATCCTTAACGCCACTCATTCCTGACTTTTGGCTTCCTCAATGCCCTTCCCTCCCCTGGGAAATCCCAGGCTCAATGGCTAGGCACTTTAGAACTGTAAATGGACCTGCATGCTGATTGGCTGGTTCTTTTCAGACTGCTGAAAGATACCGGCTATGATTGGTTAAAGAATTGTTCCGTTGTGTGAAAAATACTGCTTCATGGAGCTTGTGTTTAAAACGAAGGGTTACCGAACAGCTAAGCAGGGGGCTCAAGCTTCACGACATAAACTGGGGGCCACACAGGCCAAAGATCAATGCCACCAGACCTTAGCTGCCTGACAGCTGTAACATGCAGATGTTGAAGCCTCAGCTGACCTGATCCTGGGCTAGCCGTGGGAAAAACTTGTGCGCCTTAGTAGGAGTGGTGAGGAAAGCATACTTAGCCTGTGCATTCTGTTTTGGGGAGTGTTAATAAACAGAGGTGA
Source organism: Carettochelys insculpta (assembly GCF_033958435.1). Classification (NCBI taxonomy): domain Eukaryota; kingdom Metazoa; phylum Chordata; order Testudines; family Carettochelyidae; genus Carettochelys; species Carettochelys insculpta. The sequence goes on along the minus strand of NC_134158.1, from coordinate 15,127,770 downwards.
AGGGTGTTATGGGGTAAGGCTCCTTCACTGGGAAAAGCCCCACAAAGCTGGAGAAGGTTGGGCCTGGAGCCCAAGGAACTGGGAGTGGGCAGGTGCCTACTGCGCAGAGGCCTTGAAACTGGGGTGGGGATGCCTAAGTCAACACCTCGAACCCACGGAAGGGTACAGGTGGGTGCTGCAGCGGGCAAGGGTAATGCCCTGTCTGTCTGCAGAGAGCCTTTGGGACGAGGTCTTAAAGGAGTGAGCTGCCCATATGAAAGTTGGGTGGCAGCTGCGGTGACCGTCCGTCCGCTTTCAGCAGGACAGTCCCAATTTATTTTGTCAAAGGGGCTCACTGCCCCATATTTTTAGGCGGCTGCTGCCCACTTCCCCCGGCTCCCCTGCTGCACTGCGGCTACCCCCCAGCTTTCCCCTGCTGGGGGAACTGGGAGCCAGACCCATGCCATGACTGTACCCCCAGCTTTCCTTGGCAGGGGGGCAGAGCTGGATCTACACTGTAGCACAGCTGCTCCCCAGCTGACAGACGCCGGGAGCTTCGACAGCCCCCACAGGGCAGTCACCTCCTGACTCCCAAATAGAGTGACCATCTGTACCATTTTGGCTGGGACAGCATCATTCACTTTGTCCCATATTTGGTCAGGGGAAATATGGTCAGCCTAGTGGCGTGTTAACTCTGAAACCTAATGGTGGCCACAAATGGCACCTGAATCACTATTATTCTATATTTGTAAACTTAAGCAGCAGCTAGAGGCCCTAACTGAAATGGGGCCTCAGCTGTGCCAGGGCTGCTTGTACAATGTAATGGAAACAGGTGCCCCACGGCACCAGGTGCTGTCCAGACACGGAGTCGCTGAGCTCAGAGCCCCATCGGGCCAAGAGCAGAACAAGCCAAGAAGCAGAACCTGACCCTAGCAGCTTTCTAGGCTGGTTTTCTCAAAATACAGACGTGCCAGTGAATTCCACGGGGCTTACTCCAAAATTAAGGGCATGCGGCCTTTTTTTGGTAATTTCATTTAAATCAGTGATTTTTCAGGGGGTGATTTAAATAATGATTTAAATGCCCTTCATTTAAAACGATCCACCTGCATGGATCCTTTTGAATTGCTGGGCCCCAGGGAAACTGCCTCCTTTCCCCGCCCCAACCAGCACGTCTGATTTTGCCCACAACTGATTTTTCTGTGGGTCAGTGGGCCCTGACCAAAGAGATTCCCCACTCCTGCTCGGTTTGGATAGAAAAGAAGCATTCCTACCTTTGTCTCTGAGCCTGGGACTTTGCAAGTTGAATGGCTTCTTCACAGACTTGGTTTTTTTTTTTTTGGTTTGTTTTTCACTTGTGCATGTAGAAATGGAATTTCCCGGGTTTTTCTTCTGCAATCCGCCCCAACCCTCCAAACCGAACCATCTGCTTCCACCAGCAGGCCGGAAAAAAGGCGAGACAGCCCAAACACTAAGCCAGCTTTGGGTGGGCTGCACCCGGCCAAATCAAAATGGATTTGCACAGAGACAGGGGAAAGAATTAGGTTGGCCTGAAAGCAATTTTGCTGCCAAACCTCCGTCCCAGCTGGCATGGATGCCAGTGTTACGTTCAAAAGAAGACATCAAAGATCGCACCCTTTGGGGCTCTGTCCTGGGCTGTTCTGAGCTTCCAAATCACTGCAGAGCACAGCCTGGAACGACGCAAGGTTGGGCAGGGACCACAGATGGGACCTTGGGTATCTAGCGCTGCAATGGGAACAATCTGAGCATCCAAAAAGAGGGCTGAGAATGTGTAACTTTAGGCAACCTGAGCTAGAGATGGGGACAAACTGGCTCAGACGCCAATTCCTTTCCAAGTCAAACACCACCCTGTGCTACAGCTCTCAGCCTCCCCAAAGCTGAGCTGCCCCAGCCTCCCCTCTGCAGTATTATACCCCGCCCCAGAGACAGCCCTGCACCCTCTCCTGCATTTCAGCCCCCAGCAGCTCAGCGGGGGAGCCCCATGGCTACGTACGCAGGAGATACTCCGCACTGTCGTGGTCATAGTCCGTGTCCTCTGGGAAGTGGTTAATTTTCACACATACGCCCCGCTTTAGGCCTGCAACAGAGATGGAGAGATCAGAGGCCAGGTCCGTCTCCCCCTAGCGCCACCTACCCCCCGCCTTCAGGACTCCACTCAGACCAATGGGGATGCCGGTGTGCCGGCTGCCCCACAGTGGGGCCCAGCTGGGTTCTCCTGTGCTGTGAGCTTCCCCACAACGGTGTCCAAGCCAGGGGAACTGATGCTGCGAGCTTCCCCATAGCAGTGCCCAGCTGGGGACACCAGCACTGCGAGCTTCCCTGTAGCAGTGCCCAGCTGGGGACACCAGTGCTGCGAGGTTCCCCATAGCAGTGCCGTGAGCTTCCCTGTAGTGGTGCCAATGTGGGTGCTCCCATGCTGTGAGCTTCCCCACAGCAGTGCCCCAGTGGGGACACCAGCGCCGTGAGCTTCCCCACAGCAGTGCCATGAGCATTCTAACAGCAGTGCCCAGCTGAGCTCTCCATTGCTGCGAGCTTCCCCAGAGCAGTGCCCGAGACGAGATGCCGAGAAGACAATACCTTCCAAGCAGCATATCCTCCAGAGGCCGGAGTGGGTGAGGCCCCCAGGGTCCTTCTTGTCCTTGTGGGGCATCTCCTCACTGGAGATGTTGGTTGTGTTACAGATGAAGGCGCGGGCGTAGAGCCAGTAGTCGGTGCCGATGGCGATGGTCATGAGGCCGAAGGCGGCGAAGGCCCCGACGGTGGTGAGGAGGATCTGAACCCCCTTCTCACACCACACCACCCTCTCCTCATTCCAGCGCTTTAGCGACTCCAGCTTGACGGGGGGACGGGGTGGGGCCACCCACCGGACCAGACCACGGGAAGTTCCCTGCACCTGCCCCCTCCTCCCCAGTCACAGCTGGGAACAGGGGCTTGATTGTCTATGGAACCCTGGAGTCCGGGTCCCTGTGCTCCTCCCAGAGCTGGGAATAGAAGCCAGGAGTCCTGGCTGACAGCCTCCCAGCCCTCCCCAGCTCTAACCACTAGGTCTCATGCCCTGCCCAGAGCACAGGTCTTCTCCCTTAAGCTGGGGTCTCCCTTGTCAACGTCAGCCCCTAGTTCTGGGCTGGAGGCCGAGAGGGTCGAGGGGCGCGGGCTCCTGGACTGGCAGCTCCAGGGGCGATTCCATGGGTGGCACCTGCCCACGAGGCTCCCAGCCTGTCCTCAGCGTGGGGTGCGGTGCCAGCCGACCTGGGGGTGGGAGAAAAAGGGAGAGAGGTCAGCTGGGGGACAGGAGAGGCCAAGGGGCACGGCTGGGTTGTGCCCGTGGGCAAGAGAGCAGAGCTGTCCAGAGTGAATGTGCGTGCGTGCGCGCACACACACACACATGCACACTCAAGTATGTGCACACAAGTGCGTCCACTTGCACACTTAACTGCACATGATCACACCCTTATGCATACTTGAGCGCGCGCACAGTTGCACACTCGTGTGCATGCATGCACACTCATACACACTAGTGCACTCACACAGTTGCCTGTACACTTACATGCACACGCACACAACTTGTATGCGCGCACACACACTTGCACACAGATGTTCCAATGTGTTGCACCCACAACTCTCACACCCAGGAACAACCACACCATAGGATTCCATCCCTGACCCCCCCCTTACCTAACATCTGCCCCCCTCTATAATTCGCCCCCTTGGCCTGTACCCCCTCTGCAGGAATCTTCCCCCAGTCCTTCCATCCCTGGTCTGCATGCCTCTGGCAGGGAAGGGAGGCTGGCGGCCAGGACTCCTGGGTTCCTTCCCCACCTGCGGGAGGGGAAGGGATGTAGTGGTTTGAGCTTAGGGGAGATGGTGCTGGGAGCCGGCCCACTCCCCATCTCTTGCTTTGGACCTGTCCCTTTCCCTCCCTTAGCCTGGTTTCACATGCCGGGAAACGGAGGCACTCACCATTGCATCCCGCCAGCATGGGAGGATGGAGCCAGGCAGGGCGTTGGGGTCTCTAAATGCTGCCTCTGTGCACTGAACTTCACAAAGGGCAAAGCAAGTCCATCCCCAAGCCCCCAGGATGATGTCTGGGGAAAAAGGCATCCGAAACAGGCTCCCCTTGCATGTATATTAACTACGCAGTGTGTGGGGGGGGTCTCTTTGGGTTTTACATGCTCACACCGGCAATCTGCCTCCGGGGCTCCATGTCTTCCCCACCCACTCACCCCGTGCCAGCGCCCCCTCCCTCATTCCCCCAGCCTGACCCCTTAGCTCCTCCATCGGCTCCCTGACGATGGGGCCTGGGGGTACCTGCCTGGTACATTAGCCTTGGTTAACAGCTAGCTCACCAGTATGTGTGTCACATATACACAGGCTAGCCACCATCCGTGGTACAACCCCGTGCACGGGTGTGTGTCACGAACACAAGCAATAACCACCATCTGTGGTACAACCCCATGCACAGATGTGTGTCACGAACACAAGCACGAGCCACCATCCGTGGTACAACCTCGTACACGTGTGTGTCACAAACACAAGCACTAACCACCATCCGTGGTACAACCCCGTGCATGGGTGTGTGTCACGAACACAAGCATGAGCCACCATCCGTGGTACAACCTCGTACACGTGTGTGTCACAAACACAAGCACTATTCACCATCTGCGGCTAGAACCCCCATGAACACATGTGCGTGTCATGAACACAAGTGCTCCCCACCATCCATGGCTAGAACACCTGGGCACGCACGTGTCACATACACACAGGCTAGCCACCAGCAGTGGCTAGAACCCCCGTGCACACATGAGTCACAAACATAAGCACTAAGCATCATCCATGGCTAGGACACACGTGTGTCATTCCCAACATGTTCCAGGCGCCCTGGCCACACGCATGTGAACATACATGGCTCTGACCCTGTGTCTGCGTGCAGGTCCCCCTATGGCAAACCAAACCTCACCCGCCGAACCCCGCTCCTGCCTGAGGGCGTAAAACACAAACCCTCCAGTCGCACACAGCAGCAACACCAAGACACAACAACACAACATCACACGCAGACACACGCAGACAGCACACCAGGGGAGAAGCATGCTTCATTGACCAACCTGCTGCCTGGTGTGTGTGTGTGTGTGTGTGTGTGTGTGTGTGTGAGAGAGAGAGAGAGAGAGAGAGAGAGAGAGAGAGAGAGAGAGAGAGAGAGAGAGAGACTACCGTCTGCTTCCAAAGATCCTGGCCTGCTCCTTCTGCCCTGACAAACTCCCCCCCCACACACTGCATGGCTGTGCTGTTTTGCAGCCGCCTGCCGATGCAATCTCCTTCCGAGATGCAGAACACAACCCCCCTCTCCCTCAGCCAGAAGCCCCACCACTTACACACACCCGCCAGCCATCCCCCCCAAGGGCTTGTGGTAAGGTGAACCCCCTACAGCCCACTCCCCTGGCTGCCCAGGCATCACCGGCTTCCTGATGCATTAGCAGCCAGGGTATCCCTGGACCAGTGGCACAGCCATGAAATCGCCAAGCCGAGCTGTTGCATTTTTCACGCTCATTTCCTGTCCCCCCACCCCCAGCAGACACCCCCCCAAATACAGCTACTGAGCAGCACTGGGGCTCATTTCCCTGCACCCCCACCCCCGTACACCCCCAGTCCAGCCACTGAGCAGCCCTAGGCCTCATTTCATGCCCACAAAGACCCCCCCCCCGCCAAAATCCTTCTGCTCATCTGTGGGCCTCCTTTCCCCTGCCCCCCATGCACCCCCCAATCCATCCAAGGAGTGTCTCTGGGCTTCATCTTCCTGCGTCTGCAAACACCCCCCCCATTTGTCCACTCAGCCTCTTGGGGTGTCTCATTTCCCCTTGCCCCCCACGCACCCCCCAATCCATCCAGTGCAAGTCTTGGGGTCTCATTTCCCCAGCCCCCCAGTACCCCCATAGCTATCCACTCAGCTTCCTAGGGTCTCATTTCTCCTGCCCCCCCACGCACCTCCCAATCCACCCAGTGAGCATCTTGGGGCCTCATTTCCCCAGCCCCCCAGCACCCCTACACCCATTGAGGCTTTGGGGCTCCTCTCCACCCATACACCCCAAAATCCATCCCCCGAGCATCTTTGGGACTCGCCCCCTGCCCCCCCACAACATGAGCTATTTCAGCCTCCCCCCGTGGGATCCCCCTGGACCCCGAGGCTGGCCTGGCCCCGGCTGCTTGGGGTGGGGGGCGGCAGCCGGGGGGGCGCAGCAGCCGGGGGTGGGGGGCGCTTACCGAGCCCCGGCAGGGCGGGCGGGGGCCTCTGGTCGGGGCCGGCCGGGAGCGGTCAGGGGGCGCGGGGGCGCGGGACGAGCTCGGCGGGGCGCAGGGCGCGGGCGCCCCGGTCCATGCCCCGCTGCAGCGCGGCTCGGGGCGGGGGGACGCGGCAGCCGGCGCGCACCCGGCAGCCCGCTCGTGTGCACCGGGAGGGACCGCGGGCGGGGGCTGCGAAGGAGCGGGGGGGCGGGGAGGGGAGGGGAGAGGAGGGAGGAGGGCACAGGGAGCCGGGGGGGTTCAGGGGAAGGGGAAGGGAGGGGGCGCAGGGTGAGCACAGAGAGGGGCGCAGGAGAGGAGTGGGGGTGCAGGGGGAGGGGCGCAGGGAGGGGTGCAGGAGAGGAGTGGGGGAGGGGGAGGGTCACAGGGAGGGGTCAGGAGAGGAGGGTTGCGGTGGGAGGGGCACAGGGGGTGTAGGAGAAGAGTGGAGATGTGGGGGAGGGGCGCAGGAGAGGAGGGGGGTGCAGGGGAGAGGCACAGGGGGGGCGCAGGAGAGGAGGGGTGCGGGGGAGGGGTGCAGGAGAGGAGGGGGTATGAAGGGAAGGGGGGATGGAGGGGGAATGAGCCCTGGAAGGAAGAGGGATGGGGGGCACAGGGAGGTGGGAGGGAAGGGGGGTGTGAGGAGGAGGGGCACAGAGGGGGAAGGGAGGGAGAGGAGGAGGGGGCTGGATGCAGCACACAGGACCACAGGGGCCCTCCCAGCCTTAGACACTAGGCCACTATGACTGGCACACTGGGCACAGGGAGGACCGGGGATGAAGGGGTGGGGGAGGGGGTGGGATGGTGCAGGAGGAGGGGGCTGGGGTGAAGGGTGGGAAAGGGAGGGGCCACAGAAGGAAGGGGAAGAGAAGTGGGCTGGGGGAGCAGTGGAGGGGAGCAACGGAGGGGACACAGTTTGGGGGAAATCAGGTGGACGTGCAGGAAGGGGGCACCAGGCTAAGGGCTGGGGCACACAGAAGGGGAGGGGGGCGCATGCAGTGGGGGGAGAGGCTGCAGAGCCCACATGAGGCCAGGTGTGTGGCTGGGGTGTGCGGCTGGATTTTTCCTGCCGGCCCCTGGGTGTGTGTTGCCCGAGCCGTGCTCCCTCCTCTGGGGCGTGGTGTGTGTGTGCGTGCGTGTGTGTCTCCTTGGGGCGCACTGGGTGTGGCTCGGGGCGCAATCAGTGCACACCCCTCCTGCCTGCCCTGGGCACTCTATCACACACAGGTGCATCGTGAACACACGAGCACCAGGGGCGTGGGCAAGTCCAGCATGCAGGTAGCGCAGTCCTTGTGGATGGGTGCGGGGAGGTGGCAGCTGTGTGATGTGTCCCCTCCTCTCTGCCTGTCAGTCCAAGGGCTGGACCAAGTCCGGTCTGTTGTGAACAGAGCAGGGAATTAATCCTGGGAATAGGGGCTCCTGCAGCTGGTGGTTCTCCAGCCGGGTCGAGGGTTAGATCTCTCGTAAAGGCCACAGACAGCGTGTTCCAGGAATGCTCTGTCATCTGCAGCACACAGGACTGGCTGGTCACAGGGGCCCTCCTGGCCTTAAACACGAGGACACTATGACTTGTGCACTGTATGTGCTCACATGTGTCACGAGTGTGGATCAAGTGCACGTGTTTGTGTTGCACGGGCTGGCAGCATCGGTGTGTCATGAGTGTGCATGCCCGGCACTGGTGTCTCTTGGGCCTGGAGCATGTGTGGTGTACGCACACACCCTGTTTGTGCCTCACAGGTGTGTGGTGCACTTACACGGTTGTGTCGTGGGTTTGTGTCTTTCTTGCACCATGCTCGTGTCTCATGTACGTGCCTCCTGTGTGCCATGCGCACGCATGACTTGCACTCCCCACTTGCATCCTATGTCTGTACACCCTGCGCCTCGTGCGTGTGCGTCTGCGGCAGGCGTTGTGTGTGTCGTGCATGTGCACCATGCGTGTGCGTGCACGGCTGTGCAGGGACTGGGATGTCACACACTGTGCCGCAGCAGACGCTGCCTCCCCCTCCTCCCGCCGGTCTCCCCCACCCGCCTCCAGCTCTGGTCGCCATGCCAACGGGAATGCTCGGAGCCGGTTGTGTGCTCAGCAGCACATTCAGGGCCCCGCCCCCTCCCCCCTTGGCTGCGTGACGGGCTCCGGGGCCTCCCCCAACCCCGCGTTCTAGAGCGAGGCCCTAGCAAGCCGCAGCTTTCTGGACTGAAGCAGGCAAAGATAGCTGCGTTCTACAGCACGAGCCTTCGATTCTGCAGCGCTCTAGAACAATAGACCCCGATTCTGCGTTGCTCTAGAATGATGGGGCCCAGAGGCACAGCACTCTAGAGCAATATAGCCCAGTACCACAGCGCTCTAGACCAATACATCCTCAATGGTGCATTGCTCTGGAACAATAGAGTTCAAAGACATGACACTCTAGAGCAAGATAGACCAATACTGCAGCAGTTCAGAGCCTGGGATCCCAACCCAGTTGATCCTGGCCCACAGCACTCTAGAACCTGCCCTGGTACTCTATAGGCAGGGATTCCAATACCATGTTACTCTAGAGCAATACATCAGGACCCCTCCGTGCTGTAAAGCAAAGTGACCTATTGCGCTGCGCTCAACCACAATAGATCTCAATGCAGCAGCACGCAAGAACCAGATACCCCTCCACTGCAATGCTCTAGAACAATAGATCCCAGTACTGCATTTCTTTAGGACAATAGATTTTCATAGAATCATAGGGCTGGAAGGGACCTCAGGAGGTCATCTAGTCCAGCTCCCTGCTTCAAGCAGGATCAACCCCCACTAAGTCACCCAGCCAGGACCTTGTCAAGCTGGGACTTAAAACCTTGAGGGATGGAGACACCGTCACCTCTCTAGGCAACATATTCCAATGCGTCACCATCCTCCTGGTAAAGTAGTTTTTCCTAATATCTCACCTACACCGCTCCCTCTTCCACTTCAGACCATTACTCCTTGTTCTGCCATCTGACACCACTGAGAACAGTTTCTCACCCTCCTCTTTAGAACTGCCCTTCAGGAAGTTGAAGGCTGCTATTAAATCATCACCCCTAAGTCTTCTCTTCTGTAAACTAAACAAGCCCAAATCCCTCAGCCTCTCTGCATAGGTCTTGTGCTCCAGCCCCTTAATCATTTTTGTTGCCCTCTGCTGAACCTGCCTCCAGCACATCCACATCCTTTTCATACTGGGGGGCCCAAAACTGGACACAGTATTCCAGATGTGGCCTCACCAGTGCCGAATAGAGGGGGACAACCACTTCTCCAGATCTGCTCAAAATGCTCCTCCTAATGCACCCTAGCATGTCGTTAGCCTTCTGGGCTACAAGGGCGCACTGTTTACTCATATCCAGTCTTTCATCCACCATAACCCTGAGATAACATGGCGCCTTAGATAACAAATACCCCAATACTGCAGTGCTCGAGAGCCAGGGATCCCAATTCCACAATGCTCTTGCAGTGCTCTAGAGGGGAGTGTGGGGATGCCAAGGCTGAAGAGGGTAATGCTACCACCCAGAGGGGTCTGTATGAATTGGAGAAGCCGGCAACCACCAACAAAGCAAAATTCAACAAAGGTGGGAACTAAAACAAAAAGGCACCAATCCGGTAGGGGGACAACTTGGTTTGGCAGCAGCCCTGCTGCGAAGGCACTGGGCTGGGTGGGGGATCATGGCTTCCACAAAGCAGCCTGGGAGTGGATGGAGGGGCGCCCCACTCCAGCTCCTGTTGCCGCCCTGCCCCAGCCCCCCGATAATCCTCCAATTGCTGTTGCTCAGGGGAGGGGGCTTTGGGCAAGCGGGAAAGCGGAGCAGAGCTTGGAGGAAGGGGTGGGGCTGGAGCAGGGCCTGTGGAGGGGGGTTCCCCTGTGCCCCACACCTGGGACATTTAAGGGGGTGTGCCCCAGGCCCCACATCCCCCTAGGGATGGCCCTGAAGCTGCCCAAAGGGCTGGGACACCAGCTACATGAGCTAAGGCTGAAGAAACAGCAACTGCAGAGTTTGGCAAAGAGGAGCTGGGGGAAGGGGGGCACAGTAGTGGTTTCAACTACTTGAAAGGCTGCTGTAAAAAAGAGGGAGAAAAGACCTTTTTAGCCCCCCAAGGGCCAGGAGGGTGTGGGTCCAACCTGCAGCACAGCAGGACAAGCCCCCTAACTATCAGGACAGCAGGACAAGGGAACAGCCACCCGGAGCCATCTGCGTGAGAGGATTCCCACAGAACAGAGCCAGCTGGTAGTTGGACTAGCCGCCCCGGCAGTCCCTTTGGACGCTGTGGGTCTGTGTTTCCAAGCAAGCTCAGACACATGCTGCTCTAGAACAAGAGATCACAAGCCTCAGCGCTCTAGTACACAAGAGCCCAGTGCCTGTGTGTTCTGGAGCAACCTAGAGCAAGGGGTTCCCCAAAGCACTGCACTCTAGAGCATGAACCTCTGCTGCCGCACGGCTCTAAAACAACCCATCCCAGGACCCCGGCAATCTGGGTCGACAGAGCCCAAATCTGTGTTTTTTCTAGAGTAAGGCTGAATGCAAGGCCTCCGTACCTTTGAGCAAGGCATCTGACCCTGGCACCGTTCTAGAGCAATGGTAGATCTTGCCTCCCCCACCAAGCTGGGGTTCCCTGCCCATGGCCAGGCCCAAAATGGGGTGACCAGAATGTGTCAGGAGGTCCTGGGGCTGCCGGGCTCAGCTCTGGGCACTAGGACCTCGGGCAAAGCTCCTGGCTCTGCTCAGGTACCCAGGTGGGGCCAATCTGAGCCTTTCCTGCTGCCCCTCCCACCAGTTGCTGCAAGTGGGGAACAGGCCAAACTCCCCCACCCCTCCCGGTCACTACACCTGGCATGGGATGCTGAACAGGGACAGGAGCTACGATAGAGCTGTCAGTGACATGGTCTCCTAGTCCTGTCACCTCGGATGCAACCTGCAGCCCCTCAGCTGGGTGACCCCCCCGCCACCTGTCATATCCCCACCCTGTTCCCCAACATACCCATCTCCCACAGCTGTCACTGTCCCCCCCGACCTTCCCCCGCTGCACCCCACCCCTCCTGCCCCAACCCCCAAGCCACGCCCCAGCGCTTCTGCCCCCTTTATCATGACGATCTATGGGGCTCCAAAGAAAAGGCCCTTCTAACCTGGTGTCCCATCTCCATCGTAGGGCAGCCATTGCTGTGGCCTGATCAGTGCAGGGGGAAGGACCCCATGCATTTCACTCCCCAGTGCTACCCCCCACACGGCCGCCTGATGGGGTGGGAGTGAGGAGCAGGGTGTCACCCTCTGCTGGCTGGAATTGGAACTGCCCTTACTCTGTGTGTGTGTGTGTGTGTGTGTGTGTTGCCCCCAGCTGGCTGGGCTCAGAACTGCCCCCACTCTGTGTGTGTGTGTGTGTGTGTGTGTGTGTGTGTGCACCAGACAGGAGCTACTGCCCCCTAGTGGCCATACCCATCACAGAGGTGTCTCTCTCGTGCCCACAGGCCCAGTCCCCGCCACGATGGGCTCTGATCCACCTGGGGGTAAAGCCCGGCTGGGGGCATAAGGCACCAGGGCTGCTCTCTCTCCCCCCAGGGGTGGGGGGGACCAGCGGAGGAGGGGCGTCGATTAAAGCCCCCCCACAGCCATAGGCCAGAGCGGGGGGGTGGGGCAGGTGACCCATACATCCCTCCCCCCCGCCCGCCGTCTCTGCAGCTCGAGGTACCAGAGACTGGCAGGTCACCATAGCGACCATTAACCCCTGCTGTGCTGCATGGCGGCCAGGCTGCTGAGCCATCGCCAGCCTCCTCCTGATGGCCCCTTTCCGCTGCCAGCCTCGCAGCCCCCCAGCCTCCGCCAGGAAAGCGAGGCATGGGAAAGAGGAGCTGAGCTGGGGCTGGCAGCCAGGAGACCCATTGCACTCTAACTGCTAGCACTGCCCCCCAGCCAGGGGAGAACCCAGGAGTCCTGGCTCCCACTCTAACCACTAGCCCCACCTCCCCCCCCACAGGCAGGGGAGAACCCAGGAGTCCTAGTTTCCAGGAAAGATTAGGTGTGGGGTGGGGGCCAGGACACCTGGGTCCCTTATTGCTGTCAGACCACATGAGGTCAGGGCAGCCTAGTGGTTAGGGGGCTCGCTTGGCCATGAGGGGTGAGTTACTTCCCGGCTCTGCTCCAGCTGTGCACACGGGGAAACTCTGAGCGCAGGGGCACTGGGCCACCGCTCGTTTGGCCAGGGGGGAATTGCCCCACCCCATGGCTAGGCCTAGGCAGCTATTCCCTGACCTCTGCCTGTTCCCCCACCGCAGGGCTCCCCTGGGGTAAAACCCTCCCAGGGGAGCCATCTCTCCCTCATCTGCCTAGGGGGATGAAAGGGCTGGGCCTGCCCGCACAGCCCCCCACCACACACACCTCCCTGAGGTGGGGTGATGCACTGCAGAGAGCCCTTGGGGAGCAAGAGCTGGGGGCAAGACAGTCACTGGGGTGGAGAGAGGTTGGGGGGGGGAACCGAGGGTGGGAGAAGGGGTGCGGTGGTTGGATGGGGTGGGGGCTGGAAGGAGGAGGGGTGGGTGTGGGGGGCAGAGGGAGATGGCTGGGGGGGCAGAGGGGTGGCTGGATGCGGGGCGGGAGGACAGCCAGAGACGGGACATGTTTGAAATAAAGTTTATTGCAGTCTCTGAGTCCTATGTACATATGGTACAGAGTAAATAAGGGGGGTTCCTCCCCAGCCCCCCAGCATGGGGGGAGAATATATGACAATAAAAAGGGGCCCCTCCTTGGTTACAGGTGCAGTAAGTGCCTCCCTCCAGCCCCACCCTGATCCCCCTCCCACCCCACAAGCTAAGAACATAATCCCCGCCCCTGCTTCCCCCTCCACCATCACAGATACCAGGTGGATTTACTGCCTCCGCCAACAGGGGTCACCACACCTGTGGGGGGGGTCTCTCCCCGCCTCCCCCGGCCACTGAGTTCTGGGTGTGTTAACCCCTGCAGTGCCAGGATCCCCCATTTTTTTGGGGTGGGGGCTATTACTAATCCTACAAGCTGGTGGATGGAGCACTATGGTTAACACTTTCAACACCACCTGCCCCCCATCAACACTGCTGGGGGGCAGATGGCAGCTCGCCCATTAACCCATTCTTTGCCCCTGCCCCGCCCTGTGCAGAAGGGCCATTTATGGTGCTATTTTTAACCCTTTTCTTGCCACCGGCTCCCAAAAACAGGATGCCATGCTGGTCCTCAAGCCTTCACCCCTACGCTTCCTTTGCCAGGTCTCACGGCTTAAGGATCCCCAGTTTCTCAGGATCATTCAAGAGCAGGAGTTGAGATTTCCAAGGGTGGAGGAAGGAGGAGATTTCTGGCCTTTTATGGGGTCAAGGGCAAAAGATAGTGTCTCCTGCTACCTGAGGGTATGCAAACTCCCCCCCACCCATATCTATCCCTGAGACATCACTCCCCTCCCAGAGCTGGAGGTAGAACCCAGGAGTCCTGGCTCCCAGCCCTTCCCTGGTCTAACCACTCAGCCCCACTCCCCTCCCACAGCTGGCTCCCATTAAGCATGTTCCACCTAAGAACAGCTCCCCTCTATGTCCTAAACCAAACACCATGGTAACAGATGATGACAGTGATTCTCAGCAGCTCCCTCGCTGGGAGCACTGCCCTGGGGAAGCTCGCAGCACCGGACTCTCCAAGCTGGGGGTACTGCTGTGGGGAAGCTCGCAGCACCAGACCCCATGGGGATGCTCACAGAGCCAGGTACAGATGATCTCCTCAAAGAAGCCCACAAAAATACCCACCAGAGACCGGGACCAAACAGTGACAACGAAGTCCATCTTCGTGGCCACAGCAGGAACCTGGGTCCAGGCAGGGCCCAGCCAGCAGGAGGTACCCAAGCTCAGCCGGGATGCCAGACCTACTCCCCTCCATCCACCCCTGAAGGCCCAGCTACCTATAACCAATCTCTTATCTTCCTCCATCACCCCCCGCCACACACTTTCTCTTCTTTCCCCCTTCCCTTCATTCCCTCATTTCCCCCTCACCAATTTTCCTCTCCATGTGCAGCTTTCTCCTCCCATGGCTAAATTTGGTCCTTCCTCTTTTCTGCATAGCTGGAAACAGAATCCCCTCTACTGCCGCAACCACAGTTGCTGTGGCAAAAGAAATGCAGCCTGAGCTACGCCCCAGCACGCAGTGGGGGCTGAAAGAGACAGGAACTCCTGGGAAAAAGAATAAAAGCGCGCAGAGAAAGGAAAGGGGAGACAGGAAAGGGATGCAGAAAGAAAATCAGTGAGGAGAACTGCAGAGAAATAAAGGACAAAGGAAGGACGGGAAGAACGAGGAAGCAATCAAAGAAAATTTGTGACTGGAAATCAAAGGAACAATGGAACAGGAAAGCAAGCAAGCAAGCAAGAATTAGTATAAGAGAGCAAGAAAGCAGGAAAGAAAGAACCGAAACTTTCCAATGGAGATCAAAAGAGAAAGTGCCAAGAAAGGACGAAGGAACGAGCCTGCATATGGAAAAGAACCAGGTGGAGAGCCAGGCAGAACGGAAGAAAAAAGCAAACAGAAAGAAAAGAGCTGAGCAGAGCCGGGAGCAGCTGCCTGCAGCTGCATTAACAACACAACGGCGGTTCCTGGGCTTTGCGAAGATGCGGTGAGGCCATGGCTCCAGGGCCCAAGAAAAGGGCTTCTTGGAACATTCTTCCGAAGAGGGAGGTGGGAGCAGGTCTGGAAGGGGGAGGCGTAGCAGCCAGCAGCTGTAGTTGCTACAGCTGGCCCTTCGCGTCTGTATTTCCAGCTCCCCTGGATTCGTCTCTGGTTTGGGTTGTTTCCAAAGGAAGAAAG
Organism: Carettochelys insculpta; assembly: GCF_033958435.1. NCBI lineage: Eukaryota > Metazoa > Chordata > Testudines > Carettochelyidae > Carettochelys > Carettochelys insculpta. Next base: position 15,112,701 of record NC_134158.1, on the reverse strand, counting down.
TTGGCTGGATTATTTGCCTCGGTGTCCCCGCTGCCGCCTGGCTCATTTAGAAAACAACCAAGATGGCGGAGGAGCCGTTTCCTCTCAGGGTTTGGGGCGGAGGTTGGGAACTGACTTGGCAATGAGAAAACGTGGCTGGCAAGGGACTCCCTGGCTGGGTTGGCCATTCCAGAACGGGGGGAAATGACACTAAGAGCCATTTCTTTTCAGGATCTGTGGGCAGAGGAGCTTGTGCAATGACAACCAGAATGGCAGATAGGCAGCTTCCTGTCTGGAGGTGGCCATGATGGGGCCAAAAAGATGGCGAAGGAGCCACTTCCTGTCAGTATTCAAGAGGTAGGGTGGAGCCGGGAGAGTGGCAATGGTGAGGACGTGCCTTCCCATAAGGACTTAACCTTTGTGGGGACAAAAAACTTATCTGGGCCTGGCCTAACAATGGCAGACAAAATGGCTGACAGGGCAACTTCCTGTTGGGAGTCTGCCACCTGCCCATGGCCACCAAAATGGCCAACAAGTGATTTCCTGTCAGCAATCCTGCCATGTTCCCATGGCTACCAAAATGGCCCACAAGGTGACTTCTTGTCACTCTTCTGCTAAGTTCCCACGATTATCAAAATGATCGTATGATCATGTCACGACATCACTTCCGGTTGGGAATGCCACCACTTTCCCAGGGCAACCAACATGGCTGATGGGGTGACTTCCTGTCAGGAACCCACCAAGCTCCCATGGTCACCAACATGGCCAATGGGGTGACTTCCTGTCAGGAATCCACCAAACTCCCATGGTCTCCACCATGGCCAGTGGGGTGACTTCCTGTCAGGAATCCACCAAACTCCCATGGTCTCCACCATGGCCAGTGGGGTGACTTCCTGTCAGGAATCCACCAAACTCCCATGGTCTCCACCATGGCCAATGGGGTGACTTCCTGTCAGGAATCCACCAAGCTCCCACAGTCGCCCACACGGCCAGTGGGGTGACTTCCTGTCACGAATCCTGCCAAAATGGCCAAATGGGGAGGGTGCCTCCTGGGACTTTGCAGAGGGAACAAGAAAGGGGACGACAAGGAGGGGTTTCGGTCCAGTAGCACCCAGTCTATGATCCACACGGGTGGCCCCCACTGCAGTCTCTGGGGCGGGGGGCAGCTGGCAGGCCCCGGTGGGGGAAGGTCAAGGGGACGGGCCTAGCAGGGTGAGGTGGATATGTGCATGTGCTCGGGGTACTTGATGGCAGGGGGGTAGTTCTGGGTCATCTGGATGGAGACGTCGCTGGAGATGTCGGAGGGGCTGCGCCCACGGTGCCACACCTCCGGGTGCAGGAACTGGCCTGAGTAGTCAGAGCAGTCGCTCAGGCGCGGGCGGTAGAAGGCCGGGTGGGGGCGGTACATCTCCTCCTCCGCATAGCGCTTGGTGAATAGGTACACAGACATCACACCGGCCCCCTGGGTGAGGGACAAGAGTCAGGGCGAGAACTGGCACAGAAGAACCCTGATCCCTTCCCAAAGCCAGGGATATAACCCAGGAGTTCTGGCGCCCAGCCCCGCTCTAACCATTACACCCTACTGCCTCCCCATTGGGCCTAATGGCCTAATCTATTTTAAGGACTCCACAGTTTTTAGACTGAGAGCAAGAACTACCCCCAGGAGCTCTCCCCACTGCCCCCTGCTGGATAAATAAGAACTGCCCCCCTCCATGTGTCACAGCCACCGTACAGCTGCCAGCAGAGGGGGATTCTCTGCAAGTTCAGGCTGCACAGTCGGAAAAAGTGGTACTAAGTTCTACTCCAGAGTCAGCTAGAAATCTCTAGAGTCCAGGGGATTGGGGGTGGGATGGCGTGGGACCAGGGATTGGATCCAGACCTCTTTGAGGAGGAAGGAGGAGGCTGCGAAGGCAAAGGACCAGCCGTAGCGGTAGTGGAAATACTGCTCCGACCCGCTGGGCCGATTCATCACCTCATCGTTGATGCTGGAGATGTAGAGAACTAACCCCACCACGAGAGACAGACCTGCGAGAGACAGGACCAGTGATAAAGCTGCTGAGAGGCAGCAACCTCTGGGGACTGTTTATACTGGGACTTTTTGCCTGATGCTGAGATGCCACTGCCGCTGGGGTGGAGCATGAAAGGTGGGGGTTTATACAGGGAACCCTTTGCCCTGTGCTGAGATGCAACCACCTGTGGGGTGGAGAACAGGGTCTGTTTATAGGGGGACACCCTTGCTCAGCACTGCATTTTGCAGTCAGGATGGAAGGGACCCTGAGAAGTCAACTAGACCAGCCCCCTACCCGGATGCAAACCAAATAAACCTAGACCAGACCTGGCTGACCAGGGACTGGCCAAACTGTTTTGAAAACGTCTACTGACAAGAATCCCACAACCTCCCTTAGAAGCTGATTCCAGAGCTTTGCACTCCTCTAACCCCAACTTTTTTTTAACCTGCGTCATTATCTCATATTCATTTCGTGACTCCCTTTAACCTGCCGCCCCCCTCCAGCCGTACAACCCCCTGGCCAGCTAGTCCACTTCCTGTCCCAAACTGCATTGAATTTTTCTTTCCTGAGTGACAGACGTTGCCCTTGTCTGAACTGAACTGCATCCAGTCCATTTCAGACCCCGTCTCCCATGCGCCCAGGTTATTTTAAATGCTAAACACACCCTCGAAAGGGCTTACAACCCCTCCCCGCTTGGGGGCATCTGTCCAGTTCACTCTCTGCTCCCTTATCTGAGTCAGTCCTGAAAACAGTGACTAGTATTGGAAGCAGGGCTGTAGCCAAGAGCCGCCTCCCAGTTATCAGTGGTAACTGTGCTTCAAGTACAGTCCTCCAACCACCTGTGCCCTGTACCCTCTGGAAAATTCATCTAGAAAGTCCCATTTCCTTACTCCGCTTGGAAGAATGGTACATGGGACTACAGAAAAAGCCCTGCTAAAAATCAAGATCTCTCAGGCTTTTAATATTTGTTCCAGTGTCTTGTTTACTCCAGAATTTCACACCGGGCCTGAGATGCAGCCACCACTGGGCTGCGGCGACAGGGCACGTTATAGAGGGACCCTGTCTCCTGGCACTGTTTAATGGCTGTATTGCACAAAAGTTTGGGACAGGAAGTGAATCAAGCACCCAACTACAGCCCAAGGCAGGATTTTGGGAGGCACTGACTGCCAGTAGAAAGTGCCCTCTGTTGTCCTCCCCGTCTGCAGCACAGCACCCCTGATTGCCACACCAGGGCCAGCACTGACTGGCAGAGAACACCCCCTTCTGCGCCCCCAGACCGTTCCCAAGCCCCTCACCAGAGAGGATGAAGAAGATGCCGGAGATGAAGGCCAGGATGGTTCTCTGGGGCCGGATGTGGCCAATGTTGCTGATGACGAAGGCCGTGAAGACGAGGAAGAGGCTGACCATGGGGAAGGGAGTGGCTGTGCGAACCGTCTCTGGGGGTGGGGGGTATAGACACCAGACAGTCAGAGCACATCCATCCACCTCCAGCCTCGTCCCCTGCCCCGCACAGGTTTTCCTTCCCCAGGGGGCAGAGACTGCCTGCCTTCAGACCCCCTGACACTCTCCATTCTCTATACACCCCTCATGGGCACACATCCTCCCCCTCTTTCATCGCCCCACTGCTCCCTACACACACTTCAGCTCTGACCCTCGCAGCTCCCAACCCTTCCTCTGCAGCACATTCCAGGGCTGGGGACAGGGGGTTACAGATTTTCTCCCCATGCACACCCTCTACCTCGTGCATTGTCTCACGCTGAATGGGCCCCTCCCACTTACTTAAGATGTTCTCTGTGTTTTCCGTCACCAGGTTTATCTCAGGCTCCAGGAAATACTCCGATGCCACGCACCGGCCCTTCTCCCGGCCTGCAGGGGACAAGAGAGCATTCCCAGGCCAAGCCCCAGCCAGGGCACTGCTATGCAGAAGCTCGCCGCAGTGAGTCCCCAGCCAGGGCAGGGCTGGGGGAAGCCCAAAGAGGCTATGGCTGGGGGCACTGCTGGGGGAAGTGCGCAGCATCAGCTACTCCCCCTCTTTCCCTCACCCACACAGCTGAGGGCACTGCTCAGGGAAGCTCACAATCCTGGGCTCATACCAGCAAGGAAGCAGACCCTCCAGAGCCCGGCGTGCAGTGCCATCTTGATCTCGGTGGTCTGGTTCTGCTGCAGCACGATGCCCTCCTCCATGTAGAGCCAGTAGTCGGTGCTGACAGCGATCCCCACCAGCAGCAGCCCGCACGCCCCGAACACGCTGCTGAGCAGCGTCAGCGCGCGGCTGCTGCAGTTACTCATCCTAGGGGACAGGGGGCACCACACACAGCACACGGACCTGGCTGGGGGAGAAACAGGCTCAGCACCCAGTGCCGGCCATGCACCCCCCCAGCCCTGGCTCTAACCCGCTAGACCCCACTGCCTGCCCAGAGCAGGGCAGAGAACCCCGGCGTCCTGGTCCCCGACAACCCAAAATGTCACGTCTAAACCCCACTCCCCTCCCAGGGTCACAGGCAGAACCCAGGAGTCCTGACTCCCAGTTAATCTGTTCTGACTGACTTACCCCGCCCCCTGCTGAGTCCCTGCCCCGCCCCCTGCAGCCTCCACCCCGCCCCCTGCTGCCTCCACCCCGCCTCCTGCTGCCTCTGCCCCGCCCCCTGCAGCCCAGCGCCCCCTGCTGCCTCCACCCCGCCCCCTGCAGCCTCCACCCCGCCCCCTGCTGAGTCCACCCCGCCCCCTGCTGAGTCCCTGCCCCGCCCCCTGCAGCACAGCGCCCCCTGCTGAGTCCCTGCCCCGCCCCCTGCAGCCCAGCGCCCCCTGCTGTGTCCCTACCCCCACCCCCTGCAGCCCAGCGCCCCCTGCAGCCTCCACCCCGCCCCCTGCTGAGTCCCTGCCCCGCCCCCTGCAGCCCAGCGCCCCCTGCTGAGTCCCTGCCCCGCCCCCTGCAGCCCAGCGCCCCCTGCTGTGTCCCTACCCCCACCCCCTGCAGCCCAGCGCCCCCTGCAGCCTCCACCCCGCCCCCTGCTGAGTCCCTGCCCCGCCCCCTGCAGCCCAGCGCCCCCTGCTGTGTCCCTGCCCCGCCCCCTGCAGCACAGCGCCCCCTGCTGAGTCCCTGCAGCAGTCGGTCCAGCCCTCGCAGGGAGGGCAGAGCACACACAGAGTTGGACGTAGGGATGGGTTTATGGGGTTCTGTAGTCCAGCAGCCAGTGAGCCCCACTGGCCCCCATAAGTGGGCAGGAAGGGAAGGATCCCACACGCCAGGGGCTGGGCTGCCTCTCTGAGTCCTGCCCACTGATGACAGGCAGAGTTTATTTCAACTACACACACACACACACACTCTCTCTCTCTAGGAGATCTGTTAACATAACCCCACCATAACAAACCACACCACCTAAGCCACCCTACCTACCCCCATCCACCGTCACCCTCCGACCCCCTGGTATCTTATGGGGTCCCCCGCCCACCATCTCCTCCCCCAGACCACTGTACGCACCCACCCCCCATCTATCTCACACTAGGCCCAGACCCACCCACCGCACAACAGTCACCAGTGCACACCATGCACACACTAGTGCAACACCCAAACTCATCACTGTAGACAGTAACACTCAAAATCGACTGACACAACCACAACACAGACACACCAGCCACTAGCACACACTAAATTCACTAGCACAATGTACACAGTAGTGCACATTGACACGACCCCCAAAACACATGCAGAGAGGCACTAAGGAAATCACACGGACATGGACAACACTGAGTGTGCTCAGAAACACACACGCACACACGGGCACTCAGCAACATCACACACACAACTCGCCACCTGCTGGAACCACAAAACAACACGTGTGGCTGCACCTGCATAGGCGTATGCACATGGACACATCGGCAAAACTTCACCATGTATTCTACACAACAGCTGCACACACAGACACAGAGAGCACAGGGTGCATGACCTCCAGCAGGGGGCAGCAGGGCCAGACAGGTGTGCAGAGCAGGGCCCACCCCTCCAGCAGGGGGCAGCAGAGACAAGGCCCCCCCCACACACACTCCTATGTGCAGCTGTACATAAACACACTGAGTACACACACCCTCCCCCCACCAATGTACCCCCTCACACACACACACACGGCCTACACACACACACAGCATACTCCCACCTCGCATGTATATACGGTGCACAAATGCCCCCCTCACACAACATACCTGGAGTACCCTTTGCACATGCACACATGGGGTAGCCCCGGCGCACATACACACACACATACACATACACACGGCATACCCCAGTGCACAAACACACAGTGCACCCCCTGAAATACACATGGTGTACTCCCTGACACACATATAGAGTGTATCTCCTTACACACATACACAGCGTACCCCCCTTGCACAAACACACAGCATACCACCAACACACAGTGTACCCCCTGACGTACATACACATGGCATGCCACCGACACACATACACATTGTACCCTTGACATACACACACAGTGTACCCCGACATACACAAACATGCCGTACCCCTGAACTACATACACACACCATACCCCCAACATACACACACAGACTACACCCTGATGTACACACACACAACGTACCCCCAACACACATACAGACGATGTACCCTCTGACGTACACACACTCACACACACTGTAACCCATGACACACATACACGACGTATGCCTGACATATACACACAGAGTGTACCCCCTCTCACACACACAGTGTACCCCCATGCACACACACGCGGTGTACCTCCTGATGTACACACACGCAGCATACCCTATGACACACACACACATGCACACACACAGCATACCCCCTTGCACACGTGCGCCCGGCATACCCAGATCCCCTGTACACACCCCACCCCACCCCCGGTGCTCACCTTGGCTTCACTCTCGGGGGCGCTGGCCGGCGGGCGGCCCCCACATCCTCCGCTCCCGCCGCGCCGCTCCTGCCCCGGCCTCACACCCCCCGGCGGCGACTCCCCGGGCCCCGAAGAGCCATGGACTGGAGTGGGGGCGCGTCCTCCCCGAGCCGCAGCAGCCGGCAGGGAGCCGGGGGGGCGGGCGCAGAGGGGAAGGGGGAAGGAGGCAGACCAGTCGGAGGGATGCAGCGGCCGGGAGGGGGAGAAGCTGGGAGGAGGGATGCAGCAGTGGAGGGGGACAGGGGCCCGACGGCGGAATGCTGGGGGGAGGGGCCCGGCGGGGGGGTGCTGGAGGGGGGCAGAGGCCCGGAGGGGGGATGCTGGGGGAGGCGGGAGGGGCCCGGCGGAGGGATGCGCGGGGGGGCAGGGGCCCGGCGGTGGGATGCTGGGGGAGGGGGCAGAGTCCCGGCGGAGGGATGCGCGGGGGGGCAGGGGCCCGGCGGGGGGATGCGTGGGGGGGGGCAGGGGCCCGGCGGGGGGATGCGCTGGGGGGGCACAGGCCCGGCGGGGGGATGCGCTGGGGGGGCACAGGCCCGGCGGAGGGATGCGTGGGGGGGGCAGGGGCCCGGCGGGGGGATGCTCGGGGTGGGGCACAGGCCCGGGGGGGTTAAGGTAGGGGGGGCAGAAACAGACGGCTGCAGGACGGCTGCTCCGGGCGGATGGCGGGGCTGGACAGGGCCGGACCGGACCGGGCCGGGCCGGGCCGGGCGCTCCAGAGATCGGCTCCGCTCTCGCTGCTGGAGAATCCCCCCGACCCCCCCCTGCACCGCGGACACCGTGATGTCACGGGCCTCGCTTAAAGGGACAGACCCGACCACCCCCCCGCCCCGCTTCCCGGCTCTCAGCCTGCAGCCCCTCCCCCACTCTGCAGCCTGCAACCCTCTCCCCAGTCTACAGCCCCTCCCCCAACCTGCGCCCCTCCCCCACTCTGCAGTCCTTCCCCCAGTCCCCCAACCTGAATATCCTCCCTCCAGCCCCCACCCCCAGACTGCACCTCCACTCCCACCCTACAGCCCCTTCCCCAGCATCCTGCCACCCCCCCGCAACCCCAGCCCTGGGCTCCTTTCTGGCTTCATAGGCCCTGCTCTGACCGCCACCTCCTCTCCCACCCTTGCTGGGGCCTTGGGCCCTCCTCACTTCGTCTGGCCGAGCTCTGGGTTGTCTTTCTGCTTCAGCTGCCCTCATCACCCCTCCCCTTCCCACCCAAACACCCACAGGAAAGGGGGGGCATTTTAAAAGGAGGGGCTGGCAGCCCAAACTCCTGGGTTCTATCCCCAGCCCTGGGAGGGGAGTGGGACCTAGTGGTTAGAGCAGGGGCCTGGCAGGCAGGACTTCTGGGTTCTGTGCCCCGGTAGCGGTGCACACAAAGGTGGTTTCCCTTGGATTTGTTCTGAATCCACCTGGCATTAGGGGATTTTTCACTTACTAGTCCTGTCCTCGTGCTGCAGCATTAGGGAGGAACTGGCACTCCCAGGAACTGGGAAACCACTCAATACATGTGCCACGGCTGGGCCAGGACTGGCTGGGGACCCTGCCTAGAGGGGACAGGCCCTGTGCCCCATTCCCTGCGCCCCTGGGCCAGCCAGGCCCTGCCCTGGAGCCAGGTGGGAGATGGCACCCCCTGGAGGAGACAGACCCCAGCACCTGTTCCTAAACCTTTACAGCCAACCTTGGCTCAATCAGATAAAGCTGTGGAGCCTGAGAGTTATGAGTACGGTGGGAATCCAAACACCGAGTCACCAGGATCGAGGCCCTATTGGGCCAAGTGCTGCCTGGACACAGAGCCACCAGGATCAGGGCCCCTTCTGGCCAGGCGCTGCCCACATAAAATGGCGCCAGGCCTGGGCTACAGAGAATGCCTACCCCAAAGACCCCACAGCATTGCTCCATATCTAGCAGATGCCCGGGTGACACCAGGCATCTCCTTTCCTTGCTGCACCCAGGGGCCTCAGAGCTGCAGGATAGGGAAACCTGAGCCTGCCAGCGACAATGAAACTGATGGAGTCAATAGGACAGAGGGGAACTATTAGTAGCAGCTGTTAAAAGCTTCTATGCAACCTTCCAGCCCAGCTCTGCTCCCTCAGGTCCTCCTGTACCCCACAAACCCCTGTTACCCAGCCCTGGGCTCCCGCTGCCTCCCACATCACTGCTGCTGCTAGCCCCCCGCCCTGCCGCTGCCCCTCACTGCCAGTTCACCGCTACTGCCAGCCCAGCCCCGCCCCGCCAGTGCCCCTCTCTCCCGACACGCAGCCCCCACTGGCCCAGGCCTCAGACCAAGGTCAGAGTCGGATTTCCCAACCTCAGCACTGCGGGCTCCGAAATGCTGAGCGCTGGGTTCTCGCTCTCTGCCGCTGTCTCCACTTCCATCCCTGGTGCCCTCCCCCCGCCCCGCTGTGCTGCTGGCTGGGAGCATGGAGTGTGGGGGGGGGGGTTGAGCCCCACCCACAGAGGCCTCCCCCCATCCTGCAGAAAGCCCCCTCCAAGCTGTACACAGGGACCCCCACAACCCAGAGCCCCGTCTCCTACAGCTGCCTCCCCAGAGCCACTGGGCCCCAAACCACCATGGGGGAGCCCATGTCCTTGTGGCCACTCTCTGGTGGGGGTCAGGGTGGGGCCCAGTATCAAAGGGGGAAGCCGCAATCAGGGTGCTTGGGTCTGAGAGGCAGCAAACTCATTACATGCATGAGGCACAGAATGAGGGAAGGGGACAGGCCCCATTCTCTGCCCCTAAGTGCTTGGCCTGGGGCTGGGTGGGAGGCAGCAGCCCCTGGAGGGGACCACAGGCGCAGGGGTCCTGCAGAACCCCTGACTCCCAGCCTAGTATCCTGGGTCCCAGCTGCCAAGGGTGCTGCTCCTGCCCTGCGCATTGGGTTCCACCTAACTCAGCTGCCAGCCCCACGTACCAGGGTCCTGCTCTGAGCCCGGTGGGCTGGGGTCCTCCATGCCTGGGGTCCCAGCTGCTCCCCCTGCATACTGGGAGCTTGCTCCCAGACTCCACTGGGGGGGACAGGTGTAAGGGAGCTCTTGACCCCCACTTTTAAACCTGTTCCCCATTCCCTGACTCAGCATCCCCTAGAAGGAAGAGGCCCTGCCTGTTCCCTGACCCTGTGAAACCAGCTGGACCCTGCCGTGGGCCGAGTGAGACCCAGCTCACCGTAAAGGGGGTAGGACCCTGCCCCATTCCCTTCCCCCGAGCCAGGCAGGCCCTGCCCTGGGCCAAGCAGGAGCCAGCCTCCCCGAGAATGGACAGGCCCTGCCCCCTTCTCTTCCCTCCCTGGGGGCCCTGTTAAATCCTCACTCTGTTTCCTGCCCTCCCAATTATACTTCCATCTCTAAACCCTAAATCTTTGGTTCCTCAGGTGGCTGGCAGCCCCCCGCAACCCCTGACAGGCCTTGCAGGGAGAGACCCCAGGAACCCAGGCCCTCCCTTTATGTGGATGGAGGAGGGAGAAGAGAACCCCCCACCCCAGCTGGGGCCCTGGAGGTAGTAGGACCAGCCTTCTGGGGGGCCCAAGCATGTCCAGGAACAGCCAGGGTCTGTGGATCAGCAGTGCCTTGAGGGGGTGACCTCAGGCAGGGGTGAAGGGGGCCCCCAGCTGGCTGGGGAGCCCAAAGATGGGAGATACAGAAACAGGAAGCCCACACCCCTGGGGCCAGCTCCCCCAGCTGGAACCCAGGAGTCCTGGCTCCAACACCCCCCCCCAACCACCAGGCCCCACTGCCCCCCTCTCCCCCCTGAGCCAGCTAGAACACGCAGGAGTCTCATCCCCTCCCTCCAGCCACTGCTGCCCACTTCCCTCGCAACAGGACGGGCCAGAAAGGAGCCAGAGCCACTCCAGGTTGGATAAATACCTTTTATACTGAACTGCAGAGTGGAGTCTGGCTCCGTATATCCGGATGCAAAGATGGGTGCGCATGGGGGGCAGGAGGGGGCTGCCCAAGGGATGGAAGACTCAGGCCAGGCCTGGGACTGAAGATGGTGGGGGGGGGGGCCAGGAGCAGAAACTCCCCCCCACCGTGTGGGGTCATCTCATATCAAGACACCTCCCCCTCACTTGGCATTCTAGCAGCCTGCAGGAAGGGCTGGGAGCCAGGATGCCTGGGTTCTCCCCCAGCTCGGGGAGGGGAGGAGCCCCAGCTTACAGCCTGCTGCCTACAGCTGTAACCACCACACCGCCCTGCCCTCCCCGAGCAAGGGAGAGAATCCAGGACTCCATCTCCCAGCCCCTCTTCCCCTAACCACCAGACCTCACTGCCCTCCCCAAGCCAGGGAGAGGACCTAGGAGTCCTGGCTCCCAGTCCCTGCCCCACACTAACTCCTGATCCTGGAAAAAGGACCCAGGAGTCCGGCTGGTTCTCACACCTCTCTTCAGCTTGGCCAGATGACCCGCGCCTGTGGCTGGGAAAGGGGGCGTCTCCTCCAGCCCCAGGCGTGTCTGAGATTCGGAGCCCCAGCGGGCCCCGGCAGAGGGAGGGAGCAGTACAGCTGAAATAGAGGTAGGTATATGCACTCCATGCACCAGAGAAGGGGCTCGGTATATTGGGGGGGGGGGGGGGCACATTAAGCAGAGACAGAGGATAAGCCGCAATTGTCCTCTGACTTTCTAGCTCCTCCCGCCCCTGGGGTTATGCACAGGACCAAAGCTATCGCAGGCAGGCAGTCTGGGGGCCGGGTGGCGGGCGCTCTCTCAGGCAGGCAGGGCTGGCCCCAGTGCTCCAGGGGGTGCTGTGCTGTGCTGCAGGGGGGGATGCGGTAGGGGGTGCTTGCCGCTGGCCATCAGCACCTTGTGGAAGCCGGCCTGCGGTTGGGTGTGACTTTTGCTTCCTCTCCCAGAATTTTTTGCAGATTCGCTGAGTAGCCATTAAAACAGGCCCGGCCAGGGGCCCCAGACCCACAGCGTCCCCAACACAGAGGACACTGCATTCAGCACTGGGCAGGGAGGTCAACCCAGACCCCAGCATCCCACCCCAGAGGACGCTACATTCAGCACTGGGCAGAGGGGTCCCCCTACGACCAGCCCCACCCCGGAGGAGGTCACATGCAAGCCCTGAGCAGGAAGGTTCCTATACAAGCACCCCCATGCCACACCCCAGAGGAGGTCGCATTTTGGTGTGCACAACATGGGGGGGTGGGACCAGGCCGGGGGTGGTAATGGGGAAGGGGCAGCCAAGTTACAGACATGTCAGGCCGTGGAGGAGCAGGGAAGCTGCAGGGGAGGGCGGGGTGTGTCAGACCAGGGAGATGGGGGAGGTGGGGGGGCGCAGCGAGGGGTGTACGAAGTCGGTGTTGATGTAGGTGAAGCCCTGGAATTCGCTCTGGTCCAGCCCCGCCAGAACCAGCTGGTCCGGGGGGGTCAGCGTGGGCATGGCCCGCGTGAAAAACTTGTCAAAATTCTCCCCGCTGCGCCCGCACTGGGGGAGACGGACGGACCCGGACGCGGACAGACAAACAGAGACAGCCGAGGGAGGGAGAAAAGAGAAAGAAGAGCTGGGTTAGTTCCCTGGGGCTCGACCCCTGCCCCCCTGGTTCCCTCCTGCCCCCCCCCCAGGTCAGGCCCTGATGTGTCCCCCCAGCCCCCAAGACCCCTCCCTGTGGTCAGCTCAAAGAGGAAAGCTGCTTCCACAGGATCTCCCAACCACATGAGGAGCCACACAATCTATCGGGGCCTCCTGCTCTGCCCAGGTCCCAGCCTCCTCTGGGGGAATTTGCGGGGGGCAGATGGGGTTAGCAGGATGTGAAGACGGCTGCGTCGTCAGGTGGGCAGGAAAAGGGCAGGGGATGAAGGGGGCTGGATGACGGGGGGGGGCACTCACCGGGCGGGGGGTGAAGGGCGGGGGGATCTCCAGGCGCTCCAGCTGCTCCCAGTCCAGCCAGCAGAAGAAGGCATGGTCCCGGATGTCCTGCTCCCCCGAGGGCCCCGAACCCAGGCGTTTCAGGGGGTGCTTGGTCAGGAACTGGGGGCCAGGGGGGAGACAGCAACATCAGCCTCATGGAGCCCCCAGGCCGGGTGATCTGCCCCCCCTCCCCTGGCCACACCCCAGCCAGCCCCCCCCCCCCCGAGAAGTGGGGTTCGGGGGGTCACTCACCCCTTTGCAGATGGAGACAGCCTCGCGGGACAGCGACTTCGGGTAGGACACCGTGTGCTCCATGATGGCCTGAAACAGCTCGTCCTCATCCTCCCCGTCGAAGGGGGGCTGGGGGCACAGCAAGGGGGATCAGCGCCCGCAATATCCACTCCCCTCCTCAGGGCGCTGGGGCCAGGCTGCAACCCCGCCCCCTGCTCCTCCATGTGGGGTCAGGGGTTGCCCCGACCAGTCCCCTGCCCACTTACCTGCCCCGCCAGCATCTCATACAGCAGCACCCCGAAGGACCACCAGTCCACCGACTTCCCGTAGGGCTGGTAGGCAATTATCTAGGGCACCGAACAAAAGGAGGGCCTGTTAAGCAGGACCCCACCCCATCACAGCCCCCCCTCCATGTGAGGGGGGAGTCACCTTGCGACACCCCTCACACAAGCTGCAAGCAACATCCTCGAACACCCCCCCCCCCAGGAAGGGAGATTTAAAAAGGTGCACTTCCCCTTTAAGAGTATCCCCCCCCCACTCCCCTCCAGCAGAGCAATTTGGGATTTGGGAGGGGGAGGGGGATCTGCAGTGGGGGTGGTGCTATAGCACAAGGGGCAGGGCCAACTTTGCTACAGCCACTCCCATTGGTTAATCCCTCCCTAGCTCCCAAACCTAGCAAGTAAGGTGAGGGGGAAAAAGCAGCTTTTTCCAGGAAACTACCCCCAGCAGACACCCCCTGTGACACTCTGTAACCCCGAGGATGCCCTGTTCCCAGCATTCCCCCCATACGTGGTTAGTCCTGGAACACAGCACCCCTTGTGCCGCAGCCTGTAAAACCTCAGCACCGTCCCTGTGAAAACAGAGGTACCCCCGCTGCGTAGGAGCTACTGGACTGCAGGGCCTAATTGCTCCGGAGCCATGCGGTCGTCCCAGCTGACCCCCACCCGCCCGGCTCTCCAAGACACAGGCACACTGGTTACCTGGTCAATCCCACAGTCAACAGACGTGGGCAAGAGGGAACTGAACACCACTGCAAGGCACACGAAGGAGCCTGTGCTCTTTGCAACTACCTAACCCCATGCTCTAGCCGGGACTTCTCCAGCAGAGTCCACACGTCAGACAGGAGAACGCACCACACGCCAGTTACCCTCCTCCTCACCCGATAGCTCTGCTCCCAGCGCCCATGAAGGACGCTGACCTACGGGCAGGGGGTTGCCCTGGAAGGCTCTGCAGTTAGCACGGGCTGCAGAAAGCTTTTGGGAGGGAGAAACCCCCATTGCCGGGTCTCTTCGTTACAAAAACGAGCAGCCCTGGAGCACCTCCAGGTGCGTCGAGGCAGCAAAGTTATTTTAGAGTCGCAGCCGCTCTTCCGAAATAACTTGGAAAGCGTCTGCGCAGTGGAAGGACCCTTTCGAAACAGCAGACGGCTTCTCCGGCACGTGGTAAATCTCACTGCGAGGAACAGCGCCTGCTCCGAAACAGATCGTTTGGAATAGGGGCGATTTCAAAACCAGCCCTTGGGCATCCAAGGGCTCTAATCCAAACCAGGCTCCATGGGGGCAGGGTGCTCTGTTGTGAAACAGCTGAGCCCCATTGCGATACGCATTTTGGCCGTGTCTGCGCTTATTAAAAGCTTGGAAACGGCCAGGCTAATGGCCAACTGGAAGAATACTAATGAGGTGTTGACATGCATATTCAGCGCCTCATTAGCATGCCTCCAGCCGCAGCACTTTGTGGTTTGCTTGGCCGTGGCTCATCTACACGAGGATCCTTCTCGAAAGGACCCCGCATGTTTCAAAATCCCCTTGTTCCTATCAGCTGACCCCCGTGTAGATGAGCCGCGGGCGAGCGAACCGCAAAGTGCCGTGGCCAGCGGCATGCTAATGAGGCACTGAATATGCATGTCAGTGCCTCATTAGTATTCTTCAATTTCACCATTAGCCTGGCCATTTTGAAGTTTTTAATAACTTTTCATTTTTGCTCCAAAGCTGATGAAGTGGGTCTGACCCATGAACGCTCATTACCTAATAAAAGTGTTAGTCTTTAAGGTGCCACAGGACTGCTCGTGGGTGTTTTGTTTTGCTTTGTTTTGTTTTTTTTGTGAAGCCACAAAACTAACACCACTACCCCCTGAGACCATCTTCTTTTGCTTGCTAACATGTAGGAATTAGCCTGCGGTTTTATCTGTTGCTTCTGTTGTAACCGATTCTGACTTTTATGTCTGAAATGCATTTAATCACTTGCCATCGGTCTTCCTTTGGCCACTGAACAGGTTTCATTCTTGTGCCAAAACCAGGGGTTTTGGTCAAAGGGCTGGGGAGAGCTGTCCTCAGGTGAGCAGCGCCTGGTGCGTGTCCGTTACCCGGACCGATTTCTGAGCATGCTGGACAGCGACAGACACACATTTCTGGGGTGCAAGGCAGGAACTGGGGAACTGGCGGGGGTCACCCTGGGGGTATTTCCTGTGCGGCTGGCTGAGTAGCCGTGCAAGTCAGCTGGGTGTGACGCCACTTCTCGATGCTGTGTGGGGGCAGAGCCCGGAGAAGGAGCTGCCCTCTGGCCAAGCAGCATGTAAGGCACTGGGGTGTGGAGAAAGAAAGGGACCCAGCAGATTGTCACACCCATTCACTCAAGTGAGGCTCTGGGAACCAGGAGCCAGAACTCCTGGGTTCTTTTCCTGGCACTGGGAGAGGAGTGGGGGCTAGTGGTTAGGGCAGGGGGTTTGGAGCCAGGACTCCTGGGTTCTCTCCCTAATCCTGACAGGGGCGTGTGGGCTAGTGGCTAGAGCAGGGGTGCTACCTCCGGGGCGATGTAGTCAGGAGTCCCGCAGAAGGTCCGGGTGGTTGCTCCAGGGAAGATGTTCTCTTTGCACATCCCAAAATCGGTGATCTTGATGTGGCCTTCAGCATCCAACATCACGTTGTCCAGCTTGAGATCCCTGCGGGGAGCGACGGGGCTGGGCTCTCACCTCCAGGGGGTGCCAGTTCCCATCCCGCCCCAGCGCAGGATGTGCTGGCTCAGGCAGGCAGGGAATGGGGCACAAGGGCCCGTCCCCTCTAGGGTGTGCTGGGACTGGTTGGCCTGGGCACGGGGGACAGGTGCTGGAACCAGGGGCCGTTCCCATGGCATACGGAGTTACCGTTGGGTTCAGTTCTGCTCACCGATAGATGATGCCCTTGTTGTGCAGGAAGAAGAGACCGGTGGCGATCTCAGCGGCGTAGAACCTGTTTGCCAGGTGGGTGGGGAGCCAGGAGGGAAAGGGGGAGGAGCCAAGAGGAAGAAAGGGGAGGAGCCATGGACAGAACAACGCAAAGGTGACTTGGAGAGTCAGTTCATTGCCTTCAGTGCCCTGCCAACCTCTTTACTGCTCTATGTCCGCAGAGCATCTCAGGGCCCCCCTCACCTGGCACTGGGATACAAGGGCCTCGAGAGAGTCGTGGGGGGGATAGGTAGCCAGGGGCCCTTACCTGAGCCAGGGCCCTTCTCGAGTGGGCAGCAGGGGCAGGTTATATGAGAACCTTCTCCCCAGCACTGAGATGCAGCCAGCTCTGGGGAGGGGAGCGGAGGGCTGGGCATACAGGGTCCGAGCACTGAGATGCAGCCAGCTCTGGGGAGGGGAGCGGAGGGCTGGGCATACAGGGTCCGAGCGCTGAGATGCAGCCAGCTCTGGGGTGGGGTACAGGGGCTGGGCATACAGGGGCCCCTTGCCTGGCGCGGAGATGCAGCCCCTCTGGGGCAGGCGCACGTACATGGCGTGGGGCTCCTTGAACTTCCCAACCTGCTGGATGTGGTACATGAGGTCTCCGCCGTTGACATACTCCATCACGAAGTAGAGCCGGTCCTGAAGAGGGGGTGAGACAGGCCACGGGGGGACGGGGGGACAGGGGGGTGAGACAGGCCCATACGCCCCCCCTTTGCCATCCCACACGGATCCCCAGGATCAGCCCCACAGGGCCCCCTCTTGGATCCTACCCTCTTCCCTGCCCCACAGCCCTGCCCCATACCCACCCCACACTGACCACCAGGATCAGCCCCACGGGACCCCCTCCTGGATCCTACCCCCCAGGATCAATCCCATGCCCCCCTCATACACACCCCCTCCCTTCCCCCCTGGAATCAGCCCCATGGCCTCACCCCATATCCACCTCAGTGACCCCAGGATCAACCCCACACGTCCGCCAGGTGTGTCCACCCCCGCCCTGCCCCCAGGCCGGCCCCTCCCCCTCCCCCGCGGCAGGGGGGTACCGTGGTCTGGAAGGTGGAGTGCAGCTGGGTGAGGAAGTGGGGCCGGTCGCTCAGCGCCAGGACCCGCTTCTCCACCATGGTACATTCCACGTCGTCGTCCTGGATGATCACATCCTTCTTCAGGATCTTGATGGCGTAAAGCTCGTCTGTGCCTCGCCGCTCGGCCAGCATCACCTGTGGGGAGCAGCCCTCAGCCAGCCCAGCCCTGCCCTGGGGCTGGGTATGAGCCGGCATCCCCCTGGGGGGGGACAGGCCCTGCCCCATTCCCTGCCCCCTCAAGCTAACCAGGTCCTGCTCTGGAGCTGGGTACAAGCCGGCATCCCCCTGTGGGGGGACAGGCCCTGCAATGGGACTAGGTGGGAGCTGGGACCTCCTAGAGGGCACAGGCCCCCACCCCATTCCCTGCTCCCCCGGAGCCAGCCCATCCCTGCACTGGGGCTGGGTATGAGCTGGTGCCCCCTGGAGGGGACAGGCTGTTCCCCATTCCCTGCCCCCCCGAGCTAGCCAGGCCCTGCAATGCGGCCAGGTGGGAGCTGGAACCCCTTAGAGGGGATGCCCCCCCCCCACCTCAGATCCAGCTAGTCCCAGCCCTGGAGTTCAAAGGGAGCCAGAGCCCCCCCAGAGGCGACTGCCCCACTGTCTCTCCGCCCAGGCCCCCGAGGAACACTTTCGGATCAGATTTGGGGCCAGGCAGGGAGAATGCAGCCCCCAGAGTGACCACCTGGACCTCCTGCAGGAGAACCACCTAGACCACCCCACTGGGAGCACCCCCCAGCCAACCCCTACCCCCACCCCACTCCCAGAGGCGGGGAGCGAACCCAGTCGTCCAGATGCCCGCACCTTCCCGAAGCTGCCCTTCCCCAGCACCATGAGGAAGTTGAAGTCGGAGATGTGGGAGCGGCTGGAACCGAAGAAGCTGATGTGCTTGGAGTCCGTGGGGCTGGGGGTGGGCGAGGGGCCCGGGCCGTGGCGCACCTTCTGTGGAGGGGCAGAGATGGGGGGTGAGCAGTTAGCCCCAGCCTTGTGGGGGAGGGGGGCAGTGACCAGGGCAAGGGGAGGTGGGAGGGGTGGAGCCGAGGGGGCAATGGGGCAGGGCAGGAGGCAGTTTTGGCAGGACAGTCAGCGAATGGGATGCACAGTAGCAGCTTAGGCAGCTGTTGGGGCAGGTTGGGGGTGGGGGTCACAGCCCAAAGGGAGCTCCTGCCCCACATCTGCACCCCATCCCCACTCCAACCCCACCTCCCCAGCCCCGAAGGGTGCAGCAGGTGAGGCTGAGAAATCTGGTTGGGGAGGGGGATTCACTGCCCCTCCCCCCAGTCACCCCAACTCCACCCACCCGTCACTGACTCCTCCCCCAACAGCAAGCCCCGCCCCCGGGACCTCACTGGGGTTTCCAAGCCACAGAAGTTGATTGAAGAGACATTGGGGGTCACGGGAGGACTGAGGCCAGAGGAGAGCACCCAGGAGTCCTGGCTCCCAGCCTCTCCCCCCACTCTAACCCCTAGACCCCACTCTCCTGCCAGAGGCAGAACCCAGGAGTCCTGCGCCCCCATACGCCCCCCACCCCTCACCCCATTGGAGTCCATTTCCTGCTCTTTGCTGCCCTCTGCTGGAGAGTGGGGGAACAGCTGCCCGGGGCCACCTCCCCCCCCCCCCCGACCCCAGCACAGAGGGGGCCAGAGCTCCCCACGTTACCTGGTACAGCTCCAGGGGGTAGTTACAGGCCTACGAGAGAGGGTGAGGGTCAGCGACCGAACGCCCCCTTTCCCCAGCCCAGCAGCCCCACACCGCTGGGGCAGGGTGGGGACTGGACTGGGCATCTGACCCAGGGCACCGGGGTTCACGTCCCGGCTCCCCTGTCGTCTGGGGCTGGGGTTATGCCACAGCCGAAAGACGGGTCCCTGTGGCAGCGCACCCCACGGTTCAGCCCTCTCCGCCCCGCAGCAGAGCGCCCCCTTGCGCCACACTAGGCCCACGCTCGCAGCCCTAGGGCAGAGCACCCCTGCAGCACACTGTGGGCGGGGGTCTCAGTCTGCCACCCATCACGCAACCGCTGCCAGTGGGGTGTGAACAGGAGAGCTCGGGGGGGGGAGGCCCAAGGGGTTACCTCAAATTTCTGCAGGAGCCCACAATTTTCAGCATCAGCCACGGGGACATTGTAATACTCCCCCTCCTCCTGGTTGAGTAACTTGTACCTGAGACAGGGACAGACAGGCACAACACCAGGCGGGGGGAGGGCAGGAGCAGCAGAAACGGCGAGAAAGGCGGAAGGCGTGCAAAGTGTAAAACGTACAAAGGCGGAGGCAAAGAAAAGGCGAAAGCGTGCAAAGAAAGGAATCGTGCAAACGGAAAAGTGCGTATGTGCAAACCACGTGCAAAGAAAGGCAGAGAAAGAGAAGCGTGCAAAGCCGAGGGGCGCCCGTGCGAAGACCCCAGGAGACACGAGCGCCGAGGGGAAGCCAGCGGAGAGACGAGAGAGGTGCGAGACACACACGGGGCCGTGGCAGCACCAAGGCAGCCGGGCACAGCCCACGAGCGCAGACAAATACCCAAACAGACAGAACGGTGGAGAGAGAGAGCAAGAGTGAGCCGTGGGTCTGGCTTCCCCCCACCCTGGGGGTCCCTCCGGCGCAGCCCCCCCCCACCCCCCTTACCATCCATCCACGTGTCCCTTGAGCAGCTCCGACACGCCAAAGGACATGGCGCCCATGAAATCATTGCGCGAGGTGCGGTCCCAGTCCCACACCTCCACGGACAGGCGCCGCTCCATGTCTCCCGGCCTCAGCGTGCTGTGGGGCGGGCGGGAGGTTCACCCTCTGGGCACAGGTGGATAAAAGCCCTACTACTGCTGCTGCCACAGGAGGGGAGCTGCAGGATCCTGGTTTATTGGGGGGAAAGGATCATGGCCGCGGGAGGGGGGAAAACCAGGAGCAGACCACACCACACTGGCGGGGGGGGTGGGTTCAGGATCCTGGTTTATTTGGGGTGGGGGGGAGGGATCGTGGCCACAGGAGGGGGGAAAACCAGGAGCGGACCACACCACACTGGGGGGCGCTGCAGGATCCTGGTTTATTGGGAGGGAGGGATCATGGCCACGGGAGGGGGGCTATGGTCCCCCCAGACCCAGGAGAGGTACTGGGGAGGGTACCTGTGAGGTGAGACAGGACTCAGCAGGGAGGTGCGGTTGCCTGTCCCCAGGGCCCAGGCCTGGCAACCCCCCCACCCAGCGCACTCACAAGAGGAAGGTTTCGTTCCACACGGGGTTCAGGGTGGATTTCACAGTTCGGGTTTTCTGCTTGCTCACGTTCTTGGGGTCCGGGATGAGCTTCAGCTTGACATAGGGGTCCGACAGCCCGTTCGGATCCATGGGGATGAGGTTCCGGGCCTCACCCACTGGGGAAGAGACCAGAGATCAGTCCCCAGGACTGCAGGCACTCAGCACTGAAGGGGTTAACTCTGCTCCCCACAACACAGTGCCTGGGCTGAGCTGCTGGGGGACACCAGGACACCTGGGTTCGATTCCCAGACGGGCGGCAGTCGAGTCCAGTGGTTAGTATGGAATGGACAAAGAGCCAGGACTCCTGGGTTCCATGCACAGGTCTGGGAGGGGACAAGGGTCTAGCGGTTAGAGCAGGGGGCACAGTTCTGGGAGGGGAATGGGGTCTAGTGGTTAGAGCAGGAAGCTGGTAGCCAGGACTCCTGGGTTCTATGCCTGGCACTGGGATGGGTGTGAGGTTTAGTGGTTACAGCAGCCAGGACTCCTGGGTTCTCTCCCTACTTCTGACTCAGCTGTGTGGAGCACAGACCTCAGTGTAACTGCTGTGGTACCTCTCCCTGCCCAGTCCCCGCCACACGCCACAGCCCACGGGGGCACAGGCTCAGGGCCGCAGGCGGGGTGGAGCCCCTGCTCTGTAACGAGGCCGGGTAGGTTTCTTCCCACCTCCCACCCACTCCGGCTGGGCAAGCGAGAACGCGAGGGGAGAAGCCTGAGCTGCCGAGCTGGGAACAGAACCCCAGGCCGGGCTCCCACCTACCCCAACCACTACACACCACAGCCAGGTAGAGAACCCAGGCGTCCCGGCTCCCAGAGCCAGGCTGAGACCAACCTGCCCCCAGCAGCACAGCCCCCCTAGCGCCGCCTTGGGGCCAGCAGCACCCCCCAAGAGTGGCGCCCATTAAGCCCTCCCAGCTCCCCACTGCTCAGTAAAATCAGTCACCACTAGGCAGCAACCTTGGCCACTGAAGCAGGTGTCGAGAGGGGCCTGGATGCAGTGGGGAGAGATGGACAGAGAGAGGGGCACAGAGAGGTGGGGGATGGACGGACAGATGGACAGGCGAATGCATGGAGGGACAGAGGCAGGGAGGAGGGTGGATGGATTGAGGAGGACAAATGGGACAAACAGCCATGGCTGGGTAGTGAGACAGATGTGAGAAGTCAGAGACAGACAGAAGCCAGGAGGAGGGGGCGGGGGGAAGACAGACAGACGCTGGTGGGGGGGGGGGTCGGAGAGACAGACAGACACACACCAGGGGGTGGGACAGACAGACAGACGCCGGGGGGTGGGGGTCAGAGAGACAGACAGACGGGGGCACCGGCCCTGCACCACCGGGGCGAGGGCCCACACTCCAGCGCTGCCCCCGGCCGCACCGAAGACACGGATCTCGTCCGCGCCGAGCGTCTCGATCTGCAGCTGCAGGCGGCCACGCCGCTCGGTGTGATCCACGCCGCACAGGCTGGGCACGCTCTGCACACAGCGTTTGTGCACGTTCATCTCGCAGCCTGCGGGGGGGGAAGAACGTCAGCTCGCCCCAGGCAGCCCTCACTCACCCCGCCCAGCCCTGTGCCGCCCCCCACCCCACCCCTCGCTCCCAGCTCTCCCCTGCCCTCACCCCCGTGCCTGGCCCACGCCACTCACAGGAGCATTTCATGCCCTGGTGCACCAGCCCGTAGAGCAGGGAGCCACAGTGGTCGCAGAACGTCGGGCTGCTGTAGCTGTGGATCTTGAACTTGTGCTTGTTTCGGGGGTCCTGGGGGTGGGGGCAGTGGACAGATCAGAGGCCCCCCACCCTGGGGTGCCAGGTCAGGGTGTGTGCAGGCACTGGGGGCGAGCCTCCACCAGGGACAGGCAAAGGTGGCCACACGGCCCAGCAGGGGAAGCGGGAGGTAGAACAGTCTCACCCCAGGGCACGTGGAGGTGCGTGCAAGGAATGGGGCGGGCAGAAGTGTGTGCAAGTGACCTTGCACGGGGCATGCACGAGTGAGCGTTCAGCAGGCATGGGAGCGCAGGTGTGCTTGTGAGCTTGCACGGAAGGCATGCATTGGTATGCATGTCAAGGTAGCTGCAAAAGGGAGCTGGAATGGGATGTGCGCAGGCTGGAGCATGCACAAGTATGAGGGAGCATGCCTGAGTGTGCACAACAGCTCACAGTGGCATATGCACAAGTGTCTAAGTGTGCACACTGAAGCACAAACCATTTCTGCATGCAAGTGTGCACTTGTGCCACAGCATGCATGAATGTGCAAGGGGATAAACCTGACCTTGCACAAGAAATTGCACAAGTGTGTATCCAAACGTGACCTATTTACAGGGAGTGGGTATGTATGTGCAAAAGTGTGCACAGGTGTGTCTAAGCACGTATGTGTGAGCTTGCACAAGGGAACACAGGAGCACATCTGCACGTGCAAATATGAGCATCCTCCGAGGGGGTCCAAGTGTACAGGTACATGCCAGGGGTACGAGCATAAACTTGCAAAGCGACTTGCACGAGCGCACGCACACACGCAGAGGTGAGCTGGTAGAGGCTGAGTGTGCAAGGGGCCAGGAGCACTTGTAGAGGACCATGCAGGGTTGCCCAAAGGAGAGCGGAGTAGGGCAGGCTGGTAGGTGTGCAAGGGGTGGGAACACAACTGTTCACAAGGCTGCGTGTTTTGAAGTGTGCAAAGGGTATTGTGAACGGGGAGAAGGGATGTTAAGCACATTTACACCACCCCCCGCTCCTCCTCTTCCCCCTCCCCCTCCCCCACCCCCCACGCCCCCCCGGTTCCAGGCCAAGGACAGGCAAATCTGGGCCACATCCGTGTCTCCAACCCCCGCTCAGGCAGTAAAAATAGCAGGTGAAATTGGGACACTCACCTGGGGGGGGTGGGGAGACAGCAGGCAGACCCCCGCCCCAGCGTATTTCCTCCAAAGCCAAGGAGAGAACCCAGGAGTCCTGGTTGCTCCCCGCTCTACCCACTACACCCCACTGCCCTCCCTGAGCCAAGGACAGAACCCAGGAGTCCTGGCTCCCAACCCCCCCACTGGACCCCCCTGCCCTCCCAGCGTCAGGGGTGGGGAGAACCCTGGCACCCCCGCAGCCATCACTCACATCTGTCTGGGGTCCCTTCCCGGCTCCAGGGCACTCGAAGGTGACAAATTCATGGCACCGCTTGTGCACCACGAAGCTGCAGACTGCGGAGGGGGAGGGGTAAACAGAGCCATTAGCAGAGCACGCCCAGGGCAGGGCCTGTGACCCCCTCCCACCTCGACTCGGGCCCCCGCCCCAGGGGCAGCGCAGGGCGATCCGGGAGCCAAGTCTTCAGCCAGGCCCTGGACTCCAGCACACAACCCTGGGACAGCCAGCACCCAGCTGGGGCCTTGGGAGACAGGCTGGGGTGGGGGGGAGAGGGGCTGACGGACAGCTTGGGGGATGGGTCAGGGAAGCTCCGAGGGGAACTGGGGGCACAGGTCGGGGGAAGGGGTAGGGAAATTGGGGGTGGATCAGGAAGGCACAGGGGTGACTTGGGATGGAACCGGGGGACAGGTTGGGGGTGACTTGGGGGGCAGGCAGGGGGGCACAGAGGACAGCTGGGGGGGCTGTTTCGCTCCCCCTCCCCCAACCATCTTAAGGCTCCAAGGAGCGAGACGGAGATTTGGAAGCCGGGTCTCCATGGAAACAGGCAGGAGCAGAACCAGACATGCCAGGAGCTGGGGGGGCGGCAGATTGGACCGGGGGGGGGGGGGGGGGCAAGAAGGCAGCTTGACTCCCCCGCGCACCCTCAGGGCTGGCCTCCCCCCCATGCCACATAGCCCGTCTCCCTGCTCCCCCCACTAGACCCCACTCCCCTCCCAGAGCCAGAGAGCAAGCCCAGGAGTCCTGGCTTCCAGGCTCCGTCAACCTCTCCGCTGTGGGTGGGTGTGGTAAGGGCCCCCAGGGATCTTGGCTGGGGCGCAGGGAATTCATTACCGGGGGAGGGGGATGGACTAAATAATCCCCCCCCGGGAACTGCCTGATGGTTCCCATGGCAACAGCTCCCCCACACCGCCTCCCCCTGGACAGCTGCACTGAGACGTGAAGGGAGGTGGGGCAGGAGTCTGGGAACCTGCTGTATCCCACCCCTGCCACCAGCTGCCCCGGTGCTTTCTGATTCCCGAGGGGCTCCCCCCAGCCAGGGTCTGTGTAGAGCCACACTCAATAGGGGTAGCCCAGGGCAAAGCATGACCACCACTGGTTTTCCCTCCCCACAGACCTGCGCAGATGCGTCTCCATCAGGGCCCCTCCCCCCAAGCCACCTTATCCCTACGAACCTCCTGCACCCCCAGCCTGCCTTGAGTAAACACCCCCACCGCCACATGCTCACCCAGCCACCACATTGGTGCACCAACCCAAAGAAGCTGCGTGCACACTGCTCACTCTCAGGCGAATACACACAAGTGCACATGCCCACACCACACACTTGTGCAAATGCAGGCACTAGGCACTTGTGCAAAAGCATGCACGTGTGTGCATGCACACTCACTTGCAAACTCTGGCACCTGTACTCATGCACACCCTTGTAGGCCCGGCCTGCACTTTTGGGCGAATACATACGCTCGGGGAGCTGCACACTTGTGTGTTCAGCCACCAACCCCACAGATCGGTGCCCACCAGCTCTACCTCACTGCACCAGCACACACGTGCAAATGCCAACATCTAACCAGTTGCACCAACTGTCTCCAAACTGCACTTCCCCCCCCACCAGTGTGTAAACACACCCTCCACCTAGTCGCCAGCCACACGCTTGTGCAGGAGTGGCCGTGTCACTCCCCCCCACATGCCATCTGGGTGCATGCACACCTATCCACACACCCTGACGCACTCATGTGCAGCCCTGGCAGCTGCCCTTGCTCACATGGCTGCTGCAGCCTCCCCCTCACTCACCTTGCCTGGCCCCCGGCCTCTCACGCCCCTCCCCCGACACACATGGAAATTCTCCCCCTCAAAACACCCCCATCCCATCCCATCCCATCCCATCCACTAGCCCCTGCTGCAGCCTCCCCTTAGGACACAGATCCCACCCACAAGCCACTGGGGCACACGCTGCCAGGTGGGGGGGCAGAGTCCCCTCAAAGCTCTGACCCCCAGTTCACCCATCTGCCCCTACCTCTCGCCCACCCACCCACCCCATAGCTGCCACTCCCCCAAGTCATTACCCCCATCATGCACAGACAGCCCCCCGCCCTTTGCACACCCTTTTGGGAGGATGAAAGAAATCCTCCCACCCCACACTGCACCCCCAGTTCTAAAAGGGTGTCATAAGGAGGAGGGAGAAAACTTGTTCTTCTTGGCCTCTGAGGCTAGAGCAAGAAGCAATGGGCTTAAACGGCAGCAAGGGAGGTTTAGGTTGGACATTAGGAAAAAGTTCCTAACTGTCAGGGTGGTCAAACAGTGGAATAAATCGCCAAGGGAGGTTGTGGAATCTCCATCGCTGGAGATATTTAAGAGCAGGTTAGAGAGATGTCTATCAGGGATGGTTTAGACAGTACTTGGTCCTGCCATCGGGGCAGGGGGCTGGACTCGATGGCCTCTCGAGGTCCCTTCCAGTCCTAGTCTTCTATGATTCTGTCCCCTACCCAGCTGTCTAGCTAATCCCACAGACCTCCTACCCTCCATGTGCCCCACTTGACTCCCCCAGATCCTCCACTCCAGCCCCCACAAACACACTTCCACTCCCTCTCCCTGCCCCAGGCAAGGATCCCTGCTCCCCGCCACCCCTGCTCTAACCAGTAGACTCCCCAGTCCCCTCCCAAAGCCAGGGATGGAGGCCAGGAGTCTTGGCTCCCTGTTGCCAGAGAAGGGAAAAGAAGACAGCACTGGGGGCTTTGGAAAAGCAGGAACAGAGACTTTTCCACGGGCTCTGGGCTGGGAACAAGAAGGTTCTGGCCCTGTCATGCAACTGCATCTGGGGGCGGAACGGAAACTGGTTATAGTGGGTCGGGGGCCCCTTGTCCAGCACCAGGAGACCGTGGAAGGCGTGGAGCTGGCTAGACCATCACCAGTGGGCAGAAGAGAAGACCCCAGACTGACAGTGGGGGTGACTGTTTCCCCCCAAAGAGGGGTCTCCGTGGAGGCTCTTACCTAGGCACTGCAGTCCCTGCTTTCCAATGCCCCTGCAAACGAGAGAGAAACACCAAGTTACTGGGGGGAGAGACCGTCACGAGTTGCCCATATGCAGCTCATCCTAATGCCTGGTGGCTGCTGTGCCACAAAGCCGGGGGGTGGGGAGCCAGGACTCCTGGGTTCCATCCTTGGTTCTGGGAGGGGCGTGGGGTCAAGCGATTAGAGCTGGGGGACCAGAGGCCAGGACGCCTGGGTCCTGCCCCCAGCTCTGCACCAATGAGTCCCTCCAGATATGCTAAGACTGAAGAAGGAGCATTGGCAGAGCTGGGGGAGTGGGGGATAGCAGGGCTGGGGGCTGGGAGGGAGGGGATGGGGAGGAGGGGGGAGGGTGAGTGTATTCCCCCCCCGCCGCCTTTTTCTTCTGGCCTCACCTGAGCGTCCCCTGCCTGACCCTGGGACCTGGGGGGGCGGGGCAGCATCTAGGAATGTCAGTCACTGGGGCAGGGGGCAGAGTGGGGGGCTCGGGGGGTCTCTCACCCGATGAAGTCGGTGCAGTGGGTGCAAAGGTGGGCGGGGGGGGTTCTAGGGGGGCTCGGGGGCGGGTCTCTCACCAGATGAAGTCGGTGCAGAGGTGGGAGGGGGGGTTCTAGGGGGGCTCGGGGGCGGGTCTCTCACCAGATGAAGTCGGTGCAGAGGTGGGCGGGGGGGTTCTAGGGGGGCTCGGGGGGGCTCTCACCAGATGAAGTCGGTGCAGAGGTGGGCGGGGGGGTTCTAGGGGGGCTCGGGGGGGCTCTCACCAGATGAAGTCGGTGCAGTGGCTGCAGAACGTGGGCTGCTTGAAGAACCGCGCCGTGAATTTGTGGCT
Organism: Carettochelys insculpta; assembly: GCF_033958435.1. Lineage (NCBI taxonomy): Eukaryota > Metazoa > Chordata > Testudines > Carettochelyidae > Carettochelys > Carettochelys insculpta. The sequence goes on along the minus strand of NC_134158.1, from coordinate 15,085,249 downwards.
CTTGACCTCGTGGATCACCTTCTGGCGCAGCGCCCCCTTGCGGCAGAAGAGCGGCTTGGCCACGCACTCCAGCTCGGTGGGCGAGGTGAGCAGCGCCATGGCCCACCTGGGCAGCGATCCCGGCCGGGGCAGGAGGGAGAGGCGGGGCGGGGGGATGGAAGATGCAGGGGGCGGAGGAGGGCGGCTGGTGGGGGGATGCCGGGGAAGGGGGGGTGCAGGGGGGATGCAAGAAGGGGGCTGCAAGGGGCAGAGGAGGGGGCTGATGGGGGGTGCAGGGGTGGCTGCAGGGAGGGGGGTGCAGGAGAGGGGCCGATGAGCGGTGCAGGGAGGGGGGATGCCGGGGGCGGAGCGGAGGCGCTGATGGGGGGTGCCGGGTGCAGGCACGGGGGTGCCGGGGGTGCAGAGCAGAGGGGCCGGAGGAGGCCGGGGCCGGGAGCTGGAGCGGCGGGGTCCGGCCGCCGGGGGAGCCGGGAGGGAAGCGGCCGGCGGCTCGGGCCGTGTGCTGGCTGTGGGGGAGAGCGGCTGGGGGGGGCGGGTCTCTGACGGCTCCGGGGGGAGGAGTCGGCCTTAAAGGGAGGGGGGGGGAATTCCCCGAGGGGGGCCTGAAGGATCCCCCCCAAATATGGATCCCCACAGTCCCGGAGCCCTAATTCCCCGATTCCGGGTCCCTCACATCCACCCAAATCAGGAGCCCCCTGTCCCAGCTCTGGGAGGCTCGGAGGTTGGGGTGAAGGGGGCTGGGAGCCAGGACTCCTCGGTTCTCTGCAGTGACGTGGGGCTGTTTTGCTCCCGGGTGCCTGGCCTGGAGGTCAGAGTCCCAGGGCAGAGGCTTTGCCCAGGCCTAGCCGGGTTAATAGATAACCTGGCCAGGGGGTACATATACCCTGGCCCGGGGCTCTGGGCAACACAGGGACGTTGCCGGCCTCCCCACCCGCCATGCCCCACGGTGCCCCCCTCATCCTGCTGCTGCTGCTGCTGCTGCTGCTGCCCTGGGGAAGCCACTGCACCACAGGTGAGGGGCAGGGGACCCCCCCTTAACCCCCCTCCAGGGCTCCCCATCTCTTCCCCCTACACCCATCCCCCACCTGCCAGTGTCCTTCCTTCCCCCACTCCCAGCTCAATCCCCGCATAAGCCATCTACCCCACCCCATCCCCAGGCCTGCCCCCTTTATTAGGGCACCCCCACCGCAGGCTCTCTGCCTCCACCCTTCCTCCAAGGGTCCTTCCACTCCCTTCTCTATCCCCAGGGCAGGGGGTACAGACTGGGGGGATTGCGTACCCCCAAGTCAGGGCTAGAGACTGGAGGGGGGATCCTGCCCCCACCCCTCCCATAGAATGGGTTGATTAGGGGGCTCTGGTCTGCCCACCTTTGTCCCATATCATTTTGTTCTGTTGGGTGTGGTCAGACAGATGGATAGAGTCCAGGGCCAGGTGGACAGACAGACAGGTGCCTGCAGGGATGGACACCCCCATGCTCCCCAGCCTGTACACAGGGGAGTTCTCTGCCCCCTAGGACTTCCTTCCCTCCTTCGTGCCTCAGTTTCCCCAGTTGTCCAAACTACTCTTACAGCTCTCCTGCACGTCCCCCCAGGTGCAGAGGGGCCCAGTCCCTGCCCCATCCGCAGGGAGGAGCCAGTGGAGAGAGCGGGACAGACCTGCCAGAGGAGCTGCCGGCAGGACCAGGATTGCTCAGGCCAAAGGCAGTGCCTGTGTGATGGGAGCTGTGGGCTGAGCTGCGTGACACCCAGTAGGTGCTGGGCACTGCGCCCTGCAAGTTCCCAACCCTAACTTGGCGATGAACCCCCAACCTGCCAGACCTAGGGAGAGAACCCAGGAGTCCTGGCTCCCAGCCTGGCTGCTCTAACCACTAGCCCCAGTCCCCTCCCAGAGCCGTGGAGAGAACCCCGGAGTCCTGACTCCCAGCCCCCCTGCTCTAACCACTAGCCCCTAGTCCCCTCCCAGAGCCATGGAGAGAACACAGGAGTCCTGGCTCCCAGCCCCCCTGCTCTAACCACTAGCCCCTAGTCCCCTCCTAGAGTCAGGGAAAGTGCAGGAGTCCTGGTTCCCAGGCTCCCGCTCTCACTGTTAGAACCCACTCCCCTCCCAGAGCCGGGGAGAGAACCCAGGCATCCTGCCTGCCTTCCTTCCAACTGTCTTTATCCTTCCCAGACCGGAGCTGTCCATGGCCCGTGCAGGTTGAGAATGCCGAGACGCACTTGACCCAGGTGTCTCACAGCTTCGGGGCCCTCATGGAGGTGACCTGCCATCCGGGCTTCAGCATGTCCAAAGGGCAGAGATCGGAGCTGAGCCGGTGCCAAGGGGACAGGAAGTGGAGCTGGACGGAACCCTGTGAATGTAAGGGACAGGAGGGTCACCACCCGTCACCATATGAGATCTTCGCCATCATCCACCCCACAATACAGTGGCGGGACTCCAGCCCTACCATGGTCATCAAAGCCCTGCCTCCACCCACCAGGCAACAGCCACACCAACACCATCTCATTGCTTGTACCAACACCATCCCCGGCACAATACCATCACACAACAGCTGCCCAACAACACCCCCACCGCAACACCGTCACCTAATTCCGCCCCCAACACCTGTCACAACACCAGCCCTGCCCCAACACCATCACACAACAGCCATCCCAACACCGTCATCCATCTCAACACCATCCCATACCCAACACATCACACACAGCCGCCTTAGTACCATCACCTAACTCTTGCCCCAACACCCTCATCCAACATCCAACCCAGCACAGTGACCCTGTTCCCAACACCCCTTCTACCTCAACACCATCACACAACAGCCTCCCAATGCCATCACCCTGCCCCACAGCCCTTACCCTGCCCCAGCCCTGCCACCTCGCCCCCAACAACCCCTGCAGCCTTCCCCAGTTTCTGCCCTGCAACATCAGCTGCCAAAGCTGTCACACAAAAACCAGGATCCCGGTTTCTTTACAAATGGCCAATAACTGGGGTCCTGGCTTCCAGCTTCCCTGGCACTCAAACCGCTAGGGCCCACTCCCCTCCCAGAGAACCCAGGCGTCCGGGCACCCAGCCGCTCGTGCTGGCAGTTGCCAAGGGCAGGCAGCTCTGTAGGTGATGTGCTGAGCAGGATGGTCCTGGGGCTGCTTGAAGGGTAACAGGTCCCCTGGCAAGCAGAGACCTAGATACAGCGACAGAGCAGCTATCCTGGTCCTGCGTCCGCCCTCGGCCTGCCCCAGGGGACTATGTTCTGGGCCAGATGAAAATTGTCTCGTGGTCCTGCAAGACACCTGGGGAATCAGCCATGGGGTTTGTGGTGCACTGAGGGGGGGGCTGGGAGCCAGGACTCCTGGGTTCTATCCCCGCGGTTGGCAGCTAGAGCTGGAGGAGGGGGCGAAAGTCTTGTCAGGCCCCTGGGCAGAGGCAGGGGACACAGCTCCAGTCCCAGATGCTGTCCCTGGCCAGTCAGAACCAGAGCCACTGTGTAACCCCTGAACCCCCAAACTGGGGGCTGGCTCTACACCTTGACCTTGCCATTCTGAGGTAATCTCTGACCCCCAGCTCCAGGTGTGGGGGGGGTCCAAAGTCTTCTTTATTCCCCCCTTGAAACTCCCCCCATAGGAGTTCTAGGGGGGTTGGGGGGGGCTCGCCAGATGAAGTCAGTGCGGTGGCTGAAGAACATGGAGTTGGGGTGCTCACCAGATGAAGTGGGGGGTACTGGGAAGGGAGAGACACAGATGGAGTCTATTGTGAGGGAAAAGGAGCCCTGCCCTGGTGTGGCAGAAGCCAGGGGTCTGGCAGGAGCAGCCGGGAGGGCTGTTTCCCTCCCTGCTAGCCTGGGAATTACAGCCTGGGGCGTTAGGGTTTGGAGAAGGGGAGGTGTGGCTAGACAGGGGGAGAAGCCAAATAGGAAAAGGGGTGGGGCCTGCAGGGGGGAGGGGAGACAACTGGGAGAGAGGGGGAGGAGCTTACATAGAGAAGGCGGGGCCAAGCGGGACTGGGGTGGGTCTTACAATGGAAAGGGAGGTGGCAAATAAGGGAAGGGCGGGGCTTAGTGGGACAAGGAGGAGCCCCACAGGGACAGAGCCGACTGGGAAACAGAGGAAAGGGGCGAGGGGAGGGGCCTAGTGAGAGAAGGAGGGGCAGCTGGGAAAGGGGAGGGGCCTGGTGAGAGGGGGCGGGTCCTATTGGAAGAGGGCAGGTCAAGCTCCGTCTCTTAAAGAGAGACCATTCTGCCCGGGGCAGGTGTCAAAGGGGAAGGAATCTGGAAACCGTCCCACGGGCTGGGGCCTTTAATGCTCTTTGGGGCACTAAGGGTTAAGGGGGGGGAGGGGAGGCGCTTGGCTGCCTGGCGGGGTGATCCCCCTCCATTTGCTCTCCTCCCCTCTTTGTCCCAGGGGACCTGAGCCCCTCGTCCTTCTGCCGCCCCCCACCAGAGATTGACAATGGCTCCCGCAGCGGCCCCCCCTACAGGCCAGGCAGGGAGGTGCAGTACAAGTGCAAGCGCGGGTGAGCCCCTCCCCTTCCCCCCGCTGTGCGGGGGGCCCCCCAGCCCCACCCTGCAGCCCCTGGGACAGCCCGGCCCGATCTCCAGCCTCCCCTCTCGCCCCACCAGGTACCGACTGGAAGGCTCAGCCACCCTCCGCTGCCAGGACAACCAGGAGTGGTCTGGGCCCACCCCCACCTGCCACCGTAAGTAGGGGGCGGGGGGGTCCCTGTTTCTCTCCCTCCCTGTCTGCCCCGCAGGCTGTGCTCTGCCCAAAGGGCACCTGGGCCCCAGTACCAGGCCAGGCCCCTGCCACCTGGGAGGGAACGTGGGGGCCAGGGCCACGGGCTTGGAAGGAGGCCCGGGGGGTTGGGGGTGCCTGAGAGAGAGATCACCCAGCTGCCACCCGCTGCTGAGACCCCGGCCCTTGATCCTCCTCTGCTGCTTCACCCCCCGCATGCCTGTACCCCCGAGAGCCCCTCCCTGCACCCCGTAGCCCTGCAGCCCCATCCATGCTGTATTACCTCCATCCCCCACACCCCTTTGTCCTTGTCCCCCCCCCCCCACCGTCACTCTGCCCTGGGGCCGGCCATGACCCCTCTCTCCCACCAGCCGTGTTCTGCCCGCCCCCCGGGGACATCGCGGAGGGCTACCTGGTGGCCGTGAAGAAAGCTCAGTATCGGGCTGGGGAGCTGGTCTATTATCTCTGCAAGCGGAACTACCTGCTGGATGGCACCAACAGGGTCACCTGCCAGGACAACGGTACCTGGTCGCCCCAGCCCTTCTGCAGAGGTAACCCTGGTCTGCCACGACCCCCAGCCTGAGCCAAGGACTCATCCACCCCAGCACCCCCTCTCTGGCCCTTGCCCTGGACCAGCCCCATGGGCCCATCTACCCTGGCATCCCACCTCCTCCCTGCCCCCAAACCAGCCCCATGGGCCCATCTACCTCGGCATCCCGCCTCCTCCCTGCCCCCAAACCAGCCCCATGGGCCCATCTACCCCGGCATCCCGCCTCCTCCCTGCCCCCAAACCAGCCCCATGGGCCCATCTACCTCGGCATCCCGCCTCCTCCCTGCCCCCAAACCAGCCCCATGGGCCCATCTACCTCGGCATCCCGCCTCCTCCCTGCCCCCAAACCAGCTCCATGGGCCCATCTACCTCGGCATCTGGCCTCCTCCCTGCCCCAAACCAGCCCCATGGGCCCATCTACACCGGCATCGCACCTCCTCCCTGCCCCCAAACCAGCTCCATGGGCCCATCTACCTCGGCATCTGGCCTCCTCCCTTTCCCCCGCTCAGCCTACAGGCCCATCACCCTGGCATCGCGTCTCCCTGCAGCTCGCTGTGCGGTGCTGGCCCAGCGGAGCCGGGTGCTCTACCAGGGCCGCAAGCTGTGGGTGACAGAGATCCCAGAGGGGCTGGTCCAGCACGGAGAGAACGTGACTTTCTACTGCCGGCAACAGAACCAGACCCAGAGGCAAAGCTGCAGCTACCCGACCCCTGAGCGTTGCTTGGATGGCGTGCTGCCCCTGCCGGCCTGCTACGAGGGTGAGGGGCAGGGTCCGGGGGGGAGGGAGCCACAGGGGAGGGGCAAAACAAGAGCTTTGGAGGGGCCCGGGGTGGCAGAGCCGGGAGAGAGCCTGGGGGCACTATGGGGAGCAGGGAAGCAGGAGGGGTGGGTAGAGAGCCTGGGGGGGTATGTTCATCCGACATGGGGAGCCTGGGGGGGAGAGGGGAGCCCTGGGGGGGCAAGGAGGAGGTGGAAGGGAGCCCTGGGGGGTGCTGGGGCCATTCCTAAGGGAAAGATTGAGGTTCTGGACTCCTCCTGTCTCGTTTCAGAGCCCACCTGGTTGCAGTACATGTTCTTCCCCAAGAGGGTGGTGTCAGAGATCCGCCCCTGCTGAGCTCCCCACAGCTCCCCACCACCACCACCACCACCACCACCACCCTCGCACAGCCAGACCAGCAGGGCCACCAGCACCCATTGGACAAAGCTCCTCGTGTGAGGGGCCCCCAGCGTGTAAAGCCTGATCGTGCAAAGGATCAGTTGTGTGAGGTCGAAGGTCCCGTTATTCAGAGAAAGTCTTGTCGTGCGAGGTCCCATCATGCAAATTTCCTGTCGTGCGAGGGCTCCCATCGTGCAAGATCTTGGCGTGCAAGGACCCCGTCATGCGAGGTCCCATCATGCAAAGTTCCCATTGTGTGAGGGCTCATCGTGTGAGGTCTTGGCGTGCAAAGGCCCATTGTGCAAGATCCCATCATGCAAAGTTCTCATCATGCCAGGACTCCTCATGGGAAGACCTGGCGTGCAGGGGCCCACCGTGCAAAGATCCCATTAGTACAGTGGTCCTGTTGTGGGAGGTGTGGAAGAGGGGTGGGCAGTGATAGGGGATTTTCCTGCCACTTTTGGTCCATTCCAGTGGGCAGGGGTGACTGGTCCTCGCTTTAGAGCCCATCTCTGACCCCAGAAGAAAACTGGGGCATCCGTTCCTGGAGGGAGGTGGAAAACCCAGACAACTCCATTCCAGCTGGCAGTAAAATCCAGTGCTAGGTTTTCCTCCCTGCTTCACTATAGGGCCCATTTGGCCAGCCGTGGGGCGCGGGTTGGTGGGGGGAGGAGGGGAATGATCCACTCGAGTCCATTCCACCTGGATTGGAGGTGAGTGCCGGGTTTTCTCCCCAAGCCCTCAGGGAAATCCCGGGATGGAGTTTCATTCCTGGAGTGGACTTCGAGCCCACCTCTGAGGGGGCAAAGAGGGGGTGGGTCTCTGCCCTCTGGAGAGGGAAGCGGGTGGGGGGGTGCTATAAATTCCCTTGTATTTATTGGGTGTGAGGTTGCCAATTTTGCTAGAGAAATAAAGTGAGATGCCAAAATCTCTCCCACAATGCTCTGGGGCCCAGCCTAGACTTAGTGGGGCACCCCACTAAGAGACGATATTGGGGTTTGCCAGAGGAACTGCTCGCTGTGGGATTGTCTCAGAGCCAGCCAGGGAATGCCCCACTTAGAGTGCCCCTGTGGGAACTCCCCCAGCAGGATAATGTGACGGGTCACCTGTGGAACTCCCTGCTACAGGATAAATAAGGGGGTCACCTGGAGAACTCCTCACTGTGGTATATCCAGGGTTCACCAGGGAGTGTTCTCTGATATTAGGAATCCCCCTCATAATTTTTATTCTCAGGGCCTCTCCCAGGAGGTGGGGTCAGCCAGGATCTCTGAACTACAGGATCATGTCTCTCTGCTGCAGCTAATATCAGCATTTCCCCAGGGGCCCCATGGGATAATATTGGGCTTTGCTCTGCACTGCCCTTTCTGGGCTCATCCAGGGACCTCTTTTCCCCCCACAGCTTCTGCCCAGGGCTTGAGGGTGGCGCTGGGGCTCACACACCTCTTCTCCCTAGCGGGTGGCTTCCTGGAATCGGCCCTGGGCAGCTTCCAAGGCAGGCTAGCGGGGAACAAAAGGCCAAAGACCTGGTGATTTGTGCACAAACAGAGCTGGGGCCGGGAGGTGAAGGACTCCGGGGCAGGGGGCAAGGATGGGGGTGTCAGGCTGACCATCCCCATCCCACCCCAGACAACAGCAGCTGGTCCCCCAGCCACATGGGTGGCCACACCGGCTGTGAAGCCTGGAAGGGGTCTCCGTTGGCTTGGAGAAGTGACTGACATGGGCCCAGGGCAGGGAACCCCCTGAGCCCAAGGGAAGGGGTCCTGCTCCCCCCTGTGCATCAGGTGGGCAGCTGAAGCAGCCTTTCCTTAGGGGGAGTTAAGTCCCCCCAGCCCATGTGGGGGCATCTTTGGTGTCTTCCCTTGACTTTGACACAGCTGCAACTGAGGGCTATTTGAGAATGGGGTTCCATGGGGCTGATCGGGGGCAAGGAGGCAGGGAGGAGGTGGGATACTGGAGTAGATGGGCCTGTGGCTCCGGCCCAGAGGGGCAGGAAGGGGCAGGCTGGTGCTGTACTGTCGTGTCCCGTGACCCTGAAGGTTAATGATTAGGGGTGGTGGAGAACAGGGGCCTTATCAGAAGTCCAGGGAGCAGCTGGTGGGGAGGATTGCCCAATCCTGGGGGTGGGAGAGAGAGAACAAACAGCCGGGCCCTATCAGCTCTAGAGGGGCTCCCCCTCCGCCACAGGGGTGGAACAGGGAAGCCCAGGGTGGGCATGTCGTACTGCACGTGGGGAAACTGAGGCACCGAACGGGGCAGGGACATAACCAGTATCATACAGTAGTAAAATGCAAGAGCTGGGGATAGAACTAAGGGGTCTTCGCGCCCATCCCGCCCCCTAACCACTAGCCCCCACGCCCTTCCCACAACCCAGGAGAGAGCCCAGGAGTCCTGGCTGCCAGCCTCCCTGCTCTAACCACCAGCCCCCACACCCTCCCCCGCCAACCCCACAGCCGGGGGGCGGGGCTGGCCGCGGCCTGTGCTTCCTCATCGCAGCCGGCAGGTGTCGCGGCGGCCCAGAGTTTCAGCCGCATCCTGCAGCGCGCGGGGCGAGGCGCCTGGACGCCGCGGGGATGGGCTCAGCGGCCGGTACGTGCAGGGGGAGGGAGGCGGACGCGGGGAGGGGGATGGATGGAGGAGCGTGGTGTAAGGGTGGGGATGAATGAAGGGGTATGGGAGGGGGAGTGGCTTGCAGGGGGCGGGGGTAGGTGGAGGTGGGGATGAATGGGGTGGGGATGAATGAATGAAGGGGTAGGGGAGTGGAGGATGGATGGAGGGGAAGGGAGGATAGAGGTGTGGAGGGATGGATGGAGGAGGCAGGGCTGGGGTGGGGGGGGTTGGATGATGCCCCAGTGCATGCTGGGCCAGGGCAGAGTGGGGCAGTCTCCCGGCTGTGGGGCTGCCTGAGTGGGTCCTGTCCAGCTCTGCTCCCCAGCAGCCCTTGGGCAGGTGCAAGGCCCGTCAGAGACTAGCTGGGCACTGACTCACCAGCTTAGCTCCTGTGTTTCCCCACCTCCCCAACCACGCCCATAAACCTCCCTTCCTGGGAACAGACTGATTCATCCAGGCTAAGGTCAGTGTGCGGCGAGGGTGGAGGCCTGGGAGCCTGGATACCCATAGTCTTCCCTTGGTTCTGGGAGGAGGGTGAGGGCTGGTGGTTAGAGCAGGGCTAGGGCTGGGACACAGGACTCCTGGGTTCTTCCGTTGGCTCTGGAAGAGGGGGGTAAGCGGGTAGAGCAGAGGCGGGGCTGGGAGCCAGGATGCCTGAGTTCTGTGTCTGGTTTTGAGAGAAGAGTGAGGGCTAGTGGTTAGAGTGGGGGTGGTGGGGCAAGGCTGAGAGCCAGGACTCCTGAGTTCTCTCCTTGGATCTGAGAGACTCTTGGGCTGACAGCCAGGTTCCTGCGTCCAGGTGAGAATCCCGCCACACCCCCCAGCACATGCTCACAGCCGAGCAGGGCTTCACCGCCTTTGTCAGCACAAGCAGTCAAGCCAGAGCCGCTCCAGACCACACCAAGGGGCGGCAAAACCACCAGGCTCGCTTGGCCCAGCACCTGCTCACATCCACGTGTGCCTGTCCTAGGAGTCTGGGCCAAAGCCCTGACCCTCAGGGGGCGCAGTAAGTACATCATGGCCTGGACACCATTTGCCGGGGTTAGCCCCCAGTGGGCCACCAGACACACCTTTCATTTGCACAGGTACAGCTGCGTGCAGTTCTCATTGGCTGCGGTTTGCTGTTCCTGGCCAATAGGAACTGCTGGGAGAGATGGCCCAATCCATGCACAGGTGAATGAAGCATCGGGTGCCCATGAGAGGCTAACCCTGACAAACTGCATCCAGGCTGCAGGCCTCTTGCTTCCTGCTCCTGCTCCAGACCACCCCGAGAGGTGTGTGTCTAATCTGCTCTTAAATATCTCCAGTGATGGAGAGTCCCAAACCTCCCCAAGCCATTTACTCCAGGGCTTGACCACCCTGACAGTCAGGAAGTTTATCTGAGCGTCCAATCTAAATGTCCCTTGCTGCTATTTCAGCTCATTGCTTCTTGTCCTATTCTCAGAAGCGAAGAAGAATTTCTCTCCTTCCTCCTTGTAACACCTTTTTAGGTACTTGAAAGCTGTGATCATGTCCTCTCAGCCTCCTCTTTTCCAAAGGAAACACACCCAGTTCTTTCAATCTGCTCTCATCAGTTATATTTTCTAGATTCTGATCATTTTAGTTGCTCTTCTTTGGACCTTCTCCGATTTCTCACACCTCTCCTGAAAAGAGGCACCCAGAATGGGACAGGAACCCCCCAGCTGAGGCCTTATCAGTGCAGAGTAGAGCAAAAGAAAGACTTCTCGTGTCTCGAGTAGTAACAGGAAGGTCGCTGTGTTAATCTGTTTTCTAACAAAACAAACCAGCAGTTGTGCAGCACTTTAAAAACTAACAAAATGATTTATTAGGTGATGATCTTTCATGGAACAGACCCACTTCTTAAAGAAGTGCTACATGACTGCTGTTTTCTTTTCTTTTTTCCTCGTGTCTTGCTCACAACACTTCTGTTCATATAGCCCAGAGCAATGGTTGAGTTTTTTGGCACCAATGTGTCTCTGTTGACTCAGAATTGGCTTTTAGTCTGCTATGACCCCGAGGTCCCTTCTGCCCTATTCCTTCCTAGACTGTCACTTCCCGTTTTCTATGTGTGAAACTGATCATTCCCTCCTGATGCCTTTGCATTTCTCCTCCTTGAATTTCATCCTATTTACCCCAGACCATTTCTCCAGTTCGTCCAGATCATTTTGAATTCTGACCCTCTCCAAAGCACTCACTGCCCCTCCCAGCTTGGTGTTGCCCAAAAGCTTCACTCTCTTAGCCATTATCGAAATCGTTAATGAAGATATTGAATAGAACTGGACCCCAAACTGATCTCTGCAGATCACCACTTGTTGTGCCTTTCCAGCATGACTATGAACCATTGATAAATAGTCTCTGGGAATGGCTGTCCAGCCAGTTATGGACCCCACCATCTAGTATAACCCCATTAAGGTTTACAGATAACCCCTCAAGTTACATGGGGGTTGCATTCCTGCAACCCCTGCATAACTCAAATTTTCTTGGGCTTGCAGGGCTGGTCAGTTTTCTGGCTCCCAGAATGGCTCCCAGCAGCCTGGTTCCCCATCTCCCCACTGCTTGTGGGACCCAGGAAACTGACCAGTCATGTGCTGGTCGACTCCCCAGGTCCTGCAACCAGCAGGGAGATGGGAACCAAGGCAGCCTGGCTCCCCTTGGCTTGCAGAGCCAGGAAACCGACCACGGGAGTAGCCTTGGTCTGTTTCCTTGCTCCAGCCAGGAGAGGGGAGCTGGGAACCAGAGGCAGCCTGGCTCCCTCAGTTCCTTGTAGCCAGGAAACTTGCCCTGGGCTGCTGACCTGGTCAGTTTTCCGGCTCTGCAAGAGGAGGGGAGCCAGGCTGTTGCCTGGTTCCCAGCTCCCCGCCACTCTGGGGACCAGGAAACCGTCCCTGTCAGGGGAGGCAGTCGCATTAACCTGAGATCTTGAGGGTTTACTGTCTTTCCCTAGTTTGGTGGTATAATAAAACGAAGGCCTAAGTCTATGCAGCATGGGCCTGTTGTGAGGCGTAAGGCTAACAATGGACAAAACACGGTGCACATAAAGCAAAGCTAAGCTGTGAGCAAGCGGCAGGCGCCTGCAGAGAGAACGTGGCACAGATAGTCCTAATAGGTAATCATCCCCGATGCAGACCAGTAATTGGTGCCGGTCGTAAGTTGAAATCACACGGTAGCGCCACCTCATTAAAAAAGGCTTTGGTACCCACTCCTCCCAGAGACAGACCCGGGTTCAGGAAAGGGTCTAAAAGGACAGTGTGATGGATAAGAGAGGTTGTAACCCAGCCGCACGGTGCAGGGTGAGTGGGGTGGCCACATCCCAACATCAGCTACATCAGTAGTGAGGTGCGTTTGGTTTGTACCTGCATATAAAGGGATGTCCTGGGGGGACCGTCTTTGGGGGCAGTGGAAATTTTCCATTGACTGAGTCAGTCCATTGTGGCCGGTACATACACGCAGCGCTTCAGCCGAGTCTGCTGCCAACTGTTACTGTACTTTGCTTAACAATAAGCCTGGCTTGGCACCTTCGATCTTTATCTGGTTTGTGGCCTTTGGGGCCCTTGCGGGGTCTGCTGCGGGCACTGGGCCCACATCACTGAGCGCACACACAAGCAGTCTTCTGGGTATTATCATCAACGGAGCCAGAGACCTCCGAGGACACCCCAGCGGTCAAGCCACAGAACTACAGATGGCACCTTAAAAATGAACAATTTTATTACGGCATTAGCTTCTGTGATGGTCGCAACTCAGGAAAGCTAATGCCATAATAGAGGTTTTAGTGTTTAAAGGGGCCACTGGACTCATTTTTGCAGAAACAGACTAACGAGGTGACCTCTGATGCCTTCCTCTTGTTTGTTAATGATAAGCTCACACGAGGTGGTGTCACATGCTTTACTGAGAGCTAGGTCTACCACATCTACCACTTCCCCCTTATCCACAAGGCTTGTTATCCCATCAGCGAACACTCTCAGCTCAGTTTCACATGATTTGCTCTTTACAAGTCCATGCTGGTTGTTACTTATCACCTCATTAGCCTCTAGATCTTTGCAAATGAACACCTTAAGTGTTTGCTCCGTTATCTTTCCTGGCACAGAAATTAAGCTGACTGGTCTGTAGTATCCTGGGGTGTCCTTGTTTCCCTTTTGATAGATGGGGCACTAGATTTGTCCTTTCCCAGTCTTCTGGAATCTCTCCCATCTTCTCGGACTTTTCAAAGATAATAGCTAAGGCAGCTTGAGGGTTGTGATACCAGAACCTGCTCGTTTGAGCCCACTGGTCCCAGCACCCGAAAACTCTGGGTGTGGCCAAGCTGTTAGGTCTCAATGCTTTACAAGATTTTTACATCCATGCCTTACGGGATACAGGCCCAGAGGCTACTGCAGAGTCAGCTCATATGTAATAGCTCGTAGTATAATGGGAACAGGTCTCGAAGCGGGATGGGGGTGGAAGCCAGGACTCCTGAGTCCTCTTTCTGGCTGTGGGAGAATGTCTAATGGTTAGAGCAGGTGACATGGGACTGGGAGCCAGGACTCCTGGGTTCTCCCCTGGGCTCCAGGAGGGGAGTGGGCTCTAGTGGTTAGAGCACATGGGGGCAGGGTGCCAGGACTCTTGGGTTCTTTGGTTGAAGCTCTCGGGTAACTGCAGAAAGGGCAGGGCAGGAAGGGGTTAACGTTCGCCAGACAGCAGCCGCCTCCCCTAACTCCTTCCTCAGTCCAGCTGGGCCTGTTTGTAGGAATCACCTCATTCCAGACCAGCAGAGCCCAGCCCCTTCTGGCAGGAGCCCCAGGAGCTAACATTAGACAGTTTCTTCCATCACTGGAGAACAGCCCCCCGCCAGCTAAACATAGCAATGTCCTCACCCAGCGCTGGGGCGTGGTTCTCCAGGGTGGGGCCCAGGGGCTGATTGTGCGGGAACCCCTTGGCTCAGGCTAAGATGCAGCCATGTCTGGGGTGGGGAGTGGGCACCCATGCACATCACCTAGTTGCCAGCGTGAGAAGCGGAGACAGTCTCTCTCTGCTCTGGGTCTTTTCCTGGCTGGCCCAGCCCCAGTCAACAGCTGTGCTCAGGGAGCTCCCCCAGTGGAAAGGCAGCCCTGAGCTGGAATTTCCACTGGCACGACCGGCCCCTCTCCACGCCCTGTCTCTGCAGAGGAACAAGCCTGGCTCTGACAGGGCCTGTCCCTGCCTCCCAACTTGGGGGGCTGCATCAAACACAGAGTGCCCTAGAAGGGAAAGGCCCACTCCCTGCCCCCCCAAGCCAGCCAGTCCCTGCCCCGGGGCCAGATGGGAGCCAGTGCCACCTAGAGGGGACAGGCCCCCACCCCATTCCCTGCCCCCGGCTCATTTTTCCACGTGCATCTTCCTCCCCTGGCTTATCCTTATCGACCAAGTTCTATACAGGAAAGACGACAAACACAGAAAGTACCTTTCCATCGTTTATTGGTTCATTCCCGTTTTTGCTGTATATTTAAGGGGGTGTTACTCCACCCCCTCTGCTTTAGTAAGTCAGTCATGAAACGAACACACAAGGAGCAGGATACTTTTTGTCTGCGCTTATACCAGTGTAAAAAATATATGTATATAAAAAAAAAAATCAGATGAATGATACAAAAGAGAGACTGGACAGACTGAAGCAGTCAGCTAAATGCTACCACTGTGAGGCACCAACATCACCGTTAGCTAACAGCCAACACCAAGAGACGTAAAAGCCCTGGATAAATAGTCAGGAACCAAGCAAATTTTTAATACATGTTGTTATTTCCAGCTAGAGAGACAATGCCCTGATTTACCTTTCAGATCCCAGCAGGCCAGGGCTTCCAGACAAACATTTGTATGCATGGTGGAGGGCTCTTTAACTGGGCCAGGTCTTGCACATTCTCTTTAAGACTCCAGCAGGCAAGAATTTCTGACCACCAGACAAATATTTTCATTAAAGGCTGTGTGCTGTTTAACCACTGGTGGCTTTCACTCAGAAGGTGCCAGAGCCCACCCATTACCTTTAAGACTCTGTCAGGGAAGCATATTTAACAGCCAGACAAATATTTCCATTAAAGGGCAGTTGTCACTTCTTTCCCACCTCCTCCCATTTTCATTTTCCCCCCACTCCTACTGGGATCAGAGGCGCTGGGTTTAAAGACTCCAGGGCTGACTGGACCCTGCCAGTCAGGCCACCAATTTTTCTTGGCCACAGCTCTTGCTGGATTAAAGGCAGAGAACGGCTGATTGGCCACTGTGGAGGGGAGGCAACGGGCCTCCTAGAGGGCCAGGTAAGTCAAAAAGGATAACACGTACGATGAGAGGGTGATGCACCTGCACGGGAGTGCTGGGCAGGAGGACAGAGGGGAGACCAAAAGGAAAAAGAGTGAAAGAGAGAGAGAAGAGAAATGAGAGAAAAAGAACAAAAGACCAAGTGAAAGAAAAGAGAGAGAGTGAAAGAGCGAAAAGGAGGAATGAATGGGAATGAATGAGGGAGAAAGAAAAGGAATGAACACATGACAGGAAGGAAAGGGAATGAATGAATGAATAAGGAAGCAAAACAAGGAGAGGGTAAAGGAAAAGAATCAATGAAAGATAAATGGGAAAAAGATGAATAATTCTGAGAAAGGAAAAGCACAAATGAATGACTGCGAGGAAATTAAAGACAATGACTGTGAACAAAAAAGCAAAGAATAGGAGTGAAAAGAAAAGAAAGACAACGAATGAATAAACCAAAGTATAAATAAGGGAGCAAAAAGAAAAGACCAAGACAATATATGAACGGGGGGAAAAGGACCCAAGAAGAAAGGAAAAGAATAAATATATGCGTGAGAGGACGAGACACACAGAGGAGACCAGGAGAGCCTGGGGGAAGACCAGCCCTTGTGCCCAGCCTTCAGCCAGCCTAGCTGCCCCCAGCGCAGCAGCCCGCCTAGGCCTGGATGAAGATGAGGCGGGCGGAGTACACCAGGTCGGCTAGGTAGACCAGCAGGTTGATGGCCGTCAGCACAGCAATGGCCACCAACTTATCCCAGTAGCAGAAGCTGCGGCCGTAACAGGGCCGGCTTGGCTGGCCGCCCTGCTGCCGGTCGAACTTGTAGATGGGCCAGATGATGGTGGCCGTGGCGTACATGAGCACGGCCAGCAGCGTGTAGCCGCTGAGGAACTTGTTGAAGGCGCAGGGCAGCCAGCCGGTGCACTCCCCGATGCACAGCACAATGACCACCAGCGAGAGGATGAAGCAGATGCAGTAGACGGCCATGCACCACTTCAGCGCCTCGGGGCTGTTGTAGGAGACCGGGTCGCTGATGAAGACGAAGATGATGCAGGCCACGAAGGTCTCCACCACCTTCAGCAGCCCAGGCACGGTGGCCATGTAGCCGGTCACCTCGCCCGGCTTGGCCCGGGTCATGGTGACCTCGGCCATGTAGGCCAGGCAGGTGAGGCAGGAGAAGACCGTGGCGGCGATGCGGTAGTCTTTGGTTTTGCTGTCCAAACGGTTTTCCTGGATGTGGGTGACGGGGTAGATGACGGAGGCCGAGAGGCACATGAGGACGGCGTACATGGCGAAGGTGATGGGGAAGTTCTTCCAGGAGACGGGCATGCGGTGCTGGAGCCCGGCAAACTCCACCACCAGCACCAGCAGCGTCATGGCGAAGCAGAAGCACCAGCAGAACATGCACCAGTCGCCGTTGTGGCCATACCAGCCCCCCCTGTGCACCACCAGGCTGAAGGTGATGCAGGAGAAGAGCACCTCCAGCAGGCGGACGATGCCCAGCTGCGAGGTCAGGACCTGCGTGTTGCCAATGGACTTGGAGTGCTGGACCGGCATGGTGGAGTCACCTGGGGGGCAGGGGAGGGGGAGGCGTCAGGCTGCGGCACGCGAAGAGGGGAGCCAGCCCATGCACAGAGCCGGGAAAGCACCCCTGCTTCAGTAGGGCCGGACAGGCAGGCACACACACAGCAGGGCCCAACTTGTCCAGCAGGGGGCGTCAGACACATGCAAAGCCCAGTCCCTCCAGCAGGGGGCAGCAGGGATCCCTGCCCCCACAGAGCAGACCCTGTCCCCACCAGCTGGGGGCAGCAGGGATGTGCACACAGCCCGTCACCTCCAGCAGGGGAGGTCGCTCACATGCAGAACCCAGTCCCTCCAGCAGGGGGCAGCAGACCCCCCCCCCACACACTCTCCAGCAGGGGGCAGCAGACCCACCCACACCCACACCCACACCCACAGAGGGAGGGACGGACCGTGTCTCTAGCGTGGCCTCAGTATGGTAGCGAGAATGCAGGAGAGGAGCTCCAGGTGGGGTGGGGGCTGTGCTGGCTGAGTGGCAGACAGGGCGATGTCAACCCACACGGGGCGAAGGCACCAGATCTGGGCATCAGCCCCCACCCACACTGGGGGTCCAGGGAGCCAACACCCAGGCTCCAGCTGTGCCCTATGTCCTAGGAGCCAGCCTCCCCGGCCCCGCCTCTTTCCCGGGTTTCAGTGCCCCCTCCGGCCCCACCCCTTTTCCCAGGAGCCATCATCCCCTCCGGCCCCACCCCCATCCTGGGAACCAGCACCTGCCCCTCCCCACAAACCAGCCAGTGTCTTTGGAGCCAATGCAACCCCCACTCCAAATTCAGCCTTACGCTGGGAGCCACCGACTCCCCCCAACGCCCCCCGCTGATGAGCAGCGCCCACAGCTGGGGTCCGTCTCCTGGGGGACACATGCACATGAGTCAGTGCACGCAACAAAATTTATTCTGCCCCTGGAAGGAAAAGATTAGAGGGAACTTTGTCCCTGGGTCCTGGGAGCCACGGCCCACACTCCAGCCCCACCCTGGGTCCTAGAGCCATCATCTCCCCTTTGGCCGCACCCAGGTCTTGGCATCCAGTGCCTCCCTCCAGCTCCTAAGAGCCGCCATCCCCTGGTTTGTTCCCACTCTGGATCCTGGCAGCCAGCATGCCCTCAGCCCCACCCCATATCCTGGGAGCCACAACCTCTGCTCAGGCCCACCCCAGTACTGAGGGTCCCTGCCCTCACTCTGGGTCCTGCCAGCCCCACCCCAGAACCTGAGAGACCTTGTCCCCTCTGCCATCCCTGGGTCCTGGGAGCCCCCCTCTGGCCCTACCCTGAATCCCGGGAGGCTACTACCCCCAGCACAACCCCAAGTCCTGCGACGCCCCCCCCAGCCCAACCCTGAGCACTGAGAGCACCCCCAGCCCTACCCTGGGTCCCAGGAGCACCCCCCACAGCCCTACCCCGAATCCTGGGAGCCGCCCCTCCTGCCCTACCCCAAGTCCTGGGAATCCCCCCCTCATCCCTTCCCTGGGGTCTTGGGAATCTCTGCCCCCTCCAGCCCCACCCTGGGGGCCAGACACACCCACCCCCAAGCTCCAGCAGCTAGAAAGGCTCAGCCCAGCCTGGAAACAGTTGGTCGGGGAGCAGGGAGGGGAGGAATTCACACAGGTCCCCTCCACTGAACCAAGAGGTTCCCAATAGCCCTGCTACTCTTACCCCCCTCGCATGGATGCAGGGGGTGAACGGGTAAATGGGGGGGTGTAAAAGGGCCAGCAGTGATTTATGCCAAGGGAGGAGCTGAGAGCCAGCCCCATACCACAGCCCTGGGGACCCCCACCCCCAAGCAGCAGGCCCAGCCTGTTGGGAGAGTGAGGGGTCTAGTGCTTGTGGGGCTGAGCCAGGGCTGGCATTGTCCACGCTCCTTCCCCACTCTCTGCCACAGTGTCCCCACCTCTGAGGAGAAGGGGCTGGGGAGAACCAGTCCTGTTCCTTAGAAGCTGATGGTTCTGGCGCGGGAGGTTCCTCACTCCTCGAAGAGCTGTGTCACTCCCCTCCGTCCCCAGCGCAGATGGGCTGTGGAGGTGTCTGTAACGGTCTAGTCTGGCAGGCAGAAGCAAGAACTCAGACTGCCCCAGCCCAGGAAGAACCTAGGCAACTGGGCTGAGAGTCCTGCTCCTCTGTGACAAAGGAACCCCAGAGTCTGGGCTCCCAGCCCCATTACTCTAACCCATGCCCCTCCCAGAGCTGGGGAGAGAACCCAGGAGTCCGGGCTCCCAGCCCTGTTACTCTAACCCACACCCCTCCCAGGGCCGGGGAGAGAACCCAGGAGTCCGGGCTCCCAGCCCTGTTACTCTAACCCACACCCCTCTCAGAGCCAGGGAGAGAACCCAGGAGTCCGGGCTCCCAGCCCTGTTACTCTAACCCACACCCCTCCCAGGGCTGGGGAGAGAACCTAGGAGTCTGGGCTCCCAGCCCTGTTACTCTAACCCACACCCCTCCCAGGGCCGGGGAGAGAACCTAGGAGTCCGGGCTCCCAGCCCTGTTACTCTAACCCACACCCCTCTCAGAGCCAGGGAGAGAACCCAGGAGTCCGGGCTCCCAGCTCCACGCTAACCACTAGACTGGTGCTTTTCTGTCTCAGAGCAGCTCCCTCGGTCTCTTGGGTAGCGTTGGGCTGGGGGCCAGTAGGGAGGGGCGAACGGAGGGGGTGGAAAGGCTGGGGAGTACGGGACGGGGGCATCATGCAGGCACTGCCCTTATAAGGCCTAGAGAAGACCCAGCCCCGGCATGTTATTTTCCATCTCATTTTGGGGCCTTGGCCTCAGGCCTGGAACAAAGCTGAGCTTCCCCTTCCACTGGGGAGGGTAAGCGCAGCAGGATGCCTGGGTTCCGCCTCCACCCCTGTGCAAGCAGTGGGGCCTGGTGGTCACAGTAGGGGCTGGGAGCCAGCGGCTCCATCCCTGCATGGGGTGGGGGAAGTGAGGTCTCATGGTTAGAGCAGGAGCCTGGGGGCAAGGACACCTGGGTTCTCTCCCTGGCTCTGTCACTACATGGCTGGGGGAGCTGGGGCAAGCCCCAGCCCTGCCCTATGCCTCAGTTTCCCTGCTCTAAGCCCTGTGGATGAGGTCTATGGGCACCTAGCACTGGCCCAGGGCAGCAGGTCCCCAGGGTGCTCCTGACATGGGCAAAAGCTCCCTTCCCTTTGCCCGCCCCGCCTGCATTTTGGTTCGTTGCTCTCAGGGCACCCATCTTTCTTCACCACAGGAAATCAAAGCTCGGCTTGCAAAACACAAACCTCTGGGCCACATCTCCCTGCTACCCAGCAGAGCGATCCACAGACACCAGGTCTTGCCTGCCCCGCCACCCACTGTAACCACTAGACCCCACTTCTCTCCCCCGGGCTCCTGCATGGCCATGTTGTTTTGCTCCACCCCACAACCTGCCCCAGCAGGGGCAGTTCTGAGCCAACCCTGGCCGGAGCTGCCAGACAGATGGACACACCCTGGCCAACATCTCCAGCAGTGGGACCCACACTCCATGTCATCTCCCCATCCCCTCTTCTGCAAGATGAAAATCTGGGGTAGGGAGATTAAATTCTTCAACTGCCTCCTATCCATGGGGTAACCTCCCCACAGTACAATATTTACCCGTGATGAGCCAAATTTCCTATGGGGTGGAAATGTTGAGACATGGGGACCGGGCCTTGTGTTTGTTTTTGGGGAGAACAGAGGTAACCCCAGAAATGCTGCACCCCAGTTGGGACAGTCCCCCATAAATCTCAGTGCCCCCAGGGTGTGGCAAGCAGGCAGGCGTGGCTGGATGCTGAATTGCTCAGAATAGCCACAAGGCACGGTGACCCCCCAAGACCCCAATCCCACTGCACCCCCACATTGCATCTGACCCCCTACTAAGCCCTAACCCCATCTGCTGCTGCCCCCGCATGCTCCGCTCACCTCCCAATAAACCCCACGTGGCCTGAACCACCCCCCACAAATCTCCCCCAGTCACACAGACGCCCATCCTTCCCCAGCCCCCCAAACATACAAGGGCACCCCAAAACCCCACATTGGTCTGCCCCCTAAAAGCTCTGCTCGGCCCCCCAAAAACTAGTTTCCGATCCACGCCCCCCCAGCCTTTGCAATGGCTGCCCCCCACCCCTGTCCCCAGAGCTGGGGGCCCAGTCACCAGGTCCCCATAGCGCTCCAGGCGCATTGCACAGGCTGTTTACCTCGCTGGGGCCGGAGAGCGGCTGGCGGGGGGCAGGCGCTGGGGGGCCGGAGCGGATCTGGGGCGCTGGTCCAGCCGCTGAGCACGAGCTGAAATCAGAGGCGGGGCGGGGGGGGGTGTCTGCGCCCAGGGCGGAAACGGCGGGGGGGGGGGGGAGCGGGCGCCGCACCCAGCCCAGCCCGGACAGGGACGGCCACGTGCCACGGCGGGGAGGGCGGGGCGGTGCTCCCCCCCCCCCAACGCCCTCGCCGGGTGTACCGTGCGCGGACAGTCTGGAGTAGGGACACAGCCCCCCATCCCTGTCCCCTTGTGACCCCCATCGCGCCTCGCCCTGGCACACGCCCCCTGTAGCTCCCAGCCCAGCGGCCCCCAGCGCCCCCTGCACTCAGAGCCGCCCCCGCCCGCCAGGGCCGCCCATCCCCACGTACACAGCCCCCGTGCTCCCCAGCGCCACCTACCCCCCCCTTCCCTGGCACCCCAGGGCCGCCCATCCCCACGTACACAGCCCCCCGTGCTCCCCAGCGCCACCTACCCCCCCTTCCCTGGCACCCCAGAGCTGCCCATCCCCACGTACACAGCCCCCCGTGCCCCCCAGCGCCACCTACCCCCCCTTCCCTGGCACCCCAGAGCTGCCCATCCCCACGTACACAGCCCCCGTGCTCCCCAGCGCCACCTACCCCCCCCTTCCCTGGCACCCCAGAGCTGCCCATCCCCACGTACACAACCCCCGTGCCCCCCAGCGCCACCTACCCCCCCTTCCCTGGCACCCCAGAGCTGCCCATCCCCACGTACACAGCCCCCCGTGCCCCCCAGCGCCACCTACCCCCCCTTCCCTGGCACCCCAGAGCTGCCCATCCCCACGTACACAGCCCCCGTGCTCCCCAGCGCCACCTACCCCCCCCTTCCCTGGCACCCCAGAGCTGCCCATCCCCACGTACACAACCCCCGTGCCCCCCAGCGCCACCTACCCCCCCTTCCCTGGCACCCCAGAGCTGCCCATCCCCACGTACACAACCCCCGTGCCCCCCAGCGCCACCTACCCCCCCTTCCCTGGCACCCCAGAGCTGCCCATCCCCACGTACACAGCCCCCGTGCTCCCCAGCGCCACCTACCCCCCGCTTCCCTGGCACCCCAGAGCTGCCCATCCCCACGTACACGGCTCCCTATACCCAGAACGCCCCACCCCGGCGCCCCCTGCACCCCCTCCCCCCATGCAGACAATCCCTAGCTGTGTCTACACGTGCACGCTACTTCGAAGTAGCGGCACTAACTTCGAAATAGCGCCCGTCGCGGCTACACGCGTCGGGCGCTATTTCGAAGTTAACTTCGACGTTAGGCGGCGAGACGTCGAAGTCGCTAACCTCATGAGGGGATCGGAATAGCGACCTACTTCGACGTTCAACGTCGAAGTAGGGACCGTGTAGACGATCCGCGTCCCGCAACGTTGAAATTGCCGGGTCCTCCATGGCGGCCATCAGCTGGGGGGTTGAGAGACGCTCTCTCTCCAGCCCCTGCGGGGCTCTATGGTCACCGTGGGCAGCAGCCCTTAGCCCAGGGCTTCTGGCTGCTGCTGCCGCAGCTGGGGATCCATGCTGCATGCACAGGGTCTGCAACCAGTTGTCGGCTCTGTGGATCTTGTGTTGTTTAGTGCAACTGTGTCTGGGAGGGGCCCTTTAAGGGAGCGGCTTGCTGTTGAGTCCGCCCTGTGACCCTGTCTGCAGCTGTGCCTGGCACCCTTATTTCGATGTGTGCTACTTTGGCGTGTAGACGTACCCTCGCAGCGCCTATTTCGATGTGGTGCCGCGCAACGTCGAAGTTGAACATCGACGTTGCCAGCCCTGGAGGACGTGTAGACGTTATTCATCGAAATAGCCTATTTCAATGTTGCTACATCGAAATAAGCTATTTCGATGTTGGCTTCACGTGTAGACATAGCCCCTCAGAGCTCCCCACCCCGGCGCCCCCTGCACCTCTCCTCAGCGCCCTCTACTCCCCCTCGCACCCCCGCCAGAGCTGCCCCCACCCCTTGCACACAACCTGCCCCAGCCAGATCACCTCGGCAGAAGGGGCTTGGGGGTGGAGGAGAGGCACCCCCAGGGGATGGGGGCGGCTGCTGCTCTACGGGAGAGGGGACCGGCTAGCGGGTGTATGGGCCCCGAGGCTGATCTGGGGAGGGAAGGGAAGGGCGGGGCCCTGGGCTCCAGGGTTATCTCACAAACCAGTTGCTCAGAGCAAAGGTGTTTCCTGGCTTTGCAGCAAGTGTCACCACAGCGCTGTGGTCTTCCCCCCAGCAGTGCCCCAAGGGCTGGAGCTGTGTTTGGTGGGACTGTTTGTGTGTCCATGGCGACGGGGGCGGGGTTCTACGCTGCCCACTGGAGCACTCAACATCTGGCTCTGGACTGGAGGGGACAGATCCCCCCCCCCCCCAGAAAGGGGAAGTCCCAAAAGAGGCTCCGCCTCTGCAAGGGCTCAATATTTGGTTGCCCAGACAACCTTAGAGCCGCCCCCCTACTTCCATCATCTCACACGGCCTCGACCCCAGCCGTCACCTCCCTCGCCAGCATCAGTCTAGCGGTTAGAACAGGGTGGGGGCCAGGAGCCAGGACGCCTGGGTTCTATCCCTGGCGCAAGGAAGAGAGTGGGAGCTAGTGGTTAGAGAGGGGCTGGGAGCCAGGACGCCTGGGTGTTATTGCTGCTCCGGGATAAAGAAGTGGGTTAGAGGGGGAGATGACAGAGAGCTCTGCAGCCACTCCTTGGCCTGCTAACGAGAAACAGCGCACCCCCCAGAACTTCCCAGTGTCCCCACAACGGGCTGCACCCACCCACCCACGCCAGCTCCACTCTCCCTTTCCTGGATGGCTGCAGGGACCAGAAGGTTCATTCGCCCCCTAGCCCGGGCCAAAGCTCCTTCCAGGAAGGTGTGGGGGGAGGCTCCCCCGTCTTGTCGGCTCCTGCGCCACTGCCGGGGCAGCGCTACCTCCTCGTGGCCACAGCCGGCCTTGCAAGAAGGAGCCAACACCTTCCACGTGCTCTCCTCGGGCCCTGTCCTCCCCTGTGGACCCTGTTACAGCTGCATCAGCCTGCTAGGACTCCTGGGTTCTCTAAGTGGGTCTGGCAAATGGGGCAGGGGTTCAGTAGGGGATGTTCTGCCCTGCCCTGCCCCCAATGCAGCACTAGGGCACATCAAACCAAGGGGGATCCCATATCACCAACTCCCTGCACTGCACCCTAGAGGGGCTGTGCTCCAGAACCAGATGAGGGGTCCCTGTACACCCTGATGTGTGCCCCACCCCAGGGGGGCCGTGTCCCAGGGAGTGGGGGCAAACACACAGGGGCAGCACTGTCTCACACAATGCAGCCTGGTGGGGTTTATTACTCGTCCAACCTTCGATACAATCCCACTGCTGGGGGAGAAGGTTTGGGGTGGGGTTTGTCCTCTTCCCAGTTGAATGGTGGGGGAAATTTTCATCTTGCCAACAGGGGGCACCCTTGCTCCACATCTGGGCATGCTCCCTGGGGACCCTCTGGCTGGGGGTGGGGGTGACAGGATATGCAGGGGGGTGATCACATATCTGGAGCACATCAATTTCAGGGCATGAAATTAACAAGCTTCTGTCCATGATTGATTGGCAGGAGGGACCTGAAGGTCACACCAGATTCCCAGAGTGGGGGTGTGGCTTGGGGTACAGTGGGGCGGGCCTGAACTGGAGAATGGTGAAGGTGAAATCCAGCCCCAGGACACCCCTGAGTGAGGCAGGGATGGTGGGAGAGAAAGAGGGGATGGGGGCTGAGAAGCATCACACACTACAGGAGTCTGCCCCAGATGCTGTTTGCTACAGGAGACCCAGCTCTGACCCACCCCACCAGCCTCAGGCCTCTATGGGGTGCTGGGCCCCGCCAGCTGCCCGCAGCCCCCCCAGCTCGGAGTGCTGGCTCTTCTTGGGGGCTGGTGTCTCCTCCTTGCTCAGCACCTGGGGACAGGCAGACGAGACAGTTTGTTGCAGGAGAGCTGGGGAGGAAGGGGAGCCCAGAGTCCTGGCTCCCAGCCCTCTACTCTAACCACTAGACCTCACTCGCCTCCCAAAGGATGCGGTTTTTCAGTTCACTGTGGGTGAGGGGTCGCTCCTCTTCCTCGCTCACAGCTTCATACTCCTCCCTGGGGGGGAGAAAGACAATGAGGGGGGTAAGACTGGGTGAACCCCACTGCCACCTGCTGGAGACAGGACCCAGGAGCCCTGACTCCCAGCCCCACTCCCCACAATGTAACTCCTAGTCCCCACTCCCCTCCCAGAGCTGGGGAGAGAACCCAGGAGTCCTGGCTCCTAGTCCCCTCTCTCCACCCCATCCCTCTCCTGGGTCAGGTCCC
This sequence comes from Carettochelys insculpta, assembly GCF_033958435.1. Classification (NCBI taxonomy): domain Eukaryota; kingdom Metazoa; phylum Chordata; order Testudines; family Carettochelyidae; genus Carettochelys; species Carettochelys insculpta. The sequence continues at coordinate 15,059,871 of NC_134158.1, read as the reverse complement.
CCACAGGAGTCACCTCCATCCCACAGCTGCAGGAGGCTGGGGGCGCAGTGCTTACCCAGCAGTGGGGGGCCGTGGGGGGTACGCCATGGGGGTGAAACCCGCCATCTGCCCCAGGAGCAGTCGAGCCGTCTCCTCAGGGTCATAGTGCAGGTCATAGTTCTGGGGGAAGAGGGAGAAAGTTGGAGGATGAACTGGAGATGGGGGGACTCACTTCCTGTCCCCACTCATCCCCTCCCCTCCCCTGACACTGCACCCAACTCCCTGCTCCCCCGCCACCTGGGGCAGATCCCCCCATACAGACGCCCCCATTCCTTCCACACATAGACCTGCGCCCTCTGCCCCGCCCTCCTCCCAGCAACCCTCCCCTGCCCCAGCACAGATCCCCCAGCCCTGGTTCCCTCCTCACTCCTGTCCCATCCCCCAATGCCCTCGGCCTGGCTCCCCCGGCCTTACCCCTGTCCCATCCCCCAGACCCTGCCAGCTCTGCCTGCTCCCACCCCCCACTGCCAGTACCTTGGAGGCCAGATATGAGCGCATGGTCAGCAGCTCATGCGCCCGCTGCTCCAGCAGACCCAGGAACATGGGGATGTTCCCGTCCCGCACCACGGCTGAGCCACCCAGCGCCTCATCCAGCACCGAGCACTTACAGTCCAGCTTCCTGAACAGTGACCCAATCCCTGGGGGGACAGAGAGCCTGAACTCCTGGGCTCTGCCCATGACACGGGGAGGGAAGTGGGATCTAGTGGTTAGAACAGTGGTTGGGGGAGAGGCAGAGCACTGGGAGCCAGGATTCCTGGCATCCCTCCCTGGCTTGAAGAGGAAGGTGGGGTCTAGTGGTTAGAGCAGGGCAGGTGGGAGCCAGGACTTGATGGCTTCCATTGCAGTTTTGGGGAGGGTAGTAGGGTCTAGAGGTTAGAGCACGGGCAGCTGTGTGCCACGACTCCTGGGTTCCATCCCTGGCTTGAAGAGGGGGCTGGGGTCTAGTGGTTAGAGCTGGGGGATTAGGAGCCAGGACTCCTGGGTTCCATCACCAGCTCAGGAAGACAGGGGGTGGTCCCTGATGCAGCCCAAACACCCCCGCATTCTGCACCTTCTTTAAGCTGTTCCAGGATTTTCCTGGCAGCCTTCTCTTTGCTCAGCAGCTGCTGGGCCTCCTGGCTGGCCACCTCCTGCTGCATCTCCAGCGCCCGGGTCTGCGCCTGCTGCTCCCTCTGCTCCTGCTCTTCCCGGGCCCGGGCCGCCTGGATCTCCCGGCGCACCTGGGAGGGAGCACGAGGGGACTGGAGGGCTGGTAGGGCAGGGATCACTGCGGGGCACAGCGGCTGGGCTCTCTAGGGGGTGAGGCCCATGGAGGACAGAGCGTTGCAGAACTGGCTATGGTGCAGAGATGCCCTGGGGTGGAATTGGGTGGCGGCAGGACCCTCTTGGGCAGCAAGGAACAAGGCTGGCAGGGCTGGTAGCAGGTGGCTTCCTAGGGAGTAGTGGCAGCAGGGCCCTGCGGGCTCGGGGGACAGACTTCCCTCACCTGGGCGATCCGCTCCCCCAGTCGCACCAGCTCGTTGTTCTGCTCATTCACGTAGTTGAACTGGGCGAAATTCTGGTCCTCAACTGGGTGGAGGAGGGGAGTGTCAGAGCTCCCTGGCTCCCTGTCCCACAAGCAGAGAAACCCCCAGGCCCCGCCCCCACTGCCGAGACCCCGCCCCCTCAGTCAGAGCCCACCCCCCCGCAGACTCCTACCACAAGCAGAGAAACGCCCAGGCCCCTCCCACACTGCCGAGACCCCGCCCCCTCAGTCAGAGCCCGCCCCCAGCAGACAGACCCCAGCCCTGGGGCTGGTTCCAGCAGGGAAAAGGTCCCCATCCCTGCAGCGCCCCCTGTTGCCTGTCACCTGCTGTGAATTTCTCCACCAGCACATCCACGTCCTTCTCCCCTGTCAGCTCCTGGATCTGCTTGACGGCAGCTTCGTAGGATTCCAGCAGCAACTCCTGGGGGTCTCGGCGCTTCCCCTCCGCCACCTCTAACTCTGAAGGGGGAGCAAACCGGACTCCCTCAGAGCACAGTCCTGCTCTAACCACTACCCTCCCAAGCACCAGGCTAAAACCCAGGAGTCCTGACTCCCCCATCCCAGTCTAGCCAATAGGCCCCACTCCCACCCCTGTGCCTGTAGAGAACCCAGGAGTCCTGACTTCCATCTCTGCTGCCCTAACGCCTAGACTCTACTCCCTTCCCTGCACTGGGAGAGAACCCAGGACTCCTGTCTCCCAGCCCCACAGCTCTAACCACTAGACCCCACTGCTGTCCCTGCACCAGGAAAGACTCCGGAGTCCTGGCTCTCCCATAAGAATATAACAATGGCCATACTGGGTCAGACCAAAGGTCGATCCAGCCCAGTAGCCTGTCTGCTAACAGTGGCCAGTGCCAGGTGCCCCAGAGGGCAGGGGACTGAAGACAATGATCAAGTGATTTGTCTCCTGCCATCCATCTCCAGCCTCTGATAATCAGAGGCCAGGCACACCATTCCTACCCTTGGCTAATAGCCTTTTATGGACCTAACTTCCACGAATTTATCTAGCTCTTTCTTAAATTCTGTTACAGTCCTAGCCTTCACGGTCTCCTCTGGCGAGGAGTTCCACAGGTTAACTATGTGCTGAGTGAAGAAGAACTTTCTTTTATTAGTTTTAAACCTGCTACCCATTAATTTCATTTGGCGTTCTCTAGTTCTTCTATTATGGGCACAAGTAAATAACTTCTCCTTATTCACCCTCTCCACACCAGTCATAATTTTAGAGACCTCTATCATGTCCCCCCTCAGCCTCCTCTTTTCTAAACTGAAAAGTCCCAATCTTTTTAGCCTCTCCTCATACGGGACCAGTTCCAAGCCCCTAATCATTCTGGTTGCCCTTTTCTGAACCTTTTCCAGTGCCAGGATATCTTTTTTTAGGTGAGGAGACCACATCTGTACACAGTATTCAAGATGTGGGCATACCATAGATTTATATAGGGGCAGTAAGATACCCCTTGTCTTATTTTCTATCCCTTTTTTAATAATACCTAACATCCTATTTGCCTTTTTGGCTCCCTCTGCACACTGCGTGGATGTTTTCAAGGAACTATCCACGATAACTCCAAGATCTGTTTCCTGTTTAGTTATAGCTAAATTAGCCCCCATCATACTGTAAGTATAGTTGGGGTTATTTTTTCCAGTGTGCGTTACCTGACACTTATCCACATTAGATTTCATTTGCCATTTTGTTGCCCAGTCACTCAGTTTGATGAGATCTTTTTGAAGTTCTTCACAGTCTGCCTTTGTCTTGACTATCTTGAACAGTTTAGTGTCATCTGCAAACTTTGCCACCTCACTGCTCACCACCTTCTCCAGGTCATTTATGAATAAATGGAACAGCACTGGTCCTAGGATTGACCCTTGGGGGACACCACTAGTTACACCTCTCCATTCAGAAAATTTACTATTTATGCCTGCCTTTTTAACCAGTTCTCACTCCATTAAAGGACCTTCCCTCTTATCCCATGACAACTTAATTTACATAAGAGCCTTTGATGAGGTGCCTTGTCAAAGGCTTTCTGGAAATCTAAGTATACTATATCCACTGGATTTCCCCTGTCTGCATGTTTGTTAACCCCTTCGAAGAACTCGAACAGATCAGTAAGACATGGTTTCCTTCTGCAGAAACCATGTTCACTTTTGCCCATCAAATTATGTTCTTCTACGTGCCTGACAATTTTATGCTTTACTATTGTTTCAACTAGATTGCCCGGAACTGACGTTAAACTTGAGGTCCCAGGGCAGCACCTCTCTTGCGCTTGGCCTCCAGTGCCTCCTGGGTGAACGTCCGCTCCTGCGCCTTGATGGCCAGGAAGCTGCGCAGGCGCTGGTCATGGTCCAGGACCCGCTGCAGCTCCTTCACCTCGGCTGCATGCTGGGCCAGGTCCTTCTCCGCCTTCTCCTGCAGCTGTCCCAGCTTGCCCTGGGCCTCGTCCCTGCGGGAGGGGATGGGGAATGACAGAAGGGAGTGTCCTGAGCAAGACCCAGGCATCCAGGCTCCCAGCCCATGGCCCACTTCCCCACTCTAACCAACAGCCCACCTCCTCTCCCGTCACTCCCAGAGCCAGAACCCGGGCTCCCCAACACTATGCAGGAGGTGATACCAAATCATGGAGCGTACTGGGAGGACAGAAGGTGGGGGCTCAGTCTCCTCAGCTTGTCCAGCCCTTGGCTGCCGCTGGATGGGGGGCAGTGCCTTGGGCTGAGATCAGACAGGCTCGTGATATGTGCATGGATGGGGTGGCAGATCCTGAGGGCATGGAGCAGTGTGTGTGTGGGAGGGCGTTGTGGGGCCAGCAGGAGATGCCACAGAGCTCCCTGGTACCATGGGGCCAGCAGGGGGAACTATGGGGCTTACAATGGACGCTGTGGGTACTCCTGGCACCAAGGGCCAGCAGGGGGTGCCAGGGCCCCTACCTAGCATCAAAGGCAGAGGAGGAGGAATCGATCACAGCTCCAATCGCCTTTCTTGTCTCCTGCAGCTCCTGGGAATCAGAGAGAGGAGGTGTCAGCCAATCAGATCCCTCCATCCCATCCCTCCATTAGAGCAGGGTATCTGGCAGCCAATGAGAGGCCTCTATTCTGCCCTGGGTCAAATCAGGAAATTCGCTAGCCTATCGGATCCCTCTGTTCTGCACCCAAGTCACAGCAGGACCTTCACCAGCCCAGACCCCCCTTTCCACACCACTTTCTTAACATGACCTTTATTGGCCACGTGTGCTGCTCCCTGGGGGCCATCAGCCAATCGCAGCCCACCCTGTTATGCGCATAGTGAGGCGGAGGGGCCCTATCAGATGCCAATCAGAGCCCACCTGGTGCCTCAGTTTCCCCTGCTAGCTGTCACCCTGGTGACCATGGGACAGGCTGGGTCTAGGGGATGAGTGCGTCCTGGCTCCCAGCCCCCCTCCGCCCCGCCGCAAGCCCTGGCTCCTCGGGCAAAGCTCTCACCCTCTCCAGCCGGCGGTGGAGGTGTTCGAAGCGCCTGCGTTCCATGCGCAGGGTCTCCAGCTCCTCGCGCAAGGCACCGTTCAGCGTCAGCTGGGAGCTGAACCTGGCCGACGCCTGCCGCATGGGGGACGAGAAGGGGAGCGCTGGTGTTAGCACGTGCCAGGGCCTGGTGCCTAGCAGAGCCCCCCATCCTGGGACACAGCCACATCCCGCCGGGCCGACAACACCCCTCTCCCTTCCCCAGCAGAGAACACAGGCGCCCCGTTCTAGCCACTAGACCCCACTCCCCCTGCTGCACCCCCATCCAGCCCTGAGAGCCCTGCCCCCACACCTTGTCCAGCTGGTTCTCCAGGGAGCGCACCCTCCTCTGGCTCTGGGCCTTGTGCCGCTGGGTGACTCCTGCACTGCCTGCCTGCTTTGCCAACCCTGCCAGCCGCTTCTCCCAGCTCCGGATCTGCCAGGGCGGGGAGGTGGCATGATTAGGAAACACAGACTGAACCGGCTCTGGGGAGACCCAAAGCACCCCAAGGCCTTCTAGGTAACGCCCAACAGTGCCCAGACCACCCCAAGGCCTTCTGGGTAACGCCCAGCAGTGCCCTTTGGAATGGGCAGGAGAAGGGGTGCACCAATGCCAACCACCAGCCAGAGGAAGGGGGCACCTTAGCCTGATCCCCCTGGCTCTGGGCCAGAATGTGCTAGGACCTGGCCCAGCATCTTTCAAAGGCTTGCAGGTAAAGTCCCTGCACAACATTGTGGGATGGAGAAGACGTCTCCCCTCCATCCTGTCCACTCAGGAGGGCGCAGGAGAATCGGGCAGCTCTGCATGAGACAGGATGGCCGCTGCAGCTCCATGCTCAGCCATGGCCCCAGGATCCTGGCTCCCAGCCCCCACCCCACTCTAACCACTCCCCCGCCCTCACAGTCCAGTGGTACCTCCTGGTCTAGCTGGGCAACTGTCCTCCTCTCCGCAGCAGCCTGCTCCTCCACCTGGTCCTGGTGCTGCAGCAGTGCCCGCAGGCTGCCGGCCTTCTCCTGCTCCCGCTGCCGATTGACGCGGCCCTCTGCCACCCGCAGCTCCCACAGCAGCCCCTCCTGCTCCTTCTCCAGCCGCCGCAGTTCGGCCCTGCCAGAGGCATGAGGCTGGCCAGCAGAGATGGGCGGCAGGGAGAGCCGCCGGGCAGCAGGAGGTGCTCGGGCAGGATGGTGGCAGCAGTGGGGCCGCATGGAACAGGTGGGGCGCGCTGGGGCCCAGTGTGCCAGAGGAGGGAGGGGAAGGGGCTGGAGCTACTGGAGGATGCAGAGCATGGGGGGCAGCCAGGGGAGGGTCTTGCATAGGAGGGTACACAATCTTATGCGTGAGCGTGCTTGTGACCCGGGGGTGTCAGCGTGTAGGCACTAGTGCGAGATGGCCGATGTGTGAGGGAAGGGGTGTGCTCTGGCCTGACCTGGGTGTGTTGGAGAGATCTGGTGCAAGGTCTGGCAGTAGAGGTAGGAGTCATGGACTGGTGGGTGATCTATGGTGATCTGGCACCTCACAGCATGGGGGTCTCGTGTGTGCGAGCCAGTGTGTAATCTAGTGTGCAAGCAGGCAGCCGAGCGTGCGAGTGAGCTAGTCAGTGTGGTCCAGTGTGGGTTTGTGGGAGCAAATGATGTGGGGAGCAGAGGGCAGTGAGCCGGCCTGCTGGGGAGATGGGGTCTTCCTAGGCCCCTGTGAGTTGCTAGGGGCGAGTGTTGCATCATTCACACGTCAGGGTGGTGGGGGGGTCTGTATCCCCGGGCGGGGGGTGTCAGCTGTGAATGGGACGGGGTGTTGGGGGAAGGTGGGGATGGGGAGATCATTCCCAGGGCTGCCCCCAAATTTGGTGACTTCACTCTGGGGATCATTTTTGGACTTCTCCCCCAGCCCAGTGACCTGCCCCCACCCCAGGATCCTTCCTGGGGCTCCCCCCCGCCTGGTGACCCACCCCCCCAGGACCACAGGGGGCACCTACAGCTGCTTGCGGATGGTCTCCTGGGACTGCAGGGCGTAGGCGTGGCGGTCACCCTCCAGCAGGCGGAACTGGCGCTGCAGCTTGGCCAGCTCGCTCTCGGCTGGAGGGGGTCAGACGGAGGCAGCGTAGAGGAGGGGAGGAAGGGGAACAGTGAACGTTACACAAAGCAGGTGAGTCTGAGGCTCTTGTTAGCTGAGGCCGAGACTCCTTGCCCTGTCCCACTACAGCCCCATAACGTCAGGCTGAGGGCTCCCCCTGTCCCACCACGGCCCCATCATCTCACACCGAGGTCTGCCCCTTCCCACCAAGACCCCATTGTCTCTGCTGTGATCAGCCACCATTGCCTCACCTGTCACGCCGATGCCCCGCCCCCACCATGCCAATACCTCCTGTCATACCAAGGTCCCACTACCTCATATCAGGGCCCCACATCTTAGGGTGGTGTCAGTGTCATCCCAGGCATGGGGCAGCCCTCCCACCCCCTGCCCTGCCCGGACTGAGGCAGAGCTGAGGAGGAAAGAGCTGGGGGATGTCTACAGGCAGAGGTGGGGCTGGGTTCTGGTCTCAGTCCCCTGGGGTCAAGCCGGAGTCACCCTCTTTGCCGTGGGGGCAGGGCTGGGTTCAGCTCTCAGCCCCAGGGCTGATCCAGAGTCTGTTAAGCGCAGTGATCTGGCTGAAGGCTCAGAGCCCACCCCCCGAAGCAGGGCCAGGCCCAAGGCCGCCAGCCCTGCCACCCGATTCCCACACAACTTGCCCATGGCCTCTGGCTGCAGGGAGCATTCTTCTCTGGGTGACTGGGCAGGATAGCACACCTCCCCCAGTGACGTGAGGTGGCAGCCTTGGCGGGGCCTGGGTATGGTTACAGCCGGCTCCAGGGACTGAGGGAGTGGGGCAGGGATGGGCAGAGATGTGGGGCTGGAGAGAAAATGGGGGGCACCAGAGTAGTGGGGTCATGAGCAGGGAGCTCCATGTGGCACTGGGGCAATAGACTGAGAGAGGGGGCTAGATAAGGGGGCAGAGCCATGTGGGGGGCACTGGAGCCAAAGAACAGGGGACAGGGCCACAGAGAGGTGCTGTCAAACCAGGCACTGGGGGTGGGGCCATGCAGAGTGCGTGGTGCGGCGGGGATGAGGGGAGGCCATGTGGAGGGCACTGGGGGGGCAGAGCACAGGGGCAGGGCTGCCCGGAGGGCATCTATGACAGAGCCATAAAGGTGACACCCAGGGATGGGGAGCAAGGCCATGTGAGGGATATCAGGTGGGGCTGTGCAGGGGTCACCGGGGACATAACATAGGGGCTGGTCCATGCATGGGCACTCGGCAGCAGAGTACTGGTGGTGGGGCCACAGGGAAGACACCGGCAGCAGAGCTACCCAGGGGGCACAGCTCTGGTGGGGAGATACCAGGGGGCAGAGCATGGAAGCAGGGCGCAGCAGGGCTCGGCACAGGAAGGGGGACCAGGCGGAGGGCACCAGCAGAGCCAAGCAGGGACAGTTTGGTGGTTCCCATTCTGTCTGGAGGCAGCCAGGAGACGCCAACCTGTAGCTTTCCCACAATGCCCCAGGGCAGAGCCATTACCGATGCCCTCCAAGTCAAGGTCACTGCCCTCTGAGCGGGTACTCGAGGCAGATCGGTGCAGCGGCATCTTCTCCTCCTCGCTGCGGACAGGTGGCCAAGAGAGAGTGCTGGGGACAGACAGAGAGAGAGGGCGCAAGGGCTACTAAGCTAAGCCTGGCTGACACAGCCCAGAGAGCGACAGAGGTTCAGGGGGCACAGCTGGACCATGGGGGCACCAGGAGAGCCGGCAAAGCCCTTATGCTCCTAGGTGTGCGGCTGATTCTGGGGTGGGGCATGTCAAGGCAAGGATAATGCCCAGCCTGTGCTGTGGAGGGGGAGGGTCTGGGCTTTTGGACTGGGGCTCTGGAAGGGTTTAAGGAGACAGGAGATGGACTGGAATTAGGGGAAGGTTCGGGAGCTGTGGAAATTGCGGTATGTGAAGACAAAGGATGGGGTGGTTTGCTCTGCAGCTCAGGCAGGTTCAGAATATCAGGGGAGTTGAAGGATTTGCAGGATGGGTGAACTGGGGGGAGGCTCTGGGGGTCACGGGGACATCGGAGCAGGGTCCGGGGGCTGAGCAGTGAGTGTGGGGGACAGTTCAAGCTCAGGGGGGATCTGGGATACAATTCCCTTCCCAGCCCAGAACCCCCCGCCCCAGGTGCAGGGATTTACCTCGCTCTCCAGCAGCCAGTCTGGGGGAATGGGGCAGTCAGTGCGCATGGTGGGGACCCATCCCCTGATGGGCACAGGAGGGCACGGGGACCACGCTCCGCCTCTGCTTGCTTGCTAGCATCACGGCCTCCTCATGCCGCCTGAGTTGTTAGCAACTGTCTCCAGGAAGCAGAAATCTCTCAGCCAATGGCAGGTGAGGACGGAGCCCTACGAGGAGGCGGGGGAAAGGGGGGACGACACAAAAATGGGGAAAGGGTCAGATTAGTAGAAACAGGAGAGCTGAAAGATCCCCTTTATTCCCTCCAAAACCCCCCACTTCCCCATTTCCCCCACTGACCACACCCCAACCCCTCTCCCCTTCCTATCCCCACCTTCCCCCCAGCCACAAACACCCCCCCATGCATCCCCCAGCCATACAGAATGTCTACACTGGGGGGCAGGAGAGGGAGAGAACCAAGACTCCTAGGCTCTATCCCAGCTCTGGAAGAGGAGGGGAACCTAGTGGTTAGAGCAGGTGTGAGGGCTGGATTAACAGAGAGGAATCTATTTCCAAGCCAGGGAGCCCCCAGATGCCTGTAACAGACATGGCAGGTTGGGGCGAGGTTCTGCTGGAGGCCGGGGGTGAGGGAGGACCCATTATAATGCCTCCTTCTCCAGCAGCTCCACATCCTGATCCGGTGGCTGCTTGGCTGCCCCATCACAACCACTGGGGGACAGCGGGGGAGGCGCTTTCATTGCTCATTCCACCTGAGAAATCTCACGTCACGCTAAGCCTCTGTCTCGGGTCTCCCCCCCTCTGCCCGCCCCCTGTTGTCATGCCAACACAGCCTCAGGTCACTCCAAGGCCTGGGTATCCCAAAGCCACATCAGGTCACACCAAGATACTGTCACATCTCACCACAACCCCAGAAACTCCTGCCACACCCCAGCTGTAGTACAGCAGGGCTATGGCAAACCAAGGCCCCATCAAGTCATACCAAGGCCACGCCATTCCAAGTCCTGACAGGTCACATCAAGGACCAGGCAAGTCATGGCAAGGCCCTGACTGGTTATGGCCAGGCCCCAGCAGGTCGATCTAAGGTCTTGCAATGCCAAGGCCATGGGGTTCACACCAAGCCCACAGTGGCTTTATCACACCAAGGACCCGCAAGTCATGCCAAATCCCCGTCACGCCAATGCCCCTGCAGATCATGTTTAGACCCCACTGGCTCCACCATGTCAAGGAACTGGCAAGTCAGACCAAGGCCGTGTCACGCCCAAGCCCCTACTGGTCACGCCAAAGACCCAGTGGCTCTGTCATGCCAAGGACCCATCAGGTCATGTCAAGGACCTGTTACACCAATGCCCCCATGGGTCACGCCAAGGCCACGGCAGGTCTTGCCAAAGTCCCGGGGCGCCATCATGCCAAGGCCACGGCAGGTCATGCCAATATCCCGGCAGGTCCTGCCAAAGCCCCGGTGTCTGTGTGAAGCCAAGGCCACAGCGGGTCACACCAAGGCCCCCCCGTGGCTCCATCATGCCAAGGCCCTGTGCCCCTGCCCTGGAGAGCTGGGCATGTCTCACCAGAAGGCCAGACCAGGGGGCGGGGCCAGGCTGGAGGGCGGGGCCTGGAGTCCTCCCCCCCAGGGTCCTCAATCAACCCTCGTGAGGCAGGCCTGGACTGACACTGCGCATGCGCCAGCATAACAGCTCCCTTCCTCCCTCCCCCTGGCAAGGCCTCGCCCACTGTGCAAACCCCGCCCTTTTCAGCTGCCTCCTCCTCCTCCGGCCAGCGCCCCGCGCATGCGCGGTCGCTTCCTTCTCGTCTATGGCGGGAGTTGTGATGACGGATATACGGAGGGTTGGGAGTGTGGAGAGGGGCATTGGGGCAGGTGCGCAGCTCGGGAGCAGAGTGCATTTGGGGTTCTTGTACAGCGGGGGTTGGATGCATTGGGGCACGTGCACAGCTGTAAGGAAGGGTGCCTGGTGGGCAGGGTACCCATCTGGAGGGTGGCGTGTGTGGGTGCACGTGCACATTTGGTGGACAGGGTATCCAGTTGGCGGGGTCGGTGCATTGAGGCACGTGCACAGTTAGGGGGCGGGTGCATTCGGCCACGTGCACAGTTGGGGTCTGGCATAGTACAGCTGGGGCGGGCTGATGCACTTGGGGCTCGTGCACACCTGGGGGGATGGATGCAGGGGGCCATGTGCACAGGATACCTACACAGCTGGAGGGCCAGCTATACTGGGGCGATGGGGAACCGAGTGCGGGGGGGGCAAGTGCATTGGGTGAGGTGCCGAGCAGGGTGCCTGTATGCGGGAGCGAGTGGGGGGCCAGGGGCAAATGGAAGCAAGCGAACAGCTGAGGGAGAGGCCTGTGAGGAACGGGGCGCCTGGAGGGGGAGTGCTGGCGGCGGGTACAGCTGCGTGCATGGCGGTGGCAGGCGAGGGTGGGGCTGCGTGACTCACGGGCCTCTTGTTCACTACACCACGCGACACCCCAGCACAGGAAACCGCCAAACCCCGACCCCCATCTGTGTTTGTCCCACCCCAGCCGTTGCCAGGCTGTCTGCGGTGATTGTTGCCAGGGCACCGCCTGCCTGATTGGAGAGTGGGTTGTGGGACAGGATGTCGGGGCGGGAAGTTTGTGATACACAGCCCTGCTTTCCGACTGCACCGCCCCCACCCTCCGGGGCTACCTGGCTGCTCACACCCCCACCCCACCCGGCACGGGCACCTGCCTTCCCTGCTCCAACCACTGGACCCCACTCCCCTCCCACAGCTGGGAGAGAACCCAGGCGTCCTGGCGCTGCTCCAACCACTAGACCCCACTCCCCTCCCAGAGCTTGGGGGAGGTCCCAGGCCTGACCACACGCCCAGATAAGAACTGTTCATTTCTATTCCTGGTTCCTCAGCACAAGCTCCTCGTTTGAGCCAAACCCCAATGGGGAAGTGAAAGCCTCAGTTTTCGGGTGTGCGCGGGCGGGAGGGGGATCTCTTTAACCCTTTACAAGCAGGGGCCCCCCACCGGACCAAGGTAACCTGCACTCTTTGCTGCCCCGCATGGGGGCCCTTGGCTGGCCCTTCCCCTCCGCCGTCCCGGGTGTGAAATATGGGGGGGGGTCTTTCATGACACGTGCTCCCGCGGTTTGCTTCCCGACTCTCCCGGGGGCGGCATCTGGGGGTGAATGAGTTTTGGCGGGCAGCAAAGTTTGTACGGGACGGGCCCGATTCTGGGCGTTGCCGGGGGGCCAAGGGGTTCCCTGCGTCCGGGGATCCCCCGGGGCAGAGGAAATCCGGGGGGGTTGTTCCTCCCAGGCGCACTCCAGCTCCGTCCGGCCCCTCCCTGCTGGGGCGGCTGCCAGGGGCAGGGCTGGGGGAGGATTCAGACGAGCAGAGAGAGGGATAGAGCCAGGCGGCCGAGAGCGGAGAGACCCCCCCAGCCCGTCTGGAGCGCCAGGTATCCCCCGACCCCCTCTCACACCGGCTCTGCCCCCCTTAGCGCTAGGATCTGCTCCCTGCTGGGGATTGGACCCCCGCCCCTCTGGCTCTGTGCTGGGGATCTGCCCTGTCCTTAGCTCTCTGCTGGGGATCTGCCCCCTGCCCCCTTAGCTGCCTGCTGAGGATCTATCCCATCCCCCTTAGCTCCCTCCTGGGGGGTCTGCCCCATCCCCTTTGCTCCCTGCTGGGGGCTCTGCCCCTGCCCCTGCCCCCTTAGTGCCCTGCTGAGGATCTGTCCCATCTCCCATAGCTGCCTCCTGGAGGGGGATCTCTGTCTGTCTGTCTGTCTCTCTCTCTGGATGTGTCCTTTGTAGAGTGTAAAGTTCTGTGCTGGCTGCTGTGGGTGGGCATGGAAGGGAGGAGGGGGAATCTCAGGGTGCAGGCTGCTCCCCACCCTTGGTTTAGAGAGGAAGAGACAACCCCCTGAACCCCCTCTCCCATGCACCATGCATCCTCTGCTACCTCTCCCCCCACAGCACCCCTGCACAAACATCAGGATCCCCCCCCCATAAACCCAATCCCCCGAGATACATCTCTCTTCCACAGCACGCGCGGCCTCAGGCGGGCCCACCCCCCACAGACCCCACCAGGCATACTCAGCTCACCCAACACATGGAGCACCCTCCCCCCAGGTACCCCGCCCCAGGCAGAGCTCTGTCTCTGGATCTCCCCAGCCCTTGGACTCTGCTCCACGTGGTGCCTGTGGAACCCCATCGCACTAGGACCCCGGCTGACACGGACCTAACTGCGGGGGAGAAGCTGGTGGCCCCTGGAGGGGGAAGGTACCGTGCCCCACCGCCAAACGAGCCAGTCTCTGCCCTGGGGCCTGGTGGGATCTGGCGCCCCCTGGAGGGAAGACATCCCCTGCCCCATTCCCCACCCCACTGAGCCAGCCCTAGGGCTGGGTGGGAGCAGGTGCCCCCTAGAGGGGACAGGCCATGCTCCCCTCCCTGCCCCCTGAGCCAGCCAGTCCTTGCCCTAGGGCTGGGTAGGAGCCAGCGCATCCTAGTGGGACCAGGTCCTGTGCCCCATTCCCTGCCCCCCTGAACCAGCCAGTCCTGTCCTGGGACCGGGTGGGAGCCTGCGCTCCCTAGAGGGGACAGGCCCTGTGCCTGTTCAGGGAAGCAGCCAGTCACACCCAAGTGTACCGCGGCAATCAATGGTCAGTTGTTTGTCCCTCTTCAATAGTGTCTTGATTTAGAGCAGAAAATACTAATTTGTGGCTGAGCGGCCCTGGGCTGGGAGCCAGGCTGGCCACCACACTGCTGGGCAGGGCCTTTGAAGATGTTACTGTGACTCAGAGTGGCCCCCAGTGCCTGGGTGGCAGGGAGCGGGCTGGGGGCTCAGCAGGGGGTGCTGGGCTGTAGAGAGGGGGCACTGGGCTGTGCTTGGGGGGGCTGACCAGGGGGTGCTGGGCTGCAGGGAGCAGGGTTGGGGGCACTTTCCCCATTCAGCACAGACCCTAGGGGCGCTGCAGTCCCAGCAGCAGCCAGTCTGAGAAGTGCAGTAGTACTGTACTGTACTGAATCCAGGTTTTGTAGAAAGGGTGAACCCAGGTGTCCTGCTCCACTTCCAACTGGTTCATTTCAGCCTGCTCCCATTCGCCGGTGCGTTTGGGGGGTGCTCAGTGGATCCACCTCCTGTGCCCCACCCTGGGGGGGACACACATCTTCAGCTTCAAGTTAGGGGTCCCTCCCAGTGTGGAAGCCTCGGAGGGGGGATCCGGCCTGACCCCAAACCCAGAGGCTGACTAGGGGGGTGGGAGGAGGATTCCCACACATCCCCCACCAGAGACAGCCTGGGCCAATCAGGAATTCCACAGGAGGAGGAAACACTCTAAACTGAGGGGCCCATCCCAGCCCCTCCCTGCCCCCCCAATACATGGGGAGGCTGGGGACCAGGGTGGGGTGCAGTGGTGCAGACTGGGTGCGTTTCAGGGTGGCTGTGGGGGAATGCAGCCCCACACCCTGTGCTCACATGATCCCAGAGCATCTGGATCCCATTAGGGGAGGCTGGGACAGAGGGATGTTTGTGTGCGTGGGGTGGGGAGGAGATTCAGAGGCGTGGCGGTGGCTGCGTGTGGGGAGGGGGGTGCTGGGAACTTCCCGCCTCAACAGAGGATCCGAGCTGGGAAGTGTGTGGGAACGAGCAGAGGGGCGCAGCAGAACTGAGTGGGCCTCGGGGGTCAGGAGCCAGGGCTAGCTCCCAGCTGGATTGGGGGCAGGCCTTAAGTGGGTCCTGGTGAGGGGGGGTGGGGATCTGGCCCTGGTCTCAGAAGACCTTTGGGCCTTGCCACGTTCCCTATTGACCCCCTCGTCTCTGACCACCCCCAGCACTCGCCATGAGCTTCCTCCTGTTTGCTGTCACGGCCCTGCACGTCCTTATCCTCGTGCTGCTTTTCGTCGCTACTCTGGACAAGGTGAGACACACCTCCCGGTGCCGGGCAGGGAACCCAGGATCCTGGCTCCCAGCCTCCCCTGCACCATCTAACCACTAGACCCTGCTCCCCACTCAGTGCCAAGGAGAGAACCCAGCAAGTTCTGGTTCCCAGCCCCACTGCAGACACCACTACACCCCACTCCCCTCCCAGGGCCAGGGAGTCAGCCCAGAGGTTCTGGCCACAAGCCCCCCTGCTCTAACCACTGGGTCCCACTTCTTTCCCAGAGCTGGGGATAGAACCCAGGTGTCCTGCTGAAGCCCCCAGGTGACAGGCTGGGGGGAATCTCAGGACCCTGTGTTAATCCCCACTTTCCCCCCTAGTCATGGTGGGTACTGCCGGATGAGGAGACTGTCAATCTCTGGTATGACTGTCTGTATGACAACACCACCCAGAGCTGGATCTGCGCCTCTGTGGCTGACAGCCGTGAGTGGGGGCCCCAGAGTGGGGCAGGGCATTGGGGTGCAGGGTTGTTCTGGGAGGGCCACAAGGGGGTGGTGATCCTAAAATGGATGGGGTGCGCCTGGGGGATGGGGGATCCCCAGATAATCTGGGCTACCTATGCCCTGCCCCGCCCCAGAGCTGCCATGTCTCTGTCCAGCAAGGGATCCCCATATTCCCAACCCCCATTCTCCACTCCAGAGGGGCCACATCCCAGAGGGGTCACATCCTGTCACTGGGCCTGCAGTCTCACCACGACTGTTCCTTGCTCCGCAGCATGGCTCCACACCGTCCAGGGCCTCATGGTCCTGGCTCTGCTCTTCTCCAGCTTTGCCTTCGTCCTCTTCATGTACCAGCTCTACACCATGGAGCGTGGCGGCCTCTTCTACGCCACGGGCATCTGCCAGCTCCTGGCCTGTGAGTGCCCAGGCTGGGGGTCCAGTGTTGGAATGGGCCTAGGAACCAGGACTCCTGGATTCTATCTCTGGCTTGGGGTGGTCAGTGGGGCCTGGCAGCCTGCAC
The DNA here is from genome assembly GCF_033958435.1 of Carettochelys insculpta. Classification (NCBI taxonomy): domain Eukaryota; kingdom Metazoa; phylum Chordata; order Testudines; family Carettochelyidae; genus Carettochelys; species Carettochelys insculpta. Next base: position 15,043,761 of record NC_134158.1, on the reverse strand, counting down.
CCCTGGGTTCTAGCTCTGGTTCAGGGTGGGGAGACCTAGTGGTTAAAGCAGGAGGGGCTGGGACTCAGGACTCTGGGTTCAGTCCCTGGCGTGGGGCAGGGAGGTCTAGTGGTTAGAGCAGGAGGGGCTGGGAGTCGGGACTCTGGGTTCTGTCCCTGGCTCGGGAAGGGGAGTGGGGACTAATGGTTAGGATGGAGTGGGGCTGGGAGCTAGAACTTGGCTGTCCTGACCTGAAGCTCTCCCCCTGCTCGCTGCAGGTATCTCGGTGTTCACGGCTGCCTTGATCTACGCCATCCATGTGGGCGAGTTTCACCAGAACCGGCAGCAGGGCGGCTCCTTCGGCTACTGTTTCGTGCTGGCCTGGCTGGCCTTCCCCCTGGCGCTGCTCAGCGGTGTCATGTACATCCACCTCCGCAAGAGGGAGTGACCCCCACCGCAGGGAGGCTGCTCCTGACCGTGGCCCAAGCTGGGGGAGTCACTGCCACATGCTGATCTCCGCCCTCTGCCCCACAGCGGCCAGGCTGTCGTATACCACTGCCTGTCATAGGCTGGTGTGGCCACACTCAGCTCCCTTCACCGGGCCCATGCTGAGGTACACAGACTCAGGTCCCTCTCTGCATGGGCACCTGCTCTTCTCCTGCTCTCAGCCAGAGCTGTCCCCTGCTCTCCTTTGTCCGATCCATTGTGGGCAGGACAGCCCAGGACCCCCCGCCCCCAACCCCAGCAGGGGATGACAGTCCAATCATCTCCCTGCCCAGGCTGGGCCTGGGACCCCGGGGGCCCTGCCTTACAATCTGGGTGCTTTGCCCCAGACTGGAAAAGATGAGGAGGGACTTAATCACACCCCATCCCATTGTGGTTTACAAACCCAGGGGCCTTGTACCATTGGCCACACCTGGCAAAGGTGGGGAGGAGCTTAACAAAGCCCCACCCCTAAACATGGCTTACAGATGTAAGGGCCACACCTAACCTCAGTCCAGCTGCCAGTTCGTGTGGTGCCCCCCCACCTCCGCCGGCAGGAGCTGGGTACTGGGGGGGTTGGTCCCAGGGCAGGGACACCCCTCTGCACAGATTTCTGGGCATCACCGGGCTGTAGGGAGCCCTCCTTTGGCAGCATCTCAGTCCACTGCTCCATCCCCACCCAGCCCAGGAAGCGGTCTCCATCGTTTATCTGTTCGGACAATAAAAACAGGCTCTTATCTGCCCACCTCGTGGCTTTGATGGCATTTGTGCCAGGAGGCAACAGTTAAGGGTAGTGAGTAGTGCTTGTCCTACAGCCTCTCCTGTGGGACTGTTTCTTGCCAGGAGCAAGGGATCTGAGGTAACAGCAGGGCTGTCCTCCACCACAGCCACTCCATGAGGGTTGGAAATTCCCACCCCACCCCACCCCTCCCACTGAGAAGCGGAGCCTGGGCTTTGGCCCCAAGCTGATATGCCCTGTGAAGATCAGGGCTAGGCGTTGGGGGGAAGCAGGGATCAAACAAAGAAACCTTTATTGCACAGCAAATACAGTAGAAATTTCCTGGCCCCCGCAGAGGCTTTCAGGCCAGGGAATAAAGCCAGGCTCCTAAGACTAAGACATTTCATCATCGCTCACCAGTGTAGGACCCTGAACTCCACAATGGAAGTGGGATCTTATGCTCAGAGCAGGAGCCAGGACTCCTGGGTTCTCTCCCAGGCTCAGAGGGGAGTGTGATCGGGTGGCATGGGGAAGGGCTGGGAGCCCGGACTCCTGCATTCTCTCCCAGGCTCTGGGACACTGGTTCCAGTAGGGCTCTCTCCCAGGCTCTGAGGTGGGTGGGATCTGGGGGGAAGGGGCTGGGAGGCCAGAGGCCAGGGTTTGCTCCTGCCCTCAGAGGGGTTTGGGAGTTAGGAGCCAGGACAGCTGGGTTCTCCTCCAGACTCTAGGGAAAGGAGCTGGCTAGGCTGGAGTCAATGTGGCCAACGTGCCTGTGGCAGTAGGAGAGGTGCTGGGCACAGCAGTGGCCGTGGCCAATAAAGTGCTTTCCTGTTGGGGGAAGGCCCAGCTTTCTTCTACTCCTGCCTGAAAGTCTCTTTCTCAGAGAGGCCTGTGAAAAATCAGCAGGAAACCATAGGAGGAGCCATAGCAAAGTAGTCCCTGCCAGCTGGCAAGCAGGGCCGAAAGCACAGCCCGACCCAGGGAGCTCTGCCTGCAGCCCTGCTGGCCACCTCCAAGAGGGGTCCCGGCTGGCAGCACTGGGGCCCAGGCACGCAGCAGGTGGGCTTGGCTGTGAGGCTTCCTGCCACAGAAAAGGCCTAAGCCCTGGAAGGGGGCAAGAGTAACGAGGCCAGAACCTTCCTGCAGCTGAATGGGCTTTGATCCATGGTAGCAGCAGGCTGGCGCTCTCTGGCCTGCTTCCCAGCATCTCTTGAATGGTGGCTGGTAGAAGCCCGCGGGCCCTGGGCAACGCAGAGGGGTTAACGACCCAGCAATCCAGACCTGGCAGGAGCTGGATAGCAGCAGAGCCATGCCAAGCATGGGAGTTGGCGTGACTCCCAGAATGCACCAGGAACATGCTCAGAGTCAGCGTGGCGGGCGGGGGGGAAGCTCAGCTCTCTTTTCCCTAGGGTGGTGCAGGCTCCCAAGGGGCTCCTGCCTGGGCTGTCCCTGCCCTTCCCCTGAGTGGCTGTGGCACAGCCAGGAGCCGGGATCAGCGGTGCCCAGGCTGTGAAGCACCAAGGGTGTCAGTGGGACCCAGGAGCTGTGGAGGGATCAGCCTGGCCCCAGCCCACAGGCCCAGCCCCCTCCAGGCTGAGGAGGTGCCAGCAGGCACGGTCGGCGCAGAAGGAGACATCCAGGCCTAAGCGGAGCCGCAGCCACGATTGGACATGGTCCCGAAGGCCAGCCACGGTCTCGGGGTCTGGGGAGAGAGGAGGCTGGTGTCACCCCGGGAGAGCTCCCCTGCTGGGGACCTCCCCCATGGGGGGGGGAACCTCCTGAAGAGAGCACCCCCTGCTGGGGAACTCCTGGCACCCCCACTGGTGGCGCACCTCCTGGAGAGAGCGCCCCCTGCTGGGAAACTCCTGGCACCTCCTGGAGAGAGCGCCCCCACCCCCCCAGCCCTGCCTGCTCTTCCCAGGAGACTGTCCCTCATGGGACAGAACCCACCTCCCACTAGCTGCTCTGCTCACTCCCCCAGCAGACTGTCCCCTGCTGATAGACCCCCCCCCACACACACACACCCGACTCAGCCCTGGGGTCCCCACACCCTGCCAGGGAGATCCCATCTCTCAGCCCTGCCCACCCTGCCGAGAGCACCCCAAGGACACCATCTTTCAGCGCCTCCCCCCCCCGCCCCCAAGAGCACCCTGCTGAGGAGACCTTGTCTCTCAGCCCAGCCTGCAACGGCTCCCCACCTGCAGGGCTGTGCGGGGCTGGGGCTGGCAGCCGGTGCAGGAAGCTGTGTGCCAGGATCAGCTCCTTGGCATGCTCCTCCTGAGCCCGCAGCACCAGCGCCCCCAGCAGCTCCGAGTTGTTGGAGGTGCTGCGGTAATACAGCATGTGCGCCAGCTCCAGGGAGTGGACGTTGCGTCGCTGCCCAAACACCTGCATGGGGAGCGCACAATAAGGGCACCTGGGTGCTCTGCCTGGCTCCGGGAGAATGGGGAGCTGGTGGTTAGAGCAGGGGGGCTGGGAGCCAGGACTCCTGGGTGCTCTCCCTGGCTCTGGGATGGCAGAGGAGCCTGGTGGTTAGAGCAGCGGGGCTGTGAGCCAGGACTCCCAGCTGTGGCAGGAAGTGAAGGTCGAGCAATTTAGTAGCTCTGATCTGATGCCATCTGGCGCCTTCAGTTGCCTCAGGAGGCCCAGTGGTCCCCTGGGTGCTCTTTCCACTTTACCTGTGATCTGCGGGGGCCCCCGCCCGGGGGCCCCCGCCCATCAGCTCTATTCAACAAGCTGTGCCTCAGTTTCCCTTCACCCTTCTTGCCTTGTCTATTTAAATTGTGACCTCTTTGACAAAGGAGCAATCTCTAGGAGAGCATACAGGACCCAGCACAATGGGGTCTGCACAGTGCCAGGTGTGACAGGGCCCCCAATGAGGGGGAAGGCATGGCAGGGGGCCCCCCAACCTCCATTAGGAAGGGGCCCGCACATCACGGGGGGGGGGGGGGGGCTGATCTCAGTTGGGAGGGGCCAGAGTGGCAGGGGAGGGGGGAAGTGCTCTCAGTCAGGAGGGCATTGGCACAGCTGGGGGGGCCCAATCTTGCTTAGGAAGTGGGCCTGAACGATGGCAGGGGGGAGTCCCCAATGTCAGCTGTGAGGGAACACTGCAGTGGGGAGGGCAATCTCGGTCAGAGGGGGCTGGCGTGGCCGGGGGAGCCCCGAGCTTGGTCAGGAAGAGGCCAGGGCAGCAACTGGTGCCCCAGTCTCATTCAAGATGGGACCAGAGTGACCACCAGGGACACCATCTCAGTCAGGGGAAAGCGGGGCGGTGTGGCAGGTCTGTGCAGCCCTGCCGTGCCCCGGACACCTACCTTCCAGGCCCGGAAGGTCATGAAGGCAGCGAAGCAGAGCAGCAGGAAGCTGGTGCCGATCTTCAGGTCGGACAGCACCACCATGCCGACGTTGACGAAGAGGACCAGCCCGCTCACCACCAGCGTGACGTTCAGCAGCGTCTTGTAGAAGATGGATGTGCGGATCCTCACGGCCGGCAGCAGCTGCTCCAGCCCCTCCAAGGGGATGTCCTTGAAGCACTTCAGCACCAGGTGAGAGTTCTTGGGCCGGGCTGCCACCACCACCCGCTTGAAGTAACGCCTGGGGTGGGAGGGGAGCACCGTCAGCGGGGCCACATATGGTGGGGCTCAGGCCAAGACCATCTAAGAGAGGGAAGGGAGGCCATGAATCCCTGGGGCCAGCGCTGACAGCTGGAGAGAGTGCTCCAGGGCACAGGTGTCAGCTGCAACTGTGAGGTGAGAACACCCCTTCCTGAGACCGTCGCACTGCCCTGGGGCGAATGCTGGCTGCCAGAAAGCACACCCTGTATTGACTCCGCTGTGGCACAGCATCCCTAACCACCCGTCACTCTGCTCCGAGATCCCGCTTGCCTTTCTGCAGGGGCCCGGGCTGAGCCAAACAGCCCCTTCCGGGGCCCCAGCGTGGTTTTAACCGGGAGGACTCCAACACGCTGGCCGAGGGCCCACAACCGGATGTACTCGTACTGCTCCAGGTTCACCGAAACCTGGGGAACAAAGGGGAACCTACAGCCATGACACACAATCAGATGGGTTGCTAAGCCTGGGTCCTCAGGGGCACAAGGGATGTTTATGTGGGGATCCCATGTCAGAGATGTGGCTCCTCTGGGATAGGACATGGGGACTGTTTATCCAGTAATCCCCTGCCCAGAGCTGAGACACAGCCCTTCTTGGGTGGAATACCAGGGCTGCTTATGCTGGGACACCTCACCTGTTGCTGAGATGCAGCTGCTTCTGGGGTGGGGAAACAGGATTTCACCACTGCAAAGCTCAGGGAGTCAAAGGAAATCCTGTATCTCTGATGGGATTAGAAGCAGGCAGGAGGGTCTTTCCTGAAGTGGTAACCAAGGCGGGGGGGGGGCAGTTCAGTGGGGGGCAAGAGACTCACTGGACCAGTAGCAGGGCATGGGATCGGGGCAGAAAGAAAATAGTTTTCCTCATGTTATACTGGGGCAGTGATGGACAGCTGCTCCCCTCCCCAGAAGTGGCCGCACCTGGACCTCATCCTGAGGGTGATGCACAACAAGGGCATACGCCAGGGCATCCTCTGACAGGCTGTTGAAGTTGGCTTGATCCAGCACCGGTTCCAGCTCAGCCAGGACCTGCCGTTCCTTAGCCAGGCGCTCAGAGTCACTCAGAGGCAACTCTGGCAAGGTGTCTCGGTCAGGATTAATGGGGTCATATAGAGTCTGTGAAGGAGCAATGGGAGAGCATGTGTGTGTGTGGGGCCGGGGGGGCATGTCTGGCCCCAGGGATCCCACAGCACCGTGTCCAAGCAAGGATCTGTTCGCTCCATGGCAAGAAGTGGCCGACCCTAGGGTGGAGGGAGAGGGACTCTCACCCAGTGCTGAGTTGCAGCCAACACTGGGGTGAAGTACAGGGACTGTTTAAAAAGAAAACCCGCATGAGTTCCCCCTTCCCTGCAGCAGAGACCTGGGAATGCCCTGGGGCCAGCCCTGACCCCTACTCACTGTTTGCTTTCAGTGCCTCCCATCCAGCCCCCACCCTGCAGAGCTATTTCCAAAGGCAACGGGAGGCGTCTCACGGGGACACCTTACCTGCAAGCACCCCAGGAGGGAATGGTAGTGGTGCAGGAGGCAAGAGTCCACCCGTGCCACGAAGGCCAGGAAGGAGGCACGCTCGGCGTCGCTGGATGAGTGGAACTCCTGGAGGGACAGTTTGCACCATGAGAGCGCACCAGGGATCAACAGCCCAGGATCGCAGAGGTGCGTCTGTCATGGGTTGTGCGAGAGCCATCCCCTGTGCTCCAACCACCTGAGAGGCGGCTGCGTCTGGGGTGGAGCGTGGGGACTGTGTATACAGAGAACCCTCACCCAAAGGCTGATATGTGACAGCCTCTAGGGCAGGGCTGAGTAACTGTAGATACAGGGTCTTGACCATGGCTGAGATGCGACCACCTCTGGGGTGAGGCTGTTTATACAGAGGTGTCTCCCCCAGCATTGAGATATGGCCCCCCCAGGCTTGGATCAGTCCTGACTCAGAGGATACAGTCCTGTATTGTATCACATACCCAACACCCCACTTCAACCAGATGTCTCCCCTCCACATGCTGACCCAACCTGGCCCTGCTTCACCTCACGGGCTCCCCAGTAGAGCCCCCTGTACCTTCAGAAGGACGCTGACCAGCTGTCCCTTAGACAAGGGGATGAACCGCTCCACATACTGCTCGGCCCACCCCTGGGGCTCCGTAGGCTTCCACATTTTCCGATACGCTGCCATACGGGAGGCGAGGGAGGCTGTACCATGGCAGGGAGGCCCTGGCACCCCAGTCCCCAGGGCAGTCCAGGCTGCACTCAGCACCCTGCAAGAGAGGGAGTCATCAGCAGGACATGACACAGCCACCACAGCCCACAGTGGCCAGCTGCAGCTCCACGGGCAGTTCAGTCTTCAGCCAAACTGTTGGCCGTGGGCTCATTTATACTGGATCCCTTATAAGGCATTGCAAGGCACTCGAGGGTAGGGTGTGGGGGCTGTTTACATGGCAACCCCTCACCCAGCGCTGAGATGCCCCCCTGCTGGCGTACAGCACAAAGGCTGTTTATACAGCGACCCCTTGCTTGCGGAGATGTGGCCCTCTCTGGAGTCAAGCCCAGGCAGGCTGTTTATTCAGCGATCCCTCGCCCAGGAACCGGGTTGAGACCCAGCAATTCAGTTCACACACAGACCCAACAAGAAGAGGTCAGATACGAATGACTTTTAGTGCTCAGCTTCGGGGAAGAGTGGAATTTACACCCTCTGAAGGAGGCAGGCCACATTCACTATCCCCGCTGAGCCAGCCCCTGCTCTGGGGCTGGATGGAAGCAAGCGCCTCCTTGAGAGGGAAGACCCCATGCCACAGTCCCAGCCACCCACCGCCGCCCAGCAGCCATATCCCTGGCCAGAATGAGCCTGTTTCTCTGTTGCATCCGCTCCCAGGAGTCAGGTCTTGTGAAGCTCTTCAGATTCCTCCATGGCACCATTTAAACCCACAGCCCCGGCAGAGGAGGGCTGGGAGCTGCAGGATCGCAGGAGAGGGACCCACGGGAGAGTTCAAAGGTCACCAGCCCTGGGCAGAGTTGCAAAGTTGTCCAGGGTTCAAAGGTCACGGGCTGTGGTGCAGAAGGAGCTAGGGCCTGTGGGCCACGGTGCAAGGCTCAAAAGTCATTGGCCACCAGCAGCTAGCAGTGAAAGTGTCTTGGCCTCAGGAGAGTTGGAAGGTTGCAAGCTGTTGGGGTAGCCGCAGGGAGCGCGCTTTGGCTGCCACGCAGGGTTCAGAGGTCACCGGCTGTGGGGTGGCCGCACCAAGCGCCTCTTAGCTGCCACGCAGGGGTCAAAAGTCACCAGCCGTGGGATGGCCACACGGAGGGTGTCTTGGCCACCGCAGAGTTCAAAGGTCACCGGCAGTGGGAGGGCCGTGCCCAGGGCCTCTTGGCCGCCGTTCAGAGATCAAAGGTCGCCCACGTGCAGTGTCATCCGTGCACCTGGCTTGACCACTGCAGAAAGGTCAGAGGTCACCAGCCTCCAGAGGTCAAAGGTCGCCAGGCACCACTCCCTGCCATAGGGGCTGCTGGTTCTGCCATGCCACGTGACACGATCCAGCCCGCCCGAGGCCTGGGCTAAATCCGCGCAGGGCAGGAACAAACCCCCACGCCCCAGCAGCAGCAGCCCCTAACCTTGGGCAGGGCCGTCTTGACATTGACCGTGTACGCATGCGCAGGAGAGCCTCCCGGCTTTCTCCCCCCGGCCCCGCCCTTCCCTTTCCACACTGCACATGCGCTCAGTTCTTCCGGCTTCCGAGGCTGCGCGTGCGCACCAGCAATCTCGGTCTGCTCTCTCTCCCCCGCCTCCATTTTCCCGGAAAGCCCGCGCGGCACATTCGAAAACCCGGCGCGCGCTGCTGCTCCGCCCCACCCCCTTTCCAACAGGCGTTTCCAACCGTCGCCTTAGCCTCAGAGTTCGAAATGGAGCTGGGCCCGGGCTTTAGCCAATCAGGCGTCGCTCCCCCCGCCCACTTTCTGTCGCCCTTTCCCCGCCCCTCGGGCACGCGGGTGGGGGAGGGACGCCCTGAAGGGAAAAAGGCGGGAAAAGGGGATTCGGGAGAGACTCTGAGGGGGGAAAGGGGACAGGGAAGGTGAGGAGGGAGCTTGGTCTGTGAGGCAGCAACTTTCCTTGCGTGCCATGAGCCTCCCAGTACCTGGCTCCCGTAGAGAAGCCACTGCTGGGGGTGGCAACTTCCCTTTGCTAGGGAACGCTGAGGGGGCACAGCTGGGGGCACACCAACTCCCCACGTCAGGGAGAGCTGAGGGGGCACAGCTGGGGGCACACCAACCCCCCACATCAGGGAGAGCTGAGGGGGCACAGCTGGGGGCACGCCAACCCCCCACATCAGGGAGAGCTGAGGGGGCACAGCTGGGGGCACACCAACCCTCCACATCAGGGAGAGTTGAGGGGAGGCACAGCCAGTGTCATGCCAACTCCCCCCCAATTTCAGGGAGTACCGAGGGAAGGCAAGGTTGGGGTCACACCAATCCTGCCAATGCCAAAAACATTAGGAGGCACACCCAGGGCGGTGCTAATACCACAGGAGCCAGGGAGGTGTCAAAGAGCAGAGCCTGAGTTATGCCAGCCCCACCACAATCAGGAAGACCCTGGGAGGTGGCAGGTCAGAAGCAGGGCTATTGTCTCATCCCAGCTATAGCAGCCAAGAGACTGAGGATAGTAGTGGGCAATACTGGGATCATGCTAACTCTGGTGCAGTCAGGGACAGGTCAGACCACAGAGCTGAGGTGATGTCATTGAGGTCAAAGGACAGGTGGCAATCACACCAACCCTGCTATGTATAGGTGCAGCAGGGTAGGAGGGCTCAGATGGCACAGACAGGGCCACAGCAAGCCTGCAGCTGTCAAGAATGACAACCGTGTGAAAGGCCAGAGGAAAGAACCAAGATTAGTTCCACCAGAGGGTCCCACTAACTGCATCCTCACCATTGTCAGGGACGGCAGGAATCTGAGTGTATCAGCTTTACCATATTACTGGATACTCACCTACAAGTGGGTCCCTGACTGGGGAGGATCAGACATCAAAACTGGGCTCAGGCAAACACTGGCATGGATCAGGATGGTGGGATGGGTCAGCACAGAGCAAAGCTCTGTGAGCCCCACCACAACCACAGTTACTTGGCTGTCAGGAATCAAAGAGCAGAACCAGGATCAAATCTTTCCCCTCTGCCTCATGATACCTGGTTGGGACTGGGAGGGTAAGAGGAGAAAGTGAATGCCATGCTTGCCCCAACCAAGTACTCTAGAAGGCATCCTGCCAAATTTCCTGAAGCCAGGTAGGGGTAGCCAGAAGTAGGAGAGGGGAGAGCTGGTCTTATATGTATTCTGTGCCATTAAATAGGGGCATCCTGCTGAAAATAAAATGAGGGGATCCAGCTGTTTGCCCTGCTTCTGTGTGACTGAGGGAACTAAAGATCATCTAGCAATGGGAACACAACACACCTGTCCTTGCTGTCCATCACCACTTTTAACCTCTTGTCTGTTTCCTTGCCTTCCTGAAGATCCATCTTCACCCCAAGGCAGGTGAGAAGATAGCAGGATGAGAAAAATTACCTCAGTTCTGCAGGAGCTCTTGGAGAACAACGTTGTCCAGTTCCTGAGGAAGCCTCAGACCATTGCTAGGATCCTAGCTGGGGTGAGACACCAAGAGAAAAAGTCTTCACACTAAATTATCCAAGGCCCAAGATGGTGACTTAGCCTTACAATCACCACTGGCTCAAGCCTCGACAAAATGTGCCCTAATAATTAATTATGAACATGTATATGATAATAGTGGTCAAAAGGTCCCAGGTAGGATTTGATCCAAATGAATTCAGTGCTTTACAAACTCAGATAAAGGGTGCTGGAGAGTTTGCAAACTGAAGTCTTCCATTCCCAGGACAGATGGATGGATACAACACACGCCTGCGTACATACCTCTCTCCTGGTGTCGCCAATTCTGTTTGAGACCAGGGAGCTTGAAAATATAAAACAACTTAAAGTAATAAATGTTTTTAAACCTCAGGGTTCACTTCAAGATTTGGGCAAGGCAGCTAATCTCTTTATATTTCACATAAATCAGGCTAGACCTGTCCTTGTAAAAAGGGACTCAAACTTGGGTATCCTGGGTTCTTGCCCTGCTTAGTGTCTTGGTTTCCCCATCTGTGAAATGGAGATAATATTTATTTCATTCATAAAGTGCTTTGAGAGTGGTTGATGAAAAGTACTTTCACTGCTTATTGATTAGCACCTGATTCCTACAGTCACGTTTTTTGCTTGCTGGCTGAGATGCAAATATTGTAACAAGTGCCCACATCTTGCAATCATTATTATTGGCGTTGAGGCCCCAGAATACAGTGTAAATTTTTTCAGTAGGGGCTGCTTTAAATGGACAATAAGCAGGACAATAGACCCCTTTTCACAGAATGGGACACAGATATGAGGTCACACACAGCCTAGAACTGAACTCAGATCTACTGTTGCCCTAACCCCAAGAGCATCCTTTCATGAGAGCAAAGCCTGTTTATTGTTACAGCACAGTAGGAGGCCAGAGTTCAGGTACCCCCAGCAATTCCAGAGCTACAAACAGAAAAAGTGTCCAAGGATTTCACTGCCCAAACTGAAAAATAATCTTTTATTAGAACCCAGTGCTGTCATCTGTCATATTGAGCATTCTTGGCAACAACTGAAGTAAATTGAAGACATAGAATCATAGAAATGCAGGTTTGAAGGGGACTTAGACCAGCCATGTGCACTGAGGCAGGACCAAATAACCATAAACCATCCCTGACAGGTGTTTGTCTAATCTAGATTATTATGATGGGCCCTTCTAGCCTTATAGTTTATGAGTCTATAATCTGTTCTTAAAAACCTGTAATGATGGGGATTGCACAGCCTCCTTTGGAAGCCAATTCCAGAGCTTAACCTCCCTTAGAGTTGGAACATTTTCCTAATATCTAACCTAAATCTCCCTTGCTGCAGATTAAGCCGATTACTTCTTTCCTACCTTTAGTAGATAACAACTGTTCACAGTCCTTTTTATAACAGCCCTTATCGTATTTACAGGCTGTTCTCAGTATGCTAAACATGCCTAGTTGTTTTTGGGTTTTTTTTTACTTTCTCCTACACCAGGTTTCCTAAAATTTTAATAATTTTTGTTGCATTTTATTATTTGTATTGTGGTGGTGCCTAGGAGACCTAGCCACAGACCAGGACTCCCATGGCACTAGGCACTGTACAAACGGGACAAACAGACACTACCTGCTCCAGGGAGTTTGAGTGCTCAGCTCCTCATTTCATTGTGTATATTACAGAATCAAACAGCTCAGGATTGAAGTATCAGAGAGGTAGCCATGTTAGTCTCTATCTTCAACAACAACAAGACCCTCTGACAAAGCAGGTATTTGCCCATGAAAGCTTATGCTCCAAAATATCTGTTAGTCTCTAAAGTGCCACAGGACTTCTTACAGTTCAGGATTGGGGTCTCATTGTTATGGGTGCTGAAGAAATAGAGATAGTTACTGGCTCAACCCAAAAGAAGAGCTGGCAAGACAATAATATTAACCGCCAGTTATCCCAGGCCTGGACAATCCCCATGGTATGTCTATCTACATATCTAACAGATTTATTGGAGCATAAGCTTTTGTAGGCAAAGACCCACTTCATCAGATGCATGGGATGAAGTGGGTCTTTGCCCACGAAAGTTTAGGTTCCAATAAATCTGTTAGTCTATAAGGTGCCACAGGACTTCTTGTTGTTTTTATGGACACAAACTAACATGGCTACCCCTCTGTTACTTATGTACATGTTAACTCTTTTCCTCTTTGCCCTTCCAGCTCTTCTCACTGATAATATTTTCATCCCTGGTGACTGACGGCTACCAGAACCTGACAGCTTCCTCCCAGCTGCGTTGTGTGCTGAATGACAATGGGGTGGCCTGCAGCTATGCCATCACAGCTGGCATCCTGGCTTTCTTGCAGTCCTTACTCTTCTTAGCCTCTGATGCTTATGACAGCATCATCATTAGCCACAAGGTCAAATCTGTCATCCTGAGTCTGGACCTGACCTTCTCCAGTAAGTGATTACTCTCTCAAATTCAAACATTCCTCTGTAGCTTTGGTAACCAACAGTTTAGCACATTGTCAAGCCCTTCTTCACTCATGCACTTTCATTCCTTTCCACTTTGGCCAGAGCCACTGGGCAAAAAAACCTTGGCATTGACACATCTTGTCTGCTTTTCTACTTCCCAGCTGGATGGAACCAGACCCATTGGTCTCTCTTCACTCTTTGCCAGTATTACATCAGCTGAACTATCAATTATGAATTATATCCCCTTCAGAGACATTTTCAATCAGAAAAACACCCTGTCTAAGGCAAGTACCTCCACCACCAGATCTGAGCAGAGGTACAGTATCTCTGGCTCCGTCAGGCAAATGATCCAGTGCTAATTTGCAGGTGCCCATAGTTTGTCAGCAGTGCTGGATTATACCAATAGTCCTAAGTAGCACTTTTCATCAGATCTCAAAGTGCTTTTTAAGGGAGGTAAATATCATGCCCATTTCACAGACATGGAAACTGGCACTGGGCAGTAAAGTGCCATACCACTGACTAACCCAGGAACTGAACCCATGTCTCCTGAATTCCAGTCCAAGGGACTCCAGAGATTCTTCTAGTTTGGTATTCCATCTCCTTCCAATGTCTTAGAGAAAGACAAAAGATCTCTTACATCCATCAGTTGTCCAGTGATGTTCTTCACAGATAAAAATACACCCCAACCTCTCAAGCAGCTTATTCCCTAAGTAGGAGAAGTTATTGAGTTTCCCATTCACAGTTAGTATAATAACCAGCTGGGAGCATTTCACGTTCTTCACTTGCTTGTTCTTTAAAATGCAGCCCTTGCTATGTGAGTCACACATGGAGGTGTGCCTCAGACAAATATGAAGGGAAAAACACTCACCCTTTGATTTTGCAAGGGCCTTTGACAGCTCCATTTCGACCTCACCATAACTTCCCTATGTTATTCCCCTATACCTGTTTGCATTGCCTGTAATCCTGCTCCCTGTCTTTCCAGTCATCTGGTCATGCATATGGTTCGTTGGCTTCTGTTTCCTGGCCAATCAATGGAACAAGTCCACTCACCATTACCTGCTGGGAAGCAGCTCTGCCCGCGCCAGCATCGCCTTTGCTTTCTTCTCTATCCCCTGCTGGGTAAGAAATTCTCACTTCTCCTTCTCAGCTTCAGTTCTTTCCAAAGTGAATACACCCCATTGATCTAGCAATCATAGCAAAGCCCCTGCTGTGCTGCCTTGTAAGAAAAGTTTCACTACTGTGCAAGAAGTAAAGGAGATTTCCCCTCTTAACTGAGACAGAATTGGCTCTTTCTGGGAAATGGCACTAATTTAAGAATGAAATTGGCATAGGGGTAGCTATTGGGATCCCCTTCTAGTTCCTTTTACCTGCAATAGGGGACCCTTCCTTCTGATCACTTAACATGGGCACAGCACTTATTTTCAAAGCAATTAATCCTTTTAACACACCCTGAAGGTAAGCCAATATATGGAGAAATTGAGGCGGAGAACTACGGAGAGCTCCTGGCTTTTTTCCTATCAAGATATGTGTTTACCCCACTAGTTGACAGACTTCCCATGCTGAACTGACAGAGGAGTCCTAGGTTTATTTCATACTGACACCATCCCCTTCATGTTGAATAGTAACAGAGAGATAGCCGTGCTAGTCTATATACTATCTAAACAAAAAAAACAGGCCAGTAGCACTTTAAAGACTAACAAAATAATTTATTAGGTGATGAGCTTTCATGGGACAGACCCATTTCTGAAGAAATGGGTCTGTCCCATGAAAGCTCATCACCTAATAAATTATTTTGTTAGTCTTTAAAGTACTAGTGGACTGCTTTCTTGTTTTCATCCCTTCATGTTTTACCAGTCCACCCTCATTCACCCATTTTGAGAGGTGCCAAAAAGGAAGTGTGATGCCTTTGTCCTTAAGGGGAGCAGCAGCTACTGAGCACCTCTTGGGATCAGGTCCTTAGACCATCTGCAAACAGGTGACTCATACTCTCCTCATTGCTGCCTGTCTGTTTTGCTGTCAGGAGGAGCCTTCTCCCAAAATCTGTTACTGAACTTCTAACTCACTCATGCTCAGGCACCAAATAAGTGATTCAGGATTTTGCTGTGCATAGGTGGAGTTACTCCAGATCAGGAAGTGGGAGCTCCTGATACCAGAAGGAAGGGGGAGCCTTCTTCAGGAAGTGCTTATTGGTTTACATACTGAGGGCCAGATCCTTAGCTGGAGTAAATCAGGTGTCATTCCAGCAAAATAATAGAGCTAGATGGATTTACACCACCAGGGGAACTAGTCCTTGAAGTCATTCCGAGGGCTTGTTCACTGAAAAGTTAGTCTGAGTGCTTCCCCTAATTTAAGTCCCATGCACATGCAGTACCTCCTGAGTTTGGGGTAGAACACTTGGCCAAACGGGGCATAGTCTAAAACTCTAAGAAGCCCAGGTCATCAGCTTCTAACATGACCCCTTTGCAGTGTGGAGGCAGGCTAGCTCCATTCCCCAGTTCCCCCTTGTGCTCAGAAAGGACAAACAAGTTGCCTTGTAATATACTTGGAAAGAATAGAGAGCAGCTTAGTTTAATGCAGTGCTCGGAACCACCAGATGTATCTCCCGAGGTCCTAGCACCACACGTGCACCACTACAGACACAGCTGGTATTTGTGTTGCAATTTGAATGTAGCTAACCTGCAGTAAGGCCAAACCCTAAGAGTAAATAAAGGGAGACGCTCAGACTAAGAATTACACGTGTGATAGGTCTCCCTGTCTCTGCCTTGCAGGTGTACCTGGGCTACCGAGCCCTGAGGGGCCTGTGGACTGAGCCCCCTGTTCCCTACAAAAAGTCCTTGGACGAAGGTGCTGTGGCCCTGACCACACTCTCTTCTGTCACCACCACCTCCATTCCCAACAGCATGGAGTATCACGGCCCCACTGATGGCTCCGCCCCCTTCCCACAGACTCCCATAGGAAACCGTCTCACTTTCCTGAATGACAATTAGATATCTATTTTATTCCCCTGCAGTAAATAAAGAGAGGGTTTTGCTTTCTCAACCAGAACCTGAGTGGCTTAATTCTAATCATAAGACAAGAGGGAGGGAGACTCGAGACACAGAGGAGTGTGAGACGAAAGCAAGCAACCACAGTTGTCAAACTCATTGGGTGCAAACGGACAAATTCCATGTTTAGTTACCACCCTAAATCCACGGCTCCATTCCCCTGCCACACTGCTGATGCCAACTGGAGATTTGCAAAGGTGGAGGATAGAATGTGTCTAAATTAGTTACTGTTCTGTCACAGTTGGTGACATTAAAATGAGCAAGACATACCCAACCCCACAGAGAGCCATGGTATTTCTGCCCTCTTCCTCCCTGCTCCTTCCTTGTCATTGTGGCTCTGCTGTTCTTCCTGCTGCATTTTCTTCTCTGTACCATCACCCCCTGCTAAAAGGTCTAGCAACAACAGTTACACTGACAATAAAGCAGCATTGGAATCAATATGTCAAGAGATGCAGGACAAGGAGGTCACATGTCTCCAAGCTTTAGTTTCAGGCTGCCTACAAACTGAAGTAGGCAGCACTGCTCTGGTTTAACCTCAGTTCTCAAGGGGAAGATTTTCTTCATAACCAGGAAGGCTGGAAACTTACTTTTAAAAAACATAGGTAAAACAGATTTTGCATCATCTGAATGTGGCACATGGGCTGTCAATTTATTTGAAATCCTTGAAACAGGAGTTACCTTGTGTGGGATGAGCAGAAATACGTGATCCCCAAAGAGTTCAGAATTAGAGCTGGGCAGAAAATGGTTTTTGTTGCCACAGACGATTTCCATTTTTCAGCAGGAAATATTACATCAAAAACTGAAATATTTCAGTTCAAATAGGCTGCTGCAGTTTGGGTACCATCTGCTCCACAAGCCAGGCTCTCTGATTGGTGTCATCCATCTCTCATGATGCCTGACCATCTCTCCACTTGCTGAAGGGAAGTGGTTCATCATGGGAAATGAAGATCATCTGAGAAGCCCAGCCAGAGAGGAGACTCGAACTATTGAGATACCCAAACTACCAGCAGCAGCGTGTCCATTTGAACTGCCATAGCTGGTGAGACCAATGGTCCAATCTAGCCTAGTACCCTGTCTTTGACATTGGCCAATACCAGAACTTCAGGGGGAGTGTACAGCAGAGGACTATTTTGAAGATATGCAGACTTGTCTTCTCATCTCGCATCCTGACAATCAGAGCTTTCAAGTTGCTGCATACATAGTGTTGTGCCCCTAACCATCTTAGCTAATACCAATGATGGACCTATCCCCCCTGTACTTAATTAAACCCACATTTCAGTGGAAAAGAAAGTAAGTTCTAATAGAAAACACTAAATGGCACACAGCAATAGCACACTTAGGACAGGAAGTGATGGAAAGCCCTGTATCCAATCAAAGGTGCCAAAGGAACAGAGGGAGGACAAAGAGGTAACCGACCACACACAAAACAGGAAAACAAAGCAGGATTCTCTTTTATTGAAAAATTTTCCCCCCAAAAAGGCACTATGTTGTTTTTTTATTAAAAAAAGAAATTTGTTTTTTTTCTGTTTATTTAAAGTGAACAAGCAATTAACCATCAATTATGTACAAAACAAGGAAATTTACAGAGTTTAGTGTGTCACACCCTCTTTGCCAATAAAAAAAATTGAGAGACAGAATCAATTCCCACCTCAAAATGAAAAAAAATGGATTTTTCTCAAAAGGAACTAGAGGCTATTTAAATGCCTCCCCCCTGTGGTGTGAAACAATGCTCCCACCCCACACCTCAAACAAGAGCACCTGAAAAAACCTGGCCTCCATCTGAGCAGACACTGACAAAAATCACACTGAAGGCACCAAAAACTTTGGTGAACTTGTCCAGCTACTCAACCAGGGAATCAGCCAAGAGGGAAGAGAGACGCTCATTTAAAATGTCCTCAGCTATTTATAAAAATAAGGGAAGAGGGAGAAAAAGAAGAGAAAAGGAGAAATGGGGTTGGGTTTTTCAAACTCAAACCCAGAAATCCATCTCTGCCAAAAAAGATGTCAGCTGTTTCCTACCAAATCCCTGCAGTCCTTTGCTCGAGTGCTAACATTTCCAGGTGGCAGTAAATACAGGAGAGCTCAGCGTGTCTTGTGGCTGGTTCAGTTGGTCAAAAACCAAAAAGAGTCTGAAACGGTACATGTCTGTAGTCTGCATGTGAACAGGCTTCCTCCTATGGGCTGATGGAGGGCAGTGGGAGCAGGATGCCACTATGCTGGCAAACTCAGCTTCTTCCCCTTTAGAACTGTGGGAGGAAGAATTTCATCATTTCTTAGGCCACTGATCTCACAGCATTTTACACCTTCACCCACCACTGATAGGCAGTCCCTTCTAGGGCAAGATGAGATAGCTGTTCACAAATGACTTGCTGACCCTGATGGGAAATGCAGCTACTTCTGGGGTGAGGCACAGCACCTGCTTCTACAAGAAGCCATTATTCAGCATCTCTGGGGTTGGGACATGGCAGCTATTTAGCAGCTCAGAGCCACATTAAAAAAAGTATGATAAACGAAAACAGAAACAACCAAATACCAATTCAAATAAGGGCCTGATTCTCAGACGGGCTGAACATGCTCAGCTTCCATAGACCTAGGAACATCTGGTCACTCTGACAAAATCCAGTCTCTTCCTTGGGTGGACTGTGATTTCTAACAGTAAGCAGCAGCATTTGACAGAGCTGGCTGGTGTGGCAGGCTGATGCAGCAGAGGCACCAGGGTCATGGGATAAAATCACCCTGTGCAGGGACTTGCCAACTTGACTTCCCCAGTAAAGCCCCATAGGGCTTTTAACAACCATGCCAGGTCTGTCATACAAACCCCCCACCTCCCGCTATGTAGGTCATTCGGCCCCAGCGCCTCATCACAGGAGATGGGTGGGAGCACAGCTGAGTTACCAAAAGTGCTAACTGGGATACAGCAAAGGGATGTGATGTGTTTTCATGTCAGAACATACAGTGAATCAGTGACAGAGCCCGTGGGTTCTGTCTCTGAGCCATCCACCTGTAACCACTATAATTCTCTGCCCTCCGAAAGCAAGGACAGAACCCAGCAGTCCTGGCTCACAGTCCCTCCTGCTCTAACCCATTAGACCCTTCACAAAACAAAAAAGCTGTCCTGTAGCACTGTTAAAGACTAACAAAATAATTTATTAGGTGATGAGCTTTCATGGGACAGATGAAAGTTCATCACCTAATAAATTTTGTTAGTCTTTAACAGTGCTACAGGACAGCTTTTTTGTTTTGTGAAGACACAGACTAACACAGCTACCTCTCTCTGTGACTATCCAATAGGCCATTGTCCCTAATCTCTGGCACGCACCTTTTGTGATGTAGAGGTAGAAGAAGTCGCAGTAGAGGATGGTCTGCACCAGCCCAGCCACAATGGCAATCAGGTCAAAAAAGCCCTCCTGGTGGTAGCGCCAGATCCAGTTGAAGAGGTAGAGGGTGCGGTAGATGCCAAGAGCAAAGAGATAGTGGCTGGTAATGGTTTCTGCCTCCCCTGTCTTGCTCACCATGAACAGCTGTGGCAGGATGGCCACCGATTCCAGGTAGATGGAAAACGTCCAGAGGATCTTAGGACCCACAAAGTGACAGGGAGAAAATGGTGAGAATTGTTCCAGAGTCTGCAGGATCCCAACACACCAGGCTCTAGGCAACGAGCCACCTTTCCTGCCTGTCCACTCCCAGCCTAACCAAGTCCCACCCAAAAGGCCTGGTGGTGCCCCCAGAGGAGAGTGGGGCCATTGTTACCTCCAGCGGAGTGAAGTCATGGTTCACCAGGAAGGCCAGCACAGCCGTGGGCACCACTAGGAACTCCACCCGGAAGGTATCATGATTCCCATCGTACGTGGCTTTGAACTTGCTGTAGATCAGCCACACTGTGGCATAGGAGCAGGCAATGTACACGACCTGGAGACACAGGTGGTGCTAGGTGGCAGCCCAATCCTCCCCCATCAGTTATCACAGGCACTGGGGAAGCAGCCACATAGATGAGCCTGTGCTAGGCATTGTGCAAACCCAGCTAAAGGCATCCCCCAGCCAAAGACACAATGACTTGGGCTGCCAGCTTACCCATAGTGCAGACAGGGACCCATCATCCTGCACAGAGACCCAGCCCCTCTGGGGTGGAGCATGGAGGCTGCTTGTGAGGAAACCCTTTTTCTGACACTGGGACACGGCCCCTGAGATGGGGTGCAGTGGCTGGTTATACAAGAGTCCCTTGCCTGATGATGAAATGCAGCTGCTCTGGAGTGGGACATGGGGGCTTGTTATACAGGGACCCCCGATTCACTGCTGAGACACAGCCACTGTGGGATGGGGTGAGTTGGATGACTATACAAGGACCCCCTCACTGTATAGTGGGGCACAGGGGCTAGTAACACAGATGCAGCCCTCTAAGATGGGGTGCAGGACCTGGTTACGTAGGGATCCAGTGCTGAGATGCAGTAGCTAGTTATATGGGAACCCCTCCCCAACTCAGACATGCAGCTTCTCGGGCTGGGGAGTGCAGGATTGGTGAAAACACACAGGACAGCTCTACGCAACGTTTCAGGGCAGGGGTGACAAAGAATGAAGCATGCAACTGAAATGCAAGGGAGGGCAGCAGCCCCTGAGGGGATCTGGGGACTGGAGAGAGGGGAGGGGCCAGGGAGCCCCTGGGAACAGCATTACCTTCATAGAGGTGTTGTAGAGGGAGATGAAGTTGGTGACCAGGTCCAGGTAGCGGGTGGTGAACACGACAGCAAAGAGAATCTGGCTTTTCCCAGAGATCCCTGCCCAAGAGACATAAGATATGTAGTGGGCATCACGGGGACAGCAGGAGGCGGTGGGTCAGGAGTGAGGGACACCGGCAACGCTGGGAGGGAGGTGAGCCCGGGGCTGGGCTAGGAGAGGGACTGTGGATGGGGAGGAAGGTGCACCGGGCCTACTGTGTCCAAGGCCTTTCCCACCTTCCCTGCCTGCGGATCGCTCTGCAGCCCGGGGAAGCTGCCAACTCCAGCCCGGGGCTGCCCAATGCAGACCAGGCCTCTGAGTAAGTCCCCAGCCGTGCGCGTGCTGGGGGGCCATGCCCCACACAGAAGTTCGCAGCACAGGCTGGGGAGCGGGGAAAGCCATGTATGCAATGACAAAAACACTAACCCGCACTATCACCCCTTTCCTCCCCTTCCCCACAGATCAAGCCATGAAACGCTCCCAAAGCCGCGTGTGTGGTGACCCGCTTACTAGGGCTTCGGACACCCACAACACCCTGCACAGCAGGGGACCTAACCTCCCAAACGTCCCCCACAGCCAGCTCGTCCCCTAAGCCCCCCCGCACCCCACAGAGCAGCCCCCAAACCCCAGCCCAGGCTAGTCGCACCTCCCTTCAAAAATACACGGGCCCCAACCGAACCCCACAAAGCAAAGGGCCCAGCCCGGTTCCCGAGGCCTGGCCGCTCCCCAGCGTTCGTTTTAGTTAGCTCCGCAACTCACCTCCGTCCCCTCTGGTTCTCCAAACAAGTCGATTTCAAGGCCTAGCTCACCGAGGGCGGGGGTCCATTGGCCGGGTAAGGCCCCCCGTTTACTTATACACCCCTTCCTCCAGGTAATTTAGGGCGCACATTAGCTCCCAGAGCCACCTTCACGGACCAGCCCCCCCGCCCCGAATCAAGCAGATCCCCCCGTTTTGTCGTTCCTTCCTCCCAAAATAATTGGCAGACAGCAGACCTGAGGGGCGGACTAGGGACCTTAGGAACCGCCGGGGACATGCCCAGTGACAAAGGGGTGCGCCTGGGGGGCTCACGCACCCCAATAATTTCCCTCTATGACATGGGACGCGGAGAACCACAATGCTTCGGGAGAAAGGCCGGTCTGAGCCAGCGGGGACCTCCCCCCAAGAGCGTCGGGGCAGTTTCCCAGAGGACTGCCGGAGGGGTGGTTTGGGGGTGCAGAGGAGGGAAAAGGGGGGCCCTCCTTACCCGCACAGGACCTCGACTTCCAAATCTTCATTAGCAGGATGATAATCGCCAAGAGGTGGGAAATATCCCCCAGGAATCGGAAGATGTTCATGGCTGCCGGGGTGGGGGGTGGGGGCCGAGAGTATTTGGGGGCCTGTCTGGCAAGATGGGGGAGGGGCGCCCCTTACTGTCTGGGGAGACCCCGGCTGGAGTGTGTGTCTGGGGCTGGAGAAACAAGGCCCGAGCAGCTCGAGGAAGGAGGAGCAAAGAAAATCCCCTCCCCCACACGGGGCTGGGCTGAGAGAAGGGAGAGAGATGACAACGTGTCCTGCCCCTCCCTGAGCCCAGAAGAGAACCCAGGAGTCCTGGCTCCCGCCTAGTCTAACCACTAGACATCACTCCCCTGCCAGACCTAGGGAGCGAATGCAGGAGTCCTGGCTCCTCTCCGCCGGCTCTAACCTCTAGACTCGACTCTCCTCACAGAGCTGGAGAAAGATCCCAGGACTCCTGGCTGTGAGCTTCGGGAAACCAGTCTGAATGGCCTAAATACCACCCCATTGTGCTCCACATCTGCCATCACCCAAGTGGCCCTTCTCTTTGCAAGAATCCTCTCCCTGCGGGCCCCAGAGCAAATGGGTCTTTGTGAGGTCCCCTCCCCCAGCCACTGTTAGCTCAGGGGCACCCCCACATACCTGCCCCCCACATCTCAACCCTCACCAAAGTACAGAATGGCCTCACCTTAACAAACACTAATGCCCCAGGGCAGTAGGAGGGGGTTCTCGGGAGCAATGGGTGGGGGCTGAGCAAGGGGCACTGGGCGGCAGGGAGCAGGGCAGGTGCTGAGCAGGGGGCGCTGGGCAGCAGGGAGCAGGGCAGGTGCTGAGCAAGGGGCGCTGGGCGGCAGGGAGCAGGGCAGGGGCTGAGCAGGGGGCGCTGGGCGGCAGGGAGCAGGGCAGGGGCTGAGCAGGGGGCACTGGGCGGCAGGGAGCAGGGCAGGGGCTGAGCAAGGGGCGCTGGGCGGCAGGGAGCAGGGCAGGGGCTGAGCAGGGGGCGCTGGGCAGCAGGGAGCAGGGCAGGGGCTGAGCAAGGGGCTCTGGGCGGCAGGGAGCAGAGCAGGGGCTGAGCAGGGGGCGCTGGGTGGCAGGGAGCAGGGCAAGTGCTGAGCAGAGGGCGCTGGGCGGCAGGAAGCAGGGCAGGTGCTGAGCAAGGGGCGCTGGGCGGCAGGGAGCAGGGCAGGTGCTGAGCAAGGGGCGCTGGGCGGCAGGGAGCAGGGCAGGGGCTTAGCAGGGGGCGCTGGGCGGCCGGGAGCAGGGCAGGTGCTGAGCAGAGGGCGCTGGGCGGCAGGAAGCAGGGCAGGTGCTGAGCAAGGGGCGCTGGGCGGCAGGGGGCAGGGACGGCGCTGAGCAAGGGGCGCTGGGCAGCAGGGGGCAGGGACGGCGCTGAGCAAGGGGCGCTGGGCGGCAGAGAGCAGGGCAGGTGCTGAGCAGGGGGCGCTGGGCGGCAGGGAGCAGGGCAGGGGCTGAGCAAGGGGCGCTGGGCGGCAGAGAGCAGGGCAGGTGCTGAGCAGGGGGCGCTGGGCGGCAGGGAGCAGGGCAGGTGCTGAGCAGGGGGCGCTGGGTGGCCGGGATCAGGGCAGTGGCTGAGCAGGGGGCGCTGGCCAGCAGGGAGCAGGGCAGGGGCTGAGCAAGGGGCGCTGGGCGGCAGGGAGCAGGGCAGGGGCTGAGCAAGGGGCGCTGGGCAGCAGGGAGCAGGGCAGGGGCTGAGCAGGGGGCGCTGGGCGGCAGGGAGCAGGGCAGGGGCTGAGCAGGGGGCGCTGGGCGGCAGGGAGCAGGGCAGGGGCTGAGCAAGGGGCGCTGGGCGGCAGGGAGCAGGGCAGGGGCTGAGCAAGGGGCGCTGGGCGGCAGGGAGCAGGGCAGGGGCTGAGCAGGGGGCGCTGGGCAGCAGGGAGCAGGGCAGGGGCTGAGCAGGGGGCGCTGGGCGGCAGGGAGCAGGGCAGGGGCTGAGCAGGGGGCGCTGGGCGGCAGGGAGCAGGGCAGGGGCTGAGCAAGGGGCGCTGGGCGGCAGGGAGCAGGGCAGGGGCTGAGCAAGGGGCGCTGGGCGGCAGGGAGCAGGGCAGGGGCTGAGCAAGGGGCGCTGGGCGGCAGGGAGCAGGGCAAGTGCTGAGCAGGGGGCGCTGGGCGGCAGGGAGCAGGGCAGGGGCTGAGCAAGGGGCGCTGGGCGGCAGGGAGCAGGGCAAGTGCTGAGCAGAGGGCGCTGGGCGGCAGGGAGCAGGGCAGTGGCTGAGCAGGGGGCGCTGGGTGGCAGGGATCAGGGCAGTGGCTGAGCAGGGGGCGCTGGGTGGCCGGGATCAGGGCAGTGGCTGAGCAGGGGGCGCTGGGCGGCAGGGAGCAGGGCAGGCCCTGAGCAAGGGGCGCTGGGCGGCAGGGAGTAGGGCAGGTGCTGAGCAAGGGGCGCTGGGCGGCAGGGAGCAGGGCAGGGGCTGAGCAGGGGGCGCTGGGCGGCAGGGAGCAGGGCAGGTGCTGAGCAGGGGGCGCTGGGCGGCAGGGAGCAGGGCAGGGGCTGAGCAGGGGGCGCTGGGCGGCAGAGAGCAGGGCAGGTGCTGAGCAGGGGGCGCTGGGCGGCAGGGAGCAGGGCAGGTGCTGAGCAGGGGGCGCTGGGCGGCAGGGAGCAGGGCAGGGGCTGAGCAGGGGGCGCTGTGCGGCCGGGAGCAGGGCAGGGGCTGAGCAGGGGGCGCTGGGCGGCCGGGATCAGGGCAGTGGCTGAGCAGCGGGCGCTGGGTAGCAGGGAGCAGGGCAGTGGCTGAGCAAGGGCGCTCAGCGGCAGGGAGCAGGGCAGGCGCTGAGCAGGGGGCGCTGGGCGGCAGGGAGCAGGGCAGGTGCTGAGCAGGGGGCGCTGGGCGGCAGGGAGCAGGGCAGGGGCTGAGCAGGGGGCGCTGGGCGGCCGGGATCAGGGCAGTGGCTGAGCAGCGGGCGCTGGGCAGCAGGGAGCAGGGCAGTGGCTGAGCAAGGGCGCTCAGCGGCAGGGAGCAGGGCAGGCGCTGAGCAGGGGGCGCTGGGCGGCAGGGCAAAGGTGAGTAGTCTCCCCCATTGTTAGTGCCAACCCCAGTGCCCCAGGCAGGGTTTGGAAGCACTGTGCTTACAGGGGAGCATAGGGGAGCCAGGACTCCTGAGGTCTGTCCCTGGCTCTGGGTGGGGAACGTGATCTGGTAGGTAGAGCGAAGGGGTCTTGGGAGTCAGCTCTGTGACTCCCCCCTTCTATTCGAGGCAGTAATAACACTCCTTTCCCCCAGGTTACCCCAAGAGACTGGGTTCATGTTCTATGGGCATCTAGGTCCCAGCCCCAAACTAGGGCAATTCACCCAGGCATCTGGGGTGGGAGTGCTTAGCTAATAAGGACAGAGTGATTTGGGGGTCACCCAAGTGCTTCAGCGTCACTGGATACCCTGACACAGAGGCTGGTGCCACCCACAGATCTCCATCCTGTGCCTAGCAGGAGAGACGGCTTGGCAGTGCCCGGCAGAGCCCGGGTTTGTGGGGGGGCTGTAAGCTGCCAGGTCACCCTGCCCTGCTAGCAGCTAGTTGAGGGAGTGGCTGGGAGGAAAGTGCCGGCCAGTGCATGCAATGGCTGGTGAGCGATAGAGAAGAAATTTTGCTGCACCCTTGCTCTGCCCACTAGACCTCACCCTCAAGCCCTGGGGTCGAGCCTGAAAATCCTGGCTCGCCCGCTCCAGTTTACCTCACACCCAGTCCAGGGCCCCTCTCCCAGCACTGAGATGTGGCCCCTCTGGGGTGGGGAATGTGAGCTTTTTATATAGGCAACCTCACCCAGGACTGAGATGTTGGCCCCTCTGGCTGGGGCACGGGGGCTGGTTATACAGGGACCCCTCATTGAGCCTGGGCTGTGGCCCCTCTGGGTGGGGTGTAGGGGCTGTGTGACAGCCACACAGAATGGTCAGGCTAAGAGGGTAAGAAGAGAGTCTTCTGCCTCAGAAGCAGGGTCCAAGAGATTGGGGGTGGGAGGTGGGCCTTGCCCGGAGTCCTCAGGACGTAGCAGGACCCAGACGCCAGGGTCCACCGAGGTAAAAGGCACCCTAGACCATCCACGAGCCTCAGTTCCTGTAGCTGCGCCCCTTCTGGCCAACAGGGGGCAGCACCAGCACAGGAAGCGGCATAGCCAGCCTCCCACTGCTATCCAGCCGGCTGGGCAAACTCCAGGCAGTGGTGAGAGCAGACCCCGAGGGGTCACTTCTGCCCCATTACACGGGGATGGAAGCCTGGCCTCCTACTTTCCAAACCCAGTGTCTGCAACTGAGCCAGGCAACAGGCTACAGACAAGCCATGGGCCAGGTTTCCTCATTTTCACCACTAGGCCCCCGTCGCCTTCAAGAGCCAGGGATTGAACCCAGGCATCCTGGATACCAGTGCCTCGTTGCACTCTAACCACTAGCCTTCACTCTCCACCCTGCACCAGCAAGAGAACCCAGGAGTCCTGGCTCCCAGCACTTTCCTCACAATCTTGGCTCCATGTCCTCATGTGCTGCCCAGCAGCGGGGGGCCCTGGTGGGCTGGGGGACAGCGAGAAAGGGGAGGTGGCACCTGTTCATCGCCTCTGCCTAGCAAAAGCAATGGGAGGCAGCTGGTGATGGGGGTGGGATGCTGGCGTGGGCGGGTGCTATTCCCCGTATGCTGCCAGGGTCAAGCAGCTGGCGCTCCGCAGCAGTCACGCTCCCCTGTTTGCTAACTATGCTGGTTAATTGCTTTCCAATTCACATGAGGGGAATGGTAAGCAGGACAGCCAGCCTGCTGGGGGGAAGTGGGAGGGGCTGTTAGCCAGGATTCCTGGGTTCTCTTCCCAGATCAGAGATGGGAGTTGGGACTAGTGGTTAGAGCAGCAGGGGCTGGGAACCAGGACTTCTGGGGGCTTGTGAAAGGCAATTCATTGATATTTCTGAAAGGCCTTGGGTAGGTGCTTAGAAAAGGCTATAGACTGAGATTAATAGCTCTGCTCCAGTTATAGCTTTTATGAAATGCAGCTGCCTCTGGGGTGAGGTGCGGGGGCTGTTTATATTGACTCCTCTCACCCAGTGCTGGATTGTGGCCCTGTCAGGGGTGAGGCATAGGACCCAGCTATATGGGGACTCCACATCTGGCACTGAAATGAGGCCTCTCTGGGGTTGGGCGCAGGGGCTGGTTATATGGGAACCCTTCACATGGCGCTGAGATGCGGTCCCTCTGGGGTGGGGCATGGGGACCATGAAACATCTCACAGGAACTTCTGGGGCAGACAAGATTTATGTCACAATGGCAGGAGAATTATGGGATTGGCCCAGGACACCTGGTTTCATGGCACAACTTCGGAGGGAAAAGGCCAAGGGAGAGGGGATGAGCTCAGCATCCTCACTCATACGGGACCCCTGGGGCTGTGGGTCCAGAGCAAGGAGCATTAGTGGAGCCATGTGTTGTGTGGCGAGTCTCCTCCCTCTCCATTCCTGGAGCCTACTGAAGGGGAATTTCAGGGGCCCATGGTGGGGCAGCAGGAGTTCACCACCCCCTCCACCCAGCGGGGTAAGATCAGCCCCTGGCCCAAGAGCATCCCAGCTGTCCCAGTTCCTTTCCTGCTCAGTCCTTCACCCCAGCCCTCCCAGAGCCAGGGAGAGAACCCAGGCGTCCTGTGGTCCCCCTGCCACCCACTCTAACCACTAGACCCCAATCCTCTGCCAGAGCAAGGCTGGCACTGATCGGCTCTCTCCTCACACCCAGCTGGCACTCTGCCGTTACATTTTCTATCGTCCGTGTCTATTTTTTCCTCCTTTCTTCCTCCTTCCCCTTGTTCTCTGCAGAGAGCGCGAGCGTCACGAATGGGGGACGGGGCCTTTGTTCCTGTGAGTTGCCTTGCTCCCCGCTGCTCCTAACCAGCCCCAGTCGCAATCCGACACATCGTCGTGCCTGCTTCAGCGGAGTGCGGGGACTGACCGGACAGCACCGTGAGAACAGACAGCTGGACTGAGGTGCTGGGGGGCGGTGCTGGGGGGGAGTCAGTGGGGGCACTCTTCTCCCCAGTGCTGTCTGGCCCCTCCCTGGGTTGCCCTGGGTGGGTGAATCTTTTGGCAAAGACCTCTCCCATAGTGACTCTGGGGTTCACCCCAAAAGGCAAACACAGCCCAAGGCAGGAGGGGGTTTTTCACCACTGGCCCACAAGTGTCTGAGCCTTGCCACACCCCAGGCCCCACATTGGATGGTCCCTCTTTGGTTCAGGGCTCACTGCAGGGGAAGTGGTCCCCCCACCCCCTGCTCTCAGCACCAGGGCCTGTAAGGGGAAGACCATCCCAGCCACTCCCCCTGAGGTGTCACCCCTTTACCAGCCACTGGTCACTCTTCCATCCACCTAACATCCTAGGCCCTGCTTAACTTGCACAGCAGAATACTACAACTTGGGGTGCTCCAGGGGTTAATCAGCCACAGGCTTCTCTGGGAGGGGGACAGGGAGGGGAAGGTTGTCTTTGTGTACCTCTCACACACTCCCCTAGGGGACATACATCCTTTGCACCACACCCACACCAACCCACCCACACACACACACACTCTGAAACAAGCATCCCTTGGACACACATACATACCCCTCTGCTACAGACATCCTGTGCACACAGGCGCACACACACACCTCTAAGGCATATGTTTATTGGACACACACTCCTCCACTATCTACACACACGTATGTGCGGTCCTCTGATACATACATCCCTTACACACTTGTACACACTCACACCCCGTTACATGCACTCACACATACATCCTATGCATACACACATACACATGCCCATCAGCTACGCACACATGCACACACCCCTGATGCACACATCCTTTGCACGGACCATACATCCTCACACATGCATACACCCCTCTGTTGAACACACACAAGCACACCCTCTCACACATACATCCCTTGCACAGATCATACACTTGCACATACACACACGCACCCATCCCCTTTGTTAAACACACGTGTGTACACCGTGACACATACCTCCTTTGCATACACACATAAACCCCCCACTACACCCGTGTACTACCCTCAGAAACACCCATCTCTTGCACACATAGTCACACACACGTATGCCTCCCTCTATCACATACAACACTTGCACAGATCTTACACACTCATGCCCCCGCTGCTACATACACCCGTTGGGCAACCCCTGCCCCATACCGCTAACTTTCCTTGCCCTGCCCTGACGCTGCAGGTAGGGGGAGTGGGGATTTGGTGGAAGCGCGGGGGGGTCCCATACCCCTCCTCCCTCTCTCCCCTCCCCTTGCGCCCCATCCCTCTCCCTTCACCCCCCCCCGCACTCACACACCCCCTTCCTGCGGCCATGGCTGGGCTGGGGCCCCTTCGCTTCTGGCAGCCTGGACCCGCAGCGCCGGGCTCCCAACCTGCGACCGCCTGGCTGCGAGGCGATGGGCTGTGAATGTTAATAACCCTGGTGCTGTGTGTGTGTGTGTGTGTGTGTGTGTGAGAGAGTGAGTGAGTGTGTGTGTGTCCCAGGCGGGTTGTGTGTGTGTGTGTGTGAGCGAGCCAGCCGGGGCGGGTGCAGCTCTGCGTTAGAGGAATCAAACCACCCGCTCCCCCCTACCCCCCCTTCCCCATTGCGCGCTCCCCGGGCGCACGGAGAAAGGTGACCCGCGGGGAAGGGGGAGGAACCACCCCGCGCTGTCCGGGCCGCAGGGAGGAGACCCCGGCCGGCGGATCGGCCATTCTGGAAGGCGGAGAGGCGAGGCCCCCCCTGCCGGAGGAGCCGGGGGTGGGATCGGGGCTCCGGGCGGCCGGAGCCGCACCAGACGCGTTTGGCACCGCGCTAACTTCGGATGCAACATGTGTAGCGGCTGGCGGGCGGCGGAGCGGGAGCTGCTGCAACCTTGAGGAGGGACAGACGGGGGGCGGCGGGGAGTGGGCATGTCGCCTCCTGGGAGCTCTCCCCGCGGGGGGGGTTAGCCGGGTTTTCTCCAGGCAGGACAAAGTGGGGGCGGCGGGGGGAGATGGAAATCCGCCGCTGCCCGGGTTGCGGAGCGTGTGTCGCTCCGGATTTTGCACGGCTCCGGCTCTGCTGCAGAGGTTTCTGAGCTCCAGCCCTGCTGTGCAACGGAGGTGTCATGAAAAGGTAAGAGGCTGCCCCTTCTTCCCGGGGTAGGGCTGAGGCACACCCCCCCGACACACACACACAGGCACCTGGCACACTGACACACACTGGCACGCATCCCCTCTGACACACACAGGCACCCTGACACACATACACACATCCCCTCTGGCACACACAGGCACCCTGACAAACACAAACACCCTCTGACATACAGAGGCGCCCTGGCACACTTACACACACTGATACACACATCCCCCTGACACACATAGGCACGCTGACATACACACCCTGACACCGGCACACGGACACACACAGGCACCCTGACAAATATGAAAACCCTCTGACGTACACACACACTGACACACACAGGCACCTTCACACACACATACCAAAGCACTCTGTCCATAAAAACACTAATACAACACAGATGCCCTACACACACCCTGACACACACAGCCACCTTGGCACACAGACACACAAGTAGATACCCTCACACATATATCAACACCCCACAGCCACCCTGACACACATTCAGACACGCAAATATACACGTTGACCCAAACAGACAGACAGACATACCCTGACGTGCACACACCTACAGAGGTTAGTATGCAGGTGCAATAGGCACATATGGATTGTGCAGTTCTGGGCTGTGTGAGTGGCTTGTGGCTGTGCAGAGGCCATTTGGCTGTCAAGCAGAAGAGAGAATTTCTCTTTCATTATCTACCCATTCCCAGTCACAGCCCTATCTATCTATCTATCTATCTATCTATCTATCTATGTCTATCTGTCTGTCCTCAGCGATATGACAGTCTTGTCCCCATTCTCTGGGGCTCATCCCTAATTCCACCAGGGCATTCCGGCGGAGCAGGAGTCAGGGCATCCTAGTTGCCTTTCCAGAAGGGCAGACAGCCCTGGTACCATTATCCACCGCCTTTGAGGCAGGCACTTGCGGGAACTGAAGATCATGGCATTCTCTCAGTTCCTGGTGCCTGTTCCTTGTGAGACGGGCACTATTTTATTTCTCTGCATTTCAGCCACCTTCTTCCATACATGACTGGGCCATATACCCTCAATGGCGTGTGTAGCCTGTCCAGAGAGCAGCTGGGAAGTAGTCCATCAAGAAGCAAGGTGCAGGCCATGGGTGAGGCAGACAAACAGGGCTTCCTTTGGGTCCAGACACTGGTCCATATACACACTCCAGTACATAGAGGCAGTTGTCATGCAGGTAGGCTGCCTCTTGTCTGTGGAAGTGGAAGCTATCCTTAGACAATTCAGTGAGGATATCCAAGATCGTTTGTATGAAATTGGTCCATATAATTGGTTTCTACAGTGGGGTATTTGAATGGTCCTTAGAAACAACAGCTGTACTAGAAGAGGCTTCAGTGGGGTGGAGTGGTCTGTATAAATGGTCTCCATACTGTAGGGACATGTGGTGAGGGTGGCATGGTCTCTATGAGCAGTCAATATAGCCAGCCTCTAGGTAAGTGAGGAGCTTTGTGAGGGTGGAATGGTCCATATCAGTGGTCTCTAAACATGGGAGAACTGTGAAGGTGACATGGTCTGTATGAACAGTCCATATGTCCAGTGGCTATGAGTGATGGGGTCTGTCCAGTTGCAACTAGATGGGTGGAGTTATTCATATGAGTGATCCATGTAATCAACAACTTCTGTGCAAGGGAGGGGTCTCATGAGGTGGAATGGTCCACAGACTATACAAGGCGGGAGCTCTGTGAAGTTGGAGTGGTCAGGAGAAGTATCTGTATAGCCAGTCTCTGTGCTAGAGGGATTTGTGCTGGGTTCCTGGCATTGGATAGACAGTGTGTATGGAGAAGCAGTCTCTCTTCAAGGGGCTGGATGAAACAGTCTGTATCAGCACTCTCTGTAACCAGTCTCTATACAGGGGTGGACATTGTGTGGGTGAAATGGTCCATATAACCCGTCTTTATACAAGGAGGGGCTGTGTGGGAGTGGATCAGTGTGTATGAACAATCCATACAACCAGTATATATGTGTGAAGGTAGTCTGTGGGTGTGGATCAGTCCATATGTCAGTGGTCCGTTGAGCCAGTCGCTATGCTAGAAGTGCATCTGTTGGGTGCTTGGCATCAAGTTGGTGGTCTGTAGAGGGAGAGTCTGTGCAAGATCCTGGACAGAGCAGTGTGTACACACAGTCTACATAACCAACCTTCATGTGGGTGGAGCAGTCCACTGGCGTGGCCCATATAATCAAGTTCTGTGAAGCAGAGGCTTTGTGAGGGTGGAGAAGTCCATTGGCGTGGCCCATGTAACTGGTCTCTATTGAACAGGGCTCAGGGTGGTGGTGGAGCAGTCCGTCGGAGTGGTCCATATAACTGGTCTCTATGAGACAGGGATTGTGGAGGGGGTGGAGCAGTCCGTCGGGGTGGTCCATGTAATGGGTCTCTATGAGACAGGGCCTTGGAGGGAATGGAGCTTTCCATCGGAGTGGTCCGTATAACCAGTCTCTGTGAGGCTGGGGGTCTGTGGGGCTGGTGCAGTCCATTGAAGCGACCCGTTGAACATACCACTATGCTAGAGAGATTTGTGTTGTGTGCCCGGCATTGGGTGGTCAATCTGTACAGGATGGTGGTCATTACACCAGAGCTTGGGATCTCAGTGGGGGCAGGGAAGTCCCTATCACTGGTCGCTATAGCACAGCGTACCCAGATGGAGTGCAAGAAGGATTTGAGTGGCTGCAAGATGAAATGGGAGTGACTTCTCAGCTGGTCGTTGTAATAGTCACCACCTATCTGGAGGTGAATGGTAAATGTCACAGTCCTTTCAGGGAGCTGACACGCTCACTGTTCCAGACCAAGAGAAACCGAGGCATGCAGAAGGGATGGGTCTCACCTGAGGTCACAGAAAGAACTCAGATTGGAACCCAGGAGTCCTGAGGCCTCCCCAAACCCCTCCCACTCCAACTGCTCCATGTTCCAGCTGCGAACACCTCGAGGCCTACAAAAGCCTTAACACAGAGTCACTGATGGTGCAGCTGGGTGCACTGGTCCATCTTGCTACCGAATGATAGATGGTCCCTGTCCACCCAACTCAGAGCAATACCCGACTTACTCCCCATCCAAGGCCAGGTCGCTTACCCCAGATCTGTTACAACTGAGCTCTCTCACCAAAGACAGCTGGTAGCCAAGCCTGAAATGAGCTAAGTAAAGACCGATTAACTAGGGAAGGAACTGGAGTGACTGACAAGGTGAAGAGGTGCAAATGAGATCCGGACTTGGGCAGGGGCGGCCGATCAAGGGGCCAGAGGGCCAGGCTCCATCGGTTTTTATCAGCCATAAGGATGAGTGCTGCGGTAGTGGGAGGGGGCAGAGAGGAGCGAGTGGCAGGGCAGGGTCTTTGCGAGGAGAGGTACCAGCAGAGCCTGGACGAAGGGAGTGGGACCTTGGTGGAAAGAGCAGTACTGGGGCTGGGGCCCCGGTTCAGACACCACTGGCCTGGCTCTTTTAAGGAGCGTCTGCCACTGCTAGGCTTAGCCTCCAGGAGTTGGGGTGGCAAAGGGCACAGCTGCTCTGGGGTCTGTCAATTTAAAAGGGCCCCTGGCTGTGGCGGCTGCTGTTGGAGCCCCAGGTCCTTTAAATCCCCACTGGAGTCCCCAGCAGTGTGTGCCCTGCAGCCCCAGCTGGCTGCGGAAGGCTAGCCCCAGCCCTGCCTTTTCTGCCTGATGTCCCATCCCTTCCGGGTGCCCAGAGCTGGCAACCCCTGGGCCCGGCAAAGACTCGTCAGCCCTGCCAGGAGCTGACAGTAGCTGCTTTGATGTGTAAGCTCTGTATGTCCTTGAGGACTAGCACAGAGATTTTGATTCCATCCCCCACCTCCCCGAGTTTGAGACTGGGATGGGAAGTCCCCTCTTCCTGGGCTGGGGAGGGGGAGCCATCACCATCTTCCTTCCCTGATGTGTCACATCAGTTCCTCTGGCGTCTACCAGCCTCTGTGAGCTGGGCAAAAGGCAGTGCCTTTTGGGGGGTCTGGGTCTCTCCTGACTTAGGAAGTGGGGGGTCCCAGCTGCAGAGCAAACACAGCTCTTGCTGCAGGGCAAGGATGACGAAGGCTGGTGGGACACGGGTGATCAGCGAGAGGAAGGCAGGCAGCGACTCCCAAGCATTTCATAAAGGCCAAACGCAGCTCTGTCCAATCAAATGCCTGTTGTACTGCCCGTAACACACTGGGGAGCCAGGCTGGTTTCCAGCAACTCCTTTCTCTGTGTTCGGTGAGGCCCGGAGGCCTTGGCGTGAGCTGGCATCACAGCTGCCAGCATCACACTTTCTTTCTTCATGCCAATGACCAGCACCTCAAGCCACATCCCAGCAAAGCCCCAGCCCTGTGCTCTCAGCTGACCCCCTTTTGGATGCACCCAGTCTCCAGGTCCTATGACCCTCCACCCTTAAAGTTACCCCCTTTCTTCTCAGACACTGGCTCCTGGTCCTATTCTCAGGGGTCACACTTAATATATGGAGATACACATCTCGTAGAGCTGGAAGGGACCTCAGGAGGTCATTGAGTCCAGTCCCCTGCCCTCTTGGCAGGGCCAAGCACCATCCCCCCACCCCTTTTGAAAAAAAAAATCTATTTGCCCTAGATCCCTAAATAGCCCCCTCAAGGACTGGGCTCACAACCCTGGGTTTAGCAGGCCAATGGTCAAACCACTGAGTTCTCCTTGTCCCCTAGACTGCTGTGTGCCCATCCTCAGCTTCCCCCTCTGAAACACCAGGCCTCCTGGGTCCCCAACACCCCATCCTTCCTCTAGTGTCTGGGAGACAAAGGGCTGTTGGGGAGGAGCTACCCCCTCTTCCAAGGAGATACCCAGAACAGACATTCACGTGCACAGCTGTAGCACACACATTCTGGCACAAGCCAACCCCAGAGGCTGCGCAGATGCAGTCGTGCCCCCCACACCCCAAGTTCCCTGTAATCTTTTCCATCCATGTGCAGAATACATTTTTAATGTGCACTGAGGCATTTGGGAATGTGTATTACCAGTAGAAACAAAACCTAGTGGTGGGTGCTCTGCTCATCAGCCGGGAGGCTTTGTAATCTCTCCTGAGTGGCCGCACAAGCACCCAGCTTACAGGGAACATCACCTCCTTCCGCTCGCTTCCTGGCAAGGGAGATCCCCAGAGACAAGTGCTGTCACAGCTGACACCCAAATATCCTTTGTGAAGAGACGCCAGAGAGTTGGGCACATACAGTAGGACTCTGTATAACCCTTTCACATGTGGAGTCCAGAGACAGGCAGATGCACAAACAGTCAGACACGGAGCCCAGAGACGGGCAGTCACGCACTCCCACCACAGATTTAACAGGTACTCACATAACACAGTCAGATACGGAACCCAGTGACAGATGATAGTGTGTGCACACTCAGACATGGAGCCCAGAGACAGGCAGTCACGCACTCCAACACAGACTTAACAGGTATTCACTCACACACAGTCAGAGACAGATAGTGTGTGCACAGTCAGACCTGGAGCACAGAGACAGGCACTCTCTCTATCACTCACATGTACACACAAGGCAGAACAGGCAGTCACATGTGCAGTTGATATCTGGATCATTTGGTCCTGAATTGGGCTTCGCAGCTTGCGTCCCAGGGCAGGCCATTGAACCTGGCAGCCAGCTGTCTTGCTGGCTGTCACCTGGGCAGAACTAAACAGCAGTTTACTTCTTCCTGGGGTGCCCTTCCCACAAGGCAGTGTTCCCTCTAATCTTTTCCATCTGGTGTGGAATAAATCTGTGTATGCGCACTCAGGACTGTGCAAATGTGCACTACCATTAGAAGCACCAAACCCTAGTCGTGGACCTCTGCTAATTAGCTGGGCAGCAGCTGAATCTTTCTGGAGTGGCCACAAGAGCGGCCAGCTTATAGAGACCACTGCCACTCAGGTCTTGCTGTCGCACAGCAGTAGTGTGAATTTCACGTGGAAAAATTCAGGAGCTTTTGGCATGTTCCAAGCAGTTGACATGAGTCAGAGCTCCTTGCTAGGGACAGAATATGACTGTGCACAGCACAGTGCATCTGTGCACGCAGCCAATACAGCTTGTAGTCAACATCTCAACCGGTATTCTCTGCGTGTCACGATTCTGCCCGTCGTGTTGCACGTGTGCACAGAGAGAATGTCTTGAGAAATGTAACTGCTTATGCTCTGAGGGACAGAGATGCTCAGACTGCACTACAACACCCTCATAGATATGCTGTACCTGTTTACTGGCACGCTGTAATTACACACCCTCACTGACTGTAACCAAACTCGCTTGCACAAGTACCTACACACTGTCATAAAAGCACCTTCGCACTGCAGCTATGTACCCGCATAAATGCCCTCTCAGACTGCTTACATGTCTTCACACTGGAGCTACACCCCGTCATGCTGTCCCTACACACCTTCCCAGACTCTCTCTACAACCATCCACCACACTCAACCAGTGCACCATCTTTAGGTGCATTTTTCAGGTTGTACCTGTACACATTCATAGTGTCGGTACACAACTTTGCACCGTCAGGTGGAAACTACATTCTTTTCCTCTGAAGTGACACCTACGTCCCTTCATACTGTACTTACACTCCAGTCTAACGTTTTCAGACTGAATCCGTACATCCATGGACTGTGCCTATGCACCAGCAACAATGCACAGTCATGCTGTGCTTACATTTTCCCACCGTGGTTAAACATCCATATAAATACACTCGTAGGCTCCAGTAACACGTGTCCAGTACAGGTACCCATCTTTACACTGAAACCACACAGTGTCATAAATCCATTTTCTCACTGTACTTATTCGCCCGCAGATTTTCAGGCTGTATCTGTAGATCCCCCATAATATACAGTCACAGTGTCTACATCCTGGCAGACAAGATCTGCACACCCCATGTACCCCTTCATGCTTTACCTACACCACAGCAACTTCAGGCTAGAGGTGTGAGGCAGTCACCTTGACAGGACAGCCCATATGTAGCACTGTATTTATTCCCCTTCAAACACTGCCACTGCAGACATCTGAGCAACAGGCAGCCTGTCCCTCCTGCCATCTCTCCACATGTCCCATTGTCTGTCCCTCCCTCCGTCTCTGTCCATCTTTCCTTCCTTCTCTTTCTCTCTCTCCCTCTGCCTATCCCCATGTTCATCCTTCTACTTATCTGTCTGTGCTTCTGCCTGTCCTCATGTCCTTCCATCTACCTGTCTGTCTGTGCTTCTGCCTGTCCTCATGTCCATCCTTCTCCCTGCCCCTCTGTCTGGGCCCCCACCTGTTCCCTTGTCTGTCCCTTTGCCTGTGTCTGTGCCCGTCCCTCCATCTGTCTCCAGAAGGCCTCTGTCTGCTTGTTTTCCTCTCCCCCCGCCCAGCTCTCTGGCACGATTTCCACCCGCCCCCCCCAGCTCTAGTTCCCAGAATAACCCTCTAATAGGTATCCATGAGAATGTTTCCCCTGCCCTGGTGGAAACAGAGCCCGGCTATTAGCTGTTCTGCCATGGCTGAGCTGAGCCAGCTGCAGCGAGCCAGCCCAACCCCTTGATTGGGATCCAGAAGAGTGGGTGGGGGAGAGAGTGAGAGAAAGAACCACCAGAAAAAGTCTCTTTGCTCCCTCCCTGCCCAAGAGACACAGCTTCTGCCCTGGGCACCCCTCACCCAGCATTGAGACACAGCCCCTCTGGGGTGGGGTTCGGGGGCTGGTTATATGGGGACTCCTTGCCTGGCACTGAGACATGGCTCCTCTGGGGGGGATGCTGGGCTTGTTATATGGGGACCCCTCACCCAGCACTGGGATGCACCCCCTCTGGGGAGGGGGTGAGATCTGGGTAGACAGGGACCCCTTGCCCAGCACTGGGACGCAGCCCCTCTAGGGAGCGGGTGAGATCTGGGTAGACAGGGACCCCTTTCCCAGTACTGGGACGCAGCCCCCTTGGGGAGCGGGTGAGATCTGGGTAGACAGGGACCCCTTTCCCAGTACTGGGACGCACCCCCCTTGGGAAGTGGGTGAGATCTGGGTAGACAGGGACCCCTTTCCCAGTACTGGGACGCAGCCCCCCCGACGTGGGGCACAGGAGCTATTGGTGGGTGGCCGCGTGTCCCATCGCTTCAGGGACGTGTAGGTCTCCATGTTTCCCTCCAGCTGAGGCGTGAGCCAGACAGGGAAGAATGAAAACGCGAGAGGCCGGCGCGGCGCGGCAGCCCCAGGGGGGAGAGGAAATCAATACGCTTCCAGCAGGCGCAGCGCAGGGGCGGGGGGCAAGCGGACTGGAAGGGGAGCAGGGGAGCGGAGACAGCAGATGAATGAGGATTCATGCAGCCGGACTGGCTGACTGCCGGGCGGGATTGGCACAGCTTGAGGGTCGGGGGGGGCTAGTGGTTACAGCCCGGGGGGCGGGGAGGCAGGATGCAAGGTCCCGTGCTCAGCTCCGGGAGGAGAGTGTGCTGCTGTGTGAGGGTCTGTGGCTTGCTCCATCGGAGCCCCGTGGGACAGGTCTATCTGTTGGGGTTCAGGGGTAGGTTTGGGGGTCTTATTTTCAGGGCACACTGGAGTGTATATTCCAGTGTGTGTGTGTGTGTGTGTGTGTGTGTGTGTGTGAGCCATGGCTCTGATAGGGGATGGCAGGGCCAGGGCTGGGTACCGGGATAGATGGGCCCATGGCTCTGATAGGGGATGGCAGGGCTGGGGCAGGATACCAGGGTAGATGGGCCCATGGCTCTGCACGGTGGCATCAGGGGGGTTAAGCCCAGGATCTATGGAATCTATTATAGTTTATGAGGCTGTAATTTCTGGAGCTGGCAATCAGGGAAAGTGTTTCTATTCCCGGTTGGATAATCAGGGCCGGCAGTTTACTCTGCTAATCAGCACCTTATGGTAGCGCCTCCCCACCCCCAGGGCCAGCTGTGAGACAGCAGGAATGTGCCACTAACCAGACAGCCCAGGAGGGGGTGAGAAATGGAGCCCAGGGCCCCTCCCTCCTGTAGGGTGCCAGCTCCCATCTGCAGCAGGGCCATGACAGGCTGGCTCAGGGGTGGGGAATGGGACAGTTGTGGATAGGACCCCGGAGACCTGGCTCCCGTCAGCCGGGGATAGAACCCCGGAGTCCTGGCTCCCGTCAGCCAGGGATAGAACCCAGAGTCCTGGCTCCCTTCCCATGTCTCCCCGAGGCTCCCAGCCTGAGCGAGGTGGGAACCGTCTGTGTTGAAGGAGGTAGGGTGGAATGGGGGCTGGGGAGCAGGTCAGCCTTTGGGAGAGGGGACCAAGGAGGGGAGAGGTGCGCTCTAGCTTTTCCACTGAGCTCTGCCAAACTGGGAGCCCTTCTAGCGGCGCTGGGCCTGGCTCAGGCAATAGGCAGAGAGTGGCCTGCTCGATCGTGCTCAGGACCATCTACCCCAGTGCCCTGCCCCTCTGTGCCCCCTGGATTGGCCCCGGGGGGGTTCACTCGGCCTGGGGTGCACTTAGGCTGTGTGCCCAGGTCATGCGTGTTCACAGCAGCCCTGGGGCACGGGCAGGTGTTAAAGTTGTCATATGCATGTGTGGAAGCATGGGCATGCGAGTGTGTGTGTGTCCCTAGGCATGTGCATGCGAGAGCCTGGCCATGGGTGATTGCATGCATGCAGCAGTGTGCACGGGTGTATCGCACACCCTTCCCCAAACGGCGTGTCTTGGGGGTGTGCGATCTCTTGGCGTGACCAGACCTTGCGGGCGTCGTGCTGCCAGGAATGCCTGTCACTGGGGCATGGGGTGGAGGGTCCCTGCAGTGAATCCTGGGGCAGAGTCCCTGAGGGACAGGAAGTGAATCTGGGAGGTGAGGGGGCCTGGGCAGTGGACAGGTCTTCCTCCAGCCAGACTTACCAGTGGAGAACTGGACCCCAGGCAACCCGAGCTGGGGCCCAGTGGGAGAGGCTGGCTGGGGACACGGTGTGGAGGACCAGCCTGGGGCCAGTGGTGGGGGGGTGACCTGGTGCCCAGTGGCAGGGGCTGAGCTGGGCTGGGGCCAAGCTGTGGGGGCTGGTCTGAGCCCATGGTGGGGGCCAGCCTGGGACCCAGGCGGAGTCTAACTGGCACAAATGGGCACCAAGCAGGAAGCAGGGAAAGAAAGGGCCCTAAAAGCTGCTGGGCCACAGTATGAACCATTGCTAACACACTTCCAAGGTCCAGGCTTTGTCCCCTCCAGGGGCTGCTGACCTCACTGGACCAGGGCAGGGCCTGGCTGGCTGGGGGGCAGGGACCCATCCCCACTAGGAGGTGCCAGCTCCCATCCAGCCACAGGGGTGGGATGCTGCATAGAGTCACATGAGCCTAATTCTCCCTTTTCTTGTCTCCCACTCCTCTCCCTTCTCTCTGATTCCCACCCCTCCCACCCATTGTCCACCTCCTCTCTCTCACCCCCCTGCACCCTCACCCCATTGCTACCCCTCCCACCTCCTCTCCTATGGTGACTCCTCCCCTTTTACCCTCCCCTCTCCTATGTCCCCCCTCCTGTTTTCCTTGGCCCCCACCCGTGGAACCACCCTCCCTCCAATGCAGGGGAAGTGCTGAGGCCCTGCGAGATGAGCCTGTCCCCTGGCCCCCCCGCTGCTAGGATGCTCTTTGTGCTGGCTCTGGCCTGTGCCAGCCCCTTCCTGGATCTGCGCCCAGACGGGCCGCGCTCACTCAACGTGGCCATCATCTTCAGCGGCTCGTCCTACACACCTGAGAGCGCCCGATTCGCACCTTCTGCCTTCCGCAACTTCTCCATGGAAGTGAACCCTGTGTCGGTGCTGCTCAACGACACCAACCCCCGCAGCCTCATTGTGCGCCTGTGTGATGTTCTCTCCTCCCTGCGCATCCACGGTGTGGTCTTCGAGGACGACACCCGCACTGAAGCGGTGGCCCAGATCCTGGACTTCATCTCAGCGCAGACCTCAGTGCCCATTATTGGCATCAACGGTGGCTCAGCCATCGTGCTCACACCTAAGGTGTGTGGGTCACTGGGATCCAAACCTTCTATTTGCCACACTTACCCCTGTAATCCCACCCATTTGCCCAACTCAGCTTCAACCCCACCGTGCTCAGCTCAGCCTAACAAAACCATGCTCAATCCATCGCAAACGCCACTCAGTTCCACCCAACCCGATCAGTCAACCCCTACCCAAACCATCACAACCCAACCATACTTAACTCAACCGCACTCAAGCCAGCACCGTCCTGTTCAATTTAACCCAACCCAACCCAACCCATCAGAACCCAACTACACTCAACACAACCACACTCAACCCAGCCCTATCCCACTCAATTTAACCCAACCAACCCAACCATACTCAATTCAACCCAGATACTCTAAACCCAACCCAACCTCAGCCAAAACCAAGCCATCCCAAACCAACCACACTCAGCTGCAACCAAATCATAATAACCCCAAACTGATCACACTTAATCATAACTACATTTAACCCAACATCAACCTGACCACATTGAACCCAACTTCATCCCACTCAACTGAACCCAACCCAACCTAACCATGCTCAACCGCAACTCAACTCATCACAAACAAACTAAACTCAATTCAACCCAACCACTCTAACCCCATCCCAAGCACACTGAACCCCAGTCTCTCCAACACCAGCCATACTCAGCCCAACCCGATCAAACAATACGAAATTCAACCCAGTCACACTCAGCTCAATTCAACTCATCCCAAACCAGCCAGACTCAGACAAACCCAACAAAACCACCCAACTCAACCCAACCATATTAAACCAATTCCAATCCTAATGCAACCCAACCACACTCAGCTCAGCCCAACCCCTACCCAACCCGCCCCCAGTGATCTCCAGTCTGAGCCAGGAACAGTCAGCCCATCCCTACCCCTCTTCAAACCAACCTCAAACAAACTTTGTTCATTCACTCAACTGCAGCTTGGCTCAGCTCATCACCTGGACCCAACTCTACATGCCAAATGGTGATATCAACAGGGGTCTTCCATCATGCTCACACCCTAGTGGTGGAGGTTGGCAGGCCCCACACGCATTGCCACACATCTCACCCATATCTCCAACTCAACCTAACTCCAACCTAATTCCAATTCAGCCCATTGGATGAAACAAAACCCAAACTGCCCAGTGCACCATAACCCACCCCATCCCAACGTCATGGAAACCAGCATAGACATCCATTCCTGGCTCATTCCAACCCATCCAGCGCAGCGCAATGCAACTCAAACCAATCATA
This sequence comes from Carettochelys insculpta, assembly GCF_033958435.1. Taxonomy (NCBI): domain Eukaryota; kingdom Metazoa; phylum Chordata; order Testudines; family Carettochelyidae; genus Carettochelys; species Carettochelys insculpta. Next base: position 15,001,598 of record NC_134158.1, on the reverse strand, counting down.
ACTCAACCTTATACACTCAGCCTAATGCAGCACAGCCTATGTGAGCCCACACGTCTATGCCCCTGTGCTGCTTTCAGCAGGGTATGTGTGTAGAGGCTGCCAGTCCCAACAGAAAGGTTTTGGTAGAACTGGGACGTGGAAGCTCAGTGCTGGGGTGGTAGGAGCTCTGAAATTCAGGAGCACACCCTGAGCTCCTCATTTTCCCCCGCTCAGGAGAAAGGCTCCACCTTCCTGCAGCTGGGTTCATCGACGGAGCAGCAGCTGCAGGTGATGTTTGAGGTGCTGGAGGAGTACGACTGGACGGCCTTTGCTGTCATCACCACCCTCTTCCCTGGCTATGAGGACTTCGTGGATTATATTGAAGTGCTGACCGACAGCAGCTTCATCGGCTGGGAGCACCGGGGTGTCCTGACCCTCAACCTGACTGATGACCCTGACGGCTCCCGGCTCAAGCGCCAACTACGAGAGATCCCTGCCCAGATCCGCCTGCTCTACTGCTCCCGTGAGGAAGCTGAGACCGTCTTCCAGGCAGCACGTGATGCCGGCCTCACTGGACCAGGCTATATCTGGTTCATGGTGGGCACCAACCTGGGTGGCACTGACTACATGCCTGAGCATCTGCCCGTTGGCCTCTTCACAGTGCTGTCAGCTGGCTGGCAGGATGACCTGCACCACCGTGTCCAGAACGGGGTGGCCATCATTGCTAAGGGCGCCGAGGCACTCTCCAGGGACTACGGCTTCATTCCTGAATTCAACAATGACTGCCGGGCACCCAACCTCAGCCAGATTCATGAGAACCTCCACCGGTGAGTTCAGGGAGGTGCAGGACAGGTCTGCGAGAACTTGTGCCAGTGGGTGGAGGGCCAGAGCTAGAAGAACACGATGCCCCTCAATGTAATCCAAACTCAGTCCAATTCCAGACCCAACTCAGAGGAACAGGTGGGCAGATGTATGAGAACTTGACAACTCAACATCAACCCACCTCAGTCAACCTCAACTCAACATAACCAACCCACTGGGGAGGGGAGCAGTGGTCCCTGTAAGGTGGTCCTTGGGGGCCGCTCAGGAGAGGTTCCGGTCCCACCGGCTGGTCGGCAGGATTGTGTTCCTCCTGGTGGTGCGCATTTGCACGTGCTTCGGTGCAGATAAAAACATGTATTCCAGCCCGGCTGGAAAAATCTGCAGCTGGATGGAAAAGATTAGAGGGACCGTTGGAGGGGACAGATCCAAAACCACCTTCAAGGCTTTGGAGGGTGGACTAAGAGGGAATGGGACAGTCTCTCCCCTCTAGAGGGCGCTGGCTCCAGGGCAGGGGGCCGGCTGGCTCAGTGGACCAGAGTGGCAGATGAAATCAGCTCCAGAAAGAGGGGCACCAGCTGAGCTGGGGGAGTGGGGATGGGTCTCCCGCTAACTCTCCCCCCACCCCCGCCAGGTATTTCATGAACATCACATGGGGGCAAAAGGATTTCTCCTTCAACGAGGATGGCTACCTGATCAACCCGTCGCTGGTTGTCATCTCCCTCAACAAGGAGCGCACCTGGGAGGTGGTGAGTACCTGACTCTGGCCACCTGTCTGCCCCCAGCCCTGCCAGAGCCTCCCCAACCCCTGTTCTACCCCTCTGCCCCCTATCTCTGCCCCACCCCCTAGCAAAGTCCTCCAACCCCCATCTTTCTGCCCAGGGGCTCGGAGGTGAGTCTGGGGCTGGCCTTGGTGAGGCAGGTTTGGGGCAGCAGCTGAGTTTGATGCACTGTTCGGGGAGACTGGGGGTGAGTTTGGGGAGAAGATTTTGGGGGTGTTGGGAAGTTGGGAGGGGCAGTTTGGGGAGCTCAGGGTGGGAGTGTGGGAGGGCTGGGGTGAATGGGGCTGTACCCAGTGCTGCTGGGTGAATTTGGCCAGACCTGGGCTCAAGCTCCAAGTAGCCCCCACTCACTCCCGATAACACTCCCCACATCCTGGCAGGTGGGGAGCTGGGAGCACCAGATCCTGCGCATGAAGTATCCAGTCTGGTCACGCTACGGCAAGTTCCTGCAGCCAGTGGATGATGACCAGCACCTGACGGTGGCCACACTGGAGGAGCGGCCCTTTGTCATCGTGGAGAACATCGACCCAGCCACCGGCACCTGCATCCGGGACTCGGTGCCCTGTCGCAACCAGCTGAACCGCACCGCCAGGTACCCATGCTGTGAACTTCCCCCGGCAGTGCCTCCATCCCCGGGAGCTTCCCTAGAGGAGTGCTCCTGACACTGGGAGCTTCCACATGGCAGTGCCCCCAGTGCTGCGAGCTTCCCTATGGCAGTGCCTCCGGTGCTGCGAGCTTCCCTATGGCAGTGCCCCCAGTGCTGTGAGCTTCCCCACGGCAGTGACATTGGAATTGCAAGATTTCGGCAGCAGTGCCCACTCATACAGCTGACTTCTGTGTCCATCTCCATGTCTGTTTCATTCCACCCTCACCCCTACCCCCACCCCTCAGCCACCCCACGGACCCACTGCTCTTTGAGAAGAAATGCTGCAAAGGGTTCTGCATTGACATCCTCAAGCGCCTGGCGAAGACTGTGGGCTTCACCTATGACCTCTACCTGGTCACCAATGGCAAGCATGGCAAGAAGATCGACGGGGTCTGGAACGGCATGATCGGGGAGGTGAGACCCCTCTGCCACTGCACCTCCCTCCCTTCCCCAAGCTGGGGAGAGAACCCAGGAGTCCTGGCTCCAAGCCACACTCCCCCCTGTGCTCTACCCACTAGGCCTAACTCCCTTCCCTGATCCAGGGAGAGAACCCAGGAGTCCTGGCTTCCAGCCCTCCCCCATTCTCTACCCACTAGGCCTAACTCCCCTCCCCAAGCCAGGAGAGAACCCAGGAGTCCTGGGTCCCACCCCCACAAGTCAGTGCCAATTTTCCTCTTCCTGGAAACTCCCCGCTTTTCTGCACCCCCCCAGAAATCCCTGGGTGGTTGCGAGGTTCATTCTGAGGCCTCCAGGTCTCCCCCCATTGATTCTCTTCCTGAAGTACCCGGCTGTCTTTGGGGAGGCAAAGCCCCCAGTACTGCCCAGCATGCAATGGGCTGCATAGCAGGCAGGGAATGGCCCTTTGCAGGCTCTGCCCCCTTGCTGACTCCTCCCCCTTGGGCTCGGCACAGGTGTTTTACCAGCGCGCTGACATGGCCATCGGCTCCCTGACCATCAACGAGGAGCGTTCCGAAATCATCGACTTCTCAGTGCCCTTTGTGGAGACAGGCATCAGTGTCATGGTCTCCCGGAGCAATGGGACCGTCTCACCCTCCGCCTTCCTCGGTCAGTGCCCACCGCCTCAGCGGCCCTTGTGGGGAGACTGCCCAGCTCTTCTGGCCACATCCTCTGTCAGCAAGGGAGCTGTGGGGAATCAAACCCAAGAGTCCGGGCTCCCTGCCCTCTCCCACCACTAGACCACATTTCCTGCTCAGAGCTGGGAAAGTACCCAGGAGTCCTGGCCCCCAGCCCCCGCCCGTCTCTAACCACTAGACCTCACTCCTTGCTCAGAGCTGGGAAAGAACCCAGGAGTCCTGGCTCCCAGCCCCATCCCCACACTAACCACTGGACATCACTCCCTGCTCAGAGCTAGGAGAGAACCCTGTTGTCCGATCTCTGCCTCCCCTCTCCCCGCAGAGCCGTACAGCCCAGCTGTCTGGGTGATGATGTTCGTCATGTGCCTGACCGTGGTGGCCGTCACCGTCTTCATCTTCGAGTACTTCAGTCCCGTGGGTTATAACCGCAGCCTGGCTGCTGGGAAACGTGAGTCCTCCCCTGGTTCCCCACTTTCTGCCCTGGGACATGAGGGGGCAGCGGGTCGGGAGTGAGGGGCACCAGCAGGGCTGTGTGGGGGCGGGGAGGTGCTCTGGAGACTGATCCTTCCCATGGTGCTTTGCAGGCACAGGGGGCTCCAAGTTCACCATTGGCAAGTCCATCTGGCTGCTCTGGGCTCTGGTCTTCAATAACTCAGTGCCCGTGGAAAACCCCAAGGGCACCACCAGCAAGATCATGGTGCTGATTTGGGCCTTCTTCGCTGTCATCTTCCTGGCCAGCTACACGGCCAACCTGGCTGCCTTCATGATCCAGGAGGAGTATGTGGACACAGTGTCAGGGCTGAGTGACCGCAAGGTGAGGATCCCCTGGCACAGCCTGACTCTGCCCCGCTCCTGTCCCAGGCTCCCCTGGCCACCCCTCCCCTGGCGCACTCCTGCCCTGGACAGGGCTCAGCATTCCCCATCTGGACAGACCCACTTGATCCCTGGATCTTGATACTGCCCAGCCAGATCCAATCAACTGGATACATCCCAGGTCCAGCAGTTCCACAGGTCATGGCTGAGCTGTAGGATGGGAGGGTTGAGTTGATCCGTGGGTCGCAGTAGATCCAGCCTGGCACAGCCCAACTGATAACCCTGGACAGATCCCACCGACGTGCTGCGCTGGGGTCTCATTGCCGGGGGAGGCAGGGGACGTGGGCTGGGTGGAACAAGGCTGTTTAGACGAATGTTGGAGGTTCCTGAGCCCTGTGCCTGGTGGGGGGTAACTAACCGCCCCCCCGGTACACACACACAGTTCCAGAAGCCCCAGGACCAGTACCCGCCGCTCAAGTTCGGCACTGTGCCCAACGGCAGCACAGAGAAGAACATCCGCAGCAACTACCCTGACATGCACAGCTACATGGTGAAATACAACCAGCGCAGCGTGGAGGACGCCCTGCAGCACCTCAAGTCAGGGTGAGCACAGGGCGGGAACCCTGGGCTGGGCCGGGCCCAAGGGAGGTGGGACAGAGCCAGTGGGTTGGAGGGGGATGGGGCTGGAGCCAGGAGCAAAAGATAAAGGGAAGGGGAGAGGACGGAAATGCCTTGGGGTCGGGGTGAAGAGGTGAAGGGGGCAGAGCAGGAGGGAGATGGGGGTGTGGTCAGGGGCAGGACCAGGGATGAAGTGGTGAAGGGAGGGGGCCAAACTGGGAGATCTGGGGTGGAATTGTGGGAAGGGAATGGGGCCAGGGAGAAGAGGGGAGGGGAGGGGAAGGGGTTGGAGTTGTGGGAAAGGGTGGGGCCAGGACAAGAGGTGAAGAGAGGGGAAGTGGGTGGAGCTGCGGGCAAGGGATGGGGCTGGGGTGAAGAAGTGAAGGGAGGGGAAGAGGTGGAGCTGTGAGCAGGAGGCGGGGCTGGGGTGGAGAGGTGCTGGTGGGGTGGAGCTGGGGAGGGGTGGAGACTGTGTGGGGGAATCTGGGCAGTGGCCAGACAAGGTTAGAACAGGGATACCCTCCCCACACCTCTAACCCCAGTGCCTCCAACCAACGCTGCTCTCCCCCCCACACCTCCCAGGAAGCTGGATGCCTTCATCTACGACGCAGCCGTGCTGAACTACATGGCGCGCAAGGACGAGGGCTGCAAGCTGGTGACCATCGGCAGTGGGAAGGTCTTTGCCACCACCGGCTACGGCATCGCCCTGCAGAAGGGCTCCCGCTGGAAGCGCCCCATTGACCTGGCACTGCTGCAGTTCTTGGGTGATGGTACGAGCCGCCCCGACGCCTGGGTTTGAGAGGGGGTGGGAACCAGGAGGTCTGGGTTCTCTCCCTGGCTCTAGGGGCTGAGGTGGGGGTCTAGTGGTTAGAATAGAGAGGAGGCTGGGCACCCGGACACCTGGGTCCCATGCAGCATTCCCTCAAATCCCCCTCCCCCACCCCTGAGCAGAATGACACCTCCCCTTCCAGGGGTGTACATAACAAAACTCGTGTGGCTGGGGTGGGGCGGACGGGCTGTGAGCGTGGGAGGGGCTCAGGGCCAGGGCAGGGGATTGGGAGCCTTAACACCCCTCCACCCCAGGAGTGCAGCTTCTAGGCTGGGGCTGGGGGTAAGAGGACAAACCCTCAGGGCTGCTGTGGGGTGAGAGGACAAATCCTTCTCACCCTGCCCCCAGCTCTCTCCTCACAGCAGCCCCTGGGCTGGGAGTGGAAATCGCCTCTCTCCACAGGAACAGCTGTGAGGCTGGGGCTGGGGCTGCAGCAGAGGTGTCCCTCTCCCGGCCTAAGCAGGCTCCAGCAGGACTGGGTCGGAGGCAGAGGAGGGACACCCCAACTGCAGCAGACGCTGAGGCGTGACTCCGGCCGCAGTGGAGGGGCTCCAGGCCAGTGAACCCTGGCTGCAGTTGTGTCCTGGCTGGGGGAGAGGTGCTGGGTTCTGGCCAAATCTCCCCTGGCCAGGGCAGGTTGGAGGCCAGGTGGGCTGGGGTGGCCCTTGGGTGCTTGACGGCTCACCCACCTGCCCGCCTGGCCTTGCAGACGAGATCGAGATGCTGGAGCGGCTCTGGCTCTCGGGGATCTGCCACAACGACAAGATCGAGGTGATGAGCAGCAAGTTGGACATCGACAACATGGCCGGTGTCTTCTACATGCTGCTGGTGGCCATGGGGCTGAGCCTGCTGGTCTTCGCCTGGGAGCACCTCATCTACTGGAAGCTGCGGCACTGCATGCGCCACGCCGGGCGCCTGGACTTCCTGCTGGCCTTCAGCCGGGTGAGGGGCGGCCTGCCAGCAGCCCTGTGTCTACACCCCTGTGCCAGCTCCCTGCTGACCTGCGCCAGCCCCCTGCTGACCTGTGCCAGGCCCTGGCTCACCTGCACCCCTGTGCCAGCTCCCAGCTCACCTGTGCCAGGCCCTGGCTCACCTGCACCCCTGTGCAGACAAGGTTAGAACAGGGATACCCTCCCCACACCTCTAACCCAGCCCCCTGCTGACCTGTGCCAGGCCCTGGCTCACCTGCACCCCTGTGCCAGCTCCCAGCTCACCTGTGCCAGGCCCTGGCTCACCTGCACCCCTGTGCCGGTCCCCCTACTCACCTGTGCCTGCCCCCTGCCACCAGTCAGCCCTGTCTCTGCCCCCACCCACCTGCCCCCTGCATCTCCTCCTGCCACTGCGTACCCTATGCCAGTTCCCTGCTCGCCTACACCTGTGTGCCAGCCCTTCAGTCACCTGCACCCCAGTGCCAACCCCCTGCCTCTGGGTACCACTGCACCAACTCCCCACTCACCTGCACCCCTGCGCCTGCCCCCGCTGGCGTCCCTGTGTCCCCCATATCTGCCCCCCCCCCTTGTCTTCCACGTCTTCTGCATCCATCCCCCATCTTCTGCCATCCTCCATCCCTCCATCACCTCCAGCTGCCCCATCCATCCCCAACTTCCACCCGTCCCCGCACACCCCCCATCCCCCTTTCTTCCTCCAGCCACCAGTCCCGGTGTCTCTGTAATAGTCCCCCACTCCCTTGGCATAGGCCACAGCCACATTACTGTAATAATGGTCCCCCCTTACTGTAGCGGTGTCAGTGTAATAATGGTCCCCACTTAGCATAGGCAGCAGCAGTGTCACTGTGATAATGTTCCCCCATTACTGCAGTGGTGTCACTGTGATAATGTTCCCCCATTACTGCAGTGGTGTCACTGTAATAACAGTTCCCACTTAGCATATGCTGAAGCAGTGTCACTGTGAGAATGGTCCTCCCTTACTGCAGCAGTGTCCGTGTCATAATGGTCCCCCTTACTGCAGCGGTGTCACTATGATAACAGTCCCCCTTTACTGCAGCGGTGTCACTGTGATAATGGTCCCCACTCAGCACACAGCAGGAATATTGTTGCGGTAATGGTCTCCCTGCAGCATGCCCTGCTGCAGTGTTGCTGCAGTAAAGGGCTCGGTGCATGGGCACTGCAGCAGCATTCCCTTAGCACAGAGGAAGTGCCTTAGCAGCTCCCCCATGACAATATCTGGGGCAGTGTTGTGGTCAGGGTCCTCCCCCCGGGGCGGGACAGCGCATTATGGCTTCCCCTTAACTCCCCTCCCCAGACTCACTTCTTCTCTTCCCTGCTTCCAGGGCATGTACAGCTGCTGCAACAGCGAGGACCCCAAGGCGAAGGACCATCAGCAGCTGCCCATCCTCAACCACAGCTACCCCCCGCAGCGGGGAGCCACAGCCCTGCCCAGCCCCCCTGCCCCACCCCTCCCCTGCAGCAGCTTCCTGCCCCGGGACCGGCGCATTGTGGAGCGTTGGCGCCACGCCCGCAGCCCCAACTGCTACAAGGACCTGTACCCCCAACCCAGCACCTCGGAGCCCCTCAAAGCGCCGCCCCAGCGCCACGGCCTCCAGAACACCTTTACCGAGGGCTTCCACCGCTTCTATGGCCCCATCGAGCCAGAGGGGCTATCAGACCACCTGGGGGCTGGCGGGGGGGCCCAGCCCAAGAAGCTTGGCCCGTGCCAGCTCTCCCCACCCCCCCGAGGCCTGGAGAACCCCCCATCCTACTTCGCCATCGTGCGGGAGAAGGAGGGTCCTGACCCGGGCCCTTCAGCCTGGCAGAGGAAGTCGCTGCGGGGTCTGTATGAAAGTTTCCAGGTGGGCAAGGCTGGGAGCCGGACACCAGAGGCCAAGAAACACGGCGGTGGTGGGCTGGGGGGTGGCTATGCCGCCAAGGGCCCCTGCGAGGCAGAGTGCGGGCGGACAACCCAGGAGTCGGGGCGGTACGGCTATACCCGGCTCTCCTATGAAGATGAACGGAGCCCCCCACTGAGCACAGCACCCTGTGGGCGCGACAGGCACTACCGGCACCCCCAGGAGCCAAGGGACAGTGAGAGCCAGCCCCTGCTGCGGCCCACCTGCCCGGCTGGCGGGGGGCGCTCCCATGTCTGTCGCAGCCGCTCCCACATGCCAGCTGCCAGCTTCACCAGCCAAACCCGCTACGTGGAGCTCTCGGACTCGGACTCAGAGCCGTGCGAGCGGGATGGGCCCTGCCCCGAGGCCTCACCCCCAGCCGGGCCGCCCCCAGCCGACGGGCACAGCTGCTGGTACGCACCTGCCGATTTCTTCTGTACCTACCCCTCCCGGGAGCCCTCATACTTTGCCCCACACAAGCCGCTGCGCTACTGGTCAGCTGACAAGCTGGCCCCCTGCCGCACCTGCCATGGCGTGTGCCGGCATTGTGCCAGCCTGGAGCTGCTGCCCCCTCCGACCCCCCCCTGCCGCAAGGAGGCCCGGCGCTACTTCAGCTGCTCCGAGGAGCGCCTGGAGCGCCAACTAGACTGGGAGCACCGCCTCTGTGGCCCCTACGGCTGCCTGGCGCCCCGGCACCACCACAGCCTCTACCGGCGCTGCCACCACCACCACTCCTGTGAGCTGGGCCCAGCCAGCTCCCTCCTGCACCCCACTTCCCGCAGCCTGGAGGACCTCAGCTCCTGCCACCTGGTGCGCTGTGGTCTGGCTCCCCACCGCCTCGGCTTCTCCCCGCCCGAGTGCCTCCCACCCCGCCTCAGCCGCAGTGGGGAGCTCTTCGCCCGCCGCGGCTCCGCCCACTTCTCCAGCCTCGAGTCGGAGGTATGACCCAGCCACAGACGCGGGGGCAGGGAGGGGGCCGCTGCAGCAGATACCCCGGACTGGGGAAGACACAGCAGCTGGTCTCACGCACCGGGGGGTCAGGAGAGTCATTGCCACAGCAGCAGCTACCACAGATGGGGGGACGTGCCACGGATGCTGACGCCACGGATACTGGGTGGGGCCACTGCAGAGCCAGGGGACAGCTTGGCTCCCACTGGTATCACAGACCCACAATGTGGTGGGAACCGGGGGCTATGCACCACAGACTGATGACTGCACCATGCCCCTGGGAGCTGCGGGGGAACGGAGCCACGCCTGGTACCACGGCCCTCAGCAAAGGCAGTACCTGCCACGGACACTTGAGGGAGCTGAGAGCCTGCTACGGCGCCCCCACAGGATCAAGAGAGGATGGTGGCCTTTGGCCCCATGGATCTCGGCGGAGCTGGACCTGATGCCATGGCCCTGCCACAGGTCGGCGTCTGCCCCTCATACCAGCAACCGGTGATGACAAGGCTGCCTGCAGAAATGGGGCAGGATCCATGGAGCAGTGAACCACCCAAGGAGGGGATGGGCTGGATCCATCCACCAGGGAGCTGGTGGGGGTTATCAGCCGCATGGCCGTGCTGCCCCCCGACCCTGATGTGTCTCCAAAGGGCTCTTCACTGTGTTGGGTCAGACACGCTCCCTGGGAAGACACAGCTCCGGGGGGTTGCAAAGTGAGGGGCAGTGGGGGAGCAAAACCTCCAAGCTGTGGCTGTGGGGGCGGTTTGGAGACTTCACCTCTCCAAAGTGGGAAACGGGGGCTGACAAGACTTTGCCACGTGTGGGCAGAGGGGGGCCGTGGGCCCCCCCCTTTCAATACACAACCGGGAGTAGCTGTTTCACCTTTTTAAAATCTCTGGTTTTGGGGGAGACGAAACTGTGATTTAAAAACCTGCAAAACTGAAACTGTGATTTCCACCCCCCCGGCCCCCCCTTGTTGTTCACTGGAGTCTTTTCCACAGACCCCCACCCGTCCTCCTGTTCGCCCCCACACACACATCTCTTTTGCAACGGCCTCTTCCCTTTGTCAGATTTTGTCGCCAACTTTGTCTTATCCCTCTGACCCCCCCATTTTATCCACCCCGGAACCCCCCATCCCTTCATCCATCCCCCGACCCCTCATACGTCTCTATCCGTTTACCTCCATGTACGTTTTCTTCTCTCCATCCTCCTAACCCCTCTTCCTTCCATCTGCCCTCTCCCCATGTCTGTCTGTGGTTATCCACACATCCTATGTCCGTCTGGTTCACTGCACACCCCATGTCCGTCTGTCTGTGGTTTTATGCACATCCCATGTCTGTCTGTCTGTGGTTCTCCACACCCTATGTCTGTCTGCCCGGACACCCCCGCCCATTCCCCAGTTATTTTGTCAGCTCTGGTTTCTTTTCAGCCATCGAGGGGTGGTTGGGGGGTGGGGAAGGGGCTGGCGGGGATCATGCTAACTGTTTGGGGGTGTCTGGGGAGGGGACGGGGAGGAGCAGAGGGGCTGGGCATCTGGGTACTGGAGGAGGGTCTGGCTGGATATGGGTCTGGGGGCTGAGGCAGGGGTCTGTGGGGAGCTTTCCAGATAAAGCCGAGGACTGAGGGGGACACGGGCTGTGACCCCTGAATTTGTCAGACCCAGGTGTCCTGGGAGAGCTGGGGAGGGGCTGTCAGTTCAACTGGGGGAGGGGATCCCAGCCCCCCAAGCCCAGCGTGAAGTATGGGGGGTGGGGCTCATTCCCCCCCACAGCTGCACTGTATATGGGGGGGCGGGCAAGGGGGGCTGCAGCACTGTCGGGACAATGTTCCAAATAAAGGCTTTTCTATTCCCACTGGGCCGCAGCCCCGTGTCCTGTGTCACAAGGGCGGGGCTCCTGGCTGCCCTGGCCCCACCTCTGCCAGCAGGGCCCCTGTGAGGGAGGGGGATCCCAGCCCCACCGCTGCCAGCCGGGGAACCTGGGGGGGAATCCCAGCCACCCCAGCCCCACCTCTTCCAGTCCGTCTCCACAGTGGGGCTATGTGGTGTGTGTCCATGAAGCTGCGTCTCTGTTCTCATCCGGTAACAAGGTAAGGACGCCCCCCCGCCCCCCCTTCCCCCCGGCTGTAGGTCAAAAAACCAGCCCAGCCGCCTACCAGCAGCTGCCTGAAGTCTGGGGAGGGAGCAGAGAGACCAGGACTCCTGGGTTCTCTCCCTGGCTGGGGGGGTGTGGGGTCTAATGGGTAGAGCGTGGGGGGAGGGCCGTTTGGAAGCTGCTGCGATTGGCTGGAACGATGGGGGAAAGTTCATTTACATAGAAATTAAAAATTAAATTAGTGAGAAAATCTGTAATTCAGCTGGAAAATGTAATTACAGTAGGACCAGGGGCCTGGCTCAGCCGCAGCAGGGGGAGTGAGAGGCGCATGCGGCTCCTCACACCCAGGCGAAGCAACTGTGGCAGCCCCCAGGGCCCAGCCCCCCCACCTTACAGGGAGGCCCAGCTGTGTGTTCACACCAACCCCACGGCGCACACGCACAGCCGCAGCCTGGCAAGAGAACAGCACACCATCGCCCAGGCTACAGTCACACAGCAACACACAAGGCCTGGCCCATGCCTGCACAACCACACACATCAGACCCTAGAGAACACATGCACAAAACACACAGCCACACTCACCTCTAGACTGCGCCTACCCAGCCACACTGGCAGGCCCATTGCTACACAGCTCCCAGACAACACCCACAATCACACCATCACACACGAATACCTAGACTACACCTGGCCAGCGATGCGCACAATCGCATCACCACACCCCCGCACCTAGGCCAACCAGCCAGCTATTACACACAAGCACACCATCACCCACTCACCCCGGAGTGCACCCGCACAGCAACACAAACACCAGCAGACCAGCACGCACCAATTTACACCACCAACCCTGGAGCTACACCCGCACAGCAACACAAAGACCAGCACACACCAGCTCACACCACCAACCCCCACACTATGCATCTGCAGCAATAAAAACACTGCCAGACCAGCACAAAGTCACACCACCAACCCCCAGACTACACCGGCACAGCAACACAAACACCAGCAGACCAGCATACACCAACTCACACCACCAACCCTGGGACCACACCCGCACAGCAACAAGCACAGTCACACCCCAGATGCTAGCCTGCTTGGTGGGGGAGCTGGGAGATAAATGCCAGCCCTAGGTCTCCTAAGAGGCTGGAGATGAACATTAAAGGAGAGGGGAGGGACGCAGCCAGCCCCACAGAAGGGGGTGTGTAGAGAGCCCAGCTGGGTGGAAGGAACAGTCAGTTCTTGCTTGTGTTGGCCCAGCCAGGGGTGTCCCTTCAAATCACTGCTTGGGCCAAAGGAAACTGTCCACACACGGTACACACACACACACACACACACACACACAGAGTACTGGCAGTGCTCGTGGGGGGGGGGACATACACCCACACAAGGAGAAGGATGCACAAACACACACATAGACGGTAGCAATGGAGATACACTCACACAACCACAGAGGGGCAGGGCTACACACACACACAGGGGCAAGACTGCATGCACATACACACACACACACACACACACACACAAACACACACGTCTGATGGTAAATACCATCTGGTGGCTGCCCGGCAGCTCTCCCAGCCCAGCTGGCGCTGCCCCAGGCAGGCTGGCACCGGCCCTGTGCCGGGTGTATTTATCTTCACACCAGCAGTTTGCAAATATCACACCCGCCTCGTACAGCCACTGAAGCCAGCTAGGGCTAAACCAGGGCCGGGGGGGGGGGGCATTCCCAGGCCCCTGCTTCCTCCAGGGAGTGCATCCCCCCAGAAACCCCACCGCAGCCGTCTCCTTCCGCCTGAGCAAATAGTCCCTGTGGCTGTATGGCATCTTGGGGGGGGGCACTCCCTCTTCCTCCTCCCCCTCACCCCAGGATTTACTGAGCTTGGTTTCAGCTGCCCCCCTCGTTCACGTCGCTCTCTACAGTCAGACAAGGGTCGGGATCCAAACTCTGCTGGGCAAGGCCAGGCTGGTAACTGCAACCCCTTCCAGGTGGGACCCCCCCAGCCCCACTTCCCCAGTGCCCCCATTGGGTGGGGCCAGGCTGGTAACCAAGACCCCCCCCAGCCAGTCCCCCCACTCCCCTGGTGCGCCCCTCACTGAGTGAGGCCAGGCAGGGACCCCCCTGCCCCATTCCCCCCCAGTGCCCCCTGCTGGGCGAGGCCAGGCTGGTAACCAGGACCACTCACTCCCACCCCCAGTGCCCCCACTGGGCAAGGCTGGTGTGGGGCAGCCTGGATCTCTGGGCAGAGGAATGAGGGAGATGTACAGGGAGGGCCCCTCCTCCTTCACCCCAACACCCCTCAGAGAGCAGGTGGCTGGAATCTTCTGTCCCTGCCCTGAGGCTGGGTGGGAGCCAGCGCCCCCTGGAGGGGACAGGCCCTGCCCCACTCCCTACCTCCTGAGCCAGCCAGGCCCTGCCCCTGCCCCAGGCTGGGTGGGAACGTTTACATCCGACTGAGGCGCGTCCAATGTGTCGCAGTGCGTGTAGCGTGTGGTCTGCCGGTCGCCCTGTGTCAGCACATGTAGCATGTGTCCACGTGTGGCTGTGTCTTGGGGGTGTAACGTGTGTCACTGTGTGTCTCAGCGTGTGTAGTCTGTGTCTGCAAGTCACTGTGTAGCTCGGCATGTGTAGCATTTGTCTGTGTGTCTCAGCGTGTGTAGTGTGCGTATCTGCGTGTTGCCCTGTGTCTCAGCAGGTCCTGTGTGGGTCTGTTCTCTCCTGACTCTCGCCAGGCTGTGCGCTGAGCTCTGCAATTATTTCTGCGCTCAGTGCTGGGCTCCCTGATACTGGCTCCCCCCCCACCCCCGGGGCTGTGCGGGGCCACGGTGGGAGGGACGGGGCCCGTCTGGAATTTGAATTGGTGTAGCTGGAAATCGCTTCAGCTCCTAACCTGGAACCTGAGGGGAGCGACGGCATGCGAAGGAGCTGGGGGCTGGGGAGGCTCACACCAGCCACTTGCTGCCTGCTTCATGCCCCAGTGACTGCAGCTGGGGAGAGAACCCAGGAGTCCTGGCTCCCAGCTCTCCACCCGCTGCCACTCTAACCACTGGACAGTACTCCCCTCCTAGAACCACGGATAGGACCCAGATGGCCTGATTCCCCCATCCAGCAGAGTCTTCAACTGACTGTTAGGTAGCTGCCACGCCCCACCCCAGAGGTGGCTGCATCTCTCTGCCAGATCAGGTACCCCTGGATACCCCACCCCCCACCCTGTGCCTTGTGCTGGACTGTGGGGGGCCCATAGAACCAGTGCCTGTGCCCCACCCCAGAGGTGGTTGTATCTCTACTCCCTGACTGCTTCAGCTGTTTTCACATCCATTCGCGTCCTTCATGCCCTCAGCTGTCACAGCTCCTCAGCTGCCCGGTTCTGCAGGAGGCCCGAAGGTCCCTGTCACTCTGGGGTCCTGGCTCAGCGCCCGGCTGGCTGCATGGCACTGCTGGGCCTGGCTGGTTGTGGTGAGGCAGAGACCTGCGCCCAGCTGGGAGGAGGGCCGGGGGAGGGGGAGGTGTCAGGCCAGTGGGGCTTTCATTCAGTGTCTGGGAGCTTTAAATGTGTATGAATGTGAGACACGTGTGTGTCTTGTGCCCCGTACTGGTGGGGCCGGGCCCTGCGCTGTGTGTGTCCTGCACCCTGTACTGGTGGGCCGGGCCCTGCGCTGTGTGTGCCCTGTGCCCCCTACTGATGGGGCTGGGCCCTGCACTGTGTGTGTCCTGTGCCCCCTACTCGTGGGGCCAGGCCCTGCGCTGTGTGTCCTGCGCCCCATACTGGTGGGGCCCTGCGCCGTGTGTGTCCTGGACCCCCTACTGGCCGGGTCGTGTGCCGTGTGTGTCCTGCACCCTGTACTGGTGGGGCTGGGCCCTGCACCATGTGTGTCCTGCGCCCCGTACTGGTGGGGCTGGGCCCTGTTTTCCCTTGTCTGTCGATGCACATGCCCTGCCCTCTGGTCTATGGGATCAGCACTGCCCACTGTGTCATAGCCCCTGTATCTGCCAGGCTAATGGGGATTCTCCTTTGGCTCATCAGGCTGGGACTGAATGTGCCCCCCACTGTGGGTTTGGCTTCTAGGTGCTCATGGGTTTCCTGGCACTGGGCCCCTCATTTCATGGCTGTGGGCAGCTCCCCACGACCCAGGTGCTCTGCAGCTTGAAGTGCACAGCTCAGCCCTCTTGCGTCTCCTCCCCTGGGATCTAGAACAGCCCATCAGTTGACCCCTTCCATAGCCTAGAACCTAGCAGCAGATTTCCCCCCTGTTGGGGTCTAGATGTTCAGGGCACATTTCTTCATCTGGGGACCGAGACACGGGGGCAGAGTCTCTCCTCCTGGGCTCTAGAACCAAAGGGGTTCCCACGGTGGTGGGTCTAGAACATCAGCACAGGCCCCTGCTTTCGGCCCTCCAGCCCGATGGGTTCTCTCCCCCACGGTTCTGGAACGTGCGGGTGGGTTTCCCTCTGTTATCTAGAACCCAACAGGCCCCTTGCCCTCCATGGAGCTAGAACACGGGGGCTGGACTGGCGCTCGCTGCTCTAGAACGATGCTGCTGCTGTGGCTCGGCCGTGATCTAGACTGGGGTGAGACTCTTCTGTTCAGGAGGCGAAATCCAGCTGCTCCTGCTACCGCCCCAGCGCCCATCCATCACGCGCTCCCCAAGGGACACCGGCTGGTGAATAATTTAGGCCGGCACTTACCATGACCGAGGCTCGTTTGTAACCGCGGCCTTCTCGCCCGAGGTGAAATATCGTTTAGTTGGGTAACGAGGCCAGCCCCCTCCCCCACCCCGCTGCACGCCATCTAGGGCACAGCCAGCACTGATCTCCAGGAGAGAGCACCCCCAGGGATCCCTGCCCCCCTCCCACCAGCACAGCTCCCCCAAGGACCCCCTGCCCACTCCCACCAGCATGGCGCCCCCCACGGACCCCCCTGTCCTACTCCTGCCAGCACAGTGCCCCCTATGGACCCGCTACCCCACTCTCTGCAGCACAGCGCCCCCTAGAGCCCCACTGGCACATCCCCCACTTCCCCTAGCCTCCTCCACGGCCCTCTCCAGCCTCCACAGGCTCAGATAACACCTGTTCCTTCACCAGCCCCTCCCCACCCCTCCCCTCCGCCGCTTGCAGGCTCCGCACCAGGGTGCCCCCCAAGCTTGGCCCCCCCGGGGACGGGAGCACAGGCGGCCTGACAGGAGCTGCCGGACTCACGCGGAGCGAATCCTAATTAACAGGGTTTATTTATAACAATGAACAAACAAACAACTCTCCGCTGGGAAGCCGGGAGGGGGAGGAGGAGGCGATGGTGCCCCTCCCCTGCACCCAGCGCCACGATGCAGCCACCTCTGGGGTGGGATGTGAGGCCTGAGTCGCTGGGGGCCTCTGGCCTGGTGCGGGGACATGGCGCCCTCTGGGGTGGGGCTGGGGGGCCGGGCTCTCACCTCTCCTCTCAGCCATGTTCCCCCCTGGGCTCCAGCCCCGGCATCCCCCCATGGTATACCAGGAGGGTCAACCCAGACTCAGCTCTTTCCAAGGGCAGGGAATGGGGCAGGGCCTGTCCCCTCCAGGGGCGCTGGCTCCCACCCAGCCCCAGGGCAGGGCCTGGCTGGCTCGGGGGGCAGGGAATGGGGCAGGGCCTATCCCCTCCAGGGGGCACTGGCTCCCACCCAGCCCCAGGGCAGAGCCTGGCTGGCTCAGGGGGGCAGGGAATGGGGCAGGGCCTGTCCCCTCCAGGGGGCACTGGCTCCCACCCAGCCCCAGGGCAGAGCCTGGCTGGCTCAGGGGGGCAGGGAATGGGGCAGGGCCTGTCCCCTCCAGGGGGTGCTGGCACCCACTCGGCCCCAGGGCAGCACCTGCCTGGCCCAGGGTTACAGGGAAGGGGGTGGGGGCATGTCCCCCACAGGTCTGGTCTCCCTTTTGGGTCCCCTTGTCCTCCTTTGTCCGTTCCTTCTCACTCCCTCGTGCGTCTGGCGCCTCGTCTCTCTCGGCCGCGCGCCCAACCCGCAGCTGATGCCAGCGCAGGCGGCAGTGACAGGCCTGTAATTATCGACTTGGTCTCTCCAGATGGTCCCCGAGGAATAAACAAGACCCCGCTGCCCCCCAAAAGCGAGAGCGGAAGTGGGGGGTCAGGGGTTCAGGGAGCCACGTGCCAACCCCCAGGAGACGGGGTGACCCAGGGGAGCGGCACAGGGAGGCAAGAGAGACAGAGAATGGAGAGAGCTGAGACCCTGGCTGGGGTCACTGCTGTGGGGAAGCTCACAGCACTGGCTCCAGAGTCCGCCTCTAACCAGCCCCTTGGGCTGCCAGCGGCTTAGAGCCACCCCCTGACTGGGGCTGCAGGGCAGAGACCCACAGTCGCTTCCCCCACCCACTCCTCCCCGGGGAGGGGCATCGGAGGGAGGCCGGACACCCGGCTGCTCTCCCTGGCTCTGGGGGGGGGAGTGATGCCTAGTGGGGAGAACAGGCCAGGCAGGGGGCTGGGCCAGGCGTGCGCACAGCCTGGGGAAGGCTTGAGGTGCTCAGGGGCCATGTCTGGGGGGTGCTAAAGAGGGAATCCCCCCCCTGCCACCCTAGGGTGATGGAACCAGCCCTGGCTTCAGGGATGCGGCCCTGGGGGTCCCTGCCCTGACCCGTGGGGGCACCACCTGAGTGGGTGGCTCAGACCTGGGGGCGGGGGGTGCAGCTGCAGCATCAGCCACAAGATCAGCTCCCCCCCCACCCCCCACCCCGCTGCGGTGTTGTAGCTGCCATCAGCACTGGGCGGGGGGGGAGGGTGACATCCCCGTGCAGCCCTGGGGGGAAGGGGCAGCATGAATATAGGAGCCCCCCTCCCACCCCTCCCCCCAGCCAGGGAGGGGGCTGATGAGCCCCCACCCCGCCAGGATCCGCAGCCCAGCGCCAGGTGAGGGGCCCTGCGTCGGCAGCATCACGGCCAGCGACGCACAACAGCTCCCCCCCGCCCCCTCGCCACGCCGAGAGCTGCCCCGGGGGCACCGCCCACGCTGGGGGCACCTGGGCAGCGCCTCGGCCAGGGCGGCCCTGCAGCAGCTGCGAAAGCACCAGCAGGAGGGTAGGGAGCCAGCCAGGCCCTGCGCCCCCCAAAGGCGGATGTCACTGGCCTCAGGCTGTGGGTGGAGGGTGGGCGGGAGTCCAGCCCCAGGGGATCAGAGGTCCTGGCATGACCTGTGTCCCTGGGGCTGGGGCCACATCCGTAGCCAAGGAGGGGCTGCAGCTGTCGCCCCCAGGGCCAGGGCTGGGGCTGTTGTCTGGGGCCGGGAAGCAGCTGCTGGGCTGGAGATGGGGGGGCCGGAGGTGGGGGTGGGGAAGAAACAGGTCTGGAGCAAGTTCCCTGGTTGGGGACCTGTCGGGTCTGGCCGAGGAGCTGCCCTGGGCACTGGTTCGGTCTCTGCCCAGCCGGGCGGCCTCCAGGCCTCGGCTCAGCTCCGCGCTGAGCGTCAGGTACACACCAGGCTGGGAGCTGTGTTCCTGGGGACATCTATAAACACCCCCCACTGCAGCAGCTTGGGGAGGGCTGCAGGTTGGGAGTGGGGGGCACAGGCAGGGCTGGTGGGGGGGCCCCCTCACTCCCACAGGCAGGAGCTGACACCCCTCGGTCTGCCTGTCCCCAGCCCCCGTCCTGTCCTCCTCTGGCCTCTCCTCCATAGCCCTGCTCCTCGCCCCCCACTGAGCTGTCTGCAGCTGCTCTGAACTCGTCCCCCCCACCACACCCTGCGGGGAGCCTGACAGCTCAGCCTGGCTCCTCCCTGGGGAGTCCCCAGCTCTGCAGGAGCTGCCAGGCCTGGAGGCAGGGTTTGGGGGGGGCAGGGCAAGGCTGGCTGGTGGGGGGCAGGACTCCCGCAGGGGCACGCTCTCCTGGCCAGCCTGGGAGGCTGGGAGGGGCTCAGGTTTGGCTGGGGGGGGGTGCACATGCGGATGGCAGCTTGGGACTCCAGCAGGGCGGCTGATGTAGCTGAAACGTCTGAGCAGGGGGATGGAACAAGAGAAACCTGCCAGAGCTGGCACCAGAGCCTGGGCAGCCTCGGATATAGGCCACCTGCAGAGCTGGGGGAGGGGACCCAGGGCGGGGCTGGGGGTCGGGAGTGAGGGTCCCCAGCAGGGTGGCGGGGGGGTCAGGGGCTGCAGGTCGGGAGTGAGGGTCCCTTGCAGGGTGGGGGGGGGTCAGGGGCTGGGGGTCAGGAGTGAGGGTCCCCGGCAGGGCAGGGAGGATCAGGGCTGCAGGTCGGGTGAGAGGGTCCCTGGCGGGGTCAGGGGCTGTGGGTCGGGAGTGAGGGTTCCCAGCAGGGCGGGCGGGGGGGGGGGTCAGGGGCTGTGGGTCGGGTGTCAGGGTCCCCAGCAGGGCGATGGGGGTCAGGGGCTGTGGGTCGGGTGAGAGGGTCCCCAGCAGGGTGATGGGGGTCAGGGGCTGCGGGGTGGGAGAGTTCCTGGCCTTGCCCTTTGGGTCCCTTTGACATCAGTGCACTGAGCTGCCCAGGGCTCAGCCCCACGTGCCCTGGGTGCGATCGCGCAGCGACCCCTGGTGGGCGCTGGCTGCAGTGGCAGCTGCTTAGCCATGATGGTTCTAGCCTGGCCTGCGCATCCCCGGGCTGCCATCAAGCCCTGCCAGTGCCCCTCACTCCCTACTCACAGCCCCTGCTGGCCCAGCCCTGGGCTGCCCCCAGCCCGGCCCTGCCAGCGCCCCTCACTCCTGAGCTGCAGCCCCTGCCTGGGGAGCAGCTGGTGGCATCTCTGTCTCAGACTCCTGCCTGGCATCATAAATTGTCCATGAGCCTCTGAAGGGCTCCAGCTGGGGCCGCTTAGCTGTGAAATTCGCTGTGCTCAGCGGCGTGGGCAGGTCGTGGCCCCGCTGGAGGCAGAGCCATCGCTCACGCCAGCACCGCTCAGCCGGGGCAGCTGGGCCAGCTCGGGCAGCGGAGCCTGAAAGGGGACGGCAGAGGGCTCTGCCCTGGCAGTCAGTGCTGGGCCCACAGCTGAGCTACAGGGCTCTGGGCTGCGGTGGGGGCTCAGCAGGGGGCACTGCGGAGGGGGGGGCTCAGTAGGGGGCGCTGGGCACAGGGAAGTGGGGGTCGCTGCAGGGAGGGGGGCTCAGCAGGGGGAGCTGCAGGGAGGGGGGGCTCAGTAGGGGGCGCTGGGCACTGGGAAGTGGGGGTTGCTGCAGGGGGGGCACTCTCTCCAGCTGTCAGGACTGTCTCTGATGCCCCAAAGTGGCCCTGGGGCACCTGTACTGCCAGGGGGGGTCAGTGGGGCCTTGGGCTGTACTTTGGGACAGGAAGAAGTAAATTTTTCCTCCAGTGCCAAGAGTGAGTGACTACCTCATGTCCCCTGGTGAGGTCACAGCTTTGTGTGCTGATGTCATCACCTCCTGCTCTGACATCACTGCACCAGGTCAAGAGCAGCCCCCCAACTCCTGTGTCATGTTTGGTGTCATGAATACCTGGGATTGGTTTCCATGGCAGCGGGGCCATCAGTGCTGTCAGGCGTATGTGCCCTGGGAGTGACAGATACCACTAGAGCAGGGGTGTCCAACCTTTTGGCTTGCCTGGGCCGCATTGAGTGAAGAGGAATTGTCTTGGGCCACATATAAAATATATAATATAGTTAATGTATATAAATCACATAATAATATTAAAAGTTTACAACCTTGTGGGGCCGCATTACTAGCTGTCCAGGGCCACGGGTTGGACACGCCTGCACTACAGCAATGACATCGTTTAGGATTATGTCACCAGGGATATGATGATGTCACAAGCAGATGAGGTGATGTCACTGGGGCCTCACATTACAAATGACACCTGGACCCTGTTGCCATGGTGATGGACTTTGACCCCAAGTTACAGTTGAGTGTGGTGTAAGGGGTGGTGGTGCACATTTAGGTTGCCATGGTGACCGGGTTTTTTTTGGCGGGGTAAGCACCTAGTTGCCCTTACTCAAAATGGAGCCTGTGGAGCAGGGAGGGGCGTTGGAATTTTATTTGCCCTTAGTGAAGATGGCGTCAAGGGCGGTGCTGGGGAATGTCCCTTTCTCAACATGGCGCTAGCCGCGGCGGTGATCCCCGCCCTCAGTCAATATGGCGCCGCTGTTGCCCTTTGCCAAAATGGCGTCTGGTCGCTCAGGCCCCGTTTCCGGAGGGCGGCCCAGGCTGCTCCCGTTCTAAGATGGAGGCCAGCGCCTCCTGTCCCTTTCTCAAAATGGCGGCGCTGGCATCACTCCGCCCCTTCCCCTTCTCGCTCCCAGGGGACGGACTTGCCCTCTGCCAATATGGCCGCAGCTTCGCCCTCGCACGGCCTGAGGGCGGAAGTGAAGGCGGCGCGCACGTGCTCTGCCCTGAGTCAAGATGGCGGCCGCAGCGCACCGCCGCGCCGGGACCGGTGATGCGGCAAGTAGCAGCAGCAGCAGCGAATCTGAGGAGGAGGGTCAGGCGGCCCCCAGGCGGCGAGTCTATGTGCCGGGCCGGGGTCCCCCGCCCGGCCCGGGCGAGGAGCTGGTTATGGACGAAGAGGCCTATGTGCTGTACCACCGGGCGGGCACAGGTCCGGCTGAGCGCACGGGCGAGGGGCCACCGGCGGGTTGGGGGGCAGTGGCTGGGGAGGTGATATGGAAGGTTGGGGGGCAGTGGCTGGGGGGTGATATGGAAGGTTGGGGGGCAGTGGCTGAGGGGTGACACGGAGGGTTGGGGGGCAGTGGCTGAGGGTGAAGTGAGGCAGTGGCTGGGGGAGCGACACGATGGGTTGGGGGCAGTAGCTGGGGGGTGATGGGGTGTTTTGGGGCGCAGCGGCGGGGGGTCAGCAAGCCAGGGCGAGATGTGCACCCAGCAGTGGGGTGACCCCTCTCTTCCCACAGGCGCCCCCTGCCTGAGTTTTGACGTGGTGCCCGACCCGCTGGGCCCGGAGCTGGGCGGTTTCCCCCTGAGCCTGAGGCTCTGCGCTGGGACCCAGGCTGAGAGCGCCCAAGCCAACAGGTCAGAGCCAGGGCAGCCATGGGCCAGGGGCACAGCCCCCACCCTGCTCCTTTGCCAGCCCCCCACCCCTGACACAGACAGACCCCTGTGTACCCCCCACTGCACATGCCCAGGAACCCCGCTGCTCAGCACTGTGGGGCACCCAACTGTGTGGGCATCTGGTAGTGAGAGCACAGAGCTCAACCCAAGGGTCATGGCCTATGCTGGCCCCAGCCTCCCTGCAGGGCCACCCCCGGGGTGTTCCCCTCTTACCCGGCACAAGTGCCCCTCAATCCCTGTGCCCACCTACAAGGCTGTCCCTGTACCTGTCAGCCCCAGTAGGGGGCTGGCCCCCCCCCGTGGCTGGCCCATGCTCTCCCAATGGCAGGGTTCAGGCTGGCTCCCCAGGGGGAAGCTCCCTTCTATGGGGTGCTGGGCTGGGGGCTGGGCTCAGGGGTCCCTCCCTTTGGCAGGCTGCTGGTGATGAAGATGCACAATCTGCACTGCACGGGGGCTGCGGGCTCCGAGAACAGCGAGAGTGAGGAGGACGAGGACGAGAAGAAACCCCAGCTGGAGCTAGCCATGATCCCCCACTATGGGGGCATCAACCGTGTGCGGGTACGGCCCCCTCTGCCCCCAGCACAGCGCCCTGCTACCAAGCCGCTTCCTGGCCCCCGCGCAGTGCTCAGCCCCCCAGCACAGAGCTCTCCCACCAACCTGCCCCCAGTGCTCTGGGGTGAGCCCTTTCTGCCCTGCAGGTGACCCAGCTGGGCGGGACGCAGGTGGCTGCTGTCTGGTCGGAGAAGGGGCAGGTGGAGATCTACGACCTGCAGCGCCCCCTGGTGGCCATCTTGGACCCTCAGGCCATGGCCACCTTCCTGCGGGAGGAGCAGGCCAAAATCAAACCTCTCTTCTCCTTCGCTGGACACATGACGGAGGGATTTGCCATGGACTGGTCCCCGCTGATGCCCGGTGAGTGGAAGGGCGCTGGGCAGCAGGGGATGTGGGTCAGGAGTGAGGGGCACTGGCAGAGATGGAGGGGAAAGCAGGGGGCTCGGGGTGGCAGAGCCTGTGGGTCAGGATTGAGTGGGGCAGCAGAGGTGGGGATGGCAGGGGGGCTGTGGGTCTGGCGTGATGAGCACGGGCGGAGTTGGGAGTGGGGGGCCCCAGCTGGGGGTGTCCCTGTGACCCCCATTTTGGTCCCTTCCCTGGTCAGGCCGTCTAGTGACAGGTGACTCAAACAAAAACATTCACCTGTGGAGCCCCAAGGCGGATGGGACGTGGCACGTGGACCAGCGCCCATTCACTGCCCACACTGCCTCTGTGGAGGACCTGCAGTGGTCGCCGACAGAAGCCACGGTGAGGAGCTCCTCTGCCTGGAAAAATGGGTTATTGCCTTTGATGGGCCCCAGGGCTGCCCTGCTGGGGGGAGTGACCTGTGAGCAGGAAGGTGGGGGGTACCAGGGTAGATAGGCCTGTGGCACGAGGGCAGAATCTGGAGGCTCGATGCCGTCCTGACTCCCTCTCGCCTAGGTGTTTGCCTCGTGCTCTGCGGACAGGTCCATCCGGGTGTGGGACGTGCGGGCAGCGCCAGGCCGGGCCTGCATGCTGACGGCCAGCCAGGCCCACACCAGTGATGTCAACGTCATCAGCTGGAACCGCCAGGAGCCCTTCCTCCTCAGCGGGGGGGACGACGGGGTCCTCAACATCTGGGACCTACGCCTCTTCCAGGTCAGCACCCCCAGCCCCACCGGCTCTGCTGGTGCCCGTCGCTCCTGACCCGCCGCCCCAGCCACCATTGCTCTCTTCCCCCCCCCACAGACAGGGAAGAGTGTGGCGACCTTCAAGCAGCACACGGCGCCCATCACGTCTGTGGAGTGGCACCCCACGGACGCAGGGGTGTTCGCAGCGGCTGGCGCAGACGACCAGGTGACCCAATGGGACCTGGCGGTGGAGCGGGACCAGGAGGGGGAACGGGAGAGTGACGACGACCCGGCTCTGGCCTCCATTCCCCCCCAGCTGCTCTTCGTGCACCAGGGCGAGACCGACATCAAGGAGCTGCATTGGCACCCCCAGTGCCCCGGGGTGCTGATCACCACGGCCCTGTCCGGCTTCAACGTCTTCCGTACCATCAGCGTCTGACGGGCACAGCTGGGGCACAGCCTGGGGTGGGTAGCCTGGAGCCTCCCCATAGCAGATGGACTAGTCCAGGTGTAGGCTGCTCCCATTGCACAGACTGGGTGGAAAGCCCTGGGGGGCAGGGGAGTTGGTCTGTTCTATGTAGTTGCTGATACTATTGTACAGGGAAGAGCTCCTATCCCCCCCTGCAGTTGGACTGTTCCAATGAGTAGTTGCTGTGGTTGAATGAGATTGTGGGGAATGACCTGCTCTCTCCCCTGTTTGCTGATGGACTGTTCCGACTTATACCACTGGTCAGAATTTTGGGGGGGGTGGATGTTGCTGTGGCTCTGGCTCTCTCCATTCTGCAGGGGAGACGGGGTGTGATGTTTCCTACAAAAGGGATGTTCTGTGGCTTGATTTTGGGAGCTACCATCTAATGTGGGCACAGAGGGGGAGTGATTTTAAACTAACTTCACACAGAGCTGTGCATGGCTCAGCCTGAATTTAGGACCCCTTGAGAGGAGAGGTGTTATCACCCCCATTCTACTGTGAGAAATGGATCACTCCAGAGGCTACCAATTCTGCAGGGCAGTGGAGAGTTGGGTTCCAAGTAAATTTTGGTGGTTGCCACCAGGCACTGTTGGGGATTTGTCTGCCATCCCAGCCCCCCCAGGAGCTCCCCCTCAAGTGCAGCATGGGTATGGGAAAAGCTTGTGTACGTGTGGGGGGGAGGTGTGCCCACAGCCAGGCTGCCGCCTCCTGCCTGGGGGTGTGCCTTGCCTTCCCCACCCCGGGGGGGGCGGCACTTTGTAAACATTTATTTTCTGACAAGTATTAATTAAAGGAAAAATGTATTTAGAGCACGTTGGAGTCAGGTTAGTCCATGGGGGAAAGGGGATTAAGCCCCCCTCTGCTCTAGACGCACAGCCCTTCCTTATCCCAGACCATCCCCACAGCCAGACCCACAGCCCTAGCTAGCCAAGCTGTGTGCTCAGTGTTGTCCTTAAGTAGTTCAGGGCCACAACACCCACTACTCCTGGTCCTGCCCCCCCCCCCGTGCAACACTGCCTGCGGGGTTAGTGAGGGGCTTTGTGCTGCCAGCAGACCCTCCCAACGCGCACACACCCTGGTGGTGGGAAGTGGAGCAGGCTGGGTCTGCCTCACACAGCTCCCACAACTGGTGAGTGCAGGTGGCATGTTAGATCCCTGGTGCTGCCAGACCCTCCATAGACTCCCACTGTGGGCTCTGCCCAGCCCTGCTGCTGCCCCACACTTCCACCCTACCGTCCCCTGCTAGCCCAGCCCTGCCTGTGCCCCTTGCTCCTGGCACACAGCTCCTGCCAGCCCACACCCCAGCTCTGCTGGCGCCCTGTCTTAACGCCATCTATTGCTCACTGCTGGGCCCAGGGATGGGCTGCACACTGCCCTCCCCCACACCCTCATCCAGTCCGGGGTGGCAGGGGCATCACTGCAGCCCGCTCCATTGCAGGGAAGTGAAGAGGACAGCGCCATCCGTGCTCTGCGAGCACAGCAATAAGGTCTTCTTGACACTGGTGCCCAGGCGGGCAGCTGCTACCAGGGCACAGAGCGGGAGGGGCGTCCCTGGTGGGCAGCACAGTGCGATATAGTGGGCATGGAATCGCAAGGGGTCACCTGAAGGAGAGAGGCCAAGGGGGAAGGGGTCAGGCAGCTGCTCCCTGCTCAAGTCTCTGCCCCACCCCACAATCCTCCCCTCTAATTGCTCCCCAAGCCCACACACACACACCCCAGGGACCGCAGGGCTGGTCAACACCTCCTGTCCCATTTTCCCCAGGCTATGGCCCAGGTCCCACCTTACCTGGGTACACCAGGAAGTCTCCCCCAAACTTGCTTCCTCCTGACAGGTAGTAGCCCCTGCCCCACAGCTCACGGAAGACTTGGTATCGGGTCTCGTGGGCTGGGTGCCCAGCGTAAGGCCAGGCTGGGGAAGGGGAGGTCCAGTCCACTTGCTTGACCCGCCCTGGGTGGCACTGTGCTGTGGGCAGCTGGACCATCATGGAGCCATGGGGCAGGACAAAGGGTGAATCCAGGAGTCCCGAGTCCTTCACAGCATCTAGGAGCAGAGAGAGCAACAGGCTTCGAGGTGCTGGGGCTGGTTATAGGGGGACCGCCTACACCAGGTACTGAGATGCAGCCAGCTCTGGGGTGAGGCACTTGGGCTTGTTACATGGGGACATGGCGCTGGTCTACAAGTGAGTTGCCTCCAGCTGAGACACTAGCCACATCCCTTGCAGAACAGGCCCCTGGGCCAAGCACTGACAGCCAGGGGAAAGTGCCCCTATGACCCTCCTTTCTCTGTAGCCCTTGGGTTTCCCTTCCAAGCTCCAGTCACGCGCCAGCCGCACCTGCTGTCTCCCCACGCTGCTCTCGGCGCCGGGCTCGGCCCTCGGCAATGTGGTCAGCCAGCTGGGCCAGAAGGGCCCCTCTCTCTGCTGCAGCCAGGCGCTGCTGTTCCTGGTAGTTCTCCTCCAGCTCCTGCTGGTAGGCCTCCACTTTGGATGCCTGGGGAGTTAACATGAGTATGGGCAAGCAGCACAACCATCTCCCCACAGCGTCCCTGCCCCAAACATGCTCCACCCCACTGCCTTGTTGAAGAGCCAGCATCCCTTGGGGGAAAAACCAAGTGCTCTGTTTCCTACACCCCACTCCTCCAACCAATCCCCCCATGTGGGGGAGCCAGCACTCTCCTGCCCCACTCCTTGCCCTCCTGAACCAGCCAGTCCCTACTCTGGGGCCAGGTGGGAGCCAGCGCTCCCTAGAGGGGACAGGCCCTGCCCCATTCCCTGCCCCCCTGAGCCAGCCAGTGCCACACTCCGGAACCAAATCAGCACCCCTGGGAGGGGAAATGTCCTAGGTCCCTCACCTGGGTGGATTCTTCCCCCTCTGCCAGCAGCTGGGTCTCGATGCTTGTCACCAGGACGGCCGCGCCCAGCTCGGCCAGCAGCCGGGCCTCCTCGGGGAGCAGCTGCAGGGGGAGGCCCAGGCGGGTGTTCTGCCGCGGCTTGCGGGCCAGCGCCCCTGCCAGGGTCCCCACCAGCCGGAACCGCTCGCGGATCTCCCGGGCATCCTCAGCGCTCCATACGAGAGCCGCCCCCTGCAGCACATGGATCTGGATCATGGCGAGGTGGTGCCTGGGGCGAGAGGGGCGGAAAGGGTGAGGGGTGCAGCAAGTGTAATCCCAGCATGCCCTGGGGCAAGGTGCTCCTGGCTGGAGTTTGGGGGGGCAGAGAGTCCCACAATCCCAGCATTCCCTGGGGCTTCAGCCCCCCGCGAGAGCTAGGGGCACAACCCCATCAGGACCCAGGGTCAGGGGCCCCCAGCTGGAGTGGGGGAAGGGCAATCCCAGAATGCCCCTGGGCCAGGGATGCCCAGCTGGAGGAGGGGGCAATCCCAGAATGCCCCTGGGCCAGGGACGCCCCGCTGGAGCGGTGGGGGGGGGCAATCCCAGCATGCCCTGGGGCTAGAGACCCAATGGAGCTGCTGTCCCAGAGCATGCTGGGAAAGCTCCTTCGCTGGAAAGCACTTGCAGGAGCAAACCACGCCCCCGCCGCACGGCATTCTGGGAATCCCCCGCACTGAGGCTTCTGGGAAGCAGCTCCTTAAAGGGCCAGACCCTGCACGGAGTGTGGGGGCCTGGGAAGCTCATTCTGAAAGCTCCCCCCCGCTCTGCCCCAAGGGCTTGCGGGACAGAGTAAAGGGCCGCACGCTCCCCCCCTCTCCCCGACCCGCGCTCACTCACCGGCCCTGCTCCCAGCTCGGGGGTGGGGCGTCCGCCCGGGCTGCGGCTCCGCCTCCTGCCTCCGAGGGGCGGGGTCTCGCCCTGAGCGACAGCCCCGTTGGCCAATCCCCGGGGAGCGGCGGCGGGCGGGGGGCATCTGGCAGGGCTGGCAAGCGGGCCGGGCGGGGAGGGGATGAAGTGACCCGGGGCCGGGTGGTTGCGGGGCGTGGGAGGGAATCCGTGCAACATGGCCCCTCTGGTGTGAATTCGTGCAACGGCCCATCTGTGCAACGGCCCCTCTGGTGTGAATTCGTGCAACGGCCCGTCTGTGCAACGGCCCCTCTGGTGTGAATTCGTGCAACGGCGAATCTGTGCAACGGCCCCTCCGGTGTGCATTCGTGCAACGGCGAATCTGTGCAACGGCCCCTCTGGTGTGAATTTGTGCAACGGTGAATCTGCAACGGCCCCTCTGGTGTGCATTCGTGCAACGGTGAATTTGTGCAACGGCCCCTCTGGTGTGCATTCATGCAGAGGAGCCTGCAGGGTGTGAATTTGTGCAACGGTGCCCCCGAGTGTGAATTGACCCTGAGGAGCCCGTGGGGTATGAATTTGTGGAACAGCCTCTCCCCCCGCCCCACGGGTGTGATTTCGTGCAGACTGGCTCGCGGGGTGTGAATTCGCGCCGAGCAGCCTGCGGGCGGTGACTGCTGCCCCGACCTGCCTGGGAAGAGGGGCTGCAGTTGCTGGTGAGTGCTACTGTGACTCCGCAGAGGACCACACAGGGATTGCGGGAAGGCGGAAGCGCCGGTGTGTTTTCCACCCCCGCCTCATGTGGGGATCCTGCTTCTCTCCACCCCCAGCCAGGGGACCCGCATTGCCCCCTGTCTGTGGATGAGCTGCCAGGTGCTGGGGGTTGTCTGTATTCTGTTTGTACAGCGCCTGGTGCAAGGCAGCGGGGCCAGGAGCTGCCATAACACATCTAATGGTTAACGTACAGCACCTAGCACAATGGGGCGGGGCTAGCAGCTGCCATAATACATCTCATAAATAATATGCAGCGCCTGGCACGAGGGGGGCAGGGCTGGTTGGGGACGAGGGAATCTAGGAGCTCCACTAGTGGAAATGATTAGTGGTTAATGGGGAGACCAGTGGGGATGGGTTTGCCTTGTCATTATGGAGTTTCCTTCCAGACTGTACATCCCCCTGCGGTATGTGGCCCCCAGCTCTGGCATGGGGATGGACTGGTGGGCTTGAGGGCGGGGGGTTAAGGTAAGTAAAGTGGCCCAGGGTTTAACTGAGCTCGAAGAGGGAGAAGGGAACTAGTGTCCCCTCCAGGGGAGAGGCCCCGTGCCCCATTCCCCGCCCCCTGGAGCCAGGCAGTCCCCGCCCCGTGGCCGGAGCTCCTCTTCCTGCCCTTTCCCTACTGGTGCCTTTGCTCTAGCTGTGCCTGTGGCACTGCCCGACGCTGCATTTCCTCCCCTGACACAGCAGGATGACCCCGGAGGAGTGGACCTACCTGGCTGTGCTGCTTCTCTGTATCCCCATCGGCTTCCTCTTCAAGAGAGGGGGTGAGTGATGCTGGCTGGGGCAGGGGGGAAGTGGGAGCAATTCTGCCCCCCCCGCACTTCATGCCATGCCTGGGGAGAACAGCTGGAAAAAATCCTGCCAAAGGGACCCTCTTTCCCCTCCATCAAGGACCATTCCCCGCCCCCCCCCCCGTCCTTCCTCCACCCCCACCTCCGCTTCCTCTTGCAAGACTTCATCTCTCAATTCTGGTTCGACTCCAGTGGGGGTGGAGGAAGGAAGCTGGAGGTGCAGGTGGGGGTTGGGTTGTGTCGCAAGTTACAGTGAGTCTGGAGATATTTTAGGGGGGGCTGGTGCATGGGGGGGTGATGTTCCCTCTAACCTTTTCCAGCCATATGTGGATTTTTCCCGTCTGCGTGCAGGATAACTTTTTATGCACACCGAGGCAGGGGCCAATGTGCAGCACCATCCCAAGCTGGGCAGCAGCTGAATCTCCCAGGCACCGGGCAGGGAACACCGGCATGGGGGACCCGGGTACTAACTTCCCCTCTTGTCACTGGGCCCCAAGGCAGAAGCTCCTGGATTCTGGGGCCTTATAGCTAGGGGATAGGGGCTTGGGGGTGCAGAGTCTGCCTCGGACTGCATTCCCTGCCCCTCAAGCCAGCCAGGCCCTGCCCTGGGTCACCCAAAGTCCTGGGTGAATTGGCTATGGGGCCTGTGGCAGAAGAGGGAGCTGGGATCTGATCAGTGTCTCTTTCCCCGACTCCCCCAGGACACGAAGTGAAGCAGTATGGGGGGGCGGCCGTGGGGCTGCTCCTGACCCTGCTCCTTTGCCACGTCCACACCTGGCACTCCCTGGTCACCATCCTGGGCACATGGGTTATTCTCTGCCTCTACCCCCGGTGAGCAAGGAGACAGGACACCCACCTGGGTTCTCTTCCTGGCTCGGGGAGCGGGGCCTAGTGGTTACAGCAGGGGGGCTGGGAGCCAGGACACCTAGATTCTGTCCTGGCATGGGGGGAGTGAAGGCTAATGGGTAGACCAGGAAAATGAGGGGAATTTTGGAGCTATGAAGAACTGGGGGGCTGGGAATTGTAGGAGCCAGGAAAACAGGGTGTGGGGGTGACAGAAGCAGAGGATTCTGGGAGCCAGGAGAGGCGGGGGCTGGGGCTGATGGAAGCAGGGAATTCCGGGAGGTGGGGGGAACTGAGAATCCTGGAAGCGAGGCCAGTTCCCTGCCCACTGCCCCCAGGTCCTGTCACTACCTGACCCTCGGCTGGACCTTCTCCTACCTGCTCTTCTTCCGGACGGTGACCTTCTTTGGCCTGCCAGCCCCGACCCCCTTCTCCAACGCCGTGCAGCTGCTGCTGACCCTCAAGGTGCTGTGGGGCAGGGGCTCAGCAGGGGGCGCTCTGCCCTCCTGGGGAGTGCTGGCCCCATGGGGGCGCTGGGGGGACGGGGCTGTACTGCGGCAGGAGGCACTTGGGGCAGGCCCTGTGCTGGGGCGGGGCGGGGGGGACGCCTGGGGGCCCCGCGATGTGCTGTGGTGCTGCAATGCTCCAGCAGGGGTCGCTCACCCAGATGTCTCCCCGTAGATGGTGGGCCTGGCCAATGAGGTGCAGGAGCTCAGCCAGGCCAAGAAGCAGGATGTGGCCTCATTCTCCAAGAGCCCTGCAGTGGGGCTGATCCCCAGTGTGCCGGGGCTGGGTCAGATCCTCTGCTACGGCTACTGCTATGTGGGGCTCCTGACAGGTACTGCAGCTCCCCGGTTCTCTGCCTGGCTTGGGTGGGGGGCTAGTGGTTAGAGCAAGGGGGCAGGGGCTGGGAGCCAGGACTCCTGGGTTCTATCTCTGGCCCTGGGAGGGCAGTGGGGTCTGGTGGTTAGAGAGTGAGGGGACTGGGAGCCAGGACTCCTGGGTTCTCTCCTTGGCCCTGGGGAGCAGAATGGGGGTGGGGCATTGGGGCAGGAGCCCTTCCTCTTTTAACTGCGTTTCCCTCCTTCCCCCCCGCCCCGCCCCACCCCAGGGCCCTTCTACCGCTACAGGACCTACCTGGACTGGCTGCAGCAGCTGGACTCATGGGCCATCCCCAGCTGGCGGCCCCTGGTGGTGCGGGCCCGGCTGGCCCCGGTCTTTGGGCTGCTCTTCCTGGCGGTGTCGCAGCTCTTCCCGCTGGCATACGTGCAGAGCGAGGCCTTCGCGGGCCGGGCACTGCCCTTCCGCCTCTTCTACATGGTGCCCATCTTCTTTGCCTTCCGCATGCGCTTCTACGTGGCCTGGCTCTGTGCCGAGTGCACCTGCATCGCCGCCGGCTTTGGGGCCTACCCCACGGCCGCCCGTGCCCGCCCCGGTGGGGGCCCCACCGTGCTCTGCCCCAGGTGGGCCAGCAGCCTGGGCCTTCTCTTCCAGGGCTGGCAGCTCCCACCTGCCTTGGGCTGGCTCAGGGGCAGGGAATGGGGCAGAGGCCTGTCCCCTTTAGGGGGCACCAGCTCCCACCTGGCCCTAGGGCAGGGAATAGCTGGCTTACGGGGGCAGGGAATGGGGCAGGGTTTGTCCCCTCTAGGGGGCACCAGCTCCCACCCAGTGCCAGAGCAGGGCCTGGGGGCAGGGTTTGTCCCCTCTATGGGGCGCCAGCTCCCACCCAGCACCAGAACAGGGCCTGGGGGGCTCAGGAAGGCAGGGAATGGGGCAGGGTTTGTCCTCTCTATGGGGCACCAGCTCCTACCCAGTGCCAGAGCAGGGCCTGGGGGGCTCAGGAGGGCAGGGAATGGGGCAGGGTTTGTCCCCTCTATGGGGCACCAGCTCCTACCCAGTGCCAGAGCAGGGCCTGGGGGGCAGGGTTTGTCCCCTCTATGGGGCGCCAGCTCCCACCCAGTGCCAGAACAGGGCCTGGGGGGCTCAGGAGGGCAGGGAATGGGGCAGGGTTTGTCCCCTCTATGGGGCACCAGCTCCTACCCAGTGCCAGAGCAGGGCCTGGGGGGGCAGGGTTTGTCCCCTCTATGGGGCGCCAGCTCCCACCCAGTGCCAGAACAGGGCCTGGGGGGCTCAGGAGGGCAGGGAATGGGGCAGGGTTTGTCCCCTCTATGGGGCACCAGCTCCTACCCAGTGCCAGAGCAGGGCCTGGGGGGCTCAGGAGGGCAGGGAATGGGGCAGGGTTTGTCCCCTCTATGGGGCACCAGCTCCCACCCAGCGCCAGAGCAGGGCCTGGGGGACTCAGGGGGGGCGGGGAATGGGGCAGGGCCTGTCCCCTCTAGGGGGCGGCTCTCCTGCGCTGGCTGACAGCTCCCTGCTCCCCCAGGGCGGAGGAGGGGGCCCCAGGGGCGGTGCCAGTTGAGTACGACTACGAGACCATCAAGAACATCGACCCGTACGGCACCGACTTCTGCGTGCGGGTGCGGGACGGCATGCGCTACTGGAACATGACGGTGCAGTGGTGGTTGGCCCAGTACATCTACAAGAGCGCCCCCTTCCGCTCCTACGTCATGAGGTGGGGGGCTCGGGGATGGGGGGGTCACGGGGGGGGGACCTTAATGAATCCCAGGGACTGGGGGATGCGGGGGGGCGGGGGCGCTGTGGGTCCCAGGCTGGGGCATGATGGGAAATCCTGGAGGTGTCACACGGGGGCGGGGGTTGGATGCTGTGGGGAGGGGGAGGGGTGGGGGGGCATAGGGGGCTCACACGCAAAGGGGACTGGGGGCTTTCTGGAGAGGCTCTCAAACTGGAGTGACAAGAGGCTGGGGGGGGCTCAGACCAGGAAGTGGGGGGCACTAGCGCGGGAGGGGAGAAGTGAGAAAAGGGGGGTGGGGGTCAGAGCTGGTGGGGGCAGGCCCACCCCCCGCTCACCACCTGGCTCCGCCCCCCAGGAGCGCCTGGACCATGCTGATCTCGGCCTACTGGCACGGCCTGCACCCCGGCTACTACCTGAGCTTCCTGACCATCCCGCTGTGCCTGGCGGCCGAGGGGGCGATGGAGGCGGGGCTGCGCCGGCGCTGGGGGGCGGGGCCGGGGGCCGGGGCCGAGCGCTCGTGGGGCGCCTGGGTGCACTGGTTCCTGAAGATGCGAGCGTACGACTACATGTGCATGGGCTTCGTGCTGCTGGAGCTGGGCCACACCCTCCGCTACTGGCGGGCCGTCTACTTCTGCGTCCACGCCGGTGCCTTGGCCCTGCTGCTCCTGGGCCGAGCCCTGGCCTGGGCTGGCCCCCCGGCCTCCAAGGAGCACCCCAGCAGGGAGGGGCCCCCGCGGCCCGCCCAGGGGCCAGGCCTGGAGTGAGGGGATTCTGGGCCAGCCTGCAGCGGGGTCACCCAAGGTTGGGGGGACAGGGCCCCCCGACTGCTTCCTGGGGCATAGCCGCAGGGCAGGGCCCTACACATTTGCCCCCTGGGGGTGGGACTCCCCGTCAGTGGGGTGTCTCTGAAGGAGAGGGCAGGAAGTGGGGGAGGGAAGCTAAGTCAAAGGGGGGCCACTGTTCTGTCTGGATGCCTGGGTGGGGTTGGCCCTCCCACACAGGGGGGAGGGGGTGGCCCCGATCAGCTACGGTGCTTTCTCCCAAGGGGTAAGAGGGCTGCCCCTCCCCCTCCAATGGGGGTATCCTTCACTGCCAGGAATGATCTCCCCCAGGCCAGCCCCCGCCCTGCAGGGTGTTTTCTAACCCCCCCCCTTCCAGTGCTGCGCTGGGGCCTGTTGGGGGGAGGGTCCCCCACTCTGAGCCCAGTTACCCCACAGGACATAGAACAGCTGGACAAGTTCTCCAGCAGAGGCCATGGAGCTGGGGGGGCTGGCAGAGCCAGACTGGTCCCCAAGCCCTGTCAGTGGGGTGGGGTGGGGTTGGGGGGGCAGTGACACTGGTCCCCAGCAGAGGCAGCGGGTCTGTGCTCAGGGGTGTGGGGGGCTCAGGCGGGGGGGTATCGCTGTGCAGCTGGAGCCAATAAAGAGCTGGACGTGACCCCTGAGTCTGTGTTTTGTCCCCATTCCTGGCCCTCCCTGTGGCCCCCTGTTCCCAGGCTGCCCCCCATGGACCCCCCCATTCTCAGGCTCCCCCCAAGGACCTCCCACGCACCCCCCCCACATTCCCAGCCCTCCAGGTGCCCCACTAGCCTTCATTCCCTGCCCTCCCCCCGAACTCCCTTTCTGCCCCCCACCGCTCGGCCGCTCTCTCCCCGCCCCACTGCGGTTGGGCCGCTCCTAGTCATGGGACAATGATTAAACCAGACAGAGCGCTGCGTTTCCTCCTTCCCGGAGCCCATGGAGCCGCGCTGGGCCCAGAGGGGCCGCGACGGGCCAGGTGTGCAGCCCCCCCCCCCCCCCCACCTCCGTGTCCCGGACTCCTGGGTCCCAGCCCCACCACGGAGTAAGCTTGTCTCCTGGGTGCCCCCCCCCTCCGGCTCCTGGGTTCCCCCCCAAGCCCCGGCCCCCGAGTAACGCCGAGTTGTGCGTCCCGTTCCCAGCACACACAGCCCCGCTCCACTTCCCTCCGCCCCGTGCCCGGACTCCTGGGTCCCCTCGTATCCCCGGCTCAGTAAGTGCGGGGGGGGGGAGGGGCTCACATTCTCCCCCCACTCACCCCTTTTGCTCCCTCCCCAGATGAGGCCACGTGGGGGCAGCAGCCCCCGGCATCCCTCGTCCTCCAGCTGCCAAGCAACGCGACCCTGCGTTTCCGTGGCAACGTGGCCAAGGCCTGGGGGGCTGCGCTGGACCAGGGGGCGCCCGCAGCGCCCCCCGCAGAGGAGAAGGGGGATGGAGCCGGGGCGCAGCAGTCCGTTCCCCTGAAGCAGCTGCCCCTCTGCATGGCAGAGAAACGGAGACTCAGGTACCCCCTGCCCGGGTCAGGCGCCAGGGGACACCGGGCTAAGGGCAGGTCTCCTGGGTTCCCCCTGCTCAGGGAGGGGCGTAGTGGCTAGTGGTTACAGGGGGAGGCTGGGGGGGGGTAGGGATTTGGGGGGGGGATCTTGCCCCACTGTGACTGCCCCACTCCCCTACAGGCTGCAGGAAGAGCAGGTGGCTTGGCGTCGGCACTGCTGGGAGCAGTGGCAGGCGGGGACGCAGCGGCTGTGGGGGCAGGTGGGGAGCGCCCTACTCTACGCCCAGGTGTGGAGGAATTCCCTGCACCACATTGAAGGTAGGCGAGACTCCCCCTCTTTCTGGGGTCCCCCCATGCTGGGATCCCGGGATTACGGGCTTCAGCCCCCCCCCATTGGGGTGACACGGCCCTTTGCCCCCTCAGGTCACTTTGGAACTGGGATCAAGGCCTATTTTGGCTTCTTGCGCTTCCTGGTGCTGCTGAACCTGGTGGGGGCCCTGCTCATGCTGGGGTTCGTGGTGGCCCCCACAGCTGCTTTCGAGGCGCTGAAGCTGAACCAGACCCAGCAGGGCCAGAATGCCACAGGTATGGCTGCCTGGATCCCCACCCCACAAAGAAATTGGGGGGAGGAGCGGTAGCTTCTTGAACAGTCCTGGGGTGCTGGGGTCCTGTCCCTGGGAAAGGGGTGACCCCGAGGCTGTTTGCTCTGACCTCTTCTCCCTATGCCCATCAGTAAACAGCAGCTGCCTGCACTACGACCCCATCGACCGCGGCCTGGTCAGCTACTTCACCTACATCATGGACCTGCTCTCTGGGACGGTGAGAGCCTGGCCCCCCATCCCCCCAGCACTGTGCTGGGGCAGCCCCAGCCCCTCTTTGTGTGCCCCTCAAAGCCTGGAGCTGGTCCCCATTCCCCAGACTGGAGTCTCCTATTCCCACATCCCCTGGAGAGGAGCCAGCACCCCTAGAGGGGTAGAACCCCTGCCCTCTGAGCCCTGCCATGGGCCAGGTGAGAGCTGGCACCCGCTAGAGGGAAAAGGCCCCTGCCCCCTGAGCCAGCCAGCTCCCGCCCTGCAGAGTGGGAGCCGGTGCCCCCCGGAGGTGACCCCCCTCAGGCTGTGTCTCTTGCAGGGGTTCATGGAGCTGACGTACCTGTTCTACGGTTATTACCAAAACTCGGCCGTGGCTTTTGTGGGCTTCTCCTATAACATCCCCCTGGCCTATCTGCTCAGTGTCCTTGGCTATTTCTCCTTCTGCCTCTTCTGGATTGTCCGCAGGTGAGTCGCCTCCTGGCTGCCCCACGTCTCACCCCCCGCACACCCAACCCCTACTCCACCCCAGAGCTGGCTGCATTTTGCCGTCGCCTGCGGCCCATCACCCTGGCCTCGTGGCCCTGCGCTCTCCCCCCCAGAGCCGTCCATCTCCTGAAGCGCAGCCTGGTCAGCGAGAACGGGGCACTCAGCACCTACAGCAACAAGGTCTTTGCCGGCTGGGATTTCTGCCTGACGCGCAGCACCGCTGTATACCTGAAACACAACAGCCTCCGCTACGAGCTGCGGGTCAGGCCTGTGAGGGGCAGGGGGGGCTTGGGGGGATGGGCTGGGAATGGGTGGGGGCTCTGGGAGGGGGCTGGAGAATGACTGGTGGGATAGGGAGGGGGTGAGGGAGAGGCTGGGTGTGTGACGTGAGCAGCATGGCTGGGGGTTCAGGAATGGGCGGGGGGGGGTCAGGAATGGGCAGGGAGGAGGAGGGCTGGGTGTCAGTGGGGGAGGGGGAGGGGCAGGGACTGGCAGTGGGGGGAGGGGGGTGCCACTGACAGTGTCTCCCCCAGATGGACCTGGAGGAACAGGCATTGCGGCGCCGCATGGCCCAGAACAGCCCAGCCCAGCGCGCCGCCCTGTATGGCCTGCGTGGGGTGCTCAACCTGCTGGGGCTGGCGCTGCTGGGGGTGGCTTTCTACTGCATCTACCTGGCCACCGAGTACTCCCAGAGGGAGCAGGTGAGGCCACGACCCCTGATCCCGGCCCCCAGCTCCGCCTGTTCCCCCCCGATCCCAGCCTCCAGCTCCTCCTGTGCCCCCTGATCCCGGCCCCCAGCTCCGCCTGTACCCCCTGATCCCGGCCCCCAGCTCCCCCTGTGTCCCCTGATCCCGGCCCCCAGCTCCGCCTGTACCCCCTGATCCCGGCCCCCAGCTCCGCCTGTACCCCCTGATCCCGGCCCCCAGCTCGGCCTGTCCCCTGATCCTGGCCCCCAGCTCCCCCTGTGTCCCCTATCCTGGCCTCCCACTCCACCTGCACCCCCTGATCCCAGCCCCCAGCTCCCCCTGTGTCCCCAATCCCAGCCCCAGCTCCCCCTGTGTCCCCTGATTCTGGCCCCCAGCTCCCCGTATCCCTTGATCCCGGCCCCTAGCTCTGCCTGATCCCAGCCCCCAGTTCTCCCTGTGTCCCCTGATCCTGGCCCCCAGCTCCACCTGCACCCCCCAATCCCAACCCCCACTTCCACCTGACCCCGGCCCCCAGCTCTGCCTGATCCTGGCCCCCTGCTCCACCTGTATCCCCCGATCCCTACCCTCCAGCTCCACCCGCGCCCCCTGATCCCAGCCCCCAGCTCCGGCTGTGCCCACCAATCTCGGCCCCCAGCTCCACCTGAACCTGACCCCCAGTTCCGCCAGCACCCCCCCGATCCCAGCCCCCAGTTCCCCCTGGTCCCGACTCCCAGCTCTGCTGGTGCCCCCCACTCCCGACCTGCAGCCCCCAGCCCATGTCATGCCCTGGGAGTCAGTGGGGTAACCCAGCTACCAGCCCTTGTCGGGGAAATGGAGGAGGAGGGGAGTCTGCTCTGACCCACAGTGACCCCCTCGACCCGCAGGACTTCGGCCCAGGGCAGCAGGGGTTTTTCCTGGGGCTGCTCTTGGCCTATCTGCCCTCCATAGTCATCACGGCTGCCAACCAGCTAGTGCCACTGGTCTTCGGGCTCCTCATCCGCCTGGAGAGGTACCCGCTGAGCCTGGAGATCAAACTCACCCTGCTCAGGTACCGGTGGGGCCACAGCCCCTGCCCCCAGCGCCCACCCCAGATACCCAGCCCCCCATCCCACCCTCCCCAACCCTGCCTGCCTGGGGGCCCTGATACCTAGGCCTCCCCCACAGTACCTAGCCTCACCCACCCCCAGGACTCTGGGTAACCAGTTCTTGTGAGGGACCCCATTTAACCAGCCTCCCCGAGGGGTCCCTACATCCCGTCCCCTGGGGACCCCATTTAACCAGCCCCCAAGGGGTCCCTACACCCAGCCCCCCCGGGGTCCCCATTTAACGAGCCCCTGAGGAATACCCATTTAACCAGCTCCTCCGAGGGGTCCCCAGCCACCCAGCCACCATGGGAGTCCCTGTACACTCAGCCCCTGAGGGGTCCCCATTTAACCAGCCCCCCCCCCCCCCCAGGGGCCGTGTCCCGTGCACTCAGCCCCCGTCCATTTGTGGCAGGACCATGTTTCTGCGGCTCTGCAGCCTGGTGGTTCTGCTCATCTCCCTCTGGACCCAGATCACCTGCCACGGCGACGTGGACAGCGGCTCCTGCGAGCCCTGCCGCTACAACCACCAGCTGCACCCGGTCAGCACAGGGCCCCGGAGCCCTCCCAGCTCAGGGCCAGGGGACTGGGGGGGTTGGGTGTGTGGGGACCCCTCAGGGGCTGGGGGTTGGACTGGGGGAGCCCGGACACCTGGGTTCTCTTCTGGCTTGGGGATGGCAGTGAGATGTAGTGGTTGAGGGGCTGGGCGGCCAGACGCCTGGGTTCTCAGGGATGGCAGTGAGGTGTAGGGGTTGGCGGGACTGGGGGCCAGATGCCTGCGCTGACAGGCCCTCTCCTCTCCTAGTGCTGGGAGACAAAAGTGGGGCAGGAGATGTACAAGCTGCTGCTCTTTGACCTGCTGGTGACACTGCTGGTGCTGGTGCTGGTGGAATTCCCCAGGAAGTGAGTGGGGGAGAACTGGGGGGGGAGGCATCCCCCCAGGGGGAGGGACTGGGGATCAGTGGCCATATAAGGGGACCTTGGGGGTCAGGGCAGTGGCTGGGAAAGGGGGATGGGGGGCAGCGGCTGGGGGAGCAGTAGGGCTTTGTGGGCAAGGCTCAGAGGTCTCCTTCAGCTCCTCGCCCCATCTTGATCCCCCCAGGCTGCTGGTGACCCTTGGCCCCGCCCCTGTGGCCCGGCTGTGGGGCCAGCAGGAGTTCCTGGTGCCCCCCAATGTGCTGGACCTGGTGTATGGGCAGACCGTGTGCTGGGTGGGCGCCGCCTTCTCCCCCCTACTGCCCCTGCTCAACACCGCCAAGTTCATCCTGCTCTTCTACCTCAAGAAGGTGAGCGCCCGGACGCCTGGGTCCTCGGCCCAGCTCGGGGTGGGGCCTAGTGACTGGAGTGGGAAGCAGGGGCAGATGCCTGACTGGGGGGCGGGGGGGGGACGGGATGGCTGGCTCAGTGCCCAAGGCCAACACGTGTCCCACCCCGCAGCTCACCCTCTTCTCGAACTGCCGCCCGGCCGAGCGCACCTTCCGTGCCTCCAGCGCCAGCTTCTTCTTCCTGCTGGTCCTGCTGCTGGGCCTGGCCATCGCCTGGGTGCCCGTGCTGTACAGCGTCTTCGTGTGAGTGTCCCGCCCCTCTCCCGGCCCCCTGGGGTCCCCTGCCTCTCTCTTCTGGCTCCCTGGGGCCCTGCCTCCAAACCCCGGTCCCCTGGGGTCCCTTGACCCCTCTCCTGGCCCCCTGGGGCCCTGCCCCCAAAACCCATCCCCCAGGTTCCCTCCCTCGCCCCATTCCCCTAGGGATCCCTGCCCCCCTCACCTTGCCCCCGGTCTCCCCCACCCCCCAAGTCCAATCCCCATGGGGCCCTAACCTCCTCACCCTGCCCAAAGGACCCTGTCCCTCTGCCCAACCCCCATGGGGACCATGGACACCCACCTGGCACCGCCAGGAACTCCCCTTGCCTGGTCCCCAGGCTCCTCTCCTGTGCCCCACCCTGGAGTGACCCTGATCTTTTCCCTTCTTCACACTCATGGGGTCACCAACCCCCTGACCCCACCCCAAGCATCATCCTCCCCTCCCCCGGCCTTGGACTCACCCTACCCCCAACTCACACTTTCTCCCCTCCCCCTGCAGCCTCCAGCCCTCCCAGGCCTGTGGCCCGTTTCAGGGAGAGAGAACCATGTGGAGCACCCTGGAGGTGGCCGTAGACGTCCTGCCCCGCGTGGCCAGGGAATTCCTGCACTTTGTGGGCTCGCTGGCCTTCGCTGTGCCACTCTTCCTGCTGCTGTGGTGAGGGGCCCCTGGAGAATCCCCCTGGGCTGAGGGGCACTAAGAGGGATAAGACAGATGGGAGCAGGTCAGATCGTGGGCTGCAGGGACATTGACACACAGAGCAGGGACCCATCCCCCCGAGCAAAGATGGGTGGATGGTCAGACTCATGTGGCGCAGGGACAGGACCCACCAGCAGGGGGCAGTAGAGAGACACACGCAGTGCAGGGCCTGGCCCCACCAGCAGGGGGCAGCAGAGACACAAACTGTGCAGGGCCAGGCCCCACCAGCAGGGGGCAGCAGAGACACAAACTGTGCAGGGCCAGGCCCCACCAGCAGAGGGCAGCAGAGACATACACAGTGCAGGGCCAGGCCCCACCAGCAGGGGGCAGCAGAGACACACACAGTGCAGGGCCTGGCCCCCACCAGCAGGGGGCCTCAGAGACACACACACAGTGCAGGGCCTGGGCCCACCAGCAGGGGGCAGCAGAAACATGCACACACTGCAGGGCCCAGCCCCACCAGCCGGGGGCAGCAGAGACACACACACTGCAGGGCCCAGGCGCCACCAGCAGGGGGCAGCAGACACATACACAGATGGCAGGGCCTGGCCCCCACCAGCAGGGGGCAGCAGACACACACACAGGTGGCAGGGCCTGGCCCCCACCAGCAGAGGGCAGCAGAGACACACACAGTGCAGGGCTGGGCCCCACCAGCAGAGGGCAGCAGAGACATACACAGTGCAGGGCTCAGGCCCCACCAGCAGGGGGCAGCAGAGACATACACACAGTGCAGGGCTGGGCCCCACCAGCACAGGGCAGCAGAGACACACAATGCAGGGCGGGGCCCCACCAGCAGGGAGCAGCAGGCACACACACAGAGCAGGGCCTGGCCCCACCAGCAGGGAGCAGCAGACACACACACAGAGCAGGGCCTGGCCCCACCAGCAGGGGGCAGCAGAGACATACACACAGTTCAGGGCCTGGCCCCACCAGCAGGGGGCAGCAGAGACACACACAGAGCAGGGCCTGGCCCCACCAGCAGGGAGCAGCAGACACACACACAGAGCAGGGCCTGGCCCCACCAGCAGGGGGCAGCAGAGACATACACACAGTTCAGGGCCTGGCCCCACCAGCAGGGGGCAGCAGAGACACACACAGAGCAGGGCCTGGCCCCACCAGCAGGGAGCAGCAGGCACACACACAGAGCAGGGCCTGGCCCCACCAGCAGGGGGCAGCAGAGACATACACACAGCGCAGGGCCCAGCCCCACCAGCAGAGGGCAGCAGAGACACACATACTGCAGGGCCCAGGCCCCACCAGCAGGGGGCAGCAGAGACATATACACAGTGCAGGGCCTGGGCCCCACCAACAGAGGGCAGCAGAGACACACACAGTGCAAGGCCAGGCCCCACCAGCAGGGGGCAGCAGAGACACACATACTGCAGGGCCCAGGCCCCACCAGCAGGGGGCAGCAGAGACACATACACAGTGCAGGGCCTGGCCCCACCAGCAGGGGGCAGCAGAGACATACACACAGCGCAGGGCCCAGCCCCACCAGCAGAGGGCAGCAGAGACACACATACTGCAGGGCCCAGGCCCCACCAGCAGGGGGCAGCAGAGACATATACACAGTGCAGGGCCTGGGCCCCACCAACAGAGGGCAGCAGAGACACACACAGTGCAGGGCCAGGCCCCACCAGCAGGGGGCAGCAGAGACACACATACTGCAGGGCCCAGGCCCCACCAGCAGGGGGCAGCAGAGACATATACACAGTGCAGGGCCCGGGCCTCACCAATAGAGGGCAGCAGAGACACACACAGTGCAGGGCCAGGCCCCACCAGCAGAGGGCAGCAGACATGCACACAGAGGTCAGGTCCTGGCTCCCACCAGCAGAGGGCAGCAGAGACACACACAGCGCAGGGCCGGGCCCCACCAGCAGAGAACAGCAGAGACACACATACTGCAGGGCCAGGCCCCACCAGCAGGGGGCAGCAGAGACACACATACTGCAGGGCCTGGCCCCCACCAGCAGAGGGCAGCAGAGACACACACAGCGCAGGGCTGGGCCCCACCAGCAGGTGGTGCAGGGGACATGGCACAGGCCTGGCCCTGCCAGCACGGGGCACAGGGGACACAATGCAGGGCCCGGCCCCACCAGCAGGGGGGTTTCTGTGCTGGTTCTGCGAATGCTCCCCTCCCATCCCCTGCCTCTGACTCCTGTCTTTCACTCACTGACCCCCTGACATTTCCTCTTCCCATCCCCCAAATGCAGCATTTTCATGTTCTATCTGATGACCCTGGCTAACTCCTACAGCCGCCTGGTGAAGGAACTCAAGGGGCAGCTCTGGCTGGTGAGTGACCTCATGGCACCTGTCCCCTCTAGGCCAACTCAAGGGGGCAAGGAGCTGTCCCCACTAGGGGGTATTGGCTCCCACCCAGTCCAGAGCAGGGCCTGACCAGCTCAAGAGGGCAGGGAATACGTCACAGGGTTTTTTGCCACTGGGCAGAGCCTGTTCCCACCTGGGATCACCGTTGGGTGCTGGGACTCCCTGCCACAAGTCACTCAGGGACCTGGTGGCGACAAATGAGCAACAGTGGATGCCCCTTTGGCCCCTAGGAGCGGCCGCATCCCTCCCATGGAGTCGAGGGGACAGGGTGTGGGCAGTGCCAGGATGCTGGGGTAGAGGGGCCCATGGGCTGGTCCCACCTGGCTGTCCTTAGCCTCCAGATTTCCCACCTCTTTCTAATCCTTTCTTCTCCTGCAGGAGGGGCGGGACAAGGTCTTCCTCCTGACCCAGATCACAGAGCTCAGCTAAGGCGAGCGCACGGCCACACCCACTGCCTCTCCCAGAGCACGCCAACCCCCCCGCCCCCCAGCTGATCTGCAGATGGTCCTTGACCCTGCCCGGCTGGACCCATACCTCCCCTGCCAGCCTTGACGATTCTCCGTGTGCCAAACCCGCCCCCAGCTGGAAGGAAACTACAGTCATCTGCAAAGAGCCCAGAGCTCATCCCTGGACTGTGTGTAAGAGTTGCTAGCCCAGCGCGGGACAGCACAGGGCTGGTTATCGCAGGGGGAGCCCTTGCCTGACGCTGGGGCATGGCCCTTCCAGGCTGCAGCACAGGAGCTGGTTATCACATTGGGACCCAGCACTGGGCTCTGGCTCCTCCAGGATGCGTACAGGGACCCGCATCTAGCACAGAGCCAGGCAGCCTTTACCAGCCTCCAGCCACACTGAACACAGTGTGTGCAGAACCCAGCA
Organism: Carettochelys insculpta; assembly: GCF_033958435.1. NCBI lineage: Eukaryota > Metazoa > Chordata > Testudines > Carettochelyidae > Carettochelys > Carettochelys insculpta. Next base: position 14,957,456 of record NC_134158.1, on the reverse strand, counting down.
CATCAGGGACATTCCAGGGGCCTTTCGGGAGGCCCGGTGGCATCGCCTGGGTCTGAAATGGGCCTGGCCATCATGCCCTAATTCTCACAGTCCCTGCCCTGCCCCGGGCCCTCTGAATGGAGGAGCCCGCCTGTGAATCTGTGTGCATTTCCTGCTGCCAGCAGAAGTCCATTGTCAGAGTCCAGGGTAGCAGCATGGATATTCCTCATCTATGGATCCCAGACGATGCCCCCTTGAGTCCCCTGCATCTCCCCTCCTTCGTGGGTGGGGTGTTTCCAGGCTGATTTCACTACGCACACTCCAAACCCATGAAGAGCACGAGTCCCCTTCACAATCACCACCATTTCTCACTAGGCTAGAAACCCCACGAGAGCTTCCCAGTCTTTGATTTCAGACCCGTACTTGGCTGCATTTTGAGCCCTGGGCTTGACAATTTAGTGGTGCATAAAGCTGTAACTTTCTGGGTCTCTAACACTCCCTGTTGTTAATCACAGCCAACTCCACTCCGCCGCCTTCAGCCCAGCCATTCTTTGACCCTCTTCTGATTTTCTGCCACTGGGAAAAATGGAAAGGCAGTTGTGGGGGGTGATAACTAAAGCACTGTTTGATTGCAATTGTCAAATAAAAATAGAATTCTGCTAGGCCAAAATGTAACTATTTGGGGTGTGGGGGATGAGTGGGGAAGGAGGCTGGTGTGCAGGGCTAGAGGCAGGCAGTGGTGGGTTTGTCGTCCCTTCCTACCACCACTGTTCCCTGTAAGCTGGGTGCTTCGGCGGCTGCCCAGGAGAGATTCAGGTGCCGACAGCTGATTAGCAAAATGCCCACAGCCGGCAGAGTGTGTTTCTACAGGTGGTGTGCATCTGCACAGGCCTCGGTGCATGTAATAATATTTATTCCACCTCTGCAGCTAACACACGTGTTATGAGCAAGACACAAGCAGTAATTCTTCTGCTGTAGTCTGCACTGATTGCGGCCAGTTCTGGGCCCCACATTTCAGGAGAGATGTGGAGAAATTGGAGAGGGCCAGAGAAGAGAAACTAAAATGATTAGCGGTCTAGAAAACAGGAGCAATGAGAGAAGAGTGAAAGACCTGGGTGTGTGTTGTTTGGAAAAGAAGAGGCTGAGAGGGGACCCGATCGCAGCTTCCAAAGCCCTAAAAGTTACAAGGTAGAGAGAGAAAAATTATTCTCCTCAGCCTCTGAGGACAGGACAAGCAGCAATGGGCTGAAACTGCAGGAAGGGAGGCTGAGATTTGCCATTAGAAACAATTTCCTAACTGTCCGGGTGGTTGAACACTGGAATAAATGGCCTGGGGAGGCTGTGGAATCTCCATCACTGGAGATATTTAAGAGCAGGTTGGACAGACGCCTCTCGGGCTAATCTAGAAGGTGCTTGGTGCTCCCGTGAGGGCAGAGAACTGGACTCGATGACCTCTCGAGGTCCCTTCCAGTTCTAGTGTTCTGAGATTCTAAGGCTGGAAAAACCTAGAGGGAGCCCTGCCACACTTCACTGGCTCTGTGCTCTGTCCCCAGCACAACTCCCCCACCCCCACCGCTGCACCGGAGGCTGTGTAAATCTGTGCCGGCTGGGTGCCCACACGGGTGTCAGACTGGGGAGAGACATGGCTCTGTCTTCCATGTTGGTGGTTTGAGGAGGCTCTGAGGGCAGGGCAGAGACCCAGCCGGGGATGACTGAGCCACGCTGAAGGCTGTCACGGGTCTGGGGGGTGCTGGGCCTTGCCCCCCATCTGCAGGCAGATGCGACTCTCACTCAGCAGGGAGAACAGGAGGGTTATGGGGCAACAGGGACTTGGCAGCACAGAAACCAGAAGCCGTCAGTAACATCCATCCTGGGGAGAGTGGCCCAGAGTGGGTCTCCAAGCAGGGCCCTAACCCCACTCCCCAGCCCAATTCCAATTCAAACCAGCCAGGCCCCTCCTCCCGCCTTTGTCGTGTTTCCTGGGGAAGGTGTCACCTGGTGGCCTGGGTTACAAAGAGGGCCCTTCTGAGAAGTCATCACACCGACACTCCTGTCACCACTATGCACTGATGCTGTGCCTAGGGAAACCAAGGCACCCCCCTCGGGTTACTACAGGACTGTAGGACATGCCCGCGGCCTAGCCAGGAGAATCAAATCCTCACACTTGGTCACGGAGGCAGCCAGTGCATGGTGGAAGCTGCTTCACCCGCCACTATCCCGTGTCCTGTGGCGGGGAGTTCTGCAGGCTTGTGGGGCATCATGTTTGCTCTTGGCAGGGGATCCATGGGGGGAGGACAGCAGCAGGGCGGGCAAAGATGGGGTGATGGGACTGGGTGATGGCGCCAGCCCCAGAGTGGGGAAGGAGAGGTGTGAAGATGGGGCAGGGTCTTGGCCACGGGCGGTGGGTGAAGCTGCTTCTTGTGGAGGCAAGCTCCCCAGCCCACTTCTGCCTGTGATCACGCCCATATTCCACCCTGAAGCAAATGATACTTGCAAAGAAGTCTTCTGCCTTTTTCCTGTCTAAAGAAAATGGGGTTTTCCACTGCGTGCCAGACGGGCGAGGCTGGACACGCAGAAGGGGCCTATTTAAAAGCACTAAGCTTGAGATTAAAAAACGGCAGTCACAGGTTTTTTGAAACACCCTGAAGTTTGTCAGAGATTTATGCACAAAATCTTTGGCATAAAGGCAAGTCAGCTGTCCTGCCGAATAAATACAACAGGACATGTTATGAACTACATGATGAAGCTCTTCTCTGCTTTACATTGTCCTCGTCGTATTTCTAAGCCGATTGTATATTTTAAATGTACTCTTAAGCCCTCGTAAAGTAATCGTTCCAGATCACTACACAGGTAGCTCATGGAAAGAAAGGCATTAGTTTAAATTTAATCAGTCCCGGAGGTTTAGCGTGTTCATAAGCAAGGTTTGTCGCTTTTACAAGAAGGAAACACCAATTTACGTTGTGTAATCTCCATAGCAACAGGCATGTGTGTGACGTGTCACCAACTTTAAAAAAATGGTTTCTAAAAATTGTAGGCCAGTGGCTCCCAAGCTTGTTGGCATCATGCACCCATTTTGATTTTTGAGAAACCCTCACAACCCCACACCTCTTTTCTACCATCATCCAACCTTCCTTTTAACAAAAAATTCAATGTGTAATTTAAATCAAACACAAAAACTAGATATAAAAATGCTATTTATAATTCAAAATAAGCACAAATAGTTTTTCTTGGTCCCTTGTGGGTGCCGGGTGCAGCCCCTGCGGGCCGGGTGCCTGAGCCCTGCGCCAGCCGTCAGAGCTGCCTGCACAAGCCTCCCGCCCACCTGAAATTTGCACTGCCTGAGTCCTGCACTGCTGGCACCAGCTGCTTGCCCACCAGCCACTCACCCACCCCAGCCATGTACCAGCCACCTGAGCTCCATGCTGCTGGGGCCAGCTGCCTGCCCACCAGCCCAAGCTGCTTTGTGCTGCCAGGGCCAGCTGCCCATGTGCCAGCCCGAGCCCCACAAGACCTGCAAACCACCTTCCTGAGCCTGTCCCCACCGACACAGCCAGGCACCACTAGTCCCTGCTCTTACCCCACCCTCAGCCCCCCCATCTAACCCCCTCCTCCTCCTCCTCCTCCTCCTGCAACCCACATTCAATCACCTTTGCAGGAGGCAGCTAGCTCCACATGGGTCTTCACCGGCTGCCTGGCTCTTACAGCGGCTGCTCCGGGTCATCTGCATGAAATGGCAGCGACTGAGAGCCAGAAGCAAAGGCCAGATCTTCCTTCAGGCAGAAAGACTGATTGTGCAGGGGGAGCCGGGTCGCCTCAGGTCCCCCCTGGACTTTCTTCACGTCCCCTTAGGCGGACACACACCCCCGTTTGGTGCACACAACACAACTTATTCCGCACGCGGGGGAAACCATTAGCAGGACCATGGGGGGTGCACCTCTGAGCCCCTCTGACCCAACGGGCGCAGGCCCCGCCCCCTCCAGCCACACAGGGCCATTCTCCGCCCCAAGCCCCGCCCCCAAGGGCAAGGCCCCGCCCCCTCCAGCCACACAGGGCCATTCTCCGCCCCAAGCCCCGCCCCCAAGGGCCAGCCCCCGCCCCCTCCAGCCACACGGGGCCATGCACCGGCCCCGAGCTAGGCCCCACCCCCCCACGGCCATGATCCTTCTCCCAGAGCCGCCCCCGTCTGTGAGCGCGCCCCGCTTTCACCCAGCCCCGGGGACGCCATAGAGCCACGGCCGCCGCCCCGGAACGCCACTCGCAGGCTGCAGCGCGTCACCGCTCTTGGGAACCTCGACACGCCTCCTCCCGCCCTTCCCGGCCAAGCCAATAGGGAGGGGGGGTACGGCCAGGTTGGACCAATCAGAGCTCTGGTGGGGAGCGTGGGTACCACGCCGGAGTGAGAGAAGAGAGGGCTTGGGCGGGGAGGTTGGATGGGACCAATGAAGGAGCGAGGGAGGCAGTGACTTCCCTCCAATCAAAAACAGCTCACTGGGCGTACTGGGCTAGACTAATCCAATCAGATGAAGAAGGCGGGACTAAGATTAACCAATCAGAAAAGAAATCGGAAGGGAGGAATTTGGAACCTGCCAATCAGCAAGTGGGCAGGGAGCTGACCCGGAAGCGGAAGTGGGAACGGGGCAGGAGCGCGACAGGTTGGGATTATGAACATCTTGCCGAAGAAGTCGTGGCACGTGCGGAACAAGGACAATGTGGCCCGCGTGCGGCGGGACGAGGCGCAGGCGCAGGAGGAACAACGACAGCGGGAGGCCCGGGCTCTGCTGGCCGAACAAGAGGCGAGTAATTGCGCATGCGCAGACCACTGAGCGGTCTCGAGTGTGCATGCGCCACAATGGGAACGCGTTTACGTCCTGCGACGGGATAATGGGCTGAACTATTGTCCAGAGTGGGGAGAGAGGTGGAATCTGGGTTTAACCATTTCCAAAATGGGGGGGTGGTGGAGAAGGAGGAGCTGGGCTGAGCTATTTATTTACAGAGGGAGGCAGCTGAGAGTTCTGGGATTTACCACTTTCAAATGGAGGGAGGGGTAGAAGAGCAGACGCGATCTGGACGGAACCATTTCCAAAGGGGAGTCGGAGGCCGAACAGAAGGGATTTGGGCTGAACCATTTCGAAATGGGAGGTGGATCTGAGCTGAATCATTTCCAAAGGGAGGGGAGTAGAGAAGGGAGCAGGGCTGAACCATTTCCAAAGGGGGGGGCTGGGCTAAACCATCTCCCGGTGGGTAGTTCTCTAACCCCACGTGCTCCAGCTGCAAGACTAGCGTGGCAGATGCTGCACCACTAACATCACTGGACCCTGCAGGACCTGGCCTTGCCCTGCTTCAGAGGAACGTGCTAGGCCTCAGCCGGGCACTGTTCTGCCTTCTGCCAATGGCCCCCAGCAGCCCTGGCACCAACACCCATGAGCGAGCCGGCCCCACCACTGCTGCTGTCTTCCCCCTGTAGGCACGGACCGAGTTCCTGAGGAAGAAGGCACGGCTCTCGGCCCTGCCAGGACCCGATGGTGGCTTGGCCCTGGCCCCCTGCAATGAGGAGCCGCACCACGTCAACCTCTTCCGGGACCTGGATGGGGGCAAAGGCACCAAGGCTGGGAACAGGGAGTACGAGGAGGAGAAGCGCCGGGAAAAGGTAAGCAGGGGGTGGAGACACCTGCAGTCTTTGGCAGCAGTGAGGGCCCACCCCCCTCCTGGCTTGCTGGGGCTAAGGGGGCCTACACCCCCCATCAGAGATGGAATATAGCCAAGCCTCAGCTCTCTGAGGAGGTGGGTGACAAGGGTGAGTGTTCACCCATTGCCTTGTGTGCAGAATTGGGGGTGTCCCCCTCAACATCCCCACATGCACTTACACCACTGGAGGGCAGTACCACTCAGCTGCCCTGCACATTGATTCCCTTTGTGCCTCCCCATCCTGTGGATTGCCCTGGGCTCCTCTACACCCCTGCAAACAATCAGGGCTTCCTTCCCCAGGGGCTGCCATTCACCTCCCCCTTAGCAGAGGAAGCTGTCCCTTCTTCACCCTGGTTCTGTTCAGCCCATCCCCCTTCCTCTTTTGTCCCAACCAGGAGCGCCAGGAGAAGGCCATGGGGCTGCTGACCTATTTGGGGCAGAGTGCTGCTGAGGCGCAGACTAGTCGGCCGTGGTACCAGGAAGCCCCGGACCGCAGCCAAGAAGCAGCTGCTGTAACTGCCCAGGAGAAGCTGAAGGATGCTCTGGACCCGCTGCAGGAGATGGAAAAGCACCTGCGCAAGAAGAAGGGGGAGGGGAAGAAGCGCAAAAAAGAGAAAGAGAGGCCAGCCAGAGCCAAGGCAGCAGTGAGGTGGGTTGGATACAGGGCAGGACTTGGTCTCAGTGATCTACACCATGGTGGGGGGAATCTCAGGGACTACAAGTCCCAGCATGCAGTGCTCCAGGTCACAGGGATTACAATGACTAGCACAGAATTTACGTCCCTTGTTCTTATTTGCAGGTGTATTGGGAAGCGGGTTTGGAAAGAATTGCTGAAACTACAGCTCTCAGCATATAGTACATGCCTGCGTTCTAGCATGCATCCCTTCCCCCTCACTTAAGTGCATGCTGGGAGCTGTCATCCTCATGGAGCATGCAGTTAGCCACCTGCTGGTGGCCCCAGCGGCTTAACTCTCTGTGTGTCTCTTCTGCTTGGCCTTGCAGTTCTGCTTCCCTCTCCCTGGAGCAGCTACGGCAGGAGCGGCTGCAGCGGGAGAAGGCTGAGCGAGCCCGGGCTGAAGCGCTGCTGGCTGGGCAGCTGGGGGAGCCGCGGCAGGAGGAGGAGGTGGATGACAGGAAACGTTGTTACAACTCCCAGTTCAACCCGAAGCTGGCGCGCAGGCCTCGGGCCTGGGAGGAGAGGGAGCAGCGCTGAACTCTGCCCACATCCCCTTGGACGTGGTGGCTGAACAAGCAGGCCCTGGGCACAGAGACTGCTGCAGCAGGGTCACATGACCAGCAGGGCAGGGACACTGGCCTTGTAAGAGAGCAGCCAGCGTGTGATATCCCTTTGTGGGCTGGGGAGGTGATCCTGCTGTCTGACACCCCAGCTCAAGAGGGTTGTTCAGGGGGCACCCAGAGCCAGACCTCCTCCTCCACTCCCAGGAGTGCTGCACCCTCACCCCTTGTTGCCCTGCATGATCAGCAGCAGGTACTGACTACTGCCAAGGCAGGGGTCTGGCTGCCAATTAAAGGCAAGTGTCTTATGTCCCTCAGTTTCTCACAGGAGCGGGAAAGCTCAGAGAGGAACAAGCCCACAAGGTGAGAGCTGGACCTGTGTTCTAGCTGCACAGGTAGAAGGTGGGAGCTGAGTCAGGACCACCAAGTTCTGATCCTGGTATTCAGTGCCTGGGGAGATGGCAGCGTAGCCCCTGGCTGTGGAAGGGCAGTAGGGTGTAGTGGTTGGAGGACAAGGGGGTGCTGGGAGCCAGGAGTCCTGGATCTTTGCAGGGGCTTAGGATTCCTGGTTTCAATTTCCACGTGTCTCTGATTTCTTACATACCTCAGTAACTCCACCTCCCCTGGTACCCATTGCCTTATGGCTTCTGGGGAGACCTGCACTTTCAGCCACAGAGGTAAATGGCACCTGACCCAAGGTGGCTCTGCCCCTCTCCTGAACCCAGCCCAGGCCATACTGGAGTCCTGGGTGTCCTACACGTGGCCTCAGCTCCTGGCAGAGCATGGTAGCTTGGCTCCCTGCAGGGCCATCACCAACAGGGGAAACTGAGGCACAGGCAAGCCAGAGAATAGCAGCCCACTCTCCCCTGGCCTCTGCTTGGGCTCCCAGGGCACCAGGGTGTCTGGGTGAGATCTCCCTTGCCAGCCAAGCAGCGGGGGCGGGGGGTGGCAGCAGCTGCAACATCCCTTTGCTGGGTCCCCTCAGGATTTTCTGAGCAGGGTGTTTAAGCCTGACAGAGCAAGCAGCAAAAAAAGATCCTGCTCTGGACTGTACCAACCAGTCCCTTGTGCAGGGGTGCAGGAGAGTCCCCACTTCCAAACTACCATCCTGTTACTGTCTGGGGGAGTCAGCCAGCCCTGGCCTGTACCAACTAGTCACTGAGGGTAAAGTCTCCCCAGCCTTGTACTGAGAACACAGTGAGACCAGCATAAGGTCTGGGCCTTACCCAGCCCCTTTTACCCACAGTCCTGAGTGTCTGGAAATGTGCATGCACCCATTATCTCCACAGGGAGAAAACAGCATAGGACTAGGTTCACTGTCCCGTGTCCATCACTCACTCCCCAACCTCACTTCTCTCCCATACCCTGCCCCATACTAACCACCAGACCCCACTGCCCTCCCAGAGCCAGGGGGAGAACCCAGGAGTCTTGGCTACCACCTCTCCCCCCTTGCTGCAACCAGTAGACCCTGTTCCTCTCCCAGAGCCAGAACCCAGGAGTTCTGGCACCCAGCCCCCACTCCACCACCCAGCCCCCACTGTTGTGCCCTCCATTCTAGGCAGAGAACCCAGGAATCCTGGCTCTGCATCTCTACCCCTGCAGCAAGGCTCCTGCCTGCCTGCACGCCCCAGCCCTTACCTCTCAGCGGCTGTTCACATGTGGAAAGAAAAGCTGCCAGTTGTTGATGACTCCCCCCGCCCCATTTCTCACGTGAGAAGACATCATATAAAACTATTTATTCATAAATATTTTCCAAAATGAAAATAGGGTTACGAAAAATATTTTAAACACCCGGCCCTCGCAGCGGCTGCATAGCACCTGGGGAGAAGGGGGCAAGCGAGCCGAAGAAACAGCTCCCCCCTTTTGAATTCCTGCTGTCCCTCCCCCCAAGACAGACCCAGCTGAGCTGCTCTGGGGCTGGATCAAAAGCTCACGGGAGCGGGGAGGAGACGAAAAATGGGAGAATGGGGGCGGGGGGATTAAGGGGGGAGGTGGGGTCTGAGCCTCCCCCAGTGTAGGGTTTTTTGGGGGGGAGGGGTGACAATTCTGCTGGATTTTTTGCAGCTTTAATTTAAAAAAAAAAGCCAAATGATTTAATACCCCACCCCCTCTCCAAGATCATCTCTGTCTGCACAGGTCCCTCTGCCCGCCCCCCCAACACCACACCCAGGAAGGAGGGGGGTCTGGGAACAGCTGAGTCCCCCTCTTTATAGCCTTCCCCCCCCCCCATTCTTGTCTTAAAACTGCATGCATTGAAAGGGTTCAGATGGCTGGAGGGGCCCCCGCCGGGGGGGGGGGGGTGGAATGGGGTGGAGGAGGCCAGGTTGGCTCTTGTTCCCTCCCCCACAGCCCAATGTCCCGCCCGCGTGACTCCGGAAGGCTGGCGCCCCCTGGGGGTGAGCAGGCGTCACTGCAGGTCACGGTCTTCTAGATAGCGGTACTCGAAAGTGAACCCTTCCTTCTTCCGCTGGCCCCATTTCTCGTAGTCGAAGTAGATGTATGTGCCCTGAAGGGACAGAAGGGATCAGCAGGGGAGACAGCAGCCTGCAGTGGTGCACATAGCGCTGGCTGGGCACATTTGGGTCTCAGCCGCACTTGGAGCCGGGCATGGGCTACATTATCGTCGTAGAGTTGCCCCACAAGCACTGAGACGCAGAGGGCTGCTGTGGGGAGCAGACTGGCTTGTTATGGTAGGGTCTCACTGAATCCCATCCCGCGGGTTAGCGGTCCCACCCCAGAGGCGGCTGCCTTTCCCGCGGAGGGGAACACTCACCTGCTCAAACTCGTCCGTGATGGTTTTGGGCTCCTCGTGCCGCTGAAACCACATCATGTACTTGGTGTGGAACCGCCACGACTGCTTCTTCAGGGCTTTGGCCGCTAGGTACTGCGCTTTGGTGCCCTGGTGAGAGAGAACCGGGCTCATCACAGCAAAGCCAGCCCCCAGGACCTGAGGGAGCAGACGGCATGTGCCATTGGCTCAGGGGGCAGCTGGTCCCCCCACCCTGGGACTTGGAGGAACAGACTGAGGACATCACGGGCTCGGGGGGGTGGAAGGACCCATCCCAGGATCTGGGGGAGCAGACAGCATGAGCCAGTGGCTTGGGTGTCGGGACCTGGGGGAGCAGAGGGCATGTGCCATTGGCTTTGGGGATTGGTGGGGACCTACTCCTGGGCCTGCGGGGGTGGCGACTGGCTCAGCACATACCACTGACACAGGATGCAGCTGGGACCAGACCCATAGCGCATTGGAGATGGGGAGAAGCTCCCCCTGTACCCTTAGCATGGGCGTGGGTAGCAGCTTGGTAAGTACCAAGGAAAGCAGGGGAGAAGGGGAATGTACCATTAGCAGCCTGCTTCGGGGGGAGACAGATGACTAGCTACACAGCTGGCAGCAGGTGAATAAGGTGGGAACACCAGTCAGCATGTACCAAATGTAGGATGTGGGGGGACACAGCTCCTGTGGGTTGGCCTATGGTTTTGGCATATACCAATCATAGGAACAGGCACGGTTGGGGGGAGAGACTGTACCATCAGCCCCACCCACGTACCCGAAATGGACTAAGTGCGGGTATGTCTGTGGCACCTACCAATACAGGGGAGGGGAAGTTCATCATTCACACCTGCAGGGAGGGGCTTCAGGTGGCTGAACCTGTGCTGGTACCAATGGGGGGAGGCGGGACATGAGGGACCGTACCATGTGCACCTTCACAGAGGGGAATGTCCCTTGCACGTACCAACCTCCAGTGGCCAAAGGGAGTTGGGGTGGGAGGGGGTGATTCTTTGCCGGTACCGAAAGGTGGGGGAGGGCAGGGACCCGAGGGAGCGTACCATTGGCGCCTGCAGGGAGGAGGGTGTTTGGTGGCCAATGCACAAAGCCAGCAAGGGAGCTGGGGGGGGCAGCAGTCACCCACCTCGCCCCTCCTGCCCGAGGGAAAGGCGGCAGCGGCGGCCAGACAGGGCGGGATTATAGAGCGCTCTAGCCTGCAGAGGGGCCCCTTCTGTACCTCCAGATAGTAGAAGATGAAGAAGAGCGTCTCCGTGGAGAGCCGCTGGTAGAACTCCACCGTGTCCGAGTGCAGCGGAGGCATCTGGTGGTGGTAAGGGGGGGTCGGGCAGGGGTTCCGGGGCAGGTACTGCCTGCGGGGTGGGGGGGGAGGGGGTTAGACAGCCGGGGGGGAGGGAGCAGCCCAGTGTCCACCAGGAGCACAGCATGGCAGTCCTGGCTCCCAGCCTCCCCGCTCTAACCGCTACACTCTGCTGTTATTCCAGAGCTGGGACACAACCCAGGAGTCCTGGCTCCCGGCACCCGTCTTCCCCCACCCCCTCTAACCAATAGGCCCCACTCTCCTCCTAGCACTGGGGGACAGCTCAGCTGTTCCTCCCCCACTACCAGACCCAGGAGTTCTGCTCTCTCCTTGCCCCCAACGCCCCCGAGGCGACACCTTACCGGATCCTCTCGGAGTCAGAGGGGTGAGGCATGTGATGCCAAGCTGCCTCCTCCATGGCCTGCTGGTAGAGCTGCTCCTTGGTGAGGGGTACCGGTCCCAGGGGGCAGACCCCCAGTGAGAGAGGGATGTTCACTTCCGACAGCTGGATGGCTGGCTGGCTGGAGGCCGGCTGGGACGTGGTACTGCTAATTAAAATGTCTTGGGGGGGACAAAGGACAGACAGCCTGTGAAACTCCGCAGCGCACTGGGAGGGAAAGCTTTCAGATTAGTTTATGTCACAATCCCTCACCCAGCGCCAACTCTGCAGCCACATGTGGGATGGAGCAAGGGGGCTGTCTGTACAGGGACCCCCTCACCTAGCGCTCTGTACGATGCAGCCAGCTGCACTGGGATCCCATGTGCCAGGGTGAGATCCCCCAGCAAGGCCCAGAAGCCTGAGATCCTGCTGGAGATAAACCCCCAGAGTCCTGGCTCCCAGCCCCCTGCTCTAACCCTCAGACCTCACTGCCCTGCGAGCGCCCAGGAGTCCTGGCTGGCACCAAATCTCTTGCTTTACCCACCAGACACCACTCTTCTCCCAGGAGTCCTGGCTCCCAGCTCCCTGCTCTAAGCACCAGACCCCACTTGCCCTGGAGTTGGGGAGAGAACCCAGAAGTCCTGTCTCCCAGCCTGCTGCTCTAACCACCAGACCCTACTGCCCTCCCAGAGCAGGAGAGAGAACCAGGAGTCCTCACCCCTTTCAGCCAGGTGGAGAGATGGCACTGGGTCCTCTATACTGGAGCTGACGGCTGCTCGTTCTGCCATGGATTTCAGGCTGCTCAGGGGCTCGGGCGCCTGGAAGTGTCAGACAGGAGGGTGGAAAGGTGCCCTGGGTTGTCACAAACCCCCAGCATTCCCCACCAGCCTCACCTGGAGGGGGAAGGCTCACCTTGATCTCTGGCGTGGAGCTGAACTGGGGGGGCCCATTAAGCAGCGGCTGGCCCGGCTTGGCCTCGGAGAAGGAGGGGGTCGGGGAGCTCGGGGTATTCACCGTCATGGGGACCAGGAGGCCAGAGCTGGCGCTGGGGGGGGCGGGGGCTCCGCTGGGCTCTTTCCTGGGGGAGAGGAGAGAGCGTCAGCGAGGGGAAGGCGAGGCCCTGGGGGGCGTGGCCGCCGGCGGGTACTCACGCGGCACTGCTGGGTGGGTTGTGGGCCACCGGCTGGCTGGGGAGCGCTGGGCCGCTGCTGAGAATGGAGTCGGATGTGCTGTCAGCCACCACCGAGCTGTAACCTGGGGGGGTGGGGGGAGGCAGCTGAGGGGGTGGGTGGGTAGGAAAGTGCCCCGTATTCTACCTGGCCTGCGGCAGGGTTGGAAAAGGCCCAGGGGATCAGGACAATGAGACGCCGCCTTCCTAACCCAGGACAGAACTGGGAATCCTGCTTTCCAACCCCGCTCCCCCAGCCACGAACGTCTGCTCGCCTGCCTGAGCTGGGGATAGAGCCCAGGAGTCCTGGCTCCCAGCACCCCCCGTCCCAGCCCCTTAGCTCTAACCGCTAGCCCCCACTCCCCTGCTAGAACTGGGGACAGACCCCAGGAGTCCTGGCTCCCAGCACCCCCCCGTCTCAGCCCCCAGCTCCAACTGCTAGCCCCCACTCCCCTGCTAGAACGGGGGACAGGCCCCAGGAGTCCTGGCTCCCAGCCCCGCCCCCGTCCCAGCCCCCAGCTCCAACTGCTAGCCCCCACTCCCCTGCTAGAACGGGGGACAGGCCCCAGGAGTCCTGGCTCCCAGCCCCGCCCCCGTCCCAGCCCCCAGCTCCAACCGCTAGCCCACACTCCCCTGCTAGAACGGGGGACAGGCCCCAGGAGTCCTGGCTCCCTGAGCCCCTGTCCCGGCCCCCAGCTCTAACCGCTAGCCCCCACTCCCCTGCTAGAACTGGGGACACATCCCAGGAGTCCTGGCTCCCAGATCCACTGCTCTAACCACTAGCTCCCACTCCCCTCATCCGGAGCCTAACAATAGACCTGTTCTCCAGGCTGCCCCTGGAGCTGCCCAGCCCCCAGTACTCACTGGTGGCCCCGTTCTGCTTGCTGGCATTCTGCTGGGCACTGGGAGGCCGGGGCTGTGAAGCGTTGGCACCGGGGGGTGGGGGCGCCACAGCCTGGGCATAGGGCGTGGGGGTGCTGGGCGTGTGGCCGGTGGCGGGGAGGGCCTTGGCCCCGGTGCTCCCGCTCCCGCTGCTGTTGGACATGGCCCCGTTGCTGCCGGAGCCCGGGCCATTGCCCAGCGAGGACGAGGTGCTGGAGCTGCTGCCCAGCTGGTAGCTGGGGGTGACGGCCGGCGAGGGCGGGGGGTGGTTGTTGTGGACGCTTTTCGAACCATTCTTCGCGGGAGACTGCGAGGATGGAGGGAGGATTAGTCCTGCTTCCCCCAGAGCTGAGAGAGAACCCAGGAGTCCTGGTGCTAAGCCCTCCCCGCTCTAACCACCAGACCCCACTCCCCTCCTTGCACCAGGGGAGACCCCAAGAGTCCGAGCTCCCAGAATCACTGCTGTACCACAAAGCCCCAAGCCCCTGCGAGCCAGGGACTGAACAAAGGAATCCCAGTTCCCAGCACCTCAGCTCTAACCACAAGGCCCCACTCCTCTCCCAGAGCTGGGGAGAGAGCCCAAGAGTCCTGGCTCCCAGTACCCCCGCTCCCAGCTAAGGCAGGCACACTTGCTGAAGGGGGCCTTGGCAGATCGGGTTGCCCCCGCTGCCCTGGCGCAGCCGGCTGGGGTGAGCACTGGCCAATCATTCTGCCTTTGTCTCTGCTCGGTGATCGTTCTGGGGGGCACGGCCCTGCTGTGCCAGGCACTGCACGCGCACCCTGGCCCAAAGCTTGGCAACTGTGCAACTCAGTGCTGCAGGAGAGTCCTGGCAACCCCCAAGGGCACCTGTGACCCCCTGGCGCAAGGACTGAGCCTCTGCAGCCATATGAGCCCCACACTGTCAGCACAGGCCCCTGGCGCTACCGTCTCTCTGGGACTCCGCCAGCCTCGGGGTGTTCCTCTTGTCTAGCCCCACAGCCCCCCAGAGTCATCCCCCCTGCTCCAAGACCCCACAGTGACCGAATACCACGGCTCCCCCACTGTCACCCCACCTGACTCCCCACAGCCCCACCCACTCTGCTCCTTCCCCTGCAGCCCCCCCAGAGTCCCATGTGCCCCCTCATTGACTCACCTCCACCTGAGGTCCCATGTCCCCCCTCTGACCCTCCCCCACTTGAACCAAACCCTTCACTCTGACCCCACCCCCTTACCCAGCCCAGCCCAGCCCAGCCCAGCCCCTTTGTCCCCCCCATCCACCTCCACCACCACCACCACCACCATTCTGAGCCCAGCCCCACTGTCCCCCTCATGCTGAGCCCAGCCCCCCAAGCTCACTGCAGGTGGGCAGCCTGGCCCCATGGCAGCCATCCCTGCAGCCTCCCAGGGCCAGCCCAGGTGGCCCCGCCCCTCCCTGCACCTCACTGGAAGGAGACTGGGAAGGGGCGGGGCTAAGCACCCATGTGACCCAACCCCCCAACAAGGAGCAGGCAGAGGCGGGCCTAGGGCAGCCCCACCCACTCCTGGCCCAAGTAGCTGCAGCTGCCATGATGATCTTGGACTTCCCCACCCCCAGCCCCAAGGGAACCCAGGAGTCCTGGCTCCCTGCCCTGACCATTGGACTCCACTCCACTCCCCTCCCACCAGCAGGGAAAGAACCCAGGAGTCCTGGGCAAAGCCCCAGGCTCTGCTCAGCAGCCAGCGCCCCCAGCAGGCACCTGCCGAGCCACTCACCTGGCTGACCTCGCTGTCTGTCGACCGCCCCCTCTTCTTGTCATCTTCCGAATTCTCCTGCAGGGGCAGGGGAGGGAACAGGGGTTGGTCCCTGTCACCCCATCACTCCCCCTTGCTGGTGGGGGCAGAACCAAGGCAGCCAACATGCAGAACACCCACGTGTCCCTCCAGTTACTGGGGTCCCTCTGCTGGTCCACTGCACCACCGAGCCCTCACACCGCTGGCCCAGGGCAGCGCCCCCTAGACCAACCCCTACTTCCCCCAGCATTTGCCAGAGCCCCACCCCAGGAGTCCTGGCTCCCAGTCTCCTGCTCTAAGCACCAGAGCCCACCTCCTTCTCCGAGCCGAGGGAGAGCCCACGCGTCCTGGTTCTTAGCCTGCTGCTCTAACCAAGAGTTCCCATTCCGCCCCCCAGGGCTGGGGGAGAACGCAGGAGTCCTGGCTCCCGGCTCTATCCACCAGAGCCCACTCCCTGGCCGGAGACTGGAAGAGAACCCAGGTGTCCTGCCGCTAAGCCCCTCCCTATTGGGCTATACTGCTGTCCTGAAGGGGCACCGACCCTGCGCGCTGGGGGGATGGGCATGCGGGCAGGGGCTCCGTACCGTGGTGCAGTTGGCAGGGCTGGGCGGAATGGGCGAGCTGGAGGTGGTGGAGGTGGGAGTGCTGCTAGACTGGTTGAAGATCTCGTCCTCCATATGGCTGTGGCTGGGTGGGGAGGTGGCTACCAGAGCCTGTGCTGGAGGGGGGAGCAGAACGAGATGCAGTTAGGCAGCCGGGCCAGGATCCTGCGTGGGCCTGGGGCCTTTGGGCACGGCTGGAGATGCGCTCAGAGCGGAGGCTGCTCAGGCCGTGTGCCCAGGGAGCGGAGCTCTCCCCAGTCCGGTCTCCCTGCTGGCGTGGGGGAGGGCGCGGATTGGCAGGAAGTCCGGGGACGGACAGCTGGAGGGACTTCTTCCAAACCCTCTGAGTCACCTCCGGTGGCCTGAACAGACACGCAGCACCTGGCCTGGCTACTACTAGGCTGCTGCGCACCACAGGTCCTCCAGGAACAACCTGGGAAGAGCCACACTGAAGCACGTCCTGGCCTGCCTAGAAAGACGCAAGAACCAGGCTGCCCTTGGCCGGGGCACCTCGGAGCTGCACTCGGGGCAACTGGAACCGGGCTGGGAGGGGGATCCCCCTCTGGTCAGCCTGAACACAGGGCCCTTCGTATCCCAGGGGACCGGCCCGGAGTTTTGAGCAGCGGCTCCTCGTGGATCATGAATGTGAAACTGACAAGGATGGGGGAGAGGCGGGGCCAAGCCCCAGAGAGCAGGGGGCACCAGCAGACTCCGAGGAGGGTTCCACAGGCAGGACAGGCCACCCTGCAGGAGCCGGGGCCCAGACGTGGGATGAGATTTAACCACACAACTGCAAAGGGGAAGCAGAGGATTTCAACTGGCAGCAGATAGCTTGTCAGGCCAGACCCCCCAGCCCTGGAGGGCGATTCTGCCAAGCTGCTGCCAGGAGGTGCCAGCATGACCCCGAAGGCATCGGCAGCAGAGAGAAGGGGGCTGGGCTGCCATGGGGAAGCCCTGGGCAGGATGGCTGCACCTGCCCTCCTTGTGGAGGGGAGCCGCAGATGGGAAGGGCTGCTCCGTGGGGTGAGAGGTGACGTGGCAGGAGAGGCACCCCAGGGAGGGAGACCGCTCAGCGCGGAGACACCAGGCCGAGTGGGGCCGAACGGCCAGGATGGGGATGGCCAGCAAGGAGAGAGGAGGCCCCTTCCCAGTCTGCGTTAGCTCTGGGTTTGGCTACTCCAATCCCATCCCTGTACGGGGATCCCTAACCCAAGCAGGACACCGAGTGGCTGGAGGGACAAGCTGGCCAGGGTGACTCGCCCCAGGCTCTGTCCTGCGGGGGCCAGGACACTTACGAATGTCTTCTAGGTCAAGGTCATCATAGAGGAACTCGTTCTCCTCGAAGTCGGGGTCCTGCGAGGAGTCCACATAATACTCCACGTCGTCCTTGATCTTGCGGATCGAGTCCACCTGGATGGAGTCGTTGTCCAACATGCGCAGGATGGTCTCCAGCATGCGGATGTGGTACCGGTGCTTCTCGATGTGCCGCTTGAGCCCCTCGATCCGGTCCTGCTTCTACGGGGCAAGGGGCATCGGCAGATGGACGCAGGCCCAGGAAACCCCCTCCTGCTCCCCCACCCTCTGCCCTCCTGCCGTGGCTCACAGAGCCCCTTCGCTCTCAGCACGGGGGTCACCAGACGGAACACCCCTCAGCTCACTCCCAGCACTAAGCACCACTGCCCTCACAGAACCTGGGAGGAGACATGGCTCCCAGACCCCCATGCTCTAACCATTAGCCCCCACGCCCCTCCCAGAGCCTGGCAGAGAACCCAGGAGTCCTGGCTCCCAGCCCAATGTGCTCTAACCATTATCCCCCACACCCCTCCCAGAGCCTGGGAGAGAACCCAGGAGTCCTGGCTCCCAGCCCGCCCCCTGCTCTAACCATTATCCCCCACACCCCTCCCAGAGCCTGGGAGAGAACTCAGGAGTCCTGGCTCCCAGGCTGTGTCCACTCCAATCATGAATCCCAAACAGTCCCCTCTAGTTTTCCCACCACTGAGCAGAATGCATTGTCTACGCGTGCCAGTGGGAAGATGACCTGTGACACCGTCTTCGTGCTGGCACACATAACAGAATCCATACGGAAGGCGAGGGGTGAAGGGGCTGAGGGGCTGGGTCTGAGGGCTCTGGTGGGGGGGTGTGGCTCCAGGGTGGGGCCAGGGGTGAGGGGTCTGTGTACAGGAGGGAGGTTCCAGGCTGCAGCTCAGGAGGGAGTACAGGCTCCGAGCTGGAGTGAAGGAGGGGTACAGGTCTGGGCTGGGGTCTGGGGGGCAGGAGGGGGGATGGGATCTGGGGTGGGACTGGGTATGAGGGCTATGGGGTTCAGCAGGGTGCTGGGGGGGCACAAGGGGGGTTGGGCTTCCCTGGGCAGCTCCCTGCTGGGACTGGCAAGGAGGGGCCTTTCCCTCAGCCAGAGCAGCTTGGGGCCATCGGCTGCAGCAGCTTCAAGGCTTGGGCAGAGATCTTCCCCTGCTGCAGCCCTGAGCAATACACGATTGGATCTGCTGGGCTCTGTCAATGGGAACCTGCATGGCCATGCTCCCCTCCTAGCACCAGGAGAGAACCTAGGAGTCCTGACTCCCAGCCCCTCCTGCTCTAACCACTACCCTTCACTCCCCTGCCAGTGCCAGTGGAGCCCCCAGGAGTCCTGGCTCCTCTCCCCTGAAGGCTCCCGGCCATGCAGCCTCCCCTCTGGGCCCCGCCACTCACATCCTTGTCCCCCTTCTTCTTGCGCGTCTGCACCGAGAGCGACTCCACCTCACTCTCGAACTGATCCACTTGCATGTTCAGCGTGTCGATGGTGCTCTGGGGGGAGAGTCGCGCACTGTCAGCCTGGTGCAGTCCAGGGGTGCCCATGAGCCGGCAGCAGCAGCGCCCGCCTGCCCACCCCCCCATGGGATCATCTCCAAGCAGAAGCTCACAAGCAAATATCAAACCTGGAGCTGCCCTGCAGAAAGGCAGGAATCCGTACAGGGCCCTCGCCTGGCACTGGAATGCAGCTACATCTGGGTGGGGCGCGGGGCCTGGGCAAAGGGGAACCCCTGCCCAGCACTGAGACACAGCCCCTCTGGGGTGGGGTTTGGGGGCTGGTTATATGGGGACACCTCCCCTGGCACTGGACTGCAACTACCTCTGGGGTGGGGCACGGGGGCTGGGTATACAGGGACCCCTTGCTTGACACTGGGACACAGCCTCCCTGGGGTGGGCGCAGGGGGTAGCACCACACTGGGGCTTTGGAACCAGCAATCACTGAAGGGAGAACATCCCCCTGGGGCCCCCCCTCCTTTCAGCCCAGTGCCCCCTAGCTGACTGCTGGGGTGATCATCCGCTCCGCTTTGGCCCCCCCTTCCCCCCAGCCTCACCGTCAGCCACTGGCCGACCTCCTCCTTCTCCTTCTGGGCAGGGTCGACCTTCTGCGCCAGGCCCAGCCCCTCCTTGGAGTAGGCTTTGGTCTTGGTCTCCCGCTCCACCACCTTGAACCGCTCCATTTGCTGGAACCAGAGTCGGGGGGTGGGGAACCTCAGTGTAGGGGCCACAGGAGATCAAGAAACCCCAAAAGCCACAGGTGCTCCCCACCCCCCCGTCCTGGCCTGGGAAGAGCAGACATAGCAGGGAGTAACCATGGCCTGGCTGCCCCCACTCTAACCACTAGCCATCACTCCCCTTCCCCCCAGCCAGGCACAGAACCCAGGCGCCCGGGCTCCCAACCCCTACCACTATCCCATGCTGCCTGCTGGTCAGGACCCAGCCTCACGCCTCGAAAGCCCCAGCCCGGCCCTGCCCAGCCCAGATCTGACTCTGCCCCCGCCCTGCCAGCTGGCTGCCCTCTGTGATGTCACACTGCCCCACCAGCCAATCACAGCAGAGAGAGGAGCGGTTCAGTTGAGGGGAGGGTGGGGCTTGGGTGGGTGGATCCCCAATTCCCTGGAGGACGAGCCCCCCGCCCCCCCTGGAAGGCCCATAGGGGAACCCTCACCACCCACAGGGCACTAGCCCAGCTGCTGGCATTCAGCTTGAACCCCTCTGCCTCCAGTTCCCCCCACAGCCAGGGCTGGCCCTGAGCAGCTCTCTGGGGGGCTGTGCTGGGGAAGAGGGGCTGAGGGCACAGCTAGAAGGCTTCGGGATCCTGGAGAGTGGCCCTGGGGCATCACCGGCATGACCAGTACCTGGATCCGCCCCCCAGTGCACATGGGGGATGCCGGCCCCACAGAGAAGGCCAGCAGCATGGCTGGGCGGGTGTGCCAGGCAGGCAGGGCGCAGGGCTGGGACATCTGAAAGGCTGTAGCCCTGGCTTCCTCTGCTCTAACTTCCAGACCCAACTGCCCACCCAGAGCTGGGAGAGAACCCAGGAGTCCTGGCTGTAGGGGCTAAGCCCACAGGCACCGTTTCAGCGGAAGAGCCTCTCCCAGAACAACGTGGCTACGGCTGACCCTGCCCAGCCCCGAGATCCACCAGCTCCAGACGCAGCCGGCCAGCACGCTCCCCTCCCCTGCGATGGGCAAGCCAGGCCCACAGTCCCCCAGCTCCGGCCCCCACCAGACTCCGCCGCGCAGCCGGACGGTCCCTCCAGCCAACGGATCCCCTGCGACTTCTGCCAGATCAAAGCGTCCCTGCCCTGGGATGGCTAAACCGTGCTGCTCAAAGCAAGCACCACCGACGCCAGGAGCCACGCTGCCAGCACCGAGAAGAGCCTGAAAATTCCCCAGGTCTCTGCCCCGCACGCTGCGGGAGACACTCTCCTGCCCCTTAGTCCAGCCGATCCCCACGAGTGAGCAAGACACACCCGGCAGGCAGCTCCTGGGCCTGTATCAGAGCAGTGCGGCCCCCCGGCAGTTGTAACTGCTGGAAGAAGCTGCCTGTTACAGGCCTGGATTGGAGGTACAACTCCCTTCCTGAGCTCCCCCGGCTGCGGCCGGGAAGCCCCACCATTACCCGCCCCGGCCTCCTACCGTCTCGATGAGCTTCCGGTTGTCTATCAACTGCCTCTTGTCCTTGATCTCGTTTGAAGCCACCCACGTCTTGATCTGGTCCCTCAGCCTCTGCGGAGACGAGGGAGGGGTCAGCCGGGCGAGAGGGAGAGGGACAGGCCCGTAATGCCCCCACCCAAAGCAGGCCCAGTCCGGACACGGGAGAGGGAGTGGGGACACCCCACCCCGAGGAGCCTCCCCAGCTGGGTGGGGCCCCCCTGCTGAGCGGGGTGAGAATCACTAACTCCAGTTTCACTGGGAACACATAGACCTGAGTGGAGAATGAGGGGAGGTGGGAAGGCAGGGCCAGGAGGGACACCTGGCTCGATCCCCGGCTCTGCGAAGGGAGTGGGATCCAGTGGTTAGAGTGGGGTGCCTGGGTTCCGTCCCTGGCTATGGGGCAGGAGTGATGTACAGTGGTTAGAGCGAGAGGCCGAGAGGCAGGACTGCTGGGATCTAGCCTGGCGGCTGCGCAGTCCAATGACTAGAGCAGGCTGGGATGGGAGCAGGACTCCAGTGACTGTCTCTCTGGGGCAAGCAGCCCCAGCTCAGACCCCTGAGCCCACCTGCAGCTTCTTGATCTCCTTCTTCAGGTCGGCCTCGTACTTCTCCTTCTGGTTGGCGTTGGCTGCATTGTGGAGCTGTGGGCGAGAGACAGCGTGAGGCAGAATACGCCCAGGAGGCTGGTGGTGGCCACCGATCCCGTGTGGGGTTGGGGGGGGCGGGCTGCAGCAGGGTGGGCCGGGAGCTGGGGGGCTGCTCCTCTGGGGTGAGGGAGACACAAAGAACTGGCAGGAGGCCAAAGCGGAAAAGTCTGAGACAGGAAGGGAGGAGGATGGCACATGATGGGGGGAGGGGGCAGCTCTCACCTTCTGCCAGATATCCTCAAACTGCTCCACCCCCTCCGAGACCTTCTTGAGACACCGATCGATCTCACCTGGAGGAGCAGGGGCAGGTGTCAGCCCCAGCCTCAGCCGGGCCTGACAACTGCCCCTGTGGCCCCTCGCTCCTCACCTCAGCGTGAGGTGCAGGAGGAGAAGGCGGGATGGGCTCGGGGGGTGGGGGTCACACAATGGTTTGAACCTCCAATAAAACCCACAAGTCCTGGTTCCCAGCCCCGCCCCCCCCATCACTCCCCTCCCAGGGCCAGGGAAAGAACCCAGGAGTCCTGGCTTCTAGCCCCCCACGCTAAAGGCAGGCCCAACATGCTGGCTCTCACAAAGCAGGGAACGCACACCGGGAGGGGAAAGAGGCCCCCCTCTCTCTGGGCCCTCCCCAGCCATATGCCCCCAACCTCCCCACCCCACCCAGTTGCAAACCCCCGTAATGGTGGGGGCAGCCTGCCGGGAGAGCTGCCACACCTTGCAATTTCCTCTTGTCAGCCATGTTTCGCTCACTGGCGGGGAGCTCTCCTCATGCTTCAGAAAGCACCGACGCTGCAGGGACAGCAAACGACGTTACGGCAACGCGGCCTCCAGCCAGCGTCCAGCTGCGCCCCAAGGCAGAGACCCCGGCCCCAGCCCCTCCCTGAACCGGTCCCTCCCTCCTTACATCCCTCGACAGATCAACTGTATCGTGGGTGTTAATCCAGGCAACCCCCCCAGCAGCAGGGGGCAGCGCTGTGCACACGGCCCCACACCCCCCCAGCAGCAGGGGGCAGCGCTGTGCACACGGCCCCACACCCCCCGCAGCAGCAGGGGGCAGCGCTGTGCACACAGCCAACCCCCCCCCCACCAGTGACAGGGCTGCATTGCACAGTCACATATATACCCCCCATGACCAGCAGGGGGCAGCACTGCACACACCACCCAACACACACACACACACACCAGCAGGGGGCAGCGCTGCACACACCACCCACCTTCAAACAGCACTATGAAACAGTAGGTCACACCTGCCTTGGAAGGGGCCTGGCTGATGGGGCACCTGCAGGTCCCCAGCCCTACCCCAAGGCTGGCCTCAAGGGGCATGGGGGGCTGCTGAGACAAGCTGCACTCAGGCACGGCTGGGCCACAGCCACAAAGCAGAGCCCACCTGGCAACTGACCCCAGAGACTCAGAACCAGCAACCCCGGGGCACTCGGCCGGTGAGTGGAGAGCGGGGGTGGAGCCAGTGTGTTAAGACAGCGCTGGGACTGGGGCTGGTTCAGCCCCAGGGGCTGTTTGCTTACTTCAGAGGAGGGAACTGGGCCTGTGCTTTGCTGCCCTGGGCTCCTTCATACCTGAGGGCTGACTCTCAGAGGCTGCAGTTTGAAGCCACCTTCCTGCCCTGGAATGCCTCTGTGCTCCCGCTCCCCAGTGCACATCAGAGCAACCCCAGGGTATGTTCTAGTCTCTAGGGCACAGAGAATGGCCCCAGTGCAGGGTGCTCCAGCCAGGCCCCCACTATAACCCCTATAGGCTCTGGGGACAGAAAACAGCCCCGCAGCAGGATGCCCTGCCCAGCCCCTGATCTGTCTCCTCCAGGCTCTAGAAGGGTGTTGGGTTGAGGGGAGGGGAGACAAGAGTAGCCACATAGCAGTATGCCCTGGCCATGCCCCCAGGGGGTCCCTCACCCCAGCAGTGCCATGGGGGAGAGGTGATTCCATCACCTTTGTCCTGCCTGGGGGGCCTGGGCATTACCAGCCAGCTTAATTTCACTTCCTGGTCCCCCCCAAAGAGGAAAACCAGTTGTGGGGAGAGTTTTATGCCCCCAAAGAACCTTGCCCCAAGACTTGGGGGACCCCCCCTTGCTTCTCAACAATACACTGGTGGCCTTAAAGAACTGGAGCTGGTGCTGCATTTTTGAGCTGACTTCTTCCTCCCACAAGGCCTGAGGAACAGTTCTCAGCCAGCTCCCCCCACTCCCAGGTGATCTCGTTTGCACCCCCTGGGGCACACAGCCCAGTCCAATTGGCTAATCGCCACCAAGCAGCCAGCCCCGCCTGGCCTCCATCCTTCCAGGGGATAATTATCCCCACATTAATAACCTGCCCCTTATGTCCAATCTGACCTGGAGGTTCCCCTCCCGGCCAGCAGCCCGAGTGAGATGGGGGCTGGTGAGGAACCATGAGCAACTGCTTGTTCCCCACAGGGGAAGTGGGGGGAGGAAATCAGAGGTGTGGAACAGTCCCCCCTAAGCTGGTTTTTATTAAGCTACCAGGAGGAAGCTGCTGAGACTTGCTGCCCTGTGACTGTCAGGACTTTGCTATTCTCCATTACTGATTAGTCCCTTGCTACTCCCAAAATCCCAGCAACCTCACCCTGCCCCTGTGCATGCCTCCCAGAATCCCACTGGCCCATGGGGCCACTGTGCCCCCCAAAGGGCTCTGGCTTACCTAGATGTGCCCTGGCTGTCTAGGGCCTGCAAGTGGGTGGCTCCTACACAGGTGAAAGAGGCACATGACTGGAAGGCAGCATGAGAGCCCCTCCCCCCACCACAAACCGCACTGCAGCAAGGGATGCTGGGAAAGAGCCAGGCTATAAAGACTCAGGGGCAGAAGCCTATGCTGTGGGGGTGTCAGGGGAGGATGACTGTGTGTGTGCTGGTAGCCTTTTTACAGGACTTCTGGAGAGAGGTGAGTGTTGCCAGCCTGTTTTGTGGATGGGGGAAACTGAGGCATAACTAAGCTGGGAAAGTGATGTACCTCAGGTCACATAGGGAGTTGGAATAGAATGTCTGAAGTTGTTTATTTCCTTCTGCTCTAACCACTGGACATGACTCTCCTCTCAGCTGGCAGAGAACCCAGGAGTCCTGGCTCCCAGTCCCTGCTCTAACCACTAGCCTACACTTTCTCTGGTTAAGATACAGGCAGGCCTCTGCGCATTAAGTGGAGAAAACTGAGTTGCTTGTTTTTGATTCCAACCTGCTGCCACTTGCTTATGGATGGGAGCTGGGCTCCTGGACTGTGCTGGCACAGGCAGCTGTCAGACTGGTACAATGTGGGCACTTGCTTGCCTTCCTCCTGTTGAGTGGGCAGCTGTCACTGATTCTTCTGTGAGCCTGGCATTAAACCCAAGGAAGGCAGAAGAGCCTAAGCCCCTAGGCCCTGCTGAACACCCTGTGCTGCTGACAAATCGCGCTGTGTGGTGTGGCCAAGGGAGTCTATTGCAGAACCAGGCTCTCCAGTGTCTCAGTTCCCTGGCTTGCGCACAGTAAGCTTGTAAAACTGCCCCTCTCCCCACCCCATGAAGTACGGACAATGTCTACACAGGGCCTGGTGCAGAAGAGACCTCCCCTCTGTCCAGCATGAGGAAAACGCAACTGTACAGCCACAAAACTCAGGTGAGTGGGACTAAGGCTGTGCCCCTGGAAATGACTTAGATCCTTGTCAGACCTAGCTCTGCCAGGGTGAAACTGACCTGTGATGCCAATAAATCTGGTTACAGAGTGCCCATCCCCTGAAGCCACCCAGTCAATTTCCCCCCAAACAGGCAAACCCTGAAATTGATCAGATGGAAGCTTCCCTTTCTAAAATAGGATGTAAACATCCTGGCAACAAGGCAATTGTTTTAACCCCCTGGAAGATGAACAGAGAGGTTCTCCCAAAGGGATGTGCAGGCTTTGAGAAGGGGCTGTTGCCTGGCAGTGTGTGAAAGCCAAAAGTCACAGAACGCCCACAAATGGAAAGAGGTTTAGCTGTTCCCTATAAGGTGGGGTCTGGCCTCCTCAGCAGGATGCAAAGACCTGGGGAGGCTACTCCTTCCCTTGAGAGGGCTGAGGAAGGAGCCCAAAATCATATCTCCTGATGCAGGTGTGGATGGGAAGGTAGGGTGAGCAAGAGGTGGATAAGACCTTGTAAATTTCATCTCTAAAGGAAGCTGGGAAACTGGGTGTAAGCTCTGATCTGGCCCCAAAGCAGGAGGGAATGGCTGATTTTTTTTGTGGGGAAGGGGGAAATGGACATGAGGTCTTACCCCTCTGGGGGTCAGCAGCTCAGATCCAGCCCCGGAATGGGATACAAGGCAAATAGCTCCTTAATGGACTGACAGCAGAGGTGAGCAATTGTCTGTCCTTCCTCCCTCTGCACCTTACATCATACATACACAACAAGCAGCTCTGGTGGGCTGTCTGGGTACCAGGGGGCACCATGGCTGAGCAGAGTGGAGGAAGGCAGAGCTTCAGGCAGCGTGGGACAATAGAGGAGTTTATGGACCATCGGCCCTGCAGATCACACCCAGTCCTATGCTGCCCCCCTACCAGCCTATCCACAGCCAGAAAGGGGGCTGTGCCCCAAACTGACTCCCCTGACAACTTGTGGGGGGGGGTACGACTGAACCCAGGTGTCCTACTGGCCCCTGCTCTACCTGCTGCCCAAGGTAGGGGGAATCCCGGGCATCCCCCTATTCCCTCACTCCTGCTTCCTCAGCTGCAAGACCAGGCAACTTCCTAACGGAAGAAGGGGCCTCTGCACACAGCGACAGCCGCTGCCCCCCATGTCCAGCTCTGTGCCCCGGCTACACTCACCCCGCAGAACCTCTAGTGATGCCTCCAGCGCACCTCTCCCGCCTCCTACAGAGCCTGCGTCCCCCAGCAGCGCGCCTCGGGGCCCTTCCGCCTCCCAGAGGCATCTCACCTCGGGGTCCCCACAGGCCCCCTCCGCACCCCAACAGACCGCCCGCCTGTTAGACACCACAGCCCCCAGCTCGCCCTGCCCGGCCCTACAGCCCCCTCCCCATAGGTTCCCAGGGCCCCTCCTCCTATAGGGTCCCCCGGCGCGCTACAGCCCCCTCCCCCATAGATCCCCCGGCGCCCTACAGTCCCCTCCCCCATAGATCCACATCGCCTAAAGCCCCCGCCCCCCCATAGATCCCCGCCCCCTACAGCCACCCCGCCCCCCAGCCCCCCCTCACCGGAAGCTCCTGTGGACCGGTCGGGCCCCGGGGATCGGTCCCCTCCCCCCGTTCGCGGGCCGACTGTCGCGATGCTGGCACCGATCAGTCGGGTCGCGACCCCCTCCCCCCACTCGCCGCCGTCTCTCGGGCTCCGCGGCATCCAAGATGGCGGCCGACTGCCTCCGTCCGCCTCTCCGCCCCGGGGAATTGCCCGCCCCCTTTGATGCGCCCTATTGGGTTCTCAGCACGCTCGTTCGGCCACTTTGGTCTGCTATTGGTCAAATTTACTGAGGGCGTGGCCATCAAAGCGACCCACCTACTCCCCTTTCTGTCAATCTAAGGTCCACTTCCTTTCTATTGGCCTCGACACACACCCGTCAGCTTACTGCACTGTTTATTGGCCGAGGAGGGCGTGGCCAAAAGGAACCACGCCCATAAGGGAAAAGGAAGCAAGAGGCGGCACTTGGTACAGTGCCATCTTTCCCATTGGTCGTCGGGGCCGCCCCTGAAGGCCCCCTCGCAGCTCATTGGCTCACAGACGGAGAGCAGCTGAGAGCTCGATCACCGCGATTACCCGAGGCAGAGGAGGCGGGTAACGGACTCGCCAGACTCTGATTGGCTGAGATGATGGGCGACCAACCAATAACCAGAGAGTGCGGCGCGGAGGCGGATTTTAAACAAACTGTTGACAGCTATTGGCCCAAGGTGGTTGTCACTCAAGCCGTCATGAGCCAATAGAATTGGAGGCCTGGGAAAGCCCCTCCTCCATTCAGGACAATATTGAATGATAGGGACCAAGCCCTAAAAGGCAGCTGAGGGGGGGCTCACTGGGTGATGCACAGAGAGGGGGGAATCCAGACCACCGGGGTGTGGTGGGGGAGGGGGTCACTAGCCTGGGGTAGGGGAGCAGCATATAGGGGGTGACCCTGGCCCTGTACCCCAGGAGGGCCTGCAGGATGGGGCCCTCCAGGATCACACCCATCTCTAAAAGGATGAGATTAGCAAGCTGGGGACAGCCCCAGCCTTGCTCTGGGCACACAGCACAAGAGGGGGACACTGCTGGTAACCCCAGCCCACCTCTGCCACTGGTAACTAACCCCAGGCTGCAGCTAGTGTCAGCGCTGGCTGCCCCTTCCTTATACAACCCAGCCCCGGGTGGATTCCCGCAGCCCCTACTCTACGCAGCAGGAGTGAGAGCCCAGCCCAGGGTACCTGCACTCAGGTCACAGCAGTACGGAAACCAAATGGGAGTGACACAGAAAATAGCGCCCTGAGGCAGAATAGCAGCAGCGCAGATCACCGCCGAGGCTTCCTCCAAGCTGCCCACTGGCACAGCTGCCCCTAAAGCCTGGCAGAGGGGCTCAGGGCTGCAGTGGCTCTGCCAGTCAGCCCTGTGCACAGCTGTTCCTCTGCCCACCAAACCCCACTAGCACCTTCATGGAACTGCCACAGCTGTAGGAGAGAAGTCCCCTCACTAGCCCCCCAGAGCCAAGCACACTGCCCTTTCCCTTAGAGCTGCTGCAGCTGTAGAGAAGTGCTGTGCCCCTGACTGAGTTCCTAGGGTGAGAGGGCTAGAGGTGGTCCTCTTTCAGAGGGGGGAGCCTACACCCTTCCACACCACTCAGCCCCACCCTAGAGTCTGCACCCCTCCTGCCAGGGCATTCACATCCTCATTCCACCCTAGAACTGCAGGTGGGCCCTGGGGTGCTTACCCCCGTGCCCCCAGTCAGCATCCCTGGTCCCATTCAGGGCCAGCTCTAACCCTCCCCCCACACACCAAGCCCCCCCCGCCTCCACACACTTAACCCCTCAGCCCACCCCTGCTGTGCCCTGGTTGGGTGTAGAATAAGTTTTGTGACATGCACCCTTATGGCTGTTGCGTCACACACCTCCTCTCGCCCAGACTCCCCTCACAAAACCCATCAGGAAGATGCCCCTGAAAGCAGAGGGAACATGGGTCATTATCCGTACTTCCCCTATGCCATCTGAGGCATTGTCACGAGCTAAGGCTCGGGCCTGGGACTCTACTCCCAACTCTGCCCCTGCCCACCTGGGTAAGGGTAGGCAAGTGGCACCCCCTCCTGGTCTCCATTTCTACTGTTGTGAAGTTTAGACTAAGCTCTTGCAGTCAGGTACGCACAGGCTGTCTGGCAGTGCTTCCCCCTGTGGGCCCACATGGTCACTGTCTGCCACACTAGGACCCCAATTTCAGTGACTGTCTAAGGGTGTCCTACACCCCCCTTCCAGGCATCCCACAAGCTGCACCCACAGCCTGGGCAGCACAGGTCCCCAGGTGGGCTGCATTAGGGGCGGATCTCTCTCTCTCTCTCTCTCTCTCTCTCTCTCTCTCTCACACACACACACACGGGGCTGCTGTCTATGCATTTATTTCCTTATAACGCATCCCTTACGCCCCCCCCCCCCTTCAGCAAATCACCCCTGACAACCAGAGACACTTGGCTCCAGGCTGTTATATTTCTTCTACAATAAAAGACACACAAAAGTCATCCCCCACATTTGCTCCCAAAAAACATCCCCCCCACCCCCACCCATCAGCCCACTCCCCGACTCCGCCCTGGGGAACAAGCCAAGGGGGATTCCAACACGCACTGAAGTCAACAGACCAGCTCTTCTGCAGTCAGCTGCTGCACACACACGTGCTACCAGCGGCGTCTCACAGACAGTTAACGGGGCCAGGGCTCCCCACACAAAACACACCCACAGAGCTCCGAAACCTGCCCGGGACAGCAGGCTGGCTAGACCCAGCTTCCGTGTGTCTGGGAGGTAGAAGGGCTGGAGCCTACTGAGCGAGGAAGAGTAAGAGGCCCAGCGCTGCCGCTGCTTCCCAGCGCAGCAGAGCTGGGGGCAAGGGTGAGTCCAGGGTCTCATGTGCTCGACCTGATGCCACTTTTCTCAATCTTCACCTTTAGGAACTCAGCCATGCTGGAGAAGTACTTCTGATTAGCCTCTGCCACCTTCTTCTCTGCCGCTTGTGGGTTAACGATCTCCAGCCCCTGAGACAGACACATGAAGGACATGGCAAATCTGTGGCCCGCAGGGGGTGTTGATACACAACCTTTAGCCTGGTGCTCGGATGGGAGGCTTAACAGCTGCACAGCAGCTTAGGACAGGAATTGCTTCTCATGCAAAGAAGTCTTCAGCTGGGAGGAGAGCCGTAAGAGCCCCTGTGAACCAGCGGCCAGTGCCCAGCTGCCCCAGGAAGGGGGCAGGAATAGGGGGCTCCACTCCCCACTCTTGGACAAAGAGGGGGAAGAAAGTAAATTTCCCAAGGCCATGTCAACATCACCTCCCCCAACTAAGTTTTCATCCACAGGTGGAATACATTTTATGGGCACCAAGGCATGTGCGGATGTGAACCACTCGGAACACCTGAGGTCGGCTGTGGGCACTCCGCTAATCAGCTGGGCAGTCCTGAATCTCTTCAGGGCAGCTGCCCAAGCGCTTGGCTTACAGGGATCACTGCACCCAACCGCCCTTAGAGGAGCCGTGCCCTATGGCTGCAAGCAGGGCTCACGTCTGTGGGGCAGGAGGCTACCCTGGGGCTTACCTGGAGTGGAGTGAAGGCCACACTGGAGGCTGTGCCCGACGAGCGGTCCCGGATTGTCGATTTCCCACCGTACACCATGCTCTGCTTCTGCAGCGTGCGCTGGGCGGGCACAGACAGGTACAGGGCTAGCACACTAACCAGGGCGGGGTGGGAGAACCTCCCTGGGAAGGGAGCTCCCAGCAGCAGGGGAGGGCAGGGCTGGCTGAAGACTCAGGGGGTGGGGGGAAGCTGAATCACAGTTGTTTCAAAACATGCCTG
The DNA here is from genome assembly GCF_033958435.1 of Carettochelys insculpta. Lineage (NCBI taxonomy): Eukaryota > Metazoa > Chordata > Testudines > Carettochelyidae > Carettochelys > Carettochelys insculpta. The sequence goes on along the minus strand of NC_134158.1, from coordinate 14,927,084 downwards.
AGTCTGCAGAGAGCCTGAACCCACTGCTCAAAGAGGGGAGCCCACTGCCTCTGTGGCAGGGAGAGGGAATGCCATTGCTCCTGGTGTGGGGGGGGCTCTGAGCAGCCTCAGGCTGGCATGGCACCAAGAGCAGCCACTGCCGGGGTGGGGTGGTACCAGGGGAGAGGGGACCGCCCCACATGGCTCCACCCCCCTCGCTACCTGTAAGGTCTTGGAGATCCGGGCTTTGGTAGCCTCGTTGACCTGCGTCTGCCGCACCCGGCCACTGCCTGACTTGCCCAGGTGGCCTAGGCTGAAGCCCAAGTCCTCTTGGTAGGCATCTTCCTCGATCTGGAGCGGCAGCGTCACACAAGAAAGGGTTACGAACAAGCGGCAGGAAGTGAAGGCGCCTGAGGGACTGCGCCTCCCGAGGGGGGGGGGGGGTCAGTTCCATTTCAGGGGTGTGGGGAAAGGTTTTTACACCCCACCCAGTGTGGACAGGTCCACAGGGTTGACTCCCAATGAGCACAGGCCAGGAATTCACCGGAACCAGATACGAGCAGCCAGTCACCCCTACCCTCAAGCTACATTCAGGTATAGACCAGCCTGAACCACCACAGTCAGGGGGACGTTGGGCACTAGGAGTGAGGACTCCTGCTCTAACCACTAGTCTCTGCTACCCCCCAGCTCAGATCCAAGGACAGAAGCCTCAGGCAGCTCTGTGGGGAGGGTCAGGAAAGGAGACACTCACCTCCCCAAAACTCATCCTGTTGGCCTGTTTCCGGATCTCTGTGAGCCCCAGTCGCTCCTTCATCTTCCGATACCTGGGAGAGAACAGTTGGCAGATTGGTGCTGGACCGAGCATGGTGCATGGGGTGGGGGTGGTTCATGGGTGTCTCAATCCTGTAATTCAGTCAAGCTTGGGAGGGGAGTGGGGCACCCCCAGGACTGTGGCTCATTCCTCCTGCCCTCCATGCTAGCTCCCCTCCCTGCCCCAAGCCCCCAGGAGCCTCCTCACTCACCTGCGGCCTCCTCGTTTCTTTCTCTGGCCATCCAGGGGAGCCGGCAGTGGCTTCACCTGCTTTACAGGGGGAGGCTCCTGCCATTTGTCAAACTTCCGCTCGATCTCCTCTTTGAGCTCGTAGCCCACCTGCCGGAGGAAAGGGAGACCTAGGCAGGCAGCCACCACACTGCCCTGCGCCCAGGCATGGCTGGTGTGGGGGGGGTCAGACTGCATAAGGGAGCAGAGCTGCCCTTACCCTTCAACACACTCCCCTCCCTGAGCTGCGGAGGGAACCCAGGAGTCCCCCTTACCATTAAGCCTCTCAGCTTTGACACCCACCTTCCCCTCTGGGCTTTCGTGGAAGCTGTCTACCCGAGCTGCCAGCGTGCACTTGGCCGCAACAAGACGAGCTGCTTTCCTCCGCAGGTCCTGGGGGAGAGAACAGCTCATGTGCAGGGACCCAGGAGGCAGAGCAGTGCTGGAAGGGGAGCAGATGGCGGGTGGGGGCAGGCTTGGAGGGCTGGATCAGCAGGGATAGGGGAGTGTTGGGGTGCTGGGACAACAGACAGGGAAGTCGGCCTCAGGGAGGGCACAGAGGAGCGAGACCGAGGAGTCAGGGTGCTGGAAGGCAGAGGGCAGAGCAGGGAGATGCAAAGGAGAATCTGGTCCCTAGAACCTGCGTGTCAGGATGCTGAGTTTCAGGGCCTGGGGGTCAGAGTGCAGAGAAACAGGGTGAGGGACCTGGCGGTCAGAGCAGGGAGACGCCAAGGAGCATCGGGGGACTGGGATGAAGACAAGGCCAGGCCCCAAGCAGGGAGAGAGAGGAGCACAGAGCTGGGACCTGGGGGAAGGCAGCAAGTTCATACCGGGGGCAGCGACTGCACAATGTCACTGTGGTAGATGTAGCCTGTGTGGGGCAGGACCGAGGTGCTGGAGAAGCCGGAGAGGGTCCTGCGCTGGGCTCCCAGGAGCATGATGTTACAGGCCGGCATCTTGGAGAGGTTGGTGAGGCCACCAGCGATGCCTGTGCATTGGACAGGCAGAGTCACACACGCGCCCAGCAGCAAGGACCCACCACCACTGAGAGGTGACAGGCTCTAAGCCCCATTCCCTGCCCTGGGACCAGGTGGGACCCGCCAGCACCCCCTATGGGGCAGGCCCTGGGCCCCCTTCTCCCACGCAGGGCAGGATGCAGCTCCTCACCCATGATCTTGGCTGCGGTGGAGGCGCCGACGATGATGGAGAGGTTGGGGGCGATGAAGGACATGCGGGACTCCACGTACTCGTAGATGCGGTGCTTGGACTGGTTGAGCTCCAGGGCCATGTCGCAGGCTTCCTCAATGCGTTCCAGCTCCTCCTCTGTCAGCTGCTGCCTGTGGGGGGAAGAACGACAGGTGAGCCCCCCCAGCCTCTGGCTTCCCAGGGGCAGGGGGATGCCACAGATCTCTGGCGCCCGGCCTGGGCTCTGGCAGGGCCCCCCAGATGCAGGGCAGGTTTCTGCGTCCTCACAGTCCTGCTTGGGGGGTGGGGCTCGCACACAGGCAGACCAAGGCTCCTCCTGGCACATCTTTCAAGCAGCCCTCTGGGCTGTCTCCTGTGCAGGCAGGGCACCAGGGGAGACCCTCCAAGGCAGCAGGAGATAGAACCCTAGAGTCCCACATGCCGGCCCCCTTCCCCGCATCCTCCCTCCCAGGGGTCAGGTCCCTACAAATGGGCAAGGGCAGACAGGGACCTGCCAGACGCAGGAAGAGGGAGGGGAAGGGGACCTGCAGCCCAGCGCTCTCTAGCCCGCACCATGGCCAGGCCTGCGGCTCATGGCCATCTTACAGCAGAAGGGTTGTGGACTTGGGAAAGGGGACCACTCGCAGCCTGCCCCCCTCTCCCCCACCCACCATGGCAGGGACCAGGGAAAGGTCCCCCCCACCTCCTCCTGCACCCTGGCACACCCAACCCATGGCACGGCAGGGATCAGGGAAGGGTCGTCTCTCCACAGCCCATCACCCCCCTCAGACACACACACACAGCACAGCAGGAGACAGGGAATGGGCTCCTGGAGCTTGGCACCCCCACCCCCAGCACGGCAGGCCCCAGCCCAGCATACCCTTGCGTGGTGGAGGCCGTGACGCTCACCACCATGATGGTGGCGTTCGTCAGGATCTGCTGCACGTTCTCGTTGTTTTTGCACTTGTCCAGGCTGTTACCCAGCTCCTGCACGGGGACGACAGACGCAGTCACCAGGGCCCCAGTGCTGCCAGCCTGACCCCAGCCAGAGCCTGCTGCTGAACACTGGCTACCCCCATGACATCCAGATCCCTACAGCCCAGCCCGGTTCCCCCTTCCCATCTGGCAGTGCAGTGACCCTCCCCACCTGCACGCTCCCCTCCCCAGACGTGGGTATTCTCACCCGCCCAGACCCTCGACGTCCACCCAACCTGGCAGCCTCCCACGCCCAACTGCCACTGCTGAGCCCAGCTACACCGAGCTCTGGGGGGCTGAGGGACCAGCCCTGCACCTGGATGTTCAGTGATCAATCCCTGCCAGCCTGTCTTCCCCACCAACACCCTGGGCCCAGCCCCAGCACCATCTGCCCTCCCCAGTAGTTACGCAACTCCCTGCTGGCAGCAGCAGGAGCAGCACACACCTTGACGGTGCGGATGTAATCCAGGGCGTTGGGAACCAGGGACTCCAGCTCAGGGAACCGCTTGGAGTACTTATCCCGGATGAACTTGTGGATGATGTCTGGAGGGAGAAGTGGGTGCGGGTGGGGAGAAGAAACCTCAGCTCATTACCTACTGGGGTAGGCGGAAATCCTCGGGGGGGGCCTCAGACTTGTCATGGAATGCCCTGGACGCTAACACAGCAGCCCCACGGCCCCAGCCAGACCCTTACGGCTGCACGTAGACATGCTGAGGATCACCCCCCGTGGTAGTTCCCAAACGTCACTGCTCTGCCCTTCTTTATCACCATTTCACTGATGGAAAAACCGAGGCCCAGCAGAGCCTATCACCCCGCCGCAGGCCAGTGGCACGGCTGGGAATCAGCCCAACTCCCCAGCACTCTAACCACCAGGCCACAAAGCCTCCCTTGGAGCTGAATTAACCTCTCTTCTTCTTCCAGTTTTCTGCTCGCACAAGCAGAAGGCCCCAGCTCAGAAGTTTTGGCTTCTTGGTCTGACAGAGCAAGGCGAGGCCGTCAGCCTGCCAGCTCGGCTACACGCAATGGGGCGCCTCATGACTGGCTCTGTGTGCATGGGAATCTTCCCCCAACAGGGACACGGCAGAGAACACAGCTACGTACACCGTGAGCACATCCCTGCAGGGATGGACACACCATACGCTCACAGAAGGGGCTCTGATCATCTGATGTTACCCGCCCAAGGCAGGCCAGAGAGCTTCCTTCCTGTTTGAAATAGACAATCCCCCTTTCACAGCCCCACGCCAAGGGGCCCTGAATGGCAGCAGTCCTCCCCGAGCAATGCTGAGGTGCAGCCTAACTACGAACCACCCACTTGGGTGCAGTGGGGGGCTGAGCCAAAGGAGATGAACAGGGGCCATTTCCCAGTCAGAGGGGGCTGGGGTGAACGGGGTGCAGGTGTCAACCCAGAGAGGTGACCCTGGGCAAGTCAGATGCCAGAGGGAATCCTCAGCTTTCCTTGCCCCAAGGGCAAGGATCAAAGGAAGACACAGATCGAGGGCTTGAGCTGGAGATGCAGCTGTCCCTGCAAAGTGCCAGGAAAAGGACACTGATTCCTCTTTCCACCTATGAGCTCTTGTGATGAAAAGCCTGGGGGGGGGGGGGGGAAAACCTAACACTACATCCCATTTTCTTTATGGAAATGGGCTTATGAATATGCATAAGCTCAAGATGCTTTATACCACATACGTCACGTAACAGATCATTAGAAAAGCTACAATCTGCTGAATGTGCAGATTCTGAGAGTGTGAATGTGGCCTTCTTGTATTTGAAGTAGAAATATGAAGTATAAACTTCAAAGTTTCCCACCTCTGAAGCAGTGGGTCCGTCCCACAAAAGCTCATCACCTAATAAATTATTTTGCTAGCTTTAAAATGCTAGGGGGGGGGACAGCTTTTTTGTTTTGTGAAGAGCCATGTTAGTCTGTATATCTTTCTAAAGAAAAAAAGAAACCAACAAGAAGTCCTGTGGCACCTGACAGACTAACAGACTTTTTGGAGCATAAGTTTTCATGGGCAGAGACCCATTTGCCCACAAAAGTTTATGCTCCAATAAATTCGTTAGTCTACATGGTGCCACAGGACTTCTTGCTGTTTTTGGGAATACCGACTCACATGGCTAGCTCTCTGAAGCATAACCTTGTTTACTCATCTAGATGTGCTAAGCGAGGACCATTAGTAGTACTCAAGGAGCTTAATGGCCCAGTACTTAGGTCAATGATCTGTGAATAGTCTTGTTTTCCTGTAAGCCTGGACTACAGTTGGCCCTGCTAAGGCATGTGGCCAGGTCCCCTGCTGCTGGAACCCATTTTGGACGCTGTGCTTTTCCACTGGAAAAACAGTTTAAACTGAACAAAAAGATCTCCACCTTTTGCAAAGAGGATATAAAAGTGAGAAACCTAACAGTGGGATCAGCTACCACTGCAGTGTAAATACATTCAGTACTCACCGTGTGCAGCGAGTAGGACACTGTGCTCTGGTGAATGCACGTATAACTCAAGAAATAATTCACTGAATTTGTCACACATGCTCAAGACTATTAGCACAGCCAGCGAGGAACCCTTGAGGGCACTGATGTTGCCCCTTGCTGAAAGGGAGCACTGCAGGGTATGGCAAGGATGGGGGTTTGGAGCTGCGCCAATGGGTGGGTGGGTGTGTTTTACAGGCTACACAGGACTTCAAGCCTTTCCGTAGGTAGCTTTCCTGTGCTGCAATTTGTGTTGCCATACTTGGGTCTGTGATTACTACGTTCTCTCACGGTATTGTGTGAATTCAAAGGCCACAAGGTATTTATTTTTCCAACATTATTTAATACATTTTTGTATTTGTATTATGTAATGTGGCGAACGTGGAAAGATGACAACCACAAGCATGGCAAGTTTTGATTTCCTGTTGGATACTGCTGAGCTACCAGATGCCAGGAAGTCCCTGCATACCACTCAAGATGACCCCGGAAACATCTAAGACTGAACAGGTGGAAGGACCAGGCTTAAAAGATGAGGCTTTCCAACTTGTGAGAAACGAGACTTTTAGAGCTATTGTTAGGGTGAGCGTGCATATAACTTTGCAGAGCTTTAAGCTTAGCTGGCATGTTTTGTTCTATTTAGTTAAATAACTTCCTTTGATTTGTCTGTTCTTACTTGCAACAAATGAAATCCTATGTTTATACTAAATAAAAAGGTGATTATTCACCTCCTTCATCGATGAAAAAGACAGGTGCACCTCTGTCTCTCCCCTTCCTGGGTAACAAGTATTTATGTGGGGTTTGTTTAATAACAATTTAGGAGTTTGCCCTTTACAAAATTTTATAAAAATGAGCAAGATTTATCTGGGATTCTGGTTCCTTTGGGGCTGTGAATTTGGGTGCTGAGGCAAATCCCTTTAACTGAACCTTCCCTGATCTGATCTCAGGACCTATCTTAATCTGCTGTGGGCTGTGACTCTGATTCTGGGCCAGTGCTAGAGGACACTCTGGCTTAGCAAGACAGAGTGGTGAGGCACTGCAGGGGGCAGGCAGGTGGGCTCAGTGGTATTTCAGCACACCAGGAGATAAGTCTGAAGGGATCTCTGTGGCCAAACACATCACAGTGAGCACCAACCAAAGGAAATGGAGCTCCTGCTCCACACCCCAAACATGCTACTCTGCCCCCCACCCCACAGACACCTCTTATGGAAAAGACCTGCCACTGGGCAGCCACTCACTCAGTTCATTCTCAATCTCCACTGTCAGGTTATTGGCATCAACGATGACCCTGTATTCTGGAGCTGCCTCCACCGGCCCCATCACTGAGAAGAGAACACAAGGGAGGCGTCTGAGGCAGTAGGGGAGCCTCAGCAAGGGCCACTCTCATCTAGCAGTCCAGGCTGGTCCCAATGCCCTGTGTGATGCTAAGCGGCACTCCGCTGCCAGGGGCGAGACGGAAGCATGGTAGGGAGTGCTCTCCCCCAGCAGTTTGGGTTGGTCCAGTGTCCCATGTGGCACAAGGCAGTACTGTGCTGCAGGGTTGGGACTCAGTAGGTAGCGTTCTTCTTACACAGGCACCACTGACCCGTATGCCAGGGAGTGCTGTGATGCTGTTGGTACCATCCTTGCCAGGAGAGCAGAGAGGTCCCCTCCCTTGCACACCCCCCACCCCCAACACCTAGTACCTTCCGTGGTTTTCGACTGTTTGCTGATGTACTCTTCGATCTTCATCATGATCTCTGCAAACTGCAGGGAGACACACAACAGGTGCTTTTGTGTATCCAAAAGGTGAAACAAGTGGGGCAACTGGGCAGTAGGTAGCGCTCTCCCCTTGGAGTGAGGGCTGATGCCACCATGGCAGAAGAGAAAAGAGTCCCCATGTCTCACACCCTGTTACCCACATCTTCCCAAGTCAGCCAGTCTCTAACCCTGGGACTTGATGGGAGCTGGTAGCCTACTGAGGGGGAAAAGGCCTGTGCCCCTTTCCCTACCCCATGAGCCAGCCACTCCTGGCCCTGGTGGTGGAATGGCACCAGCACCCCCCCTTAGAGGGGAAAGCTCCCATGCTCCATTCCCTAACCCCAAACCAGCCAGTCTCTGCATTGGGGCTGCACAGGAGCTGGCACCCCCTCAGGGAAAAGGCTCCTTTTCTCACCATCTTGCTGTCCCAGAGCTTGGCGATGCTTTTGACCGAGTCCACGCTGAGGTCCAGCTGCATCTCCTCCTGCACATCTTCGATAGCTGTCTCATCTTCCTCATCCACAAAGTTCTCCTCCTCCTCCTCTGCCGCCTCTTCCAGGTCGGCCAGCAGCTCGTCCGCCAGAGACATCCTTCAGGTCTGGGGTGGGGTTGGGGCGGGAAGCGAGAGCCGGGAGCAGAGGTGAGCAGAGCCCGGAGCGGGGACAGCTTCTCCACACACCTCCGACAGACCCCCTCTGCCCCAGGGACCGCCCCGCGCAGAGCCCCAGCGAGCTGGAGCCAACCCCACTTTTGCGAGCCCACCTCTACTCTGTGCCGCCATCAGCCGCCCCACAGGCCCCGCCTGGCCCCCATTCACCACCCCCGTGTGCCCCGGCACCCCGCCCCCAAATCCCCCAACTCCTACGAGCCCCGCCTAGCCGCCCCCGTTCACCACCCGCGTGTTCCCCTCCCGCAGGCCCCCGCGGCTCTTGCGGCCCGTTACCCGCCCGCGTCCCTCCCCCTTCCGCTGCGTTCCCAGCTCGTCGCGTCGTTACCCAACTTCCGGCCCGCGCTGATGACGCCCCCCACGCGCCGCCTTTGACGAGCGCGCCTGTCGCTGGCTCCGCCCCCTTGTCGCATCATCAGCGCGCGCCAGGGCACAAGCCCGTGTCAGGTAACGGGGGTGGGCGGCGGCGGCTTCCCAGGGTGGTGGAAGCTGCCCCCGCCTGGCAGCGCGGGACTCACCTAGCGGGGCTGGGGGCTCGGCTCCCCCTGGGGGGGCGGCACGTGTTCTAGGGGCGGGTGAGCCCCGGGGGTTGAGCGATGAGCACCTGAGGGGGGGGCGGAGCCCCGGGGCGGAGCGATGAGCACCTGAGGGGGGGGCGGAGCGATGAGCACCTGAGGGGGGGGCGGAGCCCCGGGGGGTAGCGATGAGGGCCTGGGGGGATTTTGTTCGTGTGGGGAGGTGAGTCCCTGAGGTTATTAGAAGCAGGGAGAGTCTGCACCTGTGGGGGGATGGGTCCATGGGGGACTCAGGGGTCACACATCTGACTTCTATGGGGCGAGGTTTAGTTTCCCCATCCCCCACATCTCACTTCTGCCCTCCCCACAGCATCATGGCTGGAGTAGGCTTTGAGGAGTTCTCGGTGCCCCCGGGCTCAGAGCTGGCGCTGCCCCCACTCTTCGGGGGGAACATCCTGGAGAGTGAGCTGGAGACGGAGGTGGAGTTTGTGGACGGGGGACTGAGTGGGGACAACCTGCAAGAGGAAGAGGAGGAGGAGAGCCAGCAGCGGCAGCGTGAGCTGGGCCGGCGGAAGATCCAAGCACTGAGCCGGCGCTGCAAGGAGATTGAGCAGGTGGAGAGGGGACATCGGGGTGCGAGGGGCTGGAGCCAGATTCAGGGGTGGAGGACCTTGAGCCTGGCATGGCCTTGCCCCTTGTAAGTCACTACTCTCACTGGCCATGACACAGCCTGTCTCTTAAACCATGAGCCACGTAGAGTGCAGGCCCCAGAGCCCATTTCCTCCACAACCGTCAGCCTTTTTTTGCCCAGCTTCCACTGTCAAACTACTCACTTTCTCCCTTGGGGTCCTGCCCTATCAAGCACCCTCCCACTCAGGTGGGCTGGGACCCATAACCCTCAGTGGGCCCTGGGTCATCCATTATATCTCCTAGATGCCTTGAGTCTGTCCTGAGCACAACACCACTGGCCCCCCGTGGCATTATGAGGTACAGCCCAAACCAGGGAGCAGTTGCGCTGCCTCTGTCCTGTAACCGGGGCTGCTCTTCCAATACCGTGCTGGTGTAACCAAGCTTGGCTGACTCTGGTTGCTGCCAGATGCTCATGTGCTGGAGCCATCCTGCCTTCCATGACTATCCCTGCCCCTGATTACCCCCTATGGTGCCCCCAGTGCCAGCTGTCCTGCCCTCTCCCTGCTAGGCCAGGAACACTGCTTTGAGGGAGCAAAGTACACCACCTCCCTGTGCCAAAGAAGTTACACAGACACTTTATCTTATGCACGCTGGAGTAGGTGATCAGGTTTATTAACTACGAGGAGGAAGATTGGAAGCGTTCAAAAGATTTTTTTAGTACCTGCTTGTAAAATTCAATCCAAAGCAAAGTCTCTCTCCAAGCATTTCCAGCTGACTGCATCCTGCAGGTCAGGATTCCTGCCCCCCATGCATGGCTGGGACCTTCATCTTTTCCGGTGCAGTGAGTGCAATGAGGCCAGTGTCTTTACCCCTTCTTTGTATAGTTTCAGCCCCTGGGAGCCAAGAGTTGTGGGGGAGCATTTCCTAGTGGAGGAAGTAAGCACCTTTCCTAAGGTGACGTCCAGCCAAGCTAGACCTCACTTACCTGGGCACGCAGCTGCCGTGGTTATTCAGTTGCCCTTGGCCCATGCGTCACTTGTGCTGTCAGCGTGGCTCATTGTGGCCCAGCTCATGCAAGCCACATCACAGCACCTGCTGTACATTGCTTGGGGAGGTGGTGTTACCAAATCACCAGAGTTGTAATCAGAGGTGTGTAGACTTGGCCTTTCTTTGCCCCCTTCCTTACCCAAGACTGAACCCTTTCAAGTGCTGCCCCATCGGCCGTGTCGACGTTAGGCCAGGGCGTCCCTTGCCGCTCATCTCTGAGCTGTTCAGAAGTCTGCTCTGGTGTCACAGGTGCATCACACAGACTTATCTGGCATATGGCATGACGCCTGCTGGGGATCGGGGAGAAGGCTCTTGCTGGGGTGAGTCAGTAGCCTGATGTTTGTGTCCTTGGCTCCAGGTCAATGAGAGGGTGTTGAACAGGCTCCACCATGTGCAGAAGATCACGCGACGGCTCAAGCAGGAGAGGAGGTGAGAGCTTGGGGACCAGGGCAGTGCCCAGGGTCCTAGCTTCACTGATTGTATGTCTGGTGCCAAAGGGGCCCTGGTCTCTGCCCCTGTATATCTCTCAGCAGCACCAGACCTGATAACACGTCTCTCTTTTTTGTCTCCCCACTCAGCTTCCTTATGAAGGTCCTAGATTCTTATGGAGATGACTACAGACAGACCCAGCTCACAATTCTCCTAGAGGTAGGAGCCCCTCTCCCCACTAGGGGGTTCCTCTTGAAGTGGGACAAGCCCTGTTTTGGAGCTGCCAGAAACTGGCCTGGCACTGTGGCCCTGCTCAGCTCTGGAGAACCCTGGGTGAGAGCCTCCTGAACAGCTCTGTCCTCCTCTCAGGATGAAGGCAGCCCCAGCACAGAAGCCCCTACTCCAGGCAACACTGAGAATGAGCCGCCAGAGAAGGAGACACCCCAGCACTTCCCTGGCCCCCCACCAGCTATCCCAGAGCCCAAGAGCCCATCCCAGCTGGAGACACCCAGCGGGAAGAAGCGGCGGCGCCATGGGCGAGAGGACAAGGAACCACGGAGCAGGCGGCCAGCTCCCACCCTTCTCCCCATGGATGACTTCCCCACACAGGTATGGGCCAGTCCCCTCACTGCTGAGAGGCAGCTAGTTGAGTCCATGGGGCTGATGCAGGTGAGGGGCAGGTTAGCAAGCCCATCAGGCTGATACAAGAGCAGGGCAGGGTAGCCAGGCACATGGCTTAGGGGTGGGGTAGATGGGCCTGTTGGTCTGACTCCTTTCTCCCCGCTCCAGATCAAAAGTGAGGACGAGTTCCCCTGCGACCAGGATGCCGTTCTCAGCCCCAGCTGGCCCCCACCGCGACACCGGGACAAGCTCCTCCATTACCCCAAGTTCTCCAGCCCTGGGGCCTGTGCTGATTTTGACTGAGCTTTCCAGGAACAGAGTGGGTTCTACCCTCCACCCCTCAAGGGGTTAAATCAGGAGGTGTTTAGCCCCTCCCTACAGACTGGCAGGTTAACCTCTTCCACACCAGGCTCCTGATATACAGCACTGATGGAAAGGGAGGCTGGGAAAAGAGGGTTTTCCCACAGGGGTAAAACAGCTCCTGGGGCAGCTGGAATCTTTCAAGGCTTAAAAGCCTTGTGGAACAGGGACAATGGTGCGGAGCAGGTCATGGAGGCTGTTCAGGTGCTATGTGGCAATAAAGGAATGACAGGGTCTCCCCCCACCACCACTAGTGAGCTCTGCTGTACTGATTTGGGGGTTGGTGACAAAGGCCTGGGTTCTGTCCCTCGGTGGGGGGAAGTGAGGCCAGGTGCAGTGGTGTGCTGGGAGTCAGGACTCCTGGTTCTATCCTTGACTGTAGTCTAGAATTTATTTGCACAGACTCTTGGCTGGATGCCACCCAAAACAGTAAATGGAGTCAGGTCACATGTTCTTGTTCCTGATTCTCAAAATAAAAAAGGAATCAACAAATGGAAATTAGGACAAATTATGAAGCATGAATATAGGCAAACAACACAGGATGCAGGGGCAAGAGTAGAAAGGCAAAGGCACAAAATGAGCTCAGATTAGCTATGGGCATAAGGGGAAACAAAATAACTTTTTATAAATACATTAAAAGCAAGAGGAAGATCAAGGACAGGGTAGGCCCATTGCTCAGTGAGGAGGGAGAAACAGTAACAGGAAACTTGGAAATAGAGATGCTTAATGAGTTCTTCGTTTCGGTCTTCACCGAGAAGTCTGAAGGAGGAATGCCTAAGGTAGTGAATGCTAGTGGGAAAGGGGTAGGTTTAGAAGACAAAATAAAAAAACAAGATAAAAATCACTTAGGAATGTTAGATGTCTGCAAGTCACCAGGGCCTGATGAAATGCATCCTAGAATACTCAAGGAGCTGATGGAGGAGGTATCTGAGCCATTAGCTATCATCTTTGGAAAATCATGGGAGACAGGAGAGATTCCAGAAGACTGGAAAAAGGCAAATATAATGCCCATCTATAAAAAGAGGAATAAAAACAATGCAGGAAACTACAGACCAGTCAGTTTAACTTCTGTGCCAGGAAAGATAATGGAACAAGCAATTAAGGAAAGCATCTACAAACACTTGGAAGGTGGTAAGCTGATAGAGAACAGCCAGCATGGATTTGCAAAGAACCAATCATGTCAAACCCATCTGATAGCCTTCTTTGATAAGATAACAAGCCTTGTGAATAAGGGAGAAGCAGTGGATGTGGTACTAGGCTTTTGTAAGGCATTTGATATGGTCTCACATGATATTCTTATCAATAAACTAGGCAAATACAACTCAGATGGGGCTACTATAAGGTGGGTGGAAAACTGGCTGGATAACCATACTCAGTAGTTAATGGTTTTCAATCCTGCTGGAAATATGTAACAAGTGGGGTTCTGCAAGGGTCTGTACTGGGACCAGTTCTGTTCAATATCTTCATCAACAATTTAGATATTGGCATAGAAAGTACACTTACTATGTTTACAGATGATACCAAGCTGGGAGGGGTTGCAACTGCTTTGGAAGACAGGGTCAAAATTCAAAATGATCTGAATAAATTGGAGAAATGGTCTGAAGTAAACAGGATGAAGTTTAATAAAGAAACGTAAAAAGTGCTCCACATAGAAAGGAACAATCAGTTTCACACAAGGTGTGGCTACACATGCATTCCTCTCTCAAAAGAGGTATGCAAATGAGGTAAATCAAAAATGCAAAGGAGGTACATATGACACTTCATTTGAATATTCTTATTTCAAAAGAGCTTTTCAAATGTAAACCCCATCTTTCAAAGAATCCTTCCCATTAAATAAAGGGAAGAAGGATTCTTTGAAAGATGGGGTTTACATTCTAAAGAGCAGCATCTCCACTGATTTCCTTCTTTCAACAGAAGCTCTTTCAAAATCATATGCAAATGGTGTTAAATACACACCTCCTTTGCACACCTCTTTTGAAAGAGGAATGCAAGCGTAGACACACCCTACATACAGAATGGGAAGCGACTCTCTAGGAAGTATGGCTGAAAGGGCTCTAGGGGTTATAGTGGACCACAATACGAGTCAACAGTGTGATGCTGTTGCAAAAAAAACCAAACACGATTCTGGGATATTTTAACAGGTGTGTTGTGAACAAGACACAAGTCATTCTTCTGCTCTACTCTGTGCTGGTTAGGCCTCGGAGTATAGCAATGCCCCTCTGCTATATATATCAGACAAACTGGACAGTCTCTACGTAAAATAAATGCACACAAATCAGATATCAGAAATGGCAATATACAAAAATCCGTAGGAGAGCACTTCAATCTCCTGGGCCACACAGTAGCAGACTTAAAAGTAGCTATCCTACAGCAAAAAAATTTCAGAACCAGACTCCAAAGAGAAATTGCTGAGCTACAATTCATCTGCAAATTCGACACCCTCAGCTCAGGCTTAAAGACTGTGAATAGCTGGCTAAACACAAAAGCAGTTTCCCCTCCCTTGGTGTTCACACCTCCAGATCAACTGCTGGTAGTAAGCCTCACCCTTCCTGACTGAGCTAACCTTGTTATCCCCAGCCTTGCTCTGGCTTATTTATACCTGGCCCTGAAGATTTCCAAGACCAGCATCTGATGAAGTGAGTCTGTGCTCACGAAAGCTCATGCTCAGAACTTTTCTGTTAGTCTGTAAGGTGCCACAGGACCCTTCGTTGCGGTTACAGATCCAGACTAACACGGCTCCCCCTCCGATACTTGACACCCAGAAGGTGAGGTAGCTTCTCCCACAGACAACTTGCCACTCCCAGTGGACAAGCTGCTTTCCTGCACAGACACACAGGCACCTTCCTCGGCCCAGGCCTGGCAAACTCTTTGCATGTCTGTCTTGGCCACTAGTAGACGACAGGTTGGAATCGCTCTTTTCCTCCTTGAGCTGTGGCAGGCCCCTTGGTCCAGAGCTCCATGCAGTCCAGGGTTCCCTGGCCTGATCCGGGCTAACCACTGCAGGAGTTCCTTCACCCTCAGCTCTGCCATTGCACATTCAGGCTGCCTTGTCCAGCTCCTTTAATCTTGATTCAGTTTCCAGGTGCTGCCACTTCACAGCAGAGTTGCTGAGCTTGGTTGCAGACTCACAGGCCAATGCCCTCTGCACCCCACGATTCCTGGAAGAATCCCTTCAGTGTGCCAGACTCCTTGCAGGTCACTCGTTCCTGGGGATTAGGCCATAGGCCCCTCCACCCTCTGGGACCAACTCCAACAGACTCCCAGAGGAACCCCTTCTTTGGTGTGACACCCGCTCTCAAAGACTACGACCACACCCTCTTGGGAAAAACTCATTTGGTGTGTCAGCTTCCTTGCAGGTCACTTGTTCCTGGGGGTTCTCTCTCTCTCTCTCTGCCCAGAGTCACTCCTTTCCAACTCCCAGTTCCACTTCAAACTCCTCAGGCTCTACCTCCCCCTTTGTCTGCAGTCCGGAGGTGTCACCTGGTTGCCTCAGTTACCCTTCACAGGAGCCCCCCCACTCTGAGCACCACACACCTATCCCCCACTACATCACAGTTCCTAACTGTCAGGGTGGTCAAACAGTGGAATAAATTGCCAAGGGAGGTTGTAGAATCTCTAGCACCAGAGATGTTTAGGAGCAGGTTAGATAGATGTTTGTCAGGGATGATTTAGACAGTACTTGGCCCTGCCATTGGGGTAGGGGGCTGGACTCGATGGCCTCTCGAGGTCCCCTCCAGTCCTAGCATTCTGTTTCTCTACTAGGGCCCCTTCAGCTGCACTGCGCTTCCCCCCACTAATCAGAGCAAACCTTTGCTAAGGCTGGCACAAGCTGCAGGTATTCAGACAGAAGGTGCACTGGGCCAGGGCCCTGCTTCTGGTCCCAGCAGCTATTATCTCCCCACAGAGAGTGGGTGTGCACATGTCAACATGCCATTCCCCTCTCTTCCAGTAGAGGGCAGCAGCCCCTCACCCCAGCATGACACTGACAGCCAGCAGGGGGTGCCAGCACTGGATGAGGGGGGGGGAAGAGAACCAGAGTCACACCCAGGCTTGTTCCATAAGTTAAACCCTTTATTACAGTCATGGTGGGGGGCGGAGAGAACTGACTCCCCTGTACCCAGCAGGGGGTAGTGCGCTGACTCAGCCCAGGGGAAGGCTCCCTCAGCAGCCGGCCTGCCCCTCACAGCCACTTCCTCTGAAGGGCTCAGGCCCCATCACAGCTTCTTCAGCCACTCCAGACTGGGCCCCTCCTCACTGCAGGGGTGGGAGGGGATGTCGGGCATGTTGCCGTCATCTCGCACGGGCACTGGGGACAGAGAGCAAAGGAGGCTTAGTGAGAGGGGAACCTTGGGGGGGGGCAGTTTAGGGGGCTCCCCGGGAGGACAACATGGAGGTGAAGGTGCCCTAACCACCCCCTGGAGTCAGTGGCCCAGTGCCAGCAGCCCAGCCTGAAGCTGCAGCACGCCCTTGTCAGCATGAGGACAGGTCAGGGGAACTAAGTGTCCAAGACCTGATCTAGGTTCGGAGCCGGGGCTTGCGCTAGGGGGCCCTGTGCTGCTCGGAGGAGGATGGGGTGCTGTCCCGGCAGTCAGCACTGGCCCCACTGGCCCAGCAAGGCCCATGGAGGTGCCGTGCTGCAGGGAGAGAGGGCACAGCAGGGACACCCTCCCCTGGCACGCAGAGCTGGGGGGGTGTTGCTCCACCTGGAGCATCATCTGGCAAGGAGGGGGCCAAGCCCCATACCCCAACCTCCGGGGGCAGGGGGGGCAGCACTGCCACGAGCTCTCACCTGGGTAGACGTAGGGAGTCGCTTGGTTGATCATCCCCGAGTACTTCGTGTAGGGGCTCAACAGGGGCAACATGGTAGCTGCAGCGAGACAGGCCCAGACAGCGTCAGTGCAGCCCCATGGGGGCCGGGGGGCACCCGGCTGCAGGGGCGCTGTCCCAGGCAGGCCACGCCACCCCCCTGTGTAGGGGCTGGGGGGGGCTCCCCTATCCCCGGGCAGGCGCGACTCACCCACGATGCCGATGGCGCAGGAGACAGTGATGACGGGCTCCTTGGCCCAGGCGTTCTTCAGGAAGGCGCCGATCTCTGGAGGGGGGAGGGGAGGGTTAATGCCCCGACCCCACAGCTGTGAGTGGGGGGGGGCGGGGCGCTAGCTGGGCTGACGTCTGCCCCCCTCCCCCTACAGCTCCTCTGCGTCCCCTCGCCCCCCAGTTCCTCCCACGCAGGCCGGGCCCCCATCAAACAACCCCCCGTGGTCATCCAGAGCAGCCCCGACCCCTGCGCCCCCGGGCCCCGCTTGCAGAACCCGCCCTCCCCGCCAGAGACGCTCACTGCCCAGCGCCGCCATCTTGCATCCGCCCAGGCCGGAAGCGCCGCGCGGGGCAGCCTGGGACTTGTAGTGTCTGGGGGCGCCGGGCCCCGCCCGCAGCCGGGGGCGGGACTTAGACGTCCTGGCGCCCGGCCCCGGCCCGGTGTTCTGCACCTGGCTGCCCGGCGGGCGGGGGGAGCGGAGAGCCAGGACGCCTGGGTCCCCTCTCCCCCCCTACATCCCAAGGGGCCTCTGGGCTTGGACCTCGCGGGGCGGGGGCGGGGGCTGAGAGGGTCCCAGAGACAACCAAGTTCCCCCACTGCTGGGTGCCCCATCAGCCCCCCCGCCAGCCCCAGCACGGGAGGGGGAACCCCAGGGGACAGTCACTCCCCCCCCCCCCGGTCACACATCTGTTTCCTCTGAGTCAGCAGGGACTTTCAGAGCCAGCCGCCTCAGTCCCCGGCGCTTGGGAGCTGGCACAGGACTCCTGGGTTCTCTCCTGGCTCTGGGGGTGGAGACGACGGCCTCTCTGACCACTAGCCCCCACTCCCCACCCAGAGCTGGGGTGGGAACCCAGGAGTCCTGGCGTCCGAGGCCCTTGTCTCCCGCCCCTCCAGCCCTAACCCATAGAGCCCACTCCCCTTGCAGAGCTTGTGCCCGGTCGGCCTGCTCTATCTCATCACTAGCCTCCACCACGCCTCTTCCCAGGACAGAGGGAGGACCCAGGAGTCCTTGTCCCATCTATTCTCACCACTGGACCCCTCTCCTCTGCCTTGCCAGGAGAGGGAACCCAGGAGTCTTGGCACCCAGCTCCCCCACTCTAACTCCTCGACCCCCTCTTCCCTGCTGTCCCCAGTCTGTCTGGGCAGCAGGGCTAGTGCAAGGCAGCCTAAGGTTGGTCTTGATAAGGCACAGTGCTGCGTGTTAGGACTCCTGGGTCCAATTACTGGCTCCATGCTCCACCCCCGCTTCATCCCATGTGGTCTTGGGTACGCTGCTAAAGGGCTCAGTGCCTCAGTTTTCCTATCTGGGAAATGGGAAGAACAGTCTTTCCTTCCACTATTTATCTGTCAGCCCTGGGGGGTGTCCTTGCAGCTCCCAGTGCTCAGTGGGTGGGGTGTCTGTGCAGCACCTGGTGGCACTGGTGAGAGCCTGTGTCCTGAACGAAGCTGGTTGGTGCTACTATAATACACAGGTAACAGAGGTGCAGCATCGGCTTCCCCCAGCCCTGCCGCCCCAGTGTTTGGGCCCCTTCGGAATGGGAAGTGGAGGCTTTTCCATTGTGGCCAGTGGCTCATTTCCTACAGCACGGTTTGTCCCGGGTGCCTGTCCCAGCCCTGCCACTTCCCCATTGCTGGATCCGCAGCTGCACAGCATGGCTGTGACTTTGCCAGTCCTCCTCTTGACTGTTGGTGAGTGTCACTGTCCTGCAGCTGGGAAGGGGGCTACAGCAGGGGGCTACAGCAGGGGGCTGGGAGCCAGGACGCCTGGGTTCCGTCCCTGGGCTGTGGGAAGGGTGATAGCGGGCTCTAGCGTTGGTGGAGGCTGGGAGCCAGGATGCCTGGGTTCTATTTCTGTGAGAGCTGATGAGGACTAAAGAGGCCGTTGAGGCTGTCCCATAAAGGGGGGGACCTTGGGATCCATGGAGACCCCTCGATTGTGGAATCCAGGGGAGGAAAAGGTGCAGCTTTGGGGGGTAGGCCTGGAAGAGGGGCTGTGTGTAAGGAGGGATGGGTAGGGTGGGGGGAATTCAGGGCGGGGAGGGGGTATCGGTGGGAGCTTGTGGGGGGAGGGATGGGTTTTGTGGGGGGATCCCTCAGCTCCTTCACTGCTCCTCCCCACTGCCTCCAGCCCTGCCAAAGCCGTCCCTGATCTGGGACCCAACCTCAGGTATGGAGGCCGGGATCCAGCTACGCTGCTCCACCCCATGGCCGCTCAAGGGCGGCTGGTTTACTCTGCACCGGGACGGCGCCCTGGGCCCTGTGGCTGAGAAGCGGGCCCCAGTGCGCGGCTCAGAGGTCCTGTTCCTGCTGCCCACGGTCAGCCCCGGTGAGCGGTACCGTTGTGGCTACTGGAACCGGGGTAAGGCCGGCAGGCGGGTGGAGTCCCCACTGAGCGACCCTGCCAACATCACCAGTGGTGAGTCCTGAGGGTCTGACCAAGGGGAAGGGAGGCAGTAGGATACAGGGGTAGATGGGCTTATGGGGCTGACCCAGGTGGGGGATACCAGCTTCTCCCCCTCTGGCCGCACCTCAGTTTGGGGTGCCCAGTAGCCCACTCTGAGGCTCTGCTTTCCCCATGCCAGGGCCAGATCGCTACCCTAAGCCATCCATTGCTGTCAGGCCCTGCGCGGAGGTTTTGGCCGGCCAGAGCTGGACAATCCAGTGCTGGGCCCCGTACGTGGGGATGAGCTTTGTGCTGTACCGGGCCCGGGAGTTCCGGACCGAGCGGGCGCCCCGTGGAGACCCCCCCACCGCCGAGTTCCACCTGACCAATGCCAGCGCCGCTGACGTGGGAAGATACACCTGCTACTACCACACCACCAGCGAGCCCTTCATCTGGTCCAACGCCAGCGACCCCCTGGAGCTCAGGGTCACAGGTGTGTGCATGGGGGAAGGTACACCGGGTCTTTTCCCTCCCGAGGGTGCCAGCTCCCATCTGGCCCCAGGATGGGGAATGGTGCATAAGATTTGTTCCCCACAGGGGGCTCCTACTCCAGTCTGGCCCCGGGGCAGGCAATGGCTACCTGAGGGGGGCAGAAAATGGGGCATGGGCACAGTTCCCCTCTAGGGCACCATTTTCTCAGCTCACTCCTTACACTTATGAATGTGTCTGGGATAGGTGGAGGGGAGGCGTAGGGACTGTGTGGGAGGGGGGCTCTGAATTGATTCCAGCCACCAAACACCTTGTGCAGCACCTCCCCGGCCAGCCACGAAACACCATCTGCAACACCTCCCCGGCCAGCCACGAAACACCATCTGCAACACCTCCCCGACCAGCCACCAAACACCATCTGCAACACCTCCCCGACCAGCCACCAAACACCATCTGCAACACCTCCCCGACCAACCACCAAACACCATCTGCAACACCTCCCCGACTAGCCACCAAACACCTTCTGCAACACCTCCCCGGCCAACCACCAAACACCTTCTGCAACATCTCCCCGGCCAACCACCAAACACCATCTGCAACACCTCCCCGACCAGCCACCAAACACCATCTGCAACACCTCCCCGACCAGCCACCAAACACCATCTGCAACACCTCCCCGACCAACCACCAAACACCATCTGCAACACCTCCCCGACCAACCACCAAACACCTTCTGCAACACCTCCCCGGCCAACCACCAAACACCTTCTGCAACACCTCCCCGGCCAACCACCAAACACCATCTGCAACACCTCCCCGGCCAACCACCAAACACCATCTGCAACACCTCCCCGACCAGCCACCAAACACCATCTGCAACACCTCCCCGACCAGCCACCAAACACCATCTGCAACACCTCCCCGGCCAGCCACCAAACACCTTCTGCAACACCTCCCCGACCAGCCACCAAACACCTTCTGCAACACCTCCCCGACCAGCCACCAAACACCATCTGCAACACCTCCCCGGCCAACCACCAAACACCATCTGCAACACCTCCCCGGCCAGCCACCAAACACCATCTGCAACACCTCCCTGGCCAGCCACCAAACACCTTCTACAACACCTCCCCGGCCAGCCACCAAACACCTTCTACAACACCTCCCCGACTAGCCACCAAACACCTTCTACAACACCTCCCCGACTAGCCACCAAACACCTTCTACAACACCTCCCCGACTAGCCACCAAACACCATCTGCAACACCTCCCCGGCCAGCCACCAAACACCATCTGCAACACCTCCCCGACCAGCCACCAAACATCTTCTACAACACCTCCCCGAACAGCCACCAACACCATCTGCAACACCTCCCCGACCAACCACCAAACACCATCTACAACACCTCCCCGACCAGCCACCAAACACCATCTGCAACACCTCCCCGACCAGCCACCAAACACCTTCTGCAACACCTCCCCGGCCAACCACCAAACACCATCTGCAACACCTCCCCGACCAGCCACCAAACACCATCTGCAACACCTCCCCGGCCAGCCACCAAACACCATCTGCAACACCTCCCCGGCCAGCCACCAAACACCTTCTGCAACACCTCCCCGACCAGCCACCAAACACCATCTGCAACACCTCCCCGGCCAACCACCAAACACCTTCTGCAACACCTCCCCGACCAGCCACCAAACACCTTCTACAACACCTCCCCGACCAACCACCAAACACCATCTGCAACACCTCCCCGACCAGCCACCAAACACCATCTGCAACACCTCCCCGGCCAGCCACCAAACACCATCTGCAACACCTCCCCGACCAGCCACCAAACACCTTCTGCAACACCTCCCCGGCCAACCACCAAACACCATCTGCAACACCTCCCCGACCAGCCACCAAACACCATCTGCAACACCTCCCCGACCAGCCACCAAACACCATCTGCAACACCTCCCCGACCAGCCACCAAACACCATCTGCAACACCTCCCCGGCCAGCCACCAAACACCTTCTGCAACACCTCCCCAGCTGTAGCTAGACATGAACCCCCCATTTGGCCTTTTCTTCTTCTCCCCCCCACTGAGAGAGACAGAGAGGGAGACAGGCAGCCTTTGATGCCCTGGGAACGCAGGTGTGCTGTCTCACCCAGACTCTCTACCATACACAGAAACCAGACAGTGAATGGGCTAGCTAATGGCCACCCTTCTGGCTGATATCAGTAATTGAGATGCCTGATCACTGCCCCAGGAAGAACGGGGAACCTCCACCCATCACCTCTAAAGGTGCCCAATTGTCCACAATTCACAGGTGCAAACTGAGCCTTGCACCTTCCCTGGGAAACCTGGGGTTCAAACACATTCCTCCCCGACTGGCCACTTGAGACCAGGAAAAAGCCTACGTGACCAAAGGGGTATAAAGAGGGGTTTGGCAGCCCACCCCCTTTGAGCGCCAATCACCTACACCTGCTGGCCAGGTCCGGTATTGACTCCCGAGACTGGGGACGCCTGGTTCGTATCTACTTCTTCCCGGGGGATTGAGAGGAAGATTCTGAGGCAGGGGTAAGAATTACACCTGTATTACACTTCTTTCCTATAGGAATTGAGGGAAAGACTCTGGTTCCACCAGGTCTAAGAGGCAGGGGTGAAAATCACACCTGCAACGTGCCTTTCTTGTGTGCACATTACTTGTGGTAGTTTAAGCTAGCTAGTTTGTCTAAAACTTTTCTTAAGTTAAATTGTGTTGTTTCCCCTTTAAAAACTGCAGGTACTAACTGGTTTTGGCTACAAACTGCTAAAAACCATTAGCCTGTCAATCAAACCGAGGGAAGCCCTTATCTTTAAAACGCCTTTACCCTTTAGATCTATTAGAAAACTGCAATCGGCCATTACCTTTTACGTAGAACTGTAGAAAATTATTATCTTGTCTGTCAAACCACAGGGGGTCCTTACCTTAATTGGCGAGCTGCGGTCAGCAATTACCTTCTGTAAACATTAGTAACCACAAGAAAATCATTATCCTGTCACTCAAACTCAGCAGCCATCTTGGTTTTATTCATAAAATTGAGCGGTCAGTTTAAAACCCCTTTTTACTCGCGACAGCTGCTTCTGTTGTAAAATCGCTGCCAGCGGTTTTCCTATTAACTGCTAGTAAAGTTATAAACAAAAATTCACAATTGTGGTACTTTAATCATTTGTCTTAGTTAAATTGTTTCTATCTTTGTATAAATAAAAAGTAATTGTTAGAGCCTCTAATAAGTGTAATTTTTCCTCTTGCTGCTGTACCCGAACTAAACGCAAACCAAAGAACCCAGCCTGCCCTGGCTGCTTGGCGTAGCTGCTGGTGAGGCATCACCCCCTTTGCCCCACCTGACCTTTAGCTGGCACCTGGGCATCGGCTCACACCAGCCAGCCGCCAAACAGCTTCTACAACACCTCTTCCGCCAGCCACCAAACAGCTTCTACAGCACCTCCCCAGCCAGTTCCTCCCTTGTAAACTCCCTCCAGCTCCCTTTGAAAATTACTTGTCTCCCTTGTGAAATCTGTATCTGTTAGCATAAGGGCACAGAGACAACCAGATTTTGGTGTCCGTGATATATTTGGCATGACCTTGAATTTGGTAGGGCTGTTTCTACTTCTCTGGCACCTCCTTGACAGCAGGCAGTTCTTGGGTGCAGCCCAGTGGTTCTGATGCAAAATCTCCAATTTCCTGTGTCTACACAGGTCACTAGTTTGCATTCATCAGCATGAGGTAATTTATCCCATAAGCAGTTCACAGAGGTGTACTAAGAAAAGTCAACAGTGACGTGCTGACGTTCCAGTGACGTCCACGTGTGACTATTCCCGTTCAATCTTTGAATCGATAGATAGCGACAGACAAGAACATCTGGTTACATCGGTAACTTTAACCAAGATACAGGTCAGGCGTTCTCAACCAGTTTACCACCGTGGGCTGCATGTGTGGCTGCCAGGAACCCAGGTGGCAGGTTGAGAACCACTGATGTAGGCGAACTCAGACAAATACAATCACTGCCTGAGTCGGATTCTCTGTGGCTGCACCTCAGCATTTCAAAGCTTCAGTCTCCCTAATGTGGAATAGCACCAGTTCCCATCCACATATGTTTTATAGGTCTCTAAAGGTTGACCTTATGTCACGTACAGGCTAGTTGCTTAACGTCTCAGGCCCCGTGTCCCAGGGGGTGTGGGGAGGGGTGGATGCCTGTGTAATGGCTGGTGAGCTCTGTGTGGGGGCGGACGGCTAGACAGCCAGGCATGGGATGGAGGGGTGGAAAGATGGCTGGCTGGAGGGTTCATGGATGGACGGAGAGATGGTTGGGTTGTCTGTAGGCCTGGAGGGAGGCAGGAAGGGAGGAAAAGAGGGAGGGATGTAAATGAAGAAGGATGGCTGACAGAAGGAAGGGATGGAGGGGTGTGCAGGGCTGGTGGGTAATGCTCCCCCAGTGCATTGTGGGAGCACAGCTGGTGCCAGGGAGCAAGGGGTGGTGGGAAAAGCCCCAGTGCATTGTGGGAGCTCAGCAGGTGCTGGGGACCAAGGGGTGGTGGGAAAAACCCCCAGTGAATTGTGGGAGCTCAGCCGGTGCCAGGGAGTGAGGGGTGGTAAGAAAAGCCCCCAGTGCATTGTGGGAGCTCAGCAGGTGCTGGGGACCAAAGGGTGGTGGGAAAAGCCCCAGTGCATTGTGGGAGCTCGGCAGGTGCCAGGGAGTGAGGGGTGGTGAGAAGAGCCCCCAGTGCATTGTGGGATGGCCCCATGGGGGTCTGTGGGTGGAAGTGACTCCTGCAGGCTGGTGGCCCTGCGCAGTCGCGGGTACAACCAGGGCTGTGCAGCGCCGCAGCAGCAGCAGCGTCTGATGGGAGCTCTTGGCTCTTCCAGCTGTTCCCAGCACCTGGGAGAAGTTCGTGGACGTGGCCCAGACGCGCCGGGTGAATTGCTCCATCCCTGATGCCCCAGGTGGCTGGTTCTTCCTCTACAGAGCCGGGGAGCCCAAGCCCCTGGCCCGGATTGCAGCCCGGGGGGCTGACGGGCCGGACAGCTTCTACCTCCCAGAGGAGCAGGCCCTGGGCCCCGCCGAGGCCTTCAGCTGCCGCTACGAGCGGGAGGAACCGAGCAGTGCCTTCGACTTGGCTACCAATGACACAGGGGTGCGGACACAGGGTGAGCCGCTGGCATCCAGCTGTTGAAGGGTTAATCAGCCCGCTCACGTGTGTGCTGTGGGCTCTTGGCTGCAGACCTGCCTGGGGCTGGCCAGGGACCATCTGGGCACATGGAGGGAGGTGGGAGTATTCCCAGCTGTGGGAAGGGAATGAGGGCTAGAGGTCTGAGCCCCAGGGTGGGGATCAGGACTCCTGGGTTCTCTTCCCTCTTCGTGGATTTTCTCCCCTGCCAGCCATGGGACGTTAGTGGCGACCGATCTCTCTAACACGTTCTGATTCTGCTGTCTCTCTCCTGGCCCTCCACAGGCTCACGCTCAGGGAACGCCGATCACAGCCAGACCAATGCGCTGCGGCTGGGCCTGGTGCCGGCTGTCCTGCTGCTGGCTGTGTTCTTTGTAGCCCAGAACTGCTGGGACGAGAGACGTCTGCAAGGCTGAGGCTGGTGAGGTGCGGATGGGGCCAGGCTGGGGACTCCCACATCCCAGCCCCTCCCCCTCTAACCAGTGGGTCCCACTCCCGTCCCACAGCCAGGGACAGAACCCAGGAGTCCTGAGGAGTGTCTGCTCCCCCTCCCCAGCGCCACCACCATGATTTCTGCCTCCTCCTGCTGCAGCCTGGCCCCTGTATGTATCTGGGGTGAAGTCGTGCCCCCCACGTGCAAGGGAGGGCTGGGGGTCAGGTGGGCTCCCGGGCAGAAGGAGTGGGGCTGTGGTCCTATCCATCCTGGGGCGGGGGACTAGGGAGACCCTCTGTCCAGGAATGGTGGGGTGCAGGTCTCAGGGTCCAGCTGATGGGGTCCTCTCTCCCCTCACAGGCCATCACCACAGGTCTGCAGGTGACTAAGGAAGGTGCAGCTCCTTCCAGGGACCCGCCTCTGCTGGGATCCACCCCATAGCTCCTCCCTCATGGTTTATCCCACCCCTTCCCTGCCTGCCACCCGGCCCTCCCTCCTGGTCAAACCACCCCTTTGGTCTCACCACATGGTATGGTCTTGTCCCCCAGCCTCTTCAGCCCCTCCCACCAGCTCCCCACACCCCCCTCCCTGCACCCTGGGCTCTCTCAGCCCCTCCCATCACCTAGCCCCTCTGCCCAACCCCCCAAGCTATAGCTGCCCCAGCTTCCCGGCTGGGTCCCATGTCACCAGGCATAGGGACAGCAGAGGTGTCTTGGAGCCTGGGGAGCCCTGGGGGAGCCAACCCAGCCCCCAGGCACTCAGTCAAGGCCCCCGGCTTGCTGCAGGCAGGCAGGGGAGCTGCCGCCGGGAGAGGGTTGAAGGAGGGTATCACAACGCCCACCCCCACCTGCCGAGCCGCAGGCACTGGTCTTCCCTGCTGCCCAGCAGCTCCTGTAGTTATACGGCCCTGCCCTGGTTATATGGACCGGTACTGGGCCTCAATAAAGAGAGTGTAATGCCCCCTCCAGGTGTGTGGTGATTGGCAGCTTGTGTCTCCCGCTGCCCCTCCCCTGGGATTGCCACGCTCCCAGGCTTCGTGCAAACACCACTCTGATGAAGAGCTCCTGTAACACTGAGCGGGGCACAGACCCTGCCCCCGACCGAGGCTGGATCCCATTATGCCAGGGACTGCCTCACGCACTGAACTGACACACAGCAGGGCCCCCGTCATGCTGGGCATTGCATAGGCACCCCACCACCCTGCTGAGGTGGGGGGCCCTGTTCCATGGGGCACTGCACAGACCCTCCTGGGTGAAATCAGGGCAAACTTAAACCTGAAAGGTCTCAGTCAACGGACAAGTGACTGGAGAGAAAAAGGAGGCGGAAAGGACACTGATAGAATTAATAGATGATAGCTGATGCTGATAGATGCTGATAGCAGCATCTGATGAAGTGAGTCTGTGCTCACAAGAGCACATGCTCAAAACTTTTCTGTTAGTCTATAAGGTGCCACAGGACCCTTTGCTGCTGATAGAATTAAAGACACTTCCTTTGTCTTTTCTGGGCCAGGACGTTAACAAGTGGTTTTCTGGCAGCTCAGGAAGCTAAGGATCAGATTTCAACATTTACCGGTATTCAGTCACCATCAGGAAGTCCCCATAATTATGAACTGTGACACGTTTGATCCACAGCCATCTTTTAAAACCACTTGAAAAGAATGATGGATATTAGCCATTGAAACAAGAGAAAAATAATCACTGATTTCTGCCCCATGGGCACTGAACGCTGCGGAACTGCTCCGGCGTCCCCTGCTGGCCACTCACTCTGGTTTCCCCCTGGGTTTTAAGATACCCCAGTAATGTAAACTGCCCTTTTCCTGGCATCTCTGCCAAGGTGGCTGTCAGGGATATAGCTCAGCTCTCTCCAGAGGCTCATGACACACGCAGAGGCTTCGCCCAGTGCCCAGTGCCGGTGCTCTGCATGGAATCACATGACAAATGCAGGACCAAGAAACCCTACCTGTGGTTCTTCACTCCAGCTCACTGGCCTGGAGCGACCTTCTGCACTCAGGGGGCAGACAGCTCAGCCCCTCTGCTTCCTGCAGCCACTTCCAGCAGCTTAGGGTATGTCTACACCACAAGGTTATTCCGGAATAGCTTATTCGGGAGTTACTATTCCAAAATAAGCTATTCTAGAATAATGCGCCTGCACTATAGGGAAGCAGAACTTATTCTGCAATAGCGTGTCTACACACAACAGAGCCCATGTCGGATTAGAGCCCCTGGAAGCAGCTTTTCCAGGGGCTCTAATCTGAAAAACTGTGTCTGCACAGCAGAAGTATTTCAGAATTAGCTATCTTGGAATAGCTTGTTTGGAAAGAGCTCCTATTCGCTGTCTACACAGCCCTTGTTCCAAAACATTTCAGAATTAGCGCTATTGCTCATACAATGAGGTTTGCCAAATTTGAAATAAGTCATCCGCTCTTTCGAAATAGCAGGTGCAGTGTGTCGACGCTTGTACAGTGATTTCAAAAGACCAGTAACAGAGAGCGAGCCGCGGTCATCTGTATTCTATCCAAACAAAAGAGCAGGCCAGTAGCATGTTAAAGACTAACAAAATAATTTATCATCCCACGAAAGCTCACCGCCTAATAAATTATTTTGTTAGTCTTTAAAGTGCTACTGGACTGCTCTTCAAAAGACCAGCTCTTATTTCGAAATAACTGCTGGGTAGTCACACCCTTAAAACTGCTGCAAAACAGTTTCTAAGGCTCAGCCGCACGGTGGGGTGGTGCCGAGCTCTGCCTCAGCCTTGGGATTGCACTGTTCCACTGGAGCTGCTGCCCAGGGGAGGAGGTTTAGCTCAGTGGGCACATTGTAGGTTGATAGCAGCGGTCCCTGTAAACTGAGCGTTTGGGCAGCTGCCCAGCTGGTTAGCAGTGATTTGAAAATGGGTGAAAATCAGGGCAGAAAATTAACTTCCATTTGCTTGGTAGATATTGGGGTGGTAGCAGGGGATGGGGCAATGTCTACGCAGTGGGAGCTATTTTGGGCTACTGCCGCTCTGCAATGCGCCGGCTGTTTTGACATCCCCATACACCTCATCGCAGGAGGAATGAGGGCTGCCTCGAAATAGCACTTTATTTCAACGTGGTGCCGTTCAGTACAGCGCCACATGCTGAAATAGCCTGTTTCCAAATCGCCTTGAGAAAGGCCTAACATCAAACCACCCAGAATCAACAATGGCCACAGTTAAGGTTTCCCAAACAACCTTAACTCTGCCCATTTGGCCAGCTGTGTTATGGCGCCGTCCTTTAATTTGCATGATAATGTACTAAATGTTACCTACACGGGTCACCAGCGGGGTTTGAACCCAGGATATAAGACAGGGAGCAGGCCCTGCATGTGGGGTGCTGCGTGTGGCTCTGGCACTGGACTGGTGACACCTACTGCCCTCAGGGTCTGTCCCCATCCTCGCTCTGCAGCAGGGCCCCTGGGCCCTTTTCTCTTCTCCTTTTTCCCTAGCCCTTCTCTGCCCCATATTTCTATTTTACAACTACCAGAGTTTCCTTCTCTTCTGCCCCAAATCTCCCCCCAGGGGCAGCTGGGATAATGGAGCCCCCAAAGTCCCCTCACTGGGTGCAGCCAAGGAAGGTGAATGAGAAGTTCCAGCAGTGACACAGGAACCTGGATGGGTGAACATTGTGGGGAAGTTGGGGGCACAAAGAAACGGGATCCGTCCAGCCTGACTGGCCCTGGACAGAGCCCACGGGCCAGGCTGGGGCAGGGCTGGGGTGCAGAAGAAGCAGGGGGAGCAGAAATCAGTGACTGGGGGCTGAGACAGGAGGCCTCAGTGGTGGAATAAATACTGAGGGGCTGGGCTGGGCTGTCCCCTCGAACTCCTGGGCGCCCTGGGCTGTCCGGACCTTGTTCTGCAGAGAGGTGCTGAGCAGAGGGGCTGGAGACAGGGACCCCGATACTGTAGCCTCTCCCCCAGCTGAACCCCCAGCCTGGGAGGAAATGGGGTTGGACTATAACAGCAGCTGCAGCCCCGCCCCGCTGGTTCCTCTGCCCCATAGCCCTGTGTTAAACTCTGCTCAGTGGGGACGGGACTGAGGTGTGTTCACCTCGGGCCCTTTCTCGCCTCTCCATGAGCACGAGAGGGCGTTGAGCCATTTAGCTGTTGGCTGTGCTGGGGCCCTTCATGGCGGGTGTTTGGGGGGAGCCAGCTGGGGGGGCGCTGAGGGGCGTAGATTGGGATGTCCGGAGGGGCTGAAGCCTGAGGGGGGCAGGAGGTGGAGGGCAGACAGGCTCCTCCCTGAAGGTCATAGCTAGGGGGCAGGGTTTTGGGGGGGTCATTTCTACCCCCGGCAGTCTCCCCTCCCCCCTCCCCCTCCTCGCGCCCCTCAGCTTGAGCCGCTCAGCGTCAGGGTCCCCTATTCGCTGTTCTCATCCTCCCTCCCACGGTCCCCCACCCCACACGCCCTGCCCCAGAATGGCTCCACCCCAGTTGCCCCTCCCCTGCCACTCTGGACAGGCTGAGGCAGGGGCCTAGGGGGAGACCATGGGGGTCCCTGGCTGCTCACGCCCCAGTGGCACGTGGCTGGGGGAAGGTACCTGCTCTGAGCACTGGCCTTAGGCCTCCTCATGCCTTAACTGTGGCTCCGGGGTGGGTGAGTCTGGCCATCAGGCAGGAGGGGGCAGGCCTGGGGTCTGGGGCAGCAGGGAACCCCTCAATCCAGCCCACCACAGGGAGGAGCTTTGGGTGCAGGGAATGTGGGGCAGGGCCTGAAATCTGGGCCCCTGAAGTGGGACAGACGTGGGCCGGGCAGGAGAAGGGGGAGCTGAGGAAACTGTCCCAAATTTCTGCCATAGAGTGATGGGCAACCTGGGTGTGAGGGGCCAGGGGTTGCGGGGGAGAATGGGGCAGAGGCTGGGTGTGTGAGGGGACATGGGTGAGGGGTGCAGGAATCAGGGCAGGGCTCTGGGAGGTGTGGGGCTCAGGTGGGGGGCTAGAGGTGGGGGGGCATTGGAATCAGGGTTGGGGTTGATGAGAGGATCAGGGCAGAGAGCTCTGAGTGTGGGGGTGCAGGAGTCAGGGTGGGGGGCTGTGAGGTGTGGGGGGGCTCAGGCAGAGGGTGGGGGCACAGGAGTCAGGGCAGGGGTTGGGGGCGTGGGGGGCTCAGGCAGAGGATGGGGGCACAGGAGTCAGGGTGGAGGTTGGGGGCGTGGGGGGCTCAGGCAGAGGGTGGGGGCACAGGAGTCAGGGCGGGGGTTGGGGGCGTGGGGGGCTTAGGCAGAGGATGGGGGCACAGGAGTCAGGGCAGGGGTTGGGGGCGTGGGGGGCTCAGGCAGAGGATGGGGGCACAGGAGTCAGGGCAGGGGTTGGGGGCGTGGGGGGCTTAGGCAGACGGTGGGGGCACAGGAGTCAGGGCAGGGGTTGGGGGCGTGGGGGGCTCAGGCAGAGGATGGGGGCACAGGAGTCAGGGTGGAGGTTGGGGGCGTGGGGGGCTCAGGCAGACGGTGGGGGCACAGGAGTCAGGGCAGGGGTTGGGGGCGTGGGGGGCTCAGGCAGAGGATGGGGGCACAGGAGTCAGGGTGGAGGTTGGGGGCGTGGGGGGCTCAGGCAGAGGATGGGGGCACAGGAGTCAGGGTGGAGGTTGGGGGCACAGGGGCTTAGGCAGACGGTGGGGGCACAGGAGTCAGGGTGGAGGTTGGGGCGTGGGGGGCTCAGGCAGAGGATGGGGGCACAGGAGTCAGGGTGGAGGTTGGGGGCGTGGGGGCTCAGGCAGAGGATGGGGGCACAGGAGTCAGGGCGGGGGTTGGGGGCGTGGGGGGCTTAGGCAGACGGTGGGGGCACAGGAGTCAGGGCAGGGGTTGGGGGCGTGGGGGGCTCAGGCAGAGGATGGGGGCACAGGAGTCAGGGTGGAGGTTGGGGGCGTGGGGGGCTCAGGCAGAGGATGGGGGCACAGGAGTCAGGGCGAGGCTGGGAGGTGGGGGGGGCTCTGGGACTGAGCTACCCAGCTGGTGGCTGCTTGGGTTGTTGGGGTGACAGGGTTGTGCTCACTTGCTGCCCCCGTGTGGCGTGTGACTGTCCCTGCTCAGAGCTGCTTTCCCTGGGCTGGGAGACGCATCCCCTTGTCCTGGCCCAGCCGGCCCTGCCCTGGCTGTGCCCTAGGACACGAGGAAGCTGGGGCTGCGCTTGGTGGGCTGAGCTCTTCCCATTCAGGAGGAATCCTTGGAGACAGAGTCACGGCCGTAGGGCTGGACAGCCGGACAGAGAGACAGCCAGCTAGCCGGACGCACAGACGCTCTCGTACCGAGTAGATGTGCTTCCTGTCTCCCTCCCGCCCCAGGGCCTAGAACAGAGTCAAACCAGCTTTCTCCTGCCCTCTGACCTGTGGCTCTCAAAGTGTGGACCGTCTTACAGGTGGGCCTCTGACATGGGACTTTCGCCTCCCCCCACTCCGGGTGCCTCCCCTTTTGTCACAGCTGCAAATCTGCACTTTTATGCTCCAGGAGCCTCATAGGGATAATTTAGTATTTAAAACCTCTAGCAATAAACAAGGGGGTTTTGCCATCCTGGGCAGTGTGTGGGGTGGCCTGTGGAAAGGTTTGCGCTGAGCAGAGTGGGCCCTGGGCCAAAAGGTGTGAGAACCACTGCTCCAGACGCTGTCTGTGTAAACCCAGCCTGTGTCATGCCCCTCTGCAGGGGCCTGGAGAGTGTCTCCTTTGGATTCGGGGGCAGGATCTGGGCAGGGGCATGAGAAGGTCCCTGGGTCTCTGGGCTGGTGTGATCCGTTGTGGGCAGGGGATGGAATTTCTCTTGCTCCTTTTTCTTCTGATCCTGGTGTATTTAATTTACGGGCTGAGGAAAGACCCTTAGAGCCAACAGAGAAGTGCAACATTGACCTTGGGGAGCACTTGGGAGCTGCTCTCCCCAGCTCACTCAAAATGGAGAGCAGTCCTACGCGTTGGTCCCCTGCATTTTGAACGTGCCCGCTGACGAGGACCAGAGGCACGGGTGACAGGAGAGACTGGCATCCAGTCCTGGTCAACAGCCTCCTGCTGTACCTGGAAACATCAGTCCTCACTGATTGACCTTGTGGAATCAGCCACCAGAGGATCCACAGCTCCCACGGAAGATGATCACACGTGTGCTCACCATCATCATCCCAGTGTAACGTCGTCATCACTAGAGCCCTGCGCGGATACGAAATTGCTACCCGTATCTGCAGCCGCAGACATGAGCTGCGGACAGTCGCCTCCACATCCACGGATGCAGATAGCCGTGCGAGAGAAAGGGGGTGGCCACGGATTTGCAGGGCTTCAGCCAGGAGTGCTCAGCTCTGGGGCAAGGGGCAGCAGGCCCTGATATGCCTCATTGCACCTGCTCATGTTGCATGAGGGCAGGCTGAGAGCAAAAGCTGCAGAGCTGAATTCTCCAGCCTCAGGAAATGGCAGTTACTGTTTCCCAAACACCCTTAACTCTGCCCCCTCGCTTCCAGGCTTTATGATGCCATCCTTTAATTGCACAATCATGTACTAATTTTGCCTATGATACTTGCTGCAGAGGTTGGAAGCCAGTGCACACCAGAAGAGGAGGGGTATCTCCATGCAAACAGTGGGCAGTGGAAGGCTGAAGACCAACCCCTGGACTTACCTGGCTCCCAGCCTGGTGCATCTCACAGAGGGTGACGGCTCTCCTGGCCACACTAACACACACACAAGCTGCCAGGATAGTGGCACTTGTTCAAGCAGACGTTCCAGTGCTTCCTGTGCGTTGCAGGTGGCCCTGCTCCCTGTGGCTGAACTAGATTTAGCCTGCAGATTAGAGGCAACGTGGGTGGGATGGCGGAAGAGATGAAGCATTGTCAGCTTCCTGTAGCTGGAGAAAAAGGCTGACTTCATTACTGGGGCGAGGTGGAGCTGGGCACCAGGGCGCTGATAACACAACGAGTGGAGCCCTCACTGCCCCAGCATGGCATCAGCTCTCATCCTCAGTAAGGGTCGGCGACCGCCAGGGCATGCCTCCGTGGGAGGGTCTGAGACCAGGGCGTGTGCCCATGGGGGGATCTGAGAGAGGGCGTGTGCCCGGGGAGGATCTGAGATCAGGGCGTATGCCCATGGGGGGATCTGAGACAGGGTGCATGCCCTTTGGGGGGTCTGAGACCAGGGCGTGTGCCCTGGGGGGATCTGAGACCAGGGCATGTGCCCGGGGAGGATTTGAGACCAGGACGCGTGCCCTTTGGGGGGTCTGAGACCAGGGCGCGTGCCCATGGGGGGGATCTGAGACAGGGAGTGTGCCCACGGGGGGATCTGAGACCAGGTCATGTGCCCATGGGGTGATCTGAGACCAGAGCGTGTACCCACTGGTGGGGGATTTGAGACCAGGGCGTGTGCCCACAGGGGGATCTGGGACCAGGGCTTGTGCCCACAGGGGGGCGGGGATTTGAGACCAGGGCGTGTGCCCATTGGGGGAGGGAAGATAACCAAAATGTCAGATCCAGTCACTCTGTCTCATTGCTAGGCTGCTGGCTGGCCGGGCTGAGCCAGATTTCCGGACGTGAGTACCTCTGGGGCCTGGCACACTGTAGTATTACAAGTGAGGGGTGGTGAGGGCAAAAGCGGCACTGAGCCAAGTATGTACACCCTCAAACTGACTTTAACCTCCTTGCATTGACCCTGGGGGCTGAGCCCAGAACCGGGCCCGGCCCCCTGTGCAGCGTCAGGGTCAGCGCTGGGGGCTGCAGTTTGTTCTCCACACAGCTGGGGCCAGGGAGGTAGCAGGGGACTTGCTGGGGTCTGATTTCCCATCCCCAGAGTGAATCAGGCAGAGGAGGCAGCTCCCCCGGCTCTTATCACCCCGACTGGGACATGGCAGAGCTGGTGGGGGCAGGTGAGGGGCCTGGCTCGGCATCCCTGCTCCCAACCGCACGCCCAGGCAGACCCTCAGGGAGCTCGAACTGATGTGATGCTCAGAGCCAGGCTCTGCCCTGAGGCCTGGCCCCGGCACACAGGATGCCCAGCAGAGGACCAGGGCTGAGTAAGGGGGGCGTGGGGGCAGCAGCTGCTGGAGGTTTGAATCCAGGGGAGGGGACGGCCTGGTCCCGGGGGGCTGCAGAGCAGGGGCCTGGCCCAAAGGGATTCCGGTTTCTTAGGAGATGCACAGACGGGTCGGGGCCCAGGGGCTGCCCAAGTTCTGAATCCTGGGCACCTTCCCCCGCCGGGGAGCCAGCGCTCAGTGGGGCGCTGTGCCGGGCAGGGGCGGAGGGCTGGTCTCTGCATTGGCTCCTCCCCACCAGGATCTGCACCTCAGGGCCTGACTCTCTGCTCCCAGAGGCCACTCTGCCCCAGCCCTCCATCTCCATCACCCCCAGCTGGGGGGTCAGCCTGGGGGGAGCTGCCACCATCCGCTGCCAGGCTCAGCTGCAGAACATCACCTTCCTTCTCTACAAAGACGGAGGCTACCAGAGGCGTGCGGCTCCCCGGGGCCAGGTGGCCAGTTTCCCCGTGGCCAGCGCCAGATGGGAAGATGCAGGGAGCTACAGCTGCTCCTATGAAACCTCGCGGAAGCCGGTTGCCACATCCCACCCCAGCGACTCTGTGCGGCTGGTGGTGACAGGTGAGGGTCCTGCTCAGCCTCTCTGCTCCAGCCCCAGGCCCGAGCAGCGAGCGGTCAGCGGCAGCACAGGGGAGGGGACCCCTCAGCCAGTGAAAGGAGCAGGTTCTGCCCCAGGAGCCACCCGTGGGGAAGCCAGGGAGGGCTGGGGCTGGGTGGGGCGAACGGCTGCAGTCACTGGGGCGTGTGGGGCCCAGCTGCCACGGGGAGGGGCTCCCTGCAGCGGGCTGGATCAAGGGGTTCGCACGGGGACGCCAGACACGGGGTGGGGGATGGGGAGAGGGAGCTCACCCGGCTTCTGTTCCGGTGGGTCGGGGAGGAGCCCAGTGGGTCTGAGAGCACCAACCCCCCTCCCTGTGTCCCCCCCAGATTACAGCCAGAGTAACATCATCCGTCTGGCCCTGGCTGCCGGGGTCCTGCTGGTCCTGGCGCTGATCCTGGCTGAGGCTGCCCAAAGCTGGAGGAGGGACAGGTTGTAGGCAAGGTGACCCCCCCCCAGCACTCCCGACTCCAGCCTGGCTGCCCCAGCCCAGGGGGGAAGGGCCGCGGGGTCACTGTCAGCCCGAGAGACGTCACGCCGCATTGTCAAGACCCAGCTGAACCTGCCGGAGCCAACCCCACTGACCGACCCCACGGCGCATGGACGGGTCCAGCTCGGCGTGGGGCTGGGGGAGGGGCGGTGCCAGGGCCTCTGTCTGGAGGTGACAGAAATGGCTAATGGCAGGGGGATGGGGAGCCTGCGGAGAGCTTTGGGCCCTACTAGGCAGGGGGACCATGGGGACAGGGGGTGCGACGGGGGCCGTGGCTTGCAGGCAGCACCCACCTGGGCCTGTGGCCCCTGGGATATTCTTCTGGGAGTTCTGCCCCCAGCAGAACAACGCTGACCCTGAATCTGCTCAGCTCTGGAGGGACCCAGTCCTCAGGGCCCAGATCTGGGGCTCAGCACCCGGGAATGCAACCCTCAAAAATAACCAAAGCCCCAAGAAAATCCCAACTACCCAGGGTGAAAGCATTTCAACGGTTTCAGTAATGGCACGGAGAGGACAGTAATAAAATCTGGGGGCAACGACAAGCTGGGAGGGGTTGGAAGTCCTGTGAGGACAGAGTCATAAATCAGAATGATCTGGGCAAAGTGGAGCGATGGTCTGAGATGAGTAGGATGATGTTCAAGAAGAAAAAATGCAAAGTCCTCTGCTAAGGGGGGGAACAATCAGTTTCACACACACAAAATGGGAAGTGACTGTCTATGTGTACAAAAACCCGTAGGAGAGCACTTCAATCTCCCAGGCCACACAGTAGCAGACTTAAAAGTAGCTATCCTACAGCAAAGAAATTTCAGGACCAGACTCCAAAGGGAAATTTCTGAGCTACAATTCATCTGCAAATTCGACACCCTCAGCTCAGGATTAAACAAAGACTGCGAATGGCTGGCTAAATACAAAAGCAGCTTCCCCTCCCTTGGTGTTCACCCCTCCAGATCAACTGCTGGTAGTAAGCCTCACCCTTGCTGACTGAGCTAACCTTGTTATCCCCAGCCTTGCTCTGGCTTATTTATATCTGGCCCTGCAGATTTCCAAGACCAGCATCTGATGAAGTGAGTCTGTGCTCACGAAAGCTCACGCTCAAAACTTTTCTGTTAGTCTATAAGGTGCCACGGGACCGTTTGTTGCTGTCTATGTAGGAGTTCTGCAGAAGTGGAGCTAGGGGTCATAGTGTACTACAGGCTAAATATGAGTCTGCAGTGTAGCACTTGCAAAAAATAAACATCGTTCCGGGATGCGTGAACAGAATTGTTGTAAGCAAGGCACTACTCTGAGCTGACTAGGCCTCAGATGGAGTATTGTGCCCAGTTCTGGGCAGCACATTTCAAGTGTAACCAGAGAAAAGGGAGAAGTGAGTAGAACAAGAATGCTGAATGTACAACCCACATCTGGCTTCGCTTCATTGCTAGGAAACAAACGGCCTCCAGCTTCTCTTCATTGCTATGAAACAAACAAGATGTGACCAAGAATAACCTTTGAATTTTGGGGCCTGGGTCTCCTGTCTAAAACGACCACCAGAGGACCCCCAGAGACCCCCGCGCCTGCGTAGTACGAGGAGATTGTATAATGGGAAGGTGGAGTGTATTACCTGGGTGGGGGGTGACTTTCACTGGACAGCTGTATATATGTGCTATCGCCCAGACGCTGGGTGTGCAGGCTTTGAGGAGAGATCCCCCTGCACCTTACTTGGCATGCCAAATAAAGATTCTTCTTCTACTCTCGGTGTGATGAATTAGCTTTGTGCACCGGGCACGAACTACCCCACTGCCATCTCTGGTGGCAACACAAGAAAGATGTGGAGAAACGGGAGAGGTTCCAGAGAAGACCAAGAATGATTCCCGGTCTGGAGAACATGACCTGTCCTGGGTGTGTGTATGTGCAGCTGTTATTTTGGAAGTTGTGTAAAGAGGCGGAGGAAATGGGGCACCGAGATCTTCTGGACATTTGGAAGGAATGTGGGGAAGGAGTCTGAGGAGGACAGAGAAGATATTTCTGTATCGGCTGCACAGCTGCTGAGGGCAGTGAGCTGGGAGGCAAGTAGGAATCTGTTCTGACCAAAGCCTGATAAAGGACTTCAGCCTCACTGCTCCTCCCTGACTTTTCTCATCCCCTATGGGCCTTTTCATTGCTCTCCGCGCTCTTCTTCCTGTCCCACCTTCTCATTCTGCTCCGTGCTCTGTGTTCTTTTTTTTCTGATGCACCTGGTGCAGGATGTCCTCCGGGGTTGCTTCTTATCTGCTGGAGCTGCTCTGCCGGTGTGTTGCAGGGTTCCCTAAAGAGCACATCCGCAGGAGCACAAGAAGCAACACTCAGAAGCATGACTGTTAGTTCACGCATGGCATTGAATCATCACAGTGAAATACACCATTTGTGACGTGCTGGGCATGTTCTCACCGACCCTTTGTTTCGTTAATTGTAATCATGCTACCTTTTAATTTCATTTGGTGACCCCTAGTTCTTGTGTAATGAGAACAAGCAAATAACAGTTCCTTATTCACTTGTTTCACATCAGACTTGATTTTAAAGACCCCTATTATATCCCGCCCATGGTCGCCATTTTTCTAAGCTGAACAGTCCCAGACCGTTAAAGCTCTCTTCCCACAGCGTCTCTTCCAACCCCCTGGTCATTCTGTTGCTCAGTTCCGGGCAGACTTCCTCCTTGGTGGCTTTTTGGGCTCCTCTTCGAACAACACATGATCTGTGTGTATCCTTCCCTTGGCCATCCCAGGCTGGAAACCACCAGTTGTTGCTCCAGACAGGCCAGCTGGAAAAGGTCAGGGTAACCTGGGCTCCTCTCGACCCCTGTGGAGCTTCCCCAGTTCCCAGCTGGTGCCCAGGCTGAGCAGACGTGGGGGGGGAGGTGATGTGGGGGGCACACCAGGCAGCTGTGCAAGGGGATGTGATTTGCTAAACGCTGAAAGGTGCTGACCCAGCTCTGATCATGCCAGATTAGGCCTGGAGACTGCAGAGAAACTGACCGATGAGGAAGAAAGGGGCTGAGCATGTCACAGACTTCCTGGGGCTGCCGCCCCAGCACAGTTTCTGTTTCTTCTTGCACTGGGGCCACGGGCTGGGGAGAGCTCAGCACCGGGGGCTGGTGGAGGCACTGAGGGCCCCCCCTTATTGCCCCATCATGGTGCCTGCTGCCACCATCCTCTTCCTTGGTGAGTATCAGAGACAGGCAGAGCGTGTGCCCATGGGGTGTCTGAGACCAGGGCGTGTGCCCGAGGGTGGGGTCTGAGACGAGGGCGTGTGCCCGGGGGGGGTGTCTGAGACGAGGGCATGTGCCCATGGGGGGATCTGAGACGAGGGCATGTGCCCGGGGGGGGTGTCTGAGACGAGGGCGTGTGCCCATGGGGGGATCTGAGACGAGGGCATGTGCCCGGGGGGGGTGTCTGAGACGAGGGCATGTGCCCATGGGGGGTCTGAGACCAGGGCGTGTGCCCGGGGGGGGTGTCTGAGACGAGGGCGTGTGCCCATGGGGGGATCTGAGACCAGGGCATGTGCCCATGGGGGGTCTGAGACCAGGGCATGTGCCCATGGGGGGTCTGAGACCAGGGCGTGTGCCCGAGGGTGGGGTCTGAGACCAGGGCGTGTGCCCATGGGGGGATCTGAGACCAGGGCATGTGCCCATGGGGGGTCTGAGACCAGGGCGTGTGCCCGAGGGTGGGGTCTGAGACCAGGGCATGTGCCCGAGGGTGGGGTCTGAGACCAGGGCATGTGCCCGAGGGTGGGGTCTGAGACCAGGGCGTGTGCCCGGGGGGGGTGTCTGAGACGAGGGCGTGTGCCGATGGGGGGGTCTGAGACCAGGGCGTGTGCTTGGGGGGGATCTGAGACCAGGTCGTGTGCCCATGGGGGGGTCTGAGACCAGGGCGTGTGCCCGGGGGGGGGTCTGAGACCAGGGCGTGTGCCCGGGGGGGTCTGAGACCAGGGCGTGTGCCCGGGGGGGTCTGAGGTGTGCGTCCGGGGGTGGTGTGGATTTGAGGCCAGGATGTGGAGCCCAATGGCTCAGAGATCTGGTCCCCAATGATCCATCTCCTATCCAGGCTGCTGGCTGGCCCGACGGAGCAGAGTGTCAGGACGTGAGTTTCTGAGGGGAAGGGGACACTGGGGAATTTGCTCATTAAGGAGGAGGGTTGGGTGAGGGGTGAGGGAACAGATCCCCTCTGGGGTGCTCCTAGCAGACCGCTGCCTCCTCAACACCTGTAACCATGCAGCGGGGGCAGGGCTGGGTAGTCCCTGGGGAACTGCGGGAGTCAGAGCCGGGAAATCTCCTTTCCCCTGTGTCTCACCTGGCTGTGGCCGCGGGGCCGGGCTGCGCCCAGGGCTGGGGGAGGGGTAACGCTGGCGCGACAGCTGGGCACAGGGTTGTGTCAGGCGGACGCATTTGTGTCACCCCCACTTAGTGCCGGTTTGTTTGTGAACCCAGAGGGGACCTACCCCAAACCCTCCATCTCCGCCAGCCCCAGCGGGGTGATCCCCATTGGGGGAAACGTCACCATCCGGTGCTCGACTCAGCGCCAGGACATGAGGTTCGTCCTCTACAAGGCTGGAGCTCAGGACTATGTGAACTACACAGACCCTGCTGGCTCTGAGGCTGAATTTCCCATCACCGGTGCCAGGAAGGAACACAGCGGTGACTACACCTGTCGTTACAGCCACAGGACAGGACCGGCTGTCTACTCAGAGCTCAGCGACTCCGTGCAGATCATTGTAGCAGGTAGGGCCCAGCCCAGTACCTCAGCTCCCAGCCAGATCCTGGGGGGCTCCCTGTGCCCTGGGCCCAGCAGAAGGGCTGTCCAGCCAGCGAAGTCTGGGGCTGGGGCTGGAGGAGGGGTGGTGCCAGGGCCTCTGTCTGGAGGTGACAGAAATGGCTAATGGCAGGGGGATGGGGAGCCTGCGGAGAGCTTTGGGCACTACTAGGCAGGGGGACCATGGGGACAGGGGGTGCGACGGGGGCCGTGGCTTGCAGGCAGCACCCACCTGGGCCTGTGGCCTCTGGGACACTCTTCTGGGAGTTCTGCCCCTGCGGAACAACACTGACCCTGAATCTGCTCAGCTCTGGAGGGACCCAGTCCTCAGGGCCCAGATCTGGGGCTCAGCACCCGGGAATGCAACCCTCAAAAATGACCAAAGCCCCAGGAAAATCCCAACTACCCGGGGTGAAAGCATTTCAACGGTTTCAGTAATGGCACGGAGAGGACAGTAATAAAATCTGGGGGCGACGACAAGCTGGGAGGGGTTGGAAGTCCTGTGAGGACAGAGTCATAAATCAGAATGATCTGGGCAAAGTGGACCAATGGTCTGAGGTGAGTAGGATGATGTTCAAGAAGGAAAAATGCAAAGTCCTCTGCTAAGGGGGGGGACAATCAGTTTCACACACACAAAATGGGAACAAGGATCGGAGGGGGAGCCGTGTTAGTCTGGATCTGTAACAGCAACGAAGGGTCCTGTGGCACCTTATAGACTAACAGAAAAGTTTTGAGCATGAGCTTTCGTGAGCACAGACTCACTTCATCAGATGCTGGTCTTGGAAAGCTGCAGGGCCAGGTATAAATAAGCCAGAGCAAGGCTGGGGATAACAAGGTTAGCTGGGTCAGGAGGGGTGAGGCTTACTACCAGCAGTTGATCGGGCGGTGTGAACACCAAGGGAGGGGAAGCTGCTTTTGTATTTAGCCAGCCATTCACAGTCTTTGTTTAAGCTGGTGGGGGCAGGCAAGGGCCTGCCTGAGGCTCCCTGCTCCCAGGCTGCTGCAGGGAGTCCTTTACCCCTCCCCAACTCCAGCCCCACCTGCACCCAACCCCTCATTTCCAGCCCCACCCCAGAGGCCACAGCCCTGCTGGAGCCTTCATTCCTCAGCCCCATGCCCTACCCGGAGCCCCCTCCCGCCTGGCGCACCCCTCAGCGCCTCCCCCACATCGGTGCAGGCAATAAAACTCATTCTGCACAGGGCTGTACAAGCTGAGCGGGAACACTGCCCTGCCCCCAGTCACTGCAGCACGGACGCTGCCCCGCCCTGGCCATGCACAGCTGAGTCGGGGCCCAGGGGCAGCTGAGCCAGCCCAGCCCCCAGCCATGAAAATCCCCCTCCCCCAAGAATGACAGTGCCGACTGGTGCTGAATCGGTGGCCGGGGAGTGGGGCGGGGTAGCCAAATACTGCTCACACATAAGCTCGCCTGTGCTGGGCAGCCAGAGGCTCCCTCTGGGGCAGCTGGGCCCCTCAGTGCCCTTAGGGTGCCCTGGAGGTCCCTGCGAAGCTGCCAGCCTGGCAGGCGCGATACCGGGCTAGATGGGCCCCTTGGCCTGTGGGGGTGTGGCCGAACAGCGCCCCCTAGTGCTGCACTGGAGTACCAGGGCCAGCACTGACTGGCGGGAGAGCGCCCCCTGCTGAGCCCCTGCCCGGCAGCCCAGCGCCCCCAGCACCTTGCTTGCGCTGACCCCGCTTGGTTCCCTGGCCCCCAACACCCTCCCCACAGAACCTGCTGCTGCCACTGCCCTGCGGTGTCCCAGCCCCTTGGGCGCCGCCCGGGGCAGGGGCAGAGACCAGCTGCTCCCGGCACTCAGGGCTGCTGCTGTTCCCTAGAGAGATCGGGACCTCAGACGCCGCCAGGTCTGAGCAGCCCCCTCGTCACCGGGGTGAGCGTCGTGGCTGCCACCGTCCTCCTCCTCCTCCTCCTCGTGGCCTCCATCTGCGTCATCGTTAGAACCCGAGCCAGTAAGTGCCCCAACGGCGAGGGAAGGGTTAAACCGGCCGCTAAGCAGGGCAGGACGGGGTCACGGCTTGGATGGGGGACTGCAGAGAAAGCTGGGGCTGGGTGGGGGGTGCTCGCCCCTGGCAGTCAGCATTGGCCCCAGTGCCACAAGGTGGCATTATGGGGCTCTGGGCTGCAGGGAGCGGGGCAGGGACCCAGCAGGGGGCGCTGGGCTGTGGGAAGGGGGCCCAGCAGGGGGCGCTGCTCAAGAAATCCC
Organism: Carettochelys insculpta; assembly: GCF_033958435.1. Taxonomy (NCBI): domain Eukaryota; kingdom Metazoa; phylum Chordata; order Testudines; family Carettochelyidae; genus Carettochelys; species Carettochelys insculpta. The sequence continues at coordinate 14,884,815 of NC_134158.1, read as the reverse complement.
TTTGCAGACGGGTGTCCCTGCCCAGAGGTGGCCACGTGACACAGATGGGTGAGGGGTCCTACCCCAGAGGTGGCTGCATCTAAGCGCCAGTGAAGGCCCCTCTCTAAAGAGCCTGCGACTCTCAGGAGCCGGGGAGCCGACCTACCTCAAGTTTGTTATAAGTCACTGTCGAGGGAGGACCGGGGACAGGGAACCCCCCACCCCCAGGTTAATCTGCTCCTCCCCCAGCACATGCTCCATGTTGTGCCACCCCTCTGGCAGCCCAGCCCCCGCCATCTGGGATCCAGGCTGTGTCAGCAGCGGACAGGACTCCCCCTTCCCCCGCTGCCGGGGTGCATGGCAGGCGCTGGTACTGGGGATCCCGATTGGCTCATGGGGGGTTTCTGGTTTGTGTCCCTCTGCAGGAAAAGGAGCCGCACCGACACCAAACAGGTAGGAACCCGGCTCTGCCCCTCCCATTGACCGGCCTGGGGCCTGTCGCCAGCTCTGGCAGGGGAGTGGGGTCTAGTGGTTAGAGTGTGGGGGGGATTAGCACAGGGGCTCTCAACCTTTCTTCCTGAGCGCCCCCCGCCCCGCCCCTGCTCAAAGCTCCACAGCCGGCTGTGTCACAGCACCTGGTTTTGTGCACGTACAAGCCAGGGCTGGTGATAGGGGGTAGCCAGCAGGACAATGGCCCCTGGCCCCACCTCAAAGGGGGCCCAAGTTCCTCAGGCTTTGACTTCAGCCCCAGCTGGTGGGGCTTTGGCCACTTGCCCTTGCCCTGCTTCACTGCTGCCCCGGAACCTGCTCGTGGGCCCAGCCCCCAGGGGGAGAGCCGCTGGAGGAGGGGACAGTGATCAGCAAGAGGCCGAGTTGGGGACTCTCCCTGCAGGTGGGGGACTATGGCATTTACATGGGGATTTTCTCTCCTTTAGCAATAACCCAGTGGAGGCATCAAAGGTGCCCACTCAGCAAGACCCCGTCTGTGAGTAACACACCCAGGTGGGGAGGGGAGGGGCTTGGGGGGCTCTGCCCAAATGGGGCAGGACCTGATTCACAGCTGCTGCTGGGCAGGGTTAAGTAGAAGGTCCCGGAGGGGGGCCACCCTCTGCTCCCCCTCTAGTCTGTGTACCCCCCATTGTGCACCCCAGGCCTGGGGCTTTGTGTGTCCCCCTTCACTTCCCAGTCGGGCATGTGGGGGAGAATCCCCCATGCCCTCCTGGCTCCCAGCCTCCCTGGCGTAACCATGAAACCCCACCTGCCTCCCAGACCCACAGAGAGAATCTAGGCATCCTGGCGCCTGTTCCCCCACTCCACCCCCTAGGCCCTGCCCCCCTCGCAGAGCCAGGGAGAGAACCCAGGTGTCCGACTCCAACCCTCCATGCTCTAACCTCTAGGGTCCAGCCCCCTTCCAGTGTCTGAGAGACCTGTAACCCCCTACACCCTGTGGCTGGGTTTGTGCCTCAGTTTCCCTTTCCATCACACAGCACTAATATCTCTCCCTGTCTTGGGGGAGGGGCTGTGTGGGGCTCTGGGTCCCCTGGGTGGACAGAGGGGTTGGAGCCGGGGGTTGAGCTCTGCTCTGGGCCAGCCGGGGGCTGCGGTTCAGTGGGTATCTCTGCTCCGCAGACGACTCCGTCAACAAAAGGAAAGAGCTGCAGACCTTGGTAAGTGTCCTGGGTTCCCCCATGGGGCCTGGCCCCCCACCCTGACCCACATGGGGCCCCGTCCTTGCCAGGCCCTCTCAGGGGATGGGGGTGGGGGCTGGGTTCACTGGATCATCAGCTGGAGTTGTGTGTGTGTGTGTGTGCACACGCGCGCCCCTTGCTGTTCGTGTGTATGTGTGTGGGTGTGTCTGTCTGCGCTCCCTCCTGGTGTGTGTGTGTGTGTGGGTGGGTGGCTGGGTGTGTTTGCGCCCCCTGCTGGGGTGTATGTGTCTCTGTGTATGTCTGCGGCCCCTCCTGGAGTGTGTGTGTCTGTGCGTGTGTGTGTGGGTGTGGGTATGTGCGCCCCTTGCTGGTGTGTGTGTATGTGTGTATGTGCATTTGCACCCCCTGCTGGCGTGTGTCTGTGCGTGTCTGTGCCTATTGCTGCTGTGTGTCTGTCTGTCTGCCTGCAAGTGTGTGTGTGTGTATCTGTGCCCCCTGCTGGTGCGTTTGTGTCTGTGTGTGTGTCTGCGCCCCCTGCTGGAGAGGCTGGGCCCTGTTCCATGTGCGCACGCGCACACACACACACACACTGGTGACTCTCTCTCCCCACAGCCCCAGGAGCCCGACCCCGAGGGACTCACCTATGTGGAGCTGAATCACCAGGCTCGGCAGACCCCGTGGGGAGACCCAGCCCCTGCCCCCACTCCCGAGCCCGCCCAGTACAGCATGTACACCGTGATCAAAGTGAACCAGGAGCCCCACTGTGACAGCCCCCCACAGCCATGGGGCGCCGGCCCCCAGGAGTGAGAGACGCTCCCCTGCAGCGCCAGCCCCAGAGGACTCTGCATCTAGGGAAGATTTCGGGGAGACGCTGCCCTCCCCGCCACTGCAGCCCCATCCCATCAAACTGTGCGCCTCTGCCCCGCCCAGACCCACAAGTGGGGGGCAGATGGGAGCTAAGACCCCGGGGTGCGGGGGGCCGCACGGAGGCGGCTGTTTGTGTTATTTTGTACCCGGTTTGTCTCCAGATTTGTAATAAACACAGAACCACAAACCAGACCCACAGCGCCGGGCCCCTCCGAGCCCCCATGTGCCTGGGCAGGGAGTGCACGTAACACCTGGGGTATGGGCCGGGGGCTGTTTACACAAGTAGCCATCGCCTGACACTGAGATGCGCCCACCTCCCAGGTGCGACGCTGGGGCTGGTTGTCTGCGAGTCCCTTGCCCAGCAAGAAGGGACGTGATTTGGCCAGGACACTGGGTTTGTGGACCCCCCAACTCTGGGCAGAGCAGCGGCTGAGGGGTCTGACACCCAGGAGCAATTGCTGCACTCCATTTTCATCCCCTCCATGGGGTCATCCCAACCCTGCTGTGCTGGGAATCCCTTGCTACAAGCCATTGGGGGATTCCTGAGCAGTGCCCATAGGACAGACTGTGGTGGGTGCTGGGAGGGAGGTCTTGTGAGCCCAAGTCCGCCTCTCCGAAGCCCAGGCCAGACAACGTGGGCAAAGGGAGAACTGCACAGTTAATGCCCATCCCTGGGGCTTTCCCCCAAGGGCCCCATGCGCTGCCTCTGGGGCAGGCTGAGAATCGCCGCTTGCTGGGAGCAGTGCAGGAGCTAGGACACAGAGCAGGGCAGTTCTGAATCCCCCCAGCAGGGGGCCAGGAAGCTTTTCCCCAACCTATGAGGCTTTGTTGCTGTTCAGCAGCCTGCAGAGGAAGGCTCCCCTTGGCTCCCCTGTCCTGGCTCCTGCACAAAATCCCTCCCCTTCCCCGCACCCCGAGATCCTGGCCCTGCAGCACCTGGCCCCACAGATCAGCCTGGAAAGACACAGCTGATCACATCCACCTGCCCCAAGGCACTCAGACACGGGCATGTCCCTGTTGCCTCAGTTACCCTTAACTACTGCTTAAAGAGCCCCCCTGAGCCACCCAGGCCCTGCCCTGGGGCCAGGTGGGAGCCAGCACCTCCCAGAGGATCCACCCACATGCTCACCTGGGCCATTCTGTCACCACCCTTGGGCCAACTGGAGCTGGGGCTCCCTAGATGGGACAGGCCCAGGGCCCCATTCCCCACCCCTCTGAGCCAGCCAGCCTCCTGCCGTGCGCCTGGCACCCGCAGGCTGTTGTGAAACCGGGCTGTGGGTGGCGGGTGGTCCTGGAAACAGAATTTCCTGTTGTGTCACTGCGCCGGACGCCTCCTCCCCGGAGCCAGTCGCGTGGTCCATCGCTCCTCAGTGCCGCTTGCTCCTCTGCGTCCTCAGCCCCATGGGACCCTCCCCTGCCTTGCTCCTCGCCCTCGGTGAGTGGGGCTCTGCTCTGCGCCCAGTTACCCCTCCCGGGGGGACTTCTCCCCTCCCCAAGGTGGTGGGTTGGGACCAGCTCAGCCTCCCTAGCTCCTTGGCAGGTTCCCATAGCAGCAGGGGGAGCCAGGGCAAGTCCCCTAACCCACACACAGCCTGCACCCCCCATCCAGCCCCTGTCCTCCCCTGCTCAGCCCCCTACCTGCCCCGCAGCACCCCACCCCCGGCAACCCAGGCCTGGGAACATTTCCTAATGCTGGAGAGGTTAGGCAGGGACAGGGATGGGGGTGGGCATGTGGTGGGGCTGGGTTTGGTCAGGACCCCAAAACCAAGGTCCCTGGGAGGAGCTGTACTAGGTCCCCTCAAGCCATGGCTGGGACACTGGACAGAGCAGGCAGGGGGGAGGGAGAGGTGGGGGTGCTGCTGGGCTATCCCCTCCCCCAGTGCTTTGGGGAAGTTGGCAGCATGCAATGGGTTCTCTATTGCACAAGTCGCATCCCCCGGTCCCTGCTCTGTCCTATTCTGTGCCCCCCAGTTGGAATCTGCCTCCCCACACCTGGGAACCTCCTCCCACTGAGGCTCCCAACCCCTCTCCTGCCCACCCCCAAAGCCCTGTGGCTCGGAGTGGGCAGGGCAAACCCCAGCCAACAGCTGGGCCTCTGATTCTGCAGTGAGCGGTGGGCAAATTCCCTTGGGAAGGCCCTGGCTTGTGCCCCAATCCTGGCGCCTGGGGGCAGGTGCCCCAATTCTGCCGTGCTCTCAGGCTGCAGCCATGCACTGGAGGAGGCTGAAACACCGGATTTCCCTGGGAAAGCTCTCCCAGCAGCTGCAGTGGGTGTGCCATCAGTAGGGTCCAGAGTTAAAACTCACGCTAGCAGCCCTGCTCTGATGCAGACTGGCTGACGACTCGAGCCTCCGTTGGCTGTGGACTCCCACGGGCTGGCATGTGACTCTGGCCCTGCTGACGTAAACGGGGGTGGGCAGAATGGGATCTCGCATCCCCCACCCCAGCGAACACCCCACTTCTTATTACAGGCCTCATCTGGACCCACCGCCCATTGGCTGCTGCTCGTGAGTCGCTCCGCCTCCGGCTCTGTCCAAGGAGGGGGTCCAGGAGATACCAGGGGAGGGGGTGACACTGTCCCACAAGGGGGGCGTGGGGGGGATCTGAGGTTAGGGGGATGATGACCAGTGGTCCCCAGGGTGTGCTGCAGGTGGACAGGCTTGTTTGGGGGGGTGGGGAACGGGGCAGGGACATGTCCCCTCTAGGGGGCACCAGGTCCCACCCAGCTCTGTCTGGCTTGGGAGTGCAGAGAATCATAGAGTCATAGAACAATAGAGCTGGAAGAGACCTAAAAAGCCATAAAGTCCAGCCCCCTGCCCTACGCAGGACCAATCCCATCAGATCAGCCCAGCCAGGGCTTTGTCGAGCCGAGACTTAAACACCTCCAAGGATGGAGACTCCATCACTTCCCTGGGGAGACCATTCCAATGCTTCACCACCCTCCTCATGAAACATTTTCCCCTAATATTCAACCTGGACCTTCCCAGCTGCAACTTGAGACCATTGTTCCGTGTTCTGCCATCCATGTCCCCTGAGAACAGCCTCTCTCCAGCCTCTTGGCAACCTCCCTTCAGTGAGTTGAAGGCTGTTATCAAGTTGTGATGGGGTTCTGGGGTCCCCCAAGCTCTGCACCCTGTCAGCAGGCAGGAGAGTCTCTCACTTAGCAGGAGAACAGCGGGTTTATTAGCTGACAGGACTCAGCATCGTACAGAGGAGTCAGTGCAGCAGGCAGAGACAGCCAGTCCAATTCATGTTAGGGAGAGGAGGCCCCGAGGGGCCCCCAGAGCTGGGGCCTGGCCCCCTCCTTTGTCTCTCTCTCCCTCAGCCCAGACTAACTGCTTCCCAACTCCCAGTTCCAATTCAAACCCCTCAGGCTCCACCTCCTCCTTTGTCTGCAGTACAAAGGTGTTACCTGGTCGTCAGGGTTACCCTCAGCAGGAGCCCCACACCCTCTGTGAGCCACACACACACACACAGGTATCCCCCACTCCATCACACAAGTCCCCCCTCAGTCTTCTCTTCTGCAAACTAAACAGACTCAAGTCCCTCAACCTTTCTCCGTAGGTCATATGCTCCAGCCCCCTAATTATTTTGTCCGCCCTCTACTCGACCCTTTCCAGGGTGTCCACATCCTTCTTATAATTGGGGGCCCAGAATGGGGCAGGGCCTGTTCCCTATAGAGGGCACCTGCTCCCACCCAGCCCCAGCACACGGTCTGTCTGGCTCGGGGGGGCCGGGAATGGGACCTGCCCATCACAGAAGATGCCCCTCACAGCCTGTGCCCTTCCCTCCACAGAGTCCTACCCCAAACCCTCCCTCTCCCTCAGCCCCAGCGGGGAGTTCACCCCAGGGACAGACGTCTCCTTCTACTGCCATGGGTCGCGGGCAGGCGTGCGATTCCGGCTGTACCGGGCGGGGGTCGCGCTGCGGCACACGGAGCCGGCCACCTCGACGGCCGAATTCCGCATCACCAACGCCCGGCGGGAGGACGGGGGCACCTACACCTGCCGCTACGAGAGCCTGACCGAACCGCCCGTCGTCTCCCCGCCCAGCGACCCCATAGAGCTGGTGGCAGTCGGTGAGTGGTTGTCCTCTGTAGCCTGGTACTGGAACCCAGGAGCCCCGGCTACCAAACCTCCACCCCCGGCCTCTTGTACTCTAACCACTAGACATCACTACCCTCCAGAGACAGGGGGAGAACCCACGAGTCCTGGCTACCAACCCCCCTCCACACACCCTTGTGCTCTAACTACTAAACCCCACTTCCCATGCCACACTTGCTGTGTACTATTTTGAAATAAACTGTGCACTTGTTTGTAATGAGAAGGGTTTGGTATTGCTTTTAGTCGAGTTCTTTACTCTTTTTCAAAGTTTTTGTAAAGCTTTGAAAAACAGTTTTTGTAAACCATTTATTTCATTTCCGATTTTTGTTCAAAGGATTTTCACTTAGGAGAATCACATTTGACTTCAAACACGTATGAAAACTTTAATGCAAGTCATATTTACATCGTTCACTGCAGGACACGTTGCATTCTAGTAGCCAAATGTTATTATTTTATGGATTTCCGTAATTTATTTCAAATCACGTTTAACTTAACAGACATGGTATTCTCATCATTCATTTCTTTCTTGTCATTTCAGCATTTAATTAAACTGTTATTTTAATTGGAGAACAAAATATTGTCTTCTAAAAACATGAAAACGTGAACCTAACCCTGATTATCACTTTCATTTCAAAATGTACATTTTATTTTAACATAATTTTATTTCCTATGTTATTATGTTACATAGTTCCATCTTTTATTACCCTATACATTGACATGAATTTCAAAATACTGTATACAGTGCATTTCTTTCATTTCAGCAGCTAATTCAAATGTCAGTTTAATGTAGGAAAAATGTATTTCAGAATATGAAAACATCTTACTGCCCCATTTTTAAATGAAAGCCTTAAACTTTATTTCAATGTGCCTTTTACTTCAACATTTTGTATGCTTCCCTATTTAACTGTAATGTTAATATAACGTCACACACATTGCATTTGAATGTTATTATGATTGTTATTTAATATTATTATTCAGTTTCATTTTAAAATACCACAGCACTAACCTTCATGTGAGTGTCAGTAAATTGATTATGAGAGCACTGAAATCACGAAGATGAAATTCAGTAACAGAGAGAAAGCTGGGCTAGTCTATATACTATCAAAACAAAAAAAGCAGTCAAGTAGCACTTTAAAGACTAACAAAATAATTTATTAGGTGATGAGCTTTCATGGGACAGACCCACTTCTTCAGACCATAGTCGGACCAGAACAGACTCAATATTTAAGGCACAGAGAACCAAAAACAGTTATCAAGGTTGACAAATCAGAAAAAAAAATGATCAAGGTGAGCAAATCAGAGAGCAGAGGGGCAAAAGGGGTGGGGAGTAAGAATTAGATTAAGCCAAGTATGCAAATGAGCCCCTACAGTGACTCAGAAAATTCCAATCTCGGTTCAAACCACGTGGTTTTTTTTTCAGTAAAAATAAGTGCAAAGTAAGAAGGAAAAGTCCAGTGCACTAGGCCAGGATGGTCCAAGCCTGCCGGAAAGGATCTGGGTTTTACAGCAGATCACAACTTGAATGTGAGCCAACAGTGGGATTCTGGGGTGAAAAAGGCCCTTGTTTTTCTGGGCTGTGTTAACAGCAAAGTGGCTGCCTTAGAGGGGGAGCCGTGTTCCGCCAGGTCTACACGAAAATTGCATCGCTGGGTTCGGCGTATCTAAAATCTATTTTTGCTGCTGTCCACACAGCAGGAGGCTGATTTTCCTTACACCTTGCAACTGCCAGGAGGGCTGAGGTCGATGGCAGTGCCATGACAGTTCGATTTAGCACGTCCATGCTCCACACGTTAATCGAATCCTGGAAGAATGACCACTGTGGGGTTGATCTTCCCCTAAATGTAGCTGTAGCCGTAGTCTGCAGCTTCCCAAACAACAAGCTGTCCTGTAGCGCCTTAGAGACCAACCAATGTATTAGGTCGTGAGCTATCGTGGGTAAGACCCACTTCTTCAGATGGAATCACAGAATCATAGAACACTAGGACTGGAAGGGACCTTGAGAGGCCATCGAGTCCAGCCCCTTGCCCCCATGGCAGGACCAAGTACTGTCTAAACCATCCCTGATAGACATCTATCTAACCTGTCCTCTAATATCTCCAGCGATGGAGATTCCACAACCTCCCTTGGCAATTTATTCCAGTGTTTGACCACCCTGACAGTTAGGAACTTTTTCCTAATGTCCAACCTAAACCTCCCTTGCTGCAGTTTAAGCCCATTGCCTCTTGTTCTATCCTCAGAGGCCAAGAAGAACAAGTTTTCTCCCTCCTCCTTATGACACCCTCTTAGATACCTGAAAACAGCTATCATGTCCCCCCGCCATCTTCTCTTTTCTGAACTAAACAAGCCCAATTCTTTCAGCCTTTCTTCATAGGTCATGTCCTCTAGTCATTCTTGTCACTCTTTTCTGGACCCTCTCTAATTTCTCAACATCTTTCTTGAACTGCAGTGCCCAGAACTGGACACAATACTCCACCTGAGGCTGCAAACTGAGTGGAAAAATAAAATCCAGGGTTTTTAGGGTGGGGAGGGGAAGAGGAGGAGAAACCGGTCCGGGTCAGTCTTCCCAGGTTTGATTTTGTGTGCCTAGTGGGGACGCACAGAATCGACCTCTCAGGGGTTGACAGTCGGCCCTTTTATTCTGCATTGTCGCAAGGAGTAAGGGAGATCGACAGGAGAGTTTTTCCCGTCAACCTCCCTCAGTGAAGACAGCCAGGTAAGTCAATTGTACGTAAGTCTATTCCACCTACATGAATGTTGTAGTGGGAATTGCATATCTATAGGCAACTTTAAGGTCTAGGGTAGACCTGGTCTAAGTAGGACATTTCCTAGTCCTGCAAATCTCAAAGGTGGGGAAATGCTCTCGTAAGGCACAAGATAATAGCAATCTCTGTTAAGCCCCAGGTTAAATGTGTCAAACCTAGGAATTAATTCCCATTCAGGTGTCACCCTCTGTAATCTGGTGGTAAAAAACTCTTTAGTAGAAGAATGTCCCCTTTCCAATCCACTGTTGACTGTCCAAGGGGGTTAACGTGTCCCCCTGTAGGTTTATGCTTCTTCCAATTCCTGATGTCAGATTAAGGCCATGCATCCTCTGGTGCAGAGACTGTCTGGGTTGGCCCACGTCCATGGCAGTGGATTATTGCTGGCACAAGATTGCATGTATCACATTAGTGGTTGTGCCCCTGTATGAGCCCCTGAGGGTATTGACTGGTCTCCTGTCCACGGAGGCTGGACAAGAAGAAATTAGTGTGGGTCACGGCTAGAGAGGTAGTGGGCAAATTCTGACTCTGAGGAAGCTTGGCTGGGCAATAGCTCCCAGGGAGGCTGTGGACTCTCCTCTTTGGATAAACACATGTTGGTCCAGGCTGGCTCCAGGGGCGGGACAATCTGGCTGCTTCCCACCCTACGATTTCAGCTCCAATGTGCTGGGACAAGGCTCCAGGAATCCCCACAGCCGCAGGGTCTGACGCCAATTCTCTCTCCAATCCAGGGTCCTACCCCAAGCCCTCCATCTCCCTCAGCCCCAGCGGGGAGCTCACCCCAGGGATGGACGTCTCCTTCTACTGCCATGGGTCGCGGGCGGGCGTGCGGTTCCGGCTGTACCGGGCGGGGATCGCGCTGCGGCACATGGAGCCGGCCACCTCGACAGCCGAATTCCGCATCACCAATGCCCGGCGGGAGGATGGGGGCACCTACACCTGCCGCTACGAGAGCCTGACCGAACCACCCGTCGTCTCCCTGCCCAGCGACCCCATAGAGCTGGTGATAGCCGGTGAGCGGTTGTCTTCTGTAGCCTGGTACTGGAACCCCTTCCCCTAGCCCCGCTGTGCTCTAACCACTAGAAATCACTCCCCTCCTATAGGCAGGGGGAGAACCCAGGAGTCCTGGCGACCAACCCAGCCCCCCGCCCTCCTTTGCTGTGGTCATCAGACACGAATTCTTAACTGGGCCTGAGAGCCCTAGGAAAAGACTGTCATCGTTTGGGGTCTGTGCGACCCCTGGGTCCATAGGTCGGCCAGGGCTCTGTCCCCTGCCAGTGAGATACCGTCGTGATAGGTCACAACATTCATTGTCTGCTTCTCCTCCATGCCGGACCCGCGCTGTGGACCTGCCTCCAATGGATCTGCCTGGGTGAGGATCTGTCTTTCTTCATCTCCCCTCTGCAGGGTGGCCCCATCCAGCCCTGTCACACTGGCGTCCTGCATTCTTCACCAAAGGTCATGCCCTTCCCAGCCCCCTGCTCTAACCACTAGAGTCCCCACCCCTCCCACAGCTGGGGCAGGAACCAAAGAGTCCTGGCTCTCAGCTTCCCCCTCTCACCACTGGACCCCACACCCCTTTCAGTGCCAGGGATAGAACCCAGGAGTCCTGGTCCCCCACTGTCTCTTTCCACCTCGGTCTGTTAGATTCACAAGCCCTCTGGTACCAGATCTCTCCCTCCATGGGAATTTATGGACCAGGATGAATTCCTGGCTGACCTTTCCCTTTGTTTTGCTAAATTCACTTTCTCTCTGCTCCATGCAGGTTTGGTTCTGACATATACAACCTGCAGTAGGTGAGTAACTCCAAGGTCATTGTCATGAAACCTTTTATTTCCAGTACTTGCTATTTATTATACTTACCGGTGCTTGATTGGATTTCAAAATGTCACTGTACTGTATCAGCTTGAAACAAAATTTGCACTGGTTTGTCAGGAGAAACATTTATCATTGCTTTTACTGTACAGATTTAATCTGCTTCATAGTTTAGTGAAGCTTGGCAAAAATTGTAGTTCAAAACCACGTATTTCATGGCTGAATTTTGTTTAAATTATTTTAATTTAAGAGGATCGTATTTTATTTCAAACATATATGAAAACATGAGATAAAACTTTTATTACGTTTATTGCAAAATGTATCACATGTCAATGTGCATTTTCTCTATTATTTTATGTCATTTCAAATTTTGTTCCACAGTCCATTTATCATAGTGGACATGGGATTTGGAAATCACATTTATTTTTTCCTTTTCAGCATTTAAATTTGGGGATAAAATATTTTATTTCAAAATATATGAACATTTGAATTACATCTCAATGTCACTTTATTTCAAAATGTAACAGAGAGATAGCCGTGCTAATCTATACACTATCAAAACAAAAAAGCAGTCAAGTAGCACTTTAAAGACTAACAAAATAATTTATTAGGTGATGAGCTTTCGTGGGACAGACCCACTTCTTCACACCATAGCCATATCAGAATATTGAGTCTGTTCTGGTCTGGCTATGGTCTGAAGAAGGGATCTGTCCCACGAAAGCTCATCACCTAATAAATGATTTTGCTAGTCATTAAAGTGCTACTTGCCCGCTTTTTTGTTTTTATTTCAAAATGTACATTTACCTTCAACATCCAATTTATTTCCACATTTTTATTCTATTATTTATGTATTTCTATACTTTATTACAGGATACATTTATATTAGTATATATTGGATATTTCAATTGCATTTATTTCATTTCCAAAACTGTGTATTTTAATGTACAAAATATATTTCAAAAATATGGAAAATAGTTCAAATCATATATTTAAGCTATTTGTATTTCAAAAATGTCGTATTTTTTATATTCCATATTTACATTTGTTACATTTCTAAATTAAAGTATTAAACTTGAATGTACATTTTTCAACATTTTAATGTACCTCCATATTTTCTTACAATGTTAATTTTACTTGACACATTGTATATTGACATTGCCTTGATTTTTTTATTATTCCATTTCATTTCGAAATACTATCACAGTGTAGACTTTAACGTCCATGTCCTTAAGCTGATTATGGGAACAATGAAATCGCTAAGCTGAAACTCAACAAAGACAAGTGCAAAGTACTACACTTAGGAAGGAAAATCCAGTGCCCTGGGCTGATCCAGGACTGCAGGAAGGAACCTGGTTTTTATAGCAGTTCACACGTTTAAAACAAGCCAAAAGGTGTGATTCTGGGGTGAAAAAGGCAAATGCTTTTCTGGGCTGTATTAGCAGATAGGTCTTAGGTAGGACATGGGAGGCTTTTCCATAGATGCAGGGAAAACTCTTCACCTGTGAGGGAAGCACAGCTGTGGAATAGCTCCTAGGGAGGCTCTGGAGTCCCCTCTTTGGGGATTTTTAAGGCTGAGTTGGACAAACACCTCTTGGCGATGGTCTGGACTGACTCTGGCCGTGCTCAGCACAGGGGCGGGACGATCTGGCTGCTTCCCACCCTACGATTTCAGCTCCAATGTGCTGGGACAAGGCTCCAGGAATCCCCACAGCCGCAGGGTCTGACGCCAATTCTCTCTCCAATCCAGGGTCCTACCCCAAGCCCTCCATCTCCCTCAGCCCCAGCGGGGAGCTCACCCCAGGGATGGACGTCTCCTTCTACTGCCATGGGTCGCGGGCGGGCGTGCGGTTCCGGCTGTACCGGGCGGGGGTCGCGCTGCGGCACACGGAGCCGGCCACCTCGACGGCCGAATTCCGCATCACCAACGCCCGGCGGGAGGACGGGGGCACCTACACCTGCCGCTACGAGAGCCTGACCGAACCACCCATCATCTCCCTCCCCAGCGACCCCATAGAGCTGGTGGTAACTGGTGAGGGGCCTGGTTCAGGGTCCCTGCTCCCAGCCCCAGCTCCTGACCCATCCTCGAAGGGGGTGGGGGTGTGTGTCAGCATTCACAGACAGGTTCTAAGCCTGGGGTCTAGCACAGAGGACGTCCAGCTGGGAGGTGGGGAGGGAGTCCCTGGGGGGGTCCCCAGCTGCTGGAGATTTGGGGTGGGAGAGCAGATCCCTGACCTGGGAGAGCTGCAAAGTAAGGGGCTGTGACATAGTGGGGGATACGTGTGTGTATATGGGGGGCTCACGGGGGGGGCTCCTGCTGAGGGTAACTGAGGCGACCAGGTGACACCTCTGGGCTGAAGACAAGGAGGAGGTGGAGCCTGAGGGGTTTGAATTGGAACTGGGGGTTGGGAAGCAGTGAGTCTGGGCTGGGAGAGAGAGAGACAAAGGAGGGGGCCAGGCCCCAGCTCTGGGGGGCCCTCGGGGCCTCCTCTCCCCAGCATGGATGGGACGGGCTGTCCCTGCCGGCTGCACTGACTCCTCTGTACGACGCTGTGTCCTGTCAGCGAATAAACCTGCTGGTCTCCCGCTGAGCGAGACTGGGGCAGAGCTTGGGGCCCCTGAACCCCATCACAGGGGCTACCTGTGCTCTGGGGACGACCAGAGAAGAGGCAGCTCTGGGGTTGGCCCCAGGCACCGAACGTCCCCGCATGGAAGGGCCCAGCTAGGTTGTGGGGTGGGGAGGCCGACCCCTAAGTGGCTGTTTCTCCCCCTTTCTCTCCCACAGATGGTGGCTCGCGTCCCACTAGGGGAACCGACCCAACCCAGCTGAGCACAGCGCCGGCTCCCACCCACCCGGGCAGCACGGGGCCAGGTACGGGGGTCTCCTGGCTGCATAGGGAGAGAGGGGGAGGCAGACCTGGGGGCCTGGCCCATCGCTCCCATAGGGGGATGCTGCCTTCCCCCCCGTGGCGCACTCAGCTCCTGCCCCCTCCTCTCTCTAGGGTGTTCACCAAGGCAGGGCTGCTTCCAGGCGAACGTTGTGCGTCTGGCCCTGGCCGCCGGGGTCCTGCTGGCCCTGGGGCTGGTGGTGGCCGAGGCCATTTACAGCTGCCTGAGGTGAGGGCTGGAGACGAGGGAACGCGGAGTCGGGTGTGGGGGGCTCCAGCGCCCAGCCCAGGCTCCAGGGGTGGGGACTGGAGCAGGGGGCTGGCGAGGTGGCTGTTGGCTGGTCTGTTGGGGGGCCGGTTTTCAGCCCAAGTGCCGATCAAACTGGGGCCCTGGTGGTGCTGTTAAACAGTGCTGGGGGTGGGGCTAAGGCAAGTGACCAATGGGAGCTGTGGAGGCGGTGCCCATGGGTGAAAGGGCAGCGCGCAGAGTCTCCCTGGCTGCCCATGTGCCTGGGGGCTGCGGGGACCTGGGGGCTGGTTCCTGGGGGCTGCACTAAGCACCAGTGGGACCTGCACCCTGACCCCCCTGTTCAGGGCCTGGGGTCCCCTCCTGCACCCCAAAGCACAGCCCCCTACCCTGACTCCCTGCCCCACCTCTGAGACCCCCCCCACCCCACAACTCACAGTCCTGTCCCCTCAAAGCCTGCACCCCCAGCTGCAGCCCTCATCTTCCCCTGCACTCGCACTCCTGGCCCCAGCCCTCAGCCCCCTCCATACCCCAACCTGCATCCCAGATCCCAGCCCCTTCTGCACCCCAAACCCCTCAGCCCTATCCCCACTCAGAGGGGAGGAGCTAGTACAGGGGGACCACCAGAAGGCGGGGCATACGGTGCCACCTGTGGGAGTCGAGGGGGTACACTGGGGGGGGCTGGGTGACAGGGGAGATGGCTGTTCTGAGATGTCTGTGCTTAACCTCGCAGGAGCCCCCCCGCCGTATCCCCCTCCCAGCCCCATGGGGAGCAGGGCCGCCCGCCCAGCAGAGAGACAGAGGCGCCAGCTTGGAGTCTGCAGCCCCCCGCAATCCCTGCCGGGCGGTGGAGAGAGGGGCACGCGCCTCGCGGGGGGCCGTTGGGGGGCATCGGTCCTGGTATCCCCTCTGGGGGAGCATTGGACCTGGTGTCCCCACCACACTCCCCACCCCTGCCTCTGCCCCCCCAAATCAGCTCCTCAGCCCCATCCTACCTGGTCTCCCCACCCCCACCTCTGCCCCCCCAGATCAGCTCCAGGGCCCCATCCTACCTGGTCTTCCCACCCTCCTCCCCACCCCCACCTCCGCCCCCCCAGATCAGCTCCAGGGCCCCATCCTACCTGGTCTCCCCACCCCCCTCCCCACCCCCACCTCCGCCCCCCCAGATCAGCTCCGGGGCCCCATCCTACCTGGTCTCCCCACCCCCCTCCCCACCCCCACCTCCGCCCCCCCAGATCAGCTCCGGGGCCCCATCCTACCTGGTCTCCCCACCCCCCTCCCCACCCCCACCTCCGCCCCCCCAGATCAGCTCCAGGGCCCCATCCTACCTGGTCTTCCCACCCTCCTCCCCACCCCCCACCTCCGCCCCCCCAGATCAGCTCCGCGGCCCCATCCTATCTGGCATAAGCCCCCTCCCCCACCCTCCCCACCCCACAGGTGGTCCCACCACACCTGAGTAACCCTCTGACTCCCCCCACCCCCCAATCAGCCCTTCACCCCCCCAGTCTCCCAGCCCCACGGGGGGTTGCCAGGTTTGGTTGGACGTGTTCCTGGGGGCTCGTTACACATCTTCAATTAAAGGCTCATCTCTAATCCCTGGAGACTCCTGGCCAGTCCTTCAGGGTTGGCGCCCCACTGCCGCCCCCTCTGGGTGGGAGCCCTCTGCCCCCGCCCTGCCCGCCCCAGACAAATGGGCCCATCTGTCGCAGTGTCCTGCTGCCCCACCCCTTGGATCAGACCCATGAGACTCTGGCAGGGACAAGGGAGTGTCCAGTCCTGGGGTCCCCCCCGACAGTCCTACGAAGCTGCCCCCAATAAACCCGCAGGCCCACGTTCATCACTGGGCCGGTTCTTCCCCCTCTTCAGCCTCATCCATGAACAGACCCACAGAGGGAGAGCAGCTGCTAGGGCTAGGAGCCAGGCTTCCCTCCCCAGCTCTGGGAAGGCAGCGGGGGTTAGTGGTTAGAGTGGGGGGGCCCTGTTCTGGGGTCTCTTCCCAGCTCAGGCAGGGCAGTGGGGGCTAGCGGTTAGGGCAGGGGGCTGGAAGCCAGGACTCCTGGTGTCTCTCCCCAGCTCAGGGAGAGCAGTGGGACGGGGGCTAGTAATTAGAGCAGGGGGCTGGGAGCCAAGACTCCTGGGTTCCTTCCTCAGCTCAAGGAGGGCAGTGGGAACTAGTGGTTAGAGCAGGGGAGGCTGAGAGACAGAACTTCTGGGGTCTCTCCCTGGCTCTGGGAGGGGAATGGGAGCTAGTGGTAAGAACAGAAGACCGGGGGCCAGGACTTCTGGGGTCTGTCCCCAGCTCTGGGAGGGGAGTGGGAGCTCGTGGTTAGAGCCGAGGGCTGGGCACCCGGACTCCTGGGGTCTGATCCTGGCATGAAAGAAATATCCTGGCACCTGTTTCCCCTTTGGCCAAGCAGGGATTTCTTTGGCCTGTGTTTGCACTGTGTGCGCCTGGGGGTTGGGCCGCCCCAGGAAAGTGAAGTAATTTCCTCTCCAGATGATGTAAGTGTCACAGGACAGGGAACTATCAGGCTGGCGGGGAGCGGCGCACCTGGCGGTCATCCTTCACCCCCACAGATGCGAACCCCCCGAACACCCAGAAATCTGCCACCAGCTCCCGCCCTGCTGGGGAGCATGGAGCCCACAAAGCTACTGTGGCTGGTGGTTCTAGGTTGCTCCGGCATGACCAGGGGTAAGCGCCTGCCCTGTCAGGCTGGCGGGAGGGGTGGGGTGCAGCCCCGATGGAGGCAGGGTCCCTTGCACGGAGGGTGCTGGGTGGTCTCAGGACGCCTGGGTTCTCTCTCTGGGGGGGAAGTGGGGGCTAGTGGTTAGAGGGGGGGAGCTGGGAGCCAGGAATTTTCGGTTCTCTCCCTGGCTCTGGGAGGGAAGTGGGGACTAGTTGTTAGAGTGCGGGGGGGGGGGAGGGGGGAGAGTCAGGACTCCTGGGTTCGTTCCATGGCTCTGTGGGGAAGGAGTTGGGCTGGGAGCCAGGACCCTGGGTTCTTGCCCCAGCCAGCTGCTCAGTGGGAGGATCAGGGACAACAAGGCACCAGGGCCGTGATCAGCACAAGTCTAAACATGTCCCAGGGCGCTGCCTCTGGCTGCTCAGCCTCAGCCGCCTGCCTGCAGCCAGCCCACGGGCGCAGGGCCACGCTTCCTGTCCCAGGACTTGCCACCTGCCCCCCATTGCCCCCGCACACACTGGAGAGCGTGGGAGGATCTACCTCCAACCTGCACTCTGGGGGCTGACGGGGCTTCTGCAGAACAGGACCCAGCTGGAACATTTCTGATCCCCCACAGGGCCTGGCAGGTTCAGGGGGCAGGGCCTGTCCCCACTAGGGGGCGCTGACCCCACCCAGCCCCGCTGCAGGGCCTGGCTGGCTCAGGGGGGCAGGGAATGGGGCAGGGCCTGTCCCCACTAGGGGGCGCCAGCTCTCACCCAGCCCTAGGGCAAGGACTGGCCGGCTCAACGGGGGGTGTTTGGGGAGCTCCCTGCCCCAGCTCTGGGGGTGCCTGGGGCTCAGGTCCTGGCCCAGTTTGGTGGAGGAAAGTGATTCATTCTGCTCCCGCTCATGCAAATCCTGCGGTGTTTGAAAGTGCAGCTGGGAGCTGAGCCCCGGGTGTGTCCGTGTGACGGAAGCACACCCCAGGGCCCAGCATTCGAGTGACTGAGCCAGCCAGGGCCTGGCTGTATCCTACCCTGCCCCCCCGCCAGCCTGCAGCCAGAGGCCAGGCCTGGGCGTCTGCAGAGCCCCAAACTGGGTGCCTGTGTGCAGCCCCATGCACATCAGCACCATCAATGGGGGAGCCCAGAGCTAGGCTGACATGGGCTGGGGGTCGGGAGTGAGGGGCAGTGTCAGAGCTGGGGGTGCGTGCTCTGCACAGCCTCCTCCCCACCCTTTGCACACATTTTCTCTTGTGCACAGGCTGTTGCACAAGCGTGGTACACATTGACTCCAGCCCCCTCCAGCCACTTGCCCAAAGGCCTGCACCCAGCCAATGAGATGACAGCTGAGCCAAGGGGGGAGCGGGTGTCCTCAGGAGAGATGCCCATTGGTTGCTCTGCCCTGGGGAGAGCCGCAGCCCCAGCCCCCGCCCTTCCACACGTAACCCTTTCCCTGCCGTGTGAGCACTTCAAAGCCCCTTGTGACTCCTGGGCTTGTCCCCACAGCTGAGGCCGTGGTGCAGGAGGAGACGCTCAGCTACCCCTGCGAGGCCAGTGCCCCCTCGCACCGCATTGATCTCCCACAGGGCTCCTGGGAAGAAGACAGTTCAATGCAGTGGATGCACAGGGTGAGAAGCTCTGGAACAGGGTCCCACTGAGATGTGCTCATCCCAGGGCGTGGTGGGGGCTGATTAGGTGGGCCCCTCTCACTATGTGAAGATACAGCCTGTGTGGGCTGGGGCACAGGGGTCTGGTTATACAAGGGCCCCTCACTCAGTGGCGAGATGCAGCTGCCTCTGGTGAGGAGCCTGAGGCATCAGCATATAACACAGCACGAAAGAGAGAGAGAAAGTGCGTGTGCGTGTGTGTGTGTGTGTGTGTCTCCATGTCCCTGCTGCCCCCTACTGGATGGATCCAGAGCTGCCCAGCTGGGTGTCAGAGCCCCCCAGACCCCACTCAGAGGAGAGCGATTCCCCTGGCTATGCAGAGTAGTCATGAAAGGTAGCCTGTTGGTGTCCCCGGGCATATGGCCACGGCATGTGGAAGGAGGCAGGTGCCTGGCTGCTGATGAGGTTCCTCTCTGCCCCTCCAGAATGAGTCGATCGCCACCTACCCATTCACAGGGTACCACCCCTCTGTGCTGGCTGTGGGCGAGTGGGGGATCGACCTGAGGAGCTGCCTGGACCTCACCCTGATCGTGTTTGATGCTGCGGTGAGGAGGAGGCTGGGGGCAGCAATGGCAAATGGGGACCTTGTAGTGGGTTAGAGCAGCTGGGCTGGGAGGCAGGACACCTGGGTTTTCTCCCTGGCTTGGGGAGGGCAGCAGGGGCTAGCGGTTAGAGCAGAGAGGCAGGACACCTGGGTTTTCTCCCTGGCTTGGGGAGGGCAGTCTGGTCTGGTGGTTAGGGCAGGAGGCTGGGAGCCAGTGTGCCTGGTTTGCTCCTTGGCTCTGGAGGAGGAATTGAGGCTGATGGTTAGAGCTGGGACCCTGGGCTCCCAGGTTCTCTCCCTGGCTCTGGAAGGGCAGTGGGGTAGGTGGTTAGCACAGGGGGTGTCTACCCTGATTATACCCTTCTTGTTTCCCAGGGCAAGGAGAGAAGGCTGCACTACATGGGTGAGCCTGGCTTGGCTTAGCTCTTTGGATTTGTCTCGGGAGCTGCCTGTTTCTGTCCCCTAGAGAACCCCCCTCTCCCTGCAGCACAGCGCCCCTGGGCAATGGACCCAGCCCTGCCTGCCAGGGGAGAGCGCCCCCTGCTGCCCCCCGGCTCCCTGCAGCACAGCACCCCTGGGCAATGGACCCAGCCCTGCCTGCCAGGGGAGAGCGCCCTCTGCTGCCCCCCCCCGCTCACTGCAGCACAGCGCCCCTGGGCAATGGACCCAGCCCTGCCTGCCAGGGGAGAGCGCCCCCTGCTGCCCCCCCGGCTCCCTGCAGCACAGCGCCCCCTGGGCAATGGACCGAGCCCTGCCTGCCAGGGGAGAGCGCCCCCTGCTGCCCCCCCCCGGCTCCCTGCAGCACAGCGCCCCCTGGGCAATGGACCGAGCCCTGCCTGCCAGGGGAGAGCGCCCCCTGCTGCCCCCCCCCCGCTCCCTGCAGCACAGCGCCCCTGGGCAATGGACCCAGCCCTGCCTGCCAGGGGAGAGCGCCCCCTGCTGCCCCCCCGGCTCCCTGCAGCACAGCGCCCCTGGGCAATGGACCCAGCCCTGCCTGCCAGGGGAGAGCGCCCCCTGCTGCCCCCCCGGCTCCCTGCAGCACAGCGCCCCTGGGCAATGGACCCAGCCCTGCCTGCCAGGGGAGAGCGCCCCCTGCTGCCCCCCCGGCTCCCTGCAGCACAGCGCCCCTGGGCAATGGACCCAGCCCTGCCTGCCAGGGGAGAGCGCCCCCTGCTGCCCCCCCGGCTCCCTGCAGCACAGCGCCCCCTGGGCAATGGACCCAGCCCTGCCTGCCAGGGGAGAGCGCCCCCTGCTGCCCCCCCCCACTCCCTGCAGCACAGCGCCCCTGGGCAATGGACCCAGCCCTGCCTGCCAGGGGAGAGCGCCCCCTGCTGCCCCCCCCCGGCTCCCGGCAGCACAACGCCCCTGGGCAATGGACCCAGCCCTGCCTGCCAGGGGAGAGCGCCCCCTGCTGCCCCCCCCCACTCCCTGCAGCACAGCGCCCCCTGGGCAATGGACCCAGCCCTGCCTGCCAGGGGAGAGCGCCCCCTGCTGTAGTGTCTGGGGGTTGTTTTCATACTTTACCTGGGAACGGGCCCTGGCCTGGGGACTGTGACACGTTTGCTTTGTAGCTCATGTCAGTCCTGGGAGCTTCCTGGATGCGAGCGAGGGCCAAGGGCAGCGCTCTGAGCCCAGCGGCCCCTGGCGGTCCCACGCAGCAAACTCAGGTGGGTGTTCAGCGCTGCAGCCAAACCAGGTAACGGGAGGGGGCTGGGAGCCAGGAGTTTGCATCCCGGCTCTGGGAGGGCAGTGGGTTAGAGCCAGGCGTGCCTGGGAGCCCGGACTCTGGGTTTTCTCCCTGGCTCTGGCGGGGGAGTGGGGACTAGTGGTTAGAGCAGGGAGGGCTGGGAGGCCAGACTCCTGGGTTCTCTCCCCAGCTGGGAGGTGTAGGGGTGAGAGCAATGAAGGGTCTCCCTCCCATGGTTTCTTTGGGTTGCAGGTGGATTTGGAGCCGGCCTCCTGCTTTCTCTGCTGGCCTGTTATCTCCTCAGCTAGGTGAGTCTGCTACAAAGAGCCCAGCTCCGCCTGTGCCCCTCACTCCCTCCCCCAGCCCAACTCTGCCCCCAGGCTGCAGGGACACTGGGGAGGATGCAACAGGGTTGCTGGCCTGTCTGGAGGGATGTGTGTGTGTGTGTGCGCGGGGGGTCTCATATTTTAGGCATGTTCTAAGCATGTTGGCATGTCCTGGGCATGTTCTGACCCCCGCTTTCCTCTCTCCCTCCCCAGCTCTGGGCCCCGGCCAGCAGAGGTGCCGGGACGTGGAGCATCGGCCCCTGGTTTGCCACCCATGCGCCCTTGTCCCCACCACATGGCGTCCTCCTATGGTGGCGAGGGGTCCTGCAGGCTGCAGCCTCTGCACCCTCCGGGGCCGAGCCTCATTCACGCCCCCCCACACCTGTGCAGTGCGGAGGCTGCAGCCGCCGAGTTCCCAGCCCCAGCCCAGAATCCTGCGGAGGGGCCCAACTCCAGGCTGTGGAGCCCTCGGTTCATCAGCTAATCAGTAATGCATAAGAGTTATGGCTAATGATGGGGTCACACCGCGAGCGTGGAGCTGGCTGTGACCCTGATACCCCGGTATTTGGGGGATGGCAGCCGCCATCTCTCAGCGAGGTGGAGGTGTGGTTTGGCCACTGTGCCAGGTCTGCTCTGCCACAGATTTCCCACGTGACAGGCGCCGCCTCCCTCCATGCCTCAGTTTCCCCATCCGGTCAATGGGGAGAATTATTGGTGAGCACCTAAGGCAGGGACTACCTCTCCCGGGGCAGGGGGGGCTGGCCATGATGGGGCCTGAGCTCGGGGGGGGAGGAGTGTGCACGACCCGCACAAAGGGAGGTGCTGATTGCATGGGGGGGGGATCCGTGTAACACACAGCGTGATGGGGTTCCCTGGGGTGCGTGCAGCACCCAGCGGAACTGGCCCTACAGGGCACCTCCCAGCAGCATCCCCCCTGAGCTGAGTGTGTGGGCAGCCGCCCAGGAGAGAGGCAGCAGAGGACCAGCCGCTTAGCAAAATACCGACAGCCAGCAGCAGGTTTTTCTGTGGGTGGTGCACATCCACACACTTGGGTGCGCGGAATAAAATTTATCCCACACCTGGGTGGGAAGCAATGAGTGCGAACCCTGCCTCTGAGCTCTCAAGCCAGTAAGTGCTGGGTAGAACTTGGGAGGGGGGGACCTCCGGGGCCGGTAAAAATACCTGTATGGCTCCATTTACCTGGGCTCCTGCTCCATGGCTGCGGGCGGGCGGCTCCCAGGCACTATGGCAGCATGAGGAACAAAGGACAGTACAGACTGAACCTCTCTAATCTGGAACTCCAAAATCTGGCATGAGCCGCGTTAGCCGGACGACCGTGTCCCATGGCTGTGGCCGAGCTTCCTGGGGGCCCCTGAAGTTTGTTTCCAGCCACCAGTCCTGGCTCGCCGTGCTGTGCGCTGGTCTTTAGCGGTAATTTACCCCTCCAGGCCTTCTCAGAGCCCCGTCAGCTCAGTGGAAGGGAAGGTAATGCTGCTAGACAATACTGACGCCCCCCCCCCAGTGCTGGTAAATTCTCCCATCCGGCACCGGTTAGGGCCCGAGGGTGCTGGACGAGAGAGGTTCAACCTGTAGTGGTGAAGATCCGCTCCTCGCCGGCCACCAGCTGAGCTCATGTGCCTCTCGGATATCCTGCGGCAGGGAGTTCCGCGGGTCGTCTGCCTGCTGCTGCTGCTGCTGCTCGGCTCCCAACCCTCCTCTTTCTGAGTGCCTGCAGGGCCGCCCCTCGCCCGCTGGTGTTAGCTTAGATGGGGCACCACACCGATTAAGCCGGGCACCTCTGAACGCCCCCATCACTGCCCAGCGATGGAATTAACCCCTTCTCAGCTAGCACTTCTTAAGCATCACCCTAGTCTGTCTATGGCTGTGCCCCTGCTCACCAGCCATGCGCTTAATAAAATGAACTTAAATTGGAACCCTGGGCTGCGGTGAACTACTATTTTGGAAGGGGGATCGGTGGGCTCTTGAGAGCACGCTGCTCTGTTATTGTAAGGTCTCTGGGAAACACCAGCCTCGCTCCCAGACTAGTTTAGCGTTGTAGGGTTGCACAGAGTAGGGGCTCTCAGGAGCCTGGGTTTGCCCAAAGAGGGGTGTCTTATGGTGGGGGTGTTGAGCTTTGTCATTGTGTAGACAATGGTTTGTTATTGTAGGGTCTCTCACAGGCGATGTTGTGATCGCAGGTAAACAAGAGACTGCACAGACTGCTTTGTTATTGTAGGGTCTCTGGGAGGACAGGGGGTTACACACACACAGGTTTGTTATTGTAGGGTCTCTGGTAGGACGTGGCGATACACAAATGGGGTTGTTATTGTAGGGTCTCTCGAGAGCTCCCTGGGCAGATCCACCCTCTGGCAGCGGGGGATGCACAGGGAAGCGGGGCTTCGGTTTAGTCTGTTCCCGCTTTTTCAGACTAAACTCCCCTGACCCCCCACGCACAAGGGGGGAATTAACCCCCACCCCCGCCCGTTAGGCAATTGGGGGGGCAGGCGGGGAGAAGCAGCTGCAGATCCCCCTTCTGCCCACAGGAGGGAGACAGGAGCCTGCAGATGGCAGCTCCCTCCCCCCTGACCCCTCCTGGGCACCAGCCCAGGGCCTCGCACCAGTGCTCCAGCCCCACCATGCAAGGAGCAGCACAAGCGGGAGCGGGGTTGGGACGCCCCAGGAAGAGAGGAAGACAGACGGGAGCATTGCCTGGCCTCCGCATTCCCCTGGGCCCACCCGGGGGGCCCAGCCCAGTGCCAGGGAGAAATCCCAGTGACCCAGCCCCTGTGCCCCCGCAAGAGGGGCCGTGGCCCAGTGCAGGGTGAGGGGGTCCCCATTCCCGCAGCTCCCTCAGCCCACTTCTGGGTGCTGGGCAGGCCATGGGGCTCCGGCAGCAGCGAGGCTGTGGGCTCATAGATCCACGGCCGGCCGGGACCATTAGGGGAGGCAGGAGGCAGCTCAGCCCCCGAGTGCATTTTCCATCTATTGATCCTGCCTTTGCTCGCAGCCGGGCGGGCAGGGTCCAGCCTGGGGAGGGGAGAGGAGAAAGGGTGGGAGGTGGGAAGAAAGAAAGAAAAATTCCTCCCTCCCTCCCTCGCTCAGCCCAGACCCAGGTGCCAGCCAGTCCCGCCTAAGCTGGGGGTGGGCCCTGGCAGCACAGACCCCCCCCCCGCGCCCCCAGCCGAGCAATCTCATCCCAGGCTGGGCCTGGGCCAAATGGCTGCAGCTCCCAGGCTGGGGCGGGGGGGAGGGGGGCGTGCCAGAGCGACCCAGCCGGAGTGGCTGGCTCCAGTGAGGGGGTCCCGAGAGTCACTGGACGGGGCGAGAGAAGAGCCTCAGGAGGGGGTCAGTCGCAGCCGACAGATGAGGGACGGGCTGGTCTTGGACAGGTGAGGGGAGCCGGGGCGGAGCTGGGGGCTGCTCCCACTGCGCCCCGGGGAGGGGGTTGGCTGGGAGCTGCTCCACTGGGGATGGGAGGGGGCCCACCAGGGGCCAGGCAGCGCTGAACACCCACGAGAGATGGAGGGAGGGGTGTGTGGGGATGGCCGGATGAGGGGGGAGGGGTGTGTGGGGATGGCTGGTGGGGGAGTGGGGATGGCTGGGGCAGGTGACTGGTCCGGCAGGAAGGAGATGGAGTCTGGGGCTCCCTGGCCAGCTGAGCAGGGAGGCAGGGTCGGGCTGGGGGAACATGGGGATGGAGGGATGTGGGAGCTGGCTGGGGGAGGGAGCTGGCCCCTGGCCCCTGGCCCCTGGCCCTGGGCGGCTGTGGGGCTGGTTGGGGAGCCAGGCCTCGGGGCTGCTGGGGGTTGCAGCTTTGGGTTCATTGCTGGGTTTTCCGAGCTCCGAGAAACGTGCCACATACAGACCCAGGGCGCTGGTGGGGGCTGGAGAGCCAATGGGAGCAGAGATCAGGAGCCAGTGGGGTGGGGTAGGGACAGGGGAGCCACTGGGCAGGCCAGGCAGGGGGGACCCGTCTGGGAGCAGGGGACAGGAGGCCAATGGGGTGCTGGGGGTTGTACTGGGGCGGCAGTGGGGGGAGTTACAATCCCAATTTCGGGCTGCCCCCAAAGGGTGCTGCCCCCATCTCCAAGATGGGGCAGGGGCTCGAGGCCCCGTCCCTCACCTGCCTCCAGCCTGGGGGTGACCTGGGGGGACAGACCCCCCCTGCACTGTGCCAGGCAGGGTCCCCCACATCCAGCACGGACAGGCCTGGGTTAGCTCAACATCCTCTGGCTGCAGCTCAAGGACAGAGGCTGGAGGCCCCTTCCAGCCCTGCCCCCCAAGGGACCAGCATACTGGGGTAGAGGGGCCCGGGGGGGCTGATCCAGGAGGCAGGAGGAGCTGGGAGCCGGGGTAGATGGGCCCGGGGGGCTGATCCGGGGCATTGGGGCCCTGCGCCCCAGGCCACCGACCAACCCCAACCCCGTCTGCTCACCCAGCCTGTCCCTCTCCCCCTAGCCCCATCTCCAGGGTGGGCAGAGCCCAGCAGCCGTCCTGCTAAGCGCCCCATGCCCGGCCGTGCCCGCCGAGCCTGCGGAGAGGGGGTGCCCTGGGCCATGGGGCCGGAGCCGGTGTGGGACGAGGAGGAGGAGGAGGAGGAGGAGGCCCCGGGGCAGCCGGCCAGGCGCAGCCGCTTGGTGCGGAAGGACGGGCGCTGCGACGTGGAGTTCGCCAATGTGGGCGAGCAGAGCCAGCGCTACCTGGGCGACTTCTTCACCACCTGCGTGGACGCCCGCTGGCGCTGGCTGGGGCTGCTGTTCTCCCTGGGCTTCCTGCTCTCCTGGCTGCTCTTCGGCCTGGCCTTCTGGCTGCTGGCCGCCCTGCATGGCGACCTGGGGCCCGCGCCCGGCCCGCGCCCGCCCTGCTTCACCCAGCTCAGCGGCCTGCTGAGCGCCTTCCTGCTCTCGCTGGAGACCCAGACCTCCATCGGCTACGGCGCCCGCAGCGTGACCGAGGAGTGCCCGGCCGCCGTGCTGGTCGTCACCCTGCAGTGCCTGGCCGGCTGCCTGCTGGACGCCCTGCTGCTGGGAGCCCTGCTGGCCAAGCTGGCCCGGCCCAAGAAACGCAACCGGACGCTGCTCTTCAGCCGCTGCGCCGTGGTGGCCCTGCGGGACGGACGGCTCTGCCTCATGTGGCGTGTGGCCAACCTCCGCCGCAGCCACCTGGTGGAGGCCCACGTCCGTGCCCAGCTCCTGCAGGTGGGCGCTGGGAGGGTGCGGGGGGGGGCTCGGGCGGGGCAGCGAAGTCTAGTGGTTAGAGCGGGGGGGGGGGGGCGTGGGAGCCAGGACTCCTGGGTTCGCTGCCTGGCTCTGGGAGGGGTAGTGGGGTCTAGTGGTTAGAGTGGGGGGGTGCCCTCTGGCAGCCAGGACTCCTGGGCTCTCTCCCTGGCTCTGGGAAGAGAGGTGGGGTCTAGTGGTTAGAGCTGGGGGGAGGGGCATTGGGAGCCTGGACTCCTCGGTTCTCTCCCTGGCCCTGGCAGGGCCCAGGGGTCGGAGAGCCAAAGCAGGGCGGGCAGGGACGCGGCTCCAGTGGCCGAGGCTGGGGGGGAGCTGGCGGAGGCTCAGCCCTGCTTGCACCCCATTGCTCACTCCCCCCTCCGCCAGCCCCGCGTGACCCCCGAGGGGGAGGTCCTGCCCCTGGACCAGCGGGATGTGGATGTGGGCTTCGACAGTGGCACCGACCGCCTCTTCCTGGTCTTGCCCCTCACCGTGGTGCACCAGATCGACGCTGAGAGCCCCTTCTACGGCCTGGGCCCGGCCCAGCTGGCTCGGGCTGACTTCGAGCTGGTGGCCATCCTGGAGGGCATGGTGGAGGCCACGGCTATGACCACGCAGTTCCGCACCTCCTACCTGCCAGGCGAGGTGCGCTGGGGCCACCGCTTCGCCCCTGTCCTGGCCCATGGCCGCCGCGGGCGCTACCGGGTCGACTTCCGCCACTTCCACCGCACCTACCCCGTGCCCGGGACCCCCCGCTGCAGTGCCCGGGAGCTGGGCCAGCCGCATCCCAGCCCCGGCCCAGCCTGCGCCCCCCTCAGCTACCTGAGCGAGCGGGTCTGCCGCCCCCCGGGGGAGGAAGAGGAGGGAGGCAGCAGCTGGCGGGATGGGGAGGAAGGGGCCCCAGAGGCATGAGGGAGTCCGCGGGGGAGGGGGCTCGGAGGTTGCCAGCCTGGGAGAGGGCAGCTGGGGGGGGTTGGGGGCTGTTCTTGGTGGGAGGAGTCTGGGCTCTGGAGGGGGGTGGGGCGGTGTTGGGGCTCAGCCCTTGGGAGGTGTTGTGGGGAGCCACTTGCTGGGAGTGGGGTTTTAGGAACGTCTGTTCCCTGCAGTGGGGGCTGGTTCCTGGGGGGCTGGCTGTTGGGGGCAGTTTCTGGGGCACCGAGGGCAGTTCTGGGGGGCAGTTCCAGGAGCACTGGGGGCAGTTCCTGGGGGGCTGGTTGTTGGGGGCAGTTCCTGGGGCACTGGGGATAATTTCGTGGGGCAGTTTCTTGGGGGACTGGTTGATGGGGGGCTGTTTCTGGGGTGCTGGGGGGCAGTTCCTTGGGTCTGAGGGTGGTTTCTGGGCACACGGATTGACAGGGAGCAGTTTCTGGGGTGCTGGGGGGCAATCCTGGGGGGGTCGGGTTTTGGGGAACCCACCCCATTTGAGGTGCTCAGCCCTCAGCCGGGAAAGAGGGTCCAGCCAGGACAGCCCAGCGTGACACCCCCTGCTGGCAGGGAAGCCTGCAGACAGCTGTGTGTCAGATGCCCCCTAGTGCAGGGAGCTGGGAGCAGGGGGCTGGGACTGGGCAGACCCTGTCTTTGTCCGTCTGTCCATCTGCCTCCCCCAAACAGCCCCAAAGCAACGCCTGGCGAAATGGAAGTAAAAAGGGTTTGAAAAGGGAAACTGGATCCCTCTGATTGTTGGCTTTGAATGGGGGTGGGTGGGTGTCACCCCCACAGGCCCTCCCCACCCATTCAGCCACGGAGCCCCCTGGGGACCCCTCTCCCATCAGCCAAGGCTGCCCCTGGGACCAGCCACCCCAACCAAGGCTGTTCCCTGGCACCCCAGCCCCAGGGACTCTCCCCTTCTCCCAGCCCAGCAGTGGGCAGGCTGGGGGCTGTCCAGGTCCTTCCCAGGCTGGGCTCAGATGCGCCAGCAGCAGGATCCTTTTACTGGAGTGCATGGCCCCTCCCGGGGGCTGGCTGGGACGGAGAGACGGCGGGTGGGATGCATGGAGGGGGCTGGAGAGAAGCTGGCTGGGAAGGGGGTGCCATTTAGGGAGGGCTGAGGGGCCTGGAACACGCCCCCCCCCGATTTTGAGCATGTTTAAAGCCCCAGCGGGCAGCTCCTAATGGCAACACAGCTAGTGCTGCCTGGGGCGCAGGAGGTATGTTTCCAAGCAGAGCAGGCCAGGGGATTCCCACAGCAAGAGGCTTCTCCGTCCAGTGCCAGGGGCTCCTTGGACAATCTCACCACCAGCGCCAGGTGCTCCACTCAAAGGAGGAGGGGGAAGAGTCGGACTCAACAGAGAGGCTCTCCATGGTCTGTCCTGGGCCTGGCGCTCTTCTACCTCGCCAGGAGCGAATGGGGAGAAGGGTGGAGCGGCAAGGTGGCAAAATTTGCGGGTGATGCAGAAGGTTGCAGGGCATTTACCGTACATCCAAAGCTGCCTGCCAAGGGCTGCAAAGCTCCCTCGCAGCTCTGACTGAGTGGGCTGCCCACGGGCAGGTGGAATTCAGCGCTGGTAAATGCAAACTAAGGCGCATGGGAAAATACAATCCCAGATGTGTCTGACCAAGTGGGTCTGTGCCCACGAAAGCTGATGCTCCAAAATACCTGTTAGTCTATAAGGTGCCACAGGACTTCTTGTTGCTCTCATAATCCCAGCTGTAGGCATTGTCACAGAGTGGGGGGTCCCCGGGCCCTGCACCCCCGACCGCAGGCGGACGCGACTCTCACTCAGCAGGTGGAACAGGCGGGTTACGAGGCGACAGGGACACAGCTTGTGTGATGGAGTGGGGGATATGTGTGTATGTGGGGGGCTCACAGAGGGTGTGGGGGCTCCTGCGGAGGGTAACCGAGGCGACCAGGTGACACCTCTGGGCTGCAGACAAAGGGGGAGGTGGAGCCTGAGGGGTTTGAATGGGAACTGGGAGTTGGGAAGCAGTTGGTCTGGGCTGGGAGAGAGAGAGAGAGACAAAGGAGGGGCAAGGCCCTGGCGTGGGGGGGCCGTGTCTCCCCAGCATGGATTGGACTGGCGGTCCCTGCCGGCTGCACTGATCCCTCTGTACGACGCTGTGTCCATCAGCTAATAAACCCGCTGGTCTCCTGCTGAGTGAGCGTCACTCCTGCCTGTGGACGGGGGCAGAGCTTGGAGATCCCTCAACCCCATCACAGCATGAACAGACTTGTCAGCACGGCAACCAGAGCCGTCAGTACAATCCAGCTTGGGGACAGGGTCCCAGAGGGGGATCCTGAGCCGGGTTCTGGTCCTGCCCCCTTTCTCCCTCTCCAGCCACACAAGAATGAAATGCCCCACTCCACCCATCTGGTTGCCTGGGTTACAAATGGCATGAAGGGCCCTTGTGTATCTGCAAGAAGTCATCACCCAGTGATGCTGTGCCTAGGGAAACTGAGGCACCCACCTTGAATTACTCCAGGGCATCAGGAAACACATGCAACCTAATCAGGGGAATAAAATCCGCACACACCCCTCTTTGTCACATACGAAAGGATCGAGTCTGAATTAGGTCTTACCACTCAAGAAAGAGTTTTTGGAATCACTGTCGAAGAGGTGTCTGGAAACATCTGCTCCCTGTGCAGCGACAAGCTAAAAGGGGAACAGAATATTGGGAATCACGAGGAAGGGAAGAGATAATAAGACAGAAAATATTGTACTGGCAGAGCCAGGCACAATGATCTCAAGTAGCAGTGGGAGTGGGGTAGGTTGGATAGCAGGGAAAACTATTTCATCAGGAGGGCGGTGAAGCCCTGGAATGTGTTAGCGAGAGGGGAGGTGGAATCTCCATCCCTAGAGGTATTTAAGTCCCTCTTTGACAAAGCCCTGGCTGGCTGATTTGGTTGGGGTTGGTCCTGCTTTGAGCAGAGGATTGGACTTGATGACCTCCTGAGGCCTCTTCCAAGCCCAGGATTCCATGAGTCAAAGTACTGTCTCTATATGAAGTCGTGGCATGGCCCACAGCTTGCATGCGGTGTGTTGGTGGGGTTGCTTTATCTCCAAAAAGATCTGTTGGATTTGGAAAAGTTCCAGAGCCGGGCACCAGAAATGAGGAGGGGTAAGGAACAGCTTCCAGAGGGGAGAGATTAACCAGACCTGGGGGGAACGGAGATGCCGAAGGAGAGGGAGGGTGGGTTAGAGGTTTAGAAAATCAAGAACAATGTGAGGAACAAGAACAAGGAAATGTTATTGACTCCATCACTAGCACCACATGGGACGCTCACCCAGTGGAACGTAGAGGCAGCAGATTGAAAACAAGCAAAAGACATTGTTTCTCCACAGTCAGCCTGTGGATCAGTCCCTCACTGGCTACTAGCCAGGAAGGGCAGGGATAGGGGTCACCTCACCTCCGTTTGCCAGAAGCTGCAAATGGGAGATGGGGATGGGAGACATTTGCCTCTTATGTTTGTTCGTTCCTCAGCACCTGACATTGGCCTCTGTCGGAAGACAGGCTACTGGGCTAGGTGGATCGTTGGTCTGACCCACTCCCTTCCCAGAGCTGAGGTAGAACCCAGGAGTCCTGGCCCCGTCTCTCTCTCCAGAGTCAGTAGCAAAGGAGGACTTACATTACAATTTTAGGGCTAACCACGGTCCCCGAAGTGACCTGCCACAAGAGCTCAGACCAGGTAAGGATCAGAGCTGAGTGGGTCTCATAATTTGTCTTTTGTTTATGTAGGGAGTTAGTAGCTTTTCCCAGCATTATCCAGAGTGGCTGAGAGCTGGTGGGAAAGGTGGTTGATGAAAGATGGAGGGGGAAGGGGGGAAGGTGAACAGAGGGCTGAGGCAGGGACCCTGGAGGCAGGGCTGTCCCTAGGGGAGCTTGGAGCCCAGGGCAAACCCCCACCACAGGCCCAGTGCCTCTGCTGCACCTCTGTCCTCACCCACTTCCACCCGGCCCTTCCCCCATTCCCACCCCCGCCCAGCCTCCTTGTCCAAAGCGCCCTCCCTGAGCAATGCAAGACTAGGGCTGACCAGGGGGCCTGGCGTGAGGCAGCGGAGGGGGTTGGGCCCCCCTGTCACTGTGGCAGCAGGTAGCAGAGGACAGTGGGCAGGATGCTGGGTCACTCCCACTCCCCCCACCACACAGCGAGGGGAGCCCTGCTGCTGCCCTGCCCAAGCCCCCCAGGTGATCCCCAGGGCGGTTGAGGCAGCCGTCATGGGCTCCCCCAAAGCCCAAGGCCATCCTGCGGGTGGCAGGGCACTGGGTGGAGGACTGAGGGCAGGAGGCTGGAAAGGTGATAGGAAGCTGAGGGAGGGTGGAAGGGATGATGGAGGGGGCAGGACTGGAGGTGGGGGAGCTGGAGTGGGGGGGAGCAGGGAGGAGCTGGGGAGGGGGAGCTGGAGGGGGCAGAGCTGGAGGGGGCAGGCTGCATGGGTCCGACCCAATCCCAGCTGGGAGCTTGGGTGAATCTGGCAGAGTTTCGATCACTGGTTGCAGCTGCAGCTGGGGGAGCGCGGCCTTTAGCCTCCCCTTCCTGTCTGTCCCCCAGGCCAGGCCAATCCCCTTGCCCAGCTCAGGCTGCTATGGGGCAGGGTGTGGGGAGGGGCAGAGGTGAGCTCAGCGACCCCCGCCCGGCCCAGCTGCTCTGCAGCACGGAGCTGTGGCAGGTGGCTCTGCTGTCACCTTGTCCGGGCGATAAGGGGAACCCAAAATAACCCCTCAAGTGGTCCTAATCTTGGGTCAGGAGATAGGGGGTGGGCTGGGCCAGGGGAGGGTGGTGCACTCACTGTGCTCCTGGGGCGACTCCAGACTGAGCGCGGGGAGGGAGGGGCAGAA
This sequence comes from Carettochelys insculpta, assembly GCF_033958435.1. Taxonomy (NCBI): domain Eukaryota; kingdom Metazoa; phylum Chordata; order Testudines; family Carettochelyidae; genus Carettochelys; species Carettochelys insculpta. The sequence goes on along the minus strand of NC_134158.1, from coordinate 14,852,631 downwards.
CCCGGCTCTCCCCGGCCCCCCAACTCTCTGGAGCCCGAGTGCAGATCAGAGACAGGGACTGGGGGGGCACGGCCCACTGTTCCCCAGAGCCCCCCTAGCCCAGAGCCCCCCCAGCTGCTAATTCCATCCCTGGCAAGCAGCCTGGCACTTCCCTCATCACCAGAGACAGAGGGCTACGCAGGGCACTGCCCTGGGCACAGTGTGTCAACCGGACGCTACCTCTGCCAGTGCCCCTCACTCCCGACCCACAGCCCCTGCCAGCCCCCACCTCTCCCTCCTGACCCACAGCCCCTGCCAGCCCCCACCTCTCCTTCCTGACCCACAGACCCCATCTCTCCTTCCTGACCCACAGACCTGCCAGCCCCCACCTCTCCTTCCCGACCCACAGCCCCTGCCAGCCCCCATCTCTCCCTCCCGACCCACAGCCCCTGCCAGCCCCCCACCTCTCCTTCCTAACCCACAGCCCCACCAGGCCCCCACCTCTCCTTTCCGACCCACAGCCCCTGCCAGCCCCCCCCACACACAGATGTCCCTCCTGACCCACAGCCCCTGCCAGGCCAGCTCCCACCCTCCACTCATTTCAGACCCCCTGTAGCTCTGCCTCCCCCCAAACAGCCGTTTCTCAGAGGAGCTGGGAGGCTGCGGCTTGCTGGGGACGGGGGTCGCCCTAATCTTCCCAGCCGGGGCAGACGAGACCCCTGGGTTTATGCCAAGCGCAGGGCTGGCGTCCCCCACCCCCACCACAGGTGAGCTCAGCGCGCCCCCTGGGGCTGACGGGTGTGGCCGGGCTGGCCAGTCCCCATTGCAGCCACTTGTCCCCATGGTCCCTTGTTGGGAGGTTGGGGGCTGGGGTTGTGCATGGGGGGCGTTGTGTGGCTCTGTGGGTGCAGAGGGAAGAATGGGCGGGCGGAGCTGGTGGAGGCGTGTGTGTGTGTTCCCGTCCGTGCGTGTCCATCTGTGTCTGTCTGTGTGCATGTCTGCGTGTGTCTGTGCGTTTATATGCGTGTGCCACCCCCGTGTGCGTGTGCATGTGCGCGTGTGTCAGGGGCACGGCCCATGCCACCTTTAGGGCTGAATATTTATAATGTTCTCATTGATATGCATAACAACCTCATTAATTATTCATGACGTCGGGCCCTTAGCAACGGCCGAGCGCCCAGCAGGCCCCCAGCAACTGCCTGTTCTTGCAAGTCTGACCCGCGGTCACCGTCGGGGCGGAGGCCAGTGAAAGGCGCTTCAGTCTCCCATTGGTTGGCTTGTCTATCATTCATAGTGATTGACGGCGAAGGGGTGAGTATTTATGACTATTCGTACACTTGAGCTGTCGATCTACGAAAGGAGCGGGGGCGGGGTTGGATTTTTAGTCACTGATTGGTCAGACTGAACGTCAATAACTGGTAAGGCCGGCTGTCGAACTCCTTGTGGGTCTCATTGGACGAGATAGGTCTCAACCTTACAAGTGAGGCGGGCTTAATCATATTTCTAGTGTCCATTGGTTATTCTGTCTATCAATCTTGCAATCTGACGGGTTCATACGGGAGTCGCCTCCTCCCATTGGTTATTCTCGCGCCAAGGACGCGAGCCTCTTGGAATCCCGTTTTCCCATTGGCTAGTCCTGGGGAAGGAGGCGGGACGTTCCCGCAGTGCCGGGCCGGGCGGTTGCGGGAGAAGGAAGCAACCGCCGTCACCGCAGCGCAGACGAGACGAGTCCAGGGGCCGGAGCAGCCCCGGCGGCTGCTGCGGGCGCCATGGAGGACGGAGTCTATGGTAGGGCCCTGGGGCTGTATCACTCGGGGGGCTCCGCCCATTCACTGCTGCCGGGCGGGGAGGGGGGGGGGGGATTGCCGATTCCCAGGGGGCGGGGCTGGGCTGGGCTGGGCTGGATTGGATTGAACCACGCCTCCCTTTGTAGGGTGGTGGGCTGTACCAATCTCTTGCTTGTGGGGGGTGGCAGGCGTGTACCATTCTTCCCCCGTGAGTGGGTAGGTCGCTCCCGTCTAGGACAGGGTTGGGCTGTACCATTGCTTCCCATTATGGGTGTCCTTTTATTGAGGGAGGGGGGGATTGACTGATTGGGGTGGGGGTTGGGCCGAACCATTCCCTTGCAGAAGGGAAATGAGGAGAAGGCTGGGTTGTGCCATTTGGGCTGAACCATTTCCTATCTTTTGGGGAATCGAGGAGACGAGGGTGGGCAGAACCGCCTTTATAGGGGTGTTTGGGCTGTACCATTTTCTTGCTGCTGGGGAGCTGCCAGGGCTGTCCCATTCCTTCCCTTAATGAGGACAGAGGTTTGAACGATTCCAACCCTAATGGCCCCTTTGTAGGGTTGGGGGAGTTGGTTTGTACCATTGCTGCCCATAATGGAGAGTGAGCTCCCTTATTGGGGGAGGGTGGGAGAAAGGGGTTGGGCTGAACCATTTATTATTATATGTAGAGGGGGTTGTTGGCCTCAACCATTACCTCAGTCCCCCCTCTCCCACACCCTCATTGACTCCCGTCTCTGCCCAATGAGATGCAGACCCCGTGCCCTTAGTGGGCCCCACCCACCTGTCCGGGCATTTGTGCGCTGCAAGCTCCTTGGGGCAGGGAGCTTTATTCTGTGTGGTGCAGCTCCTGGCGCTTAGGGGCCTGATCCCAGCTGGGCTCCAGTGGCCGACAGAATCCAAATAACCCAGGCCCACGTACAGCCCCTGGCACGGAGGTGCCTGATCCGGGGCTGGCACTTTCAGTAGTCCTGTGCTGCAAGTAAACAACAGGATGGAGCATGTATTCTGCAAAGCCCTGGGCTGCCACAGTGGAAGTCAGCCAAACCAGAGCTCCCAGCCTCAAGCCATGGCTAAGGCCTGGAACTTGCGTTGATTTTGCATGTCAGTGATACTGGTCTGTGTGGACTGGTGGGAGGAGGAACTAGACACAGCACAGGACTCCCTGGCCAGCCCCCCAATCTGCCCTGGTGTATCTGCCTCTCTGCAGTGGGCAGGGGATCCCTGTATCATCATCCCCAGGGTCCCTTTCACCCTACAGGTGTCACAGGAAAGCTGCCGTGCATTTATTGAGAATGTAGCAGAAAAGCCTGAGACAAGTCGCTGTGTTCATCTGTGTCTTCGCAAAACAAAAAAGCTGTCCTGTAGCACCTTGAAGACTAATAATATTATTTATGAGAGGATGAGCTTTCATGGGATAGACCCACTTCCTCAGATCTGTGGAGTGCACGCGCGCACACAGACTCACACTCGCCAGGTGATGTTCTCTTTACCAGTCTGTTGCTCGCTTTCAATTAGTTGGCCAAGCCAATGAAATCCGAGGCTGGATCGGGACCATGTTGCTTTCAGCCTGGGCTGAGATCCCAGTGGACATGGCAGACGAACCCAAAGTGGTGACATAGCAGCAGCTTTCTTGCGTTGGGATGGGTGGACTTTGCATCGGTTTGCCAGTGCTCGTTCGCTCACATTTGTTCATGTTTCCTTAAGTTGTTCTTCTCATTTCTCATCTCTTGTCTCATCAGTCTGGTTTCCTTCGCCTCTGTCTTGTCCTCGTTGTTGATTGCTACCTTCTCCAGAGTTGCCACTGTGCCCCTTCCTCGAGGACCGGAGGGGTAGCCGTGTTAGTCTGGATCTGTAACAGCAACGAAGGGTCCTGTGGCACCTTATAGACTAACAGAAAAGTTTTGAGCGTGAGCTTTCGTGAGCACAGACTCACTTCATCGGATGCTGGTCTTGGAAATCTGCAGGGCCAGGTATAAATAAGCCAGAGCAAGGCTGGGGATAACAAGGTTAGCTCAGTCAGCAAGGGTGAGGCTTACTACCAGCAGTTGATCTGGAGGTGTGAACACCAAGGGAGGGGAAGCTGCTTCTGTATTTAGCCAGCCATTCGCAGTCTTTGTTTAAGCCAGAGCTGAGGGCATCGAATTTGCAGATGAATTGTAGCTCAGAAATTTCTCTTTGGAGTCTGGTCCTGAAATCCAGACTCCAAAGAGAAATTTCTGAGCTACAATTCATCTGCAAATTCGATGCCCTCAGCTCTGGCTTAAACAAAGACTGCGAATGGCTGGCTAAATACAGAAGCAGCTTCCCCTCCCTTGGTGTTCACATCTCCAGATCAACTGCTGGTAGTAAGCCTCACCCTTGCTGACTGAGCTAACCTTGTTATCCCCAGCCTTGCTCTGGCTTATTTATACCTGGCCCTGCAGATTTCCAAGACCAGCATCCGATGAAGTGAGTCTGTGCTCACGAAAGCTCACGCTCAAAACTTTTCTGTTAGTCTATAAGGTGCCACAGGACCCTTCGTTGCTGTTCCTTGAGGATGTGCAGCCATCCCAGCCCCTGACCTGGTCCTTCCCTAGAATCCCTGGTGATGGTCTTGCATTTATCACACACCTGCCTCACTCCCGCAGCTGAGGGCTTTCGTTAGCAAAGAGATGATATTGGCATTTAGGCAGAACGTAGATGCCGAAGCAGTCCTGTAGCACCTTGAAAACAAACAACTTTATTCACCAGGAAAGCAAGAAGTCCTGTGGCACTGTACAGACTGACAGATTTATTGGAGCATAAACTTTCGGGGGGGCAAAGACGCACTTGGTGGTTGTTTTTGCAGATACAGACTAACACGGCTACCCCCCCCCCCCGATATTTTATCAGTTTGCTGTTAGTCTTTAAGGTGCTACACGACTGCTTGTTTGGTTGTGAAGCTACAGACTGATGCGGTGACCCCCTGGGTCCACAGAACATCAAGTGAGTTTTAACAAACACTCCTCACGCTCTTCTACAATATTTACCTGACATCTGAGTCCAACTCAGGGACAGGTAAAACTATGACAGCCTTGGCCTAGAAGAGGTGTAAGTAATGTGGGATTTTGAACTCCAATGCACCCCACTTTCTCCCTCGCTCCTCGAGCGGGGGGTTCTGGCATCAGCTAACCTGCCACTTCCATCCCAGTGCCCCCAGACCTGACCCCCGAGGAGCGGCTGGAGCTGGAGAACATCCGGCGGCGGAAGCAAGAGCTGCTGGTGGAAATCCAGCGGCTACGGGATGAGCTGAGCGAGGCCATGAACGAGGTGGAGGGGCTGGAGGCAAATGAGGGCAGGTAAGGGGCGTGCTGAACCCCAGAGGGCCTGCGTGTCAGGGCCCAGCGAGGGGTCCTGTGTGCCAGACCCCTCCATGGGCTTGTACGCCGCTGGGGCTTTTTCAAGTGCTGTGACATGTGGCTGTTCTCCGTCGCACAGCAAAACCCTCCAGAGGAACCGGAAGATGGGGATGGGCCGTAAGAAATTCAACATGGATCCGAAAAAGGTAAGAAGGGGGGGCTGGGAGACAGGACTGCTGGGTTCTCTCTCTGGTTCGTTTCCCTCCATGCGTGACAGCTCCCTCCCTGGGAGGTGAACACAGCACCAGGGGGGCTGGAAGTGGAGTGGGCACAGTCTGGCCACCAGCTCCTGACTCCGCTTTCCTTGGCACAGGGGATTCAGTTCCTGGTGGAGAACGAGCTGCTGCACAACACGCCCGAGGATATCGCCCGCTTCCTCTACAAGGGCGAGGGGCTCAACAAGACGGCCATCGGGGACTACCTGGGGGAGAGGTGAGGGGGCGGGGCCACCATGGACCATCCGAGTGGGCGGGGCCATCAGGGATTACCTGGGGGAGAGGTGAGGGGGCAGGGCTACCATGGACCACCCAGGGGTGGGGAGGTGAGTGGGTGGGGCTGTTGGGGAGGGGAGAGGCCATTGGGGACTAGCAGGAGGAGAGGTGAGGGGGCGGGGCCGTCGAGGAGGGGAGAGGCCATTGGGGACTAGCAGGAGGAGCAGGGTGGGGCGGGGGGGCATCACGGCCTAGAGTGGCCCTGTGTGTAGGGGCAGGGCCATGGGGCTCAGGCGGAGGGGGGTACCCAGGGGGATCTTTCTGATGGGGAGGGGGCTGCCAGCCAGCCAGCTGTGTGGGAGGCTGGTTGCTCTTATCCCCCCGCCGCCCGCAGGGAGGAGTTTAACATCGCTGTGTTGCACGCCTTCGTTGACCTGCACGAGTTCACCGACCTCAACCTGGTGCAGGCGCTGCGGTGAGCCGGGGAGGGCGCTCTCTGGGTGGGGGGGGTTGGGGTCAGCTCGCCCCCCCTTATCTCAGCGATGGGGGGCCTGGTGGAGCCCCCTCTTACCCCCCCCGCACCTTCCTCCTCCCCAGGCAGTTCCTGTGGAGTTTCCGCCTGCCCGGGGAGGCCCAGAAGATCGACCGCATGATGGAGGCCTTCGCTCAGCGCTACTGTCTCTGCAACCCCGGCGTCTTCCAGTGCACAGGTACGGTGGGGCTGGCACCGGGGCACTCCCCAGCGCGGGGGACAGCGGGGGCTAGTGGTTGGAGCAGGCGAGGCTGGGAGCCAGGGCAGTGGGGTTCTCCCCTGGTGCTGGGAGGGGAGTGGTTCCGTCCCTGTCAGCCGCCCGCCCTTCTTCCTTCCCCCAGACACCTGCTACGTGCTCTCCTTCGCCGTCATCATGCTGAACACCAGCCTGCACAACCCCAATGTGCGGGACAAGCCCACGGTGGAGCGATTCATCACCATGAACCGGGGCATCAACGACGGGGGCGACCTGCCGGAGGAGCTGCTGCGGGTAGATGGGCCCAGTGGGCTGAGCTGGGCCAGGAGGGGAGTGGGGGTAGATGGGGCCACGGGGGTGGGGTAGGGGCGGGGCAGTAGAGGGGGTGTGGCCTCGTTCTGACTCCGCCCTGGGGCAGGGCGTGGCTTCGGGGTGACTCTGCCGCTCGCCCCCAGAACCTGTACGACAGCATCCGGAACGAGCCGTTCAAGATCCCGGAGGACGACGGGAACGACCTGACCCACACGTTCTTCAACCCGGACCGGGAGGGCTGGCTGCTCAAGCTGGGTGAGAGCGGGACCCCCGCCGCCCCGGACCCCAATCCCCCCATCCCCCCTGCCCCACGCGATCTGTGCATGTCTCTGCGCTCTCCTCTCTCTGTGTCCCACCCATCCTCACTGTGTCCTCAAAGCACCCACCTTCCTTCCGCAGCTCCAGGGAATCCCCACCCCAGCCTTGGCTAGGACTCCTGGGTCCCCCCAGCTCTCAGCCTCCCTCCCCCAGCCTTGGCAAGGACTCCTGGAGTTCCTCCTGCCCCCCTACATCCAGCGTTATCTGGGCTTTGTGGGTCTAGCTCTGATCCTGCCGCTTCCCACCACCACCTGGCTTTGGCTAGGACTCCTGGGTCTGTCTCTTCCCCGTCCAGCCGTCAAGTGCGTCTCTGTGTCAGCCCCAGCCCCATGGGCTGGGCCTCTGCCCGGCCGCCTGAACCCATCACTGCTGCTCCCCCCAAATCTTTCCCCACAAGGTCAGGTGTTTGGGGGGGGGTGTCATCTGCCAGTGCGACCCCCCACCCTCACCCCCTAGACATTCCCAGCACCCCCACTAGCAGGGCCACGGTGGGAAGGACGGGGTCATGTGGCTCCCACGGCAGCTCAGCCAGAGGCCCAGGCTGCATCTGGGGGCTTGGGGGTCTGGGTCCCAGGTGGCAGGGGGCAGTTAGCTGCAGAGATCTGGGGGAGTTGGTGGGTGATGGGGCAGAGAGGTGGATACAGGCCCAGGCTGCCATTAGGGGGCAGCACCGAGCCATGCGGGGGGGGGGTGAGCAGGGCCCAGCTCCCAGAGCAGGGGAGGGGGCTGGGGTCAGGCGTGGGGGTTCTTGCCCCACTCCAGAAGGCGAGAGGTTCTGTTGGTCAGAACAGGGTGCTGGGAGCCAGGACTCCTGGGGTCTCGCCCCTGCTCTGGGAGAAGAGACGGGTGTAGTGGTTAGAGCTGGAAGGATGTGGGGTGGGTGCTGGGAGCCAGGACTCCTGGGCTCTATTTAATCTCTGCCCGGGGGTGGGAGAATGGGGGTTTCCTTGGCCAGGTGCCAAGCAGGGAAAAGCCGGACAGAGCCCCCCCATGCCTCCCTGTGTTCCTAATTCCTGTGACACCCCCCTGCAGGAACCCCCCCAGCTCCCCTCCCTGTGGCAGGGGGTTGATGTGACCACGGTTTTTCCTCCTCACGTTGATGTAACTGATTTTTCCTCTTTCTCTCTCTTCTCTCGTCTCTGCCCCCCGCTCCCCTCTTTCTTTCTCCCCCCCCCGTTCTCCTCACCTCCCCCACACTCCTTCCCTCCGCTGCCCCCCCCATGCCCCTCCCACTCCCTCGCCGTCGATGCCATTTGCTCTTGGTCTCACCGTCCCTCCCCAGGAGGTAGGTAACAGGGCAGGGATGAGGGAGCCTGGCCCCAATGTCCTGCCCCTGGGAGCCAGATCAGTGCAAGAGACATTCACCCTAAGCCTTGGACTGGGTTGGGGATTCCCGCTGCCCCAGGGAAGGGGGGTCTCTGGCAGCACCCTGGAATCTTTGCACAGGTCTTGGGTTGGGGTTTGTCTCCGTGACTGTGTGTGTGCTCCATGGAGCCCCCAAAATCAGGGCTGGTGGTTAGAGCAGCAGAGGCTGGAAGCTAGGACTCCTGGGTTCTCTCCCTGGCTCTGGGGGCAGGGCCTTGGGGGCTAGTGGTTAGAGCAGGGGAGCCTGGAGCCAGGATGCCTGGGTTCTCTCCCTGGCTGTGGGGAGGAGTGGGGGCTAGTGGTTAGAGCAGCAGAGGCTGGGAACTAGGATGCCTGGGTTCCCTTCCAAGCTCTGGAAGGGGAGTTCTGCCAGTTACACGAGTTCCTCAGGCTCCCCTCCCGCTATGGCAGGGCTGTGCCAGGTCACCCACCTGCAGCCAGGGGGCACCGTGGGGGGTTTGGCCTGAATTTCCCCCCCACATGTGTCTGGGCGAGGGGGTCCTGCCTTGCTGCTTGTCTCTCACTGCCCCCTGTGGACCAGCGCAGCAGGGTGTAGCTACCCCACCCCTCCACAGCCATCCCCAGCCACCGCCCCACTGAGCCCCCGATCTCTTCCCCCCACAGGCGGGCGTGTGAAAACCTGGAAAAGACGCTGGTTCATTCTGACTGACAACTGCCTGTACTACTTCGAGTACACCACGGTGAGCAGCCCAGGGGCCCATCTACTCCGGCGTCTGGTCCCTGACCATGCTGGGACCATGCGCTGTGGCAGTAGACCCGAGCGCTCCCCCTAGTGGTCAGCAGTGGAGTTGCCTCCAGTGAACCATCTGCCCCAATCGCTCAGGGCCCCATGCACAGCCCTTCCGAGCCTCCTCCCTGTGGGGAGTCCCCCGGGCCAAGCCGCTTCTCCCCTCACTCCGGCTTTGTTCCCTCCTCAGGACAAGGAGCCGCGGGGCATCATCCCGCTGGAGAACCTGAGCATCCGGGAGGTGGAGGACCCCCGCAAGCCGGTGAGAACACCACCCCCTCCAGCCTTTGTGTCCTGCAGCCCCTGTCTGGCCTTATCTTCTCCAGCACCTTCCTCCTTGTCCTCTCTGGCGCCTGCCCGCACCCAGCCTCCTCCCTCCCCCCAGGGGCGCCAGCCTTTCAAGCATCAGAGCCTCAGGGGTGCCTGAGTTCCTGCTGTGGCTGCAGGGGAAGGGGAAGGAGCGGCCTGGGGTGTGACTGGCTGGCGTGGCCCTGACCCCTGACTGATGCTGTCTCTCTCCTCCCCACCAGAACTGCTTCGAGCTCTACATTCCCAACAACAAGGGCCAGCTGATCAAGGCCTGCAAGACGGAGGCGGACGGGCGGGTGGTGGAGGGGAACCACATGGTCTATCGGATCTCTGCCCCCACGCAAGAGGAGAAGGACGAGTGGATCAAATCCATCAAGTGAGGAGCGCCCCACCTCCCCCCGGCCCCCGCCGGGAGAGAACCCAGGAGTCCTGGCTCGTAGCCCCTCCCGGGGTATTGGGGGTTGATGATTCCAGCTTGATGTGGCAGGGCAAGGTCTGATCCGCCCTGGGTGGGGCGGACAGGAAGCGGGGGCATTCCCCACTGGGGTGGATGAGCCAGGGGGTGACTCCCCCCAGAGCCAGGGCTCTGTCTCAGCCTCCCCTAATGCCCCACTCTCCGCAGGGCTGCGGTCAGCGTCGATCCCTTCTACGAGATGTTGGCTGCCCGCAAGAAGCGCATCTCGGTCAAGAAGAAGCAGGAGCAGGCGTGAGCCCAGCCGCCTGCCTCGCACTCTCCCCATCTACCCCTTGGGGCTGCGCAAACTGACACCCCGGGCCGGGGGCCCAGCCACGGACAGACGGACCAACTTCCCCTCCTCCAGCATCTGTGTGCATCACCAGCCGGCTCTGTCTTCCGACTCCCTGCCCCCGGCACACTGCCTTGGGCTACAGTCCCCTCCCCAGGAGCCCAGCTGCCTCCTCCTCTCTGGGAAGAAGGGGCCTCTGCCCTGTCACAGGCTGAGGACCTTGTGACAGATTCTGATCAGGAGTGACTCTGGAGTGACCCTGCAGGAGCAGAGCTCAGAATCCAGCCCTGCCCCTTTGCAATCAGGAGTGACTCTGGAGTGACCTGAGATCAGAATCCACCCTGCCCTCATGCAATCAGGAGTGACTCTGGAGTGACCTGAGATCAGAATCCAGCCCTGCCCTCATGCAATCAGGAGTGACTCTGGAGTGACCTGAGATCAGAATCCAGCCCTGCCCTCATGCAATCAGGAGTGACTCTGGATTGACCCTGGGTGAGTTGAGACTCTGGTCCTGCCCTGGCTACAAACTGGAGTGACTCCAGATTGACCTGGACTGACTCCGTAGCCTCAGCACTTTCCTTTGTGGGTCTGTGGATTCTCAGGGGCTGACCCCAGGCTCCCACTGACACTAATCAGCCCCCCGGTGCAATAAGCTATTTCCTGGCAACCCTGGAGACAGGGCTCTACCCCTACAGCCAGCTAGGAATTTACCCACAATGCAGTGCTCCCTCCATGGCCCCAGGTGCTAGCAGAGTCCCAGTGGTGTCTGGTGCAGCTGTCCTTCCCCCGACCAATTCAGGCAGTGCCAAGTGTGGGGGAGGGCAGTCCCAGCTGGCATTGCCCTCTCAACAGTGCCCTCTGCAGTGCCCCCAGGTAGCCAGTGTTGGGGGGGGGGGGCTGGTGCTTCCCCCACCACCAGATTTTTAACTCTTCCCGGGGTAACCCACCCCCACATACACACTTTTGGCCCTAGAGCCCCCCCATTTCCACGCCCCTGCTCAGGGCTCCAGGAACACACACTACGGGCTGGGGGACACCCTCCCCGCCCCCCAAGTTGACAGCTGTTGGCTTTCACCCGCGGGGAATCCCGGGCTTCCGATTCCCCTCCCACCGTGAGAAAGCCTGGCCTCTTGCCAGGAGTCGATAGGGGGCCATCCCTCCCCGCCAGGGCCGGTCTCTGCTGCCCCCCACCATTCTGCAGCCGCCAGCGTGGGGCATGCCGGGAGCAGCATGGGGGAACCCCCAGGCTCAGCAGCTCCCAGAGGCGCCAGGAGCCTGCCAGCAGGACCCCTCTTCTCCCACGCCTGGGACCCCTGGGCAGGCTGCCTCCTCTCAGCGCAAGGGATTTCACCCCCGCCCCGGTTGCTGGTCTGGACAGTGGGGACTGGTGCTGCCCCCTCACCGGCGGCGGGACTCCAGGGTGGGTTCCAGTTTTTGTAATTGTTATTTAAAGATTTAATGGATCTGACTTTCAGTGGGATTAAAACACTACCGCCTTGAGTACAAGCTGGGGGCTGCTGCGTGTTTTGCTGGGGAGCAGAAGCGGGAGGCTCCCAGTCAGGGCAGCAACCACCCTGGTCGGGAAGGGGAAGGGGCACCTTAAGCCTTGGTTTGGGACTGGCAGCCAGGAGTCCTGGGTTCTGTTCTGGCCGTGGGAGGGGAGTGGGACCTAGTGGTTAGCGGAGAGCTGGCAGCCAGGCTTGCGGGGAGGGTGACTGAATGAGCAGGTGGTCTGTGGCCTTGCTCAGCCCTTAGCCGGTTATTGTCTGTCCCCGTTGCCCCCAGCCCTCCTTGGGAGCCTGGGGTGGGGGGTGCGGCTCCTGACGTGGGGCCCTGTTGCCGGCTACTGGGCTGCAGCCACTTGGGGATGGGACACATTGGAGACGCTCAGACTAAAGACTGACTCGGGCAGCGCTGGGGCTGCTGCTGCCGCCTTGGCAGGTTTATTCTGTTCTTCCCGCGTGAGAAAAGCCTCAACCCCCTATGTGAAACAGTCCGGGCTATGCTAGGCAGGACAGCCGGCCCCAGCCCGAGGCTAAGAGCAAGAGCAGGAAGGGGGGCTTCTGGCCCCCTGCTCTAACCCCTAGATAGCTCCCCTCCCAGAGCTGGGGAAAGCCAGGCATCCAGCCACCCCCGCTCTCACCACTAGACATCACTCCCCTCCCAGAGCTGGGGCGAGAACCCTGCCCTGGGATGCCCTCCCTCACTCTAATCACTAGACTTACTTCCCTCCCAGAACGCGGGTGATAACCCAGGAGTCCAGGCCTCCTCCCCTGCTCTCACCACTGGACATCACTCCCCTCCCAGAGCTGGGGAGAGAACCCAGGCGTCCTGGTGCTGCTCTTCTAACCACTACACCCCACTCCCCTCCCAGAGCTGGGGAGAGAACCCAGGTGTACTGTCTCCCTGCTCCACCCACGAGTCACCACTGTCCTCCCCAAGCTGGGGAGAGGGGCCCGGTCCCCGAGCCTACAAGCTCAGTGGCAGGCGTTGAAGGGCAGCTTGGCGGCCCCACCGTGCAGTTCCAGTGAACCCTCGGCCCAGGCCACGAGGTCGCCGTGGACGTGGCCGGCGCAGGTGGCCAGCTGGTAGACCTCGCCCGGCGCCAGGACGTGACTCCACACGTTGAAGTCGGCCAGCTCCCCAATGAAGGCCTGGGTGGCGTCGAAGCGGCCGCCCAGCGTGTCCTGCGGGGAGGGAAGAGAGGTGAGGGAGAGGTCGCAACCCCCCCCCCAACACTCACCGCTCAGGGAGGGAGGACCCCAGAGGGGAGGCTCCTACCTGCTCCTGCCCCAGGATGAAGATGCCCCCTGGCTTGATGGGGTGCCAGGGGGCCAGGTTCTCCCCGCTGCCCCGCCGCACCCCGTCCTGGTAGCTCTCCCACACGCCGTCCCGCGTGGACCAGGTCACGCAGATGTGGTGCCACTTAGCATCGTGGATGGCCAGGGGCAGGGTGGCAGCCTGCAGGGAGGCGGGGGAATGGTTAAGGGCCACGCTTGCTCCCTCCCTGACTCTGCCCTGGGTGGGACCCCCCTGTGGCATGGAGCCCCACCCCCCCACCCGCCTGCTGCGGACCCCTCCCCCCAACTCCCGCCTGCACCTTGTCGTTGATGAGCAGCTCCATGGGGTTATTGCCCCACTCGATGAGCACCAGCTCGTTGGCCTGGCCGGGCACGGCGTAGGAGAAGGGGGTGCCGACGCCGGGCGCTGAGCTGGACTTGAGCCAGAGGCAGACCGTGAAGGCGAACAGCTCATGGTGCAGCGTCCGCTTCACCTTGACGTACATGTAGTTGGTGCGGAGGGGGAAGCCCACGCGAAACGCCTCGGCCGGCTTCTCTGGCTTGTGTCCTGCGGGGAGGAGTCAGCGTCAGGGCGAGGGGCAGATGCTGGCAGCCCCAGGGCAGTGGTGGCGAGGGAGAGACCCTGGCCAATAGCCAGTCAGCCACCTCCCTCTGCAGTCGTACAGGCCTCTAGCCTTCCAGCCAGTCACTCCCCCAGAAGCTGGGTCCCGGCCCCCAACTCCTGGCAGGACCAAATGTCCCAGCTGAGCGCCTGGCCCAGCCCTGGCAGGCGTATGGCTAACCTGCTCTGAAATGTCTCCAGCGCTGGAGAGTCCACAACCTCCCCAAGTCATGTACCCCAGGGCTTGGCCACTGTCATGGCTGGAAAGATTTTCCTAACGGCCAACTTAGAACTCCTTTGCTGCAATTTAAACCAATTGCTCTGGGTCCTCTCCTCACAGGTTAAGGAGAAGAAACGGCCTCCCTCCTCTTTGTAGCGCCCTTTTAGGTACATGGAAGCTGTGATCACATCCCCCTCTTGGCCTCCTCTTCTCCAGACTGAACAGCCCCACTTCTCTCGGTCTGCCCCCAGAGCTCGTGTTCGCTCGCCCTTGCAGCGTGGTTGTCGCTCGCCGCTAGGCTTTCTCCAGTTCAGCCACATCTTTCTGGAAATGCAGCTCCCAGAACTGGACACACGCCTCCCGCTGAGGCTGGAGCAGCGCAGAGCGGAGCTGAAGAACGACGCCTCGTGTCCTGCTCACAGCTCTCCTGTTAACGCAGCCCAGGGGGCTGTTTGCTGTTTTAGCAACGGGGTTGCAGTGACTCGTATTTAGCTTGTGGGCCACTCTGACTTCCCAGATCCCCCTCGGCAGTTCTCCTTCCCAGGCAGCCACTTCCCGGGCTGGATGTGTGAAACAGATTGTTGCTTCCTGAACGGGATCAGCCATCTCTCATTCCATCCCGCCCTCCCTCAGTCCAGAGATCCCACCCTCCTTTCCTCCACCCCTAGGTCCATCCATCCTTTCCTCCACCCATCCCTCAGTCATCCAAAGCCCCATCCATCCAGTCCTCCCTCGTTTCCTCTGCCCGTCCTCCTAGCCAGGCTCCATTGCATTCATCCCGTCAAAGGTCCCGCCCCAGCTTTGCCCCCATGCAGGCAGTTTTCCACTCTGCCAGCCACCCGACCCCCTGGCATTGTAGCTGTAATCTCACCCGCCTGTCTGTCATGTTACCCACCCGCCCAGCCCTGCGGTGCGTCCTGGTCATCCACCCTCAGCTCCGGTCTGTACCCTTCCGTTCCCCCCCCCTCCCCGTCCCGACACCCCACAGCCCTGCCCCTCACCCTTCTCCTGCGAGCCGTGGCCCCCGTTCTTGTGCCCCCGGTGCGGCTCCTCGTGGCCGTGGTCGTGGTGCTCGGTGGCGTTGAATTTCTCCCGGATCTGGTGCTCCAGGATGCTGATTTTCTTCTGCAGGGCGTCACGGAGGGAGATGGAGAACAAGGAGCCGTTGCTGCTGTGCTGGGGGTGGGGGCGGGGGGAAGGAGGGGGGGTGTGAATGAGACCTCTGTGCCCAGCTACCCTGGCATCCCACCCCTGCTAGCCCGGAGCAGCCCATGGGCCCATCTAACCTGGCACCTGGCTCCATAAATCCCAAGGCCGGTGCGATCATCTGCGCTCACCCTCTGCCTCGCGCAGGCCGGAGCCCTGCTCCGCAGTAACGGCCAGGGCCAGGCCGCTGAAGGGGAGGGCACCGGTGATTTCAAGGGGTCTGGGGCAGGGGCGGTGCGCAGAGTCCCAGCCCCTTTAAATCGCTCCAGAGCACCACAGTGGTGCTCCACGCAGCTCTGAGGGTTGCCCGGAGGAGGGGGGGATCCTGTGTGCTGCAACCAGGTAGCCTGGGAGGGGGGAGGAGGGCTGGCTGCCCTCGGCCCCACCCCTTCTGCCATGTGCCCCGCCCCTCCCGCCCTCACCCTGTCTCTCCTTCCCTTGGCCCCTCCCTCACTCACCCTGTCCCTCCTGCCACAGGCCCCGCCCTCACCCTGTCTCTCCTTCCCTTGGCCCCGCCCCTCCTGCCACAGGCCCCGCCCCTCCTGCCCTCACCCTGGCCCTCCTGCCCTTGGCCCTGCTCCTTCTGCCCTTGGTCCCAACCCCTTTTGAGACCATGGAGCCCCCCCACCCCACCTTGCTCAGGGGCCCAGTGTGGCTGTCGCCTCCTCTGCCCGGGGCTGGTCTCTTAGAGAACCCCCCAGCTAGGCCAACGGGGCTGACAGCTTCACCCAGCCCCTGGGCAAGGTGGGGGCGAGGGCTGCTCTTCACGTCCAGAAGCCTCAGACAGAAGGCATGGGGCCAGGGCAGCCAGCCCCCCCAATCCCCCCAGTGCTGTCTGGGCCATGGCAGCTCCCCTGCCCCCAGCAGTTCCTGGAGCACCCAGCACAGCGATTCAAAGGGTCTGTGGTCCCAGCCCCATTATATGCCCAGGCCCTGGGGCAGGTCCCTCGCCGGCGGGCCTGATCCTGGCTGAATCAGTGTGAGCGATGCAGGAACCCCCTCCGCACCCCCCATCCTGGCCAAATCATTCCAGGGTGAATTTTGCTGAGGGTCAAACTTTTGTGCCTTCTTCGCAGTGTGTGGGTGTGGGTGTGGGTGTGGGGCGCCTCACATGGGTCCACCTTGGCCACTGCGACCCTCAGATCTCTTCCCAGCATCCTGCCGCCCAGCAGTGGCGCTGCAATCATTTTTACAGAGAGCCAGGAGTCCTCACCCTCCCTGCCCCCTTTCGTCCTGGCTGTCCCCCTCCACCTTTCAGAGTTGGGGCCAGGAGAGGGGCTGTGGCTCTGGGTAGGCAGATGGGAAACACGGGCAGAGTTAAGGAGATCGAGGCTGGGATCCTGTGTGCGGGGCTGGGAGTAAAGCCGGTGACAGCTGCGACCCCGCAGGCGGATGCCAGGTGCAGGGCTATGACCAGAGGCCTGGGTGCAGCTCTGGGTCTTACTCTCTAGTTACTGACAATTACCAAGGTAGCAAACCTGGTGATGCTTTCTTGGCAATTGTCAAGAAATAGAGGCGAAGAAATTGCTCCCTGGGAATGCTGCGGAAACAGGAAATCTGGCACAGCTGGTCTCGTATGGAGCCAGGTACTTTCAGGAACAGGTATGGGGACCCACCTCATGAGCCCAATGCCGGGGATCAGGCACAATACAGTGGTCAGAAACTGTCTCCACCTGCTAATGGGAATAAGGGGATGGGACGCTGGTGAGGCCTTTCCTTCGCCAGGCGCAGCTGGCAGTGGATTTTGCCGTTGGTCTCCTATGGGGAACACCCCCTTGCATTAACGCCTTCCGTCAACGTATGTGCGGCTGGCCGGTCCCCAGCAGGAGGGCAAGCAGAAGGAAGGGCCCCTGGCTGGAAAAGTTTCCTGGGATGCAGGCTAAAACCATATTGGCCTGGGGGGAAATGGAGGGGCAGGTTTAATGGGAGGGGCGGCTCCTCCTCTGCGACGCCAGGAGGCAGAGGAAGGACTGAAAGCTGCCGCCTCAAGTGTGTTACCACAGGGCCTTCTGGTACAAATGGCCAGCGCTAGGAACGCCCCCGTCTGGCCTGTGCTGCGAGGGGCTGGGAAGACCTGGCGAATGACAGTGGAGTTCAGAGCATTAAATGCAGTAACCCCAGCCACGGCTTCAGTCGTGGCTATGTACCAAGATGGAGCTACCGCAGGGTGGCACAGGGTCCGGCAGCTGGACCTGCAGGAGGTGGGCCAGGCATGAAGTCCTGGGCTTTGCGGGGGCTGCAGCATCCCTCATTTCCGCATCTGTGCTTCCCAGGAGAAAGCCCCTGTCCTAGGAGCCAGACAATGTTTGTTTCTTCCTGGACACAGGTACATTGAGCTGCATGAAACGCCCCAGTGCTGGCGTGCTGTTTGCCAAGCTTCGTAGCTCCGATGGATCCTCTGGGTTATTTACCACCCTGCATTTCATGTCGTGTGTAAACGTCACCAGGTTTCATGGTGTCTTCCAGATCATGATGATTCACTAGCCTCGGGCCAAGGGCCGATCCCCTTGAAAACATGCCTGCTTCCTGGCGATACTCCATTCGCAGTTGTATTTTAAGACCTATGGTCAGCCAGTTTTTAAATCATTTCCCTGTGTGCTGTGCTGGTGTAATGTGATTTAGTTGTTTTAATCAAAATGCCAGGTGCTACTGTGTGAAATGGTGCCAAGAAGTGTAAGTGCATTACATCAGCTCTGTTATCTTTATCAGCCAAACTTGTTGCCCTTGCCAAAAGAGATTAGTTAGTCAAGTTAGTTTGATAGGATCTATTTGCCATAAACCCATGTTGATTGGCATTAATTACATTGTCTGCCTTCCTCTAATTCTTTATTAATTCAGTACTCTATCAGCCACTCCATTATCTGTCTTGGAATTGATGTCAGACTGACAGGCCTGTGAGTGCCTGGGTCATGGGTCTTTTACTGTTTTTAAATAGTGGCACACTATTGGTTTTCTATTAGTCTTCTGTAACATCTCCACTGCTCCAAGACTTCATGAAAATCAACATTACTGGTCCAGAGAGCTCCTCAGCCAGCTCTTTTAAAACTCTTGATTGCAAATTATCTGAACCTGCCGATTTAAACAGTCTAACTGAGGATGCTGCTCTTTAAAACCCCCCTGAGATCCTGGTGGAATGAAAATGCATTTTCATATGATAGTCCATCGTCTGTTTTTTTGCCCTCCAAATATGCAGCAGAAATATTTGTTGAATAGTGTTGCCTTTTCTGAATTATTGCTGATAATTCTATCATCTACATCTAGCAATGGGTAAGTACCCTTGGTAGGGTTCATTTTATTTCTAATATACTTAAAAAAATCTCCTTCTTGTACTTAACTCTGCTGGACATGCACACTTCTAAGTGCTGTTTCTTTACTTCCCTTATCAATTTTCTACGGTTCTTAACTTCGGCTTTATATTCATTCTTCTCAGCTTCCCTTTTGCATCTGATTTATTATCTTCATTACTATCTGCTTCCCGTATCTTCCAGTTGTTATATCTATTTGTCTTTACTTCCTTTCTAAATCAGACTGTGGTGTTAACCAGGAGAGCGTTCTTCCACGTCTGTGGTTCTGCGGCCTCCGCTATCATGGTCTTAGGTAATTTCCAAAGCTCAGTCACACTTCTCTGGTTCAATTTTGCCCTTTGAAAGCAACAAGGCAGTATCTCACCGCTCTGGCCTGGCCTTTTATGGCACATTATGAAGGCCTTCAAGCTATGCTTCCTCCTGTCCAAGCCATCATTAATTTCTAGGTCTGTGATCAGTTCCTTGCTCTCAGTCAGGATTTCCAGCTTCCCCAGCATAGGACTCCAGCTTTTTAGACAGGAAATTGTCTGCAAGGATGTTGAGAAATTCGCAGGGTGAGTTCGTGTTGGCAGCACACGCACGTTGCTCAAATTGAAGCCCTGGGGATCAGGCAGCATTTGGACCTCTTTGTTCTAGAACAGCGTTTCTTAAACTTTTTGAGGGAATGTCGAACAATAATATTTTTTACGTGGAACACATATAAAGATTTTCCTCCAAACAATTGTCAGACCAACAAAGCAAAAAGCCCCAAACAACAACAAATACAGCAAAACCAAAATGAGGAAGCTGAATCAGGTACCCTAGCAATTAAGAAGTAACCTTGTAGCTGGTCTCAATAAAGGAAAATATGGCTAACGACAAAGCATTGGACACTCGTGGCACACCAGCGAGTTGTTCGTGGAACACCAGTGTTCAGCAGAATATAGTTTAAGACACACTGCTCTGGAAGGTGTAAGTATCTGTTCACTCTGGTCCCTAATGTGATTGTTAGGCCGTTGATCTGTAAGCGTAGCTCATTCTCTCCCCGGTGGTTCGGGACGCAGAGACAGGGCATGCCAGCTCAGGCGTGGAGTTGTCTTTTCCTGCTCAGTCCTTCCTGAATAACCATGAATTTTAACCCGCTAGGCTTCAGGGATACCAGTCAGCACACCCATGTGAGCCATGGTGCTTGGCTGTGGCCCGGGTGCTGAGGTTTGCTGTGTAGGCATCACGAGCTGCTCCTCCCTTCCCAGCCTTTGCATCCTTGATTCATTGGTTCTCAGCATCCTGATTTTGGGCCGAGCCCCAGGCCCCACTTCGCTCCCAGCCCGTTCTGGAGCCAGGCTGGCTGAAAGTGACGAGCCAGGACCTAACACAGCTGGACGCAACTTTTAGAGAGACACCCCTCCGCCTTGGAATCCCCAATTCAGGCCCTGTTCTCCTCCCCCGACTCCTCTGGCCCGGGGTGGCAGGAGGGATGTAACCTCCCTTCCCAACAACCAGCCAGGCTGTTCAAGTTTTCCAGGCAGCTAAAAAGGGACGAACAGGAAGGAAGAGGCCGAAGGGTTTTATATTTAGCTGAATGCTCCTGCCGGGACCTGAGCTGCCCCCACTAATCCATCCCCCTCCTCCCGCAGAGTCGGGGGCCCCAATTAGCACCAGCGCTGTGAAGCTACTGAGAGTAACGGCACTTCCTTTGGACAAATCTTGGGGTGATTGCAGTGGGGTGGGCAGGCAACCTGATCCACCTCTAGACCCCCATTCTTCTTCCACGTGCCACGGCGTGAACCCAGGTGTCCGGGCTCCCAGCTCCCTCCTGCTCTAACCACTAGACCACATGCCCTTCCCAGCGCTGGGGCGAGACCCCAGGAGTCCCAGCTCCCATGCTAACCACCAGGCCGCATGCTCTTCCCAGCTCTGGGGAGAGAACCCCGGACTCCTATCTGCCAGCCGCCCCTCCTCTTTGTGGGATACAGATATTCAGGAACAGGCCTTCACTCTAGCAGTGGAGGGTTGAACCTGGTCCCAGGGCTGGAAGTTGAGGCAATTCACATGAACATACATTCAGCTACCAGACAGGTGCCCCCGGTGGTTTCTCCATCACTGCTGAAGTGGGGGTGTCCCTGAACCCTTGGGCCTGGCCTGGGAACACCTGGGGACATCCTCTAGCCTGGGCTATGGAGGTCGGACTGCACAATCACTAAGGGGTCAGGAGGCGGGGTGGGGTGTCTATGCTTCTAGCTGCCAGGTCACACTCCTGTCTAGTTCACCTTGAGAAATGGGCCATGGGGCCTACCGCCTGCAGGGAACCCCAGTTCCCACCTGGTCCCAGGGCAGGACTGGCTGGATTGGGGAGGGGGCACAGGGAATGGGGCACAGGACCTCCCCCCCTGCAGGAAGCTGCCTGGGACCCCCATGGGAAATGTACATCTCCTGGGCCCATCCCAGTGATTCAAGCGCAAAGGGGTCTTCAGTGGGGTTCTGCCAGATGGTCTTGAAATAGGATCAATTGGGATTTGGGGGCTGTTTTTACTTAAAGCCGGAGGCTGGGGCCTGGGAGCCAGGACTCCCGGGGTCTATCCCTGGCATGGGAGAGGAGTGGGGTCTAGTGGTTGGAGGGGGTTCCTGGCTGGGTGGGGACTGTAAGAAGGGAGAGGGGGGTAAACTGAGGTAATGTGGGAAAGACTGGCAGTGTTAGGAGGTGAGCCATGGGGAGGGTGGCACAAGGGGGCTGAGCCTACCCTAGGAAGGAGGATGGAGCTGATCCAACCCCAGGGTAAGAGGGGATGTTAGGGGATGTCTGCTGGGGGGTGAGTCTACCCTGGGATTGGGGTGGGAGGCTGGTTGACTGGGGTGTGGAATTTTTGGGGAGGAGAGGTGGGGAAGGGGGTGTCAGGGGGCCTATGGGGGCTGCTCCCGCACATGAGGGGGCAGCCAGGGTGCAGAGCCCCCCCCCCATATCCACTGGTGATCTGTGAATGACTCTAGCATGAAGGGGCTCGGGGGGGGCGGGAGAGGCTGCTGAGCAGGGCATGGGGCCAGTGGGGAGGAGCTGAAGTGGGGGGGCCATACGAAGGGGGTGGGGTGAATGGCCAGGGTGGCGAAGAACTGGGGGGCAATTGGGGGTGCAGCAGGGGGACAATGAGGATGATGGCTGGGGGCCACTGGGGGGGTGATGGTAGGGCAGGCACTGAAAGGGGGATGGCTGGGAACAATGAGGATGGCTAGGAGGGGGCAGGCAGGGGGCACAGAGGCGGGGGCTGTCAGGGGGGTTCTAGGGAGTCTGGCAGAGGACACTGAGGAGGAGGCCGTTGGGGGGGTTCTAGGGGGGCTGGCAGGGGACACTGAGGAGGGGGCCGTCAGGGGGGTTCTAGGGGGGCTGTCAGGGGACACTAAGAGGGGGCTGGAAGGGGGCCACCCCCAGTACCTGGAGGTGCTCCAGCCTCTCCTTCAGCGACTCCAGCATCCGTTCCAGCTGGGGGGCGCCAGCGGGCGCCTCCCGGGGCGGGTCTTCCATGGTGTTGGGGGCAGCGCTGGGCTTGCGGAAGGCGGCCTCGTGCCCGCTGGCGCCTGGCAGCTCGGGGAGCCCAAAGTGGGGGTACTCGTTCTCCCGGCCATCCCGGTGCCTGTGACTGAGGTTCAGCTCGTGCCCGGCAGCCCCGTGCTCCCCGCCCGTGCGGCCCTCGCACCGGCTCAGCTTGGCCGTCAGCTCCCGCACTGCCTCCCGCTGGTCGAGGATCGTCTCCTTCTGCTGCACCACCGTCTCCCGCAGGTGCAGGATGGTCTCCTTGGCCTCCTCCAGTGTGCCAGCCCAGTGCCCCCCAGCCCCTGCCCGCGGGGCCTGCTGGCAGCCCGACTCCATCTCCAGGGGCATGGGGCTGCAGACAAACTTGGGCAGGGCGTACTCCCCCCTGCTACCAGGCACCCAGACGAGGGCCCAGACCAGAGCCCAGGCCAGCTGCATCCCGGCGCCCGCTGGACCCCCCGCCACTGCCCCAGCCTCCTTCCTGACAGCTCTGTGCTTGCGGCTGGCGGGGACTTGTCTGGTTTTTTTTTTTCCATCCACCTCGATTTCCCAAATCCCCTGGTGATGACGGCAGGGTGCCCGTCGCCCTGGAGACAGGGGAATTAGATGGATGAGTTAATTGGCTTAAAGCTCCCATCCCCACCCCATCCCGGCAATGGGACCCAGGCGTCCAGGCTGGCAGGGATCAGGGGCTTTGGCAGCTCAAAGGATGCTAAGGCACTTGGAGGGAGTTAGGGAGGGGAAACAACAGGCTGGGGCCCAGAGGGGCTTCCGCAGCCCCCGGGGACGAACCCCCAACGCACAATGTAAGTGGCTGTGTGTGTGTGTGTGTGCTGCTTCCCAGGTGTGCGTGTTTGTCCCTGGAGCCAGCCACATCTTCCCACGAGCGTCTGCATTTGTGTCTCTCCTCTGAGCCAGACACCTCCTCGTGTGTGTGTGTGTGTGTGTGTGTGTGTGTGTGTGTGTGTGTGTGTTCACAGACCCAGCCACTTCTTCCACTGCGGGTGTGCATCTCCTGCCACAGCCAGCCGCATCTTCCTCTGTGTGTGTGTGTGTGTGTGTATTCTTCCACTGCGGGTGTGCGGCTCCCACCAGAGCCAGCCGTGTCTTCCTCTGTGTGTGTGTGTGTGTGACTAGCTGACACCATCTCCCCTGGGGTCAGTCCGCACTCACACCTGACAGCCAGGAGGACGGGGCCGGCTTCTGATCTCACGTCCCCCAGGCTCAGTCTGGAGTCAGACCCCACTGCACTGGAGCAACTCCAGATTTAGGGACAAGCCACACCCCCAACTCCGTCCCTGCCCCTGGGCCAGGGGCTGTTGGACATAATCCACCAAACAATCCAGCTTTATTGTGTCCAGCACCTGTGTACCCAGAGGCGGGTGTCACCGCCCCATGCTGGATGGAATGAGCCCCCACTCATCAGTGTGTCATAGCCCCGCACTGCTCCAGGCTGAGGGGGAGTCTCCGACGGCTCCTACCGCAGAGCTGGGGTTGCGGGAGCAGTTTTCTTTACTCTGTCATGTTGAACTGCAGCAGCTCCTTGGCCGCCTTCCCGGCCCCCAGGGCCTCCCGCAACTGAGTCCAGAACATGTCCTCTGCCTCGGGCTGCTCCGGCCAATGCAGGTAGCTGTGCTGCTTCACCAGCTTCCGCAGCCGGTGGTAGGGGGAGAGGCTGCGGGGGGCGGGGGGGAGGCCAAGAGTGAGCCCTGGGACATGTGGCAGGATGCACCCGCCCCCCACTGCCAGCACCAGCCCTGCCCCCCACAGCACCCCAGGGAACTCCCCCCCTCCCCCAGGCACCCCACTGACAGCACCCAGCCCTGCCCCCCACACCACACCAGGGAACTCCCCCCCTCCCCCAGGCACCCCACTGCCAGCCCCCAGCCCCCCACTCACAGTGCCCCGGGAGCTCCCCTGGTATCCTCCACCTGGCTCCCCCGCCCACAGCACCTACAGAAACTCCCCCCTAGGCACCCTGCGAGCTCCCTGCACAGCCAGCACCCAGCCCTGCCCCCCACAGCACGCCTGGGAGCACCCCAGTCCTAGCCAGAGCCCCTTCCCCACCCCCTCCGCTGGCTCACAGCAGCCCC
This sequence comes from Carettochelys insculpta, assembly GCF_033958435.1. NCBI lineage: Eukaryota > Metazoa > Chordata > Testudines > Carettochelyidae > Carettochelys > Carettochelys insculpta. The sequence goes on along the minus strand of NC_134158.1, from coordinate 14,828,800 downwards.
CTGCTGGGCTGGCGCCGGGGGCTCACCGGTAGCTGGGAATCTCCTCCAGGAAGATGACGATGAGCGGGTCGTGGCCCTGGTAGCAGGCGCGGGCGCAGGCCAGCTGCATCTCCAGCGAGCACCACTCGCTCTCCAGGTAGCGGGCGCTGACCAGGCACAGGGCCTTGTGGCTGCGGCTCACCCCCAGCTGCACATTGTCCAGGTAAAAGGCCCCTGGGGCGAAGTCGCGGGGGCCGAAGCAGAGCCGGAACCGGGGCACCCCTTCCTCCTCCAGCTTGGCCAGCAGCGTGCTGGCCACCCAGGCCTCGTCCTCGGGGCAGCAGGACACGTAGGCGTCGTACTGGTAGCCCTGCCGGTCCCGCTGCAGCCGCTCCCGGCCCCAGCTCCGCAGCAGGTAGTAGCCGTATCGCAGCGTCCAGCCCAGCTTGGCCCCCGCCAGGGACCCTGCCAGAGTCAGGAAGGTGGTGCCGAAAGACCCCAGGAAGAAGAAGACGCCCAGGTCCACCCTGCAGAAGGAGAGATCCTGCTCTTGGAAGTGTCCCTCATGCACGCCGGGCCCCAGGCAGAGGTAGGAGCCCAGCAGAGGCACCTGCACGCCCGGCTCGGCCGCCGACCAGTTCTGGAACCAGGCGTTCTCACAGGAGCAGGCCAAGGGGTTGCTGGCCATGTCCAGGTACCGCAGCGAGGGCAGGCCGGCCAGCGGGGCCTGGCTCACATTCCACAGGCGGTTCTCCCGCAGCGACAGCCACTCCAGGGAGGCCAAGCTGGAGAAGACCTCCTTAGGCAGGTCCCGCAGGGAACTGCCATCCACCCGCAGCTGCTGGAGGCCACCCAGGCCTCGGAAGAGCTCCGGGTGGAGGTTGAAGGGCCCTTCCCGGCTGGGGTAGATGTTGGAGAGATCCAGGAGGCGGAGGCTGGCCAAGGGGGCCAGTGAGAGGTTGAGGAAGATGCCGCTGGGGTTGTCTCCCAGGCGGAGTTCCCGGAGCTTGCCCAGGCCTTGGAACAGCTGGGAAGGCACTTGGATGGGGGGCCTGACCTGCTGTGAGCTGAGATCCAACCATTGCAGCACCCGCAGGCCGGCGAAAGGGGAGCGTGAGTCATACTTGCTGTAGGACAGGAGGCCATTGTGGCTGAGGTCCAGGCTCTCCAGGGCTTTCAAGTCCAGGAAGGAGCCCTGGGAGACTTTGTAGAGGCTGTTGTGGGCCAGCGAGAGGTGGCGAAGGGAGGTGAGGCCCCAGAAGGCTCTTTTCTGGAGGGTGAGGATGCGGTTGCCGGAGAGCTGCAGGACACGGAGGTGTCTGAGGTTCCGGAAGGCATAGGTCTTGATGTACTGGAGGTTGTTGTCGCTCAGGTCCAAGGTCTCCACCTTGTAGGCGCAGGAGAAGGTGTCGCGGGTGACGGCCGCCAGCTGGCAGCCCTGAAGCAGCAGGGTCCTCAGGGAGGCCATGCCCAAGAAGGTGTTCTTGTAGACGTAGGTGAGGCGGTTCCTGGACAGGTCCAGGTAGGTCAGGCTGCTGAGATGCCGGAAGATGCCATCTTCCAGCTTCGTGAGGTAGTTGCGTCTGAGGACGAGGACACGGAGCCGGGGCAGCGGCCCGCCCCAGGCGCTCGCCTTCAGCTGCTTGACCTTGCACTTCTCCAGCGAGAGGAACTCCAGCTGAGGGAAGCAGTGGAAGATGCTGCCCTGCAGCCGGTTCAGCGGGGTGGTGGACAGGTCCAGGTGGGTCAGGTTAGTGCAGGCACCCAGTTGTCCCAGATGGACTGATGGGATCTTGGAGTGTTGGATGTCCAGGGCGGTCAGTGCTGTCAGGCTCCCCAGAACCCGACACACCAGCTGCAGGTCTGATGTCAGTGCTGGGTGCATGCTGGACCAGTGCAGGGTCGTGAGGTTGGGCAGCGGTAGACCCAGCAGGTAGGACATGTTGAGTGGGTTTTCGTCCAAGCTCAGCTCCTCCAGGATGGGCGTAGCGCGGAAGGAACCAGCCTCCAGCTGCGTCATGTTGTTGCGGGTCAGGTTAAGGGAGCGCAGGCTGGGCAGGGAGCAGTGGGTGAGGTCCAGGCGGTCCAGGCTGTTGTTCTTCAGGTTGAGGTGCTTCAGGAAAGGCATAGAGAGCTGGCCAGGGCCGGGGCAGGGGATGGAGATGCGGTTAGAGTCCAGGTTGAGGAAGGTGAGGTTAGCCAAGCCGCCACAGGCCGCGGCCACCTCCTGGAGGCGGGAGAGCTGGTTGTGGGGCAGGTGGAGCTCCTGCAGGCCGGGCTGGGCCACCAGGGCGGCGGGGTGCAGGGCCACCAGGGTGTTGTGCCCCAGGTGCAGCACCTGCAGGGCCGTCAGCTCGGCCAGAGCCGTGGGGCCCAGGACCACCAGCCGGTTGTGGCTGAGGTCCAGCAGCGTCAGCTGCCCCAGGCCCTGGAAGGCGCCGGGCAGCAGGCCGCGGAGGCGGTTGTGGTCCAGCCGCAGGTCCTGCAGGCGTGGCAGGTGGGCGAAGGTGGCGGGCGGCAGGGTGCGCAGAGCGTTCAGGGAGGCGTTGAGCCGGAGGGTGGAGTTCGGCAGCAGAGCGATGGCCGGGCCCAGCTGGGTGATGCCGTGCCCGGCACAATCGGCGTAGCCGGGGCTCTCGTAGGACAGCAGGCACGAAGTGAAGCCAAAGGCCCTGGCGCCCCCAGCACAGGTGGCAGCTGCCAGCAGCCAAAGGGGCAGGGCGAGGGGCTGGGGCATGGCGGGGGGAGGCTGGGAGCGTGTCCCTGCTGCTTTTGTGTGTGTGTGTGCGCGCACGCGCACGCGCACGCGCGCTTAGCACGGTCTATGATGGTTGTGTGTGTGTCTGGCACTGGCACTGCTGGTGCAGCTCAGAGCACGCACCACTTACAACTCAGCCCTCTCCCAGCTAACCTTCCCTCTACCCCGTCCAGGCAATGAGTGGCCTGGGGGGTGGAACTTCTGGTTCTATTCCACCCCCTTGCTGTGAATGACAGCTCACAAAGGGACCGTCCCACTCCGATGGCAGGTGCTTTAAAAGAGCCCCAGTTTCCCGCTCCCGACCAACTGGCCTAGAGGTACCTGCAATGAGAAAAGCAAATTGCGCGGTGGTCACTAGTGGTTAGAGCAGGGTGCTGGGAGCCAGGACTCCTGGGTTCTGTCCCTGGCTCGGGGAGGGGAGTCAGGCCTGGTGGGTAGAGCACGGGGGCGGGGGCTCAGAGCCAGGACTCCTGGGTTGTCTCCCTGGCTCAGGGAGGGGAGTTAGGCCTAGTGGGTTGGGGGGGGGTTGGGGTAGGGGACTGGGTTCTCTTTCCACTTCGGCCATCTGTGGAGCTCATGTCTGTGAGCTCATGGGGCCAGTCAGCAGCTTCCCCTTCCGCAAAGCCGGGCTACGGAAACTGGTTCAGTGGCCGGGGCCCCTGTGGGATCAGCGCACTAATGATCGGAAAGGGCTTAAATCCCGGCTAAGCAGTGGAGTATTGGCACCTGGCCCAGGGCAGGGCCTGGCTGGCTCAGGGGGGCAGGGAATGGGGCAGGGCCTGGCTGGCTCAGGGGGGTAGGGCCTGTCCTCTCAAGGCAGCAGGTGCCCCACACGGTCTCTATTCTGGGGCCCATGCGTGTCCCAAGTTTACTGAGTCTCAGCCCTGCTCCCAGGCACCCCTGGAGCACAACCCCCCCGCAGGCCACTGCCTGCCTCCCCCGCAGGAGAGGTGGGGCCAAGGGCCATAGGGCCCCAGGGTACAGAGCCCTTCTGTCCCTAGATGGGGTCCCCCGGAGAAGGTGGGGGAGCTTGTGGGGGGGTGGCTGGCCCCTGATGCGGGGGCGTAGCTTTGGATACAGCGGAGGCCTCGGCAGGAAATAGCAGGTCCCGCCCCCCACTTTCACTGGCATTTCTTGCGGTTACAAATGAAACCATCCCAGGAAAGCAGGTCCCCCTCGTCCCGCCCGAGCCTCTGGAGGCAGCTGGGGGCTGGTCCCCACCTCCGGCCCATGACCTTTGGGGCTGGGTCAGAGCTGGGGGAAGAGGAGTTGTCGGGGACCCTGCTGCGAGCACCCGGGGGGCGGGGGCATGGCTCGGACGGTGCCCCCCACTCCCGCCCTGCAGCCCCTGCCAGCTCCCCCGCCCACCTGCAGTCAGAGCTCAGACTTCGGCACAGTCCGTCCCATCCCTGGGGATGAGTCAATACGACTCCCTCGGGGCTCACTTGGCAGGGAACTTCCTCCTTCTGCAACGAGCTGGTGACAGCATCAGAAAGCACCCGCCGCGGAAAATACAGCGCCCAGGACCTGTGCGCAGGGTGTGCCCCGGGGGCCCTGACCCACCGGGGTCACTGAGCTCCTGCAGCCCAGCATCCTCCCCTGCTGGGCCCCCCCAGCAGCCCAGCATCCTCCCCTGCTGAGCCCCGCCCCCTGCAGCCCAGCAACCTCCCCTGCTGGCCCCCACATGCCCAGCATCATCCCCTGCTGGGCCCCCCAGCAGCCCAGCATCCTCCCCTGCTGAGCGCCCCCTGCAGCCCAGCATATTCCCCTGCTGAGCGCCCCCTGCAGCCCAGCATCCTCCCCTGCTGAGCCCCCCCCCTGCAGCCCAGCAACCTCCCCTGCTGGCCCCCACACGCCCAGCATCATCCCCTGCTGGGCCCCCCAGCAGCCCAGCATCCTCCCCTGCTGAGCCCCCCCTGCAGCCCAGCATCCTCCCCAGCTGAGCGCCCCCTGCAGCCCAGCATCATCCCCTGCTGGGCCCCCCTGCAGCCCGCCGTCCTCCCCTGCTGAGCCCCCCCCCAGCCCAGCGTCCTCCCCTGCTGAGCCCCCGCCCGCAGCCCAGCATCCTCCCCTGCTGAGCGCCCCCTGCAGCCCAGCATCCTCCCCTGCTGAGCCCCCCCCCTGCAGCCCAGCAACCTCCCCTGCTGGCCCCCACACGCCCAGCATCATCCCCTGCTTGGCCCCCCAGCAGCCCAGCATCCTCCCCTGCTGAGCCCCCCCTGCAGCCCAGCATCATCCCCTGCTGGGCCTCCCTGCAGCCCACCGTCCTCCCCTGCTGAGCCCCCCCCGCAGCCCAGCGTCCTCCCCTGCTGAGCCCCCGCCCGCAGCTCAGCATCCTCCCCTGCTGAGCGCCCCCTTCAGCCCAGCGTCCTCCTCTGCTGGGTCCCCCCTACAGCCCAGCATCATCCCCTGCTGAGCCCCCCCCGCAGCCCAGCATCCTCCCCTGCTGGGCCCCCCCGCGCCCAGCATCATCCCCTGCTGAGCCCCCCCGGGCCCAGCATCTTCCCCTGCTGAGCGCCCCCTACAGCCCAGCGCCCTCCGCTGAGTCCCCCCTGCAGCCCAGCGCCCCCTCTTGCCATGGTGGGGTATCGGGCCAGCGCTGACTGGGGGGAGCTGCAGTGACAGCGGGTGGGCAGCAGGGGGCAGTCGGACCCCAGGCTCCCGGCTGCGCTGGAGCCCATCTGAATCCGGGCGGTGAGGCTGCAGGGCTGGGGGAGGTGCTGGCCCCAGTCCCATGGGAACAGGGAGCCCAGAGCACCCTGGACGTGTCTGGGAGCCCGGCCAGCCCCCGGGGGAGCGGGTGTGCAGCGGCTGCACGTGCCAGCTCCCGGGCAGGGGGAGAAGGGGCTGCACAAAGCTGGGGGTGGGGCTGCAGCAGACACTTCCGTGTCGGGAACCGGCTTGGGAAGAGCGGGGAGGGGCAGAGTCCTGCCCGTGCCCCGCAGTCCCGGCCCGCAGCCCCCCCGCACACGAGACAAGTATTGCGATCACCACTGACATTTTGTCACAGGTTTAGTACTTGGAAGGGAGAGCGCCCCCTGCTGCCCCCCCTCCACCACAGCCCCCCTGCTGCCCCCCGCCCCCTAGCGCCCCCTGCCCCCCAGCGCCCCCTGCTGCCCCCCCTCCACCACAGCCCCCCCAGCGCCCCCTGCCCCCCAGCGCCCCCTGCTGCCCCCCCTCCACCACAGCCCCCCTGCTGCCCCCCGCCCCCTAGCGCCCCCTGCCCCCCAGCGCCCCCTGCTGTCCCCCCTCCACCACAGCCCCCCAGCGCCCCCTGCCCCCCAGCGCCCCCTGCTGCCCCCCCTCCACCACAGCCCCCCTGCTGCCCCCTGCCCCCCAGCGCCCCCTGCTGCCCCCCTCCACCACAGCCCCCCTGCTGCCCCCCGCCCCCTAGCGCCCCCTGCTGCCCCCTGCCCCCCAGCGCCCCCTGCTGCCCCTCCTCCACCACAGCGCCCCCTGCTGCCCCTCCCCGCAGCCCAGCGTCCTCTGCTGCCCCCTCCCCGGAGCACAGCCCCCGCTAGGGCCACAGTGTGGCCAGTCCCCGGGTCCACCCTTCGGGCAGGTTCCAGCGAGGGGTACTGGCGTGTCGAGTGCGTTTGCTGCCTCTTTAAATACGCAAATAAGACAAAAACAGGCCCCGCCCAATTCACACTAAACTGGCCTAGATGGGGAAGGGCGGGGCGGATGTGGGCGAGTCCTGATTGGCTGGAAAGTTTCTTTGCAGCGTGGAGTGTTGGAAGGATCTTTTGTGTCTGGGTCTTACTGCCCCCCCCCCCCCCTCAGCCCGCCCACCCCTCGTGCCCCGCTCCTCTGGGGCTGCCCACCCCGCCCCTTCCCCCCGCCCTCCGGTCCCGGCCTCGGGGCGCGCCGCCTCCAGCTCCCGGCCGGTCCCGGTCGCCCGGCGCCAGCATGTCCCGCTCGGATGAGGTCAACCGGCTCACGGAGAGTGTCTATAGGGTGAGCGGCCGCCGCCGGTCCCGGGCCCCGCGCCCCCCGCCGGCCCCACACCCTGTCCCCCCCTTCGCACAACCTGCGTCCCCCGCCGGCCCCACACCCTGTCCCGCCCCTCGCACAACCTGCGCCCCCCGCCGGCCCCACACCCTGTCCCCCCCCTCGCACCCCCTGCGCCCCCCGCCGGCCCCACACCCTGTCCCCCCCTTCGCACAACCTGCGCCCCCCACCGGCCCCACACCCTGTCCCTCCTTCGCACAACCTGCGCCCCCCGCCGGCCCCACACCCTGTCCCCCCCTTCGCACAACCTGCGCCCCCCACCGGCCCCACACCCTGTCCCCCTCTTCGCACAACCTGCGCCCCCCACCGGCCCCACACCCTGTCCCCCCCTTCGCACAACCTGCGCACAACCTGCGCCCCCCACTGGCCCCACCTCCTGTCCCCCCCCTCGCACCCCCTGCGCCCCCCTCCAGCCCCACACCCTGTCACCCCCCTTCGCACAACCTGCGCCCCCCACCGGCCCCACACCTGCCTCCCTTCGTATCCCCTGCGCCCCCCCCACCGACCCCACACCCTGTCCGCCCTTCACACCCCCTGTGTCCCCCACCGGCCCCACATCCTGCCCCCCCCCCGCACCCCCCACCAGCCCCACACCCTGTTCTCCATTCGTGCCCCCACCGGCCGCACACCATGTCCCCCCTTCACACCCCCTGTGCCCCCCACCGGCCCCACACCCTGTTCTCCACTCATGCCCCCACCAGCCCCACACACTGTCCCCTCTTTGCATCCCCTGCGCCCCCACCAGCTCTGTGCTCTGCTACCCGCTTCGCCCACCCCGCATCCCTTTCTAGCCCTGTGTCCAGTTCCCTGCTCTTCCCAGGAATTTTCCTGAACCCCCTGCTGGCCCCACACCCTATTCCCCGCTGCCCCCAAGGCACTCCTTGCTGGTTTCGTTCCTTGCTCCCCCCATGTATCGGCCTGCGCCCCACAGCCCATTCCCTGTACCCGCCTTCACATTCTCTGTCTGATCCCTGCTCCCCCTGCGCCCCTCGCCTGCCCCACACCCTGTTCCCTGCGTCCCCCCAGGCCCACTTGCTAGTCCCCTTCCCTGCTCCCCTGCAGTGTATCCACCTGCATCCCCCTCCAGCCCCTTCTCTGTATCCCCCTTTGCATCCCGCTGTAGCTCCCGCCAGCCCCATGCCCTGCTCTCCACACCCATCCTGTACTCCCCACTGACTTCCTGCCCACCAGCCCATTCCCGGCTCCCCACACCAACCCATGCACCCCAGTGCCCCTTTCCCTGCACCCCCCTGCCGGACCCCCCTCCCCTGCCACCCTTTGCTGCCTGCTTCCCTGCACCCCCTACTGTCCCCCCCATTAGCACCTATTCCCCCCACCACCTTTGCCTGTCTAATTACTCTCCTTCCTGGCCCTGGCCGCTCTCCCTTTCTCCTGCTCCCCCATCTCCCTGGTCCTGAGTTGTTCTTGACCTCTTCAGCACCCCTTAGTGATGAGGCCCTGGGGACCCTTTGTTAGCCTGGCAGAGAAGAGTTGGGGGAGGGGGTGTGGAGGAGGGGTGCATGGGGGCTGTGGTGGGTCAGGGTGGGGTAGCCCTAGATTCTGTTGTCCTCAGGAGGCTCTAACTGCCCCCCATTTGCTTTGTCCCACTTGGGGGGTGTTGGCTGTCCTGCCACTCACCTGGACTTTTCCTGGGCACTGGGGATTCCCCAGTTGCCAGAGTTTGGCCCTCTCCGCTTCTGGCTCTTTGAGGTGGGAGCTTTGGGCTTTATCCCTAGTCAAGGGCAGCGCTGAGGGGGTGGGGTCAATCTGGAGTCACTCCAGATTGCAGCGGGGCTGGGTTCTGATCTCATTTCCCCCCGGGGTCAATCCGGAGTCACTTCGTATTGCTGTGAGGCCAGGTTCTGATCTCAATTCCCCCCGGGGTCAATCCAGAGTCACTTCAGATTGCAGCAGGGCCAGGTTCTGATCTCAGCTCACCGTGGGGGTCAATCTGGAGTCACTCCTGATTGCAGCAGGGTCAAGTTCAGAGGTAGCTGAGATCAGGCATCAATCCGGAATCACCCCTGATTGCAGCAAGGCCTGGTTCTGACCTCTGCCCTCCAGCACCATCCGGAGGCTGTTCCCAGCACGGGGCCCACACCGCAGAGATCTGGATTCCCCCCACGGCCCATGAGCTTGGACCTGCTCCTGCTCACAGGGAACAAAGAGGAAAACAGGACCCCCAGTTGCAGGAGGGTGTCGGGGCACAATTTCCTGCCCGTCTCGCCGGCGGGTTCGGCGCTGGGACCTCTGCTCCCCTCTGTCCAGCACCCTCCCGTGTACCCCTCTGTCCAGCCCCCGGTCTGGCGGTTCTGTCTGTCTCTCCCTTAAGCCAGCCAGGGCTCCTGCCCTGGGACCCTCCTTCCACCCCCCTCCATGCAGCCCCCCATTCTTGGGGTGCCCCCCAGGGCAGGGCTGGGATGCAGAGCTCTGCTGGAGGCTGCACCTTGTGTCGGTCCCCCCCACGCTTCCCACTCCGGTTCCCAGCTGAGCAGGAGCCGGGGGATTAGAGTGGGGTGGGGGGGGAGCTGCAAATTCTGCCCAGATGAGATTCTTTTTCCAGGCTAACTCGTTCCCGGGGAAACCACCGGTGGGAGCGCAGAGGCTCCGGCTGGGCTCCAGGCGCCGCTTGGTTCCACCCGCCGGGGCTGAGAATGGCCATGGCACCACGTGCCCCCTGAGTCACCCCTTATGGGCCTGGGGACCAGGGATGGCTCCAGCTTGGGGCATCCCGCCCATCTCCCTCCAGCTCCAGCATCACAAGGAGGTGTAGCAGCCTGTCGGTCTGTCCTCGCCCCTGCGCTCACACATCTGGCTGGCCGGGGCTGCGCTTTGTGCTGGTTTGTTATTGTGGGGCGTGCGGAGGGTGTGTGGGAACCCAGGCATCCTGGCTCCCAGCCCCCGTCCTCCCCCCCGCCCCCAGAGCCAGGGCGAGAACCCAGGCGTCCTGGCTCCCCTCCCCTGGGGCCAGTGTCTTTGCGCCCGACCCGCTGTCCCCAAAGCCACTCAGCTGAGCTGACTGATCCGGGCTGAGCTGGTACTGGGCTCCTGCGTTGGGAGGGGAAGGGCTGGAAGCTGCTCCAGCCAGCCGCCCTCCTGCTGGGCCATGGGGCCCAGCCCCGCAACGCCCTCGGCTGGCCCCGTCTGCCGCCTGCCGGCTGGGGATTAGGGGCAGCGGAGCCATAGGGGTCAGCTGGCGTCTGTCCCTCCCATCTGTCTGTCCATCCGTACCCCCCCAACCCCATTGTCAATCCATCCTCACGCACACCCTGGCCCAGCCGGCTGTCCATCTCCCTCCCCACCTGGGCCCTGCCCACCCCCTAGCCGGCCGTCTGTCTCCCACCCCAGCCCTGCCCACTGGCCGTCTGTCCATCTCCCCGCCCCGCTGGCCGTGTGTCCGTCTTCCACCCCGGCCCCTCCCACCGGCTATCTCTCCATCTGACCTCGTGGCCCCGCCCTGCAATGGTCTGTCTGTCCGTGCCCCGGTCCTGCCCTCTGGCCGTCTGTCTGTCTCCCCGCCCGCCACACCCTGCAGCCATCTGTCCGACTCCCTCTCGGCCCCCGCCCCACCTCTGGCCGTCTGTCTGTCTGTCTTTTCCCTGCTCCACTTTCTGTCCACTTCCACCCGCCTTGCTATCCAGCTGTCCCTTTATCCAGCCATCCCCCTGTCCGACAGCCCACGCCGGAGGGACCACACCTCACCAGGGGTCCCAGCACATGCAGCCCCGGGCCCTTCCCCAGAGGGGCCACATCCCAGAGAGAGATCCCTGTATCGCAGCCCCTCTGCCCCCCCGGGGGCCGTGTCCCAACGCCAGGGGCAGAGCAGGCTCCGTGGAGCTGTGACCGGGGCGGCCCCCTCTTCCGTGCAGGTCATTCTGGACCAGTTCAACCCTGGCTTGAGGAGCTTTGTCATGATGGGCAAGAGTTACCAGCGAGCGCTCTCAGGTAATGGTGCTTCTCCCCACGCCCTGCCCCCCGCCCCCCCGAGCCAGCCAGGCCCTGCCCTGGGGGAGCCAGCGCCCAGGGAGGGGACAGGCCCTGCCCCTTGATCCAGCCAGGCCCTGCCCTGGGGCTGGGGGGAGCCAGCGCCCCCTGGAGGAGACAGGCCCTGCCCAATTCCCTGCCCCAGGCCAGGTGGGAGCCAGCGCCCTGGAGAGGGGACAGGCCCTGTGTCAGTCACTCCTGTGCCGTCTCTTCCCCTGCAGGGGTGACCGTGGCCGCCAAGGGCTATTTCGATGCCCTGGTGAAGCTGGGGGAATTGGCCAGCGACAGCCAAGGGTCCAAGGAGCTGGGTAGGTGGCCCCCCGAATGCTGCCCCACCTGGAGCACAGCCCCGGGCCCCTTGCCGCTGCAATTCCAGCCCCGGGCTCTGTGCCGGGGACGTCCTGCCACCGGAAGAGGCTGTTTTCCTGCTGGAAGCTGCTGTTTCCTCCCATCCCCCTCCCCGTCCGGGGCTGGGCCAGCCGGCACTGGAGGGAGTGGGGGGGGATGTGTCTGAGTCCTGAGGACCTGCCCCCCATGTTGCGAGGCTCAGCTGTCCCCCTTGGGCTCAGCTAGCAACGGGCCTATCCTGCCATGGGCCCAGCTCTGCCCCTCCTGCAGCCCGAATCCCCCCCCAGGGTGACCTGCTCGGGGGGATGAGGGGTGGCTGGAGTCAGGATGAGTGCGGCCCTCTGACTGCCGCTGGGCTGGAGACTAGATTGTGTGTGGGTGCAGTGGGAGGTGGGCATTGTGGTGCACGCTGGGCATGCGCACTCTGGGTGTGTGCATGGTGCACGGCGGGCGTGCTCACAGTGGGTGGGTGTGGTGCACGGAGGGGGTGCACACAGCGTGTGTGTGTGGTGCACGGCAGGCGTGCGCACAGCGTGTGTGTGTGGTGCACGGCAGGCGTGCGCACAGTGGGTGTGTGTGTGGTGCACGGCAGGTGTGCGCACAGTGGGTGTGTGTGTGGTGCACGGAGGGCATGTGCACAGTGGGTGTGTGCGGTGCACGAGGGCGTGTGCACACTGTGTGTTGTGCACGGAGGGCGTGCGCACAGTGGGGGGGGTGTGGTGCACAAAGGGTGTGCGCACAGTGTGTGTGTGGTACACGGCGGGCATGCACACTGTGTGTGTGTGTGGTGCACGGAGGGCATGCGCACGGTGGGTGTGTGTGTGGTGCATGGAGGGTGTGTGCACAGTGTGTGTGTGTGTGGTGCACGGAGGGCGTGCGCACAGTGGACGGGTGTGCACGGAGGGCGTGCGCACAGTGGACAGGTGTGGTGCACAGAGGGAGTGCACACAGTGGACGGGTGTGGTGAACGGAGGGTGTGTGCACAGTGGGTGTGTGTGGTGCACGGAGGGCGTGTGCACAGTGTGTGTGTGTGTGGTGCATGCAGGGTGTGCCCACAGTGGGGGGTGCGGCGCACGGCGTGCGTGCGCACAGTGGGTGTGTGTGCGGTGCACGGCGTGCGTGCGCACAGTGGGTGTGTGTGCGGTGCACGGAGGGCGTGCACACAGTGGGTGGGTGTGGTGCACGGCGGGCGTGCGCACTGGAGGGATGTGGGCGCCTCTGGCGATGCCAGGGTCCAGGGTTGGCCTGAGGGATTACCTGTGGGGGTGGAGGGGAGCAGCCAGTGTGAGTCGGGGTTGGGGTGTAGCTGCTGAAGGGTGTGCGGGAACTGAGGGGTGGGTGTGTGCAGATTGCGGCCGGGGGGGCACCGCATGGATGGCGCCAGGTTCAGGGGTCAGGCAGCTCCCGCACTCGCTCTGCCCAGCTCCGTGTGCAAGGTGCAGGGCAGAGTCGGGGTGAAGGCAGGGAGCTCGTGCGTCGTGCGGCTGGGGGAGCCGGCCCTGCACCCCCAGGCTGGACACGTGTGGGCTGGGCGTGTGGAAGTGGTGAGCCCCGTGGGTTGGGGGCAGATGGGCCTGGCCCTTTGGCCCAGCAGGGGCTTATGGGTCAGACTAACCCCCCCACCACACCCCCAGGGGACACCCTGTTCCAGATGGCCGAGGTCCATCGCCAGATCCAGGTGCAGCTGGAGGAGACTGTGAGTATCTCTCGCCCCCCCGAACCCCCATTGTGTTTTCTCCTCCCCTGCCCGCAGTGGCTGGGGGTGCAGCCCCCCCCCCATCCTCACTGCTGGCTCAGCTGCCCCCGAGACCCCCTTGTTCCTGGGGAAGGGCTGGGGGATCCTGCATTCTCAGCTGGGCACACAGGGCAGCCGCTGGGGGGCTGGGGTGCGACAAGGGGGTATCGCGCGGGAGGCGGGGCCCTCACTCACTGCCTCACTCTCGGCCCCTCCGCTCTTCGCAGCTGAAGCTTTTCCACTCCGAGCTGCTGTCCCAGCTGGAGCAGAAACTGGAACTGGATGTGAAGTACCTGCTGGTGAGAGGCCTCTGGCTCCAGGGACCCTCCGCCCCCTGCAGTGGTACTTCCAGCCTAGGGCCTTCCCCCCACGCTGCCCTGCGCCCCCCTGGCACGGCCCTGCTCCCCCATCCAGCTGAGCACCCCCTCAGCTGGCTCCTGCCTCGCCTGCCTAGTGGGGCTCCCCCAGCCCTGCACCTACCCCCCATGCTGCTCTGCCCCCCAGCCTGGCACCTGCCCCTCGGCCCCCTTCCAGTGCGCCCGACTCCCTCTCTAGTCCAGCAACCCTCTGCCCTTCCCTGTGCTGCCATCCACCCAGCCTCCCTGAACGAGGGGCCCTCGTGTTCCCCCTGTTTTCCCCTTTCCAGCCCCTCCACGTGGCTGTGAAACACATTTGCCATCTCCTGGTGCTGCTCCATGAGCAGCAATGGCGGGTCTCTGCCTCGGTTTCCCCACTGGAGCCATTCACAAGTTCGCCCCCCAGCTGGGGTCCCTGTCATGCCAGGCACTGCACAGGCCCAGCTGGCCCTGCCTAGAGTCCTGGGGAGCCCTGTCCCCCCTCCCCCTCCCCAGGATGACCTGAGCCCCCTCCCCGTTCTCTGGTACCCGCGCAGGCCACCCTGAAGAAGTACCAGAGTGAGCACCGTGCCAAGGTGGAGGCCATTGAGAAGTGCCAGGCGGAGCTGAAAAAACTGCGCAAGAAATGTCAGAGCAGCAAGAACCCCCAGAAATATGGGGACCGGGAGGTGCAGGTGAGGGGCAGGGAAGGGAGGCTGCAGCGTGCGGGACCCCCAGGCAGGGGCACCGGGGTGGGGGGAGGCCACATACGGTGGCACACGCATGTGCCCAGGCTGGAAGGGGCAGACGGGGAACGTGGGGCACACTGTGGTTGGCTCAGCCAGGGGCAGTGGGGAGGGGCTGGAAAGACCCCAGGTCGCCCCCCCGGGACCCCTGGCGGCAGAGGGGGGCTGGGCTTCCTTGGGCTCCGGCACCGAAAGGTTTTAACATTCTTCTGCCAGCTGGTGCCTGGCCCCTGATCTCAGTGTAAGGGGCTTTGCTGCTGGGGGCGGGGAATGTGTGCTGCAGGGAGATGTGGTGGGGGGCTGCCTACGTGGGGGGGACACAATTGGGGGAGCCCACACAGTCTGGGGGGGGCGCAGACTGGAATAGTTTCTACCAACTGGCCCCCCCGACCCTGCTCAGTCCCCTCCCCCCTCATTAGCATGTCAGCCGCCTGCTCCTTCCCCTCCTCCCCCACCTGCTCCCCGCCTGGGCTCCGGAAGGCCCCCCCTTTGTCGGCACCCATTGCCTGGGGAACCATTACTTCAGGGTCAGGGCCCCCATTCGGCAAGCCCATGGGGGGGGCAGCGGTAACTTCCTCCACTGGGCCTGCCAAGGGGGTGGGGGGGTTAACCCTTCCCCCACCAAATCCAATAGGGGTGTTGGGGCTTGCGGGGGTATTTGGGGTCCCATATGGGGCACTGGGGCCAGATGTGGGGGTTATTGTGGTCCTGTATGGGCCGTCAGCCTGACGTAGGTTTTCAGGGGTTCAATGTGGTCAGCCCGGGCCAGTTGAGGCTACTTGGGGGTCGGGGGGGGGTGTCAGCCTGATACGGGGGGACTGTGGGGTGATGCAGGGTTGGTATGCAGACCCAGCCCTGAGGTGGCGAGGTCTGATGTTGGGGTGATTTGTCCCCACCCATATTATAATGCAGCCTGGGACTATTTTCTTATGCCCCCCTCTTAGTATGTGGAGGTGATGAGCGCCAAGCAGAGCGAGCTGGACCGCTTTGTGGCGGAGGGATACAAGGCGGCCCTGACCGAGGAGCGCCGCCGGTACTCGTTCCTGGTGGATCGCCAGTGCGCTGTTTCCAAGCACTTCAGTACCTACCACGCCAAGGTGAGCCACCTGCCCGTATCCATCCGCCCAGGCCAGATCCCTCCACCCGGTGAGGAGTGGGCCTGTATCCCTCCACCCTGACAAAGAGCCCCCTAGTGGGACCTCCCCTGTGTCCTTCTGCCTTGTGCTCCATCTTGGAGAGGTGGAGGGAGCGGTGTAGTTAATGGGGGCCCTGGTTAGAGGGGCAGTGGGAGCCCATGTGGGGCAGCTCAAGACCCCCCACCCCTCTCACCCACCTCCCCCCTGTGCAGGTGAAGGAGCTACTGGGGGCCAAGCTGCCCAGCTGGCAGCAGTCCTGCATCCAGCCCACCCGCCTGCCCGACCGCGTCCTGGCACTGGTGAAGCAGACGGCCAACAGTCCCGCCGCCTCAGACCCGCTGCCCACCCCCCAGCCCTTGGAGGTGCCCCCAGAGCTGGCGCCTCTGCTGGGAGGCGGGGGGCTGGCCCTCAACCACGTAAGTTTCGGCCCACAGAGGACAGAGCGGGGGCGCCGTTGCCAGGTGGTAGGAGACCCGGGAGGGACCCAGACTCATGGATCCCCTTCCTGACTGGAACAGTGACTTGGGTGCTGTGGAGAGGGTCCCCTGGTGGTGACTTGGAGCCCTGGGTCCCCATCTGCAGCTGGGATGGTGACCCGGACTCCTGGGTCCGTTCCCCTCGGAGCAGGGCCCCTGGAACGGTGACCCGGACTCCTGGGTCCGTTCCCCTCGGAGCAGGGCCCCTGGAACGGTGACCCGGACTCCTGGGTCCGTTCCCCTCGGAGCAGGGCCCCTGGGACGGTGACCCGGACTCCTGGGTCTCCAGGCCCAGCCCCCATCTTTCCTCCCTCAGCAGGTCTCACCACAGGAAGTGACTCCACTCCCCAACGGCGTCTCTCACCGTGCCCGAGGCTCTCGCGACCTGGATCACCTGCCCCCCAGCGAGCCCCTCACCTCCCCACTAGGCCTGCTGTCCCCGCAGCCCATCCCGGCCACGCAGAGCCCCCCACTGCCCAGGGCCAGCGACGGCTACTCCTGTACCCTGCCCATCCCCCGCAAAGCCTCCACAGAGACCCGTCTCGCCACACTCGGTAGGTGCCCCACGGTGCCCCTCACTCCCGACCTGCAGCCCCTGCCAGCTGGCCTGCTGTGACACCCAGACTAGGGCATTGGGCTGAGGCCAATGGGCTCATCTCATGTGTGACCCCAGATGGGGTGTCTCAGAGCCCCCCCAGGCAGTTTCCAGCCTTGTATGAGACTCGGGCTCTGTGGGGGGAAGGGTGACCCCATTCCAGGGGAAGCCCCCCTCTTCCTCCACCAGGTCTGGGCATTGTGCCCAGCTTAAGCCAATTAAGCATCCGGCTCTGATCCGCTTGTCCTGATCTCGTACCCTGGACTGACCCAGCTGGGGCTGGGATGGGGCTGGCGGGGGGGAGGGGTGTGCGGGTTCCTGGCCCGTCCCTTGGATGCCCCCCATTGACACAGCATTTCTCGGTGTCCCCTGGGACGCTCTCAAGCCACTGCCGCGTACCCCCCGCCCCCCCGTTTCTCAGTCTCTAGGAAGGGGCCCTCCTGGCTAACCTCCCCCCCCCATTTGCCCCCAGCGGAGAACAAGACCCTGCCACGGATTGGGGCGCTGGCAGGGCCGCCCCCACGGGCCGAGCGGCGCCGGGTGCAGGCTGTGTTCTCCCACGTAGCCGGTGAGAATAGCACCCTGCTGAACTTCCAGGAGGGGGACGTCATTGCGCTGCTGGTGACCGAGGCCCGGGACGGCTGGCACTATGGGGAGAACGAGGCCACACACATGTGAGCGCTGCCCCCCCGCCCCCCATGCGCTAACCACTAGCCCCTACTCCCCTCCCGGAGCTGGGGAGGGAACCCAGGAGTCCTGGCTCCCAGCCCCCCCCACCCACCCAACCACTAGCCCCCTCTCCCCTCCCAGAGCGGGCTCCCAGCCCAACTCCTCTCCCAGCACCAGGGCTTGGGGGTCCAGGCTCCTGGGATTTAAGTCCCTGGCGCAGATTGCTGGACTGGGTGGGATTTTGTCTTTAGCTGCCCCCTGGGGGTAGGTGTCTGGGGGTGTCTGTCTTGTCTGACCTCTGCTCCCCCTCAACCTGTCCAGGAAAGGCTGGTTCCCCTTCTCATACACCCGGCCTGTGCCCCCTGCTGAGACCCCTGAGAAACTGCACAGCAGGTGAGCAGGGGGCTGGGTGTGCCCCAGGGCGTGGGGCAGGACAGGGGAGGAAGCAGGGGGCTAGGACAGGCTGGGGCTCGGGGAGGCTTTGCAGGGGTCAGTCAGTAGTACAGAGCTGGGGGGTGGGGGCGGGGGCAGAATGGGATGGGGGAGGGGAGCTGCGGGGGGGAGGGGCTGGATCAGCTCCAAGGCTTCATTGTAACCCACCTCCCCCGCCCCCAGCTTCACCTTGAGCAAACTCAACAGCAGCAGCACCGGGACCCTGGACAAAGTGGGGTGCGTGGCCCCCAGCCCGGAGGGAGGCTGCGGGGGGGCCGCCTTGCGCTGCACCCCCTCCCCCCGCTCCAGCACCTTCCGCCAGCGCCCCTACAGCATGATGAACCCTGACCTGTCGCAGGTGAGTCTGGGGGGGTTTCCACTTACCCCCACTCACTGGATTCCAGGGCACCTGGGCCCCCCCCTCACCCTGGGGCACTTTGGGAGCTGTTCCATTCCATGGCCGGACAAGGGAGGGAGTTGGGGTGTCTGGCACCCCCAAATTTCCATGGGGGCCCCACCAAGTTCCCGCAGTTCCCTCCATGGGCTGCACCATCCAGGACCAGCCTGGCCCCTCCCAACCCCCCGGCTAATCTGCATCTCTCCTTCCTCCTCCCAGTTAGCGAGCGAATTTGGCAACTCCCCGAACGCCTCCCCCTCCAGGTGAGAGCAGCGAGGTCGGCACCCTGGGGCTCTGCCCCTCCAGGCCCCCCCCAGGGATCCACCCCCCTGAAGTCACACTCCCAGCCCCCATGCTGGGGCTTGGCCCCACCAGCCCCCTCTCCCCAGGGCTCTGGGCTTGGGATCCCCCCCCCCGCAGCAGGATCACCCCCCTCCAAGCACTAGCCCCAGGACTCTCCCCACCCAGGTCTCATGGAGGCCTCCTGACTTCTCTCTCTCTCCCCCCAGGTCCAACCCCTTTGCGCACGTGCGGCTGAAGCGGACGGTGACCAATGACCGCTCGGCCCCCCTGATCCAGTGAGGCCCCAAGTCGCCCGCCTCTCCTGCTGACCACCCCCCCCCCCCGGGCGGAGGGTGCCAGGATCCCCTTCCCTCTCCCTGGGAAGAAGGGTGGAGCCCCCCAGGCCCCTGGCTGCAGCCTGCGGCGCCCTCTGGTGGCTGCTTGGCAGAAGAGCATCCCAGCAGCCAGGCTCTGGCCAGCTCACCTGGGGAAAGCACGGTTCGAATCCCGCCAGGGGACGGGTGCAGTGAGCAAGGAGGGGCAGTGGGGGAAGGGAGCATCACTGGGCCTAGGGGAGCTGGAGTGTTGTACGGGTGGGGGCCTGCAGGGCAGTGGGAAGATTGGGGTGCAGGAGGGGGAAGCTGCCCCCTGGGATAGCACCCCCTGGAGGCTCTGCCTGTTCTAGACACATACCTCTGGGGGCTGTGTCTGCCTGTCCTACCCTGCACCCCTCTGTCTGTCCACCTCCCACAATCCACCCCCTGCACCCCTCTAATTGTCTCCCCCCGCATCCGTCTGGCCCCCTCTGCATAGTCCATCTGCTGCCCACGCTGTTGTTCTCTCCCGGCTCCCTAGGGTGCTTTGGAGCCTCCTGGCACCAGCCCCCCGAGTCCTCCTCTGCCCCCAGGCCAGCCCCACCCCGACTTCCGGATGAGTCCCCAGGCTTCTGCTCCCTCCTGGTCACTCTGCCTAGACGTGAGGAGCCCCAAAGTTACTGCATCACCCAGGCTGGCCAAGCCCGCAGGTCTGTCTATCCCAGTGGCCAGGTCAGCAGCCAGTTTAGCCCCTTGTCCCTCCCAGGTCCCGGCTGGTGTGTCTCCTCCTTCAGGGGGTGGCTGCCCGGCTGTAGTCGACAGCTGGCACAGAACCATGGGCTGGGGTCAGCCCAGGACAGGTGGCTAATGGGGGGATGGTTTTGAAGCCCAGGATCAGGGCCAGACCAACAGGGCGGAATCTGTGTGCAGAGGAGAAGGCTCCGAGACGTGGACGGGGAAGGGTCCCTGTGAATGGGGCGGAGGAAAATCTTGTCCCACCTGGCAGCCGGAAGGTGTGGGGAAACTGAGGCAGGGCTGGCAGAGTGGGTGGATCTGGCATCCTTGGACAAGGCTCTGAAGCAAAGCCAGCAGGCAGGGCCCAGCTGGGAGGGAGCTGGTGGTGCAGGGGCTGGTGAAGATGAGACAAAGGAGAAGGGGTCATTTATTCAGCGGTAACTAGCGGAGTCCCTGGGGTCTGGCCTGGATCGGGGCCCTGCTCTGTGCTCAGGAAAGGGGCCAATGGCAGCAGACCCCCTGGTTCAATCCAGAACAGTGAGGAAGGAGTAACGCCGGGCCTGGTTTGAGTAACGGATGTGACCGGCGATGTGTTTTTCCAAATGCTTGTGGCATGCCGGCAAGCAGAACCGTTTGAGAAACTGCAGTAGAGGATCTCTCTGAGCTGGGGGGTCTGGGCTGTGACTTGGTGCTGGTGAACCCCAGCTGCAACTACACCAGGGAGGGAGGGAGTGGAGCCGGAGCGCCGCAGACAGGTTGGGGTTTCAGGGTGGCTAGTTCTCTGCAAACGGCCACTCCAGGCACGGGCCTCTCACAAAAAGAGACGTGGCTGAGGTGGAGCCGTGCTAGTCTGTAGCCACAGAAACAGCAAGAAGTTCTTTAGATGTTGCGTGGATCAGCTGCAGCAGGTCTTTGTCCGCAGAAGCTCATGCTCTGAACTGGGGTTACTCTGTAATGTGTTCCAGGGCTTCTCCCTGTTTTTACGCAAAGTTAAAAGGAGAACTGGAGGTGGGAGGGAAAACCCGAAGGCCTGGTCCCTACTGCTGCTCTCTGAGCCTGGCATGCCCAGCCCTGGGATGTGGCAGGCGGTTCTGGTCGCCCCAGCTCAGGACGGATGTTAGTGTCAGAGAAGGGTCTGAGAAGGTAACAAGGGAAGGGGGTGGTATGGGTGTCTGAGGGGAGAGGAAGAGGACGGGACGGGCAGCTTGGGAACGCGAGTATGTGACCATGGGCTGCGAAATGGAGATGGGGCGAAAGGGCCCAGGGACGCGTGTTTTTCCCATTGCGCGCTGGGGGAACCGGGCCTTGGCTGCAGCATGATTGGGCGCTAGTTTAAAACCCACCACTAGCAGCACGGCCTCACCGGGGCTACGGTCAACTGGGAAACTCTCGTCCAGGGCGCTGGGATGGGTGATGGTCTCAGGGGGTTTGAGGAAGGAGAGATGATCCCAGCACAGCGGTCTAGCACTGGGAGCAGGGAGGCAGCCCCCTAGTTGGGGTGGCCTGAATCTCAGCCTGCCCAAGGTGGGGAGCCCCCAGTGCGGAACCATGCACCAGTAACCTCGTTTTGTTAATTCCCTGCAATGTTCCAGGGCAGCAATGAGCCAGGGGGCTGGCAGGACTCTTGGCCCCCATGTGGCCAGGAGGTGCCCTGTGCTGCAGGAGCCTCCATTGATGAGGGTCACTTCCAGCTGCACCTTTAAAGCTGCTTGTGCCACCCTGGGCAGCACCATGTCCCCTGACCCCCAGGGTCAGGAGCAGGTTGGGAGTCCTTCAGCTGCCACTGGAGTGGCACAAAACAGAGAGGGAAACTGAGGCACTATCCCCCAAGTTACAACAAATTCCCACAATCTGTCAATACAATCCTCTAAGGATCCACCAGTTTCCCCCTTCCCCCAGCACCTCTACCCAGCCATCTTCCCCCATGCCCCACACCCTTTGTCTGCCCACCCCTCTAGCCAGCCCCCAAATAGCTGTCCTCACACGGGGCTTGGCCTGTGATGTGGCCAGCTGTATCTCGATCCCTGTCTCACTCCTGGAGACACACATGGGCTGGGCAGAGAGTGCCCAACACCATTCTGAAAAGTGCCTTGTTGCCAGCCCCACACCGCCACCCCTTGGGGCTGCCTGGGGTGTGGGGGTCATAGGCTGAGCCTCAAAACCCTTTCCCTGCCCTACAGCTGGGCGGGGGCCACAGTGTATAGGACTGCAGCACACAGAGCTGGGGCTGCCCCTTGGGGGAAGGGCAGTGCCCTGCTGGGCATGGGGGAGGGGGTGTGGGGTGTGAGTGGGGCGCTGGGGTGGGGAGTGGAAGCTATTAGAGCCTTGAAGTGACCTTGTCAATTACATGTAGGATGATGCTAAACCACATGCGTCTGTCCCTCGCTGCGAACCCCGGTGGGGAGGGAGCAGCTGTGTTCATCCCAGCGGCCAGGCCGGGCTCTGCATTGCGTGTGTCCTGCGCCCCCTGCTGGTGGGGCTGTCCCCTCACACCCAGCTCCTTCAGCCCCCCCCCCCCTCCCCCAACGCACTCACTCTCCTGGGCAAAGGACACGTAGTTTAAGGTTCATTCTCATTTAATGTGTCTTCATTTTGGCAAGTCCGGAGGAGCCCACAGGACACCAGGTGCTCCCCGTGCCCCCAGTTACAAACATGGCCTTGTTGGACAGCTGCCTGGTGGGGGTTGGGGGGCAGGCACCCCCCCATTATGCATACATCCAGAAGTGTGCACTGGAGGGGCCCATGAAATCCAGGCCCAGCCCCACTTCTGACCCAGCCAGTACTGGGCACTATGGGGGGAGGGGCTGGACCCTGGAAGGGGGTCCAAGGGGATGGGGAGGGGGCAGGTTACCAGGGTGGCTGGGCCCATGGGGCTAATCAAAGGAGGAGGCAGGATATGAGGGCAGAGCCCCCCCCCCGCCAGGAAATGGCCCAGTACCCCATTCCCTGAGCCTATCCCAATTCACTCCAATGGGCAAAAGGCAGGGGGGAGCCTCCAGGATGAGGCAATATAACCAGTGCCCCCACCACCTTCCTCAGTCTGGTATAAACCAGCAGGGTCCCCTCCACCACCAGCACCAACCCAGTCTGCTACAATAATGCCTGAAGCAGGGAGCTGCGCTCTTCTCCCAGCGCGTCAGACCTCTGAAGACACCCCTCCACCCCCCACCCATTGCCTCCCTCCCTCCCCCCCCCCCCCCCAAATATCAGGGCCCAGTTGATCCTGGCTGCTGGGTGGGAGACACTCCAGCCTCAGTACACATTGTACAATGATGTCCTTCCCCACACACAGTCTGTCTTCCATCAGGCAGCATCTGGAACCCACAGGGACAAGCAATGGTGGCTTTGGGGGCTACATTCCACAGCAGGGGGAAAAGGGGTGGGGGAGGGCACCCCGTTGCTGGGCATTATGGGGTGTTCCCCCTTTACTTGAGACACAAAGGGCTGAAGTAAACAAACCAGTGTGGGGGGCGAATCCCAGGCAGCGCAGGATCCAGTCTGAGCCCCCCCCATCTGGAACGTGCTGCCCCCAGATTGGATTTGGCACAAGACAGAGTTTTGACAGCAAACTCCTGCAGGGGGAGAAGAGGAGAGGGGGGGCGGGGGTGTTACATTCAGCAGCCTGGCTGCTCCCGGCCTGCCCCGTGTCCTCTGAACCACTGTAAAAAAATTGTCCAGAGAAGCAAGTCCTTGTGGAGCACTTGGCTGGGGGTCCCCAAAAACACAGGGCAGGTGACAGGCGTACCCCCACTCCACTGCCAGAAGCTGGCTCCAGAGAGGCTCTGGGCTCCCCAGAATGCGCTTGGTGCATGTGTTCCCCAGCCAGGCTGGGGGCACAGAGGGGTGAGGGCCCAGCTCCATCCCAAGGAGTCTCAAAGCTGGGGGGGCAGTCCCCACCTCAGTTCTCAATTGAGTCTGGAAGAGAAAGAGAGGAGGGTGTAAGGTTAGAGCAAAAAGACCTTCATCTGCTCCCTGGGCCCACCAACCCCACTGTCCCACCTCCTCCCAGCCCTCGGGTGCACCTCATGGGCCTGTTGCCCCCAGATCTGGCCCATGGGCCCATCTACCCCAATGTCCCACCTCCTCCATGCTCCTGGATCAGCCCCATACACCCTGGTGTCCCCCCGCATTGCCTCGGGATCAGTCCCAGGGGCCCATCTGCCCCAGTCTCCCATCTCA
Source organism: Carettochelys insculpta (assembly GCF_033958435.1). NCBI lineage: Eukaryota > Metazoa > Chordata > Testudines > Carettochelyidae > Carettochelys > Carettochelys insculpta. The sequence continues at coordinate 14,805,689 of NC_134158.1, read as the reverse complement.
CTTACTGGCCGCGGGCACCAGCTCAGCCTCGCAGGGGGCCAGGTGTGGCTCAAGGGCGGGAGAGACAGTGAAGCGGGAGAAGCGCAGGGCGTCCATCAGGCTGGGCTCTGCCCCCTTGGCCGGGAGCAGCACAGGAGGTGGTGCCGGGGGGGCCCCCGAGCTGGGGTCCGTCACCATAGAGACAAAGGAAGGGTTCTGGGCCATCAGGGGGAAGTCGTCGTCCCACTCGAAGCTGCCGCCTGTGGGTGGGTGAGGGTGAGAGGGGGTGTAGTCAGCCCTGCCCCACTGCCAATGGCTCCTCCTTCCCCAGGGAGAGATCCCCACTGAGGCTGTCACCCCTGTTCCCATTGGTCAGTGCAGCTGATGCCCCCTCTCCTCACTGGTTGATGTGGCCAACACCCCTCCTTCTCCACTGGTTGAAGGGATCATGCACCTCTCCTATGGCTAAGGGAATATTTGTCCTGTGTCTGACCCCACCTGTGTCCCCATGAGCCCACTTGAGGCCCAGCCCTCCCCTGCTTCCAGCCACCCAGGCAAAGGGGCTTCCACCAGCACCTTCTGCTCATGGCGGTACACAGGTATGCATTTTAAAATATGCAAATGATCTCCTGGCCCCACTCCCTGCGGTGTGGTACTCACTGAATCCATCGGCGTGTGGGAAGGCCTCGAGGCTGGGCTGCCCCACAGGGCCCTGACTGGGGCTGCCCTCACCCTCTGGGCCACTCTGTGAGCTCAGCTCATTGGTGGGTGTCTCCTGGGTGCAGATGGGGAAAATTAGTGCCTTGGCCCTGCCCACCTCCAGCTCCTTCCTAGTCCTTGGCCCCGCCTTCCCACACTGGACTCCACCCCCTGCTTTCCTGGCCATGCCCCCAACCCCCAGTTCATACCCGCTGAAGAGGTAGATTGGCATCATCAGACATTCCCTAATAGTCTAGCTCATTGGCTCCTCCCACATCTCCCAAGGCCCTGCCCATCCCCCAGGCCCCACCCCCTTCCCTTCCCTAACCTGGTTGAATAGGCAAGCAGTGATGTCCCCAAACACGGACACCATTTTCCACTTGTAGACTCCACCCCCACCCCGCAGACCCCACCCTCATCCAAAGAGAAGGACTGTGACATAGTCTAAGGACACCATCTTGTTTCCTTTCCATGCCTCATCCTGCAGGCCCCACCTCCTGCCCACAGGCCCCACCTCCCACCCACAGGCCCTGCCCCCCACACCTGGTCGAAGAGGTAGACGGTGACGTCGTCGAAGAAGGACACCATCTTGCGTTTGCGGTCCAGTTCGGCAGCCTCCTCAGCCGAGCGCGGCGACTTGAGCAGCCCGCGGAGGTTGCGTCCATCGTCTGAGTCGCTGACCACGATGGGGACGCCCACGGTCCCCGGCACCTCCTCGTCCTCTTCCTCCTCGCCTGGCCCCAGCCCGCCCTGCCCGGCCTCCTCCTCCTCGTCCGGCGTCAGCCCCCCACAGCCCTTCCGACCCCCTGGGCTGGCAAAGGGCTGCAGGCTCAGTGGGGGCAGCGCCAGCGAGAGGCGCGAGACCTTGGCTGCAGGCAGGCATGGGGGCACAGGTCAGGGTGAGAAGCGGAGAGAAGGGAGGACATGAAAGATCAAAGGAGGAAGGGGGGAGCCCTCCCCCAGACCTCTAGTCCCTGCTGCCAACTACACCTCACCACACGCCAAACGTCCTCCCAGTCCTCTGTCCCCCCTCCCCACCCCACCTCCTCACCTCCCCGCATCCCTGCCCCAACCTGCCTTCCCAACTCCCTGCCCCCACATTCCCGCCCCGCCTCCCCATCTTCTCTGTCCATCCCTCCCACCCCCTCTGTTCCCACCCTCAACTGCACCTCACCAGAATCCCAACATCCTTCCAGCCCTCCCACCCCATGCCCCGATCCACCTCCCCCACCCTCTGGATGTATGCCCAGTGCCCCAGCCTCTCCCTACCCTTGATGTCCTCGTTGCTTGGGCCCCCTGTTGCACTGGAGTCCAGGTGGGTCTGTGGCTGCTCGGGGGCTGGCGTGGCCCCCTTGGGGCTGGGAGCAGGGGCCTCCTCGCTCAGTTCCAATGCCCCTTGACTTTCCAGCTGCCCTTCCTCGCTCTTCACCCCCTCCTCTTCCTTGGGTGGCCCATCCGCCACCTCCCTGCCACCTTCTCCTGCCTCATCTCCGCCTCCATTGCCCTGGGCCTCCCTTGGCCTCTCCTTGGGCTCCAGGGCCCAGAGCTGGATCACGGCCTCCTCCTTCACAGGTGGGGTCCCGCATACTGGAGTCCCTTGTTCCTGGCGGCCGCAGAGTAGGCTGTGGGTGATGTTCTCCCGCAGCGACACCAGCAGCTGCTCCTTGCACACCTGGACTACAAAGCCCGACTCCACTTTGGCTAGTGCTGGCTGCCCCCCACCCTGCCCCTCCACCGGCTCCTCCTCCCCCTGGTCCCCTTCTGCCTCGCCATCTGAGAAATAAGCGGAGTCCCGGTGGGGTATGGCCAGCCCCTGCCCCATACCCGCTTCCTCCTCCTCGGCCCCTGGGGTCTCCTCTGACAGCGTCAGGTCACTGGTGGACTCCGAGATAGGGGTGGGTGGGAGATGGGGGATAACCCCGTGGCCGGCCAGCTCCCCGTCCTCTTCCTCGGGCTGCCCATCCACCTCCCCAAAGATGAACTCCGGTGAGAAGGTGCTCTCCGTCTCGTAGCCACTGTCGGCAAACTTCTGGCCTGGTGAGGAGAAGTGGGAAGCTGGGCTGCAGCCCTCTGAGGAGCTGGTGTTGGAGGGGATGTCCAGGGAGTCCCCCGAGTCCAGCGGGCCCCTCGACTGGCCTCCCGGGGCCCGGCTGATTTCTGGGCCGTCTGCTGCCTCGGGCAGGATGGCAATGGTCTCCTCGTCAGCGCTCTCTGCCAGCGTGGCCAGTGGGGGAATCTCCACTGGCATGATGGCATTGCAGCAGGAAGCGGCTAGGCCAGGGAAGGGGGAGCCCGGTGGGCGCCCAGCTGCCCCCCGCTTGGGATAGTCTTGGAGCTCGTAGCTTACCACGGCCGTGCCCATGAGTGGGTCGTAGAACGCTGAGGGAGGGGATGGAGTCCCCGCCAAAGGGGGCAGGGCAAGTGACCCAGCCCCGCCCACCCCGGGGGTGCCCTCTCCGGCCCCACCTGCCCCAGGGCAGCCCTCTCCCAGGAGGATGGGGCAGTCGGCCAGGGAGCCCCGCTCCACCTTCAGAGACGAGTCGTCTTCGGTGCCATAGCTGTCGCGGTGGGGCCGGGGGATGGTGGGGTGATTGGTCCATCCGCTCACCACCTCCCCCCGGCCTGGGGCGCAGCGGCAGCGCCCACCTCGGCTGCAGAGTGGGCAGAGCAGGGGGTTGCGTCTCCCACCCCCACCACTGCTGGCTTCCTCCCCGTCCGTGCTGCCGGCTGAGCTCTGTTCCTCCAGCAGTGAGGGCTCCCGGTCCCAGGGGGGCGAGGGGCGGAAATCTGAGGGGTCCCCCGCCAGTGTCTCTCCAGCTCCCCGCTCCTCCAGCCCCTCGCAGTCCCAGGCATGGTGCTGCTCCTCCAGTTCCTGGTACACGTGGATCAGTGACTCCCCTAGGAAGACGCCCCCAGCTGCTGGCTCCGTCAGGGAGGTCTCCTGGATCTCAGACCGGAAAGGATTGGCACCACACCGACCCGGCTCCCGCGAGGCTGAGATGAAGGGGTTAGTGGTGCCGGGGACCCAGCTTGTCAGCCCCTCCGGCAGGAGGTTGGGGAGGTGGCGCCGGGCTGGTGGCAGGGGGCTGCCCTGGCCTGTGTCAATGGGGTCCCAGTCGGAAGGGAAGAGGGGCTCTGGTGGGGAGCTGGACACCCCATACGGGCGTTTGTAGACAGGGCTGGGGGCGCAGATAGTGCCTTCGGGCCCTTCCCCATCCCCATGTTCCTCCAGCCGGATGTAGTACTCGCTGCTGACTGAGGGGCTGCGGGCGCTGATCACTGGAACCACGCTGGGCGTCTCCAGGCTCTGCCGTGCTGGGGCCTCGTAGAAAGGGTTGGCACCAGGCACAGCCAGCCCGCCGTTGCTGGAGGAGGTGGGCCCAGGGGCTGAGCCGGCCTTCCAGCGCCCCAGCCGGGCCTTCTCCCACATGTACTCAAAATTGAGCCCCTGGCTGCTCTCGGTGACCATCAGGACATCATCCAGGTCAGCCCCCTGGAAGCCATCCAGCAGTGGGTAGGCTGAGATCTCCTCTGAGCGGCGCTGGTGCTGGTGGGAGGCAGCTGGCGAGCGCTTGGGCTTCAGGGCGTTCCAGCGCCACTCAAAACTCTCCTCGGCCTGTGCATGGGAGCGCTCTGTCAGCAGGTAGGTCAGTTGCAGATGCAGCTCCTCCAGGGTGGGGCGCTGTGGTGCTGGCAGCCAACATGACTGCATCACCTCGTACCTGCCACAGGAAGGAGAGAAGGTGGTCAAGGAATGGAGGGATGGAACAGTCAGAAACCAAACAGCTGGAGAGGCAGAAGAACCACCAGAGACAGACAGACAGGGGCCAGGAGAATAAAACAGCTGTAGAAACCCAAAGAACAATCAGAAAATAACAGCCAGAGAGACGCAGAAGGACCAGCAGAAAACAACAGCTGGAGAAATGTGAAAGAACATTCTGAAACAGCTGCCAGAACAATGGGAAGACAGCAAGAGACAGAACAGTCGGAAAGTAACAGCCAAGGATGCAGAACAGCTGGAAAGAAGCAGAACAGACAGAAAAACTCAAAAAGTGACAGTACAATAAGCAGAAACAGAAGAAGAGTATGGGGGAAAAACACCTTGTCAAAGAGAAACAGAAGGACTGCTGGACAGTGTAAAAATAACCAGGAAATAATAGCCAGAGACAGAAAAGAACAGCCATGTAGGAGAACAGCTGGACAGAGAGGCAGACGAACAATCAAAGTAATGGCTGTAGAGACAAAAGAACAACAGTTGGTAATAGAAGAACAATTAGAAAAGATTAAAAGAGACAGTAAAACAGTCAGAAAACAGCCAAAGTGAGACCAGGGAGGAAATAACAGCCAGAGACAGACAAAAATCAGACATAGCAGCTGGGGAAACAGAAGTCAGAGCTAGAAACCAGACAGAGGGTGAAAAAGCAGGCAAAGAGATAAAAGCACAGCCAGAAAAAAAAACCAAAAGTAGAAAGTAACATCAGTAGTGACAGAAAAACAGCTGGAAATGGAAAAACAGTCAGAAAAACACAACTAGAGAGAAGGAGGCAAAAGAGCATTTGCAAAAAAAAACACGGGAGAGAAAGGAGAACAGCCAGAAAACGACAGCCAACGAGATGGAGGAAAGTGGGAGAGAGAAATGGGGAGAATGGAACAGTGACAGGGCCTAGACCAGAAACACCCGCAGCTGTCAGCGATGGAAGAACCTGTTAGGAGTACACTGAGTCCAGTGGTCCTCAGCCTTTCGAGGCAGCTGTACCAAGGCTGGGCTGTGGTCAGTCAGCTCCCAGTCACCCACATGTTGCTTTAATCTGCCAGGGAGCTGGGATTTATACTGCCACAGGGCAGGGAGCCAGCACTCACCAGTAATCAGAGTAGGGTAGCTTCAGACGTGGCTTCGCCAGCTTCATCTGCTGCTCTTTGATGACGAAGGCGAGGACCTCCTCATCTGAGAGGTGCCGGTAGGGCTGGCTGCCAAATTCAAACAGCTCCCAGATGGTTACCCCCAGGGACCTGGAGAGAACAGGTTAGGGGGTGAGTCCATGGAGCCCTCACCCAGCTCTGAGATGCAGCCCTCGTGGCAGGGCGTTGTGGGCTGGTGATACAGGGACTCCTCACTTGGACCTGAGATGCAGCCCCTCTGGGGTGCGGCCTGAGGGCTGGTTAACAGCTGTGTAGAACAGGTAGCTCTGCAATAGCGATCCCCACCCCTCAGCTTCCGCCTTACTGGGTCCTTTGTCCCCTGAGCCTGGGGATGGCCCAGCTCCCAGGGGCTCTGCAGGGGACAAGGCCACACAGGGGCAAAGGATGCTGGGAAGCAGTGTGGGACTCACCAGACGTTGCTCTCCTTGGTCTGATCCACCACCACAAGGGTCCCATGAACTTCATCCAGCAGCTCTGGTGCCACCCAACGCAATGGGATCCACAGCCGGTCGGGGGTGATGTAATAATCCTCCTGAGGGGTGGGAGGTGGGGATTAGCACCAGCCAGTCCCTGCCCTCGGGCAGGTGGGAGCTGATGTCCTGAGGAGAGGGAGGCCCCCTGGCCCAACCGAGCCCCAGGACTCTGACCTTGTAGTTGTTGTGCGAGAGGCCGTAGTCACCGACACGGACAGTGAGGTCAGAGGTCAGCAGGCAGTTCCGTAAGGCCAGGTCACTGGGGGGGAATGTGGGGAGACCCTGTCAGCAGCAGGCAGTGTCCTCTGGGGACCCCCATCTACATCCCCCTGCCCTTGGGAGAGCTCTGCCCCCCATGCTAACCCCCGGGCTCCCACTCCCCTCCCAGAGGTGGGCTGAGACTCGTGAGTCCTGGCTCCCAGCTGCCTCCTCTGCTAGACCTCACTCCCTTCCCAGAACTGACGAGGTGATCCAGGAGTCCAGGCTCCCAGCACCCCGAACCCTCCGGCAGCTGGGAAAGGACCCCGCCTCCTCGCCTGTGGATGTAGTTGTTCTTGTGCAGGTGCATCAGCCCCAGGGTGAGCTCGTAGGCCATGCGCTGCAGGGTGCCGAGGTCGCGGGTCAGCAGGTCAGGGGTCAGGCCATCTGCCTGGCGCTGGGCTCGCAGGTAGCGCTTCAGGTCGCCCTGGAGCAATGCGGGGGAGATCAATCAGACTGGGCCCCAGCCAGGGGCTCTCTTGCAGGGGCTCTGCAGCAACTGGGAGTATCCTGGAAGGCCCATCCTTTGTCAGTTCTGGCCCCAGCAGCTGAGTGGGGACTCCCCATCCAGCTCCTGCCACTATGGGGCTTTGACACGCAGGTCAGCAATGTGCCCAGCTCCCAGCAGAGGCACACTCCCCTCCTTTGACACATCCAGAGCGGGAGGTCTGACCTCACCAGCTAGGAGGGGTGGGGGCAGCGTGTTCTCACCTCTCCCGCTCCCACGGCGGCCCCCGCCCAAGCTCACCAGCTGGCAGAACTCCATGATGAGCAGAAAGGGGATGGTCTCTGTGCACAGCCCCAGGCATTGCAGGATGTTCGGGTGCTGGAGGCTTCTTCAAAGCAAGGTGGATAGGAGGTGGGGGGAGTGGGGCAGGGAGAGAGAAAGAGAGAGGGAGGGAGGGAGAGAGAGAGAGTGCGCACCATCATTCCCCTGGTAACAGCAGCCCCTGGACGCCTGGGTTCTATTCCAGCTCCACAAGGGGAGTAGGTTAGAGCAGGGGGCAGGCTGGGAGCCAGAACACCTGGGTTCTCTCCACAGCTCTGACAATGACTTGCTATGGGCAAGCCCCTTAACCTTGTGCCTCAATTTACCCTCTCCGTAAAGTTGAGGGGGGCAGGAAATTCCCCAAAGGGCTGGAAGATGCTGCGGGATCCTCTGCAAAGGGGGCAGAGGATGATCCCACTGACTCGTTTCCCCAAACCCCATCTAGCCTCAGTGCTTTCCCAGAGCCTCCCGTACTGACAGTCTGGGGGTGACTGTTAGCTGCGGTGCTTTTGTTTTGTCCCTGTAGCTTGAGTCCTGCGCTCAACCTCAGGCTGTCTGGATCCAAGCAGGACCGCCAGTCCCTGGAAAGCTTCGCACCCCCAAATACAGCAGCTCAGGTTTCCTCCTCTTTGTGCTCTAAAGATGCTGAGTTGCGGCTGCTGCTGGGGTGGGACATAGGGGCTGGGTGTACGGGATCTCTTGTCCCGTGCTGAGATGTGGCCACTTCTGAGAAGTGCCCATCCCCTAATTACCGATAGGGCTGAGCCTCAGACAGGAACTTCCTCTGCTCCAGGGGTCCAGCATTGACCCGAAGCTCCTTCACCACCACCTGGGCCGGGGTGAAGTCTGAGAAGATCTCCCCCAGGATCACCTAGGAGACAGAGTGGAGGGTCAAAATGCAGGGGCTGTGCCCAGATGGGATCCCATCTGCTCACCCAGTGCTCCCTAGAGGGGACAGGACCTTGCTCCATTCCCTGCCTGCCCAAGCCAGCCTGACCCTGCCCTGGGGCCTGAAGGGACATGATAGACATGATGCCTGTAGAGGCTGGCGGGGAGGGGCAGCAAAGTGGAGGAGGGATGCACTTACCTTCCCGAACCAGCCGTTACCAATCTCTTGCAGGTAGCTGAGATGCTGACGGCTCAGGCCCATGTGCTTCACTAGATCTAGAAGGAGACATAGGAAAAGTGAAGTTGGAGCTGAATCCTGGGAGCCCCTTTACTGGGGGGGGAAGGGAGCTCCTGTGAGGGCCTCCTACCCACCTTCTTCTAATCCCTCCTCCCAGCAGGAAAGGGGTTGGGATCAGGGAATCATGATCCCACTTTTGGGCCCATGCAGGGGGCTGTGCCATTGGCTCATTCACAATGTGCCTTCCAGAATCACTGCCTAGTCTAGAACCATTTTCCCAGTCACGGCATTCCCCACTGGGTCATCTAGAACATGGCTTCTAATGGAGAAGCCACCTCAACTGCTGGTTTAGAATGTGGTTTCCAGAGTGGCTTCATGTGCCCTGGCTCATTTAGAACCTCACAGGTCTGGAATTGGGTTGTGAAAGTCACCATAACTCAGAACAATTGTTCTAAGAAAACCCTAGTGCCATAGGCTAATCTAGAACATGGTGCGCAGAGCTGCTTTGCCCACACTAATCTCGAACTGTAGTTGCCTGTAAAGGAATTTCCAGAGTTTCTGCATCCAGGGTAACTATGCTAGAGCTTTGCTAGTCTAAACTTTTCCCCAGTGTAACTGTTTCCATACATGGTTGGTCTAGAGCCTGCTAGTGTTACTACATTGTTACTGCTGCTTCCTTGGTTGTTTTTAAAATATGTTCTTGATTTGCTCCATGTACACTGGCTACTGTAGATCCCAGCTTCCAGTTACTCAGTCTTCATTGGTTAATACAGAAAGCGCATATAAAGATCTCTGTGCCCTTGGCTGGCTAGTTGAGAACATGGTTCTGTGGTCTTTTGCCCTATCTGCTGATCCAAAATGTGGTATGTAATGTTACTGTGTCCCACAAGCTAATTCAAGTCATGAGTGGCTGATCCAGATCTTCATTTCTAGAGTCGTTTAGCCACAGTGGTTGGTCAAAAAATAGTCTCTCAACTCTCACTGGGTAGCTTAGACCCCTTTTTTCAGAGCCCCACCATCCCTATTGGCTACTCTGGAAAGGAGTCAGTCCATCTCTACTGAACAGAATCACCACTTCCGTGTTAACTAGTCTAGAACCAGAGCTTTCTCATCCCCACCGATTATCAGGAAGTAAGAGTCATAACACCCTGACTGAGTAGGCTAGAACCACAGACTAGCTTAGAACCAATGCCACCATTCCGAATGGCTAGCCTAGAACCATAACTTCCCCTTGCCCCTTGACTAAGAACCAGAACCACTCTACCCCCATTGACTAGACTAGAACCAAGTTTACATAGTCCATTCCCACCGGGCAACCTAGAATCTGGTTTTCCGATCCACCTCATCCCCAGAGTCTAGACATGTGTCAGCAACTAGCATGTCCCCTACCTGTCTTGGGCACCTGCTGGTTGGGAGCTGGGAGTGAGACCTCAGACAGTGGCAGGATGTAGACATCTGGGATGGACTGGGAGGATGAGGTCTCCTCAGCAGGCGGTGTGTACTCCCCCGAATATTCCTCCCCATCTGGATTCTCAAACTCCTGCAGGACAGAGAGACACAGGGACACATAAGGACTGGAGGCAGTTTGTGTCTTTCCACCTGTCCCCACCATTCTGTAGTGTCTGCATCTCCCTGGGCACATGGCTATGAGCCAGCAGATGGCCTTGGTCTTCTTGGGCTCAGAACAGGAGTGTAGTTTTCCCTTAAAGGGCCAGCGCGCCATGAGTCACGCAGCTTTATTCATATCCAGCCCCAAAAGTCTCTCACCTTGAAGCCAACATCACCCCGTTTGCAGCACAGGCAGGTAAGGAGGAGGAAGATGAAGGCCAGGAGACCCGAACAGGAGATCAGGACCACAGCATATGGAGGGGCAAGAGGAAATCGGCCCTGAGACAGACCATCTATGGGAGAGAGAAATGAGATCAAGAAATTGGTTGGTGCTGACATGTGGCCTCTCTAGGGTAGGGTGCAGGGATCTGGTTTTACAGGGACCCTTGTCCAGCATTGAGATGCAGCCCCTTCTGGGGTGGGGCACAGCACCTAGCTATGCAGGGATCCCATTTCCGGTGCTGAGATGCAGCCACCTCTGGGATGAGACATGAGGGCTGATTACAGGGGGATCCCTCACCCAGTGCAGGGATGTGACAACCTCTGGGGTGAGGCTCAGGGATTGGTTATACAGCAGTCCCTCTCCCAGTGCCCAGATACAGCCATCTATGGAGTGGGGCGTGGGAGTGGTTATACAGGGATCCCTCCCAGAGTGAGAAGCTGCTGCCAGCTCTGAGGTGGGGTACCGGGGCTAGTTGTGCAGAGATGCTCATGTAGCACTAAGGTGCGGTGACATCTGGGGCAGGATATGTGGGCTGGTTATATTGCTGTGGTCAGCCATCAGTGTAACAGCTCATTACTGCACATGTCCCATACAGTTCGGGGTCTACCTCTCTATTGGAGACCACTGCCCAAGCCCCTCATCAGATGCCCCACAAATTCAGACCACCCTCAGTATCAAGTCTGTCTTGACAGAGTTCTCTGGGGAAGAGCCTATGGGAACAGTGACCAGTACCAGGTCTTACAAGGCAAATAATGCCCTGACCCAGTGGAAATGGTAATTCATGGCAAATGCTGGGTTTGGGGAGGAGGCGAGGGATAGATGGATGAGGGGAGCAGGGACAGACAGACTCCCCTGAAGTCACCCAGTGGGAACTGGGCCAAGACCGCTCCTCAATTCACCCACTGGGAACTGGGCCTAGGTTCCCAACTCCTCCAGGCTGAGACACTCCCTGCAACTCACTCACTGGGCACCAGGCCGGCAGCTCCTGCACCTCAAATTCCCCTTCCTGGAACTGGGCCCAGAAAACCCTCCAAACACCTGCTCCAGGGCCTAGACCAGACATCCCCATCAACCTGCTGGGAACTAAATCCAGGTCCCACAGACTCCAGTCATGCCAGGGACCCAGAGATCACCTGCTCAACAGTCCCCACCTGCCAGAAATGGGGAACTCTCTCCTCCCGCAAAACCCATAGCCCCCTCCCCAGGCTTCTTTTCCCTGAACCCCGTCCCCCACCCTTCTGCAGCCACAGGAGATCCCAGCTCTGAACAAAACATGTCATTAGCCCAGGGATGATTAATCTGCTGGGTGGAGGGGACAGGCTGGCCTCCTCAGGAGAGAAAACCCTCTTCCTGACCCCAGCCCCCAAACAGTCCCTGAAGAAGTGATCAGGTCAGAGGGGTGGAAGGGGGGTGGACAAACAGGTAGTCACCAGCGTGGCGATAGAATGCAGGTGGAAAAGAGCCAAGGAAGCAGAAATGAGAATAAGCAAGCGGGGAGTGATGGAGGAGGCAGGGGGAGCAGGAGAGAGCGAAGGAATGGATGAAGAAAGCCAAACAGGAATGGAGAGGTGGAAGGACCAGAGGGGTGGTGGAACCGCCAGGGTATCTGTCCCCTCCCCATGCCCAGACGCCAGGAAGGCCACCCCGGCCCAGCTGCTCACCATTCTCCAGCGGTGCTGCCAACGCTCTGTCCGGGTTGAAATACGACATAGAGGCAGCCAGCAGGACGATGGGCCCCTGCCTTAGCATTGTCGGGGCTCGGCGGGCATTGATTGGCGGGGGCCGCCGGCAGGCAGACGGCCGAGGGTCAGGGAAGAAGCGGGGATGAACAGGGGGTGGGAAAGCAGGAGCGGGTGACACCGCCAGAAAAGGAGGAGCTGCACGGGACAGGGGGGGCTTTCTCGGCGGCTTTCACACATCCGATGAAGCGAGGGGGACCCGGGCAGGTGGGCACCCTGGTTTGGCATGTCCAAGAAGAAGGGCCACCTCGGCCTCAGCTGCTACCTGCTTTTCATCCCGAAGCATCTTCCTCTCTCCTCTTCTTGAGGACCCCAAAGGGAGGAAGGCAAGAGGCAGATCCCCCCAGCAGGGGCTGTAAGGGGAACGGCAGAAGAAAGGCTCAGACACAGGTTATGGCCATGCCAACAATGGAGGGGGGAGGAGAAGAATTGGGGATGATGGGATGCAGGCTGTAAAGGAAAACTGGGGGGGTGAGCTGGGCCGATGCCTGGGCTCTCCCCACCTTCCAAGGGGTGGAAGGGGTGGGGATGTGGAGGGGGAGAAGAAGAGGAGGATCGAGCCCAGTGAGAGGCTGGGTGATTTCGGCATCCGCCTGGCTGGGGAGCGGGGCTGCTGGAATTGATGGAGAAAAGACCCACCCCCTCGGACAGACGTCCCCCCTCCCACCATCAGGCTCATTGATTGGGCCTGAGAGCTGTCTGTTAGGGCTAGCTGTCCAAAGAAAGGCAAGAGGAAGGTAGGGAGGGGTGGAGAGATGCAGGAGATGGAAAGGGGGAGCGTCTCCATGGTTACCTTCTCCCTGGTACCAGCCTGAGCCGCAGCAGGGCACTGTGGGAGAGGGATGGGGAAGGAGGGCATGTGAGAGGGGATTTGGGGGATTGGGTGGAGTTTGGGGGTGCAGGGCATGGGGGGAACCTCTAGGGGATTCCCCAAGACAAGGTGTGTGAAGAAAGCAATGTAGAGGTGTCATCCACAAGCACGCAGTGTCACCTACACAATCGGTCCTACAGACACAAACACACGTACACAGCTTGCACACACAGACAATATCTCACACAGTGCATGCCGTGGCAGTCTCACACACGTACACTGACAGTATCATACACACATGGCTTGTACAACTCCTGATGTCACACACAGAGATTACAGTCATACACACAAACACACCCAGCTCATATACACTAACAGTGTCACATACCTGCAGGTCACATGCACACATGGCTCACACCCATGGAGCTTGTGCTTGTACACAGACTGTTTCTCTCTCACACACACGGGACTTATACATACCCTAACAGCATCACCCACGCTGTTTCTCTCAAACACAGCTTGTATATGCCCTGAAATCAGACATACAGCCCATACACCCAATGCCTCTCTCAGACACACAGCGTGTATATGAGCCACAACTCTGTCGGACAAACCTGTCCGCATGCTGTTTCCTGCACACGGTGTCACACACACAGCACCTCACACACACCTACCGTCTCCAGCACAGTCATAACACTGGGTCTCCTACACACCTGGCCAGTCTCACACCCAATGTCTCCCCCACAAACCCACGCTGCCATGTGTGCATGTGATGTCTCATATACAGTGTATCACACAGCTCAAAAGCCCTGACACACAGTGAACACCCGGCCCTTCCCTGCAATACTGTCCATGTGATAGATACCCAGGCACACAGTGTGACTGTATGTTCATGTGTGACACCTGGGGCGAGGGATATATGAGACTTTCTGAGTGTGGGTTTGTGACAATGCCTCTATGGCACCGTGTGCAGGGGGCATGTGAGACTGTGTGTATGAGGGTGTTTGCATGATAATGCGTCAAGCACGTGAGACTAACTGTGACACTGTCAGCGAGGCTGAAGATGTCTGTGACACCGTGTCCTTATGCTATGATCTCACCGGGCCAAGGCCTGGCCTTTTTTATATCTATCATATATCGCACCATACAACATATTTTACCATACCATTCATCCTGGCCTTTGCTTCACCCTCAGCTACCTGTCTGTCTGTGCATCCTCAGACTGCATCTTCCCACCTCTCTTCTGCGGTCTGGAAAGGACCTTGCAACGTGTGGGCTCTGCCACACGCACCCAGGTATTAGCAACAACAGCCACAGGCAGCCTTGGCTGAAACCAAACCACGGACAGCCACGAGCCAGTCCTAGAAGAAACAGCCCGTGGAGGCTAAAGCTGGGGGAGGGGGCAGGGCGGGTGGCAAGTGAAGTAGAGACACTGCACTGACCTATGCGGGGTGGATGCTGGGCAGGAAAGGGAGGGAGGTGCTGAGGGGAGGGTGGTCACAACCCTTGGGCCAGTGTGATGATGCTCCCCCATTGGGGCAGGAAGAAAGGTCTCCCCCGCCTCTGCAACGACAGCTGCTCCCCAGGGGGTGGGAAGGGGGATCGCTCCCCCCAGCACCGGTGGCCGCTCCCCCATTGGGGCAGGAAAACGGGGCGTCACCCCTCAGCAACGGCCGCCCCCAACCGCTCCTCCCCCCGCGCGTGCGACGCTCTAGAAATCTGTCTCGCTCATCCCGGGAGCGCTCAGCGATTGGCCCTTGGAGGAGCGCGGGGCCTCCCACCCCACGCTCCACAGTGAGCTGGGGGGGGGGGCGTCATCCCTCAGCAACGGCCGCTCCCCGGCAGGTGGGAAGGGAAGAGTCACACGCCAGCAACAGCCGCCCTCCAACAGCTCTTCCCCCGAGCATGCGACGCTCTAGACACCTCTCTCGCTCACCCGGGAGCGCTCATCGATTGGCCAGCGGTGGCGTGCGGGGCCTCCCTCCCATTGGCCAGCGGGACTCGGCGGCGCGCTACCATTGGCCGTTATTGCCAGGGGCGGAGACTTCCCCTGGCCGTATATAAAGCAGCCCCCTAACGGGCTGCCTTCTTTCTTTCATCCGCCAGTGTGGTGGCTGTGAGGTGGGTTGCATGGGGCGCGGCGGGTAACGGGCGGCCTCTCAGCGGGGACCGGCTGATGGACGAGCGGGGAGGGAGCCGTTGTGGGGCTGGCGTGTGGGGCTGGCTTGGGCGCGGAGAGAGGGCGGGGGTTTTCCCGGCCGGGCGCGCATGTGTGGAGGCGGAGGGCGCATGCGCAGAGGCGGGGGACGACTTGGGCGCGTGCGGTGGGGGTGGGGGAGTTGGGCCTTTCCCCGCTTGTCACTCAAAGGGGCGAATGGCTGCCTCTGCCTCGGTTTCCCCGTTAGCCGGTGCCGGGCCCTCGGCGCGGGGCTCCCAGCTGGGCCTCGCCCGGTCACGTGGCACCCACAGCGCCGGGCCTCGAGAAGCGCGGCGGCCCCGGCCCTTGTAGCCGGCTTAGGCCGCTCTGATCTGTGGGTTCCCCATGTTAGCGCCACCCTTCCCCGCGCTGCGCTCGGCGCTGTACTTACCTTCTTTAAGGTGTCACAAGTCCTGTCTTGTCTTGGAGGAGGCTTCTACAGCCACCAGGGCTCCTAGCATCCCAGTTCCCTGGGGGCCCACTTTCTCCAGGGCCTCCGTTTGCTCTCTAGTGTCTGTTGCACTTGAGGACTTTGGGGACCCTATGTTGGGCGTTGGTCTCAAAGCACCCTATGCTAGGGGCTGCTGAGGGCTTGGAAGGTGGCTTTGTGCAGGTGTCCCAAGTGAGAGGGTTTGCCTGCCAGGGATGCTAGCCACAGGATGTTGCACTTGAGGACTCTGGGGACCCTATGTTGGGCGTTGGTCTCAAAGCACCCTATGCTAGGGGCTGCTGAGGGCTTGGAAGGTGGCTTTGTGCAGGTGTCCCAAGTGAGAGGGTTTGCCTGCCAGGGATGCTAGCCACAGGATGTTGGCTCCTTGGGCCCAGGAGGCTTAGGAAGAGAGGACCATGTTCACCTGATAGCAGTTCAGAGAGCTGAGTCCCTCAGAATGAGCTGCACCCTGGGTTTGTGCAGTGATTGCTAAAAGGGCCAGTTCCCATGAGCTCTGTTTTGGGGCTGTTGGAGGTGGAGCAAAATTGTCCTGTCTTGTCCTAGCTTCTTCCTCTTCTCATCCCTCAGGGTCAGAGCCCACAGCTTCAGCCAGGATGCCCGTTGCCCGGAGTTGGGTGTGTCGGAAGACCTATGTCACCCCTCGACGGCCCTTTGAGAAATCTCGTCTTGACCAGGAGCTGAAGCTCATTGGTGAGTGTGGTGGTAGGGACTCAGGCTGATGCCTGACCCTGGGAAGTGGGCTGCAGGGGATGGAGTGGGAGGGCACAGCAGAAGTTGCTCTCCCCTGGCTGTCAGAGCTAGCACTAGAGGGTGCTGTGCTATCATACGCAGCCTGCTGGATCAGCTAAGAATAATTTGCTGGTCTGCAGATTAATTTAACCCCATTAGTCTAGGCAACATTCAACCCACTGTCTCTTCAGTGAGTGGGATATGGTTCAGAACTGTGTTTTTGCTGCGGGAGTTGTCATAACAGCTATACAGCATCAGACTACAGGTTCCCAACTCCTCCAGGCTGATTCCAATATATCTGTTTTGAAATTGGGTGACCATGTCTGAACCCCATATTCAAGATATGGGGCTACCACAGATTTATAGAGCCAAGGTATTTTATCATACCATGTATACCTGTGGAACTCCTTGCCGGAGGAGGCTGTGAAGGCCAGGACTCTATTAGGGTTTAAAAAAGAGCTTGATAAACTTTTGCAGGTTAGGTCCATAAATGGCTATTAGCCAGGGGTAAAGTATGGTGCCCTAGCCTTCAGTACAAGGGCAGGAGATGGATGGCAGGAGATAAATCACTTGATCATTATCTTCTGTTCTCCTTCTCTGGGGCACCTGGCATTGGCCGCTGTTGGCAGACGGGATACTGGGCTGGATGGACCTTTGGTCTGACCCAGTATGGCCATTCTTATGTTACCTTTAATGAGTTCCAGCATTTTAATGTCTGCTGCACATTGACTTAGGGTGACCACCTGTCCTGTTTTTACTAAGACCCTTATTTAAGCTGTTTTACTTTTTAGCAGGCAGATATTATGAAAATGGTCACCCTGTGTCTGGGGTGGCAGCTGCTGCTGGGGTGCCCCACTCTGGGGCAGCTGTGAGTTTGGTGATGCCCTGTACCTCAAGAGTGGAGGTTCCTCCTTGGGGCAGCTGCTCTGTTTTGGGTGCCCTGCAATGGTTACCTGATTACCTCTGTTTTCAGAAACAACAAGAAGTCCTGTGGCACCTTTATAGGCTAACAGATATTTTGGAGTATAAGCTTTTGTGGGTAAAAAATGGGTCTTTGCTAATGAGAGCTTGTGCTCCAAAATGGGCTTGTCTACGCTACCACCCTACTTCAAAGGGAGGATGGTAAGTAGGGTGTTGGGAGACTAATGAAGTGCTGCGCTGCATATGCAGCTCTTCGTTAAGCTAATTCTTTCCCGTGGCAACTTCGAAGTGTTACATTTCAAAGTGCTGGCTTGCGTGTAGCTGCAGCTACATGCAAGCTGGTGCTTTGAAGTTGCCGCAGGGGAAAATTAGCTTAATGAAGCACTGCATCTGCAGCGCAGCACTTCATTAATAATCTCCTGACACCCTACTTACCATCCTCTCCAAGTAGGGGGGCAGTGTGGACACAACCAGTACCTTAGTCTATAAGGTGCCACAGGACTTTTTGTTCTGAAGCTAAACTAACCCAGCCACCCTTCTGGTACTTGTCACTATGCAAGACTTTGTTTTCACAGTATTTGACTGTTGTAGGGGACTGGCTCCAATACAGACCTTTGGGACATCACTTGTTACCTTTCTCTATACTGAAAACTGGGTGCTTGTTCTCTGGATATCCTGTGCCTCACCCCGGAGAGGCTGTGTCTTTGTGGTGGGGGAGGAGTTCCTGGATACCCAGCCCTTATGCCCCATCCAAGAGAGGGCCACCTGTTGTCCCTGTAGGTAACAGCCTTGCTTCTCTCCCAGGTGAGTATGGGCTGCGGAACAAGCGTGAGGTTTGGCGGGTGAAGTTCACCCTGGCTAAGATCCGTAAGGCGGCCCGGGAGCTGCTCACGCTGGACGAGAAGGACCCCAAGCGCCTTTTTGAAGGTAGGAGTGTCATGGAAGGCTTGCAAGGGTGGCAGGGGATGGGAGGGTGTGGGGCTGGGCTATGCCCCATGCAGCTTTCTGAGTGGTTGGTAGGGTGTGAAGAGTCAGGGTCCCTGAGGTTCTGACCACCATCTCACCAACTCCCCAGGCAATGCCCTGCTCCGGCGGCTGGTGCGTATCGGGGTGCTGGACGAAGGCAAGATGAAGCTGGATTATATCCTGGGCCTTAAGATTGAGGATTTCCTGGAGAGGCGCCTCCAGACCCAGGTCTTCAAGCTGGGCCTGGCCAAGTCCATCCACCATGCCCGGGTGCTGATCCGCCAGAGGCACATCCGGTAGGACAGGCCTGTGGGTGTGTGGCAGGGGGTGCGGTTGGCAGCAGCATTTTGGGGTTCCCAGCTCAGCAGCTTATGCTGGGTCTAGTGGCTTCAGCAGCAGGTGGGGCTGGGGGCTGGGAGCTTGGTCTCCTGAGTTCAGTTGCTGGCTGTGCAGCTGCTAGTTTGCCCATGTGATAGTGTCCTCTGGGCAGGGTGGGATGATGCAGCTGGCAGGTCACTGGCCCAGTTCCCAGTGCCTGACCTCTACGAGGACACAGTGTAGCTGGTCCCAATCATGTGGGGCATTTGGCTGTTGCTCCTCCCCTTCCCCGGCCTAAAACTTTGCACTTGCTGTGTTGTGTAGCGCTCCCGGATGAGCCTGTGGGGGTACATGGAGCCCCCTCCCCAATGGGGCCAGGCTGTGGTCTAGAGAGCCCCTGGACAGTCCAACCCTGCACGCTGGCTAGTGGGCGGTAGGGCGCCCATGTCGGCAAGGCTCACTGCGGCAGAGCCGTACACCTTGCGAAGGGCCAGGCCGTTCTACCAGCCCCCTGTACCATGGGGCTGCAGCACAGGTAACAAGCCACTGCCTGTTCTTTTGCCCCATGCTGAGGAGGGGCCTGTGAATGGGGAGCAGCTGAAATCAGGAATTGCTCCAGTTTTGCAGTGGAGACATAAGAACAGCCACACTGGGTCAGACCAAAGGTCCATCTAGCCCAGGAACGTGTTTGCCAGCGGAGGCCAATGCCTGGCCCCCCAGAGGGAGTGGCAGAACAGGGAATCACCAAAGCAGTCTGTCCCATGGCACCATTTCCAGCCTCTGACAGGGTAGGGACACAGTTCCTGCCTATCTTGGCTCATGTCCATTGAAGGACCTAATTGCCACGGATTTACCTAGATTTTTTTCAACCCTGTTAATCTTGGTCTTCATCCTCTGGCCAGGAGTTCCACAGGCCCATCATGGGCTGTGTGAAGGGAAACTTCCTTTGCTTGCTTTGAAACCTCTATCATCCTTTTACTATGGGGAACAACCAAACTAATTTTTCCGTATTCACTTTCTGTACACCAGTCGTGATCTAGCTCTCTAGCCGATCCCCCCCCTTAGTCTCCTTTATTCCAAGCTGAAAAGTCCAAGTCTCCTTAATCTTTTTATATGGCTCCCGTTCCAAGCCCCTAATTTTTGCCACTTTATGAATGTTTGCTAATGCCAATATCTCTTTGAGATGAAGCAACCACATTTGTATGCAGTGTTCATGATGTGGGAATACCGGGGGTTTATATGGCGGCAGTAAGATACAGGGCCGGGTTCTGATCTTTGCTACCCCACAGCTGATCTGGAGTCACCCCTTTCCTTTGGCTGACTCAACTGACGTCTGGTAACCAAGCCAGGAGTTGGCTCGGCAGTTGTGTGGGGTAGGGGAGACTCCTGTGTCTAAAGCAGCTGAGGTGCAGCTGGCTCTGGGGAGACTGAGGGGAGCCATGGTTTGGTGAAGAGGCAGGACATCTTCCCCACAGGTGGTTAAATCCGAGTAGGGGGCTGTGCTGTCCCTGAGCCCTAAGGATGGGGCTGTGCCTCTGGGCACTGTGGGTAAGTGGTGTCCCCATACCAGCCCTCACCTCTCACCACTTCCCCAGTGTGCGGAAGCAGGTGGTGAATATCCCGTCCTTCATCGTGCGCCTGGACTCGCAGAAGCACATCGACTTCTCGCTGCGCTCGCCCTACGGCGGCGGCCGGCCCGGCCGTGTCAAGAGGAAGAACGCCAAGAAGGGGCAGGGCGGTGCTGGTGGGGCAGATGAGGAAGAGGAGGATTAAAGGCCCCAGTGGTTGCCCTGCTGGGCAGCCTGCATTGCTGTATCTCTCAATAAACCAGTTTGGAGTGGAGCCTGAGCTGGGCGCTTGTGGGCTTTGGTTTGTTAATGGGGCCTGGGCAGCAGGGCTGCTTGTACCAAGGCCTGACTGGCAAAAATCAGGCCTGAGTCTTGCACTCAGGGTGGGGTGGGGTGGACCCTGCATGCAGGTGTGCTGCTTGTGTCACTGGCCTGGGCCGTGTGCCCTGCAGCAGGGAGTCCCCCAGCCTGCTGCTCTCTAAAGGAGCCTTGTTCTGGTAGGTGCTTACCCTGCCGATTCAAACCCTAGTGCTGCGTGGCCCTGGGGGGGTGAGGTAGGGAGGGGATTCCTGTTTCCAGAAGGACACCAGGGCTAGGCATAAATTTAAGCCTGATCAGTGGCTGGCTAATGGGAGGCACCTATTCCACACAGGCTGCGGAGTTCCATGGGGCGGGGGCTGAGACTTCTCTGGCCCATGTGGGGAAGCACCATGTGAGCTCAACTTGGAGGTGTGTCTGGCTCCAGGGTTGCTGGCTGGGCTGGGGGAGGGGAGTGTTACCCAACATGCCGTGCTGCTCCCCGTGTCCCCTGGGGTTTAGCCTCCTGGTCTCACTTCCTGGACCCCTGCATGAACCAAGCTCGAGGCTGTAGGCTGTTTCTGGGACCCTGTGTGACGGGGTGGGGGGCTGCCTGGCTGTCTAGAGCCACTCCCTGGGATTTATCTCCTCCCCTGGGGCAGAAAGGGGGCTGTTAGTGTTCCAGAGGTGAGAGGGAGGATGGGGGGCCCCGGAGGGCCTTTTGGGGGGTGTAGAACAAGGCAGGGAGCCAGGCTTGCAACTGGGCTGGGCTTGCTGGGAGGAGGTGGGGCCAGGGCCCTTCCCCAGCCTGCTGGGAAATGAAGGTAAAACGCTGGAGCAGAGCCAGGTGGGGGGGGAGGGGGAGGAGCTGTGGGCTGTGAGTTGCTGCCCCAGCTTGCTGCCGTGCAGCCCCTTGCTAGCACCCCCCCGCCCCCCCCCCCCCCCCGTGTGGCTGAGGTCGGAAGCAGAAGCTGGAGGGGCGGAAGCAGCTGTTTTTTTCTGAGTTGCTGAGGCGATTTTCAGTAAATTTGCTCCCCTGAGTCAGCGGCCGTGGTGCCAAGAGCCTTACGGGAACAGCCAGGCAAGGAACAGGGTCAGGCCGGAGTCACTGCCAGCTGCAGCAGCCGCGGGCGTGGGGCGTGGGAGCTGCTTACAGTGAGACGCAGCCAGCGCTGCTTGGGGTGGGGGCTCTGCTCTGTCCTGGGGTCTGGCTGGCTCAGCTCCTGGGACACGGGGCTTTTGCCGTTGATGTGGGATCTGAGCTGTGGGTGCTGTGAGGAGTCAGTGTGGCATTCCAGGGCCCAGGCAGCCCCCAAGCAGCACTGGAGGCCGGTTGCAGCACAGTGAGGTTTATTCCATCCCAAAGCAGTGGTACAAGCCCCTGGTGCAGCCTGGCCCCTGGGGGGTGGAGGTACCAGGCCCTCAGCTGAGCCTGGTGGGAGACCTGAGGTTGTGGAGGTGCACTCCGGGAGACCTGGTGCAGCCCAGTCTGACTCCTGTTGGAATAAAGGGGACCCAGGCCCCACGCTCCCAGAGCTGGGGGAGATCCCCCAAGTCCTGGCTTCCAGCCCCCGCCCTGTCTCTTGCTGTGGTGTTGTGTTTTCCATAGGACGTGGGAACAACCTGTCTTTCCCCTCAACTGTTTTGGACTTGGGGCAGCTCAGAGGGGGTCCCGCTCTGGGGTCTCCTCCCCCAGCTGTGCTGAAAGGGGCAGAGTTGTGGGGGCTGCTCTACCCCCCAGCCACCTTCCACAAGCCTTCCGGGGGGGGGGTCCTTGAGCACAGGCCCTGGTCCCCTTTGGGTCTAGCTGTGCAGACTGTTCGTAGGCTCCTTAGCAGCGCAGGGAGTTGCGTAGGGCCCGGGGCACAGGCAGCCCCTCCAGATCAGGCCCTCCCGTCCCTGCCCGGACACTTGCCCGCACGGCCCGTCGGCACAGCTCCTGCAGGGAGGGCACCTTGCAGCGCAGAGGACGGGCAAGCGCCAGGGGCTCAGGGCGGCTCCCCTGGGCCTCCAGGTAGCAGGGAGGTCCCGGGGGCCCCCCCCGTGCCAGGTAGTGTTCCACCAGCTGCACCACACAGGTGAAGGCGGGTGGGCGGGGGGCCCCCGGCAGCGTCTCCAGGTGGAAGGCCGCCCCCTGCTGCTGGATGCGCAGGTTGGTGATGCCGGCGCTGGTGCGGAGGCTCAGGGTGAAGAGGTGCCGGTGGTCCGAGGAGTCGCGCACCAGGAAGGCCCCCGGTGGGTGGGGGCTTAGCAGCCGCTTGGCCTCAGCCCCTGACAGGCTGCCCCAGTAGAAGCCGCTGGCCTCCAGCCGCTCCAGTGCTGTCTCCACCCGCTCGAAGTCCCCGCAGAAGCTCCGGTAGTGGTAGGAGGGGGCGGGGGGCCCACTCATGGCGGCGGGTGGGTACGGGCAGCAGTGCAGGCAGGGCCAGCACTGGGGGACCATCGCGCTGCCCAGGCTGAGTCCTTCCAGTCAGCAGGGTGCCTCCCGGGGGTTCATCTGGGGGGAGAAGGGGGTCAGTGGAAATGGGGGGTCCAGGGCTTGGCTAGCAAGGGGCTGTGGGTCGGTCGGGAGTGAGGAGCATCTCAGCACGGGGTGGGTTGATTTCCATATCCACAGGCATTTTGCACACTAGCTGTTAGTGACCCCAGGGCTGGGGAGAGAACCCAGAAGTCCGGGCTCCCCTTTCCATGCCCTGCCCTCTGCTCTAACCACTGGATCCCACCCCTCTCCCAGAGCAGAAGGGAGAACCCAAGAGTCCTAACTCCCAGCTCCCGCTGCTCTGCATGTGAGTCCCTAGGATTACATCCCAGACTGCAGGGCTGTGGACACTTGCCTGCCTGCTGGGATTTCAGTGCAGAACCCCCCCTGCACACGTGCCAGAGATTGTCTGATACACAAATCACTTCTGTACACACAGCAACGCAGGGATGCACAAACAGCCTGACACACATTTACTCACTCACCTTCCAGGTCACCTACTCCAACTTCTACATACACACGAGTGCAACCAGCCAGCAACACGCACCACCTACACCCCATACAATCACACCCTACAGGAGAACATACTGAAAATCTATGGGGGGGGCCTTTGCTGGAGCAGATGAGCCCCATGCTGTGTGGGTTTGTATACACACCATACACTTGACACACCCACAAAAAAACATACACCCCCACATTCACACACAAACACCATCGCAGAGCAACGTGCTGTATTCCATACAACTACACAAACACAACAGGTACATATGCAGCCTCTCACATCCATATAACACAAACAAGCTTAATAAATACAAAAAAATAGGTATGTCCTGTGTGTCCAGTTTGTTTCTGAGCATGTTGCAATACTAACACAAACTGTCACACACACCCACAGATAAAACATGAACACATTCAGAACAACCAAATATGCATGCATATATACACACAAGATGCACCCCTCCATTCAACCTCCCTTCCCCACACATGCACAATCCTCACACAGAGCACACCTAACACACAGACTGTCCTCCCCACGAAAACTAACACAACATATACCTGCCCACACAAGATGTGCACACACACACAATGCCCACACACAACATAAGCACAGGCACAATCCTCAAACAAAAAGTATACACAACATGCACACCATCCTCCCCACACAAATGTACACACACCTTCTCACACAAGATGTGCGCGCACGCACACACCCCCACACACCCCACAAACTCTCCGGCCTCACCTCCTAGGCCCACGGCCCCAGAAAGCAGGGTGTGATTCCTGCTTTTCCTTGGTGTGCCTGGACCCAAAGGGGCACAAACATTTTGAGGCTCCCCCCATTCCCCCCCAAGACATTCACTCCCTGTTCCAGGGTCCTCCAGGAACCCCTGAGCTCCAGGACAAACCTTCAGCTCCCCGCAGCCTTTTGAACTCTCCGCGGGCCTAGAAAAGAAGAAATGGGACCCAAGAGACGCACATTTGAATTGAAGCTCTTAGCCCCCCTCGGAACCTGTTCCATGAACGGTGAGTTGTGGCGTCAGAACTTCCGGCTCTGAAGAAGCGGGTCTGTCCCAGGAAAGCGCATCACCTAACCCGTTATTTCGCTGGTCTGCAAAGTGCTCCGGGAGGGATGCTTTGGTCTATGCCATTAAGGCAGGGCAGGATCTGCATCCTGCTCCAGGAACATGGAAAGCCCAGTTCTGGGAACTTTTACATAAGGCCTGTCGTGCAAAGCACTCGCATGAACCCTGGCAGCGACGTCCGCACGTGCGTAACAGCGCTTTGATCTGTCTGCGCATTGCTGCGCAACTGCCATTTCTTGGAAGTCCCCAGGCCTAAGGCCAGGGTGATGGGCACCCTCTACATTCAACCTCAACGCCTCCGCCGGCCCCAGCTAGGGTGACCACGCAGCAGGTGTGAACAAGCAGGCAGGAGCAGAAGGTCCTAGGGGCATAGGTAAGACAAAGGCCTGAATATTGACACAGTCCCTAGAAAACAGACACCCAGGTGCCCTCATCCCAAAAAGCTAAATTAAAGTCAATATTTAACCCCACCCCTGCCACAATTGACCCCACATAACTAAACTGAGCCCAATGCTACAGAACCAAGCCCCAGCTGTGAGCGGACCATAGCTCATCCCAGTCCCCAGCTGTGAGCTGCCCCCCGAAGGCAGCGGGATATTCAAGGGGGGCAGATATCAGGCTGGTCACCAGTGGGACCCGAATCCACCGCCAAGGAAAACCCGGTCGGCAAAACAAATAGACCCGCCGCTTGGAAAGAGTAATAATGAGAAACAGCCTTTAAAGACCCCCCCGCCGATTTCCCCCAGTCAATGCCCTGACCCATGGGGGTCTCACGCTCATGAGCAGCGCCCCCAGAGAAGGGTGTTGTTAAAAGTGCTCTTACCCCCCCGACTTAGGGGCAGGGGGCAAATCTGGGGGCCCTTGAGCCAGGGCTCCCCCAGATCTACCCCCCGCTGCCAAAAAGCTGTTTGCAAACTCCCCTGTCTCGAGTTGTGCCTGCCCCCCGCACCGCCCCCCGCACTACTCACCCCCGCACAGCCCGGCGCTCGCAGTCCTGGGGGGACCCAGCCGATCACCCGCACCCCGAGGCGCAGGGAGCCCCACGTGGGGCGCGGACCGACCAGGCGTGGCGGGGGGGCGGCGGGAGTAGGGAAAAGCCCCTTTGCCTGTGCACCGGGCGCGGGATGCACTGGGGGGGGCGGGTCTGCTCCCGCCCCCCGCTGATTGACACCCGGCCAGAGTCTCGGCGGGCGGGATGGGGGGGCCCGAGGGAGGGGAGTGTTTATTTTTGTGAATGGGCCCCGTTCCCATTGGCCGCGGGGGCGGGCCGGCGGCCTGTGATTGGCAGGCAGGGCTGGGCCCCCCCGCCCCCCCCGCACAGGGAGATTCCTGGAAGAGCGGAGGGAGTGTTGGGAAAGGGGGGGCGCTGCCCCCTCCCTCCCCGAGGGCGTGAACCCCCCCGCCCGAAACTCCGGCCCGTCCTTAACCCTTCCGCGCCCGCGCGGGGCAGCCGAGCGCTTCCTCCCCCCACTCCCACCTCTTCCACCGCCCCAATTCCCCTCCCCCAGCCCCCCTCCTCTTCCTCCCCTCCCCCAGCCGGCTCCCAGCCCCTTCCTCCCCGGGGCCCCTTCCTTTTTCCTCCCACCTTTCCTGCTCTACCCCGATACCCCTCTCCGCCCCTCCTCCGCCTTTGGCCCCGCCCCCACTCCGGCATCTTCTGCCCCCTCCCTGCCTCCCCCCACCCGCCTCGGCTCCCCCCCACATCGCCCTTTTCCTTCCCTGCCTTCCCTGTCTGCCCCTGCCCCTCCCCCACTGCTCGCTCTGTCCCTTCCCCAAAGCTTCAGGGCCACGGGGGCAGGTGGGGGTGCACAGGGGCCAGCTCAGGCCAGTCCAGCCCTTGGTCTGGCTGGGGGGTGCGTGTGTCGGGGGGGTGCAATGCTGGTGCCTGGCAGTGGGGCTAAGACCCAGCCAACTCCTCACACGGGTGAACCACCAGAGAGGAAGGACATGGGCTGGTTCAGTGCTGGCGCCCCCTGGAGAGGGGACAGGCCCTGCCCCATTCCCTGCCCCCTGAGCCAGCCAGGCCCTGCCCTGCCCTGGGACCAAGTGGGAGCCAGCAGCCCCCCTGGGAGGGGGCAGGGCCTCTGCCCCATTCCCTGTCCTGTGCGGAGCAGAACAAGAGATCTTAGGAAGAACCATTTAAAGACTGGGCACGTGCAGTGATCTATGTCCCTGGTGCCCCCTGCTGGGGAAGGACACCCCCAAATACTGCCTGCCTGCCCCCCCAGGCAGTGTGGTGCCCAGGCCCCCAGAGAGAGCATATGGGGGAGCCACTGCAGAACCCAGGAGTCCGGGGGCGGAGGGGTGTGTGGAATATCTGCTGTCCCCAGCTCAGGTTTCAGGGTCTGCCCCTGGGGGGTGCTGGGGCTTGGCCACAGGAGGCGGGCCCACAATGGAATGAGGAGAGCTGATGGATGATTGACAGGTGTCAGTAGCACCCAGCTGGGTCTCCATGCTCTGTGCTGGCAGGCCTAGCAGTGTCCTCATCTCACTGCGTCTCAGAACCAGGCCCAGGGGGCTGTGGGCCAAAGCCCGGACACACCCCAGGGCCCTTTGCTGGGAATTCACCAGCCCTCATAACCCTCCCCTGGGCCCAGCTGAGAGCCCTCACCCCCTGAGGGGACAGGGAAACTGAGGCACAAGGGGACGAACTTGCCCAGACCAAGTCATTGTCCCAGCAGTGGAGAGAACCCAGGAGTCCTGGCTTCCAGCCCCCTCCCCCATCTCTCCTGGCTCCCCTCCACTGCCCACACCATGTGGAGGAACTTCCCCCCCGCCCCCCCACCCCAGAGGCAGGTTCCCCTGGCTGATGCTGGTTGGCAGTGGGATTATTTCATTTCCCAGCCTTGATTGCACACTGAGGGCCCCTGAGGACAGCCTGTGAAAGGAATGCCCAGTCTGGGCCTGGCGTGCTCCGGTGGCACTGAATGGGGCGTGGGCCTGTCCCAGCTCATCCAGCCCCAAGGCGGGGACTGCCTGGCCCCGGCGGCTGGGAATGGGACCTTTCCCTTCGCAGAGCACTGGCTCCACTCTGGGAGCGTCATTCCTGGTCTGTAGCCGTCATGTGCTGCATTTGCTGGATCTCAGCCCTGTTCCCAGGTGTCCCCCCTCCCAGGGGCTCAACACCCCACCAGTGCCACCCCGGCTGCCAATCACCCTCCTTTCACCCCGGCAGAGAGGCTTCCTGCACGGTCTGGGAGGAGCTCTGGTGGGGGCAGGGGCTGTGCATGCTGTGGGGGTGGTGTCTCTGGGCCCGTGTTACAGGCGTCGTCGGGGGAGGAGCGCACTCCCTGGGGTTCCTGGCTAGCCCGGTGTTTATGAGCGGCTGGTTCCTGGCAGTGGCGAGGTGCTGGTAAGGGCTGGCTGCTTCCTAGCAGCCATTAGCAGAGGCGCGCGGCAGAATGCTAAACAGCAATCACAACAAAGGCTGAGTGGCCAGAGTTGGCGGGGGGAGCTGCCGGATACTCCCTAAAGGAAACCCCCCCCCCCTTGCTAACACTCCTTCCCCATGAGGGGACCCCCCCCATTTGGCTTTTGGTGGTGGGGTCATTGGACAGCCCTGAGCAGAGGCCAGAGAGCTCGTTCCACCAGTGGGGACAGGGAGGGGGTTGCTTTAGCAGCTTCCCTGTCCCTGCAAGAGCTAAGGAGGGAGAGGTGTGTTTGGGGGCGTGTCATGGTGTGTCCTCCCCCTGCCTCCTGCTGGAGGGACTCAGGACTTGCCCGCTCTGTGTCATTGACCCTGCGCTGCTCCCTGAATACCCAGCCCTTTCGCCCCATCCCAGAGCCAGGCAAGGGGTCCCTAACCCTGCACCCCACCCCAAGCGAGCCCCTCTCCCCAGGGGTTACACACACTCCTGGCGCAGGGACAGGGGCTGGGGGCTGCCAGGTCAGGGGGAGGCTGGTTTGTGGGTCTGCGTTTATTACAAATCTGGAGATGAACAACGTGTGGAATAACACACACAGCCGTGGGGCAGCCCCTCCACCTCCCGGCCCTGAGCTCTCGCCAGCTCCCCAACCCTGGGACTGGGTGGGGAGGCAGCAGCTGCCGGGGGACTGGGGGAGTTTGTTCTGGAGAAGCCATAAGCTGAGCTTGTTTTCGGGGGAGCGGGGGAATCACTGTGCCACCCCCGGGGCCGACACCCCCTTCCCTGTCGCACCTATGACTTCCCTGGGTTCAGGCGTTGGGGTGGGAGGTGTCCCTGCTCCTCAGGGCTCAGGCTGTGGCCTCCGGCTCACACTGACAGTGGTGTACAGGGTGGGCTCGGGGGCTGGGGCCAGGGCCCCCCGCTGGGTCTGCAGCGCCTGGCGGTCCAGCTCGGCATAGGTGAGTCTCTCGGTGCTGCAGTCGGGCTCCTGGGGCTGGGAGGGGAGAGAGTCACCGGCGTGTAGGCACCAGCACACACTCGCCGCCCCGCTGCAGACACACGCCCCAGACAGGTCTGATCCCAGCTCCCGGGGGCAGGGGGCAATGCAGATCCCCTGCGCACTGCCACCCACAGACCCTTACGCTGTGGTCTGGGCCTCCCGCTCCTCTCCCCCAAGTCTCGGGGGGGATCCCCAGTTCCGCTGCTTGCCCATCTCAGAACAGGGCTCTGGTGGGACGTGTGTGGGACCAGGCTGGTGCGGGGAAGTTGGATGGTGCATTGATGGGGAGCGGGGATGGGGGCGGGGGCGGGGGCGGGGGCGGGGGGACACTTACCAGCACATCCAGCTGCATCCCTTGGCCCAAGGTGGCATCTGTGGAACAGAGACAACCCCAGTGAGGGGCTGGGTCCAGATCAGGGCCTGCCCCCAGCCCCGCCCCCCCACCCGCCTGCCCCATGTGAGTTCTTCGCCGACTGGTCCACCTGCCTCCCAGCACACCGGGATGGGGCTGGGTCACTAGCCCCATGGGGCAGGAAGGGAAACTGAGGCACAAAGCAGGGTGGGGGCCTCCCAGCCATGCACAGTGAGTCAAGGCTGCATCCCCCATGAGCATGCTGCCCCTCTCCCTCACAGCACAGGGCTGGTGCCGGGGACACCCACCCCTCCCCTCCCCTCCCCATGTCTGCCCACTCTTGTGTGACTTACAGACTGTGGTTGTAGCATCCGAGCCCCTGCAGGGAGGAAGAGAGACAATAACAGAACCCAGGAGTCCTGCCTGCTCCTGCCCACCGAAGCTCTAACCACTAGGCACCACTCCCCCTTAAGCTGGGGAGAGAACCCAGGAGCCCTGAGGCAGGTAGACTGGGGTGGGGAGCAGAACTGGGGTCTCACCTGCTCTGTCTGGGTCCTTTTCCTGCAGACACACAAAGCAGAATGGTCCATCAGTCCCCTGTGCCAGCCCTGCCCCTCTGCCCTACTGGGCAGCAGGGATGGGAGCCCCCTGCCCTGCTGTGCTGGGGAAGCCTGACCCCCTCTCCAGCTCTCAGCGCAGGCACCCTAGAGACAGGCTGAGCCCTGCCCACTGCAGCTCAGCGCCCCGACAGACCCTGCCCCCTACAAACTCCCTGCCCCCCACTGTGCAGCTCAGCGCCCCGACAGACCCTGCCCCCTACAAACTCCCTGCCCCACACTGTGCAGCTCAGCGCCCCGACAGACCCTGCCCCCTACAAACTCCCTGCCCCACACTGTGCAGCTCAGCGCCCCGACAGACCCTGCCCCCTACAAACTCCCTGCCCCCCACTGTGCAGCACAGCGCCCCGACAGACCCTGCCCCCTACAAACTCCCTGCCCCACACTGTGCAGCACAGCGCCCCGACAGACCCTGCCCCCTACAAACTCCCTGCCCCACACTGTGCAGCTCAGCGCCCCGACAGACCCTGCCCCCTACAAACTCCCTGCCCCCCACTGTGCAGCACAGCGCCCCGACAGACCCTGCCCCCTACAAACTCCCTGCCCCACACTGTGCAGCACAGCGCCCCGACAGACCCTGCCCCCTACAAACTCCCTGCCCCACACTGTGCAGCACAGCGCCCCGACAGACCCTGCCCCCTACAAACTCCCTGCCCCCCACTGTGCAGCTCAGCGCCCCGACAGACTCTGCCCCCTACAAACTGCAGCTCAGCGCCCCGACAGACCCTGCCCCCTACAAACTCCCTGCCCCACACTGTGCAGCACAGCGCCCCGACAGACCCTGCCCCCTACAAACTCCCTGCCCCCCACTGTGCAGCTCAGCGCCCCGACAGACCCTGCCCCCTACAAACTCCCTGCCCCCCACTGTGCAGCACAGCGCCCCGACAGACCCTGCTCCCTACAAACTCCCTGCCCCACACTGTGCAGCACAGCGCCCCAACAGACCCTGCCCCCCTACAAACTCCCTGCCCCACACTGTGCAGCACAGCGCCCCGACAGACCCTGCCCCCTACAAACTCCCTGCCCCACACTGTGCAGCACAGCGCCCCGACAGACCCTGCCCCCTACAAACTCCCTGCCCCACACTGTGCAGCACAGCGCCCCGACAGACCCTGCCCCCTACAAACTCCCTGCCCCACACTGTGCAGCTCAGCGCCCCGACAGACCCTGCCCCCTACAAACTCCCTGCCCCACACTGTGCAGCTCAGCGCCCCGACAGACCCTGCCCCCTACAAACTCCCTGCCCCACACTGTGCAGCACAGCGCCCCGACAGACCCTGCCCCCCCTACAAACTCCCTGCCCCACACTGTGCAGCACAGCGCCCCGACAGACCCTGCCCCCTACAAACTCCCTGCCCCACACTGTGCAGCACAGCGCCCCGACAGACCCTGCCCCCCTACAAACTCCCTGCCCCACACTGTGCAGCACAGCGCCCCGACAGACCCTGCCCCCTACAAACTCCCTGCCCCCCACTGTGCAGCTCAGCGCCCCGACAGACTCTGCCCCCTACAAACTCCCTGCCCCACACTGTGCAGCACAGCGCCCCGACAGACCCTGCCCCCTACAAACTCCCTGCCCCACACTGTGCAGCTCAGCGCCCCGACAGACTCTGCCCCCTACAAACTCCCTGCCCCACACTGTGCAGCACAGCGCCCCGACAGACTCTGCCCCCTACAAACTCCCTGCCCCCCACTGTGCAGCACAGCGCCCCGACAGACCCTGCCCCCTACAAACTCCCTGCCCCCCACTGTGCAGCTCAGCGCCCCGACAGACCCTGCCCCCTACAAACTCCCTGCCCCACACTGTGCAGCACAGCGCCCCGACAGACCCTGCCCCCTACAAACTCCCTGCCCCACACTGTGCAGCACAGCGCCCCGACAGACCCTGCCCCCCTACAAACTCCCTGCCCCACACTGTGCAGCACAGCGCCCCGACAGACCCTGCCCCCCTACAAACTCCCTGCCCCACACTGTGCAGCTCAACGCCCCGACAGACCCTGCCCCCTACAAACTCCCTGCCCCACACTGTGCAGCACAGCGCCCCGACAGACCCTGCCCCCCTACAAACTCCCTGCCCCCCACTGTGCAGCACAGCGCCCCGACAGACCCTGCCCCCCCTACAAACTCCCTGCCCCACACTGTGCAGCACAGTGCCCCGACAGACCCTGCCCCCTACAAACTCCCTGCCCCCCACTGTGCAGCTCAGCGCCCCGACAGACCCTGCCCCCTACAAACTCCCTGCCCCACACTGTGCAGCTCAGCGCCCCAACAGACTCTGCCCCCTACAAACTCCCTGCCCCACACTGTGCAGCACAGCGCCCCGACAGACCCTGCCCCCTACAAACTCCCTGCCCCCCACTGTGCAGCTCAGCGCCCCGACAGACCCTGCCCCCTACAAACTCCCTGCCCCACACTGTGCAGCTCAGCGCCCCGACAGACCCTGCCCCCCTACAAACTCCCTGCCCCCCACTGTGCAGCTCAGCGCCCCGACAGACCCTGCCCCCTACAAACTCCCTGCCCCCCACTGTGCAGCACAGCGCCCCGACAGACCCTGCCCCCTACAAACTCCCTGCCCCACACTGTGCAGCTCAGCGCCCCGACAGACCCTGCCCCCTACAAACTCCCTGCCCCACACTGTGCAGCACAGCGCCCCGACAGACCCTGCCCCCCCTACAAACTCCCTGCCCCCCACTGTGCAGCTCAGCGCCCCGACAGACCCTGCCCCCTACAAACTCCCTGCCCCACACTGTGCAGCACAGCGCCCCGACAGACCCTGCCCCCCTACAAACTCCCTGCCCCACACTGTGCAGCACAGCGCCCCGACAGACCCTGCCCCCTACAAACTCCCTGCCCCCCACTGTGCAGCTCAGCGCCCCGACAGACTCTGCCCCCTACAAACTCCCTGCCCCACACTGTGCAGCACAGCGCCCCGACAGACCCTGCCCCCTACAAACTCCCTGCCCCACACTGTGCAGCTCAGCGCCCCAACAGACTCTGCCCCCTACAAACTCCCTGCCCCACACTGTGCAGCACAGCGCCCCGACAGACTCTGCCCCCTACAAACTCCCTGCCCCCCACTGTGCAGCACAGCGCCCCGACAGACCCTGCCCCCTACAAACTCCCTGCCCCCCACTGTGCAGCTCAGCGCCCCGACAGACCCTGCCCCCTACAAACTCCCTGCCCCACACTGTGCAGCACAGCGCCCCGACAGACCCTGCCCCCTACAAACTCCCTGCCCCACACTGTGCAGCACAGCGCCCCGACAGACCCTGCCCCCCTACAAACTCCCTGCCCCACACTGTGCAGCACAGCGCCCCGACAGACCCTGCCCCCCTACAAACTCCCTGCCCCACACTGTGCAGCTCAACGCCCCGACAGACCCTGCCCCCTACAAACTCCCTGCCCCACACTGTGCAGCACAGCGCCCCGACAGACCCTGCCCCCCTACAAACTCCCTGCCCCCCACTGTGCAGCACAGCGCCCCGACAGACCCTGCCCCCCCTACAAACTCCCTGCCCCACACTGTGCAGCACAGCGCCCCGACAGACCCTGCCCCCTACAAACTCCCTGCCCCACACTGTGCAGCACAGCGCCCCGACAGACCCTGCCCCCTACAAACTCCCTGCCCCCCACTGTGCAGCACAGCGCCCCGACAGACCCTGCCCCCCTACAAACTCCCTGCCCCACACTGTGCAGCACAGCGCCCCGACAGACCCTGCCCCCCTACAAACTCCCTGCCCCACACTGTGCAGCACAGCGCCCCGACAGACTCTGCCCCCTACAAACTCCCTGCCCCACACTGTGCAGCACAGCGCCCCGACAGACCCTGCCCCCCTACAAACTCCCTGCCCCACACTGTGCAGCACAGCGCCCCGACAGACCCTGCCCCCTACAAACTCCCTGCCCCACACTGTGCAGCACAGCGCCCCGACAGACCCTGCCCCCTACAAACTCCCTGCCCCCCACTGTGCAGCACAGCGCCCCGACAGACCCTGCCCCCTACAAACTCCCTGCCCCACACTGTGCAGCTCAGCGCCCCGACAGACCCTACCCCCTACAAACTCCCTGCCCCACACTGTGCAGCACAGCGCCCCGACAGACTCTGCCCCCCTACAAACTCCCTGCCCCACACTGTGCAGCACAGCGCCCCGACAGACCCTGCCCCCTACAAACTCCCTGCCCCACACTGTGCAGCTCAGCGCCCCGACAGACCCTGCCCCCTACAAACTCCCTGCCCCACACTGTGCAGCACAGCGCCCCGACAGACCCTGCCCCCCCTACAAACTCCCTGCCCCACACTGTGCAGCACAGCGCCCCGACAGACCCTGCCCCCTACAAACTCCCTGCCCCACACTGTGCAGCACAGCGCCCCGACAGACCCTGCCCCCTACAAACTCCCTGCCCCACACTGTGCAGCTCAGCGCCCCGACAGACTCTGCCCCCTACAAACCCCCTGCCCCACACTGTGCAGCACAGCGCCCCGACAGACCCTGCCCCCTACAAACTCCCTGCCCCACACTGTGCAGCACAGCGCCCCGACAGACCCTGCCTCCTACAAACTCCCTGCCCCACACTGTGCAGCACAGCGCCCTGACAGACCCTGCCCCCTACAAACTCCCTGCCCCACACTGTGCAGCTCAGCGCCCCAACAGACTCTGCCCCCTACAAACTCCCTGCCCCACACTGTGCAGCACAGCGCCCCGACAGACCCTGCCCCCTACAAACTCCCTGCCCCCCACTGTGCAGCTCAGCGCCCCGACAGACCCTGCCCCCTACAAACTCCCTGCCCCACACTGTGCAGCTCAGCGCCCCGACAGACCCTGCCCCCCTACAAACTCCCTGCCCCCCACTGTGCAGCTCAGCGCCCCGACAGACCCTGCCCCCTACAAACTCCCTGCCCCCCACTGTGCAGCACAGCGCCCCGACAGACCCTGCCCCCTACAAACTCCCTGCCCCACACTGTGCAGCTCAGCGCCCCGACAGACCCTGCCCCCTACAAACTCCCTGCCCCACACTGTGCAGCACAGCGCCCCGACAGACCCTGCCCCCCCTACAAACTCCCTGCCCCACACTGTGCAGCACAGCGCCCCGACAGACCCTGCCCCCTACAAACTCCCTGCCCCACACTGTGCAGCACAGCGCCCCGACAGACCCTGCCCCCCTACAAACTCCCTGCCCCACACTGTGCAGCACAGCGCCCCGACAGACCCTGCCCCCTACAAACTCCCTGCCCCCCACTGTGCAGCTCAGCGCCCCGACAGACTCTGCCCCCTACAAACTCCCTGCCCCACACTGTGCAGCACAGCGCCCCGACAGACCCTGCCCCCTACAAACTCCCTGCCCCACACTGTGCAGCTCAGCGCCCCGACAGACTCTGCCCCCTACAAACTCCCTGCCCCACACTGTGCAGCACAGCGCCCCGACAGACTCTGCCCCCTACAAACTCCCTGCCCCCCACTGTGCAGCACAGCGCCCCGACAGACCCTGCCCCCTACAAACTCCCTGCCCCCCACTGTGCAGCTCAGCGCCCCGACAGACCCTGCCCCCTACAAACTCCCTGCCCCACACTGTGCAGCACAGCGCCCCGACAGACCCTGCCCCCTACAAACTCCCTGCCCCACACTGTGCAGCACAGCGCCCCGACAGACCCTGCCCCCCTACAAACTCCCTGCCCCACACTGTGCAGCACAGCGCCCCGACAGACCCTGCCCCCCTACAAACTCCCTGCCCCACACTGTGCAGCTCAACGCCCCGACAGACCCTGCCCCCTACAAACTCCCTGCCCCACACTGTGCAGCACAGCGCCCCGACAGACCCTGCCCCCCTACAAACTCCCTGCCCCCCACTGTGCAGCACAGCGCCCCGACAGACCCTGCCCCCCCTACAAACTCCCTGCCCCACACTGTGCAGCACAGTGCCCCGACAGACCCTGCCCCCTACAAACTCCCTGCCCCCCACTGTGCAGCTCAGCGCCCCGACAGACCCTGCCCCCTACAAACTCCCTGCCCCACACTGTGCAGCTCAGCGCCCCAACAGACTCTGCCCCCTACAAACTCCCTGCCCCACACTGTGCAGCACAGCGCCCCGACAGACCCTGCCCCCTACAAACTCCCTGCCCCCCACTGTGCAGCTCAGCGCCCCGACAGACCCTGCCCCCTACAAACTCCCTGCCCCACACTGTGCAGCTCAGCGCCCCGACAGACCCTGCCCCCCTACAAACTCCCTGCCCCCCACTGTGCAGCTCAGCGCCCCGACAGACCCTGCCCCCTACAAACTCCCTGCCCCCCACTGTGCAGCAC
Organism: Carettochelys insculpta; assembly: GCF_033958435.1. Classification (NCBI taxonomy): domain Eukaryota; kingdom Metazoa; phylum Chordata; order Testudines; family Carettochelyidae; genus Carettochelys; species Carettochelys insculpta. Next base: position 14,769,942 of record NC_134158.1, on the reverse strand, counting down.
AGCGCCCCGACAGACCCTGCCCCCTACAAACTCCCTGCCCCACACTGTGCAGCTCAGCGCCCCGACAGACCCTGCCCCCTACAAACTCCCTGCCCCACACTGTGCAGCACAGCGCCCCGACAGACCCTGCCCCCCCTACAAACTCCCTGCCCCACACTGTGCAGCACAGCGCCCCGACAGACCCTGCCCCCTACAAACTCCCTGCCCCACACTGTGCAGCACAGCGCCCCGACAGACCCTGCCCCCCTACAAACTCCCTGCCCCACACTGTGCAGCACAGCGCCCCGACAGACCCTGCCCCCTACAAACTCCCTGCCCCCCACTGTGCAGCTCAGCGCCCCGACAGACTCTGCCCCCTACAAACTCCCTGCCCCACACTGTGCAGCACAGCGCCCCGACAGACCCTGCCCCCTACAAACTCCCTGCCCCACACTGTGCAGCTCAGCGCCCCGACAGACTCTGCCCCCTACAAACTCCCTGCCCCACACTGTGCAGCACAGCGCCCCGACAGACTCTGCCCCCTACAAACTCCCTGCCCCCCACTGTGCAGCACAGCGCCCCGACAGACCCTGCCCCCTACAAACTCCCTGCCCCCCACTGTGCAGCTCAGCGCCCCGACAGACCCTGCCCCCTACAAACTCCCTGCCCCACACTGTGCAGCACAGCGCCCCGACAGACCCTGCCCCCTACAAACTCCCTGCCCCACACTGTGCAGCACAGCGCCCCGACAGACCCTGCCCCCCTACAAACTCCCTGCCCCACACTGTGCAGCACAGCGCCCCGACAGACCCTGCCCCCCTACAAACTCCCTGCCCCACACTGTGCAGCTCAACGCCCCGACAGACCCTGCCCCCTACAAACTCCCTGCCCCACACTGTGCAGCACAGCGCCCCGACAGACCCTGCCCCCCTACAAACTCCCTGCCCCCCACTGTGCAGCACAGCGCCCCGACAGACCCTGCCCCCCCTACAAACTCCCTGCCCCACACTGTGCAGCACAGCGCCCCGACAGACCCTGCCCCCTACAAACTCCCTGCCCCACACTGTGCAGCACAGCGCCCCGACAGACCCTGCCCCCTACAAACTCCCTGCCCCCCACTGTGCAGCACAGCGCCCCGACAGACCCTGCCCCCCTACAAACTCCCTGCCCCACACTGTGCAGCACAGCGCCCCGACAGACCCTGCCCCCTACAAACTCCCTGCCCCCCACTGTGCAGCTCAGCGCCCCGACAGACCCTGCCCCCTACAAACTCCCTGCCCCCCACTGTGCAGCACAGCGCCCCGACAGACCCTGCCCCCTACAAACTCCCTGCCCCCCACTGTGCAGCTCAGCGCCCCGACAGACCCTGCCCCCTACAAACTCCCTGCCCCCCACTGTGCAGCACAGCGCCCCGACAGACCCTGCCCCCTACAAACTCCCTGCCCCCCACTGTGCAGCACAGCGCCCCGACAGACCCTGCCCCCCTACAAACTCCCTGCCCCACACTGTGCAGCACAGCGCCCCGACAGACCCTGCCCCCCTACAAACTCCCTGCCCCACACTGTGCAGCACAGCGCCCCGACAGACTCTGCCCCCTACAAACTCCCTGCCCCACACTGTGCAGCACAGCGCCCCGACAGACCCTGCCCCCCTACAAACTCCCTGCCCCACACTGTGCAGCACAGCGCCCCGACAGACCCTGCCCCCTACAAACTCCCTGCCCCACACTGTGCAGCACAGCGCCCCGACAGACCCTGCCCCCTACAAACTCCCTGCCCCCCACTGTGCAGCACAGCGCCCCGACAGACCCTGCCCCCTACAAACTCCCTGCCCCACACTGTGCAGCTCAGCGCCCCGACAGACCCTACCCCCTACAAACTCCCTGCCCCACACTGTGCAGCACAGCGCCCCGACAGACTCTGCCCCCCTACAAACTCCCTGCCCCACACTGTGCAGCACAGCGCCCCGACAGACCCTGCCCCCTACAAACTCCCTGCCCCACACTGTGCAGCTCAGCGCCCCGACAGACCCTGCCCCCTACAAACTCCCTGCCCCACACTGTGCAGCACAGCGCCCCGACAGACCCTGCCCCCCCTACAAACTCCCTGCCCCACACTGTGCAGCACAGCGCCCCGACAGACCCTGCCCCCTACAAACTCCCTGCCCCACACTGTGCAGCACAGCGCCCCGACAGACCCTGCCCCCTACAAACTCCCTGCCCCACACTGTGCAGCTCAGCGCCCCGACAGACTCTGCCCCCTACAAACCCCCTGCCCCACACTGTGCAGCACAGCGCCCCGACAGACCCTGCCCCCTACAAACTCCCTGCCCCACACTGTGCAGCACAGCGCCCCGACAGACCCTGCCTCCTACAAACTCCCTGCCCCACACTGTGCAGCACAGCGCCCTGACAGACCCTGCCCCCTACAAACTCCCTGCCCCACACTGTGCAGCACAGCGCCCCGACAGACCCTGCCCCCTACAAACTCCCTGCCCTACACTGTGCAGCACAGCGCCCCGACAGACCCTGCCCCCTACAAACTCCCTGCCCCACACTGTGCAGCACAGCGCCCCGACAGACTCTGCCCCCTACAAACTCCCTGCCCCCCACTGTGAAGCACAGCGCCCCGACAGACCCTGCCCCCCTACAAACTCCCTGCCCCACACTGTGCAGCACAGCGCCCCGACAGACCCTGCCCCCTACAAACTCCCTGCCCCCCACTGTGCAGCTCAGCGCCCCGACAGACCCTGCCCCTTACAAACTCCCTGCCCCCCACTGTGCAGCACTGCGCCCCGACAGACCCTGCCCCCTACAAACTCCCTGCCCCACACTGTGCAGCACAGCGCCCCGACAGACCCTGCCCCCCTACAAACTCCCTGCCCCACACTGTGCAGCACAGCGCCCCGACAGACCCTGCCCCCTACAAACTCCCTGCCCCACACTGTGCAGCACAGCGCCCCGACAGACCCTGCCCCCCTACAAACTCCCTGCCCCACACTGTGCAGCACAGCGCCCCGACAGACTCTGCCCCTTACAAACTCCCTGCCCCCCACTGTGCAGCACAGCGCCCCGACAGACTCTGCCCCCCTACAAACTCCCTGCCCCACACTGTGCAGCACAGCGCCCCGACAGACCCTGCCCCCTACAAACTCCCTGCCCCACACTGTGCAGCACAGCGCCCCGACAGACCCTGCCCCCTACAAACTCCCTGCCCCCCACTGTGCAGCACAGCGCCCCGACAGACTCTGCCCCCCTACAAACTCCCTGCCCCCCACTGTGCAGCACAGCGCCCCGACAGACCCTGCCCCCTACAAACTCCCTGCCCCACACTGTGCAGCACAGCGCCCCGACAGACCCTGCCCCCCTACAAACTCCCTGCCCCCCACTGTGCAGCACAGCGCCCCGACAGACCCTGCCCCCCCTACAAACTCCCTGCCCCCCACTGTGCAGCACAGCGCCCCGACAGACCCTGCCCCCTACAAACTCCCTGCCCCACACTGTGCAGCTCAGCGCCCCGACAGACCCTGCCCCCTACAAACTCCCTGCCCCACACTGTGCAGCACAGTGCCCCGACAGACCCTGCCCCCTACAAACTCCCTGCCCCCCACTGTGCAGCTCAGCGCCCCGACAGACCCTGCCCCCTACAAACTCCCTGCCCCACACTGTGCAGCACAGCGCCCCGACAGACCCTGCCCCCTACAAACTCCCTGCCCCACACTGTGCAGCTCAGCACCCCGACAGACCCTGCCCCCCTACAAACTCCCTGCCCCACACTGTGCAGCTCAGCACCCCGACAGACCCTGCCCCCCTACAAACTCCCTGCCCCACACTGTGCAGCTCAGCGCCCCCTAGCTCTGTCTGGGCCCTTGGGGCCAGCACTGACTGTCAGAGGACTGTGCCCCCTGCTGGCCCCCCCTTGCTTCCTGGCCTGTCTCCCATCCAAGCTGTGATCCCATCCCAGCCCTGCTTTGCAGGGGTTTAACCCTTCCCTCACTGGGGGCACTCACTGCATCTGGAGACGAGGCAGACCAGGAGGAGGAGGAGGAGGACAGCAGCCCCGGCGCCCACCCCGGCGATGATGGGTTGAACTGGAGGTACTGGCGGTCGTGCTGTACCTGGAAATCAGCACGAGGCTGTGAGCGCCAGGAGCGGCTGATTCGTTTCCCGCTGCTCCAGCACCTCCCCGCAAGGGCTCTGGGACCCACGGCAGAGCCACCATTGGGCTAGTAGAGGGGTAGGAACAGTGGGGGTTCTGGGGAGTAGTGGTTGGGGGGTTCACGGCCTGTGGCAGGGGGCTGTGCTGGGGGAGCAGGAGATACCTGAGGCCCTGGGAACCCTGTGACACAAGCTGGGCCCAGATCCCACAGCCCGGCCAACTGCCCTGGGAGTTCTGCATCGGAGTCAGCAGAGTGGGGGGCCTTCCGGCAGGGAGGCGCTCTGGGGTTCTTGGGAGACCCATGCCTTGCTGGAGAGATCAGCGGTGGAAGACAGAAGGGCACCGTCTTCCCAGCAGACATTGTTAGGTTCCAGAGTCAACTCTGTGTCACTCTGCCTGGGTGTGATCTGGGTCGGTGGGTTCCAGAGTTAATGTGCTCCCGGCTCTCTGCAGACTCAGGCAGACAAGCAGGACACATGGGTGTGTTATTCCCAGCTCCCCATCCCTGGCCCCGTTCTCCCCAGAGGACACGCACTGGCCTCTGCCCCACACCAGTGGCTTTATGGTGCCAGTGGAAGCACAAAATCCTAGTCTGGAGGCCCCTGGGGTGGGGCTGTGTGCTGGGGAGAAGCCCTCCCAGGCTCTGCCCCTATCAAGCTAATCTGGCACCTGTCCACTCAATCCCCCACAGCATATAAATGAGTTCAGTCAGGTCTCAGCCAAGATGGGGCATTTGCTGTGGGGCTCTGCCCCCATCCCACCTGGCAGCCCTTTGTGGCTCCCCCCAGGGGCAGCTCCTTGGCTGCATTTTCCGCTTTCAGGGTGCTGCAATGGGGCACTGTCCTAGGGACGTGGGGAAGATCAACCCAGCAAGGCCCTCAGTGAGACAGCCTCTGCCTAGGAACCCGCAACCACAATCACTAATGACTCATGTTAATTACCAGGAGCCCTGTCCTGGGCCCATTGTCTGGTGCGCTCAGTCCCTGCCCCAGTTAGGGGCCATTCACCCCTGGAGTCCCCGTGGAGCAGGTCTGGGGGTGGCTGTCCCTGTTCTGGGTGAGGGACACTGATGTTCTCGCAGAGCTAAAGGAGAACGCTGTGAGGGCAGGAGGCATTGGTGGGTGGAGGTCTGACAGTGATGGAGGGGCAGTGGGGCTGTTTCTCCACCCTCCATGGCAATGAGCCCCTCCCAGGGTGTCTGGGCTCCACCCACCCCTATTCACCCTCCCAACCAGCCCCAGGGCTCAGCAAACCTGTTCCCAGTGGTTGATCAGTGGAGGTCTCCCTGCATGTCCTAGGACCTGATCCCTCACTGGTGGAAGCCAGCATCACTTCAGTCTGGGTTGTGAAGGTTCTCTCTTCAGGAAGCAAACCAGCATCTGTCGGGTGGGAGCCGGGCAGTGGCTGTCACCACCACTCCGGAGGTGGGGGCACAGGGAGGTGGTTGTAGTGTTTGGGGAGCAGGGATCCCTTCCCCGGCTCGGCGGGTGTTCACACTCCCTTCCCTCTCTGCAGCAGGGGCCGGGAAGGGCTAGGGTCCCTGCTGGGCCGGTGTAGGTGCAGCTGTCCCTGTTTCGGAAGAAGAGTGGCCCTGGTCCCATAGAGTGAAAGGGCAGCTTGGCTGCAGGTAGGTCCCAGTGACACAGGGAAGGAAAGGAGACAGGTCCTGGGGGCCAAATTTAGGTTGCTAGGAAAGAGATTGAAATCCAGGAGCTCAATGGTAGGGTTCTTGGAAACACCCCCAGGTCCACGTGCAGGAAGACAGGCAGAACTTCAGGGTCCCAATGGGCGAATGAGACGATGGCGTAGGGAGGAGAGGTCCAGAGCTATTAATAACTGGGGAAATCTCTACGGGAGCCTGCAGCCTGCACAGGAAGGATGGGCTCCACCAAAACCGAAATGGAACCAGACTGCTGGCGCTCAACACTGAAAAGGCCCTAGAGCAATTTTGAAACCAAGGGCTGGGGGAAAGCTGACTGGTGCAGGGACATGTGGGTTGGACAGCGACAACTCTGTGGTGAGGCTCAGGCAATAGAGATTCTCCATGGGCTGGTAAAGAGGGGAGGATGGAAGATGATAAAATGTGGGTAAGATCTGATGAGAGACAGTCGAGTGAAAAAGCATCGACTCAACCACGCCAGGTAATGGCAGAAAGGAAAAAGTGACAAGTTTTAAAGTGCTCATATTCAAACACTGGCAGTCTAAATAACCAGCTGGATGAACTAGAGTGCCTCGTATTGACTGAGGATATCGATCTAACAAGCATCATTGAAACTTGGTGGAATGACTGTCGAGGAAGGAGTACTGCAGAGGGAGATCTAGGGCTGATAGCGGACCACATGCGAGATATGAGTCAACAGTGTGACTTGACACACACAAAAATAACAAACATCCTTCTGGGCTGCATTAACAGGAGAGACTTAAGCAAGACATGAGAAGTCATTTTTCTGCTCTACTCTGTGCTCATAAGGCCTCACCTGGAGTTCTGCATCCACATTTCAGAAAAGATGTGGAGAGACTGGAGAAGTTCCAGAGAAGAGCAACAAAAATGATTAAGGTCTAGAAAACGGCGTGCGAGGGATGATTGAAGGAACTGGGGTTGTTTAGTTTGGGAAAGATAAGGCTGAGAGGGGCCATGATAACAACTTTCAAGTACCTAACAGGGTGTTACAAGGAGAAAAATTATTCTCCTTAACCTCTGAGGATAGGACATGAAGTAAAGGGCTTAAATGGCAGCAAGGGAGGTTTAGGTTGGATGGTAGAGTTATGAGAGTCATTTAGGTCTTCCCATAACCCAATAACCTCAATAACTAGGGGTCTCCAAATGAAATCAAAGGGCAGCAGGTTTCAAACAAGCCAAAGGCAGTGTTTCTTCACACAGCGCACCGTTAACCTGGGGAGCTCCTTGCTGGAAGATGTGAAGTCCAGAGCTATAACAGGGTTCAAAAAAGAGCTAGCTGAATTCATTGAGGATGCTCCATCAGTGGCCGTTAGCCAGGCTGGACAGGGACGGTGTGCCGAGCCTCTGCTTGTCAGACGCTGGGAGTGGGTGGCAGGGAGGGATCGCTCGAGAATTCTCTGTTCTGTTCACTCCCTCGGGCACCTGGCATGGGCCACCACTGTTGGAAGACAGGAGACTGGGCTAGATGGACCTTTGCTCTGAACCACTATCAGACAGTTCTCATGTTCCTAGGCCAAAACTGGCTTTTGTAGCAGGAGGCTTTGGAGGAGTTGGGGGTCTGGCAGTGGGGATGTGCCTCCAGCATCCTGTGTCAATGAGCCCCTCCTCATGGTGCCTGGGCCTCCCCCCATCCCAGTTCATAGCCCTTGTTCCCACCAAGCAGCCCCAGCCCACAGGCCTGTTTGCAGGGCTGGACTGATCAGGATCCCGTCCCACGCCACTACCTGGCCCTGTGTGGTTGAGATCCTGCCTTGCTCCAGGCTGGGGTGTGCTGGTTTCCCCCATGGGACGAGAATCATTGTCTCTCAGGTGGGGGCAGGGCAATGATTATCACCACCCCTCCTAAGGTGGGGGCAGCAGGGGCAGGTGGATTTTCCTGGCTGGGGAGCGGGGAGCCCTTCCCTGGCTGGGGGGGCACTCACTCCCCCCCATCTCTCTGCAGCGGAGGATGGGAGGTGCCACTCACCCTGGAGTCCCTTGGGGGACAGGTCTGGGTGTGGCTGTCCCTGTTTCTGGTGAGGAGCACCCTGTCCCCACTGAGCTAACGGGGAGCTTGGCTGCCCAATGGGGCTGTGTCACACCAGGTGCTAATTCCCCCAGCCCAGACTTGCTCGCAGCTCCCCAGTGAGGTTGGGAACCAGCTGGGATTCGGTATTTCGGATCCAGTTCCCATGTCAACAAGATCTGAGTCCATCCTTGTGTCCCTCACCCAGACACACTCCCGTCCAGCCACTGCCTCATGTCCCCAGGGACCCACTGCCCCATGGCCTTATGTCCCCATGGATCTGTCCATCCCCTGTTACAGAGAAGAGCTGAACCCATCAGTTCTGTCTGCAGGGACTGTTCCCCCCAAACATCCAAACAGCCCCATTGGCATCTGAGCGGGAACCCTGTTTCCGGCAGGTGAATTGCTTCATTTCTCCTGCTCACCTTCTCCCTGCAGCCTCATTGTGGGGGAATCCAGCTGCTGGGGCTTGGGGAGGGTGACTGGGAGAGGCTGATCGGGACCCTTATCTCTCACCACAGCTGGGGGTACCCTCCTCTGGGCCCAGGGCAAAGCCTGGCTCTGAGCCTGGCAGCTGCCAATGTGCTCAGCTTACAGGGAACACTGGTGGTGGTGTGTGTCATGAATTAACGCAGAGAAGGGGTTAAACCTTATGGAAGCAACTCTCTGCAGGGGCGATCAGGTAAGGGAGGAAGAGAAACTCTTTTGAACTGAGAGCATTTGCAGTCTGAGATGTCCTTTGCCTGTGTGATGCAGAAGGGACAGAGAGAAATGGCTGCTCCGAAGCAGTTGGAATGAGTCCAGTACCTCTCCTGGCCATCTCAAACAGCCATAGATATGTGAGTAGAAGATAAATGTTTAGTAGACGTGATCAGCTTAGTTGTTAGTTTTGGAGTAAGTGTTGAGTTGCTCTGGTTAAAGATTTCTTTCCCCCGTACTCTGTGACTTCACAGCTGAATCCCAAGGAAGTAATTCTCTGAGCTGCCACTGAAATCTTTGAGTGTTTTCTCTCATTTTGGTAAGGGTGTAGAGAAGGGTCTGTGTGTATTCATGGCTTAGACCAGAGGTCTGCAACCGAAACAGCAAGAAGAGCCATTTTTTCAAATTCAGTTGCATAATCGAGACTTGAAGAGCTGCAATGCACATGAATACGAGATGGTCCTTAACAAGTAACAGCAAACTGTGCTTTTTGTCAGCCCTATTTTAGAACAGCTCACACACAATGATTTGTACCAGTTAGCAAGTTGTTACCCCCATCTCAGGCTGTACCTGCCCCCAGATCCACCCCATATCCCCGAACTTTACTCCTCTTACTGCAAACCTGGCCCCGTCACTAGGCTGAATGCCTCTGAGCCCCAACCTCCTCCCCATCCCAGGCTTAACTTGCCTTGTATCTCTTCCTCCGCAGTTGCTGCCTGCCCCACGACAACTACTCCCCACCTCACTGCCTCCTCCTTCTCGGCACAGCTACATGTCTCTGGAAGCTGCCCCTCCCCCAGCTCTCCTTCTCATTTCCCCCATGTGGGGCAGCTCCCTGCCTGGCCGGCTTTCCCTTCCAGGGCTCCCTGCCACAGCTGACTGCTCAGTGGGTCTGGAGGCTGCTGCCACTTAAATGAAAAATCCCAAAATTTAGTTGGTCTCACAGCGGGCAACTGAATTTAGTTTTCTTGTTGACCTGGTGGACACACTCAGAGCCACAAATGGCTTCTTAAGGAGCTGCATGAGGCTCTGGACCTGCCAGTTGCCAACCCCAGTCTCAGACTGAAAGGTCAGCTCGCAGCTTCCAGCTCTTTGTTTCCAAACTCTCTCCTAAGGGAGAGTTAAGGGTTGGGGGCTTATCCCACAGAGAGACATCCCAAGTGTGTCTGCCTGAGTTAAAAGGTGGGTTTTCTTCACTCGGGTGGTGGCAGCTGCCTCCCAGGGTCAGGGAATCTGTGACCTGGGGAGTTTTTTGAAGCAGAACCGTGATAGACAAGGTATTTTTGAGGTTTGGCCAGCCCCCCACTTTCTACACTCTGAGTGTCAGAATGGGGAAGCAGCTCTGGGGCTCCCTGGCTGGGGATCCCCTCTGCTGGGCCCTGAGGTGAGGGCAGAGCCTGACTCTGAGCATCCCATCAATGGAGAGTCCCCGTAGGTCCAGCCATGTGCACAGCTGAGAGTGGGCCAGCAAGCTGGTGCACCAGGGGGTCACAGTCAGGGTGACTACGCCAGGGGAGCTGCCTCCCTCTGCCTGGCTCACTCTGGGAAATTGGATCCTAGCTGAGTCGTCGGCCCCACTCCCACTGCCCAGGGCCAGGATCTCGCCTCTCCCCAGCTTTCAATGACTGGATAGCCCGTCTGCTGGGTGCCAGGGAGCTTGGCTGGGGTTGGGGCAGGGGCTGGGACCTCTCTTGCTACAGTGATCTGCAGAGTCGCAGGGCTCCGAGTAGTTAGCCAGTCCTGTCCTTTGGGTATAACGACAGGTGTAGTCACCGCCGTGTAAGATGGGAAATTCAGCCACAGAGCCAGCAGGGTCTGTGTGGTTCACAAAATCCCAAGCTCCAGCCTTGCAGAGGAGGAACCTCATGGCCTGGTGCTGAGTCGAGCACTGGATGGTGACGTTTCCCCCGCTGGGGATCACCCCGCTGGGGCTGGCGGAGATGGAGGGTTTGGGGTAGGTCCACTCTGGGTTCACAAACAAACCGGCACTAAGTGGGGGTGACACAAACTGCGTCTGCCTGACACAACCCTGTGCCTGGCTGTCGCGCCAGCGTTACCCCTTCCCCAGCCCTGGGCTCAGCCTGGCCCTGTGGCCACAGCTGGGTGAGACACGGGGGAAGGGAGATTTCGTGTCTCTGACTCCTGCAGTTCCCCAGTGCCCATCCAGCCCTGCCCCCGCTGCAGTTGGGGTGAATTGGGATCTACGCTGTGGGGCTCCCAGCCTGGATTTGTATCGTTTGAGGAAGCAGCTCCTAGGACAGGCCCCCAGGACACCGCCCCCCTCGCTTGATGGTGGTAGTAACATTTTCCTGCCCACCTCTGGGCTCCCATGAAGGCTCTGCTCCCCTCAAACCACTCTCAGGCACTGGGGATTTCGCTCTGCTCCTGTCCAACGCTGGCAGCCCCCTATGGACGGGATGTGGGCAGAGCTGTTCTCAGGGGTGGCCACTGGGAAAATGGTGCCCTCGTGGTTTGGTGCCCCCCAGTGCCTGGCACCCCCTGTTTTCCCTGCCCTCTGTGGACCCCTAACCCGACTCCCCCATCCCCTCATTGTGCCCCTAATGTCTGCACTGTGCTACCCTCACCCAACCCCTGTACTTCCCTGCCACCTGTACACCAACCTCAGCCCTGGGCTGCCTGCGTGCCCTGCCACACTGCGCCCAGCCCAGTCCCCAGCAACCCCCACACCCAGAGGCCGCTCACCCAGAGAGGTCTGGCATGGGTGCAGTCACAGACAACCCCTTGGGATGTTCCCTGCGGTGCTGATCAGGCCACAGACACCCACCTTCATGTTTGCTGGGGCTCCCCACCACCCAGTTGAGCCAGATCCTCTGGTCTCCCCCAGCCAAGGCACAGGGCTGGGATTAGCACCCCGCCTGCAGCGCAATGAAGGCACTGATTAATTAACCCTCTGGTGGCTGCAGTTCTGGGCAGCAGCACACAGGGAATCAGTCCCTGACAGGGATCAAAACCCCGAACAAATTGGTCTCTGGGCAAAAGATTTCTACAGGCTGACACTGATGGCTCAGCCAGGCCCCACCCAGCCTCTCCCTCTCCCTCTGCCTCTCCCTGTCCCAGCCACTTTGGTGTTCACTCAACCTGCTATTACAGTTTAACACTACAGCCGCCTGCTCCACGTGAGGCTTTCATAAACCGGCTAAAAAGATGCATGAAAAATACCTGGTTGCATAGGTAGAACAAGGCCTGGTGCTTGCTCTGAGGCAGCTGCCCACACGGCCGGTCACTATTCGACTGTATTGTCACAGGTTCTTACAACATGCTCATTACCCCAGCACCTGAGCCGCCCCCGGTAACGCGTTAAGCAACTGTCACTGCTGGGGGAACGGTGTGCCACTGCCTATGCGCAGGATTCATGTTGGCCACTGATTTCTTTGCTTCCCTGCAGAAAACCGATCATTTGACAGGGAAGCTGCAGGAGAAGTCACACCTCACTCCCAGGCAGGGCAGGTATCATGCGTCAGGCACCCAGAGCAGCGGCAGAGGTAAATCATCCTGCAGCTGGGGTCACCCCAGCCAGTGGCTCCTGCCCTGAGCTGAGATCAGCTGCTAGTCCCAGCGAGGCAGGAGGACGGCCTCTTGCCCTGCAGGGATCGGCTGGATCTGGGTCAAGACTCAGCCCTGGAAACCTCCCCCAGCGTCAGGAAGCTCAGCAACCACCTCTGCTTCCTGCCCCCATCACCCTTTGGCTGGGGGGAGGGGGCCACTGTATAGGGAGCTGCTCCCCCATCCTCCCAACCCCTGAGCGTCCAGCCTCCCCTGCTAGCCTCTCCTGGTCCATCCCGAATCCCCGCAGCCCTCCAGACCCAAACCTCACCCAACCAAACCTCTATAGCTCCATCTGGAGCCCTGCTGCACCTAGACCCCCTGCCTTGGGACCCCCCTTCATCCAGATACCCTCCCACTGTGCCCCCTGCCCTCAGACCTCCACCCTGATGCCCCACCACCTGCACCCCCGAAGCTCCCACTTCTAGACCCTCTTGCCCTGGAACGCCAACTGGCTGCATCCAGAACCCCCAACCCACCGAGCACCCTCCCCCAGCTCCCAGACTCCTCCACTGAGCCCCAGCAACCTTCATCTGGAAGCCAGTGCAGAGCACCCTGCCCCTGCCCCTGGAACCCACACCATGAGGTGCCCCGGCTCCTGTCCTCCCCCGAGTCCTCCTCTGCCTCCACACCTGGACCTGCCTGGTTGAGCCCACCTGCTGCACCCAGGGCATTTCTGGGGCAGGGCCAGACTTTGTCTTGTCAGTGCCGGGGGCAGCCCCACCACTGAGTCCATGTCCTGGGTGGTGTGGGGAGAGGGGGGCATTGTAGGGTGATCGTCCCCCTTCGTGCAAAGCACAGAAATGTGTGCAGGCAGCTGAGAGCTGAGACACAAGTGTGCATTGCTCACATCCCTCTGCGTGTCCACTGCTCACAGCCTGTCTCTGCCTGAACGGCTCTCTGGGCTGCGCCAGCTCCCTGGGCAGAGCTCAGGTGTGCTGCAGGGTAATGGGGGTCCTGACTGTAGATTTCCTGGGACAGAAGTTTGAGTGCAGGTGCGTTCACCCTTTGTGGTGCCCATCCCTGTAATGAGCGGAGTGAGGTCTCAGCCCCCATATCTGGCTGTAAGGAGCAGGGAGAAATCAAGTAGGAGCACCCCCTGAGGGGGTCTGTGCTCCTCTACCCCCACCCACATCCCTCATCCTTAGTGGGGCAATTCCCCCAGCTGCCCCATGCCCCACAGCACTCACCTCCTGACGCTCTGTTTCTCTCCACCAGCCAGCAGCCTGGAAAGGAAACAACTCATTAGAAACCAGATCTCAGAGTGACCAGATCCTACAGATCTCAGATTCACACCTTTCCCCCAGACACACACGTCAGAACCCCCTGGCGCCCCCATAGGCACATGCCCTTGTCTCAGATCTCCCCTGTCACAGGCACACGCCCTGGTATCAGATCCCGCCCCTGGATAGATACACCTCTGCTGTCTCCAACACTCACCAAGGAAGAGGACAGTGAGAGCAGAGGCCATGATGGGGCAATGAGGAGTCCCTCAACCACCACCAGCGCCACCGTCCCCAGTTCCACTGAGCCCCGAATAAGGACCTCAGCTTCTGGCTGCAGGTGCAGGAAGTTGACAATATCTTGTCTCTTCCTGCAGCCATCAAACTTTGTCTCTAATCTGCAGATGCAATCTAGCGCGATCAGAGCAAGCCGAGGTCTCTGCACAACTCAAGAAACCCTGGGACCATCAACCTGGCCAGGTGTGTACAATTTGCAGTCCTTCCAGAGGGGTTCAGAGGCTCTGGCGTCATGTTGCTTGGGGTGACAGTGACCCCACAGCTCTTCCTCCTCACTGGGGTAGCCAGACTGGAGTAGGGGTTATTGGGTGGTGGTCACATCACCTAGTGCCTGCCCCTCCTCCAGCCGTGGGCAGCCTCAGCCAGGATCAGCGCCTGGGCCAGCAGGGCTCCAGAAGCCAGGGCCAAACGGACAATATTGTCCCTGGTGTAATCTGGGGGTGACAGAGAGGGAGGGGAGTTGGTGCCGTCAGACCCACCAGGCCCCTTCCCCTCCTCCCAGAACAGAAACTGTGAGAGCTCCCTATCCCATTTGCCACTCCATCTGCATCTCTGTGTTCCTGTGCAAACCCCTCCATCCATCCCACTGCAGGGAGCTCCTCCCCGTGGCGCCTGGGCCCCACATGCCCCAGTGACTGCAGCCATTCGCCCCACCCAGCCCCAGACCCCCTGGCTTCCCCCTAAGTAGCTTCTGGGGCAGAACCAGCTCATTTCACTGGCTGAGGGGTGCCCTCCTCTGCCCCCTCAAGGGACTCCCAGATAGGGCATTCACTGTGGGGATCTGCCCCTGTCCCACCCAGCAGCCCATCCTGGCTCCCTGAGGGGCAGCTCCCTGGCTGCATTTTCCTGTTTCTGGGGGTTGTGATGGGGATTTCCTGCCCCCAACCCCAGTACCTGGTCCTGTGCTGGTGAGAGCTGGTGCCGCTCCAGGCTGGGTGGAGTTGGATCCCCCTGGAGGAAAAGAATCAGTGTCTGCCAGGTGGGGTAGGACAGGGATCGTTCCCAGGGCAGCAGGGACAGGTGGATTTTAGGGGCTGGGGAGCAGGGAGCCCTTCCCTGGCTGGGCAGGTGCATTGCTCCACTTCTCCTGCTCATCTTCTCCCTCCAGCTCCGTCGTGGGAGGGATCCGGCTGCTGGGGCCCAGCTGCGTCAGTTCCCTCTAAGGAATTAAGTGTGGGGTGAGGTGGGGGAGGGATGGAACTCAGCCCCCAGCCCCAGGGGTTAGCAGCTGAAACAGGGATTCTGTGACTGGGCCGCTTGCCCCATGAGCTGGTCTTTGTTATGGCTTCAGTTGTCCGGGCTGGTGGGAGCAATGTTCCCGCCCACCTTTCCACCCCCTGTGTGGAATGACTTTTGTGATGTGCACCAAGGAATGTGCAGCTATGCGCCATTGGTAGACACACCCACTGCTGCCTGAGGGCATTTTGCTAATCAGCTGGGTGGCATTTGAACCTCTTCTGGGCAGCTGCCCAAGCACCCAGCTTACAGGGAACACTGGTGGGGGCGAACACAGCAATGGTGCTCCACGGCTGGGGATGCCCTCTGCTGCGCCCTGAGGTGAGGTGTGGCCTGGCTCTGAGCGTCTCAGCGATGCAGAGATCCCCCTATGGGTCTGGCCAGGTGTGGGGCTGAGAGAGGGGAAAGAGCTGGTGCTCCACATGGGGTCACAATTGGAGTTATAACAGCAGTGGGAGCTGCCTCACTCTGCCTGGCTCATTCTGGCGATGGGAAATTGGATCCTAGCTGAGCCCCTGGCCCACCCCCCGCCCAACTTCAGTGCCTGGACATCCTGTTTGCTGGGTGTTGGGGGGCCTGGCTTGGGGCAGTGCTGGGAGCCAATTTGCCGGACTGGGCCCTTACCTGCTACAATGATCTGCACAGGGATGCTGGGCTCTGAGTAGTCAGTCGGTCCTGTGTTGATGCTATAACGACAGGTGTAGTTACCACTGTGTTCCCGTCTGGCGCTGGTGATGGGAAATTTAGCCGCAAAGTCAGCAGGGTCTGTGTAGGTCAGATACTTCCCAGCTCCATCCTTGTAGAGGAGGAACCTCATGTCCTGGTGCAGAGTCCAACACCAGATCGTGCCATTTCTGCCCCCACCCCCACCCCCCAGGAATCACCCTCTTGGGGCTGACAGAGATGGAGGGGTTTGGATTAACTAACAAACAAACCGGCATTAAATGGGGGTGAAACAAACCACACCCACCTGACACAATCCTCTGCCCTGCTGTTGTGCCAGCATATTACCCCTCACCTGGTCCTGGGCTGCCAGCCCCACGGCCACAGCCAGGGTGAGACATGGGTGGGGGGAGGGGAGATTTCCAGTCTCTGACTTCTGCAGTTCCCCAGGGACCATCCAGCCCTGGCCTTGCTGCAGTCAGGAGTGAGTCCACACTGACTTGGGTGGCTAAAATTCTAACCTGTTTCTGTCCCTTCTGCAGTCTGGGCTGACTCCAGATTGACTCTCAGGAGCTGAGATCAGTTCCTGTGCCTGCCTCGGCTGCACTCAGGAGTGAATTGGGATGGAAGCAGGGTGGGGTGGCGGGGGGGGGTGGGTGGGGCTGAGACCACAGTCACCTTCCTTGCATGTTTTGGACATGGTCGCAGAGTAGCAGCTCTGCTGTCCTTGAGCAGAACAGGGATTATCCAATTGTTCCAAAATCCACATTCACTCAAATTGTCTTTCACGGGGGTGTCAAAGCTGCCAAAGCTGTTCAGGGGGATGTTCAGGATGCCCAGTTGGGCTGAGCTGGAGCCACAAGCAAAGCTGTGACCCGCATGCAGCCAGCCGAGGACTGAGACACACTGGTGCATTGAGACTGTACATCTGTGTGTCCGCTGCTCACAGCCCTGCACTGCCTGGTCCATCCCTGGGCTAGTGCCGAGTTCTCCAGGCACAGTTTGAGGGCACTGGGGGGAGCTGAGTGCCATGACTCTGTATTTTTTCAGGGCAGGGGTCTGAGTGCAGGGTAGTTCACTGTAAGCGGTGCCCAACCCTGTAATGAGTAGGTGAGGTCTCAGTCTCTGGATGTGGGAGAAAGCCCAGGTTGTAGAGTGTCCCTCAGCCCACACGCACGACCCTTGTCCTCAGTGTGGAAATTCCCCAACTGCCTCACCCCCCACGGATACTCACCTCCCAACACCTCACTGTGCCCAGCCAGCCAGCAGCCTGGAAAGGAGATGGCTCATTAGAGACCAGAACTCAGAACAACTGTGTCCTACAGATCTCAGATTCACACCCTCCCAGACAAGCACATGGCCTTGTCTCAGATCCCCTGTCACCTACCCCAAGGCACATGCTCTGCTCTCAGATCCCCACAAAAGATACATACCCTGATCTGAGACCCCCTATAGGCACATGTCCTGGGTGACTCTGATACTCAAGGAGGAAGAGGATGGTGACAGCTGATACCATGATGGAGCAGTGAGGGGCCCCTCAGCTCTGCCGCTAATGCCCCAGTACCCAGCTCCACCCAGCCCAAAACAAGGAACTCAGCTGGTGGCTGCAGTTACTAAGAAGCTGATAATGTCTTGTCTCTTTCTGCATCTGTCACACCCTGTCTCTAATCTGCAGGTGAAATCTGGTGTGATCAAAGAAAACAGAAGACTCTGCAATGCCCAAGAAACCCTGCGACTGTCAACCTAAGTGTCATTCAGATCCAGCTGGTCCTTGTTTCTGTTGGGAGTGGGAAGTAGTCACCCTCCCTGTACCCTGCAGCCTCAGGGAGAGGTGCACCAGGCTGGGATCCAGGGGACCGCAGGATCTGGTCTTTGACTAACCATTAGTTCCATGAAGAGAAGTATCAGAGAGGCAGCCGGGTTAGTCTGTGTCTTTGAGAACAACAAGAAGTCCTGTGGCACCTTATCGACTAACAGATATTTTGGAGCATCAGCTTTTGTGGGCGAAGACCCACTTCATCAGATGCATGAGTGGGGGTGGGGTTCAGAGGAGTATTTAAAGAGGGGGGGTCCCAGTAAAAAGCCGGGCCAGAGCTGACACAGTCTATTCAGTCAGGGTGGAAATGGCCCATTATCAGCAGTACACATCAAGAGAGGAGAAAACAAGTCATATCAGTCAGGGAGGATGTGGCCCATTGTCAGATTCTATCAAGGAGGTGTGAACATCTAGAGCAGAGAAGCTGCTTTTATAAGGGGCCAGCCACTCCCAGTTTCTGTTTAACCCTTGGCTGATGGAGTCAAAAATGATTTCTCTCTCCATTTTATTTTTGAATTTTTTTTGTTATAGGACTTCGACTTTTAAATCTGTTACTGAGTGTCCAGGGAGATTGAAGTAATTGTATGTTACTGTTCCTGATGTCTGATTACGTCCATTTATTCTTTTGCATAGATACTGTCCAGTTTGGCCAATGTACATTGCAGTGGGGCATTGCGGGCACATGATGGCATATATTATATTAGTAGATGTGCAAGTAAAGGAGCCCATGATGGTGTGATTGATGTTAGGTCCTGTGACGATATCGCTGGCGTAGATATGTGAGCACAGTTGGTGGCAAGGTTTGTTGCAGGGACTGGTTCCAGGTTTAGAGTTACTGTGGTGTGGTCTACAGCGGCTGGTGAGGATTTGCTTAAGGCTGGCAGGCTGTCTGTAGGCGAGGACAGGCCTGCCTCCCGAGGTCTGTGAGAGTGAAGGATCATTGTTCAGGATGGGTTGCATACCACTGATTCAGCCACTCCGGCCTTCCTTTCCCCCACATTCGCCCTATACCCCTGCAAATGCTGCCTGAGCCCCTCCAGCCCCAGCCCCCACACCGTGACCCCTGCATCCACCTACACACCACAAGCCTCTGCCATGAGCACCTCCTCGCACCACCAACTCGGACTCCTTTCCCCCCTGCCTGCCTGGGTGTCCCAGGTGGCTGGGCCACAGGACCCATCCAACCCAGTGGGCTGGATTTGGATCTCACCCAGCCACAAACTACCCTCTCCTACCCACCTCATGGCGGGGGAGTCTGGGGGGGCTGTGAGGTGCAGTGTGAGCGTGTCACTAGGAGCAGAGTAGAACACAAGGTGGCCTGTCATGTGGAGTCGTGGCAATGAGGACAGGGTGCAGTAGAACCCCATGTTTCCAACCGTCCCTTGGGCAGCTTTCTGGGTGAACCCACCACCAGCGCACACAGGTCCAGAGTCGCTGAGTTCCTGGTGGTCACTAGATGGCACCGCCGCCTCGCACAATCCTAGGCTGCTGATCAGCCGAATTTTTTACTGTCTGTTCTGGCCCTGGTCTCAGTTAGTGGCAACAGGCACTGAGCTCTGAGTCACTCCCACGAAAGCTCATCACCTAACAAAGAAAATTGTTAGTCTTTACGGTGCTCCAGGTCTGCTTGTTTCTTTGGTGAAGCTGCAGTCTGACCCAGTGACTCCTCTGAGACTAATAGCTGAAACAGTGGACTTTATGGATGGTAACAGAGAGATAGCTGTGTTAGTCGATACACTATCAAAACAAAAAAGCAGTCCAGTAGCACTTTAAAGACTAACAGAATAATTAATTTTATTAGTCTTTAAAGTGCTATTGGTTTGTGATGCTTAAGTGATGGTTTGTGGTTGGTTTGTGATGGTTTGTGATTAACAGGAGCAATTCGTTAGCTCTGCTAGAAGCATCTTATGTGATTTCAGAATCAAAGTGTCTCCTCTTTGTGCATGAGGAGGCAATAGGACGGCGTTTGACAAGCAGGAGAGGCTTTTCTTTTGTAAAAATACACATTTGTGCAAAGAATTTTCACCCAAATGGATTAATGATTTCAAAACTCAAACTTGTTGAATGTTTCAAAACAAAAAGCAGTCAAGTAGCACTTTAAAGACTAGCAAAATGGTTTATTACGTGAGCTTTTGTGGGACAGACCCACTTCTTCAGACCATAGCCAGACCAGTAGTGGGTCTGTCCCACGAAAGCTCACCTAATAAACCATTTTGCTAGTCTTTAAAGTGCTACTTGACTGCTTTTTGTTTTGATAGTGTATAGACTAGCACGGCTTCCTCTTTATTACTAGTCAACTTGTTGAATGTTTGTGGGATTTTCCAACAGAAAACTGCTTCAGTTGAAAATTTCCTACCATCCCAGTTCCGGGCCCTGTCCCTGGGGGTTTGCTGTCTGTGGGAGACAGCAAGAGTGGAAACCATTGGCTTTTCTCTGCTATGGTCTTTGTGTGTGACCTGTGGTTGGTCATTTCCCTTCCCTGTACCTCAGGAGCCCAGGCTGTCTGATAGGAGGAGAGACACTTGGGTAACTGCTTGCAGAGGTGAGTCAGGGTGAGACAATGGGCGTTAAAGACCTTTATGGAGTGGAAAGGGTTGTTTCATGTTGCGGAGCACCAAGACCTTCTGAAATTTGCTGAAATGGCTAAGCTAGAGAAAGAAGGGCTGGTCAGGGAAAGAGCCCCAGGGGACATGACTGAGAGGTTGGTGTACATATCTGGGGTCACCAGGCTTCACACACCTTACTGTTCTGTGGCAGGGCAGCCCCTGACCCTTCTCCCTTCCCTTCCCTTCCCTTGCCAGCTCTGCTCAAGGTCTTGGCAAACCTCCAGGTTGCCAGGCTGAGGAACCTGCTGGCAGAATTATAGAATGGTTGGAAGAGACCTCAAGGAGGTCATCCAGTTCAGCTCCCTGCTGAAAACAGCACCAATGCCAACCGAATCATCCCAGTCAGGGCTTTGTCAAACCAGGACTTAAAAACCTCTAGGGGTGGAGATTTTACCACCTCTCTGGGTAACACAGTCCAGGGCTTCACCACCCTGCTGGTGAAATAGTTTTTCCTAATATCCAACCTAGACCTCCCCGCTGTAACTTAAGCACATTGCTCCTTGTTCTGACATCTGTCACCACTGAAAACAGCATCTCTCCATCCTGTTTGCACCCCCCCTTGTCCCCTCACCAGTCTATTTACACACACCCCATCCATGGCCCCACAGTCTCAGGATTTCCTCGTCTGTGCCCTTCTGGCCCTGGCTAAGAGGGCCATCTACAACACCAGGGGAGGAGGATGTTGGACAAGGGGTGATCTGTGATAGTGGGGCCTATTTCCGCTCCTGTCCTGTCTCACATGTCAGAGCAGAGTTCCTCTGGGTGGTGTCTGCTAGCTCCCTAGACAGCTTTCATGAGCAGTGGGAGCTGTCTGGGGTTCTCTGCTCTGTGTCCCAATCTAGCTCCCTTGTTTTGCACCTGTGATCTGCATCCCGACCCTGTTTTCTCATTAGTTGGCCCAAGCAATTGGCTGCTCCCTGGGTCCAGTGGTCTCTCGCAGACCTGCCCAAGTCCCAGGTTTCCAAATAGGACCACTCACTCGTCTCTGCCCTTTCCCTGAGGTCCCTTCCCCCCGCTGCTCCCACCTCTCCTTTACCTGAGTATCCAAAGCTGCTTTCGATCAGTAAAATTGTTCTTTTTGAATGTCGCAGGGCATTTTTAGAGCACAGCTGGTGCAGTTTTCTGCTTTTCTCACAGATAGCTTTCCAGTGATTTGAAAGTCCTCCTGTTCTCCAAAAACAGAGTACGGGACTTGGACAATGTAGGAAAACAGCCACCAGATCGGGCACACTCAGCCACCCCCAAGCAGAGTTCTGAAAGGTTGCACATTTTCAATCCATAAGAAGATGTGGGCTCTTGAACGGCACAGCTGTCTCATTCTCACAGGATGGCACTGCATGAAAACAGAGAGCATGCTGTAAAATATCACACACATTCTGCTCTACCTGGCTAAACAAGGGATTGCACTGCAGAGAGGCAGTGAGAAAGAAGAGTGAGAAAACCACAGAAATAGGCTAGAATGGTACAATTGGGTAGCAAAGCACTTTGAAGCATTCGCCAAAAAATCCAAGGGGTTCTTTTAGTCTCACCAGCCACACAACTCAAACCAAGCTTTTACAAACCACCCCGGAGGCTGGGAAACATACAGTCACTCAGGAAGTTCAGGCGAATGGGTTTAGGGCTGTTCTTGTGGGCTAAGCTTGCAGTGTTCTACACAAAGAAATGGCTATCAAAACAAAAAAGCAGTCAAGTAGCACTTTAAAGACTAACAAAATAATTTATTAGGTGAGCTTAAAGCTCACCTAATAAATTATTTTGTTAGTCTTTAAAGTGCTACTTGACTGCTTTTTTGTTTTGGTAGTATATAGTCTAGCACGGCTCCCTCTCTGTTACTAAAGAAATGGCTGTTTGTGTGCGATACACAGAAAATCTGCAAATAAAGGAACAGTGTCTAGTATTTCTTGATGTTCGCCTGCCCTGCCCAGATGTATGGGTGGGGGGGCAGGCAGGAGCTAACAGCCAGGGGGTGAGGGCACACCCAAATGCAGCTGTTTGTGTTATTTTGCCTCCTGTTAATCTCCAGAACCACAAACTGGGGCTCCCCCAGACTCCTGTCCCTGCATAGGGAGTGTATGTCACCCCTGGGGCACATGGAATAGCACAGGGAGGCTGTTCGCTCCCCCTGCTCTAACCACTAGACCCCGCTTCTCTCCCAGAGCTGGGGTGTGTGACCAGGGAGCAGCTGTCCTAGGAACAGGCTTGCGCTGTTGTATTGGCCATAGCATACACAGCAAGCGAGCACCAGCTCTGAGCAAACTTCCTCTCTTCCAGGTTTAGCAGCTCCTCCTCTAACCACTCACCGAGACCGCAAACCATAACCTCCCCAGCCCTCATCCCGTCTCTGCCACACCCCACACAGCTGAGAACAGCCTCGTCTGGGGAAGTACCTGAGGAGGAGATTGGCCAGGCTCCTGCATTTGATGAAGTGGCAAATTGTCTTGGTGCTTTGTCTGAGTACTGTGAGTGCCTCAGTTTCCTCAATGTGCTGCATGTGTAATGAGGTGGAGAAGAGGGGTTGAGGGTGCAGAGGTCCAGGGGTGATCTCACCAGGTAGCCTAGACCCTGGACAACAGCCTGGACATGGGGGAACCTAATGGCACTTGATGTCCTGGCAGCCGGAGCTGGCCAGGGGGAGCAAAGAGCAGAGAGGGAGGGCTCCAGAGAATGGGAAGGAAGACAAAGGGTGGAAGAGGGGCAGGGGGAAGGTCCTCTTGGGTGGTCTTCTGCAAGGTGCTGTTTCTGGCCTGGGGAGTTGGGCCAGACCCAGCTGGATGGGTCTGAGTGTCTCCAGGCCTGAGGCTGTTTGCTAAACCCCCTGTGTTATGACGCCTGAAACACAAACACAAACACACCCAGCCTAACCCTATCCCTCACCCTGCCTCCTCGTCTATCCCCCTCCAAGTCCCCCAGCCTGCCCCTCCCCGACATCGTCCCCACACAATCGCTGGTCCCTTCTCACCCCAAGATGCTCCCTTCACAGGCCCATCCCCTCCACATCTTCTCAAATGCCCATTGCCTCGCCCTCAGTTAAGATGGCCGACTTCTCCCAGTGTCCCAGCGGGCTTGGCACCAGGCTGCCCTTGGGGGAATGGAAGGGGCAGTGTGTGGGGAGGGGAATATGGGGGGAACATTGGGGGCCAAGGACGATGGTGTCCACACACCATTTCCCTGGCAGGAGAGCTGGGGGAGCCAGGCACAAGGAAGCAGGGAAGGTCCCACATTTGCTCTGGCCTATGGTCACACAAAACTCTCATCTGCCCCTGGGCCAGGGGGCAGAGGCTGGGGGGCAGGTCAGTGTGGGGAAAGGGGAGATAGGTCATTAGAGACCAGATCCCACAGCAACTGGATTGACCCAGAGGGCTGAGATCAGAACCCAGGCCACAGGGTCCCTTGGGCTGCAGGGAAGTGACGTAGCCCTGGTGCTCTCCCTGGCCTGGGTGCTCAGGGCCGGTTACAGACACATGGGGAGGGTCTCCCCATCTCACTCCTGTCTGTGTGTGAATGCAGAGCTCCCTGCGCCTGGGCCTCCATCTCCATCAGCCCCGCTGGGTTGATCGTCCTGGGGACAAATGTCACCGTCCACTGGCAGGAAGTTGGTGCTGTATAAAGGTGAACTCAGAATACAGGAGCTGGACACTGCTGAGGATGGGGATGACTTCACCATCCCCAGCGCCCAACAGGAGGACACAAGGAGCTGCTGCTGCCGATCTTGCTCTACACTGGAGCCTCCCAATTGGTCATGTCCCAGTGATAATGTGCAGGTCACTGTAGCGGGTGAGGGACCAGGCTCAGCGTCCCCACACCCAGCCAGACTCTCAGGGGTCTTGGCACCAATGGGGGGCTCAGAGCCAGGCTCTGCCCTGCCTTCTCTCTCAAATGGAGCTTGCCAGGTGCTGTCTCAAATACTCTCCCAGACTTGACTGAAGGAAAAAAGCAACTGGCTCTGTTCTGAGACTTGCATAAAACGACAAAAATATGCCAGTGACAAACTAAATATCTCCATCTAGGGAGGAAGTGGTTGCACTGCAAGCCCTGTATGCAGGTATGTCTTCTAAATATCTGCAGGGCATTCAGAAGTAGGGAATAACTGAAATAGCCAAAGTCTGGTGGTCTTTGCTTTACCCCAGGTAGAGTCAAATTCTCACCTTTTGCTTTTCTAGGGTGGATTCTGTCATTTCTTCAGTGGGCATGGCTCTCAACCAGCTGACCAGAGCAGTACCGTAAGCAGGGCCAGGGTTTGAACAGCGGGGTTAGCTCTTCTTTAGGCTGTTTGATAGGCTGATACAGTGGATCTTGCAAGCGATAGCACTCTGCAAACTGCCAACTTGCCAGTTAGATTTCAGTCTGTTTTCCATAGGATTGACTCTTTAAGAAGATAGATGCTTATCTTTTAAAACTGGTTTGGAGAATTACTGTCTTATGAAATCCTTGGCTATAAACTGCTTTTCTTGCTACCCAATAACAGCACAAAGGAAATAGTGTACCTGGAGCACCAGTTGCATGTGCACATATTACTTATTGACTCTGACCGCCCTCTGGAGCTCTTTCTTTGGGAGATGTGATCTCAACATTGCCATAGTTCATTCACGCACTGTAACTTCAGAGCATTCAGTTATGCTAGAATAAGCTGTGGCAGTCTTGACCCAACAGTGTGCCCTTGTAGCCAAGAAGGTTACCAGCATGCTGGGGTGTATTTGTAGGAGCACTGCCAGCAGAGCTAGGGAGGTAATTATTCCCATTTATTTGGCACTGGTGAGGCCACATCTGGAGTAGTGTGTCCAGTTCTGGGCCCCCCATTGCAGAAAAGATGAGGGTGCACTGGAGAGTCCAGCAGAAGGTGATAAAAATGATGAGGGGGCTGGAGCACATAATTTATGAAGAGAAGTTGAGGGATTTGGGCTTATTTAGTTTACAGAAGAGAAGAGTGAGGGGGGATTTGAGGGCAGCTTTCAACTGCCCGAAGATGGGCTCCAAAGAGGATGGAGAGAGGCTGTTCTTTGTAGTGGCAGATGGCAAAACAAGGAGCAAAGGTTTCAAGCTGCAGTGGGAGAGGTCTAGGTTGGATATTAGGAAAAATCATTTCACTCGGAGAGTGGTGAAGCTGTGGAATGCGTTACCTAGGGAGGTGGTAGAATCTCCTTCTCCAGAGCTCTTTAAGTCCCAGCTTGACAAAGCCCTGGCTGGGATGATTTAGTTGGGGTTGCTCCTGCTTTGAGCAGGGACTTGGACTCCATGACCTCCTGAGGTCTCTTCCAGCGCTTTCTGATTCTATGAACCAAACCCTTGCTGGGCTTGGAAGAGCCATTAGCACTGATTGGCTGGTGCTTTCCTGCAGTTGGAAGTTGGCTGTGGGCATCTTCACCCACACATCTGTCAGTAGCACACACAGCCCCATAACTTCCCACCCACCAACAGCACCTCCAGCCCTCACATGTTCTACAGACCCAGCCTTTCACGGAGACGCTTACGCAGTGCTTTGTACCCAGCGCATCACAGTTCTGTCACAGAGGGGAACAGGAGCCCAGCTACTCTGAGCTATGGATTGTCACCGTGTGGTATCGCCACAGCACGGCCAGGGCCTGGGATGTGTGAGGAACAGACTGTGAACTTCCTCTACCTGTGGTGTCTCCATGCCCACAGGGCGTAGTTTGTTTCCTTTCACCTTCCCCATTTATCCTTATTTTTTTATCGGTTGCTGTTTAATAAAACGGCATTTGCTGTGAGCTGTGCCCCGTGATCAGGGGACGAGGGAGCACAGAGAGCGCTCCTTAGTGGTGACACCCTGGTCCTGTCCTACGTTAGCATGATAAGCCTGAGGGTGGAGTCCCTGGAGATGCTGGGCCCAGCTGTGCCAAGGTTCCGAAACTCTGCCGCTAAGGACAGAGGAAGCGGAGGCCGTGAGGGCAGACAGGCCTGTGGGCAAAGGGAGGGGAAGCGAGGACTCAGATCCTTTCACTAGCCAATCCCACCTGGGCAGTGTATGAGCCAGCAAAGTCCCCACAATAGAAGGACTGCAGGGTCAGCGGCTGCCCTTCCTATCCAGGCAGGATGCGTGTAAGGATAAGGCCATGATCGCTCAGTCCCCATTTCAATGGCCAGGCTGGGTTTGATTCCTGGTCATGGGTTTAACCCAAAAGCTTTGCTGTCTAACAGCTGCTGCTGGGGGGTTGCCCAGGTGCCGAGTGAAACAGGGGCTTGGTGTTAAATTACCCTGTCCTGGGTAATGCTGGCGAGGGAGAGAGTTTGCAAACCCCTTGGACCCTCTGGGCCTGGGAGACACCTTTGCAAAAAGCTTCAGGGACAGAGGAGTCTGTGGGGAGGACAGGCCCAGCACAGGGTTGGGGACGGGGTGGTGTGAGGGGAGACCAAACAGGAGCCATGGGGCCAGGGGAGCATTGGAAGAGAGACAGGCTGAGGTCCACATGCAGAGGGAGCTTGTGGGGAAATGGGCCAGGGATGCAGAAGGGGCTGGGGAGATGTGACAGGAGCAGGGGTGACCATGGTTGAAGGGGAAAGGTGATAGGAAAGGTGGGGTGGAGGTTTGAGGGCAGGGCCATTCTTGGGATTTATGGGGCCCTGCGCAGTATTGTTAAACTAATGCCCCCAGAAGTACCCCCCCACACTCGCTGCTGACACGCACCAAGATGCATATGTAGTAGACACCGCGGCAGCCTGGACTCCCAGTCTGGGAGAGGCACATGGCCCAAAAGACCTGGAGCCTCCCAGCAGTGGAGAGTCACAGTCCCCGCAGAGACCCCCCCACCCTCTCCCTGACGCAGGCAGAGCTGCGGGTGCCATTGTCTCTGGGGTCTGGCCCTGTCTGAGTAGCTGGCGAGGCCTGACCCTGCAGTCCTGCTGGCACCCCATAGCCATGTGCAATGGATGCCTTAGGACTGATCTCTGTGAGGGGAGACAGACCAAGGTCACAGGAGGATGTGGGTGTTATGGCAGACGGGCTGAGGATGGGATGGGACCTTCCTCAATCCCCACCCTTCTTGTTCCCCTGCTACAGCACTGCCCCCCGAGCCTGGGTGGTGGCCATTTCCTAGAAGCAGCCTGGCTCCCAGAGGTTGCAGCCATGTTAGCTGCAGGTGGTGTATGAACATGTGAAGGGATCAAGGCAGGGGACAATTTGGGGGGGAGGGATCGATGGGGACAGGCTGAGGGATCTGAATGGGGACGAGCAAGGGGGTGAGATGAGGGAAGGGAGCTGGCGGAATTGGGGGTGGAAGGAGGGGCAAATGCTGGTGAGGGTAAATGCTGCTCATCCCCCTTCTGCTCTGAGGGGTGGGACAGCCCTGGGGTGAGGCTCCAGTGGCGGCGGGGGGCAGGTGAGCAGGGAAAAAGCAGGCCCAGGTGGACAATCTGCTTCAATGTCATATCTATAATACCAGAGTACTGGCTCCCAGCCCCACTCCCTCTCTAACCACTGGTCCTCGCTACCTTGCCAGAGCCCGGCTCAAAGCTCCCTGATCTGCACCTTTCTCCGGCCCCCTAGCCAAGGGCTGAACAAACCCTGTGTCATGTTTCTCTCAAGCTGAGTGTTGCTTGGGCAGGCTTGATGGACTCCAACTTCCTGGGTTGTGCAGGGAACTCCAGTTACTTTCATTGCAATAAATTTCGCCTGTGGTGTGGGATTCAGGAAGAGCTGAGACATCGTCAGCTTCCTGTAGCTGCATCCACTGGCTGAGCTCCTTATTTGGGGCTCAGTGAAGCTGAGCGCTGGGGCATTGGTGAAGGTGCGGAGGGACCCCTCATTGCATCATCATGGCATCTATTTTCACCATCTTTTTCCTTGGTGAGTGTTGAAGGCAGCCAGGGGTGTGTGCCCAATGGGGGAAGGGGATCTGAGACTAGGGTGTGTGGCATGGCTTGAGGAGGCTGAGACCAGGGGGTAGGATCCAGTTGCTCTGAGATCTAGTCCCTAATGAGCTGTCTCCTTTGCAGATCTCTGGCTGGCTGCGCAGAGCCGGATGTTGGAAGGTGAGTCTCTGCGGAGCTGGGAAGTGTTACTGATTAGGATGGGAGAGGGTCAAGAGAGGTGAGGGGAAAAGAGAGACGGAACCCAAAACTCAATTCAGCCTCCTTGTATTAACTCTGTGGGGCTGCGATCAGAACCTAGCCCTGCCCCAGTTCAGTCACGGGGGTGACTCTGGATTGACCTGGGGTCTGAGATCAGAACCCAGCCCACAGGGTCCCTGGGGCTGCAGAGAGGTGCCATACCCCAGTGCTGTCCCTGGGGCTGGGCACTCAGGGCCAGTTACAGACACATGGGGAGGGGTAGTGTCTCTCCATCTCGCTCCTGTCTGTGTGTGAATGCAGAGCTCCCTGCGACTGGACCCTCCATCACTGTCAGCCCTGTTGGAGTGATTGGCCTGGGAGCAGCTATCACCATCCACTGTCAGTGTCGGTGCAGGGGCAGGAGATTGGTGCTGTATAAAAACACACTCCAAATCCGGGAAGTGGACACTACTGAGAAAGGGGGTGAATTCACCATCCCCAGCGCCCAAAGGGAAGATGCAGGGAGCTACAGCTGCCGATCTCGCTCCAGATCAGAGCCGCCCAACTGGTCGCTTCCCAGTGATAACGTGCGGATTGTTGTTGCAGGTAGGGGACCTGTCACGGACTCACAAGTTGTGCCTGCACTTGGCCCATAGCGTTCTCAAGGGCAATCCCCTTTCAGTTCAGCAACCCTTTCTCGGGAGTTCACTCTCTCTCAGGGCTTAAGCCCCTCCACCTCCTGGGACTGCACCTCAACAAGCCCCCAGCTCACCTGTCTCTGGCATGGGCCCTCTCAGGGAGTCCCCTCACTCTATCCTGGCATCTCCACTCCCAGAGGGAACAATGCAGCTCTGGTCTCTAGATCAGGGCAACTCAGCCCGTGTAAAACAGGAGGTTTAATGAGCACTGAACCTAGCACAAGAACTCTCCGGGCTCCCTCAGCACAGCACGTCTGAGTCTGTTCTGCAGCCATGTGGGCTCTTTCTGATCTCTCTGCCCAGTGTAGAAGTCCTCTTTCGAGCCGGCCCGCCTATGTCCCTTCACAGCAGCTCCTCCCTGGTCCGTCCTTAGTTTCCTGACCAGGTAACCAGAGTCACCTGGGCCCCTCTCTTCTCCACCTCTCCTCCTACTTTGTCTCCACTGTCTGGAACCAGCTGGGCAGGTCACCGGCTCCTCTCTCCACAGCCCATTGTCTCCCCTAGTGGCCAGAACTGGCTGTGCTATCCAAGCAGGGTCTGCTGGGCACCAGTCACTGGGAGTTCCTTTGTGTGCCAGTCTCCAACAAGAAACTCTCTCTCCCCTCGCCTCGTTAAGCCAGTAACACTGAGGGACCCTGATCACTCCCTCTGCATTTAAACACTTGGAAATTCCCACTTCATCACAGGGTCCAGCTTAGCCCAGCCCCACACTCAGGCAGATCCTTGGTGAGTGGACATACCAATGGGATGCTCAGAGCCAGGCTGTGCTGTGAGCCCTGGGGTCTGGACCCAGCAGTGCAGACACATGACCAGAAAGCAGGGATGGTCCCTCTGGGCATGTCCCAGCCCATGGTGGTTTGGGGTCAGGGGGACTTCTGCCCCCAGGAGATTTTGAGGTGTCACTTAATCTGTATCTCCATTTCCCCTTGTCTAAATGGGGTCAAATCAGCCTCCCTACACCTTGTGTGTGGTGAGACAGTCAGGGCTTGGCTTTAGGGTGGGGGCATTTGTGTCGCACCTGGCACCTGTTCCTCTGAGGCCCCTCCTGCTCTAACTTCTAGACACCCCTCCCCTGCCAGAATCAGGGATCAAACCCAGGTTTCCAGCCCCTGCCAGAGACAGCAACTGCTGGTGGCTGCTCAGCATGAGACTGCAGCTGGCAGGGTCTGTGGGTCTGATCTGGGAGGGATAATGGCTGGAAAGTCACGTAGGTCTGATCCCATGAGGCAGGGCAGGGAAGGAGGGATACCAAGCTTGGGTCCATTAAGCGGGTAGATGGGTACAGGGGGTGCTCTGGATTTTGGGACTCAGGCAGTTTCAGTCATAGCTGCCAGGAATATCTGGGATCTGGCAGAGATTCCTCTGGCCAGGTTTTCTCCCAGGGCCATCTCTGTACAGCAAGGGCTGGGCGCAGTGACTGTGCCGGTGTCTGTCTCACAGCCTGTCTCCTTCTCACTGCAGAGCTCAGCTACCCCAAACCCTCCATCTCCCTGCGCCCCAGCCGGAGGGTCAGCCTAGGGGAAGATGTGACCGTCCAGTGTCAGGGTCAGCACCAGAACGCGAGCTTCCTTCTGTACAAAGATGAAAAACCAGCGGCGCTGGAGGACGCGGAGCCTGCTGGTCACATGGCTGAATTTCCAATCCGCAATGTGCGCTGGAGAGATGTAGGGTGCTACCACTGCCAATATAGAATCAAATTGCACCCATCCGTCTGGTCGCATCTCAGTGACCCCCTGGAGCTGGCACTGGGCGGCGAGGGCTCTGGCTCAGCGTCCCTGCTACCATGCCCACACCCAGCCAGAACCTCAGAGGTCTTGACCCCCGTGGGACACTCTGAACCAGGTTCCACACTGAACCCTGGACCCTGCAGAAGAGATGCCAGTCTGAGGAGTGGGGATGGAGTCAGTGGGGGGATCCCAGCTGGGAGGAGGAGCAGCAGGTGCTGGTAATTCAGTGCTATGGGAGGGGGTAATCCTGCCTCTCTGGGGAGCTCTCAGTGAGTCTGGGCTGGGGGAATTAGCACCTGGTGTGACATAGCCCCATTGGGCAGCCAAGCTCCCTGTTAGCTCAGTGGGGACAGGGTGCTCCTCGCCAGAAACGGGGACAGCCGCACCCAGACCTGTCCCCCAAGGGACTCCAGGGTGAGTGGCACCTCCCAGCCTCTGCTGCAGAGAGACGGGGGGAGTGAGTGCCCCCGCAGCCAGGGAAGGGCTTCCCGCTCCCCAGCCACTAATATCCACCTGCCCCTGCTGCCCCCAGGGAATGACAGTGAGGGTTGATTCTGTGTCCTGGGGAAGGGAGGGTGATCGCTGTGGTGCTGTTCTGGCCCTTTCCTCTGCCCCTGACAGTCGCTGGTTCTTTCCCTGCAGGAGGAGCGGACCCGACCCATCCTGCAGCAGCGCCAGCTCCCACCCACCTGGGCAGCGTGGGGCCAGGTACTGGGGCTGGGGGGAGTCACCATCGAACCAATCCGGGAAACAAGCTGGCAGTGCCCAGAGGCTGGGGCTGGGTGGGAGTGGGGTCCAGACACCATGGGGAGGGGCTTATTGAAAGGTGGGGAGGCACAGAGACTGTCCCTCCCCGCTGACAGACCCCTGATGTAGAAATTCAGACAGGATCACTGTGTGGCTAACAGAAGCGCTTTATTTAACATGGCCACGGGAGAAAAGGCAAAGGGCATCCAGTTCTTAACAAAAACAAAGTCCTGTCTTCCTTATATACCCCATACTACAATAGTTCTGTTATGGGCTGCACAGATATGGAAACCTGAATCTTCTGGCGCAAACCAGTCTTGCAGTTACATTCTCATGCTGAGCTAAACGCATCTTTCTCAGGCTGCTTCCTGATAAGCTTTCTTCCAAGGCCACATTATTTTTCTCACTCAGCCTTCACCACCTCCCTTTTTCTGAGGCCCTTACCCACCCCTCCTTTCCCTGCCCTGGCATGTATACTCGCCTTGTAGTATTTTTCTATTCCTCATCACCCCCAACTTCCCAACACCTTCTGCCCTGCAGATCCCTGTCTGGAAGCTGTGGGGGGGATCCTGGGGAGGGCCTGAATGTGGGCACCAGCTGGGTGTAGGGAGGCTAGGGTAATAAACCACTCCCTGGGACCCACGATGTCTCCAGGCAATAGGGGTGATCCTACCCATCACCATTACACAGTATCCTCTGCTCTTGCTTCCCCTCCCTCTCTGGGGTGTCATGGAACACCCCCCCGAAGCCCTCCTCCTCAAACGTTCTGCTGCCTCTGGTGGCTCTGAGCATTGTGTGGTGGGTGTAGGGGGCCGCAGTTGTTGTCCCAGCTGCCCACAAGGCACGTAGCCTGGCTGTGCCTGCCAGCAGGCAAGATACCCGAGGGATGGGCTGAGCGCACAGGAACAGGCTGGGCAGAGGTGCCGGCAGGGAGGACAAGAGGAGTCACAGGGTGCCAGGGGGCTCAGGGGGACAGTTCAACTGCCTCAGTCTTCTTCACTGGGGAAGCTGAGGCTACAACCCCCCACCTCGGCCCCAGCAGTAGGACGCAGCCTCCCCTGAGAGGTCTACCCTGGGGAGGCCCCAGAGCTGCTGTGCCTGGGACGCCCCCAGACCTGGGGCTGGGTTGTACCTGTTGGGGCAGCATCAGCCGCTGATCTCCCCGTCCCAGCCACCGAGTCACTTTTCCCTTTCCCTCTGACAGCAGCCCCCCTGAAGAGCCCGGATTTCACCCACACCAACATCACCCGCCTGGCACTGAGCGCCCTGGTCCTGCTCATCCTGGGGCTGATCCTGGCTGAGGCCTATTACAACCGCCCAAGGGGGGCGTCCTAGGTGAGGTGACCCCCCCCAACCCTTCTGTGTCCCTTGCTCCCTCCACGGGCCAGACCCAGAGTGACACAGACCCCTCTAACCTGCCGTCTCTCTGCACCCCCAGGAGCCTGGATCTGGCTGTGTGGAGAAGGGAATCTGCTGCCCTTTGGGGGGCTGAGACACTGGCAAAAAACACCCAGTCCTCAATCAGCTCTGCCTCAGAGACAGCCCCCTGCCTCAATGGCCACACTTCAGGGTTGACGGTCTGGCCCCAGGAGCACCCGCCCTGTAGCACTGGCAGGAGGAGGAGTAGCCCCTGTGCTGGGTGACTTGCGTTCCCCTCGGAGCAGCCCCTGGAGGGTGCTGGATCCCACTTGGGCCTGTCTCCACTTGGGGCTATCAGCGAAGGTGGGGCTGTGCCAGGACCTGGCACAGGGAGGGGACCACAGGTGTTTGCAGGGAGCTCAGAGAACTGGGGCTGAGCACTCAACTACTAACTCCTCCTAGCTGGATTCCCAGCACTGACCCTCCCTTTCCTTGGAGCCCAGAGCAAGGCATTTCCAGCCATGGACTCCCAGCCACGTGCCCCTTTGCAGCCAGCTCCTGCCTGGGGGTCCCAGTCAGGTCTAAACCAGCCACCTCCCACTTACAGCCTCCCCCTACGTGGGTGACACACTGAGCATCTCATTAGGCAGGTGTGTTGGGCCCCAACACTTTCCCAATGGACGTGTGGGTAGATAAATCATCCGGTACCACCAGGGCTCACCACTGATCCCCAAGCTGAGTCCCGTCCTGCAGAGTCCCAGCACCCCTAGTCAGAGCCCCTGGCCCTGTGTGTGGGGTGCTGTGTCTGGCCCTGGAACTGGGGTAACAGCACTTCCTGCCCCTAGGGATCTGTCCCCCTGCTCGCTCTGCCACAGGGGGCCCAGCCCCTTTTCTCTCCCCTTTCTCCCTAGCCCTCCCACTCTCTGTATTGCTATTGTACAACTCCTAGAGCTTCCTTCTTACTTGCCCCAATCTTCCCCCACAGCAGCTGGGATAACAGAGCCCCCAAACTCCCCTCGCTGGAGGTGCAGCTGAGGAACGCGAATGAGAAGTTCCAGCAGCAGCACAAGAACCTGGACGAATCAACATTGTGGGGACAGAGAGATGGGTTTAACTCAAACCAGTTGGCTGCTGGGTAGAATTCAAGGGCTGGGTTTGGGGCACAACTAGGATATGTGGGGAAGCAAGAATCATAGCAAATTAGGGTTCGGAGGGACCTCAGAAGGTGATCGAGTCCAACCCCCTGCTCAAAGCAGGACCAATCTCAACTAAGTTATCCTAGCCAGGGCTTTGTCAATCCAGGATTTAAAAATATCTAAGGATGGAGATTCCATCATCTCCCTAGGTAACACATCCTTCTTGTTTGGTTTTAGGAATAAAGACCGGGGGGGGGGGGGCCTTTCAAAGGGACCCTGTCTACACAGGTGATGTGTGATTTGAAAGCAGCACTTTCAAATCACTGCAGCTGCCATTATACTAATGAGGTGCTGCATATTCATGGGAGCGCTCCATTAGCATATCCCAAAGTGTCTCATTAGCATCCCCCTTTTGAAAAGCGGAGGCTAGTGTAGACATAGCCATAGTGGGAGACCCCCAGTCTCAGGTTATAAGTAGCCCTGTTTTAAACAATTTGCCCCGATTTGACCCTCTCAGATCTGGGCAGAAATGTCCAGATCGAGAAGATAGGGAAGAACAGCAGACACCATATCCTCTTGAAGTCCAGAGTGTGACTATGTTGGTGTGCGGTATGATTACGACATGGCAGAGATGTTGAATCAGTTTTATGTCAGAACCCAGCCACAAAACCAGTGTGAATATTACTCTTCTGTGCGTCTGGTGTTGTGGCTGATTTTGTGCATGGTAACGTTCTGTGATAGGATGGTTTCTGAAGGACTCCATTTTGTAAGGGCAGACTCCATTTGGAAAGGTGCCTGAGAACACCAGCAGAGGCAGAGCTGGATCAATCCAGCTCCAACCGGATCTTCCCGCCACCAGCTCCTGCACATTCTTTTACCTCAGAAGTTGCACGCTGCAGGGCTGTCAATCACAGTGCCCTTTCTGTAAAAAAAAGAGGTGCTGGTACTCCACTGACTTCCTGCCCCTCACCCCCGCCAACATGGCTGGGGCTGCTGAGATGCCAGTACTTGGTACTGGCAAGTACCAGCACAAAAAAAGCACTGGTCACTCATATGAACTACAACGCCCTTGAGCTGATAACCGCTCGGCACCTGTGCATCGAAGGGGAGTCACAGGCCTGGTCGACACCGGGGAACAAAGTTGATCCAAGATATGCAATTCTAGCTGCGCCATTAGTGTAGCTAGAATCGACATATGCTCCCTGCTGTCAATCGGGGCTGTTTGGGCTCGCACCGAGGTCCCTTACTTACTCCATACGACAGGGTGGGGTATTGGGCTCGATGGCTGAGCCCAGGCAGATTGATTTTGCCACATCTTCACACACGTGGCAAAATCCATCTCCAGAAGATTGATTGTGGTGCGTTGACCCCCTGTAAATATAGACACAACCTCAGACATCTCCAGCAGTGTAAGCCCAAGTGCAGGTACTGCAACCCCTCCAGCGGCCCAGGTCTCTCGCACTGAGGGATTCCTCTGCTGGGATCTCCCTGGGGTTCCTTCTGAAGAGCTTCCAGTTAGCTCCAGGGTTGTCTTATTGCCCAGGGTCTGTCCTATCAGTCTTTTCTTCCTTGTCCACTGGCCTACTTCGGGTTTCGGGCTTTGTGCCTGATGAACCGCTCCAGGGCTGTGTTTGAGTTTGCTGTCTGTGTGTTATTGATTATTTTAATCATTTTCCCATTTTCCTACTTAGTGTTAATTATCCCCCAATACGTGTATGAACTTGTTTTAGTGGCTGTTTTCTTTTAATCTGCATTAATTGGGTAGGCTGCAGGCCAGTGAAAGATACGGTGCGGGCCAGCAGGCTTGCACTGCTTTGACAGGGACAAACCAGGGTCTGGGTTTGCTTCACTTTGTACTTGGCTTTGGCCCTGAGGTAACGCCTGGAACTCACAGGATGATTTGTGAATGGGATTGTCACATGCCTGGACTTTTATATTGGATATGGAAGCCATTTTATATGCCTATTGTATCTATTGGCCCCAACCAGTGAGCCAGGGAGGCCACGTGGGGTGTCTAGTGAAAGCTGATGCCCTAAATCTGTGTATGCTACTTATATATCTGTATCATGATGGTAAGTAAAGTTATAGATTTTAGCTGGGTGTTTGTATTAGAAATATTCAGTGCTAAGATTCACAATAGGAGGTGTGAACTCAGTCCCAGCTGGGATAATGGGCTTAACAAAGGCTCAATTTGTGACGTGTCAATGGAATGAAGCCCAGTGGTCTGGTGACCTGGACTGAGCAAAGGAATTGAAAGCAGATGCCCAGACATCCATTCCACCTGTGTCAGATGACAGCGACCCTCAAGGGCCTGATGGGAAGGAGAAAGGGTTTGTCCCTAGACAAGAAAGAACCATGAGGTGGCCTAGCAACATCCATCTTGGACTTTTGTCTTTTATTCTTTGTTTGGTGGCAGTTCCAAGAATTCATGTTCCAGCATGCTGACTCCAGCTGGCCAGATCTACAATTCTCCAGTAATTAAAACTATGTAATTACTTCCCTGAAATTACATCCCTTATTGGATGGACTTTCAAGAATCAGTGAATAACGTTGTGTGCTTGCATCAAAAGTATCGCTTTGACAATCTTTCTCTCTAACCCTGTTCTTTCTTTTTTCTTAATAAATTTTTAAATGTTTGGGCACAAGTGTGTTGTTTTTGGGTGAGATCCACCTGTATATTGACCAGGGATGGTGGCTGGACCCTTTGGGGCCTGAAAGAATCTGTGTGGTGTTGGCGAAAGTGATTTAAGAACTGCTCACCTTTGTTCGGGGTTGTTTGGCTGGGCTGGTACAGCAGCTGGGAAGTCTGTGGGTTTGCTTGTGCGGCTTCTGGCTGACCAGTGGAGCTGGCAGAGGTACCTTTGTGGCTGATTGGATTTGCCTTAGTGAGCAGAAAATCCCAGCCTGGGGCTGTAAGTGGCCCAGATTTTAAGCAAAGATGCCCTGGATTGATTTCCTTAGCTGTGCCCAAAAGCCCCATCATGTTACATGGATGTATGACTCTGAGCAGTTGTCTGTTTCTAACCGGTTTGGCTCTGGCCCAGCAGGGGCTGTTTCTCTCACTGTGCGCGTGAGGAAGATAGGGGGCTGTCTGTGCAGAAAAGCTGTGTGTCTGCGAGTGAGATTTCTGAATGTGAGACTAATGTCTTGGAAGTAAATGTGGAATCTGATAAAGCACAGGGAGAACTCAGGCTATGTCTACATGGAACCAGGGCTTTTTTGTGCTGGTACTTGCCAGTATTGAGCAGTGGCACCTCGGCCCCCCCAGCTGCGGGACTGGCAAGGGGTAGGGGTGGGCAGCTGGCTGAGTACATGCCCCTCTGGGTTTTGGTTTTTTTTGTACAGAAAAAGCACTGCATGGCACCCTAACCTAGAAATATGTTACGCAAATGCAAATTGCGTGGCTTATTTTGAGGCAGTTTGGAAATAGGTTATTTCAGCATGTGGTTCTACCTAAATGGTGCCACATGCTGAAATAAAGCACTATTTTGAGGCATCCCTGTATTCCTCCTGATGGAATAGCACACCCGTTACTTTGAAAACTGTTTTGAGACAACAGGCCTGGCTCAGGGTGGGCTATGAGCCCAGGTGGTTCTGAGGGATTGTTGGGAAAGTGCCGGGGCCCCACATCCCGGCCCAGCACAGCCCTGGATGGACCGGGGAGGGGGGATGGGATCCGAGGGAGAGGCCGTAACTCAGGGCAGCTGTTCCAGACTCTGAAGGTCTCCCAGGCAGGAGCTGGCTGCGACGGGGCCGGGGGCAGGCGGGAGGTGACCGTGGCTGGGAAATGCCGGGGCCCAGCCCTAAGGAAAGGCAGGGGCAGAGTGGGCAGCTCAGGGAGGGGTTAGTTATCAATGTCCCCCCCAGGGCCGTGGGCTCCCCCAGACATAGGTGGTGTCCTCCCCATGCCAGGCCCTGCTACAGCCCCACCTGTGACAGCCCTAGGCAGCTACTGGCCCAGCTGGGCCAGCGAGTGGCATCTGGTACCCTCCAGGGGCTGCTCCGAGGGGAGCCTGAGTCTCCCAGCACGGGGTAGCTCCTCTGGCTGGTGCCCCCCAGGGCTGGGGTTTGGTATGGGGGTTGGGCTGTTGGGCGGGAGCCGCTGGGGGAGGGTTGTATATTTTGGTGGGTGTTTCAGGAGCTGTCTCCACCCCTGAGCGATCCCATCTCCCCAAAGGTTACACACACTCCCGGCAGGGCGATGGGGGTTGGGGGCTGCCCCAGGGGGTGGGTTGTGGGTCTGTGTTTATTAGAAAGCTAGACATTAACAGGATGTCAAATAACACCACAAACAGCTGTGTTAATATGGCCCCTTCCCCTCCCAGCTTTGAGCCTCCCTGTACCCCAAACCCGTGGGACAGGGTAAGGCAGCACCAGCTGCAGGGGGGCTCTGGGGAGGCCATAAGCCAAGACTATTCTCTGTGGCCAACACTCCCTGCCCTGTTGCACCGGTGACTCCCTCAGGTTTAGGCAATGGGGTGGGAGGTCCCCCTCCTCCCTGGTACTCAGCTTGTGGGCCCCGGCAGAGATATGGTAGTTAGAGGGGACCATGTCGTCCTGGGCCCAGCCCCTGGGGGGAGCCAGGGATACAGGAGGGGGGGGTCACCTCCCCCTCGGGAGGCTGCAATAGGCCTCAGTCAGGATCAGCCCCAGGATGAGCAGGACTAGGGCACTCAGCACCAGGCGGGCGATGTTGGTGTGGGTGAAATCCGGGCGAACCGTGGGGACTGCTGCAGGGGGAAGGGGAGAGTCACTCAGTGGCTGGAACGGGGAGATCAGCAGCTGGTGCTGACCTGGGAGTGGAGCCCCCAAACCCCACCTGGTAGGTCCAGGCCAGGCCCCATTGGGGTCTCCAAGTCACAGCAGTTCTGGGGTCTCCCTGTGGCCAGACCAGTCAGGGGAGGATGTGTTCTGCTGCCCTGGGGGGCTGAGACTCAGCTTCCCAGTGAAAAGAGGGGTCGGGGGATGAACTGTCCCCAGAGCCCCCCAGCACCCCGTGACCCTCTGTCCTCCCACAGGCACCTCTGCCCGGCCTGTCTGCTGTGCCGGGAGCCCATCCCGGGGTATCTTGGCTGCTGCCAGACACAGCCAGGCTGTGTGCTCAGCGGTGAGGGTGGGAGGTCGCCCGCTGCCCCCCAAACCCACCCCACAAATATCAGCAGGTGAACATCTGTGGGTGGTGAAGCAGGGAGGGCACTGTGTCCCCAGTGGAGGGAGAAGAGCGACAGCAGAGGATGCTGGGTAATGGTGATCCCCATAGCCAGAGGGCTGTGATGGGACCTAGAGAGGGGAGTTCTAGTCCCAACCTCCCGGCACTCAGCAAACCTGCCCTGACCCCAGGATCTGCCCCCTTCCCCTGGTGTCTGAGCAGGGGCCTCCAGGGCAGGAGGCAGGAGGAGAGCTGGGGATCTGGCCATGGGGGAGGGGCAGTGGGGCTGCCTCTCCATCCCCTACATGTCAATGACCCCATGCTGTGGTGTCTGAACCCCACTCAGATTCACTGCTCCTGGCCCCCCCAACCAGCCCCAGCCCCAGTACCTGTCCCTGCGCTGCCCGGGCGGGTGGGAGCTGGCACTGCTCCAGGCTGGGTCGGGTCAGTTCCCCGGGTGGGGATAGAACCAACATCTGTTGGGGTGGGGGGAAATAGTGACTCAGCAACCAGCCCCCCCGTCCCCAGATTCAGCCTCAGCCATCACTTCCATTCCTCGGGTTGGAGTGGAGGGAAGGTTGTGGTGGCTGGGGTGTGTGGAGCCCTTCCCTGGCTGGGCGGGTGCTCACTCCCCCCTGTCTCTCTGCAGCTGAGGCTGGGAGGTGCCACTCACCCTGGAGTCCCTGCAGGGCAGGTCTGGGCATGGCTGTCCCTGTCTGGGGAAGAAACACCCCGGTTCCCACAGAGCTAAAGGGGAGCTTGGCTGCCCAATAGGGCTGTGTCACACCAGGCCACTGCCCTCCGTCCCCGAGGACCCACCTCCCCACTGCCGTCCATCCCCATGGATCTGTTCATCCCTTGCTCTAGGGAAGAACTGAACCCATCAATTCTGCCTGCAGGGACCGTTCCCCCTCCAAACACCCGAACAGCCTCGGGGGGCATCTGAGCGGGAGCCCTGTTCCTGGGAGTGAATTGCTCCACTTCTATTCATCTTCTCCCTGTGGCTCTGTTGTGGGGGGATCCGCTGCTGGGGCCCAGCTGGGTTGGTTCTCTCTGTGGGATTCAAATGAGGGGCTGAAGTGGTGACTCAGTGACTGGGCAGCTCACCTCCCCTCCTGGCCCAGTGTTTATATGTTTAATTGTCAGGCTGGTAGGGCGTGAATTCCCCATTCCTATGAGGGGAAATGGAGGCCCAGGGATCCCTCTGGGCAGGGATCCATCCATCAGCCCCAGATTTCATTATCTGGGAAACCCCCAGTGAGTCCCTGGCAGGGGCCATCCAGGCATCTCCACTGCCGGTCCCAGGGCTCAGGCAGAGCCTGGCTCTGAGCCTCCCATAGCCCAGAGACCCCTGTGGGTCTGGCAGGATGTAGAGCTGGGAGGGGATTTGCTGAGCTGGGCCCTTCACCTGCTACAAAAATCCGCACATGAGCACTGGGATGGGACCGGTTGAGTGCCTCTGATCTGGAGTGAGATCGGCAGCAGCAGCTCCCTGTGTCTTCCCGTTGGGCACTGGGGATGGTGAATTCACCCCTGTCCTCAGCAGTGTCCACCTCCTGCATTCTGCATGCATCTTTATACAGCACCAACCTCCTACCCCCGCACCGACACTGACGCTGTCCCCAGGGCGATCACCCCAGCGGGGCTGACAGAGATGAAGAGTCCAGGCACAGGGAGCTCTGTGTTCACACACAGACAGGAGTGAGATGAGGAGACACAACCCGCGCCCCCCCCGCCCCATGTGTCTCTAACTGGCCCTGAGTGCCCAGCCCCAGGGACAGTACCAGGGCTATGGCACCTCCTGGAGCCAGCATCTGCAAGTCCTGGGCTAATTCTGCACCTCTGCAGATGCCTTGCAATTGCCAGTTTTGGTTGCATGTGTCCTTGGAGATCTCATTAAACAGGATAAACTTTAACGGCAGATTAATCTTTCATTGCTGGGGTGGGAGGTGGCACCTCCAGGGTGTGCAGGAATTCCTGACTCCCACAGTATCGGAGGGGTAGCCGTGTTAGTCTGGATCTGTAACAGCAACTGTTAGTCTATAAGGTGCCACAGGGACCATTCGTTGCTGACTCCCGCAGGTGTCCCAAAAAGGTGGCAGTTCTGCCTTTCCCTGCCAGAGGGCGCTGTGCCACCAGAGCAGCCGGCAGCAGGAGGGTGCCGTCAGCCCAGCATCCCCTGGTAGCCAGAGGCGGAACCGGCATCCCTGTCTGAACTGACCTGATTTCCCCTCTCTTGATGTTCACAACTCCACATAAACTGCTGACAATGGGCCACATCCTCCGGGACTG
Organism: Carettochelys insculpta; assembly: GCF_033958435.1. Taxonomy (NCBI): domain Eukaryota; kingdom Metazoa; phylum Chordata; order Testudines; family Carettochelyidae; genus Carettochelys; species Carettochelys insculpta. The sequence continues at coordinate 14,728,907 of NC_134158.1, read as the reverse complement.
GACAGACTTCGTCAGCTCTGGCCCTTCCCTTGACTGCGACTCCCTCTTTATACCCTCCTCTGAAACACCCCACTCATGCATCTGACCAAGCGGGTCTGTGCCCACGAAAGCCGATGCTCCAACATACCTGTTGGGCTCTAAGGTGCCCCAGGAGTTCTCGTTGTTTTTGAAGATACAGACTAACTCGACTACCTCTCTGATAATTGCATCAGAGGGGCAGCCCCGTACGTCTGGCTCTGCAAAACCAACAAGCCATGCAGCAGCTTAGAGATGAACAGATTTTTTTGTCGCGCGAGTTTTGTCACTTCATCAGTTGCGTGGAGTGGAGGTTCCAGAGGCAGGTGTAATGATACAGGCTCGTGCCAAGGAGGGAATCCCAATCCAGAGGAGGCTGGCGTTGACAAGGTCACTTCAGTCAGGGAGGATGTGGCTCACTTCCAGCAGCTGATGCGGAGGTGGGAGGTCGGCTACTCAGCTGGGTGGCACTTGAACACTGGTGCCTGCTCTCTGGCTATACGTAGCCTCTGCCGGGCCCAGGGCTAAGGACAGGGTCTGGCTGCGAGCATCCCATCAGAACCAAGACCCTTGAGGGTCTGGCTGGGTGTGGGGCTGGGAACAGGGATGCTGTGCCGGGCCCCTCACCTGCTACCACCAGCTCCACAGGGTCACTGGGCTCTGACCAGCCAGGCAGGTCCCCCTGGGTGCTGTATTGGCAGCTGTAGCTCCCTGCGTCTCTCCGGCTCACGTTGCGGAAGTGAAACTCAGCCACATCTCCCATGGCCTCCATCGTGCGCTCTGCAGTTGAGTCTCCAGCTTTATTCAGCAGGACCATAGCCCCCTGGCACCAGCACTCACAGTGGAGGGTCACGGCTCCCCCTGGGGCGACCACCCCACTGGGGTGCAGGAAGATGGAGGCTTTGGGGTAGCTGAGCTCTGCAGGCAGGAGGAGACAGGCTGTGAGACACAGACCCCGGCACGGTCACGGTGCCCCGTCCCCACAGCCCAGCTCCAGTGATGGGACAGAAAGAGCGGCCCAGGACTTGGGGGGCTTTGACACACACAGAGCTTGGCTCCTCCTGCCAGCACCCCTCGCCTGAGGGTCCTGAGCTTTCCTGAGCCAGGTGCCCAGCCAGAGGCAGTGGGGGAAAGCAGGAGCCAGCTGGGGGCAGTAGTGGCTGAGCAGCACCTAGATCTTGACCCCTCTGTGTGTCCCCTGGGAAAGGCCCCGGCTCTATAGCTCCCCACAGTGACCCTGTCCCTGCACCCTGGCTGGGCGGCCCCCTGACTGGGCCCTGGGTGGTGCCTGGCTCTGAGCAACCAGATCCTTGGGGAGTTCGACAAATCGGCTGGGAGTGGGGACGCCAAGTGGGGCCCCTCACCTGCTACCACCAGCTCCAAGGAATCGCTGGAATATGACCAGACGGGCGGGGAGGATTTGGTGCAATAATAGCAGCGGTAACTCCCTGCATCTCTCTGGCTCACGCTGCGGATGGGAAATTCAGCCACGGTTCCATCAGGCTTCACGGCCTGCAGCGCAGTCGGGTTCCCATCTTTGTACAGCAGGAACTTCATGTTCTGGTGCCGACACTGACACTGGACGGTCACGTCTCCCCCTGGGGCGACCCCCCCACTGGGGTGCAGGGAGATGGAGGGTTTGGGGTAGTAGGTGTCTGCAGTGAGAAGGAGACAGGCTGTGAGACAGACCCCGGCACAGCCACTGCGCCCAGCCCTCGCTGTACAGAGATGGCCCTGGGAGAGAACCCGGCCAGAGGAATCTCTGCCAGATCTCCAAGATTCCTGGGAGCTACGACTGAAATTGCCCAGGGCCTGGAATCCAGAGCACTCCCTGTACCCGTCTGTCTGCTTCACGGGCCCCCCCACTCGAGGTCTCCCGCCCCGTCTCTCCCTGGCCGAGTATGCAGCAGCCACTGACAGCTGCTCTGTCTCTGGGCCCCCTGCCAGGTGCCCCCTCTGCTGGGCTCAGGATGGAGTCTGGCTCTGAGCCTCCCCGTGGAGAGGGCCTGGGAGTGGGGATGCTGAACCGGGCCCCTCACCTGCAACAATGATCCGCACTGGGTCACTGGCCTCCCCACAGCTGAATGGCCACCATTCGGCACGAGATAGGCAGTGGTAGTCTCCCGTGTCTTCCTGGCGGGCGCTGGGGATGGTGAATTCACCCCTGTTCGCAGCAGTGTCCAGCTCCCGGATTTCAGATCCATCTTTATACACAAATAATCTCCTGCCCCAGCACTGACACTGACAGCGGATGGTGACGGCTGTCCCCAGGGCGATCACCCCGCTGGGGCTGGTGGAAATCGAGGTGCTGGACCAAGGGAGCCCTGTGCTCACACACAGACAGGAGTGAGATGGGCAAACACGCCCCCCCCCGCGCCGTGTGTCTGTCACCGGCTCAATCATGGATAAATGCCTGTACCCAGAGAGCCGATTCTGTGCTGGCCAGCAGCCAGGTGAGTCACCAGCAGGAGAGAGGGGGATTTTGAACTGAAGCAGTCACCTGCTGAGAGAGGATTTGGTGTGGCCAGAGGTGAGAGACAGGATGATTTAAATCTCAATCAGGCTTGGAAGATTTCAAACCTATCCAGGGCTCGAAAGCAATCCTGGCCTAGCAGGTCTGTGAGTAACAGGAACCGGCTAGTCCAGCACAATCAGGTTATTTTCTTACTTTGGGTTTGGGGCAGGACTTCTCAGGCTGGCTGAGTTACACCCTGCCGGCCATCAGAGGGGCAGCCGGGTTAGTCTGTATCTTCAAAAACAACAAGAAGGCCTGGGGCACCTTATAGACTAACAGATACTTTGGAGCATCAGCTTTTGTGGGCGAAGTCCCGCTGCGGCAGATTGCATCCAAAAGTATCTCTTATGCTCCAAAATATCTGTTAGTCTATATGGTGCCTTAGGACTTCCTGTTTCCCTGAACAGCGTAACTTCAAAACTGAACCCCAGGGAAGCGACTCTCTGTGCTTTCATCTACCTTCTTCTGAGTTGCTCTGTAACCCCTAACAACCAAGTGCACTTTGTCCCCCAGATCTTCTTTGTTTTGTTAGTAAATCACCCTTTTAAAGCCAGTGCGTTGATTCCTGTCCCCCAGAGACAGGTCTGTGCATATCCAGGCCTAAGACTTATGGGTCAGCTCTCAGAGACTGCGGTTTAATTTTGTCCTCTGAGTTTTCAAGCTCTCTCCTGAGGGAGGGGTCACAGTTGGGGTTACCCCAAAGGGGGACATCCCTCCCCATTGTGTCTGCTGGGTTTGCACCAGGGGGTTTCTCACTTCGGTGGTGGCAGCTACATCCCAGGGTCAGGGAATCTGTGACCTGGGGAAGCTTTTCAGCAGAAGTCCACAGAGACAAAGTATTATAAGGTCTCTTGTGGGAACAGCCTTGACAGGTCCTTAACACCCAGCCCCAGGGACAGTGCCCCAGCTAACAGACACCTCTCTGCAGACACAGGGACCCTGTAGGCCGGGTTCTGATCTCAGCCCCCGGTCAGTGCAGAGTCACCCTCCACGGCACTGCTGGCGCCAGGGGGACACCGCAAAGGTTGAAAAGAGATTTGTGAGAAGGTGAGGAGGTCAGCTGCTCTTTTCCCCCTCCCAACCCCCCCAAACTAAAGTGCCCCAGCCCCACAGACACTCACGTCCTGACACCCAACTCTTCCCAGCCAGCCAGCAGCCTGGAGAGGAGATAGGTCATTAGAGACCGGGTCCCATAGCAACTGCATCCTACAAACTGGTCTCTGATCCACCCCTACTCTTTGGCACACGCCCTGGTCTCAGACCCCCCCACCCCCGGGCAAACTCCCTGGTCTCAGACCCCCCCCTCGGGCACACGCCCTGGTCTCATATCCCTCCATGGGCACACGCCCTGGTCTCAGACCCCCCCATGGGCACATGCCCTGGTCTCAGACCCCCCGTGGGCACATGCCCTGGTCTCAGACCCCCCGTGGGCACATGCCCTGGTCTCAGATCCCCCCATGGGCACATGCCCTGGTCTCAGACCCCCCCATGGGCACACGCCCTGGTCTCAGACCCCCTGTGGGCACACGCCCTGGTCTCAGATCCCTCCAGGAGCACACGCCCTGGTCTCAGATCCCCCCTGGGCACACGCCCTGGTCTCAGACCCCCCCATGGGCACATGCCCTGGTCTCAGACCCCCTGTGGGCACACACCCTGGTCTCAGATCCCTCCCCTGGGCACACGCCTGGTCTCACATCCCCCCCAGGCACACCCCTGGCTGCCTTCGACACTCACCGAGGAAGAGGATGGTGAGAGCAGAGGCCATGATGGGGCAGTGAAGGTCCCCTCAGTGCTGCCACCAACACCCCACTGCCCAGCTCCACCAAGCTCCAAAGGAGGAACTCAACTGGTGGCTGCACCTACAGGAAGCCGGGGATGGGTCATTTCTTCCTGCATCTCCCACTCCTTCTCTCTAATTTGCCGGCCAAATCTAATGAAGCCAAAATAAGCAGCTTTCCCTGAAACGCCCAGGAAACCCCATGGAGCACCGCCTGGGCTGGTGTCATGAGCTTATCTGGGTCCCTGTGGGAGTGGAGATAGCTCATGTGCGGCACACCATGTGGAGGGGGGCTGGGAAGCAGGAGACCACAGGGTCTGGTCTTCAACCTTCTCTGCATCTCCCCCCTCCCCATGGCATTCTGGGTTCAGGCGGTTCCAAAGCCGTGAGGTCATTGGATTTGGAGATGAACAGGCAAAACATTGTTGCAACCACTGTTCTGTGCCCGCACCAGGGGTTGTTCAAAGAGAGCCAAGTGAGGTGTCCATTGAAAGTGCATCATTCCCTGAGTCGGGTTTTGCTGCTCAGGTGCATGTACCCTTTTTGCGTTTGAAGGTCTGAGCGTTGGCTCTGTGCTTGTATTTGGAATTTTCGTTTTGTGGAGACCTCAAGAGGAGTCGTGGTGCCCTTTTGTAGAAGGGTGCCTGGCCAGGTGAAGCTGTACTTGTATGATGGGGTTCAGGGTCCCCAAGCGCTGCCCCCCATCCGCAGGCAGGAGTGACTCTCACTCAGCAGGAGAACAGCGGGTTTATTAGCTGACAGGACACAGCGTCATACAGAGGAGCCAGTACAGCAGGCAGAGACAGCCAGTCCAATCCATGCTGGGGAGACAAGGACCCAAGGGGTCCCCCAAAGCCAGGGCCTTGCCCCCTCCTTTGTCTGTCTCTCTCCCAGCCCAGACTCACTGCTTCCCAACTCTTAGTTCCAATTCAAACCCCTCAGGCGCCACCTCCTCCTTTGTCTGCAGTCCAGAGGTGTCACCTGGTCACCTCCGTTACCCTCAGCAGGAGCCCCCCCTCTGTGAGCCCCCCACATACACACACCCATCCCTCACTGCATCACAACTTGACAGACAAACAAGAAGTCCTGTGGCACCTTATAGACTAACCGATATTTGGAGTATTTGCCCATGAAAGCTGATGCTCCAAAATATCTATTAGTCTATAAGGTGCCACAGGACTTCTTGTTGCTTTTGAAGATACAGACTAACCCGGCTCCCTCTCTGATGCTTGACAAAAGAACGTTATCAGGTGCCAACCAGCATCTGATGCCTTTGGCTGTGAACAAGCCATCCAGCGGACTGGCAATGGCTGATTACCCAAAAAGGACTCGGACAGGTGACCTGCCCATGTGACAGGCTCCCTCTTGCACATGTGTAACCACAGCAAGAACAATGGAATGCCCGCCACATGGACAGGGGTATGAAGAGGAGCCTGTGAGCTCCTCCATCTTTGTTTTCAGTCCAGCTCATCACTTCGGAAGCCTCCTTGCTAAGAACTTGGGCCCGAAAGGACTGATGACTCACCTAACAGAAGGTGTTCTCCAGAGACGTTTGAGGCAGCAGCCAGAGGTGGACAAGGTACCTCAAAAGTTACTTGAGTAAAAGTGCAGCTGGTTTTGCATCTGGATGCTTTGTAGATGTGACGTGCATGCGTGTGTACTTTTATGCAAGTAGTTTTTCAGAGGGACACCGGTAACTTGTACTTAAGGACATTCCCCCACTTTTACTCAAGTAATTTTTGGATACTTTCCCCACCTCTGCTAGCAGCCAGCTCCACACTGCTGCAAGCCTGCCTCAAGAACCTTGTGATTGGTGTATGTCATTTGATTGCTTTACCAATATTGCTCTTAACTTATTCTTTCTGTCTTCTTTTCATTCACGAACCTTTTGATGTTAGATTCCACAGGGCTGGCCCAGCGTGTACCCTTTGGGGTAAGCTCTGAGGTAGGTACATTGACCAGGGGATGTGGATGGTCCTTTGGGACTGGAAGAACCTGTTTGGATTTGGTGCAGTTGGTTTTCATAACCTCTCCTCCATGTGGGGAGGGGACTGGTTGTGGCCCAAGGGCAGCTGGAGTGTCTGAAGGAACGGTTTATGCGGCTTCTTGCTGGTCAGCGTGGCAACAGATGTGCCCTTTGTGACTGGTTTGGTGCCTTATAGCGGAGGGCCCCAATCTAGGGCTGTTTTATGTAATTTGCCCTGATTTGGCTCTCTCAGCAGTGTGCAGATAAACCTCCAATACTACAGAGGCCGTGTCAGCACAAGTCTCATACATGAACATGCCATTAAAGGACAATGGGCAGAGTTAAGGGAAATCAGGAAACTGTAACTACAGTATTTCCTGGGCTGGAGGGTTTGACATGAGTCCTGGCACTATGCGAGGCTCCTGTGCTGGGAGATGCCCCTCTCCACATGGCTGTATCCAGGCTCCTGGGGGTGCAGAGAGACGGTAGGTTACAGGGGCCTGTGTTGCCCTGGGCCTGGCACCTGGGGGCGGGCAGCAAGGGGCACAGAAGGTGGGACACTCACCTATGGAATCCCCCCTTGGGCAGCTGTAATAGGCCTCGGGCAGGATCCACAACCTCTCCGCCAGTCATCTCTTCTCTTATACATAAACTGCAAGCTCCTCAGGGCAGCTACCATCCTTTCCTTGCATGTCTGTACAGCACCTGGCGCAGGGCAGTCCAGGCCTAGGTAAAAGCTGGTGGAAGGTGAGTATCACCAACCTACCATCTATTGTAGAGCATTTGTCTGTTTGGTTGATCAAGAACTCCTCCTCAACAGTTAAGCACTGGGGCCACCAAATTCAGGACACTGCTTAAAGCAAGGGAAGGGCCTGGTGGATGAGGAGGGAGGGGCACGGGGGTGGCGAGTGGCGTATGGAGCTGTATCCCTGGCTGGGGAGAGAAGGGTTAATTTAAAAGTGGGGGGGCCATCCGGACGTGGGGGACGGCGAATGACTATCAGGGCAGCTCCATGGGCTGGGGACGCAAGGGGTTAATTTAAAGGGTCCCCCTCTAAAATAAGGGGTGGGGGGAGCGCTGGGAAGTTCCAGGCTGTCCCCACCAGGTGGGGCCCTGGAGTGGGAAGCGAAGGGTTAATTTAAAGGGGTCCCCAGGAGGCGGGTAGCACGGAGGTTCCAGGTTGCCACCCCCAGATGGGGCCCTGGCGTGGGGAGCGAAGGGTTAGTTTAAAGGGGACCCCGTCCGGAGGTGGGGGGAGGGCGGGTGAGTGACTATCAGGACAGCTCCAGGATGTCACCCCGGGCCGGGGGGCGGGGGGTTAAGACCCCCCCCCAGCATTAGGGGCGGGGGAGAGCTGGGACGATCCAGGCTCTCACCACCAGGTGGCGCTGCCTCCCTCGAGCCCCCCCCCCTTCTCCCCGGCTGCATAAACCCCCCAACCTCGGCTGCCTCACTCGCCCTCCGAGCCCCAGCCCGCCGGGTGACCCCCGCCCCCGCCCTATGGGCGCCCCGAGGCGCTGAGCCGGGGGGACCCAGGCGTCCGGGCAGAGTGCCCCCCCCCGTCACGCGCGGCGGCGCTGGTGCTATGGGGACCCCCCCGGGGTACCGGGCGTCCTGGTGGGTCTATCTGCTGCACCAGCTGCCCCGCACCGACTTCCGCTTCGAGGTGGTGGAGAGCAACTTCGCCCCGCAGGACAGGGGGTACCAGGAGGTACGGGGGGCGGGGGTACCGGCGAGCGGGGGACGGGGGTAGCGGGGGTACCAGGAGTACGGGGGGCGGGGGTACCTGGGGACAGGGGTTCTGGGGGGTACCGGGGATAACAGGAGGTACGGGGGGCGGGGGTACCGGGAGCGAGGTGGTAAACGGGGGGCAGAAAAGGAAGAAGAGATGGAGAGAGGAAAAGGGGGTTCATGGGCAGGAGGCGCTGGGGGAGGGGTGGAGTAGAAGGGGCAGGAGGATGGAGGGGTGCATGGGACAGGGGCGGGGGCACTGGGAAGGGGTGGGGTAGAAGGGGCAGGAGGGGGTGGATGGGGCAGGGGCAGGGGGAGGGAGTGGGTAGAAGGAGCAGGAGGGTGGAGGGGGTGGATGGGGCAGGAGGCAGTGGGGAAGGGCTGGGGGGGAGGGCAGATGAGGCAGGGGGCAGTGGGGGAAGGAGTGGGTGGGGCAGATGAGGTGAGGGGCAGTGGGGAAGGGGTGGGTGGGGTGGATGCGGCAGGAGGCAGTGGGGGAAGGGGTGGGTGGGGTGGATGGGGCAGGAGGCAGTGGGAGAAGGGGTGGATGGGGAGAGCGGATGAGGTGAGGGGCAGTGGGGGAAAGGGTGGGTGGGGTGGATGGGGCAGGAGGCAGTGGGGGAAGGGGTGGGTGGGGTGGATGGGGCAGGAGGCAGTGGGGGAAGGGGTGGGTGGGGAGGGCGGATGAGGCAGGGGGCATGGGAGGACAGGGGTGGTGGGTGGACAGGTCGCCCGGGCCGGGATGGAGAACCTGAAGGAGACCGAGCGGGGACGGGCAGTGCAGGGGGACAGGGCCATGCAGAGCATGGACGGGGCAGACCAGGGACAAGTGGGGTGGGGGGTCTCTGTGTCCAGGCTCTGTCCAGGCACTGGGGGGCTGTGCCACTTGCTGGTTATCTGGGAGCCCCTGTTCTGTGTGCTGGGGGGGCACATTGTGACCTACATCAAATATAACCCTCCGGGCCCCCCCGATGGGGAAATCTCCCCCCCGCAATGGAGTGGGGGTGGGTCTGTCTGTCCCTCTGTCCCCACGCACTCACCCTCACCCATTGTCCAGCCACCTTCTATCCTCAATGTCACCCCTCCGCCACCTGCAGCCCACATCTATCCTGCCCTCCACCCCCCGAGGCCTCTCCCGCCCTCCCCACCCCCCGCCTGTGCGCCCCGGAGGCCAAGCGCTGGGGCGGCTGCCGGGCAGAGATTTGGGAGCCGCCCAGCTGATTAGCAGAACACCCCCAGCAGGTAGCAGCTATTCCTCCAGGTGAACATATCCACAGGCCTCGGGCATGGAGAAGAATCTATTCTGCCCGCGGACGGGAGACGACAGAGGGGAGAATTACGGTCCCATGGGATCCCCCTCGCCCCCCAACTTCTTCGTGTGTGTTTCTGATCTGCCCCTCGTCCCCCAGCCCCCTAACCTGACGCTGGGCTTAAAGGGACACAAGGAGCCATCTCCTGGTGCAGATCGGCTCCATGTTCCTAGGGGGGGAAGTTGCCCGCCGCAATGTTTCGGCTTCACACGGCAAAGTCAGCTCTCCCCGGACCGATTTCCAGACGCCGAGCTTTGCAGGAACTCTGGGGCTCCCCTGGAGTTGCTGAGACCAAATCTCTTGAGAGAAGAGCCAGGAGTTGTCCCGAGGCCTGGGGACGTGAGCCTGCAGCGTTCCATGAACTGAAATGGGGGTGACCTCACACACTGGCTGGGGTCGGTCTGGATGTGCTTGGAGGTGGACTAATGACTCCTCGAGGGTTCGTCCCATTCTGAGATTCCACGTGGGCAAACTAGTGCAAGAACTTGTGCAAGGGCATAGACTTGTGGAACACTACAACTGCAAAGGGCCTTGTGAGGTCATCAGGTCCAGTCCCTGAACTCAGGGTAGGACCAAGCACCATCTAGCCTAGGGATGGATAAGATACGGCCCCAGGCAGGATCTGGCCCACCAAGCCTGTTAATCCAGCCCACCCCAGCTGCTCCTTGTTCTTTGCACTGCCCCTGCCCCCAGCAAAATCACTCAGCTCCTGTTGGTTAGTTTCTGACCAATAGGAACTGAGAAAATTTGCTAGGAGCAGAGGGGGTAAGTGAAACCAGCCAGTGGGAGTGGAGAGATTTTGCTGGGGCAGTGCAGCAGTTTCTCAACCCCCATTGGCCAATTTCCAGCCAATAGGATCTGAGAGTCTTTGCTGGGGAGTGGTTGCAGTGCATGAAACTGGCCAATGGGAGTGAATAGATTGTGCTGGGTGTGGGGGCAGCATGCAAAGCCCTCCCACTCCCTAGTGCAGAGAGCCACATGGAGCAGCCAGTGGGCTGGGCTGGGGCTGCGGGCAGACAGGGAGCCTGCCTGAGAGTGCTGCAGGCCAGGAGCAGCTTAGGTAAGTGCCTTCTGACCAGAGCCTGCCTCTAGCACTGCCCCCCAACCCCCCTCCCAGACCCTGCACCCCTCCTGCACCCCTCCCCCAGGCCAGAATCCTCTCCTGCCCCCCAACCCCCTCCCAGACTTGAGTACCCCAATACCCTGCCCTGGGTCACTACCCAAACCCTCTGCACCTGCCCCCCTCCTCAGGTCCCAACTCCCTCCCCAACCCTGCACCCATTGCTACTTCCCTCCTGCAGGCCAGAATCCTCTCCTGCACCCATACCCCCCTGGGTCCTGCACCCCACCTCCACCCCAGACCCCACTCCCCTCCATAGAGAGGTGCGGCCCTTCACAACAAACCAGACTCATGGCATGGCCCCTATAGTATGGGGGGGCGTTTCCAAGCACAGCTGAGAGGACCAAATCAGGGCCAGTCAACTCAACTGAGTCAAAATGCCTTCTTCGTGTTCCTGAAGACCCATCTTCAAAGAGTCGTCTGCACAACTACTGTCCTGCTTCAGTTCTCCTGGGCTAGCAGGGACAGGTCTGTCCCTTAGCCTGGCTGCAGGACTACATCAAAACTCGGCCTTTAGACCAAGCTCTTTGCTACGAAATTAGGAGGAAAACTGCACTGGGGAAGGTTCTCTCCCTGCCACCACTGGAAGGGAAGGTCTGAGGGACAATGTGCCTCAGCTCTATAACAAACAGCACTTCAGTGTGTATGAAAGGTCCCACAGACAAGACCTCTCCAATCCATTGCATTGGGTGCTTTGAGAGCCAACCCACCCAAGTCATTTCCCCGGCTCCACGGCTTCAGAGCGAATGAAGGGTTTCCGGGTATCCGCGCAGACCAAAGCAACAAAGTGTGAATTAAAAACCAAATAGCAAATCAGAAAGATCCAATGGTGACTTGATTACGCGGTAGAAGAATCTTCTCAGAGTGTGAAAATAGGGTTCGCAAAGCACTTTAAGGTAGTGGTGGAAAGTAGAAGAACAACAGTTGGAAGCCAGGCGCCGTCCGACTGGAGAGGGGCCATCAGTTTTGAACCGCTGGGGGGATGAACTCAGCCAAGTCAAGGCCCCTCATTAGAACAAGCCACCGAGGGAAGTGGTGGGCTCCATCTCCTGGTGTCTGCAGACCAAGGCCAGAAGACTTTCTGGATGATACTTGAATCAAACATGAGTGACTGGGCAGGAGGATGTGATGGGATGGACATTCAATGGTGCGCCCTAGAGAGAGGCCCCTGGTGGTGCCTGGTAGATCTAGGACTGCCAGGAAGTCATCCTTGGGAGGAGGCTGCCCCATATCAGCGTAACCAGATGGGAAAAGAGGACTCTGACCTGCTCTGGCTGTGCTTGCTGCCCCCCCTTGTCCCCGCCGGGGAGCTGGCACCCTTGCCTCTGCCAGAGTGGGCAAGCAACACCAGCTGGGATCACTCCGTGGGCGGATTAAGATGAAATTCCGCCCCCCGCCCCCACACCCCCTGGGGATTACGAGCCGCAGATATCAGAAGTGCGTGTTTAAAAAAATGCAAATTAGCTGGGGATTAATGTGTGTCAAGAGTTGTGTGTAGCAGGGTGGGAGGCGGCTCGCTTGAGCTGTGAAATCCTGTCTATGCGTCCCTCCCTTTCGCGCACCCTCCATCCTCAATCCGCTTCCGCCGCCCACACACCCCTCCACCCCCACACCCCCATCCCTTCCCCCCACCCCCTCCACCCCCACACCTCCATCCCTTCCCTCCACACCTCTCAATCCACCCCTCCCTCCCCACACACCCCTCCATCCCCTCCCTTCCACACACCTTCTATTTACTTCTGCCGCCCACGAACCCCTCTGCCCCCACACCCCTCCATCCCTTCCCCCACACGCCTCAATCCACCCCTCCCTCCTCACACACCCCTCCACCCCTCCCTTCCACGCACCTTCCATCCTCCATCTGCTTCTGCCCCCATGCACCCCTCCACCCCCACTCCCTTCCCCCCACACCTCTCAATCCACCCTCCACGCCCTTCCCCTATCCCCCCTCCCCCACACCTCTCCATCCCTCCCTCCCTCCCCCCACACACCTCAGTCCATCCCTCCATCCCTCCCCCAACATCCCTCCCCCCAGCCCTCCTGCCCCTTCACCCACCCCTCTCTCCCTGCCTGCATGCCCCTCCATCCGTTTCTCTCTCTCACATGCCCCTCCGTCATCCCTCCCTACCCCACACCCAACCCTCCCTCCCCTCACATGCTTCCATCCTCTCTCACATCCACATCCCCTTCCAGCCTTCCGCCCCCTTCCCCTCACACCCTTCCTTCCCTGGCAGGTGTTGAGGGACACCAGGCTGGCTGGGCAGGAGTGGGGGGTACCAGGCTGGCTCGGTGGAGGTTCAGGGGTACCAGGCTGGCTGGGGGTGGGACTGGGGGTACCAGGCTGGCTGGCGGGGGTTGGGGTTACCAGGCTGTCTGGGTGGAGTGGTGGGATCCGTCCTGCCCCGAGGCACATTGGGAAGGGGGCGGATGAACTGGGCTGGCAGTGACCATCCCCGCGGGGAGGCAGCTCCATTTCTAATGGGTTCGGGGCATGGGGAGCTCTTGTGGGGGGTTCACGGCAGGGCAATGGCACAACTGGGGGCTGGGGTCACCTGAGGACCCTCCACAGCCCGGCTCCCTGCGGGGTGTGGGCGGGAGCCAGAGATCCTGTCCTGGTGGTTCCCTTGGCAGCTGCAACAAGGAGCTGAGCTCGGGATTCGCTGCTATGTAGGTCACCGGGCCCCGTGTGGCTCAGCCAGTGCCTCTGCCTCCGGGAACCCCTGGCCCCCGCCCTGTCCGCCCCCACACACCCTCCCTCCCTCCCTGTGTGCCCCCATCCCCCTTCATCCCCACACACAGCCCCATCCCTCCCCCTCCCTTCCCGTGTGCCCCATCCCCCTTCATGCCCACACACAGCCCCATCCCTCCCCCTCCCTCCCCATGTGCCCCATCCCCCTTCATGCCCACACACAGCCCCATCCCTCTGCCTCCCTCCCTCCCTGTGTGCCCCATCCCCCGTCATCCCCACACACAGCCCCATCCCTCCCCCTCCCTCCCCGTGTGCCCCATCCCCCGTCATCCCCACACACAGCCCCATCCATCCTCCCTCCCTCCCTGTGTGCCCCCATCCCCCTTCTCCCCACACACAGCCCCATCCCTCCCCCTCCCTCCCCGTGTGCCCCATCCCCCGTCATCCCCACACACAGCCCCATCCATCCTCCCTCCCTTCCCGTGTGCCCCATACCCCTCCCTCTCTAGCCACCCACACACGCCTCCCTCCCCATGCGCCTCCATCCCCCCTTCATCCCCACACACCCAGGGTTCCCTGCTTGCCATCAGCCAGGCTGAAATAAATGACATTGATTTATTTCTCCATCCCCTGTCTGTCCATCACCCGCCTCTGACACCCTCTGTGTCTGTCTGTCCAACCCCACACACCCTCAAGGGACAGACAGATATGGGACAATCAGTGGAAGAAGGGTGTGAGGGGAGGTTTGGGGACAGATGGAGGGTGTGGGGGTGGGGACGGGGCGGATGGAGGGTGATAGAGGTGGGGACGGGCAGATGGAGGGTGTGAGGGGTGGGGACAGGGCAGATGGAGGGTGATAGAGGTAGGGATGGGGTGGATGGAGGGTGATAGAGGTGGGGATGGGGTAGATAGAGGGTGTGAGGGGTGGGGATGGGGCGGATGGAGGGTGATAGAGGTGGAGACGGGCGGATGGAGGGTGTGAGGGGTGGGGACGGGGCAGATGGAGGGTGATAGAGGTGGAGACGGGCGGATGGAGGGTGTGAGGGGTGGGGACAGGGCGGATGGAGGGTGATAGAGGTGGAGACGGGCAGATGGAGGGTGTTAGGGGTGGGGACAGGGCGGATGGAGGGTGATAGAGGTGTAGACGGGCGGATGGAGGGTGTGAGGGGTGGGGACGGGGCGGATGGAGGGTGTGAGGGGGGGACAGACAGACAGATGAGCTGGGCTCTCTCTCACTGGGGCAGGCTGGAAATGTCTCTCAGCCTCCCACTGCCCCCGTCCCTGCACTCTGCCAGCGGTGGGGTGGGGGGCCCAGCCCACGCAGAGTCGTGTGGTGGTGGGGGGGTTCCATGGGCCAGGCCCGGAGCAAGCGGAGAGGAGCTGCCATCGGCGCAGCCGGGCGCTGGCTGGGAGAAGAGTCACAGGGCCAGGTGCCACAGCTGCCCTGCACTCTGCCCGAAGGGCCCTGGGGGCAGGGACAGCCGCAGCGCAGGGCACCTCCACCTGGAAGCACAGGACTGAAGCCAGGAGTCCTGGCTCCCAGCCTGCCCTGCTCTAACCACTACCCCGCATCCCTTCCCAAGGCTGGGCCGGGGGGCTGTCTGTCAGCTGCTCTGCGTCTGTCCCTCCGTCCCCAGGCCCTGCTGCTCCTGGCCAGCGTGGCTGGGCTCTGCCTGGCCGTCAGCCTGGTACTGATCTGCGTCTATCTGATCCGGTTCTGCTGCTGCGGCCCGGAGGACGAGGACGAGCCCAAGGCGCAGGGGGTTTGCTGTGTCACCTGGAGCTGCATGGCCGCTGTGGTCGTCTGCTGGTAGGGACCTGAGGGGAGCTGATGGGGCTGGGGGCAGAGCCCCCCAACAGGTGGGTTACAGGTAGAGGGCTGGGGAACGTAGGCTGAGGCTCCTGCAAACTCACTTCATGGATGGTTCTAGCCTGGGACGAGGTGGGAGTGGGTGCCCCGCAGAGGAGACAGAGGGGAGGAGGTAGCATTCCCACCCCGCCGGCCCCGGCCCCGAGCCAGCCAGGCCCTGCCCTAGAGCTGGGCGGGAACCAGCGCCCCCTAGAGGGGCAGGCCCTGCCCTATTCCCTGCCCCCTTTCCCAGAGCCTGTGGTGAGGAAGAGCTGTGGGGGTTGGTATCTGTCCCCCCCACCTCCTTCTCTCTCCTCCTCCCCTCCCGCAGCCGCTCTGCCCCACTGAAGCGCCCATTGTGCTGCCTTTGTCTGGCACTGGTTGCCCCCCCCCGCCCCCGCTCCAGCTACCATAAAGAGCTGCTTGTTCCCAGCGCAGTGGGGAGCCGGGTCCCTCAGCTCTCCAGCCCGGCCCCGCCTGGGTCTCCTGGCTCCTTTGTCTCTCTGTGCCAACAGCCCCCACCGCCCCACATGGTCCTGCTGGTCCCTCCTCCCCCAACCAGCACCCCCAAAACAAGGCAGAACACCAGGTTCATGTTCTCTTCTCACCAGAGCCAGGGAGGGGAGTCCTGGGTCCCAGACCCCCCAGCCACTTGTCCCCACTCCCTCCCAGTGCTCAGAGGGGAGTCCTGGCTCCCTGCTCTAACCACTAGTTCCGCCCTCTGAGCCAGGGAGAGAACCCAGGAGTCCTGGCTCCCAGCTGCCTCCTCCCATCTCCGCTACTCTAACCACTAGCTCCCACTCCCTGCTCACACCCTCTCTAGTCTGTAGCCTGGGTTGTTGGGTTCCTTCCACCCTGTGCAGCACAGCAGCCCCCCACACGGGGTCACTCGGGGTGGCAGACAGCCCCCTGACAAGGGGGGCAGGGGGAGAAGGGCCCCATTGAGAGACCAGCCCTGGGATATTCAGAGCAGACAATGAGCCCCTCTGTCTGCCAGGGGCTGGCCAGTGTGGGGCTAGGGAGGGGGGCACCCAATTCCCTGGGCACAGACCCAGGTCTACTCCTGAGCAGCCCCCCCATCCCAGAACTCCTGGCCTGATTGGCTGCAGAGGGGAGTGAGGCCTAGTGGTTGGGGGGGGGCGGCTGGGAGCCAGGATGCCTGGGTTCTCTCACTCGCTCTGTGATGGGGGGGGACACACAAGGGCACCCTGCCCCTCTCCCAGCCAGGCAGCTCGGCTTGCTGCCTGAACCCGGCCGCCCCACCCTCCTTCCCTAATGAGGGGGGCCTCATTAGCATGACAATGGGGCTGCCTCCCCTGCGGGGAGGGGGCGGTTGCCATGGCAACAGGATTTTGGGAGCCATCGGCCTCAGTCACAGACAGCTGGAATGCGGGGGGCATGAGTGGGTGGGGATAGGGGGCTTCCGGGGGGGCTGGGGAGGAGGGCTTCTGGGGGTGGGGGGCTCTAGAGAGGAGGGGAAGGGGCTCTGGGGATGGCTGGGGGAGGGGGGCTCTGGGGAGGAGGGGAGGGGGCTCTGGGGATGGCCTGAAGGGTGTCGGGTGGGGGGACTGATCAGCAGCTGCTGCCCCTGAACTCTGGGGCATCTGTGCTCCCGGGCTCCCCTCTTGTTACCTGCAGGCCTGAAATTAACCCCCGGGATGCTGCTGGGCAGGGGGCACCGGCCTGGCTGTCAGAAGCCGGCTGCTGGGGGGAGTGACAGCTGGCTGGGCCCATAGGTGTAATGGAGGGGCCAGATCCCAGGCTGCCTGGGCCCCCCTCGCCCCCGCCCCAGTGCTAAGAAGCTTATGGATTTGTACCCATCATCCCAGCCGGTCCTCCCCACCACCCAGCTCCCCGCCGCTGCCCCATGGGCGGCCCCCTCACTCCAGGGGCCGGAGCTCCAGTGCAGTGGGGCTGAGCTGGGAGATCTGAGACTCCTCCCCCCATTTACTGACCCCTCCTTTGTGCCCCCCAGTGCAGGGATCGGCGTCGGCTTCTATGGGAACAGCGAGGCCAACGACGGGGTGGGCCAGGCCACGGCCGCGCTGCTGGATGCCAACCTCACGCTGAGCGGGGCCGACGCACTGGTGAGCCCCCTGGGGCCCCCACTGACCCCCGCCATGCCTGCTCCAGTGCCCCACAGCCACCCAAACCTCCTAGAGCCCCCTGCTAGCTGCCCACGCAGCAGCTTCCTCCCCCCCACCCCCCGCACCACAGGGACCCGGCCCAGGCCAAGTTCATGGGACGAGAGCTCGGTCCTTCCCCTTTGCACCAGAGCCA
This sequence comes from Carettochelys insculpta, assembly GCF_033958435.1. Taxonomy (NCBI): domain Eukaryota; kingdom Metazoa; phylum Chordata; order Testudines; family Carettochelyidae; genus Carettochelys; species Carettochelys insculpta. The sequence continues at coordinate 14,711,655 of NC_134158.1, read as the reverse complement.
GGGAGGGGAGTCCTGCCTTCCAGCCCCCCCCGCCCCCCGTGCTCTAACCACTAGTCCCCGCTCCCTCCCACAGCCAGGAGGGGAGCGTGGGATGGGGAGGCCCAAAGAGAGCACGTGGGTGTGGAAGGCAGGCGTGAGGACAGCACACGCGTGTGAGCGGCTGCATGATGGTGAAGCCCAGCACTTGCACGTGGGGGCTGGGGACCATGGAGCACACTTGAAGAGAGAGGCGTGACGCTGTGCGTGCGGAGGGAGGCAGGACGGCAGCACGCGCGCGTGCCGGACGCCTGACCCCTCCCCTCCCCCCAGGTGTGGCAGACGGGGGTGCTGCTGTCGGGGGCTGTCGGGGGGGACCTGACGCGGCTGGAGGAGGTGCTGGCCCCCCGCACCGAGCTTGTGGCCGTCGTGCGCAACACGCGGCGCCAGGCTGAGGCCGTGGCCCAGATCCTGGGGGGCCTCCCCTTCTGGGGGGGTCTGGGGGGCAGCCCCAGTCACCTGGCCCACGGCCTGGCCTTCCTGGAGGACTACAGGTGAGATGGGAGGTCCTGAGAGTGAGCTCCCGTGGGGGGCTGGGCCCACTCCTCCCGGGGCCTGGGGGCAGGGGCTGGTGGGGGCTGGGCTCACCCCTCCCCCCACCCTAGGGTCTGGGGGAAGGGGCTGGTGGGGGTTGCGCTTACCCCTCTCCCCAGGGGGCCTGGGGGCAGGGGCTGGTGGGGGCTGGGCTCACCCCTCTCCCCGCAGGTGGCTGGCCTATCTCCTGCTGCTGCTGCTGGACCTGGTCGTCTGCCTCTTCACCCTGCTGGGGCTGGCCAAGGAGAGCAAGTGGCTGGTGGTCATGTGAGTGGGGGGCTGATGGGGGGCCCCTGCACTTGCTGGGCCTGATCCTCCCAGAGCCCCATCTTCCCCTCCCTCAGCCCCTTCTTGACTCTCCTCCCCCCACCCCATCTCACCCCCCACACCACTGGGGGAGGGTGGCTGTGCTCCAAGGGCAGTGGGGTGCAGTGGTTAGAACCGGGGCTGGGACCAGTGGCCCTGTGAACTGAGCATGTGGGCGGCCGCACAGGAGTGATTCTGGGGCCACCCAGCTGAGGAGCAGAGCCGGCAGCGGACGTTCCTGGGGTGGTGCCTGTCCACCCAGGCCTTGGGGTGTGTAATAAAATTTAATCCGCTCACGGCCAGGAGAAAACAGAGGGAGCCTCGGCCAGGAGCCTGGACTCCTGGGTTGTGCCCCAGCCCAGGGAGGGGGCTTCAGAGGCCTGGTCTCCCTACGGGGCAGGCGCTTTCTCAGGCCTTTGGCCAGTGCTGATTCTGGTGTCTCTTTCCCTCCTGGCTCCAGAATGACTGTCATGAGCTTCTTCCTTCTCATCCTGAGCTGGGGCTCCCTGGGGCTGGAGACAGCGGCAGCTGTGGTGAGTGGGGGCTGAGGGGCGAGCAGGTTCCAGCCCCTTCTCCCAGCAGGTCACCCCCTCCTGGGGCTGCAGGTTAGGAGTGAGGGGCACCGGCAGGGCTGGGGGCCCCACGGCTGGGCTGGCAGGGGCTGTGGGTGAGGGTTAGAAGCACCGGCAGGGTTAGAGGAGCCCAGAGCTCTGAATATTATCTCAGGAAGGGGAAGCAAGGAAAGGGTTAATTCCTCATCTGTCCCAGCTAATTAAATTATCTCACCTGAGATGCCAGACTGGACCACCCAACCCCTTGCCTGTGCCCCTCAATCCCCACCCACAGCCCCTGCCAGCCCAGCCCTGGGCTCCCCACAGCCAACCCCGCCTGTGCCCCTCACTCCTGACGTGCAGCCCCTGCCAGCCCAGCCCTGGGCTCCCCCATGTGCCCAGCCACCCCTGTCTCTCAGCTGGTTACTTCTCCCCCCATGCCAGGGACTCAGCGATTTCTGCTCAGACCCAGATGGCTACATCCTGAACCTGACGCAGGCCAGGACTGAGGTCAGCCCAGGTAGGAACTAGAGGCAGGAGGCCGGGGTAGATGGGCCCATAGGTGTGATGAGAGTGGGGATACTGGCTAGAAGGGCTTATTATTAACCCCATCCTTCCCTTGCCTGGCAGAGATTCTTCAGTACTATCTCACCTGCAGCCAGGATGTCCGGAACCCCTTCCAGCAGGTGAGAGCCCCCAGCTCATGACTCAGCCCTGAACCGGCCGGCTGGGGATAGGGAGGGGCACATCACCAGGGGGGCCTGGACAGTGGATTCTGAGTTGTCACTTGCCATTGCACCTTGGGGGCTGAGTGTGTGTACTGGGGAGGACGGGGGGGCAGGGCTGGGCTGGCGGGGGCTGTGGGTCGGGAGTGAGGGGCTCCGGCAGGGCTGGGTGGGGGGCTGGACTGGCGGGGGCTGTGGGTCGGGAGTGAGGGGCTCTGATGGGGCGGGGCTGGGCTGGTGGGGGCTGTGGGTCGGGAGAGAGGGGCTCCGATGGGGCGGGGCTGGGCTGGCGGGGGCTGTGGGTCAGGAGTGAGGGGCCCTGGCAGGGCTGGGTGGGGGGTTGAGCTGGTGGGGGCTGTGGGTCGGGAGAGAGGGGCTCCGATGGGGCGGGGCTGGGCTGGCGGGGGCTGTGGGTCAGGAGTGAGGGGCCCTGGCAGGGCTGGGTGGGGGGTTGAGCTGGCGGGGGCTGTGGGTCAGGAGTGAGGGGCTCCAGCGGGGCAGGTCTGGGCTGGCGGGGGCTGTGGGTCGGGAGTGAGGGGCGTCGGCAGCGCTGGGGGAGAACTACAGGGGTGTCTTATGCTGTTACCCGAACTCACCACTAGAGGGCACCAGATGCTCCTGGGACCTGGGGTGGGGGAGGGGCCCTGCAGCCTCCCCCTCCCCCCACTCCCATCTACTCTCCACCATCACTCTGTCACCCCCAGAGGCTGACCCTGTCTCAGCGGGCGCTGTCCAGCATCCACTCCCAGCTGCACGGCCTGGAGAGAGAGGCCATCCCACAATTCCCTGCGGCAGAGGTCAGTGCAGGCTGGGGGTTAGAGATGGCGGGGGGAGGCTGGGAGCCAGGACGCCTGGGTTCCCCAAGCTCTGGGAGGGGAGCGGTGTCCAGTGGTTAGAGCAGGGGGCTGGGAGCCAGGACGCCTGGGTTCCCCCAGCTCTGGGAGGGGAGCGGGGTCTAGTGGTTAGAGCAGGGGGCTGGGAGCCAGGACGCCTGGGTTGCATTCCTCTCTCTCTCTCCCCTCCAGGGGAACCTGGTTTCTGTGCAGGGCACCCTGAACACCACAGAGAGCAACTTCCACCAGCTGGTTGCGCTGCTCAACTGCCGGGGGCTTCACAAGGTATCGGCTATTCCCTCTCCTGGGGGTCTCTCCCGCCAGCTGGGATCTCCCCCCGACTGCACCTTCCCGGCGGCCCGGTGACTCCCCCTCTCCCCCAGGACTATGTGGACGCCCTCAAGGGGCTCTGCTATGACGGCATGGAGGGGCTTCTCCTCCTGCTGCTCTTCTCCATCCTGTCCGCCCTGGCCTTCACCACGGCCGTCTGCAGCCTGCCCCGTGCCTGGGAGAGGTTCCGCAGCAGGTGGGCGGGGCCAAGCTTGGGGGCGGGGCCTCTGAGGGGTGGGGTTGGGAGGGCAGCAGGGGTGGGTGGAGTCAGGTTCAGAGGCGGGACCTCTGGGAGTGGGCGGGGCTGTTTGTGATGTGGGAGGAGCCACCCTCAAGGCAGGGTGGGGCTGGTTGGAGCAGGTGGGCAGAACCTCATGGGGGTGGGGTGCACCTGAGATGGGCAGGGCTGGCATCTGGCCAGGGGTGGGGCCGGTTAAAGCAGTGGGCAGGACATGGGGGTGTCGCCACGCAGCCCCCACAACCCCCACTGTCCGGCCGGCAGGGACGCGGAGTACGAGGACGCGGAGGACGATGACCCCTTCACCCCTCAGGCACGTAGCCCCCTGCCCCGCTCCAGCCTGCGCCTCTTGGCCCCGCCCATTTCCAACGCCCCCGTCTCACAGTACATGTGAGTAGCCCCCAGCCCCCGCCGGCCCCACCCCTGCATGGACCATGGCTGGGGGCCAGCTGGGGACTGGTGGGGGCTGGGCCGCCGTCCCTCGCTCCCTCCCCCACCCCCCATGTCTGTCCTGGCCCACCAGCGAGCTGGTCCCTCTGCGCTTCTGTCCCCTTTACCCCTGTCTGTCCATCTGTCCATCCCCCTTCCCCGCCGCTGTCCCCACATCCCTGCCTCCTGTCCCTCCTGCTCCTTGTCTCCCATCTTACCCCCCTGCCCCCAGATCTCTGCCCCAACACTCTCCTTGCAGAGCTGGGAGGGGCCAGGCTGATGGGCCTCCCTCCATATTGCCTCTGTCCTGCCTGGAGCAGGGTGGGGCGGAGTCTAGGGGACCCCTCACCCCCAGCTGTCACTGGGCCTCATCTTCCCATATGTGCCCCTCCAGCCAGTCTCTGCCCCTGCCTGCGATCAGAGCTATGCCCCAAGCCGCGCTGAGCATACAGCGACTCCCAGCCCCAGCGCTGGCCGGCTCCTTTGGGGTAAGCGCGACAGGGTAATTACAGCAGCACCAGCCTATGGGGGATGGGCCTCTAGGACTCTTCAGGCCAGAGCAGAGCCATGGGCCCATCTAGCACAGAGTCCTGGCTGCAGCCCACGTCAGGGCCATGAGCCCATCTACCCCAGTATCCCGGCTGCTGCCCGCGTCGGAGCCATGGGCCCATCTACCCCAGTATCCCGGCTGCTGCCTGCGTCAGAGCCATGGGCCCATCTACCCCAGTATCCCGGCTGCTGCCCGCGTCGGAGCCATGGGCCCATCTACCCCAGTATCCCGGCTGCTGCCTGCATCAGAGCCATGGGCCCATCTAGCGTGGAGTCCCGGCTGGCCTCTGTTAGGCAGATGCCCCTCCCCATTAAACCAAGGCGCCCAGCCTGAGCCGACCTGCTCTGTTTCTCTCTGCCGCTCCCCACCCCCCAGCAGGAGGGCAGAGTGGTGCCTTGGTGGGCCTGGCTTTTGAGGGGGATCCTGCCCCCCCCAGCTAGCACCTGTCTCGCTCTCCTCGGCAGGAATCCAAGCGGTTTGTTCAGTGGCAGTCCTCGATATGATAACATGCCCCCCCTTGGCCGGCGCTCCCCGCCCCCCTCGGTAAGTCGCCGTCCCGCCCAGGTGCAGTTGGCACAATTGGAGGGCTGTGTCCCCGGCTGAGCGGCCCGGGCCGGCCCCCAGCACGGCGCCATGGCCCACGGAGCGGGGCTTTGCCCATGATCACTTATGCTCTAAAATACCTGTTAGTCTATAAGGTGCCACAGGCCTTCTTGTTGTATAGGAAGCTACAGACTAACTCGGCCACCCCTCTGACACTTATCTCCATTTACTTATTTTAGTTTAACTTGCACTCTATTGTACCTATGGAAAACGTAACTGACATTCACTTAGGGTTAAAACGCCACTTACACCCATCCCTCCATTTGTGAACGTAATTCATTCAATGAAAACTGTGCATAAAGCACAAATCAAAAATTGAGCTGCCGGCGAAGCGCTGGCTGTACCGGGGATGCTCGGACGAAGGTTGGTTCTTCATGGCAGCAAAAACAGTGTTCGTAAACTGAACAGTAGGTGTAAATGTACGTGGTTCATTGTAGCGAAAACCCATAAATCAGGAGTTTGGAAATCGAGGGATTGGGGGTATTGGAGCGCTCTGGGGGCTAGAACGCCGGCGACGAAAGGGTTTTACTGGAACAGCAGAACGCTAGTGGCTTTGTAACAAATGGTAAAATAGTCTCCAAGGGTCGCCGTGCTAGTCACCAAGCAGTCCTGTAGCCTCTCAAAGACTAACAGATATTAGGTAAGGAGCTTTCGTGGGACAGACCCACTTCTTCAGAGTCTGTGAAAGTCCACCCTGAAGCAAGAGGAGGGAAAGGAAGCCAGGCGAAGGGCCCAAGAGGGGTGGGGGTTAGCTGAACAGCCCCTCTCCTTGCTGCATGGGTAGCAGAATGGGGCCCATGCCCAGGGGGGCGAAAGTCTTTCTCAGGCACAGCTGCCTGCCTTTACCAGGGCTGGGGAGCGTGGCATTGTGCGCTTAGCATGTGTCCTGCTTGCCGGGTAATTGTCAGTCAATAGAGAACACTTGGAAACGCAGAGGGTAACATCCAGCGCGTGAGGTGCCCAACGAGAGAGTCAGGTGCCCCCCCAGCAGATTAGCCGAGCGCGCGCAGCCGGCAGCTGGTGTTTGTGGGGATGGTGCACGTCTGCACAGGTCCTGGTGCACAGAACAAGATTTATTCCACACATGAGTGGAAAGAATTATAGGGAACATTGGTCACATGGTCCCGACAAAATGGTGCCTCTAACCCCCACCCCTCTCTCTTTCCCCAGTACTCACCCAGCATGCTGGCATCTGATGTCTGTGCAAGCCAAGGGGAACCGGGCCCCCAGTGCCGAATGGACTTCCCGACCTAGAACCCGACCCTTGACCCCCACCCCGACTAACGTACGGACCTGGCCCCCGAGCGCTGCTGGGCCCAGCAGAACCAAACTGAGAGGGGGAGGGAAACCGTAGCTGCCCCCTGCTGACCCATTTGTCCGTCTGTCTAGGTTTGAGGCCAGGGCTTTCTGCCTCTGAGGAAGCGGGGGGCTAAAGGAGGAGGGTTCCCCCCTAAGAATCCCAGTGGCAAGTGGGCAGGGGGGAAAGGAGGAAAGTGAAAGAATTAACCAGAGGGCAGAAAGGATGAATGGAGAAAGGAGTGAAAGGGGAGAACAGGTAAAAGAGCAGCGGGAAAGAATGGAGTGAAAGGGGAAAGCATGGAGAAAATGAATGAATGAATGACGTGAGAAGGGAAAGTGTGGAGAAATTACAGAGCATGAATGAATGAATGAATGAATGAGCAAGCAAAGAGTTGAAACAATAAAGGAAGGAGAATGAAAGCCTGGGGGAGAGGATGAGAAGAGACTGAAGGAAGCAGAGAAGTGAAAACTGAGAAAAGCAGTGAAAGAAGGAGGTGGGAAAGTGAAAAGCCTGGGAAGGAGGAGCGGCTGGAGGATGAGAGAGTGGAAGAACGATTGCCGGCGTGAGTGGAAAATGCAAACGTGAGAAGGGGAGAAAAGCCCTTGGCGCGTGTGAGAGCGAAGGAGCGACAGAGCGAATGAATGGGGAAACGAGCAAAAGGGACAGGAGCGGCCGAGTGAACAAGAACAAATGAGCAGGAGCCCTTTGAAGATCAGGATCAGCAGCGAGAAGGGAGGAGAGAGCCAAGGAACGGGCAGAGCGGATGGTACCCAGACAGACAAGTAAACCTGGCAGCGCTGGGGCCCAGCCAGCCCCAGGTAATGTCTAATCCCCACCCCCGCTGTAGGGGGGCCAGCCTCCGGCCCCCGGCCTATATAGCAGACCTGTAGGAAGAGGAGAGAGATGACTGGTGTGAGCTGGGGGGACCCCACCTGTCGTCCCCATCAGCGCCTTGGCCACGTGAGAGTTCGATCTGGTGGAACGAGAAATAAACAGGAAACTTTCTTTTAAATGGAACAGCGTGTGCACTTTGATCTGCTTCCCCTCTAGGGGCCAATCCAGGCCTGGGGCAGGGGACTGGCTGGTGGGGCAGGAGGGGAATGGGGCCTCTAGGGAGTGCCGGCTGTCACCTGGCCCCAGATTAAATGAGCTCAGCTGGTCTCTGCACAGTCCTGTCACGCCAATCCATGTCCTGACTGCCAGAATCAGGGCCCCAGAACCTCAACACCCCCTGTCTGGGGCCACCCTTGGGACAGGAGGATGGGGAGACTGGTCCCCACATTTAACACACCAGAGCCCATGACAGAAGCGGGGGAGATGGCCACCCCAGCTCCCATCTATTCCCATCCCAGAGCTGGGATAAAACCTAGGAGGAATCCTGGCTCACAACCTCTGCTGTAACCGCTAGATCCTGCTCCTCTCCGAGAGCAGGGGATAGAACCCAGGAGTCCCAGCCACCAGATGCTCTAAGCACTAGTCTGCTGTTACGCACTCCCACGGCCCCTTCCCTTTCAGGTCCATACAGCCCCCTTCAGTGTGACAGTGCCCGCCCCAGGGTCACCCTTGCTCTGGCTTATTTATACCTGGCCCTGCAGATTTCCAAGACCAGCATCCGATGAAGTGAGTCTGTGCTCACCAAAGCTCACGCTCAAAACTTTTCTGTTAGTCTGTAAGGTGCCACAGGACCCTTTGTTGCTGTTACAGATCCAGACTAATGCAGCTACTCCTCCGATACATACTCAGAGAGTAGTTCTTAATGGTTCTCAATCCTGCTGGAAATGTGCAACAAGTGGGGTTCTGCAGGGGTCTGTTTTTTAGGACCAGTTCTGTTCAATATCTTCATTAATGATTTAGATATTGGCATAGAAAATACGCTTATTAAGTTTGCAGATGATACCAAGCTGGGAGGGGTTGCAACTGCTTTGGAAGACAGGGTCATGATTCAAAATGATCTGGGTAAATTGGAGAAATGGTCTGAGCTAAACACGATGAAGTTTAATAAGGACAAATGCAAAGTGCTCCACTTGGGAAGGAACAATCAGTGTCACACATACAGAATGGGGAGAGACTGTCTAAGAATGACTACAGCAGAAAGGGATCTTGGGGTTATAGTGGACCACAAGCTAAATATGAGTCAACAGTGTGATGTGGTTGCAAGAAAAGCAAACATGATTCTCAGATGCATTAACAGGTGTGTTGTGAACAAGACACGAGAAGTCATTCGTCCGCTCTGCTCTGCGCTGGTTAGGCCTCAGCTGGCGTATTGTGTCCAGTTCTGGGCACCACAGTTCAAGAAAGATGTGGAGAAATTAGAGAGGGTCCAGAAAAGAGCAACAAGAATGATTAAAGGTCTAGAGAATGTGACCCATGAAGAAAGGCTGAAAGAATTGGGCTTGTTTAGTTTGGAAAAGAGAAGACTGAGGGGTGACATGATAGCGGTTTTCAGGTATCTAAAAGGGTGTCATAAGGAGGAGGGAGAAAACTTGTTCTTCTTGGCCTCTGAGGATAGAGCAAGAGGCAATGGGCTTAAACTGCAGCAAGGGAGGTTTAGGTTGGACATTAGGAAAAAGTTCCTAACTGTCAGGGTGGTCAAACACTGGAATAAATTGCCAAGGGAGGTTGTGGAATCTCCATCACTGGAGATATTTAAGAGCAGGTTAGATAGATGTCTATCAGGGATGGTTTAGACAGTATTTGGTCCTGCCATGAGGGCCGGGGGCTGGACTCGATGGCCTTTCGAGGTCCCCTCCAGTCCTAGTACTCTATGATTCTATGAAAAATGATTCTTTGAAAAAATGATTCTTTGAAAAAATGCCAGTGCTAGCAGGATGCTTCCTTCTAAAATGCTAAGGCCTCTGAATAGCACTTAGATTGTTGGTATATTCATAATGCATTCATAATTGTGCAGTTGTTATTATGCGGCTTGTGCCGAAATCAAGATGCAAAAACCACTCTTCCTGCATTAGAAAAACTGTCAAATGTTAGTTTTGCTTTCCACTAGTGTTCTGTAAAAATAACAAAATCATAAAAACACAACATTTAAAAATATTTTCAACACCTGTTTTGTGTTTCACTTTCGTAAAAATGTTTTTTTCAGTTTTGAGGACGGACAGTCCCTTTTAGAACAATATTTTCCTTTCTATTTTTGTACAAAAGAACGATACCAACCATCCTTCTTTTATCTGTTATATTGATGTTTTGTTTGGACGTTAGCTGTTCATTCAGATTATTTTCTCATCTTGTTTTTATTCTTTGAAAGGAAATCTAAAAAACCTAGCTCTTAAATCAACTTTTGAGCATTATATGTGGCAATTTTTCACTATGACACGCCACCCCACCAGCGTGTATGTGTTCTGTCAATATATTCCAAGCCCAAAAAGTCTTCCATGGCCAAATTAGTTTGGGAAATGCTGCCCTTGAGTGAGGGAAAAATCCACACCCTGAGGAAGGCAGGTACGCTGGCATCCATCTGTAGCACAGACCTGGCCAGAAAAACATGCTCTTGGGTTGGCAGCTGGTTTTATTTCCTTGGAGAACGAAGCTGATGGGACCAGCTGCTTTGCGAGGAGATGCGCTGGGGCAATTAGCAACGTCTCTGTGTTGTGACTGTGTTTCGCGAGTCTCTGGGATGGGCAGGAGCCGATTCCTGCGGGCAGGATCGCGGATCCGGAGCCAAATCTTAGGGGAGAAAGAAATTCAAGCTTCCATGAAGTTTAAACAGTGGGGTTATAAGCACAGCACCTGGCTGAGCCCTCCCGACGCCCAGGGGAATGGGATGGGTTTCCAGCAATGAATGTGTCAGTGCTCAGCTGAGGCCCAAAGCCCGGGGAAAGGCTGGCACCAGCTTGGCCACTATCACATGCAGGAATTCTGGCTGCAAGCCAACTGCTCTAACCACTAGTCCACCAGTCCCCCCCCGGCTCCCAGCCAAGTCCTCTAACCACTAGCCACTCCTCTGCCCTCTCAGAACCAGGAGCCCACTCCCCCGCCCATTTGATTGCTTCCGCCTTTGACGGGGCTTGACCCTCGTAGGCCACCCTCCCTCTCCTGGCCCCCACCTTCTTTGGCTGACTCTGGACCCGCCCCTCCCGCCAATCCCGCCCCAGCTCCGCCCTCCCGGTTGGTCAGACAGACAGAAAGGGCGGGCGGAGCTCTCTGCTGCATGACGTCACCCTGCCGAAGCCCTCGCGCGCTCTCTGTCTGTCCCTTTGCCCCCTGCCGCCGCTTGCGTCGGGCGACGTGCTGCGCGAGGCGCCCCGGAAGGACGCGCGCGCGCGAGGCCGGGTAGAGGGGGGAGGGGAAAGGGAGGCCGCCGTCGCCATCTTGAGAGAGCGGAAGGAGCGCGGCGCGAGGCCGGGCCTGGACGGGAGCTCGCGGCCTGGGGCGGGTCGCGGCCTGAGGGGGCCCGAGGCGGGCGGGGCTGTGAGGGGCCGGCGGGGAGGGGAGCGGAGCGGGGCAGGGGGCCGAGGCGGGGCTGGGAGCGGGGGGGCGGAGCGGAGCCTGGGAGCTCGGTGAGGGCCCGGCCCGGGGGGCTAGGGGGGCCCGGGCCTGGGGTCCGTCCCGGGGGGGTTCTGGAAGAGCCGGGCGCACCCACCCTGACCGGCCGCGCCTCGGGGCCGGGCCCCTGAGCTCCCGGCCAGACCGCGGGAGGGCTGCGGCTGCCCGCCCGGCCCAGGCGGGGCGCACCCCGGGGCGCTGCGCTGCGCTGCGTCTGCGGCCCTCGCCGCCCGTCTCCCGGACGTCCGCTCCGCGACCCGGCGATGGCCACCAACCTGGGCGACCAGCGATCTGCTGAATGGTGATTGGGGCGCTGGGGTGGGGGCCCCGGCCGGGCCGGTCAATCTGCTGCCGCCGCGGGGGGTGGGGGGCGTAGCGGGAGCAGCGAGGTCCCTGTCTGGCGAGCGTCCGCGGCGTCGCCTCCGTTAGCCCGTGTCCGCGAAGACCGCCAGGAGCCCGGTGGCTCCCTGCAGGGCAACAGATGTCTTGGCGCTTGAGCATCCGCGCGGGGGGGCAGCTCAGCGGTTTGAGTTCAGGCCTGGAGGAGGCTATGCAGGGATTGGAGCAAATAGGTGTCGGGGATGGTGCCTGGCCCTGCCCAGGGGGCAGGGGACTGGACTCGATGACCTCTCGAGGTCCCTTCGAGCGCTAGGAGATGTGAATGTGTGTATCATTCGCACCGTCCCATGCACCCCTGGCAAGGGCTGTCCTTTGGCAGAAGCCCGATTTTATAGGTCAAAGCAAACGAAGCTCCCCTTGCATGGCGACACGTGTGGGAGGCACAGCCGAGTTAGTCTGTATCTTCAAACGCAGCAAGTCCTGTGGCACCTTATAGACAAAGGGATATTTTGGAGCATCAGCTTTCATGGGCAAAAACCCGCTTCAGCTTTTTGGATGCAAAAGCTTATGCTATGAGGTGCCACAGGACTGGTTGTTGTTCGAGCTCCCCTTGTTCTCCCAAACTGCCACTTGCCTTAGTCAGCAGGGCTGGATCCTCTTGTCACCAAATAGCTACAAAGGAGTCTTCTATTTCAGAGCGTAAGGGGGTGACTCAGAAGGGACGGGAAAGAATCCTTGTGCTCTGTGAATGACAGGGAGCCAGACACAGGGATGGTCAGTCCGTGCTCTTTCCTCTGAAGTAAGAGCTAGTAACAGTGTACAGGATTGGCCTGATACGTAGATATAACTTTAAAATATCTTAGAAAAGACCATTAACTCTTTAAGGCAAAAATGTTACCTGCTATAGGGGATGCTGACTTGGACTCTTCTTGCTGCACCTGAGAAGGGCCCATCTTTCTCAGAGCATTTGAAAATGGGGTGAAGAAATGCGGGAGGTAGGGTGTCAAGTGAGTGTTATGCCACAAGATTTTTGTACTGTTGTGACTGTTTCAGTTACAGGGGGTGCATTGGATATCTAATATAATTATGCAACCCTGAGTGTGGCTATAGCTGTGCTAGTATGAAAGTACTCCTGTAGAGATAATTTCCCTCATGTGGGAATAAGCTGTACTCATGTAAACACCTTGATAGCTGCCTCTGCTCTGGAGAAAATTGTCAGGCTTTAATTATATCATTATCAAAGGGTCCAACTTTTGCCTATTAACACAGGCCCATGTGAGTCCCCTGTCGACTTTGTTGGAAGGGCCCAGGCTGAGCTCGTTGCAGGATCAGGCCCTCCTGGAGTGGAAATAACACATGTTATTTGAGTTCCTTTTTAAAGGCCTCAGATCTTACTTCTGAACCATTTTGCTGCATACCTGAGTGTGGAGTGTTACAAAGATTGCTGGGAAGAGGAGGTCAGCTGAGGGTGTTTCTTCTTTTTCTTAATTCGGATTTACTTGTTTTTGAGGGGAAGGTTATGTGCTTGGCAAGGGGAGTCCTAGATTAGCGATCTTTAAAGGCTGGGAGGAAAGTTGGCTCACCTTCACTGTTACAAATTTGTGCATCATTTCTGATTGGTTTGGCTGTGTCTTCCAGCCATTAGGTTGTTGTGCTGCCTTGTTCTGTGAAATATGAGTTCAGGTGCCTGTGAAACCAAGAGGGTGGTGCGTTTGGATAAAGATTCAAAGAGTTTTTTTTTTTTTTTCTCCCAACAATCAGTTTTACATCTAGTCAGTTGGAAAGGTAGTCTGGGTGATCTTACTGTACCTGTTGTCTTAGAGCTTCGGTGAACAACTAGTTCTGAAGCAAACTAGCCACGTTATTCAGAAAATTATTTGTTGTTTAAGCCAACTATCCACGCTGAGCTAACCAAATAGCCACATGTGGCTACCAGCTAGTGTGTCAGATACCACAGGCTTAAAGTCCTACAAAGCCTAAACTTTTCCATGTCACTTCAATCGGACCAAATTTCAGTGCATCAAGCTAAGCAAAGGTTATGCTGCTTTTGCAGAAGTCCCAAGGGGTTCCAGTCCTTGTCTGGGACCCCATTGCGTTAGGCACTATGCAAACACAGAACAGAATGCAAACCTTAGTACCATTGTCCCCTCACCTAGGCACCAGTGATGTCATAATCCTGCAGTTTTTCCAACTGGGTTGATAGGTAGAAATTCTGATTTAAATCACTAAGTGGAAAACCTCCATTTAAATCAACTCTTCCATTTATACTTCATTGACTTTCTGACACGTGTAGTCTCATTGGTAACTATGTCCATTATTAAAGTGCACAGTAAGGACTTGCCAGACACCCACTACATCTGCAAGAGATGCAGCAAGGACTGTCACTCTCGTGTGGGTCTTTATAGTCACAATAGATGCTGTAAATGAAGTCTTAAATTGAAACTTTAAAGGGCGTGATCCATAGTCTGTGCAGACTGAAGGATGCCTGCTACTAGATTTACAACTAACTAGCACCTTTGCAGTAGGTGTGGTACAGGTTTTTGCTGTCTTCGAGTGTTCGGTATAGCTATGCATGCTTACTCAAACAATTATGTGGCTTAATACACTGAGATTATTAAATTGTATATTTTTAATATGTTAGGAAAAGGTGAACGAGAGTGCTTAGTTACTACTATTGTGCCATACATACAAAGTTTGACTTCAAAAGTTAGAATATGAGGGGAAACATCTATGTATAGAAAAGCAGCCTTTAATACAAAGCTTTTGATAAGCGCTCATGAATTCAGCTATTTTATTTTCTGTAGGCCTAACATATCTTGTATTAAATTCAGATTTTGTTTTTAAAAGAAAATCTTATTAAAATTTAAACAAATATCTTTTTTTAAAAAAAAGAAAACTGATTTTTATCCATCCTGTTCTCCAGTTAACCCTGGAGTCTTCCAGGAAAGAACTGGATAGACAAGGAATGAATTTCTGACATAAAACCCTGTATAAGCCTTCCTCATAAGTACAAGAGGAGACACAGTTGCTGTAAAATTAGGGGCTGTGTACTCAGCTTTCTAAAATACTCTCTTCCTGGCCAGAGAAGATGACTCTGCAGAGTTTTCTTCTTAGTTCAGCTGTGGGTTTTCTAAGCTGTGGGGTGTGCCAAATAGTGGGCAGCTGATGTAATTTTGGAATGGGAAGCATGCTGCTGCTTCTTTTTTAGGTTCTTTTTTATTTAACTTAATTGACAGCTATTTGAAAGTCATGAGATTTGATATATAGAAGCACTTCTGGCAGCATGTGGATTAATGGGTAAAGTGCACATGAGAAGGCCAGTGGCAGCACAAATGCTGTAGTGCTGCCCTCTAACTGACTTGTGAAGACACAGCCTTGTGTTTACTGGTGTAAAATCAGGCCTGGGCAATGTTCCTTCTAATTTTTTCCACCCATGTGTGGAATAAATTTTATCATGTGCACCAAGGCATGTGCAGATGTGCATTACCAGTAGAAACACCCGCTGCTGGTTGTGAGCTCTCTAATCTCAAATTTGAATCTCTCCTGGGCGGCTGCCCAAGCACCCAGTTTAGAGGGAACCCTGCTCCTGGTTTATGTATCAGAGCCTGCGTTCCGCTTTCGGGGCCAGCCAGGTTCTGAGATGGAGAAGTGGGACTAGCTGTAAGGGACAGAGCTTCTGAGTTTGACTCTGGATCCCATGGGTGAAAGCTGCTCCCCCCGGGCAGTTTGCTGACCTGTGTGTGGAGTGTCAGTCCAGTTCTTAGTGGTTGTATCGTGTTTGGCAAAGGGGTCATGGAGAGACAACTCTCAGAGCAGGATGCACCAAGTGATTAGGATTCCCTGCCTCTCTGTGCTTCAGTTTCCCCTCTGTAGCATGGGGTGGGAGCCCTGCCCAGCCTTGTGGGGCAGCTGTGGGGGTAGATGTATTAAGGTTGTGCTGTGCTTAGGGGATGAGAGGGGGAGCAAATAACGGGGGTGGGGACGCACAGCAGCAGAGTTAAGGTATGTGCAGAGTGTTACCATCAATATGTGGGGGAAGAGAGAATCTCTCTGTTTAGCTTCTGGATGGCTCTCCTGCTTCTCTTCTGCTCAGATTAGCTTAAACTGCAGCATGCTTTAACTCTGACTGTGCCTGGCCAGCCTAGACCTTTGCAGTCAGGGTTAAAGCAGAGGGATTCCACACGGCCAGGCACCAAGCATAACCCTTGTCTTTCTCGTGCTACTTCCAGGGCTCCTCAGTATAGTCTGGGGAACAGTACCACCCGGGAAAACAATATGGAGGGGCCAGCGCATGAGAACCCTGAGTGGGAGAAAGCCAGACAGGCACTGGCTAGTATCAGCAAAGCCAGCGCTGCCTCAGGGACCAGCAAGGCCTCCAGCAGCGGACCGGCTAATACACAGGTAACCAGCTCCCCAGTTTTCTGTGGGGTTCTGCTCTCCTGCAAGCCAGCAATGCCGCGAGATCTTACCTTGCCCCAGTGCCCAAGAGATGGAGTAAATGTTTAAGTTCTATAATATTTGTTAGATTGTTACCGTGACTCGGGGAGGAAGTTGGCTTAAGATACTCAATGCCAGATACATCGACTCGAGCTACGCTGTACATGTACCTGAACTTGGATTACCAGGGGCGGGGTGGGTCGATGGGAGAAAGTCTCCTGCCAACTTCCCTTACCCCTCCCGACCCTGT
The DNA here is from genome assembly GCF_033958435.1 of Carettochelys insculpta. Taxonomy (NCBI): domain Eukaryota; kingdom Metazoa; phylum Chordata; order Testudines; family Carettochelyidae; genus Carettochelys; species Carettochelys insculpta. The sequence goes on along the minus strand of NC_134158.1, from coordinate 14,695,697 downwards.
GGAGAGCAGTGAGCAGTCGATCTTCTGGAAAGCATAGACTAGTTCTCAGGCTGGCGGTGTGGTACAGACCTCGCTTGCATGGGCGTGTCTGCATAAGTCACTCCTCCAGTCCCCTTCCTCTGCCTCTCTTGTCTATTTAGATTATAAAACTCTCGAACCAGGACCGTCTGGTGTACGGATGGCACCAAGCTGGGCGTGGCCTCTGTTAGACCCTTCTGAGGACTAAATGCTGTGTCTTGCCAATTGTACTCATTTTCTCTTGTTTATCTACCTTGTTGCTGCCCTTAGGAGCCCCAGTTGTGGCTCAGGGCCCTGTTGTGCAAAGTTCTGTACAAACCCCCAACAAAAAGATGGTTGCAGCTGCCCCTGAGTTCCCGTCTGTTATCTGACATGATTGGGTTGTGTCCATGTGCTGGTTTTAGACACAGTCTTCGAGCTACTGTGTCAAGTTCCTGAATGACCTTGTTGTATATCAGTGCATGCTGGGAAAAAAACTGTCATCTGCTGCCTGGTCACTGCAGTACACCCTGGAATAGCCATTGGAGGACTGTCCACAGCCCAAAGTTAGTGGGCTCGGGCCCAGTTTGTGCTCCCTAGTCACTGCCCTTTGTGATGATCCTGTTTGTTTCTCAGCAGTATGCAGCCCAGCAAGGAGACCCCAGCGCTATGCAGCAGTATTACCAGTGGTACCAGCAGTACAGCTTTGGCTACCACTATAATTACTGCTACCCAATGGTGAGTGGTTTATCCCGGCCCTGCGTGTGTGTGATCTTAGCAAGAGATGAGTTGGGGTTGGAGTCAGCTCATGGGAGGTGCGGGGCTGCAGGACCTGACTTGGAGAGGTACCGGGAGGCCTTTAATGTCTGGTGTGAGGGAGGGCATAGGGCATTAGCCAGCATTTGTAAGAGGCTTGTGAAGTGCTGCGTACTGATGCGGCTCTGTGCGGTGCGGCTTATCTCTGCAGAACGTCTACCCAGGCTACAGCTTCCCCAGCCAGTACGGAGTCACGGGGTCATACTCCTCTTCAAGTGCCCAGCAGCCACCAGCTCCAGGCCAGCACCAAGGCAACATGAACCAGGTAGGTGTGACGTGCCCGGCACTTGAGTGCTCAGGGGTCCTGCTGCCCCGGCTCCTGGGCACTGCTTGGTTCTCTGCTCTCACCTGGGATCAGGAGTCATGCCAGGATTGTGGCCTAGTGGTTAGCCTTTGGTACACCTGGACTCTGTCCTTGGCTCAGAGGTGCTGTGTTTCCTGGGAGTTGGAACAGGTGGGGCCAGTAGTGGGAGCTGACTGGCTTCTATCTGAGGATCTTGGTAGGAATGTCCCCTAGTGGTTCCACTCAGGCTGGGAGGCAGGATGCAGCTCTGGGAGAGGAATGGGTTCTATGGCTTTGAGCAGGGGGGAGATAGGAGCCAGGATGCCTGAGTTCTGTTCCCAGCTCTGAAAGGGGGCAGAGTAGAGCACAGGGACCAGTGTCGGGCTGTCCAACTGTTGGTCCTATGACAGCTGGCAGAAAACTGAGTTAGACTTTTTTCTGCTTGCGGTGGGGGGTTTGTAAGCTGTGGCTAGAGACAGCAGCCTGAGAACTGCTGTGGGCTGTTCCTTCCTGGCCCTGTGAAGGCAGTGGGGTGGTGAAGCTGGGACGGGGGGTGGGCCACATTATATACCCATAATCTGCTTCTCACTGGGCCTTGACACTTGTCTAGGGTGGTGGTGTGCCCCAGTCCACTGAACACGTCTCTGTCCCTTCCAGCCCCCAGTCCCTGGCATGGAGGAGGGCATGGCCTACCCCAACCAACAGCAGCAGATGGCCCCTTCCAACCCCCCACAGCCACCTCCACAACATGCCAACCACCCTGTGGGCACCATGGGACAGCAGCAGGGCGGCTCCTCTGGGAGCCAACACCTGCAGCAGAACGCCGGTGCCTCCTACGCCCAGCATGCCTACTCAGAGGGGCCCAAGCCCAAGAAGGGGCAGCAGCTGTGGAACCGCATGAAACGTGAGTCCTGGCCCTGGTGCAAATGGCCGCTCCTGGGAGTAAGAGCAGGGTCGGCTGTGGAGCCTGAACTCCTGGGTTCTGTCTCTGAGTCTGCTGGGTTAGAGCAGTGGGGAGGGAATGGGAGACAGAAACAGAGCCCAGATGTTCTGGGGCAGCGTGTTCTAGTGGTTAGGGTGGGGAGCGAAGACTTCAGTACTCTATTTCCAGCTTTTGGGGGGCGGGTTCTTGGGGGGTAAAGCAGGAAGGAAGATGAAGCAGGGGAGACCTCTCCTGAGCTCAACTTCACTGGGGAAGCTGGAGCAGCTCTTAGCGCACAGCTCTCAGAAGTGACTGTAACAGCCTCCTGTAACATGCCACCTCTGACCCTTGTCTTCCCTGTCATGTCCATATACTCCGCTGACTCAGGCCAGCCACTTGCCCCTGCTGGCAACACAGAGCCAGCCTGCTCTGGCATAGGAAGCGGGGCTGGGTGATGCCGTGTGCCAGCTGTTGACAAGGTTCCATCACTGACCCTTTGCTGGTGGATGTGACAGTCTGGTGTAACTTGGAGTCTGGGCCATGCTTTTGATCCTGATAAGGGAAAAACCATCTCTGTACTTGTAAATGAGCATGTGCAATCCTAAAACATTGGCGTAATAAACCCAGAGCTGCAAATGAAGCTCTGCACAGCATAGCCACGCTTCAGCCGTGTTCCCCGTCTGTGAAGTGGCAGGAATGCCCTTTGCTACCACAGTGGGCGCATCGTCTGCAACAGACACCTTCCTTTAAGGAGCATAAAGTGTGTTAGCCTTCTGTTGGCCCTCCCTACCTCTTGAGGGCACAGTGTTGGTAGCCCTGTGCTTGGATCCACAGGGTGGGATGCATGGCTGTTAATCCAGGGGACTTACGGGGGGGATAAGACACATGTTCTAGCCATCAGCACAGCAAAGGCGACACAACAGTTTGACGGGTATTGAAGGGGATTGTTTCCAAGTAAAATTAGAGAGAGGGGGTGTGTGTGACTTTAGTTTGTCTGCTTGATCATGAGTAAGTTCCTCTAACCTGAGGATTTAATAAACTTAAGAATTCACTTACTGTTTTGAGCCACCTGGTAAACTTCCCTCTTGTCTCCGCAGAGGCCCCCGGGGCAGGTGGTCTGAAGTTCAACATCCAGAAACGCCCCTTCGTGCTAACGAACCAGAACTTCGGTGCCTCAGACCAGCATGGCAATTTTGGGCAGCAACAGAACTCGGAAAAACATCACAACCAAGGGTAGGCATCTTGCTCCCCTGGTGCTCCATCAGTCACACACCTGACCCCCATGGGAGGTGGGCTGACCTGCGTAGGTGGAGGCCATGCAGGGCTGGAATGAGAGCTCTTGAGTTAATTTTCTTGCAAGATCAGCCCCCGCTTGTCCCTGCAGTTCTTCTCTGCCCTGGTCCAGCTTGTGTTCCTCTCCCTTGAGTTAGTTCCAGTGACTTGTCTGATCACTGGTGCCATCTTGCTTTGGAAGGTGGGCAGGGAGTGGGTGTGGATGCCTGGAATGGGGCACAGGATTTCAGCTGAGGCCTCGTCCAGTGGCGTTGTTAATCCCCATGTCCTCTGGAAATCTCTAGCCTAGGTTTGTCCCATCTGTGAGGGGCCAGTTTGTGCCTCAGACCACAGCAGTTTATCTCGCATCCCAGACCCTCCTTCAGTGGCTTGTGCTGGGTCTCTAACATCCAACTTTCATTCTGCCCCCACCTCCCGTTCCAGCTCATCTGCTGGCAAACCGGAGGACTGGCCCCAGGACATGAAGGAGTACGTGCAGCGCTGCTTCACTGCCTGTGAGTCGGAGGAGGACAAGGACCGGACGGAGAAGCTGCTGAAAGAGGTGCTGCAAGCCAGGCTCCAAGACGGCACAGCCTACACCATCGACTGGAGCAGGGAGCCGCTGCCAGGGTGAGCCCTGTGCTGGCGGGGTTGTGGGGGTCCTGGAGTCAGGCCGTGGGGGGTCTCCCGCCTCAGGGAAGGACGTGGGATGTGGTGGCTGGAGTTGGGGAGCTGAGAACCAGGACGCCTGGGTTCTCCGGACAGCGTCAGTCATCACAGCTGTGAATCGGGTGATCTCAGCCCGCCAGAGGCAGGCAGCTGCGGCTCCCGTAGTGAGCACCTGTCATGCTTTGCTGACTCCAGTAACCTCTCGTAACTTGCGCTCTGCCCTCCAGGCTGGGCCGGGACAGCGTGGCAGAGAGCCCCAAGAAGAAGCGCTGGGAGGTGTCTTCTCTCCATACTGCCCGGGGCGCTGTGTCCTCTGGCCTGTCGCAGCAGCGGGGTGGCGGTGGGGGCAGCACAGTGGGATCCCAGGCCCAGCGTGGTGGAGGCAGTGGGGCCGGCCGGGCCCGAGGCAACAGCTTCGCTACCAAATTCGGGAACCGGAACGTCTTCATGAAGGAGAACAGCTCGTCCTCCAGCGCCGGCTCCCGCTCCCGCTCGTCCTCTCGCTCGCCCAGCCGCCACTTCCGGCGCAGGTAGGGGCAGCGGGGCCAGGCCTGTCTGGGGGCCCAGCTGGTCCTTGGGGAGTCATCCACCACCACCGATGCTGGCATATGGGGGGCAAGTGGAGACCCTCAGCGAGCCCTAGCTAGACTCTGAGGGCCTTTTGTAATTAGACACAGTCACGTGGCTGGACCTGCCCAGCCTGGTATTCCCCACCTGGCCTTTCCTTGGGTCAGGGCAGTGGGCCCAACGATGCTGGCTTCTCCACCACCACCTGGGCTTGGTCCCCCCCCCGCCCCAGGCCCCTCCAGGGTGCTTGAAAACCAATTTAAACTGTTGCCCTGGTGGGAGAGGAGACAGAGCAGGAGGTGTGTCTGGGTAGTGACACCTGCCTGAGGGGGCCCCCATTGCACTGGGAAAGAGACCTGCCTGTGCACTTCTTGCTGTGAGGGAGCTCTTGCTCCCGCCCAAGGAGAGTCTCTGTACCCTGCCAAACTTCAGGGACAGGCTGGCTCTTGAGGAGGGGTGGGGGGCACCAGGGGGGCTGTGGGCAGGTCCTTGGGTAGGGGGCTGGGCCAAGAGGCCATGCTCTGAATCCACCTCTTTCGGCAGCGATTCCCATTCGGACTCTGACAGCTCCTACTCCGGCAGTGAGAGTCGGCTGGCCAGCCGCAGGAATGTGCCGAAAAACCGCGGCCGAGGGGGCCACGTGGACCGGGGTCGGATGAGGATGCAGAGGGGTAAAAGGTATGGGGAGAATGCGGGGGTGTGACCCTGCTGCAGGCTGCTCAGGCAGTGGCTAGGAGGGCGACTCTTGGGCTCGGGAGCAGCCTGGCTAGGCCTTGGGTCGATACATGGCTTCACTGTGCCAAGCAGCAGGGGAGCCAGAAAGCCTAGGTTCTGTCTTGGCTGTAGGATGGGAGTGCCCTCTAATGGTTAGAGCAAGGGGTGTGACAGGGACCAGGACTCTATGCAGTTCCTCCATAGACTTGCCGGGTGAGCCTGGGCAATCCACTGCCCCTGCGCTTGTTTGCTGGTTGAGCTCCCTTCCACGCCCCTTTTAGGCATGACCAGGGCCCTTCCAAGCGCAACCGCCGGCGGACCGCCATGGATTATGAGGACCCTGAGAAGGAGTTCAAGAAGCAGCGGCGGGCGGCCCGCTTCCAGCACGGCCACTCCAAGAAGCTGCGCCTGGAGCCCCTCATCCTGTCCATCAACAGCCTGGACCCCGCTGGCTCGGAGAGCCTGGACTGGAATGAGCTGAAGATCATGGGCACCTGTCAGGATATCACCAAGCACTACCTGCGGCTCACCTGCGCACCGGACCCATCCACTGTCCGGCCTGTCTCGGTGAGTGCCGGCAGTAGTGGCGGGGGCTACTGTAGTGCCCCAGCTGAGATCACAGCTGCTAGGGGACCCGGTGACCCAGCAAGACAAGGAGTTAATGCTCTATGCCATGTGAAGGCTGGCAGGGACAGACCACTGAGCTGGGGTCCAGGGCCCTGATGGGGGAACTAGCCACCTCCCTTCTCCCTGTCTGTTTCCCCTTCCAGGTTTTGCCCATGCACTTCTCCAGCATGTCTAGGCATCACCCTGTCTCCAGGAGCTGGGCCTGTGCAGCATGATAGGGAACCCCAGTCTTTGCCTGGTGTGTTTGTGTATGGGAATTAGGAGGTCTGGGGAGATGGGGGGCACGTACCTGGATTGAGAGGGGCATAGGGGATTGACTTAGTGTCCCAGGCCCTGGCGGGGTCTCTGGAGGAGGACCCTGGGGTGGGGGGCTGTGCAGGGTGATAGGGGAGCCCTGGTCTTTGCTGGGGCCCATGCATGGGGGCTGATAGTGGATTGAGGTCTGGACAACTGCTGGTGCTATGGCTACCCCCTAAAGGCACAGTCATCCGAAGCGGGGGCCAGCCTGGCTTTGCAGATCGCTGTCTTGTGAGGCGCTGGGCCCGGGAGCTGATGCTCTGCTCCCTGAGACAGCCAGGACTCTAACGCCATCCTCTCCAGTGAGGGCACTGCCACTTCCTGCCCCCGGAGTATCGCTGCTCTCCCCAGCCTACCCTGCTAATCCCGGGTCACTGTGTGTCCCCCAGGTGCTGAAGAAATCCCTTGCCATGGTGAAGTCGCACTGGAAGGAGAAGCAGGATTACGCCTTTGCATGTGAGCAGATGAAGTCCATCCGGCAGGATCTCACGGTGAGCTTCCCACCACTCTGCCGGGGGCTGGGGGGACAGAGCGTCTGGAAAATGAGTCTTGTCAGAGGCTCATCCTTAAGTATCCCGTCCCCAGTGTCCTCCGAGGGCTGCTCTCGGGTGGGAATCAGGCACTTGGGACAGGTGGTGGTTGTGGGATTGTTCAGCTGTAGGTGTTGGTCGTACAGACGAAGCCCTAAATGACTGGACGTGGTGCAGCTCTGGGAGCAGCCTGGGCTCCAGTGGGTAGAGCAGGGGACTGAGCCAGGACTCTGGGTTCTCCAGCCGTCTCTTGCTGTTTTGGCCCCAGCCAAAATCTGTGGCAGCTGCAGGCAGCTTCCTGTCTCGAGCCAGGAGAGGAACGTTCCCATCCGGGACAGGTGGCTTTCTGCATTACTGTCACTTTTCTGTGCCCAGCCTCTTCCTCCCAGCCCTCGGCTCCCCAGCGCTGACTCCTGGGCTCTTCAGAGCTGCTGAGTGCTGCGGCTGACCTCGCTGGCTTGTCCTCCTGGCAACCACAGAAAAACAGTAGCTGCTCAGTGCTCTCCGGGTGGCAGCCGCTCCATGGCCAGGTTTCTGCAACCCAGATGTTCTCTTTTGACTCAGAGGCCTCTGGCTTTTGCCCTTAATACAGCAGAAGCGGCTCTGTAGGCTGGCTGGGTAGGCCACTTGTCTGGGGTGGGACTTGTGATCGAATCTAACCTGGATAATGGAGGCTATAGAGTATCCCATGGGGATTCCTGCTTGTGGCTGAAGGAGAGTTCCCAAAGTAACCCCTCCCCCCCACGTACAGGTACAGGGCATCCGCACAGAGTTCACAGTGGAGGTGTACGAAACCCACGCCCGGATAGCACTGGAGAAGGTGAGGAGGGAGTCTCGGGTGGGGTGTTCCAGCAGACTCGCTCTGTTTGGGGGCAGGGGGAAGCTGGCTGAATCAGTCGGCTGGGAGAGAACCCAGGCATGGGGGACAACGTGGACTGGGCCAGGTGTAAGGTGGCAAAAAGGGTCAAATGGGCTCTGAGCATCCAATGGGTCCCATTCCTGGCTGTGGGTGGGAAGTAGGGGCCAGTGGGTTAGTGCAGTGGGGACTGGGAGCCAGGACTCCTGGGTTCTATCCCCGGACTATCGCCTATTCCCCCTGGACCCTTGGGTGGTCAGAGTGCCCATGTCTTCCCAGGGAGATCATGAGGAATTCAACCAGTGCCAGACCCAGCTCAAGTCTCTCTATGCTGAGAACCTGCCGGGCAATGTGGGGGAATTCACTGCCTACCGCATCCTCTATTACATGTTCACCAAGAACTCCGGCGGTGAGTGAGCCAGGGCTGGGGCGGGGGGGTCCCCTGCGTGTGAATATGCAGAGCCTCCTTTGTGCCTGCTGGCCCCTCGTTTACAGCAGCTCCCCCAGCCCCACCCTTGGCCATGGAGTTGTGTAGAGCAACCGCCTATGTAAGTGCCACTGCCCATCGCCCTGCTCCGGTCTGGTGCTCTGTTATGAGCCCTGGAGGACTCTGCAAGGATCCTGAGCCCTTGAGCCCCAAGGACACCAGCCAGAGAGCTGTGGCCTGGAGCGCCTCCCTGGCTCAAGCCAGTGAGAGTAGCTGTCCAAGATGGAGTTCCCAGCCAGTGCCAGGAGCCCTTACCTGCAGTAACCCCCTGCAGACATCACCACGGAGCTGGCCTACCTCACCAAGGAGCTGAAGGCAGACCCCTGCGTGGCTCATGCGCTGGCCTTGCGCGCTGCCTGGGCCCTCTCCAACTACCACCGCTTCTTCGGGCTCTACCGCCAGGCACCCTGCATGTCCGGCTACCTCATCGACAAGTTCGCCGAGCGGGAGAGGAAGGCGGCCCTCAAAGCCATGATCAAAACGTATGTCAGGCCGGGAGGGCGCCTCGCCCGCTAACCTTACCCCCTTACTGGTGGCTGGTGCCTCCTGTCTGTATGGGGATGCATCCAGTTACGTCTCCCGGCTGACTCTGTGGCTGTGTCTGATTGGCCAGCTAGGGCAGGTTAGGAAGGACCCTCGGGGGGAGGGGAATGGCCTAATGTGGGGGGGTGGGGGTAATCCATGAAATTAACCAGCCCCTCTGGTCCTGAGCAGCCGTCTCCCTCCAACAGGTAAGTAGAGGGGCCCTGTACTCAACACCTAGATGCTTCATGGCCCTTGGTTCGGGAGCCTGGACTGCCTTGCTGCACAGCCATGCTTGCGCACGGGCTAAGGCTGCTGCTTAGCACCTGGAGGGCGGGCAGGGATTGTAGCCCTACAGCAAATCTTTGGGGGTGGGGCCCTTAATTCTGCATCTTGCTAAGGGGTGGTGGATCCAGTGTCCCAGTGCCATAGCCCCCAGACAGCAGTGTGGGGTCGGGGTGGGGGATCTCATTGCGTTGGTGGCTGTAGCACCCATTTGAGATTGCCCGAAGCCTTGCCAGTTCAGATTTGCAAAGCACTGATGTTTCCCTCCCCATGCAGGGAGCAGAGGATGCTCGGCCGCTTCCCTGTTCCACTGGGGGGCCAGGCTGCTGCAAACCTCCTGCTGGGGGGAGAGGGCCAAGCAAGAGAGGGAGGCCAGGCACAGAGGGGAGGCGCTGCTGTAGTGCGGCCTTCCTGCCTCACAGAGTTGTTACCCCTGGTGGCAGCTTGAAACCAGGAACCTTCTACTGCACCTTAAGGGTGTGGGGCACAGCCCCCCACAAAGCATGAGTGCTGGGGCTGGGGCCAGGAGTCTGCATCACTGCAGCTTGAGCTGGGATGTGACTAGCTGCCTTTGTGGAGTGCAGGTACCGAACCGATGGCAGTGATGGGTGAGAGCCAGGGCCTTGGGCGTTGATTTCTTCTGGAGGATGTTGTCTGGGGCCAGGTCTTGGAAGTGGGGGTGGGGATCAGAGCGGGGGAAGAAAAGTGAAGGTGCAGGCTACTTGGGGGGCAGCTTTGAGGGGAGGGACATTGTAGGGAGTAGATCTGGGAGGCAGGGAGTTGGGTGGGGGGCAGACCTGTGGGGCCAGGCCACTTGAGGGCAGATTGTGGTGGAAGGGCGTCCTGGTAATACCCCCTGGGCTGATGCAGAAGGTGGTGGTTCAGACTGTGCTGGTCCCAGGCTGCCTCCTGCTGCGTTTCCCCCATTCCTTGGTGGGTTTTGTTTATTTGTTTCATTTTGTTTCCCTCAGTTTCCGCCCGGTGCTCCCTGTCTCCTACGTTCAGTCCGAGCTGGCCTTCGAGGCTGCGGAGGAGTGCCAGCTCTTCCTGGCCGCTCTGTCCCTTGTGTACACAGGCACCGACGCAACCAAGATTGACTGCAGGCAGAGCTTAGCAGTCCTGGCCAACTTCTAACCCTCACACCTCTCCTCCAAAGCCCCCTTTAACAGCAACCAAAGGGTAGTGGCGGCTCGCTCTGTGCCGCAGGCCTCCCCTGTCCCCCCACACCTCCGCAGACGGAAGAGGGTAAGACGTCCGGTCGCTGGACAGCTGCTCCCTGGTGTGCCAGGCAGGGTCTGCGCCACGTTAACGATTCTGTTTAGTCTCTCTTGCCAGCGGATCATCCCCCCTGGGGGTGGGGCTGGTGCAGCCCGGGTCAGGGAATGCAGCCCATCCTCCACAGCCAAACACCCTGGCCTGGCGTGAGCACCAACCCATGCCACCTCAGCCTTGGAAGAACCGCCCCTACTCCCACACATCCATGCAAACTGTCTTGGGAGGAATCCGCTACGAATCGCAGCTCTTTCCCTCCTGCCCGCTCCAATCACAGAGCAATCGGAAGCAAACTCCAGGAGGAAAGCAAACGGCAGCGTAGCTGGGCGGCCTAGCTAAACAAACTTAGAAACAGGAAGCAAGCGTCCAGAGCTGGAAGGTCTGGAAATGTTTTCCAGAGCTGGAGTCTAGATCCTCCGGGCACTTTAAAAGCCAAGAGAACCATTTCCTCTGTGCAATGTTGATCTCTTGGGAATGTGATTTCTCTGTATATATTAAGGATATGCTGTACAGAAAGACACACCCCCTGCCTTCTATAATGTAAATAAGGAGAGAAATTCAGTGTATTTTGTAGAGTATCTTTTCTACTTTTTTAATTAACTTCAGCAGGTCAGGTTGTGGATTTCTTTTCTTTTGTTCAAAGAAAAATTTTAAATAGATCCATTGTTGGATATTGTGTGTATTTCCACCTTGATCTGACACTAACGTTGTCTCAGTTTTCTCTCTCTTTTCCCCCTGCTTCTGAGCTTTTTGGCCAGCCTTGGAAAGAAAGCAAGCCAAAAAAACCAAAGGCACATCTGGGCAAAAAGAGAAAACTAAAGAGCTGCAGCAGCCGCGGCAGAGGATGAAAGCTGAAAGATTGCACCCCCTTCAGCCAGCGCCCCACCCCAGAGACTGTTGCTTAAAGACTTTGTAAGAATCGGAACGAAATGCAGAGTGTGAAAGTGGGGTGATGCAGATAACGCAGCTGCCAGGAATTGGTCGTCCCTCCGATAACGGATTCAACCGGTCGCCAGAAAATCTGATCACGCCTAAGTTTCACCATTTCTGTGTCCTGGAGTTTTTTGTCTATGCTCAATTAAGTTGATTTTTATTTATTTTTCCCTTTCCTCAGTTTCTTTACAGGTAACTGGGTAATGACCCATTCCTTCCCCTCTCCCCACCCTCCCTTTGTCTTTTCTTTTCCTTCCTTCCTAGTCTCTTTAGCGTCTCATTCTTTCTGAGCCTTCCCCCTCCCTCTTTTGTTGGACATATGTAACTTTTTCTGGTGTGCTCTTGGCAGCATGAATAGCTGGGTTTCAAATGCTTTTTTTTTTTTCTTTCCAGAAACGCTCTTCCTTTCTGAGGAGTATTTTTCTTGAAATTGAAAACTAATAAAATAACAAATGCAGAAAGAAAAATGGCTCTTGCATGCTGCTTTTTGAGGCTCCGCCAGGGATCCCCTGGCTTTGCTCCAGTGCCCTTGACAAATTGTTCAGGGTCAGATTTCCAAAGGCATTTAGATGCCACAAGATACAGGCCTGCGTAATGTGTTTGTCTGGCTTGGTGACTCCTAGATTCTCTTCATCTCCTAGTAAGTGCTAGCAGGCAGCCCTTGCTGCTGCTGAGAGTTAACTACCTCGAGCAGCTCCCTGGGTCTAGTCCTCTGTTAGCCGCAAGCCCTGCAGATCTACCCTGAGCGAGAGGGCCGAAAGGTTCCTTTCTCTCTGAGGACCAGAGGGTTGCTGCTGGTTTTGCCCTGTGCACGCATGCCAACAAAGCACCTTCCAGCAGCAGCACTTGGAGTGCAGAGAGGCCTGCTGGAGCAGGGGGGTTCATGCACTAGGATCAAACCTAGCCTCAGCAGTTTCAGTACAAAGCTGAGGCAGCTGTACAAACTGCCCCTGCTGTCAAGCAATGTTCTCTGTAATCAGTGTGGGGCAAAGAGAAGTGAGTGCAATTGTGCAAACCCTCTGGGGCTGGACCCTCTGCCTTCGACCTGCAGCAGGCTGGAGTGCTGGGCACTGGGTAGAGGCAGCTGGCAGAGGCCTAAGAGGGAGGCAGGAGCTCCCAGGTAGAACCTGCCCCAGGTGGGTCCATTCACCAGACCCTGCATTCCAGCTAGATTCCCTCCCCGGAGGGGGCTGGTGGGGGGAAGATGACATCAGGGCAAGGTGGGGAGCTCAGCTCTAGAGAACCTAGGAGTCCTCGTGCCCTCCTGCTCTAGCCATGGAACTCTGCTTCCCCTCTAAGGACTGGACTCTACTCCTTCCCCTGCTGGGGGGACCTGAGAAGCACTGGCCTGCCCAGAGTTTGGGGGCTGGGGGGATTAGGGACAGAAAAGGCTTGAGTGTGACGCTACTGTGTAGGGCACCCCCTCAGTAGAGATCCAGCTCCACCACGGTGCTGTAGAACCCGTCTGTCCGTCTGCCTCCACCCACCTGGCACAGACACAGCGACTCCACTGCCTGGGTCCCCAGCTCCTGGCCAGGGGGCAGCTCCACGGGCAGGTTCAGCCTCTGCTCCCTGCCCGCCGGGATCTTCGCCACGGTGAGATGGAAGCAGTCCTGGAGCGGCGGCTGGAGCAGAGTCAGTCCCTTGCAGGCAAATACCCGCTCCAGGGCACGGACCAGCCCTGCCAGCTCCGGGCTGGGTGCAGGGGCAGAGTGCAGCACGTGGTCCCTGAAGCTGGCCAGGCCTTGGAAGCGCAGCACAGGGGCGGGCGGCAGGAGGCGCCGGTGCTCAGTCTGCAGCTCCCGCAGGGCCGTGATGGCCGCCTGTATCTCACGGGGGCTGCTCAGCCCCAGGAGGCAGAGGGTGAGGTGGAGGCTGGGCAGCGGGACGCAGAACTCCGCCAAGGCGGGATCAGCTCGGGTCAGAGTCTCCTGCAGCCCAGCCACCGAGGCCCGGAGCTCGGGGCTGGTGATGCGCACGGCCACAAAGTGCGTGGGGCGCGGGGGCCGGGGACCCCCGGGGGGGTGTAGCTCCGCCACCGCTTCCTCTTCGCTCACCGGAGGGAGGGCCCCCTCCGGCTCCCCAGCGCCATCTGCCCCACGTGCCCCCGCAGAGCCGCCCGCTCCGGCCTCTTCCTCCTCCAGCACCTCCAGGATGGTCCGGCCGCTCCCCGTGGAGCCGAACACGTCGTCCAGCCGGCTGGCCTTGGCCCACACCACGCGCCCCCGGTACTTGAAGTACTGGATCCGGTGCTGGGGCACGGCCAGCACCTCCGGCCCCGCGGAGGCCAGGTCCTCCCAGGAGAAGGCGGTGAAGGGGTCCTCCCGCACGCCCAGGAAGCGGTCCAGGTGGCCCACGGTGAACGCGCCGGGCGGCAGCCGGGGGTCCCAGAGGATGCGGGAGATGACGTCCCCCGCCGTCTTCATGGGGGGCTTCTTGCTGCGGGCTGGCGCGGCCGGGGGCGGCCGGGGGGTGGCGGGGGCGGCCCCCGGGTGGGGGTTCCGGCAGCGGGCGCCGAAGCGGCAGCTGCCCGCCAGGAAGAAGCGGCAGGGGGCGCCGCTGCTGGGGGCCGGCTCAGTCACCCCCACGTCCTCAGGCCCCGCTTCGGGCGCCCCCCCTGCAGGGGCAGCAGCGACCTCGCCCCCGGGGCCCGGCCCCTGCTCCTCCATCGCCGCAGCCGGGGCGGGCCTGCAAGGCAGAGAGCGTTAGCCCGGGGCGGGCTCCCCGCCAGGGGGCGCTAACCCCCCCCCCCGCCACCGGGCCCCAGGGCAGGCTGGAAAGGGAGCGGCAGAGGCCGCAGGGGGAGGACGGGACATTCCCGGGTCTCAGCCCGGGCCGCCAGCAGCGGGCAAAGGGCGTCCGCGGGGAATGAGTAACCTGCAGCTGAGCCCCGCCCAGGGCCGGCGGAGAACCCAGGCGTCCTGCGCCCCCCCCCCCGACTCAGCAGAGAACCCAGGCGTCCTGCGCCCCCACCCCCGACTCAGCAGAGAACCCAGGCGTCCTGCGCCCCCCCCCCGACTCAGCAGAGAACCCAGGCGTCCTGCGCTCCCCCCCCCCCCCCCCGACTCAGCAGAGAACCCAGGCGTCCTGCGCTCCCCCCCCCCGACTCAGCAGAGAACCCAGGCGTCCTGCGCTCCCCCCCCCCCCCGACTCAGCAGAGAACCCAGGCGTCCTGCGCTCCCCCCCCCGACTCAGCAGAGAACCCAGGCGTCCTGCGCGCCCCCCCCCCGACTCAGCAGAGAACCCAGGCGTCCTGCGCCCCCCCCCCCCGACTCAGCAGAGAACCCAGGCGTCCTGCGCTCCCCCCCCCCGACTCAGCAGAGAACCCAGGCGTCCTGCGCTTCCCCCCCCCCCGACTCAGCAGAGAACCCAGGCGTCCTGCGCTCCCCCCCCCGACTCAGCAGAGAACCCAGGCGTCCTGCGCGCCCCCCCCCCGACTCAGCAGAGAACCCAGGCGTCCTGCGCCCCCCCCCCGACTCAGCAGAGAACCCAGGCGTCCTGCGCTCCCGCCCCCCGCCGCCCGCTCTTACAATAGCCCCGTCACCAACGCAGCGTCCCGGCTGCCGAGCCAGACACCGCCCCTCGCTTGCTGACAGCCGGTTCCGGGTACCGCCCCGCCCCGGCCAGCGCCCCGCGGACACAACGCGCCTGTGGCCTTCACCGCATGCAGAGTAGCTGTGCCGGAGTCCTCGCCCCGCCCCAGCGCGAACCCAGGCGTCCGGCCCCGCCCCGCGCCGCCCGCTCAGCTCTAGTCACCGCCCAGCGCGGGGCGAGCCCAGACCCCCCCCCCCCCCCCCAGGCCAGCCCGTGTATGGGAACCAACGCGCCCCCCCTCCCCCAACACACACACCCGCCACCCCGTGTGTGGGCTCCCCAGCCGGTGGGGGCGGCGGGTTCGCAGGGGAGGCCGGGATCTGACGCCTGCGGGGCCGGCGGGAGGGAGGGCGGATATAGCGGGGCAGGGACAGGCCAGCTTGAACGAACCCCGCCCCCCGCGACCTGGGATGAGGCTGGGGCGCCCCCCCCTTGCCCGGCCCGGGCCTGCTGGGGGCGGGGGGCGGGGGGCGGTCTGGTTCCCTCCCCGCCGCTTTCCTCCTCTCCCCAGCCGCGCTGCGGCGTCCCCGGCGCTGTTCCTCGCTGCTCCCCGCGGGCTCTGCGCCGCTTGCGAGCCCGGCCTCGTCCTGCCGCCCGGGCGGGGGCACCGCAGGGGCGCGGCTTAGGGAGTCCCGCCGCCTCCGCTGGTGTGAGGGACCCTGTCCGCCTCCCCGCTCGTGGCTCCTGCTCGCCCCCGGGCTGCGCGGCTGGAAGCCTCGGGCGGGTTCCTGCGTTCGGCACAAGCAGCAGGTTTCACAGCCCCACAGGAGACCCGTCAGGCGCCCAAGGCCGGGCTGGGTGAGCCCCTGCAAACGCCCAGGCTAAAGCCCCGCAGCGCTGGGCCCCAGCCCCCCTGCGCCCTCCTGCCTTGCCCAGCCTCGGCGACAGAACCCAGGGGCCCTGCTCCAGCCACTACCCCGCACTGCCCTCCCTGAGGGTGAGAGCCCAGGAGTTCTGCCTCCTACCCACCCACCTTACAGGGCTGAACATATCCCCCCAAGTGCCCCCCCCCCCGCAGCCAGGATTTCCATTGTGGGTCTCTCCCCTGCCCCACTAACCATTTCTATTAATGTGCTGAATAAATTTTCATGTGCACCAAGGCCTTTGTGACTGTGCACCACCCATCCACGCACAACATCGGCTGTGGGCAACCTGCTAGGCTGTCTCGAGTGGCCGCACCCGTGCCCGACATACAGGAAATGCGCGGCTGAGCTCTGATGCCCTGAGTGTAGCTACAGCGTCACAGTCATCAGTTTGCACGGTTGATCCGTCCCCCTATTCCTCAGTTTCATACGCCCGAGATCATTTCCACAAACCCCCTGTATTGCTTCTCCCTCTATAACCTTCATTTCCTGCTAGCGTCCGCTGAAGTCCTTCCTGGTGCAATTCTGCAGAATTGCGGCCTTTTACACAGCAACTTTCTGTGACTCTTTTGCATTAAGTAAGGAACAGACGATGGCTTCATAGCAGCCTCGAGTTCTCCCCTGTTACGTGAGTGCCCCGTGGACCGAATGAGCTGTGACTGGCTAAGCCAAGCGCCCCCCGACACAGCTGCAATGGTCAGAGGGGCTGGAGGCCAGCTCCAAAGCCAGGCGCTGCTTGGCACCTGGGGAAGACTGGAACGCAGAGTCACAGGCTGGCGGCTCAGAATCGCCGGCTCCCAAGAAGTGGGGGGTCTGTCCCATGAAACCGCATCACCTCAGGAGTTCTCATGGTGGTCTCCCAGCGCTGGAGGACGGCCGCTTTGCTTTGCTCAGTGACACTGGGGGGAGCAGCTAGCTGGGAACAACCACAAGACGGGGGGCATGTAGCGGATCATCGGCAGGCGGAGACACACTGATGCATGTGGGTAGTTCCAATAAATGCAGCCCTCTGCTTTATCCCCCTGCGCGCTTCTTTTAAGCACAACGTGTCCCCTCCCGCCCCCCAGCCGGCCGGTTACTGCCATGGGCAGGGGCGGATTAGCGGGGCACTGTGGAAAGGATCCTGGGGGAAGGGGCTCAAAAACCCCACACAGCCCGACCCACCGGTAGCTCTTTAATGGCCACACGTACACGTTTGTCTCGCCCACGAATGATGCGCTTTCGACTGACATCGACTCAGGGCCGGGGGGGATTTATACATGGGGGGATATACAGAGATATAAAAAAAACTACACACAGAGATGTGCCCCCTATTGAACACGGGGGGGGTGGTTAAGGCCGGCGTGACGACAGCCAACAACCAGCACAAAGAGCAGAACTGAGATCAGGACCCAGTCCTGCCCCCCCCCCAAGCGCAGTCTGGGGGTGGCTCTAGCTTGACCCACAGTGGGGAGCTGAGGGCAGACTCCAGTCCCGGTCGCTCAGCGCAGTCAGGGGCTGGGAGTTGGGGTCCCTTGTAGCACCCACATAGCAGCTTTCATCAGAGGCTCAGAGTCACCCTCCCCCACCTCCTTGGAGCAATAGCACCAGCACCATTCTGGGGGGAAACTGAGGCACAACCGACTCGCCTAGGGGCATACAGGAAACTAGCAACAAACCCCAGGAAAGAACCCAGGAGTCCTGGCTTCCAGGCCCCGCTCCACTCCACTCCCCTCCCCTCCCACAGCCAAGGAGAGAACCCAGGAGTCCTGCTTAACATTACTCCAGCCATCCCCACCCATCGTTTCACTTGGGCGCCCCCTCTTCTTCCCTCAGCTGGCTCCTGCTTTACACCCTGTTCGGCCCAACACTGGGACCCTTCACTCTGTCTCCTTCAGGGGCCAAACCCCTTCCCGGCAGGGACTCAAGGCTGAAGCTGCTATAACCCACCCGGGAGGGGCACAGCCTGTGCTCAGCCCACGAGGGGATGACGCAGCCACACTGCGTGGGCACTATCGCACCCTGTCCTCCTTTGCCCAGAGCAGGGGACCCCCCTCAGTGAGCCATGACACTCCATGAGTGTGCCAGCTGCTGCCCCAGTTAATAACACCACCCCACACATGCACATCAAGTTGGGAGCAGGGGAAATCACCTTAAAGCCCCTGCCTCAAGGAAAGGCGACATGCATCCTGCCCCACGTTTCTGGGCTACTGCAGATAACCTGCTCCTTAGCACAAGTGAGGGATAGATCCCCAGAGTCCTGACTCCCAGCCCCCTCTTTGCTCTAACCCCTTAGACCCTACGCCCTCCTCCCCATCTCCATTAACACCGCAACTCATTGTCCTTCCAGGTGTTGGGAGCAACAGACATGGAATGGGGGTGGGGGAGGAGTTACTCAAATCAACACCTCACTTCTCCCAGGGCTGATCTGGCCCCCCCCAACCACACCCCGGTAGCCCTGCTGTTGGCCAAGTCCATCTCTGGGGAGTCCAGAGTCCAAACTGGGCATGAGATGGTCACACACAAATCCAACATCAAACTGTCTCTTCTTTCAGTTCAGGAATTGCTTCTCCCATTGGGGGACAGGAACCAGCAAGAGGAAGAAGGGAGGTGAACGACTGGGGGGGTTATTCAATCAACTGTTGTATTGATCAATGGATTGAGTGTCAGTTAGTTCACTGATTGTGCCATGGGCTGGTTGGTAGCTTGATTCTTGATTATTCCATTCTTCAGCTGGCTAGTCGACAGGTTGATTGTTGACCGTTCCATCAATCAATGGGTTAGCTGGTTGGTTGGTGACCGTTCCATCGATCGAAGGGTTGATGGATCGTTGACCATTCCATCAATCAATGGGTTGGTTGATCATTGACTGTTCTGTCAACCAATGGGTTGGTTGTTGACTGTTGCATCAGTTGACTGACTGGTTATTTGGTGGGTTGATCCTTCACTAGTCCTGGTCACTTGGTCGAGCGTTGACTGTTCCATTGATTAAATAGTTGAGCAATAACTAAGTTGACTGGTCTGCTGGTGGGTTGATGGTTCCCAGGTCCATCAGCCATCTGATGAGTTGGTCGGACCGATTGTTGATAGCACCATTAGTCAACTGCTGGGCCGATTGCATTTTGATGGTTGACTGATTGTTGAGCAATTGATTGATACATTGATTGACAAGTAGAGCCATGCATTGGTTGGACAACCCATGGGTGAGTGGATTGATTGATAAGTGGGCTGAGGCGTTCATTCATGGCTAGTTGCATTGATGAGCAGAGTTGTCAAGGCACGTGTGGGTGGATTAAAAGTCCAGAAATCCATAGAGACAAGGAGGTGGAAATTAGGAGCAAACCCCTCAGTTCCCCATGCCCATCCTCAGAGAACTGGCATGTCCTGGGGAGAGGGCTGGGAAGGAGGGCGGAGGGAAAGAATAAGAATGAAAAAAAGAGTGGAAGAGGGGGAGAAGAGAAAGAAAGGAGCATGAGAGAGGGACAGAGAATGGCAGAACAAGAGAGGACACCCAAGGAAGGCAGGGGAGGGCCGGAGCAGGGGTGTGCGGCTGAAGGGACAGGTGAGCAGAAAGATGGAAGAGAGGAGGAAATGGGGGGAGCACAGGGCTGGGGGAGCCAAGCCCCCTCTCCTATAGCCCTATCTCCTCATCCAGATCCTCGTCAAATGTGTAGACATGCCCCAGGCTTTCCTCCTCATCCTCCTCCTCTTCCTCCCCTGCCTGGGGACTGGCTGGCTCCATCCCCACCTCATGGTCCAGCCCCTGTCCTCCCGGCGGCCGCTCCCCCCTGATGTCCTGGCTCTGGGACCGCTTCTCGGGCACCCCACCTTTGTCCATAACTCCCAACACCTCGTCCAGGATGGACGGCCCCAGATCCAACTCGAAGGAGAACAGGGACTCAGTGTGCTGCAGCTCATCCCCCCAGCCAGCGAGAGGTAAATCCTGGACTCCGTGGCTGCTTCCCACCTCAGCCAGACTACCCGAAGATCCTGAGAGGCGGCTGGGGGCCAGGGCCGGCGGCAGGGCCTCAGTGCTCGGGGGTAGCCCGTTGGCCTTTGGGCCCCCATGGTTGCTGAGGAAGGAGGTGTCTCCGAAGGCATCCCCACCCCGGCCGACGTGCATGGTGTGCCGGAAGTCACCCAGCGGGGCGCTGATCATGTCCCGGCCAATGCGGGGCCTCTTCTTCGACTGGGAGACGGGGGACTGCTTCAGGATCGGCATCTGGGGGCACAGACAGGGAGAGACGGGTGGGGGTCAAGGAGCCAGGCCTGCCCGCTCGAGGGCGCTGGCGCTGGGCTTGGGGCAGGGAGGGAGAAGTGAGGCAGGTCTGTCCCCTCCAGGGGGCGCTGGCTACCACCCGGCTCCAGGGCAGGGCCTGGCTGGCTGGCTGGCTCAGGGGGGCAGGGAATGGGGCACAGGGAATGGGTTTGTCTCTTGCATGCCTATACCTTAGGTCATCCTCTAGGGTGCTGAACCCCCCGCCCTGTGACATGGGATTATTTCCGAGTATTTCCGAGCAGGGATGCGAGGGGGACTGGGAGCCAGGAAAAAAGTGGAGTCGAGTGGGGGAAGGGGGGCGGGTGCTGCAAGCGAGACTCCTGGATTCTGGCCCCAGCTCCGGGAGGGAAGTCATGTCTAGTGGTTAGAACGGGAGCACCAGTGAGGACGTGGCTGGCTGCAGCCAAGGCCAGCGGGGGTTGGGTGGAACAGGGAGCTCTGAGGAAGAGGGATTGTTGGGGGCTGGCGCAGGGAGCAGGGGGGCATTTCCTGTTCCAGGGAAGTGAAATCAGTTTCCTCAGGCTGGGCTACCCCCAGCCAGCTGGAAGCTGTGGCCCTGTGCCAGGTCAGAGCTGGCGGAAGCAGTGAGCTCATCTCAGGGGGTCAAGGGGGGCTCCAACTGGGGGAGGCTGAACAAGGCAGGGGGCTTGGGGGGGATCAGTCTTGGGGGCACAGGGCTGGAGCTGCTGTGAGGGAGGGACTGGCAGGACAGGGCTTGAGCAGAGCAGAGGGGGACACCAGGTGGGGGGCAGCAGCTGAACAGGGCAGGGGGGTTAACACACACTACCCCCTTCCCCCCATATCACAGCACCTGCTGGACTCTGGAGCAGCCCTGGATGGACAGGGGACTGGGCTGCCTGCAACCAGTGGCCTTTATCCAGCTGGGAACAGCAGGGGTGGGAGGGCACCAGGGAACAGGGACCGCACTCCGCCCTCACCTGGTTCCCATGAGCCACCACCCCCACTCCACCCCCAGGCCGCTCCCCTTGAGAAAGGAGTGGGGCAGGGAACCTGTCTGACCAGATTCCTTTTGCACCGCAGACCCGGATCCAGGCTGAGCCTGGGGCCAGAATTAACAAGGGAACCAGGACGCCTGGGTTCCATCCCTGGCTCTGGGAGGAGAGTGAGGGCTAGTGGTTAGAGCAGAAGACGGTGGGGCTGGGAGCCAGGATGCCTGAGTTCCACCCCTGATGCTGGGAGAGAAACAGTGTGTAATGGTTAGAGCAGAGGAGGGTGGCACTAAGAACCAGGGCAGCTGGGTTCCATCTCTGGCTCTGGAAGGGGAGTGAGGTTTAATGGTCGGAGTGGGGGAGGGGCGGGGCTAGGAGCCAGGATGCCTGGGTTCTCTCCCTGGCTGTGGATGAGTCACACTCCAATGCTGCCCCACCCCTGGCCGTGGCGCAGGCTGCTGGGAGTTATCTAATGGGTAGGGCTGGTTCTGGCTTCAGAGGAACAGAGCAGGGGCAGGGCAGCTTTGCATCCCGCCGTGCCAGCCTGGACAAGTGAGAACAAGCGGTAGAGTCTGCGAGCAGAGTTAACCCATCGGGGAGGCATGGGACAGAACCCAGGAGTCCTGGCTGCCCCTGCCCATCCCCCCACCACGCTTTAACCACTAGACACTACTCCTGTCCCAGGGTCAGGGACAGAACCCAGGAGTCCAGGCTCCCAGCTCTCCCCACCCCTTATGCTCTAACTCACTTTTAGCACTAGCAGGCTTCATACACATAATTCACATAGCTCAGCTCTTTGCAACCTGACCCCCTGGGGCTACTTCCATCCCCCCACCAGCTCTGTGGGAGTCCCCCCTTCCCTCTCCCTCTAGCAAAGGGGTTCCCTTCAGCACCCCCTGCCAGGGGCTCAGTGTGCCCCTCATTCTGCCCTCCCCCCACTCTGCACACCATGCTAGCGAATAACAGCCTCCCCCCCCCCAGACCTGACTCCCACCCAGCTGGGAGCTGAAGGCCACTAGGTGCATTACGGTAGCACCCTGGCTGCAGATCCTCCTTGCACTAGGTGCTGCACGTTGTCAGGTGTAGTATGGTAGGGCCCAGGCACCCCAGAACTGGACCATGACCCCATTGCACAATGGCTCTGAGTTATTCTGTATTATAGTAGCCCTTAGGCCCCATCCCCAGCCCTGGCTCCAGGGCACTAAGTGCTGTAGATTTTATTGCTAGTAGGTGTATTACGGTATCCCCCAAGGTTTTCCCAGCTATGCCCCAGGTCCCTTATGGTAACCTGTGCTGTACATTCCATTGCTATTAGATGTATTATGGTAGCCACCTGCCCCCCCACTCCCACGCCTCCCAGGACTGTACATTCCATTGCTATTAGGGGTATTACGGTAATCTCCCTTCAGCGCTATACATTAATTACTATTAGGTGTATTACGGTAGCCCCCCAGCACTGTACATTTCATTGCTATTAGGTGTATTACGGTAGCCCTCCCAGACGCCAGGCGCTGCACCTTTCATTACCATTAGGTATATTACGGTAGTCCCATCCAGCCCAAGGACCCCAGCGTAGGGCGAAACCAGCCGGCGATGGACGGACAGACGGATGGGCAGCGGCCCTGCCAGCAGCACAGCAAGCAGGTGCTGAGCCCTGGAGGGGCACGGCCGAGGCAGCTGCAGGGATGGTGCAGGGGATCATTTCCCCTGCGGGTGGGGAGGCCGAGCTGGCTCCCAGCGGCCCCTTGGCCATGACCCAGAGGGCCCGGGAGAGAGATGGGCCGCTGTCCTCCCCCTTGTTCCTGGTGGCAGTGGGTGTGGGATGGGGCCAGGGAGTGGTTAAAAGGGGCCATGCTATCTAGGGCTGTTTGCTTAAAGCTCCCACTCCCATCCTGGCCCTGGGAGCCAAACAATGGCCAGTTCTCCTGGGCCCCCTCTAATCTTACCCAAACCCCTCACCCACCCCCTGCTGACTGGAGGCTGTGCTACCCAGGAGAGCCCTCCCTGGAGCTGTACGAGAGACACCCGGGAACACAGCATGTGCACTGGACCCCACTGCCCTCACACAGTCGGGTACGGAACCCAGGCGTCCTGGCGTCTCCCAACCCCCCACCCCGATTCCAACAGACCCCACTGCCCTCCCAGAGCCAGGTACGGAACCCAGGCATCCTGAATCCCAGACCCCCCGCTCTCACCACTAGAGCCCTCTCCCAGGCAGGGAAAGAACCCAGGAGTCCTAGCTCCCTGGCTTCCCCCACGTGCTCTGCCCATACCAGGAACCCAGGAGTCCTGCCTCCTGTTCACCCCAACCCCCACTCCCCAGTTCCCACCCTCGACTTTTCCCTCCTGTCCACCCACCGGCTCTGCGACCTCCACGCTCCCCTTCTCCCCCATCATGGCACCAGCTCCCAGCCAAAGAGAACCTGGAAAAAAACCCTGTGCTCACCCTGTGCGAATCCCAAGTCCAGAGACCAACGAGTCACACCCGGAGCGAGCCAGAGCCGCCGGCTTCCTGTTGTGTCCTCCAGAAACAGCCCGCTCACCGCCCCTCGCCCGGCTCCAGTATCCGCTCCCTAGCCGGCCATTTCCCGGGGGGCCAGCGGGTCGCTCCTCGGCGGCCTTCACCCCTTCGCTCTGCTCCTTCCTGGCCGGGGGCGCTCGGATCCTCAGCTACCTGCCTCCAAAGAACGAGACACCTAAGCGGGAGCCGATCCGGCCTGCGCCACCCGGCCTGCGGTCGGACTCCCTCCTCCACTCCAGGCCACAGGCTCTGCCGGAAACCTCCACAGCCAGAAGCCAGAGCAAGGAGGATCCCCTGGGAGGACAAACACCAGCACAGCCCAACTGACAGTTCCCTGCATTCCAGCACTCCTGGCGGGGCGAGCGCCAGCAGGCCAGATCCCAGCGCTGGCTGCATACGGGCCAGGCCAGGCAGCAGCTGGAGCGCAGCTGGGTGGGAGGCTGGGGGCGTATTTCTAACCAAAGCTGGGACAGGAGGGGAAGCAGGCTGGGGGGCAGGAAGAGTGGTTCTGGGGGCAGAGAGTGAGGCTAGACAGCTGTGCTGAGTGTGGGGGTGGAGAGATGGGGGTGAGGGTGGGGGCGGGGGCCGGCTGCAGGGGTGGGGAGGGGACGGAGGGAATAAATTTAGGTCATTTTAAAGTAATCATTCCTTAGTGACCTGAAAAGGATGAAGCAATGGGAGAAGTGGGGAGGGAGAGACAGAGGGTGAACGGGGTCAGGCAGCGGGGCTAGGGGGGATGGATGGAACGACAGATGCATGGACAGATCGCTAAAGGAGGGTGGGGCGTGGATGGACGGACAGACAGAAGGACTGTGTATAGCGGGGCTGGCAACCCCCAGAGAGCAGCACGTGAGCTGATTTTCCGTGGCACGCGGCCCTCCCCCCTCAATGCTCAGGTGCCACAGAAAAAAATCATCTCAGCCCCCTGCCCCCTCCCTCCCCCTCTCCCTCCATGCTGCCGGGGAGGGGGCCAGAGCCCTGCTGTGGTGTCAGGGCCCCAGGTCTTGCTTGAGAAAAAGCAAATAAGAGCTTCCACATACGCTCCTCCGTCCTGCCATCACCTCTCGAAGCGGGAACCCTCCCTGCCAGGCGCTGCACGCCTCTGAGCCCTTTCTGCTTCCCACCCCCTTTCTTTGGGCAGTTAAAGTGACCGGAGCTGGACACAGTCATCCAGGGCAGCAGGTGCCATCAATGCCCCAAACGGGCTCGTGTGCAGCCAGGACTGTGTGTGCAGCCAGGACTACTTTATCCTTAGACCAGTCACCACCTTGCCTCTTCCTTGTCTTAAACGAACAAGGTGACGTTTGCCTGCAGCTGGTCCCAACGCCACCTCTGTCCTTCTCCCTGCAGGGAGTTCCCAGTTATTTTTATATATGTATAAAAAAAATTGGAGGTACACTTCTAGAACTGGAAGGGACCTTGGGAGGTCATCTAGTCTAGTCCAGCCCCCTTGGTAGGACCATAGCACCGTCCCTGATGTCTACTTGTTCTAATCCCTAAATGGTCTCCTCAAGGACTGAGCTCACAATCCTGGGTTTAACAGGCCAGTGCTCAAACCACTGAGCTATCCCTCCCCCCATTTGTTTCTTCTTTTGTGAATCACCTTGTAATTTCCTGACAGTCTAAGTGCTACTCAGAGGCCTTTGTATTTTAGAAGGAAACATCCCACTTACACTAGCATTTTTTCAAGGAACATCATAGAATCATAGAACACTAGGACTGGAAGGGACCTCGAGAGGCCATCGAGTCCAGCCCCCTGCCCCCATGGCAGGACCAAGTACTGTCTAAACCATCCCTGATAGACATCTCTCTAACCTGCTCTTAAATATCTCCAGTGATGGAGATTCCACAACCTCCCTTGGCGATTTATTCCAGTGTTTGACCACCCTGACAGTTAGGAACTTTTTCCTAATGTCCAACCTAAACCTCCCTTGCTGCAGTTTAAGCCCATTGCCTCTTGTTCTATCCTCAGAGGCCAAGAAGAACAAGTTTTCTCCCTCCTCTTTACGACACCCTCTTAGATACCCAAAAACCGCTATCCTGCCCCCCTGTAAACTTCTTTTTTTCCCAAACTAAACAAGCCCCCAAGTTTCTTATATGATTCTTGTTATTCATGATTATCTTATGACAAGCGCCTATTTTTACTGCATCCTTGAGAAGAATTACAGCGCCAACTGGCCGGGATGTCCCCAATGGGATTTATACATTTATTAATGCAGCCGTTGGAAGTAGGACTATTAGTGACTTTAAAAAGTTTCACCAGCACTCGGCCAGTACATAGAGGTCAGGAGGCCAAATTTTGGCCCTCCGCCTTGGAAAGGCTGCTGACTTCTGGTTACAGGGATAGACGCATTAGATGGATAGGTGGAACGGATGGAGAGATTTCACCCCGTGGCTCCCAACCTTTTCCAGACAGGGACCCATTTTGGCAATCCGGGAAGACGTGGTAACCCAAGGCCGTTCAAAAGCAGGGAGGCAAGGCTCAGCTGTAAGTAGCTAATTTTGCACTGGAAGGAAGAATATAAAATCGTGCTCCCTCCTGTCTATATATTCACAATAGTTATTTCATAGAAAAGGGGAAATATATTCATAAAATAACACTACATTTACTACAGTTAGTCAGAGCTGGGGTGGTGGAAAGACACATTCCCAAACTGCTCCCCACGGCTTTAACCCCACAATCAGGGGCTTGGGGAGTCACACAGGGGCTGGAAGGGGCTAGGGGAGTCACACTGCGGAGGTCAGAGTCATTCAGGGGCTGAAGGAGACTGGGGTGTCACTCGGGCTGCCGGGGCCTCGGGGAGTCACACTTATGGGCTACGAGTCACACACAGGCTGGGGGGAGCTGGGGAGGCACCAGGACCCCATGGCTGGAAGTTGGCTGGGGCATGGAGTTCCAGCTGGCAGCCCCAGCTGCCTGGGTGCAGGGGGAACCCCAACCGCCATGGCTGGGAGCCAGCTGGGGCAGAGCCCTGGCCGGCAGTACCAGCTGTGGGAACCCTGCTGGGGCCTGGGGAGGACCCCATCTCCTGCAGAGGTTGGAAGCCAGGGAGCTGATCAGCTCTACCCTCCCTCCCAACCTCGGACGCAGGCCCCCACCTCACCTGAGCTGGGTGCAGCTCCTCAGGTGTGCAGTTCTCTGCCCTGCAGCTGAAATGCTGCTCAATTTCATTGATCGGCTCAACTGCCTGATGGCTGTTGATCCAATTAAGAAATTGAAAACCACTTCAGGAGTGTGAATGGCTTCTTAACAGCCACCTGGGGAGCCACCCAGCCCAGCCTGGGATCCTTTTGAAATGTAATCATGGCCCATGTTTGGGTCTGGACCCATAGGTTGGGAAACCCTGATCTAGACAAAGGGAAGGGAAGGATGGATGGATGGATGGATACAGAGAGTTGATGGTGTTTTGGGAGCTAGGTGGAAAGATAAATAGACAGACAGACATGTCTGACCACACTCGTTAGGGACTGAGAAATGCAGACACTGACAAAGTCCGCAGGGTGGGAGAGGGGACAGCCAACAGCCGGCACACACAGGGCCCGATGGAGAGATGGACGGAGCAGCCACGGTGCTGGCGCATGCCAAGTCACTCAGGCGCTACCAGCACCAACCTACAGCAAAGAAACACCGTCGGAAATGGGGCCCAGCCAATGAGATAAAAACCAAGGAGCCACGGCTGAAATGACTTAGACCGAGTTACCGAGGCCACAGGCCACTGAGGGGGAGAATTACAGCTGCTCAGACCAAGCAAACTGCCGCCTGCTTGAACTTCAAGCACGTCAGCGGTATCTTCCCGTCCCCCTTGCTACCCCAGTAGACCCAGCTACTCCCCTCTCAGCCAGGATAGAACCCAGGAGTCCTGGCTCCCACCCCCTCCCCTTCCTGCTGGGGCCTGGGCAGTGCCACTGGGTCAGGGCACCTGGCACACGATACGCCCCCTGTTGGCCGGGGTCTGTGCCGCACCGGCTGGGACCGGCAGCCCCCGCCTTGGGTTGGGTCTCCGTGCGGTTCTGAAACACAAGCAAATGCTCCTAACACACGGCCCACAGCAATCCAAACCAGCCGACTAGGGCCAAGCCCCCCCCCCAGGAAACGAGGCCGGGAGCAGCAAACTGGAGAGCGATAAATCAGCATTGTCTTGGCAGAGGCATCCCACTGCGTAAACAGGAAACTAGCAAGTCAGTTCTCCAGCCAAACAGCCACGGACCAAACAAATCCCACAGCGCAGCAGCTAAGAAACAACCAAGAAAAATGACCCAGCAAAGCAGCTCGACGACCTGCTCCTGGGCTACGTCGCACGCAAACTATTTTCTTCTGACCGTGGATGTGCTAAACGACCAGGCTTTAGACCAGGGATTCCCAACCTGGGGGTCGGGGCCCAAACATGGGTCACGATGAGATTTGTTAAGGGTCGCCAGCAGCTCGGAGCTGCACATGGCTCTGGAAGGAGCTCTGTGCAGTTCCTTAACATTGCCACATCCAGCAGCTCTCGCTATTAATAGAGAGGCAATTACGCATTAAGCTTCTCCACCTTCAGTATTCGGAGCCCACCCAGGCAAGCCACTTCACAGACCCTTGCAGTAAGTGATTTTCACCCCCCCTCCACCACCGGGGTCACTGAGTCTTCCTGAATTGTCAAAAGGGGTCCTCGCCTGGGAGAGGTTGGGAACCGCTGCGTAGGCATTCCCGGCAATACAGGGCTCATGTGCCGGCTTGCAACGGGTTTTTTGCAGGGTGGGGAAACTTTTTGGGGGGCTGGGCACTCTGGGCCACACAAGCCTCACTGACTTGCTCCCAACAAGGACAAAAAGGAACTAAAACAAGGACTTTAGAGAGTAACAGATATTTTGAAGCATCAGCTTTCATGGGTAAAGGACCCGCTGCAGCTTCTGCTCCAGAACAGCTGTTATGCTTTAAGGTGCCCCAGGACTTCTTGTTTTTGCAGATACAGACAAACATGGCTCCTCTGCTGACACCTGTCAAAAAGGAGGTACCCCCTTTCCCCTGGTGCACGCGCCCCAGAGCCTATGGGGCTGGATGGCTGGCACAGCCTGGCAGTTCTCCCCCCTGCCTTATGGGCTACAAGACGTGTTTGTAACAGAGCCAATACACTATCCAGCAAGCTAGCCACTAGCCTGCCTGGCATGAGAGCAGCCGGTCTAGTCCGTAGCCATGGAAAGATTTCAGAGCTGGCTCAGAGCTCAAAGGAGCCGGCAAAGTAATGACCAAGCAGCTCAGAAAGGGGCCAGCCCAACCGCCAGTGGCAGAGTAGCAGCATTAGGGAGCTCCTGCGATCAGATAACGCCACTCTCCCCAGGGTGCTGGTGTAACAGCCGGTGCCCGCCTGGCACCTGCTGGCAAGATGGGCAGGGCTGTAACAGAGTTAGAACATGTCCTGGCCCTGGGACCCAGGGCAGGGTGGGGACCCAGGAAGCGCCCCACCCAGGGAAGGGCCTAGGCAGCTGAGTCTGGGGTGGGGACTGCCTCCCTGCTCCCGCCCCCCACGTGTGCACCCCCTCCCCCTACATGCCAGCTCCCCCCATCTGTCTTCATCCTCCTCCTCCCTGCCCCATTTTTAATTTCTCTGCCAAAGTTTTTCACCTCATTTCCTCAGCTGCGAGGGGCCAGGGAAGTGCAGGGATATCCCCCTCCCCCCAGCCCCACTCCTGCCCCCCACTTAAAACACCGCAAGCTGTCCATCCCCCCAGCTGATCCCCATCCTCAGACCCCCCACTGCTCCCCCAATCCAGACCCCACCCCTAACCCCCTAAGCTGCCCCCCACTCTCAGATCCCTCCCTGGGGCCCCCACTCCCTCGACCAACCCCCACACCCTCCTGCCACACCCCAGATCTCCCTATCCTCAGCCCCCAACCGCCCCCCAAGCCAGAGCCCCCCTCAGCCCACAGCTCCCCGCAAGCCCCCACCCCCCAAGCCAGAGCCCCCCCCACCGACATCCTGTACCTAACTCCCCACGTGCATTCCCAGCTGGGCCCGCGGCTCCAGCAGCCCCCTCCGCACAGCTGGGCTCCCGCAGCGCGCAGGAGAAGAAACGCAGAGCCCGGCTCGGGAAGGGTTAAAGGGCGGGGCCTCTCCCAGCCCAGCCCCCTCCCAAACTTTCTCTTCTTAAAGGGACAGAGACGGACGTATTAAGTGAAAAGCTGGGGGGGGGGGCAAATCCCTCCCCCCCGCGGCCAATCGCTGCTTGCGGGGGGATAGGGAGGGGCGGGGGAGCAATGGTGGGAAAATGGGAACCCCATCCCAAGAGCTCCCCGCGCTCCGCCCTGCTCTGGCATTTCCTGAAAGTCGGGGGGGGGGGGTCCCCAGGCAGTAACAACTTCCAGACCCCGCGTGAGCCAAGGAGCTGGGGGAGGGAGACGGATGGGGGGGTGGATGGATGGGGAGGTGAGGTTGGATGGATGGGGGTGGATTAGAGAGTGAGCGGGGGGCAGGGTGGGTAGGTGGATGGATGGACGAACGGGGCTAGACAGACGGACAGACAAATCTCAGTATAGACACCCAACCCCCTCTATCTGCTCATCCACCGCCCGCCCACCCATCTAGGTCGGGACCCCTCCTACACAGCCAGCAGATAAATAAATGGCTCTAGATAGCCTCAGCTCTGGGGTGGTGCCTAGTGGTTACAGCGGGGGGGGGGGGCGGGCGCCAGGACGCCTGGGTTCTCCCCCTGGCGCCAGGCGGGGAGTGGTGCATAGTGGCTAGAGAGGGGGGGTGGGAGGCCCCAGGACTCCTGGGTTCTCCCTCTGGGCTGGGCGGGGAGTGGGGCGTAGTGGTTGGGGGGGGGCGCCTCTCTCCTTTCCCCCCCCCGGAGCGGCTGCGGATAGGAGGCAGGAAATGCAGGGGGGCCCGAGGGGGGAAGCGCCAAGTCCGCCCGGCTCCCTGCCGCCTGGGGAGGGGGGGGTGGGGTGGGACCGGCTATTAACCCCTCGGTGGCCGGGACGGGCCACAACCAGACGGGGGCGGGGCGGTGCCCCTGGCCCGGGAGCGGCGCCCGCAAGGCAGGTGACAGCCCTACTACTGCTGCCAGCCACCAGCCCGTGTACGTGCTACCCGCCAGCTCCCGGCCCCTCCCCCTCGATACTCAGGTGCCAGGCAGCCCCGCCCACCGCCTCACACCTTGGGGGAGGGGCCCGAGTTGGGTGGCTCCTCCCCCCCGCATCTTCAGCCCCCTCCCCCGGGTTCGTGCACCAGGACTCCTGGGTTCTCTCCCCGGCTCAGGGAGGGGAGCGGTGCCCGGCGGTCAATATGAGCAGCCATACAGCGGCCCCCCGCCCGGGGGTGGGGGCTCCGATCCGCCCCCCCCCCAGGGACACGGCCGCATCCTGCCGATAAGCGGACAGCTGGACTTAATTTCCGGCCCAGGGCTGCCCCTCCCCCTCCCCCCCATCTGAGCCCAGGGTACGTGGGCGGGGGAGGGGGCAGCAACACAGACCAACGTTTCGAAGCTGCCAACCTCCAGCCGCTGCCCAGGATCGGGCCCTGCCCCCCAGCCCCTTCTCTGGAGGGGGAAGAGGCAGAGGTGGGGGCTGAAGCATTGGCTGCCCCCCCCCCCATCTTCTGTCCCCTGGGGATCTCCTGTCTCTGGGCAGGTGAAACCACCATTCCCCCTTCCTCGTGGCAAGGCCCCTGCACCGCCAGCCCCCAGCTCCACTCCAGAGCCAGCTGCATCCCACCACTGGGCACGGGGACCCCGCAGAACCAGCGGCCCTGGCTGGACCCCGAGCTCCAGCAGCCATTCCTCCTGGCTCTGCCAGTTACTTATTTACACCCCCAATCTCCCCGCCCCCGCTGCAACAGCAGCAGCTTTTAACCTCTGGCACATGGTTCCTGAGACCCAGGGCACAGCCGCACTCACCACCTGCTGTAACCACTGGACCCCACTGCCCTCCCGCAGCTGCGGGGAGAACCCAGGAGTCCCCTGTTCCAACCCTGTGCCCTATGCAGGCCACCAGCCTGCCCAGCTGGCCAGGCCTGATGCCAGCTCAGTGGGGCAGGCTGAGGAGCACCAGGCAGGAGCAGGGCTGCAGGGACCCGGAAGGTACCACTGTGCCCTGGGATTCCCCCCGCCTAGCTCAGCAGTGCAGCACCTACCCCCAGGCCAGCTGCAGCTGCATCTTCCCTCCTGTATTGTTACCCCTGAGCCCCATTCTCCCCCCAGCCCTGCCAGTGCCCCTCACTCCTGACCCACAGCCCCTGCCAGCCCCACCAGCTCTGACAGTGTGCTGGGAGAAGGTGGGGGGTGGTGAACTGATGGATGGAGGAAAAAGAAGAAAACAGGAAGGGGAAGGATTCACAGGGATGGAGGGGAAAGAAAAATAATCAAGGGCAAGAAGAAAAAAAAACAACACAAGCAGCCACCATTTCCCAGGATGTCCTGCGCTGCTCTGCGTTTGAACCCCCCCGCCCCCAAGCCAGGACATCCCATGAGGAATGAGAAGAATCCGCTCTCTAAACATCTGGCCTGAAACCCAGGAGTCCTGGCTCCCAGCCCCCAACCATCCCCCCAAAGCCAGAGAACCCAGGAGTCCTGGCTCCCAGCCCCCAGCCATAACCACTAGTCCCCACTGCCCTCCCACAGCCAGGCAGAGAACCCAGGAGTCCTGGTTTTTTTTTCTGTTTCCTGGCAGCAGCTTTCTGATGAATTTAAATGACCATGTTCCTTGTACCCCTGCCAGATGAGGACCAACATCCCAGGGTGAGGGGTCAGCAACCACCGTCCTTGTGGACAGTTCCCTACTGTTTTCTTCCTCTCTACCTGCCTGACGCGCCCCAGCACTGGCCCCTGCACAGGCTGAGAGTCCCAGCATGCAGGGCTGGTGGAACAGCCGCATACGTTGTGCCGCCATCTCCAGCAGTCAGTGGCAGCCCGGCAGCCGCTTCCCAGCCCTCTTTGTGTGTGGCACGAAGTCGGTCCTCTAGGGACCCTGCCACCCGCCCAGCCTCGTCAGGCCCCAGCCCAGCCTCAAGCTCGGCAGGGGGACAAGCCTCTGGGCTCTCTCCGTGCCCAGCGCGTTGCCCGCAGTGCTCTCCGGCCCGGGGCCAGCAGAGCGTTGCATGTGAGCACGTGCCGGAAGTAGTCAGCGGCCACCAGGCCTAGAGTCCAGTGTGAGTGTGAGTTGAGCCCTGCTACGGGGTGTAGGGCACAGAATGGGGAGCAAGGGGTTCTGGGTAACAGACTAGGACAGTAGGACAGCGCCCAGGGGGTTCTGGGTAACACGCTGGGACAGGTGAGGCCCAGGGGGTTCTGGGTAACACGCTGGGACAGGTGAGGCCCAGGGGGTTCTGGGTAACAGACTAGGACCCCCGGGCAAGGCGGAGCAGGGCGGGGCCTTGGAGGGGTAAACTGAGGTGAGCCCACCTACAACTCTGGCAGCCATACAGCAGTCAGAAAACATGAACTGGAAACACCTGCTGGCCCGTTTGAGAAACTCTCCCAGATTGGCTGGAAGGGGCAGAGAGTGGGGCACAGGGCCTGCCCCCTCTAGGGGCAACCAGCCCCACTCGGCCGTAGGGCAGGGCCTGCCTGGCTCTGGGGTGGGGGTGGGGGGGCAGGGAGTGGAGGAACAGTCTCGGACCAGCTGGGAGCCTCACCTTTGCAGCAGGTTTAATTCACACAACACAAGCGCGACCCTGATTCGTCACCCTGGAGCAATATTGCAGTGCTGAGAGGCCCTGAACGGTCACCGTGTCCCACTATTTATCCCTGCACCCCAGCCCAGCCCAGTTCCCATGGCCAGCCCCTTTTGCAGGGTAGCTCATAGAGCTCAGCCTCCGCCCTGCGCCTGTTGGGGCTGGGACCCCCCTGCTCTGTTTGAGCTCAGCCCCCCCCGTGCCCGTCGGGGCTGAGACCCCTCAGCGGGGGGGTCCCAGCCCCAATGGGCACAGGGGGCTGAGCTCTATGAGCTGTCCCCCAAAAGGGGCTGGCGATGGGCACTCTGAAGCACCCCTAAGACTGCAGGAGGGACCAGCACAGCACGTCCCCCTCTAGTGGCCACGTGGGGTACTACCTGCGACCAGGTGCACTGACTCCCTGCAGCGCCCCCTGGCGCTGGGTCTGCACCAATCAGAACCAGTGGGGTGGATCGGTCCATGGGGATGAGGGAGTGGGGCAGAAAAATGGGGGTCATACCATTTCAGGGAGGGGAGTAGGGGTGTCCATTCAGGAGCAGAGAGGCGTTTCCAAGGCCAGGGAATCATACCATTGTGGTGAAAGGAGGGGGAAGATTTTGGAGCACAGAGGATGTACCAAGTGAGGGGAAAGGGGGAGGTTGGAGGCGGTGCCATGGAGGGGGAAAGTGCAGAATGAGGGGGTCGTACCACTTGGGTGGAAAGGGGAGGAATGCACCACATGGTTGGGGGGATGGAGGGGAGACCCTGGAGAAGGGAGGCTGTACCATGCTGGAGGGAAAGGGGGGTCCTTTCAGAAGTTTGCCCCTTTCAATAAATAGAGGAAATTGAAAACAGCACAAAGGGGCTCGGGGGTGGGGGCAGCTGGGCCAGGGCAGCCCTGGCATGGGAACAGAGGAGCCAGAGGCCAGTGAAGAACTCAGTGTCCGTGGAGTCGTCTGTAGCACATCTAGGTGGGGAGAACCTTCACCGGCTCGGGGGTGGCTCCCTGCACAGCGCCTTCCCCGTGCAGGGAGCTCTGCCAGCTGGAGCCGTGTCCTTGGCTTCCTCACGAGCGGGATGCTCCTGTCTCACCCTCCAACTTTCTCTTCTGCTTTTCCATCACAGCTTCCAGCTCCGAGACTTTCTTAACATCCTGGAAGGGCACATAGGGCGTTAGGCATGGGCCAGGGTATCCTCAGGCCCCTCCCAGAGCCAGGGAGAGAACCCAGGAGTCCTGCCCCCCACCCCCCCGCTTTGATCACCAGACCCCACTCCCCTCCCACCAAGAGAACCCAGGAGTCCTGCCCCCCAGTCCCGCTCTAACCACCAGACCCCACTCCCTTCCCAGAGAGAGAACCCAAGAGCAATGGTCCATCTAATTTTTGCCATCCATGTGCGGAATAAATATTATATGCACAGAGGCTTGTTTGGATGTGCACCACCCATAGAAAAGGGCCACCATCTGTGGGCGCTCTGCTAATCAGCTGGGCAGCATTTGACTCTCTCCTGGGCGGCCGCTCCAAACACTCAGCTCACTGCCCAGGAGTCCTGGTCCCACCAGTTCTCCCTGCTCAGGCCACCAGACCACACTGCACCCAGCACTAGGGAGAGAACACAGGTGTCCTGAGGTGGACAGATGGGGTGGTGGGGAAGAGATTGCGGTACCTCCAGCATGGCTTTGTGCACGGTGACCTGGCTGTAGACTCTGGCACCTTCCTCAGGGCTGGCGGCCTGGAAATCAGCCTTGGACAGCAAGAAAAGCTTAGATCCATTCAGCACCCCCAGGGTGCTCACAGTCCTAGGGCAGGAGGGGGCAGTCAGGCCAAGTGCCCTACACACACCCCTCTGCTGATCAGTCCCCAGTGCTGTGAGCTTCCCCCCCGCAACAGTGCCCCCATCTTGGGACCCTCCCAGTGCTGTGAGCTTCCCCCCCCAGCAGTGTCCCCTGCAGCCATGGATGGTGAAGCAACAGTACAAACAGCATAAGCCCCCCACCCCCATTTGTCACGTGATTGGTTAATTTTTTCCCCCCATCCTCTTTTCTGATTGGCCCAATTAGTGATTGGCCTCTTTCTGTCGCCTCCCGGGCTGCCCTATGAAATGTGATGGCCAAGGATTCTGCAGGAAGGCATCACCCAATCATAGCTGGCCTGGGATCCAGCTGGCCAGTCGCAAGTGGTGGTTCTGAGATGCCACCAATGAGGGAGCAGCAAGAAGGCAATCAGCCAGGAGAGATGAGTTGATTCAGGCAATCACATGGGGGGAGGGTCCCACCAGCCAATCAAAAGCCACAAGGCTCCAGAACAGCCAGTCAGAGGAGGAGAAAGGCCATGTCAGGCAGCCAGTGTCATAATCCCGCCCCTTCACCCAACCAATCCGAAGTCAAGAGGTGGGGAGCCAGCCAATCTGAGGAGAGCTGGACTGGCTAGCAGAGGATGGTGAGCTGCCCCCACCAATCAGAAGCCAGGCAACAGAGGTATCAAGAGAGCCAATCAGAGCGCGCCCAGGCGCCTACTCACAGGGGCCCAAATCCTTTGGCCTCCAGCCAGGCCTGGACCTCGGCCGGGTCGGAGTCATAGTCCAGGGGCATGGACGTGTCGG
Source organism: Carettochelys insculpta (assembly GCF_033958435.1). NCBI lineage: Eukaryota > Metazoa > Chordata > Testudines > Carettochelyidae > Carettochelys > Carettochelys insculpta. The sequence continues at coordinate 14,660,232 of NC_134158.1, read as the reverse complement.
GCGTCCGCTGCACGAGGAAGGGCTTTGGGGAGGTAGCCCGGCCGGCCGCCAGGCGCTGCAGCAGCTCCTCGTTCAGCCGCTCTGCCGGGCAGGGAGCTGCCATTACCCACCATGCACCACGAGAGAGCCAGCCCAGGACCCACACATGGGCTCCCCTCTGGGATACTGCCCCCCTCCTCCCCACACCCAGGGGCATGGCCTGGGGACCCCTCTGGCATACTGCCCCCCTCCTCCCCACACCCAGGGGCATGGCCTGGGGACCCCTCTGGGATACTGCCCCCCTCCTCCCCACACCCAGGGGCATGGCCTGGGGACCCCTCTGGGATACTGCCTCCTTCCTCCCCACACACAGGGGTGGGGGCCCAGTGATTCGCCATGAAACACTGCCCTTTCCAGATCCCACAGGGAGGGGGCAGGGCCTGGTGACCAGCTCAGAGGTACATCTTCCCCTGCCCCCTCCCACAGGATCAGCTTGGGGTCTCTGTGGGCCCCCCCCCCCCCCCACACACACAGGGGTCCTGACCTCTCTCATTGGGGTCTATGCCAGGCTCCTTGGAGCCATTCCAGTTGGGCCCGTTCGGGGCAGAGACGCTCTTTGTCGATGCCGGCAGGGCTGGGGGGGCCTAGTCAGGGTCAGAGGTAAGGGGAGAAATGTTAGCGACCCACAGCTCTGTGCTGTGCCCCTGTCCCTGCCCCACTGAGCAGCCAGGCTCTGCCCCAGGGCTGGGTGCGAGCTGGCGCCCCCCAGAGGTGCAGTTCTCTGCCCCTGCATTGCTGGTCTCACCAGGACCCTGCTCTGGCCAGGGCTGGAGCTGGCGCTGCTGGTCTCATGGGGCGGGCGGCCTGGGCTGTGGCTCTGCCCGGCGGGCAGCGGTCGGAGGATGTTGTAGGGGACGTACCCCTGCTGGCCGGAGCGCTTCTGAACCTTCCACCACTTCTTGGAGTTGTCCAGCACCTGGGGGGGACGAGGCGGCTCTAACGGCAGCGCTCCAGGAGGGCGGAGTGGGGGCACCCCTGGTGCTGCGAGCTTCCCCCGAACAGTGCCCCCAATACTGTGAGCTCCCCACAGCCAGCACCCCTAGATGGGGATGCCGATGCTGCGAACTTCCCTTCCCCCGCACAGTGCCCCGGTGCTGCGAGCTTCCCTTCAGCAGTGCCCCCAATACTGTGAGCTCCCCGCATCCAGTGCCAACCCCGATGCTGTGAGCTTCCCCCCCAGCAGTGCCCCCAGATGGGGGCACCAATACTGTGAGTTCTCCCCAAGCAGTGCCCCTAAATGGGGACCCCATTGCTCTGAGCTTCCCCCACAACAGTGCCCTATTGCTGCAAGCTTCCCCCAGCAGTGCCCCAGTGCTGCGAGCTTCCCTCCCAGCAGTGCCCTATTGCTGCGAGCTTCCCCCCAGCAGTGCCCCAATGCTGCGAGCTTCCCACCAGCAGTACCCCCAGATGGGGACCCCAACACTGTGAGCTCTCCCCAAGCAGTGCCCCTAAATGGGGGCCCCATTGCTGCGAGCTCCCCCCCCCCAGCAGTGCCCCAGCTGACTGAAACTAGCCACAGACTCACTTCCAGGATCTCCCCCTGCAGCACGGACATCTCGTTGTTGTTCCTGGCTACGAAGTCGTAGGTACAGCTCACTAACTGCCCTTCTTTTGCATGTCTGTGGCTGTGGGGAGAGAGGAGCCAAACTGGGGGACCTCTTCTCCCCAGGCGTCTAGTGGTGAGAGTAGGGGGGGGTCTGGGAGCCAGGACTCCTGGGTTCTCTCCCTATCTCAGGGGGTCGAGTGGGGTCCAGAGGTTGGAGGGATGCAGCCAGGACTGCTGGCTTCTAGCCCCTGTTCTGGGAGGGGGACTCATGTCTAGTGGTGAGAGCAGGGAAGCTCTGGGACCCAGGACTCCTGGGTATTATCCTCCTGCCAGCAACGGGAGGGAGAGACCCTGAAACCCCCCAGATCTGCTCCCCAGAGATGCTTTTCCCCTTATTCCCCCAGGGTGTGGACTCCCCAGCCATACACATGCAGCAAAGTCAGAGTGTCAGCACCACGCCGGGGCCCAAGAGGTCGCACAAGGCAATGCGGAGAGCGGGAAGAAGGGGACCCCCAGCAGCCAGGCCCATGCAGGAGTCGGGAGGGGGGGAAGAAAGGAGAAAAGGTCTGTGCCCCCCAGACCCCTCCCCCTCCCTACCTTGGTTGGGCTGCTGGGGGTGGGGCGCTGGCGGGACCGGCTGGCTCTGCTCCGAAGTCCTCCTGAGTCCTTCCCTCCTGCCTCTCAGGACAGCTGGGGCACCCCTGGCCCCCCCAATCCCTGCTCCTGGGGCCTAGCTCCCCCCATTCCCCCACAGGGCTCCCCCCCAACCTCTAAGCCCCTCTGCCCCCACCTCCCTGCCCCCGCCCCCTGCTGCATCAAACCTCCCAGCCCAACCCCCCTCCCCCAAAGCAGCCCCCCACCTGACCCCCGGCCTCCCCTGCCCCCTCACCACCGAACCCACCTGCCCCCCACAAAAAGAAACAGAGAGACAGAACAAAGAAAAGGCCTTTTTTAGATTTCTCAGCTCAAGGTCCCACCCCCACCCAGCCCAGCTCCTCCCCCCGGGGGCCCCCCAACCTCCCACCCCCACAGAGCCCTCCACTCTCTCTGAGCCCCAGAAACCCCTCCCCGCTTTCCCTCCCTCCTGCCCCCCATGACCACTAGGGGATGGGGGCAGCGTGGGGGAGCAGCCTGGGGGGGCCGGGGGGGAGTTACATACCCATTGGCTTCTATTGGAGGAGCTGATTGCTGCAGAAGGAAGGGGGGGAAGTCAGTGGGGGGGAGTGACCCCCCTTCTGAGACCCACCCCGCATCCCTCACCTGGCCTGCTGCCCCGCCACCCTCTGATCTCCCTGACCCCCCGTTTCCTAGTCAGCCCCATATCCTGCCGTACCCAGCACCCTCTCCTGCCCCCCAGCTCCTTCCCCTCATTTACCTTTCCCTTCCCCACCTGCCTCCTCCCCCACCCCCGCCACTCACCTGTGCCCGGCGTGCCTCGTGCAGGTGCTGGGCCTCCACGGGGTCCTCCCAGGGCTGCCCCGGCGGGACCCAGCCGCTGCAGAAGCTGGGGGTGTAGGAGGCAGCGTGGTCCGGGGGGAACTCCACCCTGCGGGGAGAGGAGCGGCTGGCTGGAAGTGAGGGAAACTGAGGTGGGGGGGTGGGGGGGACACAGTGCCCAGGGTGTCCGGGGGTGGATGCCAGGGACCCAGGGCAGAGCCATCCCATGGAGAGCCTCCGACCCCCCACCCCAGCCCCAGGGTGGGCGACGTACCGGGGCCGGGCCCAGTTGTTGCCCAGTGAGCGCCACAGCTCGGTCTCCTGGGGCTCCAGGCAGCTCCGCAGCAGGGTCACGGCCTCCGAGGTGAGCATGGGCAAGCAGATCTCGCTGGCGAACTCGGGGCCCCCCGACGCTTCCACCACCTGTGGGCAGGGGGAGGTGAGAGGTTCCCCCCATCCCTCCAGCCCCTCTGTGCCCCCCCCAAGATACGCAGCCACAGCCCTTCCAGCCCACCCGTCCCCCAGTCCCTGCAGCCCCCTGAACCCCCACTGGTCTCCCCTCCTCCTACACCCCCAGCCCCTCCCAGGAGACACCAAGAACCCCACTCCAGCCACACCCCACGCATGCTGGGGCCCCTCCCCACATAACCCAAGCCCTGAGGTACCCCCTTCTGCCCCCCTCAGCTCAGAGCCCCCCAGGTACCCCATCAGGAGCTGGCGCTCTCACATTCCCCCAAACCCCTCTGGGATCACTCCCTAACCCAGCCCTGGGAATTCCCGCCCCAGAGCCTATGGCCGCCCCCTGCTCCCCCTCACCATTTTTAAGGGGGCAAACAGAACGTGAACCAGCTCCTCCGAAGTGGGGTTCGAGATGTTGGACTGGAGTCTCGCCTGTGGGGAGGGGAGAGAGACCCCACTCTGCGTGAGTGAACCCTGCACACTCCAGAGGGGGTGGGGCGAGTGACCGGACTCCTGGGTTCTCTCTGTAGGGAATGGGAGCTGTGCTGGCAGCGGGGTGGAATCTGGAAGCCAGGACTCCTGGGTCCCATCTGCAGCTCTGTGGGGGAAATGGGCGGTACCCCCCCATCCCCAGCCGGCGCTCACCAGCAGGCTGAAGGAGTATTTCATCTTGGCCAGGGTGTCCTCGAATTCTTCCATGGCCGGCGGCCGGGCCCGCAGGGTCAGCAGCCCCTCTGCAGGGGGAAGAAAGGGTTAACCCTGCACTGGGGGGAACGAGGTGTCTGAGGGAGGGAGGGAGGGAAATCTCGGGGAGGGGGGCAGGGCTCTCTCTCCACCCCCAGCTCCCAGCAGCAGACCCCTGGGGGCGTGGGGGGCAGATGGGAGGTGTCGGGGAGCAGGTGAGGGAAGACGGGGGGTCTTGGGGTGCCACGGTCAATCTCTAGCCAGCAGTGGCCCCTGGAGTGTGCTCAGTTTCCAGTGGGGTGGGCATATGGGGGTGTCTCAGCCCCCCACGGACAGAGGTCTCTCCCACTATGGGCGGTTCCGGGGGGACACGGGGGTGCATGGGGGCAGACGGGGGGGCGGGGCTCAGGATCTCTCACCCCCTGGCTGGCGGCGGCGCCCCCGACTGGAGCGCTTCAGCTGCTCCAGGACCTGATGGGCCTCAGCCGATTTCTGCAGTTTGCCCACAAAGGCCTCGATGTCATCGAAGACCCGGTTCAGCAGCTCCTGGGGTGGTTAGGGGGCTGGAGGTGAGCGGGGGGCACCCAGCAGAGCCCCCCCTAACCCTGTCTGTGCAGGGGGAGGGGTGCAACTGTAGCACAATGTCCCACCTAACCAAGGACAGGTGCGACTCCCAACTGTGCCCCACAGAGCTGAGCATATAACCTCAACCCCAGCCCCACTGCATCCTCCACCTCATTCTCCTCTGCCCCCCAGCCCTCCCCTAACTCACCACATCACGCTCCGTCCGCAGCGATGTCCGTGCGGCTGGGGGTAGGAAAGACAGAGGGTCAGGACACCTGGGTTCTTCCCTGGCTTGGAAGGGGGGAAGTGGGGCTAGTGGTTAGAGCAGGGACGGTTGGGGGGTTCTGGACCCCTGGGTTCTATTCCTGGCTTGGGAAGCAGAGTGGGGTCTGGTGGTAAGAGCAGGGCAAGGCTGGGGGCCAGGACTCCTGGGTTCTTTCCCAGCTGGTGGCAGGGTGGAATAGGTATATATGGTTCGAGCTAGGAGGGGCTGGGGGCCAGGACTCCTGGGTTCTCTCTCACAGGTTGCCAACCCATCCCGCTCTCTCAGGGTCTCTCCTGGATTGGGTGCTGTCTCCTCGGGGCGGCGGTAATAGCTGCGGGAGGTCTTAAACCCCCCAGGAGTCTGGTCAGAGCTGCAGGGCAGGGCGGCTCTGCACGCTGCCCCCACCCTGAGCACCGACTCTACAGCTCCCATTGGCTTGAACAGGGAGCTTCAGCCAATGGGTGCTGTCGGGGGGGGGAGCCTGTGTGGAGCCACCTGAGGCTGCAGGGAAGAGCTGGTGTCGGGGGGGCGGGGGGGCAGAACAAGCAGGCAGGGAGCCTGTGCCCTGAGCCCCTCCCACACCCCAGCGCTCAGCCCCCTCCTGCACCCTAACCCCCACCTCAGTCGAGTGAACCTGAGTAAGGGCGGGGCAAGCAAGTGACAGCGGGAGGGGGAGGGAGTGATGGGGGCGGGGCTTCAGGGAAGGGGCGGGGCCGAGTGATTGAGTTTGTCTAATTAGATGGTTGGCAACGCCAGGATTCTCCCAGGGCTTGAGGAGAAGAGTGAGGGCTAGTGGTTAGAGCTGGTGGGGGGGGGGGGGGAGAACCCGTACTCCTGGGTTCCCTCCCCAGCTCTGCCCCAGCACCTGCATCTCTCTGGCTCTGGGTCTCCATCTTCTCCTGTGAGGCTGAGGGGGCGATCACCACCTTCCTGGTGGGGGGCGGGGGCCGGGAGCCTGTCCCCCTCGGGGCTGAGGGGGGCACATTCTGCAGCTTTTCCTGGTTCACTCTGCAAAAGATATGGGGGAGGATCGGGGGGGTGACAGAAACCAAAATGTCTCCAAACACCCCCTGCTCCCACCCAGCTGGTGCCGCCCCCCCCCCTTGAGATAGACACCCGCAGCTTCCGCCCCCCCGATGGGCCCCACCCTCTGGGGGATTCACCCTCACTGCCCTGGGGACAGTCCTGAAACCAGCCCCATGGAATCCTCACCCCTATGACCCACACCCACTGTGGACCCCACCAGCACCCGCCATCAGGGCCTCTTCACCCCAAGGTCCTGGTGTATAAGCTGCACCCAGGCCAGTCAGCCTGCCCTACACCCTGGGGCCCCCCTCAAGGCTCTCGCCCAAAGCTCCCCAGGCTCCTGGCCCACCTGAGTGCCTCTTTCCTCTGAGCGTTGCCCCCCAGTTTGAAGTCTAGCAGGGCGCTGTTAATGTCCTCCCGGATCAGCTCCGCCTGCAGGAGGTAGAAATGGTACGGGTCAGACACCGGGGTAGATGGGCCCCCGGGGCTGAGCTCAGGGTGGGATTCCAGAGGAGATGGGCCCCAAGCTGTGTTTGTACGTGCAGGAACTCCCTTGGGTGGGGTGGTGTTGGCTGGATCAGAACACCCAGCATGCTTTGTGGTGGCTGCCCTGCCCCCACAGGTGGCATGTGGCTCAAGGAGATACAAAAGCACTTTTGGGGAGCAGCTGGCAGCTGTTATTCACCCACAGGGAGGCAGGACTTCCTGGAATGCCTCCCAGGCCCTTTCAAGCTGATTGGCTGAAGCATTAGAGAAATCCTGCTGGGAGGTGGGACTTCCTTCACTGGGCACTCCAGCCCTAGGAAAGTGATTGGCTGATGCCACAGGGAGTCCCCTCCCCCAGAAGGCGGGATTTCCTGCAATGGCCTATTTGCCTAGAAGTTCTACATGCTGGTTGGAAGATAGAACTTCTTGCCACAGAATTCATGGCTCTGGAAGGTGATTGGCTGATGACAAAAGGAAGTCCCTGACTTCAGAAGGCGGGACCTAGGAATCCAAAACTGGAAGGAACCTCCAGAGGTCCCCTGCAGAGGTGGCAGGACCAAGCACCATCTAGACCAGGGGTGGGCAGTAGTTTGGTGCAGGACCTGGGATGCAGGAGGGCGTTGGGGTGGTACAGGCAGGCTCTGGCTGGGACGCACAACTCCTGGCCAGAAGAGCTCCAAGACAGGCTTCCCTGCCTGCCGCCAGCCCGACCGCCTGGCTCTCTGTGCTGTGGGTAACGGCTAAAAGGGGCCCCGAGAGTTGAGAGCTCCCCCACACTTGGGGGCCAGATGAAAAGGGGTTGTGGGCCGGCTCTGCCTGCCCCAGATCTTAGTCACCCCAACGGGGGGCTACTGTCGGTCTGAAGCCGCAGAACCAGCGAGCTGTCCTGCGGCACCTTGGGGGCCAAGATTTACTGGAGCCCAAGCTTCCGTGGGCAGATCCGGCTCACAGAGCCCAGCGGGTCTGTGCCCACGGCAGCCTGTACTCCAGTAGATCTGCTAGTTTCTAAGGCGCTGCAGGACTGCTCACTCCTGCTGAGCGGGTGTCTCTCACCTGCTCTTCATCTCCCACGGCTGCCCCAGCAGGCTTGGCCCAGGGTTTTACACCCCCACCACTGGGGAGCCTTCGCAGGTGATCCCACCTAACCCGCCCTGGCTGCAGGTTCAGCCCATGGCCCCATGTCCTGTCCACAGAGGTTAAGGAGAAGTTTTCCCCAGGCTCCCCCCAGCCGGGCTCTCCAGGCCTGTCACTGGGGTTGCTCTTCACCCGACTTCTTCCACGGTCTTGCCGAAATGTGGCACCCGGAGCTGGCCACTTCCTGCCACGCGGGCACCACACCCTGAGTGGCCCCCTGCAGCAAGAGGGGGTGGGGCTTGTGATGTCATCATGTGGGCGGGGTCAGCCAATGGGGGGCATCCCAGGAGTCTGGGATAACCCTAGGGGGCAAGATGGGCGGAGCAAGGGGGCGGGGCAGCGATTCCCTCCCCTCCCCCCATTTAAAGGTAAGCCCAGAGTTTATGGCATGAGCAACCCAGGAGCTGGGGTAGGAAGGGGCGGGGCCAATGCCTTCAATGGAAAGGGGCGGGGCTAATTATGTCAAGGGGCGGAGCCAGTGGCACTTAAACAAGACCCCCAGGAGTAGAGTAGGAACCCAGGCGTCCAGGTGAGCACCCCAAGGGCGGCTCCTCACCCCGATGTGGTCGCACTGGAAGAAGTGGGCGTCAGGCTGGGGCTGCTGGAGCTCCTGGCACACGAGCAGCAGGAGGGTGCGGGAGCTGGGGGTGGGCAGCACGGCCTCGCAGCGCAGCACCCCCGGCAGCCTGTAGTTCTCCAGCTCTTCCTGCAGGGGGCGACAGAGTCACTGGTGGCCTGGCCCCCCCAGCACCCCCTGGGCCCAGCACCGCCCCCCCAGCAGCTCCCCTCTGGGCCCAGCAACGCACCACCCCCCAGACGCAGCATCCTCAGGCCCAGCACCCCCCAGGCCAGCCATCCCCCTCCGCTTCTCCTGGACTTAGCGTCCCCAGCCCCCCTCGCCCGCACACCTGGAAGTGAATGTCCAGCAGTCTGATGGCCGAGCCGGTGACCTGCAGCAGCATCTCCTGGGCCCATAACTTGCCCTGGGCCTCCATGGCGGCCACTTTCTGCACGGCCTCCTCCACCGAGAGCCGCTCCACTGCCTCCCCCAGTGGGAACGTCATCAGATGCTGGGGGGGGGCAGGTGTGAGCCATGGACCTGCCCCCGTGCAGCACTGGGATCCTGCACCCCCCTCCCCACTGGCCCTGGGCCTGCAGCTCCCCCCATGCTGCCCCCGGGCCTGCAGCCCCCCACAGCGCCCCCTGGCCCCAGGGCGCATCTCCCCCCATGCTGCTCCCAGGTTCACAGTCCCCACGCAACCACCACATGTCCCTCGGGCTTGCAGTCTTCCATGCAGCTCCCAGCCCCTCCCTCAGTCAGCGCCCCGGCCGCACCCAAGAGCCCAGCTCACATTGACTGTGTATTGGGAGACGTCGTTCATGATGTAGCTGGAATATTTCTTCCTCTGCTCTGTGAAAAGAAGGGGAAATTATAAACAGGGAATGGGGCAGGGTCTGTCCCCTCCAGGGGCACCGGCTCCCACCCACCCCCAGGGCAGGGTCTGGCTGGCTCATGGGGGCAGGGAATGGGGCAGGGTCTGTCCCCTCCAGGGGGACCGGCTCCCACCCACTCCCAGGGCAGGGTTTGGCTGGCTCAGGGGGGCAGGGAATGGGGCAGGGTCTGTCCCCTCCAGGGGCACCGGCTCCCACCCAGCCCCAGGGCAGGGCCTGGCCAGCTCGGGGGGCAGTTAGGAGCAACCTTCTCAGCATGCCCTGGGGAAACCAGGTTGGGAGCCGCCACTGGGACCCCACCCCCATTTCCCTGCCGTTCTCCTGGGGGAACGCAGTGATGGGTCAGCTGGGGGGAGGGAGACGGCTGGCGGGGAGGGGGAAGCACTTTCATTGCCTGTTTGTGCCTTTGCCAGGACTAGCCTAAGTGGGGTACGTCACAAAACCCTACAATAGCACCGCCCCGCTGAGAGACCCTACAGTAACACCGCCCTGCCCCCGCCCCACTGACAGACCCTACACTAACACCACCCCGCCCCCGCCCCACTGAGAGACCCTACAGTAACACCGCCCTGCCCCCACCCCGCTGACAGACCCTACAATAACGCAGCAGCTTGACACAGAGACTGTCCAGTCAGGCAGCAGCACACCGCGTTGCCCCCCCCCCCCGCCTGCCCCACCAACAGAGACCAGACAACAACACATCAGCTGAGGAAAGACCCTACAATAACAAAGCCTGCCTGTTGGAGTGCGCTGCCCAGCAGAGCGACCCGACACTGAGACCACAGCGCAGCCAGTCACAGGGGCTCTCTCGGCTCCCTTGTCAGCAGAGACCCCCAATGGCAGCACAGCAGCCTGCCAAAGAGCTGAGCGAGACCCTACAATAACACCCTCCCCCCGGGACAGGACTCACCATAGATCGCCCTGGCGCTGGGCTTGGAGACCCCACTGCAGAAAGGGATGAGAGAAAGTTAAAACCCGTATGACAAAGCCAAGGCCTGGCAACACGGGGAGAGGTTACTGAGGTCCACTCCCAGCCCAGACTCAGGCAGAGAACCCAGGCATCCTGGCACCCAGCCCCCCACCCTGACCTGGGCAGAGAACCCAGGCGTTTGGCGTCAAGCCCCCCACTCACCTGCCAGAGGAGCTCATGGTACTGACAGACTCCGCACTTCACGCTGCACCTTTGGGGAGAGGATGAGAGGCAGAAAATCACTGACAAGAGTCGGGGTGGTGCCCTACAGAGCTGGGGCAAGAACCCAGGAGAGCTGGCTCACCCCCTGCTCTACCCACAAGCCCCCTCTTCCCTCCCAGGCCAGGGAGAGAACCCAGGCATCCGGGGCAGGCTGGCCTTTCCCCCTCAGCACCCCTGCTGTGATTCACGCCTCGCGGAACTGGGCTGTTTATCAAGGGCGTGGGACTCTTCCTCCAGAAAGACATCACCATGCCCGAGGGTGGCCCCCACCCTCCTCCAGCCCAGCAGCTCCCCACCCCACTCCTGACCGAGGAGCCTGGGCAAGGCAGACTCAGGCCTGGTACCAACATGGGGCTGAGCTGGGGGGGGTGAGTGTCCCCCGGTATCCCCCCTCCCCTTGATTCCCCCCAACTTACCCACTCGAGGCTACTCGAGGGCCCCCCAGAGGCAGAAACAGCAGCACCGGTCGGGGGCAGCTGGTGAGAAAGGGGACCCCCCAGCTCCTGGCAGAGGCAGCTCTGGCTGCTCTTGGGTGCCTGGGAACTGTCCTATCCCCACTGTCACCTGGGCACAGGTGTGGGTCCAGCTCCGCCACACACCCAGCATACCTGGGCAGGTAACCCTCTGCCCCGCCCCCGGTCCCCCCTCCTACCACCTGCTCAGCCAGCTGTGGAGACAAGGCAGAAAATAACCCTCATCCCTAGAGATTAGATTTGGCAAGTGGTGGGGCTGGGAGCCTGGACTCCTGGGTTCTCTCCCCATCTCTGGGAGTGGAGTGGGGGCTGGAGACAGACAACCACAGTAGCAGAGAGGTGTTAGAATAGCCCTCCCCCCTCGCGTGCCTTTGTCACCCAGTGCATCCAAGAGCTGGGTGTGTCCCATGCCAGGGTGCAGAGCAGGAAATACCGGCCTGGCAGGGCCTGCCCCAGGGCTCTGGGGTGCAGCCAGTCCTGGGGTGCGGCAGAGGAGCAGTTTATAGAGGGACCCTTTACCTAGTACTGAAGTCAGGGGACAGCCCTCCACTGAGCCTGTTTCCTGCAGCCCAGTGCACCCTGCTGGGTCCCCACCCACCACCCCACACTGGGCCCCTCACCCCACTCCCTACAGCTCAGCACCCCCTGCTAAGTCCCCACCCCTCTCCCTGCAGCCCAACACCCCCTGCTGGGTCCCCAACTGGCTCCCTGCAGCCCAGCATCCCTGCTGGGTCCCCACCCCACAGACCAGCACTCCCTGCTGAGCCTCCCCCTTGCAGCCCAGCACCCCCCACTGGGCCCCTCACCCCACTCCCTGCAGCCCAGCACCCCCTGCTAAGTCCTCACCCCTCTCCTTGCAGCCCAACACCCCCTGCTGGGTCCCCAACTGGCTCCCTGCAGCCCAGCACCCCCGCTGGGTCCCCACCCCGCACCCCCTGCTGGGTCCCCACCCAGCACCCCCTGCTCTCCCCCTACCCGGCTCCCCGCGGCCAGGGTTAGCGGGCCCAGGCAGCTGGGGCTGGGACCAGCGGAACCAGGAGCCGGAGCCGGGAGAACAAGGGCGAGGGGACGGAGCCGAGCCCAGCCCGGAAGGGAGGGCGACCCAACTGGGACGCAGGACTCCTGGGTTCTCCCCTGGATGGGGGAGGGGTGTGCAGCCCAGTGGGAGCGGGGCTGGGACCAGGACTCCCGGGCTCGATCCACACCTCCCCTCCCCGCTTGGCCCTGGTGGGAGCGGCTGAGCGCCTGGTAACCCGGCTCCTCTCCTCTCCCCCGCCCCGTCTCGGACTCCCGGGCTCTTTCCCAGCCCGGGGGGGGAGGGGTGATGTTTGGGCGGGCGCCGGACGCCTGGGTTCTGTGACTTTGCGGCTGCCCGGCCCCTCACTCGGGCGGGGGCGGGGACAAAGCGGCCGCAGGGCGTGTCCCGCTGGCTGCGCACTTCCCATGGAGGCGCCGCCGTGTTTGCTTTGGGGGCCTGGGCGGCTGTTTTCCCTGCGCTGGGCGGGGAGCAGCGGCTAGTGGTTAGAGCGCGGGGGCAGGGGGCGGGGGCTGGGAACCCGGACTCCTGGGTTCTCTCCCTGGCTGGGGGAGGCGGGAACGTAGGCTCCGGGGTGCCGTGACGGCCAATCGGCTGAGCGACCCCGCTGAACCCTTTCCCACGCCCCACCCCTGGGAACTGGCCAGCGGCGCCGCTCCCGCCGTGCCCGGGGCGGGCGCTAGTGAGCCGGGGGCCGCAGGGGGGACCCAGCCCGCGTTCCCGGCCGCCTTGTCCAGCCAGGGGCGGAATAAATTGGGCCTGTGCCCCAGGACATGCGCCACCAGCCGCCCAGCGCTCAGCTTCCAGGGAACCGGACTCAGCCCGGGGCTGGGGGACTCTGCCGCACTTCGGGGGCGCGGCCCTTCCCAGGCAGGGGTGACGGCCGGCCCCCCTCGCTTGGAGCCGGCCCCGTCTGTTCTGTGCAGCTGGGAGCCAGCTCCCTCTTCAGCGCCGATGGAAACCCGGCGGGGCGGGGCGGGCTGCAGGTGTTGGGTTTGTACAGCGCCTGGCACCGGCAGGGCAGGGCGGGGATGCGGCTCAGGGGGAGCCGGGTGCCACCCCGCCGCCGGGGCCAACGGCTTTGGTTTGCCCAAGAGGCAATTTTATACCTTGTGTCAACACCCACAGGGGAAAAACAGCCCTGGGCCCTTCCTCCTTGCGGGGAGAGGCAGGGCCCCGCCTGGCACAGCTCGGGCCCTGGCTTCGCTGCTGGAAGGAGCTGCTCTGAGCTTGACAGCTGCCTGCCAGGGGATTAGTCACCCCGTGCCTCAGTTTCCCTCTGTACTTTGCACAGCACTGAGGGATCTACACAGCTGGAGGCAGGGAGCAGAGCTGGGGGAGCCCACAGGCAGCTGGGACAAGTTTCAGGCACCCAGGGAGGGGAACCTGGCAGAGCCGGTTGCTTGGGCACAGGGGGTCATACAGGATCTAGCACCCGCCCCCACTGTCCCCTCTGTGGCTTAGCCTGGCTGCTGCCCCCCCCCCAATCTGGTCTCCCTTCCCCAACCTGGCTGGGGTGTAGTGGTTAGGGGAGGGGAGGGGAGGAGCAGGGAGCAAGGACTCCTGGGATCTTTCCTTGCTCTGGGAGCAGAGTGGGGTCCAGTGGTTAGAGCGGGGGGCACCTCAGATGCAGGACTCCGGGGTTCGCGCCTGGCGCAGGGAGCAACACCCAGGGTGGGGGTGGGGGACAGGGCAACTTGCCCAATGGTCCCTGTAACTTACCACAATTTGGGTCCATGCCCAGCAGCTCGTGTAGTCATGCTCAGGGGCAGAGCTGCCCCGGGGCCCAGCATGCACGGAACAGGGCCTGGACACCTGCCCCTCTCCCCTGGCGGCTCCCCCAGCCAGAGCCCCCCCCTCCCCCCTCAGGCCAGAATGGAATCAGGCACCCACAGCCCCCCAGTCAAAGCCCTGCAGCCAGGCCCTGGGGCCAGCCACAGGCCTGGGGGAGATGCAGATATGGGGAGACACACTAGGGAGCAAGGCCTGGACACCCCCCCCCGCAACTTGTGTCCACCCCCTGTGCCTGCTGCCGGGGAGCGAGCGTGCCCCAATGGTGTACAGAGGGGCCAGGCAGGAGTGCGGCCACCTCATGCCGTCATTCACAGGGCACGCACAGCCTAGGGCTCGGCTGGCCCTCCGAATGCACGTGCGTGCACACGCGCGCACACACACGCACACACCCACAGCTCAGCCTTCCCCTCAGAACACACCCACACAGCCCCACCTCAATCTGAACACGCACACACAGCTCAGCCTCTCCCTCAACACACACGCACGCACGCACACAGCTGCTCCCTTAGAACACACCCACACAGCTCAGCCAGCCCCTCAGACACACACAGGGACACGGACACTGACACCTGGGAGCGGGACCCTTCCAACTCTTTTGAGCAGTTGTCATGTTTGTCGGCTTTTCCCGCGGCCGAGCCGCACACACACAACATGGAGCATTTCCTTTGAAAAATAGTGGGGGCGTATTGCACAGGGGCTCTGGGGGCACTGGGCCCTGTAGAAAATACTTTCCTCTATATACAGATATGTGCAGAGGCAGGGCGGGGGAAGCTGGGTGCTGCAGAGGGCCAGGAAGAAAGATGGCTGCTTGGCATAGAGAAGGGTGTCCCCCAGGGAACAGGGGGGCTCCCACTTGCAGAGTGTGGAGCACTGGGGGGGGCCCTTGGCCAAGGGGTTCAGCCGGTGCATGGCACTGAAAATGGCAGGGTCCCCGTGGCCACCGGAGGGGGCTGCGAGCAGGGGCAGGGCCTGCAGTTGGGGTCCCCCAGCAGATTTGGGGGGACAGGGCCCAGTACACAACAGGGGGGCGTGCTCAGGGCCAGACTCCAGTCCATTCGCAGGGCGGGCCTTAAGGGAGGGTGTTGGGCCCAGGGAGCTGACCCCACCCCACCCCTCCCCTCCCCATGGCGCAGGGCCTGTGAGCAAGGGGGGCTGGGGCAGCAGCCAGGGGGAACCCTGCGCCCCATGCCCCGGGGGAGGGGCAGCCAGCTCCACAGCAAAGGGCCAAGCTGAACCCATCCACTGATTAAATGGGGGGCTAAGCCGCTAACATCCCCCTCCAGCTGCCCTGCATGGGGCCTCCTCCAGCCCCACTGGTTAACCTACGCTGCAGTGGGCGGGGTTTACTGGCCCCCAGAACCCCCCCTCCCCCACTGGAGGAACCCCTCAGAAGTTTGGCCCAGCCTGCAAGGGGTGGGAGGGACTATAAAGACCCCCCCCTTTTGACACCAAGATTCCATGAGGGTGGAGCCACAGTAGGGATGTGGGGGAGGGGTGGCAGTAGATAGTTCACACCCCCTTTGGTTCCTGCCATGGGGCCGGGCGCCAGACACCCCAAGGGGGTTGTTATACCCCCAGTGGGGGCTGATTCCCGAAGTAGCCCTGCCTAGAACCCCGCCCAGGTTCTCCCTCAATCCCCCCAGCTCCTAATACTGGCAATAGCCGCCCCGCACCCCCACTTTGGCCGGCACAGCGCCCGGGGGGTGGGGGGCGGGGACAGGCAGGCGGGAGCACCTGGCTGGGGGTTTGGTTAGCTGGGGGGTGGGGGGTCAGAAAGGGCTTTAAAAACAGGGAACTCCCCCCTTGTCCTGAGAGATCTGTGCCCCTCTCCTGAACCAGGGTCTCATGACACCCCATCTCCACTAACCCCCCACGCAGGGGAGGGGGCAGCATTTCCTGGGGGGGCAGAGAGATGCACACCCCTCAGAGGCTGGGAATCTGCCACCCTCCCCCCGGCTTCTGACAACCAGCATCACTGAAGCAGCGACAGGAACAACTGTGAAGACCCACAAATAAATAACGCCCGAGGGGCCGGCTTTCGCCAAGCCGGGTGTGGGGGCACCAGGCACCCTGAGCGAGGGGCCTGCGCCGATTCTCAGAGCTTAGGCGCCCCCCCGCCGGGAAAGGGGGGTGTGGGGGGTACAAGCAAGGGCCGTGCCTGGGCCTGGTCCTAGACCCCCCACCCAGTGCGCTGGCAGAGGGAGCTGGGCTGAAGTATGGGGTGCTCCCTGGCAGGGGGAAGGGGGGTTCCCTGCCGCGCGTGGAGGGCGTCACTTGGAGAGTTTGCTGATGACCCGGATCAAAGCTGCATTCTCGTCTTTCAGGCGCTGGTTATCGGCCTTCAGGTCCGAGAGCGCCTGGAGGGCGGGGGGGGGAACAGATGGGGGGAGGGGTCAGCACCTGCACCAGCCCAGCTGCACTGGTATCCCACCTGCTCCCTTCCCCCACCCCGGGGGCCACGCCTGCCCCCTTCCCCCACCTCAGGTCAGCCTCAGGTCAGCCCCGCCTGCCCCTTCCCCCACCCCGGGGGCCACGCCTGCCCCCTTCCCCCACCTCAGGTCAGCCTCAGGTCAGCCCCGCCTGCCCCTTCCCCCGCCTTGGGTCCGCCTCCCGTATCCCGCCTCCTCCCTGCCCACAGGGCCCATTCAGGCCGGTGCTCAGCTCATTACCTTCAGCTCCTCCTCCAGCTCGGCCGCCTTTCGCTCCAAGGCCCGGCGCTCCTGGGGGGCCAGAGAGGGGACGTGAGAGACAACGCACGTCTCCAGGGGGGTGGGGATCAGGGGACCTCAGAGCCCCAGAGCAGAGTGAGGTGGGGGCTGGGGGCAGCGCCAGGTACTTACAAATCTCTCCAGCTCCAGGCGTGCTGGGCGCTCGGCAAACTGCTCCTGCCTCTGCTCAGGACAGAGCAAGGGGTGAGCGGGTGCCCCGGGAGGGGACAGGCCCTGCACGCCCGCCCCCACCCCAGCCAGCACCCTGCCCCCCAGGCCAGCTCCCCTCTCGGCTGGATGGAGGCTCCACCCAAACTCCCTCCCCCATCCTGGCCTCCCACCCGGGGCTGTGCAGCCCCAGGAGACGGGGCAGGTGACTCAGCTCACAGGCAGCCAGGCCCTGGCCAGCTACGTGCCCGGCTCAACCTTGGCGCCACTCTGGGCGGTGGGTGTAAGTGCAGGGAGCTGCCAGCAGGGGGTAATGTGTGGGGCAGAGACATTGGCCATGCAGGGCCCCCTCCTTGCCTCACCCTGCACAGCCCAGTGCTCCCTGCTGAGCCCCACCCCCTCCACAGCCCAGTGCCCCCCACAACTGCCCAGAACCAGCTACCCACGGCCCCCTGGGCCCATCCACCCTGGTACCCCCCACTCCCTGCCTGCCAAGGCACAGAGCCCTCAGTGGAGCTCCCCAGGGTTCCTGTCAGAGCTGCGGGCATCTGAACAGGGAAACCGGTGGCACCCCTCCCTCAGGGCAGCCTGTCTGTCTGTCAGACAGGGACAGATGCTCCCACACCACCAGGGACGCACTCGGCCCCCTCAATGCCGGGGGGGCACAAGGCTGCCACCCGCCTGTGCTCATCGGCTCTCCCAGAATCCTCTGCAGTGTGGCAGCGACTCCTGGGGGAGGGGGCCCAAGCAGCTGGCGGGAAGGGGTGAAGGGCAGGGCCCCTCCCCACCTCAGCCCCTCACCTGGGTCACCCTCTCCAGCTCCAGCTTGATCTGGGTCAGTTTCAGCTGCGTCTCTTGCAGCTGCTCTTTCAGCTTCTCGTTCTCCACCTGGAGATCTTCATAGAGCTGTAGGGTGGTGGGGGCCCACAGCTGAAGTCCTGTACCCCAGCCCTCATCCCCTCCTGCTCTGACCACTAGCTCACACTCCCCTCCCAGACCCAGGAAGAGAACCCAGGAGTCCTGTACCCCAGCCCTCACCCCCTCCTGCTCTGACCACCAGCTCACACTCCCCTCCCAGACCCAGGGCTGAAACCCAACAGTCCTGGTCCCACTTCCCCATCCTGCACTAACCACTAGGCCCCACTCCCCTCCTACAGCTGGGGGTGGAACCCAGGAGTCCTGGCTCCTGGCCATGTTAGTGCATGGAGAAGATGAGATGTGACAGCAGAAGCCCCTGGATGCCTGCCCAACCTTTTTGTAGCCATGCTCATCCCCAGAGCTGCCCTCGCTGTTGAGCCTGGCATAGCCGCAGGCCTCCGTCCGGTTGGGCAGGAGGCTGTTCAGGTGGTCGGACACGCTGCTGAGACAAACACATTGTTACTGCAAAGACGAAAGTGCCCCCCCACCAACTCCTGGGTTCTCAAAAAGCACCGAGATGCAGCCACCTCTGGGGCACTCAGCCGCCAGCCTCTCGTTTGAAACACAGCTGTGTCAGAGCACCCCCTGCTGGCCACTGCTGCTCCCTGCCACCCAGCATCCCCTGCTGAGGCCCTCCCACCACTGCAGCGCCAGGCTGGGACACAGGGGCCAGCCCTGCCTGCTGGCGGTCTCCCTTCTGGGGTGAACCCCCTCACTCCGTTAGTGTCTCGCACCCGTGGTGAAGCTGGGGCAAGGTGGGGCCCGACCCCCAAAGCCCCGGCTGACAAGTACCTGGATCCTGGGGTGGTGTCATTCAGCTGCTCTGGGTCCTCGCTCTCATCACCCTAGAGAGAGGCCAAGTGGCAGAAATCCCCGGGCCAGGCAGGAACCAAGGCCCCCAGGAAGCAGGTCCCCACCTCCCAGTGTTTTCCTGCTGGCCAGGCTACCAGCCTCCCATATCCCAGCCCCACCCCCTGTTATTTCCTACAGAGAAGCCATGCCCAGGTGCCCACCCTGGACCAGCCCTGCGCTCACCTCGGCAGCGTTCTGCACCATGCCTGTGGAGCGCCGTTCCCGCCGGCCTTTCCGGCGGTCCCGGACGGCCAACCGGTTCCGCAGCTCGGCCTCCGCCTCAGCGCCCAGCCCCAGCCCCAGCCCCTCTGGCTCCGGCCCTGAGACACAGATGGGGCAGGTCAGGGCCAGGTGAGTGCCAGCCCAGCCCCACACCCACAGCACCTGGCTCAGCCTCTCTGCTGGGCCCTTAATGCAGCCAGCAACAGGAGTCCCACGGATGGGACAAACCACAAGGGGTTAAGTCAGGTGCAGCTCGAGAAGTCCTGCTTGAACAGGGGAGAAAACCCAGGAGTCCAGGCCCCACCTGCTGTAACCACTAGAGCCCACTCCCCTCCCAGAGCTGGGGAGAGAATCCAGGAGTTCCGGCTCCCACAGCCAGCACTACCCTGGGCTCTGCAGACATTGGGGAGCAAAGCAGGGGCCAGGGCTGCCCTCAGCTGGTCACCTCCAGGGCTGTGAGGTCTCTGGGGGCAGGTATCAGGGAAAATGCCTCCCCAGTTCCGCAGGGGCAAGGCTGGACACAGGGCAGGAAACCTCCCCAACACACACAGGCAGGAAGCTGCTTGGCTCCCACGCTGGGAACCCCGTGGAGGAGAGGGGGCCGGGGGGGGACTCACCTCTCTTCACCTGAGCGGGGACCATGACGGGGTTCACAGTGTAACCGGAGGAGCCCTCAGGAGCGGCTGCGCGGCAGCGCCGGGGTGAGTCCTACAGAGGGGGAACAATGACCCAGGTCGGGGGTGGCCTGGAGAAGACCTGGGGGAGTTCGGGAGAGAGACCCACAAACCGCTCCTGGGGAACAGCCTCAGACCCACAGCCCCCTCCCTGTCCCCCAACCCCCCGATCAGACCCACGGCCCCGCCCTCCCTGCCCTCCCCCCAAGCCTATACGGCCGGGGAAGCCCTCCGCACACACAGCCCCGGTGTCCGAGGGCTCCCCCCCCCCCGCAAGGTTCCACTGGTTAACAACGAGCCCCAGCTCCGCCCCTCCCTCACCGTGGCCTCCAGTGGCTGCATCCCTTCTCGGTCCCGCCTCTCCTCCTCCCCGATTCGCTGCTCTGCAGCCCTGGTGTCCGCAGATCGGCCAATAGTCTTCTCTGCCTCCTTCAAGTCAGTGAGAGTGACCCCCTGTCAGGGAAGCAGGTGCGTCAGGTGGGGCTGGGACCTTGGCATGGCTGGAGCAGTCACCGGCTGGGGTGGCAGTCATTGCTGATGGGCCCACTGAGCCCCCAGCCCCACAGGAGGTGGGACAGAGCCACAGCACCCACAGCAGCACAGACCAGCCCAAACCTAGCGACAGAGCTGGGAAAAGAACCCAGGAGTCCTGGCTCCCAGCCCCTGCCAGAGCCTGGAGAACCCAAGAGTCCTGGCTCCGAGCCCCTGCACAGCTCCAGCCCCCAGCCCCTGCCAGAGCCTGGAGAACCCAAGAGTCCTGGCTCCGAGCCCCTGCACAGCTCCAGCCCCCAGCCCCTGCCAGAGCCGGGAGAACCCAGGACTCTGGGCCACACTCCCCAACCACTGGACCCTGCTGCCTTTGGCAGGAGTACCTGGGTGGAGCGCCGGGACTGTCTCATGAGACGCGACCGGGCCTTGCGCTGCGACTCCGACTCCTCGTCCCTCACGGGCGTCTGATACGACCTGCTTGGAGAAGGTGGTTAGTAAGAGCAGCCAGAGCAGGGACCGCGCACCTGTCCCAGGATGCGGCTCTTCTGGGGTGGAGCAGGGCCGGGCACACTGGGATGGTCTCAGGATGCGGCTCCTCTGGGGTGGTGAATGGGCCTGTTACTAAACCAAGCACCACAGCAGGCTCCCCTGCACCAACCGTGCTCTGTGCCCACTGCCAGGGTAGGACCCGAGTCCTGGCTGGGCAGGGTGCCTCAGCGCTGGGCAAACACCCCCCCTCCCTCCCAGAGTCCGAGCCCACTGGGGCCCTGGGCTGTGCCTACCTTCGGCGCTCGCGGGGGTCAGTGCTCAAGCTGCCAGTGCTGGAAGTGGGGGAGTGGCTGGGGGCAGGACCCACGTCCATTTTCATCTGCAGGCCGCCTTCCAAGCTGCTGCTGGGAGGGCACATGGAGAGGGAGCATCAGATGGCAGGGGCGGATCGACCAGACACAGTGCCAGCCTGGGGACCCCACCCTCTGCCCTCAGCTGGGAGAGGGCCCAGGAAGTCTGGCACTCAGTTCTGCTCCAACTACTAGTCCCCACTTCCCTCCCACAGCCAGGAAGAGAACCCAGGAGTCCTGACACCCAGTCCCCCTCCCACCCTAGATCCCCCTCCCCCCCTAAGTCAGGGAAAGAACCCAGGAGTCCTAGCACCTAATCCCCCTCTCAACCTAGATTCCCACCGCCACTCCTAAGAGCCAGGGATAAAACCCAGGAGTCCTGGCACCCAGTCTCCCTCCCACCTGAGCTGGGGAGAGAACCCCGGAGTCCAGGCTCTCGCCCTGCTCTAACCACTACCCCACCCCACCGCCGAGCCAGGCCAGGCCCCGGGTGACTCACGCTCGGCGCGGCTCTGCGTCGGGCAGGGTGAAGATGCGCCGGGTGGGCGTCGGCGGGACCCGGGCCAGGCGCGGCTCCTTGCTCTGGCAGGCAAACCGAGAGGGTCCCTGAATGTGTGGGCCACAGCTGGGCACACAGGGCTACGCCGGCCTCCAGCCAGGAGGGAGCAGTGCCCAGCACACAGCTGGGTCCCCTCGGGGGCTGGAGGTCGGTCCCTGCGGTAGCAAGGAAGGTAGGGGGAGGCGTAGGGGGAAAGGAAACAAACAGGGTCTAGCAGTGAGAGCAGCCTGGGGCTTGGAATCCAGGACTCCTGGGTTCTCTCTCCAGCTGTGGGAGGGGAGCGAGGCTCTAATGGTGGGCGTAAGGGGAGGGGCTGGAGCCAGGACTCCTGGGTTCCACCCCAGCCCTGGGAGAAGAAAAAAGTTGGAACAACAGTCATGAACCAGGGAAATCAAGGAACAAGAAACAGACTAGAGAAGGGGGCAGAGTTAAGGGGAAAGCACAAGGCTGGAGAACAGACGCCGGGACTGAGGGCTCCAGCGGGCTTCTACGTGACCCCAGCTCCCCAGTGCTGTGGGGCCCCCAGGGGAGCCCCCCGGCAGCTCCAACAGCCGCTGCTGGAGCCTGCCACGGGCGCAGCTCAGGGGCATATAAGCAGGCAGGTGGGCTGGGGAAGGAGGCCGCTGCCCTATGGGTGGAGCCTCCTACCGGGTCACCTGATGAACTCCCTTCCTCCCGACTGGCTAGCTCTGCGGCTACGCTCTTATTGGCTAACCCCTGGCCAATCAGAGTCCTGTTCCACTTCTGGAGGACTTCCCAGAGGTCCTGCGGCTGAGGGGAGGGAAAGCGGGAGACGTTAGTGGGATGGACGGACGGACAGACAGACCCCGGCCCTCCCACAAAGCTCTGCAGCCCCGTCCTCCCAGAATCCTCTCTGCTGCGCCGCTTGCAGCCGTGAGCGCATCGCATGGGGGCCTCGCTGGAGGCGGAGCCTGGCGACCCCCCCCCCCGCCACGCCCCTCACCTTCTCCTCAGCGTCCAGCCGCGGGCTGGAGGCCGAGCGCTTGATCCCGGTGTCCTTGAGGGGCCCCTCGTCCAGCCGGGCCTCCTGCAGCACCCCGAAGCTGCCCGTCTTCCGCAGCCCCGCCCTCCAGGCAGGCGCTGCCGAATCATCCGGCGCCCCGGCGCGGCTTGAGCTGCCGGAGAACTGCGCGGGGGGGGGCGAGAAAAGGGGGGAGGGGAGATGGGGGGCAGAGGGGGCGGAGTCAGGACGGGCGCAGGGAACTGAACCGGGAGGGGAGGGCACGTCACGGGAGGGGATCGAAAGGCAGCGGCTGCTCTAAGCCCGGGGGGCGGCTGCCCCATGTTCCCCTGAATACCCCTCCATACCCCCACTTCTTCCTAACTCCCCACATCCCACCTGTCTCCCCTTAACTCCCCCATCCCCCACCTCCCAGCACCCCCCCCCCCCATCTCCTTGCTGCCCCTTACCTTCCCCAATGCCCCCACCCCCATGCTCCTTGCCCCACTGACCCCACCCCCCACCTGTTGATCCCTCCTGTCCCTCGGCTCCTCCACTGCACAGAGATGGAGATGGATTAATTAGCGCCCCCCCCCCCCGACATCGGCCTTTGATCACCTTGCACGCTAAGCTAGAGATAAGAAGCAGAGTGGGGGAACCGTAGGCACAGATACTCCTTTCCTGACCCTCCACCACACCACAGTAGGAGCAGAAAAGCAGGATCCACCCCCTCCCGCCGGCTCACAGTCTATGGGGCCAGCATTGCTAGAGGAATCGCTCGTCACTTTCAAGCACAAAGAAGGTGAGCGAGGAATTAACCGGGTTCAGATGGGGGCAGCAGCCTCGTCCCCAGAGAAGGGGAACTGCACCCCCCCCCATGCACATGAAGAATGGGCGGCAGGAGGGGTCTGTCAAGGGAGATGCTGCCCCCGGCTTTCCCTGCCCCCTCCCCCTGGAAGCTGGCACCCCCTGCTGGGGAACAGCTCCTTCCCCAGCCATGGGACGTCCTGTAAGCAAAAGGCTCCCCCTAGCACCTGCCCTCCCTCCACAACACCGCCAGTGGGACCCCCCCACCGTGACACCAGCCGTCCTCCCCAAGCGGTGGGAACGGGAGAGGAGCCTGAATTGGCGCCGAACGAAGACAGCCAGGAGGCAGAACAGCAAACGACTCTGCGGCAGGGGGCCGAAACTGGGCGAGTCCAAGGGGGAGAATTGGCCGGGAGGAGTCCAGGGCCTCAAACAAGCAGTAAAGCCCCCAGGCAGCGGCATGCCAAGCCCGGTACGCTGGGTGGCCAGGGCTCCTGGCTTTCAGAGGTTGCCCTGCCACCCTCCAGTGCCGGCGGATACCAAGACATGGGCAGAAACCCCAGAGACTGGGCAGACCCCAAGATCCTCAGGACGACGGAATCTTGGCGTCAGATGGGTCCCTAGAAGCCAGGGAGTCCCTCTGCCACAGCCAGGGGAACCCCAGAGGTGCCGCGCAGGGTGAAGGGAGTGAGGGTTTTTCCAAGCCACAAAACTCCCAGACCGTCACCAAGCTCCAGCGAGAGCGGCTGGAACTCAAACGGGGGCGGCTGGCAGGATATGCTGGAGCAGGCAGGGAAGGAGAAAAGGTCTCGAGGGGCAGATCCGCCCTCCACACAGCTCCAGCATCCCCGCTCCTCCCGAGGGGCTGGGAATGGAACCCAGGAGTCCTGACTCCCTCCCTCATCCCCTGCTCTAACTACTAGATCCCACTCCCCTCCCAAAGCAAGAGAAAGCACACGGAGTCCTGGCTCCAGCCACTCGTGCGCTAACCCCCATTCCCCAAGCCCCCCAAGCCAGGGAGAAGACCCAAGAGTCCCGACACCAGTCATGGGTCCAGCCAGTGGATCAGCCCCCAGGAAAGGCCTCGGCCGAGGAGAGGGCGCAGAGGCTCTTGTGCTGGGGGGGGATGGGCAATCGCTCACTGTGGCTTTTTCGCCCCCCTGCGGGACCAGGATGATGCCGGTTTTGCGTAAGCTCTGGCGCCACAGGGAGGGCCCCAGGGGGTCCGGGGTGGGCAGCGCGGGAGGGGGGCAGGCCAGCTGGGACTGAAGGTGCATCAAGGGAGGAGGCGGGGGGCCAATGGGGCCAGGATCCGAGCAGCAGCAGGACAAACACGGGGTGGGGGTCGAGGAAGAAACATAGGGCAGAAATAGAACAAAATCCAGATGCGCCCAGAACAGAGGGGGCGGGGCCAGAATAGAGAAGAAGCGGGGCCAGGGCCCCTAGCTCATGCAGAGGACAGGGCTGGATGAGAGCTCTAGGTTCAGGGACCCCCAGCCCTGCTCCTGGTGGCCAGTTTCAGCTCCACCCCAGCATCAGAGGGGAGGAAGGACAGCGGGTAGCAGGGTTTGGGTCCAGCTCCAGGAATGGGACAGGCTCTGCCCCCTCCGGGGTAATCAGCGAATCATGGAACAAGAGCCAGCAGCTTGGAGCAGAGAAGGGGACCGTGGGTGTCACAGGGGCCTGCAGGGATCAGGGCCCAGATCGCATGGGGGTGCACTAGACGAGGGTGAGAACCCAGGTGTCCTGGCTCCCGGCCCCTCCCCACCACAGATCCCACGCCCCTCACAGAACTGGGGACAGAACCCAGGCGTCCTGGCTCCCGGCCCCCCAGTGGCACTGCCACGAAGCCAAAGGCTGTAATGTGGTCGGGGGAGCCCTCACAGGGACAGGGCGTTTGTGGGCTACAACTAACACAACACAGCACCTTCCCTGCAAAGCAAAGGAAAACCTGTCTGACACCACGTCCCCCACCCCTCCACAGCCATAGCCATGCCCCCGCAGTCCCAGTCACGCCCCCACAAGGAAGCGGGTACCAGAAGGAATCAGCATCATTCAGGGCCCAGAACAACCCAGCCGCGGGGGGCCGGGAATAGGGACTCCTCGAAGTGCAAGGAAGGGGTCGGGAGGGGCCTCACCTTCAGACCCATGGGTGTGGGAGAGACAGGGGGCAGGGCGACCCCGTTCAGGCTGCCACTCTCTGCCGGGGGGGACTTCGTGGGCTCTGTGGGGGGGACAAAGGAAGTGGGGGTGAGGTGGGTGCCTAATCGCCCCTGCCCCCGCCCAGCCCTCCCCCCAACCTTCCACCTCTTCCCTCCACCCCCAGCTCCGCCCCCAACTTGACCACTCCCCCACCCCTGGCACCTCCCCTGCAAGCAGCTCAGCCCCACTAACTCCACCTACCGGTGGCTTTCTCTGGCCCCTCCCCCTCAGAGGCAGAGCTGCTCTCCTCCTGCCCCGGCGCAAGGGGACCCAGAGTTTTGCGCTCCTTGGACTGGTCCTGCACCGAGATCTTCTCCCGGCTGCTCATGCGGCACACGGAGCTCCTGGGGGAGGAGGGCGGCCTGTGAGGCACCTTACAAGCAACTGGCCAAGGGGCCGCACCCCACGGCCGCAGAGGGGAGCTCAGAGCCAAGCCCCACCTGCTCACAGGGCCCACTCCCGACCCACAGCCCCCCCCAGCCCAGCCCTGGGGCCCCCACTCCCGGCCCACTCCCGACCCACAGCCCCCGACAGCCCGGCCCTGGGGCCCCCACTCCCGACCCACAGCCCCCCCCCCAGCCCGGCCCACTCCTGACCCACAGCCCCCCCCAGCCCAGCCCAGCCCTGGGGCCCCCACTCCCGACCCACAGCCCCCCCAGCCCGGCCCACTCCCGACCCACAGCCCCCGACAGCCCGGCCCTGGGGCCCCCACTCCTGACCCACAGCCCCCGACAGCCCGGCCCTGGGGCCCCCACTCCTGACCCACAGCCCCTCACAGCCCGGCCCACTCCCAATCCACAGCCCCGGGGCCCCCACTCCTGACCCACAGCCCCCAGCCTGTTGCACACACCGCCTGTGCTTGGCACTGTACACCAGTGGCTGCTCGACGCTGGTATCTATCACAGCCTGTTTGAGGTGAGCTTCTTTCTTGCTACGCAGCTAAGAAGAGATGAGGCAGCTCCATCACTGTGTTCCAGGGACTTCTGTGATCTGCCCCCATCCCAGCCAGCCCAGCAGGGAGGGCTCCAGGCAGGATCGCAGAGCCGGCAACAACCCCATTAGGACCCCCTCATTTGTGGGATTGGGGGCCTTGGCCTCCCCAGTAGCCTTGCCGGGGTGGTGGGGGGAGGACAGGGCCGGGGGGGGGCAGGAGGGGAGAACAGGGCAGAGCATGGTGGGGGGACAAGGTAGGAGAGGAGAACAGGGCAGGGGGATCCAACTCACATCCTCTTGCTTCTTCTGCAGCTCCTCCAGCAGGCTGAGCGTGTCCTCGTCCGCAAGGTCACATGGCCGCTGGCCCTGGGGGGGGGGAAGGGGGGGGGTCAGGGGGGCCCCCGGCCTCCCTCTGCCCCAGACGCCTGGCCAGCTCCAGCCTCTGCTCCATCCCTGCAGCAGCCGGGGCCATTTACTGCCCTCCAACTTCCCCGCCCCCTCACCACGTTGTTGAGCGTGTCCATGTCGCAGAGATGCTCCACCAGCAGGCGACAGGCCTCCTCCACCCCCCAGTGCGCAGCCGCGTGCAGGGGCGTCCAGCCGTCCTTGTCCCGCACGTTGGGGTCGTAGCCAGCCTGCAGGAGCAGCCTGCACAGGGGAGGGGAGAGTCAGGGTCTCCCCTCAGCCTGGGGAGGTATGTGGGGCCTAGGGGTTAGAGCACGGGGGGGGGGGGGAGGGGCTGGGAGCCAGGACTCCAGGGTTCTCGTCTCAGCTCAGGAAGGGACGTGGGGTCTAGTGGTTAGAGCCACAAGTCAGGAGAGACTCCCGCTTCCTACCCATACTAATCTGGGGCAAGCCACGCTCCTCTCTGTGCCTCAGTTTCCCCAGCAGTGACTACGGGCTGAGGCGTGGGCAATGCAGGAACGCTCACATCCCCCAGCTGCGCCCCCGGGGTTGCTGCCCCAGCAGGAAGGCTGGGCTGGCTCTGAACTGGTCTCACGAGTCAGGGGACCTGCGATTCCCACACACTGACTGGGCCCTAGGGCGGAACCGGGAGTCCCTCTGGCCTGCCAGGCTGGTCGGACCGGGTGGGGCAGCACAGCTCAACCTTGGGGCCTGGACCAGGCCCAGCAGCCGGAGCAGTTCCCTTGGCACAGCCCTGCCAGCCTGTGTGTGGTAACGCCTGGGGAGAAGGGACCTGCCAGCCGGAACCCACAGCCAGGCCGCAGACTGGCCCGAGCGGGCGGCCGGGAACCCGGGCCTGGCCCCCACCTCATGACCTCGATGTAGCCCTTCGCAGCGGCCACGTGCAGCGCGCTGGCGCCCGTCTTGGGGTGCCGCGTGTCGTCGATGCGGCCGGCGTTCAGCCACTGGCGCGTGTCCTGCAGCATCAGCTCCTCCTCCTCCCGCTTGGCGGCCGCCACGTCCACACCTGTGGGGGGGGGGACCGGCAGCGGGGCTGGATGTTTGCAGCCCCACCCCCCACCCACCCCTCCCTGCCTGCAGCCCCACCCCACCCACCCCTGGCCCCTCCCTGCCTGCAGCCCCGCCCCCACGCACCCCTCTGGCCCCTCCCCACCCACAGCCCCACCCCCACACACCCCTCTGGCACCTCCCTGCCTGCTGCCCCACCCCCACCCACCCTCTGGCCCCTCCCTGCCACAGCCCCGCCCCCACCCACCCCGGCGCACCCAGGGCCCCACCTCGCTTGGCGATCTCCTCCCGCAGCAGCGCCTCCATCCCGTCATCCTCGGCGATGTCGAGGGGAATGTCACCGTCGCTGTTCACTGCCGCCACGTGGGCGCCATGGGCCAGCAGGTACCTGGGGACGGGCAAGGGTGTCAGACCGGCCCCCCAGCCACAGAGCACCCCCCCCCCACCAGTTCTTTGCACACGCTCAGTGCCCAGTGCTGAGGGGGTTGGAAGACACCAGCTTCTCCCAAGGGAGGAGAAGGCACCTGCCCCCTTGTGGGAAGGAGCAAGACACTGAAGGGGGGGACCAGAGATGGGAGCAAGGGACAGAGGAGAGGAGGAAGAATTTGGGGTGGAGGGAGCAGAGCAGAGGCGTGGGGGAGGGCAGAGGCCAGGGCTGTTTGCAGGAGGGTGGGGAGTGGGGGAGGGCAGGGACCAGGCCTGGCCCGGGGGAGGGGGAGAGGGCAGAGATTAGAGCTGGGGGAGGGGGAGCCCAGGTGGGGGATTACGCAGCACGTGACCAATGGGGATTAGCGCCCCGTGCTGGGGATTAGGGCTCACTGGGCGGCGGATCCCAGGTACGGAGCAACAACGCTCCCCATGCGGCCATGCGGCCGGCAGCAGAGGAGACACCCAGGCGCCATCCAAGTGTCCGCAGCCTGCCCCACCCCCGATCTATCCCGCGCCCCAGGGGATGGATCGGGGGCAGGGGGATGCCAGGGCAGATGGGCCTGTAGCACCAGCCACCTCCCAGCCCCACTCACTGGGCGATCTCCTTGTAGCCGCAGGAGGCGGCGACATGCAGGGGCGTCCAGCCCTCGTTGTCGGCCTGGTTCACGTCGGCTCCGTTCTCCACCAGGAACTGCACCACCTCCAGGTTCTCGTCGATACACGCCTGGGGGGGCAGAGACTGAGCCGACCCGGCCCCCAGCTCTACCCACAAGGCCCCGCTCCCCTCCCAGACCGAGTGCAGAACCCAGGAGTCTGGGCTCCCAGCCGAGCCCCACGCACGTTCCCTCCCACACCCATCGGCTGGCCCTGGAGCAAAGCAGCGCCGGGCCGGGCCGGGCCAGGTTAACCAGGCCTTGCATCCCCGGGGACACGGAGGAGGAGGGAACGTGGGATCCAGCGTCAGCCCCGGCTCCCAAAGCCAGGCTAGAAATAGCCGGGCAGCACATCTCCAGCCAGCGCTGAGCACGCAGTGAGCGAAACACCAGCAGGCGGGGGCAGCTCAGGTCCAGAACAGGAGCGCGCCCCCTCCCCTGCACCCTGCCTGTGCCCCTCACTCCCGACCCGCAGCCCCGTCCCCCCCACCGGTGCCCCCACTCCCGAGCTGGGCCCCTGCCCTACCTGTGCCCCTCACTCCCGACCCACAGCCCTGGCCAACCAAGCCCTGGGCTCCCATCGTCCAAGCACAAGCCATTCAGGGGAGTGCAGAGAACCCCCACCCTCGTCCCCAGTGGGTCTGGGTAGCACCAATCGTGGCTGGGTGCAGGGGGCACAGTGCAGCAACAGGGGGTCCCTGTCTCTGGCCAGGGGGGAATGCCGTGAGTGACACCCCCCCCCGGGTGACAAGGATCCCTGCTCCCAGCCAGCCCTGGGCCAGATGCTGCAGGTGGCCCAGCCAGGAGAGGGGCACAATGCAGCAGGTGGAGGGGGTGTGAGGAGGGGCCAGAGCGGGTGCTGGGACGCTCCGTTCTATGCGGCTGAAATGGTGAGTGGTGCATGGGCTGAATATGGGCAGCTTTCATCTCCTGCAGGGCAGGGGCAGAGCATCACACCGCCCCCCCAAGCAGCCTCTGGGGGCTTGGAGACCAGTTCAACAATGCGCAAAGGGGGCCTGGAAGGAGTCGTCTCAATGGAAGATTAAGGCAGTGGGGGGCCAAGAGGAGGGGCCATGAGGACCCTTAGGCACCATGGCCCCCCAATGCCATGGTCTGGAAAGCTATGGGGCACCCCGCTCTCCTGGGAAGATGAAAACAGGGGAGGATCCAAGATGAAAATGGGGAGCGCTAAGACTCACCCCGTGTCCCAACTCTCATGCTCCCAGGGTGTGTAATGTGGGGGATCGGGGGGCAGTACCACTGACTCCAGGCCTGCCCCGCTCCCCTCACACCCCCCTGCCTACGTCACGTCTCAGCCCATCAACACTGCAGGGTCGGGGGCAAGGGGCACCGAGCAAAGTAAACCGCCCCACGCAAGGAGCACCGCAAGGGGTGAAGGGGGCCCTGCAGGGGGCTGCCGCTCACTCCCTCCCCGCAGCAGGGCTGCCGCCGCCGGCCACACAGGGAGGAGCTGGAGGCGGAGGGAGGCCGGGGTCCAGGGAAGGAAGCCAGCGCCGGCCGGGAATGAAGTCATGGAAAGTCGGGGCGGGCGGGGTAGGGGGACAGCAGCTCCTCTGATGAGAAACCCAGCGCAGGGCGGGGGCCGGCGGGGGCCTTAAATAACCTCCCGGGCGGGGCGGGGGGAGGGGGCAGGTGGCCCGGTCTGAGCGAGTGAATGGGACAACCCAGCCCGGGCGGATCTCCCACGGGTCTCCCACCCGCTCTGCCACCCGCCAGCGGGTGCTTGTCCGCGGGGCGCCGCGCCGCTGTTTCGCCCCCACCCGCCATAGAACCCAGGCGTCCGGCCCCGCCCCCGCCGCCCCCCGCCGCACCTGGTGCAGGGCGCTGATCCCGTCCGCGTTGGTGCCATTGACGAGGCCGGGCTCGGGCGCCCCCCCGGACCCCCCCCGCAGCATGGCCCCCGCCTCGCCGAGCTCCCCCCCCGCGCACGCGGCCAGGAACTCGGCGGCGCGCTCGAAGCGCACGGCCCGGGCGCGCGGCGGCCGCGGGGGGCAGGGCGGGGACGGCGCCGCCTCCCACTGCCGGAGCTGCTCCCGCCGCCGCTCACGGGCCGCCGCCGCCGCGCCGCCGTCCGCCGCCATCTTCCCGGCGGGCCGCCCCACCCCCGCCGGCTTCCGTACCCGGCCGGGCACCGCCCACCTCCCCGCCGGCTTCCGTGCCTGACCCCGCCCCCTGCCGGCTTCCGTACCGGCCCGGCTCCGCCCACCTCCCCGCCGGCTTCCGTACCTGACCCCGCCCCCTGCCGGCTTCCGTACCGGCCCGGCTCCGCCCACCTCCCTGCCGGCTTCCGTACCTGACCCCGCCCCCCGCCGGCTTCCGTACCTGAACCCCGTCTCCTGCCAACTTTCGCCTCTGCCCGCCTAAGAGCTTTCGCGTGGCCCCGCCCCCACTTTCGTACAGCGTCGCCTCCCCCGCAGCGCTGCAGAGAGCGACAGGCGGAAGGCGGCAATGCGGGACCGGATGTGTCGGTGTCTGTCCCACGGGAGCCGCGTCCGGCAGCGCCCGCCCCCCGCGGCGCCAACGGCCGGACGGTGACAGCGCTTCTGGCGGGGCGGGGCGGGTCTCGCCCCCGCCCGGGTCTGCCCGTCCTTCCGTGAGGCGCCTGCGGGGGCACAACCGAACCGCCCCGCCCCCCACGGAACACTCGGAGGCAGCGACTGCGCGGGACGGGGCCGTTTTATTGCGGGGGGGGGGTTATCCCCCCGGTCTGGTCGGCGGGGCCGCGCCGGGCTCATTTCCAGCGGCCGCCCAGACGGCCCTTGGCCGCGCCCTTCTTGCTGCGGGGAGAAAAGGGCGGGCGTGAGAAAAGGCACCGCGGGCTCACCCCCGTCCTCCCGAGCCCCGCCCCCTCTTGCCGGGCTTCCCCGCAGAGCCCCGCTCCCCGCCCCCGCGTCGCCCCGTTCAGCGTCCCACGCGCGGCCCTCTAGCCCCGCCCCCGGTGCCCCGAGCCCCGCCCCCTCCTGGCGGGCTCCCCATTCCCCATCCCTCCCCACTCGGCCCTAGCGGGAGATGTGGAGCTCGGGGGCTACTCACAATTTCTGCGCGTGGCTGATGCGGTTGTACAGGACGTTGATCTGCGGGGGGGGAGACGAGCCGGTCATTACCCAGCTGGGGGGCCGCGATCCCACCCTAATGGTCTCCCAGTAGGGCCCCGCCCCGCCACCGCCGAGCGCCCCCCCCCCCGCACCTCGTATTTCTGGCGTTTGAGTTTCTCCATGAGGTCGAACTTCTCCGACTCCAGCTGGTGGATCCAGTCGTGCAGCTCCTTGGCCTTCTCCCTGCGGGGCAGAGCCGGGGCCGTCAGCGTGGGAGGGCTGCCGGGTAGAGCCCCTGGCGCCCAGCGCCCCATACAGAGCGGCTGGCCTGTCCCCAGGGACCGGAGCTCCTCCCCCGGGGCAGCGTGGGAACAAACTGCAGAGCAGCGCGGGAAACGGGGCACGCGGGCCAAGGGGGCACTGCTGGGAGAGGTGGCGGGAGGGTTTTTTCCCTGGGGTTTGGTTGAAGTGTTTCCTAGTGTCCTGCCATAACCCTAGGTGTGTGCCTCAGTTTCCCTAGGCACAGCACCAGTGCACAGCCGTGAGGGGGGGTTTGCTGGGATGACTTCTCACACCTACACAATGCCTCTCCATCCTACCATTGTAATCCAGGCAACCAGGCGACACTGTTCTTCCCAGGAAACAGGACAAAGTTGGGCGGGGGGGTCTGGCCTGTGTGAATTGGAACTGGGCTAGGGAGTGGGGCAGTCTCCTCGGGCTGCGGGGGTGGGCAGCAGGGCCTGGCTCTGGGTCCCCCTCTAGACCCCTCCTCCTAGGAGGGATGGTACTGACAGCTTCTGGTTCCTGTTCTGACAAGTCTGTTCCATGCTGTGTCCCTGTTGCCTCATAACCCTCCTGTTCTCCCAGCGACTGAAGAGTCCCATCTGCCTGCGCGCGGGAGCAGGGCCTTTAACCCCCCGCCGCCTCCCATGGCAGGTGGGTCCACCAGGGCAGCGTGGGAACAACGTGCAGAGCATGATGGGAAACCGATGCTCATGACCAAAGTAGCAATCAAGGTGCTGACCCCGCTGGACCATGGGAAAGGGGGACCAAGTGCAGAGCATCATGGGAAAGGGGAGCATAGCTAGTCAAGGCAGCTAAACCCAGAGAATCACGAGGAGGGGAACAAAGCAGGGCATTATGGGAAACTGACACCGGTGCTGGAGTTCGCCAACAGATTGGTCACCCCCAAGGGATCATGGGAAATGGGAGCCAAGCCCAGAGCATCATGGGAAATGAAGTCCTCTCAGCACACCCCCCAAGGCTGGTACCTCAGCTCATCGTCCCGCATGTTTTCAATGTTCAGGGGCTTCCGTCGCTCAGCCAAGATCCGGTTCTTCATCTCCCGGCCCGTCTGCCGCTTGCCCCGCTTCTGCTCGGCCTGCAAACAGGGCACTGGGGTGTGTCAGCGGGGCTCCCTTGGGGGCAGCGCCTCGGGGGCGGGGGCTGTGCATAGGGTCTCATCCAGCCCTGGGACACGATGCCCAGAGGTGGCAGATAGGGTGGGGGGGGGAGCAGCTGGTGATTCCAGACCATGACCCGTCCTGCAGCCTTGACTGCAGAACACAGCCCTGCAATGAGCCCCCTGCTGTGCAGAGCCCCCCCCCCGGCCCCATCCTGTCCCCCCTCACCTTGACCAGGTACCCGCCGAAATGTGGCATGTTGGACAGAACCTTCTTCTTCTTGGCGTCGTCTTCAGCCCGTTTCTTGGCCTCCTCCTCCTCCTTGCGCAGCTTCTCTTCCTGCGGGGCGGGTGTCAGTGTGGGGGTGTCAGAGGGGGGGCAGAAACTGGACGGGTCGAGCCCTCTCCCGCCAGGGCATCGGGAGGACTCACCGCTAGCTTGGCCTGGCGCTCGCGCTCCTTCTCCGTCCGGAAGCGCACCTGCTCGTTCCGCTCCGCACGACGGCGCTCCTGTCACAGGCCAGGGGCAGGGCAGGGCTGGATGCCTGCTGGGTCCCCAGCCTAGCCCACACCGCCCCTGCAGACCCTGGTCTGGCCCACCCACCTGCCACCCTGCCGCCTGGCCTGCCTGCCGCCTGAGACCCCTGGTCTGGATGGGTGACCCTGCGCCCCCCAGCCTGGCCCACCCGTCTGCTACAACCCCTGCCTGCCTACCCCCTGTGTCCCCCAGCCTGGCTGCCCATCTGCTGTGCCCCCACAGCCTGGCCCACACCCCTCCACGCGCAGCCCCTGGTCTGGCCCACCCACCTGCCACCCTCCCACCTGCACCCTGCACCCCCACCCAGCCTGGCCCACCTCTTACCCAGAGCCCACTGTGTACCCAGCATGCCCTGTGTATCCAGTCCCCGCCCTGTCTCATGGACCCACTGACCCCCTAGCACTGGCACACACAGTGGCCCTCTCGTATCCCCCAAACCCTCCAGAACCCACAATCCTCTCCATCAGGGCAATGAGCTCCTCCTCCTCCTTCTTCCGCTGCTCGAAGTGCACGTCGATGAGCGTCTGCAGCTCCAGCAGATCCTTCTCCATGCGCTTGCGGTGAATGTCCTGGGGCCACGGAGAGCGAGTAAGTGGGGTGCCCCTGGGGGGGACGCCCAGGTGGGCCAGAGCCTGGCATCCTAGCGCCCCCTGCTGGGCCAGAGCCTGGCACCCCAACGTCCCCTGCTGCCTGCCCCCTGCTGGCCGCCTCAGCTCCCAGCACTCCTCGGTCCCCCACTCCCTGCAGCCCAGCGCCCCCCTGCTGCCCTCCCCCAGATCCCTGAAGCCCTGTGCCCTCTAGGTTATTGACTGACTGCCAGGGGAGGGCACCCCAGTGACCCCCACCCTGCTCCCCTCAGCCCAGTGGAATCTCTTCCAGTACTCACATCAAAGTCCACTCTCTCCCCATCAGGGATCTTTGGGGGAGCCAGCTGGGGAACCATCGGCCTGCTGGGGTGGGGGAGGGGTGACAAATAAGACTGAGGAAAGGGGTTCAGCTTGGGAATGTTCAGCCACCTCTCCCAGCCTGGGATGTGGCACCACTGGGGTGGAGCACGGGGGCTGGGTATATGGGGACCCCTCCTCCAGCCCTGGCATGCGGCCCCTCTGGGGTGGAGCGCAGCGGCTGAGTATACAGCCTTGCTCAGCGCTTTGGGACAGCAGCTTGTCCAGGCTGCAGGGTTTCCAGGCTGCTCCCCAGAGATAGGAGAAAGCTGGGGACCCCCCACTTGGACCTCCCCCAGGTACCTGAGTTACCTGGGTTTCGGGCGTTCCTCTTCTGTGAAGAGAACAAGACAGATGTTATAAGACAGAGGGGGACAGCTTGTGAGGGGTGGGGGACACCCCAACCCTTGTTGCAAGAAAGCCCCCGACGCCCCCTGTCTCCAGCTGAGCTGCTGGGGGCCGCCCTATGGAGGGGGAGAGCTGGTGGGGGGGAAAATGGGGGAGGGGTGTCCATGGACAGAGGTCCCCAGGGTCGGGGGGGAGTCCTGGCTGTTAAGAAAAGAAAGGAAAAAAGGAGGGAAGAAAACTGCACCCCTGAGAAGGAAGAAAATCTGTCCGGCTGCGGGGTGGGGGTTTCCATGAAATAGCCACAGGTAAGGACTGGGGGGCTGGGAGGGCACAAAGTCCTTCCAGGGGAAGGCGGGGGGGGGGGGGGGCACGCGAAGGGTTAGAAAAGAGGAGAGAGGAAGGGCCTCCCAGAAGGGGCCTGGGGGGAGGAGGGGCTCCTCAGCCCTGGGAGCTGACCCCCACCGGGGGGGTCTCCTGTGAGTAGGTTTAGAAGCGAGTGAGCAAACTGCAGCTGCTGTGTCTCTATGCGGATAGAGACTCATATACATTCAGCGTCTCCCCCCCGCCCCCCTCTTCCACAGGGGTGGGGGCTGAGATCAGAGCCCAGCCCCACTGCAAACCGGAGTCACTCCGGACCGACCCCGGGGCGACGAGTTCAGACGTGCCCCGTGAATGTATATTGGGTTGCGGCATGCGCTGGGGGCTGAGCGGTATCGCATACGGCTGGGGGGCGTATCGATACCTTCTTCGCTCCCGCCCGCTCTGCGCGCCCCGCGCGTCACGGATACATGGGCGCGCACGCCTCGCCCCCATGTATGGGACACGTGCGGCGCCGGCCGCGCACACGGGGTCATGGAGCCCAAGTATATATCCCAGCCCGGCGCAGCCGGCCAAGGGGGTCGCCCTGCTCGGCCCTGGGCTGAGATATATAGAGAAACGCATGGCGGGGGCGGCCGGGCCGGGCAGAGCTGGGGGCGGGTCATGGGGTGGAGGGAGCTCCGGCCACTAGGTGGCGCCCTAACTCCATGCTGGTAACTGGCAAGGCCTCAGCATCCCCAGCCACCCCCCGCACCTACCCAGCCACCCCCCATCCATCCACCTCCTGCACCTACCCAGCCACCAGCCACCCCCATCCAGCCACCCCCTGCACCTATCCAGCCACCAGCCACCCCCATCCATCCACCTCCTGCACCTACCCAGCCACCAGCCACCCCCATCCAGCCACCCCCTGCACCTACCCAGCCACCAGCCACCCCCATCCAGCCACCCCCTGCACCTATCCAGCCACCCCCCATCCATCCACCTCCTGCATCTACCCAGCCACCAGCCACCCCCCATCCAGCCACCCCCTGCACCTACCCAGCCACCAGCCACCCCCATCCATCCACCTGCACCTACCCAGCCACCCCACATCCAGCCACCCCCTGCACCTTCCCAGCCACCCCCATCCATCCACCTCCTGCATCTACCCAGCCACCAGCCACCCCCCATCCAGCCACCCCCTGCACCTACCCAGCCACCAGCCACCCCCATCCATCCACCTGCACCTACCCAGCCACCCCGCATCCATCCACCTCCTGCACCTACCCAGCCACCAGCCACCCCCCCATCCAGCCACCCCCCATCCATCCACCTCCTGCATCTACCCAGCCACCCCCCATCCATCCACCTCCTGCACCTACCCAGCCACCAGCCACCCCCATCCAGCCACCCCCTGCACCTACCCAGCCACCAGCCACCCCCATCCATCCACCTCCTGCACCTATCCAGCCACCAGCCACCTCCATCCAGCCACCCCCTACACCTACCCAGCCACCAGCCACCCCCCATCCAGTCACCCCCTGCACCTACCCAGCCACCCCCCACCCCGCATCCAGTCACCCCCTGCACCTATCCAGCCACCCCCCATCCATCCACCTCCTGCATCTACCCAGCCACCAGCCACCCCACATCCAGCCACCCCCTGCACCTACCCAGCCACCAGCCACCCCCATCCATCCACCTGCACCTACCCAGCCACCCCCCATCCATCCACCTCCTGCACCTACCCAGCCACCAGCCACCCCCCATCCAGCCACCCCCTGCACCTACCCAGCCACCAGCCACCCCCATCCATCCACCTGCACCTACCCAGCCACCCCACATCCAGCCACCCCCTGCACCTTCCCAGCCACCCCCATCCATCCACCTCCTGCACCTACCCAGCCACCAGCCACCCCCATCCAGCCACCCCCTGCACCTACCCAGCCACCCCCATCCATCCACCCCCTGCACCTACCGAGCCACCAGCCACCCCTCTAGCCACCTCCTGTATCCC
Source organism: Carettochelys insculpta (assembly GCF_033958435.1). Taxonomy (NCBI): domain Eukaryota; kingdom Metazoa; phylum Chordata; order Testudines; family Carettochelyidae; genus Carettochelys; species Carettochelys insculpta. The sequence continues at coordinate 14,623,192 of NC_134158.1, read as the reverse complement.
TCTGCTCCCTTTGTATCTACCCAGCCACCCCTCGATCCCTCCCCCCATTCAGCCATCCCTCCCGGATATCTACCCAGCCACCCCTCCATCCATCCATCCCCAGCCAGTCCTTCCCCCTCCCTCCCTCCACTGCATCCACCCAACCCCGTCTCCACGCCACCACAGCCCCATCCATGCATCCCTCCATCCCCAGCAACCCCCTGAATCCATCCGTCCACCCCCCCTCCATCCCCATCCCACTTCCCCATCTACCCAGCCACCCCTCCACCATCCATTATCCAACCCCTGTACCCAGCCACCCCTCCTTTGTATCTACCCACTTGCCTCCTCTATCCAGCCTTCCACCTCAGCCACCCGCTCCCTCCACCCACACGCCCCCCCCCACATCTGGACACCCCCCCCCGTAGCTGTCCATTTCCCTCCAACCACTCCCTGTGTCCATCTGTCCACCTGCAGCTGTACTGGATTGTGCAGACAGATGGGCAGATGGGGGATACCTGACAGGCCCCAGGCTCTGGGGGGTGCTTTATCCTGGGGAGGCACCAGGGGCTTGGGGGGCCCAGCCCAGCTCTGCCCATCCCCAGCCATGCCAGGGCCGCCCCCACCCTCGTGGGGGGGCAGGGGGTAAGCCCCGTGCCCCCCGGCTCAGGGGCATTTCTCCAAGGAGGAAGCGAAGCAGGAAAATACCTGGCTCTGCAGCTGGCTGGGGCTCCTCAGACACTGCACGCAGCCATGGGGGGTGGGGGTGGGGGTGAGGGATTGGAGGAGGGGAGCAAGCGCAGGAGAGAAATGGAGAGGCAGTTAAACCAAGACAGCCTGGGTGGGGGCCTGTTAAACCCTCTTACTCTTTAGTGGGGGTCAGCCCCTGTGCCCCATCCACTATCCCTGCCCATCCCCCTCCCCCCCAGGTACCCCCCAGTACATTCACAGGGGCTGGGAGGGGGCAGGGCTGAGGGGAAATGGACCCTGCCAAGATGCAGTGGCAGGAGGGGGCAGAGCCTTGCAGTGATGCAGTGAAGGTGGAGGAAAGAGCCCTGTGGTGCCATGAAAGGGAGGGGGAAGGACCCTGCAATGACACAATTTTGGTCGGGGGGGGCAGCCCTGCAATGATGCAGTGGGGAGCAGATGGGCCATGCAGTGATGCAGTGGGAGGAGGGGGAACAGCTTTGCAGTGATGCAGTGGGGGCGGGACACAGGATTGTCCAAGCTATGCCCACCCTGGTTGAATTGCCCACGGATACCCGTCCTCCCCAGCCACAGGGGTAGCAAGAACCCTTCAGCCGACAAACTCGATGGGAAGAAGCCTGTGAAAAGAAGGACTGAGGGGTGAGAGAGCTAACGTGATGGGAACAAAACCCAGGAGTCCTGGCTCCCAGCCCCCTGCCAGCCTCTGCTTCCATCAAGTTGCTTGTTCATGACGCCAGCTGGGCTGAGGTGTCCATTCCTGGTGACCTAGAAGAAGGCAGGGTGGGTGTCCCCACAGCACAGGGTGTGTATTTGCAGCAATCTCACCTTCCTCCTCCTCAGCTGGCTCCTCTTCTTCAAACAGAGAGAGAAAGAGGCATTAGTGCTGGGCTCTGTGTCCTGGGGGGCAGATCTCAGGGGAACAAGGGTTAGGGGGTGTCTGGCAGGAAAGCTTGGGGGTGGGAGATTTGGGGAGGGGGTGTTAGGCTGGATCAGCAAAGGTTAAACAGTCAGCAGGTGGGGTAATGTGGAAGCAGCCATTAAGGACTTTTCAAAAGGGCACAGCCATGGTGAACAAGGCCATTCTAGGTAGGTATCAAAGCCATATTGTGTGGCCTTGAACCTTTAATCCATTTGCCTGCATTGTTGGAGATTCAAAGAACAGCTGCTAAATGTGTCTCCCTTTTCTGCCAACTACCGGCGGGATCAAATCAGCTTGCAGACGTTGCGTCCCAGTCCTGTCCCCTAATGTGCTGTCACTGTTTTCTAGTGACTCAAAGAACAAATCTGATTACCCGGATGGGACTTGTGCAATAACGTAATTGTCCACCTGTAAACCTACAATTCCACATCACTTCAGCTACAAAGGGACCTACTGCCTGACCCTGACCTCTCAGGCCCAGATAAATGTTAACCAGGCAGGTCTGAACCAGAGGACCCAGGTCTCCAGGCTGGCATTTGCTTTAGACCTGGACAGTCTCTGAGACGATAACCCAACAGCTGGATCCCAGACAGCCCTAATGTCAGCCTGGGGCTCCTGATCTGCAACCAGGGAAAGTTGCTGGCACCTCCTTTTCCTGTTTCTTTGCCACGCTGCGATTTGCTGGCTCGGGTCCGGCCAGGGCCCCGTATGTGGGGAGAGAGCTGAGCCATTCGTTGATCCAGGGAGCGACTGTGTGTGAGCCCTCGGGAAGTGGGTGCAGCGGAGGAAGGCAAAGGACAGAAATGGTTTGGACCCCGTGTTGCCTGTGACCACCCCCAGTGTGGCTCCGCTGGTCCTAACTGCGGCGCTGCCCTCATACTAGAAGCTGCAGTAACAGACCCCCTCCTCACCACACCCTGCAGGGCTCCCTTTCGGCAAGGGCGGTGGCAGTGCCTGCAGGTTCCCTGCCAGCTGCCCACCACGTCACACCCGCCCTAATCATCTTGTGCAGAATTATTATTGCTTGCACCAGGCGTGCCCGCGTTCTCCACCAGGCCACGTCCAATGCACCACCCCAGCAAGCAGAGAGCGGTTGGACACGGCGGGGTTAGAGTGCAGGTCTGGTCAACCCAGCGCTTCAAGTCCAATCCCCAGGAGCAGGTTCTGGGGCAGGTTAGATTTAAAAACAATCTGTCCAGGATGGTGGAAGTTTCTGCCGGGTGGGCAGGGGCCCGGACTCAAGGCCTCCCGCAGTCCCGGCCAGCTTGATGAGGGGTGTGTATGGGGCCGTTTGTCTCTAAATATTCCCAGTGGTAACCCCTGAAATATTAAACACCAACCGTTCTAAGTAAAGGATTAAGCAGTTGGTACAGGAGTTATTTGTCACCCGTCTATTATGTCTTGTGAGCCTGTTCCCACAGCTCGACAGTAATTAAGTAATTAACACCGTAATTGTGACAAAGTGAAGGGTTGGGAGGGGTTGCTGGCAGAGGGGGCACGAGGTGTTACTGGTGTAAGGAGGGGAGGGCAGCCTGGAGGGGGTGGGGCCGGGACCAGCACAGAATGGACCCCCTAGGAAGGGTGCCCTGGTGCCTGGCAGACCTACCACGGTGGCACAGCTGGGTTGAGCCAGCGGGGACAAAGAGGGAGGAGAGGAGAAGAGGGGGCCCAGGCAGGAGGAGCTTCCCAGGGCTATGGGGCATGGCTGGAAGCAGAGGCAGCTGGGCTGGGCAGGGCAGGAATCAGGCAGAGCCCCCTGGCTGGGCCGGGCGAGGGCAGCCAGGCCCATAGGTGGAGAGTTCCCAGGCTGGGCTCAGTGCCCAGCAAACTCCTGTGTGAGGCCGGGTGAGTCGCCCTGGCTGAGCCCAAGGCTGTACAGCTCCTGCCTGGTGCAGGGCCCCAGCACAGGGCAGGGGACCCCCAAGGGGTCCAGCAAAGTCAGGAACAGGTGTGGCTTGGCCTGGGAACTGAGGGGCATACAGGAGGGGAAGCCACACAGAAGGGGATTTGAGCTGCTGTCCCAGCTGCACGAACGCCTGTGCTCACACATTCCCTCCCAGGACCGCCCCAAGCCCCGGCTGGTGCCAGGAGCTAGTGACCCACAGCACCGGTGGGGGGGATGTTCTACCTACCTTCCTGCTGCTCCCTGGGGAGAAAGGGTGGGGGGGGAGAGAGAGAAAACCCTGTTGCACATGAGTGTAGCCAGCAGCTGACCTGAGCCCCGGCCCATCCCAGGTGGCCGCGTGCAAGGGCCCCTGCTTTCCTGGGCCCCCATCCACAGGGTAGCCTAAGTCAGTTCAGTCCCAGGCACCAGAGTGCAGGGAATGGGGCGGGGCCTGTCCCCTCCAGGGGGTGCTGGCTCCCACCCACGCCCAGGGCAGGGCTGGGCTGGCTCAGGGGCAGGGAATGGGGTGGGGCCTGTCCCCTCCAGGGGGCTCTGGCTCCTACAAGCCCTGCCAGGGCAGGGCCTGGCTGGCTCAGGGGCAAGGAATGGGGCAGGGCCTGTCCCCTCCAGGGGGTGCTGGCTCCCACCCATGCCCAGGGCAGGGCTGGGCTGGCTCAGGGGGCAGGGAATGGGGCAGGGCCTGTCCCCTCCAGGGGGCGCTGGCTCCCCCTGGCCCCAGGCTGGTGGGGGATTGGCTGGGGGGCAGTGGTGTGACGGGCTGTTCACTCACTCCTCATACTCCACTTCCTCTGCGTCGGACATGCTGGCGGCGGGTGGGGGTCACCTGGCGGGAGAGAGACACTGCTCAGCACTTGGGGGAGAAGTCGGTGGGGGACAGTTTCAGGCACAAAGCATGCTGGGAAGTGGGTCAGAGTTGGGGGGCTGGAACTGCCTGGGCTCTGTGATGTACCCACTGGCCCCCCAGCTCTGTGGTGCCCCTCAATCCTGCCCCGCAGCTCCCCAGGAGCCCCCCCCCAGCCTTGTCTCTCGACTGGTCCTGCCTGGAGTCTGAGCTGGAGTCTAGAGAGAGGAAGAGGATGAGGCTGAACTAGATTCCCGTGAGCACTGGGAAAGGGATGGGGAGGGATGGGCTGGCCTGGGCTGTGGGTCGGGAGTGAGGGGCACTGGCAGGGCTGGGGGTCCCAGGGCTGGGCTTGTGGGGGCTGCGGTTCAGGAGTGAGGGGTACTGGTGGAGATCTGATACCAGGTCAGGGGCTGGGCTGGGCTGGGCTGTCCTTGGGGTGCCCTTGGGGCCCAGGGCAGGCTTGGGGGGGGGGGCAGCAGGTGCTGAAAGGTCACAGCTATTTCAGACTCTGGCTGCTATTGTCTGGCCCCATTTGTGTCTCTAAAGAACAATGCGGGCGGGGGGGCAGCTAGGTCGGTGGGATCTGCCCCTGTGCCAGCCACCGCACTCCCCTCAGCTGTCACTCTGTGCCCAGCGCCCCAGCCTCGGGGCTGCTTTCAGGGGAAGTTGGGAGTGGCTGAGGTGGGGCACAAGGTTTGGGGGGCTGGGGAAATTCTGGGCAGGTTGGGGGTCCAGAGGAAGTTTGGGGGATGGGATTGGGGGACAGGGGTGTTGGGGGTTCAGGGGAAGTTTGGGGGCAGGATTGGAGGACGGGGGGAATTTGGGAAGTAGGTTTGGAGTGGGGGAATTGGGCGGTGGGGAGTTTGGGGCAGGTTTAGGGTTCAGAGGGAGGTTGGGGGATGGCCCTGGCTCGTGCAGGGGGGCAGGGAACGGGGCAGGGGGAAGGTGGGGTGATGGGGGAGGGTTTGGGGTCCAGAGGCAGTTGGGGGAGATGGGAGGCTTTGGGGAAAGGTTGAAGGACCAGGAGCGTTGGGGTGATGGGGCAGCTGGGGGGGGTCCAAGGAGCCTTTGGGGGGTGTCTGCATTCAGGGGAAATGACTGAGAATCAGGGTGAGTGGGGGCAGGTTCGGGGGTTCTGTGGCCGTTTGGTAGCTGATCATGGAGCCCCCCCAATGCCCCCCAGCCCCCCTGCCCCAGTACCTGGGGATGGGCAGTCAGCTCAGGGCTCCTTGGGCTCAGCACAGTCACTCTCTGAGGGGTGGGGGGGTATTTATCGGGGCAACCGGGCACTAGGGCCCCCAGCTCCCTCCCACGTGATTGGCCGAGGGGCTGTGACATACGTGTGATGTCATCGGCAAAGTCCCAGGGGGAAAAAGTCATATTAATAGGAACAGGGGGATATGACCAGAGTTGGATTGGGGGAGGGGGAGGGGGAGCGGGAGCTGCGAGCTTCCCCACAGCAGTGCCCCCAGCCAGGGGATCCCCGCGCTGCGCTCTTCCCCGCCGCAGTGCCCTGGGGGAGCCTGGTGCTGCGAGCTTCCCCGCAGCAGTGCCCCCAGCCAAGGCGGGCGGGGGAGGGGGAAGAATAGACGCTTGGACTCTGACTCCATTGTTCCTGGGATGCCTGGGCTGCGATGTCAGAGTAACCGGAGCCTCTGCAGCTGTCCGAGGGGAGCTAAACATAGCCGGGGGTTCGGGGGTGAGGGACCCCGGCCGCGCTGCGGGGGGGACTCAGGCCAGCACGGGGGACAGTTCCGCCTCCCCTGCCCCCAGGGGCGGCTGGAGCCAGGACTCCTGGGTTCCCTCCCTGGCCCAGGGCGGGGAGTCTAGTGAGGGGGGTTGGTTCCAGGTCCTCTCCCTGGGGACCTGACCCGGCCCGGCGCGTTCCTGCGCTTTGCTCTCAACGGGCTGGTGAGCCGGGATCCGTCCGCCCCGCAGCGGGAGCTCGGCCTTGGGCGGACCCCAGCCGGGCAGCAGCCCCAGCCCGTGCCCAGGAGCGGGGCGCGTCCCCCGGGCCAAGGCTCGTTCCGCACTCGGGAGGGACCCGCCGGGCCGGGCTCCCGGGGGCTCCGAGAGGCGGAGAGCGCACGGCGCTGCCGGGCTGGGCCGAGCCTCCCCCCGCGGGCCGGTCCCAGCGCCCCGCTGCGGCTGGGGGGGAGCTGCTGCCTCCGGCCGCCGTCCGGCTCTGCTCCGCCCCGGCCCGCCGCTCACGGCCCCGCAGCGAAGAGCCGCCTGACGCCCGGGGGGAGCCGGGACACCCCGGGCTGGTGGTTCTCCCTCCCCGCGGGGGCTTTTACCTCCTCCCAGCACCCGGGGACCGGACGGGGAGGTGAACAAGGCCGGGTCCCTTCGCCCCCCGCTGGGATCTCCCGGGAAGCGGGTTTGTCCCTGGGGGTCCCAGGGCGGCTTGGCAAATGCAGCCCCCGAGGGGACTCGAACCTGGGTCCCAGGGAGCGCAGCGCCGGGTCTCTTCCGCGGGAGCTAAAGGCCGGCGGCCTCCGCGTTGAGGCGAATCTTTCTACCTCGGTGAAAGCGACTGCGAGGGGCAGCGAGCCGCTCCCAGCGGTGCGGGGGTCACAGGAGCATCCCCACCCCCACCCCCTTCGGGGCGCCCAGCCCAGGCGGCCCCGATTTCCTTCTCTCCGCGCCTGACGGGCCCCCTTGCTCCTGCCTGTTTCTTCCTGTGCCTGGAGTGCGGGGCGATGCCTCCAGGGCCAGGGAAGGAGCTTCCCTCTGACTGGCCTGTCACGCACCAAGGCAAAGGCAGAGGGGGGGGGTCTGTGGCCAGCCGCGGCCAAGCCATCGGGGCAGGGGGCAGTTACCTGCTCGGGCTCTTGTTCTGATTTAAAGGGAGCACATGAGACCAGGCCCTGCCGCTTCCTGAGAACACACACAGGCCATGCACAGGGGCCCACCAGACCAGGTCCTAGTCACCAACTGTAAGGGAGTTCAGGGGTCGCCAGGCTCTGCCCCCTGTGCAGACAGGCATGATTGTCACTCGGGGTGACCAGGGGGTTTATTAGCCGACAGGACACAGCGTCGTACAGAGGGGTCAGTGCAGGCGGCAGGGACAGCCAGTCCCATCCATGCTGGGGAGAGGAGGCCCTGAGGGGTCCCCTGGAGCCAGGGCCTTGTCCCCTCCTTTGCGTCTCTCTCTCCCAGCCCAGACTCACTGCTTCCCAACCCCCAGTTCCAATTCAAACCCCTCAGGCTCCACCTGCCCCTTTGTCTGCAGGCCACAGGTGTCACCTGGTCCCCTCAGTTACCTTCAGCAGGAGCCCCCCCTCTGTGAGCCCCCCATGTACACACACCCATCCCCCACTCCATCACACCAATCCAGAGCCTGGATCGATCTGGTGGCCAGCTAGCCTGGTCACAGACAGGGAGCAGGGCCTTGTCGGCCGCGAGCCGAAGCTCTGCTGGAGTTGGAGTCCAGACGAACCCAAAGTACCGGCTGCTAGAATCCTTTCCTCCCCTGAAGTCTGCTGTGTCAGTCTGGCCGGTGTGTTCCCTTTTTGCTGCCGATCAGTCTCAAATAACAACAATAACATATAACAATAACAATAACAATAACAACGGAATAACAACAAGTTGTACACCCACACCAAAATGCAAGTCTGCAGACCCTGCATCCTCAGCACCCTCCTTTATGGCAGCGAGACTTGGACCCTGTATGCCCGTCAGGAAAAGATGCTGAACGTCTTCCACTTGCGCTGCCTCAGGTACATCCTTGGAATATCATGGAAGGACAGAGTGACCAACACCGCTGTCCTCGAGCAAGCTGGAATCTCAACCATGCACACCCTCCTCAGGCAGCGTTGACTCCACTGGCTTGGCCACGTCCACAGGATGAATGATGGAAGGATTCCAAAAGACATCCTGTATGGTGAGCTAGCCTCTGGCAAAAGACCTCCAGGACGCCCCCAGCTGCGTTACAAAGATGTCTGCAAGAGAGACCTCAGAGAGGGACATCGAGCTGGACAACTGGGAAGAACTAGCAGACGACCGCAGCAGATGGAGGCAGGGGTTACACAAGGGCCTTCAGAAGGGCGAGATGAGGATCAGACAGCTAGCAGAGGAGAAGCGAGCGCACAGAAAGCACAATAGGGACTTGCCAGACACCCACGACATCTGCAAGAGATGCAGCAAGGACTGTCACTCTCGTGTGGGTCGTTATAGTCACAATAGACGCTGTAAATGAAGTCCTCAATTGAAACTTTAAAGGGCGCGATCCATAGTCTGTGCAGACTGAAAGATGCCAACTACTGGCCTCAAAACATCTCCCAAAGGCCCATCCTGTGTGGACTGTCCTTGGGGGGGCCTCTGCCATGCTTAGAGTCGCCAATCTGCCCCTCCGATCACTTCTTGACCAGGGCTGTGCACTGATGGCCCTTCTCCAACACCGTTAAATGTGCCTCCGCCCACGCTTCGCCCCTCCTTCCTTGGCCATCTGGCTCTGGGATAACCTTCACACCTTTATCTGGGCCCACACACAACACTGGCACAGCTGAACAATTCTTACAAGGACTCTCTGGGGAAAGCAGGGCAAAAAGGCATTATAAATCAAACAGGTAAGGCGTCAGCCTTCACCATCATCCTGTCATCTTATTGATACAGACATAACACCAAGCTCTGCCTGTTTACCCACTAAACTCACTCAATTCTAAAACAGAGACATATAGTCAATTAAAGAACTTAACAAGAGCAATAAACTATTCAATGTGTTGGTGTTACCTTACATGGCTACATTCTTAAGCCTAACATTCAAAGTATAAAGAGAATAAAACCCTCAACTCCAATGGTCTTTTGGGTGGTCGGAGCAGAGAGAGGCCGAGCTGTTTAATCTTGAGCAGGCCGAAGGAATTCAGTAAATATTCAGGGCCCAGGGCCATCTGGGCACACAGATATGTAAGTAGAAGGGAAATGTTCAGCCAGATGTGATCAGGTTATTTTCTTATTTGGGGTTTGGTACGGGAGGTCTCAGGCTGGCTGAGGTACCCCCTGGATGCTGTCAGAGGGGTCCCTGAGTTAGTCTGTATTTTCAAAAACAATAAGAAGTCCTGGGGCACCTTATAAACTAACGGCTATTTTGGAACAAAAAAGCAGCCCAGTAGCACTTTAAAGACTAACAACGTAATTTATTAGGTGAGGAGCTTTCATGGGACAGGCCCATTTCGTCAGCCCAGAGCCGGACCAGAACAGACTCAATATTTGAGGCACAGAGAACCAAAAACAGTAATCAAGGTTGATATATCAGAAAAAAAGAAAAAAAAAAGATCAAGGTGAGCAAACCAGAGAGCAGAGGGGTGGGGATGGGGGAGGGAGGGGGTCAAGAATTAGGTCGTATACAGACGAGCGCAGCTTTCTCGCTGCTACTAATCAGCTATTTTGGAGCATCAGCTTTCACGGGCAAAATATCTGTTACTCTACAAGGTGCCCCAGGGTGTTTTGCTGCCCCTGGGGACTGTCATTTCACTGAACCCCAGGGCAGTGACTCTCTGCGCTTTAACCTGCCTGATCTGTAACACCTCACACCCAAGCCTGCCTTGTCCCCCACGTGGGTTGGTTTGTTAATAAATCACTCCTCAGATTCCAGGCCCAGAGAAGGGCCTGGGCGTATCCAGGCCCGACCGGCAGTGAGAGATCAAATTGCAGATTAATTTCTGCCCCTTTGTTTTCCAGCTCTCTCCTGAGGGGGGGCCAGAGTTGGGGTTACCCCACAGGGAGACATCCCTCCCCAGCGGGTCTGCCTGGATTCCCACGGGGGGGTCTCACTCAGGTGGTGGCAGCTACACCCCAGGGCCAGGGAATCTCTGACCTGGGGAAGCTGCTCAGCAGAAGCCAATGGGGGCGTATTTTGTGGTCTCTTGGCTTCACCTCCTGCCCACAGATGCCGGAGCAGGGAGCAGCCTGACAGCTCTTTGGCCCTGCTCATTGCCTGGCCTGGGTTTATAACCAACACCCCGTCCCCAGGGCAGGAGCTGCAGCAGCAGAGGCCTCGTCAGGCTCCAGCTTTGTTTGCCTGGGCCCAGGGTGGCCCCAGCCGAGGGGACCTGGACTGAGCCCCCTGCAGCCGGTCAGGTGACACAGCCCCAAGGCTGTGTGGTGGCCCCGGGGGGAGCGACAGGCAGTGGCTGCAGTGGGACCCAGAGACGCCCCAACACAAGGGTGACTGTCCGACGCCTGGTGCTGGGATGTGAGCAGGAGGGGGCAGCGGGGCCCAGCTTGTGCCAGCAGCAGGCTGGCTCGGATGGCGCCTAGCTCACAGCCGTTGGGGCGGGCGAGGGTTATTCCTGGGGCAGTGGGCACTCAGCTGTGGGGCTGTGCCCAGGAGATCCACTCCCCTCCCCCGGGGGATCCCAGCACCTATGAGGTGGAAGTCCCAGCCAGTGTTACCTGGCAGCCGCCCAGGAGGGATGCAGTGGCCGCCCAGTGGATGAGCAGAGCCCCCAGCCAGCAGCAGATGTTTCTATTGGTGGTGCCCGTCTGCCCAGGCCTCAGTGTGTGTAACAACATTTATTCTGCACATGTATGGAAACCCTTAGAAGCCCCCCGGGGCCCAGCCTAAAGGGGAGCTGCGAGGTGGGTGTCACAAGGTTATTGGGGGTCAGTATTACCACCCTGCCTTCTGTGCTCCGAGCTGGGTGGCAGGAGAGCAGCGGCTGCTGGCCAGGCCCCCAGCTCTGCAGGCAGCAGCACCACCAGCAGCGCAGCGGTAAGGCTGGTGATACCGCCTCATGGGTCCCCTAAGGTGCCCTGGAGAGGGAGAGGCAGCTGGGGTGATGGAGGGAATGGAGAGGGGTGGGAGTAGGGAAGTGAAGGTTGGGGTCTACCTAAGCTGCCTGCAGGGGCGCAGGGGAGAGGCGCCTCTGAGCAGCCCTGGGTGCACCGCCAGGGCAGGGGCACAGGGGAGAGGCTGGCAGAGCTCGGGCAGTAACTCCCGGCTTCTAGGCCCCTTGGGGTTGTGGGGCCGAGGGGCCGATTTAAAGGGCCGGGATCCCGATCTCTTTGGACATCACCAGGCCCAGGGGCAGCTGCGCCCTTTGCCCCCTGGGGCGTGTAGGAGGCACAGACGGGCTCTGGGGCAGTGGGAGGACACCTGCGGGGGGGGCGGAGTTGCTGCAGGGGGAGGAATTAGCAGTGACCAGGTGAGACGAGAGCAGGGAAAGCCCTAGACAGACCCCTGGGGGGGCGGGCAGCTGCCCCGGGGCTCCCAGCGGTGGCAGCCAGAGCCCCACACCCCGGGAGGCGCTGACAGCTGGCTGCCCCAGCCCCGCCCCTTCGGCCCCAGCCCTGCCCCTTCGGCCCGAGGCTCCGCCCCTTCTGGGACTCCAGAGCCCTCCCTCCCCACCTTGCCCAGGGGCGCCCCGTGCAGGCAGCGGAGCCGGGCGGGGGCGATGGGTCCGTCTCCCGGAGGCGCAGCCCAGACCCGGCTGCCTGGAGTGGAGTTTCTGAAAGAGCCGTTCCCCGCCCGCGGAGGACCCGGGTCCTGTGACCCCAGCGGCGGCATGGCCAGGCCCGGCCCGGGGGGGTGGGGGGGTCCAAGCCCGGCCCGGGGGGGTGCGGGGGCCAGGCCCCGGGTTCGGCTGCGGGTGTTCCCTGATGCCCGGCAGTGACCCCTCCCCCCGCGGGTGCCTCAGTTTCCCCAGGCCCGGCGCGCGGCGGGGAGGGGCGTTTCGCGGTGATGGCCTCAGGTGACCCCCCCGTTCCCCGGAAACAGGGCGGAGGCGGGGGGTGGGGCCTGGCCGGTGCCAGTGGGAGCCGGGCTGTGGGGCGGGGCGGGGCGGGAGGAGGGGGCCGGGCCTGGGGACCCCCCGTGACGCGGCGTGTCTGAGCCCGGCACTGGCGGTGGGTTCGCTCTGGCCGGCGATCGGGCCCCGGGGGAGGTACCGGAGCTCCCCGCTGCTTCTCCCTCTCCCGGGGGGCTCCGGCCACGTGCCCGCTCCCCCGCCTGAGCCCCCGGGATTTCCCTTCCCCCGCCGGGCGCGGCGCCTAGCGCGGAGGCTGAATCCCCCCACGCCCGGATGGCCGGACGCGCCCGGCCGGGATCCCTCGGTCGGCCCCGCGCTCAGCCAGCGCCCGGGCCGGGGTGTCCGGGCCCCGTGAGCGCAGCCGACGGCCTGTCCGCCCTTGCCCGCCCTGCTGGGCCCTTTTCCCCTCCGTGGCTGCGTCCTGCGCCCGGAGCTGCGCGGAGAACCAGCCCCGGGGGGCCCACGCGGCTCACCCCCAGCCTGGTGGGCAGGTGCTTCCTTCCCTGCCCGCCGCACGGGGCACTCAGCGCTGGCAGCCCAGGGCGCCGCATGTGTCAAAGCCCCCACAGTGCTGGCCTGGGGGAGATTCTCGGCCCCTCCAGCCGGGGGCGGGGGGCGGGGGGCGTCATTTCTCCCGTTTGCGCCCAACCCTGCAGCGCGCCCCGCCCGCCCAGCGAGGTCTTAGCCTCCTGCTCACACACCTCCCCCGGCCCTGCCCTCGGGCGTGGGGCTGCTCTGCCCACCGGCACCCTCAGCCGCTGAGCCAGCTGCCCGGCCCGCCGCAGACAGCGCCCTGGTGTACCGGCCAGGTACGGGGCGCAGGAGCGGGCCGGGCTCGGGCGGCGGCCGCCTTGCAGGAGAGTACGAGCCGCTTCCGGCCCGGGGGGCAGCGGGCGGAGCCGGTCTCTGCAGGGCACCCCGACTCCCAGACCCGCCCCCCAGCGCCCCAAGGACACCTCGAGGGGACCTGGGGCGGGGCCGGTTACCTTGAGAGGGGGAGACGGGCGGCCCGGGCCTGGGTCCCAGCCAGGTAGAGGGGTGCGGCCGGTCCCCGCCGCCCTCTCTCAGCCGGGCGCCCCTCCCCGTGCCAGCCTCCTCCGCAGAGCGAGGACCGAGGCGCCGGCTCGGCAGAATTTTTCTCCGCTCTCCAGGGAAGCCTTGACCGGGCGGGGCCGCGGAGCTGCGGGCCCTGGGGTCAGTTCAGGCCCGAGCCCGCCCAACGCGCCGCCGGAGCCTGGGTTGGAGCCCTCCGGGCCGGGCACTGGGGTCTTGGGCTCCCGGGGACACCCTGCGCCCGGGACGCGAACCCGGGACCCGCTGAGCGCGGCGCAAGGGGCCGGGGCGTCTCGGGGAGCGCCGGCTCGCATGGGAGCTGCCTAGGGGAGCCGGCGGGGGCCGGTGCCCTGGCGGGTGTCCCCGCTCGGCTGTCTGCCCGCGGGGGAAGAGCGGGAGAGCCCGGGGACCAGGCGGACCCTTGAGCCCGCAGCAGGGCTGGACCGGACCGGACCAGACCGGGCCCGGCCCGGCCCCCACTCGCCAGCCTCCGGGCTTGTGCGAAGCGCAGGGACCCAGCGCCGGCCGGCCCCAGTCACCCCCCATTGCAGAGCGCGGGGGAGGGGCGCTGCTGGGAGGGGGCGGGGCCAGGCGCGAAGAGGCGGGGCTTGGGCAGGGGGTGGGGGAGGGGCAGGCGCACGGCCTGGGGGTGTCCCACACCCCGCGTCCCCCCCCGGGATGGAGCCTTAGACCACCAGGGCCGGGCGCAGGAGGGAGCGTCCCCAGCGGGGCTCGTGTTCCCGGGCCTCGGCGCCCAGAGCCGAACTCCGCCCCGGGGTAGAAAATCGCAGCGGGGCCATCGGCCGCCCGAGCTCGGAGCACAGCCCGCAGGGGCCCGGGGCTCCGGTCCGGTCTGGTCCGGTCCAGCCTCCCCCCGGGCTCAGGAGTCCGGTCCGGTCCGGTCCAGCCCGCAGCCCCGTCCCGTCCTGTGCGCAGCCTCGTTCTCCTGAGGTCTCCGCCCGCCCCCGCGGCCCGACTGAGGAGTCTCCGTATCTGAACCATCCAATTCCCCGCCCGCCCCGGGGCTCGGGCTACGGGGAGTCCCCAGGCGCCCCCGAGTTCGAGCCCGGCGGGGACCCGGAGGCGGCCGTGGAAGCTGCCGCGGGGACCCCGCACCAAACCCGCGGGGGCGGCGCTGCTGGGGCCGGGCACCGCCCGCAGGAACCACCCGCTGCCGGGCGGGGCCCCGCTCATCCGCCGGCCGCCAGCGCTGGGCTCCCGGGAACGGGAACCCCCCGCCCCGGGCTCTCACCACTAGGCCCCACTCCCCTCCGGCAGGCGGGAGCCGCTCCCCAGGCTGTACAAAGCGGAGCGAGTCGGGGCGTCCCGCGTCGGCCTCCCGAGCCCCCCGCCGCCTCGGGCTGGACCCTCCCTGCTCCCGGAGCCCAGGCGCCCCCATCCCGCGACTCCCGGAGCTGGAGCTCCGAGGAACGCGGCGATTATCACGCCGAGCTCCCGAGAGTCGCGACGCCGCCTCTCCCTCGTGCGTAGGGGGCGGGCCCTTTGCTACAGCTCGCCGACAGCCCGACGGGGCCTGAATCGCCGACAGCCCGAAGAAGGAGGCAAAGGCAACGCCGAGGAAACGCCCCGTGCGCAGCCGGGGGCTTCCGGGCAGCTTCGGCCGAAGGCGCAGGACCCGGCCAGGCCCGGTCCAGCCCCTCCAGGCGGAGCTGGGATCTGCCCGAAGCCTCCAGCCCGGTTCTCCCCCACCCAGGCCCGGGCTGTGAGCGATCCGGCCGCCGGGAGGCACAAAGCGGGGCCGGCCCGGCGCGCCCCGGTGCCTCTTTCCAGGGCTTTGAGTGGGGGTTCCTCTGCCCCCTTGTTAGGCAGCGAGCGTGAGTCACCCCCACCCCTGTCCGTCCGTCCGTCCCTCCATCCTCCTGCTACACGGCTTCCACCCATCCCCACCGTCCGTCTGTCCAGCCCTCCTCCCCCCCCCCGCTCCACCTACTCCTCCCTACACAATATAAAGGCTTCCCCAGCCCGACATTTTATGCAAAGAGCTCCACATGAAATACAATCTCAGCGGTGCTGAGCGCTGCGCCGCCCGGAGCCTCAGAAAGAACTGGGGCTTTATAGTCAGGCCGGCTGACAAAGCAGGTGCATCATAAGTCAGTCAGATCGGGAACAGGAGACAGCCGGACACCCCTCCAGTGCCCTATTTTGCAGCCTTCTCTCCGCTGATCCCACTTGGGAGTTCCGAAAGAAAGGACATCGGTTACTTGAAGGACTCCCAGCCTCTAGGGAGGCCAAATTCACCCAGAGGCACCATCTGGGCCCCAACCATTTACTGCCTAAAATCCACAAACCTGGAAACCCAGGGCGCCCTGTCATTGCAGGGGTTGGCACCTTTACTACCCGGCTGCCCACCTATGTCGACTCCCTCCGCACCCTGCCTCACCAGCTCTCCCAGCCATCTCCGAGGTACCACTGACTTCCTGAGGAACTTACAAACCATCGGAAACCTTCCTGGCGATTCCATCCTGGCGCCCCTGCATACAGGGGCTCTCGACACCAATAGTGCACATGAGGATGGAGGATGAGCGATCGGGAGTACCACGCCTGACCTTACCACAGCCCATCTGGTGGCTGAGCTCTCTAACTTTGTTCTCGCCCACAATTTTTTCCTATTTGGGGACCATTTATACCTCCAGATTAGTGGCACTGCTGGGGGACCTGCATGGCTCCAGAGGACGCTCACATTTTTATGGCCAACTTAGAACAACAATTCCTTAGCGCTCCTCCCCTGACACCCCTCCTCTACTTATGCTACGTCAATGACAGCTTTATCATTTGGACCCACGGAAAAGAGACTCGGGAAGGATTCCACAGAGATTTCAACAACCTGCACCCCACCATCAATCTCAGCCTTGACTATTCCACACGAGAGATCCTTTTCCTGGATACCACAGTACAAATCGCTGACGGCCCCATCGACACACCCTCTACTGGAGACCCGCTGACTGCTGCGCTCACCTCCATGCCTCCAGCCTCCATCCAGCGCACACCACACAATCCAATCCATCATTTACAGGCAGCATCTGCTCTGACCCTACTGGCAGAGACCGAAAAGCACAAGACCTCCACCAAGCATTCACAAAACTGAATTACCCACCAGGAGACATAAAAAAACCAAAGCGACAGGGCCAGACGAATACCCAGAAACCAGCTACTCCAACATAGGCCCAAGAAGATCAAACATAGAACACAACTTGTCATCACCTATAGCCCCCAACTCCAACCCCTGCAACGCAGCATTAAAAATCTACAACCTGTTCTGCATCAGGGTGCCACACTCCAGCAGGCCCTAGGTGACAGGCCTGTCCTTTCCTACAGACAACCTCCTAACCTAAGCAATCACAGGCTGTGATGGAGTGGGGGATACCTGTGTGTGTGTGTGTGTGTGTGGCTCACAGAGGGTGGGGGGCTCCTGCTGAGGGTAACCCTGATGACCAGGTAACACCTTTGTGCTGCAGACAAAGGAGGAGGTGGAGCCTGAGGGGTTTGAATTGGAACTGGGAGTTGGAAGCAGTTAGTCTGGGCTGGGAGAGAGAGAGAAAAAAAAGGAGGGGGCAAGGCCCCAGCTCTGGGGGCCCCTTGGGGCCTCCTCTCCCCAACATGGATTGGACTGGCTGTCTCTGCCTGCTGTACTGACTCCTCTGTACGATGCTGTGTCCTGTCGGCTAATAAACCTGCTGTTTTCCTGCTGAGTGAGAGACTCTCCTGCCTGCAGACAGGGTGCAGAGCTTGGGGGACCCCAGAACCCCATCACACAGGCGACACCACAGCCATATGAATCCTGGAACGTTTCCTTGCAACAAACCCTACTGCCAACTTTGTTCACATCACAAAAAAGCAGTCAAGTAGCAATTTAAAGACTAACAAAATAATTTATTAGGTGATGAGCTTTCGTGGGAGAAACCCACTTCTTCACCCCAGAGCCAGACCAGAACAGACTCAACATTTAAGGCACAGAGAACCAAAAACAGTAATCAAAGTTGACAAATCAGAAAAAAATTATCAAGGTGAGCAAATCAGAGAGCAGACGGGCGGGGGTGGGGTAGGGAAGTAGAATTAGATTAAGCCAAGTATGCAGACAAGCCCCTACAGTGACTCAGAAAATTCCCATCCTGGTTCAAACCACGTGTGAATGTGCCAACTTTGAATATGAAAGAGAGTTCAGCAGTTTCTCTTTCCAAAGCAGACTGGAAATTCTTCTTCAATAAGATGCAAACTCTTACGTCATTAACAGAATTAACATTAACTTTTTGTTAGTCTTTAAAGTGCTACTTTACTGCTTTTTGTTTTGATAGTATATAGACCAGCCCGGCTTTCTCTCTGTTACTTTCAACACAACACTGACCAGCACACCATTACACAGACTCCCTTCCAGCAGCACAAGAAGAATAACTCCATGTGGACTCCTCCTGAGGGTAGAAATAACAGTCTGGACCTATAAATAGACCTGTGCTTCCGCCAACACGCACAGGCAGAAATTGTGGAGAGACAGCATCGTTTGCCTCACAACCTCAGTCATGCAGAACGCAATGCCATCCACAGCCTCAGAAACAACCCTGACATTATAATCAAAGAGGCAGATAAAGGAGGAGCTACTGTCGTCATGAACAGGTCTGACTACCACAAGGAGGCTTCCAGACAACTCTCCAATACCAGATTTTACAGGCTACTTTCCTCAGATCCCACCGAGGAATACGCTAAGAAACTACAGCATCTGCTCAGGACACTCCCTACACAAACACAAGAACAGATTTAGACCAATACACCTCTAGAGCCCTGTCCGGGGCTATTGTACCTACTACCCAAGATCCACAAACCTGGAAATCCTGGACGCTCCATCATCTTGGGCATTGGCATTCTCACTGAAGGACTGTCTGGTTATGTGGACTCTCTCCTCAGACCCTAAGCCACCAGCACTCCCAGCTATCTCTGAGACACCACTGACTTCCTGAGAAAACTGCAATACATTGATGACCTACCAGAAAACACTATCCTAGCCACCATGGATGTAGAGGCTCTCTGTACCAATATCCCACACAAAGATGGAATAAATGCTGTCTGGAACAGTATCCCTGATGATGCTACAGCACATCTGATGGCTGAGCTCTGTAACTTTATCCTCACACACAACTATTTCAGATTTGGTGAAGATCTATACCTTCAAATCAGCGGCACAGCTATGGGTACCCGCATGGCCCCTCAATATGCCAATATTTTCATGGCTGACCTGGAACAGCGCTTCCTTAGCTCTCGTCCACTAACACCCCGTCTCTACTTACGCTACATTGATGACATCTTCATCATCTGGACCCATGGGAAGGAGACTGTGGAGGAATTCCACCGGGACGTCAACAACTTTCACCCCAACATCAACCTCAGCCTGAAACAGTCCACACAGGAAATCCACTTCCTGGACTCCACGGTGCTAATACATGATGGCCACATCAATACCACCCTGTACCATAAACCCACTGACCGCTACGCCTACCTTCACGCCTCCAGCTTCCATCCCAGACACACCACACGATCCATTGTCTACAGCCAAGCACTAAGGTATAACCACATTTGCTCCAACCCCTCCGACAGAGACAAACACCTACAGGATCTCTATCAAGCATTCTCGAAACTGCAGTACCCACCTGAGGAGGTGAAAAAACAGATCAACAGAGCCACATGTGTGCCACGAAGCCTCTTACTACAGGACAAGCCCAAGAGAGAAACCAACAGAACGCCACTAGCCATCACCTACACTCCTCAGCTAAAACCTCTACAGCGCATCATCAGGGATTTACAACCCATCCTGGACAATGATCCCCCACTTTCACAGGCCTTGGGAGGCAGACCAGTCCTTGCCCACAGACAACCTGCCAACCTGAAGCAAATCCTAACCAGCAACTATACACCGCACCACAGTCACTCTAACTCAGGGACCCATCCATGCAACAAACCTCGTTGCCAGCTCTGCCCATATATCTACACCAGCAACACCATTACAGGAACTAACCAGATCAGCCACACCATCGTGGGTTCATTCAGCTGCACATCTACCAATATAATTTATGCCATCATGTGCCAGCAATGCCCCTCTGCTATATACATCAGGCAAACTGGACAGTCTCTACGGAAAAGAATAAACGCACACAAATCAGATATCAGAAATGGCAATATACAAAAACCCATAGGAGAGCACTTCAATCTCCCAGGCCACACAGTAGCAGACTTAAAAGTAGCTATCCTACAGCAAAGAAATTTCAGGACCAGACTCCAAAGAGAAATTTCTGAGCTACAATTCATCTGCAAATGCAACGCCCTCAGCTCAGGCTTAAACAAAGACTGTGAATGGATGTCTAAATACAAAAGCAGCTTCCCCTCCGTTGGTGTTCACACCTCCAGATCAACTGCTGATAGTAAGCCTCACCCTTCCTGACTGAGCTAACCTTGTTATCCCCACCCTTGCTCTGGCTTATTGCAACCTGGCCCTGAAGATTTCTAAGACCAGCATCTGATGAAGTGAGTCTGTGCTCACGAAAGCTCATGCTCAAAACTTTTCTGTTAGTCTGTAAGGTGCCACAGGACCCTTCGTTGCTGTTACAGACCCTGACGAACACGGCTCCCCCTCCGATACTTTTGTCCACATAGTTATTCTGGGGATACTGTCACTGGACCTAACCATGTTAGTTACAAGATCAAAGGCACATTCTTGTGCACTTCTGGCAACATTATATATGCTATTATGTTCCAACAATGCCCTGACACTAAGTACACTGGCGAGACTAGGCAAAACCTCCACCAAAGAATAAATGGATACAGAGCAGACACTAAGAAACTCAATACACATGAACTGGTGAGTGAACACTCCCATGACGTGGGCCATTCTGTTCAAGCCCTGAGACTCTGTGTCCTGGAATACAAAGAATTTAGCAGCAGATGAGAGCAAGAGATTTGTGAGTTAGAGCACAAATTCAAATTCGACACATTAACACGTGGTATGAACAGAGACAGCAACTACCTCACCCATCACAAGGACTGCTGCCCTAACAACCCTTACCCCTCACCCCCTGTGATGGAGTCGGGGGAGTGTAAGTGTGAGACTCAGGCTGGATGTGTGTGGGACAAGCAGAGCAGCTCCCAGCGGCTGAGGATGGCCCTGGGGCTATAACCTAGGCTGGCAGGTGACACCTCTGCCCTGAACAAAGAGGAGGGAGGAGCCGAGCTGGGTTTGATTCTGGGGGCAGCAGTTGGAAGCTGGGGGAAGAGGGAGCTGGAAGGCAGCCAGCCTGGCGAGGGGGGAAGCTACACCCCAGAGGGGCGCCCTCGGGCTCCTCTCCCCAGGACGGGTTGGAATGACTGTCTCTGCCGGCTGTACTGATGCTTCTGTAAGAAACTGGGCCTCTGTTGCCTAATAAACTTCCTGTTCTACCTGCTGAGTGAGAGTCACCCCTGCCTGCGGCCGGGGTGCAGTACATGGGGACTGCTGAACCCCATCACACCCCCTTCCTTCAATCCTATTTGATTTGTCAGTTTTTATTGCCATTTTTTTTCCTTTTTTGTCCTCTGTACTTACAAACGTCAGTCTGCACCAGAAATGAAATCGATCTGAAGAAGTGGGTCTGTCCCACGAAAGCTCCTCACCGAATATATCATTTTGTCAGTCTTTAAAGTGCTATGTTTCTGCTGCTTTGTTTTGCTGGAGTACAGACTGACGCAGCTCTCCATCGCTGAGTGAGAGTCACTTCTGGCTGTGGTTGGGCTGTACTTCTTGGGGAACCCCATCTCGCCATCCATCCCAACCCCCATCTGCCCATCTGTGAGTGGATTTTTACAAGTATGAAACCATTTCTGTAACCGCTGTGCTAAGTTGTGCCAAGGGTGGTGTCTAATGAAAGCAGGTGATTCTCTGAATCTGTTTGTGTGGCTTGTGTCTCTGTGTCCGGTGTGTTTGTGGAGTTGCAGATGTTGGCTCGGTCCCACGTGAGAAATGTTTCTGTGCTACAGATCCCAGTGGGAGGTGTGGTCACCTCCTGTGATGGGGTTCAGGGGTCCCCAAGCTCCGCAGCCCGTCTGCAGGCAGGAGTGACTCTCACTCAGCAGCAACAAAAACAAGCAGTCCTGGGGCACCTTATAGATGAACAGATATTTTAGAGCATCAGCTTTCGTGGGCAAAGTCCCACTTCAGCCGATGCATCCACGGAAGCCGATGCTCCAAAATATCGGTTAGCCTCTCAGGTGCCCCAGGACTTCTTGTTGTTTTTGCGGATACAGATTAACTCAGCTCCCTTTCTGATTCTTCTCACTCAGCAGACCAGCGGGTCTATTAGCCGACAGGGTGCAGCGTCGTACAGAGAGTCAGTGCAGCCAGCAGAGATGGTCATGCCAATCCATGCTGGGGAGAGGAGGCCCAGAGGACCCTTGGAGCTGGGGCCTTGCCCCCTCCTTTGTCTCTCTCTCTCCCAACCCAGCCTAACTGCTTCCCAACTCCCACTTCCAATTCAAAACCTTCAGGCTCCACCTCCCCCCTTTGTCTGCAGTGCAGGGGTGTCACCTGGTCACCTAGGTTACCCTCAGCAGGTGGACCGCACCCTCTGTGAGTCACACAGGTACACACATGTATCCCCCACTCCATCACATCTCTCCCCCTTCCAGACCGAACTGAGCGGGGTCACTCAGCCAGTGACTGGGGAAGTTCAGGGCCCTGCCCGCGTGTCAGGGCACCGGCTGTACCCACGGTGCTCCCCTTGACGTGTACCACCTCCACCTCGTAATCCTGCAGAGGGAGGCCCCATGTCGGGAGCCTGGAATTGGCCCCTTTCATGTGATGCAGCTGGGAAAGTCCCGTTGGTTCCCGGGGGTTTGTTTGTCTCCCTGCTTCGGCCTCTGGTCCATCAGCCACGTTCTCAAGTCGGGCAGGCAGAGCCCATACAGCTGCTCCAGCACCAGCAGATGGAACAGTTCCTCTCTGGTCTGGGCCCTGCCCCATCTGCCCCCCAGGCCATACAGCTGCTCCAGCACGCCCAGTAAATGAAGGTACAAATGCTTCCACCCTTGGCATTTAGCTGCACCCCCAAAATGATTGTGTGCCTCAGTTTCCCCTTCCATATCACACAGGTTTGGAATGGTCCTTCTCATGAGAGGTTGCCGGACTAGTTACAGGGAACAGCGGTGACATTTCAGAACTACAAACTCCTTCAACGTACAATTCGTGTTTCTACATCAATGTCAACACGTCACATAGTTCTTTCCAAACACTCAGTGCATGGTACAATTCCAGAGCTTTTGGCAGCAGCACCCATTGGTTACAGAGATTGCCGTGAGCAACAAGAACAAACCCATCGCAACTGTACGTTTACATTGCTCTTAGGTGTACCACACCCTTTGTGTAACATCCTTGGGAATTTGTCTTTCTGGGGCTAAGTGGGTGAGGCCTTTTTTTGCATCATCAAGTTCTAATCTTTGCCCTTGTCCTGTGGGGTGGAAATCTGATCTCTCTGGGTGTGCCCTCCCTTCTAGCAAGAGCTAGGCCTTTGCTGAACCTCAGGAAGACCTCCTCCTCCTCCTCCTCCTTCTCCTCCTCCTGCTCCTCCTCCTCCTCCTCCTCCTGCTTTTGGAAAGCTGCTTTGTGAGTCTCAGACGCAGAATCCACATGAAGGAATCCCTGGTACCCCTTACTGGCCCACCAGGCCCACAGCTCCTGTGTCCTTCCACCTCCAACTTCTGCTCCCCCCATGGAATCAGAAGTGGGGTCCATCACCAGACTACAAATGTTTCCAGCATCTGGAGGTGGGGAATTGCTGCCCCTCTCCTGCATCCTAGAGACTGACTGTGCAGCTGTTCCACTCCACGTACTCAGCCGCACAATCTTCTCTCTCAACCTGAAAGCCGCTTACCACAGCGACCTGGCTCAGGACCCCACTCCCAGCATGCTGGTCACACCCAGTCACTTGGTTATCACAGGGCTGCTCACACTCCCTTACAGCTTTCCCTTTACCTGCACCAACATCCAGCTCCTGAGCCACCTT
The DNA here is from genome assembly GCF_033958435.1 of Carettochelys insculpta. NCBI lineage: Eukaryota > Metazoa > Chordata > Testudines > Carettochelyidae > Carettochelys > Carettochelys insculpta. The sequence goes on along the minus strand of NC_134158.1, from coordinate 14,599,998 downwards.
GACACTGTCTGCACCGGACCCGTGCAGAGCACAGCCAGTGGGCTCACACTCAGGCAGGTCCTGGCCCTCAGGAACTGAGACAAATTTCTCCCCAAACAAACTGCTGCTTTCTACGGACAAGCGACTTCCCTGCTCACTCTTGTTTCCCTTGCTCCCATCCCCGGCAGTTACCACAGTCTGCTCCGGGAAACTTCCACGAGGAGTCTCTTCTTCAGCAGTTCCTCAAGCAACAATCAACCTCCATCGGCTTGACAGGGGCCCTGCTCCCCTTAGCCACAAGAAACTCCTTCTGGGCTTCAGCTGCACTCAGAACCAGCTCTGGGATCTCACCACCACTCTCAGCCACCCTAGGCTCAGGCGAAGAACCAGCTTCCCCAGAAGCAGAGGCACTTTCCTTGCATCAAGGACCAGCGTCCTTATCAGGGATGCCACTGCCCATCCCAGAGCCATTCCCTCTGTTCCACCCACATGGCTGGATTCAGAGTCACACCTGGAATGCTCTTTCAGGGTTCTTTCTCCAGCCACCCCAGGCTGGGGGAATCTTCTGCAGACAATGGACTAGTTCCCTCATTGGCACCTTTTCCAAATGCAGGCTCTGCTCTCTCCCCAGGCTGCTGCTGCTGTTCAACACAGACAGCCAGTCGGAGACACTCTCTCCTTTGTCCCACTCCCCCGGCTGGTCTCAGACACACACCCAGAAGGTGAAGCAGCTTCTCCCACAGACAACTTGCCGTTCCCAGTAGACGAGCTGCTTTCCTGCACAGACACACAGGGACCTTCCTCGGCCCAGGCCTGGAAAACTCTTCGCAGGTCTGTCTTGGCCACTAGTAGACGATGGGTTGGAATCGCTCCTTCCCTCCCTGAGCTGTGGCAGACCCCTCGGTTCAGAGCTCCATGCAGTCCAGGGTTCCCCGCCCCGATCTGGGCTCGCTCCTGCAGGAGTTTCCTTAACCCTCAGCTCTGCCATTGCACATTCAGGCTGCCTTGTCCAGCTCCTTTAATCTCGATTCAGTTTCCAGGTGCTGCTGCTTCACAGCGGAGTTGTTGAGCAGGGTTTCAGGCTCACGGGCCGATGCCCTCTGCACCCCACGATTCCCTTCAGTGTGCCAGACTTCTTGCGGGTCACTCATTCCCGGGGGTTAGGCCCTCGGCCCCTCTGCCTTCTGGGACCGACTCCAACTCCGACTCCATAATTTTAACCACGGCAAGCGTTTTTCTCTCTTGCCCTGCTCTGTCCTTCATTAATAACCGTGTAGGTGTGTGAGGATAACGCACTGGCCCAGCCTGTGCTCGTCGGGGTAAGAACTGAGCCTATGTTGACCTGGGGATGTGGCTGGTCCCTTTGGGGGCTGGCAGAAGCTGGGTGGATTTGTGGAATAGGTTTATTACGGAGCCTCTCACCTGCATACGGATGGGCCCTCACCGAGGTATAGAAGCTGCTGAAGAGTCTGGGATCTACTGGTGTGATGCTTTTGGTGACTACTTTATCCCTCCCTCCCTCCATGTGTCCCCCAGCTCTCTCGATCTATCCCGTCCCACCCCTCTCTCACTCGGGGCTGGGTGTACCCAGAGCACAGACCCAGGAGTTTCACCCCCCCAGGGGTCTGGCAGGAGCTGCCCCCTGTACCCTGGATGCCCTCTGACATGCTGGGCCCCCACCAAGCCTTGCTCATCCCTTGGGCCCCTGGGGAGCCCCGAATGCCCTCCTGGCTCCACCCCCAGGGGGCTCCCTGCCACGGGTCCCTGGCTCTGCCAATGCCGCAGGGTGAGCGGCTGCTCTGTGTTATGCCCCCAGCACTGGGATGGGGTGCAGTGGGCACTGCCTTCCAGGCTGAGACAGGGCCGGTGGGAGGAGCTGCGCAGACCTGGAGTAGTTCATAAAACAAGGCCCAAGGACGACGGGCAACAGCTGGGGCTGGGGACGGGGAAAGCAGCAGGATGGGAACCGGCCCCCAGCATCCCACGGGCAGACATTTTACCCACAATGCACTGCAAGACACTCCCAGAAGGCTTCACCCCACACTTCTGCCAGCTGCTGGTGCCCCTCGCTCCTGACCCACAGCCCCTGCAAGCCCAACCCTGGGTTTTCCCAGCCCTCCCAATGCCCCTTGCTGTGGACCCGCAGCCCCCGCCAGGGCTGGGATGGACCCAGCCCTGCCCGCCAGGAGCTCACGCCCCCGCTGATCCCCCACCGCACTCACTGCAGGTGCCTGGAACCCAGAGCAGGGTTAAGCGTGGGGCTGGCTCCGCTCCAGGATACTCCAGCCTCACCCTGAGCAGCCAGGGGTGGCAGTGGACCAGCAGCTCAGTCTGACACAGTCCGGCCATTAGAGCTTTGTTATCACTGGGCAGCAGGACACAGTATTAAGGAGAGAGAGACCCAGCCTGGGGGTCACAGCAGCTCCATCCCACTCCCCTTGCTCCGCCCAGCGCTGGGGGCTCCCTAGGGGCGCTCTCCCCGGCTGGCCCCAACAGTCCCAGGGCATGAGGCAGCCAGGAGCTGGGGCCATGTGCTGCCAGGCCTGGAAGTGCCAGAGCTGGGACCTGCTGGGATGAGACACAGCAGACCCATGAGCTGCCAGACCTGGGGCTGCTGGAGCCAGGAGCTGCCAGGAGACATACTGGAGCGCTGAGCTGCCAGGCCTGTGAAGAGCAAAGGCCAGGTGTCAGACAGGCAAAGGCAGGCAGAAATTCATCACTGTCACCACCTCCCAGGCAGGCGCATGTCCCCTCCCACCCACCTGGGCAGGACCTGAGCCCAGCTGCTCCAAGCAGTGGAGGCTGTTGGCTGTCCAGGACTGGATCTGTCCTGCTGAGAGGTGCGTCCGGGCCTGGGGGGGCCATGGAAGGTGGGAGCCCGGGTCTGGGCTGGGGGCAGTGGGGAGGCTGGGACAGGGGGTGCAGGGCTTAGGGGGGGGATAGTCCCGAGCCCCCTCACGGAATGGGGTTTCTCTGGGTTCGGTGGTTGGAACAAGGAAGTGAGCTGGGCCCAGTGAGAGAAGGAAAAGAACCCAGGAGTTCGGGCTTCCAGCACCTCTTGGTCTAACCACTAGACATCACTCCCCTCTGATGGCCAGGGAGAGAACCCAGGAGGCCAGGCTCCCGGCCCCCAGCCAAGATAGTTTGTGTTTCTCTGCCAGCGGCTGGCAAAGGGTTACTGGAAGGGAAGGAGTAGCTGGGGGGGGGGCACTTTTGACTTCTGTTTGTTCCGTCTTACGCTGCCCCACCCCGGCCCAGGTGGTACAGTCCCATGGGTGGGGGTGGGGGTGGGGGGGTAAGAGCAAGCAAGCTGCAAACAGATCCATAGCGGGAGTGGGGTGGTGGGTGCAGTGGTTCAACCGGGTGGGGGCTGGGAGCCTTGACCCCCCCCAGGGTCTCTCCCCACTTCTGGGAGGGATGTGAGGACTAATGGTGACAGTGACGGTGGGGACTAGGAGCCCAGATTTCTGGGTTCTCGCTTGGCTCTGGGAGGAGAGTGGGGCCTAGTGGGTGGGGGGCGGGCTCAGCCCCTCTCCAGGAGCGTGTCACACTCCCCCCCACACCAGACGCCTGCGACTTGTGCGGCTCAGGGGCATCGGCCCTGCTTGCTTGTTCCCTGATCTGACACAAGGCTGAATAAGGAACTGCCCCCCCCGCTTTTGCCCAGCCCCGCCTCAGCCTGGCCACCCACAGGAGCGCCATTTCAGCGCTGCAGGGAGGAGCCCCTACCCCAATCCCAGGGGCTCCGGACACCCCGACCTCTCCAGGCCCGGGAGCAGCCAGGAGTGCCGGAACCAAGCCGGGAATTCCAGGGGAGGCAGAAATAGACGCGAGCCCCCAGCCGCCGTAGCACTGACCCAGTATCCCCGCCGGTGGCCAGGCCCGGGCGGGGCCGGGGAGGTTTAACAGGCTCGTGTGTGTGCACTCTTTGTGCACAACTGGAATGCAACAATTGAAATACCTGTTTGGGGCAGACACGCGGGCAGACTCCCTCGCTTCGCTGCAGTTCACCAGGGTGGGACCAGAGCTCTGACAACTGCGAGCGCCCTGCTCGGGCGGCCCCGCCCTCCTTCCCCGTGAATATGCACCGACCTGTAGGGATGTTACCGCCCTAGGGATAGTAGATGAGACGCTCACCTTAAACCAGCCGGTCTGTTCCACACCATCCAAAGCCACGAGCCAGCCTTGCCTGGCTCCCACCTGGGCTCCCGATATGATTTTCCATCCAAGTGCAGAATAAAATTTTCAGCAGGGTCTGTGCGGATGTGCACCACCAGTAGAAACACCCGCTGCCAGGAGGGCACTCTGCTCACCAGCTGGGTGGCCCGTGACTCTCCCTTGAGTGGCTGCCCCCATGCCCAGCTTCCAGGAACCCTGCCCCCAGTGTTCTAACCACTAGACCCTGCTGCCCTCTGGCAGCTGAGAGGGAACCCAGGTGTCCCGGTCACAGGTGCCCAGAGATTGACTTTAAACTCATGAGCTTTTACAAAAATAATAGATCTGGGGTGTTTTCCTTCTGCTTTCTGAGCCCCCTGCCTTGGGATTGCTTTTCGCAGCTGCGGACCAGAACCTTCACTTTCCTTTACGAAGGGAGGCACAAATAATTCCCTATCCCATGGCTCCCGGAGCTGGGGCTCCAAGGAAACCGACAATTATCCAGAGCCTCATGCCGAAATCCCAAGGGTTATGTAGTCTGCCACGATCTCATCAAAGTTGTTCTTGGCTGTATCATTGGTTCCTACATGAAGAAGTAGGAAGGGGTAATAGTCTACAGGTAGAAGAACATTTCAAACGCAATGCCAAGAAAACACCCCATGTTAAAATTGGGGGAAAATGGAGACATTTGAGGTCTCCCAGGGCCTCTGCAGGCAGGACAGGAAAATCAATCACCTCAGGAGCTCTGGGCAGCTCTTTCCCTGGAAAGAAAGTTGGCAGATCCAAGTGCCTAGTCCTTAATCAAGTAAAAGTTGTAGTGCCATCTGCGAGACAGTCATCTTTTGCTGAATAATTACATGCTGAATGTGTATGCTCAGCATCCCACTTCTACACACTTTGTCGCCATTGGCCAGTTCTACACACACACTCTTCTACACACTTCTTAGCCAGTTCCTGAACAGTGCTGAGAAGGTGGGGGATGCCAGGTGATAACCCAAGTCACAGCAACAGCCATCGACGTGCTGATGGCCTCTGGGGGGGACAGTTTCTGTGCTGTGTTTGGAAACTGGCTGGGTGTAGCTGCAGCCCCAAAGGATCAGAGGCATCAATGCACCCAAACCATCCCCGGTGCTTTCCTAACCCTGCCTCTTCTCCCACCAAGAACAGAAACCAGCCTCCCCATGGCTCCCCGCTGGCGTGCAACATTTCAAAGCAGCTATTGCTCAGTCACCCACCCGAGGCGAAGCCGGGACTGAGCAATCATCTCTCCCTGACTTTCCTTCCACGCCCTCCACAATGTCTGCAATGCTCCACCGTGTCTCCCCTGCCTATTGGCCTGTCCTTGTCCCCCAGCCAGCCCTGCTGGAACCCCTCCCATTTCTGCATGAACCGGAGCAGAGGCCTCAGTGGTTTTCCTCCCTCCATCCACAGGCAAAAGGTCTCCTCCTTTGCAGGCTTCCAGCCCATCCATTTAACCCCCAGCCCTTCGTACCTTAATGTAAACACACTGCAGGGGCAGCTACCCCATCACACTCATGGGGGGCGTAGCTCGGGGCTCCACCTGGGAAACCAGGAGGGGGGAATTCCAGCCACTCGCCCCCCCTTTCCTGCTGAAATGGTGCCCCCCGACCCAGGGCTCCATCCTCTCCCCAGCCTGCACCCCCAGGTCTCTTGGGAGGAGCCCAGGCTGGGCTAGCAGTGGGCTGCAGGGCAGGAGCGAGGGGCACCGGCAGGACCAGGGGAGGACTCTACTGCTCTGACTGGTCTCTCCTGGCCCCAGACTGTCTCGTGGCTAAAGGGGCCGACTGGGGGCCAGGGGGATGTGGGCTTTGACCCACTGAAACCTCATCTCTCTGCTCCCCTCAGATGAAACAGGGCTGGAGCTGGAGCCTCCTGGGGGGCAGCTCAGTTCAGCAAAGGGATCCCCTCCCCCATCCCCCTCCATTCACCACCCTCGTGCCTTCTCTCCCCAGGCTGGGACCCCTTCCTGCACCGCCGCTGGCAGCCATGACAGTTCCCTTCCGGGCGTCCCTCCAGCTTGTCCTCTACCTGCTGGCCATCATGAGCCTCTCCATGTTCTTCCACCTGAGGAGCCAGTTCCTCACCCTGGAGTGGAACCGCCACTTCCTGGGGACACTGAAGCGCCTGCCAGCCTCAAGCCATGTCCCACCCCCCACCGCAGCGCCCACCGCAGGGCGGGGCACGTGGACTGTGAACTCCGTCGGGCGCCTGGGGAACCAGATGGGGGAATACGCCACCCTCTACGCCCTGGCCAAGCTCAACGGGCGCCAGGCCTACATCCTCCCAGAAATGCATCAGCAGCTGGCGCCGCTCTTCCGCATCACCCTGCCCGTGATCTCCCAGGACGTGCTCCAGCACATCCCATGGAGGAATTACGGGCTCCACGACTGGATGTCGGAGGAGTACAGGCACATCGAGGGGAAATACGTCCGGCTCACGGGCTACCCCTGCTCCTGGACCTTCTACCACCACCTCAGGCAGGAGATCCTCCGGGAATTCTCCTTCCATGACCACGTCAAGCAGGAGGCCAACCAGTACCTGGCTGGGCTGCGAGGGCAGCGTCAGAACGTGACCTACGTGGGCGTCCATGTCCGGAGAGGGGACTACGTCCGGGTGATGCCCCAGGTCTGGAAGGGGGTGGTGGCGGACAAGGCCTACCTGGAGAAGGCCATGGGCTACTTCCGGGCCAAGTACCAAGAGCCGGTCTTCGTGGTGACCAGCAACGGGATGGATTGGTGCCGGGAGAACATTGACACCTCGCTGGGGGACGTGTATTTCTCGGGGGACGGGAAGGAGTCGTCGCCGGGGAGGGATTTCGCTCTCCTGGCCCATTGCAACCACACAATCATGACCGTCGGGACCTTCGGCATCTGGGCTGGCTACCTGACCGGGGGGGAGACTATTTACTTGGCCAACTACACTCTCCCTGACTCCCCCTTCCTCAAACTCTTCAAGCCCGAGGCCGCCTTCCTGCCCGAGTGGATCGGGATTGAAGCTGATCTCTCACCACTGCTGCAGAAGACATAAGGGCAGAAAGAATGCAGCCCACAGGCCACCAGCAGAATCCCCTGGAACAGTGGGTCAGCCCCCAGCTAGAGGTGCCAGTGCTAGGGAGTTTGGGGGGGCATCAGTGTGGACCCTGGTCAAGTATGGGGGTGGAGGAGCCAAGATGATCTTGAATCTGCCAACTTTCTATGGGTCACCAAGTGGGGACATCCTGAAATTGAACGGTTAAAGCTTGCTCCTCGGGCAGCTCTTTTAAAACTCTTGACGGCAACCTATTTGGATTTGCTGATTGAAAAATGTCTTGCTGTGATAGATGCTACAAAACAGGCCCAACAAGGAAAAGAAGAGAACACCACTGGCCATCACGTACAGCACCCAGCTAAAGCCTCTCCAGAGCATCAGCAGTGATCTACAACCCATCTTGGCCAACGATCCTTCACTCTCTCAGCTCTTGGGAGGAAGGCCTGATCTCGCCTACAGACAGCCCGCCAACCTTAAGCAAATTCTCACCAGCCACTATAGACCACACCACAGTAACTCTAAACCTGGACCCAATCCCTGCAACAAACCTTGCTGCCAACGTGGAGCAGCCAGGAGTTTGGCAAACATCCACCTGGGTGTGATTAAATTCTTCCTCCAAGCTGCTGCGGCTCCCTGTTCTCTTCCACTGGGCGAAAATGACCCTTTGAAAACGTAGGGCAGTGGGACAACTGGCAGCCGGGACTCCTGAGTCTGTCCCAGCCTGAGGAATGGGAGTGGGGCAGAGGCCATGTGGCTCTGCGGCTGGGTGTGTCTGAGCTGCAACCTGGGCTGAATGTGTGCATGGTTCAGGGTGGTAAAACCAGCACTGAGGGGCAACACATGGGCCTTCATGAGCCCCAGTACTACCGGACTCATGAAACCACCCTTCTGAGTGGGGCAGCTGCTCCTCCCCACAGTCCAACCATCCAGAGCCCCTCCCCCCCAGAGCCAGGCCCTCCCCCCCAGAGCCAACACCTCCCCCCACAGGGACATGATTCAACCCCAGCCTGGGAGAAAACCCAGGAGTCCTGGATCCCAGCCCCCTCCCCTAGCCCATCTGAACACTAGATCCCTGTCTCTCCTGGGACAGGAGGGCTGAGGGGGGCATGAAGCCCAAGCTGGGGGAAAACGTACCACCCCCTAGGGACTGATACCCAGTTCAGCAGCTTCGTACCACTAGCAACCTCCTTCCCGTAGCTGCCTGGGCAGGGCAAACCCTGCACCCCAAGGGCTTGTGGGCAGCAGGGGCAACTGAATCTGGGGTGGCAGAGCAGGGAGGTGGGAAGAGACTCTGCCAGCTATCACCCCCCCTCCTGCCCACAGCCACTGGAAGCTGGACAGGAGCGCGAGGCCCCTTGTCTGTAATGCCCAGGCTTCGAACTGCTTCCACGAGGAGTGACTGTTTAGTCTGCAGCATTGAATTCAGAAGTTCATGGCCGAGACTGGATGCCGGTGGGACCCACCCCAACTCACGCCTCCATCTTTTGGGGCGTCTCCATGCACAGCCGCATTGTAAGACCTACCACTGGCCTGGCTGTCACTCCATTAAATGTGGCCCCTGCTTATTTCCTAACGTTCCTGTCAACCAGCGGCCCAGCTCAGCATCTTGCTGACAGGTACAAATGTGTCACCTGCCTTGACCAAACACAGGCTCGCAGCAAAAGAGGCTAGCAAGTTAGTGTCACAGGGTCCCATTGCCGGAATCCCATGCTGATGAACTATGGTACCTGCCTTTAATTTTTATTAATCTATTCTTGCATCATCTGCCCCATTATCTTCTCTGCAATTGACATCAGGCTGATAGGTCACATTTATCCAGCTCACTCCATTTTTAAACCTGGCACAATATAAGCTTTCTTCTGGATGTTCCCTAGCCCCTGAAACTATGGAAAAGCAACAGAAATAAAGCAATGAATGCCTTGGCCAGCTCTTTACAAACTCTTCAATGCATATCACTGGTGCCTGGTTAAAATTCTCATTTTTGTGGCTGTTGTTCTACCTGAGTCAGCAGCAGAACAGAAAGCACACTGCATGACCACCTGCTGTGACAACCTCCTCCATTTATTTTTCCCAGACACAGACCAGAAACATTTATTGACAAATTCCACCTTCTCTGCAGCATTGAGAATTCCATCAAAGCCATTGAAAATGGACCAGTAGTATTGGTGGGAAACTTTTTGTTCCTAATCTCCCTTCAAAACCCCTCCTTGTTCGCTGTTGGCCACAGATATTGCCTTCTGTCCCTTTGCTTCCCTTATCCATTTTCTACGGTGCCTCACTCCTGATTTACAAACACTGCTACCTACCGTCCCTATATTTCTATAGCTGTTGTACCTTCGTTGCTAATCCCGATCCCCACCCACCTGCTCCAACAGTTCAGACTAGGAACAAGGTGGCCACATCTGGGGAATGTTGGAAGATGGTCAGCAGGACCAAGCCAGGTCACCTCGACCCCCTTCTTGCACCTGATCAACAATTGTTCTGATATACCCTGAGCACCACAATGCTGCTCCCCTGGCCAGGGGCTGACCTGCTACCCCAGCAGGTCCTGTTGGAAGCCTCCATCTTTTCTGACTCCACATGCTACTCAACGGTAGAGAAAGCTTGAGATTGATTCCCGGTAAGCTTGGGGTTGAGGCAGGCTGAAAGGTGGCTGATGGCCTGAAGAACCACTGGTACGGGGAATTGGGGAACATCACATAGATGGGCTCCAGCCTGACCCACTGGCCAGCCCAGATGTTGAAGGTCCCGATGGTCATGATTGTGTGGTTACAATGGGCCAGGAGAGCAAAATCCCTCCCTGGCAATGACTCCTTCCCGTCTCCTGAGAAATACACGTCCCCCCACGAGGTGTCAATGTTCTCCCGGCACCAATCCATCCTGTTGCTTGTCACCACAAAGACCGGCTCCTGGTACTTGGCCCGGAAGTAGCCCATGGCCTTCTCCAGGTAGGCCTTGTCCACCACCACCCCCTTCCAGACCTGGGGCATCACCCGGACGTAGTCCCCTCTCCGGACACGGATGCCCACGTAGGTCACATTCTGACATTGCTCAGCCAGGTACTGGTTGGCCTCCTCCTTGACGTGGTCATGGAAGGAGAATTCCTGGAGGATCTCCTGCCTGAGGTGGTGGTAGAAGGTCCAGGAGCAGGGGTAGCCTGTGAACCGGCTGTATTTCACCTCAATGTGCCCATACTCCTCTGACATCCAGTTGTGGAGCCTGTAATTCCTCCATGTTGTGAGCCAGACCACAGCAGAGGAGACCACGGGCAGGGTGATATGAAAAGGTGGCGCCAGCTGCTGGTTGCCTCTCAGGGATGTAGGCCTGGTGCCCGCTGAGTTTGGCCAGGGCACAGAGGGTGGCGTATTCCCCCCTCTGGTCCCTGCCTGATGGAGTTCTGCTCTGGGGCGGGGCCAGTGACCCCGACATGCCCCATGCTATGTTGGGGGCTGGGATGGGAGCGTGTGGCTGGGAGCTGCCCCAGGGCACGTGGGGAGGGGAGTCTCTGTCCCCAAGGAGGGAGCAGCCCTTCAGGTGTAGGAAGGGGGAGACGCTGCCGATGGCCACAAGCAGACATGGAGCACAAGGGCTGGCAAAGGGGACCCAGGAGATCAGGGCTGGCATGGCTGAGGCAAGGGAAGGAGATTCAGGCCCAGGGAAAGGAGTGGGGAGAAATGGTCCCCCCAGGCCTGAATCCTAGTTCCCCCCTGCTCCCAACTCAGATGGCCTTGCCTCTGTACTGCACCCCCCTGCCAGCCCCCCAGTGCCCCTCCCACCCGACGCAGGGCCCCTGCCAGCCCAGCCCTGGGTTTAGTACGGGGCTGGGACTCCACTTTGCCCCCCAGCAAACACAAAAGCCCCTTGGAGCCAGAACATCCGACAGAGGATGGGAGCTGAGTCCCAGCTCCCACAGCTCAAACCACTGGACATCACTCCCCCTCCAGAGCAGGGGGAACCCAGGAGCTCCAGCTCCCAGCCCCCGCAGGATGGACGGACAGACAGACGCTGCTTTAAAAAAAGTCTTTATTCCAGGGTTTTGTTTTTTTTTAAAAAAGGGGTTTTCCATCAAAGCCGCCACAAACAGGCCCAGCCCAGCTCCTCCCCTCGGCCCTGCCCCGGGGGGCTGGGAACCCCCCTCACGTCTCCCTCCCTTCCCCTGAGCCGGGCACATTTCCCTGTGGGGTGGTGTCTCCCATCCCCAACGTTGCATCTTGGATCTCTAGCACCAATCCATCCCTGCCCCCCCTGCTGTGACCAGCCGTGGGTCCAGCCTAGGGGGGACCAGATGTACCACCCCCCCATTTCCAGCCCAAACCCCTCCTACAGTACAGATGCGGGGTGGAGTCCCACCCCAGGGGGTTTACTCTCCCCCCCCCAAGGGAGCTGTAACAGCTTTAGTGCCACATCCCCCCACCCCACCCCAAAGAACCCAGAGTCCAGCTGCCCTTGGCCTGGCCCCGTTGAGCCCAGAGGGCCTGTGGGAAGGTGGCATCTCCGTCATGAATACATAAAACACGGAAGTCACCTGCCCGTGGGGCTAGAATGTGACACCCCCCCCACAATGCCCAGGGCCTGGGGGGCTCCAGCTGGGGGTGTCAGGAAAGGGGGTGCTGCACACTGGCCTTGGGGGAGGGCTGCCTGGACGCTTCAGAAATGGCTTCGCCTCCTCCCTCCCCCAGTGAGGTAGGTAAATGTGAAACCCATTTGTCAGATGGGGAAACTGAGGCACACAGGTGACATGACTGGGCCCAGGCCCGATGCAGCTGGGAATAGAACACAGCTGTGCCTCCCCCACACCCTCCCTTTCCCCTCATCCCCCTCCAGTCCCCTCCCACAACGGGGGACAGAACCAGGCATCCTGCCTTTCTCCTCCCCCCTTTTATCACCCCCACTATCGTTTGAACCTTGTACCCAGGGGAACGTGAACCCTAAACTCTACGTCATGCAGCAAGGAGGGGAGGGGGTTGTGCAGCTGGCCCCTAGAACCAGCCCAGGCTCACGCCCCCTGCACCCCAGGTCTGGGAGCAGGTTGGGGAGACCAAGGGGGGGGTGAGAGCTGGGATGCAATAGGCCCCTCCCCAAGGCTCAGCCCCAGCAAAAGGGAGCAGCTTGGCCCCCACTTGGCTAGAGAGGGTGAGGGGATACCGAGGCCCCCCTCCCCTGGGGGGGTGCAATTCTATTCCGCCCTCCCCCACCACTCCAGCAGCGACAGGGAGAGCAAAACCAACTAGCACCAGAGATGGGGGACTAGGGGCTGTCGATACCAGCTGGGGGAGGGGTCCAGCCCTTCCAACCGCACCGCTGAGGTGTGAACTGGGGGACCGGCCCGCTGCTGCTCCTGCCTCAGGGCTGGGTGCTGCAGGTGGGGGGAGGGAGAGGCGGTGCCACCCTCCCAGGGCCAGGCCCCAGGAGCAGGGCCCGGGCGCACGGCCCCCCAGCGCCCCCTGGAGGGGAACAGGCCCACGTCCTAGCACAAGCCGTCTGTCCCACTGGTCCCCCAGCCAGCGCCAGCCCCCAGTGCAAGTGCAGACATGTGCTTTCGAGGCCTCAGGCCGACTCCTCGCTGGCGGCCACGTCCAGGGCGATGGAGCCGTGGCTCACCACCAGCCGCAGGCGTTTGGGGGGGGTGAAGGGGGGAAAGCTCATCGTCCGCTTGGGCTCCTCCTGCGCCAGGCGGACGGGCCTCCCTGTCTCCAGGCGGACGTGGGCGTAGAGGGAGAGCTTGGGGTCGTCTCTGCCGGGCGGGGGCCGGCTGGCTGGCTGCTGGCAGGTTAGGGCAGGGAAGCAGGGGCGGGCAGGGATCATGGCCCTGGCTTGCTGACGGGCCATACTCCTGGTCCGACACAGCAGCTGCCTGGGGGGCTGAGGAGCTGGGGGGCAGAGGGGGCCTGAGTCCCCAGCCCGGAGCTCCACCCCTGCAGCCGGGGGTCCTGAGTCCCCAGCCCGGAGCCCCGTCCCTCCAGCTGGGGGCCCAGAGCCAGGCTCCAGCACTGCTCCCGGGGGCCTGAAGTCCTTGGGATGGAGCTGTGTGTCCCCAGCAGAGAGCTCTGGAGCTGCACCAGGAATCCCTGAGTCCTTGGGGTGGAGTCGTGCGTCCCTAGCACAGAGCTTCAGAGCTCCCCTGGGGGGCCCAGTGACCCCCGCACGAAGCTCCAGCACTCCGGGGAGCCGCGCACAGGGGAAGGCCTCCCCTAGGGCCTGGCCAGGGCTGGCAGCTCTCACCCCAGGGCCCAGCCTGGCCAGCCCCCGCCGCAGCCTGGCGCCCGGCTCTGCATACAGGATGCTGTCCGGGCTGGGAGGCGGTGCCCGGAGGACGCCCAGGCCGGTGGCCCTGCAGCAGCTGTTGTCCCGCTGGGCCCGGTGGCGCGTGCGCAGGGAGCACCGCAGGAGGGCACCGGAGCTTCCGGGGCCGGCTGGCACAGGGCCGGGCTGCCTGGCACCAGGGCCCCATCGCGGCAGGGTGACCCAGAGGGGCCTGCGCAGCCGGCAGCCCACGCCCCGGCAGGCCACGCAGTCGTGCAGGGGGATGCGCAGGTCCTTCAGGGGGACGGTGCCCAGAGGGGCGGGTGGCTCGCGGCAGGGGGCGCCGAGGCGGGCAGCTGCAAGAGGACACACGAGCAGGTCAGGCCCAGGGCTGGCATGGGGGGACCCCTCAGCCAGCCCAGGAGCAGCCCCCTCCCGCCGCCCCTACCGCAGCTGCGCTCCCTCCTGCGCCGGGCCTTTCGCCGCAGCTGCGCCACTTTGGACACCCGCCCCTTCCAGCGCTGCAGCCGCCCGTCCGTCTCCCGCAGCTGGTACTTCTCCTGGCTGGAGGCAGAGTGTGAGGGGACCTTCTTCCACAGCCGGAAGGCCCCTTCCCCCTTCCTGCGGGGAGAGGCCATGAGGACAGGAACCCAGGAGTCCTGGCTCCCCAGCCCCACCTCCAGCTCTGCCCACTAGACCCCACTCCCCGCCCAGACCCAGGAGTCCTGGCTCCCCGCACCCCCCAGCTCTGCCCACTAGACCCCACTCCCCGCCCAGACCCAGGAGTCCTGGCTCCCCAGCGCCCCCCAGCTCCGCCCACTAGGCCCCACTCCCCACCCAGACCCAGGAGTCCTGGCTCCCCAGCCCCACCTCCAGCTCTGCCCACTAGACCCCACTCCCCGCCCAGACCCAGGAGTCCTGGCTCCCCGCACCCCCCAGCTCTGCCCACTAGACCCCACTCCCCGCCCAGACCCAGGAGTCCTGGCTCCCCGCACCCCCCAGCTCTGCCCACTAGACCCCACTCCCCGCCCAGACCCAGGAGTCCTGGCTCCCCGCACCCCCCAGCTCTGCCCACTAGACCCCACTCCCCGCCCAGACCCAGGAGTCCTGGCTCTCCCCCTGCACAGCTCTATCCACTAGACCCCGCCTCCCCACCCAGCCCCAGGATGGACCCAGGAGTCCTGGCTCCCCAGCCCCACCTCCAGCTCTGCCCACTAGACCCCACTCCCCACACAGACCCAGGAGTCCTGGCTCCCCACACCCCCCAGCTCTGCCCACTAGAACCCCCTTCCCCACCCAGCCCCAGGATGGACCCAGGAGTCCTGGCTCCCCAGCCCCACGCCCACCTCTCACAGGTGCGGCATTCACACAGCTCGTTGTTCTCGCCAAAGAAGCCCTCGCCGTAGAAGCAGGTGATCTCGTCCTCCGGCTCAATGTCCCTGAGCACCTTGACGCAGGCCGTGTTCCCCTCCGTGGGGACAAACTGGTGGGACAGGGCATCAGCTGGGGCCGTAGCACAGGGCCCGCGCAATGGGGGAGCGCCTCTTCCTGGCCAGGAGTCCACAGCCACTGCCAGGTCCAACCCTGCGCCCAGGACCCCGGCCCAGGAGCAAAGGCCATTTCCCCCAACCCGCTGCGGGGGGGAGGGGGAAGCTCACAGGTGGGGGAAACACAGCAGCCCCAGCCCCAGCCCCAGCCCCCACCCACCCACCACTACACACTGGTCCCCTCCCACCACCAGGAGAGAACCCACCAGCCCCGGCCCCCAGGTCTCTGCTCTAACTACTAGACCCCACTGCCCTCAGAGCTCAGCCGGGACAGCCCCCAGCAGCGGCCTACCTTGCAGTTCGGCCTGCAGTCTAGCAGGGTCCACGGAGGGCCAGCAGGAGAGAGGCACAAAAGAAGCCAGAGCACAGGGTCAGATGCCTGCGACTCGCTGGGGCTCACAGCCACCCCCCACAGGCACAGCCCAACTCCCTGGGGGCAAACCACAGGCTGCTGCTACACAGGGCAGCTGCGGCACGAGGGGGTGATGCAAAAACTGTCCCCTCCAGGGGGCACCGGCTCCCACGGGGCCCAGCTGGCTTGCGGGGCAGGGCCTGTCCCATCCAGGGGAGCTGGTTCCCACCCAGCCCTGGCCAGCTCCTAACAGGTGGCGAAGACTCTGCCCTGCCCATGTCAGAGCTGGTACTTCACGACACCCACAGCGCTGAGATGCGTCTCTCTGGTCGGCACACCTCAGAGAGAACACAGGGCCGTGCGGGGGGGCGAGGGGCCCCGGCAGGGCTCTGGGTGGAGAGCAAGGGGCCCGGCGGGGCTGGGGGGGAGCAGGTGGGGAGTGAGTGGCACCGGCAGGGCTGGGGGCAGTGAGGGCACCAGCAGGGCTGGGGGACTGTGGGTGGGGAGTGAGGGGCCCCGGCAGGGTTGGGGGGGAGCGAGGGGGGGAGCAAGGGGCCCCGGCAGGGCTGGGGGGCTGCGGGGGGTGGGGAGCGAGGGGCACCAGCAGGGCTGGGCTAATGGGGCTGCACGCTGGCCGGGCGGGGGGGGGGTGCCGCCCGCACCGTGGTTGATGAAGGCGGCGGGGCCCAGCCACAGTTGTGCGCACTGCTTGCGGGTGGAGTACATGATGCTGAAGTCGTTCTCCCCGGCACGCAGCAGGCTCTCGTCCGGCTCCGTCAGCTCCGCGATGCAGCCCACCAGCAGCTCCAGCTTGTCGTTCTTCCTCCTGCCAGGCACCGAGTGACTCGTCAGGGGCCTGCCGGCCGCACAGCCCTCTCAGCAGGCACGCGGGGCGGGAGGCAGGGGCTGGGAACGTGGGGACCCCTCGCCGGGCGCGGGGCAGAACTGCTCCGGGGGAGGGCTCTGGGAAGGTGTGGACCCCGCTGGGAGAGGGGTGCTGCGTACAGGGGGACCCCTCGCCCAGAGCGCTGCAGTGAGCTGAGAAGCCCTTACCATGACTTTGTGGACACAACCTGGGCCCCGTTGGTCTCCAGCGAGTAGCGGCTGCAGGGCAGGATCACGAAGCCGCTCTCGGGGAGGAAGATGCGGAGGTAGCGGAATATCTGAGGAGAACCAATACAAGAGGAACCCTGAACCAGGCTGGGAACCACCTCCCCTGCTCTAACCACTGGCCCCCGCTCCCTTCCCCGAGCCAGGCCGGGAGCCAGGACTCACGTGAGTTTTGAGCGCTGTCTCCTGCTGGCGGCTACGGCTCTTGAAGTACGGGCCAGCCCATTCGCCCAGCATGAGGGCCCGGTAGGCGGCCTCGAGGTCCCGGCGCCGGCGGAACGCCTCCACCGCCTCGCGTAGGTGGTGCTGCCTCCGAATGGCGGGGAGCGGGCTGGGGGAGGAAACAGTGGTCTTGACTCCAACACTGTCAACACAGCCCCGGGCCCCCCCCCCAGTGCCCCCCACTCCCGACCCACAGCCCCACCGCCCCAGCCCCGGGCCCCCCCAGTGCCCCTCACTCCTAACCCACAGCCCCCACAGGCCCAGCCCTGGGACCCCCCCCAGTGCCCCCCACTCCTGACCCACAGCCCCCACATGCTCAGCCCTGGGACCCCCCAGCCCTGCTGGTGCCCCTCACTCCCAACCCACAGCCCCTGCCAGCCCAGCCCTGGGACCCCCAGCCCAGACGGTGCCCCTCACGCCTGACCCACAGCCCCCACACGCCCAGCCCTGGGACCCCCAGCCCTGCCGGTGGCCCCTCACTCCTGACCCACAGCCCCCACACACCCAGCCCTGGGACCCCCAGCCCTGCCGGTGCCCCTCACTCCTGACCCACAGCCCCGGTCTGGGACCCACAGCACAGCCAGTGCCCCTCACTCCTGACCTGACATTCATTTTGTGGGTCTTGAAACCCAGGTAGGAGTCGAGCACCAGGCTGGTGGCCAGGTCGTCATTCTCACACAGCTCCTTCGCCGTCACCCGCGTGGAGCCCATGGTCCAGCCAGACGCATGCTGTGTCCACAGCATAGGGGAGGGGTGTCAGACAGGAAGAAAGGAGCCCCCTGGAGCCCCAGCCCAGGGGGGTCCCACAGCTCCGGGTGGCTTTGGCATCTCTGCCACACCCAATGCCAGCAGAGTAGGGCACAGGGAGGCATGTGAGGCTGGAACACAGGGCCCTGGGGTGTGCCAGGGGGACAGGATAACCTGGGACTCCTCCCCCATCCCTGGCCCATCACACAGCTCAGGGCCGCAGAGCAGGAGATCCCCGGCAGGGTGTGGGCCAGGGAAATGCACCAGGCACCTGCTGTGGGCCTGGCCTCTCCTCCACTCCTCGTTCTGGGGTTTCCCTTCAGCAGGTGACAGGGACAAAGAAACAGCACGAAAACAACAGCGCGTGAGAACCCCTCATGGGCCCCTGGCAATAGTTCATTGCTGCTTCCCACCGAGACCCGGCCACCACTTCTAGAGCTGGGACAGAGCCCAGGAGTCCTGGCTGTCAGCCACTGCTGCCACGCTCTAACCACCAGATCCCCCTCCAGGGGCAGAGAGAGAACCCAGGAGTCCGGGCTGCCAGCCCCACCTATGTGTTAGCTTCCAATCCCCGTCTGAGATCATCTCCCTCCACTGTGCCCTGGGCTCTTTAAAGTGACCTCCCGTGGCCCTGTCTTCCCTCCCCTGCCCCAAGGGAGCAATGAAAGGACCCCCTCCCCCGCCCGCCTCCACGCAGGCTGTGACCTGCAGCTATAAATCACTCTAATCACAGGGCAGCCCTGGGGGCCAGGACTCCTGGGTTCTTTCCTGCCTCGGGGGCGGGGGCGGGGGCGGGGGCGGGGCGGAGGGAACAGGACTCCTGGGTTCTCTCCCTGACTCTGTGTCCCACTTGGCCCCGCTGCTGCTGCTCCCTGCCCGTTTCCCCTCCGGGGCCCAGCGCGGATGGCTGCCTGGCAGGTGGGGGGAGGGGTTTCCCGGGGGGACTCCCCCTGCCCCCCTCCCCCCCAGCTCTCACCACGCACAGGCGCCCCGCGGAGACCAGCTGCTTCCCAGAGCGTGCGGGGGGAGAGAAGTTAAGGGGCGGGGAAGCCCGGGGAGGGAGCAGGGCACGGGGCCGGGGGCGGCTGCCATTCAAGCCATTCCCACGCCCGAGGACCGGGCCGGCCTGACCGGCAGCGGGGCCGGGAGCGCGGACGCTGCCCCAGCCGCCCTGCGGGCGTCAGCAGCGGCTCCAGCGAGCCCCGCCCCCACACGGGGAAACTGAGGCACGGAGGCGGCCTCGCCCGGCCGGACGCCCAGCGGAGCGGGGGCGAGAAGCCACGTGCCCCGAGCGCCAGCAGCGCCTCCGCCGGGCCCCGGGGGCGACTGTCCACGGGCAGCTCCGGGCGCACCGGGGCCTCGATCCCGCAGGGGCGCCGCTCGGGGGGCCGCGGGGGGAAGGGATTACCCGGGGGGCGGGGGAGGAAGTGGGGGGCTGTGACCCCGGGGGGGGGGGGTGCGTAATGGGGAGGCGGGGTGGCGGGAACGGCCGTTAGGGAGGCCCCGCCCCGAACGCGCCGCGGCCGCTCGCGCCTCACCTGCCCCAGTCGCCGCCGCCGCCGCCTCTGTGTCTCCCCCTCCCCCAGCTCCGCCCAGCCCCCGCGCGGCCCTCGCGCCCACCACCCCGCCTCTCACAGCCCATTGGCCCCGTCCCGGGCGCGTCGCTTTCCATTGGTCTAGCCCGACTGCCTGTCAGAGATGGCCCCGCCCCTCGCGGCTCGACGCCTCCGCCCTCCAGCCGCCGTTGGGTTTTCGGAACGTTTGTCACCCGCTCGTCCCCTCCTCGGGCCGCCACCTGGCTTTCGGCTCTTGCCATTGGCGAAGCCAGGTGTCTGTCCACTGCCTTCCAGTCCCTTCGATCCCCATTGGTCAGCCAATTATCCCGCTCCTCCGCCTCTCTTTATTGGACTTCTCAGGTGCCAATTCTAGCCATCCTGCAGTCTGGGCACCCATTGGTCTCTTTGTTATTCATCTACAGGTCCGATTGGTTCTTCCAGCTATCAATCTAGTTTTATTCCCGCCCACTCATCGACAGCTATCGCCTCGCTGCCTCTACCAGCCCCCATTGAACGGAGCCCGTGTCAATCATCCTGTTCCCACCCCCATATGACCAAGTTTCTCTCGGACTTGCATGCCCTGTACCTTCTATTGGACTGTCTATCTGGCAATCACTATCCTTTGTCACCCCTCCCGCCACGAGCCTGTCTCTCCTCCTCCCTGATTGGCCCGCTGCCTCCTATTATTGGCTCAGACAGATGTCAATCATCTATTGTTCGTCAGGTCGCTCACATGGGTTACTAGTTGGGTGGGGGGAAAGGGAGGCTCTCGACAAAACTTTATTGACAGCCCTGCTCAGGCGAACAGGAGCCCTGAGCTCTTCTAGGCCCTACAGTAAAGACTTGGTAAATATAGTGTGTGCTCCTCGGTATGCAAATAACCAGCAAAGGGGCAGATGAACCGCCTAGCTCAGGGGTCCAATGCTCAGAAACTTAACACCCTCCCCGCTGCATTGTCCTGTCCCGACGTGGCCCTTTCGTAGGCCCTACTGTAAACACCCATGGATACCATTTAAAACTTAAATAGTTCCTTTTAAAGGGAAATGAGCTCAAAACAATGCACTGTGTAAGCCTTTTTAGGCCTGGCGTTTGGTAGGCCCTACTGTAAACACACACATTCACCACCCATTGAATCAAAGCAAGGGGCTTTCCAGGGTGGGAAGGGGACCCAAAGCAGTCACATGGGAGGAAGGTGCCTCCGAGCCACCACTGAGATTGCTGGGGAACAATTAAGGGTGGAGAGCGAGCAAGGGAGTCCCTGGATAACCAGCCCCTTGTGTCCCACGCCAGAGGCTGTTGCTTCTTAGTGCTGGCTCCCCTATAAAGCATTCCTGGCTCCCCGAAGCCTGCAGGCCGGGCAGCGGATGTCACCACTCAGGGCACAGCTGGGCCAAGGTCTCCTTAGTCAGCAGGAATTTGGCTGTGATGAGAGCGGCAGAAGGACTGGCGGTTCCCAGCTGAGACGCCCCGGGGGTGCTACCCAGGCTCAGTTAGGATGCAGCATGCTGCCGGGGTACCCCAGAGCCCTCCAAACAGCTGGTGAGGCTCATGTGGGGCTGGCGGGCAGGGCAGAAGGGAGGTCAGGCTGACTGCGGGGCAGGTGGAGATCTTTCCTTGCCAGGGAGCACGGCCCCAACTTGTCTCCAGGTCTGGGAGAGAGGGAGCAGAGAGTGGGGTTTCAGCTCCCAGCTCCCCTCGCTACACCCCTCTCCCATCCCAGAGCTGGGGAGAGAACCCAGAAGTCCTGGCTCCCAGCCTCAATCCCAGTGATCCCCCTTGAACCATCTGCAGGCTCCTGCCCACGCTCAAGTCAAGTGGGGTCTGGTGACTGGATCCGAAGTTTGGCCTTCCTCTTCTCCGCACTGCTCTGCCAGCAACCCTGCTCTGCCTGTCTCCACCATGCTGCACCCCCAGCTGAAATACCCCCCAGGGAACCCCGGCCAGCTCAAGCTCTCCAGAGAGGTGAGACACCCCTTCCCCCACCCCCTGGGCCCACGCCTGCTGTGCCAGCCCCGATGGGGGGAACCAGATTTCTGCTCGATTTCCTATTGCGACTGGCTGGGCTGTGTTCCCCCTCCCCTCCCCTCCCCCCGTCTGTTACCATCTAGAAATAACTGACTTTCCTGGGTAAACTGGTCGCTTCCCTCCCTGTCTCCTCACTCCCTCCCCCAGCCCTGGGGGGCGTTGGTTTTGGCTTCCCCATTCGTTCTGCAACAAGGCTCCTTGCACCGGAGTCACAGTGCCTGGGGGTTTGCTCTGCCAGAGGGTTGTGGTTGTGATGTAACAGGGAGGTGCTGAGCCGGGGGCATGGGAGGGTGGCAGCTCAATGCTGTTTTAACCCAACCGCTGGGCACAGGAGGGTCGCAGCCGGGCACTACCACACAGCTCAGCCGGCTGAGCCCAGGGACACACAAGGGGGCAGCTGTTGAAGCGGTCCTGTCGGCCGTGCGCTGGTGGGGGTGAGTGTGTCCCAGGGTGGGGGGAGACACAGCAGGACTTGGCTGAGGGCTGAAGCCGAGCATCCTAGAACACATGGCTGTACCGCCAGCAGCGCCCGGAGAGAGTCGCCCCAGCACCGCGCCAACCTCACCCAGGCCGGTGAAGGCCCTGTGTTGGGTGGGGCGAGGCCCTGCCCACACTGCACTTTGGTCCCAGCCAAGGCACAGGGCTGCTCTCTGGCCCGGAGTGAGGCCTGCTGGGTGCGAGGGCTTGGGTGCCCCCAGCCACTGATGCTGGGGTGGCCAGTCCATAGATGTTTCTGCGACAGAAGCTCAGCAGAGGGGTCGGGCTGCACCAGGGACACTGAGGCACCAGGTGGGGCATGGTGGTCAGAAGTGGTAGAAGTGGGAAAGGCAGCTGGTCTCCCAGGCCCCACCACTCTAACCCCTAGGCTTCACTTGGAGCCGGGTGAGAACCCAGGAGTCCTGGCTCCCAGGCCCCTGCTAGGCCTCACTCCCTGCTCAGAGCTAGGGAGCCAACCCAGGCACCCCTCCAGCCCCGACCCGGAGGGGGGGAATATTTAGTGCTCCTAACTATGTCTCAGCTGGGTGTCTCTGAGTCCCCCCAGTACCCTCATTCTCCCAAGGCAGTGACCCCAGCATTAGATGCAACCTGTGCCTTTAAATGGTGGGAGGGGAGGGGTGGGGATGTTTTAAAGGGCTCCCCCAGGTTACAGCTCCTCCTTGGTGGGGGGAGGGAGCCCGGCCTTCTGCAGAGGGAAGGGCAGAAGGGCCTCTCCCCCCTCACCAGTGTCTCACCCCTTCTCAGGTCTCTGTCATGGGGGTGTGGGCCCTGCTTCCCATCCTGCTGGCCGTTGGGGGCACTGTGGGCTTCTGGGTGGTGTAAGTACAGCCTGGGGGGTGGCTCTGCTTGTGGGGGTGCTGCCTGCCTTGGGTGGGGAATGGGGGAGGGCTGCGCCTCCAGGGGGTGCTGCCTCCCTGCTAGCCCCAGGGCAGAGCCTGGCTGGTTCAGGGGGGCAGGGAGTGGGGCTCATGGTCTGTCTCCTCTAGGGAGCACTGAGTCCCACCTGGCCCCAGGGCAGGGCCTGGCTGGCTCAGGGGGCAGGGAATGGGGCAGGGCCTGTCCCCTTTAGGGGGTGCTGGTTCCCACCCGGCCCCAGGGTAGGACCTGGCTGGCTTGTGGGACAGGGAGTGGGGCACAGGGCCTGTCCCCTCTAGGGAGCACTGGGTCCCACCTGGCCCCAGGGCAGGGCCTGTCCCCTCTGGGCCAGGCAGAGGAAGGGTGCTGAGCAGGGCTGTTCTGAGCGCCTGCCCCCCATCCCCCTCCCTGTCCCTACAGATACGCCATGGCTGTGGCCAACGGGGCTGTGAACCTCACGGTCGTGTTCCCATACATCAGGTAGGTGGGGCCCAGGCTGCCTTCCGGCCCTTTCCGCTCACAGTGGGGCTGAGGGGGCTCAGAGCTGAGCCCTGCTACAGGGGGCTGGGATGGGGAGTGGCCAGGATCTGTCCCGTCTCTCTGCTCTTCCCAGCACCTGTGGCTCTGCCCCACCCCAGAGCTGTGTCTTCGCTCAGGTGCTTAACATGGGAGCCTTCCTCGGTGAGTAATGCGGGGACCCCCCGGGGCGCTGCCCCCCCTCACCTGGCCCCAGGGCTGGGCCTGGGTGGCTTGGGGGGGCAGGCAGTGGGGGTCACTGTCTGCCTTGGGTGGGAATGGGGCAGAGCCTGGCTGGCTCAGGAGGGCAGGACATGGGGCAGGGGCCCGACTGGCTGGGGGCAGGGCACGGGGCTCCCCTCTGACCTGGGCTGTCTCCCCTCCCAGTCGTCTGGATCAGCTACCTGAGGTTCCAGCAGGTGCAGGACTGGGGGAGCTCTGGGGCGCTGAACACGGCCGGCCTGGCCCTGGGGCTGCTCTGCGCCCTGGGTGCCTCCATCGTGGCCAACTTCCAGGTAGGGTACTGGGACTGCGCCACAGGGGCAGGCGGGGCCCCGGGGGGATCATGGGGGGTGCTGTGCCCGGGGGCCTGGCGGACGGGGCCCAGCAGGGGGTGCTGTGCACAGGGCTTCCCCCAGGGAGGGGTTGTGCACCAGGAGTGGTGTTCAGGGGTTCTCACCAGGAGGTGCTGTGGTGTGGGGGCCCATTAGGGGGCGCTGTGCACCGCGGCAGGGCTCAGGGGTCCCCTGTGGGGCGCTGTGTGCCCAGGCAGGATCGGGGGGGCGCTGTGCACCGGGCGGGGCTCAGGGGTCCTCCGGGGGGCGCTCTCCCACCCGCTCCCTTCCCGCCCTGGCAGCAAAGTAACCAGCTGGAGACTCATCTCTTCGGGGCATTTCTGGCCTTCGTGCTGGGCGTCGGGTACTTCTACTAACCAGGCGGGTGAAGCCGCGGCCGGGCGGGCGCTGGATCGGACCAGCCCGGTTCTGTCTCAGTGCGGGCAGCACGGCCCTGCTCGCGGCCAGTATCCTTGCACTGGGGGCGCGGCGGGGCTGGGGGAGGGGCCGGGGGCGGCGGGCGGGGGGAGGGGCGGGGGGACACCGCCCAGCCATTGCCCCTTGACTCGGGCTCGGTGCTCGCTCTGCACGGGCTGGGCCTGCGCTCGGAAGCCGCCTGCTGCGAGTGGGCCTTGGCCC
This sequence comes from Carettochelys insculpta, assembly GCF_033958435.1. Lineage (NCBI taxonomy): Eukaryota > Metazoa > Chordata > Testudines > Carettochelyidae > Carettochelys > Carettochelys insculpta. The sequence goes on along the minus strand of NC_134158.1, from coordinate 14,575,952 downwards.
TCACCCTCTTCCTCCTCTTCGGCCTCTTCGCTGTGGACTTCCAGCACATCGAGCGCTGCACCCTGCGGCTGCAGCGCCGGGCACCCACCCTGCCCCTGGAGCTGCGGGCCACCTCCACCCAGAGCCTGGCGCCCCTAGGCCCAGCCCCACCCGCCAGCGGACCACCCCCCCGGGCTCGGGCCGGGGTCCGCCTGCTCACGCCGCTGGCCCTGCCCCGCCGGCGCGGGGGCACTGCTGGGGGAAGCTCGCAGCGTCGGCAGCGGGCTGGCCCTAGGGGCAGCGATTGGTGGACCCCTGGGGGGGCACTACCCCCTAGGCGGGGGGCTCAGGTTCCCTCGTGGGTCCGGCCCCCTCTGCTGTCGGTTTACCCCGCCCCGCCCGGGGCTTACGGGGGGGTGCTGCAATAAACGAGGTTTCTCGCATCCACTGCCTGGCGGGGGGGGCCGGGCCTGCCCCTGCGGGGGCTCAAGCGGGAGCAGAGGCTGCCTGGGGACCTGCTGCTCAGAATGGGGGCGGGGGGGGCCTGCCTGGATTCTCTTGCGGCTCTGGGCGGGGGAGCCTAGTGGTCAGCGCAGCGCCCGGGGCCAGGACACCGGGGGTCGAGGGGCCGCGGGAAAACGCCACAGGCTGGGGCGGAGGCCACAACCCCCTCGTCTCTCGGGGCGGGGGGCAGAGAACAGCGGCTCCCTCGTCCCGCTCCCCACCCACCAGGCTGGGCTGGGTCGGGTCGCGTCAGATCCCCCTGGCGCCCACGCGAGGTGGGGAGTGGCGCCTCGTAGAGGCGACAGATACCCCCTCGCGTTTTCTCAACAGGGGGTTCACACTGCCTGGCGGGATCGGAGCCCCAGAAGCCGGGGTAACACTTCCTTGGGGATCGGGGGAGGCCAAAGGAGGGGGGGACGCACGCTGCCCTGGGGAGTCGGGGGAGCCCGAGGGAGCGGTGGGGGGCAGAGAATAGGGGCACACGCTGCCCGGTGGATGGGGGAGCCCCAGGGAGCGTGGCACATACAGTGCCCGGGGGGTTCCGGGACCGGGGGGGGGGTGACACAGGGAGCGGGACACACACTGTCCGGGGGGGTTCCGGGAGCCCCACGCAGCGGGGGGGGGTGACACAGGGAGCGGGACACGCACTGCCCGGACCGGGGGGGAGGGGCACGGGGAGCGCGACACACGGCGCGAGGCCCCCGCGGGTGCTCCGTTTTCGGTCTGTATTTTCTGGCTTAGAGCTAACGCGCCCCGCAGGTGAAGTGGGGAGCCCGAGCGCGAGGCAGACGGGGCGGTTCTCGCAGGCAGCAGCACGCCAGCATGCACCCCGCGCCCCCAGGAGCGCCCCTGCTGGGGGGACACCACGGGGGGACACCCGGCGTGGGGGCGGGTTCCTTCAGAGCTGCAGGATCCAGCGACCCAGAGCCCCCCCCCCGCGTCTCCCGCTCCTCCCGTCCGCCCCACAGCCCCCCCAGGTGCGGTGTCTCCATGCTGGGAATTGGTGCGGGGGGACGGGGGAAGGTGGAGTTTGGGGGGTAGGGGGGAACAGGGGGGCCGGGAGAGTTTGGGGGCAGAGGGAATGTGAGGGGGGGGCCTCGGCGGCGTCCCGCCTGCTCCCGTGTAAACGCTCAGGATCCGGCCTCGAACCGGTTCCATCCCCCCAGCGCCGGCTCGGGGAATGGTGCTTATGGCGTCCGTCAAGCCGGAGAGCGGGGAAGGTGCTGTCCCAACGCCCTCTTCAGACCGGAGACCCCGTCCGGCTAGGATGGGGCTCTGCTAAGCTGCGGCCGGGCTCGAAACCGGGCTCCGGCGCTTGGGGCGGGGGTGGGGGGGAGGAAGCCGGGCTGGCCCAGCAGTGGGCGGCCCGGCCGGGCGGCGGCGCGAAGGTCTCCCGTCCACACGGGGCGCTGCTCCGGCTCGGCACACGCGGTCTGGGGACGGGGCAGGATGGGGTTCAGGGACCCCGGCCGGCAGCTCCCCCCTACAGCCACTGTGGGTCCGTAACCAGCGGCTCCACCCCCGCCCCTGAAAACGGCGCCGCCGTCCGCCCGGATTTCGGGGGGGGGGCAGGTGGGGCCCCCCTGCCTGGCGCCGGCACAGCCGGGACACATCCGGGGGCAGGAGGGGGGGCAGCCGGGGGGGGCTTGTGGGAAGGAGAGGGAGGGACACAAAGCGGGGGGAGGCCGTAGAGAAGCCCCCTCCCCATTCCCAAATAAATAAATTAAAATCCGCCCCCCCGGACTCCCCGCCCCCCGATCGCCCGGCTGTGTGCGTGGGGGAGGGGGGCTCTGTCTGAGCTATTTACAGCTTCACAGTCCGGTCGGGGGCAGCGCCGGCTCAGCCCGGGTGGGGGGCGAGTCCCGGAGGGGGGGGCGAGTCCCGGCCCCCCCCAGCCAGTCCAGAGCAGCGGCGCGCGGGGTCGGAGCGGGGCGGCCCCGGGGCTCCCGGTCACGGCGGGGGGGCCGGCTGCGTCCCGTTCGACGAGGCGAGTTTCTTCTCCTTGCCCGAGGCGCGGCGCTGCTGTTCCGCCACGTCGGGCTCCGAGCGCCGGGAGCTCTGGGCGCCGCGGGGGGGCCCCGGCGGGCGGGGCGGCTGCTGCCCCCCGTTCTTCTCGTCTGGGGGGGGAGAGACACGCTGGGGGGCGAAGCGGCGCCAGTACAGCCCCGCCCCCGTACCGCCCCCCCATCCCTGCCAGCCCCCCCGCCCCTCCCCACCCTGCCAAGCACTGCCCCGCCCCCCCGTACCGCCCCTCCCCTCCCCCCCAGCCCCGCCCACTCCCCTCCCCCCAGCCCCCGCCCCTCCCCACCCTGCCAGCACTGCCCCGCCCCCCGTACCGCCCCTCCCTCCCCCTCCCTGCCAGCACTGCCCCGCCCCCCGTACCGCCCCTCCCCTCCCCCCCAGCCCCGCCCCTCCCCACCCTGCCAGCACTGCCCCGCCCCCCGTACCGCCCCCTCCCCTCCCCTCCGCCCCACCCCGCCCCCGTACCGCCCCTCCCCTCCCCTCCCTGCCAGCACTGCACCGCCCCCCGTACCGCCCCTCCCCTCCGCCCCATCCCGCCCCCGTACCACCCCCCCATCCCTGCCAGCACTGCCCCACCCCCCGTACCGCCCCTCCCCTCCCCTCCCTGCCAGCACTGCCCCGCCCCCCGTGCCGTCCCTCCCCTCCGCCCCAGCCCCGCCCCCGTACCGCCCCTCCCTGCCAGCACTGCCCCGCCCCCGTACCGCCCCTCCCCTCCCTGCCAGCACTGCCCCGCCCCCCGTACCGCCCCTCCCCTCCGCCCCAGCCCCGCCCCCGTAACACCCCGCCCTCCCCTCCCTGCCAGCATTGCTCCGCCCCGTACCGCCCCTCCCCTCCCCTCCCTGCCAGCACTGCCCCGCCCCCCGTACCGCCCCTACCCTCCGCCCCAGCCCCGCCCCCGTACCGCCCCTCCCCTCCGCCCCAGCCCCGCCCCCGTAACCACGCCCTCCCCTCCCCTGCCCTGCCCGCATTGCTCCGCCCCCGTACCTCCCCTCCCCTCCCCTCCCTGCCAGCACTGCCCCGCCCCCCGTACCGCCCCTACCCTCCGCCCCAGCCCCGCCCCCGTACCGCCCCTCCCCTCCCCTCCCGCCGGCACCCCCAATGGAGAAGGGCCCTGGCCCAGCCCGACTCACCGGCGAGCGCCTGCACCGAGGGCTGGTCGTGGGAACTGAGCAGCTGAGCTTGGATGGTCTCCACCACTCGCTTAAACCGACGGCTGGGACCTGGGGGGAGGGGAGAGGTCAGCAGGAGGGGAGGTCTGGGGGTCCCAGTGGACGTGGGAGGGAGGGAGCTGGGGGGTCCCCAAGGGGATGGGGGCACAGGGGTCCTGGGTCCCACCTGAGATGAGGGTGAAGCTGACGGAGAAGACCCCGCTGTCCTTGGGGGCAGCCCCCCCTTCGGAGGCACTGATGTCCACCTGGAACCGGACCGGTTTCTGGAAGACGGCCGGGCCCCCCGACGCCCGGTACTCGGCCCGGAAGCTTGTCTGCGACAGGACGCTGTGGCTCAGGCTGGGGATCTGGGGGCAGATGTGTGGGTCAGGTGCCCTGCAGCCATTCCCAGCCCAGCCACTGGCCCAGCCCCTTGCCCCGGCCCGGCCCGGCCCAGCCCCTTGCCCCGGCCCGGCCCGGCCCAGCCCCTTGCCCCGGCCCGGCCCAGCCCAGCCCCAGCCCCTCGCCCCACACCCCCAGCCCCGGCCCCGCACCGAGAGGAAGGCACGTGGACGATGTCGGCCTTGACAGGAGCCGAGCGGCTTGTCCCGGATCACCACGAAGATGAGCTCCTCCTTCTCCAGCGAGATGAAATTCCCGAACCAGGACTTCTTCGCCAGCCTGGGGGCACAGTGAGGTCAGAAGGGCTGGGGCAGGGCTGGGGGCCAGAGGGTTGGGGCAGAGCTGCTGGAGGACAGCACTGGGTTGGTAGAGCTGTGGAGGATGTGGGAGGGGCACTGGGCCCCAGGGGCAGAGACAAGGGGGCTCGGTGGGTTGGGGGCCCAGAGGAACGGACAGAGGCTGGGGGGCAGCAGGTTTGGGGGGGGGCCAGGGGTCATGTTGGGACAGAGGTCAGACGGGGTCAGGGTCACAGTAGAGTGGGGCTTAAGGCAGAGGTTGGGGGGGGTCACAGTGAGGTAGGGGTGAGAAGGCCACTGGATGGTCCTGACAGGTTTGGGTCATAGTGGGACAGGGATCAGAGGGATGAGGTCAACAGGGGGTGGGGTCAGGGGCGGGGCTGTACTCACTCTGGGGAGGACTCCGGCGTCAGGCTGGACATCTCCTCTGGGGTGGGGACTGTGGGGGTGGCAGGGTTAGAGCAACAGGACCACCAAGTCCTGCCCCAAAGACCACCCCCTGCTGTGCTGTGGCACCGCCCTCCCCACCCCCCATTGTGCCCTATCCCGAGTCCTCCCCTTCACCCCCGCTGCAGCCATGAGCCCTTTAGCCCCCCATTTCCCTGCCCCCAGCCCTCACCCCACTCTGCCCCAACCCTCCTGCCCCCCCCCGCCCTGCCCCCTCCCCTCACCTTGCAGTTTCCGGCGGTGGAAGCGGGGCGACCCCAGGAAGCTGTTCTTGATGGAGTTGAGGCGACTCTTCAGGCCAGGCCGGCGGCACCGGGGCCTGGAGGGGGGGGTGCCGCCGGGGGTTCCCGAAGGGCTGTCCTTGGGCGTGTGGACAGGGGTGCCCAGCGGGGTGGGGAGGGGGCTGCCCCGGGGGGAGGGGTGGGGGGTGACCTGCGGCACAGAGGCGGGGAGGGCTTAGTTGGGGGGAAGCGAAAGCGGGAGGCGGGGGCAGGGGGTGGGAGGCAGCGGGGGGCAGTGGGAAGGGGGCTGAGCGCCGGCTCTGTTGCAGCCCCCGCCCCCCCCGCCAGGCTGCCTTGGTTGGCAGCGTCTGGGTCTTGGGGGGCGCAGGGGGCTCCGGCGTTGGGGGTGGGGAGGAGAAGACGGGGCTCTGCGGGGGAGGGGGGACAGGGAGGGGATGGGAGGGGACAGCTGTGAGATGGGGTGAACATGAAGCACGGCTGTGACCCCCCACCCCCGATCCATGGCCCCCAGATCCACAGCCCCCAACTTCCCCAATCCACGGCCCTCACTTACTCCCAGACTCCCAAGCACCCCACCCTGATCCACGGCCCCCACTGCCCTGCCAGCCCCCGATCTACAGCCTCTCCTGCCCCCCAGAGCCTGTCCCCTCCCCATCTGCAACCCCTTTGTCTAGCCAGCCCTCCCCTCCCCCGCCCTCCCCCACTGGCCCAACTCCCCAGCCCACTTACCACTGCCCCACAACCCCCATCTACTGCCCCCCACCCCAAACACTCTTCCAGCCCCCACCTCCCTTTCCCTGGTGCCCACTGCCTGCCTCCGAGTTCCCCCAACTAGCGCCCCTCCCCATTTCCTCCACCCCCCTGCCCCCGCTCAGCCCCCCATCCCAATCCCTCACCCGCCTGCCCCAGACCCTCTTCCTGCAAATGAAGTGGAATGAAGCTGCAGGGTCTGTGAACCCCCAGAGCCCCCTGCCCCCCCCTTCCTGGCCCCACAGCGACCCATCCTCACCCTGTCCCTGCCCCATGGAGCCAGCCCAGACCTGCCCCCACTACAATCCCCTGCCCCACAGAGGCAGCTCTGTCCCCTTGCCCAGAGGCCCATCAGCCACTCACCCTGGGGCTGCTCAGGGGGCTGGAGGAGAGGCCGGTGGAAGCACACTGACGGAGCGAGACCTGGGTGAGGGGCACAAGAGGGGGGTGAGGGAGGGAAACAGGCCCAGCCCTCGGGTCGTCCTCCATGAGGGCAAGAAGGGGACTAGGTCATACAGAACTGGAGGGCAGCAGTGACACAGACAGGGATCCCCCCCTCCACAGTACAGGGACTCTGACACACAGCACAATGCTTTCAGAGTGGTTGGCGGGGTGCTCCAAGGGGCACAGCTGGGGCAGGGGACAGAGGGTGGTGCCCCCTGGTGGCAGGCTGGGGGGATGGGTGACACCCCTAGCGGCAGGCTGGGGGGATGGGCGGTGCCCCCAAGCGGCAGGCTGGGGGATGGGCTGTGGAGCTGTTCCCCTGCCTGGCTCTGCACCTGCCAGCCCCTCACCTCTGGCTGTGCTGGGCCATCTCGATGGCCCGTCGGGCCGGGACCGGGGAGCCCCCGTCGGTGACGCTCAGAACCTCCATGGATTTCCGCTCCGGCCGGCGCTTCCATGCCGGCTCAGCATCGGTGAGTCCACCCGCTTCCGGGGGGGGTCTGCCAGGAACCAAGGGGAGTGAGTGTGGGGGGGGCTGGCTGGGGGAGGGGCCGGGGGGGCGGTTGGCTCGGGGGAGGGGGGACGAGGACACTGGGAGCAGGGAGATCTACCAGCATCGTTGCGGGGGGGCAGGTCCTCGTCCTCGCAGCTGGGGTACCGCTCCTTGCGATCCAGCAGCAGGTAATAGATCATCTTCTCCTGGTTCTCCCTGGGAGGGAGCGACGTGGGATCAGGGCTGGGGGGGAGCTGGGCACCCCTCACCTTCCTGCTGCTGCACCATCCCCCACTGGTCTCACTAGCCCCCTTCTCCCTCCAGCCCCACCACTTCTGCCTGCGACCCCACACACCCGCAGCCCCTGTACTCACCAGCTCACCGTTACCCCCAGGGTCTGCCCCGCTCCCCCGCCCCCATCCCCCCGTGCCCAGCAGCCCCCCGTGCCCCCAGGGTCTGACCCCATCCCCGGGCCCCTATCCCCCCGGGCCCCCAGGGTCTGCCCCGCTCCCCCCACCCCCATCCCCCCATGCCCAGCAGCCCCCCGTACCCCCAGGGTCTGACCCCAGCCCCCGGGCCCCCATCGCCCCATGCCCAGCAGCCCCCCCATACCCCAGGGTCTGACCCCATCCCCCGGGCCCCCATCCCCCCATGCCCAGCAGCCCCCCATGCCCCCAGGGTCTGACCCCAGCCCCCGGGCCCCCATCCCCCTGTGCCCAGCAGCCCCCCGTACCCCCAGGGTCTGCCCTGCTCCCCCCGCCCCCATCCCCCCATGCCCAGCAGCCCCCCGTGCTCCCAGGGTCTGCCCCGCTCCCCCCGCCCCCATCCCCCCATGCCCAGCAGCCCCCCGTACCCCCAGGGTCTGACCCCAGCCCCCGGGCCCCCATCGCCCCATGCCCAGCAGCCCCCCCATACCCCAGGGTCTGACCCCAGCCCCCAGGCCCCCATTGCCCCGTGCCCAGCAGCCCCCCATCCCCCCATGCACAGCAGCCCCCCATGCCCCCAGGGTCTGACCCCAGCCCCCGGGCCCCCATCCCCCCGTGCCCAGCAGCCCCCCGTAACCCCAGGGTCTGACCCCATCCCCCGATGCGCAGCAGCCCCCCATGCCCCCATCCCCCCATGCGCAGCAGCCCCCCGTACCCCCAGGGTCTGACCCCATCCCCCGGGCCCCCATCCCCCCGTACCCCTCGGCCTGCAGCTCCTGCTGCAGCCGCCCCTTGTCGCGGAAGCAGCCCAGCGAGTGCATGCTCTCCAGCACGTCGGGGTCCAGCTCGCTCACGGACTGGATACGCCGGATGGAGACCTTCCGCGGCACCGGCTGCTCCGGCTCCGGCTCGTTCTTCCCTCCCCTGCGGGGCGCAGCCCACTGCAACTGCCGGCGGGGGGGCACGGGGGAGCGGGCTGGGGGCTCCTGGCAGGGGGGGTGCAGGGAAGGGGGCTGGGGGCTCCCCGCAGGGGAGGTGCGAGCACAAGGGAGGGGGCTGGGGGCTCCCAGCAGGGGGGTGCAGGGGAGGGGTTCCCAGCAGAGCAGGGTTATGCCAGGTTTGGGATGAGGAATCTCAGCAGATCACAGGCACTTACAGGGCATGTTGAGCTGTAGGATTTAAACCCCCCAGGGCTCTGCCAGGCACTAACCAGAGAGGCCAGGGCACCCAGGTGATGGGCCCAGGGGGCGGGGCAGGGGCGGGACCCCAGTGTGATGGGTGCAGGGGGACGGACACTGGGGTTATGGGGGCAGGGGGCGGGGCAGGGGCGGGACACCAGGGTGATGGCACAAGGGGCGGGGCAGGGGTGAGGCAAGGGCTGGACACCAGGGTGATGGGCCCAGCGGGCAGCTGCATGGGATACTCACAGGAACCAGGGATGCTTCTGGATCTGCTCTAGCTATGGGGAGAGAAGAGAGCTGCCAAATTAGCCAGCCGGGTGCGGCGCCTCCAGCCCCCCCGACCCCGAGCCAGCCCCAGAGGGTCGGTCCTCCCAGGACAGATCCCAACCCGGCCCCGCTGGCCTTGGCGCAGGTCTGACGTCACTGGGGTTTCTTGCAGCCACCGCCCCAGGGTGTGTGTGGGGCGGGGCTGGCGGACGCTGGGGAGTCGCTGCAGTGGTTTGTGCTGTGCGTGCGGGTGTGACAGTGGTGTATGTGGTGTTGTGCGACGCGGGGCGGGGCGCCCAGGGGAGAGCTGGGCTGGGCTGGGCTGGGCTGGGCAGGGGGCTGGGGCCAGAGAAACCATTCGGAGTCGGAGCCATTGGGTTCATCCTGCATGGGGGAGGGGCCAGGCCATGGGGTGGGCTGTGCGGGGGAGGGGCCGCATGGGAGGGCTGCGTGGGGGAGGGGCCAGGCCATGGGGGGGCTGTGCAGGGGAAGGGAGGGGCCGTGGGGGGGTGGGCTGTGCGGGGGAAGGGAGGGGCCGTGGGGGGGGGGCTGTGCAGGGGAAGGGAGGGGCCGTGGGGGGTGGGCTGTGCGGGGGAGGGGCCAGGCCATGGGGGGGGCTGTGCAGGGGAAGGGAGGGGCCGTGGGGGGTGGGCTGTGCGGGGGAGGGGCCAGGCCATGGGGGGGGGCTGTGCAGGGGAAGGGAGGGGCCGTGGGGGGTGGGCTGTGTGGGGGAGGGGCCAGGCCATGGGGGGGGGGCTGTGCAGGGGAAGGGAGGGGCCTTGGGGGGGGTGGGCTGTGTGGGGGAGGGGCCAGGCCATGGGGGGGCTGTGCAGGGGAAGGGAGGGGCCGTGGGGGGGTGGGCTGTGCGGGGGAGGGGCCAGGCCATGGGGGGGCTGTGCAGGGGAAGGGAGGGGCCGTGGGGGGTGGGCTGTGTGGGGGAGGGGCCAGGCCATGGGGGGGGGCTGTGCAGGGGAAGGGAGGGGCCTTGGGGGGGTGGGCTGTGTGGAGGAAGGACCTGGCTGCGCACAAAGCAGCCGGGGGCGGGGGGGGCTGCGTGTGACGTCTCGCTGGCCAGTGGGCGCCAGCCATGCTCTGTGCCAGGTTTGGGCCGATGGGCCCCCGGCTGGACTCTCAGGGGCCCTGGGCCTGGAGAAACCACCCAGGTCACAGCACCTAACCCAGTGCGTTCCACCCGGGGCGGATAAGGTTAAAGGGAGCATTGCAGCCCCCCCGATCCCACGGCTGCCCCCCAGCCCCTCCAGCCCCCCGCCAGACTCACGCTGAGCCGCTTCTCGGGCTGCACCTCAATCATGCCACGCAGGAGGCTCTGGCAGTCGGGGGGGATGAAGTGGGGCATGTGGAAGACCCCCCGCTTCACCTTCTCCAGCAGCTGGCGCAGGTTGTCGTCGTCAAAGGGCAGTGCCCCCTGCCGGTGGGGGGACACCCTCAGCAAGGGCACCCCACAGCCCCCCCGCTCTGGGACTTGGAGGTGGGGGACCAGGGCCTGGGGGGCTGGGAGCAGAGGGGCTCTGCGGCGTTCCAAGGGGCCTAGCAGCCCAGGGAAATTCAGGGAGCTGGGGGTGTCTGGAGAATGGGGGGCAGGGGAGGCTGGGGGCCCTGGGAGTGGGGTGATGGAACGCAGGGGCCTGGTGGGGGGTACAGCAGGATGGGGGCATGGGAGACAGGGTGCAGGTGCTGGGGAGGAGGGGGCAGCAAGGCCTAGGAGGAAAGAACTGACATGCAGGGGAGCCAGGGAGGGACTCTGGGGTTCTGGGGGCGCTCGGGGGTTTGGGGTTGGGGGACTCGGAGGCTCTGGGGGGTTGGGGGGCTCTCGGGGGTGCTCTGGGGTTCAGGGGCTCTAGGGGGGGCTCTGGGGTTCGGGGGCTCTGGGGGCGCTCAGGGGGTTTGGGGTTGGGGGAACTCAGAGGCTCTGGGGGGGTTGGGGGGCTCTCGGGGGTGCTCTGGGGTTCGGGGGCTGGGGCTGCTCACCACCAGCAGGGCGAAGAGGATGACCCCACAGCTCCACATGTCGGCTCGGCGCCCGTCGTACTTCTCGCCCTGGGCGGCACAGACATGGGTTAGGATTGGGGAAGGGCTCATCTCGGACCTCCCAACACCTCCCGCCCCCCGCAGAGACACCCCCTGCCCAGGGCACAGACTCTGCCCCCAGCCCAGCCCACCCCTCCCCAGGAGCCCAACCCCCCACAGGTCCCAGGACGAGGGGGAGGGGACAGACTGGGAAGAGAAGAGGAGGGGGAGGAGGTACCCACAGCCCCCTTCCCCAGGGAAAAGCCCCTCCCCCGACAGAAGCCCCTCCCCCTCCATACCCCTCTGGCTGCACTCGCCTCCAGCTGCTAGTGTCTGGAGAGCCCACGTCCATGTGTCCATCCCTCCCCCACACTGACCCACCCGCCCGCACCCACAGATACCAGGCTATGTCGGCCGTGGGGCTGAGCTGTGGTGGGGGGCAAGGTATGGAGTGCAATGGACCATGGGGCTGGCATGTGGGGCAGGACACCAGGGTTGATGGACAATAGGCTGGTGTGTGGAGCAGGGAGGGGTCAGGATATGGGGGTTGATGGGTCATAGCGCTGGCATGTGGGGCAGGTGATGGGCCATAGGGGTCATATATGAGGCAGGAGGAGGCAGGATAAGGGGGTCACTGGGCTGTGGGGCTGGTGTGTGGGGCTGAGAGGGAGCAGGATATGGGAATTGATGGGCTGTGGGGAAGTCCATGGGGGCCAATGGGCCATGGGGCTGGCGTGTGGGGCAGGACATAGAAGCCAATGGACCACGGGGCTGGCATCTGGGGCACGGAAGGGGGCAGGACTCCCCGACTTACCTTGATCACCTCGGGACATGCATAGTGGGGAGAGCTGGGGGGCCAGCAATGGGGGAGCAAGAGAGAGAGAGAGACAGACAGACAGAGGGAGATACGGAGTGAAAAGGAGGCTCTGTCCCAAGGGGGACGGCTGAGTCACACAGGCCCCCGCCCCACATCTCCCCATAGATACCCCAGCCCGGGCAGGGAGAGGGGCTCCGAGGGACACAGCACCCCCGGCAGACCCTCCTCCCTGCCGGTCAGCCCCCCACAGCTCCCAGCCCTGCCTGGCCGGCCCCTGCCCGTGGGCTCACCCACAGCTGGTCTCCAGCAGGCTGGCCCCGACCTGCAGGGACGCCATCCCAAAGTCTGCAATGCGAATGTTGTTCTTCTCGTCCAGCAGCAGGTTTTCTGGCTTCAGGTCCCGGTGGCTGCAATGAGGGGGCAGCTAGTCAGAGGCTGGGGGGGGGGCTGAGATCAGAACCAGCCCTGCCCCCCATGTAAACGGGAGTGACTCTGGATTGAGCCCTGGGGCTGAGAGCAGAACGAGCCCTGCCCCCCGTGTGAACAGGAGTGACTCCGGATTGAGCCCCGGGGCTGAGATCAGACCCAGCTTTGCCGCCTGTGTGAACGGGAGTGACTCCGGATTGAGCCCCGGGGCTGAGATCAGACCCAGCTTTGCCGCCTGTGTGAACGGGAGTGACTCCGGATTGAGCCCCAGGGCTGAGATCAGACCTGGCTCTGCGCCCCGTGTGAACAGGAGTGACTCCGGATTGAGCCCCAGGGCTGAGGTCAGACCCAGCTCTGCCCCCTGTGTGAATGGAAGTGACTCTGGATTGAGCCCCAGGGCTGAGATCAGACCCGGCCCTGGCCCGTGTGTGGGATGAGGAAAGAGAGGCCGTGGGGAATGATGACAGGACGCCCTGTCCCAGGGCAGTGGGGGAGGGGGCCTGGGGGGCGTGCCGGGGGGAGGGGCTCACCAGATGGAGTAGCTGTGGCAGAAGTCCAGGGCGGAGACAATCTGCCGGAAGAACTTGCGCGCCTCCTTGGGAGTGAGCCGCCCCTTCTTCACCAGGTAGTCGAAGAGCTCCCCGCCCGAGACGTGCTCCAGCACCAGGTACCTGGCGGGAGGGAAGGTCATGACCTGTCAGGGCTACACCACTGTGTTCCCCCTGCCCAGCTAAGCCAGGTCAGGCTGGGTCAGTGGCCCCACTGTGCACTGTGGGAGCAGGGGGCGCTGGGCTGCAGGGAGCTGGGGGGGCAGCAGGGGGTGCTGGGCTGCAGGGGACAGGGAGCCAGCAGGGGGCGCTGGGCTGCCGGAAGTTGCAGGGGGCTCTGGGCTGCAGGAATTGGGGGGAGCCAGCAGGGGGCACTGGGCTGCAGGGAGCAGCAAGGGGCTCTCTCCTTCACAGGTTGCCCTCATGCCCCATGATGGCACACGGGGGGGGTGCTGTGCCAGGTTTCACCCCTGTGTGTCACATCAGCCTGTTATGTCATAGCCTAGAGAGGACAAAGGAGGCTTGTGTGGGCGGGGGGGGGGCAGCTGTCACTGCCTGGCATCGAACACGCAAACACCTGCAGCAGGGCCCAGGCCCTCCAGCAGGGGGCAGCACAACCAGACCAACATGCGTGTGAGCTCACACGCCCCCAAGCCCGCTCCAGAGGTCCTGCTCCCATTGCCGGCTCTAGAACATCAAACCAGCCGGCTGCCCTGACTCTAGAGCATCATCACAGCGCAGTCCTGCCAGGGAAGCAAACTCCCTGACCGCCGTGTGAGGCTCTAGAACAACTCTGTGTCCCCAGCTGCCTTCTAGAGCTGCTTTGGAAACACAACCCGCACGCAAGGCAGCTACTGTCTGTTTTACAGAGTCTGTCTGTCTGTCTGTCTGTCTCTCTCTGCCCACAGCCCCTCGAGAAGCCTTCCAGAAAAGATATCAAAGGGCTAAACACAGAGTCCTGCTCTGGTCGGGCACCAGTAAATCCCGGCTCAGGGTTTGAAAACGAAACCAAACCGAGCGCAGCCCTTTGTTGGCATATGACAGCCAATGACAAGAAGTTAGAAAGCTGAAAAAAACACACTTGCTGGGGGAAAAAAAACTACTAAAAGAAATGAAAAAAAACACCTTTCCCAGGCCCTCTTCTCAAGGGATCTGGAATGAAAAGTAACTCAGCAGCAGAACCGCTTTGTGGAACGCGGGCGCCTTCTTTTATCTGACAGAAATGTTACCCGTTAAGGAAAGCAAGGAACTCTGCTAGCCCTGACCTAAAGCAAGCGCTGTCTGGGACTGTGAAGCACAGCAGGGTCCAGCTATGTGGTCTAAAGTCTCCCACCCAGGAACACAGCGTCACCACCACCCACCCCTTGGAAAAGCTGTGATGGAGTGGGGGGGGTGCATGTGTGAGTCAGGCTGGATGTCTGAGGCAAGCAGCAGCTTCCAGTGGCTAAGGATGACCCTGGGGCTACAACTGGCAGGTAACACCTCTGCCTGAACAAAGAGCAGGGAGGAGCTGAGAGGGGTTTTGAATGGGGGGGGGGGGTGGCAGTTAGAGGCTAGGGAAAGGGAGAGCTGGAAGGCAGCCAGCTTGAGGAGGGGGAAGCTACACCCCAGAGGGGCATCCCTCGGGGTCTTCTCCCCAGGACAGGTTGGAAAGACTCTCTCTGGCTGCTATGCTGTTGCTTCTGTGAGAAACTGGACATCTGTTGCCTAATAAACCTGCTGTTGTACCTGCTGAGTGAGAGTCACTCCTGCCAGCAGACGGGGTGCAGTGCAGGGGGACCCCTGAACCCCATCACAAAAGCAAATGCATCTGTTCCACAAAGAGCATCCAAGTAACCAGCTTGTGCCAGCTCCAGGTCCAGGATCCAGACCAATGCAGCAGCTCCCAAGACCACCCATTCAGGAAAAGTGGTGTCCTGACCCAGTTCCAGGTCTGTGATCTAGCACCACAAGCCAGGGACGGGCTTATCGCAGCGCTGCAGTCTAGACACACCAACATGCCCGTTGCAGAGAGATGGGATACAAAGGCAAAGCAGGACAGAAGTCTAACTCTAGGGAGTCACATACAGGCCAACAAGAAGTCCTGTAGCATCTTATCAACTAAGAGACATTTTGGAGCGTCAGCTTTCCTGGGCAAAGACCCGCATCATCAGACGCTCGAGTGGTCTTCTATAAGGTACCACAGGAAATACGGCTACCTCTCTAATACATACAGGACAGCCTCCCTAGAGATCCACCGCTGACACAAGCCAGCGTGTCCAATTCCAGGGGGGCTGGCCTAGAACTCAGAAACATGCTACCACAGTGATCTAGAACGGTGCCCAAGGGCACTTCTTGTTCTAGAACTGAGCTCTAGAACGCCAGCCCCCACCCCATTCTACAGCAGTTGCCTTTCGATTCATGGCCTCTGATGGGCTGGTTAACAATCCCCTTGGCCAAGCAAGGATGTCCTGGGGTTTCAGGCAGCTCCCGGGATGTCCCCAAGGCAGGAGGGAGCTAGTCCTTCCCCCCCAGCGCTATGCAGGGTCAGCCTAGGTGTGTGCCTGGATGGGAGCCCTCCAGTGCCCGGCTCAGGCTGTGCTCCCTGTGAGCAGAGCGCTGGGGCGGCTGCCTGGGAGAGATTCAGGGGCTGGCCAGTGGATCAGCAAAGCGCCCGCCGCCGGCAGAGGGTGTTTCAATGGGTGGTGCACAGCTGCACATCCCTGGGTGCACAGCATAAATTTATCCCACACACGGAGGGGGAAAATTAGCATGGACACTGGGTTCGGGGCATGTGATAGAGCAGAGCCCCTCGGGAGCAGGGGCTGCAGCGGGGGGGCGGGGAGTGTCCAGGGTGTGTCTATAAATACCTACAAATATTTCTTGTTCTCGTAGACGTCGTGCAGCTTCAGCACGTGCGGGTGCTCGATCAGCTTCAGGATGGCGATCTCCCGCTCCACCTGCAGGGGGACACCATGAGAGAGGGGAAGTCGGGGTGCAGGGCAGGGCGGGGGCACCCACGCCCGTCTTCCAAATGCAGCTCTGCTGGGAGCTGGGGTGGATCGGGGGCGATTCTGGAGCCGGGAAGGGGAGCTGCCCCCCGGAGCCCAGCCCCCGGCCACTCACCTTCATCAGCACCGACTCCGACAGCTTCTCCCGGTTCACAATCTTGATGGCCACTTTCTGCCCCGTGATGCAGTGAACGCCCAGTTTCACCAGCCCTGGGGGTGGGGAGAGGGGTCAGGGCAGTGTCACTGCAGTGCAGCAACCCCTGCATGCAGTGTAGAGCCCCACAGACATACTTCAGCGCCCCGTGCTGGCCCAGACGCACAGGCCCCACAGACACAATGCAGCGCCCCCTGCCGGCCCAGACGCACAGGCCCCACAGACACACTGCAGCGCCCCCTACTGGCCCAGACGCACAGGCCCCACAGACACACTGCAGCGCCCCCTGCTGGCCCAGACGCACAGGGCCCCACAGACACACTGCAGCGCCCCCTGCTGGCCCAGACGCACAGGGCCCCACAGACACACTGCAGTGCCCCCTGCTGGCCTTGATGCACAATGCCGCCTAGTCCTTTTCTGCCCCATATAGTAAAATGCCCCCGACTGACCTTCCCTTCTGCAGTGCAGCGCCCTCGGGTTCTGACCCCCACGTTGCATGGCACTGGGTCCAAAACCACCCAGGCATCACGGGCTGCAACCTCCCCACTGCCTCCCCTTTCTCAGCTGGGCTGCACCTCCCCCCACGACATAGGTCAGCCGGCCTGGAAGCCAGGGGCATGGCTTTCCCGGGGGGTGGGTGAGCCAGGGGCCAGCTGCCCAGACTGGGGCAGTTCCTCCAGCACTGGCCACTTCTACCCAGCGTTTGCCCAGAGATCCTCACCCTTTCGACCAGGCTCTGATGCCGGGTCAGGCCACACAAAGCTCCCCAAACAGCCCACAGGGCCAGGGAGCCAGAAAGGGGGCAGCCAGGGCCAGCTGGGGCTGGAGTTGAAAGCAGATCCAGCCCCACGGAGACTGGCCTGGGTCCCCAGGCCAAGCCTTCTGTGCTCAGCTGTGTGTACAACCAGGCACTCCCCGGAGCCCGAACTCTCCAGGGGGCTGGAGCACACAGCCACTGGGTGCCCCCAGCAGTGCAGCCGGGCCCAGATCCACCAGCCGTGGCTCCGACTGGCAGCGAGAGCCGGGCTCTGGGACATGCATTTCCTCCAGCGTTCGGCCCTCGCTGGCTGCCCCCCCACCCCCGACTTTTCCCCACCCCCTCCCCTCTCCTCTCCTCACCTCCCACCCCCACAGCCTTCCAACCAGCCCCCTTCCCCCTCACACAGCTTTCCTCCCACCTGAGAGTCACAGCAGCACTGTTGTCCAGTCTGGGGGGGTGGGTCCTGCCAGGTGCTGTGCTGCACCCCCAGAGAGCATCCCCCTGTCACTGCACAGTCCCCCCGGACCCAGACGGGTCCCTGTCAGTCCCAGACCCAGGGCAAGAGACAGCCACCACTTCTATTAGTTCCCAGTCTAAACAGACAGAGGTGGGGATAAACTGAGGCAGGGAACAATCCAGGGACTTGCCCAAGGACAGCCAGGGAGTCAGTGGCAGAATCCTCCTCCTCCCCCTAGCCCATCGTCCCTCTCACAGCTCCAGCAGCTGGAGGTACCACCCCAGTCTGCTACAAGGGGAAACCAAGTCAGAGCCATGCAGCCCCACAGGCAGAGGTGGGCTTGGCCCTGCCCTCCCCATACCACCTCCTTCTGCTCCACACCCTGAGTAAACAAAAGCCATTTCCATAGGCCCTACACAAACCACACTCCCCTGTGGGTCCTCCATGGCCTGCTGCACGGGAGGGGGCACGGCAGAAGGAGTGGCCGATCCCACCCCCTGCCTGTTCTGCAGACGGAGTATCCCCTGACCCTGCCAGCCGGGGTGGGGGGTTCTGGGCTGGACCCCCCCAGGCTCTGTACAACCACTGCATGAAACCAGCTTCCCCCTGTCCTCGGGGTTCTTGGCCTCCCCTGGAATCCGCCACCCCCGTAAGATCCACCCTCAGCTCTGCCCTCCAGTGACCCTCCCGGCCTCCCCGCCCCGTGTGAGCCAAGCAGGGCCGGGCCGGCTGGAGATCTGCAGCAATTTCCCGCCCCCTCCGGCGGGATTTCCTGGGTCCCGTCCCCCACCATCCCTGCGCGGTGCCCGCGGTTCCCTCCGCCACCCGGCACTGCAGCAAAACCAGGAGCCCAGAACTGCTCCATCCCAACCCCCGCCGGGCAGTGCAGGGATACAACCCCCCCATGCCCAGGGAATGAGAGAGCCAGGGGGGCGCGGGGCCCATCTCCCAGTGACCCGCATTTCTAACCTCTGGCCCAAGGCGATGGGGAGATGGGGGGGGGCTGGCTGCCCCACTTTGCTCCCTGCAGCAGGACTCCCCCCAGGATCCCCCACAAACACACACCTGCCCTCTGCCTAGGGCCCTCGCGCCCCTGCACTGTCTGCAATGAGTCCATCCAGCCCCCACCCTCTGCTAGCCCAGACAGGAAACTGACCAGCCCCCCGGGACAGCCAAGCAACCCCTCATCTTCTGCCCCACTCCCCAGCTCCTGCCCCCCAGGAAAGACAGTGCCCTGCCCACCCATGGTGGCACTGACCCCCTGCCCCATAATGCCAGGGACCCCCCAGCCCAGCCCCATAGCGCCAGGGACCCCCCATCTCAGCCCACTCATGGCAGCACTGACCCCCAGCCCCGCAGTTCTGTTGACCCCTATGATCCCACTGGCCCCCACCCCCAGTACCTGCAGCTCCACTGATCATCTCTCCAAATCTCTAGCACCGCTGCCCCCAAACGCACCCAGCCCCACCCATGGGGATACGACCCCTCTACCATGGCCCACACACTGTGGGTAACACTGCCCACGCTCCGGCCTGGGTGGGAGGCAAGCAAAGCAGTCCACTGGGGGCCCTCAGGCTGCGCCCATCCCCCCGGCGTCAGGGCGCGGTGTCTGACCCAGCAAAGGGGGGGTGCCGGGCCCATCCCCCTGGCTTTGGGGCACAGTGTCTGACCCAGCAAAAGGGGGGTGCCGGGCCCAGCCCCCTGGCATCGGCTCGCGGTGTCTGACCCAGCAAAGGGGGGGGGGGTGCCAGGCCCATCCTCTTGGCGTCGGCTCGCGGTGTCTGACCCAGCAATGCGGGGGGGTGCCGGGCCCATCCCCCCGGCGTCGGGGCGGCGCTGACTCACCCGTCTGGCCTTTGCCCAGGGTCTTCTCCAGCCGGTAGGGCCCCACGTACTGGGCGTGCGGGGGGGCCGGGGCCGCGGGGGGCCCCCCCGGCTCCTTGCCGCCGGACATGACGGCCGGGCCCCCTTTGTCTGCCGCCTGCCCCCACCGCGCCCGGCCGCGAACAATGGGCGGCGGCCCGGCCGCGGGTTCGGGGCCGGGCGGGGATCGGGGCCGGGCGCTCACAGCCCGGGGAGCGGCATGGGGCGGGCCCGGCCCCGCCGGCCGGGGATGCTGCGGCGGCCGCCGAAGGATGCTCGTCCCTCTGCCCCCGCCCCCCGCGGCAGCATCCGGGCACCGGGTGAACCGGCCGCCGCGCGGGGGGGGGAGAGGCTGGTGTGTGTGTGGCTGCGGTTGTGTGATGGTTGTGTGAGTGTGGCTGCAGCTGTGTGATGGGTGTGTGACTGCTGTGTGTGTAGCTGTAATTGGTGTGTGAGTGTGGCTGCAATTGCGTGGTTGTTGTGTGACTGCTGTGTGAGTGTGCCTGCGGTTGTGTGATGGGTGTACGAGCGTGGCTGTGATTGGTGTGTGTGTGTGTGTGTGGCTGCGGTAGTGACTGCCATGTGAGTGTGACTGCAATTGTGTCATGGTTGTGTGTGTGGCTGTGATTGGTGTGTGTGTGTGGCTCTGGTTGTGTGATGGTGGTGTGACTGCTGTGTGTGTGGCTGTACTTGGAGTGTGTGGCTGCAATTATGTGACTGTTGTGAGTGTGGCTGTGACTGCGTGATGGTTGTGGGTGGGTGACTGTGACTGTGATATTAGTGTGATTGTTGCATGAGTGTGATTGTGATTGTACAGCTGTGATTGTGGCTGGGACTGACTGATGTGTCTGTGCGTTCATCTGTGATTGTGTACTGGTTGTGTGACTGTGTATGAGCACACAGCTGTAATCGTGTGGTTGTGGTTGGAACTGATTGTCATGTGTGTTGTGCCTGTGACTGTATGGCTGGGTGATTGTGTTTGTGATTGTGTAGCTCTATGTGATTGTGGTTGTGACTGCAGTTTGTGTGACGGTTTCTGTGATTGTACAGCTGTGATTGTGGGATTGTGCCTAGAACAGATTATGGCATGTGTGACTGTGTGCTAGTTGTCTAATTGTACGGCTGTAGCTGTGTGGTTGTGGCTTGGACTGATTGTCGTGTGTATGGTTGTGTCTGCAATTGTGTGATAGTTATATGATTATGTGTGATTGCGGCTGTAATCATATGACTAGTTGTGTGAATATGATTGTGACTGTGATGTGTGCAATTTGGTTTGTGACTGCAAAACTGGAATGCTGTGATTGCAACTGTGAATGTGTGGTTGTGGTGCGTGTGTAATCGGGTCTGTGTACAGTGGGGTGGCTGTGTGGATGTGCCTGTGACTGTTGTGTAATTCCGTATTTGATAGTATGGCAGGAAACTATGGGATTGTGACTCCCACATGTAATTGTGAGGTGTGATTGTGTCTGGTTATACGTGTGTGATTGCCGTTATGATTGGATGGTTGTGGTATGTATAATTGTGTCTGTGGCTGGGCAGCTGAGGCTGTGACAGCGGTGTGCCATTGTTTCTGAGTCTCTGTGACTGCCATTCTGTGGTTGCTGCAGTGATTGTGGGGTTCTGTTTGTAATGGAGTTTGGGGGTCCCCAGGCTCTGCACCCCGTCCACAGGCAGGAGCGACTCTCACTCAGCAGGAGGCCAGCGGGTTTATTAGCTGATGGACACAACATCTCACAGAGGAGTCAGTGCTGCTGGGAGAGACAGCCAGTCTAATCCATGTTGGGGAGAGGAGACCCCGAGAGGCCCCCCCAGAGCCGGGGCCTTGCCCCATCCTTTGTTTCTCTCTCTCCCAGCCCAGACTCACTGCTTCCCAAGTCCCAGTTCCAATTCAGACCCCTCAGGCTCCACCTCCCCCTTTGTCTGCAGCACAGGGGTGTCACCTGGTCGCCTCAGTTACCCTCAGCAGGAGCCCCCCCGTGGGCCACCCACATACACACATGTATCCCCCACTCCATCACATCTCTCCCCCTTCCAGACCGAACTGAGCGGGGTCACTCAGCCAGTGACTGGGGAAGATCAGGGCCCTGCCCGCGTGTCAGGGCACCGGCTGTACCCACGGTGCTCCCCTTGACGTGTACCACCTCCACCTCGTAATCCTGCAGAGGGAGGCTCCATGTCAGGAGCCTGGAATTGGCCCCTTTCATGTGATGCAGCCGGGAAAGTCCCGTTGGTTCCCGGTGGTTTGTTGGTCTCCCTGCTTCGGCCTCCGGTGCATCGGTTCTCAAGTCGAGCAGGCAGAGCCCATACAGCTGCTCCAGCACCAGCAGATGGAACAGTTCCTCTCTGGTCTGGGCCCTGCCCCATCTGCCCCCCAGGCCATACAGCTGCTCCAGCACGTTTGGAATTGAGTCGCTGCCCAGTAAATGAAGGTACAAATGCTTCCACCCTTAGCATTTAGCCGCACCCCCAAAATGATTGTTTGCCTCAGTTTCCCCTTCCATATCACACAGGTTTGGAATGGTCCTTCTCATGAGAGGTTGCCGGACTAGTTACAGGGAACAGTGGTGACTTGTCAGAACTACAGATTCCTTCAACGTACAATTCGTATTTCTACATCAATGTCAACACGTCACATGGTTCTTTCCAAACACTCAGTGCATGGTACAATTCCAGAGCTTTTGGCAGCAGCACCCATTGGTTACAGAGATTGCCGTGAGCAACAAGAACAAACCCATCGCAACTGTACGTTTACATTGCTCTTAGGTGTACCACACCCTTTGTGTAACATCCTTGGGAATCTGGCATTTTGGGGCTAAGTGGGTGAGGCCTTTCTTTGCACCATCAAGTTCTAATCTTTGCCCTTGTCCTGCGGGGTGGAAATCTGATCTCTCTGGGTGTGCCCTCCCTTCTAGCAAGAGCTAGGCCTTTGCTGAACCTCAGGAAGACCTCCTCCTCCTCCTCCTCCTTCTCCTCCTCCTGCTCCTCCTCCTCCTCCTCCTCCTGCTTTTGGAAAGCTGCTTTGTGAGTCTCAGACGCAGAATCCACATGAAGGAATCCCTGTTACCCCTTACTGGCCCACCAGGCCCATAGCTCCTGTGTCCTTCCACCTCCAACTTCTGCTCCCCCCATGGAATCAGAAGTGGGGTCCATCACCAGACTACAAATGTTTTCAGCATCTGGAGGTGGGGAATTGCTGCCCCTCTCCTGCATCCTAGAGATTGACTGTGCAGCTGTTCCACTCCACGTACTCAGCCGCACAATCTTCTCTCTCAACCTGAAAGCTGCTTACCACAGCGACCTGGCTCAGGACCCCACTCCCAGCACGCTGGTCACACTCAGTCACTTCGTTATCACAGGGCTGCTCACACTCCCCTACAGCTTTCCCTTTACCTGCACTGATGTCCAATTGCTAAGACACCTTTGCACTGTCTGCGCCCCCAGCTCTACCATCACACAATCATGCTGCTTTGCCCAGCTCCTTTTATCTCAATTCAGTTTCCAGGCGCTGCTGCTTCACAGAGGAGCTGCTGAGTGTGGTTGCAGGTCCGTGTGAAAGAGACGTGTGTGCGTCAGCTGCGTTTTACAGTGTAACCCACACAGTGGATGTCGGAGAACCTGACCCCCCGCGACACGGAACTACACAGCCCACTGCCCAGCACGGCCCCAGCACCCTCTTGTCCCCATCTGACCCCCTCCCTGTCCTAACTTCCACATCTCAGTTCAAAGGGGAGAAAATTCCTGCCCATCTTCTCTGCTACCTACCATGGGACCCTGTGGGGCTGAGATGTCCACTTCTGGAGACCCCCAAGTGCAGCATCCCCCCTCAACAGCCAGCCAGTTATGGGCACAGATTGGAGCCAGCGTCCCCTAGAGGGGACAGGCCCTGCCCCATTCCCTGCCCCCTGAGCCAGCCAGCGCCAGCAGCCAACTCTGCTTCTCTGGGAGATTCTTGGGAGGATGAGATGTGGACTGTGTGGGGTGGGGTGTGTGGATGGCTGTGGGGATGGAGGGATAGTGGGGTGTTTGTCCTTGCACCTGGGTGCTCCAGGACTGCCTTGGCGGGGGCTTACTTGCATTCTCCCACCAGCAACCCTGGTGCCGACCCATTCAGCCAGGGCCATCTGTGGGATCCCCCCTTGGAGACCCTCCACCGCTCTGAGCCGCCATCCCCTTGGCAGCAAGCTGGTCTGCTGGGCACAGTTCTCTGCCCGCAACTGGCACCGGCCAGGTCAGGCCCTCTGCAGACATAAGGAAGTTCCTCTCTGCTTCGGTCCGTTTCCAGCAGGGCAGGTGCCACACACCGGAGCCGAGCCTGGGAGCCATCCCTGGGGCCTGGGCCTGCCACTCCCCTGGCTCTGGGCCCCGGATTCCACCCCTGCGGCCACCTCCTTGTCAGGCTGGCAGTGGCGGTGGTGTTGTGATCCTGGATGTTCCCGCCACCGGGCCAGGCTGGGGCTGGTCCTGGGGCTGCCGGGAAGGTGAGCAACTGAGTGGTGTTCGGCAAGGGGGTGGGACCTTTTCTGGTGGAGCCCCGAGGCCGGGCACAGGCTGGGCAGGACCCGCACGGGAGCCCCCAACTGGCGCCTCCTGGAGCTCTGCCCAACCCCCGGCTGAAAGCACAGTGACAGGTGGGCTCCTTCCAGTGGGAGTGGGGGCTGAGTCGCTGCTTCGCCCCGAGATCCCCCCAGTCCCCTGAGCCCCCCTCCCTGCAAAGCTCCCCTGGGAAATACCCCTCCCTGCAGCCCTCCCCAGCCCCCCCATGTGCAGTCCTACCCACTGGATCCCCCCAGCCTCTGGGCCCCCCACATTCCTCCGTAACCCCCCAGAGGCCCCAGTTGGACGGATCCCCCCAGGCCCGGTTGCTCCCCCCACAAACCTCCTGTGGATCCCCCCCGCGTCTCCGCTCCTGCCAGCAGGGGGCGCACCGCCCCCTTATTCTGATGCGTCACATCCGGCCAAGATGGCGGCGCCCAGAGCGGGGAGCGGGGAGTACGGGGCGCAGTAGTGGGTGAGAGCGGGGGGCGGTGAGTGGCTGGGGCAGAGTGGGGCGGGGGCGGTGAATGAGGGGGCTGGTGGAGAGGAGTGGGGGGCTGGGGCAGAGGGGGGCTGGGGGTGGTGAGTGGGGGGCTGGGGCAGAGGTGGGGCGGGTGCGGTGAATGAGGGGGCTGGTGGAGAGGAGTGGGGGGCTGTGGCAGAGGGGGGCTGGGGGTGGTGAGTGGGGGGCTGTGGCAGAGGGGGGCTGGGGTGGTGAGTGGGGGGCTGTGGCAGAGGGGGGCTGGGGTGGTGAGTGGGGGGCTGTGGCAGAGGTGGGGCGGGTGCAGTGAATGAGGGGGCTGGTGGAGAGGAGTGGGGGGCTGTGGCAGAAGGGGGCTGGGGGTGGTGAGTGGGGGGCTGGGGCAGACGTGGGGCGGGGGCGGTGAATGAGGGGGCTGGTGGAGAGGAGTGGGGGGCTGGGGCAGAGGGGGGCTGGGGGTGGTGAGTGGGGGGCTGGGGCAGAGGTGGGGCTGGTGGGGGTGGCGAGTGGGAGGCTTGGGGGAGGACGGGGTTGACACTGCCCTGAGAAGGGGTGTTGGTCTGCCTTGGAGATCACTGAAAGGGGGAGCGGGGTAGCCCTCCATACCTTGTGACCCCCCAGCCGCCCAGCTTCCCCTCCCTCTGACCCCGGGCTGAGCCCCTGGTGACCTGGGTTCTTTCCCTTTGCTTGGGGACCCTTGCCTGGTGCCAGAAGCAAGAGCCAGTGACCTTCTCCAGGCAGAGTTCCCAGCACAGACACAGCATCTGGTAACACCCGGACTCCAGACCTAGGTGATGGAGGGTGGGGTTTTGTGGGTTAGAGTCTGGGGTGTGCAAAGTGGGCGTGGGTGTGAAATTACATAAGGGGGTGCAGCAGGATCACCTGCTGAGTCGGGCTCAGCCACCTCCCTGAAAACGTTGAAACCTGTTACCGTTGTGATGTTTGTGTGTTTTTGTTTCCACACTAATAAAACTTTCACCTCGTATGTTCTTGGTTTCTTACACGCGCCAAAATATTTTTTTTCTCCATAGGAACATAACTGAAATTTCCATCAGTTTGGGTTACATCGGACAGGTTGGGGGGCTCTGCTAATTTTAGGGGTGAAAAGTGGGGCCCAGTGTAAAACATTTGCTCACCCCGGGTTAGAGCTTGGGGCTGGAAGCTAGGAGCTGAGAGTCTTGGGTTCTGTCTCTGGAAGGGGAGTGGGGTCTAGTGGGTAGAGATGGAGGTGGCTTGTGGCCAGGATTCTCCCTAGTTCAGGGCCTGACTCCCATTGTCTGTGCCTTTGTCTGCAGGGGCCGTTGTGAGGCGCCTGCTCTCTGACCCCACACTGCCCCAGCCATGGCTGAAGGGGGTGCTGGGGGGAATCAGCCGCCGCGTGAGCATCCGCAGAACCTGCAGGGGCTGCTGCAAATGGCCATCACCACTGGCAATGCAGAGCCCAACCAGCTGGAGCCCATGTCTGATGAGGTGCGGGGCTGCATCATGTGGCTACAGGACTCCTGGGTCCTATCATGGCTCTGGGAGGGGAGTGGGGTCTAGCGGTTAGAACAGGTGGCCTGAGAGCTAGGATTCTTGGATTTCTGCCTGGTTGTGGGAGTGGAGTAGGGTTTGATGGTTAGAGCCAGATGCCGAAGCCTGGCCTCTGGGTTCTGCCCCCGCTGCGAGGGGGGTTTGCGGTGGGGCTAGGCGCTGACCCCCTCTCTCCCTGCTTCCAGCGGCGGCAGTGGCTGCAGGAGGCCATGGCTCAGGCATTCAGAGGGCAGCTGGAGGAGGTGGAGCAGATGAAGGAGTGTCTGCGGGTGCTGGAGGCCGTGTCCCCGGGAGCGGACAGTGGGGAGACCTCGGAGCCCACCGAGGATGACCCCTCACGCCAGGCTGGCGCGCTGGAGCTACTGGCCGACCTGTGTGAGAACCTGGACAACGCTGCAGGTACGAGGGGCAGATTCTGGGGGGCACATGGGTCAGGCAGGACGGGGGATCTCAGGGGAGCTGGGGTGTGGGGTTGCATCGGGAGGGCTGGGCAGGACTGGGGGGAATGGAGGGGAGTTTTGCTGTGAATGTGGGGGGCAGGCAGTTGGGGGCTCTGCTCTGGGGCCCTGCCCAAAGGTGAGTCTCCCATGGGGGTAAACCATGTGACAGGCTGAGCTGAGCAGGCCGGGCTTGGGGGTGCCCTGCTGGCGCTGCCTGAGACCCCCTCTATGGGCGCGGTTTGTGTGCGCACACAGGGGCGAGTGGTGGTGGGAGGCAGAGTCCCCCCCACTGGGTGGGAGGAGCCTCCAGGACACCTGACATCAAACTGGATCTCTCCCCCCGGCCCAGATTTCTGCAAGCTGGACGGGATGCGGCTGCTGGCTCACCGCTACCTGGAGCACCCTGTCCCGGAGCTGCGCTGGCGCGCCGCTCACCTGCTGGGCACCTGCGCCCAGAACGTGCCCACGGTGCAGGAGCAGGCGCTGGCGCTGGGCTGCATGCGCAAGCTGCTGCGCCTGCTGGACCACGACGGGGCCGACGTGGTGCGCGTCAAGGCGCTCTTCGCCATCTCCTGTGAGTCCTGGCCGGGGGCGGTGGGAGGGAGCGAGGTGCCGGGCTTCCCTCGAGGGGGCACCTGCGCCATGGCCATGGAGATTACTGGCCACCTGTGGCAGAGGGGCCCAGCGCGGAGCCCCTGCTTTCCTCTGCCCCCCGGAGGGCAGGAGCGGCAGTGCAGTGCAGGGGCGGGAGCAGGGCTCTGGGTCAGGCTGGTTCTGCCCCTCTCCCCGGCTCAGGCCTGGTGCGCGCCCAGGAGGGTGGCCTGCAGCAGTTCCTGCGCCTGGACGGCTTCTCGGTGCTGATGCGCGCCATGCAGAGCCCCGTGGAGAAGCTCAAGGTCAAATCCGCCTTCCTGCTGCAGAACCTGCTCCTGGACCACCCAGAGCACAAAGGTGAGGGGCCCTCGTGGGGGGGGTGTCCTCTGCCCGCTGCCCCCTGCGGGCCATGGCCCATCTCTGCCCACCGCTGGCCGTGCCCTGTCCCTGCCCCCCTGCCTGGCCGGGCACTGAGGGGTGCTGTTCTCTGCCCCCTCCCACCTTGCTCTGCCTCCCTGGCTGCCACCTGCTGCCCCCCCTCCCCCAGCCTCCCCCATCTCGCCCAGCCTGGTGCTGGAGCAGGGGACGTCGCCCTCTGTCTCTCCCACCAGCACACACGCTCCGTCCCCCTAACTCGCTGCTTCCCTCTGCAGAGACCCTCTGCTCCATGGGCATGGTGCAGCAACTGGTGGCTCTGATCCGCTCTGAGCACAGCCCTTTCCACGAGCACGTTCTGGGGGCCCTCTGCAGGTGAGATGGGAATGGGGCAGAGGCGGGGCTGGGCGCCTGGGCTCTCCCCAACTCAGGAGGGACACGGGGGCCGGGGGGGGGTGGAACAGGGGTTGGGTGTTGGGCACCTGAGCTCTCCCCGGCTCTGATGGGCACAGGGGCCGGCGGGCAGAGCAGGGGTTGGGGCCGGGCACCTGGGCTCTCCCCGGCTCTGGGGGACGGCACGGGGACCGGCGGACGGAGCAGGGACTCAGTGGGGAGGACGGGGCCATTGGTCTGTGCTGAGACCAGCCTCCACTGCCCCAGCCTGGTGGCGGATTTCCCCCAGGGGGTGCGGGAGTGCCGGGAGCCACAGCTGGCGCTGGAGGAGCTGCTGAAGGAGCGGTGCCAGCTGCTGCAGCAGCAGGAGGAGTTCCAGGTAGGTGGGGGGGGAGTGTGTTTGCTGATTAGAGCTTCCCGTCTCTGCCCTCCCCACCAGCTGTACCCTGCTCCCCCTGCCTGGCACTATGGATCTCCCATCTCTATGCCCCCTACTTCATGGCCACGGCCTGGCACTGTCAGTGCTACCCTCAGTTTGCTATCCCATGACGATCCCACTTCCTACCCGCTCCCCACTGTCCCGGGTGGCTGAGTCAGCCCAACTGTGAGTCTCTGCCATTGCTCCATCCTGTTGTCAGCTCCCGTTGCTCTTTAACTGAGCGGAGGGCCTGATCCAGAGGCAGCTGGCCGGTCCTCGCTCATTACTGCTCCCTTGTCTGTTCCCACTTCCCCGAGGCTCCTCCTGAAGCAGGAATTCAGCTGCACTCTGGGGAACTTCCCAGCAGCAGTGCAAGGACCAGGCCTCCTACACCCGCTTGGCCTGCCTGAGCCCCTGCCCTACAACCCCCTGCTGGCTCTCCCATCTGTGCTACAACCCACCCCCACCCTGCTTAGCTTGGGATCTTCACCACGCTGCTGGCCATGGGTTGGCGCAGCTGCAGCAGCAGCAGGCTCCCTGCAGCCCCGCAAGCCGCCCGTGAGGTGGGGAGGCCAGCCCCACTCACCCCCCTGCCTTGTGCCCCTTGCCTTCCCCCAGGAGGAGCTGGAATTCTGTGAGCGGCTACAGCACATCTGCTTCCAGGCCCCCGCCGAGGACAGCAGCATGGATCGGTGACTGCCTCCGGGAGCGGTGGCGAGTCCTGGTGTTCCCCCCGGATCTGTGACCGCCCCCGGCCCCTCCTGTGCCCCCTGGATCGGTGTCCGGCCCTCGCGTCTATGCCCTGTTCCCCCCCCCCCCTCCAGATTAACTGCCTGGTCCCGGGGGTTGGGGGGACAGCTTTTCCGAGAGGGACCCCAGCAGGGGGAGGGAGAGGGGTCGGAGCCGCCCTAGAGTGAAGGCCCCTTAGCTGGATCCAAAGCAGGAGCCCTTTGGCTTTCCATTTGTGGATCAGTGAGAGATGCCCCTGAAGAGATGCAGGCTGTGGGGTGGGGGAAATGAGGCACGGGGTGTCGCCTCTAGGGGGCCCAGGCTCTGAAGTGGGCCTGCCTCGGAATGTGGGGTGCTGTCTGGCTTGGGAACCCAGAGGATAGGTGCTGTCTCCACTGCTATCACATGTTCCCCATATCGGCGGGGCGGAAGGGTAATGAGCTTAGGGGGGTCCCAGCAGCGCCATCCCCTCTGCCTTTTCCTGTGTTCTTGTTACTGATGGTTTTCTAATAAAAGTTCTGCATTGGGTGGCTCCTTTCTGTCTCCAGGGAGATGCTGGGGTCCTGGCGGGTGGGGGAGCGTGGAGTGGGGCTGAAGCGTGGTGCTGTTTACAAGGGGACTGCTGCCTGCCCCATTCGGGGTGATGTCCCAGTGCCTAGCAAGGCTGTCGTGGGTGATGTCACACTGAAGAGAAGGTGGGGACTCGGTGCAGTGATGTCATGGTGTGTGTGGCATGAAAAGAATGAGGTCAGAGCTATTGTCACATCCTCAACAGTGCTACTAACCTGCTGATGTCAGGCGTGGTCTGGCTGATGCTGGGGCTCAGAATTATGATGTAATGTGATGTCACACAGAGCGTTGATGATGTCACTCCCCCAGTGGTTCTCGGGGTGAAGGAGTGACAGTGAGGACTGAGAAAGGTACGAAATGATGAAGTCACAGTCAATTACATGTGTAAATTGATTAGGAGCTGCACGTACTGCGCCTGCGCCAGGCCGCCTGGCGTGTGGGGCTGGAAGGAGCCGAGGAAGCGCGGGAACTGGGTTTGTCCAGGGCGCGTGCGCACGGGAGGAATACACGCGCGCGCCTTTCCCGCGGCAAGGGGCTGAAACGTACGCATGCGTACCTGAAGCTGCAGAGCGGAGTTTGGATACGCATGCGCACCAGCCTCAGGTGTCGAGCACAGGGTGGAGGGCGAGTGGCGCGTGCGCAATACGCACAGTCCCCAGCAAAACTGGGGTTCGAAGGCTCCGGGCATGCGCGTCCGCTGGGCCAGGGAGGCTTGGAACTCGCGTGACCGCGGCTCACCCTCTCCTTGTGGAGGTTACGCATGCGCCGCCTGCTGACGCGAAAGAAGGTCCCGTGCCCGGCGCATGCGCATTGCCCCCGGGGGGGGGCCGGCAGCGAGACGGGGCGGCGCCGTCAGAGAGCGGCTGCTACCGCCGAGTGCGGGGCATTGTGGGATCGCGGCAGTGCCAGGGGGCCCGGTAAGCTGCATCTCTCGGTGGCCGCCATATTGGCCCCTCCCCCCGCGGGGAGCGCTGGGACCCTGGGTCGGGCGGGGCCAGTTAGCGGGACCCCCTCTGGCCCACGGGCCCCGCCCCCACCCCGGACACCGCCCCGCCCCCGGGGGCTCGGGGGGGGCGTGGCCGCTGCAGGGGCGTGGCCGCGCGCGCCTCGGACGCCTGGGTTCTCCTCTTGGTGGGGAAGCGGCCAGGAGCCCGGACTCCTGTATCTCCCCCCCGCCTGACCACGTGCTGGGAGCGCGTCACTGCTCCGTGCCTCAGTTTCCCTTCTGCGAAGCGGGTTGGGACTGTGCGGGGTGAGACCCCCGGGGTGTCACTGGGGCAGTGCAGGGGGTGGGGCCTTGCTGGGGCGGGGGTGGGGGCAGGGAATGGGGCGGGGCCTGTCCCCTCCCCGGTGGCACCGGTCCCACCCAGTCCCAGGGCAGGGCCTGGCTGGCTCAGTGGGGCAGTGAGTGGGGTGCAGGACCCCCCCCGAGGGTCTCTCTCTGCACTCGGGGTCCTTCTTCTTAGCCCTGTTGCATTCTCCCGGCCAGGGCACTGGGCAGAGCAGCACCAGCCCTGAGCACTCGCCAGCTCAGCCCATGGGCTGGGAGCTGCGACAGGCAGCTTGGAGCGACTCCTCTTTCGCTGCACCCCTTGCGTGTGACCCGCGTAACCTTTGCGTGTCTCCAGCTCCGCCTGCCTGCGCTGCTGGTCTCCCAGCCCTGGGCCCCACGGGGCCGGGTGTCTGTGACCCCGAGTCAGGTGGGCGTTATTTGATGTGATGAGAGTCCGGCCTGTGTTGTTAGCTGCAGGCTCCGCGCTGTGCGGTGCTGCGAAAGCTCCACGTTCGTATTCTGTGTTGGGAACGTGCTTCGGTTTCCTTTTCCAGATTCTCCAGCTGCAGTGTTTCTGGGGCCATGCTGCCTGGCAGGGGATGTGGTGAGCTCACTATCCTGCACCAGGGAGCCTGGACCCCCAACAGCTGGGTCCCCCTGACGCCAGACACTGCACAGACGCAGAGAGACCCTGCCACAGCTGAGATCAGGGCCCTGTTGTGCCTCGCTCTGCCCAGACCTACTGAAAGCCGGTTCCTGCCATAAGGTGCTGCCCAGAGCCGCCCCCAGCCCCAGACAGGTGTCAGTGTGCCCGGTCAGGGTCCTTATGCTGGCGGGTGGCCGGAGGTGGCAGGCTGGCGTTCTGGGGTGGGGCCTCCACCCTTCGCACGCTCTCCCCTGCGCTGCTTCTCAGTCTTTTCTGCAAACCATTTCCTGCCTCTTCCGTTCCTCTAGCAGCGCCCAGAGCCGGTGGCTTGGGGAAGGAGCCAGGCCTCCACAGCGGTATCTGCCGGGCGCGTGTGTCCCCTGCCCACGGAGCGTGCCAGGGCTGGGCATTGGCTGCCACAGGGGTAGGGCCACGGATGGGCTGTGTGGGTTGGAGGGGGCCAGACCCTATTAACTATGCGGCGCTGGCTGAAAGTCTCACTGGAGAGGGAAGGAGTCTGGCCTAGTGGCTAGCGCAGGGGAGAGCTGGGTGCATGCTCCTACTCTGGGGCAGCTGCTGAGTCCATCTCCATGTGGGCACCAGGGAGGCGGAATCCCACCTCTGTCTGTGGAGGTTTGTAGCCTGGGCAGGAGGCTCGGTCTTGCTGAGAGGCAGGGCTGGGGTGGACGGAACAGAGCCTGGTGCGAGGGGGCCCTGATCTCAGGCTGGGGGCGGGGGGGGGGGGGGGTCTGTGCTGCCCCTGGTGCTGAGCGAGGCCGAGCCAGGCAGCACCTGGTGCAATAGGTTCTTCTCTGATTGGGCCTGTAGACACAGCCGGGGGGGGAGCACGGGCCATGCGGCAGAGGGGCCCATGCGTCTCGCTGCCCCCACACGCCCTGCTCTGGGAGCAGCTCGCTGCAGCTTGCCTTGGAGAGAGCAGTGCTGTGGCTAGGTCCTGCCCCACCCCCTGCCGGCCTGGGGCTGAGTGGGGAAGGGCATCAACCCTGGAGAAGAGGTGGGGCTTGGGAGAGGCTGGCTCATGTCAGGCCCCAGGGCAGGGTCTGGATGGCGGCTGGGGCACCAGCCGGTCTCCGGCTGACCGCAGCGGAACAGGTCGGGAAGGTGCGGGGGGGATGGGGCGCGGGGCCTTTCCCCACTAGGGGCAGCCAGCTACCTCTGGCCCCAGCTGCCTTCCAGGTTGGGGTGTGGGCAGCACCTGGCCCTGCTGGCTGAGGGGGTTTGAAGTATCTGGCCCCGGCGGCCTCCCTGATCGCCACCAGCCGACCCACCTCCCCGTCCAGTTCTCCAGGCCGGCCCCAGTGACACCCCGTCGGCCCATAGCCCTGCTCTCCCTCCCACCCTGCCTCAGTTTCCCCTGCTGGAGGACGAGGGGTTGAGACTCCCTGACCTCAGTTGTTGCTGGCCCTGAGCAGAGCCCGTCTGGCAGCGACTACCACCTCCCCTGGCCAGCCCCTGGGGGGTGTCCTTGCACGCTCTGCCTGGGAGGCTGTGGGCACCCAATGGGCTGAGCTGCCCCCCTCTGCTCCTGGGGGTTCAGCCCAAATTCAGCGCAGGGCTGAAACTGGGGAGGAAGCTCAGGTTTAGCTTGGTTGGGTCTGAAAGTCACTCCACGCTTTTCTCTGCTCCCAGGGCCCCCGGCCTCAGAGACAGCAGGGCTCATTCACTTCCACCCCCTCTGGCAGCTCAGTGCCCTGAGTGCGGGAGGGCATCACCAGAACTGGGCTGGGCGGGGGCTGTGGGGCGGGAGTGAGGGGCACTGGGGGCCCCAGGGCTGGGCTGGGTGGGGGCTGCGGGGGTTGGGGGGCGCTGGGCTAGGCGGGGGCTGTGGGGCAGTAGTGAGGACCACCGCCAGTGCTGGGGGCAGCAGGGCTGGGCTGGGGGGAGCAGGGCTGGGCTGGCGGGGGCTGCGAGGTGGGGGTGAGGGGCCCTGGGGGTCCCAGGAGAGAGGGATCTGCTGGTGCCGCCCCTCACCCCGTCCGGTTCCGTGGCCCGCAGGGCGCCATGTTCTGGAAGCTGGAGCTGCAGTCCAGCTCGCACCTGGAGACGCTGCTGGGCCGCGCGGACCTGACGCTGCCGGAGCTGCTGGACGAGGACGATGTGCTGCAGGAGTGCAAGGTGGTGAACCGCAAGCTGCTGGACTTCTTGCTGCAGCCACAGCACATGGAGGCGCTGGTGACCTGCGTCACCCAGGAGCCCTCCGCTGAGCTGGACGAGCGGCTGCGCTACAAGTGAGGGGCTGCAGCGGGGGGGCTCAGGGCTGGGTGCTCTGGGGCTGTGGGTCAGGAGTGAGGGGCCACGGGGGTGCGGGTGAGGGCTGGAAGCTCTGGGGCTGTGGGTCAGGAGTGAGGGGCCTGGGGGGGCGCTCAGGGCTGGGCTCTCTGGGGCTGTGGGTCGGGAGTGAGGGGCCTGGGGGGGCGCTCAGGGCTGGGCTCTCTGGGGCTGTGGGTCGGGAGTGAGGGGCACCGGCAGGGCTGGGGGTTGGGGGAGTCAAATCAGCCCTCAGCTGAGCTGCAGGCCTGGCGGTCCCTGGGCGGGTACAGGGTTGGGGTGCCACGGCCCCACCCCCCCCAGCTGGCAGGTGCCTCCCGCCCCCAGGTACCCGAGCGTGTCGTGCGAGATCCTGACGTCAGACGTGAGCCCGATCACGGACGCGCTGGGCGAGGACGAGGGGCTGCTGCGGCAGCTCTACGCCTTCCTGCAGGCCCACGGCGCCCTCAACCCGCTGCTGGCCAGCTTCTTCAGCAAGGTCATGGGCATCCTCATCAGCCGCAAGACGGACCAGGTGTGTGCTGGCAGCCCGCCCTGGGGGCAGCGGCTCCAGCCCTTCCCCTGCCTCAGTTTCCCTGCAGCCTGGGAGCCGGGGGATGGGCGTTGTTACTGTAATACCACTAATAGCGAGGCACTCGCCGGCCCGCAGCCCCTCCCCAGCAGCCGGCCTTGGGGAGGCGCCAGACGGGCCCGGGGCTGCGGCTGTTACCACCCCTCGGGCCCAGTTGGGTCGGCGGCTGCTTGCTGGGGGCTGGGGCGGCCATGGGCTCGGGGGCGTCCCGGCTGCCAAGCTGGGGGCTTCCCCCGGAGCCGAGTGCTGGGCCGGCGCACGGGGAGCCCCCGGCCAACGGGCCCTCTCGCTGCCTCGCAGATTGTGGCTTTCCTGCGCAAGAAGGACGACTTCGTCAGCCTGCTGCTGCGCCACATCGGCACCTCGGCCATCATGGACCTGCTGCTCCGGCTGCTGACCTGCGTGGAGCAGCCAGCGCTGCGCCAGGAGGTCTTCGGCGTAAGGGGAGGGGCTTCCTGGGGACCACACCCCTTGCCCTCAGGCCCCACCCTTGGGCCCCCAGACCCCGCCCCTCCCTGGCTGCAGGCCCTATCTGTGGGTCCCCAGTGCCCCGCTTCTGGACCCCTGCTGCTCCACTTTGACCTCTGGCCTGCAGGCCCTGCCCCATGACCCCCCCCCCCGCCCCTCCCCACCTGCCGGGCTTGCAGGGGCGGCAGGTCTGGAGTGGGGCACAGAGCGGCTGTTCCCTTGGCAGTGGCTGAACGAGGAGAAGATCGTGCAGAGACTGATCGAGATGATTCATCCCTCCAAGGACGACAACGTAAGCGGCTCTGCGCGGCCCCTGCCCGGGGGAAGGGACCGGGGTGGGGAGAACCCAGGAGTACTGGCTCCCTGCCCCCCCAACCACTAGGCCCTGCTCCCGGCCCGGAGCTGGGGAGCACCGTTCCCTGCAGACGGGTCTGTGCACTGAGGCCCAGGCGCCTGGGAGCGCCAGGCGACGCCACAAGCCAGCTGGGGGCACTGGGTCTCCCCAGGTGGCCGCCCCGAGGAGCTCACTGCCCAGGGCCCTGGCCCCCCAGCCCCTGCTCTAACCAGGAGCCCGCACTCCTCTCCCTGCACTGGGCAGAGAACCCAGGAGTCCGGGGCTCCTCCCAGCAAGAGGGACCTCGGTGTTGCTTTGAGGGTCTGTTCCACAAGCTGTCAGCACCCACAGGGCGGGGCTTGGCCTGGCTGCGCCCTTCCTGTCACCATGGTAACTTGGGTTTTAAACCCTCCATCCTTCCCAGCAACATTCCAATGCCTCCCAGTCCCTGTGCGACATCATCCGCCTGAGCCGGGAGCAGATCATCCAGATCCAGGACAGCCCCGAGCCCGACCAGCTGCTGGCCACGCTGGAGAAGTGAGTGCGGCTGCTGGTCGGGGGGGAGGGGCGCCCGGGGCTGGGGGTTGGGGGGCAGAGACCTCGGGCTGTCAGGCGCAGTTCCAGCCCTGTGACCGGCCGGGCGGGTGCCCCCGCAGGCAGGAGACGGTGGAGCAGCTGCTGAGGAACATGCTGGCGGGCGAAAGGAACGAGTCGGTCATTGTCAGCGGGATCCAGGTGCTGCTGACGCTGCTGGAGCCGCGTAGGGCCAGGTGAGGGGCGGGGCATGTGGGAGGGGGCGGGGCCAGCCAGCCACCCCGCTCGGGCTCACCCCTCCTCCTGCCCCAGCAGGCCTGAGGCTGGGGGAGTCGGCAGCTTGTATGGCCCCCTGGAAGGGCAGCAGGAGCTGGGCCCTGCGGGCTCCGAGGGCAACGCCTGCCAGGCCAGTCCCAGCACCCTCCTGGCCCTCCGCAGCTCCCTCCATGACCTCCACCAGCTGCTGAGGCACCCCCCAGAGGTAACGGGCCCCCGGGCTCCTGGGTTCTCCACCCAGCTGTGGGAGGGGGAGGGGGGGCTGGGAGCCAGGACTCCTGGGTTCTCTCCCCAGCTGTGTGTGTGGTGGGGCGGGGGCTGGGAGCCTGGACTCCTGGGTTCTCTGCCCATGTGTGGGAGGGGGAGGGGGGGGCTGGGAGCCCGGACTCCTGGGTTCTCTGCCCAGCGGTGGCGGGAGGGGTCTACCATGGTGCTCGGGGGCACCCGGATCCCTGAGCCATGCTGAGCCATCTCCACAGCACCCGGCCCTGCCGATGACCTGGGGGGTGCTGGACCCGCCACTGGGGAACACGCGGCTGCAGGTGGTGAAGCTGCTGGGCAGCGTGCTGAGCGCCGGGGACGCCGGCCTGCAGGAGGAGCTGCTGGGGCTGGATGCCCTCAACACCATGCTGGTGAGGGCGGGGGGTGGGGCTTCTGGGGGGTCGGGGTCAATCTACCCCCAGCCCCCGCCCTCGAGCTCTGCTGTTGTGTGAAGTCAGAGCCAGGGGTCCTCCTGGCCCACCCCCTCCTGGCCCAGCTCCCCCGCCCTGGGTCAGAGCCGCACACCAGGGTCCCAGGTCGGGGACGGGGACAGTTTTGCTTCATTTCCTTTTCCAAAGCAACCAGCTGCACGAGCAGCCCCCCCCAACCCCCCCAATGCCCCAGCGGGGTCCCCCTCTGCCCAGCCCCACAATGCCCCAGTGGGGTCCCCATGTCCCCAGCCCCCCTCCCAGCGGGGTCCCCCTCTGCCTGGCCCTGCCAGTGCCCCAGCCAAGTCCTTGTGTTCCCCGGCCCTGGGCGAGGGGTCCCTGGGTTACCAGGCCGGGTGGCTGGATGCAGTGCCTGGTCCCCCGCAGGCTCAGCCCTGAGCTCGCTGTCTCCCCCAGGACCTGTATTTCAAGTACACCTACAACAACTTCCTGCACGCCCAGCTGGAGGCCTGCCTGAGTGCCCTGCTGCGGGCTGGCGCCCCCCCCGAGGCCTCCCCGCCCGACAGCCCCGTCGTCAAGCATGTGAGTGGGGCCGGCTCTGCCGCGTCTCGTGTTCGCTGAGGTTCTCACCGGCCCCGCATGCCACGCAGGGGAGAGGTGGGGCCCCGGTGTAAGACAGATGGAGGTTCCCAGGCACCACTGAGAGCCAAACCAGGCGGCTTACTGCCCAGCCTGGGGTTCCCTCCTCGCCCAGCCTGGCACACGGACCCCTCTGCTGCCTCTGGCCAGTCAGAAGTCACATGCAATCCCCCTGCTCCTCCTGCTGCCCGCCTGCACGGCCGGGCCGAACCCAATAGCTCCAACTCCGAACGGGTTCTCCCGCACAGCCCAGCCCAGCTCTCCCCACGAGCGCTGTGGGGCCGGTGCGGACACATCTCCCAGCTGGAAGGTCGGTGGTGACGGACGGAGAACTGGCAGAGGAACGATTAACAGCCGCGCGTTCCCCCCCACACGTAGCTCCCTTCATACCGCTGCAGCAGGCAGCTGTCTTCCTAGTGTCTGGAAGGCCACCCTTTGTTGTGGGGGCAGCGGCCCCATGACGCAGGCTGGAGTCTAGAGACTGACGGGGGCTCCTGGGGTCCCTTTTATGCTCTTGGAGAGGGAGGGAAATTCCTGCCGAAGTCCTACTCGCAACAGAGAATCATGTGGTTAGGTGACCTGGGAACCGTCTCTGTAACTTGCTGGACCCACCCTGTCCGAGAACCCAGGAGTCCTGGCTCCCAGCCCCCTTCCTCTCTAGCCTACTGGCCCCCACCCCCGCCCTGGAGAGAACCCAGGAGTCCTGGCTCCCAGCCCTGTGCTCCCATGCAGCCAGTAACCAGCGGCAGGCCAGGTCTCTGCCCCTTGTCCCCGCCAGGGCCTGACCCACTGCCCCTGTTCTCCCGCCTCCGCAGCTGCTGCAGAACTGCCACTTGCTGTACCGGATCCTTTCGGCCTGGGAGGAGAACGAGCGGGCGCAGTAAGTGCTGGGCGGGGTGAAGAGCAAGACGCTCCCTCGGGGCGAGCCCGAGAGGCCAGGCTGCCGCTCTAACCACTCGGCATTGCTCACCTGCCAGCACTAGGGCTCGAATCCAGGAGCCGGGGCTGAGGATCCCCCCCCAGGTCCCAGCTGCCAGCCCCTGGCGCAGCGGCAGGGATCCTTTCCTGACACAGAGATGCAGCTGCCTCTGAGCTGGAGCCCAGCTCTCCTGAGCCTGCCCCCCCACACGCCCCACGCTGAGTGCTGACAGAGCCCCCTGCCCTCCAGCCTGCTGCCCCTGGGCCCTGCCCTGCCGGGGATGAGGGTGCTCTGGTGACGTCCCCCCCTCCGGTGCCTTTGCAGGGCAGCCGGCGGCCAGCGCAGGGGATACATGGGCCACCTGACGCGCATCGCCAACGCCCTGGTCCAGAGCTGCGAGAAGGGCCCTCACGCCGCCCTGCTGGGGCGGCTGCTGCAGGGTAGGTAGGAGCGGCTGGGGGGGAGGCCAGGCGGGCGCCAGGCCGGGCTGCGAGTTGCATGTGGGGTGGCGGGTGGGGCTGCGGCTGCGGCTGCCCCTGGGCTGCGGCTGTTCCCTGCCCCACAAGCGGCTCGGGAGTGGCCATGGGGGCGGCCCCGGGGCAGGGGGTGGGGGGCTGCAGCCCACGCGGGGGCACCAGCTCACGCCGCTGCCCCTGCCCTGGCAGAGCTGCCCGAGGAGGAGCGGGAGCACTGGGAGAGATTCGTCTCCGGGCCCCTGGCCGAGACCAATAAGAAAAACGTGGTGGATCTGGTGAGCTGGCCACAGGCCCCTCCCACCCAGAGCCACTGGGCACCGCCCCCTCCTGCCCGGGGCCACGCCCCCTCCCCATTGGGCACTGCCCCCTCCTGCCCAACCATGCTGCTTCCTGCCTGGAGCCACGCCCCCTTCCCACTGGGCACTGCCCCCTCCTGCCTGGGGCCACGCCCACTCCCCACTGGGCACCGCCCCCTCCCCCCCGGCCACGCCCCCTCCCCGGCCTTGCCCCCATGGCTGTGCAGCGGTCACCTGCAGTGCCAGCCCTGCGCCAGGCCTGTGGAAGCCATGAGCTGTCCCCAGCGCTCTCGGCCCAGTTACAGCCGGGTCCCCCGCAGCGTTCTCCCGGGAGGGGCCCGGCCGGGGGTGCCGTGTCCTGCCCGGCGGTGAGCAGCGTCCCCTTGGCAGGTGAGTGTGCGCCGGCTGCACTCGTCCAGCGACGACGAGGAGGGCGACCTGAGGGAGCTGAACTTCCCCCAGGAGGCCGGGCTGCAGCAGGTGGGTCTGGTCCCCCGGGGGGCCGGCTGGGCGCCAGGACTCCTGGGTTCCTTCCCCGGCTCAGCTCATGGGGCGCAGGCCTGGCCGAGGGGCTGCATCCCAGCGCTGGGCGAGGGGCTCCCGGGTGCCCTCGGTGAGTGCGTCTGTCTGTCCCTCCCCCCCCCTGCCAGGCCTTCGTGGATTACCAGCTGCAGCAGGTGACTTCGGCCTTCATCGACCACTTCGGCTTCAACGACGAGGAGTTCGGCGAGCAGGAGGAGAACGTCAAGTTCGTGCCCGCCCGCCACTGCCCTCTCTGCAGGGCAGGGAGCAGAGCCACTCCCCGGCCCTGGCCAGCCGAGCTGCCTTGCCACCGGGGCAGCCAGGCTGCTGGGAGGGAGGCGGGGGCTGTGGTTAGAGGCGGCGGCGCTGGAACTCCTGGGTTCTCGCCCTGACTCTGGGAGGGGAGCAGGGGGCCACGGTTAGAGGAGAGCTGGGGGCCAGGACTCCTGGGTTCTCTCCCTAGCTCTGTCCTGCTGGGGCTCAGGTCTGGCTCAGGGTAACCCCACCCCCCTTCACCCAGGCTGCGGATCCAGGGGGCCGACCGTGTGCCTCTTACTCGGCCTCGCCCCTCAGCACCTCCCCGGCCTACCCCGGGGAGGGGGGCAGACACTCCAGAATCCCCCTCCCTTGGCTCCCTGCTGCCCTGCGTAGAGACCCGGTGCTGTCAGATCCCCCACTGCCATAGAAGTGCCTGTGGAGTGGGGCACGCTGGCCCCCCAAGCCATCGCTTTCCAGCCAAGGGCGGAGTAAAGTTTAGCTCTGCACCCTGAGGCCTGGCTGGACGGGCCCCACCCGTAGGAACTCCCACTGCCAGCTGGGGGCTCTGCCCATCTGCCGGGCGGCCCCCGCACCTGGGGACCGCAGCCCGGCCCGCTCGGCTTCACCTCTCTGCATCTCTCTCTTTCTCTCTGCTGCCTCCAGCGCCCACTTCCGCCAGCTCAAGAGGTAACGACCCCCCCCCCCCGCCAGGGCCACCAGGCCGCCATGTGACTGCCCCCCCCCCCCGACAGCGGGGCAGGAGAACCACATTTATTCCCTAGGCAGAGACGCAGCTGGGCCCAGCCAGGTTAACTTCCCAGCAGCGCCCTGGAGCGACTGAGGGCTGGGGGAGGGCAGCCCGGACTTCTGGTTTTTCTGCCTGGTTCTGGGAGGGCAGTGCAGTGTAGTGGTCAGAGCAGGGCCCCTCGATGGCCACTTGCTCCCCGGTGCTGGGGGGACCCCCAGGTGGGTGTGGGCTCGGCCCCCTTTCACGCCGCTCTCCCTTTCCAGCGCCCCCTTCGACCGGGTCAGCAGCCTGAGCTTCACCCTGAGCGCGGATGACGAGAGCGTGAGTGGGGTGCCCCCTCCCCCTGCTGCCTTGGCCCTGCGCCCCTCCCCCCTACCCCCCCCCGGTGTGTCGCAGCCCTGCTCCCCTCCCCCTTGTGCGCCCCACGGCGTGTCCCATCCCTGCGCCCTCCCCCCCACCTCCACAGCCCTGCACCCCAGTCCCTCTGTCCCCTTCCAGCCCTGCTTCCTGCCCAGCCCCCTCCACAGCCTCTCCCTTGCCTGCGGTGCGCAGCCTGCACCCCCGGCCAGCCACACACTGACTCTCTGCCTCCAGCCCAACTCGAACCTCTTCGAAGTCTGCTGCAAGGAGCGGATCCAGCAGTTCGACGATGACGACGACGACTTGGTGGACGAGGACGCCTGGCAGAAGGAGCTGGGCTGCTCGGCGGGGAGGCTGCTCTGTGCACGGCCCAGGTACCTGCTCCCAGGGGTGCCAGGCACAGGCACTGGGGCCCGATTCCCTGGGGGCCACCCAGCACTTGCGGCTTTCTGGGCTGTATTCTCAGCTCTCCTTAACTTAGCGCATTGGATGTTCTCATGGATCTGACCTGAGGCTCGCAGGCAGGAGGCAAGATACCGGGGCGATGGGCCCGGGGCTCTGAGCCGGGGCGGAGGAGACGGGATACCGGGGCGATGGGCCTGGGGCTCTGATCCGGGGCGGAGGAGGCGGGATACCGGGGCGATGGGCCCGGGGCTCTGATCCGGGGCGGAGGAGACGGGATACCGGGGCGATGGGCCCGGGGCTCTGAGCCGGGGCGGAGGAGGCGGGATGCCGGGGCGATGGGCCCGGGGCTCTGAGCCGGGGCGGAGGAGACGGGATACCGGGGCGATGGGCCCGGGGCTCTGAGCTGGGGCGGAGGAGACGGGATACTGGGGTGATGGGCCCAGGGCTCTGACCTGGGGCGGAGGAGGCGGGACACCGGGGCGATGGGCCCCTGGGGCGGAGGAGGCGGAACACCGGGGCAATGGGTCTGGGACTCTGAGCCGGGGCGGAGGAGGCGGGACACCGGGGCGATGGGCCCAGGGCTCTGCCCCAGCCCTGTTCTCTCCTGGTGGCAGGAGCGGTGGCAGCTCGGACAGCGAGGGCGGCCGGGACTCGGCGGAGGAGGAGGACGCTGGCGGGGGCGTGGAGGATGGAGGTGGAGGGGAGGCTGTGGGCGAGACCCCAGCAGAGAACAGTCAGTGCGACCTGCGGGGGGAGCCGAGGCCGGGGGAGGGGTGGGGGTCTCCCCGGGCAGGAAGCACTGGGGGGGGAGGGGTGCTTGGGGGGAGTTGTTGCGGGAGGGGAGAGAGCAGGATGGGTGACTGGGGGAATGTGGTGCTGGCCAGTGGGGAGGGGAGGGGATGCAGCTGAAGTGGGCGGGGCTGGCTGGTTGCCATGGGTAACACTCATTGCCCCCCCATGGATGTAAATTAGGCGGTGGGTGTTTGAATATGCAAATCGGGGCCGTGCTCCCCAGCCCTCTGGTGGGCTGCGGCCCTGACCTCGCGCTCTGCTCCCTCCCTTCGCAGGTCCCGGCCTCGCGGCCAGCGCTGACCGGGGACCGGCCGAGCCCCCCGGCGGCGGGGGGAACACCGCAGCAGCTGTGTGGGACAGGCCCAGTGCGGCCACATCCAGCCCCCCCATGGAGAGGCGCTGGGCTCCACCGGCAGGCCCCTCCCCCGTGCGGAATAGGTGAGCCCCACCGGCCCCCCCCCCCGAGCGGCGGTTGGGGGCAGTGCCGGGGGGGGAGGCGGCGGCTGGGCCGACAGGTGGGGGCCTGACCCGCCTGGCTGTGTTCCTGCAGCCCCTCAGACGCCCCGTCGGGCTCGGCACAGGGACGCCCCACTCAGGGACCAGCGCATGGCAGCACGTCCTTGGCGCAGGGTGAGTGTCCCCCACCAGTGCCCCCTGTGCTGGGCGGGGCGGGGTGGGCGGCTGGCGGCTGGGCCGTGGGGGGGAGGGGGGCAGGTGGGCGGCTGGGCCATGGCGGGGAGGGGGGCAGCTGGGCCGTGGGGCTGTGGGGATGGGGGTGGTGGCGGCTATTCTGCAGGGACGTGGAACGACCTCTAACCCCCCCCCCCACAGCCCCCCCGGACCCCACCCCCAGAGAATCACCATGTGAGAGCCCCGCCTCGGCACCGCACAGCCAATCAGCTCGCCCGCCAGCTGCAGCCAGGCCCAAGTAATGCGGGGGTCGGGAACCAGCACGCATGGGGGTTGGGGGGGGGGGTCCAGGGGAATGCTGAACTCTGGGTTGGGGGAGGGGAGGAGCCAGCCCTGGCCCCATCCCTGCCCCCCCAGCCCAGCCCCCCCTCACCCTGCTCTCTCCTCCCAGTGCGGGAGGGGCTCCTATATCTACCTCTGACGCCACCTGGCAGCTCCCAGGGACCCTGGACGCCCTGAAGGCCGAGAGTGGCTCCCCCCCGAGGCCCCAGCAGCCGGCAGCCAGGTGAGGCCTCTGCCCCCCACCCAGCCCACCCCCCATGGCAGCCAGTGGGGCACTGAGCCCAGGAGGGACAGGGCTCCATAGGGGCTCCCCCAGGATCTGTGGGGCGCCCAAGCAGGGCCGTGGGGCAGGGAGATCCCGGCTGTGGGTCCCCACTTGGGTGTGCTGCAACTGAGAGTCATGCCCCCCCCCCATCTCTCCCCCCAGATAAAGCACCTGGGAAAGCTGCTGCTGGGGAGCCCGGAGCCCGGCCTGCCTGGGCAGAGTCCTTTCCGCCGGCAGGGCCAGCACCGGGCAGGGCGTGCACCCCTCTTTGCACTGAGACCTGCGCCGGGCACCAGCACCAACGCCGACGGTGGGGAGAGGAGCCTGGCACGCGCTAGAACCCGCCCGTGCCCCGCCTCCCGCTTGGCTTCCCAGGGCCCCCCACCTCCACATGTGAGCCTGTAGGATGGGGGAGCGCTGGCAGTCTGGGCCGTGGGGTGGGTCCGCCCCCGGCTCCTTCTGCCCCTATTTATTTCCCTGGCCTGGGGGGCAGAGGGGTCAGGCTCACGGTGGGGGAAGGGACAGCGAGTGTCTCCCCTCCCCCTCCTCTCTGGGTATGGTTTGGCGCTTTGGGCGGGGGGTCCGGGCAGCCCATGAGGCACCTGCCCTCTGGGCCCCTTCCTCAGCCTGGGTCCTAGGCTACAGCCGCCCAGCCCCACTCCACAGACACCCCCTCCTTCCTCGGGGACTGGGAGGGCAGAAATGGGCCCCATTCTGGGGTGGTGCGTGGGTGGGGGGGGGCAGCTGCACCCCCCGCACATGGCAAGGACCTCAGCCGCCCCCCATAGCAGATCGGGGGAGGGGGTATGCAGGAGGTTACCCTGGACACATGGGGCCCTTTCCCTGCCTCCCTTGTTCAGGGGCCTAGGTCCCCTAGTAGTCTGGGGGAGCTGGGGGCTTTGGCTGCAGGGCGGCGGGGGCCGCCACCAAGCAGCAGGGTTGGCTGAGGGCCCCCCCCCCCCCCCCCCGTCCACTCTTTCCCACCTCTGGGGAGAGGTTCTGCACTGCACTAGGTGGGGGATTGTAGCACACAGGGGGGGCTGCGCTGGGAGGGCGACGTGGGGTCTGACCCCTCCCTTTGCACAAAGTCTGTCACCCCCCAGGACGCGCCTCCTCCCTGCAGAGCACTGAGTCCCCATCCCCCCCGAAAGTCGGCAGTAGTCGACGGGGACGTCCCGCCCCCTCCCCCCCCCCCCCATGGCAATACTTCAAAGCTCATTAACAGGAACCAAAGCAAGTGGCCTTCTGGGGTGCCAGGGCCCCCCCCACGCCGGGGCCCCGCTCGCCTCTTTTGTTACTCCGGATGACAATAAAGAACAAGGGTCAAAGCCTGAGCCAGCTGCAGCCTCCTTCCGGGAGCAGGGGAGGGAGTGGCAGCGGTGCCCCCGGCGAGGGTGTTTCCCTGAGAGGAAGCCAAGAACCAGCCGCAACCCGCCAGCCCCTCGCCCTCAGCTGAAACTTCCCTCTTATCAGCTGGTGTCAGCCATGGATGAGGCAGGAAGACGCATCGATTTCCCCTCCCCCGGTCTTATCTCTGGCGCTGTTGGACCAAGGCGGGGGGGTGAAAGTCCAGGCAGGCACCTGGGGCTGGAGCAAACGCCAGTGAGCCTCCCTCAGCCCCAGCCCTACGCCATGGACCTGCTGGCGACAGACGCTCGCCACCGCCGAGGGATGGCAGCAGATGTAAGGGGGGAATCTGAGGCACGAAGACGTGACAAGGTGGAGGGAGGGAGAAACTTGGTGGCCTGAATCCGAGTTCCCTCCCCGCGCCCACTGCGGTGTCGTCCTTGTGCCGCCCGCATGGCCTCGGGCTGCAGCTGTTTCCACTTCAGTTCTGCCTGTTTCCTGGCTGCATCGCGGTTGCTGCTGGGTGCAGAGGGGAAGAGAGCCCGGGGCTGGTAGCCGGGTGAGCGAGGGTGGCCCCATGGCGATGGCCACATGGGAGACCTTGAGAGTGAGTAGCATTAGGCTTCAGGCTTAACACCCTATTGCTGTGACTGGTGTGGTACGGGCGGGTGAGAAGGAGCGACGTGAGCTCTCTTCCTGCCCCCTGCCCCACAGGGGGCACTCAGAGTTAACGTCGCTACTTCACCAGCAGGAGGGTGAACAGGGCTTCCAAAGAGGCTGCTCGCCCTAGAGGGTTTGGCTGTGAGGTAATTGTTCTATTGTGGCATCAGTAGGCTTCAGAGTGAACACCCACTGGCTGTAGCCGTCAGCCCGGGGTGGCCTTAGGGCTGATGTGGAGAATGGTCCATCCATAAAGTAGGGGGATTGTGGTGGGTGTGACGCTGGAAGTAGAGTTCAGTAAACTTGCAGCAGGGCAGAGGGGCTGGCCCGGGAAGTGGG
Organism: Carettochelys insculpta; assembly: GCF_033958435.1. NCBI lineage: Eukaryota > Metazoa > Chordata > Testudines > Carettochelyidae > Carettochelys > Carettochelys insculpta. Next base: position 14,531,204 of record NC_134158.1, on the reverse strand, counting down.
GTGGGGATAGAGCAGGTGGAGCTATGACCACTCAGGAGGTTATTTGCCAGCCCCACAAGTGGGCCAGCGCCTGGCGTAGCTCGGTGCTGAAGTCGTTAAAGGGGCTGATCTATTTGGGATGATCAGTAGGTTTCAGAGCTCGCAGAGCAGTGGTGGAAGGGAGTCCGTTCCCATTTCCACCAGGCCACGCTTTAGCCTGAGATAAGACGTTAGCTGAGTGCTCCTGGGAAATCTCATGTTAGCCAGTAACTAGAAGGCCAAATACAATGGGTTATCATCAGGCTTCAGAGCAGCTAAGACAGGCAGCTGATTAGCAAAAGTAACAATATTCATTGGACTGTAAATAACTTTCAGTGTAAAGCCCAGGAAATAGCTACCAGGCCTGCTAGTTGAAGTAGGTTTACCATAGCTTTTAGACAAAGTAACTGACAAAATCCAATTTCGAAGAAACAATAGATCAGGTATTTTGTCCTGTTAACTCAGAAGCCCGATGATATTCCAACAATCATATCAGTAGGTTTGAGGGAACACGGTGGAATGCCTGGGCTCCGCGTTGTTACAGGCTGGCGTGACGAGAGGCGCCCTTGTTAACACGCTGACGGCTAGCAGGCCCACTGTGACAGAGCAGGCCGTCAGTAGGTTTCAGAGTGAACACAGTGGAATACCAGGCTGTGGGTTGTTACAGGCTGGCATGGTGAGAGACTGTTGGTAGGTTTGAGTGAACACGGTGGAACACTAGGCTGTGGGTTGTTACAGGCTGGCGGGGTGAGAGGCCGTCGGTAGGTTTCAGAGTGAACGTGTGGGCCAAGTAGCTTTGGAGCGTGTCTCATTCCAAGAGCTCACCACGGTGGGAAATGAGGTGTGGTTGCTCTGAGTCACATGGTGCTGTCCCCTGCTCCCTGATTGCATGGCAGGATGATGGCCAAGCTGGGAGCTCTGGGCTCCCCCCGCGAAGTCAGGCCCCGGCTGTGTTCATTTACAGGCCACCAGCCGCTTCCTTACGCTGCTGCCGTTCCTGGTGTCCTGCGTCCTCTACTTCGCCCTCTGGCTGCAGGAGCCCAGCTGGCTCAGCACCTGCGTCAAGACCCTTCCGGTCCTGAGCCTGAGCTTCTTCCTGTGGGCCCAGGGCCTGAAGGAGGGCGCCTGGACCCCCTTAGCCTACTGGGTCTGCCAGGGGCTGCTCTGCTCCAGCGTGGGAGATGCCTGTCTTGTGTGGCCACAGCTCTTCCCCCTAGGTCCATGGATGGGAGTGAGGGGCACTGGGGGAGCGGGAGCTGTGGGTGGGGAGTGGGGGGCACTGGGGGGAACGGGGAGTGAGGGCACCAGCAGGCTTGGGGGGTCGGGGGGGCTACAGCGTGGCAGTGAGGGGCACCAGGGGGGCAGGGGCTGCGGGTCAGCAGTGAGGGGGGGAGGGGGCTGTGGGGCAACAGTGAGGGGCACTGGCTGGGGCGGGGGCTGCAGTGAGGGGCACCGCTCTGACGCCCCACGCCCTCCCCACAGGTATGGCGGCCTTCGCTCTGGCTCACACCTGCTACCTCTGGGCCCTGGGCCTGCGCCCCCTGCTCCCCCTGCTGGCGCTGGCCCTGGCGCTGGTCTGGGTGGGGGGCTACAGGCTGCTGTCGCCCTGCCTGAAGGGCCCCTCCGTGCCAGCTGTGGGGGGCTACGGGGCGCTACTGGTGGCTGTGGCCTGGAGGGCCCTGGCCCACCCTGCCCCCCACCTGGCTCTGGCTGCCGGCTCCTTGTTCTTCATTGCCTCCGACCTGGTGCTGGCCCTGGACCACTTCTGCGCCCCGGTGCCCCACGTCCACCTCCTCGTCATGGCCACCTACTACACGGCCCAGTTCCTGATCGCCGTCGGGGCCTCCCTCGCCACCCCCCACCACAAGGAGAGCTGAGCCCGCCACCTCGCCCCCTGGGGCTGCTGGTGACCTCCGGGCCCCCTGCCCAGCCCACGGCCTGCACCTCTGGCGCCCCCCCTTCTTTGCCCCCCCCTGCAGCCCTGGGACCATTAGCTGTGGTAGTCCTGGGCTTCTGCCTGCATGTGCTGCTCCACCCAGGCCACGCCCACTCTGTCTAGCCCCGCCCCTCCCTCTTCTGCCCCCTGCGACCCACCCCCAGAGCCCAAACATGCTGGCCTGGGGAGAAAACCCTCTTGGCTGGTTTCCCTCCAAGGCAGAGGGAGCCGGGACCCCATTTCACAGCACTCCCCATCCCTGCCAGGCTGCTACGCCCCCCCACTCTGTGCAAGGTGCCTTCCCAAACACGGTGCAGTCGGGGCTGTCGGCCCCCGGCTGCGGCTCTCTGCCTCCCCTGGGCCCCAGTGGTGTTTCTGAGCCCTCCCCATCCAACTGCGAATTAAACACGCTGTCACAGGGGCCTTGTTTGATGTGCATGGCAGGGGAGCGGGTTCGGGTGGTGGGACGGGAACGCTGGGCTCTCGGGTGCGTCCCTCTCCCACAGCTGTGGATATGAAATTTCCCTACCTGTGCAATGGTGCGCCCGGCAATTTTCGGCATCACGCAGGACGTTACGGCTCCGTAAGGGGCCGACCTTGGTGCAGGGCCCAGCAAGTAACGAGAGGTGATCGATCTGGCTACGTGGAAGGCGTAGCGGGGCGAAGGGCAGGCCGGGATGGACAGGGCGGTGGTGGAGTGACAGCCGGCCCAGGGTCGGTGGTGAGCCCAGCATGGGCTTTTGCAGAATGTATTGAAACTCGGGCTGCAGCTCCTTGCAGCTGGTGTTAAAGCCGGAGCTGCCGGTGGGATGTGTCCCACCCTCGGCCAGGTCTCAGCACTGGGTTTTGTGACCCTTGGCAGCTCACTCCTGGAATACGTCAAGCAAACGTTCACGTCTGTGTGCCCAGCTCTGCCCTCCCGCCGGGGCTCAGCGCTCCATTTCCTTTAGAAAGCAACGTGGCAGCCCAGGGCCAGCTGAGTCCTCAGCGGCCATGATCCCTGTGGGACCCACGTTCTGTGGGCCCCAGCCCCTGGCAGGAGGCCAGTCTGAGAGAGGGGCTGCCAGGTTACTGGCTGATGGCACGATATTGCTGGGGCCCCTGTGCCCCTCCCCAGCAGCCCCCACTCCCCTCCCCCAAGTCAAGGACAGAGCCCAGGAGTCCTGGCTCCCAGGCACATGCAACCCCCCTCTAACCACAACACCCCACTTCCCCCAGAGCCAGGGAGAGAACCCAGGAATCCTGGCTGCCAGCCCTTCTGCTCTAACCACTAGAGACCACTGCCTCCCTGAGCTGGAGTAGAGTGGCCCAGATGCTGCTTGTGTCTGCTGTGGGGAAGCTGGCACAGGCCTCTTAAGGGGCAGTAATACCCAGCCCCACCATGACTGTGGGTCCCACCCTGGCCCCCCCATGTAGCAGGCAGGGCAGAGCGCAGTGCTGGTGCCGGTAGCGATGGTGAGGGGGATCCCACCGCTGGCACCAGTGCCTCTCCCTGAGAATTCATGGGGGCTCAGGGATCCTCTCTTAATCAAGTTGGCTTTGCCCTTGTGTGTCCAGGGGACATAGGGGCACACTACTAGGCTGGGCTGTCAGGGAGGTGTGAGGGGAGTGGGGCTGGCCGGGCACCAGGAGACAAGGAGCAGGAACTGAACCAAATGGTATCAGAAATCCCTTTGGTCAAAGGATGGACGAGTCCCTCACGGCCCAGGCCTGGCACCAGGTGCCCTTTCCTGCACGCAGCGCCCGAGCCAACAAGCTCCGTGCCCCGGGGGCTGCCTGCAAACATGGGGGTGGCAGCTGAGCAGGGGGGTCCCAAGGCCTTGCCCCCCCTCCAGCTGACACCACTCCCATGGGCTGGGGAACAGGAGGGTTCTGGGGCGCTGGGCACGCAGCATGGAGCAGACTCAGCGCAGGGCCCAGGAATCCAGCCCAGAGGCCCCATCTCCCTGCTCCCGCCCCACCCCAAAGCCTGGCTCCCACTGGCACCAGCCAGGCCCCTCCCCCATCTCTGCCCTGTTTCCTGGGGGCGTGTCTCCTGGGGCCAACACTGTGAAACACCCCTCCCCGCCACATGCTGGGCCTGGGGAAACTGAGGCACCCACTGGGGGGTTACTGCAGGACAGCGGGAAACACCCTCCCCCCACTCCCCTGGCCTGATCCCACTTCCCGAAGCCCATTCCGTGTCCCGGTTCAGTCGCCACGTTTCAGTGCAAACTTCTCCCACGTTTACCCTCCATGTGCCTGTTCATCAGAGCCCCCACCCCCGCCCGGCTGCGTTTCCTGGCCCCACTCGGGGTGGCTGTGCCATGCTGCAGGGAGGGTATGGCCCATGGAAAAGGTACCGCAGCTCCCACATGCATGGAGCTGTATGTGGAATTCTGCTGGCGGCTCCCCTAGCTCGTGGGGAACTCACAGCAAGTCTCCAGCAAAGGGGGGTCGAGAGGAGCTCTGAAGGCAGCCCCAGGGGAGGCCTGGGGGTCAGCACCTGGTCAGCGGGGGCTGCAGGGGCTCAGTGGTTGGAGCGTTGGCTGGCTCACCCGGTGCGGGGGGGTGAGTTCAATCCTTGAGGGGCCCTTTAGGGATCTGGGGTAAATAGATCAATGAAGGGGGGTGGTGCTGGTCCCGCCAAGGGAGCCGGGAACTGACCTCGATGACCTCCCGAGGTCCCCCCCAGCTCGGACAGGTGATGTGAAACTTCTCCCGCTCGGTGGCGTCTGCTGAGCACTGCAGCCAGCCAGGCGCCTGGCCACGGTTCAAGGGGGTCAGTGACTGAGCACCTCGCGGGGCTGCTACCAGAGCCCCCCAGGTGCCCCTGGAAAAACAACCGGTGCTTTACGCCAACTGCTGCTGTGTTTCCTTGGGGGTGGGAAACACCAAGATGCTCCCCAGGAAATGTAATAGAACAGAAACTGACCCCATGGGGGTCTGGGCTGGGGCTGGGGGCAGGGAATGGGGCAGGGCCTGTCCCCTCCAGGGGGCATCGGCTCCTACCCGGCCCCAGGCAGTAAGGAGAAGCGTGATGTAAGGCTAAAGGCCGAGGACAACAGTCAAGGCTTTGTTAACACACAGCAAAGCTAAAGGCCTCCAGGCAGAACAGCAGCAGGTTAAAGCAAAAACTGGCCTAGGTAGATTCTGCCCATGGGAATGCAGCAAGAGACAGAGCTGGCAAGTCACAGGGCCTGAAACCTCCCAGCATCAGGCAGTGATACACATCAACGCACCCTGCTTGGTACCACACATTGCCCATCCCCTGCCCACAGATAACAGCTCAGCACCAGGTACGTTCCCACCCACCTTCAGGATAGACGCCTTCTGATGGAACTGCTGTTAGCCCCCAAGTTAGTTACATTGACGGGTGTCAGGGTATTACAATGAGGGGGTTGTACCTGGGGACCTAACTTATTTATACCTGAGTATACAAGTAACACAGCGAGCCGGGCTAGTCTATATAAAGCAGTCCAGTGGCGCTTTAAAGACTAACAAAGTCATTTATTAGGTGATGAGCTTCCGTGGGACAGACCCACAGAGCACCTCTGTGCTTCAATATTGAGTCTCTTCTGGCCTGGCTGTGATCTGATCTGAAGAAGTGGGTCTGTCCCCCAAAAGCTCATCACCTAATAAATTATTTTGTGAGTCTTTAAAGCGCTACTGGCCTGCTTCTTTTTGTGTGTATAAAAGTGTGTGTAACCAGCTGTGTCGAGTGACCTAGGGGATGACGGAGCCCCCTTGCCTTCAACTGAGTCACGTCCATTGTCACGGCGTACACAGGTACCAGTGTAAACTGTTGAGTCATATTGGAGACTCATGAGGGTGTTGGAGACCAGACGTCAATGACAAGAAACCCGGCTGGGCGCCTTCCTACCTCGCTTGAGTTGTGCTTCCTGGGGGCTCTCTGAGGTCGGCAGCATCGGCTCACTGCAGGGTCTGCACTGCTGTCCAAAGAGAGCCCACGCACCCGGCCAGAGTGATGAACATCTAAGGGAGCAGATTGGGCGTTCGAGCACCGTTCGGTGGAGATGCCTGACTACAGCTTGGGGGGCAGGGAATGGGGCAGGGCCGATCCCCTCTGGAGGGCGTCGGCTCCCACCCAGCCCCAATCTCTTATCAATAATTATTGGTTCTCTAGTAATAACAACCCACAGTTGGTGTCTAATAGTTGCGACTTGCCCCATTCGCTGAGTGTAATTAACAGGGAGGGCCAACGAGCGCTGGCTGCTCCTGTTAATTACCCACACAGCCGTAATTAGTGAGGAAATGCCAATTATGGGATGGTAATAATAATTTGCAATAGGTGCTAATTAACCACCTCTCATTAATCTCAGGCTGGGCTCCTGCACCACTGCCAGCACCACTGCTCAGCACCCAGCTCTGAATCTGCCCGGCGGAAGCTGAATTTCACTAGGGAGCTGGCTGGTCATGCAGAGAGAAACGTGGGGGCGTCTGACCTCCAGGCCCGGCTGGGCCGACTCCTGCGCCCAGCTCTGGGGCTGCCGTTCCAGGGGGCTGGGCAGAGCCGCAAGACGACTGAGGGGTTGGAGACCAGCTGGAGTGAGGCCAGGGATTCTGGCTGTTTCCCTGAGCAGAGAGAGGTGTTGGTGGGGATTTGACCCCAGGTTGTTGGATGGGAGGGAGCAGTGTTCCCTGACCGGTGGGGTGGGCCTAGAGCGGTTCAGGGGCTGCCTAGTAGGTTAGCGAAGTCCCCAGCCAGCAGCCAGTATTTCTATAGGTGGCATCGGTCTGTCTGCACAGACCCAGCCCAGCACTCCTGGCAGGCCCAACGCCACCCCGCCAGGCATCTATCTGGCCTGTCCTTAAATATCTCCAGTGCCGGAGTCCCCAGCCTCCATGGCCATTTCCTCCTGCGCTGAACCTCCCGGGCAGTGAGGGGGATTTTCCTGATGTCCAGCCTGGCCCTGCCCTGTGGGGCTTTCAGCCTCTTGCACCTCCCCTGAGCTCAGGGTTAAGGAGAACAATTTACTTCCCTCCTTTGCACAACCTGTCTCATGGCCCCTCAGTTTTCTCTTCTCCAGCCGGAACAAATCCACTTCTTTGGATCTGACCGCCTAGCTGAGGACCTCTACTGGCGAGAGGCCCCTGGTGCCCAACCCAGCTGGGTTGGGCCACGGGGGACAAAGGAAGAGACGAGGAGATGGGGTGGCCCAGGTGCCCCCAGTTCCTGGCCAGAGGCCACAGGCGGATGGAGAAGATGCTGGAAACTATGGATGTTGGACAGGCCGGGGTCAAGCAGAGCCCCCGGCGGCAGGGCAGACTTGACCGGGCCGGGATCAGGCCCACAGGCCGGAAAGTTCCCGGCCTGGGTTCAGTGCCCGGCAAACTCCTGGGTGAGGCCGGCTGAGTCACTTCAGACTGAGCCCAGGGCTGGAGGCACCTGCTGGGCTCAGGGCCCTGGGGCGGGGCAGGGCAGGGCAGGGGACCCCTGAGGGGACTGGCCAAGCCAGGCGCACTGTGGTAAGGAGGTTCCAGGGATGGGCTGAGCCCCCTGGAGAGAAGGGCCCCAGGAAGGGCTATCACACTGGAAAGGTACCACACCCCCATGCCACACCAGAGAGGGATCCCCATGTACCCAGCCTGGGCCCCACCACCTGGGGACTCACTCCAGGGAGAATATAACCCTGAGGGGTCCCCCCAAGCCTGCCGGCTGGGCCAGAACACTGCGCTTCTGGGTCTGTGGCAGACGGCACTGAATGAGAATCTAGGGGTGTCACAGGTCGGGAGTTAGGGGCACCGGCCTGCACCAACTGGGGCTGTGGGTTGGGAATGAGGGGAATGGGGGAGTCAGGGCTGGGATAACCCCTTGATTTCCTCCCTCTGGCATCAGGGACAGGCTTGACAGTCGGGGCACCCCCTGCTGGGCCCCTACAGCACTGCCCCCCCACATCAGCCCTGTTGATTGCCAACCCCTATCATGAGGAAAGTGGATGATTTTTCTTGTTGCCAAGGCAACAAAGCATCAACTCCACGCGTTGCTATGACGCTGGGCGACTTCCCATCTGGTTTCCATGGTGCTGCGTTGCCCTGGCGCGACTCACTCCCGATAATCTGGACAACTTCCAGTCCGGGCTCTGGGAGGAGAGAGCGGGGGCTAATGGTTACAGCACGGGGAGCCGGGAGCCAGGACTCCTGGGTTCTCTCTCGGGCTCGGGCAGGGCAGTGGGGACTAGTGGTTACAGCGCGGGGAGCTGGGACCCGGGACTCCTGGGCTTGCAATGCCTAAGGCTGAAGTTGCCCGTCTCGCCCGCAGGTGGCAGCAACGATCCTTCCCTGCCCCGCCCCCCCGCTGGCTTTGTTTACCAGCAGGGGAGGGGCCAATTCCCCTCCATCCCTGGACAGGAACCGATCGTGCAGCGGGGAAACCCAGGGGCACCCCGGTGTGTGTGTGACGCGTTGTCCGGCGCCCCCTGCTGGCCTGGCCGGGCCCTGCGCCGCGTGTGTCCTGCGCCCCCTGCTGGCCGGGCCGGGCCCTGCGCCGCGTGTGTCCTGCGCCCCCTGCTGGCCGGGCCGGGCCCTGCGCCGCGTGTGTCCTGAGCCCCCTGCTGGCCGGGCCGGGCCCCGCTGCCCCTCCGTTTTTGACTGGGATGAAACCTTCCAGCCCGCGGGTCCGAGCCCAGACCCCCCACCTGCCCCCCGCGCCCATCTCCTTCCCCACTCCCCCCTTTCCTGGCACGGGAGAGCCCCGGCCCTCCCCCCGACTGAGAAGTGAAAGCCCCTCCCCCCAGCTCCACCCCTCCCTCCCCGCCACGGGCGAGCCCCTCCCCCTCCGGTCCCCTCCCCCGCCCCACCCAGCCGCCGTTCAGCACCGCGGGGCGGACAGCTCCGAGCCCGCTCCGCGCCCGCCCCCGCCCCCGCCCCGGACCCGCGATGGAGGGAGAAGGTAGGCACCCCCGCCCCTCCCCCACCTTGGGAGCAGCCGAAGGGCCCGATCCGGGGGGGAGCTGGGGGGGGGCTGTGTCTTACCTGAGTCCCCCGGTGTCACGCTGGAGTGACGCCCATTTACACCGCCTGCGGACCGCTCCCTCCAAGCGCCGCTGCGCTCCACAGAGGCCAGAGGCTCAGCTGGGGGTCTGCCCCATGGATCCCAAGGGAGCTGCGGCCATTGGCTCTGGCCCCCTTGGGGGCGGTTCGGGTCCGAGGGACCAAGGGAACTCCTGGCCCCGGGCAGAAGGGAGCGGGGGGCGCTCGGGGGGAGGGGCGGGGTAGTGGAGTCCGAGGGGCGGGGCAGGGAGCGGAGCCGCTGGGGCGTCAGGGGATCGAGTCGGCGCCGCTCTATTGTCCGTGTGCGCCGGGGGGCCGGGCCGGGGTCCTGGCTGGCTCCGGGGCTGAGTCACAGCAGCTGGGGCTGGGGAGGAGCCCGCCGGGTCCCAGGTCGTAGCTGAGACCAGTTCACTGTCCCGCTCCGGCCCCACCGATCCAGTGGGGCAGCAGCCACGGGGGCACAGACCCCGCGCGCGGGCCGGACTCCTGGGTTCCCTCCCGGCTCTGGGGGGGGGAGTGGGGACTAGTGGTTAGCGCGGCGGCTGGGCGCCCGGACTCCTGGGTTCCCTCCCTGGCGCGGTGCACAAGGACCCAGCTGCTGGGCTGCTCTCGCCCCATGGCGGGGGGAGGGGCGCGCGTAGGCAGCGCGGCGCCCGGAGCGGGCGGGGACACGTGCGCCGGGCCGCCCCCGCCAGCTCCGCTGGTACCCCTCAATCCGGACCTGCAGCCCCCCGCCCGGCCCTGGCCCCCCTGTGCTGAGCCCTCCCCCCCGGCGGCTGTGCGGCAACAGGGCCCGGGCCCAGCCAACTGCCCACGTGGCGGTGGGAAGAGCGGGCGGGAGGCGGGGACCTCAGGAAACCCCAGCGCCGGGGTGGGGAGAACCCAGGAGTCCGGGCCCCCAATCCGCGCGCCCCCCCAACCACTACTGCCCCCGCCCCCCAGCGCCGGTGCCCCCTGTCCCATTGCCTGCCCCGCTGGCTTCTCCCCGCCCCATTGCCTGCCTTACTGATACCCTCCTGTCCCATTGCCTGCCTCACTGGCTTCCCCCCGCCCCCTTGGCTACCCCACTGGTGCCCCCCGCCCTATTGCCTGCCCCACTGGTGCCCTCCTGCCCCACTGGTGCCCCCCACCCCATTGCCTGCCCCTCTGGCTTCTCCCCACCCCATAGCTGGCCTCACTGGTGCCCCCCGCCCCATTGCCTGCCCCATAGCTTTCCCTGCTGGCACCATTGCCAGGCCTCCTCAGCAGCCAGCTGGTGCCCCTGGAGGGGACAGGGCCCTGCTCCATGACTCCAGCCATTGCTATGTTTTCTGGCGGTCGCTCTGTTTGACAAAGGCCAGGAGCTGTTGGGGGCAGGGCTGGATCGACGCTATGGGGCTCTGGGGGGCGGCGTTCCTGGGGCAGGGCTGGATCGGGCCTTTGGGGTCATCGGATGCGTCTCTCTCATGTGACATCTCTGCACCTTGAGCTGCGGGCAGGAGGCAGCTGGATTTGTGCGTAAAGCACCAGGCAGGGTCCCCGGACTTCTGGGTCCCACCCCTGGCTTCAGCCACAGCACCCGGCTTCTCACGGCGCAGGCGGGAGGGGGCCGGGACAAAGGCTCTGGCCCATTCCAAGATGTGCTCCGCAGCTCACTCCCCATTTGACCTGGGTCAGTCCTGGGGCAGGGGAGGCGTTAATGTCCTCAGCTCCATCTGGGCTGCCCATCCCCTGCCCATTGTCTGCCCATCCCCCCATCCTTCATCCATTTTTGCACCCCCCTCTGTCCAGCTCCCCATCCCCCATCTCTCCCCACACCCCGTCCATCTCTCCAACTTCCTCTCCCCCCACCCCCTCGGGTCCCCTCCCACCTGGCCATGCCCACTGTGGGCGGGGCTTTCCATGGCCCCGCCCCACCCCACCGCACCCTGCAAAGTCTACAGCCACCTTTCTGGTGCGCTGCCAAAGGGTCGCCATAACAACCAGCCCCACCCCTCAGCAGCCTGTTGCGGGGGGCTGGACTGGAGGGGCCACTTGCCCCCCTGTGTCTGAGACACTCAGCGCTGCCCCCTTGCGTGCGACAAGTGCTCTGTCTGCCATGTGGCATAGACCCCACAGTGCAACTGGCTTCGTCTCCTCAAGGCTGCAGTCTGCACCCCCTAGGCTGGGCAACACCAGGCACCCGCCATCCACAGTCAGCTCCTGGGGCTGCAGGGCCAGCGCCGCAGGCGGCTTTGGGACATTCTGCCCCACCCCAGAGGTGGCTGCATCTCCACACTGGTTGAGAGGTCTCCTTACCCCCAGCCCCCCGTGCCCCACACCAGAGGTGGCTGCATTCTGGAGTCAGCCGCTTGGTGTCTGGTATGGAAGGAAAGGTGGCAGCAGTGCAGGACTCCTGGGTTTGCTCCCTGGCTTGTGGGGTCTGGTGGTTACGGGGGGGAGGGCAAGACTCCTGGGTCTTATCTCTGGCTTGTGGGGGAGTGGGGTCTGGTGGTTAGAGCAGGGGTCAGGGCAGGACTCCTGGGTCCTATCCCTGGCTTCGGGGGGAGTGGGGTGAGGTGGGCAGAGCTCAGGAGGGGAGACTGGAACTCCTGGGTCCTTCCCTCCACCCGGGGCAGAGGAGCGGTGCATGCTGCATGGCTGTGTTTGTGTTCCAGCCACCACTCCCCGGGGCAGCTCCGGCCTGTTGCGTGGGAGATGGAGGGCCCTGTCAGGGAGAGGCACCGCAGGCAGATGTGGAGAGCCAGAACTCTAGGTCCCGTTCCCAGCTCTGCCAGGGCCTAGAGATGGATTTCCCACTCAGAGCCAGATGAGAAGCCAGCCCAGCCCGGCTGAGCTCCATTGTCCTGGGGAGCTGGCGGGGGGATTCCCCAGACTGGGTTTGCACATTTAGGGCAAATCTTTTCAATTTTACACAGCCAAGTTTTGGTCTTTCCTGGGGTCCTGAGCTTGGCTGCGCAGCTTCAACTCACAGCACAAGGGCCCGCACTGTGGCAGGGCCACTCCCTGATGTGGTGTCAGCAGTGGGATCCCACAGCAGCTGCTGTATAGCCCGGAGGAGACTGCTGGGGTCAGTGAGTTCTCTGGCACACACACAGCTCCCTGTGAGGAAGGGTGGGGGAGACCCCATGCAGCAATGGGGCTGGTAGTTCACACCCCAGTGCGATATTTGGGGTAAGTTAGTTCAGGCCCTCGGCAGACTCTATCGGGTCTCAGCCTGTTGGGGGCCTTCGCTCTGCCCAGGGGCTCTGGTACCACCCAGCTCAGTGCCTCCCACCTCCCTCAGGTACCAAGATGAACACAGCTCGGCGATCGGCCATGCTGGCCTCAGAGGTGACCGCGCCCCACCCGGAGCCAGCCGTGAACGCCACCGAGACGCCCAGCAAGGAGAACGTCTTCTCGGACATGAAGGACAAGTTCATGAACAAGCTCAGCAAGCTGCCAAGTGAGTGCTCAGGACTCTCCCTGAAGCCCCCTCCCCAGAGACAGTCGCATCGCTGCACTGGTCCCCAGAAAACACGCCCCACGCCCCACCCGAGAGGGGCCACGTCCCACAGCTGGCCGACAGGTGCCAGGTCCCTGTCTGACTCCCAGCCCCCACCCCACAGGGCGTGAGGGGCCCTCTTACCCCCAGGTCCCGCTCAGCCTAGAGGGGCCATGTTTGATGCTTGCCCTGTCCCTGCACAGTCCCGCCCTGGGCCGTGGCCACCATCCTCATCATGGCGGCTCTGCTGCTGCTCTGCTGCTGCGTCTGCGCCTGCAAGAAGTGCGGGAAGCGGCGGAGGGGGAAGAAGGGCAAGGAGAAGGCGAAGGCGCAGATCCACCTGCGGGAGGTGAAGGAGCTGGGCCAGAGCTACATTGACAAGGTGAGACACCTGCCGGGGTGCTGGCCCCTGGCAAGGCCTGGCTGGCTCCAGAGGGCAGGGAGTGGGGCAGGGCCCGGCTGGAGGGAGGGGAGCTCAGGTTTGGACTGAGCTGCAGTTGATCTACTTATCGCCTGAGCCCTCGACCCCTGAGCCAGCAGCCAGTGACCTTGGGAGCTGCCACTGGATGATCCAGGGACAGACCCGTGGGGTGATCGACACCAGGCAGTTGTCAGAAGGGAGCTGAGTGCAAGGGAGAAATCTGTGTGTTCAGCGCCCCCTGCTGGCCGGGCCGGGCTGTGCTCTATGTTTCTCTCTCAGCCGCTTTCCCTGCTCCAGGTGCAGCCAGAGGTTGAGGATCTGGACCCGGCGCTGCTGCCTGAGCCCAAGGACGAGAAGCCCCCAGAGAAGCTGGGCAAGCTGCAGTACTCACTGGACTACGACTTCCAGAACGGGCAGGTGGGGCACACAGTGCTGAGCTCCCAGCTCTAACCACTAGACTGCACTCTCCTCCCTGCACAAGGAGGGGACCCTCTGGGGCACTGCTTCAGGGCAGCTCGCAGCACTGCTGACACCCTGGGTCACATGTGAACTCCTCCCTTTCCCAGCTGGTGGTGGGCATCCTGCAGGCAGCCGACCTGCCGGCGCTGGACATCGGGGGCACCTCCGACCCCTACGTCAAGGTCTTCCTGCTCCCTGAGAAAAAGAAAAAATATGAGACCAAAGTGCATCGGAAAACCCTGAACCCCATGTTCAACGAGTCCTTCACCTTCAAGGTAACGCCCCTCGCTCCCAACCCACAGCCCCAGCCCCTCCCTGCCTTGCCAGCCCGGTGGTGCCCTCACCTCCAACCCGCAGCCCCAGCCCCTCCCGGCCTTGCCAGCCCGGTGGTGCCCTCACCTCCAACCCGCAGCCCCCGACCATCCCTGCCTTGCCAGCCCAGTGGTGCCCTCACCTCCGACCCACAGCCCCAGCCCCTCCCTGCCTTGCCAGCCCGGTCGTGCCCTCACCTCCAACCCGCAGCCCCAGCCCCTCCCGGCCTTGCCAGCCCGGTGGTGCCCTCACCTCCAACCCGCAGCCCCAGACCATCCCTGCCTTGCCAGCCCAGTGGTGCCCTCACCTCCGACCCACAGCCCCAGCCCCTCCCTGCCTTGCCAGCCCGGTCGTGCCCTCACCGCCGACCCGCAGCCCCTGCACTGAGCTCTCCCTGCAGATCCCCTACGCAGAGCTGGGCGGGCGGACCCTGGTCATGGCTGTCTACGACTTCGACCGCTTCTCCAAGCACGACGCCATTGGGGAGCTGCGGGTGCCCATGAGCAGCCTGGACCTGGCCCAGCCCATCGAGGAGTGGCGGGACCTGCAATCCGCCGAGCGGGAGGAGGTGAGGCCCCCGCAGGCCCTGTTGCCTGGCAACCCGCTGCTAAGCTGTTCCCCCGGGGGATCCTGGCCAGCTGGGAGGGGTGCCTCGCGGGTGGGATGGACCCCATGCTGTTGGTAGTGAGGGTGGCTCAGTCGGGGGTGTTTCCCAAGGGGCGGAGCTCTGGGGGGGTGGGATCCCCAAGGGGTGGGGCTCTGGGGGTGGGATCGCCCGAGGGGAGGGACTCGGGGGTGTGTGATCCCCTGAGGGGAGGGGCTCTGCGGGTGGGATCCCCAAGAGGAGGGGCTCTGGGGGGGTTGGATCCCCGAGGGGAGGGGCTCTGGTGGGTATTACTGAGGGGAGGGGGCGCCGGAGGATGGGGCCTAGGGGTGCAGCACAGGCTCCCAGAGCTGGGGCCTGGTGCTCCCACCTTGGATCTGGGGGCCTTTGGCTGCAGAGGTGGGCGCTGCCCAGCTCCCATCTGACTCTGCCCCACCCCACAGCAGGAGAAGTTGGGGGACGTCTGCTTCTCGCTGCGCTACGTGCCCACGGCCGGCAAGCTCACCGTCATCGTGCTGGAAGCCAAGAACCTGAAGAAGATGGATGTGGGGGGACTGTCAGGTGAGACACAGCAGTGCCCCAGCCAGGGACACCAGCGCTGCAAACTTCCCCCAGCAGTGCCCCAGCCAGGGACTGCGGCGCTGCGAACTTCCCCCAGCAGTGCCCCAGGCAGGGACTCTGGCGCTGCGAACTTCCCCCAGCAGTGCCCCAGCCAGGGACTGCGGCGCTGCGAACTTCCCCCAGCAGTGCCCCAGGCAGGGACTCCGGCGCTGCGAACTTCCCCCAGCAGTGCCCCAGGCAGGGACTGCGGCGCTGCGAACTTCCCCCAGCAGTGCCCCAGCCAGGGACACCCGCGCTGCAAACTTCCCCCAGCAGTGCCCCAGCCAGGGACTCCGGCGCTGCGAACTTCCCCCAGCAGTGCCCCAGGCAGGGACCCCGGCGCTGCGAACTTCCCCCAGCAGTGCCCCAGCCAGGGACCCCAGTGATGCGAATTTCCCCACATCAGTGCCCCAGGCCATTGGGTCACACTGGGTGTCCGTACAGTCAGGCTGTATTGACGCTCTGGTCTCAGGGCCCTAAACCTTACTGGGGCGTTTGAGCTGCAAGAGCCAGGAAGGACGGGGGGTTCCCCAGAGTGCCCCAGGCTGGCGCACTCAGGGGCAGCAGCAGCTCTGGGCAGGGCTCTGAGCAGACTGGCGCAGGGACAGCTTAGCTCTCTAGCCTGGGGGGGTGGGCTGCTGGGGGAACCAGGGGCCCAGCCTGTGGGGGATCAGGGGTTTCTATTCTGAACTGTCTCCCCCCAGATCCCTACGTGAAAATCCACCTGATGCAGGGCGGGAAGCGGCTGAAGAAGAAGAAAACGACCATCAAGAAAAACACATTGAACCCCTATTACAATGAGTCCTTCAGCTTTGAGGTGCCCTTCGAGCAGATCCAGGTGAGGCCCACCTGGGACCCCACCTCCGGGCCAGCCAGGCCATGTCCTGGGGCTGGGGGGAGCCAGTGCCCCCTGGAGGGGACAGGCCCTGCCCCATTCCCTGCCCCCCTGAGCCAGCCAGGCCCTGCCCTGGGGCAGGGGGAGCCAGTGCCTCCAGAAGGGGACAGGTCCTGCCCCATTCCCTGCCCCTGAGCCAGCCAGGCCCTGCCCTGGGGCAGGGGGAGCCAGTGCCCCCTGGAGGGGCCAGACCCTGCCCCATTCCCTCACCTCCTTGTTGTAGTTACTACTGCTATGGGAGTAGATCACAGTACTGGGAACTCCCCCACAGGGGGCACTTCTGCCAGGGAAGTTCGCAGTCCTGGCAGAGCCCCAGCCAGGGCACTGCTGCCGGGAAGCTCACCACACAGCCACCTCTCCTCCCGCCCCCCGGCAGAAAGTCCAGGTTGTGCTCACCGTGCTGGATTACGACAAGCTGGGCAAGAACGAGGCCATCGGGAAGGTCTTCGTGGGCTGTAACGCCACAGGCACGGAGCTGCGCCACTGGTCCGACATGCTGGCCAATCCCCGGCGTCCCATTGCGCAGTGGCACACCCTGCAGCCCGAAGAGGAGGTGGACGCCATCGTCGGCATGAAGACCTCCTGAGGTCCTCCGCCTCCCTCCCATCCTGGCCTAGCCGGCGGGCAGGTGACCCCTCTCCCGTCCTGAGCGAGTGGGACCGTGTGGGTGAGGCGCCTCTGGAGAATGCGTGTGTGGGGTTGCCTGCGAGCCTGTTTCCTCTTTCAGAGCCATTCCTCTTGAAACATCTTTGAGAAAAACCTTCTGTTTCTGACCCGCTGTGTCAACCACGAGGTTTGCATTGTGTCATGAAGCTGGCGAGAGGTTTACTATAGGGTTACTATAGGTTTACTATGAGCTTACTTACCATAGGTTTACTATGGAGTTGCCAGAGGTTTACTATGAGGTTACTGAGCGATTACAATAGGACAGAAGTACGTTTATGCATCATGCTGTGCTGCCACATTTGCAAACTGGGTCTGTTGTGTAAACCTATTGTAAACCTGTTTACTAATGGCCTACAACTGGTTTACCTTATAGCTACTGTAGCTTTACATGGGTGGAGGGCATAGCATGGTGACACAGCTGAAAGCTATGTCTCATAATTTTCTTGTAAATATGTAGAGGAGGCGTCCTAAAAACAGCTACCTTTGGATCTTACAAGTGTCCCATGCAAAATTATAGTAGCTGTTTACTATGGGTTTACAATAGACTTCTGTAACTGTATGCTACGTACACTGCCGCCTCTGAAAATTAAGCTTTGTGTAACCCTTTTGTAAATTGGATTCCTATATGTTTACTAAAGGTTTCTGACAGGTACACTGGATTGTTACACTTTGCTGAACACCTGCTAGGGTGCCACATTTCGAACACTATGCTTCACACAGAATCTTTTTGTAAATCTATTCACAGTGGCGTTACGCGACTGGGCTCCAGGTTTACCTACAGCTTTACAAACTTTTTATTACAGGCTTACAGGGTATTTATTACAGGTTTCCCGGGTGGCGGGGGTAGGGACTCTGGGTCTGCTATGAATTTCTGACCTGTTCATAACAAATGTACACGTTGAATCTCTCTCCCCCGGAACTCCTCGTCCAGCAAACTCTGTAATCCAGCATGATGTTAGTTAGCCGGGTGACCGCTGCTCATGGGTGTGGCCAAGTTTCTTGTGGTCCCAAAAGTTTGTTTCCAGCCACCAGGCCTGGCTCTCGGTGGTGTCTCTAGCTGTAATTTACCCCCTAAACGTCTTCTCAGAGCCCTGTCAGCACTGGAAGGGTTGTAATGTGCTAAACTGTACTGACCTCTTGTCCAGAAAATTCTTTCATCCAGCATCAGTCAGGTCCCAAGGATGCCGGACAAGAGAGGTTCAGCCTGTACTGTTGTTTTGTTGTGTGTTTATGGTAGATCTAATATACGTTTACTGGCGCTTAACAACGTGTTTACAATCAGTTTGCAAACATTTTGCAAAAGCTTTACAACAGGTTCACTATGGCTTTAGTATTAGTTTACAAACCCATTTCCTATGGATTTCCAACAAGTTCATTGTGGATTTACAACAGGTTTATGTTGTTTGACGAACATGTTTACTATAGGCTTGCAACAGGTATGCTCTGTGTTTACTATGGGCTTATGATGAGTTTACTGTGGGTTTAGAACAGGTGACTAGGGATATATGAGAAGTTTATAACAAGCTTTCAATTGGTTTACAAACACGTTTTCTATGTTTACTATAGTTTTGCAATGACTTTACTGTGGTTTTACTGCAGGTTAACTATAAACTCACATGTTTAGTATAGCCGTGCAACAGATTCAGTGTGGGTTTACAGCAAATTTACAATCATGTTGTTATAGGCTTACAACAATACGCATACACAAGGACCAAGATTCAAAGATTTGTTCTTTGTTCCGATCGCCCTTTCTCTGACCACTGCCAAGTTGAGCACATTGGACAATTGAGCCGCAGGCATTTAAACCAGTTGCCAAAGAGTTCCCAGCAGAGTAACACATGAGACCCAGACCCCAAATGCAGACCTAGCTGTGTAGAAGCCCCCAGATGCACTGTCCCTTGAGGGCACCAGCACGGGGGGGGAGTTTAGTTCCGGCTTTCCCAGGACCTGGGGCGTTTATTACCTGGCTCAGATTCATTCCCTCCCAGCGATGTTTTGTCTCTGTTTGTTCTGCCAGCGGCTCAGCTTGTGCCCATGAACTTGGGCTGGGCCCACGCCCATGTTGTCCCTGTTGTACCAGATCTTGCTGCTGGTCACCGATCCTCGCCCTTGTTAGCTAATTAACGTCCTGGAGTGGTGGGGGCTTGGCTGGAGGATCAGACAGTGAGTGTGGAAAAGCCGCTCAGGGCCATGGGATAGTCACTCTGATCCTGGCTCTGGGAAAGGAGTGGTGTCTAGTGGTTGGAGCTGGGGCGACAGCCAGGACTCCTGGGTTCTGTGCCCAGCTCAGGGAGGAAAGTGAGGTTAGAGCTGGGGAGGACCTGGAGTCCCTGATCCTGTTCCCCATCTGACCTCTGGCAAAGCTTTGTACGCCTTAACACAGAGCTAACACCCCAGTGCAACGCCCTCGGGCGCAATGAGCTGCCCTGTTCGTATGGGCCCACAGCCAGCAAGGCCACTCTGAGAGAGGGGAGCAAATCCACAAGCCAACCTCTTGGCTTTCCCGACTCAGAGGTCTCCCACTCTGTCATGGAGCCACCCTCCTCCCCAGGCCCAGTTTGGCTGTATTTTGTACCAAACAGCTTCTGTCAGCTATTGAGTCTCCTGAGAAGAACCTCCCTGCCCTACCCTGCCCTGCCCAGGGATTTCTGTTCCCAGCAAAATGAGCCAAAGAAGGCAAACCCCTGGGTCAAGAATAGTGGACAACAGTGTGGGGATGTTGGTCATTTTGTTTCCCATGTCGAACAAGCCGGTATCTTTGCTACCCTCCTCCAACCGTAGCAATAGTGTCCTTTGGGGACTAAGGGTGTCAGCCTCCCATTCCCCAACTCCGCCCTGTGTAAATATTACCCCTCTGTCTTCTCTCTCTCACCCCAAGCTGTAGGGAGAGGCGTGCTTGTGCTGTCACTCATTGGCCAGGCCTTGGTTAGCCGGCCACCCCTCCATCTCCTCCTCACCGGCCCAGTCTCAACAAAGCCATAAACAGAGTGGGACCTCTGCCCAAGGTGACCCTTGTCACGATGTTCGGAGGTGGCAAATTATTCTGGCAAAACGCAAGAAGCAGCTGAAGATGGTCAACGTGCACAGGAGCGTTGTAAGGCACACGAAGTCATTCTTCTGCTCTACTCTGTGCTAATCAGGCCTCAGCTCAAGGAATGTGTCCAGTTCTGGGCACCACATTTCCTGAAAGATGTGGAGAAATTGGAGAAGGTCCAGAGAAGAGCAACAAGAATGATTAAAGGTCTAGAGAACAAGAGCTATGAGGGGTGTCTGAAAGAAGCATTTGTTGGCTAAACCCAGGCTTGTGAGTTCAATCCCTGAGGGGGCCATTTATGGATCTGGGGCAAATAGATTTAAAAAAAAAAATCTGCCAGGGATGGTGATAGGTCCTGCAGTGGGGCAGGGGTCTGGACTTGATGACCTCTGAAGGTCCCTTCCAGCTTTATGAGATAGGTATCTCCATATTTAACTGGGCTTATTTAGCTCAGAAAAGAGGAGACAGAGAGGGGACATGATAGCGGTTTTCAAGTACCTCAAAGAGGGTTACAAGGAGGAGGGGTAAAAATTGTTCTCCTTGGCCTCTGACAATAGGACAAGGAGCAACGGGCTTAAACTGCAGCAAGGGAGGTTTAGGTTGGACATTAAGAAAAACTTCCTAAGAGTCAGGGTGGTTAAACAGTGGAATAAATTGTGTGGGGAGGTTGTGGAGTCTCCATTGCCGGAGATATTTTAGAGCACGTTAGACAGACACTTCTGATGGGTGGTCTAGATGGTGCTTGGTCCTTCTGTGAGGACAGAGGCCTGGATTCAATGATCTCTCAAGGTCCCTGTGAGGCAATGCTGAAGACTCGTCTCTCCAGTTTCCTTTCCACCCTACGTCCCAGTGTCTAGCAACAACCGGTGTGTAAGCACTCGGCACACAATGGCCTCTGCCAACCATCTAAGAGATGCTGTGTCAGCCCCCTCCCCGCCCCCGTGAGTCCCTCGTTAGTGGTTAAAGATGCCCCATGACCTCCATAACAAAGAACAAGGTGGCCTCCGCCTTTCCTTGATGGGCTGGAAGATAATGGCAGGCGGGGTCATGGACAGCTTGTGACATGTGGGTTTTAGCTCTGCCCTCCCATTTTGAGGACCTGCTCCCCCTGCCCCCCACAGTGCTGTCCTTTATGAGCTGCCCCTCTTCGAATAGGTTTTTGTATTGATGTATCTGACCCCGCGGTTATGTCGTCCCTTCATAAATAAATCGCAGAGCTCTGTCTTTCAAAGGTGTGCGCCTCGGTGCCTCCCCCGGACAAGGGGGAAGTTAACGTACTCTTGATTTACAGCGGGGGGAGGAAGACAAGAATCAGCCCAGCAATGCACCAGATTTGCACCACGTTGAGCGAGTGAGATTCTGCTCCTTTTCTCCTCATCACACTCCCAGCTGACAGCCCCACCTCTCCCTGGAGACCCTGCCATAACGAACCAGCACACAGGTCGCAGTGCTCACAGTAACCCGACAGAAACAAGCAAGGCCTGGTCCTCAACAGAGACTCTGTAATAACAAACTAGCACAGAGTTCAAGCGGCAAATGCCCTATATGGCCTGTTGCTTGCCAGTGACCCTACAATAACAAACCCTCACACACAGCCCACACCTAGTGAGTAACCCTACAAGAGCAATCCAGCAGTGGGCTTGTGAGAAACCCTACAATAATACACCAGGACACCAAGAGCTGGTTTCCAGGCATCTGGTCCATGCTTGCAGCCAACCTTGGGGCGCAGGCATGGCTGCAAGACAAAGCTGTTCACAGGTGCTGCAGTTCCAGCAAAGGGCAGGAGAACAGGTGCCAGCTGCCTGCCAGGCCCACCCTGCTGAGGCACCGTGGCCCGGGGGCTGCTGATTTGCAGCAAATTAGGGTATTAAATCCTCTGCCCCCCAACAAATCCCTGCCCAAACTAGGAGGTTTAGAGAAGTTATTCATTGTCAGCAGCTCAGGGGAGACGGGGCAGGGAGGGGAAGGAGCACTGATCAGAGACAGCAATGAAGGCTCCTGTGGCACCTTATAGACTAACAGAAAAGTTTTGAGCATGAGCTTTCGTGAGCACAGACTCACTCCATCAGTCCAGCATCTGATGAAGTGAGTCTGTGCTCACGAAAGCTCATGCTCAAAACTTCTGTCAGTCTATAAGGTGCCACAGGACCCTTCGTTGCTGTTACAGATCCAGACTAACACGGCTACCCCTCCGATACTTAATCAGAGACAGGCACTGATCAGAGACATGGCAGGCGGGTTTCCCCATGTCACAGTCTGGCCTGGTACTGATGGGGCAGCAAGGGGCTTTGGCTTCGCACTCAGCCCAGGCCAGCAGAGCTGGGGGCCCTGGCTCAGCCCCACGTGCTGGGCCTTTGGCTTTCTTCCCTGGACCCAGCCAGGCTAACGCTGGCTCTGCTAAATGCCCCCCAGAAACCTGCTCACCCCCCCAAACCCCTGGCTGAGAAGAGCTGGTCTAGAGCATGCCCAGAGGGCCCAGACTGGGCACAGGTGTGTGGATGGGGGTGGAGGGGGGTGGGAACAGTGCCTATGGAGATGGATGGCTAGATATGATGAATGTGTAGGAAGGTGGGTGGGTCGAGAGGGTGTGTGGGGTATATGGATGGGTGGCTACAAAAGGGTATATGTGAGAATGGATGGACTGATGATGGACAGACAGACTGGGCTAAAGATGGGTGGAGGGATGGATAGAAGAGTGGTGTGGCTGGACAGACAGACTGAGGTGAAGAAGAATGGATGGATGGACAGAGGTGGGGATGGATGGACGGACGGACAGACGGGAGCAAGGATGGATGGACGGATGGAGGTGGGGATGGATGGAGGCACTGACAGAGCTGAGGATGGTTGCCTGGGTGGATGGATGGCCAGATGGACGGACAGGTGGGGGTGAATGGATGGACAGAGGGACAGAGGTGAGGACAGGCGTAGGGAGAGAGGTGGGGCTGGACGGACAGAGGCAGGGATGGAGGGACAGACAGACAGATGGGCCCAGGGGGCAGAAGGGGTCGGGGGGGGAGGGGGAGGCGATGGGAGCACGGGGTGGGCAGGCTGGGGATGTGGGGGGAGAGTCGGAAGGGGCGTGGCTTCTGGAAAGGGGCGGGACCGAACAGTGGGCGTGGCTCCGCTGGGGTGGGGCTTGGGAGGGGGCGGGTGCAGTCGCGGGGCCCTGCAGGGAAGTGCTGGCCCCGTTGCCATGGCGACCGCGTCCTGCGGCGCAACCAAGCAGCCCTGTCCAGGCCCAGCCGGGCTGCGGTGGGTGGGACCCGGGGCCAGACCGGCTGCCCATTGGCCCGGAGCCCGGCCCGTCACGGGGAGGCCGGGGCCGCGGGAGGCAGCAGGGTAGGGTGAGCGCGTGGTGCCAGGGGTCCTGGAGGGGCGGGGGGGGTAAAAGTGGTGGGAGGAGAGATGGGGCAGCTGGGGGGCGGGTGGTCCCTGGGGAGGGTTGTGGGGGGCGGGGATCGTGGGGGGAGGGGGGAGGTTGTGGGGGGCAGAGGGGAGGTTGTGGGGAGAGGGGATCGTGGAGGGAGGGGGAGGTTGTGGGGAGCAGGGGGAGGATGTGGGGATCGTGGGGGGAGGGGGAGGTTGTGGGGAGCAGGGGGAGGATGCGGGGAGTAGAGGGGAGGTTGTGGGGATCATGGGAGGCAGGGGGAGGTTGTGGGGGCACCTCCCCCCATCCTTCCAGCCCCCCCCCGGATGTATCTTTGTTCCCAGCCATGACGACAGCAGCGGGCTGCGGAGACGGCTTTGGCACGACCTGCTGGTGGGGCTTCTCCCCCGCACTCGACTTGCAGCAGGAATGTGGGTCCCCCTTGTGCCCTGCCTTATGGTAGCACCTGGGAGCCCCCGTGTCCTGGCCCAGAGCCTAGAAGCCCCCTGCCCCAAAGAGCTGACAGGCCCCCTCCCACCCCCAGGGGTCCAGCCCAGCTCCTCCAGTCTATTCTTCCCCACCCCTGAGGGGCAGAGTCAGATTCCTGCCCTTCCATCTGTTTCCCCATCCCAAGAGGCTGCCGCAGGGTGAGCCTGGTCCCCTCCAGTCTGTTGGTGCCTCGATCGGGTAGAAATAGAATCATCTCTGTATGTTCATTTCAGAGCATGTGGCCTCGGACCTGTGGCCTGTTCCCCTTCCCAGCCTGCAGTGGGTTCTCTTTCTGAGCTTTGCTGGTTTAAATGTAGAGGGAGGCTGGTTACATGGGGACTCCTCACCAGCACCCCGGGTGGAGATGCAGCCCCCTGGGGTGGGGCGCAGGAGCTCTGTACACGGGGACCCCTCGCCCAGCGCTGAGATGGGACCTTTCTGGGGTTGGGTGAGGGGGTTGGGCTCACAGGCACCCCTCACCCAGCAGTAAGATTTGCCCCCTCTGGTGTGGGGCACGGGATCAGGGTTACCTAGGGCTGAGATGGACCCGTTCTGTTTTCCCTGCAGGTCTGGAGAGCTCCCTGGAGCATCTCTGTCTGTCACAGGACGACCTGCCAGAGCTCAATATCCTGCTGGTGGGCTCTGTGGACGGCCGGCACATCCTCAAGACCATGAGTCAAGCCCACCACTGGCCGAAGAGGAGGATCAATGTAGGCGTGTCCCCTTCCCTGCTCCCCCGCCTCTGGCCGGGCCGGCATGAGGCAGAAGCGTAGTGTAGTGGTACAGCACAGGAGCGAACAGGATCCGGCCTCTGGGGAGCTGAGTTCTCCCCCGAGCTCTGGGAGGGGAGCAAGGTCTAGTGGTTGGAGCTGGGGGAGGCCAGGACTGTGTACCAGGATTTCTGGGTTCCATTCCCAGCTAGGCCCCATTGCCATGCCAGCTCCCCCAGTTTGGAAGGGCCGTTAGGATCCCAGACCAACCTGTTCCCCTCCTGGGGTCAGCAGAGGCTGCAGTGACAGCTCTGGCAGTGGGGCCTGCCGCAGCCGCCCAACATGTTTCTGAGCTGGTGTCAGGACTCATCAGGCTGACGGGCGAGACGGGGACGGTTGGTTCTGCGGGGCGTCCTGTGGCCGGCAACGTGCAGCGCTGGGGGGTGGGGGTGAGTGATGGGAGAGTTGTTCTGGCAGCTGGGTCCCCTCTCACCCCCCCCCGACACTGCTGCTCTGACAGCCCCTCAAGGCTCCATGCTCTCGCTGGGCCCTGCTGCCCAGCTGAGGGGGTGCAGCGGGAGTTGGCACCTGCAGTTATCCAGGGGAGAGAAGGGTCAGAAGAGAAGCATGAGGAGACAACTGCCCCGTGGCGCCTCGGTGGGGCTGGAGCAGCCAGGAGCGCTCCTGCCGCACCTGGCACGCACCCTGGCTCAACACACAGGGGGAGGCCTAGGCTGGGTGATAGGAAGCGGTGTGTCGCTGTGGGGAGCGTAGGGATGGGGGCCAAGGGAGCCGGTGGAATCTGCAGCCTTAGAGGTTCTTTAAGGCCGTGTGCCACAGACCCCTGGCAGGGTGGTTGAAGTGGCCTTTTAGCTGGGGGTGGGGGTGATGTAGTGGGGGACACGTGGGGGGGCTCACAGAGGGTAACCGAGGCAACCAGGTGGCACCTCTGCCCTGCAGGCAAAGGGGGAGGTGAAGCCTGAGGGGTTGGAATTGGAAATGGGAGTTGGGAAGCAGTTGGTCTGGGCTGGGAGAGAGAGAGAGACAGACAAGGGGGCAAGGCCCTGGCTCAGGGGACCCCTCAGGGCCTCCTCTCCCCAACATGGATTGGACTGGCTGTCCCTGCCAGCTGCACTGACCCCTCTGTACGACACTGTGTCCTGTCAGCTAATAAACCCTCTGGTCTCCTGCTGAGTGAGAGTCACTCCTGCCTGGGGATGGGGTGCAGAGCCTGGGGACCCCGAACCCCACTGCAGTGGGCTAGCTGCCTCCTGAGGCTTCTTCCAACCTTAATTGTCTATGATTCTAGGCCTGATCCCCGCAGCACCCCCTGCGCTCCTCCCACAGCCGGCGCGCCTGCCCCATGCCCCCCCGCCACAGCCGGCACACCCACCCCGCTCCCCCCACAGCCGGCGCGCCCGCCCCGCTCCCCCCGCACCCCCTGCTGGGAGAGGTGGGCTGGAGTAGCCGGGAGCTCCCCGCTTCACAAGCTAAGCTCTTTACTGCAGCCAACGTGACAGTCTGGCCTAGTGGGTTTCACAGGCAAAGTCGGGGCTGTGTTGTAGAAATATTTCTCTCAGGGTCTCTCAGGCCACCAGCTCCCCGAGCTCCTGCCCAGCTGCTCGGTGGGTGTGGAAGGATCTGTCACATGCACTGGGTGGGGAGACCTGCCCCAGCCAGGCCTCGGCTCTCCCTTGGTTCGTTTCTTTTCTCAGTTCTACCTCGTGGAGAGTAACCTCGAGGCGCTGGGCCGGCAGCTGCTCTTCCTCAGCCTCGCCCTGGAGCCCCCGGAGAAAATGGGCCTGCAAGGTAAATCCCCTTCTCCGCCCACTAGGCCCTGTTCCCCCCCAGAGCTGGGGACGCACCCCAGAGTCCAGGCTCCCAGTACTAGGGGGAGGCTCTGACGGCAGCTCCCGCCCTCCCCTCCGCAGAGAAGAGTGAAATGTTCCTGGAGCTGTTGGGCAACAGCCTGATCCGCAGCCCCACATCCGCCTACCTGCAGGAGCAGTCGGACCTGTTCATCCGCTACGTCACCGACCCCGACTTCCAGCAGCGCCATCTGGGGGCCGTGGATATGTCTGCCCTGAAGGTGGGTGCGGGTCACTTCTCACCGCAGCCGCTGGCCTTCCTGGGAGCCCGTGCGGCACTTAGAGCAGCTGTGGAGCTCGGGCTGCTGGCAAACACCGCCAGTGTCTTCGGGAGCTGTGTTGGCAAAGTCTGAGGGTCCCCAGGCCCTGCACCGCCCCCGCGGTCAGAGGTGGCCCTCAGCCCGCAGGGGGAGCGGGAGCTTATCAGGTTACAGGGGCACAGCGTGGAACAGACTAGTCAGAACAGGAACCGGGAGCAGTCACTACAGTCCAGCCCAGTGAGCGGGCCCAGAGCCAGGGCCTGGCTCCTTTCCTGCGCCCCCAGCCAGCCCAGACTGCCCCACTCCCCCCAGCATGGTCCGAGCCCCCAGCCAGGATCCTCCGGCATTTGTCCTGCTTCCCAGGCCAAAGGGGTCACGTGATCGCCCCCCCCACCCCCGGGCTCAGGCTGTGTGTGTGGGGGAGGGCGTCACACTGAAATTCCCATCGCCAACCGGGTGTTGGTGCAGAGCCCCGGGAAACTGAGGCACGCACAGAGGCTTCCTGTAGGATGTAGCACTCACCTGCCACATAACACGGTGACTAAACCCTGCCCTTCCCATGAGCTGTAGCGCCCATTCGCCTCTCTGGGCCTGGCTCCCAGGCCAGACTACGTTTCCCAAGATGCACTGCAGTCTCGCTGGCAAGGGTGATGTGCATCGCGGCTGAGGCATGGCTGCACTGCATCATGGGAGTTGTAGTTCCAGCAACATAGATGCCTCCTGCCTTTGTGGTTGCTGCGGCCCCGACTTGGGGCGTGGGAGGAGGGCGAAGGATGGGTTGGGGTACAGAACCCTGGGGATCCTGGGGAAACAGCACCAGCCGCCAGCCTGCAATTTCATAGGGCTGGGCAGCCGGAAGCGGCCAGCTGCACGGACAGGCAGTAGGGACTCTGGGAGGGATTTGGGGTTGCGATGGGGAACCAGCCACACTGAGCACCCTGGGCGAATGGGACCCATCCAACGGAGCAGCTGGCACAGGAGCAGAGAGGCTGTTTGGCTCTGGATCCGGCCATGGGGAGAGGCGGCGGGAACCCTGCGCCCGCTGGGGCCTGCAGTTCCAGGGGGACGTGGTGAGCTGGCAGCAGGGCCCGGAGAGACCCCGGGGATGAGCACTGCCGGCGAGCGACGGATGCCAGGAGCTGCAGCCATTTAGCTGAGCAGAGACTGGCTGGGGGACCCACTCCCAGCTCCAGTCCCGATGGGGGGAGTGGACACCGGCTGACGGGGAGCACCTGAGGGCAGGGCGCTGGTGAGAGGCACGCGGAGGTGTGTTGTGAGCACAGTCGTTAACCGCTGGGCGCGGTGGGGCCCCCCCAGGGCAAGTTCTCAATCCCGACTGTCTAGTGCTGTGATCGCTCTGCTTGGGGAGTCTCTGTCTGACCAGTGCCAGGCGTGTGGGGGGGGGGGGGGCGAGACCTGCTGCCCCTCTGGCCGTGGGGGGGGGTGACTTCAGGGCAGCTCCCAGCGGGAGCCCCTCCTGCCCCACGCACCTGCCTGCGGCTCTTTCTCCGCCAGTTCAAGGAGCGGGACCAGCTGGAGGCCATCTTCCGATTCTGGCGCAGCCCAGCCCCGCAGGCCTTCCCGATCGCCCGGCTCTGGGACCTGCGGCTCCGGCAGTACCTGGGCACTCGCTATGATGCCCGCCGGGGGGTGTGCAACTGGGACCTCACCATGCAGCTGCACGAGCGGGGGGTGAGCCTGTGGGCGTGGTGGGGGATTCTCCCCTGGCTGCAGCTCCAGGTGCTGGGCTGCGGGGGGCGGTGTGGGGCTCAGCAGGGGGTGGAGCAGGGGGCGCTGGGCTGCCAGGGAACGGGGTGGCTCTCCCCTGGCATGCAGTGCTGCCCCACGCCCTGGGGGCGGTAGAGGCGCTGGCCCTGCTGGGTTTCCAGGGGCTGTGAAGAGCCTGTCCAGCAGCCCCCAGCCGGGGAGTCTCACCCCCTTCCTGCCCCCCTCAGGCCAGAGCCATCAGCGGGCGGGAGTTCTCCCGGTGGCGGGACACGGGCGTGGCCTTCGAGCTGCGGGAGGGTGTCTACGATGTGCCCAACAAAACCTTGGCGTCTGGGAGGCTTGTGAGACACGTGAGCACCAGGGGACCCTGGGGGGTCCCGGAGCAGGATGGGGGCTGGAGCCCAGGGGCAGGGGAGGCTGGAGAGGAGGCACTGCCAAGGGAGAGGGGGAAGATTGTTGCAGCCGGGGGAGCTGGCGAGGGCTGCGAGAGCCCAGGCGGGAATCTCAGGTGGGGAAGTTGGAAAGGGGCTGATAGGCTGGGAGGACAGTGGTGGGGGTCTCAGGTGGGGCTGGGGGCGGCTGTGGGCTGGGGAGGTGTTGGGGGTCTGAGGTGGGGCTGGGGGCGGCTGGGGGCCGGGGAGGTGGTGGGGGTCTCAGGCGGGGCTGGGGGCGGCTGTGGGCCAGGGAGGTGGTGGGGGTCTGAGGTGGGGCTGGGGGCGGCTGTCAGCCGGGGAGATGGTGGGGGTCTCAGGGGGCTGGGGGCTGCTGTGGGCCAGGGAGGTGGTGGGGGTCTCAGGTGGGGCTGGGGCGGCTGGGGCCCAGGGAGATGGTGGGGGTCTCAGGTGGGGCTGGGGGCGGCTGTTGGCCAGGGAGGTGGTGGGGATGTCAGGTGGGGCTGGAGGCGGCTGGGGCCCAGGGAGGTGGTGGGGGTCTCAGGTGGGGCTGGGGGCGGCTGTGGGCTGGGGAGGTGGTGCGGATCTCAGGTGGGGCTGGAGGCGGCTGGGGCCCAGGGAGGTGGTGGGGGTCTCAGGTGGGGCTGTGGGCGGCTGTGGGCTGGGGAGGTGGTGGGGATCTCAGGTGGGGCTGGAGGCGGCTGGGGCCCAGGGAGGTGGTGGGGGTCTCAGGTGGGGCTGGGTGTGGCTGTGGGCTGGGGAGGTGGTGGGGGTATTGGGGGGCTGCCGCAGGCCAGCGGGGTAACATAGTGTCTCCCTCTGCCCAGAAGGGGGAGCTGGTGCCAGCCCGGGGGTACTGGGGCGACATTGCCACGGGGCCGTACATCCCCTTTGGGATCGAGTGCGAGGAGCCAAGTCTGCTGAGAACCGTCAATGGGATCCCGGCCAAGGCAAGGCCAGGCCAGGGCCTTCTGGGGGAGGGTCCCCCAGAGCGGGAGGGAGCCCTCGGGAGGACGCTGGGACATGGGAGAGAAAGCAGGGGAGCCCTGATCCCACGGAGGAGGGGAGCCCTGATCTGAGGGGGGGCAACAGGGAAGAATTTGGAAGGTCTGATCTGGGGGGGCAGGGTTTGGGAGACCCTCTCCCACCTCCCTCCTCTCCATTACCAGACTGCCCAGGAGATCTCCTTGTACAACATCACGGCCCTCTTCCACGAACTGACAGCCCGGGCCCGCTACAGCCCCCCGCCGCCCTCCCCGGAGGGGGCCAGTGGGGCTGCCCCGGCCCAGGAGAACCCAGCTTCGTCACCGCCCTCCCCGGAGGGGACCAGTGGGGCTGCCCCGGCCCAGGAGAGCCCTGCCCTGAATCCCGATCTGGGCCTCCAGGGTCTGGGTGAGTTCTTGTGCCATGAGAGGGAGGGATTTGATGAGGGGGGAGCGACTCCTTCTCCCCTTCTGTCTGTCTGTCCTGCAGCCCCAGCTCTGCCTGAGTCACCCTGAGCCAGGGCTCCGTCCCTCCCGCTCTGGGGGCTGTGCCATAGTGGGGGCGCTGTCCACCCAAGTGGCCCTGCGTCCACCCTGGTTTTGCGTTCACTGGTTGCTGTTGTGCTGAGTGAGGTCCCTGCTGCCTGAGGTTGGTCTGCAGGGACTTGGGGTGTGTCTGTGCGCAACACCCAGCTGGCAACGGTCCCCCAGGGGAGGTTCTCTGGCACCTCAGCTAGGTGGAGGTGTCTGAATAAAGCAAGGGGCGTGGCCGCCTGGGGGCTGAGGGCCCAGTGGTGGGGCGTGGGGGTTGGTCTCGGCTGGGTAGGGTGAGGACAGCAGACTGGGAGCGGGATGGGGGTTCAGGGCCCCTGCGCCCTTTCCCCCTGGAGGAATCAGGCTGCCCACCCTGGGCCTGTGCTGACACCGCTCCTGGGCTCTGCTGTGCCACCGAGCAGCACTAAACCTTCATGTCTGGCTGATGATGGGGGTGCAGGGTCAGGGGCTCCCCAGCACGTCGTCACAGTGGGGGCCACAAGAGTGGACAGCACCCTACCTGCGTCACAGGGGGACCCCAGCCTTCCAGGCCCCTCAGCACTGACCTGGGGGGCAGAGCCCAGTCCAGTCCTGGAAGCCCAGGGATGTGGGGGATCCCCCCCATGTCCCAGCCCCACGCTGATCAGCATCAGTCCTCTCCCCAGGCACCGCCAGCCCCGAGCCCGGCCCCATCCGGATTCACTTCCTGCCCCTCAGCTGCACAGCCCGGCTGCCCTGCAAGAGCAGCTATCAGCAGCACTTCCACCTGCTCTACTTCTCTTGCAGGTAGGGCTGCCGGCCGGGCCCAGGGGAGGGGAGGGAGGGCGGCTGGGGGGTAGCTCCCAGGCCATCCCCAGCTCTGGGCGGGAGAGATCCCCGATCCCAGCTGCCTTCCCCACCCTGGAACCACAGGCCAGTCCAGTGCGACCCCTCTGCCTTCCAGCACTGTGAACACCCTGACCCCGGAGCTGCAGCTGGTCTGTGCCCCCGGCGCCATGCTGATTGCTGAGCTGACCAGGTGAGTGCCAGCTGGGGGGCCCGCTATGGGGCACGTTCCTGCTTTGTCTCCCTTCTGACCCCCATCTCCCCACAGCTTCCTGCCCGACGTGCGGAAAGAGCAGGCAGACGCCTTCCTGGCCAGGGTGACGGCCATGGCCGCGGAGGCTGGCTTCAAACCGTGCCGGATGCCTGATGGACAGCACCGGGCCTGGGCCCGCTTCCAGCTCCAGCCAGAGGGACCCCGGCCCAGTCCCACACACTAGCCTCCTTCGCCCCCTCGGCTCCCGATGGCCCCCGAAGCCAGGAGCCCATATGCCCTCCTGTCTTCCCCTGGCCTGGCACCACGAGGGGAGATTAAACAAAGACTGTGAATGGCTGACTAAATACAAAAGCAGCTTCCCTTCCCTTGGTGTTCACGCCGCCAGATCAACGGCTGGTAGTCAGCCTCACCCCTGTGAGCTAACCTTGTTATCTCCAGCCTTGCTCTGGCTTATTTACACCTGGCCCTGCAGATTTCCAAGACCAGCATCTGATGAAGTGAGTCTGTGCTCACGAAAGCTCATGCTCAAAACTTTTCTGTTAGTCTATAAGGTGCCACAGGACCCTTCGTTGCTGTTACAGATCCAGACTAACATGGCTACCCGCCTCCGATCCTTAGCCGCTGGGAGCTGCTCCGCTGTCACACACACCCAGCCTAACTCACACATCCACCCCCCCACACTCCATCGCCCCACACAAACGGGGAGGGGGCCATGGGCTCCTGGGGCACCTCCCTGTATGGGTGCAGCAGGTGGGTGAGTGCTTGTCCCAGCCTTGTGGGTGCTGGTTCATAAAGATCCTCAGCATTGGCCCCAGCAGCCCTGTGAAGCTCTGCCCCAGCCGGGGGGTGTGAGAGCAGCAGGCTGGGACCTGGGAGCCGCACCCCACACGTCTCCCACAAGCTTTGCAGCAGGGCTGACATGCAGCAGGACCCCTGGGGGGCTCGCCCTCGCCCTGCTGCGAATGGAGAGGTCAGGGCCGCTGCGATGGGCAGCAAGCGGCGAAACCTGCTGCCGCCGCCAGGAAGAAGTTCTGCCCAGATCCGCTGGCCTTGCTGAGGGGCCCTGCTGTGGGCCTCCACACCCGGGCAGGCCCCTGCCCCACGGGTAGGGCCCCCAGGCGACGTGCTGCTTGTCCGGGGCGCAGGCCCTGCAGGCGGTTGCAACCCACCACCGCCACCAGCCCAGTACGAGCTCTGCAGCCGTCGCTGCCGCCGGGATCCCTCGCGCCCCCACAAGGGAAGGCCGTAGGCCAAGTACAAGGGTCTGCGATGGTACCGCTGGGGACCCCCGGCTGCCTTCTGGCCTCCCCAGGGTCACCCATTGCTGGTGCAGGAATCCTGCACCACTGGGGCCAGCGCGGCCCTTAGCTCGCCGGGGAGGGGCCCTTGGGCAGCTCCATCCAGAATTCCTCTGCTGAGTTCGCAGGTGTGGCCTGGGCTGGCAGTGCCTCAGTTTCCCCTCCTTGGGGCAGAGGCTCTGGCCTTTTCCTTGTTGCGTTCGTGGCTGGACCCAGTGCTAAGGGCAGAGTCCCACCTGGGATAGGTCCCTGGTGACTCCCTGTCTGGGGTGGGGCTCCCTCCACCCGCCCCCCCCCATCTGCTGGCCACAAAGGCATCGGGTCAGCATCCCTGGTGTCGATGGACCGTCGGGCCTGGTGATTGCCGTCAGGTCCCGAGCACAGATGTCCTGGAGCTGCGCCCACCCACAGGGCTACACACACACAGTAGGTAGCAGCAGGGACTCACACATACACACACAGCCCAGCCACACCCCTGGCCAGCGCCTCCCCTCAGTCCCTGGGGGCCGGGTCGGGACTCCGGACCTTCAAAAACCCCCAGCCCAGCCCAGCCCAGCCCCACATCGCCTGCGGACACTCGGGTAAGTCGTGTCGGGCCCGTCTGCCTCCGGGGAGAGCCCCGCCTGCCTCCACCACACCCCAGGGGGAGCCCCGCCTGCCCCCCACTGCCCTCTGGGGAGGGCCCCGCCTGCCCCCCACACACCCCAGAGAGAGCCCCGCCTGCCCCCTGCTTGCCCCTTGCTGTCCCCCACTGCCCTCCAGGGACTGCCCCGCCTGCCCCCCCCCCACTGTCCCCTGGGGGGAGCCCTGCCTGCCCCCCCACACCCGAGGGAGAGCCCCGCTTGCCCCCCACTGCCCTCCGGGGAGAGCCCCGCCTGCCCCTCGCTGTCCCCCACTGCCCTCTGGGGAGGGACGGGAGGTCCCCCCCACTGCCCTCTGGGGAGAACCCCACCTGCCCCCCACCGGCCTCCGGGGAGAGCCTCGCCTGCCCCCCCACTGCACCCTGGGGAGGGACGGGAGGGCCCCCCCACAGCCCCGCCTTTCCCCCCACAGCCCCGCCTGCCCTCCGGGCCAGTTCCGCCTGCCCCCCACTGCCCCCGGGCCGGGGATGGATGTGGGGGGACAATTCCCTGACGGTGGGACCAGCTGCCGGATCGTTTCTAGCCCAGGTGCCCGCGGGGCGCCCCCGGCCCGGCTCCGCCTTCCCCCGCAACCCGCCCCGCAGCTCTGCCGGGCCGCTGGGAGCGCAGATAGGGGAGTTATATTTAGCAGCACCACTTAGGGGTCCCCGGCTCCCGCCCCAAATAGGGGCAAAGCGCCGGGCCGGGGAGATAACAAGTGGGCGGCTCCATCCCCCCGGCCGGGATCAGCGCCCCCGGGGGCCTCAGTCCGGACCCAGCCGCTGGGGGGATCAAACATTTGCCCCTTTTCCTCCCAGCTGCGCCAGGGACGTCCGGGCTGGCAATGGCGGACGGGTGAGTAGCTCGGTTGGACCCGGCGAGACGTGGGGGCAGCGGGGGGCAGTGGTTAGAGCCGGTCCCGCTCTGGCGCTGTGGGGGGGGAGTGAGGTGGAGTGTGGGGGGAAGGGGGTCACAGCAGCGGGGAGTCGGGACCATGTGATGGGGGGGGGCTCTGTGCCTCTGTTTCCCTTCACACCCCAAGGGGCGAACCCCCAGGACGTGGGGCCGAGGTGCCCCTAGCGCTGGGCACAGGCCTCTGTGCCCGGCTGGGCCGAGGGGCTGTGGGGTGGGGGGGCGACGGCGCCTCATCTCTGTGCTCTTCTCTCTGCAGGGAGGAGATCCCCGTAAGGAGAAGCCCCCCCCCACTGCCCCGGGAGCCTCGGGGGGGGGGGTCACCAGCTGCTTGGCCCGGCCCTGACCAGAGCTGGTGCCCACACGAGGCCCCGCCCCATTCCCTGCCCCCCCTCCAAGCCAGCCCAGCCCTGCCGTGGGGCAGGTGGGGGTCAGCACCCCACCCCATTCTCTGCCCCCGAGCCCAGCCCTGTGCCTTATTTAACCTGGATACTGTCCCCTGCTACTGTCACGTCCATTGTCTGTCTCCCCCCGCCAGCCCAGCACTGGACCCCCTGTGACACTGAACCCCCCCCCCAGCCCAGCGCTGCCCCCCCCCATGACACTAGCCCCCGCAGCCCAGCGCTGGCCCCCCCAGTGACACCGAACCCCCCAGCCCAGCGCTGGCCCCCCCAGTGACACCAACCCCCCCAGCCCAGCGCTGCCCCCCCAGTGACACCAACCCCCCCGGCCCAGCGCTGGCTCCCTGGTGACACCAACCCCCCCCAGCCCAGCACTGGCCCCCTGGTGACACCACCCCCTCCCCCGGCTTCCCAGTGCCAGGAGGAGGAGGAGGAGGAGGAGGAGGATGTGGTGGAGGAAGAAGAGGCCACCGAGGAGAGGCCCCCAGAACCAGAGCCCCCCAAGCCAGCACCCCCACCCCCACCCCTCCGGCGCAAGTCCTCTGCCAACTACCGGGCCTATGCCACGGAGCCGCATGCCAAGGTGGGCACTGGGCCCCTGGTTCCTGTCTCCGCCCAGGCCCCTCTCAGTTGGGGGTGGGATTTCGGCAGCACCTAGAGTGGCTGGCCCTGGGCGGGGACCGGGGGCGTCTGTGCCGAGCTGGGGGGTCCGTCAGGTATCCCCTTGCTGCTGTAATGCACCTTATAACGTGTCATCTTCTTCCCCAGAGAAAATCCAAGATCACAGCATCTCGGAAACTGCAGCTCAAGGTAACATCAGACTGAAGGGGTGGGAGGCTGGGTGGGGGGGACACAGGAGGCTGGGGGGGCGATGGCCAGGAGGGGGGAGCAGGAGGCTGCTGGGGGGAAGCCCAGGGGGGTGATGGGCCAGTGGGGGAAGGCAGGAGGCTGGGGGGCGTGATAGGCCCATGGGGGAGAGCAGGAGGCTGGGGGGGGTGATGGGCTGGTGGGGGGAGCAGGAGGCTGGTGGGGGAAGTCTGGGGGGGTGATAGGCCCATGGGGGGGGAGCAGGAGGCTGGGGGGTGATGGGCTGGTGGGGTGGGGGCCGGCAGGTCAGGCTGAGAGGGGGTGCCTGGGAGGGAGGCCCAGGGAGAACTGCAGGGTAGGGGTCGCGAGGGGGCAGGGAACTGGGGGGCCGGGGGCCGGTGGTGGGGCCGGGGCGTCAAGCAGCCCCTCTGTCCCCCAGACGCTGATGCTGCAGACGGCCAAGCAGGAGCTGGAGCAGGAGGAGGGGGAGCGGGGCCGGGAGAAGCAGCGGTTCCTGGCCGAGCGCTGCGCCCCCCTGGCCCTGGACGGCCTGGCCCTGGCCGAGCTGCAGGTGACCCTGCCCGGGTGGGCCCAGGGGGCACCGGGGTGGGGGTGGGGCTGGGCCGGGGTGGGGGAGGCGAGAGGGGAGCCCGTCTCCCTCCCCCCGTGGCACTGACCCCCCTGCAGGAGCTGTGCCGGGAGCTGCACGCCCGCGTGGGCCGGGTGGACGAGGAGCGCTACGACATGCACGTTCGGGTCAGCAAGAGCATCACCGAGGTACGGCTGGAGGGGCCCTGGCCGCCCCCACCCCCGCCAGCCCCGCCCCCAATGGGGCCCCACCCCCCCCGGGGCAGGAAGTGCCATGGGCAGTAGATGGCGCAGAGCTGTGAGCCCCACCCCCAACACCCCACAGCACAGTGCCCCCTAGTGCTGCCCTGGGACGTTGGGGGCAGCTCCTCCCCGGGTAGCCCAGCACCCTGCCCTGCCCCCTACTGAGCCCCCATCCCCACGCCCTACTGAGGCCCCCACCCCACAGCCCCGCCCCCTGCTGAGCCCCCCGCCCCCACAGCCCCACCCCCGCTGAGCCCCATCTCTGCCCCCTACTGAGCCTCCCATCCCCACAGCCCCGCCCCCTACTGAGCCCCCCCGCCCCACAGCCCCACCCTCTGCTGAGCCCCATGCCCTCCCCCTACTGAGTCCCCCGCCCCGCCCCCTAATGAGCCCCCACAGCCCTCCCCCTACTGAGTCCCCCGCCCCACCCCCTACTGAGCCCCCCGCCCCGCCCCCTAATGAGCCCCCACAGCCCCACCCTCTGCTGAGCCCCATGCCCTCCCCCTACTGAGCCCCCCGCCCCACCCCCTACTGAGCCCCCCGCCCCGCCCCCTAATGAGCCCCCACAGCCCCACCCTCTGCTGAGCCCCCTGCCCTGCCCCTGCTGAGCCCCATCCCCACCCTCCACTGAGCCCCCCCGCCCCACCCTCCACTGAGCCCCCCATCCCTGCCCCCTACTGAGCCCCCTGCCCCAAAGCCCCGCCCTCCGCTGAGCCCCCTCCCCCCTGCCCCACGGCCCCACCCGCTGTTGCCTGACCCCCTGCCCTCCCCCCAGATCGAGGACCTGAACCAGAAGATCTTTGACCTGCGGGGGAAGTTCAAGCGCCCGGCGCTGCGGCGGGTGCGGCTCTCGGCCGATGCCATGATGCAGGCCCTGCTGGGCTCCAAGCACAAGGTCTCCATGGACCTGCGCGCCAACCTCAAGCAGGTCAAGAAGGATGACGCCGAGAAGGTGCGCGGGGGAGGGGAGCGGGGGGGGGCAGGGGCAGCCCCTCCCCCATAGCAGGGCTGACCCCCCCCCCCGTGTACCCCCCCCCGCAGGAGAACCGGGAAGTGGGCGACTGGCGCAAGAACATCGATGCCATGAGCGGCATGGAGGGCAGGAAGAAGAAATTCGAGACCTCGGGCGCCGGGCAGGGCTGAGCGGGTAGGAGCCCCCAGCGCCCCCTGCTGGGCCGGGCGTTGCTGAGCTGAGCTGGGCTGGGCCAAGCTGGGGGGTTATGAACTCGGATGGGGGCTTGGCCGGGGGCACCAGGCTTGGAGGAGGGCGTGTCGGGGGGGGCGTCACTGAGCTGGGAGGCCTGGGCCAGGCTGGGCGGGGGGTCACTGAGCTCAGATGGGAGGCAGGCCGAGCTGGGGAGGGCCAGGCCGAGGGGCTGTTATCTCTTCAGGGGTTTCCGTTTCCTCTTTGTCTTTCTGCTTCGCTCCAGCAGCCGCCGCCCAGGCCGGATGGAAAAGATGACGGACCCGGAACTGCCCCCGCCCCCCCGAGCTTTGGACCCTCCCGCCTCTGCCAAGAAACCTCTCTGAGCAGCAGGGTGTCCGTCTGTCTGTCGCCCTTGGGGGGCGGGGGGGGGGACAGCCTCGTGGCTCAGCCCATCAGGGGATGGGACCCAGGGGTGACTTTCCTGGTTCCCTGCCCTGAACTGCCCACCCCCTCCCCCGGCGCTGGGATAGAACCCAGGAGTCCAGGCTCCCACGCCCTCCCCCACCAACTGCTCAACCTTGAGCCATGGGGAATGGTAGCAAAGCTGGAGAGTCCCATCAGGCCATAGCAGGGACGTAGACAGACTCCCCAGTCCGCAAAGGGCACAGGCCACAGCAGGGCGGGGGGGGGGGGGCTGCGGGTCAGGAATGTGGGGGGGCTGGGCTGCCGGGGGCTGCTGGTTGGGGGGGGGGCGCACCGTCCGGGCTGGGGGAGCCCAGGGCAGGACTGGTGGGGGGGGGCTGAGGGTCAGGAATGTGGGGGCTGGGCTGCTGGGGGCTGCTGGTTGGGGTGGGGGGTGCACCGTCCAGGCTGGGGGAGCCCAGGGCAGGACTGGTGGGGAGGGCTGAGGGTCAGGAATGGGGGGGGGCTGGGCTGCCGGGGGCTGCTGGTTGGGGGGGGGGCGCACCGTCCAGGCTGGGGGAGCCCAGGGCAGGACTGGTGGGGGGGCTGAGGGTCAGGAATGCGGGGGCTGGGCTGCTGGGGGCTGCTGGTTGGGGGGGGCACACCATCCGGGCTGGGGGGGCCCAGGGCAGGACTGGCAGGGGGCTGAGGGTCAGGAATGGGGGTGCTGGGCTGCCGGGGGCTGCTGGTTGCAGGGGGGGGGCACCGTCCAGGCTGGGGGAGCCCAGGGCAGGACTGGTGGGGGGGCTGCAGGTCGGGCGTTAGGGGCCCGGGGGGGCTCCGGTTTGGGGGGCACCAGCCAGGGCTGGGCGGGAGGGGTGCGGCGGAGCTGTGGGGTACCCAGCCGCCTGCCCTCCACCCCTCTCCCCCACTGGGCTGCAGGAGAGCTGGGTGCTTCCCCCTCCCCCACGTCAGCATGGCAGGGAGAGGAGCCCTTTCTAGGTGGTTACCTACAGTCAGCAGAGTCCAAAGGGCCCCAGGTGCTGGTGCCACCCCACCCCACGCGACTGACATCTGGCTACAGCCCCGCCCTCCCTGGCAGCAGAGAGCGCCCCTCCCCCCACAGCCCAGAGCGCCCCAGTGCCCCCCCTGCAGCTGGTACAGCGCCCTGACCCCAGCCAAGCCCTCCCCTCGGCACCCCCCCACCCCAGGCTGGGAGGCCCAGACCCCACCCCCTCCCAGGAGCTGGGGACTAGACCCCGGGTGTCTGGGCTGTAGCCCTTAGGCCCCACTTCCTACCCAGAGGAGGAGCTGCCATTTTGCTCTGGGGTCCCCGTAGTTACAACCTGCTCGTCCTGCTGTCAGGCTTCCCTGCCTGGCACCCATCCGCGGCCACTCCAGAAAGCCCAGCACGTCTGCTCCCGGGGAGCTGAGCCTCAGGTTCCCACCTGGGCTGGCACCACACGGCACTGCCGGTAACACACACAGGTGTATTTCTGCCAGGAGCGCGACGCCAGCAACAGGCAGGAAGTGAACAGGAACAAACCGGCAGCACTGGTGAACTCGTCTCAGGCATCACCTTTCCTAGGTCATTAACTTGGTTTGCCCTCCCTTGGGGACAGTACCCGGGTGTCCCAGCTCAGCCCCACAGGGCTCAGCCCACTGCAGCCCAGAGCCACGGCCAAACCCCAGGTGTCCTGGCTTCCAGTAGCCTTCCCATCCCAGGAAAACCCTATGAGAATCTGTCCTTTGTAGACATTGGCGTCTCCATGTGGGGCTCCAACCCTCCAGCTCTCGGACCCGCCCCACCCCCCCATCTCCCTAGCCCCACTTGTCCCCATCTGGAGGGCCCAGGTACCCACTCCTTGGCCCAGCAGCAGCATCCCATTGGCAGCCCATGGCCCCCCAGCCAAGCTCCATTAGCCAGATGTCCTGCTCCGTAGTGGGGAGAGGTCGGCCTCGATCCCGATCCACTCGGGCAGGAAGGCGGCCTCGGGCTTAAAGAGTTTGAGGAAGGGGGAGTCAGGGAGGGTGTAATTGGCCAAGTAGATGGTCTCCCCACCGGCCAGGTAGCCGGCCCAGATGCCGAAGGTCCCGACGGTCATGATTGTGTGGTTGCAATGGGCCAGGAGAGCGAAATCCCTCCCCGGCGACGACTCCTTCCCGTCCCCCGAGAAATACACGTCCCCCCGCGAGGTGTCAATGTTCTCCCGGCACCAATCCATCCCGTTGCTGGTCACCACGAAGACCGGCTCCTGGTACTTGGCCCGGAAGTAGCCCATGGCCTTCTCCAGGTAGGCCTTGTCCGCCACCACCCCCTTCCAGACCTGGGGCATCACCCGGACGTAGTCCCCTCTCCGGACATGGACGCCCACGTAGGTCACGTTCTGACGCTGCCCTCGCAGCCCAGCCAGGTACTGGTTGGCCTCCTCCTTGACGTGGTCATGGAAGGAGAATTCCCGGAGGATCTCCTGCCTGAGGTGGTGGTAGAAGGTCCAGGAGCAGGGGTAGCCCGTGAGCCGGACATATTTCCCCTCGATGTGCCTGTACTCCTCCGACATCCAGTCGTGGAGCCCGTAATTCCTCCATGGGATGTGCTGGAGCACGTCCTGGGAGATCACGGGCAGGGTGATGCAGAAGAGCGGCGCCAGCTGCTGATGCATCTGCGGGAGGATGTAGGCCTGGCGCCCGTTGAGCTTGGCCAGGGCGTAGAGGGTGGCGTATTCCCCCATCTGGTTCCCCAGGCGCCCGATGGAGTTCACGGTCCACATACCCCGCCCTGCGGTGGGCCTGATGGGCGGGGGCTGCGTGGAGTTGCTGGGCAAGGGGCTCTTCAGTCCCTGGTAGGAAACCTGTCTCTGCAGCCGCAGATAGGCAGAGATGCCTGCGAGGACCAGCAGGTAGAGGCAGACAAAGAGGCCGTGCTGGCCAGCGACGCCAGGGAGGGGGCAGGTCATGGCTCGGCGCATCTGGGGAAGCAGGTCTGCCCTGCAGTGGAGGGGCCAAGGGAGTGAGAATTTCAGCCCCTCCTCGAGGAGGAGGCAAAGGTGGGGCAGTGACATGGGAGGTGTCTGGTGGGGGCTGGTAGCTAGTTGGGGGAGGGGGGCTGGTCACTGGTGGGGGGCGGGGGGGCTGGCCCATGGATCTGGCCTTTTTGGGGCACCATATGGGCAGGTCTAAGGCCAAGGGCCTGAAAAGCATCACGGTTCCTCTGGCGCACTACAGCCATGCAACCCTGGGCTGGGAAAAGGCCCACGCCCCCCACCCCCCCGGCCCAGCCCGGCTTCACCCTCCCCCAGCAGCAGGTGCCACCCTTGCGCTGGGGCCGGGAGGGGTTCTGCCAGCTGCAGCCTGGGTGTGCATTGGAGAGGGCGGCGGGGGGCTTAGGCCAGCCTGGCTGCTGCACTGATCAGGCTCCAGGCTGGGAGCTGCCCATGTGCCCCCCCACCCCACCCCCCGGCTGGCCCGGCTCCAGCCGCACCAGTGATGTCGTCAGCCGGTGGGGCGCAGCCGAGCGTTCGGCTCCGGGGCAGTTAAGGGCTGGGCGGGGGCCGGTTCCCGGGACACAACCCTGCGCACCCTCCCCCCCAGGGCGTTCTCCCGGCGCCCCGTGCGGGCAGGTAACAGACTCACGGGAGCGTGACAGCCGGGGTCCAGGGGCCCACAGCCAGCAAGGGTCCGCGCAGGCCGAGGCTCTCCTGGGTCCCAGGCAATGACAAAGCAGCGCTGCCCGGCCTCAGCTGCGCGGCTCCCCCGGCAGGGCCTTGCCCGTGCCAGCCACCTCCATGGGCCGCTCCTTCCCCGCAGCCGGGGCAGGAACCTGGTGCTCCGGGGAAAGGTGAGCTCAGCCCCGTCCCAACACCCAGCCCCCCCACCCGCCGGCGGGAGCCGCCCAGCCGTGCCCACCCTGTGGGGGAAAGCCTGGGCTCTGCGGGCTGGGCCAGGACAAGCTGGGACCAGGGGTGCTGCTGGCCAGGAGGGGCGCCAGGGCCGGGTGTGGCCATCCAAGGCTGGGGGTTGGGTCGGCCGCTTTAGTCCGGGAGAATCCAGCCACAGGTGTGCAGGGACCCCCCCCCGCCATCTTACCTGGGTGAGGTGGACTCCAGGGCTGGGCACCTTGGCTCTCGCAGCTGCCCCGCTCCCATTGGGTGCTGCTAGCGCGATACCAGCACCGATGCTGAGGCACCCAACGAATTCTCCTTGTGCCGCGCCAGCACTTAAACATTAACACAGAGCCCCAGCCTGACACACCCGGGACTGGTCTGCCCCACCCCCTGCACCTGAGAATGTGGCAACTTGTGGGATGGCTGAGCTGGGCTGGCCAACCAGGGAGCAATGGGCGGGGGGCGGGGGGCGGAGGGATCCAGGACACCTGGCTTTGGACCTTGGCTCGGTGGGGGCGCGGGGATCTACTGGCGGGAGCAAGGCCAGGGCGGCACAAGACTCCTGGGTTCTCTGCCTGGCTCAGGGACCGATTCCCACCAGACTCGGCTGCTGAGGCTGGCACTGACGCACTGGCCGCGAAGGCCGAGCCCCAGGGCGGTGAGGGGCCGAGTCAGACGCTGCCTGGTATTTCCCAGGGCCTCGGTCCAGCCCGGGCTGGTTCTCGCGGGGACCAGGGCGGCTTTGTGGGCAACAGAGTGAGGCTAAACTGCTGGCAGGGGCCAAAGCCAGGCTGGGGGAGGGGCGCCTGGCCTCTGCGTGGGGGGCAGGGGCATGATCTGGGGGTGGGTGCAAATTTCAGGGCAAAGGAAGGGAGTTTGGGGCCGGATGTCGTCAGGTGGAAACGCAGCCAGGGCCAGGCTGAGGCAGCACCCCTAGTGCGCCCTGGGGCACTGCCCAGCCCCAACCCTGGGGGGGGGGAGAGCTCCCCCTGCTGCCCCCCAGCAGCACCACCTGCAACACCCCCTCAGCACCCCTGGGACACCCCCCCCTCACTGCAGGCCCTAGTGGAGCCCCCGGTGCAATGGGGGTGACTGGGGGGTCGCTGTGGGCTGTGGGAATTGGCTGAGGGGGTGTCCCTGGGATTGGCAGGTTCCGGGGTGCCAGCAGTTCCCAGTTCCTTCAGCTCAGGCGTAACCTTTCCATGTAGGCAGCACCCACGGCACCCCCCCACCCCCTTGCCCCCCCCACCCCCTCCTGCACCCCTGCTCAAAAAAACCAAGCACAGAACACCACTGGTCATCACCTCCAGCCCCCAACTCAAACCACTGCAACGGATTATTAAAGACCTACAACCTATCCTTAATCAGGATGCCACACTCCAGAAGGCCCTGGGTGACAGGCCTGGTCTCTCCTACAGACAACCTCCTGAGGATTCTCACCAACAGCCACAGTCTATAGCGCAGGAACACCAGTCCTGGGACTTTTCCTTGCAACAAAGCCCACTGCCAGCTCTGTCCACATCTCTCTCCTGGAGATCCCATCACTGGACCTAACCAAGTTAGTCACAGAATCACGGGCACTTTCTCATGTTTGTCAGCTAACGTTGTATATGCCGTCATGTGCCAACTATGCCCAGATGCTTTGTATATTGGACAGACTTCAAACTCTCTTAGACAAAGAGTTAATGGGCACAAAACAGACATAAAAACACTCCCCAAAGCAGTCAGCCAGCACTTTAATGGAGTGGGCCATTCTGTTAATGACCTGAAGGTTTGCGTCTTACTGAAGAGGAATTTTCACACTACGTTGGAAAGAGAGGCTGCTGAACTCTCTTTTATATTCAAATTCGACACATTAGCACGTGGTATGAACCGGGATGCAAATTTTCTGGGTCATGATAAGGGCTCTTTTGCCTACTTGGCTTAATCTAATTCTTGACCCCCCCCCCCCAACCCCTCTGCTCTCTGATTTGCTCACCTTGATCATTTTTTTCTGATTTGTCAACCTTGATTACTATTTTTGGTTCTCTGTGCCTTAAATATTGAGTCTGCTCTGGTCTGGCTCTGGGCTGAAGAAGTGGGTCTGTCCCACGGAAGCTCATCATGTAATAATTATTTTGTTAGTCTTCAAAGTGCTATTTGACTGCTTTTTT
Organism: Carettochelys insculpta; assembly: GCF_033958435.1. Taxonomy (NCBI): domain Eukaryota; kingdom Metazoa; phylum Chordata; order Testudines; family Carettochelyidae; genus Carettochelys; species Carettochelys insculpta. Next base: position 14,487,978 of record NC_134158.1, on the reverse strand, counting down.
GTTTTGATAGTAAAAAGAGCAGCCTGGCTTTCTCTCTCTTACTGGATCCCTTGGTTTCCCTCAGCAGGACCCCCCCCCCGATGAGTCCCCCACATACACATATCCCCCACTACATCACACCCCATCTGGGGTGTAGCCTCCCCTCCACCCAGGCTGGCTGCCTTCCCCCTCTCCCCAGCTTCCAACACCCACCTCTGATTCAAACCCAGCCCGGTTCCTCCCTGCTTTGTATTTAGGTCAAATGTGGTACCTGCTGGTTTAGGTTACACACCTGAGGTCCTCCTTAATCCCTGTGAGCTGCTCCACCTGACTCACACCCACTGCCCACCTGGGTACCAGCATACTGCTCCAGCTGCTGCTTCCCTCCCAGTGGAGCCGAGTACCGCCCAGCAGTCCTGGCTCCCGTTTACCTGGCTGCAGTCCCTCAACTCAGGGAAAAGGCAGGTGGGGCCATGCCGAGGATTCCTGCACATCACTGCATGTTCCGGAGGAGCAGGAGCACCCCACACGTCCTTGCCTGGGGAGCCCAGCCGAGCAACCCTGCGCGGACCAGGCCAAGTCATAGCAGGTGGATCCCACTGGCAGCCCCTGGCCCCTGGCTGAGCTCCGCTAGCCAGACGTCCTGCTCCGCAGTGGGGAGAGGTCGGCCTCGATCCCGATCCACTCGGGCAGGAAGGCAGCCTCGGGCTTGAAGAGGTTGAGGAAGGGGGAATCAGGGAGGGTGTAATTGGCCAAATAGATGGTCTCCCCCCCGGCCAGGTAGCCGGCCCAGATGCCGAAGGTCCCGATGGTCATGATTGTGTGGTTGCAATGGGCCAGGAGAGCGAAATCCCTCCCCGGCGACGACTCCTTCCCATCCCCCGAGAAATACACGTCCCCCCGCGAGGTGTCAATGTTCTCCCGGCACCAATCCATCCCGTTGCTGGTAACCACGAAGACCGGCTCCTGGTACTTGGCCCGGAAGTAGCCCATGGCCTTCTCCAGGTAGGCCCTGTCCGCCACCACCCCCTTCCAGACCTGGGGCATCACCCGGACGTAGTCCCCTCTCCGGACATGGACGCCCACGTAGGTCACGTTCTGACGCTGCCCTCGCAGCCCAGCCAGGTACTGGTTGGCCTCCTCCTTGACGTGGTCATGGAAGGAGAATTCCCGGAGGATCTCCTGCCGGATGTGGTGGTAGAAGGTCCAGGAGCAGGGGTAGCCCGTGAGCCAGACGTATTTCCCCTCGATGTGCCTGTACTCCTCCGACATCCAGTCGTGGAGCTCGTAATTCCTCCACGGTGTGACCCAGGCCATGAAGTGGGAGACCACGGGCAGGGTGATGCGGAAGAGCGGCGCCAGCTGCTGATGCATCTGCGGGAGGATGTAGGCCTGGCGCCCGTTGAGCTTGGCCAGGGCGTAGAGGGTGGCGTATTCCCCCATCTGGTTCCCCAGGCGCCCGACGGAGTTCACGGTCCACGTGCCCTTCTCAGGGGCAGAGGTGGGTAGAGTCTTCTCTACGTCACTGAGCAAAAGATTCTTCTGCCACCAGCTGGGGGACCAGCTGTCCAGGAATATCCAGCTGGAGATGCTCAGGACGACCAGCAAGCAAAGGGTGATGAAGGGGGCTAGCCTGAAAGGGACCCTGGTGTTCAGTTTGTTCATGGTAGGAAGCAGCAAAGGAGGGACAATGTCCTGGCCTTGGGGGCAGAGAGAGAGAGTAAGAACGTCAGACGCTCATGGATGGGTCGAAATTTTACCCACCCAGAGAAGCTCCTGCCAGGACTGGGGCATTGGGTGGGAGGGGAGGTGCGCTAGGTAGCCAGCGCCGGTCGAGCTGAGCTGCACACCAGGTTCACCGTATGACCTGCAGCCCAGGAAGACCAGCAGAGAAAGGGCAGGACAGGAGCGAGAGAAGGGACCTGGCAGAACTCACCTTCAAGACATGGCCAAAGGCCAGAGCTGCCGGGGATCCGCCGCTCGGCGACGATGTGCAGCCCCTTGACTCCAGAGGAGACTGGCCCGGCCTGGCCAACAGGAGCTGTTTGCCAGCCCTAATTAGGCCTGGCGCTGGCTGCTTAGCGCTGCGTTCGGCTTGCCTGGGAATGGTCAGGAAACAGCGAGGAAGGGTTTGCTGGTGTAGCAACCCTAAATGGCTCGGTGTATTTAACAGAACCTCGTATTCCTACGGATCTTGGTATCACCCTGTATTTCCCCCATCTTTTTCATAGGCCACAGACTTTTGTATTCCTCTTTAGATTTGTTATTTGATACCCTACTTTCTACCTTCGTATGATCCTCTATCTTGGCTATTTTACATTCAGAAGACACTTTGTACTGGATTCCACATGGTACCCAAAACTCCATGTTACTCCTGTAGGAGCCTGGAAACCTTGGGCTGGCTGTGAGGATGGGTGTGGGAGAGCCACCTGGAAGTGTGAATGTGGACGCAAGAGTTACCCTTCCGGAGCCAGCTTGTCTGGACAACAAAGACTTGAAGAACCGTCAGAACTGGTCTCTACAGCAGTGACCCAGCAGGAGAGGAAGATGAAGTCCCACCTGTGGGTGATGAGTCACATGGAAACCTGGAGGGTGGGAAAGGATCAAACCCATCTGCTGTTGACTGGTGACTCGTGCGTGGGGCAGCGGGATAGAACCAGGACTATGGACTAAAAGCTGTCAAAGGTGTGGGCGCCACAGCAGGGTTGGGTCCCTTGTCTCGTCTTATTGACATTGGAGCGTGACCCAGGGTCAACACAACTTGGCTCCACACTCACCTCTCGGCCATCTGGCCAATGGATTAGTGTGAGCAGCCTTGGGTAACTATAAACAAACCACAAGCTTTGGGGGGGTGCGTGTGCGTGCATGCATGGGTGTACGTGGGTGTGCGTGTGCATGCGTGTGTGCATGGGTGTGTATGCACCTGCGTGTGTGCATGTGTATGTGTGCGTGTGCACGCATGGGTGTGCACGTATGTGTGCGTGGGTGTGTATGCACATGTGTGCGTGTGTTTGTTTGTGTGTGGTGTGTATGCCTATGAGTAACCTGTACCCATGATCTGCATGGACTAGCATGGCGCTGGATTCTCAATAAACGTGGCTTTCTTGCCTTTGCCCTCTGAAGAGAGCCTGTGAGCGTCTTATAAGCAGAGCACTGGGCCTGGTGAAAGGTGTGTCAAACCCGCAGGAAGTTCCACCCTGAGCCCTGGAGCTGGGCAAAGGTGTCAGGGGCGGGAACGACAGAGGCCTGTGGGTAGGTAATGCCGGAGCCGGGCACTGGCTGGAAGGACAGAGGTGTAGAGAGAGGTTTGGCTCTGGGACGGACAGCACTGGTGGGGGGTGGGGGAGGGCAGGCGGCCGGATGGGTGGATATGGGGCTGGGTCCTGCGGCCGGGGGTTGGGATCTTTGGGCAGAGCGAGGCCAGGAGGTGGCTTGCCTGGGAACGCCCCCAGCACCTTACCTTTGCCAGGCTGGCTTCAGGGCCCAGCCCAGTGGCTGCTGGCGCCAGCTCTATTCCAGTTCTGTGCACGGCTCCGACTCCTGACGCTGAATCGAGCGATTATTTTCTGTCCTTCTAGCACTTAAACATCTAGGCTGCTGCTGCTATGACCTGCGTCGCGCTGCCTGGCACAGCCTGGCACTGCCACTGCCAGCCCTCAGCCTGGACCTACTCCGCACTTCCTGGCGCTGCCACTCCTCAGCTGGGGGCAGGGTACGCCACGCCCGGGGAGGGTGGGACAGGGAGCAGGGCTCCGCGTGGAAGAGGAGCCAGGACTCTGGGGGTTCTCTCCCTGGCTCTAGGAAGGGAGAGAGACCTATTGGTTAGAGCTGGTGAGCCAAGACTCCTGGGTTCTATCCTGACTCTGACCTCCATGAAAACCCTTCTGGGCCGCCCCTGCAAAAGTAAACCACTCCGATAGTGTGGGCTCAGCTGTTTGTGCCGTGACCACAACAGTGTTGTAAGCTGTGGCTTGCACGCACCCCGTGCATGATCAAGGCTTCGCTACCCAATCAGAACCCAGCGGGCATTGACACCCTCCCCACCCCCACCCCCGAGGTGCTAAGGGCTCAGGCGCCCAGGCGGAGGTGAGACCTGGTCAATTTATTCATACGCGAGCTGGAGAAGGGGGTGAGCAGGGAGGTGGCAAAGTCTGCAGTGACACTAAACTGTTCGAGAGAGTCAAGACGAAGGCAGATGGTGAAGAACTTCAGAAAGGTCTCATCCAATGGAGGGACTGGGCAAAGCAACGGCAAATGAAATCTAATGTGGACAAGTGTAAGGTGGTGCCCACTGGAAAAAATAACCCCAGCTATACTCACAGTGTGATGGGGGCTAATTTAGCTATAGCTAATCAGGAAGGAGATCTTGGAGGTGTCATGGATAGTTCCTTGAAAACATCCACGCAGTGTGCGGAGGCAGCCAAAAAGGCAAATAGGATGTTAGGTATGATTAAAAAAAGGGATAGAAAATAAGACAAGGGGTATCTTACTGCCCCGAGGTAAAGCTATGGTATGCCCACATCTTGAATACTGTGTACAGATGTGGTCTCCCCACCTAAAAAAAGATCTCCTGGCACCGGAAAAGGTTCAGAAAAGGGCAACTAGAATGATTAGGGGCTTGGAACTGGTCCCGTATGAGGAGAGGCTAAAAAAGATTGGGACTTTTCAGTATAGAAAAGAGGAGGCTGAGGGGGGGACATGACAGAGGGCTACAAAATTATGACAGGTGCGGAGAGGGTGAAAAAGGAGACGTTATTTACTTGTGCCCATAACACAAGAACTAGAGGACACCAAATAAAATTAATGGGTAGCAGGTTTAAAACTAATGAAAGAAAGTTCTTCTTCACTCAGCATGTAGTTAACCTGTGGAACTCCTCGCCAGAGGAGACTGTGAAGGCTAGGACTATAAGAGAGGTCAAAGAAGAGCTGGATAAATTCCTGGAGGTTAGGTCCATAAAAGGCTATTAGCCAAGGCTAGGAATGGTGTCCTGCTGGAGATGGATGGCAGGAGACAAATCGCTTGATCAGTGTCTTCGGTCCACCCCCCCACCCACGGGCACCTGGCACTGGCCACTGTTGGCAGCCAGGCGACTGGACTGGATGGACCTTTGGGCTGACCCAGTGTGGCCGTTCTTATGACCCCGCCTCGCCACGCATTACTCGCTCCTAAAAAAGAAAAAAACTCCTAACGCCTAAAAAGGGCAAAAGGCCACGATGCACTGTCAGTGGCCCAGGGTTGTGTTCCTGTCCAAACCCCGATAAAAGAGCACCCTGCCCCCCCACCCACAAATCAGAGCCACATGCACCTTGACAAGCCTGTCGGCTGGCCCCAGTCGCTTGTCCCGCCTGCCAAGAACCCTGGTGTGGGCTCTGCTCGCCGTCTGCGGTTGGGTCACCGCCCTGGAAGTACAGGCTTCCCCTGCCCATCACCCCACATCGCGTTGGGGTGATGGCTGGAGTGCGCTGGGTAGCTCCCCTTAATTCTCCCCCCCGCCCATGACATTGATTAAGCCATTGCTAATGAGGCTTTTCTATGTTCACTGCTTGTCTCGTCTCTGTCCCTCACTCATTCAGCGAACCCCTTTTGCTCCCGGGACAGGTAATAGTCCCAGGGCTCCCTCCACCCAGCCCTGCCGGTGCCCCTCACTCCCACCTGCAGCCCCTGCCAGCCCAGCCCCGGGCTCCCCCAGCCCTGCCAATGGGCCTGAATTCACATTGTTGGTACAGACAAGGGGCGGGTCTGGGGTGGGCTAGCAAGTGAGAACAGAGGGATTCGGTATCTAGTTCTCTGTGCCCATTTCCGGGCACAAGGAGGACACACAATGCCCCAGAGCTGGGGACAAACCCCAGTAATCCTGGCGCTAACCCCCCCCCAACCACTAGGCCCCATTCCCCCCCGAGCAGAGGACAGAACCCAGGAGCCCTGGCTCCCCCCCCACCCCCCCATCTCTAACCACTAGCCCCCAACCCCTACACCTGAGCCCAGACCGAACACAAGTCTCCAGCTCTCATATTTCCCACTCAGTCACATACTCCCATCCCCAGTGGTGTCAGAGGGAGACAGAGCCAGGACAGGGGGTTCAGCTTTCCTGGCACCCCTGGGCTCAGCCCTAGGGGATCCCACAGCCCCAGCGGCTGTGGCAGGGTTTGCATCTGAGCAGGGCCCAGCTCCTGCTTCCGCAGGGCCAGTGCGCTGGGGCAGAGGCAGGATGGGGGCAAGGGGCTTCATCACCTCTGACATCCCCCGCAGCCAAATTTCACCTCCCTGAGCACAACCACCCACCTCCAGCTTGTTCTGCCTGCGGGCGGCTTCCCTTGGCCTCACCTCAGGCCTCCCTGGGGCCCAGTGCCCCCAGGTTCCCGGCCAGCACAGCCCTGTCTCTGTGCTTCGGTGACCCCCAGCCCGGTGTGCCCGAGCGGAGCTGTTAAGGAAACCCTCCTGCCTGGCTTTGGGAGGGGCTGGGGCCCAGAACCCAGGAAGTTGCTCCAGTGGAGAATGAAGCTCTGAGTTGTGCTTTCCAGTGCTGCGTGGGCCCTGGGGGGTGCAGGGCTGTGGGGGGCGCGTTATGGGGCAGAACATAAGAACGGCCATACTGGGTCAGACCAAAAGTCCATCTAGCCCAGTATCCTGTCTGCCGACAGTAGCCAACGCCTGGTGCCCCAGAGGAGGTGAAGCGAAGACAATGATCAAGCGATTTGTCTCCTGCCATCCATCTCCCGCCTTTGACAAAAAGCTCCGGCACCACAGCTTACCCCTTGCTGATGGCCATCTGTGATGGAGTGGGGGATACGTGTGTACCTGTGTCTCACACAGGCTGTGGGGCTCCTGCTGAGGGTAACCTGGCAACCAGGTGACACCTTTGTACTGCAGACAAAGGGGCAGGTGGAGCCTGAGGGGTTTGAATTGGAGTTGGAAGCAGTGAGTCTGGGCTGGGAGAGAGAGAGAGACCAAGGAGGGGGCAAGGCCCTGGCTTGGGGGGCCCCTCGGGGCCTCCTCTCCCCAACATGGATTGACCTGGCTGTCTCTGCTGACTCCTCTGTACAACGCTGTGTCCTGTCGGCTAATAAACCCGCTGTTCTCCTGCTGAGCAAGAGTCACTCCTGCCTGCGGATGGGGTGCAAAGTTTGGGGGACCCCAAACCCCATCACACTGGTGTTAGGAGTGGGATGTTCTGCATCCCGAGGATGGAGCACCCAGCAGTAAGTGACGGGGGTCCAGGAGGAAGAAGCGGGGCCTGCGAGACCCCGGTGTGCTGATGGGCAGTGAGGTGCAGTTCCCCAAGGCGGACGGGCCTGCGGCCGAACTTGAGCAACTGCGGTCGTGGTCCTCGAGAGGGAATGTCACACCTGAGGAGGGGTCACTCCTGGGAGTCAGTTGGAGTCGGTCCCAGAAGGTGGAGGGGCCGAGGGCCCAACTGCTAGGAACAAGTGACCCGCGAGGAGGCTGACACGCTGAATGAGTTCATCCCAAGACAGTGTGGTCGTGGTCCTTGACAGCAGGTGTCACAGTGAAGAAGGGGTTCCTCTGGGAGTCTGTTGGAGTCGGTCCCAGAGGGCAGAGGGGCCTACGGCCTAACCCCGGGGAGCTTGTGACCTGCAAGGAGTCTGGCACACTGAAGGGATTCTTCCAGGGATCGTGGGGTGCAGAGGGTATCAGCCTGAGAGCCTGCGACCACGCTCAGTGTGATGGAGTGAGGGGAGTGCATGTGTGAGTCAGGCTGGATGTCTGAGGCAAGCAGCAGCTCCCAGTGGCTAAGGATGACCCTGGGGCTACAACTGGCAGGTAACACTTCTGCCTGAACAAAGAGCAGGGAGGAGCTAAGAACATAAGAACATAAGAATGGCCATACTGGGTCAGACCAAAGGTCCATCAAGCCCAGCATCCCATCTGCCGACGGTGGCCAATGCCAGGTGCCCCAGAGAAGGAGAACAGAAGACAAGTGATTTATCTCCTGCCATCCATCTCCTGCCCTTGTTATGAAGGCTAGGGCACCATACTTTATCCCTGGCTAATAGCCATTTATGGACCTGACCTGCAAAAATTTATCAAGCTCTTTTTTAAACCCTAATAGAGTCCTGGCCTTCACAGCCTCCTCGGGCAAGGAGTTCCACAGGTTGACTGTGCGCTGTGTAAAGAAAAATTTCCTTTTATTAGTTTTGAACCTACTACCCATCAATTTCATTTGGTGTCCCCTAGTTCTTGTATTATGGGAAAAGGTAAATAATTTTTCTATATTCACTTTCTCCACACCATTCATGATTTTATATACCTCTATCATATCGCCCCTCAATCGCCTCTTTTCCAAACTGAAAAGTCCCAGTCTCTCTAGCCTCTCCCCATATGGGACCCTTTCCAAGCCCCTAATCATCTTAGTCGCCCTTTTCTGAACCTTTTCTAATGCCAATATATCTTTTTTGAGGTGAGGAGACCACATCTGCACGCAGTACTCGAGATGTGGGCGTACCATAGTTTTATATAGGGGAAATATGATATCTTTTGTCTTATTATCGATCCCTTTTTTAATAATTCCTAACATCCTATTTGCCTTACTAACTGCCGCTGCACACTGCGTGGATGTCTTCAGAGAACTATCCACTATAACTCCAAGATCCCTTTCCTGATCTGTCGTAGCTAAATTTGACCCCATCATGTAGTACGTGTAATTTGGGTTATTTTTTCCAACATGCATTACCTTACACTTACCCACATTAAATTTCATTTGCCATTTTGCTGCCCACTCACTCAGTTTGCTGAGATCTTTTTGTAGTTCTTCACAATCCCTTTTGCTTTTGACTGTCCTGAACAACTTGGTGTCATCTGCAAACTTTGCCACCTCACTGCTTACCTCATTTTCTAGATCATTGATGAACAAGTTGAACAGGATCGGTCCCAGGACTGAGCCCTGGGGAACACCACTAGTTACCCCCCTCCATTGTGAAAATTTACCATTTATTCCAACCCTTTGTTTTCTGTCTTTTAACCAATTCCCGATCCATGAAAGGACCTTTCCTGCTATCCCATGACCACCTAATTTACATAAAAGCCTTTGGTGTGGGACCGTGTCAAAGGCTTTCTGGAAATCTAGGTATATTATGTCCACTGGGTGCCCCTTGTCCGCATGTTTATTAACCCCTTCAAAGAATTCTAATAGATTAGACAGACACGACTTCCCTCTGCAGAAACCATGCTGACTTTTGCCCAACAATTCGTGCTCTTCTATGTGCCTTGCAATTTTACTCTTTACTAGTGTTTCTACTAATTTACCTGGTACTGATGTTAAACTTATCGGTCTATAATTGCCAGGATCTCCTCTAGAGCCTTTTTTAAATATTGGTGTTATATTGGCCGTCTTCCAGTCATTTGGTACCAAAGTGGATTTAAAGGATAGGTTACAAACCACTGTTAATAACTCCGCAATTTCACATTTGAGTTCTTTCAGAACCCTTGGGTGAATGCCATCTGGTCCTGGAGACTTGTTACTATTCAGCTTATCAATTAATTCCAAAACCTCCTCTAATGTCACTTCAATCTGAGTGAGTTCCTCAGATTTGTCGCCTAAAAAGGCTGGCGCAGATTTAGGAACCTCTGTAACATCTTCAGCCGTGAAGACTGAAGCAAAGAAATCATTTAATCGCTCCGCAATGGCGCTGTCTTCCTTGATCGCTCCTTTTATATCTTTATCATCCAAGGGCCCCACTGCTTTTTTAGCAGGCTTCCTGCTTCTAATGTATTTAAAAAACATTTTACTATTGTTTTTTGAATTTTTAGCTAGCTGTTCCTCAAACTCTTTTTTGGCTTTTCTTACTACATTATGACAGTTAATTTGGGAGTGTTTATGTTCCTTTCTATTTTCCTCACTAGGATTTGACTTCCACTTTTTAAAAGCTGCCCTTTTCTCTCTCACTGCCTTTTTAACATGTTAGGTCTCTTACTGTGTTTTTTTATTTGGGGTATACATTTAAGTTGGGCCTCTAGTATGGTGTCTTTAAACAGTTTCCATGCAGCTTCCAGGGATTTTAGTTTAATTACTCTACCTTTTAGTTTCTGTTTAACTAGCTTCCTCATTTTAGTGTAATTCCCCTTTTTGAAATTAAATGCCAGAGTGTTTGACCGCTGCGGTGTTCTTCCCAACACAGGAATATTAAAAGTTATTATATTGTGGTCACTATTTCCAAGCGGTCCAGTAACAGTTACCTCTTGGACCAGATCCTGCGTTCCAGTCAAGACTAGATCGAGAATCGACTCTCCCCTTGTGGGTTCCTGTACTAGCTGCTCCAAGAAGCAGTCATTTAAGGCATCAAGAAATTTAATCTCTGAATCCCGTCCTGAGGTGACATGCACCCAATCAATATGGGGATAATTGAAATCTCCTATTATTACTGTGTTTTTTATTTTGATAGCCTCTCTAATCTCCCTTAACATTTCAGCATCACTATCACTGTCCTGGTTAGGTGGTCGGTAATATATTCCTAATGCCATATTCATATTAGAGGAATGAATTGTTATCCATAATGATTCTATGGAACATTTTGATTCCTTTAGGATTTTTACTTCATTTGATTCTATATTATCCTTCACATATAGTACCACTCCGCCACCCGCACGACCTGTTCTGTCTTTCCGATATAATTTATATCCCGGTATGATAGTGTCCCACTGATTGTCCTCATTCCACCATGTTTCTGTGATGCCTATTATGTCAACTTCCTCCTTTGATATGAGGTACTCCAGTTCACCCATCTTATTAGACAGACTCCTAGCATTAGTGTAAAAGCATGTTAGAAAACTACCACTATTTATATGTCCGCCTTTCACAGACGTGGTGGATTTTTTTATGCACAATTGTTTCACATCTGATCTTGCCCATATATTATTTCCCACGTTCCCTATCTGACTAACTTCTAGGGAATCCCTGTCTATGGAGCCTCGTGTAAGAGAAGTCTCCGTCCGATCCAGGTGCTCCCCCGCACCAATCGGCTTTCCCCCACCTCTTAGTTTAAAAACTGCTCTATGTCCTTTTTAATGTTTAATGCCAGCAGTCTGGATCCACCTTGATTTAGGTGGAGCCCATCCTTCCTGTATAGGCTCCCCCTACCCCAAAAGTGTCCCCAGTTCCTAATAAATCTAAACCCCTCTTCCCTACACCATCGTCTCATCCACGCATTGAGACTCTGAAGTTCTGCCTGTCTATCTGGCCCTGCGCGTGGAACTGGAAGCATTTCAGAGAATGCCACCAAAGATGTTCTGGATTTCAGTCTCTTTCCTAGTAACCTAAATTTGGCCTCCAGAACATCTCTTCTACCCTTCCCTATGTCATTGGTACCAACATGTACCACGACGACCGGCTCCTCCCCAGCACTGCCCATAAGTCTGTCTAGATGCCTCGAGAGATCCGCAACCTTCGCACCAGGCAGGCAAGTCACCATACGGTTCTCCCGGTCATCACAAACCCAACTATCTATATTTCTAATGATTGAATCCCCCACTACTAAAACCTGCTTCTTCCTAACAGCTGGCGCTCCCTCCCCCGGAGAAGTATCCTCGGCACGAGAGGATACAACATCACCCTCTGGAAGGAGGGTCCCAACTACGGGATGGTTTCCCTCTGCTCCCCTTGACTGCTCTCCTTCCCTGAGCCTTTCATCCTCCGTAACAGCCTCAGGACTGTCAGATTGGAGGTGGGACAGCCCTACTATGTCCCGGAAAGTCTCATCCACAAACACCTCTGCCTTCCTTAGCTCCTCCAGTTCAGCCACCCTGGCCTCCAAAGCACGCACTCGGTCTCTGAGGGCCAGGAGCTCCTTGCATCGAGCGCACACATACGCCACCCGCCCACAGGGTAGGTAGTCATACATACCGCACTCGACACAATAAACAGGATAGCCCCCACTCTGCTGCTGGGCTTCTGCCTCCATTTCCTACTCTAGTTATATATGAGGGTTAATTAAATGTTTCAGATAGAGGTTGTTATAAAGGATTTAGTTTAAGGGCAACAGAAGTCACTGGCTCCCTCCAAGCTCCCCCTCTCAACTCCCCTCTCCAAACTCCCTCCTGTTAGCACGCACCCTGTTTGCCAGCACCCGGTCGCAAAGCTCCCTGGTCGCTTACTAGCGGGGTTTAAGTGCTCGGCCTCCCTGATAGCTCCTCCCTCTGCCTACAGCTCAGCCAATCAGCACACGGTGTTTCAATTCAAACCTAATCAGCTTCCAACTGCCTGCCTGCCTGCGCACACGGCCTTTCAAACAAACAAACACACACTCAGCTCAGCACTCCAAACAAACAAACTCCAAACTCCAAACAAACACACAAGCCCAAAACCTCCAAATATAAGCAGCCACTTACCCCAAGGTGCTTTAGTTTGCTCCTTCCTTCTCCTCCTCCAGGAGAGCCTCTCCAAACTCCCTCCTGTTAGCACGCACCCTGTTTGCCAGCACCCGGTTGCAAAAAAGCCGAGCTGGGTTTGAATCGGGGGCGGCAGTTAGAGGCTAGGAAAAGGGAGAGCTGGAAGGCAGCCAGCCTGAGGAGGGGGAAGCTACACCCCAGAGGGGCATCCCTCGGGGTCTTCTCCCCAGGACGGGTTGGAAGGACTGTCTCTGGCTGCTGTGCTGTCGCTTCTGTGAGAAACTGGGCATCTGTTGCCTAATAAACCTTCTGTTGTACCTGCTGAGTGAGAGTCCCTCCTGCCAGCGGACGGGGTGCAGTGCAGGGGGACCCCTGAACCCCATCACACTCAGCAACTCCGCTGTGAAGTGGCAGCCCCTGGAAACCGAATCAAGATTAAAGGAGCTGGACAAGGCAGCATGGATGTGCGGTGGCAGAGCTGAGGGATAAGGAAACTCCTGCAGAGGTGAGCCCAGATCAGGGCAGGGAACCCTGGACTGCATGGAGCTCTGAACCGAGGGGCCTGCCACAGCTCAAGGAGGGAAGGAGCGATTCCAACCCATAATCTACTAGTGGCCAAGACAGATCTGCGAAGAGTTTTCCAGGCCTGGGCCGAGGAAGGTGCCTGTGTGTCTGTGCAGGAAAGGAATTTGTCAACTGGGAACGGCAAGTTGTCTGTGACAGAAGCTGCTTCACCTTCTGGGCGTGTGTCGGGACCAGCCAGGGGGGCTGGGACAAAGGAGAGAGTGTCTCCCATTGTCTGTCTGTGTTGAACAGCAGCAGCAGCCTGGGGAGAGGGCAGAGCCTGCGTTTGGAAAAGGTGCCAACGAGGAAACTAGCCCATTGTCTGAGGAAGACTTCCCCAGCCTGGGGTGGCTGGAGAAGGAACCACCAGGAAAGAGCATTCCAGGGAATGTCTCTGGGATGGGCAGTGGTATCCCTGATATGGACGCTGGTCCTTGGTTCAAGAAAGGTGCTTCTGCTTCCAGGGAAGTGAATCCTTTGTCTGAGCCTGTGGGAGCTCAGGATGGGTCCAAAATCCCAGAGCTGGATCTGAGTGTAGCTGAAGCCCAGCTGGGAAGTGCGCCTACCTCTGTGTCTCTCAGGGGGGATGATGCTTTAACTCGGTCTGATCCAGTTAGTATCATCAGGGAATCCCAGAGACCGGACGATTCTAGTACTTGTTCTTTGCCTGATGCTGGAAGGGGTCAGAGGACTCTGTCTGACCAGAGTCATCCTCTAGCCAGGACACAGGAAGAGCAAACTGGCAAGGGAGTTATGGTGCCTGGTGAAGATAAAGAAGCTGGTAGCAGAAGGGAGGGAAGGGTCCAGTGGTACTAGCTCTCTGTCTGGAGGGGGATTATGTGGGAATCTGCCTGATGGGCTAGAAGTGATCCTGGGTGTAGGTAAAACCCAGGAGCTGGTTGTGGCTCAGGGGAGCAGTGCCCCTGTGGAGCCAGACAGGGGTGAGTTGTTGTTTGGGGGAGCTCTTGAAGAAGAAAATTTCCCTGAAACTTTTCCTGAGCAATCCATGGGGACTGCAGAAAATGAGAGCGAAGGAAGGAGAGTGAACAGGAAAGGTGCTTGTCTGTAAGAGCCAGAGCATCCCTTTGCCTGTGGAGAAGTTTGTTTCAGTTCCTGATGGCCAGCAACTGCCTGAGTGTGAAAGCACTGGCTGTGCTCTGCAAACGTCCCAAGCAAGCAGGGCAAAGGTTTCTCAGGAATTGGAAGTTGGTCCAAGTAAAGTGAAAACTATCGGGGAAGTGAGCAGCCCTGTGATAACCAAGTAAAACAGCTTCACAGTCAGTCTGTAGGATGCAGGAGAGGGCGAGCAATCTCCCATCTCCAGATGCTGGAAACACTTATATTCTCATACTGGACTCCAATTCTGATTCCATGGGGAGGCAGAAGTTGGAGGTGGAAGAACAAAGGAGCAGTGGGCCTGGTGGGCCAGTAAGAGATAAACAGGGATTCCTCCATGTGGATTCTGCGTCTGGGACTTTTTCAGAAAAAAAAGAAAAAAAAAAGACTTGGCTCAGTCTAATTCTTGATCTCCCCGCCCCCACCCCTCCACTCTCTGATATGCTCACCTTGATTATCTTTTTCTGATTTGTCCTCCTTGCTTACTGTTTTTGGTTTTCTGTGTCTTAAATATTGAGTCTGTTCTGGTCTGGCTGTGGTCTGAAGAAGTGGGTCTGTCCCATGAAAGCTCACCTAATAAACTATTTTGCTAGTCTTTAAAGTGCTACTTGACTGCTTTTTTTTTTCAGAAACCAGTTTGGTTTGCAAATTTCCAGACTGGCTGGGCGGGGGCCGTCTCCCTGAGATCATCAATGGCCCAGCTCCTGTTAGAAGGGAGGGCACACCAGAGAGATCAGATTTCCACCCTGGAGGGCAAGAGAGAAAATTAGAACGTGGTTTTGCAAAGAAAAGGCCTCAGCCATTTAGGCCCCAAAATACCAGATTCTCAAGGATGTTACACAAAGATTGTGGTATACCAAAGAGCAACATAAATGTACACTTGCAATGGGTTTGTTCTTGTTACTCACACTAACTACTGTAACCAATGGATAATGTAATCAGAAGCTGTAAAATTGTACCATGTACTAAATGTTTGGAAAGAGCCGTGTAACATAATGCCATTGATGTAAAAGCATGAATTGTATGTTGAAGGAGTTTGTAATTCTGAAATGTCACCGCTGTTCCCTGTAACTAGCCTTGCAACCTCTCATATGAGAAGGAACATTCCAACCCTATTTTGTGGCATGGAAGGGAAAACTGAGGCACACAACCATTTTGTCAAGTATCGGAGGGGTAGCTGGGTTAGTCTGGATCTGTAAAAGCAATGAAGGGTCCTGTGGCACCTTATAGACTAACAAAAAAGTTCTGAGCATGAGCTCTCATGAGCACAGACTCACTTTATCAGATGTTGGTCTTGGAAATCTGCAGGGACAGGTTGCAATAAGCCAGAGCAAGGGTGGGGATAACAAGGTTAGCTCGGTCAGCAAGGGTGAGGCTTACTACCAGCAGTTGATCTGGAGGTGTGAACACCAACGGAGGGGAAGCTGCTTCTGTATTTAGTCAGCCATTCACAGTCTTTGTTTAAGCCTGAGCTGAGGGCGTTGAATTTGCAGATGAATTGTAGCTCAGAAATTTCTCTTTGGAGTCTGGTCCCGAAATTTCTTTGCTGTAGGAGAACTACTTTTAAGTCTGCTACTGTGTGGCCTGGGAGATTGAAGTGCTCTCCTACGGGTTTTTGTATATTGCCATGTCTGATATCTGATTTGTGTGTGTTTATTCTTTTCCGCAGAGACTGTCCAGTTTGCCCGATGTATATAGCAGAGGAGCATTGCTGATGTGATGGAGTGGGGGGAGTGCATGTGTGAGTCAGGCTGGATGTCTGAGGCAAGCAGCAGCTCCCAGTGACTAAGGATGACCCTGGGGCTACAACTGGCAGGTAACACTTCTGCCTGAACAAAGAGCAGGGAGGAGCTGAGCTGGGTTTTGAATCGGGGGCGGCAGTTAGAGGCTAGGAAAAGGGAGAGCTGGAAGGCAGCCAGCCTGAGGAGGGGGAAGTTACACCCCAGAGGGGCACCCCTCGGGGTCTTCTCCCCAGGACAGGTTGGAAGGACTGTCTCTGGCTGCTATGCTGTCGCTTCTGTGAGAAACTGGGCATCTGTTGCCTAATAAACCTTCTGTTGTACCTGCTAAGTGAGAGTCACTCCTGCCAGCGGACGGGGTGCAGTGCAGGGGGACCCCTAAACCCCATCACACTGGTGTCAGAAGTGGGATGCACTGCACCCACGGATGAGCTCCCAGCAGTGGCTGACTGAGCACCAGAGAAGGAAGGAGTCTCACAAGAGCCAGAGGGGGAACAGAGCCATTCCTGCAGCTGCTGCTGGTGAGTGGATACCCCGGGAGATAGCGGGGAGATGGATTATACCCGACTCCTGAAGGCAGAGCTAGCGGGGCTGTGCAGAGAGAGGGGCCTGACCGTGGGGAAGGCGACCAAGGCCCAGCTGATTGCACAGCTGGAAGAGAATGACCGATCCGGGGGGGCAGAGCCTGTCCCGGCAGAAAGTGGCCGGTCAGCCTCGGGAAGCATTTCGGATTCTCCGACAGGAGCAGGGGCTCGACGCCGTCAGACAGACGCGGTGCCCGCCAGGTCGCGCTCAGCTAGTGGTGGTCCATGGCGGGCAGAGTCCCCCGCCGCAGAGCTGCGACGGCTGGAACTCGAGGTGAAATTAAAGGAACTGGAGCACCAGGAACAGGAAAGAGAGCGTGAGCGCCAGGAACGGGAAAGAGAGCGTGAGCACGAGCGCCAGCTACGAGAGAGACAGCGGGAGGAGAAAGAACGAGAACGGAAGGAAAGAGAACGAGAGCGTGAGGAGAGAGAGCGAGAGCGGGAGCATGAGCGAACCATGGCAGAGGCGAGACGCCAAGAGGCCCCAGCTGCGGTAAGCGGGGAGAGGGCCAGACGGCTCGGGGTGGCCAGTCACTTGGAGACGCGTGTGCTGGCCCAGTGTCAGGACCCAGGGGACATGGACGAGTTCCTTACCGCCTTTGAGCGAGCCTGTGAGTTGCATGAGGTTCCCCCAGATGAGTGGCTCCGGCACCTCACCCCCTTGCTGGGCCAGAAGGCCGCAGCGGTGCTCAGCCAGCTGGTGGGGCTGCAGCCTGGGGACTATGAACGGTTCAAACAGGCCCTGCTGCATAAATTCGGGCTGACTCCGGAGATGTACAAGAAGAAGTTCCAGGAGGCGCAGAAGAGGCCAGAGGAAACCCATGTAGATACAACCGCCCGCCTGAAGCAATACTACCAGAAGTGGGCGTTTGGAATGGGAGTCCAGTCCGTAGAGGACCTGATCGAGCTGGCGGTCGTGGAGCGATTCTACGAGATGTGCGCACCTGACCTGAGGGTGTGGCTCGTGGACCGGAAGCCAGGGGACTCACATGATGCAGGGAAACTGGCAGATGACTTCACAAACAGCCGGGCCAGGTTTGAAAGTGAGCCCCACAAAGAGAGGGAGTCTCGGAGAGAGAGGGAGTCCCGGAGGGAGAGGGAGTCCTGGAGAAACCGAGAATCTCAGAGAGACCGGTCCCTAACTATACGACAGAGGGGACCACCTCTTGGGCAAGCCCAGGAAAGAGGGGCCAGCCACCCACCCCCCAGAGAGCCAAACAGAGCCCGGACAGAGCAGCCGGCCCGAGGGACACAACAAGACCCAGGCTGTTATCGCTGTGGGTGAAAGGGGCATAGAGCAGCCCAGTGCCCCAGGCTCCCAGACAGGTTGAGCAGGCCGGGGGGTCATGGAGTCAACTGGGTGGGGTCCCAGAAGCCAGAGAGGCTGACGGCCAAGGCGGGTGGTGCTGACAATGGGCACTCGGATTGGGCCGAGTCCACCCCACAGACCAGCTCCTCAGGGGGACCAAATGCTCAGAGGTCAGTTTACAGAGTGGGGGCGGCAATGCCTCTGCGGAGCGAGTGTCTCAAACACCTCGAACTAGACGGGAAAAAGGTCACGGGGTTCTGGGACACAGGTGCTGACGTGGCGCTGGCCCGACCCGGGGTGGTGGCACTGGGCTGCATGATACCCGATTCCCACCTGATGATAACAGGAATTGATGGGACCCCTTTCAAGGTGCCCATGGCGAGGGTGCACCTGAAATGGGGGAAGAAGGAAGGCCCCAAGGAAGTGGGCGTGCACAGCCATTTGCCGGCGGATGTACTGATGGGGGCTGACCTGGAGAACTGGCCAGGTGAATGCCCTCGTGCCCTGGTCCTGACCCGTAGCCAAAGAAAACAAGGGGTGCGCTCCCCAGATTCAGGGGTACAAGCCCAGCCAAAGTCACAGGAGCCACAGGGGCCAACCCTGAGAGAAAGGGGGCCCCCAAAAAACAGGTCTCACAGGCCAGGGGTGCTGGAGCCAGGCAGGGATGGGGAAGTAGCATCCACTCCTGCCCGAGCGGAAGAATTCCAGGCAGAGCAGCAGAGAGACCCCTCCTTGCAGAAGCTGAGGGAACTGGCCAGTCTCAGCCCAGCTCCACAGCTGGGGGAGGGCTGCAGGGAAAGATTCCTGTGGGAAAAGGGATTCCTGTACCGGGAATGGGCTCCCAGACGCAAAGCGGAGCCATGGAAGGTCCAGAGGCAACTGGTGGTTCCCCAAAAGTACCGGCGCAGGCTGCTGTACCTAGCCCATGATGTCCCACTCGCAGGACACCAGGGGATCCACCGCACCAGGAGAAGGTTGTTACAGAACTTTTTCTGGCCAGGGATCTTTGCAGCTGTCCGTCTGTATTGCCTGTCCTGCGATCCCTGCCAGAGGGTGGGGAAGAGCCGGGACAAGGGGAAAGCTGCCCTGAGGCCACTGCCCATCATAGAGGAGCCTTTCCAGAAAGTGGCTATAGACATAGTGGGCCCCTTCAGCAAGGCAACGCGTTTGGGGAAGAAATATATTTTGGTAGTGGTAGATTTTGCCACGCGATACCCAGAAGCAGTGGCCTTGACCTCTATCGACGCTGACACCGTGGCAGATGCACTGCTGTCCATTTTCAGCAGAGTGGGGCTCCCCAAGGAGGTCCTCACAGATCAGGGGTCCAACTTCATGTCGGCCCTACTGCAAAGCTTGTGGGACAAGTGTGGGGTCCGGCACACCTGGGCCACAGCCTACCACTCGCAGACCAATGGGCTGGTGGAGAGGTTCAATGGGACTCTGAAGCAGATGCTGAGAACCTTCATGAATCAATACCCCCATGACTGGGACAAGTACTTACCCCACCTGCTGTTTGCATACAGGGAGGTGCCCCAGGAATCCACGGAGTTCTCCCCGTTTGAGCTGCTGTATGGAAGGAGGGTACGGGGACCCTTGGACTTGCTCAGAGAAGAGTGGGAGGGGACGGCCTCTCCTGAAGGGGAGTCAGTGGTACAGTATGTACTGACCTTCCGGGAAAAACTCACCGAGCTCATGGGCCTGGCCAGGGAGAACCTCTCCATGGCCCAAAGGGAGCAAAAGGTCTGGTATGACCGTAATGCCAGGGCCCGAGCCTATGCCACCGGGGATCAAGTGATGGTCCTTGTACCTGTGCGGCGGAACAAGCTGCAAGCGGCCTGGGATGGGCCCTTCAAGGTTGTCAAACAGCTAAATGAGGTGAACGATGTGGTGGAACTGCTGAACCGGGCCCACAGCCACCGGGTCTATCATGTGAACATGATGAAACCTTACTGGGACAGACAGAACTTGGTGCTGGCCGTGTGCAGACACTGGGAGGGGCAGGGGGATGATCCCTTGGTGGATTTACTCACAAGGACTGGAGCCGGCTCCTTGCTGGAGTCTATTCCCCTCTCAGACCAGCTGACCCCTGCCCAGCAGACAGAGATCAAGGAGGTGCTGCATTCGCATCAACAGCTGTTCTCGGACAGAGCCGGACGCACTGACCTGGCTGTCCACCGAATAGAGACAGGCACCCACGCCCCTATCAAGTGTGTGCCATTCAGAGCCACAGGGAGGACGGCTCAGGACATAGAGCGGGAGGTTGAAGACATGCTGGCTCTGGGGGTGATCCAACCCTCGTCCAGCCCCTGGGCCTCTCCCGTGGTGTTAGTCCCTAAAAAAGATGGGTCTGTTCGGTTTTGTGTGGACTATCGCAAGCTTAACGCCATCACTGTCTCGGACGCCTACCCCATGCCCAGGCCTGATGACCTTTTAGACAAGCTGGGGGGAGCCCGTTACCTCACCACCATAGACCTCACCAAGGGGTACTGGCAAGTGCCATTAGACCAAGATGCCCGGCTGAAGTCGGCTTTCATCACTCCTGTGGGGCTCTACGAGTTCCTGGTCCTGCCCTTTGGCCTCAAGGGGGCACCCGCTACCTTCCAGCGTCTGGTGGACCAGCTACTGAAAGGGATGGAGAGCTTTGCCCTGGCTTACATGGACGACATTTGCATCTTCAGCCAGACGTGGGAGGACCATGTGTCCCAACTCAAGCAGGTGCTGGACCGACTCCAGAAGGCCGGTCTGACTATCAAGGCAGGGAAGTGCAAGGTGGGGATGGCTGAGGTGACCTACCTGGGCCACAAGGTGGGCAGCGGCTGCCTAAAGCCAGAGCCAGCTAAAGTGGAGGCTGTCAGAGATTGGCCAACACCCCAGACTAAGAAACAGGTCCAGGCCTTCATTGGGATGGCGGGGTACTGCCGGAGGTTTGTGCCCCACTTTAGCTCCATCGCAGCCCCCCTCACGGAGCTGTGTAAAAAGGGAAAGCCTGACAAGGTGGTCTGGACAGAGCAGTGCCAAGAGGCCCTCTGCGCGCTGAAGGAGGCTCTGGTCAGGGCCCCAGTGCTGGCAAATCCAGACTTCAACAAGCCCTTCCTGGTGTTCACCGATGCCTCAGACGTGGGGCTGGGGGCGGTGCTAATGCAGGTGAATGACAAAGGGGAGAAACACCCCATCGTGTACCTGAGTAAGAAGCTGCTGCCCCGGGAGCAGAACTACGCAGCCATAGAGAAGGAATGTCTGGCCATGGTGTGGGCACTGGGGAAGCTGCAGTCGTACCTGTTTGGACGGCGTTTCACCGTGTACACCGATCACTCACCCCTGACCTGGCTGCATCACATGAAAGGGGCCAACGCCAAGCTCCTGCGGTGGAGTCTGCTCCTGCAGGACTACGACATGGAGGTGGTCCATGTGAAGGGGAACAACAACACCATAGCCGATGCCCTGTCACGCAGGGAGGGCCCCGAACTTCCCCAGGTCACTGGCTAGGTGACCCCGCTCAGTTCGGTCTGGAAGGGGGGAGAGATGTGATGGAATGCGGGGAGTGCATGTGTGAGTCAGGCTGGATGTCTGAGGCAAGCAGCAGCTCCCAGTGGCTAAGGATGCCCTTGGGGCTACAACTGGCAGGTAACACCTCTGCCTGAACAAAGAGCAGGGAGGAGCTGAGCTGGGTTTTGAATCGTGGGCTGGGTGGCAGTTAGAGGCTAGGAAAAGGGAGAGCTGGAAGGCAGCCAGCCTGAGGAGGGGGAAGCTACACCCCAGAGGGGCCCCCCTCGGGGTCTTCTCCCCAGGACGGGTTGGAAGGACTGTCTCTGGCTGCTGTGCTGTCGCTCCTGTGAGAAACTGGGCATCTGTTGCCTAATAAACCTTCTGTTGTACCTGCTGAGTGAGAGTCACTCCTGCCAGTGGACGGGGTGCAGTGCAGGGGGACCCCTGAACCCCATCACAGCTGGCATATGATGGCATAAATTATATTGGTAGATGTGCAGCTGAATGAACCCACGATGGTGTGGCTGATCTGGTTAGGTCCTGTAATGGTGTTGCTGGTGTAGATATGTGGGCAGAGCTGGCAACGAGGTTTGTTGCATGGATGGGTCCCTGAGTTAGAGTGACTGTGGTGCGGTGTATAGTTGCTGGTTAGGATTTGCTTCAGGTTGCCACAGGACCCTTCGTTGCTGTTACAACCGTTTTGGTGGTCTGGCGAAATGCCAAGGGTGGAAGCAGTTGTACCTTCCTTTACTGGACTGGAACTGAATTCCAAACATGTGCTGGAGCAGCTGTATAGACGGGTGGGCAGACGGAGCAGAGGCCCAGACCAGAGAACTGTTTGATCCACTGGTGCTGCAGCATCTGTATGGGCTCTGTCCACCCAACTTGAGAACGTGGCTGATGGACCGGAGACCGAATCAGGGAGACCAACCAGCCCGAGGGAACTAAAGGGACTTGCTCAGCTGCATCACAGGAAAAGGGCCAAGACCAAGCTCCTGACTTGGAGCCTCCCCCAGCAGGATTATAACATGGAGGTGGTGCACATCAAGGGGAGCACCGAGGGTACAGCTGATGCCCTATCCCGTGGGGAAGACCCCGAACTTCCCCAGGTCACCGGCTGAGTGACCCCGCTCAGTTCGGTCTGGAAGGGGGGAGAGATGTGGGGGATACGTGTGTACCTGTGTCTCACACAGGGTGTGGGGCTCCTGCTGAGGGTAACCTGGCAACCAGGTAACACCTTTGTACTGCAGACAAAGGAGGAGGTGGAGCCTGAGAGGTTTGAATTGGAACTGGGAGTTGGAAGCAGTGAGTCTGGGCTGGGAGGGAGAGAGACCAAGGAGGGGGCAAGGCCCTGGCTTGGGGTGCCCCTCGGGGCCTCCTCTCCCCAGCATGGATTGACCTGGCTGTCTCTGCTGACTCCTCTGTACAATGCTGTGTCCTGTCAGCTAATAAACCCGCTGTTCTCCTGCTGAGCAAGAGTCACTCCTGCCTGCAGACGGGGTGCAAAGCTTGGGGGACCCCAAACCCCATCACATCATCTATGGACCTGACCTCCAAACATTTATCGAGCTCTTTTTTAAACTCTGTTAGAGTCCTGGCCTTCACAGCGTCCTCTGGTGAGGCGTTCCACAGGTTGACTGTGCGCTGTGTGAAGAAAAACTTTCTTTTATTAGTTTTCAACCTGCTACCCATTAATTTCCGTTGGTGTCCTCTAGTTCTTCTATTATGGGAACAAGTAAATAACTTTTCTGTATTCACTTTCTCCACACCATTCATGATTGTATAGACCTCTATCATAACGCCCCTCAGTCTCCTCTTTTCTAGACTGAAAAGTCCCAGTCTCTCTCGCCTCTCCTCATATGGGTCCCGTTCCAAACCCTTAATCATTTTAGTTGCCCTTTTCTGAACCCTTTCTAATGCCAATATATCTATTTTGAGGTGAGGAGACCACATCTGCATGCAGCACTCAAGATGTGGGCGTCCCGTAGTTTTATATAGGGGAGGTAAGATATTCTTCATCTTATTTTTTATCCCTTTTTTACTTATTCCTAACATCCTATTTGCTTTCCTGACTGCCGCTGCACACTGCATGGATGTTTTCAGAGAACTATCCACTATAATTCCAAGATCCCTTTCCTGATCTGTTGTAGCTAAATTTGCCCCCATCATATTAGATGTATAATTGGGGTTATTTTTCCCAATGTGCATTACCTTACACTTAGCCACATTAAATTTCATTTGCCATTTTGCTGCCCAATCACTCAGTTTGCTGAGATCTTTTTGAAGTTCTTCACAGTCTGCTTTGGTTTTGATTATCCTGAACAGTTTGGTGTCATCTGCAAACGTTGCCACCTCACTGCTCACCCCTTTCTCTGGATCATTCACAAATAAGTTGAACAAGATTGGTCCCAGGACTGACCCTTGGGGAACGCCACTAGTTACCCACTTCCATTGTGAAAATTTACCATTTATTCCTACCCTTTGTTTCTTGTCTTTTAACCAGTTCCCAATCCATGAAAGGATCTTTCCTCCTATCCCATGACCACCTAATTTACATAAGAGCCTGTGGTGAGGGACCGTGTCAAAGGCTTTCTGGAAATCTAAGTATACTATGTCTACTGGAACGCCCCCGTTCGCGTGCTTGTTAACCCCTTCAAAGAACTCTAATAGATTAGTAAGACACCTGCGGGCCAGGGCCCTGGGGACACAGCATGGAACAGACTCAGCACAGGGCCCAGGAGCCACCAGCGCCATCCAGCCCCGGGAGAGGAGTCCCCGAGCCGGGCCCGGCCCCCTCCTCCCACCCCACCACCCAGCCTGGCTCCCACTGGCACTGGCCAGGCCCCTCCTCCCAGCTGTGCCCTGTTTCCTGGGTGGGGTGGGGTGTCACCTGGGGGCCATGGCCTGCGGGTGAGACATCATCACTGTGAAACGCCCCCTCCCCTCCGCGCCGGGCCTGGGGAACCTGAAGCACACACCGAGGGTTACTGCCGGGCATCAGGAAACAGACACAGCTGAACCCAAGACCTGAAACCCCACCCTACCCTTCATGACAGTCACCCAGTGAACAGCCCCTCATGGGGGGGCTCCACAGCCAGTGGGATGAAGGGCAGGGACAGTGCCTGCCAGCACCTGCCAGCCTACCCCTCTGATGGGTACCAGCTCGCAAGAGCTCTGGTGGGGGGGTGGGTGTTCCTGTTTCCATCCTGGCTTCCCAGGAGCATAGCCAGCGAGGTTGTCAGTCAAAGCTGGTGTCACCCCCATCGCCAGCAGCTGTGATGAGGCACGTGACTCAGTTTCCCCTATGTGGGCCATGGCTGCTGAGTGAAAGTTGTTGCAGTTGGGGTGCAGAGCTTGGAGACCCTAGAACCCCATTACATCCCACCAGCCCAGCCCAGCCCTGGGATCCCCCAGCCCCCCCACTGCCCCTCACCCCCTGTCCACAGCCCCTGCCTAGCCCAGCCCTGCCCCTCCTCAACCTGGCTGGTGCCCCTTACTCCTGCCCTGCAGCCCCCGCCAGGTGCCTGGGGGGCGTGGGGAGGAGTCGTGTGGGGTTGGTGCTGCCGGAGGGGAGCCGAGCTCAGGCCCAGCTGGTGGCATCGCTCTGGGGCGCCCCCCTCGCCCGGCTCAGCGGGGAACACTGACCCCTAGTGGCCGAAGTGAGCATCTCCGGCAGGCCCCGCCCTAGGGCGCACCGCTCCCTGCGCCTCTCCCAGCGCTGCAGCGTCACGAGTCCAGCCCCGGCCCGGGCCAGGCGCCCTGTAATCTGCTCGCCCCCGACCCCTACATGGTGCCTCGGGGACTGAACTCACAACCCTGGGTCAGCCGGCCAATGCTCCAACCGCTGCCCTCCCATCCCACAGCCCCCCCCACCCCGCACCCCCTAGGCCCCAGCTACCTCACAGCCCCTCAGGCCCCATCTACCCCCCAGGTACCGCACATCCCTCACCTACTCCCCCAGCCCCGCCAGCTACCCCCATCTACCTCCCTCATCTACCCTCCAGCCTCTCATAGCCTGACCAGCTACCCCGACTTCCACAAGCACTAGGGGGCGCTGTGCTGCAGGAAGCGGGGACCAGCAGGGGGCACGGTCCCTCAGCGGTCGGGGCTGGCGCGGTGCCCCAGGGCGTACTAGGGGGCGCTGCAGGGCGGGCTGCGGGTGGAGCTGCTGGGGAGCAGCAGGGGGCGCTCTCCCCCCGGGGTCGGGGCTGGGCGGTGCCCCAGGGAGCACTAGGGGGCGCTGTAGGGGGCAGGGCTGCGGGTGGGCAGCAGGGGGCGCTCTCTCCTAGAGGTGAGGGCTGGCGCGGTGCCCCAGGGCGCACTAGGCGGCGATGCTGGGGCGCTGCAGGGGGGGCAGCAGGGGGCGCTCTCCCCCCTGGGGTCGGGGCTGGGAGGTGCCCCAGGGCGCACTTGAGGCGCTGCGCTGCCCGAGCCCGGCCCCGGCTGCGTTTCCACCCGGCGGCGTTCGGCCCCAAACTCCCTTCCTTTGGCCTGAAATTTGCACCCACCCCCAGATCGCGCCCCCGCCCCCCGCGGAGGCCGAGAGCGAGGCCAGGGCAGCCCCCGGGCCGGCAGCGGGCGGCTACGGGCCGTGCGCGTCCCCCCCAAGGCTTCGGTGCACAGAACACATTCATTCCGCCCAGGAAATGGGCCAAACCAGCAGTTTATTCTCACTCCGTCGGCCACGCGGGAAGCTGCCCGGCCTGGGCCGAGGCCCCAATAAATAGCAGGAACGTCCCCCCCTCCCCGCCCCTCAGCCAGCTCCGGTCTCTGCAACCGGCTCATAAATAACCCCGCTGGCTAATAAATAAGATATTAAATAGGTAGAAAAAGAAGCGCCAAACACCCCCAGAGAAAAGGCGGCAAAGGCCTCGGTGGGATCGGGCCCGCGGCCGGTGCGCGGCGCTGCGCTGCCAAGGTCCCGCTGTCCGCCGCAGGCTACCCAGCGCCGGCCAGGGGAAATCTGTCCCAGAGCCAGGGAGGCAACCCAGGAGATCCGGCTCCCAGCCCCTCCGGCTCCAGCCACGAGGCCTCTCTCCCCTCCCAGGGGCCAGGAGGGGACCCGGGCGTCCGGCTCTCAGAAGATGTAGCTGGGGCTCAGCACGCGGGAGAGACGGCCCATCATGCTGAGCGGGTCCGAGGACTCCACGTCCAGCGGGGGATCGCCGTAGAAGTCGTATTCCAGCAGGACTGGCTCCACCGGCACCCGGCTGACCATGGGCAGGAAGTGGAAGAGGCGGGGGGCCGAGCGGCCCCGGCTGGGGGGCCCCCCCGTGGGCCACAGGCTGATGGGGACGTTGTAGGTCTCGGAGAAGTACAGGTTGTAGCCGTCCCGCTGCACCTTCTCCCGAAAATTACAGGCCTCCTCGGAGTACGAGCTCTATGGGGAGCGAATGGGGGAGCACGGGTGAGCAGCTGTCTGGGCCCGCCCGTGCTCCAACCACTCGGCACCACTCCCCCGCCAGAGCCGGGGGGAGAACCCAGGAGTCCTGGCGCTGCTCTAACCACTAGACCCCCCTTGCCCCAGGAAGGCGGAGCCCTACAGGGCTGGATGGGCCGTTTGCTTGTCTGTGTCTCCCTCTGTCCCCGCCCCGCCCCCCGCCGCCGTCGGGGTCCTCCTCACCTGCCCATGGAGCCGCCCGCGGGGGTCCATGCACAGGAACAGAAGCGTTTTCATCCCCTGCATCCGGATCACTCCCGGCTTCACTGCTTTGATCTCCATCAGACCTGCAGCGCCCAGGGCAGAGGGAGGTCACGGGGGAACCCAGGCGTCCGGGGGGGGTGTCCCGCTCCCTCCACCCCGCACGAGTGCTAATGTCCAGCCCCCCCCCCCGCTCAGAGCGGGGGCGAGAACCCGGGCCCGCTATAACCGCTAGTCGTCACTCCCCTCCCCGCGCTGCGGAGGGACCCAGCACCCGTCCTCCCCACACCGCCCGCTCTACCCACTACTCCGCGCTGCCCTGAGAGCTGGACAGACCCCCCCCCCCAGGCAGCCGGGCTCCCGCCCCCGGTACTCACTGTAGGGGGTCTGCTCGGCGGCCCCCCGCACCTCGCCCTGGGGGCTGATCTCCAGGTACAGCTGCGTGTCGGCGCTGGCCGTGTACAGGTGTCGGAGCCGCACCTGCCCGTCAAACTGGTACAGGGGGCTGGAGTTGTGCGTGGGGGCGGCCTGCGAGGGCGCGGGGGGCCGGGTCCCCCACATCAGGGCAGCCAGCAGCAGCCAGGACTCCGGTGGGACAGGGGCCGAGCTGCCCCACATGCTGGGGGCTCACACAAGGGTAGAACCCGGCGTCCGGCTCCGACCACTAGCCCCCACTGTTCTCCCGGAGCGCGGAGAACCCAGGCGTCCGGCTGCCCCAGCGGTGTCTTTGGTGCCCGGACGGCTCAGCTGCTCCGGCGGCTCCTTCTCGCTCCTGGAACTTGTCTGAGGCCGCCCGCTCCCCGGGCTCCATTTATCTCGGCGGGTCCTGCCGCCCCCCGCCTGACGCATTGGCCCCACCCGGGCATGAACCCGCGGGGGCCGCTGCCGCGGCGACCACATGAAAAGAGCCTGATGCAACCGGGGGAAAGGAGAGAGGGACAGAGCGGAAGGGAGGGAGAGAGGGAGAAGGGGCGTGGTCCCCATTCTGCCCCCCGGCCCCCCAGCCCCCCTGCCCCACATTCCCTCTTCCCAGCCCCCCCTTATCCCCCAGTACATCCCTCCAGGGCTCCCACCCCCACCCCGCTCTCCCCCAATGTCCCCAGACATCATCCAGGGCACCCCTCCCCACACCCAGCCCCCCCGCCCCACCAGGGATCCAGCCGCGTGAACTGCGGCCCCTGCTGGCGGGCCCCGGCCCTGCGCCCCGGGTGGGGGGGCCCTGGTGCTTGGTTGGGGGGGGGTGTCAGGACCCCCGACCCTGGGCGCCCCCGCCAAGCCCAGCATGGGAAGGCCCAGCCCTGCCCTGCTCTCCCCTCCACAAGGAGCCAACCACAACATCAATATTGGCTTTGGCCCAGGGCCAGCGGCATTGCTCTGTGGGGCAAAGGCCAGGCTGCAGGGCTGGGGTCGTTCCCAGGCCTGGCAGGGCAGCTCCTGTCCCTTCCCCGGCCAGCAGCTGGGCAGCCCAGCCTCACCACCTTCACCTACGAGTGCTGCACCTGGCCCTGCCTCCGGCCCCATGGGCCCAGCCCAGATCCGGGTGCCCAGCCGTGCCCACCCCCGGCTCTAAGGGCCCAGCTCAGACCCGGGTGCCCCAGCCGTGCCCACCCCCGGCTCTAAGGGCCCAGCTCAGACCTGGGTGCCCCAGCTGTGCCCACCCCTGGCTCTGTGGGGCCAGCCCAGATCCGGGTGCCCAGCCGTGCCCACCCCCGGCTCTGTGGGCCCAGCCCAGACCTGGGTGCCCCAGCCGTGCCCACCCCCGGCTCTGTGGGCCCAGCCCAGACCTGGGTGCCCCAGCCGTGCCCACCCCCGGCTCTGTGGGCCCAGCCCAGACCTGGGTGCCCCAGCCGTGCCCACCCCCGGCTCTGTGGGCCCAGCCCAGACGTGGGTGCCCCAGCCGTGCCCACCCCCGGCTCTGTGGGCCCAGCCCAGACCTGGGTGCCCCAGCTGTGCCCACCCCCAGCTCTGTGGGCCCAGCCCAGATCCGGGTGCCCAGCTGTGCCCACCACTGGCTTCATGGGCCCAGCCCAGATCCGGGTGCCCCAGCTGTGCCCACCCCCGGCTCTATGGGGCCAGCCCAGAGCCGGGTGCCCAGCTGTGCCTACCACTGGCTCTGTGGGCCCAACCCAGATCCGGGGTACCCCAGCCGTGCCCACCCCTGGCTCTGTGGGCCCAGCCCAGACCCGGGTGCCCCAGCCGTGCCCACCCCTGGCTCTGTGGGCCCAGCCCAGATCCGGGTGCCCCAGCCGTGCCCACCCCTGGCTCTGTGGGCCCAGCCCAGATCCGGGTGCCCAGCTGTGCCCACCCCCGGCTCTGTGGGCCCAGCCCAGACCCGGGTGCCCAGCTGTGCCCACCCCCGGCTCTGTGGGCCCAGCCCAGACCCGGGTGCCCCAGCTGTGCCCACCCCCGGCTCTGTGGGCCCAGCCCAGACCCGGGTGCCCCAGCTGTGCCCACCCCCGGCTCTGTGGGCCCAGCCCAGATCCGGGTGCCCCAGCTGTGCCCACCACTGGCTTCGTGGGCCCAGCCCAGATCCGGGTGCCCCAGTTGTGCCCACCCCTGGCTCTATGGGGCCAGCCCAGATCCGGGTGCCCAGCTGTGCCTACCCCTGGCTCTATGGGCCCAGCCCAGACCCGGGTGCCCCAGCCGTGCCAACTCCTGGCACTACAGCCTCACTGTGGGTCCCAGTGCCCCAGCCATGCCCCCCTGCAGCTGGTGCCCGCCATACCCAGCCCTGGCACCACAGGAGGGCAGCTTGCCTGGCTGCGACATGTGTTTGTGCAGGTCCCTGGGACTTTGCCTGAGGCACGCAGGGGCCACGCCAGGGAAACGTGACACCCCCCCACCGGAGCCAGGCCGGCGCCTGATGTAACTTCACCCCGCATAGGCCTGGGCATCCGCCAGATCTGCCCAGGCTGCTCAGGAGCCGAGGGCTCCACCCAGCTGGACCCCTGGCCCAGGGCCACCCCCACGCACCTGACCGCCCCCCCGCCCCCAAGCCAGCTCTAGGAAAGATGACTTGCAATTTTCACCTCACCAGAAAGGAATGTGCTGTCATGTGCCTGGTGGGGGTGGGGGGGAAGGGGCAGGTTTTAGGGGGTTGCCCCCCAGCCTGGCCCTGAGAAACAAGCACTTGGTACAGGACACCGGGGTTCTCGCCCTGGCTCGGGGAGGGGAGCACGGTTAAGTGGGTAGCGCAGGGCAGGGGGAGCCAGGACTCCTGGGTTCTCTCCTCTGCTCTGGCACGGGAGTGCGGTTGAGGCGGCAGAGCTGGGGGGCGGGGAGGGGAGCTAGGACATCTGGGTTCTTCTCCCCAGCCCAGAGAAAGCCCATCACGCGCCATGACGACACCCTGCATCCATCCGGAGCATCTGCCCCCTCCCTCCACAGTCCAGGATGTGCTTCCGATCCCCCGCATCTGAGGCTGCATCAGGCCAGGACTGGGTACAACTGGGGGTGATGGATGGCTCTGTCCAGCCTCCCCCTCCAACAGGTGGCTGCACTCTAAATATTTACACCAGGGGACTGAGGAGGGGAGGCAGCAGCTGACCCTGGCCCCAGCCCAGCAGGAACCAGAGGGTGATGTAATGGAGAGGGCAGGAGGCAGCAGAAAGAAAAGCGAGAAGGAAAAAGTGAAAAAGGCAAAAGTGAGAACAAAGGAAAAGCTGCAAAGAATGAGGAGGGATAATGCGAAAGAACTCGTGAAACACGAGGAACGGGGGGACAGCGCCAAAGAACCCGTGAAACACGAGGAATAGAGGAGGGCGCCAAAGAACCCGTGAAACACGAGGAATAGAGGAGGGCGCCAAAGAACCCGTGAAACACGAGGAAGAAAGAAAACGTGTGAAAACCAAACATGGAAGGCCTGAGAGAGCGAAGGAGAAAGGACGGACGCAGCACCCGAGAGCGAGGGCCGCACGCACCTGTGAAAGGGAGCCGGGGCTGGAAGAGCCGGGGCCGGGAGAGTTCAGAAGCCACATGAGCAGCAGTGATGGCCACAGGGGAAGCCGCCGGAGAGCTCAGAGCATGAAGCCCTTTGGGGAGGGGGGCTGGCCTCAGCCGGGGGACTTGGGAAGCGGGGAAACCCCACGGCTCAGCCACTGAGGGGGGAGAGGGAAGACCCCGGGCACTTCCCTTGCTGCCAGGGAAGACGGTGCCTATGCATCCCCCCAGTGGTGGCTGGGGAGCCTGGGGCTCTGGCTGGGTCTCCCATGGCCCGGAGGCCACAGGGCTGAGATCTGCTGAGCTGGTAACTCCCAGCACACGGGGCCCAGCTAGAGCAGGGACCAGGCCCAGGCTCTGAGCAGTGCCTGAGGGAAGGGGGCCAATGGGCCACCCCCCAATTTCTCTCTCAATACCCTGCTCCTGCCCCTCTCCTGCTGGCTTCCGAGCAGCACCCAGCCTGACGGGGCCCCACCTGGGGCGTCTGAGCAGTCCAGTAGTCCCCACTATTCCCCCCTGACACCGACTCAGGACCGAGGCATTGGTCTCCTCCTTTAATAGAAAAGCTTCTCGGGCGGTGACTGTCTCTGGGCCCCATGGGGAGGGTCACCCGGCCCCAGGCTGAGTCAGGGGAGCCCAGAACTGGGCTGGAGGGGCAGTAATGGCAGCCTGGGTCAGATTACCCAGGCTGCATTGCAACTGCTCAGTCTGTTCTCCCACAAAGCACTTCTCCCAGATGCCCAGCCTGGTGGGATTACCCAGCAGGCTTTGCACCGGCTGTGCTATGCGGGTGCAGGGAGTGCCTGGCCCCAGTTCAGCCAGCCCTGGGGGAAGGGGACGAATTGGGGGGGGACTCTCTATATATTGCACTTTGCGAGGAGGGGGCTGTCCCCCCAGTGGCCGGGACCTTTGGGATGCTGGGAATGCTCTGGGGGAGCAGCGGGGGGGATGCTTTGGGGAGTGCTGAAGCCAAAGCCCCCTGTGATAAATAGGGTGCAGGTCCGGTCCGGCTCAGACGGGGAGCACCCAGTTGCTGGGCACACGGCCGTACTGCAGGGAGACAGAGACAGACAGACACGGGGTGTCAGAGCTCGGCACAGACACCTCCTCCGCCACCCACCCACAGCCAGGGCCTCGAGGCGGGTGCCTCTCTCTGGGATCTGGGCTGAGCCCCAGTCCCCTTGGGGAAAGACCCCAGGCTCCCCGCCCCCACCAGCACCAAGCCCCGCCCCTGGCACCTGGATATCCATCAGCTCCTTCAAGAAGCGCTGGGCGAGTTGGGGGCCGTTCTCCATGGTGGGGATTGGATAGTTCTGGAAGGAGACAAGACCCGATGGCACCTGGAACACCCCAGCCCCCACAGGGCCCCAGCCCTATGGTGCCAGCCCCCCATGTTACCTGTCCCCCACATCCCCATGGGACCCAGCCCCCAGCCCCCCATGTTACCTGTCCCCCACATCCCCATGGGACCCAGCCCCCAGCCCCCCATGTTACCTGCCCCCCACATCCCCATGGGACCCAGCCCCCAGGTCCTCATAGCCCACGATCTCTCTGGGTCCCCACCCCACAGGCTCCAGGCCCCCCAGCCCCGGCCCCGGCGTCCCACCTGGCCCTGGTACAGGATGTGGCTGATGGGCGAGATGACGCAGGCGGTGCCGCAGCCAAACAGCTCCCGCACCCGCTTCTCCTGCAGCCCCCGCAGCAGGTCGGCCATGGTGATGCTGCGCTCGGAGACCTTGAACTCACCCTGCGGGGGCAGCAGAGGATCAGCGGCGCCCCCCGATGCCCGGCTGGGGGCCTCCCAGCGACTGCCCCGGCTGCCCGGCCCCTCCCAGCTGCCCCCACTCACCCACTGGCGCCCTAAGTCCAGCAGGCTCTGCCGGGTCACCCCAGGCAGAATGAGGCCGCTCAAGGGGGGCGTCACCAGCTCCAGGTCTGGAAGAGAGAGACCCCCGTGACTTGTGCCAGCATGGGGTGGGGGGGCTGGCACTGGGAGGTGGCTCCTCTGGGGTGGTATGGGGAACCCCTGGTATGGGGGGCAGAGCAGCCCCTATGGGGTGGGGGACAGGGTGTGGGGCAGAGGTAGGGGGACCCCTATGGGGTAGGTATAGGGAACCCCCTTGTGTGGGAGGCAGGGCACGGGGCAGAGATAGGGGGCCCCTCTGGGGTGGCTATAGGGTACCCATAGGTATGGGGAGTAGAGTGTGGGACGGGACAGGGGACCCCTCTGGGATGGCTATAGGGAACCCCCTTGTATGAGGGGCAGGGCATGGGGCAGAGGTAGGGGTCCCATCTGGGGTGGCTATAGGGAACCACCGCGATGGGGGGCAGGGTGGGGGCAGAGGTAGGGGGCCCCTCTGGGGTGGCTATAGGGGACCCACAGGTATGGGAGCAGGGTGAGGGGCAGGGGGCCCCTCTGAGGTGGCTATAGGGAACCCCTGAGATGGGGACAGGGTGTGGGATGGGGCAGGGGGCCCCTCTGGGATGGCTATAGGGAACCCCCGAGATGGGGGGCAGGGCGTGGGGCAGGGGCTGGGCACTCAGACCCCAGGGGGTGGGGGTGGGGCCCTGCCCAGGATGGGACCCGGGTCGGGGGGTAGTCAGGGACCCCTTGGGGTGGGGCTCAGGGGTGCGGCTGGGGCAGGGACCCCCCCCAGCTCTCACCGCCCTGCGGGTCAGTCCAGAAGAGGAAGAGGTTCATGGTGCCGGCTTCAGTGATCTGGTGGTCGGCACCGTAGAGCCAAAGAACCTGCTGGCACCCAGCCCGCACCGCCTCGTCCTGTACCAGGATGGTGGGCGCATAGTTCCTGGGGGGCGGGGCAGGGCAGGGAGATGGGGCACAGCCAGGGCAAGGACAGTGCCCCGGGGGACAGGTGGGACACAGGGGTGGGGGAGGCTGGGGGCAGACCAGGCACAGGTGGGGGAGGGAAGCAGGACATGGGGGGGCAGGAGACACACAGGCGGGAGAGGGGTTAACACAGGGGAGCAGGCTGGGGGCAGACCAGCCACAGAGGGGGTGGGGGCAGGTGGGGGAGGGGGCAGACCAAACACACGCAGGGGCTCGGGGGCTCATGCTCACCCCCCCATCTTGTAGTTGCCAACGCCACCGGGCCAGGCGCGGACGTAGCGGGGGTCGGCCAGCAGCCTCACGGCGCCCATGGGGCCGGAGCTGAAGTAGGCCCCCACCGGCGACAGGATGACGTAGAGGAGGGCGCGGCTGGGCCGGAACACCCCCAGGGTCGGCTGTGGGGGGAGCACAGTGTGAGACCCGGAACACCCAGCAGAGCTCGCCCCATGGGGCGCAGGGGAAGGAGGAGATGGGAGACAAGTCGGGGGGGGTCAGAACGGGGGGTGCTGGGCTGGGCGGAAGGGGGGGGGTCAGGGCTGCTCCCCACCTCGGTGCTGATGAAGGTGGGCCGGATGTAGAGGCTGGCCTTGTTGGAGTGCGGGACCCAGTCGCGGTCGAGGGCCACCAGCCGGCACAGGCACTCCAGGAGCTGCAGCTGGTCGAAAGGCTGGAGAGAGGGGGCAGCATTGGGGGCAGGGGGCAGCCACCAGGGCCAGGATTGAACCCAGGAGTCCTGGCTCCCAGCCCCTGCTCTAACCACTAGTCCATTTCCCTCCCAGGGCAGGGAGGGACGCCAGGTGTCCTGGCTGAAGGCCCCCAATGGAGGGGGATAAGGGTTCAGGGTGGCAGGGCCGAGGGATGGCGAGAGACTCACTGGCAGGGAGGCCCGTGTGGCAGAGTGGTACATTCGCTCCATGTTCAGCTGGGGGCGGAAGAGACGCACTTCCTGATCGTCGCCCCGGAAAGCCTTCATCCCCTCAAAGACCTGGGGAGAGCAGCTCTGTCAGAGGGGGGCTGGGGAGGAACCACGCTTCAGCTGGGACACAGCACCAGAGGGACTGGGTATCTAAGGACCCCTCGCCCAGCACAGAGATGCGGCTGCCTCTGGGGAGGAGCTGGGGACCTGGGGACCCTGCACACAGAGATGCGGCTGCCTCTGGGGAGGAGCTGGGGAGCCGGGGACCCCGCACACAGAGATGCGGCTGCCTCTGGGGGGGAGCTGGGGAGCCGGGGACCCCGCACACAGAGATGCGGCTGCCTCTGGGGAGGAGCTGGGGAGCCGGGGACCCCGCACACAGAGATGCGGCTGCCTCTGGGGAGGAGCTGGGGAGCCGGGGACCCCGCACACAGAGATGCGGCTGCCTCTGGGGGACAGCTGGGTACCCGGGGACCCCGCACACAGAGAGGCAGCTGCCTCTGGGGAGGAGCTGGGGAGCCGGGGACCCCGCACACAGATATGCGGCTGCCTTTGGGGAGGAGCTGGGGAGCCGGGGACCCCGCACACAGAGATGCGGCTGCCTCTGGGGAGGAGCTGGGGAGCTGGGGACCCCACACACAGAGATGCAGCTGCCTTGGGGGGTGCATCTGGGGACACAACTGTGGCAGCAGGGGCAGGGAGCAGGCCCTGCCACTCACCATCACGGCATAGTGCAGGGAAGAGGTGGCTGGGTGCAGGCTCAGGTTCTGGAAGGGCCTGATGTGGGGTTGGCCCCAGCCCTGCTCCTGGCTCCACTCCACACTCAGCATGTGGTCAGTGAAATGCTTCCCAAACCGCAGCTCTTCCAGCGCTGGCTTTGGCTTCGGCCACTTGGTTAGCTCCACCTGCAGGTCTGAGGCCTGTAAAAGAACCCAGGCGTCCGGGCTCGCAGCCTCTGCTATGACCACCTGCCCCTCCCCCCCGCAGAGCCGATGGGGGGGAACCCAGGCATCTGGCAGGCTGGAAGGTGCCAACTCACCTTGAAGAACGTGCTGATGGGTCTCCTGGGGCGGCAGGACAGCAGCTGGTTCAGGGCAGCACAGAACCCACCTGGCCAAACCTACAGCAGAGAGGGATGGGTGCTGGGGGGAGCCTGGAGGGCCCCCACTTACACAAGTGCATGCTGCAGGGCCCCCCTCCCCCACAGCCCAGCGCGCCCCCCACTGAGACCCCCTGTGATGGATGAGACCCCCTGTGATGGAGTGGGGGGAGTATAAGTGTGAGACTCAGGCTGGATGTGTGTGAGACAAGCAGAGCAGCTCCCAGCGGCTGAGGATGACCCTGGGGCTATAATATAGGCTGGCAGGTAACACCTTTGCCCTGAACAAAGAGGAGGGAGGAGCCAAAGGGGGTTTTTGAGTCGGAGGTGGCAGTTGGAAGCTGGGGGAAGAGGGAGCTGGAAGGCAGCCAGCTGGGCGAGGGGGGAAGCTACACCCCAGAGGGGCGCCCCTCGGGCTCCTCTCCCCAGGATGGGTTGGAATGATCGTCTCTGCCGGCTGCACTGACACCTCTGTGAGAAACTTGGCCTGTTGCCTAATAAACTTCCTGTTCTACCTGCTGAGTGAGAGTCACTCCTGCCAGCGGACGGGATGCAGTGCTTGGGGACCCCTGAACCCCATCACACTGGTGTCAGCAGTGGGATGCACGGCACCCACAGATGAGCTCCCAGCAGTGGCTGACTGAGCACAGGAGAAGGAAGGAGCCTCACAAGAGCCGGAGGTGGAACAGAGCGATTCCTGCAGCTGCTGCTGGTGAGTGGATACCCCAGGAGACGGCAGGGAGATGGATTATACCTGACTCCTAATGGCAGAGCTAGCAGGGCTGTGCAAAGAGAGGGGCCTGACAGTGGGGAAGGCGACCAAGGCCCAGCTGATTGCCCAGCTGGAAGAGAATGACAGATCCGGCGGGCCAAAGCCTGTCCCAGCAGGAAGCGGCCAGTCACCCCCTGGAAGCGTTTCAGATTCTCCGACAGGAGCAGGGGCTCGACACCATCAGACAGACGTGGTGCCCGCCAGGTCGCACTCAGCTAGCGGTGGTCCATCGCGGGCAGAGTCCCCCGCCGCAGAGCTGCGACGGCTGGAGCTCGAGGTGCATTTAAAGGAACTGGAGCACCAGGAATGGGGGAGAGAGCGTGAGCGCGAGCACCAGCTACAAGAGAGACAGCGGGAGGAGAGAGCGCGAGAGTGGGAGCACGAACGGGCCATGGCGGAGGTGAGACGCTAAGAGACCCCAGCTGCGGTAAGCGGGGAGAGGGCCAGGCAGCTCAGGGTGGCCAGTCACTTGGAGACGCGTGTGCTGGCCCAGTGTCAGGACCCAGGGGACATGGACGAGTTCCTTACCGCTTTTGAGCGAGCCTGTGAGTTGCACAAGGTTCCCCCAGCCGAATGGCTCCGACATCTCACCCCCTTTCTGGGCCAGAAGGCCGCAGCGGTGCTCAGCCACCTGGAGGGGCTGCAGCCTGGGGACTATGAACGGGTCAAACAGGCCCTGTTGCATAAGTTCAGGCTGACTCCGGAGATGTACAAGAAGAAGTTCCAGGAGACGCAGAAGCCAGAGGAAACCTACGCAGACGCAGTGTAGGGTGCGAGAAGACATTGTAACGGTTAAGAGTGCAGTTTGACCCCTCTGTGAATCCTTAGGAGAATTTAAACAAACCAGTCTGTGCAAGGTGAAAAGCTGCAAAATAACTGCCATGGGAACTGCTGCAAAACAAGCCACGCTTGCCAAGACTTCAAGGCTACGCTGGCAGTAGGCCACAAAAGATAGTGATAAGAAATGCATAGGCAATTTTAGGCAATCTTATGTTAATGAGTTCAGCTTTATCAGCTGGTGTTAGGAGGCCTGTTACAGAGCCTCTCCCCAATTGAAGCTCCGACGCGTCGGGTTTTCCTCCACTGGTGACTGACGTCTCCGGGGCTCCCGTCGTGGGTGTCACGCACTTTCAATAAACCAAATATAGCACTCGTCTTCTGGGTGCAGCCTCATTTCTGGGGAACCTGAGCCTGGTAGGCTACAATTGGCGCAGCGAGCAGGTTCTCCAGGTACGATGCCTTTTTGGGCGAAAGCGGAGGAGGCAGAGAAGCCAGCGCTGTCCCTGCAGCACATAACAGGATGGCCCTCAACAGAGCGATGGGGGCTGGTAGTGCAGATGGGGGCCTGTTGGGCAGCCCTAGCAGACTGGCCGGAGTTGCAGGAGGCGGCAGGCGTGACGCTGGTACAGGTAGAAGGAGCGTTGCGTCGGCTGCGGCTGAGCCGCCGGCTAGGAATGGAGAAAAGGGCGGTGGGAGAGGTCGCATGGCTTTTCCTAACTGCCCTCCGGGCCCTGGATGATGAGCTTCTCCGCCTGCAGAAGGCGCTGGCGGGAAAGGAGCAGGCATGTCGTGATTTGGTGGATGCACGGGCAATAGCACAGGAGGTGGTTACCTCGCAGTCCAAAAGGAAGCAAAAGTTAACCCATCGTTGTGAGGTGTTGGTGGCAAGAGTTACGAATCGGTGGCTCGCAAAACTAGAGAAAGAACCGGTGTCGATGGCCCAAGTGCGTGCAGTCCTTGTGCTAGCCACTTGGGACCCTGAGACCTGGGATGGGAACATTTGGAGCTCTTCCTTGTCTGAGGAGGAGGTGAACGAAAAGGCTGTGCAAACCAACCTGAGACAGGCGCGCCCCATTCAGGAGTTGAGGGCAGAAGGAGGTCGCTGCAATGAGGTCTGGCAAACGTTTAAGACAAGTGAGTTGCAGGAGATGGTGAAGAGTTTTAAGCAGGAGCCAGGGGAAGGCCTGTTGGCCTGGCTAGTGCGTGTACGGGACAACGCGGGCAACCCTGTGTTGCTACTGCTTGTGAAACTCCACCAGATGGGCGTGTTGTCCCAGAATTCACAGATCAAACAGGCGCTGCAAACTATGCAAGGTATTACTAATGCACAAAAAAATGCCGTAAAAGCGCTGTCCCTGTACCACTGGTTAACTATGGCGGTGAACCAGGTCTACCCCTCTGTGGGGAAACTGAAAGCACTGGTAAGGCCCTGGCGTACAATCCCAGAAGGGGTAAGTGCGCTGCGGCAGCTGGGCATGGTGTGGGCTGTGGCTTTCATCAACATTGAACCGGACAATATAGGGGTCCATAAATCCATCAAGACCACTCTGTTATGCCTTGCCCCCCTCAAGCTAAAGGCCTCCCTTCTGGCCGTGGTCATGGCAGCGGGGGGAACATAGGTGAGTTGGTTGGAACGTTAATGCAGTTAGAGGCTGTCACAGGCGCGAACGCGGTCCGTTCCACCAAAGGAAAAGGTGGTTGGGCGGGAGCCCCTGGACAGGAGAAAGGGCACGCTAGGGTAACCCGGAAAACCATGTAAACGGACTTGCTAAAGGCAGGAGTGCCCCATGAGGAGATCAATGGTTTGCCAACACCAAACTTGTACAAGCATTGGTTACAACTGCCGCCTACCCAGCAGAGTGAGGATGTGGGTGCCTCCAAGAGGGTGGGCAAGACTCAGGCACCACAGAAAGGTACAGAAGCTGGGGGGAGGCCTGAGCCCAGCGCCCCGGTCAAGTGGACCCTTCCCCCTAGGAAGTGACAGGGAAGCGGGTCCCCTGCGGTACGGGCTGTGGTGGTGCAACAGGCAGCAGGGGACCGGCGCCCATTCATCCCAGTAACCATCAAGTGGCCCCGGAGAGGGCAGCAGCATGGGCGAGCTCTGTTAGACACTGGAGCTGAGGCGACCA
This sequence comes from Carettochelys insculpta, assembly GCF_033958435.1. Classification (NCBI taxonomy): domain Eukaryota; kingdom Metazoa; phylum Chordata; order Testudines; family Carettochelyidae; genus Carettochelys; species Carettochelys insculpta. Next base: position 14,448,734 of record NC_134158.1, on the reverse strand, counting down.
TTCTGCATTCCACCCAGACTGCGGGTCACGCGGTGGTCGTCAGGGCCTCGGAGGAGCGGAGACCACCGCTTCTTCGGTGAAGGTCACCCTAACACTGGGGAAAGCCTTTCCCTTTCGGGCGACTGTGCTGGCTGCACCTTTAGGTGAACACATCATTGGCATGAATGTCTTGCGTGGCCGGTGCGTGGATACGCAGTATGGGCTGTTTGCCTTGAGGCATCCCTGCTACATTCAGGCAATTAAAACTGTGGAGCCCCTACTGCGAGAACATCCCAAATGGGACCCTGTGCGCCTGCCGGTCCCCCAAACCCTGGTGTCAGTCAAGCAGTACCGTATTCCTGGTGAAGAGCAGAAAATCAGTAACATTATTGTTGCATTGCCACAGGCGGAGATTATTCGCCCCACGCTGAGCGCCTTCAACAGCCCCATCTGGCAGTAAAAAAGCCAAATGGATCGTGGCACATAACAGTGAACTATCAAAAACTCAATAAGGTAACCCCAGAGCTAACAGCCGTAGTTCCAGACATGGTTACCATCCTGGAGCGCATCACCGTGGCAGCCTTGCCGTGGCATGCCGTCATAGACCTGGCCAATGCGTTCTTCTCTATTAACATTCATCCCAAAAGTCAAGAGCAGTTTGCCTTCACGTGGCTAACAAAGCAGTCACATTTACCGTGTTACCACAGGGCTTTAAGCACTCCCCAACAATCTGCCATCAGCTAGTGCAGGCCAATCTGGAGCATCTAAACTTCCCTAACCGAACGGCCTGCTACCACTACATCAACAGCATTATAATCTCGGAACCAAATAAACCAACTGTTCAAGCTGCCCTAAACACCATTGTAAGAGGAGCTTGTGCGCAAGGCCACCCAGTAAAACTAAACAAAAAAGCACCAACAAGCCTTTAATCTCTGCAAAGAGGTGGTGGTGGCACACACCCGCCTCACTGAACCGCTGCAGGGCCAACCGTTTAAACTAAAGGTAACAACCGTCGGCGACGTGGCATCCTGGGGTCTGTGGCAGCAGGTAAAAACCCAGCAAGAAAAAAACCTATCGGCTTCTGGTCACAAACCCTCCGCAAAGCCAAAGGTGGGTTCCCCCCCCCTAAAAAAGCAAATCCTAGCAGTAGCGTGGGCTTTGCAAAACACTAAGCGGGTCATGGGCGTCGCTCGTTACTGTATAAACCCCAATCCCCTTAATGGGGTGGGTCACGGGTACCTCTAAACTGCTATAGCAACAGCCTCAAAGCGGGGCCCGTGCATCAGTAACAGCTCCAACGTATGCGTAGCATTGGCACAAACTGCCATCAACGCGTCTGCCTTTTCTCTGCCCCACAGTATGGCCATGGGACAGCTCATGGACACCTGCTTTATAGGTGTCACTGCTACTCCTGCTGTCTTGCAAAACTATACCGTTTTGTGTAACTTTGCTTTCACTGCTCTCATATGCTGTCATCAAGTCTGTTCCACAGGTGCACGCTGTGTTGCCAAAAAAGCATCAACCACCTCACTTGATTCCTACTAGCCTCGGAATTCAGCAAGGGGTCATGGGGAGGAGTGTAGGGTGCGAGAAGACATTGTAATGGTCGAGAGTGCAGTCCGACCCCTCTGTGACTCCTCAGAAGAACCTAAACAAACCAGTCTGTGCAAGGTGAAAAGCTGCAAAATAACTGCCATGGGAACTGCTGCAAAACAACCTGCACTTGCCAAGACTTCAAGGCTACGCTGGCAGTAGGCCACAAAAAAAAGTGATAAGAAATGCATAGGCAATTTTAGGCAATCTTATGTTAATGAGTTCAGCTTTATCAGCTGGTGTTAGGAGGCCTGTTACAGAGCCTCTCCCCAATTGAAGCTCCGACGCGTCGGGTTTTCCTCCACTGGTGACTGTGGCGTCTCCGGGGCTCCCGTCGTGGGTGTCACGCACTTTCAAAAACCAAATATAGCACTCGCCTTCTGGGTGCAGCCTCGTTTCTGGGGAACCCGAGCCTGGTTGGCTACACGTGGCCTCCCGCCTGAAGCAATACTACCAGAAGTGGTTGTTCAGGATGGGATTCCAGTCCATAAAGGACCTGGTCAAGCTGATGGCCCTGGAGCGATTCTATGAGATGTGCTCACCTGACCTGAGGGTGTGGCTCATGGACCGGACGCCCAGGGATCCACACAGTGCAGGGAAGCTGGCAGATGACTTCACAAACAGCCAGGCCATGTTTGAAAGTGAGCCCCAGAAAGAGAGGGAGTCCTGGAGAACGAGGGAATCCCAGAGAGACCAGGAGTCTCAGAGAGACCGGTTCCTGGCTGTACGACAGAGGGGACCACCTCTTGGGCGAGCCCAGGAAAGAGGGGCCAGCCACCCACCTGCCAGAGGGCCAGCTAGAGCCTGGACAGAGCAGCCGGCCCGAGGGGCACAGCAAGGCCCGGGTTGTTATCGCTGTGGGCAGAAGGGGCATAGATAAGTCCAGTGTCCCAAGCTCCCAGACAGGCTGAGCAGGCTGGGGGGTCATGAAGTCAACTGGGTGGAGTCCCAGAAGCCAGAGGGGCTGGCGGCCAAGGCGGGTGGTGCCGACAGGGTGCCCTTGGATTGGGCCAAGCCCACCCCACAGACCAGCTCCTCAGGGGGGCCGATGCTCAGAGATCAGTTTACAGAGTGGGGACGGTGCTGCCTCTGCGGAGCGAGTGTCTCACGCCCCTTGAGGAGGACGGGAGAAATGTCACAGGATTCTGGGACGCAGGCACTGACGTGACGCTGGCCCGACTCAGGGTGGTGGTATCAGGCCGGATGATACCCAATTCCCACCTGACTCTAACGGGAATTGATGGGACCCCTTTCAAGGTGCCCATGGCGAGGGTGCACCTGAAATGGGGGGATAAGGAAGGCCCCAAGGAGGTGGGGGTGCACAGCCATTTGCCTGCAGATGTACTAATGGGGGGTGATCTGGAGAACTGGCCAGGTGAACGCCCTCGTGCCCTGGTCCTGACCTACAGCCAAAGAAAATGAGGGGGGCGCTCCCCAGGTTCGGGGGTACAGGTCCAGTCAAAGCCACAGGAGCCACCCTTGGGAGAAAAGGGGCCCCCAAAAACCAGGTCTCACAGGCCAGTGGTCCTGGAGCCAGGCAGAGAAGGGAAAGCAGCTTCCGCCCCTACACTTGCTGAAGAGTTCCAGACAGAGCAGCCGAGAGACCCCTCCTTGCAGAAGCTGAGGGAACTGGCCAGTCTCAGCCCAGCTCCACAGCTGGGGGAGGGCTGCAGGTAGAGATTCCTGTGGGAGAAGGGATTCCTGTACCGGGAATGGGTTCCCAGGTGCAAAGCGGAGCCATGGAAGGTCCAGAGGCAACTGGTGGTTCCCCAAAAGTACCGGCGCAGGCTGCTGTACCTAACCCATGATGTCCCGCTCACAGGACACCAGGGGATCCACCACACCAGGAGAAGGTTGTTACAGAACTTTTTCTGGCCGGGGATCTTTGTGGCTGTCTGTCAATCTTGCCTGTCCTGCGATCCCTGCCAGAGGGTGGGGAAGACCCAGGACAAGGGGAAAGCCGCCCTGAGGCCGCTGCCCATCATAGAGGAGCCTTTCCAGAAAGTGGCTATGGACATAGCGGGACCCTTCAGCAAGGCAACACATTCTGGGAAGAAATATATCTTGGTGGTGGTAGATTTCATCATGCGATACACAGAAGCAGTGGCCTGACCTCTATCAACGCTGACACCGTGGCAGATGCACTGCTGCCCATTTTCAGCAAAGTGGGGTTCCCCAAGGAGGTCCTCACAGATCAGGGGTCCAACTTCATGTTGGCCCTACTGCAAAGCTTGTGGGACAAGTGTGGGGTCTGGCACACCTGGGCCACAGCCTACCACCCGCAGACCAATAGGCTGGTGAAGAGGTTCCATGGCACTCTGAAGCAGATGCTGAGAAACTTCATGAATCAGCACCCCCACGACTGGGACAAGTACTTACCCCACCTGCTGTTTGCATACAGGGTGGTGCCCCAGGTATCCACGGGGTTCTCCCTGTTTGAGCTGCTGTACAGAAGGAGTGTACAGGGACCCCTGCACTTGCTCAGAGAAGAGTGGGAGGGGATGGCCTCTCCTGAAGGGGAGTCAGTGGTACAGTATGTACTGACCTTCCGGGAAAAACTCACTGAGCTCATGGGCCTGGCCAGGGAGAACCTCTCCGGGGCCCAAAGGAAGCAAAAGGTCTGGTATGACCGTAATGCCTGGGCTCGAGCCTATGCCACCGGGGACCAAGTGATGGTCCTTGTACCTGTGCAGCGGAACAAGCTGCAAGCTGCCTGGGATGGCCCCTTCAAGGTCGTCAGACAGCTAAATGAGGTGAACGATGTGGTGGAACTGCTGAACCAGGCCCACAGCCACCGGTCTATCATGTGAACATGATGAAACCTTACTGGGACAGGGAGAACTTGGTGCTGGCCGTGTGCAGACACTGGGAGGGGCAGGGGGATGATCCCTTGGTTGATTTGCTCAAAGGGACTGGAGCCGGCTCCTTGCTGGAGTCTATTCCCCTCTCAGACCAGCTGACCCCTGCCCAGCAGACGGAGATCAAGGAGGTGCTGCATTCACACCAACAGCTATTCTCTCACAGACCCAGACGCACTGACTTGGCTGTCCACCGAATAGAGACAGACACTCATGCAGCTATCAAGTGTGTGCTGTTCAGTGCCACAGGGAAGACGGCTCAGGTCATAGAGGGGGAGGTTGAAGACATGCTGGCTCTGGGGGTGATCCAATCCTCCTCCAGCCCCTGGGCCTCCCCCGTGGTGTTAGTCCCTAAAAAAGATGGGTCTGTTCGGTTTTGTGTGGACTATCGCAATCTTAACGCCATCACTGTCTCGGACGCCTACCCCATGCCCAGGCCTGACGACCTCTTAGACAAGCTGGGGGGAGCCCGTTACCTCACCACCATAGACCTCACCAAGGGATACTGGCAAGTGCCATTGGATGAAGATGCCCGGCTCAAGTCGGCTTTCATCACCCCTGTGGGGCTCTACGAGTTCCTGGTCCTGCTCTTCCGCCTCAAGGGGGCACCCGCTACCTTCCAGCGTCTGGTGGACCAGCTACTGAAAGGGATGGAGAGCTTTGCCCTGGCTTACATGGACGACATTTGCATCTTCAGCCAGACGTGGGAAGACCATGTGTCCCAACTCAAGCAGGTGCTGGACCGACTCCAGAAGGCTGGTCTGACTATCAAGGCAGGGAAGTGCAAGGTGGGGATGGCTGAGGTGACCTACCTGGGCCACAAGGTGGGCAGTGGCTGCTTAAAGCCAGAGCCAGCTAAAGTGGAGGCTGTCAGAGATTGGCCCACACCCCAGACTAAGAAACAAGTCCAGGCCTTCATTGGGATGGCGGGGTACTACCGGAGGTTTGTGCCCCACTTTAGCTCCATTGCAGCCCCCCTCACAGAGCTGTGTAAGAAGGGAAAGCCTGACAAGGTGGTCTGGACCGAGCAGTGCCAAGAGGCCCTCGGCGCACTGAAGGAGGCTCTGGTCAGGGCCCCCGTGGTGGCAAATCCAGACTTCAACAAACCCTTCCCGGTGTTCACCGATGCCTCAGACGTGGGGCTGGGCGCTGTGCTAATGCAGGTGAATGACAAGGGGGAGAAACACCCTGTCGTGTACCTGAGCAAGAAGCTGCTGCCCTGGAAGCAGACCTCCGTGGCCACAGAGAAGGAAAGTCTGGCCATGGGGTGGGCTCTGTGGAAGCTGCAGCCATACCTGTTTGGACGGCGTTTCACCATGTACACCGATCACTCACCCCTGACCTGGCTGCATCACATGAAAGGGGCCAACGCCAAGCTCCTGCGGTGGAGTCTGCTCCTGCAGGACTACAACATGGAGGTGGTCCATGTCAAGGGGAACAACAACACCATAGCAGATGCCCTGTCAAGCAGGGAGGGCCCCGAACTTCCCCAGGTCACTGGCTAAGTGACCCCGCTCAGTTCGGTCTGGAAGGGCGGGGAGGTGTGATGGAGTGGGGGGAGTGTAAGTGTGAGACTCAGGCTGGATGTGTGTGAGACAAGCAGAGCAGCTCCCAGCGGCTGAGGATGACCCTGGGGCTATAACTTAGGCTGGCAGGTAACACCTCTGCCCTGAACAAAGAGGAGGGAGGAGCCAAAGGGGGTTTTTGAATCAGAGGCGGCAGCTGGAAGGTGGGAGAAGAGGGAGCTGGAAGGCAGCCAGCTAGGTGAGGGGGGAAGCTACACCCCAGAGGAGCACCCCTCGGGCTCCTCTCCCCAGGACGGGTTGGAATGACTGTCTCTGCCGGCTGTACTGACACCTCTGAGAGAAACTGGGTCTCTGTCGCCTAATAAACTTCCTGTTCTACCTGCTGAGAGTCACTCCTGCCTGCGGCCGGGGTGCAGTGCTTGGGGACCCCTGAACCCCACCACACCCCCCTCTCCCACAGCCCAGCGCCCCCCACTGACTCCCCCCCACAGCCCAGTGCCCCACTGTGGTGTTCCCCTGCCCCACACAGCCCAGTCCACCCCGCCCCCACCCCATCTCACTGAGGGGATTAATGTGTAACCAGCTCAGGGCTGGGGGAGCCCCTTGAGGCTGCGAGGCCGCACGCAAGCCAGGACCCCACAGGGCCCCTCAGCAGAGAGGCCATGGGCATCCAGGCGTGGGAACCTGCCCTCCCCCAGCAGCATCGCCTGCCCCCCCGACCTGGCCCCCCCTCCAGGCTGCACTTTGCCCCTGCCGAGCCACGCTGGCCGTCCCGCAGGCGCACAGCGCAGCGTCTTCGCCCACAAGTGGGGATCACTGGCCGGACGCCTGGGTCCCAGGTAAGTCCCCTCACCCTGCAGCTCCCAGCCCCCTGCCAGACCCCCAAGTCACACGCGGAGCCCCCGAGGCCGCCCCAGCCCAGCAACGGCGGGTCTGTACAGGGCAAATCCCACATCCTGGGGTCATAGCCAGCCTCCCCCACCACCAGCAACCCCCCACATCCCAGGGTCACAGCCAGCCCCCCCAATGCTTAAAAACCCCCACATACTGGGGTCACAGCCAGCCCCCTCAATCCTTAAAAAAACCCCACATCCTGGGGTCATGGCCAGTCCCCACACCCCATCAGCAACCCCCAACACCATGAGGTCACTGCCGGCCCCCCTGCCACCAGCAACCCTCCACACCCTGGGGTCACAGTCAGCCACCCCACAGACACCCACCAAACCCCACATCCTAGGGTCGGGGCCAGCCCCCAGAAACCACCCACGCCCTGGGGTCACGTCCCCCAGACCTTCAGCACCTGGGTTCAGAATAACCCCCACACACACCCTGGGGTCATGGCCAGCCCCCACAGACACCCCCACATCGGTTCACAGCCAGCCACCAGCAACCCCCCACATCCTGGGGTCATGGCCTTTCCCCCACAGACACCCAGCAACCCTCTACGTTCTGGGGTCACAGGCCCCAGACCTCCAGCGACTGGGTTCAAGATAACACCCCCACAAACACCAAGCAACCTCCTACATCCTGGGGTCACAGCCAGTTCCCCACAGCCCCAGGAACCGCCCACAGGGCCAGCCCCACAGCCAACCCTCACATCCTGGGGTCACAGTCAGCTCCCTCCAGCAACCCCTCCACATCCTGGGGTCACAGCCAGCCCCCTCCCAAAAGCCCCCCCACATCCTGCAGTCAGGGCCAGCCCCCAGGCACCCCTATATCCTGGGATCACATCCCTCAGACCTCCCATGCCTGGGCTCAGGATAACCTGCCACCCCTATGGTGGGGTTACAGCCAGCCCCTCCCAGCCCCCATCGCCATCCTGGGGTCACGGCCAGCCCCACAGACACCCCCACATCCTGGGGTCACAGCCCCCCATGCCTCATCACCTGGGGACAGGGTAACCCCCCAGCCCCAGAGCACACACCGCCGCTGGGACCCGGGTGATGGGAGCTGTGCGGGCACCAAGGGCCGGGGGACTCCTGAGTGCGGACAGACCCTGTCCCCAGCCAGGTACCCCCGAGCCCCTCCCCCGCCTGGCACTATGGGCCCCGCCCCCATGGCCTAGCTCCGCCCCCAGGTCCATTCCAGCGGGGCGGGGCGGGGCGGGGCGGGGGCTGACGGACAGGCCGGGGCCCTGGGGCGGCCCTATCAGCTCGGAGGAGGGCCCGGTGCCCAGGGACTGCCAACAGCGACCCCTAGTGCCCCCTTTCGGGCGCGGCCGGTCCCCGGCCCCCTGCCGAGCTGCCCCCGCCCCGGAATCTCAGCAGGCTCCGGTCCCGGCATCGCCACGTAACCGCGGCGAACTCGTTAGCGGCCCACGCGTCCCGCCAACCCACGGCCGGGACCAGGTGGGCGTCACGGGGGAACCCCGGAGCGGCCCGCGGGCAGCACCGATCCCAGGGCCGAGAGGGGCGCCGGGCGGAACGCAACCGAGATAATTAGTAGCGGCCGGTGCCCCTCACTCCCGACCCGCAGTCCCTGGGCCCCCGGTACCCCTCAGCCCCCCCCCCCCGCCCGTCACTCCCGCTTCTCAACTCCTGGGTCCCCCAACCCCCCCCATGGCCCCTCACTCCCGACCCGCAGCCCCCGGGCCCCCGGTACCCCTCAGCCCCCCCCCGTGCCCGTCACTCCCGCCCCTCAGCTCCTGGGTTCCCCAGCCCCACCATGGTCCCTCACTCCCGACCCGCAGTCCACCAGCAGCCCCGCCAGTGCCCCTCACTCCCGACCTGCAGCCCCTGGGCCCCCAACCCCCGCGCTGCCCCTCACTCCTGCTCCTGGGCCCCCCAGCGTCCCCATGGTCCCTCACTTCCAACCCGCACCCCCTGGGCCCCTAGCCCCCGCGCTGTCCTTCACTCCCGCCCCACAGCCCCCGCCAGCCCAGGCCTGGGCTCCTCTCCGCCTCTGCTCCCCCGTTTGCGTGGAGATCCCCACTTGCTGTCCCCGAGCGGTACCACCCCACCCGTATCTAAAGGGGAAACTGAGGCAGACAGCATCAGGGACTTGCCCGTGGCCCAGCCACAACCCCCCCGCACCCACCCGGCTCGCCCAGCTGTGGACTGGCCCGACGCGGCCCGCGCGAGCAGGGGCCGGAAACTGGAGAGGAAACAAAGGTTCAAGGTGACAAACTCCTTCAGGTGAGAGGGGAGGGGGGGTCCGAGGGCTACTGCGAACTCGAGGGAGGTGCCGGGGGGAGCGGACCGGGGAGAGGGGGTGCGGGGTCGGCTCCAGGTCGGGGGGAGGGTCCCGGGGGGCTCCAGGTCGGGGAGAGGGTCCCGGGGGAAGGGGAGCTGGAGGCTTGCAGGGGTTCCCGGGGGGCTGGGGTCCCGGACAGGGGGAGGGGGAGGGGGAGCTGGAGGCTTGCAGGGGTTCCCGGGGGGCTGGGGTCCCGGACAGGGGGAGGGGGAGCTGGAGGCTTGCAGGGGTTCCCGGGGGGCTGGGGTCCCGGACAGGGGGAGGGGGAGCTGGAGGCTTGCAGGGGGTCCCGGAGAGGGGGAGCTGGAGGCTTGCAGGGGGTCCCGAGGGGCTGCGGTCCCGGGGAGTGGGAGGGGGAGCGGGAGGTTTGCAGGGGGTCCCGGGGGGAGAAGGCCGGACTCACCCTCCCACCGGCCCCGATCCGGGCCCAAGCCCCCAGCGCTGCCATGGCTGGTGCCGCCACCTAATGGGGCCCGGCCGGGCCGCGGAGACGCGCGGAAGGTTCCGCCCCCCGGCCCCCCACCGAGGGGCTAGGGGCAGCGAGGGCGGGGCTAGAACCCCCGGGCGGGGCTAGCGGAGCCTCAGCCAATCACACCCGCTCCCTCCCCCCCACACCCTCTGCCGCACCCAATGGGAGAGCGCCTCCCGGCAGCGTGCGGCTGGCCCCGCCCTTCCGCAGCTCTGCCCTGAGCCGGGGGCCGATGGGGGACTGGGGGAGGTTCCCTGGTGGGTCATCGGACTCAATAGCATCCCGCCCCCCCGCCCAACCAGCAGCCGCCGCCGCCAGCTCAGGGAGCCAATTAGTCGGGAGCCTGGCTCATTAGCCTCCCTCGCCCTAATGACCCCAGGGAGGGACGTGCCCGGGAGCTCAGAGCTTGTAATAGATTTACCGGGCGTGTGTCTTCCCTCACCTGGGGGGGCTCCTGCCCCTTCCAGCTGCAGCCACCTCTAGGGTGGGCTCTTACTGGACACAAAGGCCAGAACCTGAGGCCCCCAGACTAATTCCCTGGGCGGGTACAGCCCCCCGCCCCCCCCGGAAACTGACCCTGGGTCCCCTTACCTGGACCACTAAAAGTGTAACCTCAGCGCCCGTCGGGGGACAGACAGTCGCCCTGGCAGGGCTGAGAGCCCAGGAGCGAGACCCTTCCACAGCCCCTCTGCGCCAGACACCAGCTCCTGGCCCAACTGGCCTCCACCTTGTTCCATCCTGTGTGGAATAAATTGCGTGCTACAGCCTGTGCAGATGGGCACCGGCCCTACAACCAGGCCGCCAGCAGGGGGTGCTGTTAATCACAGCGGTAGCCACCCCAACGCTCCCGGCAACTCTCACATGCCACCACGTTTTCTAACATGTCAGCCAGCCCCGGGGCTTTTCCCTGGCGTTAGAGCTGGGCCCAGGGTTCGCACAGCTTGGCCCCAGGGCTGGATCCAGAGGCCACAGCGCTGTGTCCCAGGCCTGCTTCTTGTGCAAGCTCCTGGGTCCATGGCAAACAGTGCTGGTGTCAAGTTTAAAGTGAGGCCTCCAACCGGCCCCCCAACTCGATGGTGTTTCCCCATTCACAGGTGCCTTTGGAGACCCCTTCATTAGCCAGGAGTGGGGGATTCTCCTCTGGATCTAGGTTTAATCAGGGTGGAGCTGTGCGACCTGGGCCACTGCTCAGGGGTCTGTCACAGGCCTGCCATTACCTTCATCACCCACATTTATCAGCCTGTCTGTCAGCCAGAAGAGACCAAGTTAGTTGGACAGGCTCTGTGGTCCATAAAGTCCCAGCCCGCCGCCTGAATTACACCACCACCACCACCCTTCAGTTCTTGAGTCCTTCCTCAGTTGCTCCATTATTGTGCTCAGGATGGAGATAAGGCTGAAGGCCTGTAGCTACCAGGGACAGCCCAGTTTCACTTTTTGAAATACTGCCCCAACGTTCACTTTCTCTCAGTCTTTAGGAATCGCCCCAGTGCTTCAAAACATTGAAAAGTGAGATTAATGGTCCTGCAAGCTCCTCAGCCAGCTCTTTTAAAACTCTTAGATACCATGCCCCAGGGATACACAATTTTTCCAGCAGAAGCAGCTTTCTGCAGGATTTCTTGGTGGCCACTTGATAACGGGTAAGATGACTTCATGTCACCCTTGTAGGTGTGTGTGTGTCTGTCAGCTGATCAGCCCAATTCTGGAGCCCCAGATCTTATCACAGAAGGGGCAGGTGGTGGTAGCTGGTGGAGGGGCACAGGGCAGTTTTTGCTGCTCTTTTCTCCTTCTCTGTTTCTCCTCGTCTGCCCTGCGGTGGGGCCTCTCAAATTGTGCTGCCTCCTCCCGGCTGACTGGTCTCCACTGGGGACGGTCTTGGGCACTCGTCGCAAGCGTCGACACCGATGTTGCACTTTTTCACTTGCGCCTTCAGCACGTCCTTACATTGCTTATGCTGGCCCCCGACGCTCCTCTGGCCTTCCTCTAATCTGGAAACCACAGTCTGTTCTGGGAGGCGCTGATAAGCTGTTTGAACCATGTGACCAGGCCAAGGAAGTTGTTGATGAATGACAACGACTTCAATGTCAGTCATGTGCAACTCTACCAGAACCTGTCCCCCGCGGAGCTAGGTTAGGATTCTCCTGAGGCAGCGTTAATGATATTGTTCATGTGCCTTCAAATGATGCTCATATGTTGTCCAGGTTTCACACGTGTACAGTAGTGCTGGAATAACCCCTGCACAGTGTACAAAAAGCTTTGTCTTTGCACAGATGTCCCAGTTCTCAAAGACCCTTTGTCTCTGGTGGGTGAAGCAGAACTTGCCTGGCTCAGACGATGCTGGATTTCTGCATCAATGTCAACTTTAGAGGAAACGTGACTTCCAAGGTATGGGAAAGGCTCCACAGCTGCCGGCAGTTCTCCACTGATTTCAATACAAGGTGTATGAGATTGTCCCATGGGTGAGGGTTGGTGGAGCACCGTGTTCTTTTTGATGTTGTGATGGAGTGGGGCATAGGTGTGTGTATGTGGGGGGCTCCTGCTGAGGGTAACTGAGGGGACCAGGTGACACCCCTGTACTGCAGACAAAGGAGGAGGTGGAGCCTGAGGGGTTTGAATTGGAACTGGGAGTTGGGAAGCAGTTGGTCTGGGCTGAGAGAGAGACAAAGGAGGGGGCAAGGCCCTGGCTCCAGGGGCCCCTCAGGGCCTCCTCTCCCCAGGGTTGATTGGACTGGCTGTCCCTGCCGGCTGCACTGACTCCTCTGTACAATGCTGTGTCCTATTGGCTAATAAACCTGCTGTTCTCCCGCTGAGTGAGAGTCGCTCCTGCCTGCGGACAGGGGGCAGAGCCTGGGGACCCCTGAATCCCATCACACTGGTGTCAGGGGTGGGATGTACTGCACCCCGAGGATGGAGCATCTGGCAGTAAGGGATGGGGGGACCAGGAAGAAGAAGGGGGCCAGCGAGACCCAGGTGTGCTGACAGGCAGTGAGGTGCAGTTCCCCAAAGTGGAGGGGCTTATGGCTGAACCCAAGGGTGTGGTCATGGTCCTCGAGAGGGGGTGTCACACCCGAGTGGGGGTTACTCCTGGGAGTCCATTGAAGTTGGTCCCAGAAGGCAGAGGGGCCAAGGGCCCAACCTCCAGAAACAAGTGACCCGCGAGGAGGCTGACACGCTGAAGGAGTTCTGTCCCAGAGAGTGTGGTTGTGCTCCTTGAGAGCGGGTGTCACACCCAGGAAGGGGTTCCTCTGGGAGTCTGTTGGAGTTGGTCCTGGAGGGCGGAGGGGCCGAGGGCCTAACCCTGGGGAATGTGTGACCCAGGTGGTGTCTGGCACACTGAAGGGATTCTTCCAGGAATCGTGGGGTGCAGAGGGCATTGGCCTGTGAGTCTGCAACCACGCTCAGCAACTCCGCTGTGAAGCAGCAGCACCTGGAAAACTGAATCGAGATTAAAGGAGCTGGACAAGGCAGCCTGAATGTGCACTGGCAGAGCTGAGGGTTAAGGAAACTCCTGCAGGGGTGAGCCCAGATCGGGGCAGGGAACCCTGGACTGCATGGAGCTTGGAACCGAGTGGCCTGCCAAGGAGCGATTCCAGCCCATCGTCTACTAGTGGCCAAGATCACGTCTGCTGTTCCTCAGAAGCCACACTGGGATTCTGGGAGCATTTCTTCTGCGAGTGGCAGAAGTCAGTTTGCGAGGTTTCAAGGCGAGATTTTCCTGGCTGCTGCGGGAGGGAGATGCCACCATCGTTCCTGCAGTCTGACGCCTCACCCTTCTGGAAAAGGGCTGATGGTCAGCGTGTCTCTGAACTCGCTTGGCTTTTGTTACTTGGCCCAGATCTTGAGACTCGGGAGGGGGAGCTCTCGGGGGAGCTCTGGCCCCCCTTCTTTGAAGACGTCGGGGGGAATTCCATCTCGTCCGGTTGCCTTGTTGCATTTCATCGCGTTGATGGCAGCTTGGACCTCGCTCAGGATAGGAAGTGTTGCAATATCTTCCCTGGGTGATCACGGAGGGACCCGGTCAAGGGATTCTAGGACCACAGTGGAGGGACAGTTCAAGAGCTCATTACCACGTGTCCTCCAGTGAGAAGCAATTGCTTCATTGTCTTTCAAGAGCTGGGCACCATCCTTTGATCGCAGGGGACGGATTCCCTGGCGGCACTGAAGAAACCTCTTGCATCGTTGATGTCTGCGAGAGGCTGGAGTCCTCGCACCCTCTCAGTCCCCGGCTGGTTCTTCAGAGGCCTCGTTTACGTTGCACGTCAGCCTGGGCCTTGGCTTCTCTTCTCTTCGGCATGCGATTGACGTCGTTTTGCCAGGCCCTAAAGGCTTTTCTTTTCGCTTCAGTCTGCCCTTCAATTTCCACCTCGTTCTCATCAAACCAGCCCTGATGTTTCCTGGTCTGGTAGCCAATGGCTTCTCCACCAGCTTCAGTGATGGCATTTTTCACTTGACACCAGCGTTCTTCCACACCTTCAGGGCATGCTGGCAGCAACTTCCTTGGAGCACTGACTGGACATCACTTGGCCGGACGGGGTCCTTCCTTTGAGCCTCGTACGTGATCTTTCCTCAGATTCAAGAAAAACAAGAAGTCTTGGGGCACCTTAAAGACGAACCGATATTTTGGAGCATCCGCTTTCGTGGGCTTTGCCCACGAAAGCGGACGCTCCAAAATATCGGTTCGTCTATAAGGTGCCCCAAGATTTCTCGCTGGTTTTGAAGATACAGACTAACCAGACAGAGACTCTGGTATTTGTCTGCACACCCGAGCCGCCTTTCCACAGGCCACAAAGAGCAAGGCCGGGCAGGGGAGCGTTCTAACAGCACAACCTCTGCCCCCACGGACGATCTGCCTCCCACGATGCTTCCCCCTGGACACAGTCCCGGAGAAGGAGCCCTGCGAGCCTGGATCCGAACAAAACGAACCGGCAGACCTGGAGCGCTTTAAAGAGTCACCGAATATTGCATCTGATCAAGCAGGTCTTTGCCCGCAAAAGCTGCTGCTCCAAAATATCGGTTCGTCTATAAGGTGCCACAAGACTGCTTGGTTGTTCTCTAAGCTACCGACTGACACGGCTCCCTCTCTGATACTTTTCCTCAGATCGGTTTCCTCCGACTTCTCCGTTGGGCGACCACCCTAATGGCCATTGTGGATGGAATCAGGCAGCCACCGGTTCAGCGGTCCTCAGCACCAGTCACTGCCCGTGTGAGCAGGACGTCCCACGCCGCCGCCGACCCAGCGCACGAGGGGCCGGTGCTGCAGTTGCGGATGTTGCTGCAGGGTCTCACATTCCCCTCTCTGGCGGAGAGCTTGTTTGTATGCCGAGCTCATGCACCACACGTTTCGGAAGTAGGAGCGCTCTGCTGGAGTGCTGTTACCGACTCCTCCTTTCCCATTGGTCACCTGCCAGAGGCCCACCTCTCTTCCAACCCCGGCATTGAAATCCCCTGGGAGAGTAATCTCTTCTTATTGTTGCAGGGCTCCAGCAATGCCGCATGAGCCCAGCAGGGCCAGCGGCCAGGCCGAGAACCACAGCGGTGCCAGCCAACAGCCTGGGGCTCCTCCTGCCTTGTGGTGCCATGATCCCCCCAATAAAAATCCAGGAAAACAGGATTTGTTTGTAAATCGCCTGTATTAACCATGTGGATGGGCTCCTCCCTGCCCAGAGTCTCTGACAGAGATCGGGAACCCCTGCTACTACCCAGAGTCCCCCAGAGATTGGGGCGCCCAGCTGCTGCCCAGGCCTGCTATGCAGGTAACCAATGCCTCAGACACACCCTTGGCCTCAGAGGGGCATGAGGTCTAGGGGATGGAGCAGGGGAGGGGAGCCAGGACTCCTGGGTTCCCGCCCCAGGTTTTGGGGGGGGAGGGCAGTGGGGGTCAAGGGAGGGGAGTGACCTGCAGGGCTCCCATGCAGCATTTTGAAGCCTAGTGATTCTTACCCGCCTCAGGGCACCATCCCCAGGGGAAAGCGCCAGGCCAGAGGACCCAGGCGTCCTGCCCCCACCCCTCTCCTACCCAGCGCCCAGCCAGCACTTGGGCCCGTAGGCCAGCTCAGCCCCCCCGCTCAGCAGCAGGTCGATGCCGGTGCAGAAGGTGCCGTCTGCCGCCAGGTACATCACTGCCAGGGCGCACTCCTCTGCCGTGCCCATCCGGCCCAGCAGCTGGGGGGCAGGGGAGGTTGTGAGTCATGGGCCCACCCCCCACCCTCCCACCACGATCCACCCTGCAGCCCCCCAGCCCCTTCCCCCCAGTTTCCCTCTGCCCTCCACTGACTCCCGAGTTCCCCCCTCCCCAGCCCTTCCCCCACGGGGGGTACGACACCCCCTCCCCCCAGCTTCTCTTCTACTGGGTCTCTGAGCCTGTGTCTGGCTGCGAGTCCGTCTGTCTATCTGTCTCATCGAGAGCTCCCCCGCCCGGGAAGAGCCGGGACCCAGGGGACCGACTCCCATCCAAGCGTGAGAGCGGGGCTGCTATACCCACAAACGGCCACCAGGGGGCAGCAAGCAGGTGGCCTGCAGGGTCCCCACTATGCCGGGCTGGCCCTGAGGATGACTCCCCTGCCCTGCGCCCCCCTACTCCCTCAGCTCTGCACCCCCACACATCCAGCCCCTGCCCTGAGCCCCCCAGCCCTGCACCCTCTTCGCCCCCCGCCCAACACTCCCCAGCCCCATGCTCCCCACTCCTCCCGGCCCTGAAGCAGCTCTGGGTAAGTCTTCTAGTTTCCTGTAATCCACTTACCTGGGCCTCCTTCCCAGCCTGGATTGTGGCCTCTGGATCAGCTGTCTGGCTGGCTGCCTCCACCCACATGGGGGTCCAGATGTTCCCAGGAGAGATGCTGCAGGTGGGGACAATTTGGCACCATCCTGGCTCTCAGGTTTTCACCCCTTCCTGCCCATCGGCTTAGGGTTGTGAGCTTCCCCACAACAGTGCCCTCAGACAGGGACTGCCCTGGGTGCTGCAAACTTCCATGCAGCAGTGCCCGGACACAGGGACACCCCCGGGTGCTACAAGGTTTCCCACGACAGCGCCCCCAGACAGGGATTACTCTCCACGCAGCAGCAGCACCAAGGGATGACTATCCCAGATGCTGTGAGCTTCCCTCTGGCAGTGCCCGAGGCCGTAACGGTGGGGACAACCCCGGGAGTGGTGAGCTTCCCCTGTGACAGTGCCCCCAGCCTGTGACTGCCCAGGATGCTGCGAGCTGCCGGCAGCAGTGCCCCCAGGCCTGTAGTTGGTGGCAGGGGGGGGTTAGAAGATACCTGTTTACTCGCACCCCGTATCTGCTCTCGTCCACCGCCATGGCCTTTGTCATTGCTGTCACCGCACCCTGGGGACAGACCCAGGGTCAAGGGGCTGTCGGAATCGCCCCTCCCCCAACACCAGGCCCTGCCGGGGGCGGGGCAGCACGTGGCATAGACGCAGCCCCCAAGGTCTGATCAACCCCTGGGTTCGCCCCTGCTCTGGGGAGTGGGGGCTAGTGGTTAGTGCAGAGGGGGCTGGGAGCCAGGGTTCTCTTTGATTCTGCTAGTACCTTTGTGGCGACGTACGGAACAGCCTGCCTCTGGCCAATAATGCCCACAAGGCTGGAGATGTTGATGATGTTGCCCCGGGTCTCCCGTAGATGGGGAAGGGCAAACTGCACCAGAGACAAGATACAGGTCAGGTGATGCAGCCACTTCTGGGGTGGGGCGTGGGGCCTGGGAACACAGGAACCTTCCCCAGCGCTGGGATATGGCTGGCTCTGAGATGGTGCAGAGGGGGTGGGAACAGGAAACCTCCCCAACACTGGGAACATAGGAACCCCCCAGTGCTGGAATGCGGCTGGCTCTGGGGTGGGGAACGGGGGCTGGGAACACAGGAACCTTCCCCAGCACTGGGATGTGGCTGGCTCTGGGGTGGGAACAGAAAATCCCCCCAACACTGGGAACACAGGAACTCCCCCAGCGCTGAGATGCAGCTGGCTCTGGGGTGGAGCGCAGGGGGCTGGGAACACAGGAATACGTCTCACCTTTGCTGTCAGGAAGTAGGCAACCAAGTTGATGTCAAGAAGTTCCCGGAAGTGCTGGGAGCTGATGGCATCAATCTGTTCTTCAGGGGGATCTGGGGGTGAAAAGGCAGACACTGAACCCAACCCCGCACCTGATGCTCAGCCCCCAAGATCCCCAGTTCCCCTTGTGAGGAGGCAGTGGGGCCATGCACCCCCCACCTTACTCCCAGTTCTGGAATCCCTCCCCCCACGTTGCTGGACAGCTCTGGACCCACCCCCCCGGCCCTGCCCCCCAGGATTGGGGCCACTCACGGCATCCGGCATTGTTCACCAGGCAGTCAATGCGGCCGTAGCGCTGCAGGGTCACCGCGATCAGCTCCTGGGGGGCAGAGGAACACAGGTGGGCAGACTGGGCGCCATGGAAGGAGGTGGTTATGGGGGAGGGGAGAAGACAGGTAGGGGGAATCTGACCCGCTGGGCCCCAACCTGAAATGAGCCCTCCCCCACCCCTCCAAACAGCATGGGGGGACTGGGGGTCACTCAGCTGGAGCAGGCACCCCCCACCTGGATCTCTTCTTCTTTGGTGACATCGCACGGCTGGAAATGGGCCTCTCCAGGCCCCCCTGCTTCCTGCAGCTCCTGCACCAGAGCCCTTCCCGCAGTCCCTGCGAGGGAAAAGGGGGAACAGCCCGGGCTGGGGACACAGACACCTGGGGAGGGGCTGGACACCATGGAGGTGGGTTCACAGGAGGGGAGGCAGCAGGGTAGCGGCAGCCAAACATGGGGGTGTCCAGGAGAGGGAGGAGCTGGACACCCCAGACACTGGGGGGGGGACAGAAACCAGAACCCCACAGCCCCTGCCCAATCTGGGGCACAAGGGGACTAGCACCTCATGTGGGGTACAGGTGAGGAGCAATTCCTTACCCTCAGTTTCAGGGGCACAGAAGACCACATTAGCTCCCTGACGAACTGGGGGGGCAGAGTGAAGGGGGGCAGGAGAGGTACAGGGAGGAAGGTAGCACATGGGAGGGGGACATAGAACTAAATTAGCATCAACCAAGTGAAAACCAGTAAATAACCTGATGCTGCGAACTTCCCTGCAGCAGCACCCCTGAACAGGGACACTACCCCCCCAAGCTGTGAGCTTCCCTGCAGCAGCACCCCTGAACAGGGACACTACCCCCACAAGCTGTGAGCTTCCCTGCAGCAGTGCCCTGAACAGGGACACTACCCCCACAAGCTGTGAGCTTCCCTGCAGCAGCACCCCTGAACAGGGACACTACCCCCACAAGCTGTGAGCTTCCCTGCAGCAGTGGCCCCAAACACGAACCCGCCCCCCTGTGCTGCGAGCTTCCCTGTAGCAGTGCCCCTGGGAAATAATGCATCTCTGCTGCCCCCTGCTGGCCAGTCCCCCCATCTCCGACCAGCCTCCGACCCCAGGGGACCAGGGCAGGGCAGGGCAGAGGGCTGGAGCAGGTGAGGGCAAATCACAGTCCCTTCATAGGAGCTGGGTATGGGGGCTGCAGGGGGCTCGCTGCCGCGTTCCTGTCCTAGTGCCCCACCCCCCACTTCCTGGGGTTCATGACGGGTCGGACCGACAGTCACGGGACCGACGGACAAAGTCCAGGAAGAGACCAGATGGAACCCAGCCCTGCACCGAGACCCCCACTCCGATCCCTCCTGCAATGTCCGAGGGCCCCCACCCCGCCGCTCTGCGCCCCCAGGACCTCCGCCCCCCCCGCCCCTCACCCCCCAGGGCTCCCGCCCCCCCCCGCAATGCCCCCCCACTCCGCCGGCTCTGCTCCCCCAAGACCCCCACCCCCCGCAGCGCCTTCCCCCACCGAACTCCCGCACGACGGCCCGGCCGATGCCACGGCTGCCCCCGGTCACGACGACGGCGCGGCCCGGGTAGCGCAGCCCCGAGGCCATGGCGGTGGTCGCCCGGCTCCTCTGGAGAACGGGAAGCTGCCGCCGCAGGACACATGGCCACAGGGGGGGGGAGTGGTGCACCCTGGGAAATGTAGTCCTGTCCGTCCAGTGTCTCCAGCCCCGGCAGGACCTGGGGGCGGGGCCTGTCCCTGGGGGCGGGGCCTTTGTCTCTGGAATGAGGACGCAGCGATTCAAGGGTTAATCACAGGTGATTTATTGGGTACCTTGGGCTGCGATGGGCCCGACGCGAGGAGGACCCATCGGAGCCCCCAGGGGCCAGGCAAAAATCTGGGGGGACTTCCAGCTGCCTCTGGGGCTGGGCACAGGGGATCCCCTCCAGCACTGGGGCTGGGGCTGGGCACAGCGGACCCCCACCCAGCACTGGGGCAGGGCCCTTCTGGGGCCGGGGCTAGGCACAAGGGGCCCCTCTGGGGTGAGCCAGGGGCTCCTCTGGGGTGAGCCAGGGGCTGGGTATCTGGGGACACTCGCCTGGTGCAGGATGCAGCCCTGCTGGGATAGGGCCCCTGGAGACCCCTCGCCCCTCACAAAGCCCTGCAGGGGGGTGGTCCATCTTTATCTTGTTCCCACGCCTCTGTCTGCAGCTGCTAAGGACAGCGTGTGAAGGGTCTGGGCCCCAAACCCAAGGGTGGGCAGGGGAGACCTGGTGTCCCACAAATCCCCCTTCCCTCTGGGCACTGAGTGCAGCTTCAGCAGGGCAGGTGAGTGGAAGGAGCCCACAGCAGGAGGAGCAGGGGTGCGGGTCGGGAGTGAGGGGCACCAGCAGGGCTGGGGGGGCTTCTGGGTACACATCTCACTCCACCCCCTCACTCCTGCACGGTGTTAAGGCACCCCCACTGTGACCTTTGACCCTGGACTCCAAACATCCAAGCCCCGCCCTTGAGCCCCCACAGGTGAGGTAGGGCACAGGCGGGTGTTGACTCTGCCTCTGAGCCAATGGGTTAGAAGCTGGATTGTAGCAGGGTGATCCTGATTGGCTGGCTGCCCTGGCCCAGGTGTGCCACCACTCTGCTGGGTGGGCTTTCCCCTTCGCGCCCCTGACACATGCCATTGGCCAGGCTCTTGTTACCCACAATCCTTTGCTCAGGTGCCCGCTCCCCACACCCCTTCTGGCCCTCCCAGAGCAGAGTTGACTCCTGACTGGAGGCCTTCTGTATAGTCAATGTCCCATTGGTCAACTCAGGAACAGGGCCTGCCCCAAGGGAAGTGTCAGGGAGGGACAAGGCCCGATTGACAGCCTCTGACGGAGGTAATGAGTGATATAGGGATGATGTCTCAGTGGCTGATCCTGCCCGCCGCCCTGAATGAGCGGTAAATGCTGTATTCTGATTGGCTGGATTGCAAGGTTCAGACATGAGATGATTGGCCTCTGGGTGCCCCTGAGGGGGCGACCCAGTCAGCAACAAGTGCTGATTGGTTACTACATCCAGTAGCTCAGGGGAGGGGGCCAGGTTAGGGTCAGAGTCCCCCAGCTGGGGTTCAGGCAGGGTCCTCCCTGCAGAGAGAGAGAGAGAAACCAGCGTCACTGACCCCCTCCATGAATGAGACATGGCCACCTCTGGGGTGGGGCGTGGGGGCCGGGGATACAGTGACCCCTCAGCCAGTGTGGAGACGCAGCCACCTCTGGGGTGGGGCATGGAGCTGAGATACAATGACCCTTTCCTGCCTTTAATGAGTTAGAAATGGGCCCTTTCCCATCCCTGAGCCCTGCTCCAGATGCCCACCTCCCCAAGCTCTTCCCACCTCAGGGCCCTAACAGCAGCAGCCAGAAACTTCCCCCACAGCCGAAGCCGACTCCAGCCACGTTTTGCTGTCCTGGCTGAACTGTTGTCCCAGCTCTGTGGGGAGTGGTGCTGCATGGGACAGGGTGGGAAAGAGAGGCCCCTAAGGGGGACAGAACCCAGGGGTCCCCACTCCCAGCCCTCCTCCGCTCTAACCACTAGCCCCCACTCCCCTCCCTGAGCCAGGGCAGAGCGTGAGAGTCCTGGCTCTGAGCCCTGTTACCCGTGATGAATTTGGTGCGCTCGGAGGCCTCAGTGGCTAGTGCGTACGCCAGGGTCCTGATCCTGTGCCGGTCTCTCTCAGGGGGTGGGGGTGGGGGTGGCTGGCTCCACAGACCCCCAGTCTGTCCTCCACATAGCAGTGACTCTGTATCAGTCTGGCTCGGCTCTGGGCCAAGGCTGGTGGCTGGAGCTGGCAGGGTGAGCTGATGGGAGAATGTTAGAAGGGGGAGTGAACAGGGGAATTCGAGCCCTGGGCAGGCCCCTGCCCTCTGCTCGCCAGCACAGCCCCCCTCCTAATGCAGATACCCTCCAGCTCCAACCACTAGACCCCACCCCTGACCCAGAACTTGGGAGAGAACCTAGGAGTAGTGCTGGTGAGTGAGATGTGCGGGACAGAGCACCTGGTTTCCCGGGGGACACAGCACGTATGGCCTCAGGACACCCCCACCCTGCAGCCCAGGCACCCCTCCCCCCAGGCTGTGTACCCACCCGGCTGGCGCTGGTCCGGAGGGAGCCTTGCCGGGGACCCCAGGGCTTCTGCCCGCTCCCCTCCTCCTGCCTCCGGCCTTCCTGGTGTCGCCGCATCCTCTCCAGCTGCTCCTCCAAGCTCATCCGGGCCCGGTGGGGACCTGGGAGATCCGGCGGGATCACCTGTGGGGACGAGAATCGCAGCACAACTGCCTGCAGGGAACCCAGGTGTCCTGGCTCCTGGCACCACCACCCTCCCGCGCTCTGAGCATTAGACCCCACAGCCCTCCCTGAGCTGGGGAGAGAACCCAGGCATCCGGATTCCCAGCCCCAATTACTCTAAGTCACTTAGCCCCACAGCCAGCGCAGAGCTGGGGACAGGACCCAGGTATCTGGGCTCTCAGGCACTGACCAGAGGGGTGTGGGGGAAGCCCAGCTACCTTGCCTGACTGCTCCTCGGTTTGGTGCTCCCAGGGCTGTGGGGGGGCTGGACTGGGGGTCCGGGATAGCTGGGGGGCAGCTGAAGAGAAGCAGAGCCCTGTGGGGGGCAGCAGCGGTTATGGGGGGAGGGACACAAGGGGCCAACACTGGGCCGGGCGGGGTTGGGAGGGGAAACGCACCTGGTACCACATCGTCAATCACTCGCAGGGGGCGCCCTCCATCCGGCTCAGGGGACTGGCTCTGGGGGGGCCGAGAGCCCCAGGCGTCTCCCCTCGGCACGTGCCCCTCAGCTGGCTCACCCTGGGGCGGGGGACAGAGAGCTGCAGGGCTGGGCTGCAGGATGGGAGTGAGGGGCACCAGCTGCAGAGAGGGGCCTAGGACCTGACCCCCTCAGGCCAAAGAACTCCCCTCCCCCAACCTCTTCCTCCTTGGGCCCACCTCCAGGCTAGCCCCCCAGGAGTGCAGCCTGCTCACCCTGGCTGGAGGCTCCTGGCGCTGGCTCCCTCCCTGCGGCCCAGGCAGGGGGCTCTGGGCTGTGTCCCCCCAGCGCTCCACAACAGGGGAGGCAGCTAGAGAGAAACCTGCAAAGGAGGGGGAACAGCGTCAGTGACCCACAGCCCAGCCCCCACGGCTGCCCAGCCCCCATGGCTGCCCCTCCCCCACCTTCCAGCCCAGCCCCCTGGGGCAGGACCTGGGAATGTCCGGAGGTGCAGGGTGGGAGAGGGGCCACAGGCAGCTCCTAGCCCCACAATGATGTCCTCGATCATCCACAGCTCCTGCCGGGCAGCCACCTGCTCCTGTGGGCAGAGGGCACAAACCAGCTGTAATGGGGCTTGGGGTCCCCAAGCTCTGCACCCTGTCTGCCCCCCACAGCTCTGCACTTCCTGCTGCCCTCCCCCCCAATAAGCGTCCCTCCCCCCGCCAGCTCCCTGAAGCCCAGTGCAGGGGAAGCCTGGAGCAGGTGCCTCACAGACCAATCCCTTCAGCAGTGTGGCAGGATGGAGGCGCCCGACTGAGCAGTGACAGACCTGGGGATGCCCGAACTGTCGGACCTCAGCCAGCGTTTCCCGCAGCCGCTGCAGCTCTGTCCCCAGGGTGGTGTAATCTCCCCAGGCCCTCTCACTCTCCTGGATAGCAAACAGCCAGCCAGTTAAACAGGGACCCAACACCAAGATGCGGCTCCTCTGGGGTGGAGCCAGGGCTGGTTATGCAGGGACCCGTCGCTGAGGTGCAGCCCCTCTGGGGTGGAGTGCACCAGCCGGCTGCACTCACCAGTGCCAGGTCACAGAGCCGGGCTCTCACTTGCACTAGCTCATCCTGCAGCCGCCTCTGCTGGTACCAGATGTTTTCCTGCACCAGGTCCTGGCCTCTGCACTCATCCAGGTGGTGCCTGGTCAGCTCCAAGGCCTTCTCCAGTCTCTCCTGTGGAGGGTCCCATCTAGTCACCCCTTGGATGGCATGGGGGGGCAGTGAGGGCAGGGACATCCCTGCCCCCCCTTTTGGAGGTGTGGGGGGAAACCCTGCACCCCCTTCCCTGCTGGGTCACCCCTTAAGAAGAGCCCTGCCATCCAGGGGCCCTGCAGCCCCTCACCCGGAGCTGGGATGGTGTGCAGGAGCCCAGGCTGTGGCGTGGCAGCACAATTACCTTCTCAGCCCGGAGGTGACCTGTCTCCTCCTCCAGCCCCCGCAGCAGCCTGTCCTGGCCACAGAGTCTGGTCAGGAGAACCTGCAGGGCAGAGCAGGAGGTGAGACAACCAGGTGGGCTGGGACTTGAGGTGTGTGGGGATGACAAGGGGTTGGGATTTAGGGTATCTTGGGCCAAGGGGACCCCAAGAGCATCCCACTTCCCACTGATGCAGGCGGCCATATAACCAGGCAGCGGGTGAGATACTGGGGTAGATGGGCCCATAGGGCAGCCCGGGGGAGAGGATATGGGGGTGTCTGGGATGTGGGTGATGCTGGATGGGGGTGCAGGGTGGGGGAACGCAGACGCACTCACATCGGTGTTACTCTCGGCCCCAGGTGACAGCAGCAGGGTCCCATCCTGGGACAGTGCGGCCACGCTCCGGGGCTGGGGGAGGAAGAAGAGGGTGAGGAGCAGAGGAGCCGGGAGTCTGGCCCACCCCCACCTTCCCCTCCCGACTCCCATACCAGAGTTCTCCTGCCTTAGCCGCAGGATGCCCCTTTGGGGAAGGGGATGGAGGGGGAAACTGAGGCACGAATGAGGAGGGGGGTGCGTACCAGAGCTCCCAGTGCAGTCCTCTTCCCCTGCGGACGGCTGGCGGGTGGGGGCAGCGGAGGCAGCTGGATGTAGCCAGAGGCGGCCGAGTGGGGGGAGATCTAGGGAGGGGGAGACGGGGTCAGTGGTGGGAGATGGGTAGGGGATGGGGGAAGGAATGGAGGGATCACTCACCAGTCGGCCATGGAGACGGGCCCGTGAGGGGGGGACCTCTTGGGAGGAGTAAAGTCGGTCTGTGAACTGCAAGGAGGGGAGGGGATGGGGAGTCAGTGCCAATAGGCAGAGCAGGGTGCCCCCTCATGCCCCCCCCGCAGCCCAGCACCCCCTGGTGCGCCCCCCCCGCAGCCCGGCTCCCCCTGGTGCCCCCTCATGCCCTCCCCGCAGCCCGGCTCCCCCTGCTGGGCCCCCCTGCAGCCCAGCTCCCCCTGCAGCTCAGCACCCCCTGGGCCCCCCCCCGCAGCCCAGAGCCCCCCTCAGCCAGCACCCCGCACATACCCGGCTCCGGGGCTGCCTCCCCAGGGCAGGCAGCATCGTGCTTGGCTGTGCCGGGCTCTCCTCCGCCGGGGTCTTGGGCCACACTAGGCAATGGCTGGGGTGGGGGCTGCGGGGGAAGCGCCCCGGGGGCCTGGCACAGGGCTCCTCCGAGGGCCGGACGTCGTAGCGGTCGGCGGGGGTCTGGGGGCGCCCCGGGACAGTTCTGCTGCCCCTCCCGGGCCCCCCGGGGGCGATATCCACCCGCCCCACCGGGGTGTGGGGCCGGGCCAGGCTGGGCCCCGCCTGGGCCAGAAGGGGGAGCTCTTCGCAGGAGGCAGCCAGGGAGGTGGCTCGGCCCTTCCGCCCCCCCCAGGGGGGGGATGAGCCCGGCGGGGGGCCCCGAGCCCCCCTGAGCTCGCTGGGCGTGGGGGGGAGGGAGTAGGAACGGGAGGAGCGAACGTGGCACTGGGCGGCGGGCGAGGGGCCCCAGGGGGCGGGGGAAGGGGGGCGCGGAGGGGGCTGTTCCAACTCGTGGGGGCGAGGGGGTGGTGCGGGGCTGCCCCGGGGAGAGTCGCCGGCCGAGGGCTCCTGGTCCCGCGGGATGCGGGAGGAGAAAGCGCTGGGGAGAGCGGAACAGAGAGGAAAGGGTTAAATGAGGCGGCAGGTGGCCTCCCAACCCTCCCTCCGCAGCGCCCCCTGCTGGGCGACGCCAACGGCTCCTACCTGCGCCCTGCCCCACTGACCGGGCTGGGGGGCGGCGCGGGGCCGCTGGAGGGGGACCCCTCCTCCCCTTGCGCCCCCCGGCCGGCCCGGCACAGGCTGTCCACGGACGAGTGGGCCCCCCCCAGCTGAGCGATCTCCAGCGACTCCAGGCTCCTGGCCGAGCCCAGGTCGGGCGTGGGGGGCCGGGTGCCCTCCAGGAGCTGGGCCTGGGGCGGGCGGCTGCTGCTGGGGGGCGAGAGACAGAAGAGTTACTGCAGAACCCAGGAGTCCTGAGGCTCAAGTCCCCCGCCCCGAACGGGGGAGAACCCAGGAGTCCGGGCCTCCACCCCTCCCCCTACCCCACCCGTACGTGCTGCTGGGGTAGCTCTCGGCCGCAGCCAAGCGGCTCATGGCCCGGATCCAGCCGTTCATGTCCTCCTGGGTGTCAGCGCTGAAGTAGTAGGTCCGCATGCCGCGGTGCTCGGCCTGGGGGCCAGAAGGGGGCGTGCTTAGTGGGGGGGAAGGGGGCTGGAGGCTTCAGGGAGACCAGCCGCCCCCAGCCCGAGGCCGCCTCCACCGCCACCGCCGCAGAGAGAACCCGGGAGTCCTGGCTCCCAGCACCCGCCTCCTCCACGCTCTAATCACGAGACCCCCTCCCAGAATTGCGGGGAGGACCCAGGAATCTGGGGCTGTCCAAGAGGTGTGGGGGGGAGGGGTTCAGAGCTGAACAACTTCCCCACCTAGACCCACCTTGAATATGAATTTGCGGCTCTTCCCCTCCGCGGCCAGCGGCCGGATCTCGTAGCTGGGCAGCGGGATGCTGCCCCAAACCGCCTCCTCCCGGCTGTCTGGGGGATCCCAAAGGAGAGGGGGAGTCAGGAGGCGCCCGGAGCCCCCCGCCCGCTCCCCGGGGCGCCCCCTGCCGGACCGACACAGCCCGGAGCCCCCCGCCCGCTCCCCGGGGCGCCCCCTGCCGGGCTGGGCAGGTACCTCGGTAGTAGAAGAGGCAGTAATCGGCCAACACAAACCAGCGCCGTTTCCAGAGCTTCAGGCCGGAGCTGTCCTGGAACAGAGCCGCCCCCAGGGCAGGTGATGGGGACCCCCAGACCTGCCCACCATCGGCCCCGCCCCCGGCCCCCTCCCCCACACATGGGCTCAAACCTACCGCCCACCCCGAGACCCCCCTCCCAGCCCCACTGCCCCCTTGGAGCTCCAGCCCCCCAAGCAGCACGTTCCCCACCCACCGCCCCCGGTTGCCAGCCCGGCCCCCCACCTGTTTGCACAGCCAGCCCCTCATGACCACGGGCGCGTTGGGGTCGCGCTTGATTGAATGTTCCCTCTTGGCGAAGGTGTGAATGCGCCGCAGGGGGCGGGCAGGCTGGGGGCGGGGCGAGAAAGGGTTAATACTCGCGCGTCACGCACCAGCCACTAGGGGGCGCCGGCTCCCACGTGGGCGTGGGCTGGGCTGGGCTGGGCTGGGCTGGGCGGGGCGGGGCGGGGCGGGGCCAGACCCGAGTTGGAGGGAGTTGAGGTGGCAGCTGGGGGAGATGGGGGGCGGGGAGCAGGCGCTGGGGGGCTGAAGAGGGGCCTGTGGCTGGTGTCTCTCCTTGCCCCTTCTGGGAGGACGCTGGGAGCCCGGAGGACACCTTTCCCCTCCCCCCGCCACAGGTCCCCCCAGGGCAGACACCCATCCCCCCCCGCACCTTGGTGGCCCCCAGGCTGATGGAGGAGATGGTAAGGACGCTGCTGGCCTGGCTCAGGCCGCTCCTGGGGCGCTCCCTGTCAGCCATGGCTCCCGGCCGGCCCAGCCCACGCCTGGAATACAAAAGGGTCCAGAGAAGTCAGGGCACTGCTGCAGGGAAGTTCACAGCGCCGGGGGTCCCTGATTAGGGGGGGCTGTTTGTGGGGAAGTTCAGGTCCCCAGTGCACTGCGGCGGGGAAGCTCACAGCACTTGGGGACCCTGGCTAGGGGCACTGCGGCGGGGAAGTTCGCAGCCCTAGTCAGGCTGGCATCTCCCCTGACCCGATGCCCAGGGTGGTGCGTGGGCGGGAGACAAAGCGGGAGCTGAGCCAGCGGCCAGATTCCGGGCCGGGGGGGAGGGGGCTGAATGGCCCCATTCATGCCGCTGGCCTGGCACGCAGATGGGGAGGTGCAGGGGGGGGTGAGAGTGACCCCTAGCAAGGCCCCCTGGCAAAAGCTGCGAGCTTCCCCCAGCAGTGCCACAAGCCAGGGAAGCCCCGGGACTGAGACCGAGACACGGCCCATCCCCCTGTACCCCCAGACCGAGACACGGCCCCCCGCTGTACCCAACCCTGGGAGCCCGTGCAGGGCACACAGAGCCGCTTTCTCTGCTCCCGGCTGCCCGGCCGCGGCGCCGGCTGAGCCAGGGGCCAGCTGCTTGCGGGGGCGCGGGGAGGCAGGAATTCCTCATCCGACACGGCTGGGCCGCACCCGGGTCAGAGCCCGGCGGGGCTGGAGTTAACTCCTTCCTCGGCCGGGCACTGCTGGGGGAAGCTCACAGCGCGTGGGTCCCTGGCTGGGGCACTGCTGGGGGAAGCTCACAGCACTGGAGTCCCCGGCTGGGGCACTGCTGGGGGAAGCTCACAGCGCGTGGGTCCCTGGCTGGGGCACTGCTGGGGGAAGCTCACAGCACTGGGGTTCCCGGCTGGGGCACTGCTGGGGGAAGCTCGCAGCGCGGGGGTCCCTGGCTGGGGCACTGCTGGGGGAAGCTCACAGCACTGGAGTCCCCGGCTGGGGCACTGCTGGGGGAGGCTCGCAGCGCGGGGGTCCCTGGCTGGGGCACTGCTGGGGGAAGCTCACAGCACTGGAGTCCCCGGCTGGGGCACTGCTGGGGGAAGCTCACAGCACTGGGGTTCCCGGCTGGGGCACTGCTGGGGGAAGCTCACAGCACTGGAGTCCCCGGCTGGGGCACTGCTGGGGGAAGCTCACAGCACTGGGGTTCCCGGCTGGGGCACTGCTGGGGGAAGCTCGCAGCGCGGGGGTCCCTGGCTGGGGCACTGCTGGGGGAAGCTCACAGCACTGGAGTCCCCGGCTGGGGCACTGCTGGGGGAGGCTCGCAGCGCGGGGCCCGGACAGGCCCGAGTTATTTAGCTGGAATTCAGAGCAGGACAACCTCGGACCGCCCACAGCAGCTGCGTCCCCTCCCGCCCCTCCCCCCGCCAGGCTCGGGGCCCCGCCCGGCGCACCCGTGTCCCCTCCGCCGCCCCCCGAGCCGTGGGGTCCCTGCATGGGGCAGATCGGCCCCGCTCCAATTCCAGCCCGAGCCCCTTGCCCGCCCCACGCCAGCTGGGGCCCGGGCGGGGCGCGGCGCGGCAGGCGCTGCCCGTAAGGAATCTGGGCCCCAGGCCCAGGCGGGTGGGGGGGCAGACGCAGCCCCCCCATTGCGGCAGCTGGTCTGCCCCCAGCTCTGGGAGGGATGGGCGGGGGGGGCTGCGCCAGGCCTGGGGCTGGCGGGGTGGGGGGGCGGGCATGGCTCTTACCTGGCCCCTGGTGGGGCTCGCGCGGCTCCCCGACGCTTGGGGGGGTCCTGAGGGGCAGGTTGTCAGCGATGCCCCATTGGGTCGGGCCCTCTCGGGGACTCTGCGCTCCCCGCCCTCCCCCGCCCCCCCTTCGCTCGGTCCTGCCCCCTTCAGCTCCCCCGCTCCCCTCTATCCTCCTTCCCTCCGCACCCCTCGAGTACCCCCTGCACCGCCTCGGTAGCCGCGTCCCTCTAGCGTCCTCCCCGCGCCCGCCTCCGCCCCCCCGGGGCTCCTCTCGCGTCCTCCCCGCGCCCCCCTGCGTCCCCCCCGGGGCTCCTCTCGCGTCCTCCCCGCGCCCCTCTGCGTCCCGCCCCAGGGCACCTCTCGCGTCCTCCCCGTGCCTCAGTCCGCTTCCACCTCCCTGGCTTAAGCCCCTGCCCTGCGCTGCATCTCGCCGTCCGTCCGTCCCCACCTCTCGCAGCTGTTTCTCTCCCGGGCCCCTGCGGCCGCCCAGCGCCTCCCGGGAGGGGTCCGGGGACAAAGAGTTTCCCTCCCCGTCCGCCCCCTCCCACTGCAGCGCCGGGCGGGGCTGGCGGCCCGGACTCCTGGGTTCTTTCCCTACCCCTAGCCGAGAGGGGGAGGGGGCGGGGGCGGGCAAAGCTGAGAGTATTTCCCGGGGGGGGATGCCGCGGGGGGGGGGGTCACTGGCTCATGCAGCTTCTGTCCACCTGCCGTCTCCCTCCCACCCGGGTCCACCCCGCCAGTGGGCCTGAGCCTCTGGCGCCCCCACGTGGCCTGCCGCAGCGAAGGCAGAGCCGGCGGCTGCTCAGGAGACGGGCTCCCCGAACAGTGGGGCTCCGCAGAGGGAGGCCCATCTGCGACTCACGGGTGGGGCATTAGGCCCATTTCACAAACGGGGAAACTGAGGCAGGGAAGCAACAAGGCTCACAGAGAGCAAACAAAGCCGAAGTCCTGGCTCCGACCCCTCCCCCCCACTGCCCCCCGGGCTGGGGAGAGCACCCCGGAATCCTGCCCCCTCCCCTCCCCGCGACCTCCGCCGCCCCAGGCGGAAGCGCGTCCAGAGGTTGTGACATAGAAGAAATAGGACAGAAAAGTGAAAGTGAAAAGGGGAAGCGAACCTGCTCCGGGAGGGAAACCCTGGCGGGGCAGGAGAGTCAGGGGGATCCCCAGCCACGCCCGGATCGGGACCCCTGTCTGACAGAGCTGGACCCGCCCCCCAGTCCCCTCCCGCTCCCTGCTCTAACCACAAGGCCTCACTCCCTTCGCCAGCCAGGGAGGGAACCCAGGAGTCCTGACTCCCAGTCCCCCCACCCTAACCACAAGGCCTCACTCCCTTCTCCAGCCAGCGAGGGAACCCAGGAGTCCTGGCTCCTGCGTGCACACCCTTTAGCTCTGTTTCCAGTTTCCTAGTGCTGGTTGTTGTGTTGTGTGCCTTGGTGCGGTGCCCTGCGTTATGCCAGTTGTGTTCCAGTCCACAGGCAGTAAGGCCCGGGTGTTGTGTTGCATGGCCTGCTGAAAATCCCCAGGCCTGGGTCATTTTGACCTGTTATGTCTGCACCCCGAGGCCATGATGTGTGTTGTGCTGCTGGGTTTTGGCATGTGACGGCCTTACAGAACCTGGGAGGCCTTTGTACTGAGTTTTGCTCAGCTGTGGTGTTAGGTGTGTGTTGGATTGTGGAGTGGTGGTATTCAAGGTGCTGGAGTAGGCTGTGATTGCCATATTGTGTTGCCATATTGTGGTTGCATTGCCTGTGTTGTATCATGATTGTGTTGCACATTTCCTTAGTTGACTGTTGGGGTGGGATGCTATTGTGTGATTGCTCTGTTGTGTGTCTGTCGGATTGCGACTGTGTTGTGCCCTTGCTAGGGTGTGTGGGGTCCATTTGCTCTGTTGTATTGTGCTGTGTGGCACTGTGGGCGTGCCACTGTGCAGTGTAGCTTGTAGGTGCTACAGTGTGAGGCGTTGTGGTGTGTGGTTTGTGATGTAGTTTTTTTCACTCCATTGTGTATTTTGCCCATTGCGCACTGTGACGTATATTGTGTATGTGCTGCATTGTGGACTGTTGTGCATGTGTTTGGGGTGGGAGGAGGTTGTGTGGCACTCAGCTCTGTTATTTAGGTGCCATGCTCTAAATCAGTGTGTGTTGTATTGTGTTGCACTTCTGGTTATGTGTTGGGTTGCATGTGTGTTGCGTTGCTGGCTCTCTCATTGCAGGGCAGGGAAGGATAGGATTGTGCT
This sequence comes from Carettochelys insculpta, assembly GCF_033958435.1. Lineage (NCBI taxonomy): Eukaryota > Metazoa > Chordata > Testudines > Carettochelyidae > Carettochelys > Carettochelys insculpta. The sequence goes on along the minus strand of NC_134158.1, from coordinate 14,417,118 downwards.
ATGTGGTGTGTTGTGCTTGGGTGTTGGGCTGTGTGTGGTTTTGTGTTGTGCAGGCACCTGTGTTTTGTTGTACTGGGCAATGTGTTGCTGTGTTGGGCTGAGCTGAGCTGTGTGTTGTGTTGTGCTGGGCACGTGATTGGCTGTATGTGTGGTTGTGCTGGGCTGTGTGTGTTGTTGTGTTCTGCTGGGCAGCTGCTGGGTTGTATGTTCCTGTGTTGTGCTGTGTATGTTTTGTTGAGCTGGGCTGTGTGTTGTGTTGTGTTGGTCTGTGTGTGCTGCTGTGCTGGGCTGTGTGTGTTGTGTTAGGCTGGGCTGTGTCTGTTGCTCTGCTGGGCTGTGTGTTGCTGTGCAGTGTGTTGTATTGGGTTGAGCTGTGACTTGTGTTGGGCTGTGTGTTGCTGTTTTGAGCTGTGTGTTGCTGTGTTGTGTTGTGTTGGGCTGTGCCTGTTGGTGGGCTGGGCTGTGTGTTGTGTTGGGCTGTGTGTTGCTGTATTGTGTTGTGCTGTGTCTGTTGCTGTGGTGGGCTGTGTGTTGTTGTGTTGTGTGTTGCGCTGTTGACCAGTGTGTGTTGCTGTGCTGTGTATGTTACGTAGCGCTGTGTTACTGACTACGTGCTAAGCTCCGTTGCCCCCTCCCGGCTGGCCCGTGACGTCACGCTGGCGTCAGCGGGCGGCCCTATTTAGCCCGGCCCGGCTCGCCCTGTTCCCACTTCTCTGCTTGCAGCCGCCGACTAGAGACCCAATGGAGCCGCTACCCGCCGCCGCCTGCCCCACGGACCCCGCCCGCGCCGCGCCCGCCACCTGCTGCTGGGGCGCCCTGCTCACTGGCTGAGCGGTAAGGGGGGACCCCGAGATCCCTGCCCTGCGCCCCTCCCCCCTCGAGCCCTCCCTCCACTTAGGGGGTGCTGCCCTCCGACCGAGTCCCTGAGCGCCCCAAGCAGCTCTCCCTCCCTCCCCCCGTGCCCTGCTGTGGGCTGGGGGGATGTTGAAACTTTGTGGGGCCCTCTTCTTTCAAAGGTGCCCCTGTCCCTCCCCCCTCTGATACCGCCCCCCCCCCCCCGCGGCAGTCCAGCCGGAGCTGCCGACCTCCCGCTGACCCCTCATGGCTCTGACTGGCTGGTCCCTGGAGTCCCCCGTCTCTGGGTTGGGGTGTAGCTGGCCTCGGGGAGACGCTTGGAGGAACCGGGCATGCCCCAGGGTAACTTCAGTCACTCAGCAGGAGACTCTGGAAGGACAAAGGTCTCTGAACGACACCCTCTCCCCTGCCCGGGAAAAACCCTAGAAGGGAAACTGAGTCACGGAGCCAGGGATTGAACCCGGGCATCCTGGCTCCCAGCTGGCCCTCTCTGATTCTCAGTGGCTGCTGAGAAGTAGGAAGACTTGCAAGCGGGGGTGGGGTGGGAGCCCCCAGACCCTAGAGGGCAGGTTTGTGGCCTGGGGATCAGCTCCCCACACACGTGCACCCTGGGCTGCTGGATTCCCCGAGAATGACGTGTTTTCTGGCCTTCCTCATTCCAGCTGCTGAGAGAAACATGACTACATCAGGTCCCTGCTACCAGGTGACCTCTGACACACACTGTCCTGGCCAGCCAGACTCTTCCTGGGCTACTGGCATCACCTCCCTGCGGCAGTGATGAGGAGGAGGAGGAGGAGGCAGAGGAGGAAGGGCCGTGGACCCCCCCGCCCACGGGTGGCAGGTGGGGTTGGTGGGCACCATGCCTTGGCTATCCCACTCCCGGAACAGCCAGAAGCCCTGGAGCTAGGGAAGGATATCGTGGCTGCTCCTCAGCAGATGAGAGATGGTCCTGCCACACCGGAGGGGCCAGGCCCCCACTGGGGACCAGGGAAAAATGCAGGGGGAAGCCCCCAAGGGCCTTCCCGAGACTTGGAGGAGGGGGCAAGCTGTGAAGGGGAACAGACCACAGCCCAGCCAGAGATGGAGGAAGGTCTGGAGAAGGCTGGGCATGCTCAGAAGCAACCTCTGGAAAGTCAACTCTGCCTTCCCCGTCCTGCCAGGCTGGGGGTGAACAGTGAGAGATGCGAAGGAGGCCCCATGCCACCTGGGGGAGAGGCCACTGGCAGCCCACAAGGCAGCATGACCCCAGCACGCCCCAGCACCCAGAGCCCCCTGGTCCTGTCCTTGTTCTACTGCCCCTCGGAGGAGGAGGAGGATGGAGACTGGCCCAGCGAGGACGAAGGGGGTTGCTCTGGTGCAGACTGGACCGATTCAGAGGAGGAGCCGGAGAAGGACATGGTGCTGTGGGGGTCCCCAAGCCGTGGGCAGGATCCCCTTAACCCGCTCCACTTGGCCATGGCCCCTGTGAGCCCCAGCCCACCACGGCCCAAGGACCGGGAATTGTGGGTGTCCTCCTACCTCCACACGCCAGACTTGGAGATGGAGAAGTGGGGGGACCCCTGGAGACCCCCGGAAAAGCCCTGGCCCATGAGACAGGCTGGCCCTCGTCAGACGCCTGGCTGTAAGCTGGGATCACCCGGAGCTGAGGACCCCGCCATGGCACAGGCCCTGGACTTGCCGTGCGACCGGGCCAAGAAGGTGAGCTACAGCCAGGACTCCTGGGTTCTCCCAGTTACCCTAAGCACAGGCCCAGAGGCCTGCTGGGTAATTTCAGGGGGTGACATCAGATTGACCTGCCTCCCTGAGGGGCGAGTCTGGCGCAACACCCTGAAAGAGGCCGCGGGGTCCCAGGGGCTTCTCCGAGCTGGGCGAGTCAACCTCTGCTCCCCTGCAGCGTGGCTGGTGCCCCTCGCTCCCACCCTAGGCTGCTTTCGAAACCCCTAGCAATTTCCAAGTAACTCTGGGCTCTCCCGGAAGGGATGACGTCAGCCTCTGAGTCATTGGCAGTCGTCCCACGCCTGGGGCAGAGCGGACTGGTCCAGACCAGCTGCTGCTTGGGAGTTAGAATGGGGGAAGCGTGTCCTGGTGGTTAGAGCTGGGGGGCAAGAGGAATGGGGTGCAGTGGTTGGGGGCAGCCTGGAGCCTGGACTCTCAGGTTCTATGCCTGGCCCTGGGAGGGGAGTGGGGTGCAGGAGCCTGGATTCCTGGGTTCTCCCCCTAGCTATGATAGGGGAGTGGGGGCTAGTGCTGGGCTTTTCCCTGTAGGGTGCCCCCATGTCCCCAGGTTCTGGGGCCTCCTCTCACCTGCTTGCTCTCCCCAGGTCCGGTTCTCCCCTGTGGTCACCGTACACCCCCTGGTGGTCTGGTCCTTCGCCAGCCGGGCTGCCCGCCGGGGGCCCTGGGAGGAGCTGGCCCGGGATCGGGACCGTTTCTGCCGCCGCATCAAGCAGCTGGGGGCCATCCTGGGGCCCTGCCTGGAGCCGGCACACAGGGCCCGAGTCTGGAGTATGATCCATGGCCCAGCAGAAGAGCAGCTGCCCTTCCCCCACCCTGGGGCGCAGGGCATACCCCTCCCAGTCAGCTCTGAGGGCCCAGGCGTCCGGGATGGAAGACTGGGGTAGGGCACAGACTGTCCCCCGCTGCTGCCAGCCTTGCTCCTTCTGTCTCCAAAGCCAGGACTCCTGGCTTCTCTCCCCAGCCTGGCAAGAAGCAGACACTCGTGGCTACAGTGGGCCAGGAGCCAGGACTCTGGGGTTCAAGGGCAGTGACTTTACCTACCTCCGTCACTGAGCTGGGGAAGCAGCTGGTCGCTGCAGCTTCTGTTCAATACTAGAGAACGAAGCTAAAAGTGAGGGGGTGGGGGGCAGTGGGGTTCCCTCTGGACATGTATTTACAGGTCAGACCCGTTCATTATTTATTTCCTTGTGTGGCTTTTTTATTGACTGTCTTAATAAACAGCTCCCCCAAGGGTGGCCTCCCTCGGCCTGTTCTTCCAGCAACCCAAGGGGCAGGGGATGGCATGAGGCCATAGAGGGAGGCTGAGTTGTACCCTGCGACTGAAGGGCCCAACCATCACCACCAGGCGCTTATTTTATTCCAGGCCTAGGTCCTGCTTGGCCCAGCCTGCCCACCACAGAGTGAAACTAAGTGCTAGGAGAGGGCCCATCCCCCTCTGGGCTGGGGGAGTGGAGCCTACTGGCTACAGCAGGGAGAGGCTAGGAGGCAGGACTCCTGGGTTCTCACCTGGCTTGAAGGGGGTAGGGAAAAAACTGCTGGTCTCCTTCTAAGAGGCAGGGGCCTGCCTCAGCTTCCCCAGCTGCCCCCCACCCCCCCATGGAGAAGAATTCTGTGGGGGTGGCTCTCAGCTGCTAGCCAGGGTGAGGGGGTGCTCCCCACCCAGCTGTTGAGATGTTCCCAGGGGGTGACTCAAACCCAGTGACTCAAGGGCGTGGGAGGGATGTGTTCAGCTGTTCCGTAAGGTTGCCCCATCCATCAGTTGCCAGGCTTGACTGGGGGCCCAGGCTGGCAGCCCTGAGTTCCCCTCTGGCCCAGGATGCTGAGGCTTGTCCTGCCCCTTGCAACCCCCTGAGCAGTTGGGGTCAGAGCTGCCATCCCCTGCTGCTGAACTGGAGGGAGGGGGCCCAGCTCAGCAGGGGGTAACTCCCTCTCCATGGCTCTGCTCTGAGCTTGTCCATCTCTGACTTCCAGCCCCTGGGCCTTGCTCAGCTGCTGCCTGCCCCGGCCTTTGCCAAACACGCTGACCCTAGGCCCCTGCCTGGTCTGTGCCTTTCATGTGCACAGTTCTAAGCCCTCCCTTGCCTCGGGCTGGGGCTCCCCTGGCCCTGCTGTGGTTAGCCACATCCCAGCTTCCCCCTGCCTCTCACTTTCCACCATCTCCCCCAAGCTGCATGCAGCAGCCACACCACTTCTCTGCTCCCTGGTGGGTGCCCCTGTGGATGCATCCCACAATCCCCTAAGCTGCCCCCCAAGCAGGTGTGGCTGATTGGCCTCCCTGTGATTCTCCCCTGACCCCCATCTTTTCTAACGCCCTGTCCCAGGAGAGCAGCCCCCTAGGTACAATGGCTGCAGGGCTCAGCAGGAGGGACTTGTTCTGCCCCACATGACCCCTGGAACATGCAGGAGCCGTCCCTGGGGCTGGAGCAGCATCAGTGGCGAAGCAGAACCCCCACAGCCACCCCCTGGTGCAGCTCTGGATGGCCCCTCTGCACAGGACTGTTTATTCTGCCCTGTCTGGATGGGGGGGAGCAGGGTGGGGGTCCCCCAAAAAACAGCCCAACTCTCACTGAGCCTGAAGGATTTCCCCACAGCCTGGCAGCACCAGGCTCCCTGGTGGTTGCTGAAGGGGAGAAAGCACAAGCAGCACAGCAGTAGGGCGCCGGGGGCCATCCTGATCTCTCATCTGCAGCCGCACTAGCAGCTCAGCCCAGCCCCCTGCAGCGAGGGGCCAGTCGCCGCCAGCACACCCCAAAAAGGAGACCCCCAGACATCTTAACTTATCCCTTTATGTGGGAAGCTGGGGCTGCAGCCAGGGCCCGGTGAGGCTGAGTGCAGAGTGGGGGGGGCACAGAGGACCCCCCCCACACACCCATCCTGGGAGCTGGGGAGAACACAGGCAGAGCGGCCAGGTCGGTTTCAGTCCTGGTGAGTGGCCAAGAGGCACAGGGGGCTCTGGCTCCCCCCAGGGCAAGGTACCTCCCCTTAGAACAGGCTGGTGCACAGGCTCTGTTTGGGTCAGGCTCCGCCCCCCTCAAGCTCTGGGGGGCCCCAGGCTGGGGGAGGGTTTCATGGGGGCAGTGGGGAACCACCCCCCCCCGATCATGGTGGGGAGCAGGGTCACGGGCAGGGGGTCGTACCCTGCTGCTCCAGCGCTCGGCAGGTGGGCGGCTCCCCTCTGGTATCACTCACTCCCCTTTCCTGCAGGCTCAGGCCAGTGGGGGTGTTTGTCTCATTCACTAGCCCAAGAGCTGAGAGAATTCAGGGGAGTCCCTGCCCCTCCCCCAGAGGAGGGATGACTGCAGGGGGGCAGAAGAGGGGACCAAGCCCCTGGGGGGGAGGACACAGCTGAGAGCCCAGCTGAGTCCCTCTTCCATGATGGGGGGCCAGGGTACCCCCAATGCACTGCAGCCGAGCCCACCGGCCGAGGATCTGCAGGTGTACGAAGAGGGCCAGGGCCGAGACAGTGCTGGGCCTACCCAGCATGCCCTGCAGGAGCCCCTGACCCACACACCTGCCAGGCAAGCGGGCCTGGGGGGAAGCTGGGGCAGTGCTAGGGGGCAGGTGGCCCCCAGCCCCTGCTCCAGAAAACAGACAAGGCTCAATTCCCCCCCGCACTGGCCAAGACAGGGACTGCAGCCTTTGGCCTAACAACCACCCCCCCACCACGCCCCCACCCCCAGGGGAGGGGGCGGGGTCCAGCAGAGAAAAGGGTGGGGCCAATGCAAGGCCCCACCCACCTCCCTGCTCACTCCGGGGATCACTGGATCTGGACCTCAGGCTGCGACGACGGTGGCTGGCTTGGGGGGGGCTCCACATGGTTCTGGTCACGGTCCTGGGCAGCCGGATCTGGACGAGACACAGGAGAAGTGGGATGGCCCAAAGTAACGAGGCCCCTCTCCCCTCCCGCAACGAAGAAACCAGGAGTCCTGGCTCCTCCCTCCCCCACTCCACTCCCTAGACCTCACTCCCCTCCCAGGATGGAACCCAGGAGTCCTGGCTCTTCCCCACCCCCACTCTACCCCTTGAGACCTCACTCCCCTCCCAAGATGGAACCCAGGAGTCCCAGCTCCCCCGCTCTAACCACTAGCCCCCACTGCCCATCTTACCTGCTGGGGCAGCATGTGGGGCCTGGGCCTGGAATTTGGGCTCCTTAGCCACTAGGGCCTCCCCCTGCTGGATTTTCCTCTGCTCCATCTGCAGCACAGCCTGGCGGAAAGCAGGGGGATGAGTTCCGGGCCCCCCGGGGTGGGGGGCGGGATATGCTGGTATCTTCCCCCACCCGACCCACAGCCCCTCCCTCGGGAAGGGACGCATGGCGGGGGGAGGGACAGAACCCCCCCCCTTGCTGAGCACCCCACCCATGTGACAACTGTGGGGCGAGGGGCAAGCCGACACCCCCATAACGCCCCACTGCCTGGGGCAGCTGCCCACCCCCCCCCCCCCATCTGCAAGGGGCAAGGCCCCACCACTTCCCGGGGCGGGGGGAAGGGCCCCCCCCGCTGCAGCCCCTCCCCCCACCTGCTGATACTCCTTCTTCTGGGCGTCCAGCTGGACCTGCTGCTGCTGCAGGTCCTGGTGCTGGCGCTGCAGCTGCTCCGCCCGTCGGCTCAGCTCCGCCTCCTGGGCCGCTAGCTCCGCCTCAAACCGCTGCAGCTCCGCCTCCGAGTACACCTGGGTCTCATCTACTGTCTGTGGGAGGGCGGTGGTGTGGACTCAGGGCTCACCCTGCCTCATATCTTCCAATTCCCTCCCCACAGCAGAGCCCGGGAGACAAACCCCACCCCCCACACAGCAGAACCCAGCAGATCCCTCCCCCATCCCCATAACAGAGCCCCGGAGACACCCCCCCAACACACACACGTCCCACAACAGAACCTGGGAGACAGACCCCCCCCCCCCCCCACAACCCTGCTCTCTGCCGCAGAGCCCAGCAATGTCCCCTGACACCCACCTCCCAGCCTCCAGCCTCGTTAAACTCCTTCTTCTCGGTGGATTTCAGGAACTCCTCCAACGTCACCAGCCGGTCCTGGTTCAAGTCCACCTGGGGGGATGTCAGGGTGAGATGGAGCCCCCCAGCCTACCCTTTTCCCACCTCTCCTCTGATCCCCCCATGCCCCAAAGATGTGAAGTGTTAGTCTGACTCTGTCCCCGTCCCTTAGCCTCTGCGATGTGCTTCTGGGGACAGAGGAAGGAATTTCTTCCCTGTGCCTGGGCACTAGGGCTGGGCTGTAACAGGGACCCCTAGACAATGGGAATAGAGACGGGGCTCTCCCCGCTTCTGGGGACTGTTGGCACAGGCTGCTGCGTGCCCCCAAACTGACGTGATGCTGTGAGCGACTGACCATGCGGTGTCAGGTGTCCGTGGCTCTGAACCATCATTGCATGTGTAAATGGCAGGTAACGAAGCCACCGTGACCTTCGGCTTGACCCTGAGCTGAGCCAACGGAAACCGTAGGGTGTGGACGGACAGACAGTATGAGGAAGTACAAGCTGGGAATGCCTGAGAGGGGACCCTACACCCGTGCCGTCACCAGCCGACTGGCAGATGGAACGGGACAGGCGGGGTGGAAAAGATGATGGCCAGAGACAGATGAGCGCTCTGTCCTGGTGACAGAAAGGAGGACTCAAAGGCATGGCAGGAAAGAGGCACTCCCTGATATTTGTGGGGGGCGGGAGGGCAGGAAAAGGCAATGGACAGTTCTGTGGGTGTTACACCTTCCGCCTTCCAACAGGGCATGACCAGCAGCTGCTATGAGTTAGGGACCACGGTGAAGAAGTGATTGATCGATTCCCCGATTCCCCACAACTTCGGGGTCCTTTTGCCCCAGACAGGGCTGCGGCACACAAAGCACAGGGCCAACAAAGCGAATCTGCTGCCTGGGGGGCGAGGGGCCGGAGGGGAACGGGCTGGGGGGCTGGAACTAGGAATTGGGGCGCGGCACCGTGGGATGGGACGGGCTGCAAGAGACAGCGAAGCTGGAGGCACGGAGGGTGGCACCCTGGCAGGGACACACCAGGCAGCTCATTCCTTGAGGACCCTTCTGGGCGCCTCCATCTGCTGTGGGCCAGCTGCAGGTTCGGGGGCAGGGCCCAGGCCAGACACTGGGGGGCAGGGAGGATTCAACCCCCACCCCACTCCCTGCCCAGGAAGGCGGCTGCAGCCGGAGGGGAACCAGGGTATTTGGGAAAGACCAGAGTCCTAGAGGGAGGGACCCAGGGCTACCCACCCTCAAGCCCGGCTGGGGGCACCTGGGAGCTCAGCAATGGGCCGAGTGCGGCGCAGACCCCCAACCCCTGGGGCCGCGCAGTGGCCCCCTCCTCTCTCACGTTCTTCATGACGTGCTCCCGCATGCGCAGACGCTCCTCCTCCATCTCCAGCATGTCGTCCTCCTCGTTCCGCGGGTCGTACACCTTCTCCAGCTGCGCGGAGACGCCCGTCAGCCCTGGCTCCGCCCCCAATAGCCCCGCCCACCATGCTGCTCATGGCCCCGCCCATCCCAGTCCCACTCATGCCCCAATGGCAATGCCCACCCCTACTGCTTAGCCATGCCCATTGCTGCCCCATCTACCCCCTGCAATGGCTGGGCTCCCAACACAGCTCAGCCCTCAATGGCCCCACCCACCTCCCTGCTCTGCACCCCTCTCCAAGCACAGCCCCCCAGAACAGCTACCCTGCAGGGCCTCCCACCCCAATGCCGCCAGCCCCCCCAGTCCTCCCCACACTCCCCCACCAGCCCCCCATCCCAGCCCCGCTGCACTTCCCCACCAGCCCCGCAACACCTGCCGCCAGCCCCCCCACCCCAGACCCCCCCCCCCCACACCCCCACCCAGAGGGAGCTCACCTCCTTGGTGAACAGCGCTTCCAGCTCCTGCTCGTCCAGGACCCCGTCGCTGTTCGTGTCTGCGGCAGAGGGAAATGAGCGCAGCCGGGCCGGGAACCTGTCCTTGGTGGGTGTGGGGGGGCCGCCGGCTCTCCCCTCCCCCAGCCCAGGGCAGGGCCTGTCCCCTCACTTCGCTCCCCCCCAGCGCTGCCTGGGGGGAGCTGAGATTCCCACGTCATTCGCCCCCGCCCCCCACCTGCAGTGGGGCCAAGGGCTGAATGCGCCAGGGAACCTGGGGGTCAGTTTCTCGCCACCCACTGAGGAGTGGGATGATCTGCTATGTTACAGTGCAGGGGCTGGGGGCGGCTCCTTCCTAGACCTGCCCCCCATCACACCCCAAGGGCTCTGGCGTCCAACAAAGCTTGTGCCTCTCCCCAGCTGCTGCACCCCCCAGCCAGAGGGCGGCACATCTGGGGTGTTCAACTCCCCTGGCGGGATCAGGGGGCAGAGAACTCTCAGCTGCTGCGGGGTGTCCCCAGGCCGGGGGCAGGAGAAGGGCCCCTCACCGTGCAGTTTGAAGAAGGTTTTGGGGTTGAACTCATTGGGGTCCAGGCCGTCCGTCTCCTCCCAGACCTCCTTGAGCTGATCCCGGCTGCCCTGCAGGGCGGAGTGAGGATAGAACCCAAGAGTCCCGGCTCCGACCCAGCCCCCCAACCCCCTCCCAGAGCCAACTACCCACCAGCCCCAGGCTTGGGCTCCTTCCATTTGAACCAAAAGGCACTGGGGAGTCATCAAGTCCAGTTGCCTACCCCGGCCAGCCCCACTGACAGGGTCTGTCTGAGCTGCACTTCTCCAGCGATGGGGGTCCCACAGCCCCCTGGGCCCTGCCCAGTGCTGAGCCCGACAGGAGTTGTTCCAACATCCCTCCCCACACTTGCAGCGCATTGCTCCTTGTCCCGCCCTCGGAGGCCCAGGAGAACAGTTTTCCTCCCTCCTCCTCTTCCTAACGCCCTTAGGCCTTGGGAAGCCGCCATCTCATCTCCAGACCCCGTTCTATCCTCCCTCTCGCTCCGGCCAGCAGGTCCCGGCTGTTAGCCCGTTCTGCTGCCCTTTGCACACCAGCTTCCCGCTGCTGACTCCGATTTAGCTTGTGGCCCCCCTGACCCCAGACCTCCCCCAGCCAGGCCGAGACCCGCAGGCGCCCAGACATGGCTGCGCCCTGCAGCGAGGAGTTCCGCAGGTAAGCTCGGTCCTAGGGGATCTGCTGGCTCTGGGGTGTGCTGCAGTCTGTACCGGGGGGTGGTGGGCGGACCGTACCGGGATGTTGACTTTGGGGTGCTCCTTGTGCTTCTGGCGCAGCTCCTGGAAACGGGCCTCCTCTGCCCGCCGCTTCTCCTCGTCCAGCGACTTGAGGTACTCCCGCCGCTCGTGCTCCTTCAGCATCTCGTAGCGCTTGAATTCCTCGTGGTGTGCCGCATCGTAATTCTCCAGGTCCTTGGTGGCCTGCCGGGCGGGGGGAAGGGGGTCAGTGCAGGACCCAGGAGTCCTGGTTTCCCCCCACCCCCGCCAACTACATCGCGTTCTTCCCTGGGGGGTCCTTCCCCAAACCCCAATCTCTGCCCCCAAGCTGGGAGAATCCATTGGATCTGAGAAGCCCCCCACCAGCTACCCCAGGGAAGTGGTGCCTTCCGGTTCCTGCACTCACCGCCCGGATGAGCAGCTCCAGGTCGCGGGCCTCAAAGGTGTGCTGGTTCTGGGGGTCCAGGTGCTCAAACTGCTTCAGCAGCCCCAGGTGGTCGATCTGCACATCTGGGGGAGACAAGGCCTGGCTGGGGCAGGGAGAATGGGGCAGGGCCTCTCCCTCTGAGCGGAGTCTGGTGGGGGCTGGAGAATGGGGCCTGTCCTCCTCCGTGGGGGTGTCAAATCTCATCCCCCCCCTTACCTGGCTGGGCAACGGATGCTGGGGGGAGGGGGGGGACAGGTAAAAGCACAGCTGGGGTAAGGGCCCGAGCTCTCCCCGCCCCCCTCCCTGCGCCGGGGAAGGGACCCAGGTGTCCGAGCCCCCGCTCACTCTGCTCCATGGTGGCGTCCATCTTGGCCTTGAGCAGCATGCGGAGCCGGGAGACCTCCTGCCGCTTCAGCTCGTCCAGCTTCGTGCGGACGTGGTGGCTCACGAAGTCCAGCTCCTTGCTCAGCTTCCCACTCTGCCCCAGGGGGAGGAGTCGGGGTAAAGGCGTGCCCCCATCCCCTGCCCCGTCCCCAACAGCCAATGACATGCCTCCCACCCCACCCCCCATCCCAACAGCCAATGACGCGCTTCCTGCCCCAGCCGCCAATGACATGCCTCCCGCCCCGCCCCCACCCACCCCACACCCTGCCCCAACAGCCAATGACACGCCTCCCACCCCCCCACACCCTGCCCCAACAGCCAATGACACACCTCCCGCCCCCCCCCACACCCTGCCCCAACAGCCAATGACACGCCTCCCGCCCCCCCCCACACCCTGCCCCAACAGCCAATGACACGCCTCCCGCCCCCCCCATACCCTGCCCCAACAGCCAATGACACGCCTCCCGCCCCCCCCACACCCTGCCCCAACAGCCAATGACACGCCTCCCGCCCCCCCCCACCCTGCCCCAACAGCCAATGACACGCCTCCCGCCCCCCCCACACCCTGCCCCAACAGCCAATGACACGCCTCCCGCTCCACCTCCCCAGACCTGTGGATGTTGGGGTGGGGCATGGGACAATTACACACCACCTGCCCCACCCCAGGCCCTGCCCCCTGCCCTGGGGCTGTCACCCCAGAGGGGAAAGGCCCTGCCTGGTCTCTCTCACCTTGATGTCCTCCGCGTTGGCCGCCTGCAGTTTCTCCCGGAAGTGGCCGTCCGTCTCCAGCACGTTGATCACCTCCTGCAGGTAGCGGTGGTAATACAGCCCCGTGTCCTGCCCAGGGCAGCGCTGGGTCAGGCCGGGCTCCCTCCCAGATGGGAGCCCCCAGGGCCTGCACCTGAACCTGATGGTGTTCCAGGCCCTGGCCCTCCCCTCACTCCATCCTCCCAGCCCCCCCCCAGCACACCCTGCCCCAGCCAGGCACATGCAGCTGCCACCTGGCACATGATGGCCTGGCCTGATTCAGCCAACGTCTTACATGCGCCGTGAGGGGCCTGTCCTTGGGAGCCAGATGCCTGGTTCTTTCGCCAGCTCCGGGAGTGGGGTCAGGGGGCTAGTGGTTAGAGCCGGTGGGGGCGGGGACTAGCTGGCTATGATCACCCCTGCAAGGAACTCCAAGCCCTTGTGAAAAGTGACATGGAGAAAAACGTGCGAATAAACCTGGCGATTCGCCGCTGGGACACTCAACACAAACCGCCACCAGCTCCAGCTGATCACAGCAGCAGCCAAACTGCTCCACACGGCCTTGACTTATTGACCAGGGACAGGGATCGTTTTCCATGTGAGCTCCGCCCTGGGCAAAGGGACCTGGCAGGGCGTCTTCCCTCCTGCACTGGAGAGAGCGTCTCAACCGAACCCGGCGGTGTGATGGAGTGGGGGATATGTGCGTATGTGGGGGGCTCACAGAGGGTGTAGGGGTCCTGCTGAGGGTAACTGAGAGGACCAGGTGACACCTCTGGGCTGCAGACAAAGTGGGAGCTGGAGCCTGAGGGGTTTGAATGGGAACTGGGAGTTGGGAAGCAGTTAGGCTGGGGTGGGAGAGAGAGAGAGAGAGAGACAAAGGGCGGGGCAAGGCCCTGGCTTTGGGGGGCCCCTTGGGACCTCCTCTCCCCAGCATGGATTGGGCTGGCTGCCTCTGCTGGCTCCACTGACTCCTCTGTACAATGCTGTGCCCTATTGGCTAATAAACCCGCTGTTCTCCCACTGAGTGAGAGTCACTGCTGCCTGCAGACAGGGTGCAGAGCTTGGGGACCCCTGAACCCCATCACAGGCAGCCACTGCCCCTCATGTGCATTTCCATTCAGGGCCCAGAGAAATCCCGGCCCTGGTCGGTTCAAAGATGCAGCCCCCCTCTGTGACACCCTAAGAGGAACCCTGAGATTTCAGCCTTTCCAGCAGCTGTGCCCTGGCAGAAAACCTGTGGGTTTTACTGGCCACCCATCTGGTCTGTGGTCGCTCCTCAGGGTAATTGGGGCCGAAGCAGGAGATCGCCCCTCAGAGGAAGGCATGAGAACCCCACAGTGGGTGGCACTGCAGGAGGAGGGGGAGCAGAGCATGATGGGGGGGCTGGAGCCCAGGAGGATTTCATCTCCCCAAATGGGGGGTCCTGAAATACGCTGCTGGGGGCAGGGATTAAAGTGGGTGCCTGTGCTGGGCGGGGGCTGGAATGGGGGCATTACAGGGGGTAAAGCCGAAGGGGCCAGGTCCGAGGATCCTTCTCCAAAAGGGGGAGCTGCCTGGGGAAAGGGGGTCCCCTGCATGAGGCTCACCCCAGCTCAGCTTCCTGAGTGGGGACGGGGAGCCCAGGGATGTGCTGTGACTCCCCCAGCAGCTGCACTCAACTGCCTGAGAGGCTGTAGAAAAGGAGAGCTGGGATTGGGGGGGTGGGGGGGAAACACAGTTGCTGAGCTGTGCCTCAGTTTCCCCATCTAGAACAGGGAGTACGAGCCCTGCTTTAGATCACCGGAGGGGGGAATTCCAGCTCCTACAGGGCTCTGACGCTGCAGGCACCCGGATACACTGACCTAACCGGAGACTGGAAGACTCCCAGCTACATGGTAACCGAGCGCCATCCGGCCTCTTACCGGCGGTTCTGGGGGCGTCTCCTCTGCCGCCTTCTTCTCCCCCTTGGGCTGCTCGATGGGCACCGCCGTCGCCAGGCCAAACAGGGCTGCAACCAAAAGCCAGGAGGGAGCCATGATCTCCAGTTCACCTGCAGAGGACAGGTGGGTTGTTAGCAGGGAGGGCCAGCTGCAGGGCAGGGCTGGGGGAGAACTGGGGACTGAAGTGGGGGTTTCAGCCCATCCCCTGTTGTAGGGGGGTGGCCCATGTTGGTAGTTCCCTGGGCTGAAAAGGGGCTGGACCGCAGGGAGTGGGTTGGGGGCTCTCTGGAGCTAGGGGTCTATATGGGCCAGAGATTCTGAGGGACAGGGAGGTAAAGGGGTGTCCTTGTGCTGGGGTCATGCTTGGGTGGCTCCTTTTGTGGGGTTCACTCCCAGTGACTATACGTGGGGGGCAGCGAGTCCCAGAGCTGGGAGGGGCAGAACAGGGCACAGGAGCGGGGCTGGAGCCCAGGAGCGGGTATCTCCCCAAATGAGGGCTCCTGCAACATGTGGGGCTCACCCCAACAGCTGTGACGCTGGGGGGCAGGAAGTAAATGGGGTCCCTGTGCTGGGTGGGGCTGGAACGGGGGCCTCACTGAGGGAGGCACTTCAAGGGGGCAGGTGCGAAGGCCCTTCTCCAAAAGGGGGAGCTGCCTGGGAAAGGGGGAAGCCCGTCCTGGGCGGGGACAGGCTGGAGCAGATCCCAGTAAGGAAGGAGGGAATCAGGAGCGGGGAGGATCCCGGGTGGGGGCAGGCCCCGGGGAGAAGGGATCCCGGGGCGCAGAGCCTAGGGGAGGAGAGAAGGGACCCTTAAGGAGGCAGTTCCGGGGGAGGGACCCAGAGACAGGGAAGGTCCCAGAGGCAGAGGGGATCCTGCGGGGGTGGAGAAGGGGCGCTGGGGGGAGTGGACCCGAGGGGGGAACCCCAAAGGGGGCAGATCCCGGCAGGGTTGGGGGGACGCTGCGGGGCGGGATATGCAGTGGGGAGGAGGCAGGTCCAGGAGGGAACCCGGGGAGCGGAGCTCGGGGGAGGCCCAGCGGGGGGAGGGGGAACCGTAGGGGAGGGGTTCGGTCTCCCCACGACTCACACGGCGGCCCCGTTCCGCTCTCCGGCTCCGCTAGACTCAGCCCCGGAAACGACGCTTCCGTTCCGCTTCCCTCGGCTCGGAGCCCCGCCCCCTCATTTGCATTGAGAGCCCCGCCCCATCTATACCCCCGCCCTGCACTGCTCACTCTGCATGCCGCCCCGCCCCTTTCCCTACGTAGATTTACGTCATTATCCCCGACAGCCTCGCCCCCGGACTGTATTTGCATTAACGGCCACGCCCCCGTCTGTATTTGCGTGCACGGACACGCCCACTGATTCCACCTGCTGAATATTCCGCACCGGGAAGGGTGCAACTAGAAAGGGGGGGGACGGGGGCTCAGCCCCGCCCCCGCCCCGAGCCACCCAGACCCTGCCCCACTCCCTGCCCCTGGCCAGGTGGGGGCGGAGCTCCTGAAGGGGACAGTTCCTGCCCCACTCCCTGGCCCAGAGCCAGCCCAGCCCTTAGTCCAGGAGGGATTTAGGGATTTCGCCTTCCCCCCTTGTGGCCCAGTGGGGCTGTGGTGCGCCCCGGGCAGGCAGAAGGCAGCGCAGTGCTGGGGGGTCCCTGTGGGACTGAGGGTTAGTCAGGTTCAGCCTCACGCCAGGCTGGACGGTTCAATCCCCCTCCCAGCAGGGAAGGGGCCTGGGGTGGGAGCAGGGCAGGTGCTGCGCAGTGGGATGTAGTGGCTTAAAATGGGTTCACACAACCCCCTCCCCTCCCAGGGAGGTCTCCCCTCCCCCCATCTTCCCAGCTGCACCCAGAGATCTGCCCCCGCTGTCAGAAAGGGTGCCCAGGGCAGGCAGATGCAGGCTCCTCTGGGCTGCACCAGCAGGCAGCGTTCCCGCCTGCGAGGGCCATGGACACGGTGCAGCTCCTCCTCTGAGCTCCGCTGCCACTTTGGGGGAGTGGGCGCTGGGTGTGCTCCTCGCCCGCCGCTCTGCTACGCCCCTGCCTTGGGTGCCGGAGCAGAGCCAGGGGAGTAGGGAAAACTGGGAATGACATAAAAAGCCCGCAGAGCCCCTGCAGGCAGGGTCTGTCCCTCACTGGGTCTGGGCAGCACCTGGCATGATGGGGTCCTGAGCTCAGCTGGGGCAGGGTCTGTCCCTCGCATGTGGGTCTGGGCAGCCCATGGGGCCCTGATCCAACCTTGGCCTGTGCAATGGCTCCATCAAACCTGGCTCTGAGCCCTGGCTGGTTAACAAAGCAAAGCCGATTGCAGAGGAGACAATCCGATGGCCTGTCTCTGCCCAGATAGCAGAGGGGCGGGGGTGTCAGAGCTCATCCCCCACAGGCCAGACCTGCTGGACCCAGCGCCGGAGCCAGACCTGGAGCCAGTCGTCTGCTCTGTGGCCACTGACAGGTCTGGGACAGGTGGGGGGATGTGGGGGTCCCCTATCCCTGAGCTGTGAAGACTGCCAGCCAGAATGACCTGGGGGCTGGCAGCCAGGTCTCCTGGGTTCTCTCCTCCCTCTGGGAGGGGAGGAGAGTCTAGCGGTAGTGGTGGGGTGGCTGGGAGCCAGGACTTGTGTGTATGCAAAGGGAAACTCTGAATAAGTTTGCCTGGGTCCCGTGCCTCAGTTTCCCTCTCTGTGGCCAGGGAGGCCTGTGGCACTCACTGGATTTCTCTTTCCACCTCCAGGCCCAGCCAGAGTCCAGCCACCATCGCAGCATGAACACCCAGGGGTGGGGAGACACGTGAGCCGGGGGGGGGGGAGCATTGGGGGGGGCTGTGTTTGTAGCAGGGCGTGAGCCCTCAGCCCTTCTAGGCCTCATTAATCCCTAACGAGCTAATCCTGCTTTATTGGTGGGGGGGCTAGTTAGCAGCTGTTGCTTCCTTCATTTCCCCTTCTCCACCTGCTGGACTCCCAAGCTCAGGGTCTCCACTCTGGGCCCTTAGCTTCCCTGTTCCCTTCTCCTTCATCCCAGCCCCCAGACTCCCCCTGTTTTGGGCCTCCCCAAATACTCAGACCCCACCCCAAGGGGGCTGTGTCCCAGCCCTGAGCCAGGGGGTCCCTGTGTACCCAGCCCCCCACCCTAGCAGGGCCATGTCCCAGCCCCAGGCTGGGGGTCCCCATGTACCCAGCCCCCCACCCAGAGGGACCATGTCCCAGCACTGGGCCCAGAGGTCCCTGTGTGCCCAGCCCCCCACCCCATGTACCCCCTCCGCTGCATGACAGGGGCATCTATGATGTCACAGACCCTGGCACCATGGCGATCGGAACCCCCACACTCCCTACTGCTGCCATCCCCAGGTCTGGCCAGGGTGGGGCGGCCCTGGGTGTATGGCTGGCGGCAGGATGGCCTGGAACTCCTACCGCCGCTTGCCCTCCTGCCCCGCCTCACCACCCGACTTCCCTGCCTCTGTCTCTTCCAGCTGCCTGGGCGAGGAGCCCACCTCCCTGCGGCAGCAGAAGCTGGAGCTGCAGGTAGGTGCCAGAGGCAGTGCCACCCCCAGGACTCTGGGATCGGGGCCCTCTCCCCTGCTCCCCCAGGACCCTGGACTCGAGGGGGTCTGGGCCGAGCAGAATCCCTGTGGGGAGAAACTCCCAGGGCAGTGCTGCCAGGACCTGTTCTCCTTTCCTGCCCTCAGCGCCGCCTCTTTGAGAAGAAGCAGCGCCGCAAACGCCAGGAGCCGCTCATGGTCCAGGCCAACCCCGACGCCAGGGGGACGGGCCGCCGGGGGCGCCGACCTGAGGAGCGCACCCCCCTGATGGAGTCCTGCAGTGAGCACAGCCTGTGCAATGGTGAGGGGCAGCGGGGGCCATCCTACCCATGTAACGAGTTCCTCCCTGGTCTCAGCCCTGTTGCTTCGCTGGTGGGCAGGGCTCAGGGCTGATAGGCCAGCAGTCGGGTCATGTTGGAGGCGGGTCTTACCCTGGTCCAAGCCCAGGGTAGGGCTCTGGCTCATCAATTAAGGGTGTGGCTTCCAGAACAGGCCCCGCCCTCTACCAGAGGGAACACCATCCCTGGTTTGACAGTCTGCCTGAAAAAAGCATGAGAGGGCTGTGGCTTGTCTATGGGGGTGAGGTTTGTGAGCTGGGGAGGGGCTTTCAAAACACAGGCCCCACCCACAGGAGAGGGCGTGGCTGTCCTGGTATAACCTTTGACAGACAGGAGAGGTGGATGAGGTAGGTCTTCTTAGGGTGGGGCTTGCTGGTAGTGGGCGGGGCTTCCAGGCATTTAGCCCCACCTCTACCAACAGTAGTGCAGGCTGCTGTCTTTGGAAAAAAGAGAAAGGGCGTGGCCTATGGGGCGTGGCCTGTGTGATGGGGTTCTGGGGTCCCCCAAGCTCTGCACCCCGGCCGCAGGCAGGAGAGTCTCTCACTTAGCAGGAGAACAGCGGGTTTATTAGCCGACAGGACACAGCATCGTACAGAGGAGTCAGTGCAGCAGGCAGAGACAGCCAGTCCAATCCATGTTGGGGAGAGGAGGCCCCGAGGGGCCCCCAGAGCCGGGGCCTTGCCCCCTCCTTTGTCTCTCTCTCCCAGCCCAGACTAACTGCTTTCAACTCTCAGTTTCAATTCAAACCCCTCAGGCTCCACCTTCTCCTTTGTCTGCAGTACAAAGGTGTTACCTGGTTGTCAAGGTTACCCTCAGCAGGAGCCCCACACCCTCTGTGAGCCACTCACACACACACAGGTATCCCCCACTTCATCACATCTCTCCCCCCTTCCAGACCGAACTGAGCGGGGTCACTCAACTGGTGACCTGGGGAAGTTCGGGGCTCTCCCCTTGTGACAGGGCATTGGCTGTACCCTCTGTTCTCCCCTCGATGTGCACCACCTCCACATCATAGTCCTGCTGGGGGAGGCTCCAAGTCAGGAGCTTGGTCTTGGCCCTTTTCATGTGATGCAGCCGGGCAAGTTCCTTTAGTTTCCTTGGGTTGGTTGGTCTCCTGGCTTTGGTCTCTGGTCCATCAGCCACTTTTTTAAGTCGGGCGGGCAGAGCCCATACAGATGCTGCAGCACCAACAGATTAAACAGGTCTTTTGTGGTCTGGGTCCTGCCCCATCTGACCACCAGTCCATACAGCTGCTCCAGCCAATGTTTGGAATTCAGTTACAGTCCAGTAACGGAAGGTACAAATGCTTCCATCCTTGGCATTTAGCCAGACCACCACAATGGCTGTGTGCCTTAGTTTTCCCTTCCATGCCACACAATAGGTTTGGAATGTTCCTCCTCATGTGAGAGGTTGCAAGACTAGTTACAGGGAACAATGGTGACATTTTAGAGTTACAGACTCCTTTAACATACAATTTATGCTTTTACATTAATGTTATTATGTTACATGGCTCTTTTTAAACATTTAGTGCATGGTACAATTCTACAGCTTTTGATAGCAGCACCCCTTGGTTACAGCAGTTAGCGTGAGTAACAGAACAAACCCATTGCAACTGTACATTTACGTTGCTCTTTGGTAGACCACAACTTTTGTGTAACCTCCTTGAGAATCTGGTATTTTGGGGATAAATGGCTGAGGCCTTTCTTAGCACCATTAAGTTCTAATCTTCTCTTTTGCCCCCTGGGGTGGAAATTTGATTTTTCTGGCTGTGCCCTCTTTTTTAACAAGAGCTGGGCCATTGATGATTTCAGGGAGATGGCCCCCCCCACCAGTCTGGAAATTTGCAAACCAAACTGCTTTTTGAGAGTTGTTTTGTGAGTTCCAGACGCAGAATCCACATGAAGGAATTCCTGTTTATCCCTTACTGGCCCACCAGGCCCAAAGCTCCTTTGTCCTTCCACCTCCAACTACTGCCTCCCCATGGAATCAGAAGTGGAGTCCAGTATGAGAATATGAGTGTTTCCACCATTTGGAGATGGGGAATTGCTGGCGCTCTCCTGCATCCTACAGAGACTGACTGTGCAGCTGTTTTATTTGGTTTTCGCAGGGCTGCTTACATTCCCTGATAGTTTTTACTTTACTTGCACCAACTTCCAATTCCTGAGAAACTTTTACACTGCCTGCTTTGGACCCTTCCAGAGCACAGCCAGTGGTTTCACACTCAGGCAGGTCCTGGCCATCAGGAGCTGAAACAAACTTCTCCCCAGGCAAAGGGTTGCTCTGGTGCTTACAGACAAGCACCTTTCCTGTTTACTCTCCTCCACCTCACTCCCATTTTCTGCAGTCCCCACAGACGGGTCAGGAAAAGTTTCAGGGAAATTTTTTTCCTTAAGAGCTTCCCCAAACAATAACTTACCCCTGTCTGGCTCCACAGGGGCACTGCTCCCTTGAGCCACAACCAGCTCCTGGGTTTCACCTAAACCCAGGATCACTTCTGGCCCATCAGGCAGATTCCCACGTAATCCCCCTTCAGGCAGACAGCCAGTACCACCGGACAGACGGTTAGGGACCCTTTCCTCCCTTTTGCTACCAGCTCCTTTATCTTCATCAGTTAGCGTAACTCCATTGCCTGTCTGTTCTTGTGTCCTGGCGAGAGGATGACTCTGGTAGGACAGAGTCCTCTCACCCTCTCCCAGTAACACCTCAGCATTAGGCAAAGAACAAGTACCAGAATCGTCTGGTCTCTGGGATTCCCTGATGATACTAACTGGATTAGACCACGTTAAAGCATCATCCCCCCTGAGAGACACAGAGGCAGGCCCACTTCCCATTTGGGCTTCAGCTGCCCTCAGATCCAGCTCTGGGATCTTGGCTCCATCTTGAGCCCCCACAGGCTCAGGCAAAGGATTCACTTCCCCAGAAGCAGAAGCACTTTTTTTGCACCAAGGACCAGTGTCCTTATTAGGGACACCACTGCCCATCCCAGAGCCATTCCCTCTGCTCCAGCCCCCATGGCTGGATTCAGAGACACACCTGGAATGCTCTTTTCTGGTGGATCCTTCTCCAGCCACCCCAGGCTGGGGAATCTTCCTCAGACAATGGGCTAGTTTTCTCATTGGCACCTTTTCCAAACGCAGGCTCTGCTCTCTCCCCAGGCTGCTGCTGCTGTTCAACACAGACAGACAATGGGAGACACTTTCTCCTTTGTCCCAGCCCCCCGGCTGGTCTTCACACACACACAGAAGGTGGAGCAGCTTCTCTCACAGACAACTTGCCATTCCCAGTGGACAAGCTGCTTTCCTGCACAGACACACAGGCACCTTCCTCGGCCCAGGCCTGGAAAACTTTTCGCAGGTCTGTCTTGGCCACTAGTAGATGATGGGTTGGAATTGCTCCTTCCCTCCTTGAGCTGCGGCAGGCCACTCGGTTCAGAGCTCCAGGCAGTCCAGGGTTCCCTGCCCCAATCCGGGCTCACCTCTGCAGGATTCTCCCCAGCCCTTAGCTCCGCCACTGCACATCCACGCTGCCTTGTCCAGCTTCTTTAATCTCGATTCGGTTTCCAGGTGCTGCCACTTCACAGCGGAGTTGCTGAGCATGGTTGCAGGCTCTCAGGCTGATGCCCTCTGCACCCCACGATTCCTGGAAGAATCCCTTTAGTGTGCCAGGCTTCTTGCGGGTCACAAGCTGCCCGGGGTTAGGCTGTAGGCCCCTCCGCCCTCTGGGACCGACTCCAACAGACTCCCAGTGGAACCCCTTCTTCAGTGCGACGCCCGCTCTCAGGGACCATGAGCACACTGTCTTGGGAAGAACTCATTCAGCGTCAGCCTCCTCAGGGGTCACTTGTTCCTGGGGGTTGGGCTCTCGGCCCCTCCACCTTCTGGGACCGACTCCAACAGATTCCCAGGAGTAACCCCTTCTCGGGTGTGACACCCCCTCTCGAGGACCACGACCGCAGTTGCTTGGGTTCGGCCGCAGGCCCCTCCGCCTTGGGGAACTGCACCTCACTGCCCTTCAGCACACCTGGGTCTCGCAGGCCCCACTTCTTCCGGGGCCCCGGTCACTTACTGCTGGATGCTCCATCCTCGGGGTGCAGAACATCCCACTCCTGACACCAGTGTGATGGGGTTCTGGGGTCCCCCAAGCTCTGCACCCCGGCCGCAGGCAGGAGAGTCTCTCACTTAGCAGGAGAACAGCGGGTTTATTAGCCGACAGGACACAGCATCGTACAGAGGAGTCAGTGCAGCAGGCAGAGACAGCCAGTCCAATCCATGTTGGGGAGAGGAGGCCCCGAGGGGCCCCCAGAGCCGGGGCCTTGCCCCCTCCTTTGTCTCTCTCTCCCAGCCCAGACTAACTGCTTTCAACTCTCAGTTCCAATTCAAACCCCTCAGGCTCCACCTTCTCCTTTGTCTGCAGTACAAAGGTGTTACCTGGTTGTCAAGGTTACCCTCAGCAGGAGCCCCACACCCTCTGTGAGCCACTCACACACACACAGGTATCCCCCACTTCATCACAGCCTGTCTGTAGGCGGGGCTGATAACAGTTTTGCTCCACCCACTGGCAGGTGGCCTGTGATGGACAGATGGAACGGTGCCCCCACCCTCTGCCAAAACTGGGGAGGGGTGTAGCTTACAGCTTGTGGGCAGGGCTTCCAAAATGATGCCCCTCCCACTGGCAATGTGCCTGCAGAAGTGCTGCAAGCCAGCCGCTGGGGGGTGGCAGTAGGGTGCGCAGCTGACGCCCACTGGGCCCCACCACCCCTGGCTGCAGCATGGCCGAGCACCCCTTGTCTCAGCCAATGGGAAATCAGTAGGGCTGGGGCTTGTCTGCTGTGGCGGGGCTTGCAATCCCAGGCCCTGCCCCCAGCAGTTCAGGTGAAATGGACTCTATCTGACCCTAGGAACCAGCAACCCCTTCCTGGTGGAGTCTGTCCCTGAGGCCCATCGCGCCGCCGATGCCTGGCGCAGCTCTGTGCACCTGGACAGGGGCGCCCGAGCACGGGGGGAGCCCCAGCGACCAGCCACAGGTAATGGGGAGGGGGAGCCCTGGGGTGGGGCTGGTCCCCTCCCCCACCTGCCCCCTCACTCTCTGCTTCCCCTGCCAGATGCCTCCGACACGGAGCTAGAAGAGGCTGTCCTGGAGGACACATGGCCGGTCAACAGGGCGAGGTCAGCGCCCAGCTCCACACGCAAGGGCTGGCCAGCCAAGCAGAGAGCCGGTAAGCAGGAAATGGGGTGCGGGGGAGCCAGGCCAGTCCAGGCCCAAGTTGCCAGGCAACAGTTGCCATGCAACCATTGCCAGCCCCTGATGTGTGCAGTTTTGTTACTGTGCAACTGTTGCCATGCAGTGGGCACCACTCATTGCCAGGCAACTGTTGTCACCATGATCCAGGCATCACACTATTGACAGTCCCCCTCCCCCCCACACTCTGCCCCAACAGCTGGCCGTGGTGATGCCCAACGCCCCCGGGGTGCGAAGCCAGAGGCCCCATTGCCTGCGCAAAGGGAGCAAGTCCCCTCCGTCATCGTGGAGTTCAGAGGTGGGGTGCTGCTGGGCTGGGGTGGGGGCAGGTGGGATGGTGAGCCTGGAGAGTGCAGCCCTCGTGCAACAGGTGTGCAAAGCAGGGCACCGCTGTAGGGCACGAGCAGACACAGGCAGGTTTCGTGCAAGGCGGGGGTGGTTCTCCAGCACTGACTCCCCCACCCACCCCAGAGTCACAGGACAGCAGCGACGGAGACGTGCCCCTGGAGGCTGGTGCTGCCGGCTGGGAGCTGGGCCAGGAGTGGGACTCAGAGGGGGAGGGGCCACTGTCCCCAGATCCCACCGTGCTCCCCTCCCCCTTCAAGAGGAGGCAGGACAGGAAGCCGCCCAGCCAAGGTGAGGGCGAGGGGCCGGGCAAAGGATTGTGGGATATGGGGTGTGGTGGGGTCCCCCAGTGGGTGGGACAGGACTCTGGGGAGGGAGGGCCCTGGGTTGGTCTCTGACCTTCGCCTCATCTGCCCCCAGGGTCTCTCAGCAGCCCCAGCGGGAGCGAGGAGGAGGAGGGAGACCCAGATGTCCTCGGCAGAACCCTGGAGCCCCCGTCATGGGCTGACACCCCCAGAGTAAGGGCCAGGGGAGCTGGCAGTGCCCAGCTCACAGCACTGGGGCAGCTCCTTGCACCTCTTTGCACGAGGCCCCATGCCCTGCACACAACCCCTGCACAAGGATCTGCCATGGGTATTTCCCACTGGCACCTGGCTTCCAAGTCCCCCGGCCTCTCATTCCCCGCCAGCACTGACACCTCCCCCCCCAGCCTGGCCTCTTGCTCCACCCCCCCTCAACGCTGACACCTCCTCACAGCTGCCAGAGGAGGTGCCGGGGCCCCCATGGCTGCTGCAGCCGGAGGAGCTGGAGGGGTTCGTGCTTCGCCCAGCGCCCCCAGGGGTGACCGTCCAGTGCCGCATCAGCCGGGATCGCAAGGGGGTGGACAAGGGCGTCTTCCCCTTCTACTACCTCCACCTGGAGAGGGAGCAGGGCAGGAAGGTACCAGGGTCCCCACAGCAGGGGAGGGGGCTGTGGGGCACAGGCTGGGGAGAGGGGAGGAGAGGACGCCATGGGGCATAGGCGAGGGGGGAGGGGGCACCATGGGCGCAGACTGGGGGGAAGGGGGCGCCGTGGGGCGGAGGCCAGGGGAAGGGGCACCCTGGGGCACACGCCGCGGTGGATGTTCACTTTCCTCCCTCTCAGCTGTTTCTGATGTCTGGCCGAAAGAGGAAGAAAAGCAAAACCTCCAATTACCTCATTTCCCTTGACCCCATTGACCTGTCCAGGGACGGGGCCGGCTTCATCGGCAAGGTCAGGTGGGTCCGCCTCTTCCCCGGGCCAGGGGCCTGGGTACCCCCATTGGTCCCCAGAGGGGGTCGCAGGGGCGCCCTGGCGAGTGGGCCCTGTCAAACGGCCTCTCTCCTCTCCCGCAGGTCCAACCTGCTGGGCACCAGGTTCACCGTGTTCGATAACGGGACCAACCCGGATAAGAAACCCTTCGTCCCCGAAACCGCCCACCTCCGGCAGGAGCTGGCGGCCATCTGCTACGTGAGAAAATCTTGGATCTGGGGCACCGCTGGGGGAAGCTCCCAACACCAACGTCCCTGGCTTGGGCACTGCTGTGGGGAAGCTTGGGGTGCCAGTGTCCCCAGCTGGGGCACTGTTGGGGGAAGCTCACAGCACCAAGGTCCCTAGCTCGGGCACTGCTGTATGGAAGCTCACAGCACTGGGGTTCCTAGCCGGCCACTGTCATGGAGATGGGGAGGGATCAAGACAGGTGTGTGGCTGGGGGATGATGGGTCATACATTCTCCTTACTGCAGGAAACCAATGTATTGGGGTTCAGGGGACCCCGAAAAATGACTGTGATCATCCCCGGGATGAACGATGACAACGAGAGAATCAGCATCCGCCCAAAAAATGTGAGGCTGCTGGGGAACCCCAGCCAGGGCACTGCCGGGGGGGAAGCTCGCAGCACTGGGAACCCCAGCCAGGGCACTGCCGGGGGTGAAGCTCGCAGCGCTGGGAACCCCAGCCAGGGCACTGCCGGGGGGGAGCTCGCAGCACTGATCACTGATTCCTTTTCTAGGAACATGAGACCCTGCTGAGCCGGTTCCAGAACGGGAACCTCCAGAACCTGCTGGTGCTGCAGAACAAGGCACCAACCTGGAATGAGCAGAGCCAGTCCTACGTGCTCAACTTCCACGGGCGCGTGACCCAGGCCTCCGTCAAGAACTTCCAGCTCGTCCCCGAGCACGACCGTGAGCAGGGGGACGTGGGTGCAGTCAGGCCGGCAGCAGGGGCAGAGAGGAGGCCGAGGGAGTGGTCAGGGGTGCCCCCATCTCTCCCCCTGGGATGTGAGGGTGTGTTGGAGGGGTAGGACTGGGTTGGGGGGCTGGATTTGGGGGCATCACTGCACCCCCCATAAATCCCGCCAGTGCTCCGGCTGAGTGCATGAAGCTGCAGTTTGAGTGGACTGACGCAGATCAGGGGTGTTGAGTGAGGCTGTGGGAGTAGATCAGAGGTTTTGGGGGTGAGGCTCAGGGGATGTGGGGTGGGGCTCAGGGGTTTTGGGGCGGGGCTTGGGGGATGTCCAGCGAGGATCAGGGGTTGGGGGTGGGTCTTGCAGGATGTGGGGCGGGGATCAGGGGCTTTGGGGCAGGGCTTGCAGGATCTGGGGCGGGGCTTGGGGGTTTCAGGGGCAGGGATGGCAATTGAGGGGGCAGAAATGGGCAGATTCGGGGGGGCTGTTCCCCATACGCTGACTCCCCTCCCCCCAGCCGAGCACATCGTGCTGCAGTTTGGCCGGGTGGCTCCTGACGTCTTCACCATGGATTACCGCGCCCCCCTGTGCGCCCTGCAGGCCTTCGCCGTCTGCCTCTCCAGCTTCGATGGGAAGCTCGCCTGCGAGTAGCCCCGCGACCTCCGACCATGTGACCTCTGACCCCCCTGACCTCTGACATAACCCCCGACCTCCAATCCCCGCTTCACAGGCTGACTTCCCCCAGCCTGAGTCCTGAACTTTAACCTTTGACCACGTACCACTCTGCCTGCAGAGCCTCTGATGTCATTCTTGCCCTTTGACCTCCCCAGCTTCTTTGCTTCTTTGGGCACTCGACCTCTGACCCTTGACTTGTCACCTTTGACTGTGCTGTGTCATCCTTTGCCTCAGTCCCTTCCTGCCCATTACCTCTGACCCGTAGCCTGACCTTTCCCCTCTCACAGACCATGCCCTGACAGCAGCTGCACCCATCATCGGTAGTGACTCAGTTTCCCCCACCTCCAGGAAGGGGGGGGTCAGGGCTGCTCTCGGGGGTTGCCCCGGAGCCGAGGCTGGGCCACATCCCTCGCCCCCAAGAGTGTAACAGATTCTTGATCCAAATAAAATCTACTCAGAAGCGAGACCCCCTGAGGGGAGGGGCTGGTTGTTGTCTGGTTTGGGGGGTGCCCCCCCAGTTCTCACCCCTGCAGGCACTGCTTGAATCTTGGGGGTCCCCTCAGGGCATGATCCTGTCCAACCCGCAGCCCTGCCTGCACCAGCAAGCACCCAGACATCCCAAACCTCAGCGGTCGCCTGGGGGAAGCTATCTGGGGAGGGGCGTGTTGAAGGGCTCCCCCCCACCCCCAGGGTGCAGTGGGGCAGGGCTGGACCACTGGGACAAGGGCTGAGCGGGCGGGAGCTGCATCACAACCGACTGGAGGAAATTACAGGGCCCCATCGTCCTGCACCTCCCATGGTGCTGGTGACCCAGCGACTCCCTAGTCACCCCTCAACCCCTGGCACCCCCCCCAGCCTGGGCCCCCCCATGCCACACACCCCATCGGGCAGGGCAGGGACTCAGTCTGGCCTGGGGCAGTGGCGCTGCAGTGGGAGCTGCCAACCTGGGCACTGGTGCGTGCGAACGATTAACACGAGGAGCACTCTACCCCCCACCCATGCCCTGGGGAGCCGCCTCCCCTGCGCGGGCGAATCCAGGCCCTGCCCAGGGTGCGCCACACTGCCCTGGGTGCCATCGCCTGCCCCGCCCCCCCGCTAGCTGCTCAGCTGCTGGGCTGGACACCCGCCAGAGCAGGCAGAGAGCTGCTGCTGCCTACCCTGAGCCAGGGCCATGGCCATGGCCACCCGATGGGGCATCTGCTCGGCCGGCAGGATCAGCCACGACTTCCTGGTGGCCCTCAGCACCCTCCCAGCCACAGAGCACCAGGTGGGCTGGGGGGGGCAGAATGCTGGGGGTGGGGGGGGGGGGGCTACTGGTTAGAGTTGGGTGGGCCGGGAGCCCAGACTCCTGGGGTCTGTGCCTGGCTCTGGGAGGGGAGTGGGGGCTAGTGGTTAGGGCTGGGCTGGGCTCCTGTGCTCACTGCCAGGGCTTTGGGGGGCGGGGGAGGCTGGCTGTCTCACCCCCTTTAACACTTACACACACACACCCCTCCCCCAGGCGGTGGCCATCGCCGCGCGTGATATCACCCGGGCTCAGGAATACGCTGACAGACACGGGATCCCCCGAGCCTACGGGAGCTACGAGGAGCTGGCCAGGGACCCTGACGTGGGTGAGTCGCCAGGGACCCAGCGCCCAGGGCTGGCTCGGGTGCAGGGCGTGGCCCCTTTGGGGCCATCTGTGTCCAGCAATGCCACTGGGGCAGGTGCCCCCCCCCACTTGTGGGCACTGCCCTGGGGAGGGAGAAAGGCAGAGCTGCAGCAACCTGGAGCCAGGACTCCTGGGTTCTCTGTGGGCTATGGGACGGGAGGGGGCTGGGAGTCAGGACTCCTGGGTTCCATCCCCTCCCCCTCCCTTGGCAGACGTGGTCTACGTGGGGGTCATACACCCCGAGCACCTGCCCGTGGGGCGGCTGTTCCTGGGGGCCGGGAAGCCGGTGCTGCTGGAGAAGCCGCTGGGGATGAACGCGGCGGAGGTGAGGGAGCTGGCGCAGGTGGCGCGGAGCCAGGGGGTCTTCCTGATGGAGGTGAGTGACCCCCCACCCCCCAGAGCCCCGCAGCCTGAGGCCCCTCTGCTGCGCAGTGCCACGCACAGCCCGGTGCCCCCTGCTGAGCCCACCCACACGGCGCCCCCTGCAGAGCTCCTCAACCCGTCCCCCAGCCCAGCACCCCCCCGCCTGGCTCCCCCTGCAGCCCGGCAACCCCTTCTAAGCACCCCCCCCCACCCCGGCAGCCCAGCGCCCCCTGCAGAGCCCTGCCCCCCTGCTGAGCCCCCCCGCTGACCCCATCCCTGCCCCCCCCAGGCGTTCTGGACCCGTTTCTTCCCCCTCGTGGAGCAGCTCCGCCAGCTGCTGGCCCGGGCCGCACTGGGGGAGGTGAAGCTGCTCTGCGCCGCCGTGGGGCACCCCATGGAGAACATCCCGCGGCTGGTGCGCAAGGAGCTGGGGGGCGGGTCCGTGCTGGACATCGGCTGCTACTGCGTCCAGCTCGCCAGCCTGGTCTTTGGGGGTGAGCGGCCGGAGTCCGTGGTGGCCTCGGGCTTCCTCTACCCCAGCGGTAAGGGGCGGGGCCTGCGGGTGGGAGGGGCGCCAGTGGGGGCATGTGGGACCCAGGGGCACTGGTTGGGTGGGGGGGGGCAATAGCGGAGGGGCGGGGGGGCCAGGCCCAGGTGCAGCAATGGGGCATCGTTAGGCAAAGCAGGGGGCACTGGTGAGGTTAAGAGCAATGGCAGGTAGCACCAGGGGGCGGGGGGGGGGCAGGCCTGGGGCGGTTGGTGGGGAGGCGCCCGGAACGGGGCCCCGGCCGGGGGGGTTGGGGGGGCCGGCCCGGGAGGGGCCCAACCCGGGGCCGCGCTGGAGGGGCACCAGGCGCTGCCATTTCTCCATTCCCAGGGGTGGACGAGAGCGCCTCGGTGATCCTGAACTACGCGGGCGGGCGCCAGGCCGCCCTCTCCTGCTCCATGCGCCTGGAGGTGCCCAGCGAGGCCCTGATCTGCGGCACCGAGGGCTGCGTTAAGGTGCGAGGGGCCGCGGGGCTCAGCCTGTAGCTCGAGGGGCAGAGCCCGGACGCCTGGGTTCACTCCCTAGCTTTTTTGGGGCGGGGGGGGGCAGAAAAGGTGCCCCATTATTAACCCTTTCTTCCTTGCCGCCGTCTAGCTGCCCTGCCCCTGGTACGCCCCCACCACCATGTTCGTCAACAGCCAGCGCCAGGACTGCCCCCTGCCGCCCCCCTCCCAGCCCCTCAACTTCGCCAACAGCACCGGGCTGCGCTACGAGGCCCAGCACGTGCGGGAGTGCCTGCTGCAAGGTACGGGGTGCAGCGGCGCACCCGGCTGCCTGGGCTCTCCCCAGCTCAGGGAGGGAGGGAGGGCTACACCTGGGAGCCAGGGTAGTGGGGTCTAGTGGTTAGAGGGTTTTATCCTGAGTTTGCCCCTGTTCTGGGAGGCAAGTGGGGGCCCCGGCCCTGCTAGGGGGAAGCTCACAGCCCTGCCTGCTCCCACGGCCATCTCTCTCCCTAGGCCTGAAGGAGAGCCCCCTCATGAGCCTAGCAGAGAGTGAGCTCGTGGCCTCCATCCTGGACGACGTGCGGCAGCAGCTGGGGGTGACCTACGCCGAGGATGCCCAGGGCTGAGCAGGCCAGCGGATGCCTGGCTGTTGGCACCACTGCAATAAACAGGGTCCTGCCTGGCCCAGCGTCAGCTTTGCCTGCTGGTGGATGGAGAGCTGCACACCCAGGACCCATCCATCTTACTACTACCCCCCACCCCGCATGGGGTAGGAAAGCCCCAGCTGAGGTTAGGGCTGCCACCCCCCCCAACCCCAAGGCAGGCAGAAAGAGGTAGACACAAGAGCCCCTAGCATCCGGCCTCCCCCCAGCCTGCTCCGGGGCACCAGTGCCTGCTCCCCCGACCCCCAACCCAGCTCCATGCAGAAGTTCCTTCCAAGAAGCCTGCAGCTGACTCAGAGCAGAACCCCTCCCCCCCACCCCACCCCCCGGACAGGCAGCAGCTGCAGGCAAGTAGAGGAAAACCCAGCAACAACCAGACAGGGACCCAGCCAGCATAGTGGGGCTCATGGCCTTTGCCGCTCCCAGGTCAGGCAATGCTGGGAGGGGGCCTAGCCAAGCCTGAGCGCTGGGCCGACTCTGATCGTGCTCAGTCATGGGAGAGCTGGGCCAGAGCAGAAAACCACCACCAGCCCTCCCCCCCCAGAGCTCAGACTGCCCCAGCTTGCAAGGCCCTTTGGAGACCTGCCTAGTCGTGGAAACCCCCAGAGACAAGGCAGCAGTGAGTGGACACACCCCCTCAGCCAGAGCGAACCAGCTGGGGGATGGCAGAAGAAATTGGCCCTTAAGCCCCCCCGCCCAGCTCAGACACACCATGGGGGGGGCAGCCCCAGGGCCCCTCTCACCAAGGATGGCAGCCACTGGCTCCCTACCCCTACAATTTCCCCCCACTTCTGCACCTGGGGAGAGGAGAACCATGGGGCGTTTTAGTGCAGGCCTAGCACACACCTGCGCAGCACTGCCACAGGGGGGTAGGGACCCTCACCTGACTGCTGGCGAGACCCAGCCCTGCTGCCCCTACAGCAATGCCCCAAAAAGGGGGAGGAGACACCAGCAGGCCCAGGGCCTCACAGAACCAGCACCCAGAAGCCCCAGCTCACACCAAGACCTCCAGGGCATAGCCTTCTGCCACCATGGTGGGGAAAGGGGCGCAGGGGCTCCCATCGCAGCCACACAGAGCTGGGGCCACAGGTGGTGCGATGAGGGTATTTTAAGGGGCCTGGCCCAGCCCTGGTGTGGCCCAGCTGGGCTGGCGGAGCCAGGCTCGGAGAGAGAGGGGCTGGGTGGACATGAGGGGTTGTTTTATTGGAGAGCTCAGACCAGGACACCGTACTGCTTCAGCACCGCCGTGTACCGGGCAACCTTGCTTTCCACATTCTTCTCTGCCTGCTTCTGCAGTTTCTGCAAGACATGCAGTAGGGGAGGGGGGGGGTCAGACTAGAAGAGCCCCCCACCACCTGGCCTGAGCCCCACACTAGGTCCACCCCCTCTCCTGCCATCATACAGGCAGAGCCAGGGAAGTTCCAGCCCACCTGGCTGCTGCTCAGCACCATGGGATACATTCTGCATGCACAGCCCCACCCCCCAGGGCACTCTCACAGCTTCCGGGAGGTAGAAGGCAGCTGGCTGCGTATCCAGACCCAACTGATGGGTGGGAAATGAGGAACAGGGCCACCTCCAGGGCAGGGTGCCAGGGCTTACCACACAGGGCAAGATGCAGTCCCCTCAGGGGTGGCTGTGCCCCCAACCAGGTGGAGAGGCAGCCCCCACCCCCGCCCTCAGGCGCAGGGGCCGGATGAAGCCCAGTGATGCCCCAGGACTCTCACCACCAGTTTTTTCTTCTTGTTGTAATGCAGCTTGGCCTTCTCCTTGCGCTTCTCCTCCAGCGTGGTGGTGATGGCTTGGTACTTCCAACCCACCTCGTGGGCTAGGCGGCCCAGGAAGGCAAACTGCAGGGGGAGGGGAGAGGCGAGTCAGGCCAGAACCCTGGAGTCCCAGGGCCCAGCCCCTTCCCATGGGTCCTCAGGCCGAGCAGCGCCCCGGGAGGTCTCAGATGGTAGTGCATGAAGGATGCTCTCTCATGGTCGCTAGACTCGAAGACGACTATGCATCATCACTGACCACCCGAGGTACCAACTCCCAAGCAGAGGGCAGGGCAGAGTGCCAGCTGGGGGTGGAGGCTTTCCCTGGACTGGCCACCAGCTGCCACAGCCCACCAGAGCCCAAGGAGTTGTGTGGTGATAGTATCAGGGGTTAACCCTGCACTGCCCAGCAAGGGGCTGATCACATGGCCAGGAGGTCGCACAACCTGGCGCTATGGGTCAGCAGCGCCTCCAAAGTTGTGCTTTCAGGAGTCCCCAGCCCATGACAGTCGGGCCTTTGATTGGGTCTCAGCCCCCTGCCCCGGGAAGGGCCTACCTTGCGTGTGGGCTTCAGGCGCACGACCTTCAGAGCAGAGGGGACGACCATCCGCTTCCGCTGCGGGGGGGGAAGAGAAGCTCAGGCACACAGCATGGGTGGGAGAGGACAGGGCAGCAGCCCTGGGGCGTCTCAGGGTTCAGGTTTTTCTCACCCAGCATCAAACAATGTAGGTAATTGAAGCATCATGGACACAGGACCAGCCACAGCCCCACCCCCGACCCCAGGGGCACTCTCACCTTGTCGTAGGGGGGCGGAATCCCATCAAAGACCTTCAGCCTCTCCAAGGCGGCCTGGCCTCGCTTGGTCTTGTGGGGCAGCATGCCTGCGGGAGAGAACAGCGGCTGGGAGCAGGCTGGGACACTCTGTGCTGGGGGTCTGTCCCGCTGGCTCCCCCTGCCCGCCCACCTGGGCACAGGGGCTTGTTACCTCGCACCGTGCGCCAGAAGATGCGGCTGGGGGCGCGGAAGTGGTAGGGTCCGCGGGACGGGTTGGTGTTCATGCGCTTGCGAAGGAAAGCCAGGTACTTCACTGGAATGAGAGCAGAGCAGGGTCAGCGCGTGCAGCACCATGCCCCGGCCCGGCCCAGCCAGCAACCCTGCCAAACACCTACAGCCTGGGCCCAGGCTCTGCCACCCACCCAGCGCAGGGGAGAACACCCCCTCCCTAGGCCTCAGCTCCCCTCCCTCCTTCAGGGGCTGGGACGGGATTTCCCCTCCTATTGTTTGAGCTTATGACAGACTTTTGCGCAGGAGTGCAGTGTGTGCCTCAGTTTCCCTGTGCACTGCACCAGTGCCTGGGGTGGGAAAAGGAGCATGTTTGGTGGGGGCCCTCCAACTGCCTGGCCCTTCTGCAGCTGAGCCCACAGAGGGGACGTGGCCAGGTGAGTCTTGGCCCCAGAAGCAGGGGAGCAAGGCAGCTGGAAGTGGGTCAGGCTTGGCTGTTTGGGGGGCAGAAGAAGGTCTAGACCTGGTTCTGGGCAGTACCTGACCCCCCCGTCCCCCCCTCAAGATGGATTTGGCTCAAAGCTCCTGGTCCCTGTGCTAACAAGCTCTGCACTGCAAATCTTGAGTTCCACATGTGGCCGGGAGCCCTGGCCAAGGGGCCCCTCAGAGCCCTGCCAAGTCAACTTGCTGAGGGCAGGTGACAGAGAGGAGTGCTGCCCCAGCAGCCTGCCTGGCTGCATGCAGAGCAGCACTACCACATTGCCCTCTGCTCCATGACAGCACAGGGAGCTTGTGAGCCAGTCAGCACAGGACCCTCTCCACTTGGCACCAAAGGCTGCCATCCAGGTACTGGGGTCCATACAGCACCCAGCCCTCTGCCTCCAAACCACTGGCCCTCCCTGGGGAGAGCTCTGTCTGCAACAAGCAGTGGAAGATGAACTGGTGTGAGGTAACCCAGGACAGAGAAAAGGTGATGAGGAAAGGACCTAGGAGTCCTGGCTCCCAGCTCCCCAGTCCACTCCAAGTACTGGGAGAGCTCCCTGGAGCCTGGTTCTCGGCCAAGGTACTCACATTTGTTGCGGTAGAAGTTCCCGGAAATATTGATGCCCTCACATCTCACGACCACCACCTTGCGACCTGGGGCAGGGGGGAGGCAGAGAGGAAACTTACCACCACCTGGAGCACTGCGGAGGCAGCCTAGTGCCCAGGCAGAATGGGGTGCCCAGCTAGGCACAGGCCCAGTGTGCTCAGAGACTTGGGGGTTCCAGGCCACACAGGACCAAGACGAAGCTGCTGAGCTCTAGGCCTGCCAGCAGGGTCAGCGGCCGAGTTGGGGTCTTTACTGATGAGGCAGGGACCAGGAGTGGGGAGCCAGGTCTATCTGGGCTCCTGCACAGAGCCCATCACCATGGCCGCAGGCCTGGGGCAGCAGAGGAGCCTGAAGAGTTTAACAGCACAGTCAGGAGACCCACCTCGAGTTGGAGCCCTGGCTCCCAGGCCCCCGCTCCAACCACCACCCCCCAAACCCCTCCCCCCGGGGGCCCCCCAGCTGCGGTCTCACAGGGCAGTGCTGGGCCAGGGGTTCTCCTGGCCGCCAGACTCGAACGCGGACACGCAGCATCGTCACGGACCCCCAGCGCGGCCAGGCAAGGGGGGCCCAGGGCCACTCACCCAGCAGGACCTGCTTGGCGACAATAGCCGCGAGGCGCCCCAGGAGGTGGCCGCGCCCGTCGATCACCAGAACCTGGAGGGGGGAGACGGGGAGGGGAGAGGGTCACGGGGGGTCCCGGCTCAGGGGCGACGGGAGCTCCCCCCCGGGACCCCACTGGGGCGCTGCCCCCCCATTGCCACCAGGGACCCCCGCGGCGGCGGCGTTCGGAACTCACGTCCCCCAACTACCATCGCCCCCACAACCCCCCGAGCCCTTTACACGACACCCCCCAGAAGCGCCCCACCCCCCGTCCCCCCTTCCACCAGAGAGCCCCCCCCCCGCTTCCCTCCCTCGAAAAGCCCCCCCATCCCCCCCGCCGCGGCCCCCCGGACCCCGCACCCCCCTTCCTTTACCCTCCCCCACCCTAGAGCCCCCACAGCCCCTCCCCCCGCCCGGGGGGGAGCGCGGCGTGGGGGGGGTGGGTGGCTCCGCGCTCACCTTCAGCTCCGCCATGCTCGCCGGCCGCAGGGAAAAAGGCTCCGCCTCCCGCTGGCCGCGGGGTCTCCCCTTCCGGCGCGGGGCACGCAGGGGCGGAAGTGACAGCAACGCTAAGCGCGCGGCTAAGGGCGGTGAGACCGGAAGTGATGCATGGGAGTGGGGCGTGGGGAGACCCGGAAGCGACCCGCGTAGCCTTCGAGGAGATCGCCATTATGGGCAACAAAACCGGAAGTCCCGCCCTGACCGTGTCTATTCTACCTCCCCTTCCTAGATACCCCAACTTCCCCCGTGACCCCCCCTTCTAGCAGCCCCCAGTGCCCCAGCGACCCCTCACGCCGATTTCCTCTCTCCCATGGCCCCTCCCGGCCCCACAAGCCCCTCCACCCCCAATATCTGGGGTGCAGTTCCCCCAAACCCTCCCTGACCCCCCCAGCCCCAGCCGCCCCCGTGGCCGCCCCCCAGCCGGTGCGAGGGGCTGGGGTCTCTCTTCCCACCCACACCGCTGGACGTGTCACTGGCGCCCGCGACCCCGTCGCTGCATCCTGGGCCTGCCGCCGCCTCCCCCCACACCCAGCCCTTGTCCGCGCCCCACGGGGGCAGGGCCGGCTTTAGGGTCTCGTCCAGTACCTCGATGACCCTGTTAACGGGCTCAGGGCTGGTGGCTCTGGCTGGACCTGCCCCACACTGGCACTTCTCCCGTGCACATCATGAGACGCACCAGTTTTCACCCATCTCACGTGAGCCGGGGCAATGGTATGGGCTCCTCTTGCCAAGGTGGGTGGTTTCCCCATCCAATGCTGCCCAGCCTCTATGCTGCTGCCTTCATCCCCCACAGCCACTGCCTCCTTCAGAAAGGCTCCCAGGCGAGTTCTCCATCAACCCAGCTTGCACTGCTTAATTAAGTTACCCTCCCTTTCAAGTGAGTCCCTGCTCCATTGTCTTGCCTGGAATTTGACGTCTGGTGGACATACCTAAAATAGTGACATGAGCCTCTGAGGTTGGCATGTTTACCCTTCCTAAACATTGGCCTGACGCTCACTTTTGACCAGGCTTCCAGTTTTCCAAAATGTTAAAAATCAACATTAACTGATATGCCCTCCTTGGCCCATTCTTTTCAAACACTTGAATGTAACACCGATGAAGGGTCCTGTGGCACCTTATAGACTTAAAAGTTTTGAGCATGAGGGCTTATTTACACCTGGCCCTGCAGATTTCCATGACCAGCATCTGATGAAGTGAGTCTGTGCTCACGAAAGCTCATGCTCAAAACTTTTCTGTTAGTCTATAAGGTGCCATAGGACCCTTCGTTGCTGTTACAGATCCAGACTAACACGGCTACCCCTCCAATACTTGAATGTAAGTTATCCAGCTCTGAGCAGCGTCAGGAAAGATTTTGTACTTTCTCTCAGGTTGTCAATTAAGCTGTTAATGAGATCAGGGCCCACAACTGCAGACCCTTGCTGGCCCCTCCAGGAAACCCCCCACTCAATGGCGCTTCCCCATTCACACATTCATTTTAAGAACCATCAGTTAACCAGTTTTCAAGCAGTTGAGTGTGTTAATTTTCTAGCAGTGCTGTGGAGTCCTGTCAAAGGCTGCACAACAGTCTGTGCTTGTTACCACCACACTGTGACCTATACCAACCCAGCCTGGCTCTCGACAGGGCTCACAAAGGCCACTCCCAGTCCCAAGGGGCAGGTATGTGGGTCAGGCCCAATCCTGGGGGTACGTCACCCCCAGCTGCTGCCGCACCTCGTCCATGATGGAGGCCACCAGCTCGGAGTGAGCCAAGCTCACGATGGGGCTCTCCTTCAGCCCTGGGGAGAAAGGCGGGGTCAGTGTGGGAGGTGCTGTGAGCTTCCCCACAGCAGTGCCCCCGGCCAGATATGCTGGGTGCTGTGAGCTTCCCCACAGCAGTGCTCCCTGAGAGTCACCTTTCAGCAGACATTCCCGCACATGCTGGGCCTCGTAGCGCAGGCCGGTGGATTTGAGGAAATTGAGAGGCTGGGAGGGGGGCGGCAGGGGGAACTCCTCTCGCTGCCCGTTCACCACCAGCTCCGTCGGGCTCCACATCTCCGAGGGAAGCTGCAGGGGGAGGAAGAACCTGGTGGTCGGAGTGGAGGGGGGGAGCCAGGATGCCTGGGTTCAAGCCCTCCCGCTTTGTGCCTCCCCCCCTGCCCACACACACACCTGGATGATGCCACTGGTGCCACTGACGGCAGCCTGGTTGGGCAGCCAGGCTGCAACGGAGCAGGTAACTACAGCCTGGCGCTTCCCCCGGTAGCTCAGCACCACACTCAGCGTTTCGTCAATGCCTGGGAAGGGGAGAGCAGGATGGCAGCCAGCCCAGCTGGTGCCCCTCACTCCCAATCTGCAGCCCCCCAGGCCCAGCCCTGGGCCTCCGCACCCCAGCCAGTACACCCCGCAGCCCCTGTTACCTGTGGGCTGCAGGAAGCAAGAGGCGAGGATGGACTCCGGTTTCTCCTCTCCGAAGACCATGGTGACGAAGTGGAGACAGTAGCAGCCGATGTCCAGCAGGGCACCATCCCCCAGCTCCTTCTGCACCACCCGGGGGCAGCTTAAGAGGGGTGCCCCGAACTCGGCCCGTGCCACCGTCAGCTCCCCCAGCGCCCCCTGGGCCAGCAAGGAATAGAGTCGCTCCGAGGCTAGGAAGAATGGGGTCCAGTACGCCTAGAGGGGGCAGACCGGGGGTCCTGGGGCCACCATGCCACAGGGGATGGGGGAGGGGCCCAGCCGGGCAGAGACCAGGCCCCATTCAGGTCCCCTCGCCCTGCGCAGACCCATCAATGGCCCCTAGCCAGGCTGGCCGGGCGCGGGTCCCTGGCTGGTTTGCTGGGAGTGGGTACGTGGGGAGGGGTCCCCATTCCCTCTTCTCTTTGCTCCCTCAGGGCCACCTGGCCCCAGCGGACTTGGCCGATCCCCAGGATGGGATGAGGCGCCCTGCGAACCTCTCACTGAAGGGCCGAACCTCACTCGGGCCCCCCAGCGACCTCCAGCCAGGCTCTACCCCCCCACCCAGCTGGTCTTACGTGGTCGCTCCAGCTTGTGTTGCAGAGGGATTCGCTCAGCAGGGGGCGCGGGGCTGCGGGGGGGGGGGGTGGGGCTCAGCAGGGGATGCCAGGCTGGTGGGGGGGTCACTCACCTCCATCAGGAAGACCCCCTGGCTCCGCGCCACCTGTGCCAGCTCCCTCACCTCCGCCGCGTTCATCCCCAGCGGCTTCTCCAGCAGCACCGGCTTCCTGGCCCCCAGGAACAGCCGCCCCACGGGCAGGTGCTCGGGGTGTATGACCCCCACGTAGACCACGTCTGCCAAGGGAGGGGGAGGAGGTGGAACCCAGAAGTCCTGACTCCCAGCCCCCTCCCATCCCATAGCCCACAGAGAACCCAGGAGTCCTGGCTCCAGGTTGCCCCAGCTCTGCCTTTCTCCCTCCCCAGGGCAGTGCCCACAAGTGGGGGGGGACCACACCTGCCCCAGTGGCGATGCTGGACACAGATGGCCCCAAAGGGGCCACGCCCTGCACCCGAGCCAGCCCTGGGCGCTGGGCCTCCAGGTCCCTGGCAACTCACCCATGTCAGGGTCCCTGGCCAGCTCCTCGTAGCTCCCGTAGGCTCGGGGGATCCCATGTCTCTCAGCGTATTCCTGAGCCCGGGTGAGATCGCGCGCGGCGATGGCCACCGCCTGGGGGGTAACTGTTAAAGGGGGTGAGATGGCCAGCCCCCCCCCCCGCCCATAGCCCTGGCAGTGAGCACAGGAGCCCAGCCCAGCCCTAACCACTAGCCCCCACTCCCCTCCCAGAGCCCCTGACTTCTCCCATGTACACAACGGGTCTCAGCCCCAGGAGGTCACTGGGTCAGTCTGTGTTGGCACCAAACAAGGTGCCATCCTGGTGCGCTTTAAAACTAACCATCGTGTTAGGCGATGGGATTTTGGGGGACAGACCCACTAGAACAAAGGCCGGGGGAGAAGCCTGGTTGGTTTGAATGGGAACTGGGCTGTGGGGTGGAGCCATCTGCTCTGGCTGGGGAGGGAAGAAGCGGGGCCAGGGCCCTGCTCGGGGACCCCCTCTGGGTCCCTCTCCCCAGGCTGGATTGTATTGATGGCTTCTGGTTCCTGTGCTCGCAGGTCTGTTCCACGCTGTGTCCCTGTTGATTAATAACTCCCCCATTCTCCCTGCTGAACTAGAGTTTCGTCTGACTGCGGAGGGGGCAGGGCCTGGGGACCCGCCCGCTACTCATTAAATCTGGTGGCAGTGGTGGGATTAACTGAAGAGGGGGGCCAGTGAGACCCAGGTGTGCTGATGGGCAGTGAGGTGTGGTGCCCTGAGGCAGAGGGGCCTACGGCTGACCCCTGACTGTGGTCGTGGCCCTTAACAGGGGGTCTCATGCCCCTGGAGGGGTCACTCCTGGTGTCTGTTGGAATCGGTCCCAGGAGGCGAAGGGGCGAGCCCAGGGAGGCCAGCACACTGACGGCCCCTTCCAACCATCTGGGGAGCTGCGCAAATCATCCTGCAAGGGTTAGGGTCAGGTCCCCCCACAGCTCAGGGCCAGGCAGGTGCTGGGGGCAGCTGGACAAACCAGGGGGCTGCTAGAATCCACTCGGTTGGCAGCACCTCATTCTGGCTCCTCAGTGGAGCTACAGGGTCCCCGAGGCCCCAGAGGCCGGGCGGGCATGGGGCTGAGGCAGGCGGCACCGGGGAGAGATGCCCGGGGGCAGAGAGGAGCTGCGGCAGGAGGCCACCGACCAGGGCGCTGGGCAGCTGCAGCCGGAGCCGTGGGGTGGAACAGGGTCACTGCTCGGCCCCGGGCCAGCTGCAGGGCAGGAAGGGGGCTGAGGCCCTGTGCCCATGGTGGAGCTGGTCCTGCAGAGCTCCCCCATGGGGTGGGGCCGCTGTGCGACTGCCGGGAGGGCCCCAAAGGAGCCCGGGCTGGGCTGTGTGACCCGACCAAGGAGACGAGACACACACTGGGGGGGTCACTCCCTGGGTTCGGTTGCGTGTTTCCTACTGGCCTGCAGTAACCCCAAGTGGGTGCCTCAGTTTCCCCGGGCTAAGCAGCAGTGCGTAGCAATGAAGGGAGTCTGGGGGGTTGCCAATGGCCCTCATGCCCCTGTAACCCAGGCAACCAGGTGTGATGGAGTGGGGGGAGTGCAAATGCGAGACTCAGGCTGGATGTGAGAGACAAGCAGAATAGCTCCCAGTGGCTAAGGATGACCCTGGGGCTACAACTGGCAGGTAACACCTCTGCCCTGAACAAAGAGGGTGTGATGGGGTTCTGGGGTCCCCCAAGCTCTGCACCCCGTCCGCAGGCAGGAGAGTCTCTCACTTAGCAGGAGAACAGCGGGTTTATTAGCCGACAGGACACAGCATCGTACAGAGGAGTCAGTACAGCAGGCAGAGACAGCCAGTCCCATCCATGTTGAGGAGAGGAGGCCCCGAGGGGCCCCCAGAGCTGGGGCCTGGCCCCCTCCTTTATCTCGCTCTCCCTCAGCCCAGACTAACTGCTTCCAACTCCCAGTTCAAATTCAAACCCCTCAGGCTCCACCTCCTCCTTTGTCTGCAGTACAAAGGTGTTACCTGGTTGTCAGGGTTACCCTCGGCAGGAGCCCCACACCCTCTGTGAGCCACACACACACACACAGGTATCCCCCACTCCATCACATCTCTCCCCCCTTCCAGACCGAACTGAGCAGGGTCACTCAGCCAGTGACCTGGGGAAGTTTGGGGCCCTCCCCTCGTGATTGGGCATCGGCTGCACCCTCAGTGCTCCCCTTGATGTGCACCACCTCCATGTTATAATCCTGCTGGGGGAGGCTCCAACTTAGGAGCTTGGTATTGGCCCTTTTCATGTGATGCAGCCGGGCAAGTCCCTTTAGTTCCCTCAGGTTGGTCGGTCTCCCTGCTTTTGTTTCTGGTTTATTAGCCACGTTCTCAAGTCGGGCAGGCAGAGCCCATACAGATGCTGCAGCACCAACAGATTAAATAGTTTTTTTCTGGTCTGGGCCCTGCCCTGTCTGCCCACCAGCCCATACAGCTGCTTTAGCCAATGTTTGGAATTCAGTTACAGTCCAGTAAAGGAAGGTACAAATGCTTCCACCCTTGGCATTTAGCCAGACCACCAAAATGGCTGTGTGCCTCAGTTTCCCCTTCCATGCCACACAATAGGTTTGGAATGTTTCTCCTCATGTGAGAGGTTGCAAGACTAGTTACAGAGAACAATGGTGACATTTTAGAGTTACAGACTCCTTCAACATACAATTTATGCTTTTACATTAATGTTATTATGTCACATGGCTTTTTTTAAACATTTAGTGCATGGTACAATTTTACAGCTTTTGGTAGCAGCACCCCTTGGTTACAGCAGTCAGCGTGAGTAACAGAACAAACCCATTGCAACTGTACATTTACGTTGCTCTTTGGTAGACCACAACCTTTGTGCAACATTCTTGAGAATCCGGTATTTTGGGGATAAATGGCTGAGGCCTTTTTTAGCACCATTAAGTTTTAATTTTCTCTCTTGCCCCCTGGGGTGGAAATTTGATCTCTCTGGCTGTGCCCTCCCTTCTAACAAGAGCTGGGCCATTGATAATCTCAGGGAGATGGCCCCCTTCCTGCCAGTCTGGAAATTTGCAAACCAAACTGCTTTCTGAGAGTTGTTTTGTGAGTCCCAGATGCAGAATCCACATGAAGGAATCCCTGTTTATCCCTTACTGGCCCACCAGGCCCAAAGCTCCTTTGTCCTTCCACCTCCAACTACTGCCTCCCCATGGAATCAGAAGTGGAGTCCAGTATAAGAATATAAGTGTTTTCACCATCTGGAGATGGGGAATTGCTGGCGCTCTCCTGCATTCTACAGAGACTGACTGTGCAGCTGTTTTATTTGGTTCTCACAGGGCTGCTCACATTCCCTGATAGTTTTTACTTTACTTGCACCAACTTCCAATTCCTGAGAAACTTTTACACTGCCTGCTTTGGACCCTTCCAGAGCACAGCCAGTGGTTTTATACTCAGACAGGTCCTGGCCATCAGGAGCTGAAACAAACTTCTCCCCAGGCAAAGGGCTGCTCTGGCTCTTATAGACAAGCACCTTTTTTGTTCACTTTCCTTCACCTTACTCCCATTTTTTGCAGTCCCCACAGATGGGTCAGGAAAAGTTTCAGGGAAATTCTTTTCCTTGAGAGCTTCCCCAAATAACTCACCCCTGCCTGCCTCCACGGGGGCACTGCTCCCTTGAGCCACAACCAGCTCCTGGGTTTCACCTACACCCAGGATCACTTCTGGCCCATTAGGCAGATTCCCACGTAATCCCCCTCCAGGCAGACAGCCAGTACCACCGGACAGAAGGTTAGGATCCCTTTCCTCCCTTTTGCTACCAGCTCCTTTATCTTCATCAGTCAGCGTAACTCCATTGCCCGTCTGTTCTTGTGTCCTGGTGAGAGGATGACTCTGGTAGGACAGAGTCCTCTCACCCCCTCCCAATAACACCTCAGCATCAGGCAAAGAACAAGTACCAGAATCGTCTGGTCTCTGGGATTCCCTGATGATACTAACTGGATTAGACCAAGTTAAAGCATCATCCCCCCTGAGAGACACAGAGGTAGGCCCACTTCCCATCTGGGCTTCAGCTGCCCTCAGATCCAGCTTTGGGATCTTGGCTCCATCTTGAGCCCCCACAGGCTCAGGCAAAGGATTCACTTCCCCAGAAGCAGAAGCACTTTTTTTGCACCAAGGACCAGTGTCCTTAGCAGGGATACCACTGCCCATCCCAGAGCCATTCCCTCTGCTCCAGCCCCCATGGCTGGGTTTAGGCACACCTGGAATGCTCTTTCCTGGTGGTTCCTTCTCCAGCCACCCCAGGCTGGGGAAGTCTTCCTTAGACAATGGGCTAGTTTCCTTATTGGCACCTTTTCCAAATGCAGGCTCTGCTCTCTCCCCAGGCTGCTGCTGCTGCTGTTCAACACAGACAGACAATGGGAGACACTTTCTCCTTTGTCCCAGCCCCCCGGCTGGTCTCCACACACACACAGAAGGTGAAACAGCTTCTCTCACAGACAACTTGCCATTCCCAGTGGATCAGCTGCTTTCCTGCACAGACACACAGGCACCTTCCTCGGCCCAGGCCTGGAAAACTTTTTGCAGGTCTGTCTTGGCCACTAGTAGATGATGGGTTGGAATCGCTCCTTCCCTCCTTGAGCTGCGGCAGGCCACTCGGTTTAGAACTCCATGCAGTCCAGGGTTCCCTGCCCTGATCCGGGCTCACCTCTGCAGG
This sequence comes from Carettochelys insculpta, assembly GCF_033958435.1. NCBI lineage: Eukaryota > Metazoa > Chordata > Testudines > Carettochelyidae > Carettochelys > Carettochelys insculpta. The sequence goes on along the minus strand of NC_134158.1, from coordinate 14,373,741 downwards.
ATTTTCCTTAACCCTCACCTCTGCCACTGCACATCCACGCTGCCTTGTCCAGCTTCTTTAATCTCGATTCGGTTTCCAGGTGCTGCCACTTCACAGTGGAGTTGCTCAGCGTGGTCGCAGGCTCTCAGACTGATGCCCTCTGCACCCCACGATTCCTGGAAGAATCCCTTCAGTGTGCCAGGCTTCTTGCGGGTCACAAGCTGCCCAGGGTTAGGCCGTAGGCCCCTCTGCCCTCTGGGACCGACTCCAACAGACTCCCAGCGGAACCCCTTCTTCAGTGTGACACCCGCTCTCAGGGACCATGAGCACCCTGTCTTGGGAAGGACTCATTCAGCGTTAGCCTCCTCAGGGGTCACTTGTTCCTGGGGGTTGGGCTCTCAGCCCCTCCACCTTCTGGGACCGACTCCAACAGATTCCCAGGAGTAACCCCTCCTCGGGTGTGACACCCCCTCTCGAGGACCACAACCGCAGTTGCCTGGGTTTGGCCGCAGGCCCCTCCGCCTTGGGGAACTGCACCTCACTGCCCTTCAGCACACCTGGGTCTCGCAGGCCCCACTTCTTCCAGGGCCCCGGTCACTTACTGCTGGATGCTCCATCCTCGGGGTGCAGAACATCCCACTCCTGACACCAGTGTGATGGGGTTCTGGGGTCCCCCAAGCTCTGCACCCTGTCCGCAGGCAGGAGAGTCTCTCACTTAGCAGGAGAACAGCGGGTTTATTAGCCGACAGGACACAGCATCGTACAGAGGAGTTAGTACAGCAGGCAGAGACAGCCAGTCCCATCCATGTTGAGGAGAGGAGGCCCCGAGGGGCCCCCAGAGCTGGGGCCTGGCCCCCTCCTTTATCTCGCTCTCCCTCAGCCCAGACTAACTGCTTCCAACTCCCAGTTCCAATTCAAACCCCTCAGGCTCCACCTCCTCCTTTGTCTGCAGTACAAAGGTGTTACCTGGTTGTCAGGGTTACCCTCAGCAGGAGCCCCGCACCCTCTGTGAGCCACACACACACACACACAGGTATCCCCCACTCCATCACAGAGGGGGAAGGAACCGAGCTGGTTTTTGAATCGGGGGACGGCAGTGAGAGGCTAGGGGAAGAGAGAGCTGGGAGGCAGCCAGGTTAAGGAGGGGGAAAGCTACACCCCAGAGGGGCACCCCTCGGGGTCTTCTCCCCAGGACGGGTTGGAAGGACTGTCTCTGGCTGCTGTGCTGTCGCTTCTGTGAGAAACTGGGCATCTGTTGCCTAATAAACCTCCTGTTGTACCTGCTGAGTGAGAGTCACTCCTGCCAGCGGACGGGGTGCAGTGCAGGGGGATCACTGAACCCCATCACACCAGGTGACCCCCCCCCATCCCCAGGAAACAGGGCAGAGGTGGGGGAGGGGCCTGGCTGGTGCCAGTGGGACCCGGGCTGTGGAGTGGGGCGGGAGGAGGGGGAGGGCCCAGCTTGGGGACCCACCCGGGCCCCTCTCCCGAGGCTGGATGGTGCTGGCGGCTCCTGGGCCCTGCGCTGAGTCTCTTCCACGTTGTGTCCCTCTCTCCCCGGAACCCTCCTGTTCCCCCTGCCCGCAGGTGTCACATCCGCTGACAGCTGGGGGGCAGGGCCTCGGGACCCCCTGTTCTGTGATATCAGGCACGAGACAGCCCAGACCCCCCCATCCAACCCCCCCCTTATCGGCAGTGCACTCTGAGCCGAGAACCCAGGAGTCGAGTCCTGCCCTGCCCTGCCCTGCCCTGCCCTGCCCTAACCACTGGCCCCCCACTGCCCTGAAACTGCGGAGACCTGGGCTCCGATCTCTGGAGACCCCCAATGATGCTCCTGCCCCATCGCTGTCCGCTCCCCTGCCCCACAGCCCCAGGGTCCCTCTGGGCCCCAGGCTGGCTCCCCACACCCCAGCTGCCCCCTCTGGCCTGGAGGGGCCCTGGGCCTCCTGCCGAGCTTCCCAGAACCCCTGGGGCAGCGTGTGAAGTTCGGCCTGAACTCCAGCCCAGGGGTCCCATGAGCCCCCGGATGCCTGGGTCCGCACCTGCCTCGGGGCACGCAGAGAAGTGCAGGGGCAGGGGGCTGTGAGAGACAAGACCTCCCCAGCGCCACGGTGCCCAGTCTGACCGCAGCCCCCAGCCCATCCCGGGGACCCCCCGGCCCGGCCCGGCCCAGCCCCACTTGGTGCTCCGTGGCTGGGAGGGTCCGCAAGGCCACCAGGAAGTCATGGCTGATCCGACCGGCTGAGCAGATGCCCCAGCGGGTGGCTGTGGCCATGGCCGGGAGGACTCGCGGGGAAAGTTCACACGGGCATGTGCGCCCGGCCCTGCCCTGCTTCGCTCCCTGGCTGTGGGAGGGGAGGGGCTGGGATCCAGACTCCTGGGTTCTCGCCCAGCTCGGGGAGGGTACAGTTAGAGCTGCGGAGGGGCTGCAAGCCGGACTCCTGGGTTCTCGCCCAGCTGTCTCTGGCCGGTGGTTGTGACCCAGAGGCAGATGAAGTGAAGGGGCTGCCGGGGGGTGGGGGGTGTCTGCAGCCACTCCTGGGCCCAGCGCTGTGGGGACCACTGTGGCCAGGGGTGCTGGGGGTGCTGCCCTGGGGGGATGGGAAGGGATGCTCAGCTGTTTCCATAGCAACCAGGCCAGAACCCAGGAGCCCTGGTTCCCTAGCCCTGAGGCCCCACTCCCGCCCCATCCCAGGGCTGGTCTGTGCTGCCTGGCTCAGGCCTGTGGGGCGGGAGTGGTGGCACTGGTAGCAGCGAGCAGAGGGGAGTTCATACCCAGCCCCCCTCCACGTGGCTAATCCCAGCCCAGAGCCAAGTGTTTATTTCTGGCACCAGCTTAATCCTGTGGCATCTGCCCTGGCTGCATGTTGGGCGCAACCTGACTCTGAGCTGCGCCTCCCTTCAGTGGGGTGAGAGGTACCCGTGGGGACAGCAGCCCAGGGCCAAGCTGGCTGTGGGGTGTACAGGGACAGACTGGCAGACAGGAGGCCTATGGGGCTGGAGGGACAGACAGGAGGCTGTGGAGGTGGGCAGAGGGGTGTACCAGCACAGATGGGCACATGAAGGCCATAGGGACAAATGGGAAGACAGGAGGCATATGGAATGGACGGACACACCAGGGCCATGGGGATGGATGGACGGGGACAGACAGGTGAACAGGAGGCATACAGGATGGATGGACAGACAGGAGCTTTTCGGGGGTGGATGGACACATCGGGGCCATGGGGACGGATGGCTGGGGACAGACAGGAGGAATCCAGGGTGGATAGACAGATGGACCACGCCACCCAGCCGACGCAGCAAGGAAGGGCTCACAGGCGCCGGCCGGCTCGGCCCCATCGACGTATTTATATATTTACACGGGAACAGGGTGATTCCAGTGGGGGGGGGGCGGGGGGACACGTACAGACAGCGCCAGAGCTGTGGGTGCAGCTCCCCCCACTGTTCAGGAGATCCCTGGCCCACCCCATCACCGCTTGCTGGTGGGTGTCTGGGCCGAACCAATGTGGGTGTTTATGCTGCTTGAGAAAATGTGGGGGGGACTTGAAAATGTCACAGAAACGGTTGACTGGGGATGGTGGATGAAATCACCAACAAGAAGGTAGAGCCTGGTAAGAAGCCTTGGGCGAAAAATGTGTTGGGTGACTTGAAACCACCAGCTGCACAGGATGGGTTGATTTGAAACTGCCAGCTGGACACAATGGGGTGACTTGAAACCACCAGCCAAATGTGGGGGTTGATTTGAAACCACCAGCTTGTTTGAGGGGGCTGACTGGAAGTTGCCAGGCGCTGTGCAGTGCTGCAGCCCTGACCTGGCAAGCCAGACCATTCAGGGTGGTTAACACCAGCATGTGAATCATGCGGGGTACCCCGAAACTACCAGCTAGAGTTGGATTGGGCAGCTTGACTGGATGCCTGCTCAGCTGTGCAGGGCACTTAGAAACTGCTGACTAGGGCTGTATGGGTAACTTGAAACTATCAACTAAAACGTGTGGGGTAACTACAGCCTGTGGTGTGTCAAACCTGCTGCCTACAGCCTGAGGTGTGTTGAACCTACAGACCAAATGTATGGAGCACCTTGAAACCATCATCTCCAATGTGCAGGGCCACATGGGAACCACCAGCTAAGAGGTGCTGGGGTGGCTGGGAACCGCTGGCTGTAAAGTGCAGAGTGGCTGGGAGCCACTGGGGTGAGCGGCTTGGAGAAGGAGCTGGGAAGCATCTCGAAACCACCGACTGGAACACCACGGGGTGTTTCGAAACTGCCATTTGCCATGTAGCTTTTAAAATACACTGCCAAAACTAACCTGGGGGGCTCTGGGCCTGGAGCCTCCACCCTGGGGGAATCCTGCCCACTGGAACTAGTGCTGCCCCACAGGCCTGCTGGGGGGAGGAGTCCATTTATAGGGGGGCATGGGGCAGTTCAAGGTCATAAGTCAAGCACTCCCAACCTCAGGGTCAATTACTGCTCAAGACTGAGCCACCAGGGCAAAGGTCAACCAACAGCTGACCCGAGGTCAAAGTCTCAGGTAGTGCCCCTCACCCCCAGAGGTCAAGGGTCAAAGGTCACAACCTTCCAACCTCAGGGTCAAAAGTCTAACCTGTGCCTCTTCCTGCTCACCAATGGGCCATACCACTGCCATGGGCCCAGGGGGTGGTAACTGAACTCAGCACCACACCACATGGTGATATTCCCAGGGGCAGAGCATTGGGAGGGCTTTTTGGAGGGGCGGGGCCACATTACTATTTGCTCCTCCCTCTCACATGACTAGGTCTGGGCCAATGGAGAGGAACCCAATGGGGGTGTAGCTTAACTCAGCTCCACCTCCTGGATCACACCCATGAAGGGGGTGGTGGTCCATAGCGTGGAGGGGTGGCCTAACTCAGGCCCAATCCTCTGGCTCATACCAAAGCAGCAAGGGACGCGGAAGTGGTCGGCACAGGGTAGGTGTGGCCAAGATTAATTCTACCCTCTCACCCCGCTGGATTGTACCAAAGAAATGGCACTTAGGGAGGAGATGGGTGTGGCCCAACTCAGCTCCAGCCCCTCACCATCCTGGATTATACCAATTGAGTGAGGGGATAGAGACCTGGCCAACCTCAGCCCCAGCCCCCCCGACCAGACCAACACAGTGCAGGGCAGCCTAGAGAATGGGGGTGTGGCCAAGTGGGAGCCCATCCTCTGAACTGTACCAACGCAGTGAGGGGCTGGGGGGCGTGGCCCACAAGGGCCCCACCCCCTGGACTGTACCAAAGCAAAGGTGCCCGGGGAGGCAGCAATTCAGGAGGTCCCTAGGACAGGTCCCTGTCCCCCGGCGCCCCATACATGTAGCTGTCCTTGCCGGGCGCCTGCACAAACTCCTCCTTCTTGTCCCAGTCGGCCACCCAGCCCCCGTTGGCGAAGCTGGTGCTCTTGGTGGCTCCGTAGCCGCCCCCTCCCCCGTCGCCCGCCACCCGGGCGGCCTCGTCCTCCTCGTCGGCCAGCTCGTCCTCGTGGATGAAGCCGCATTTCTCCAGGCTGGTCTCCTCCGGCTCGGCCCAGGGCTGCTTCTCGCCCGAGGCGAAGAGCCCGTAGAACAGGACCCCGCCATAGTGCACCAGCGAGGCGATGAGAAACACATACTGCCACTCCTCCCGCGTCTGCGCCAGGGCCAGGCAGGGAGCGGGGGCAGAGAACAGGGGCAGGGCGGGCAGGGAGCGGGGGCAGGGCCGGGCAGGGAGCGGGGGCAGAGAACAGGGGCAGGGCGGGCAGGGAGCGGGGGCAGGGCCGGGCAGGGAGCGGGGGCAGAGAACAGGGGTAGGGCAGGCAGGGAAGGTGGGGGGATGGGAAAGGGGAGAAGAAAGATGAATTTTGTATTTTCCTTCCCTTTAAGCCTTTCGACCCAGAGGTGGGGGGCCAACCCCCCCAGCCCTGATGATGCCCCCCACTCCTGACCCACAGCCACCCCCCAGCCTAGCCCTGGCCCCCCCAGACCTGCCAGTGTCCCCCACTCCTGACCCACAGCCGGCCCCCCAGCCCAGCCCTGGGCCCCACCAGCCCCTCCAGTGTCCCTCACTCCTGACCCACAACCCCCCCCACAGCCCAGCTCCGGGCCCCCCCAGCCCCGCCGGTGTCCCCCACTCCTGACCCACAGCCCCCCTACAGCCCATCCCTGGCCTCCCCCAGCCCGCCAGTGCCCCTCGCTCCCACCCCACCGCACCTTGTGCTTGGTCATGGCTCCCACAATGATGGGGCAGACCATGCCTGAGAGGGTGCCCACCCCGTTGGAAATGCCCATGAGGATGCTGGCGTAACGTGGCGCAATGTCCAGGTGGTTCACGTTGAAACCTGCAGGGACGGGAGAGATCCTGGGTATCTCCCCCTACCTCCAGCGACCTCCTGCCCCCCAGATTTGCCCCGCTGGGCCCCACTCACCTGAAATAGCAAAGCCACTGAAGCCCACAGCCAAGACCAAGAACGAGATGGCGACGCCCTTACTGTGAGAATAACCCACCACCAGCAACAGCGTTGCCTCCATGCCAAAGCCTGGGGGCAGAGACAGACCTGAGTCCCCCAGCAACCCCGCCAGTGCCCCTCACCCCTGACCCACAGCCCTGTTTAACCTCCACAGTTCATCATCTTGCGGACGTTGGTGGTGGACATGATCCGGCGGCTGCGCAGGAAGTCGGCAATCTGGCCCCCGATGGGGACAACGATGGTCATGACGAGGTGGGGCAGAGCAGAGAGCAGGCCCACCTGGGGGCAGAGATGGGGAGTCATCCACCCTGCTTCCCCCGCACTGTCTCAGACTGAGCCCCAGCCAGCTCCTTGCACTGATGGCAGGAGGCAGGACTGGATCCCAGGGCTCCCTGCTGGGGGTGGCGGGATGTGGGGCTGGGTTCTAGCCCAGCGCTGGGGCCAGAAGTGAGGACTAGTGGTTAGAGCTGCAGCGACTGGGCACCTGGATGCCTGGGTTCCATACAAGCTGGGGGTGGGGGGGAAGTGGGACCCAGACGCCTGAGTTCTGCACAGGTGGGGGGCAGGGCAGTTGGGCAAGAAGGACCCAGAAGCCTGGGTTCTGTGGGGGGGAGGGGGACCCGGACACCTGGGTTCTGTGCAGGAGGGGGGAGGAATAGGGACCCAGATGCCTGGGTTCTTTGGGGGGGAGGGGGACCCGGACACCTGGGTTCTGTGCAGGAGCGGGGAGGAATAGGGACCCAGATGCCTGGGTTCTGTGGGCGGGGGGAAGAGGGTCCCAGATGCCTGGGTTCTGTGCAGGAGCGGGGAGGAAGAGGGACCCGGATGCCTGGGTTCTGTGTGGGCAGTGGGGGAAGAGGGACCCGGACACCTGGGTTCTGTGCAGGAGCGGGGAGGAAGAGGGACCCGGATGCCTGGGTTCTGTGTGGGCAGTGGGGGAAGAGGGACCCGGACACCTGGGTTCTGTGCAGGTGGGTGGAAGGGGGACCCGGATGCCTGGGTTCTGCGTGGGGAGGCAGGGCGGGGGCAGGGGGCACCTTGCTGATCTCGAAGCCGAAGACCTCCTCGAAGTAGGCCGGCTGGCTGATGAGCAGCAGGTAGAAGGTCCAGCTGCGGCAGAAGTTGGCCACGATGATGGCGTAGACGGGCATGGAGGTGAAGAACTTCCTCCAGGGGGTCCGGAATTTCTGCCGGGGGATGGGGAGATTGCTGTGCTGCGAGCTTCCCCCAGCAGTGCCCTGCCCAGGGACACTCCCGTCCCCTACGACCTTCCTGGGGTTTCTTGCAGCCGCCGCCCGGGGGCTGCCCCATGGCGTGTGTGGGGCAGGGCCGGCGCACGCTGGGGAGTCGCTGCAGCGGTTTGTGGTGCGGGTGCGGGTGTGAGAGTTGTGTGTGCGGCGTTGTGCGACTCGGGGCAGCACAGGGATCGGCCGTTGCTAGGCGATCCCAGGCCATGTGGCGCCTGCGGTGAGAGGTGCCGGGCGGGCGGAGAAAGGGCCGTGCCGGGGCCAGGCCCCAGCGGAGAGGCCGGCACCGGCCAATGGCGGAAGGGGGACGCACCCAGGGCCAGCCCCGGGCCAGGCTCCCGTGCAAGGAGGCCGATGGAATCCCCCCACCCGGGCGAGGGCCCAAAGGGGCCCAGCAGCTCCTCCCTCGCCCTCGCTCCAGCTCTGCTACGACCAGTGCCAGGCGGCTCATGGCTCGGCTGAACCGAGGAGCTCAGAGCCTCCGGCAGCAGCACCGGCCCCTCCGCACCAGCTGGCCCCACGCCCTGGGGAGGGGTGCGTCCCCCACGGGCCTGGCACTTCCGCTGCCCCGGCCCTCCCGTGGGGAGAGCTGGGCTGGGCGGGGCTGGCCCGGGAGAACCCGTTCAGAGTCGGAGCCATTGGGTTCATCCTGCCCGGCTGCGGGGGGCCCGGCTGTGTGGGGGAGGGGCCAGGCCCGGGGGGACGGGCTGTGCGGGGGAGGGGCCGTGCCATGGAGGGGAGCTGTGCAGGGGAGGGGAGGGGCTGTGCGGGGGAGGGGCCAGGCCATGGGGGATGGGCTGTGTGGGGGAGGGGCCTGGCTGCGCACAAAGCAGCGGCGGGGGGGTTTGCGCATGACGTCTCGCTGGCCAGTGGGCGCCAGCCGTGCTCTGTGCCAGGTTTGGGCAGACGGGCCCCCGGCTGGACTCTCAGGGGCCCTGGGTTAAGCACTCGGTCCTGGGCCTGGAGAAACCGCCCGGGTCACGCCCTCTGCTACTCTCTCTTCCCAGGCAGGTACCTCGGCGCTGTGAGCTTCCCCCAGCAGTGCCCCAGCGGGCCGCAGGGCTCACCATCAGGGGGTTCATGAGGCTGGCGCTCTCGCCGATGCTCTCCTCAATGTACCGGCGCTCCTCCTCCGGGATGGTGGGGTGCTGGGCCGGGCTCTCGTAGGAAACCATCAGCCAGAACATGTACCAGAAGATCCCGAAGCTGCCTGTCGATGGGAGGGGGCAGGGTCATGGGAGCGCAGCTGGGAAAGGACCCCCTCAAGTGCAGCCCATGGGCCTGACAGGAGGCAGCTGGGGTAGAGGGGTCCAGTGGTGTGGGGTTGGACAGTGGAGGCCAGAGGCCGGGGTAGATGGGCCCAGCAGCTGAGGGCAGACAGGGGAGGCTGGGGTAGAGGGGCCCAGTGGTGGGGGGGGCAGACATGGGAGGCCAGGGTAGGGGGCCCAGCAGTGCAGAGGATGAGGGAGGCCAGAGGCCGGGGTAGATGGGCCCAGCAGTGGCGGTCAGACAGAGGAGGCCAGAGGCCGGGGTAGATGGGCTCAGCAGTGGGGGGGCAGACAGGGAAGGCCGGGGTAGAGGGGCCCAGCGGTGGGGTGTGGACATGGGAGGCCAGGGTAGATGGGCCCGGCAGTGCAGGGGATGGGGGAGGCCAGAGGCTGGGGTAGATGGGCCCGGCAGTGCTGGGGATGGGGGAGGCCAGAGGCCAGGGTAGATGGGCCCGGCAGTGCAGGGGATGGAGGAGGCCAAAGGCCGGGGTAGAAGGGCCCACGGACCCCACCTTACCGTAGACGTAGAAGACAGAACTCCACCCTGAATACTGGACCAGGACCCCAGCCAGTGGCATGGCCACCACGGCACCGGCGTAGGAGCCTGCGGGAGATCGTCCTGTCGTCGGTGTGCACCAGACCAGGCCAGGAGAGAACCCAGGTGTCCAGCCCCCAACCCCCGCTCTAGCCATTCGACCCCACTCCCCTCCCAGGGCTGGGAGAGAACCCAGGCGTCCAGGCTGGGGGGGCAGGGCCCTTACCACAGAAGGCTGTGGTGGCAAGCCGGCTGCGCTCCAGAGGCGGGGCCCACTTGCTCCAGATACCATGGCAGGCTGGGTAGGTCACCCCCTGGACAGATGGACAGACAGATGTTAGGGGCTGGAGGCGTGGCCAGGTAAGCAGGCCCCACCCCCTCATCTGCACTAGGAAAAGGGCGTGGCTGGAGCATGAGGCCACGCCCCCACAGCATGTTGCTGTGGGTGTAGCTAGAGGCTCAAGCCCCACCCCAAGACAGGGAAGGGGCATGGCCAAAGTACCAAGCCCCTACCCCAACCCCACCTCCCTCCTGGGCAGGGGCGTGGCCAGGAAGACAAGCCCCACCCCCTCTCCGCCGCCCTGCTCCCGCCACTTGGGGGCGCTCACCTCCACCAGTCCCTGCAGGATGCGGACGAAGATGACGCAGCCGTAGTGCACACGGGCAGCTGACGGAATCAACATGTTCAGGGTCGAGGTGGCCACAATGGCGAAGCCAAACACCCTGCGGGCGAGGGGGGGCAGGGCACTAGTGCAATCGCACACGTGTGGCTCACTGGGGTGACAGTAACGTAGACTGGGATTGCTCACTAGGGCATGGCCCCTGTGCGGCAAGCGAGCTCAGAGCTGGCTGGCACCTTTCACGCTCCCTGGTGCATTGCATGCCTGCTGCTCACTACTGGGTTTGCCTGCTCAGTAGTGTGAAGCATGCACACTGCTCACTGTTGCATTCTCAGGCTTGCAGCTCTCTGCAGCGTTTGCACACTCATGATGTGATAGTTCCATTTGGTGCTTGCTGGTGCATTCAGGTGCTCTGCGCCCAGCCGTGCATTGCACACTTGCTGCTCACCATACTGCATGCTTGTTTGCACACTCAGCACTCACGTGATGCTTACTGCTCACCACTCTGCTTGCACTCACTACTCACTTATGCATTTGATGGCCAGTTCTCACCTGCGCGTTGAAGGCTCACTGCTTCCACCTGCGTTTGTGGACGTGCTGCTCACTAGTGCCTTGCACCAATGCTCACATAAACCTTACTTACCCCCCAGAAGTGAAAAAACAAATCGACAGGGCCAGACGAACACCCAGAAACCAACTGTTCCAAGACAGGCCCAAAAAAGCCAATAACAGAATTCCACCGGGCACCTCCTACAGCCCCCAACTCAAACCACTGCAACGCAGCAGTAAAGACCTACAAGCTACCCTTAATCGTGATGCCACGCTCCAGAAGGCCCTGCATGACCGGCTTGTCCTTTCCTATAGACAATGGTCCAACCTTACGAGGATTCTCACCACCAACCACAGGCTACACCACAATAATAAGAATCCTGGAACTTTTCCTTGCAACAAGCCCCGTTGTCAACTTTGTCCACATATATGTTCTGGCCCTAACAACGTTCGTTACAGAATCAGGGGCACGTTCTCCAGCTCCTCAACTAACCTCACAGATTCCATCATGTGCCAGCAGTGCCCAGCCATGTTGTATATAGGGCAGACTGCAAATGCTCTCTGCCAAAGAATAGACACAGCAGACAGCAAACAGTTCCAGATACACACCCCTGCGGCCAGCGCTGTAACAGAGTGGGCCATGGTGTTAAAGACCTGAGAGTTTGCACTGTGGAGAAAAGAGACTTTAAAAACCGTTTGCAGAGATAGATTGGAGAGGTGGGCGTGTTAGTCTGGATCTTTGAGAACAACAAGAAGTCCTGGGGCACCTTATAGACGAACAGATATTTTGGAGCATCAGCTTTTGTGGGCAAAGCCCCACCTCGTCTGCAGAGAGAGTGTTCGGAACTAACCCTCATGTTCAAATTCGACACATGAACACGCGGTTTGAACAGAGGCAGCGACTACCTGACCCGTTACGAGGACTCTTTTACGTCCTTTGATGTTTGACCAGCCACTTAACTCCCCCCCACACTGACCCCCTCTGCTCTTCTGTCCCATTTGCCAACCTTGATAACAAGTTTTGCCCCTCGGTGCTTTATATACAGAGTCTGCTCTGGCCAGGCTGTAGATCTGCAGAAGTGAATATGCCCCCAGAAAGCTTATCACCTAATACATTATTTTGTTAGTCTCTAAAGTGCTACACGGCTGCTCTGTGTTTCGCGCTAACCCTAGTGACACAGCACGGCGTTCGCACTATCGCTGCTCTAGATTTATGCTGTTGCCAATCACAGCTACAGCTGCCTTGTCCCTGAGTGTGACAGCAGCTCCCTGCAGGGTTCTGCTGACTTCCCACCAGCACCGATGACGTCCTGGGTGGTGGCACTTGGGCTGGGATCTGGGGAGCCCTGGCCCGGTGCTGGGATGCAGCCCCTCTGGGGTGGTGCGCAGGGGCAGCTCAGGGGACATTGGACCACAGCGGCTACCTGGGTGATTTCAGGAAGCAGCTGGGGATTAGCCCACTTGGAAAGGAGCCAGGCCCTGTGCAGGGGGGGGGCAGACAGGGGGCTTCTAACGACCCTGAGATGTTCTACGTGGTCTGGAACACATCCCTGCCCTCACTCCTAGCCCAGCGCCCCCTGCTGGCCCCCCAGCTCCCTCCAGCCCAGCATCCCCTGCTGACCCCCAGATCCCTGCAGCACGGTGCCCCCTGCTGGGCCCCTCATCCCTAAAGCCCAGCGCCCCCTGCTGGTCCCCCAGCTCCCTGCAGCCCGGCACCCACGGGTGCTCCCCCTAGCTCCCTCCAGCCCAGCGCCCCCTGCTGGACCCCCATCCCTGCAGCCCGGTGCCCCCTGCTGACCTCCCCAGCTGCCTGCAGCCCGGCACCCCCTGCTGGCCCCTCAGATCCCTGCAGCCCAGCGCCCCCTGCTGCCCCCCCGCCCCGATACCTGCAGCCCAGCACCCCCAGCTGAGTCCCAGCTGGCTGTGTATCTCTTCTCACCTGTTGGCAGCAAATTTCTGGGCGATGAAGCCACCGGGGATCTGTGTGACGATGTAACCCCAGAAGAAGGAGCCATGAATCATCCCGACCGTCTCGGGGTCCCAAGAGAACTGGGCCTTCTGTGGATGAAAGAAAGAGAGGGAAGTCCCCAGGGTCTGTCCTGCCCCCATCCCAGCCAGCCAGGCCCTACCCCATCCCCTGCCCCCTGGAGCCAGCCTGGCCCTGCCCCGTTCCCTGCCCCCTGGAGCCAGCCGGGCCCTGCCCCATCTCCTGCCCCCTGAGCCAGCCTGGCCCTGCCCCGTTCCCTGCCCCCTGGAGCCAGCCGGGCCCTGCCCCATCTCCTGCCCCCTGAGCCAGCCTGGCCCTGCCCCGTTCCCTGCCCCCTGGAGCCAGCCGGGCCCTGCCCCATCTCCTGCCCCCTGAGCCAGCCTGGCCCTGCCCCATTCCCTGCCCCCTGGAGCCAGCCGGGCCCTGCCCCATTCCCTGCCCCCCCACAGCCAGCCGGGCCCTGCCCCATTCCCTGCTCCCCCCCAAGCCAGCCTGGCCCTGCCCCATTCCCCGCCCCCCGAGCCAGCCAGGCCCTGTGTGGGGCCGGATGGGGAGCCCTGCCCCCAAGCCCCCCTCACCTCCACGTGGGGCTGGCCGCCCCGGTAGACAGTGTTGTTGTTCACCATGCTGACGATGGCCACGCCCAGGTTGCAGCGGATGCCGAAGCTGATGCAGAAGCCCAGGCCGCAAAGGATGGCGATGATGTAGCGCCGTGGGAGGCCGAAACAGGTGCAGTCCAGCACCGGCTGGGGCTTCTCCACCACCTCCACCGGGCGCCCCTCCTGCGTCAGCTCGATCGTCTCCCCGCCCGCCTGGCGCCGCTCCAGCAGCCTGCCAGGAGCCGCGGATAGCCACGTGAGCCAGCGGGCGGGCAGGTGGACAGACGGATGCAGGGGAACGGGTGCAGGGACGGACGTGCCAATGGACAGATGGAGGGACGGGCGCGGGAGGGTGGACGGGTGGGGGGGCGACTGGAGGGACGAATACAGGGGGCAGGGAGGACGGATGGGGTGGGATGGGGGTGTCCCTGGCCCCTCCTGTGGCCACAGAGCCCCACACCACCACCCTGGGGCCCAGTCCCCCAACCCCAGGCCAGCTCAGCAGGTTGCGGTACAGGGGACCCTGCAGATCCCAAGGACAGTTTTAAATATCCCTGGTTAAGCCCCCGCACCCCAGCGCCCGGCTCACAGGGAACCCGGATGTCACCTGCTAGAGACAGGTGAAAGGGAAGTAACTCCATGTCCCCAGCCCTCAGCACCAGCCCCTGGGCCCTGAGCACCAGCCCCTGGGCCCTCAGCACCAGCCCTGGGTGCTCAGCGCCAACGGCCCCCCCTCCACTCTCCTGTTGAAGCAGCAACGAAGGGTCCTGTGGCACCTTATAGACTAACAGAAAAGTTTTGAGCGTGACCTTTCGTGAGCAGAGACTCACTTCAGCAGATGCTGCTGTTGAAGGCTCTCCAGCCCCTCCGCAGGGATCCACACGCTGTCCTAGGTGAGGGCTCCGTGTCCAGAGCCGGGGCCAGGCCAGGCCTGGCTCAGACACCCCCCCGCCACCGGCGCCCCCACCACAGACACCCTGCACAGTCCCTGCAGCAAACCCCATGGCCAGCTCCATCCCTGCCTCTCCCAGGCCCCAGCCATGCCCTCCGGCCTCCATCACCGGCAGGCACGTCCGCGGCCAGGAGCGGCTCCGCATTATCCCCGCCCCCGCGTACACACCGATGGAAGAGCAGAGACTCCCCCAGCCCCTGTCATTTCTGGTCCCCACCCCCACTGCCTCCTGACCTCACCCCAGCCCCACCGCTACCCCTCCCCCACCACCTGCTCCCTCCGCCAGCGATAGCCCCCCCCCCCTTTCGGCCCCGCCTGGTGTTAAGCAGCAGCTGCTAATTCTTGCACCTTTTCACACCCACAGGCATCTCCTTCCCACCCAGCTCTGCCGAGCAGGTGAGAAAAGCGGAGCCTCCCCCCCAGCACAGCGCCCCCCCCCACGCTGCCCCCAGGCCAGCCCTGCCCGCCCGCCAGCCGGGGACAGAGCTGACTCCTGAGGGCGCCCCCCAGCTCCAGCAGCCCATCGCCCCTTGCCGAGCACCCCAGCTGCACCCTGCCGTCCCCTAATGCCCCCTACCCCGCCCTACTCCCACAGCCCAGTGCCCCCTAGTGCCCCCCACCCCGCCCCACTCTCGCAGTCCAGCGGCCCCTAGTGCCCCCACCCCGCCCCACTCCGCTCCCCGCAGCCCAGTTCCCCCAGTGCCCCTCCCTGCCCCACTCCCCTCCCCGCAGCCGTACCCCCAGTGCCCCCCACCCCGCCCCTGTCTCGCAGCCCAGTGCCCCCTAGTGCCCCCCCACCCCGCCCCACTCCTTGCAGCCCGGTGCCCCCAGTGCCCCCGTGCTGCAGAACCGGCCCGTTCCGTGCAGGCTGCCGCAGCCCCCGGCCTGGGGTGCCGGCAGGGGCCGAGGGGGCGGGCTGGCACCAGCGCCCGATTCCGCGCGCGCAGCGGGACCATATGGAAGCAGCACCGAGCCCCTGCGCTGGGCTCCCGGCCAAGCTGCCTCATCCGCTCGTGAAGAGACGCTGCCGGGCTGGAGCCGAGAGTCGTCCGCGCTCGCACCCCCCTCGCACCCCCCGCACCAGCTGTCCCGAGCGACAGGCCCCCGCCCGCCCGCGGAGAACGGGCTTGTGTGAGTCTCTGTCGCCCCCTACTGGCCGGGCCGGGCCGGGCCCTGCGCCGCGTGTGTCCAGCGCCCCCTACTGGCCGGGCCGGGCCCTGCGCCGCGTGTGTCCAGCGCCCCCGGCTGGCCGGGCCGGGCCCTGCGCCGCGTGTGTCCAGCGCCCCCGGCTGGCCGGGCCGGGCCGGGCCCTGCGCTGCCTGGTGATGTAGTGGGAGATAGGTCGGGGGGGTGGGTGTCTCACAGATGGTAACCGAGGGGACCAGGTGACACCTCTGGGCTGCAGACGAAGGAGGAGGTGGAGCCTGAGGGGTTTGAATTGGAACTGGGAGTTGGGAGCAGTGAGTCTGGGCTGGGAGAGAGAGACAAAGGAGGGGGCCAGGCCCCAGCGTGGGGGCCCCTCGGGGCCTCCTCTCCCCAACATGGATGGGACTGGCTGTCCCTGCCGGCTGCACTGACTCCTCTGTAGGCCACTGTGCCCTGTGGGTTCATAAACCCGCTGGTCTCCTGCTGTGTGAGAGTCACTCCTGCCGGCAGAGCTTGGGGACCCCTGAACCCCATTACATGCATATCCTGCACCCTCTGCTGGCGTGGCCGGGCCCTGCCCTGGGAGGACAGGAGGTGACAGTGAGGAGCGGGGACCCAGCCCTGCTCTCACAATCAGCTGGAGCCAGAGGGGGGACCTGGTTTCGGGTTAGAGGTATTTCCCTGGGGGGTGACAGCCTGTGGGATCCGTGTGACCTCCCCCAGGGCTGACCCCAGGCACTCCCCTAGCTGCTGTCAGTGGCACCCTCAGGCTCCATCTGCTCTCTCCTGCCTTCCCCGCACCCAGCAGCTGGGCCTGGGATGACCCTCCCTCTGGGGAATTAGCCTGCAGTAGCCCGGCCAAATCCCGCTGCCCAAGGTCACAGAGCGTCAGGGAGGGTGGAGAGCAGCCACCCCCCACCCCCACACCCAGCATGGCTGCCTGCAGAGGGGCAGAGCTGGGGCAGCCCACAGCACCAGGCAGCGAACAGGTTAGGGGTGACGTGAGGAAATCAGCAAAGGTCCGACGCAGAAGCTGGCCCCATACAGATAGGAGGGAAGGTTAATCTGCCCGGGTCTCAAACCCATCGGCTCCAGCTCAAACGAGAGCAAGCTCCAGGCCAGCCTTGGGCCCAGGCCGCGGCCAGTTGTTAAACAAGGCTGGCTACAAACTACATCCAGCTGCATCTCCCTGCCTCCTCTCTGGGGCTGGACAACTCACAAGAGCACCTCAGTTGTGTCCTGTCCCTGGAGGCGGTGCAGAGAGGTTACACCGACCCAAACCCGCACTCCTGGGCTGGACAGTCGTACTGCCAGGCCGAATGACACCACACGAGGACCTAAAGACAGTGTGAGAGAAAAAAGGCTGCTCCCATAGGCAGTAAGATGCTGCTCAAATCACCGGAGTCTGAGGTTGGCTGACAGCCGGAGCCAGGGCCACCTGGCCCATGGAAGTACAGAAATATGCACCCCTGCCCATGGAAAAATTACCCCTGCCAGGGAAATATACCACCCGTTTCTGGCATGGACCTTCTCTGCTCTTGCCAGACTTTCCCGGCTCCTCACGCCCAGCACTTTGCCTGCCTTGGGGCTCTGCTCGCCGCTCCCCCATCTGGCACCACAGGTTTCTGGATGCTCCTGTAACACACCTAATAATGTGCAGTGGCGGGCACCATGACAATAGGGCGTCATCCTCGCCCACACACCTCACAATCCAGGGGAACAAAAGCCGGGACGGAGGATCCTCAGCTTCCAACGCCACCACCTCACACCCCGCCCAGCTTTCCGCGCAATAGGCCACGCTGCCGCAAACGACCACAGGAGCCAAGCAGAGACTAACCCAGGGCCGTGCTACAGAAACCAGGAGTCCAGCTCCTGCCCCGCTCCCGGTTGTAACCCACTGGGCTCCACTCCCCACCCAGAGCTGGGGCGGGAACCCAGGCGTCCTGGCTCCCGGGCCTTGGGAAGCGAAGGCGACTCCAGAGAAGCGCTACGAGGGGGATGAAGGTGAAATCCGTCTGCAAGGGAGAGATTCAGGCGCTTGAGCTGTTCGGCTGGGCACGACGTTCCCAGGCGGCCTGGCTCCCCGGCACTCAGGCTTTCCAGGGGTTACTTATCATCCCTGGGGAAAACGGGCTCTGATTTCCAGCCACAGCGTCACGCCCAGGAAGGTCCGGTTTGGGCTTTGGCCAGAGCCCCGGGAAGGAGCAGCGAGGGAAGACGCAGCGGGACTGCGGCGCCTGGGAACCCAAAATGCAGCAGAACCCGGGTGGGGCCGAGCGGCCCGGGGGACCCGGCCTGCGAGCCGCGACAGCGGCGAGGGGGTCATTGGAGCCGGTTGAACTCCGGGCCTATCGAAATCAAAGACAAAAGAAATCCCGATCCAAATCCCAAGAGGTCAAAGGCGATTCCGGCCCACGCAGCTGGGACTCAGTCACCGCGATGAGTCAGTTACACGCGAGTCACACTGGGTGAGTCAGTTACACGCGTGTCAGTTACACGCGAGTCACGCGGGATAAGTCAGTTACACGATCCCGCCTGGTGGCCGCAACGTGACCGCTACATGAAATGACCTCCCTGGAAGGCGGTAGTGACAACGGGGCGATCGCTGCTCCTTGAGCGCCTAATAAGAAGTCGACGCAGGTGTCGGGAATTCGGGGCCGCCACAGTCGAAGGGAAACAGGTGAGTAAAATCGCTCGGCGCTTCTAACCGCGCCGGACGCTAACGAGTCAGTCCCGGTTCTTCAGGCTCAGAGCTGAATAAAACCACAACGGTTCGAAGCCGGACAGGGCTCAAAAACCACAACAGCCGCCTGCGGTAAAACCCCGAACCAGAGCGCCGAGGTACGTGCGACACAGGCCGAATTCTTCGGAGAAAATTCAAGGCCCCCCCCGGAGCCAAGGAGCGAACCCAGGAGTCCCGGCTCAGGCCCGCCCTGCTCTAACCACTACGTACCACTCCCCTCCAAGTCAGAACCCAGGAGTCCCGGCTCCCCTCCCCGTTCCACTCCAAAGACAATTTAAAGCCACCGACTCCGACGGGACGAATTCTGCGGCTGCCATTCAAGTGGGTGGGCAGCCGGGGCCCCTCGGCGGCTCGGGGCTCCGAGAGGTTCCGGGATTCCCCCTGTGGCACGACTCGGGCGCGGGGTGTTGGAAGGGAAAAGAATTTCTACGCAGCCAACTTGAGCCCCATGAAATATAGATGAAGGAGGCTGCGGCGGAGCGAGGAAGGGTGTGAATTATTCAGCGCGCCGCGGGACGGCCTCTCCCAGGCTTGCAGAAGCCTCAGAGTGAGGGGAAGGGATGGATCAGTCCCACTTCCAGACCCCTCCTTCCGAGGGCAGAGGGGAACCCAGACCCCCTCCCCTTCCCAGAGCTAGGGAGAGAACCCAGGTGTTTGGGCACCCACAGCCCCGCCCCTTTCCAGGGCAGGAGAGAACCCAGGCGTCCGGGCCGCCGCGTGGCTGGAGTGGGTTAACTGGTTAATCCGGGCCCACCTCCGCAGGTTTCCTCTGGGAAGGATTTGCTCTGTCCTAGCTCCGTCACCCCTCCGCCCCGGCGCCTCACAACGCCCACCCGCCCTGCCCCTGCCTGGGGGTCCGGCTGGTACCCTGTGCTGTGGGGGCGGGGGAGGCGAAGTGACTGCGCCAGGGCCTGCTGGGACGTCTGTGGCAAGGAAAGGGCTCGGCTCCCCTTTGCTACATCCCCGGCCGGGGCGCTAACCACTGGACCGTCCTGCCTGCCCTGAGGCAAGGGAAAGAGCAGACCCAGGGCAGCTGCACTGTCCTCCCCCTCCTGCCACAGCCAAACAGACTCAGGGTGCAAACAAGGAAGTCCTTAACCTCCACCCCCGACCCAGCTCCCCGGGTGCCCCTTCCCCCCAGAGCCTCCCAGCCAGGGCATCTGGGACCCCCCCCGCGCTACGCTTTGCCCCCCGGCCCACAGGGCCAAGCGGGACTTTCCTTCCCAAAAGGAACGCGAGAGCCGCACTGAGTCGCGGGATTCCGGGTGCTGGGGATTCGGACATGGTAACTGGCGCTGGCCACTGAGGCACTTTGGGGATCTTCCTGCGGTGCTTAAACCCCTTGGTCAGCTCAACAACGCCAGGCGCCTCCCTCCCGCAGGCGGCAGCGGCTGGGCCGGGCGCCCACGGAGCCACCTCCGGCAGGGGAGGCAGGCGCAGGAATCAATTTCCTATCGCAGCCGGGGGTGGGGGATTAGCCCCCGACCAGCTGTCTCGTCCAGAGCCGCGCAGGGAACATACCCAGCAGCCTTCCCGCTCGGCTGGGCCGGGCCGGGCTGGGCTCCCTTGACCCGGCAGTGTCAGCCCAGGCCAAGCCCCCGGCCCCTCACCTACAGCTCGGGGGGGCTCGGGCGGGTGGAGAGAGACAAAGACAGACAGTGGATGGGAAGGGACGGACAGACGGATAGGGGGGTGCAAGGGGACAGACGGACGGACTGGGGTGGGTGGGGACGGACAGACGGACGGGCGGGGGGGCGTGAACGGGGACAGACGGACGGGGGTGGATGGGGCGGACGGACGGACGGACGGGGGTGGGTGGGGACGGACGGAGGTGGGTGGGGGGGGTGAACGGGGACAGACGGACGGACGAGGGGTGGATGGGGACGGGCGGACAGACGGACCGACGGACGGGGAGTGGATGGGGCGGACGGACGGGGGCGGGTGGGGACGGACAGACGGACGGGCGGGGGCGCGTGAACGGGGACAGACGGACGGATGAGGGGTGGATGAGGACGGACGGACAGACGGATGGACGGGGGATGGATGGGGACTGGCGGACAGGCGGACGGGGGCGGGTGGGGACGGACGGACGGAAGGACTGGCGGGGGGGCGTGAACGGGGACAGACGGACGGACGAGGGGTGGGTGGGGCGGGCGGACGGACGGACGTGGGTGGGGACGGACAGACGGACGGGGGGTGAATAGGGGCGGACAGAAGGACGGACGGCGATGGGGACAGACAGATTTTATCCCCCGATGTCACCGGCCACACGCCCCCCCTCCCCCCGAGATCTCGCCCCGCTCAGCCGGAGTTCTGGGCGTGCAGTCCGGGCGCCTGGGGAGCGTCCCAGGCCCCGCTGCACCGCGCCCGAGCCAGCCCCGCACTGGGGCAGCCCGCGGGCGAGGGGGAAGGAGCAGCTCAGGCCTCCCCCGCCAGCTCCTGCCCCTGTGCCCAGCGCCGGGGCCGGGCCGGGCTCCGAGCTCCAGCGTCCTGCCGGCTGCGTCCCTCCAGACGCGGGTGTCCGCTGGGGGACACTCCAGGCTCTGCGGGCAGCGCCCGGGCCGGGCCGGGAGAAGAGCCCAGCGGTGGTTCGGGGCTGCCCGCCGCGGCTCTGACCCAGGGGCCGGGCTGGGCCGCCCTGCCGGGAGCAGCCGGAGCCAGGGGCGCGCTGCGCGGTGGGGCCCCAGGCGAGTCGCCCTCCGCCTGCTCCTCCCGCCCGCCACGGCCCAGCCGCGCACAGATGTGACCCTGCCCGCGTGCCAGCCCGTGGGCCGCAGCCTTCACGCCGCGCGGAGCAGCGCCCACGCAGCCCAGGCGGGGGTGGAGGGACAGACGGGGCCTGCCCGGCGGGGGCGGAGCCGGCCGAGGGGGGTCCCGCTGCAGCCGGGAGCTGGTGGGATCCCCACTGGGGGAGCTTTTAAAGAGCGGGTTAGACGGACCCCGGGCAGGGGAGGCTGGGGCCTGCCAGCAGCCGGGCTCCCGTCCAGCCCCACCGGCCCTCGAGGGCTGCGCTCCGGGATGAACGGGGCCGCGGCACAAACGGAGACGGGGCTCCCGCGGCGCTCGGCCCACGGGCGGCTCTACGGAAGGGACACAGCTGGGCCTGGGGCCCATCGCCGCCCCCTGCACTTCGCTGCCAGCCACGCGCGTGGAGACATCAAACCCCCGGCGGGGGGGCCCCCGGGAGCGAACGCCCCGCGGCGCACACGGATGCGACCGCGGAATTTACTCTCCCTGCGCTCGAGACTTGCACCCGAGTTTCGCCCCAGCGCCGCCCGCCCGCTCCCGCAGGGCTGGAGGGAGGACTCGGGCGGGATCCATTTATAGCCCTACTGCATCTTTGATGAGCTCTGGCTCTGGGACCCACTCGGCTCCTGACTCCGGGCCAGTTACGTGAGGGCACCGGGGCCGGCTCCGCTCGCACGGCAATTCGAGAGCGGCGCAATGTCCCGGCTCCGCATCGATCGCCTGCACCGCCCTGGCGGGGGGGCAGCGGCACCAGGCGGCTCCGGCCAGGCACGAGGGCGGATCTCCAGGGCGAAGGTCTCTGGAGGGCAGAGCCACGACCCCAGTCTCCTTCCTGGCTGGGACAGGCGCAGAAGTCACCAGGCTGCCCCCTCAGCTGCCCCCGGGGGCCCTCCCCACTGGTGACACCCACGCGCACGGTGACCACGCAGGCGCTCGCGGCCAGACGGGCGGAGCACATCCGCCCGGCGCAGGGTTCGGCCCCACCAGCAGGGGGCGCTAGACAGACGGGGTGCAGGGCCCGGCTGGGCCAGCAGGGGGCGCAGGAGAGACAAGGGGCGCAGGGCCCGGCCCCACCAGCAGGGGGCACTGGACACACGGGGTGCAGGGCCCGGCCCGGTCCGGACACCAGGGGGCGCAGGAGAGACAAGGGGTGCAGGGCGCGGCCGGGCCAGCCAGGGCATAGCCAGGACAAACACCAGGCTCCCCCCCACCTACTCCGGGGCTTCCACAATTGGTACTGACCTGTCCCCGTCCCGCCCCCCCCAACTCTCTGGGTGACCCCAACACTGTGTGACGCCCCCCAGCCCCCGGAGGAAGCGCCCCCAGCTGCAGCAGCAGAGCCCTGGCCGGCCGCGCGCACCGGAGCGGGGGATTAGGGGATGAAGGTTATAAATAGAAAGCAAATATCTCTCTATCAGCGGGCTGAGGGGGAAAGATGCTTCCCACGGCAGCTATGGGGCACCCCCCTCCCAGACCCTGCCGCCCCCCCAGACAGCGCTGTCAGGGGAGGGGCTCGCAGCTGGCTCTGGGGCGCGCGTGGGGGGACACGGGGCAGAGCAGATGGGGTGGGAGTGGGGCAGAATCCGGGGGGGAGGGGAGTGGGCCCAGGGTAAGGGGGAGGGGGGCTGAGAAATGGGGTGAATCTGGGGGCAGTGTGCAGGGACTGGACCCGGGGGGGCTCCGGGGATGAATCGCAGGGTGGGGGCTCAGCGCATGCCCCCCCCGGGCCCAATCCCGGCCGAGTAGTGAGGGGGGACCCCTCCCCACCCCCAAGCCCGGCCCCCCCTCACCTGTGCAGCTGGCCTAGCCTCTTCCCAGCCAACTTGCGGAACTCCTCCCGGTGGAACTGCATGGCGCGGGCAGGGCCTCCGCGGCCGCTCACAGCACCATGCTCCGGCTCCGGCTCCGGGGGTCCGTCCGGCTTCAGTCTGTCCCTCCGCCGGCGCCTCCTCCTCTGCTCCCTCCTTCCCCCTCCCTCCCCGCCGAGCCGCGCTCCTTCCCCGCTGCAGCCGCCAGGAGCTGAGAGCGGCTGCCGGCCGGCGCGATGTCCCAGCCCAGCCCAGCTCCCCCACGCTAAGCCGCCGCGTCACGCCCGCTGCTCTCAGCCCGGGCGATCCTGCGTGGGACGCTCAGCCCCGATTCCACGGGGAGGGGCTGGGAAGGAAGCAGCACCACGGACAGCTGCCAGGCTGGGGAACGGGCTTGGCCAACCCACGGGAAGAGAGGGGCGGGGGGATTCCAAACCAGGACTCCTGGGTTCTTTCCCACACCACACCTCTGCAGTCCAGCCCCTTCCAAAGGCAGGGACCCTCCTGCTCTAACCGCTAGACCCCACTCCCCTCCCAGCGACGGGGAGAGAACCCGGGAGTCCCAGCTCCCCTCCCCCGCTCTAACCACTAGACCCCACTCCCAGCCACAGAGCAAGAACCCAGGAGTCCTGGTTCCCAGCCCTTCCCCTCTGACTCTAACCACTGGCCCTCACACCCCTCCCAAGGCAGTGACTCAGGCCAGCTCTGAGCTGGCCCTCTCCGGGTCCAGAGCTGGCAGCTGCCTGCAGCCCCAGCGGGCAGGGAGGCAGCTGCCCAGACCGAGGTGTGTTGCGGGGGTGCCCCAGTGGGAAACAGATGGTGTGAGCTGCTCAGGGCACAGCCGCTGATGGCAGGTGAGGTGGAGGGAGCTGGCGGCCATGAGCCAGGCTGCCCCCCCCGGCCGGGGAGAGGACCCTGAAGTCCAGGCTCCTGGCCCCTCTCCCCGCACCCCTGCGAAAATGACAACCCAGGAGCCCTGGAAAATTCCCAGTGCCAGATTAGAGGGGTGGGTGAGATAATAAGATGCAAATACATTCACAGGGGAAGGGGGGGCAGGGTCTGGGGGTACGGAGATAAAGGGGGTAGGGGGGACCTAGAGAGAGTTTGGGGGGATGGGAAGATGTGCACCCCCAGCATGACAGGCAGGCCCTGGCCTGCCCTGGGGCCAGGTGGGAACCGGTGCCCCCCTGGAAGGGACAGGCCCCACTCCCCTCGTGCCCCCGTGCCAGCCAGTCTGCGCCCCTCTCCTGCGGCTGGAGGGAAGGGCCCAAACGGGCGGCAGAGGGGGGCCAGGCACGGGGAGGCGGCAGATGGCTGGCGGGCGGGGGGAGAACAGGCTGTACGGGGACGGAGCCAGAAGGGGGGCGAGGTGAGAACAGCACGGCAGGCAGAGCTGGCAGTCCAGAGGCGGGGGGAGGAAAACGGATGCAAACTAACAGACAAGCACACGCTCCCCCCCCCTCCACTGTCCCCCAGCAGGCAACCCTGCCCCCAGCTGGGCGAGGCTCAGTGCATCCCCCTGGGCCGATGCCCCCCAGCACGGCAAGGCTGGGGCAGCCGCACAAAGACAGGTGACACGGTTTCATCTCCCTGTTTATTGCCCCTTCAGATGCAGATTTTACATGGCCCGGCTCAGCCCCAGCCAAGCCGCCTGCCCCCAGCCCCTGGCCGAGCCCAGCTCCAGAAGAAAGAGCTAGAGAGAAAAAAGAAGGCGTCCTGACGCCCAGCCCTGCTCTGACCACTAGGCCCCACTCTCCTCCCAGGGCTAGAGAGGGAACTCGGGAGTCCTGGCCCCCACTCCGGGTCCTGGATGCTTGGCACAGGGGGTGACTCAGGGGGGCCCCAGCTGGGGCTGGATGGGCATCTTCACCGTCAACACCTGCGGGGAGAGGCGGGCAGTGAGCGCAGGGAGCCGGGGACAGAGCCTTGGCTGGGCACCGGGGGCTGCGTGGGCTCGGGGAGGGGCCCTGGAGAAAGGGGAGGAGTCTCACCACAGAGGTGGGGTCAGAGGAGGAGGAGAGGAGTCCCAGGTTGGGGGCAGGGCCAGTGTCCTCTGGGAGGGGCGCTTTTGCCCCGGGGGGCAGTTCCCACAGTTCAGCAACCAGGGAACCCTCATTCTGACCTAAAAGTTTGTGGGCAGCCCCTTGCCCCACCCCTTCACTGAGGCCCCGCCCCTTCCCCAAGGCCCCGCCCCTTCTCCAACCTGCTATCCCCCACACAAACTTTCCCCAGGCTGGGGCACGTGGTTGGGGTGCAGAGCCCAGCCTCGGGGCGCCTGCGGGAGGGGAAGTGGATCAGCCCAGGGGCACCTGTGGGGGGCAGCAGCTGGGGGGTGGGTACCCCAAGGGCGGGATTCCCGGGAGGGCGGGGCTCACCGAGGTGCCCCGGTGGAATCGGGCGCAGCTGTGCTCAGGGATGATGTCGTGGGGGATGTAGATGTCAAGGTCGTAGGGGTCCGGGCCCCCCCGCAGCACCACCCGGTCCTGCCCCAGCTCCAGGGACAGCTCCAATGCAGAGCCCTGTGCGATGAGAGGTGAGAACCTGAGGGGAAATGCCTGATCCACCCCATGGCCAGCACCCCACACACAGCCCCAGCCACCACCGTCTGGGACCGGCCTGCCCCACGGCCAGCAACCCCCCACAGCATCGCCCCCCCCGCATCTGGGACCGCCCTGCCCCACGGCCCCTCCCCAGCTCTGCCAACCCCATCTGGGACTGGCCTACCCCATGACCAGCACCGCCCCCACAGCACTGCCCACCCTCAGCTGGGACCAGCCCGCCCCACAACCACTCCCCAGCATTGCCCACCCCATCTGGAACCAGTCCCCCACACGGCCAACACCCCCTCCACAGCACCACCCACCCCCATGTGGGACCAGCCCACCCCATGACCCCTCCCTAGTGCCACCCACCCCCATCTGGGACAAACCCGCCCGACAGCCAGTGCGCCCCACAGCACCACCTGCCCCAGCCCCACACAGCCCCCACTGTGAAGACCCCCTTTGTGGCTGCCCACAGCTCCCGATTCATAGCTGGGACAAGCCCACTCCATGGCATGCGCCCCTGCCCCATTGCGCCGCTCCCCACCCCCAGCTGGCACAGACCCACCCCACAGCTGGTGCCTCTCACCCTGGGGCGCCACCCCCTACCCTGGTTGGGACAGACCCTCCCTATGGCCGGCACCTCCCACCCCACCCTGGGACAGACCCAGCTCATTGGTGGCAGCCCCATCCCACAGCGCCCCCTGCTGGCAGATACCCACCACAGCCAACCCCACCCCGCCAGATCCACTCAATCACCACCACCCCTGCCCCACACAACCCCCCATCCAGCCAGACTGACCCCCAGTGCCCCCCCCCGCTGGGAAAGAGCCACTCTACAGCTGATAGCCCCGCTCCACAGCTGATGCCCCACAGAGCCCTGCCCCATGGCTGTCGGCTCCCCCACTGAGACCCACCCACCCTCGGCTGGAGCAGCCAGGAGCCGCCCTCTGCAGGACTCACCACTCTGGGCAAGTGGATCTCAGCCAGCAGGAAGTCGGGGGGCCCTCCCGCCGGTTCCGCCCGGATGGTGAACTTGGGGACCACGGGGGAGCTGCAGAAAGGAAAGGGGCAGGTAGAGCTCAGAAGGAACAGGTTGGAGCTCCCCCCAGTCACCCCAGCCGGCAAGCCACACTACAGGGCAGGGCTCTGGGGTGCCGGGGGGTTACCCAGCAGAGGAAGTGGAAGGGGGCTCCAGCACTCAGTACTAATCCCGGCCTGTCCCCATATTCCCCCTTTGACACACGGCCGGGCCACGGACCCACCCCAGCCAAGCCCCTGGGCCAGCGCAGCTCTGGGACTCGACCCTGTCTGTGCTGCAGAGACACAGGTCTGTTATCTCAGTCGCAGGGTGAACCACAGTAATAGGAGCCACCCTGCACCGCCCCTCCCCCGCATGCAACCCCTCCTCCCCCCTGCACCGCCCCTCCCCCACATGCAACCCCTCCTCCCCCCTGCACCACCCCTCCCCCACATGCAACCCCTCCTCCCCCCCTGCACCGCCCCTCCCCCACATGCAACCCCTCCTCCCCCCCGCACCGCCCGTCCCCCACATGCAACCCCTCCTCCCCCCTGCACCGCCCCTCCCCCACATGCAACCCCTCCTCCCCCCCTGCACCACCCCTCCCCCACATGCAACCCCTCCTCCCCCCCCTGCACCGCCCCTCCCCCACATGCAACCCCTCCTCCCCCCTGCACCGCCCCTCCCCGGCATGCAACCCCTCCTCCCCCCTGCACCGCCCCTCCCCGGCATGCAACCCCTCCTCCCCCCTGCACCGCCCCTCCCCCGCATGCAACCCCTCCTCCCCCCCTGCACCGCCCGTCCCCGGCATGCAACCCCTCCTCCCCCCCTGCACCGCCCGTCCCCGGCATGCAACCCCTCCTCCCCCCCTGCACCGCCCCTCCCCGGCATGCAACCCCTCCTCCCCCCCTGCACCGCCCCTCCCCCGCATGCAACCCCTCCTCCCCCCCTGCACCGCCCCTCCCCCGCATGCAACCCCTCCTCCCCCCCTGCACCGCCCCTCCCCCACATGCAACCCCTCCTCCCCCCCTGCACCGCCCGTCCCCGGCATGCAACCCCTCCTCCCCCCCTGCACCGCCCGTCCCCGGCATGCAACCCCTCCTCCCCCCCTGCACCGCCCCTCCCCCACATGCAACCCCTCCTCCCCCCCTGCACCACCCCTCCCCCACATGCAACCCCTCCTCTCCCCCTGCACCACCCCTCCCCCACATGCAACCCCTCCTCTCCCCCTGCACCACCCCTCCCCCACATGCAACCCCTCCTCTCCCCCTGCACCACCCCTCCCCCGCATGCAACCCCTCCTCTCCCCCTGCACCACCCCTCCCCCGCATGCAACCCCTCCTCTCCCCCTGCACCACCCCTCCCCCACATGCACTCTCTCCTCTCCCCTCCATTCCAGGCACTGCCCCTCCCCCCACCCAGGCACCCCATTCTCTCCCCACAGGCACCGCCCCCTGCACTGGCCAGGGTTCCACTGCAATCAGGTTCTTATGATCACGCCTGTCCGAGTCCCATTCTGCACTCCCCAATCCACATCAGTTAATGGCCTAAACCTCCCACTCCCTTGTGCCCCGCGCGGGCATTGGGCTGTGTAGGGTGCCAGGAAGGGCTCTGTGGTTCCTCCACCCTGGAGGTGGGCACGGTTGGCTCAGCTGTTTTCCAGGCCTGGGTGCCCTGCGGACGGGAGAGACCCCATGGCACCTGGGAGGCTCGTTAGCTGGGGCAGGTCCGGGGGGCTCAGACACACCAGCATTTTTCTCCGTAGGGGTGCAGCCAGCAGAACTTGCCACCTGGGTTTGCAGCAAGGCAGGAGTGTCCCAGCTTCTCAGGGCACCAGGCCCCCAGGGCGTTGGACACACCCAGCCCCGCTCACCTGCCAGCCACCTCCTGGATGACGGGGCGGGACTTGGTGCGGATGGTCTGTTCTGAGAGGGTGCCCATGAACTTCCGGTTCTTCAGGATTCGCCAATCTACAGCGGTCAGGGAGACAAGGGGCTGAATTGTGGGCCCCTCAGCTCCCCCAGACTTGCCAGTGCTCCTCACTCCCAACCTGCAGCTCCTGCCAGGCCAGCCCCACCGGTGCCCCTCACTCCCAACCTGCAGTCCCTCAGCTCCCCCAGCCCTGCCGGTGCCCCTCACTCCCGACCTGCAACCCCTGCCAGCCCAGCCCTGCCCTGCCGGCGGCCCTCACTCCCAACCCCCAAGCCCTGGGCTGAGCAGTACCTGGGTGATTCACGTCCATGGTGTACTTGTCTGCCAGCCCCTCCAGAGCTACCATGATGAAGAAGTCTTTGAAGAAGGGATCAGCCTGACACAGAGAGAAAGGGGGAAGATTCCAGGAGAGCCTGGAGCTGCTCTTGGGCCCTGTATCCCCATCTCCTGGGTACGTCCCCAAGCCCCACTCCCTCCCCACAGCTGCAGGCTTCGCGGGGTGGGAGATCCCCCTGGCCCAGCAGGGGGCGCTCACCTCTAGTTTGCTGAAAAAGCCGAAGTTGATGACCACGTCATAGGCGGTGCAGCCGTTCCCACCTGCAGGGCAGAACCACCGTGAAAGCCCAGCGGGCAGCTCCACCCCTCGGCCTGGGGTCAGACCCCCAGCCCTCCTCTCCAGGCTCAGCTCAGGCCAAAGGCCTACAGAGCAGACAGGCCTCTGCCCCCAACCCCCATCCCCGAGCCAGCCAGTTGACTGCCCTGGGCCAGGATCAGGCCACCGCCCCACAGAGGGGAAAGTCCCCACACCCCTTTCCCTGACCCCAAGTCAGCCAATCCCTGCGCTGGGGCCAGGTCGGGCCACCGCCCCATGCTGGGAAAGGAAGGAGTGTCCTTGCTGAGGGTCGGGGTCACAGACACCCCTGCAGAGAGCCCAGCAGTGGTCAGGGGCATTTGCACTGGAAGCGTCACCATGGGAGGTTCCACTCTCAGGTCACGGGGGTGGGGTGGGGTGCCAGGGGCTCTCACTGTTGTCCAGCTCTGCGTGGGGCTCCCCCAGGCTCATAGGGATGCGGAAGGACGAGGCGCTGTCCGACTCGATCAGACACTCCAGCTCCTGGCGGCTGAGGTCGGGGGGCGGCGGGATGTGCGGCGACCGGCAGATGTTCACGAACACCTTCCCCTGGGAGCCTGCGTGGGTCTTAATGCAGAAGCCTGGCAGGAAAAGGAACGGAAGGTATTAGTGTCCCCCTCAATGCCAACCCACAGCCCCCCTGGCACCTCCCCTCCACAAGCTCCTACCCGGCTGGGGCTGGATAGGCTTCGAGGCAGGCAGTGAGGGCATCGTGCTTTGGATCTTCTGAGTGGCCTGCAAGGAAAGAGGGATGCGACAGGCACTGGACCCACCAGCAAATTTTCACATCCCCAGGTGGAATAAACTCTGTTCTGTGCACCTAGGCCTGTGTGGCCATACAGCACCCGCAGGAACACACGCAGCCGGCTGTGGGCGCTCAGCAGGGAACTCTGACGCCCACCCCGCGAGCCTCCAGACCCGCACGCCTCTCATAAGGTCCCAGCCCAGACAGATCCTTGCAGAGGAACCCATAACTGCCCCAACATCTCCCCCAGATCCCAACCATGAAACCCCCCCGCCCACCTCCAACCCTGTTTCAGCTCAACTGCTGCATCCCCTGGAACGAAGCAGATCTCTCCGACGAGAATGGTTCTACAGGAACCAAAGAGACTGAACCCCCTTTGCCAAAATCCCACCAGACTCCAGGGCCCAACCCTTTCTAAAGATCCCTTGGTCACCTCTCACCCACCTACAAAACCCACAGGTGAGGAGGGAGCAGAGCCCCCAGTCTGACACAATCCCAGCAAATGTCTGCTGAGACACAGCCCTGCCAGCCTCCAACGGCTCCCCAAACACGGCTAGAATGTGTGACAGTGTGTGGGGGAGCCCCTGACTCTGCACACCCATCCGGAGCCAGACATGACTCTCTGCCGGCCAGTGGAATAGAAGGTTTTAGTGCTGCTCGGTGGCACAGCAGAGCCCAGGAGTGGTGTTAGCAAAGGTCCAGGGCAGGCAGCCTGATTCCTCCAGGGGAAAAGGGCTCAAAAGCCCTGAACCCCCTTCCTGCTCCCAGTCTGCTGTCCTCACCCTACCCAGCCGAGACCAACCCCCACGCCCCACCACTGAGCCCTCAGCCCCCAGGCGGCCACACCCCTTGCTTTATTCAGACAGCTGGACCATTTCCTACACACCTTCCCTCAGGGCCCATCCCTTGCTGGGTGGTGCACACAGACGCACACCAAGTCCCTGTGGACTGGCACGGATCTCACACAGCACAACAGCAACCAGTGAACGCAAGACCAGAGACGATCCAGGGCCACAAGCTGGACAGCGCCCGCACTACAACACAGCGTGCTCCCCCAACAAGGCTCCCCTGCACTGCCCTGCTGGGGAGAGGGCAGCTGGGCAGCTCACAGACCTGGAGTAGCAGCTGTTTGAAATCATCATCTTCCTCCTCCAGCTCTGCCGAGAGCAGAGACTTGTCGGTCTGGGAGGCCATGGCTCTGCTGTGGGGGTGGGGGTGGGGCTGCAAAGCAGACAGAACGCAAGACAAACAGACTGGCTCACAGGGGCAGGGATGGGGGGGGTGGCCAGTGTGAGGCGGTCAGAGGCTCAAGGGGGGAGGAGCCATTGGTCTAGCTGGCTCAGGGAGGGAATATAGAGCCCTGCCAGCCCCCACCACTAGGCTCGCCGCCTCCCCAGCCCAGCCGGGTGCATGGCTCTGGGAGAACAGGCCTGGTGACTTGCTGGCAGGAGCAGAGGATCGATCCAGGCAGCCTCAGGCACAGCAGGGCCTCACAATGCACCGCCCCACGGGGCACTTCCCTGGGCCGCTGGCGATGCCATCCCAGGGGGCCCAGAGAGACACGGGGGGCTCCCAGCTCGTGATGCCCTGAGGGGCCTGTGAGGTACCAACCCCCACGCGCCCCGCAGAGCCAGGGGAGAACCCGGCCCCGGCCCCGGCCCCACCCACACCCAGGGGCACGGTGAGAACCCAGAAGTCCGGCCCCTCCCCCACCCAGGTGCAGGGGGACAACCCAGGAGTCCGGGCAGCGCGACGGACTCACCCCCACCCGCCCTTATGCCCCCGCTGCTATTGACAACAGAAGCCCAAAGCCTGAGCGACGCACTTCCGGGAACGTGAAGCCAACTTCCGGTGTCTGTTAGCCTATTTCGTGTCCCGGGGAAACGTCCGGTTGCAGGGGATTCACTTCCGGTTATGTCATCCTTGCAGACAGGCCTTTTCCCGCCTTTTGGGCGCCACACTTCCGGTCTCCGCGTGAATCCCTTTTACCTTCTTCCGGAGAAAGCGTTGGGGTCATGGCCCTTCCCTGAAACCCGAGTCTCTGTGGTTCAGCGGAGGCCGGAAGTGGCCCTGGGTCCTCCCGTGCCCAAGGTTCGGGCTGCCTCGGGGCAGAGTCCGCCGGGGAGCCCATGGCCGGGACTGCGGGGGGGCGCCCCTCGGTGGGGGGCATCTACAGCTCCATGGAGTACGGGCCTGCCCCGGAGGGGGCGGGGCCTGTCCAGGTAAGACCCCCGCCCTCGGGCTGGCAGCTCGGACGCCTGGGTTCTCTCCCTGGCCTGGGGTGGGAGGGGGAGAGAGCCAGGACGCCTGGGTTCTTTCCCTGGCTTTGGGAGGGGAGCAGGGACTAGTGTTCACACAGGGGTGGGGCGTCTGGGAGCCAGGAGTTCTCTCCTCAGCTTGGCTTAGGCTGCAGGACCGTGTCTGAGCTCAACCCCCTCTCTGTGCCTCAGTTTCCCCATGTGTGGCATAAGCGATGGCAGCCCCAGCCGCGCTGGCTCCTTGGGAGCTTTGAGAATTCAGCCTCCCTGGCCCTTGGCCAAGGCAGAATTGCAGAAGCAGCGAAATTCCAGTTCCTCTTCCCTGCCCCCAGCTGCAGCACTGACCTTGGTGTAGCTGAGCCAGCAGTGGGGCGGCGGGGGTGCAGAGACGGGACGGTGTGTGCCTGCACTGTGCTGTGCACAGAGCCGGGCCCTGCGGCCTGGCCCACCTGGGATTTTCCATTGCAGACCCATTTCCTGCCCTGCTGAGCTGACACTGCAGCCGGGGTCAGGAGCTCTTCCCTTGCAGGGGTGGGGGCTGAAGAAGAATAGAACTCAGGCATCCTGGGACCTCATCAACTCCTATAACTAATAAAAGAACCCAGGAGTCCGGGCTCCCAGCCCTCCCTGCTCTAACCTCGACCCTCCCACAGCTTGGGGGCCAAACTCACGAGCCCTAATTTCCAGTTCTGAAAACACCCCGCTCCCTGTGAAAACACAACCACACAGGCTTGGTAAGACCTGGGATCCAGCTGCTGCAGCCAGGACTCCTGGGTCCTCTCCTTGATTCTGGGAGAGGAGTGAGGGCTAGTGGTTAGAGCTGGATGGATCTGTATTCCAGAACTCTTGGCTCCTGACCCCTGCTTTGACCTTATATAAGTAAGCTTTTGGGCAGGTCCAGTCACACACCCTGTGCCTCAGTTTCCTCATGTTGAAACAAACCGAGAATGACATTTCAGCTGCCTCTGTTATGCCGGACTAAGAACCACAAGGGAACAGTCCTGCTCGGAACAGCCTCCATCCCCACCACAGCAGGACTGTTCTCCTACCAGTCCCAATGGGCATTCGGCCGAGAATCCCCTTTGCGCTATAGGGCTTAGGACCCGCAGTGGTCACGTTCTGCTTCCAGCCCCTAGAGGGCAGCGTGGGGCCAGTCACCCCCAGTAGGTGCGTGGTGTATTGCCGAGGCTCTGGCTGCCCTGTGCAGTGAGTGTATTTTCCTGCTCCTCTTCTCCAACCCCCTTCCCCGCAGGCCTGGCTGGAGATGCATGGGCGAAAGTTTGGACATTTCATGGATGGCAAATGGTTGAAGCCAGATGGCAGAGAAACCTCCAGCAGCACCAATCCAGCCACAGGTACGGCTCAGCCCCATGCTGCACTGCACAGAGCGGGCACATCTGCAGACCTTCGCTGCGTCTGGTGCCAAAGGGTTAAACTGGATCTTGGGGGCAGGGGCCTGTCCCCTCTGCGGGGCGTCCCTCTCCTCCAGGCCCAGGGCAAGGCCTGGCTGGCTTGTGGGGGACAGGAAGTTGGAGACGTCTCCCCTGCAGGGGACAGCGGCGCCTATCCCCATCCACATGTGAACTGAGTTTGCTGGGACCCAGCTTAGTTCCGAGCGGCTGGGCGTATGGGGAAGCAGGGAGATCTCTGCATGGGGAGAGAGGCATTCAGCCGGGTGTGGGTGAGTGGGAGTCTCTCCCCCAGTACGGCTGACACCGGGCAGGGCTGGCTCCGAGGGCTGCCCAGCCCCCTGCACTGACCCCCTTCTCCTCCCCAGGGGAGCTGCTGGCCACCACCCTCCAAGGGCAGCCGGAGGATGTGGAGGCTGCCGTCCAAGCTGCCACCAGAGCCTTCAAATCCTGGAGTTGCCTGTCATGCCATGCACGAGCCCGGCACCTGCACAAGTGAGCGTGGCCACAGGGGGTGCGGGGGCTTGGGGCAAATGCAGCCTGCCCGGTGCGCTCGGCTCCATCACCCCCCGGCGGCTGCAGCCTGTGTTGCAAGGAAGGGGATGCAGCCCCAGCCTGACCCTGTCCCCTCTGCTCCCCAGCATGGCCCGCACCATCCAAAAGCACCAGCGCCTGCTGGCGCTGCTGGAGAGCCTGGACACCGGGAAGCCCATTGGGGAGACCCGAGACCGGGACTTGCCCCTGGTGGTGCGACATTTCTACCACCACTCTGGCTGGGCCCAGCTCCTGGGCACTGAGCTGCAGGGCTGGAAGCCCCTGGGTGAGTATCTCGGCTGGAGAGTAGGACCCATGGCTGGGTTCCCTGCCCCCGTGCTGCACCCAGCCACCCATGGGCATGGGGAAACTGAGGCTCGATGCGGGGGCAGGGATTTGGGGCTGAGAACCGGGGAGAGAACCCCGGCGTCCCGGCTCTCACAGCCCCCTGAGCACCAGACCCCACTCCCCTCCCAGAGCCGGGCGGAGAACCCTGGAGTCCTGGCTCCCAGCTGTGACGTCTCTCTCCCCCAGGTGTGGTGGCTGGCGTGGTGACCTGGGATTCCCCCCTGCTGCTCCTGGCCTGGAAGGTCTGCCCAGCTCTGGCCATGGGTAGGTGGGGGTGGGGGTCATGACCCAGCTTCACCCCCGGCCTCTCTCTGTCTTTCCCCAGCTCCTCTCAGGGGTGTCCTGTGCTTCTGTGTCCCCCCAGCCTCTGGGTCTCCCCTAAGCTTCCCCGTAGCCCTCGTCTAAGGAGAGTTCACCCAGGTGGGATCCCCCCATGTGCTCGTCCCTCCGTGGGGCCTCCCTGCTCTGAGCCCCCTGCCCCCCATGGTGGTCCCTGTGACACGTAGGATCGCAGAAATCCCCTTGGGGTCGTCCCTACACTGTGCTGATCAGGCCACTGGCACTCGTCTGCCCTCTGGGGCTCCCCACCCTGCTGGGCCAGAGCCTCTGCTCTCCCCCAGCCAAGGTGTGGAGTTGGGGTTACAGCCCCCTGCAGTGCAACGCGGACGTTGGACCTGCTCAGCTGTGGGAGGACTCAGCCCCCAGGAAGCCACCCCCAAAAGGGAGTGGGACCCTGGTGTGCTGGACTCCCTTGGAAGGTCACAAGCCCACCTCCTTTATCAGGGAAAGATGCACAGAGCTTGTGCCCCCTGCCTGCAAGTAAAAATGCATCAGAGCCACTCAGCTGATCCTCACCTGCTAAGAAGGTTGTTCCTCAGCCTGGAAGGTCCCCCTGCCTTGGGAACAGCTTCCCGCTAGAGTTGGGCTGGACTCTGATTTGTCTATTATATTATCATCTAATTGGAGATGCACATCTGCTGGAGCTGGAGGGGACCTTGGGAGATCATCTAGTCCAGTCCCTGCCCTCTCAGCGGAGCCAAGCACCATCCCTGACATCTGTTTGCCCCAGTCCTTAAATGGCCTCCTCAGGGACTGAGCTCACAACCCCAGGTTTAGTAGGCCAATGCTCAAGCCACTGGGCTATCCCTCCCCCTTGGGCTCTAGTGCTTCCCAGCTCTCCCCAGCCCTCTGTTGTTGGTTGGGTTCCTTCCTGGGTCTCAGTGGGTGGGCGAGGCCGTTTCCAGGGCCAGCCAGAGACCGAGACCTCCTTGAGGGCAGGGGGCCTCTGGCTAATCTCCCCATCACCATGGCACAAAACCAAGTCCAAGATGGCTTCCAGGAACAGGTGACGTGTCTTTCTAGGACCACCCGCAGTCTGGGCTTACGGGATAAATGCCGCCCTTCCCAGGCTGTCTGTTTGAGTAGGCAGCCCCCACACTTCTGACCTGTCCCTGGTGGTCCTCATTAGCCCAGTGTGCGTTAAAACCAGAGCCGCCCTGTAACTTCACGGAGACGAATAATACCCCTGTCAAACCAGGGATACCCATTCAGCGGCCAGCGAGTTTCGTATGGATACAGTGCACGAGGCAGTGTGCATAAAGCTTTGTACATTTGTGCACATAAGCCTGTTTTCGTAATACAAGGACCCCCTTCCCTGAGCCCCTTGCACCCCCACGTGTGGTCCCTTCTGAACTCCCCTCTCTGGGGGTCCCCTCAGCCCTGAGCTCCCTGCATCCCCTTCCTGACCCCCATCTCCACCCCCCCAGGGAACACAGTGGTTCTGCTCCCTCCTCCCCGTGCTCGGCTCTCTGCCCTGCTGCTGGCCGAGCTGGGCGCCCAGGCTGGGCTGCCCCCCGGGGTGCTGAACGTGCTGACAGGGGAGGGGGCGCTGGCTGAGGGGCTGGCTGCCCACCCCGGGGTGGATGCGGTGGCTGTGGCTGGCTCTGTGGAGGTATGTGTGACCGGACAGGGGAGAGCAGGGGCAGAAGCTGAGGGGGGGGTGGAATGGGGGGGCTGGTATCTGGGGCAGAGCGGCCCTCCGCTGAGGGGCGGAGGGGGCTGCTGGGGCTGGGGGCAGCGCAGGGCTCCAGGGGGAGGAGATTGGTGTGGCCAGCAGGGGCTGTGCAGCTGGACCTAGGGGGGAAGCAGGGGCTGAGGACCTGCCGCAGTGGGGGGCTGGGCTGGCCCTGTTCCCAGCACCCCTTCTCCCCAGGTGGGTCGCTTGCTGCGGTGTGCCACAGCCGGCTTGGGCACCCGGCTCTCGCTGCAGCTGGGAGGAGACACCCTGGTCCTCGTCTTTGACTCGGCGGACCTGGACGAGGCCGCTGTGAGCCTGAGTGACATGGTGAGCTGTCGGCGGGGCCAGGTGAGCTGGGAGTGGGGCCTGTCAGGTTCGGGTTGGGGTCAGGGAGTGGGGCAGGGCCTGGCTGGCTCGGGTGGGGGGCAGGCAGTGGGGCAGGGCCTGGCAGGTTCGGGTTGTGGGGGCAGGCAGTGGGGCAGGGCCTGGCTGGCTCGGGTTGGGGGGGTAGGGCACTGGCCGCTCTGGAGTGGGACTCCGGCCCCCAGGGGCTGCGTTGCCTGTGGTGGCGCCCCGCCTGCACCCTGCAGGGGGCGCTGCTCTGCCCTTCCCCTCTCCCCCAGGTGACCGGGGCCGGGGCGCTGCTGCTGGTGCAGGAGACCGTGGCTGGGGCGCTGCTGCAGCGGCTGAAGATGAGGCTGGGGAGGCTGCGTGTGGGGGACCCGCTGGACAAGGCCGTGGACGGGGGGGCCCTGGCAGACGAAGCCCAGCGGGTCGCCATAGAGACCTGTATGGAGGAGGCCCGGGCAGAGGGGGCTGAGGTGAGGGGGTGATCGGGGGGGGGCAGGATGCCTGGGTTCTCCTCAGCCGCAGTGGGGGGAGTGAGGGTGAGTGGTTAGAGCGGGATGAGGGGTTCTAGGCTCTCCCCCAGCCGCAGGAGGGGAGGGGGTGAGTGGTTAGAGCGGGGTGAGGGGTTCTAGGCTCCCCCCAGCCGCGCAAGGGGGGTTCTAGGCTCTCCCCCAGCCACGGGAGGGGAGGGGGTGAGTGGTTAGAGCAGGGGGGGGTTCTAGGCTCTCCCCCAGCCGCGGGAGGGGGTCTCTCTCTCCCTGGGGCTGACGTGCCGCGGTCTACCCCCGTCTCGCAGATCTTCCAGGCGTGGGCTGCGCTGCCGGCCCAGGGGCCCTTCTACCCCCCGACTCTGATCACAGGAGCCGCCACCAGCTCGCGCTGCGTCCGAGAGCCGGTAGGGGGCGCGCTCTGCCCGCCGGCCGGGCCGGGCTTGGGGCAGGCACTGCCCTCTGCTGGCCACCGTCAGAACTGCAGCTCTCTGCTTCTCTGGGGATTCCCACCCAGCGCTGAGTTCCCCCTGCTGGGGCCCCTGCCCCGCTTCCTGCAGCCCAGTGCCCCCTTGATGGGCCTGGAGCCACCCTGCTGGGGCCCCTGCCCCCACGGCCCAGTGTCCCCCTGCTGGGTCTGGAACCCCCCCCCCACTGGACCCCCGTCCCAGCCCTCCCTGCCCCCGCTTCCTGTGGCTCAGCACCCCTCTGCTGGGCCCCCCAACCCTGCTCCCCCCTGCCCGGCTCCCCCTGCTGCCCCCTGCCTACCTAGGTTTGTCCTATTCGGCAGATCCATGGGCCAGTGCTGGTGGTCCTACCCTTCCGGACAACCCAGGAGGCCGTGGCGCTGGGGAACCACCGCCCAGCCGGGCTGGCAGCCAGCGTGTGGACTGAGAGCCTGCCCCTGGCCATGGAGGTGGCCCATCGGTGAGTTCCTCCTGGTGAACCTGCCCCAGAGCTGCAGGGCTCCGTCGCTGGGGTCCGGCTGTCCCTGCTGCCTGCCCCCGTTACCTCGAGTGCCACCGGCAGCCCCCTCCTGCCAGAGCAAAGGGTGAACACCTGAGGTGTGAGAAACCCCCATCCCGACCCCCCTGCCCATGGGGCGCCCAGCCGACCCACCCCCATCCTGTCCCCCCCCCACCCCCCGTGGGGTGCCCGACCCATCCCTCCCCCCCAGCTCCGGGGACTGCATGCCTGCTGTTTCCTGCTGCTTGCAAATCAAAATTCCTCCTCCACCTGCCTGCACGCTGCGGGGCCAGGAACTCACCCCACGGTGCTGCCCCGTCCCCGCCCCAGCTGGCAGGAGACGGGCTCCCTTGGCGGTTGGTGAGGGAAAGGGTTGAGAGCGGGGTGCTGGGGTGGAGTCACTCCCCAGCTCGGCTGTGTGTTCGCTATGGACCTGCAGTAACCCCTGGGTGTGCGTCAGTTTCCCCGGGCGCAGCGTCAGCGCACGACCAGGGGTGGGACATTCAGTGCCGTGACATCGCCCAGGGACTCAATGGGTCCTTTGCCGTTTGCAACCCAGGTGACACTCCCCCCCTTCCCCGCAGGAAGCAGGGCGGGGGGGGGAGGGGCCTGGCCAGTGCCTGTGGGAGCCGGGGTGTGGGGTAGGGCGGGAGGAGGGGGCCGGGCCCGACTCGGGGACCCCTCTCCTGGGGCTGGATGGCGCTGGCGGCTCCTGGGCCCTGTGCTGAGTCTGTTCCACACTGTGTCCCCAGGGCCCTAGTACCCTCCTGTTCCCCTGGCCCACGGGTGTCACATCCGCCGGCAGCTGGGGGGGCAGGTCTTGGGGACCCCCCCCCATGACAGAGACTCTCCCCTTTGCTGCTCACCGTAGACACAGATGCCCTATTTCCACCCTGGCCCAGAGCTGAGCCCCTTCCCTGGCTCTGGGCTGGGGCGGGCTGGGTCCTGGGACGCGGGGCTGGCCGGGGAGGTGCGCCCAGCTGGCAAGTCATGGGCAGCCACTCACTGTCCCCTCCCGGCCCAGCCTGCAGGTCGGCACCATCTGGCTCAACGGGCAGACACTGCTGGACGCAGCCGCTGGCTTCGGGAGCAGCCAGGTCGGGGGCAGGGAGGTGAGTGGGGCTGGGAAAGCCGGGGGCGGGGGGAGAGCGGGCCCAAGGGCCCCACGGTCTGACTTGTCCTACCCCCCAGGGCCTGTGCGAGTGGGTCAGGCCGAGCTGGGAAAGCCACACCCGGCACAGCCCCGCTGCGCTGGACTACAAAACCTTCGCCACCTCCGATGGCACCCAGCCGCCCCACGGGACCGCCAGCTCGCCGGGGCCCGAGCTGCAGGGAAACGTGCCGAGGTACTAGCCCCTCTCGGTCCTCGCTCACTCAGCACAGCACAGCCCCTCGGGGGGATGGGCACATGGGCACCCCTCCCCCGCACTAGGATGTAGCTATTTGGGGTGGGGGCTGGGCACAGAGGCACCCCTCCCTCGCACTGGGACTCGACCCCTCGGGGGGTGGGGGGGGCTGGGCACCCCTCCACTGCACTGGGATGCAGCCCCTCTGGGGTGGGGGGCTGGGCACATGGGCACCCCTCCCCTGCACTGGGATGTGACCCCCCCTCGGGGGCAGGGTGGGGGTCCCTCCAACAAGGGCAAAGGCTTGGGTTCCCCTCACGCCCAGTGTCCGCAGGGTGGACAGGACCTACAAGCTGTACTACGGGGGGGCCCAGCAGCGCCCCGAGGGAATGGCCTCGCGCCCCGTCCTCGACCCCGCTGGCC
The DNA here is from genome assembly GCF_033958435.1 of Carettochelys insculpta. Lineage (NCBI taxonomy): Eukaryota > Metazoa > Chordata > Testudines > Carettochelyidae > Carettochelys > Carettochelys insculpta. The sequence goes on along the minus strand of NC_134158.1, from coordinate 14,334,097 downwards.
GAGTGCTGGCGTACGTGGCAGCTGGCAGCGCCAAGGATGTCCGCAACGCGGTGGAGGTGGCGCACCGGGCAGCACCGGGGTGAGATGGGCATAGCACCGGTGCCTGGGTTCTCTGTCTGGACCAGAGAGGAGGAGGAGGAGGAGGGGAGCCTAGTGGTTAGAGGAGCTGGGCTGGGAACCAGGACTCTTGGGTTCTCTCCTTGGTGTTGCTGCTGTTCACGCCCTGTGCCCGTTTCCCCACATGTGGCCGGGCTTTGCTGCTTCTTGTAATAGGGCTCCCAGGCTGGGTGGTGCCAGATGGAGTTAAGTGTCGCCCACACTGTGGCCAGCTGCCAGGCTGAGGGCCTCACCCGCTCCCCAGCCGCACCCCTCTTATCGCAGCCTGTGGCACCTGCGGCCAGGACTGGCAAACCCCAGGCTTGTCGCGGCTGGACTTTGAGTGAAGTGGCTGAGATTCACCCGGCCTCTCGCTCTGCTGCTGTGGGAGCCGGGGGGGGATTTGGGAGCCGAGGGGGTTCGGGGAGCCGATGGGGGAAGCGGGAGGGCTTGGGGAGCCAAAGGAGGGGGGAAGCGAGGGGGTTTGGGGAGTTGAGGGGGAGAAGTGTGGGGGGGTTTGGGGAACTGAAGGATGGGGGCGGTGGAGGGGTTCAGGGGCCAGGCAGGGATGCAGGAGCTGGGGTTGTTCAGGGTGCCGGCCTATAGAGCTGGGCCCGGTGGGATCTGAGCAAACCAGGGTGAATCATTTCTGCCGAAGTTGGCCAGGGAGAACGCCCATTTGCTAAATCTGGGGAAAAGCTGGGGCGGTTTGGCCCTGCACCCCCAGCCTGAGTCCCCTCCCTCTCCACTTGGCCTCATGGGAGCCCCTGGTTGTAGTGCCCTGTGCGCCTGGAGACCAGGTTCCTTGGCTGGGACCTGGCCATTGCACTGCCTCCTGCTCCCCTTGTCCGCAAAGGGCTCGTTGGTGAGACTGTGTCTCCCATAACGCACTGCGGTCTTGCCTGGCTCGGGGGGAATCATGGGACTGGTAGTTCAGGTATCTCCGGCTCCCATTTTTTTCTCCATGGGCCAATCTGTATTTCCCATGTCGCACCACAATCTTCTCCCTTGGACAGAGGAGGCAGCTGCTTCATGGGAGCCCCGATCACGAGGCATCACGCTCGCAGTCTTCTTTATAGGCTGTGCTCTTGGGCTGAACTACATCTCCCATCATGCACCACAGTCCCCCATTTGGGCAAAGGGAGACATCAAAGGGGCCAACTCACCGTGGTGCATCATGGGAATTATAGTTCATTTGCCCCATGTTCTTCTGGGCCTCTTTGGCTGGACTGCATCTCCCGTCATGCACCACTGTTTTTCCTGTTTCTGCAGTGCTTTGTGGGAGCTGTAGTTCTCGGTGTTCCCCTGCTACAGGCCGTAGTGCAGGGAGGGTGTGGGGGCCGGGACAGGTGCCCAGAGACAGCCAAATCCTGCACTGATCTGATGGGGGTGGGGCATGGATCTGGGGGGGGGGGGGGCTGGTCCTTCGGGGGAGGGGCAGCACACAGCATGGGAATGAACATGGCCCTAATGGGGGGGATAGCACTGTGGCCTGAGCGCTAGTCTACTAAACCCAGGCTGGTGAGCTCAATCCTTAAGGAGGCCAATTGGGGCAAATAAACATCAGGGATGGTGCTTGGTCCTGCTAAGAGGGTAGGGGCCTGGACTAAATGACCTCCTGAGGTCCCTTCCAGCTCTAGGAAATGTGTATTGCCAATTATTTATTAATTAACGACCAGCTGAGAGAAGGAAGGAAGGAAGATCAGTGTGGATGGTATTGAACTAGATAATGCAGAGAAGCTCACGTATTTGGGGAGCCACCTAACACATGATCTAGACTGTAAGAAGAAAATAGTGGCTAGAACAGCAAAAGCAAGAGCACATTTGAAAGTGATGGATAAGATCTGGAAAAGCAAAGCAATTAGCTTAGGAACAAAGCTGGGCGTCTTGAAACCGTGTGTATTCAGCAGCATGCTGTACAGATATGAGACGGGGGCGATAACGAAAGACTATTGGCGTTCGAAAGGAGTCATAGAAAGAACCTGAGAATAGGATGGCTGCAGAAGGTCACCAATGACGAATTATGTAGGAAGACACAGCCAGAAGAGAACCTGTTGCAGAAGGTTATAAAACGGAAGCTACAACTATTTGAACATATTTGCTGAATGAACGATGACCAGAAAATCAAGAGCCTGGTCTTCGGCATAACGGACGGCTTGAATAGGAGAGGCAGGCCCCCCAGAGAATGGATAGATCATTTAGTAGATTGGTGCAGAGCTAGTCTACAGAAACTGAGCCACTGGACAGGGAAAGATGGAACGACATAGTGAGAGGCATCAGACACCAATGGGCGCTGAGCCCACGGTTATTGATGATGATGGGTTAGAGCAGGGAGGGGCAGGGGACTCGCCCCTGGGCTCCCTCCCCATCAAGGGGAGGAGAGTGGAGTCTAGTGGTGAGAGCAGGGGGCTGGGAACCAGAATCCTGGTTGTCTTCCAGTTCTGGTAGGGGGAGGCAAGGTGCAGTGGCCAGAGGGCAGGGAAGGAAGCCCGGATGCCTTGGTCCTGTCCCAGCTTGCTCTCTCGCGCAGGTGGGGGAAGCGGGTGGCCCATGCCCGGGCCCAGGTGCTGTACTACGTGGCGGAGAACCTGGAGCTGCGGAGGGAGGAGGTGGCGTCTCGGCTGGGGGCGCTGACGGGGGCCAGCCCAGAGGAGGCCCAGCGGGAGGTGGACCTGGGCCTGGAACGCCTCTTCCACTGGGCGGCCTACTGTGATAAGTCTGGGGGCACCGTGCAGGTGGGGAGCAGGGGGCAGCAGAGGGGGCAGAGCACAATGGAGAAGGTGGAGGGGTTGGGGAGGGCTTGGGGAGGTAAGGGTTAAGGGGTGGGGCCAGAGAGGGAGTGGGCCCAGGTGGCTGGGTGTTGTGGGGGAGGGGTGGTGTCACTCTTTCTCTAGGATCGGACTCACCCCAGCTCTGCCCCCAGGAGACGCCCTTCCATGGCACCACCCTGCAGCTCCGGCAGCCGCTGGGCGTCGTGGGTATCGCCTGCCCAGACGAAAGCCCCCTGCTCAGCTTCCTGAGCCTGCTGGCCCCGGCCGTAGCCCGGGGCAACGCCGTGGTGATAGTCCCCAGCCCGCGCTACCCGCTGCCTGCCCTGGACCTCTGCCAGGTACCTCCGCACAGCCCTGCTGGTCCCAGCGTGCCTCAGTTTCCCCACAGAGAGCATCCTTGTCCCGCCCCATGCAGGCTGGGGCTGTGGAGAGATGGAAAAGAGGCCGTTGCGGTCTGAGACCCCCCACCCAAGGAGTCATCCCAGGCACCCTGGCTCCTAGCCCCGCCACCCCCACTCTAACTGCTAGAGGCCACTCCCCTCCCAGCCCCAGAAGCTCTGTTAGCATTGCCTTCCCAATGGGTTATGCTGTGGAAGAGCCCCACGGCCTTTCCTCCCCTCCCCCCCAAGTGCAGGGTCCCTGCTGTGCTGGGGGCTGCACAGACCTATTGCAAGGGGGGGCCCCACGGCATTACTCAGATCCAGGTCCCCGGGGAACCCCCCCATCCATGCAACAGCCTCTTCCCAGGGCCCCTCTCTTCCAGGGGTCCAGCCCCTCCTGGGAACCCCCCTCAGCCCTCCTGGCTCCAGCCCCACTTCTCCAGAGCTAAGGGGCCCAGGGCTGGTTGGCAGGGGGACTGTGGGGACCCTGGCCTGCAGCCTGTTTGCAAGGCGGACCCTGCTGCCCCCCCACAATAACACACTCCCTATACTGCACCCCCCGGCTGCTGGCAACGGCACTGCCTTCAGCTCTGAGCCCCCAGCCAGCAGCTGCTGCTCTGCAGCCACTCAGCTCTGAAATATGGTTTCTCTTGCCACAGCCAGAGTTTGCAACCCGCCACCGGCTTTTCACAGCTGGGAACTGGGTGGACCCTGTGCCCTGAGCTGGGTGTTCGTCAGCTGCACAGCGCAGCCCTAAAACTGTCCCAACTCCCAGGCCGCAGCGCTAAGCCACAGGGGAAACTGAGGCACATGGGGGCAGGTGTCCCACAAACACAGCAAAGATACCAGGGCTCACAGCATGAGGACCAGCCGAACTGATGGGCCACCAGGGCAGGGGAGGAGCAGCACTTACTTCCACATTAAGCGCCTTTTGCCTGCCCACTTCTCGTGTTTCTGTGGCTTAGAGCTGGGAACCATTAGTGTGGCCTGGCCTGGCCCCAGGGTGCTGTGTGTCAGCCTCACCGCATGGCAACCTCCCACCACAGCCCAGTCCATCTGCCTGGGCCCCTCCCTTCCCTAGGGTCTGTGTCCCTGACCTACGTAGCCAGCTCCCTGGGATAGCAGGGAACCCAGGAGTCCTGGCTTCCGGGCCTCTGCTCCCCCCAGTGCCATGCGTAGAATCCAGGTGTCCTGACTCCCAGCTGCTAACAGGGCCTCTCTCTGCCAGATCTTCGACACCTCAGATGTCCCTGGCGGGGTGGTAAACATATTGACGGGGGATCGGGACCATCTGAGCCGCACGCTGGCCCAGCATCAAGACGTTCAGGCCGTGTGGTACTTTGGGACCCCAGAGGTGAGAGCTGTTCTCCCCACCCCCACACCATTCTCCGCGCCTGCCAGGGGTCCAGGAGGGGAACCAGCACCCCCTAGTGGGGACAGGCCCTGCCCCATTCCCTGCTCCCCTGAGCCAGCCAGGCCCTGCCCCATTCCCTGCTGTGGGGTTGGGTGGGAGCCAGCGTCTGCTGGAAGGGAACAGGTCCCCCTCCTGCTTTGCCATTTAACCGCTTCTCTTCTGCAGGGCTCCCAGTTTGTGGAATGGGCCTCAGCCGGGAACCTGAAGCGGACCTGGGTGAGCCACGGTGTCCCCCGGCAGTGGGAGGACCCAGCCCAGGGGGCAGGGGAGGAGTTTCTGTACCAGGCCACCCAGTGTAAGACTGTCTGGATCCCCATGGGGGAGATTTTTGCTAACTGATGCCGTGCCACCCACCTCAACCTGGAAGCAGGGGCCCAGCCCAGCCCAGCCCAGCCCAGCCGAGCTGAGCCCAGAACCACACAGCTCAAGAGCTGCAATAAAAAGCTTTGATATTATTTAACTCTGTTATTTTTATAGCTGCCTTCACAGGCAAAGTGAGAGTTAGGAATAATGGGCCTTAATGAAGATAAATCAGAAGACAGGAATTGTAGAAAATTGATAAGAGAAGCCAGAAACCCACTAGTGTTAAGGACAGTGTGTGGGTTTTTCTTTTTTTTTTTTTCCCTAAAGCCTTTTAGGAACTGAAACCAAACAAACAAACCTTGCCAGTGGTAGGAGTCCATTCCTATTTGCCAAATTTAAATGTAGATCCCAAATTAGAAAACACAGTAAGGTCATGTCTACACAATAGCAGTAACTTTGAGGTTGCTCACTTTGAAGTAACATAGTTCAAAGTTGAAAGCAGGGTGTGTGTAGATGCTCAAGTTAAACTTTGAAGCAGGGCATTATTCCACTCCCGGGAATGGAATAAGGACTTTGAAGTTGGGCTCCCTACTTCAAAGTTAACTTAGAAGTAAGGGAAAATGTGTGTAGACTCTCTGCAGGCTACTGCAAAGTAGTGCCTAACTTCGAAGTTAGTTCCTAGTGTAGATGCACCCTAAGTACTGAAAAAGTACCACCGTGGCTTCACAACCAGGTAAAAGAAGGAGTGAGAGGTAAAAAGGCATTGTTGAAAAAGTAGAAATTAAATCCCAGGGAGAAAAATAGAAAGGAACATATAAGGGCTGTCTTTACTCTTAACCTGACATAAGAAACGCCGAATAGGAGTCTGAAGAATAACTAGCCAAAAACTCAAAAACCAGAATGTATTATAAGTGCATCAGAAGCAGGAAGCTGCTAAATAACCAGTGGCGCCACTGAATGATTGAGATGCTAAGGGAGAGCTCAAAGATAAGGCCATTGTGGAGAAACTAAATGAATTATTTGTTTCGATCTTCATGGCTGAGGATGTTGGGGAGATTCTCACACCTGTGCCATTTTTTGTAGGTGACACATGACAAATTGGCCAAGACCATGGGTGTCCAACCTTTTGGCTTGCCTGGGCCGCATTGAGTGAAGAGGAATTGTCTTGGGCCGCATATAAAATATATAATATAGTTAATGTATATAAATAATATAATAATGTTAAAAGTTTATGATCTTGTGGGGTCGCATGCGGCTCGCGGGCCGCGGGTTGGACACGCCTGGCCAAGACTGAGGTCATTAGAGGTGGTTCTGGAACAAATTGACAAACTTAACAGTAACAAGTCACCGGGACCAGCTGGCATTCACCCAAGAGTTCTGAAAGAACTCAGATATGAAATTTGCTGTGGTTTGTAATTTAGTCTTTAAATCAGCTTTTGTATCCAGTAACTGGAAGATAGCTAACGTTATGCCAATATGTAAAAAGGGCTCTACAGGCAATCCTGGCAATTACAGACCAGTAAGGCTAACATCGGTATCAGGCAAAGTAGTTGAAACTATAGTAAAGAATAAAATTGTTGGACGTGTAAATGAACATAACTTGTTGGGGAAAGGTCATCATGGTTTCTGTAAAGGGAAATCACGCCTTACTAATCTACTAGAGTTCTTTGAGGGGGCAGTAAGCATGTGGGCAAGGGAGATCCAGGGGATAGAGTGAAGCTATATTTCCAGATGCTGACAAGATGAGAAGAACCCCATCCTGTAGCGGTGCACATATCCATATGGTTTAGGCCATTGTTCTGGGTAACAAGAAGTATTAGAAGCAAGAGGAAGACCAAGGACAAGGTAGGCCCACTACTCGGTGAGGAGGGGGAAACAGTATCAGGAAACGGCAGATGTGTTTAATGACTGCTTTGTTTCAGTCTTTCCCAAGAAGGCTGATGCAGAAATGCCTAACGTAATGCATACTTGTAGGCTTAGAGGATAAAATACATAAAGAACAAATTAAAAATTACTTAGAAAAAGTCAAATCACCAGGGCCTGATGAAATGCATCCTAGAATACTTAAAGAGCTGATAGCTAAAGGCTCAGAAACCTCCTCTATCAGCTTTGAAAAGTCCTGGAAGTTGGGAGAGATTCCAGAAGACTGGAAAAGGACAAACAGTGCCCATCTATATAAAGGGGAAAAAGAACAACCCAGGAAACTACAGACCAGTCAGTTTAACTTCTGTGCGGGGAAAGGTAATGGAGCAAATAATTAAGGAATTCATCTGCAAACATCTGGATGAAAACAAAAAAACAGTCCAGTAGCGCTTTAAAGGCTAACAAAATCATTTATTAGGTGATGAGCTTTCGTGGGACAGACCCACTTCTTCAGACCAGAGCCAGACCAGAGCAGACTCAATATTTAAGGCACAGAGAACCAAAATAGTAATCAAGGTTGACAAATCAGAAAAAAATTATCAAGGTGAGCCCTTCCCCCCTCAAGCCCCTCAACTCTCTCTCTGATTTGCTCACCTTGATAATTTTTTTTCTGATTTGTCAAACTTGATTACTATTTTTGGTTCTCTGTGCCTTAAATTTTGAGTCTGCTCTGGTCTGGCTCTGGGCTGAAGAAGTGGGTCTGTCCCACGGAAGCTCATCACCTAATAAATTATTTTGTTAGTCTTTAAAGCGCTACTTACTGTTTTTTTGTTTTGATAGTATATAGACTAGTACGGCTTTGTCTCTGTTACTAATCTGCATGAAAATAACGTGATAGGTAACAGCCAGCATATATTTGTAAGGAACAAATCATGCCAGACCAATCTGATAGCTTTTTGAGAAGATAACAAGCCTTGTGGATAAGGGAGAGGCAGTGGATGTGGTATACTTTGACTTTAGAAAGGCATTTGGCACAGTCTCACATGATCTTCTTATCAATAAATTAAGCAAATATAACTTAGATGGGGCCACTATAAGGTGGGTGCGTGACTGGCTGGATAAGCAAGTTATTAATGGTTCACAGGCATAACAAGTAGGGGTCTGCAGGAACCTGTTTTGGGACCGGTTCTGTTCAATATCTTCATCAACGATATCAATATTGGCATAGAGAATACACTTACTAAGTTTGCAGATGATACCGTGCTGGGAGGGGTTGCACCTTCTTTGGAGGATAGGATCAGAATTCAAAATGATCTGCACAAACTGGAGAAATGGTCTGAGGTAAACAAGATGAAGTTTAATAAGGACAAATGCAAAGTGCTCCACTTGGGAAGAAACAATCAGCTTCATACATATAGATTGGGAAGCAACCATCTAGGAAGGAATACTGCAGAGAGGGATTTTAGGGGTCATAGTGGACAACAAGCTAAATTATGAGTCAACAGTGTGATGCTGTTGCCAAAAAAGCAAAGGTGATTCTGGGATGTATTAACAGGAGTGTTGTGAGCAAGACATGAGAAGTCATTCTGCTGCTCTACTCCATGCTCGTTAAGGCCTCAGCTGGAGTATTGTGTCCAGTTCTGGGCACATTTCCAGAAAGATGTGGAGAAACTGGAGAAGGTCCAGAGAAGAGCAACAAGAACAATTAAAGGTCTAGAGAACATGAGCTGTGAGGGAAGTTGGAAAGAACCGAGCTGGTGTAGTTTAGTTTAGCGACGAGAAGACTTAGAGGGGACATGACAGCATTTTTCAAGTACCTCAAAGAGGATTACAAGGAGGAGGGAGAAAAATTTGTTCTCTTTGGCCTCTGAGGCTCAGAAAAGGAGCAATGGGCTTGAACTGCAGTGAGGGATTAGACATTAGGAAAAGCTTCCTATCTGTCAGGGGGGCTAAATACTGGAATAGGTTACCTAGGGAGGTTGTGGCATCTCCTTCACTAGGTTAGACAGACACTATCGGGGATGGCCTAGACGGTGTTTGGTCCTATGTGTTCTATGATTCTGTGTCCCACTGCCGCATTCATGTTCTTTTCTGAGATTTTCAAACTGACGTCTTTTAAAACCAGAACCAAACTCACCAAGCATCCACCTGCCCCCCTCGCATGAGGATTACAGTGTACCCCGGCAGCCTGTAGCCCTCCCAGGGGAGATGCAGGTGCACTATGGAGTCAGCCAGCATCTAGGAATACCCACTCGCAGCTAGAAATAACACAAAGGCACGAAGAAGGACAAAGCTCCTGTCAAAAGACATTTCTCTCCAGGGTTGCTAGAGAGGTGGCAGAAAGCAGCTGCTTCCCGGGGCGCCCAGGGGGCGGTGCTGGGCCACAAACTCAGTGGCTTTATTGATACCTTGAGAAAAACCGGCCCTGCCCCTGTTTACCACAGACAGAGGAGCTGGGCTGTGGGGCTGACACAGACAGGCCTGGGTCGCAGTGCCAGGGGGTCGCAGGTGGCAGTGCCCAGCCTGTTTTCCTACCACTAGGGGGCAGCGGGCGCTGGCTGCACCCACAGGCTGGGAGTCCTGGGCAGCTGGGGCATGGGGCAGGGGAACCAGCAGTACCTGAGCCCCCTGGACAAGGCTGGAGGCGAAGGGCCGAGGGGATCCCAGGACATACCAGCAGGAGAACCTGGGGCAGAAGGAGATAAGTTGTTTGGGGCGAGGTGGCGGGAGCCCTGCGCCCAGCTGTGGGGCATGTGGTTCCAGGGGGTATGGCTACATCACAGAGCAGAATGGAACCCAGGCATCCTGGCTTCCTGACCACTCCTGCTGTAACCACTAGCCCCTGCTCCCTTCCCTGTGCCAAGAATATGAGCCCAGCGGTCTCGGCTCCTCCCCTCCTGGGGCACCCCTGAGGATGGTCCTCCAGGTGCAGCACTCCCCAGTGGAGTCCCACGTGCGAACAGCTCAGCCCACTGGCCAAGTCAGCAGCCCGTGGCCCCCGGCCGAGCTCCTCTAGCCAGAAGTCCTGCTTCGCAGTGGGGAGAAGTCGGCCTCACTCCCGATCCACTTGGGCAGGAAGGCGGCCTCGGACTTGAAGAGGTTGAGGAAGGGGGAGTCAGGGAGGGTGTAGTTGGCCAAGCAGATGGTCCCCCCCGCCCCCGGCCCCCAGCCAGGTAGCCGGCCCGGATGCCCAAGGTCCCAGTGGTCAGGATCGTGTGGTTGCAATTGTCGGGGAACCCACATTACAGGCTTAATGCCCTCTTCTGCCTCCCTGGGCAACGGCTACTGGGGTACGCTTGGGAACGGCTTGTTGTGTTTGTATGTTCTTTGCACTGGGGTTGCAGAAGCTCACAATCCAGCTTCATTTGTGTGGGCTGCCCACAATGGCTCTGGGCTAGCTGAGAGGGCCAGCGGGGGTGGGGGGGGTGTATGTCCTGAGGCCTCATCAGATTCCACTGAGAGTAGTACTGCCATCAAATTTGGGGCCTGATAAGGTTCTTAAAATTTAAAATGTCAGCAGCACTCCATGATACCTCAGTCTGCTGTGTTGCCCATCCTGGAGCCCCAGCAAACATTCTAAGGGGACCCTCTACGACTTATGAAGAGTTTCCCTGATCGGAAATAGTGATGGCTGGAGATAACCCTTGTGAGTTCTTAAACAGAGTCGGGAAAAAGTGTCACTCAAAGAAAATTCTACATGGGGGGGGTGATCCTTCCTAATTGTAACAAAGGTCCTGTCAGCGTGAATCTGGGCTGGCTTCCAACCAGTGCTTAGCAATGCAGGGTTAAAACTATCAATCAACACCCGAAGGTTATGCTCCTTAAGGGGCTTAACAGGGACAAAAGTCATATCAGAATGATCCAACTCAGGTCAGGCGAAGTGTACTTTTGTCTGGTGTAGAGATGGGGCCTGTACCGATTGGGTAGGTGGTGGCTGGGTTGTGTGTGAAGAAGCCTGACTAGGTGTCCCTGGGGAGCGGGGTCCTCAACACAACAGGCCAGGAGATCCAAATCCCTCCCTGGCAACAACTCCTTCCCGTCCCCCGAGAAACACGTCCCCCCTGTGAGGTGTTAATGTTCTCCTGGCACCAATCCATCCCATTGCTGGCCACCACAAAGACCGGCTCCTGGTACTTTGCCCAGAAGTAGCCCATGGCCTTCTCCAGGTAGGCCTTGTCCGCCACCACCCCCTTCCATCACCTGGAGGTAGTCCCCTCTCTGGGTGTGGACGCTTGGCCAGGGAGTAGAGGGTGGTGTATTCCCCCATCTGGTTCCCCAGGCACCTGATGGAGTTCACAGTCCATGTGTCCTGCTCCCCGGCCGAGGCTGTGTCACCTGTTGTGGTCTTTGGGGAGAGGGGCCGCCCTACCAGGGTGGAGAATCGGCCATTGCAGTGGTACAGGAAGGAGGTGACCATGACGGCCAGCAGGAAGATGGAGGACTGGAGGTGTGACCAGGAGGGGGCCCACCGATGCTGCAGGATAGAGAGTCCCCCTGGGGGGGTTACCCAAAGGGAAAAGTGGGGGGGGGGCCCCTGGGTGCCAGCTGTGCCCCTCTCTGCCCCTGAGAATGGCCCAGGGCAAGTGGTCTCAGCTCCAGCAGGATGTGTTGGGGTGGGGAGCAGAGCGCTCTGGCTGCTGGGGGGAGTGAAGTCCCACAGCCCCTTGCCCCAAGCCCACCCTGGGACAAGCAAGGCCAGTCAGAGCAAACCTGCACCCATCCCACCATCTGAACCACAGCCCTGCTGCTGAGCAGATCCAGGAGTCCTGGCTCCCAGCCCCCTGTCCTGTCCCAGAGCCAGGGAGAGCGCCCAGGAGCCCTGGAGAACACACATGGGGCAGGAGAGTCTCAGGGAGTGATGAGAAGCTTCCACTAAGGTCTAAAAACCTGAGGCCCACCTGGGAATCTCAGCAATGCGGGGGGGACGCAGCCGGCCCTGTGGGGTATCAGACTGGCGAGAGGGGGGCGGGCTGGGAGCCAGGACTCCTGGGTTCTCTCTGGGAGGGGAGCAGCCAATGGTTATGACTGAGGATTTCCCAGGCCATGTCCCTGACACCTGCTCGGCCTCGGCCGGGCTCCACACCCCACACCCCAGCTCGGGTCCCGGGGCCGCCATGGCTGCCGTGCGAGCGAGCTGCTCTGCAGGGGAGACATCCTGCCACAGTTTCCTGAGTGGCTGCCCAGCTCGGAGCCGGGCAGGAAGCGCCACCAGTGCAGGTGCGCGGGACGGGGTCTCACCCCCACTGGCCGAGGGGTTGCCGGCTGCTCTCCGGGCCCCGCTCAGCGCGGACGGGGGGCTGCGCCCCTAAGGCCTGCTGGACGCCGGCTGCGACGACCCAGAACCAACCCAGCTCCTGGTGATGCGGTTCCTGACTGCGGCTGCCTCTTCCAGCTGGTGCCAACAGCACATGCAGGTCCCAGCCCTGTGCCTGGCAGGCGAGTCTGTCGGCGGGGTCCAGCCCGGCCCAGCCCCTCACACCAGGCGTCCAAAGGCCCTGCCCCAGCCCAGAGCTCCACATGCCCTGGCACAGCTGTCAGCGCTGGGCTCAGGGAGCCGGGGGGCAGCAGGGGGCCCTGTGCTGCAGGGAGCAGGGGGACAGCAGGGGGCGCTGGGCTGCGGGGAGCAGGGGGCAGCAGGGGGCGCTGGGCTGCAGGGAGCAGGGGGCAGCAGGGGGCGCTGGGCTGCAGGGAGCAGGGGGACAGCAGGGGGCGCTGGGCTGCGGGGAGCAGGGGGCAGCAGGGGGCGCTGGGCTGCAGGGAGCAGGGGGCAGCAGGGGGCGCTGGGCTGCAGGGAGCAGGGGGACAGCAGGGGGCGCTGGGCTGCGGGGGGCAGGGGGCAGCAGGGGGCCCTGTGCTGCAGGGAGCAGGGGGCAGCAGGGGGCGCTGGGCTGCGGGGGGCAGGGGGCAGCAGGGGGCGCTGGGCTGCGGGGAGCAGGGGGCAGCAGGGGGCGCTGGGCTGCGGGGGGCAGGGGGCAGCAGGGGGCGCTGGGCTGCGGGGAGCAGGGGGGCAGCAGGGGGGCGCTGGGCTGCGGGGGGCAGGGGGCAGCAGGGGGCCCTGTGCTGCAGAGAGCAGGGGGACAGCAGGGGGCGCTGGGCTGCAGGGAGCAGGGGGGCAGCAGGGGGCGCTGGGCTGCGGGGGGCAGGGGGCAGCAGGGGGCGCTGGGCTGCAGGGAGCAGGGGGCAGCAGGGGGCGCTGGGCTGCGGGGGGCAGGGGGCAGCAGGGGGCGCTGGGCTGCGGGGAGCAGGGGGGCAGCAGGGGGGCGCTGGGCTGCGGGGGGCAGGGGGCAGCAGGGGGCCCTGTGCTGCAGAGAGCAGGGGGACAGCAGGGGGCGCTGGGCTGCGGGGAGCAGAGGGGCAGCAGGGGGCGCTGGGCTGCGGGGGGCAGGGGGCAGCAGGGGGCCCTGTGCTGCGGGGAGCAGGGGGACAGCAGGGGGCGCTGGGCTGCGGGGAGCAGGGGGCAGCAGGGGGCGCTGGGCTGCGGGGGGCAGCAGGGGGCGCTGGGCTGCGGGGGGCAGGGGGGCAGCAGGGGGCGCTGGGCTGCGGGGGGCAGGGGGGCAGCAGGGGGCGCTGGGCTGCGGGGAGCAGGGGGGCAGCAGGGGGCGCTGGGCTGCGGGGAGCAGGGGGCGCTGGGCTGCGGGGGGCAGGGGGACAGCAGGGGGCGCTGGGCTGGGGGGAGCAGGGGGCGCTGGGCTGCGGGGGGCAGGGGGACAGCAGGGGGCGCCGGGCTGGGGGGAGCAGGGGGGCAGCAGGGGGCGCCCTGCCCTGTCTGGGCTGTGCGGGGGGGGCAGTACCCCAGCCCCTGACCTCCACTGCTGTCCGCCAGCGCCCACCGCAGGGCCCCTTCATTCCCAGGGGAGTCTGACTGACTCTCCAGCCCTGACCTGGCGGAAATTCCCCGCCGCACCGCCCCGGGACCCCGGGCACAGGCATCCTGCTTGGCGGGGGAGGGGTTGGGGGGCCGGTGTTGGGGGAGCGAGGACCAGCCCCGCCCCTGGCTCTGAGCTCGGGCCAGTATTTCCCGAGCGGGGCGAGGTGCGCGGGGGAAGACAGCGGGGTGGGGGAGGGGTCACACCGACACGCTCCTCCCTTAAGGCCCCGCCCCCTGTCCCCCCACTCGTGCTCCCGGCCCCCGCAGCTCCTTCCCGGGACTTTCACTTTCGATCCCATGCGCGGGCGGCCGGGCGGCGCGGCGGGGGACGCGGCTGCGCTTTGGGGGGCCTGGGCCGGGCCCCCCACGACCCCCCGGATAGGTGAGGGGGGCCAGGCCGCGGGGGGGGCCCTGTGCTGCGCGATCCACGTGCCTCCTATGCTCGGCAGCTCCTGGGTGGGGACTTGGCGCCGACCCTGCGCCGCTCGGAGCCCGAATCGTGCTGGGAAAGCCCCGGCCCGCCCCGCTCCGTAACCCCTCCGGCGCCCTCACCCCGCCCCGCAGCCCCTGGCCCCCAGCCTCAGGCTGCCTCTTCTTGTACCCCTCAGCTCCCCCAGCCAGCGCCCCCTCCAGCATGCCGGTCGCCCGCCTCCCCCTGAGGAGATGACTTGGCGCTATGCGCCCCCAAACGACCCACCCCGGCGCAGAGCCGCTGTGGTGAGTGCGGGGCAGGGGCCGGGCTGGTTCCCTCGGGGCCTTGGGAAGGGGTAGGGGTCGGTGGCGGGGGGTTTTGGGTCGATGGGGTAAGATGGGAGGCATCTGGGCTGGCGGGAGGCGGCCGCGGGGGGGTCTGGGCTGGTGGGGGAGGCCAGGGGGGATCCGGGCTCACTGCTGCCTCCCCAGGTCCCCCTGCTGCTGCTGCTGCCTCTCACCCTGCTCCCCCCCAGCCACAGCTGCACCTTCCAGCATGACCCGGTGACCACAGCATTCGACGTACACATCGGAGAGCTGGTGAGTGACCCCGCTCCACATCCCCTCCCCCGCCCGACAGCCCTGCCCCCGCTCACCCCTCCTCTCTCCCCAGAGCCAGCACCTGCTCCGCGACTACCCCGTCGTCATGCCGGGCAACCTGGACTCGGTGAGAGAAGGGGGGTCTGGCCCCCCCGATGCCATCCACCCCCGTGTCCTCCAGCCCCCCTGACCCCCGTGTCCGCCTGACGCCCCATGTCCGTGTCCCCCGACCCCCGTGTCCGCCTGACCCCCATGTCCGTGTCCCCCTGACCCCCGTGTCCTCCAGCCCCCCTGACCCCCCGTCTCCCCGACCCCCGTGTCTCCCCAGGACGGCCAGTGTGCCGAGCTGTGGGCCCTCCACTTCCTGGCGCTGGAGCTGGAGCGCATGGTGGGCGTCGCAGGCCCGGCCTTGCAGCCCCTGGTGGCCAAGGTGGCCAAGCAGGTCGGCTTCCTCCAGGAATGTGCCATCAGAGTAAGCCGTGGGCGGTGGGAGGGGCCTATCCCACTGGGGGTGTGGCTGGGGCAGAGCCTGTTCCCTGTAGGAGTGGGCGGGGCCTGGCCCATCGGGGTGGGGCTGGGGGCGGGACTGTACCCCCTGTGGGTGGGGCTGGGGGCGGGGCCTGTTCCCGCTGTGGGATGCTGGCTCCCACTGGCCAGGGTCGGCTGCTCGGGGGCAGGAGGCTGCAGTCCTGAGGGTTCAGGTTCTGGGCAGCTCAGGGACACCCCCCCACCCCCAGGACCCCGCGGGCTGCGTGCGGCTGGAACGGGCCAACGTCTCGCAGCTGCTCGCCGACCTGAGCGCCCACCTGGTGGCACTGCAGAGCAAAACAAGTCTGGCGAAGGAGCAGCAGCCGGTCAGCTTCAGCAACTGCAGTCATGTCCGCTGCCAGCCAGGTACCCCTCTCGCCCCGTACCCCTGGGCCCCCCAACCCCCTGCCCCCTGACTCCCCCCCAGGCCCCCCGAATCCTTCCAACCCCCTGAATTTCCTGATTGCCGGAATCCCCCAGGCTTCCCAACTACCCCTGGCCCCATGTTTCCCCCAGGCTCTTCCAATACCCCAGCCTCCTTGACTGCCCTGGGACCCCCTGTGATTTGGTGGGGGATAAGGGGGGGAGGGGGGCTCACAGCGGGTAACTGAGGGGACCAGGTGACACCTCTGGGCTGCAGACAAAGGAGGAGGTGGAGCCTGAGGGGTTTGAATTGGAACTGGGAGTTGGGAAGCAGCGAGTCTGGGCTGGGAGAGAGAGAGACAAAGGAGGGGGCAAGGCCCCGGCTTGGGGGCCCCTTGCGGCCTCCTCTCCCCAGCATGGATGGGACTGGCTGTCCCTGCCGGCTGCACTGACCCCTCTGTACAACACTGTGTCCTGTCGGCTAATAAACCCATTGTTCTACCTGCTGAGTGAGAGTCACTCCTGCCTGCGGATGGGGTGCAGAGCCTGGGGACCCCATTACACTGGTGGCAGCAGTATCATGTACTGCACCCCAGGGGTGATCACACAGGTCACCCTCAGCAGGAGCCCCACACCCTCCATGAGCCACACACCTATCCCTCACTACATCACACCCCCAAGTCCTCCTGGCCCCCCTGTCTTCCCCCTGGGCCCCCATTTCCTTCCTCTCCAACTCCCATGGCCCATGACCTCAGCCCTGCCCCAGCCCCCAGCCTTCCACTCTCCCCTGGGCTCCCCCTCAGCCCCATCCCCAGCATCTGCTGCAAGCCTGGCACCCCCCCAGCCCCCTCCCGATTCCCTCCTCCCCTCGCCCCCAGCTCCTCCCCCCCACCCCAGACACGGGGTCTTACCCTTCACTCTCCCTACATGCTCCCTCTGTCCTCAGCCCCGGCACTCCCACAGCCCAGCTTCACCAGCCAGAGGCAGGAAGGGAGCCAGGCATCTGGAGCCAGCTCTTTGCACCAGACCCACCTGCCGGCACTGCTGCTTCTGGTGCCCATCCTGGGGTCCCTGGCTGTCGTCGTCCTTGGGCAGAGGCAGAGGAGGCTGCATAGCCAGGTAGGGGTAGGGCAGGGGCCCAGAGAGGGGAACCCCAGGGGTCCAGCAGCTGCTCCTTTCCTCTCTCCCCCAGGGGACCCAGGAGTCTGAGCGGGCGAACACCTGAGTGAGCAGGTCACAGGAGCTGATAGGGAAGAAATGGCTCAGGTATAACCGCCGGGCTTCGAGAGGGCAGTGGTGGCTAGTGGTTAGAGCTGGTGTGGGCAGGGAGCCAGGACGCCTGGGTTCCATTTCTCTCTGCTTCCAGGACCTCCTGAGCTCCCATTGGTCCCACTGCTACGGATGCCGGAAGTCAGGCAGCCAGCGCTGGGGATGCAGGGGCCGGACGCTGCTTTCCCCCACTCCCTGGCATGGGCCAAGCAACAGATGGAACCGGCCGCACCTCCCAACAGATTGAGGGGCTGAGTCCCATGGCCAGACTTGCACTGGGCGTGGTGCCGGCGTCTGCCCCCAGGGGGCGCTGGACCCATCTCGTGGACTGGGGTTACTCTCCATGGCCGGGCTCACGCTGCAGTGCCGGCGTCTGCCCCCAGGGGGCACTGGACCCATCTCGTGGACTGGGGTTACTCTCCGTGGCCGGGCTCATGCTGCAGTGCCGGCGTCTGCCCCCAGGGGGCACTGGACCAATCTCGTGCACTGGGTTTACTCTCCATGGCCGGGCTCACTCTGCCGTGCTGGTGTCTGCCCCCAGGGGGCGCTGGCCCCATCTCGTGGACTGTGGTTACACCCCGTGGCTGGGCTCACTCTGCAGTGCCCCCAGGGGGCGCTGTGCAGCGCTGGCCCACGCTCAGCCCCACTGTCCGGACCTGGCTCCCACTGCGCTGGGACAGCCGAGACGGGTTTGCCTTCGACGTGTCCCGCCCTGGCTCCGGGTGGGGGCAGCTGGTGGGGGCAGTGGCCGTGGGCAAGAACGGCCCAGACAGAAGAGGCGGAAGGTTCCCTGCCCAGCCAACGTGCTGCGAACTGGCTCTGGAACATCGGGGGTGTCCTGCATGGGCCCCCCCGCCCGGCTGGGACACGCCCTGGCTGCTGCTGTGAGGCTGCGGCGGGATGCTGGGGGCACATGGGAAATATGCCAAACATTTTGTACAAATGCTGTGTCTGCCTCAGTTTCCCTGTGGGCTGGGTGGTCCCCAGGGGGCAGGGGCATTGTTTGCTGCACCAGCTGTGACCCGCATGGCTGGAGCCTGGCCCACTGCCCGGAGAGGGACCTGGTCCATTGCCCGGTCTGTGGCACCAACCAGCTAACGCCTGGGGGGGCCCTGGGTAGGGAGCTGGCTGGGGGGGCGTGGCAGCTGTTCTGTGGGGGACTGCTGGGGGGAAGTGGGGCGCTGGTGTCACAGACTCCCAAGTCGTGCCACACTTGTCTTGGACCAGCCCCAGGGGTGCCCCCTTCGCAAGGCCCCTCTCTCCCGGGGTGCAGCCCCTCCTGGGACCCCCCTCACTGCAGTGCACCTGGCTTGTCTGGGTCTTTCTGGGGTCCCCTGCCCTGCCCTGTGCCCATCGGGAGTCGTCAGCCCGGAGCGACTCATCTGGCATCACCCAGGAGTTTGCCAGGCCCAGAGCCCAGCCCGGGAATTCTCCAGCCAGTGGGCCCTGCAGCCGGGGGCTCTGCCTGACCCCAGCCCAGCCACGCCACATAGCCTCAGCAGCTCTTCCCTCTGCCTGTGACCTCTGGCTAGGAACCGGGGCACCTAGGCCCCCCATCACCCCTCCCCCTTTGTCCCCCTGGCTGGGCCCAGCTGGGCAGGGCACCGGGGACCCCTTGTCCTCCTGCTGGCCCAAACCAGCTGTGCCACCCGCCCTGGGTCTGCCGGCACTGGGGCTCTGCTCTGGTCCCTGTGCCACGTCCCTCTGCCCCCCCACCATTACACCAGGAACCCGGGGGCACTGAGTGACCCCCCCCCAAATCCACCACTTTGGCACACTTTGGAACTCCCTCACCCCCAAATGACTCCCCAGAACTGAGGTGGCGCCAAGAGCCCCTTAAATTTCTGGGTGATTTCACACTAAGCTGTGTTGGAAATGTGGATCTGGGAACCAGGACTCCTGGGTTCTCGCCAGCTCTGGGCAGGGAGTGAGGGCTACTGGTTACAGCAGGGGAGGGGGATGGGTGCCAGGACTCCAGGCTCCCCACCAGGCTTTGTGTCCTACAGTCCCATGACTGACCCCCCCCCACGCCTGCGGCCACCTCCCCATCAGCCCGCCCCTCCCACTAATCCTGTTACCCCCCCAGTGGTCCCACGTCTGTCGATTAAACCGGTGGGGGGGGGCTCCGTCTGGCTCCCCAGCCCCCCCCATTCCTTCCCCCTCTAATCCCTGCCCGGAGTCGGTGCCTGGCTGCTTGACGTCGCCAGCTGATGGGGGGTCACTAAGCCAGGGGGCACCACCAGCACCACTTCCCCAGCGCCTCCAGACCAGGCGGACCTCAGCCCCAGGTAACAGCGCTCCGGGGGCTGGCAGTGCCAGGCGGCGGGGGGGAGGTGGTGTTGGGGGTGGGGGGCAGTAAGGTGTGTCCTGCCCAGCCCCTTCCCCTCCCCCCACACAGTTCAGCAGGGGTGTGGGACTTTGCTAGGACCTTCCTGATCCCAGTGCTAGGACACCTGGGTTCTCTGCCCCTCTTGGGAGGGGAAGCGGGCTAGGGGGTAGAGCTGGGGGCGGGGCTGGGTTCTCCGCCCCTCATAGGAGAGGACGGGGGTTTAGTGGTTAGAGCAGGATGCCTGGGTTCTCTGCCCCTCACAGCAGGGGAAGCGGGTCTAATGGTTAGAGCTGGGGAGTGGGCTGGGCGCCAGGAGACCTGGGGTTTCTCAGGTCCCTCTGCATCCCCCAGGGAGTAACAATGCACAGAAGGGGGGTGTCCTTCCACAAGGGCTGTCTGGGCCTGTCCCGTCCAGGGGCGCCGGCTCCCACCCAGCCCCAGCGCGGGACTGGCTGGTTCAGGAGGGCACAGGGACCTGTCCCCTCTCAGGGCTGGAGCCAGGCTCTGCTCCAAGCCACTGCTCCCTCCTGGACTGCAGCAGAACTAGTCCTTCCAGCGTCAAAGCCCCTCTACTGCACCCTCCTGGGGCAGGCAGTGCGCGCTGGTCCCTGGCTGAGAGCTGGCCCCAGCCAGCACACCCAGCGTGGCCCTAACAGCTCCACACCACAGGGCAGGGAGCTGGCCAGGTACGGGGAGTGGGGGGTGAACTGAGGCCCAGATGGATACAGGAAGCAAGGAGAGAACCCAGGCATCCTGGCCCCCAGCCCCATCTAACCATTAGACCCCACTCCCCAGGCAAACCCAGAGGGACTGTCAATCCCATGTGTGCGGTGTTAAATCATCTTCCCAAAAAAACAGCCACCGAGGGGCCCAATCTGCCTGTGGGAGCTGAGCACCGGCACCCCAGCACCCCCAGAGCTCAGTACAGTGGGAATCTGCTAGGCCAGGTGGTAGCCGGGCCCTGCCCCATTCCCTGCCCCCCCACCCCAAGCCAGCTGGGCCCTGCCCCATTTCCTGCCCCTGCCCCACAGCCAGCCAGGCTCTGCCCCATTCCCTGCCCACACTGAGCCAGCTGGGCCCTGCCTCATTCCCTGCCCCACCCCCCCAGGTCAGCTGGGCCCTGCCCCTTTTCCTGCCCCTGCCAAACCAGCCAGGCCCTACCCCATTCCCTGCCCCCCTCAAGCCAGCCAGGCCCTGCCCCATTCCCTGCCCGCCGCCCCAGTTCAGCTGGGCCTTGCCCCATGCCCTTAGGACACCACTGAAAGACACAGGCATCTTGCCTGAACTCCCAGTGGAAGCCCAGGATCTCTGGCGAAACCCAGCCCCACAGCAGCCCTCCAGCACTTCCCAGCTCCTGTGACTGCCCCAGGTCCCGCCCTAGCCCAGAGGAGCCCCAGCCCAACACCAGCTGAGGGGCCCAGCACCGCCCCAGGGAACAGGGGTCGAGCATGTGGAGTGGAGTGGGTATCAGAGGCAGGGCTGGAACCCCAAACTCCTGGGTTCTCCCCCCGGCTCAGAGTGGGCAGCGGGGGCTAGTGGTTAGCGCTAGCAGCCCAGACTCTTGGGTTCTCCCCCCAGCTCAGCGTTCGCTGTCTCCTCACCCACGCACCAGGCCTGGGGGCCCCCCAGCAATGACCACCCAGGTGGAGTTGGCTATGGGAGATGGGCCTCACCTCAGCCTGGACTCGCTGCCTAAACCCTGCCTGGCCAAGCACTGCAGCTGGGTCACCCAGAACCTGCTTCTGACGCTCACCATCCTGGGTAGGTCAGGGCAGGGCGGGGCTGGGGGTGCTGGGCTGCAGGGCGCGGGGTGGGGGCAGTAGGGGGCGTTGGGCTGCAGGGAGTTGGGACAGCAGCAGGGGGCGCTGGGCTGCAGGGAGCTGGGGGGGCAGCAGGGTGCGCTGGACTGTGGCAAGGTGGGCAGGGAGAGGGGCTCAGCGGGGTGGGGGGGTCTCTCCCCAGCTGTGAAGCCTGGCCCCCCCAGGTCCTGGCCCAGCTGGGTGGGTTTAAAGGGTTGTAAGTGGCGGGTGATAGACATGCGGGGGGGGGTCTGGGGGAACAGGCCCTGAAGTGAAGGAGTTGGGGGGTAAGCAGCCATCTCCCCAACCCGCACAGCTACCCTGCCTTTGACTACACACCAGCAGGTGATGGGGGGGGCAGATGTGGGCCCCCCTCCCCGCCTCAGCCAGGCAGCGCAGGGGCAGGGACAGGGCTGGTGTGTGATTAACATCGCCTGGTGTCTTTTACGTCACTGCCCGGGGAGAAGAAAATTAAACATGGGCTAATCCCCCCCAGCGGCTGTCAGCTTCACCCCCCACGCGAGCACCTCCCCCCAACTCAGGGGGCTGATGTGGGATCATTGGTGTACTACAGGGAGGGGGATGCAAGTGAAGTGGGGGGGAGGTGCTCCCTGGTGATGGGGGGGCCCCATATACCCAACTACCATCCCCCACCCCAGAGCCAACCCCATCCCTGCACTGGCGAAGAGATCCCTGTGTAACTACCCCCCACTCAGCATCAGCTGCACTGGGCAAGGAGCCTCTGAATAGCCAGCCCCAGCCCCAGCCCCAGCCCCTGGGCTGGGCACCGTGTGGACGCAGGCTAGGGCGGCTCTGAGCTGCTCTCCGGTGTCTAGGGGTGCTTCTGGGCGTGGTGTTTGGGGCCCTGCTACGGCTGCTCGCCCCGCTGGACAGCGACCTGCTGGTGCTCATCTCCTTCCCCGGGGACATCCTGATGCGGATGCTGAAAATGCTCATCCTGCCCCTGGTCATCTCCAGCCTCATCTCAGGTGAGGGCTAGGGGCAGCCGGAGCCCCTGCGGGAAATCTCACCTGGGCCCTGAACTCGCAGCTCTTGGCCATGGTGCACGCTGTGCTGCCCAGCCTGGCTGTGGGGGGACAGGTGGCGTGAGCATCCCAGGGGCTGTGCTGCTGGGAGCTGGATGGAGGCTTCAGTAGGGGGCACTCTCCTCGGGTGCCCAGCCCCACCCCATAGGGCCACGGCCCCAGAGACCCTGTCCCAGTGCCACACCCCAGAGGTAGCTGCATCTTGGCACCCAGTGCACAGCCCCAATTACCAGCCCACACCCCACCCTAGAGGAGCATCTCCCAGTACCACTCGGGGGAGCGCTGTGCCCCCAGCCCCCCCCCCATCCTGCCCCAGCACCAGGCGAGGGGCCCTGTGCGCCCAGCCCCCGCGCCCAGCGAGGGGCCCACATGACTGGCTGTGTGCCCGGGCAGGGCTGGCGGGGCTGGACGCCAGGGCCAGCGGGCACATGGGCACCCGGGCCATGGTGTATTACATGTCCACCACGGTGCTGGCGGCCATCCTGGGCGTTATCCTGGTGCTGTCCATCCACCCGGGCAATCCCGAGCTGAAGTCGGCCGCGGCCGTGGGGGTGTCGAACGAGGCCGTGTCGAGTCTGGACGCGTTCCTGGACCTCGTCCGCAACCTCTTCCCAGAGAACCTGGTGCAGGCCTGTTTCCAACAGGTAGGGGGCGCTGTCCGAGAGGGTGGGGCTCCGTGGCTGTCCTCCAATGGGAGATGCCCCCTGCCCGCTGTACTCTCCTGGGCAACACTAGGGGGTGCCAGGCTGCCAGGGGCCGGGCCAGGAAAGGGCACTGGGCTGCAGAGGGAGGAGCCAGCAGGGGACACTGGGCTGTAGAGCTGGGGGCCAGCAGGGGGCGCTGGGCTGCAGTGGGTGGGGTAGGGCCAGCAGGGGGCTCTGGGCTGCAGGGGTGGGGTAGGGCCGGCAGGGGACTCTGGGCTGCAGGGGGCGGGGTAGGGCCAGCAGGGGGCTCTGGGCTGCAGGGGGCGGGGTAGGGCCAGCAGGGGGCTCTGGGCTGCAGGGGGCGGGGTAGGGCCGGCAGGGGGCACTGGGCTGCAGGAGCCAGGGTAGGGCCGGCAGGGGGCGCTAGGCTGCAGGGGGCAGGGTAGGGCTGGCAGGGGGCACAGAGGGGGGCTCCCCCCAGTCCGTGCTGACGCCCATCCCCACACCCAGGTGCAGACGGTGTCCCAGAAGGTCCCGGTCCCGCCCCAGGTGGTGCGGCAGGAGAACATCAGCCGGCTGCTGCCGGGGAACCTGTCGCTGCTCAACGCCACCCTGACTGAGATCAGCCTGGGGCCCACCACTGTCACCCAGAAGCGGCTGGAGTTCAAAGCCGGCATGAACGTACTGGGTACGCCCTGCAGACAGGCACTGCTGTGGGGGGCTGGCAGCAGCTGGATGCCCCACTGAGGGCACTGCTGGGGGGAGCTCACAGCCCTGACCCCCATTCCCTCCCCACAGGGCTGATCGGGTTCTTCATCGCCTTCGGGGTGGCCATGGGGCAGATGGGGGAGCAGGCGAAGCCCATGGCCGACTTCTTCAACATCCTCAACGAGATCATCATGCAGCTGGTCTCCATGATCATGTGGTATGGGTGGGGGGAGGGGAGCCTGGGGGGAGCCCAGGGGTGGGGGGGCATGATGGGGGAAGGGGGAGCCTAAGGGTCTGTGGTCACAATGAGGAAGATCTGGGTCTCCCTCATGCTCCTCCCAATCCCTCCCTCACAGCCTCCCTTCTTCAAAGCCCCCCACCCCATCACATCCCCTCCCGCTTATCTCAGCACCAAGGTTCCCCCTCAGTCTCCCCTGGCCTCACCTCTTGTGGTCCCCAGCCCCGCCCCGCACACTCATCCCCCACCCCTCATGATCTGCCCTTGGCCCCGCCCCTCACAGTCTCAGCCCCTCCCCATAAGGTTTTGCCCTTAGCCCTGCCCCTCACGGTCTGGTGCCCAGGTACTCGCCCTTTGGCATCGCCTCACTGATCTGCGGGAAGCTGGCCGGGCTGCAGGACCTGGAGCGGGTGGCGCGGCAGCTGGGGCTGTACATGGTGACGGTGGTGCTGGGGCTGCTGCTGCACGGTGCCCTCGTGCTGCCCCTCATCTTCTTCGGGGTGACGCGCCAGAACCCCTTCGCCTTCTACGGGGGCATCTTCCAGGCCTGGCTCACTGCCCTGGGCACCGCCTCCAGGTGGGCAGGGCTGGGGGCACCACCTTTGGGGGGGAGGGACATGGCCTGGGGGAGTAGTGACGGGGCACCAGTGGGGGTCACTGCCTCCAGGTGGGTGGGGCTGGGGGCACCCACCAGGGAAGGGGCATCAAAGAGGGAGGGTAACTGAGGGGGACAGGCAGGGAGGCCCAGGCTGTGCCCTGCAGGGCTGGGTTACCTCGGGGGCTCCAGCGCAGGCTAGGGGGCGTCAGGGGTTAGGGGGTGTCCTGGGCACATGGGCCCCAGGGCCGTGTCGGTGGCCCAGGCTGTTGGGGACCCCAGGGGGCTGTGGCTCAGTGCACCACTCGCCCAGCGCTGGGACGCTGCCGGTGACCTTCCGGTGCCTGGAGGAGAACCTGGGGCTGGACCGACGCGTCACCCGCCTGGTGCTGCCCATCGGCGCCACCATCAACATGGATGGGACGGCGCTGTACGAGGCCGTGGCCGCCATCTTCATCGCCCAGATGAATGGCATCGCGCTGGACGGTGGCCAGATCGCGACTGTCAGGTTAGCCCCCCTGCCCCCCCCCAGCCCCCCAGATCGCTACTGTCAGGTCAGCCCCCGAGATCGCTACTGTCAGGTCAGCCCCCTGCCCCGCCCCAGCCCCCCGGATCACTACTATCAGGTCAGCCTCCACAGCCCTGCAGCTTGCTACTGTCAGGTCAGCCCCCCCACCCCCACCAGGCACCCCCACCACAGCCCCCCCAGATCGCTACTGTCAGGTCAGCCCCCGAGATCGCTACTGTCAGGTCAGCCCCCCCTGCCCCCCCCCAGCCCCCCAGCTCGCTACTGGCAAGTCGGCCCCTGCCCCAACCCGCCAGCCCCAGCCTGCCCCCCTGCCCCCGCAATGCCCCAAGCCTGGCCCCCCAGGTTGCCACCATCAGGTCGGCCCCCACCCAGCCCTGGTCCCAAATTCCCTAACCCCCAGGCCCCGACCATCCTGTGTCCCCCGAGACCTGTGGCCCCACTGCCTGGCCCCCCACCCCCGAGGCCCCAGGCCCCTAACTCCTGGTCACCCAGACCTTCAGCTCCTCCAGTCCCAGACTGGGGCTGGGTGGGAGCTGGTGCCCCCTAGAGGGGACAGACCCTGCCCTGCCGTGACCCCAGCCCTGCTCTCTGCCCCCAGCCTGACAGCCACCCTGGCCAGCGTGGGCGCAGCCAGCATCCCCAGCGCCGGGCTGGTCACTATGCTGCTCATCCTGACGGCCGTGGGGCTGCCCACGCAGGACATCAGCCTGCTGGTCGCCGTGGACTGGCTGCTGTGAGCGCCGGGCCAGGCCGGGCGGGAGGGTGGTGGGGGGGGAAGGAGGGCAGAGAAGGGGGTTGGGAGTGGGGTGGCAGGGTGGAGTCACTCCCGGCCCTGCCCCCGCGCTCACCCCCTCTCCCCACAGGGACCGCCTCCGCACCTCCATCAACGTGGTGGGGGACTCCTTTGGGGCCGGCATTGTCCACCACCTCTCACGGGCGGAGCTGGCTGCTGTCGACGCCCGGGCCGAGGGGCACCCATCCGAGCCCCCCAGCCCCAAGCTGCCGCTGCCCAACCACCAGGGGGCCCCCGAGGGCGCTGGGGCGAGGTACACGGCCCTGCCTGCTGCTGACAGTGAGGAGGAGGAGGAGCAGGTGAGGCAACTGTGCTGCGAGCTTCCCTGCAACAGTGCCCTCTGCACTGGGAGCTTCCCCGCGACAGTGCCCCCCCAGCGCTGCGAGCTTCCCCGCGACAGTGCCCCCGGTGCTGCGAGCTTCCCCGTGACAGTGCCCCCCCAGCGCTGCAAGCTTCCCCGCAACAGTGCCCCCAGCGCTGCGAGCTTCCCCGCAACAGTGCCCCCGGTGCTGCGAGCTTCCTTGCAGCAGTGCCCTCGCTGATCTGCTGCCTGTCCCAAATAGGCAGAGCCACAGGCCTGGGAGCCGGTGGGGGCAGAGGACGAGGGGTCACTGGCCAGCAGACTGGACACGGAGGCTGAGGAGAAGGAGGCAGAGGAGGAATAACGGGGTCTCACCTCAGCCACGCCAACAGGCGTGGGGACAATTTTCAGCATTCAGCTCAGCCCCCAAATCCCTGGATTGGCCTCTCCTTGGGCCCCCAAAGATCTGCAGCCAGGGCCCCGGGGTCCCTGAGCACCAGCCTGGCCCCACCCAGCCCCCATCGCTGCCTCCCCTGCGGGGTCATGTTGAGGGGGGCACGAAGGGGCAACCCCAGATGTTCCCCACCCCAAGAGGGGCCTGGGACCGGCTGAGGGACTGGGGGGAGGCAAAGTCATGGAGAAATCAGAGCTAGTCCAGGCAGCTCCATGTCCCGCCCCCCCGTCTGTCCAGCCACAGGCACCCCCCCGCCCCAGTCGAGCCCTGGGCACCCCACTCTGGCTGGTCCCACACTCCTCCCTTGTGGCTGTCTTGGGTGTGTGGGAGCCCCAGTTCACCCCTGGCTGGAAATCACCCAGTTTGTGCCCCTCAGACCCCCCAACTCCCGCTTGCCTTTTTCCCCTCCCCCTTCACCCCAGGGGCATTGTACCCCCCCTGCCCTGGCTCTGCCCCGGGGGCTGCGCTGTGCTTTTTAATAAATGAGCGAAACCTGCCAAGCGACTTGCGGGGCGGCGGGGATGAGGGAGGGCCTTGTCCAAGCTCTGCTGGGCCTGGTCACTGGGGGTGGGGAGGGGCGCACAATGATCCCCCCCGGGGAAGCTGCAAACCTGGAGGCGGACGGGGGCATTATGGGAATATGAGCCACCAATGAGTCACAGCTCAGTACTGGGCGGGGGGGTGGCTGGGCTGGGGGGGTCCAGGGCCAGGATCTCAGGGGGCGGTGACCAGGTTTCCCTGGGTGCTGGGGTGGCCCAGGAGCAATTTAAGCCCCCAGTGGATGAGCCAAGTCCCCAGCCAGCAGCGGGTGTCTCTGGTGGTGCACGTCACACGGGCCTGGGTGCGCGGCACTCGATTTATTCCCTCCCCCCCCATGACGGAGGGCATCAGAGGGAGCCCCAGCTGTGGGTGGGGCTGGTTCCGCAGGTTCTCCCTCATCCCCTGACCAGTAAGGACAGCAGGACCCTGGTGGGAGGGAACCACATTTATTTAACCTCAGAAGCCACATGAGATCTAAGAGCGGCTGAAGAGCCGACCCTCCCCCCACCCTCCGCCCCCTGCATGGCCTGAGCGGGCGCAGAGCCAGGCCCTGCCAGGCTGGGAATAACCCAGCCGTTGGGGTGGGGGCAGGGGGCACACCCCTAAGCACAGCCCCCAGCTCCTCCCAGGAGGGAAGAGAGGAGGGCTGGGAACCCCAACGCCTGCATTGTGGGGGTCTCAGAGGAAGTTGCTGGTGGGGAGGTTAGCTGGGGACAGACACTCCAGCCTTGGGGGACTTGGCTTGGGCTGCTCCGAGCAAGGGGGCTGTGGGGCTGAGTTCCCAGGGGATGTCTGTGGGGCTGAAGCACGGGCAGGGGGGGGTTGTATTGGGGGGTAGGGCCAGGGAGGGGCGTGGCCTGGCTTCTGGAGGGGCGGGAACTTGTCTTCCTCGGTGTCATAGAAGAACCAGTCGTAGGAGCCCTTGGGGCTGTCCAGGTACAGAGCTGAGGGACAGAGACAAGAGTCGGGGTGGAACCCAGGCATCCAGCTCCCACCCACATCCTCCTCTAACCACTAGATCCCTCTTCCCCCAGCTGGGGACACAGCCCAGGCATCTGGGCTCCCAGCCCCCACTACCCCAGCTCTAACAACTAGACAACCCCCACCCCCGCCCGAGCCAGGGCTGGAACCCAGGCGTCCGGGCACTGCTCACCGAGGTCATCGAAGAGCCCATCCTGCAGGCGCTGGTGTGCGAAGGGGGAGCCCTTGGCCGCCCGGCGGTAGGCACAGTAGATCCCAGCAAACAGGCAGAGCAGGAGGCCGCAGGCAGCGAGGAACAGGACCATGGCGTGTGCACCTCCAGTCCGCTGTGGCTCGGCCGGCCGTTCTGAGGGGACGGCACTGAGTGGGACCTAGGTATCTGGCTCACCCGCCCACCTCTGGTTGTGCATCCTGCCACCCTGGGACCCTCAGCTGGTACTGCCAATCACACCCCATGTTGCTAGTTCCTGCACCCCCCCTTTCTGTCCCACCAGCCCACTGCACCCCCAGCCTCTCCTTGTGCATCTCGCACTCCTGCACCAGCCAGGATGCCCACAATTGCCCATGCTCCCCTTTTAAGTCCTGAAGGGCACCCCCCTACTTGCACAGCCCATGAAGCCCATTGCTTCCCCCAGGGTAACCCCGACACCTCCCCGTGGCTCCCCTGTTCCCCAAAGCTCCTGTCTCCATAGCCCCCCCATTTACCTCTTCGTTCCACATGCTCCACCAGCACAACCATCTCAAGGCCCTGGCGCCCTGGGGGGCCCTGCCAGCCAGAATCTCCTGCTATGGCCCCATGGGTCCTCTTGGGCTGGCTGCCAGCTGGGGTCCCCTGGGCCACAGTCACCGTGGGGTACACTGAGCTACTGGGGGACAGGGAGGGGCTGAGGGTAGCTGGGAATGGTTCTGTGGGGCTAGGGGAAGGGGAGGTGGAGCCAAAGGAGGGCTTGGGAGACCCCCCAGAGTCAGATGAGGGGGCAGGGGTGCTCAGGGCAGTAGATGCCTCATCAGATGCAGAGGAGGGGACCGAGAAAGGGGCAGTAGGAGACAGGGGCTGGGAGGCTGTGGACACAAGACAGACCCCGAGGGCCAGCAGGGTGGCCTGCAGCAACCGAGAGCCACGGGACAGCATCACCAAGCACCGGGCGCCGCTGAGAACCAGCACCTGTGCGGACAAGAAGGGGTTACGTTGGCATTTTTGGGGAGCAGCCCTGAACGCTAGGGGAGAGTGCCCCCTGCTGGCCCCTGAGCGCTAGGGGAGAGCGCCCCCTGCTGGCCCCTGAGCGCTAGGGGAGAGCGCCCCCTGCTGGCCCTGAGCGCTAGGGGAGAGCGCCCCCTGCTGGCCCCCGAACGCTAGGGGAGAGCGCCCCCTGCTGGCCCCTGAGCGCTAGGGGAGAGCAACCCCTGCTGGCCCCCGAACGCTAGGGGACAGCGCCCCCTGCTGGCCCCTGAACCCCAGAGGAGAGCAACCCCTGCTGGCCCCTGAGCGCTAGGGGAGAGCGCCCCCTGCTGGCCCTGAGCGCTAGGGGAGAGCGCCCCCTGTTGGTCCCTGAGCCCTAGGGTAGAGCGCCCCCTGCTGGCCTGGAGCGCTAGGGGAGAGAGCCCCCTGCTGGCCTCTGAATCCTAGTGGACAGCAACCGCTGCTGGCCCCTGAGCACAAGGGGAGAGCGCCCCCTGCTGGCCCCGAGCCCTACGGGAGAGCGCCCCCTGCTGGTCCCTGAGCACTAGGGGAGAGCGCCCCCTGCTGGCCCCTGAGCACTAAGGGAGAGCGCCCCCTGCTGGCCCCGAGCGCTAGGGGAGAGCGCCCCCTGCTGGCCCCTAAGCACGAGGGAAGAGTGCCCCCTGCTGGACCCTGAGCCCTAGGGGACAGCAACCCCTGCTGGTCCCTGAGCGCTAGGGGAGAGCGCCCCCTCCTGGACCCTGAATCCTAGTGGAGAGCGCCCCCTGCTGGCCCCTAAGCACAAAGGGAGAGTGCCCCCTGCTGGTCCCTAAGCATGAGGGGAGAGCGCCCCCTCCTGGACCCTGAATCCTAGTGGAGAGCGCCCCCTGCTGGCCCCTGAGCGCTAGGGGAGAGCGCCCCCTGCTGGCCCCTGAGCCCTAGGGGACAGCGCCCCCTGCTGCCCCCTAAGCATGAGGGAAGAGTGTCCCCAGCTGGCCCCTACCTCTCCCCTCTTCAACCAGGACCTCTTGTTCCCCCCCCCACCTGCCCCTCTCCACCCAGCGCCCCCTGGTGAGCCCTGCTCATGCTGCACCTGTGGCTTCGCACGCACCAGCAGGACGGGCTCTAGGGCATTGTGGGGCTCTGGACACACACACACCCCACCTTCCCAGAGTGCCAGCAGCAGGATCGGGCCCCCTGCCACGGTGAGGGTCAGTAATGGACCTGCCCTCTGCGCCGAGGCCCTGTGGGGGGCTGTGTGGGCACCAGCATGTCCAGGGATGGCCCTGGCTCAGAGGGGGCTCAGGCCTGGCCCAGAGGTTTGGGGTGCAGGATCCGAGAAGGGTCTCAGGGCTGGAGTGCTGTGGGGCTCTGGCTGGCTGCAGTTCCCAGCCAATGGGAGCTGTGGAGCCGGAACCCAGGGCAGGGCACAGGGACATGCAGGGTTTGTGCCCTACCCCACCTCCCCACCCCTGCCTAGCTGCAGGAGCCTCTGGGCACTGGGATGATGGGAGACGCCCAGGGGACCCTGCAGAGGGACCTGGCCCCAGTGCCCCCCTCGGGAACGGTGCCAGGCCCCTCGGTGCTCCCCACCGTACCCCGAGGGGGAGGAGACAGCAACGTAACCTCAGCGACAGCAGGGCCCCCTCCTCCCCTGGGACTCCCCTGGTTACAGCTGCCGTTGGTGGCAACGACTCCCACGGGCTGCCCCAGGGCAAAGCAACCACCTTCCTGTGGGGGAGGGCAGCGGGGGCTGGGGGGAGCTCAGGAGGGGGTGCTGGGCTGCAGGGGGTGGGTGGAAGAGGGGGCTGAGGGTCTCAGGAGGGGGTGTGGGCTGCAGGGGGTGGGTGGAAGGGGGGCTGGGGGGAGCTCAGGAGGGGGCACTGGGCTGCAGGGGGTGGAAATGGGGTCTCAGGAGGGGGTGCTGGGCTGCAGGGGGTGGGTGGAAGAGGGGGCTGAGTAGGGGGCGCTGGGCTCCTTCCTTTCTCCTTAACTGACCTGCTCTCCCCACGGCAAAGAGGGCATCCGAGCAGTTCTTCCTGGCCTACCCCCCCAGCCCCATCCCGGCCCCTTTGGTGGGGGCCCCCCCACTGCTGGGATTAAAACTGCTTCCTGGGGACCCCTCTGCCTCTCCCCCCACATCAGCAAACTACCCCCCCATCTGCACTACCCCCGTTAAATACAGGGAGGAGGGCGAGTGACAGCTGTCCATGTATGGTGGGGGGGGGGGCGCCACTGGGTATTTAAAGGGGCATACACTCCCCTGAATAACCCCACATCGGCGCCTTCCTCTCTTGGCCTCGTGGCTGCTGCAATGGGGCACCGTCCCTTTAACAACTGGGGGGCATTGGCAGCAGTGGGGGGTAGGGGCCAGGGGGCCAGCAGGAAGGTGGATTATCAACAGCTCCTGGCTCTTGGGAGGACAAAGAGGCATTCACAAGTCTCTCACCCCCGCCCCATGGGGGCTTGCCCCTTTTAAATAGCTGGGGGAGGGGAACCAGCGGGTGGGGGAGGGACTCAGCTGGGGTCACTGGGCTGCAGAGATATCTCAGGGGTGTAGCTCTCCTGCCCCTCTTCCCCCCAGATTCACCTTCCCCTAGAAATGGGCACTGCCCTTGCGGGTCCCCTCCCTCAGCCCCACATCCCAGCCAGGGCCCCCCAGGCAGCCCACATAGGGCAGGGGGATCTGTGTTGCCCTGGTCCGACTCACCTGGGTGGGGGGCACTCTGAGCGGGGGAGCTGCAGCTGCCGCGGGGAGGGAGAGACACACAATGAGCCAGGCTGGGCGGGGGGGACAGCTGCTCCCCTGCAGCTCCCCAGGGCAGTGGGGGGAGGATGACGCACCTGTCCCGGGGGGGGGCCCTGCCAGGAGCTCAGCAAAACAACCTGGGCTTGGCTGCCGCTTCTGGGGCTGGGGAAGGGCAGCTGGCAGGGGGAGGGGTCCCAGGGAGGGGCTCCCCCATGCAGCTTATATCTAAGAGTGGAGCCCCTGCCCCATGCATAGCCCCCTCCCATCTCACAACATAGCCCACTTTGAACACCACAATCCCCAGGGCCAAGCGTGCTGCCCCTGAGCCACAGCGCCACCGACCAGACAAGAGCCCTACCACTGCTGCTGGCTGGAGCCGCCCACCCCATGGTGGCCCTGGGCCCGCAGTGGGGCGAGACCTGCTCGAGGCAGACAGAGCCAGTGCGGAGAGGCTCCCTGAATGTCGCACAGCTGCAAGGCAGGAAAATCGTGCCTCCCCGCTCTGCTAGACTCGTCTGAGCAGCCAACCCGCCCCGCCGTGGGCCCAGAGGAACCTCCCCCCAGAGCATAACAGGGAGGACTGAAGGGTGGGGAGTCCTGCTGGAGGGAGGTGAACAGCGGGTCCCCCTAGCACCAGCTGCGCCCAGCCAGGTGCTGGGGGGAAGCGGGGCGGGGGCAGAGTTTGCCAGGGTGACACAGTTCCCCTGGGCCATGGGCTGCGGAGCTCACACAGAGCTGCGCAGCGGCCCCGGGGTGAAGCCGAGAAACGCGGTGTGACACAGCCTGGGAACGTCCGACGGCAGCGGGGTCTGGGGGGCTCTGGCTCTGGTGCACGGCAGCTCGTACCTTGGTGCACACAGGACATTTATTCCACCCCAGCCAGACGGGTGCCTCCATTGGGGCTGACCCAGCACCCTTATTTCACTGAGGGCACCGCTGGAGGAACTGCGGCTGGGCCCAGCGTAGCAGGCGGGAGCCAGGAGCTATTGGGTGGAACAGCAGCTGGTGCCCCCGGCTGGTGAAGGCCCCTGCGGGGTGAGCGAGGGGGCGCGGGAGGTGCCAGCCCAGCCCCACCGCCTGTTCGAGGCAGGGACCAGCCCTGGCCGGCTCGCGCCTGGTTACGCGCAGGGGGTAGTGCCGGCTCTGCTGCAGGAAGCTGTTATCTGGGCAGCTGTCGGGACAGCGACGCCGGGAACCAGCCAGTCGCTGAGCGCCCTCAGCCCACGCCCAGCGCCGGGAAGCGGCTGGCAGAAGGGGGTGGCTCTGCCCCACACTTGGGGTCTTCGGCCACATCCCCGGGGGGCTCAACCCAGGTGGAACAGAGCCTGGGCCCCAGAGTGCGTGAGCTCGGCCGCCTGCCGGAGAGCGGGCAGCAGGCTGGGAACCAGGGCGCTCTCTCTCTCTCTCTCTCTCTCTCTCTGTGTGTGTGTGTGTGTGAGAGAGAGATATTCAGGGTGTAGGGGTCTGTGTGTCAGCGTGTCTCACTGTGTCTCTGCGTGTGCATCAGGGCGAGTGTCTCTGTGTGTGTGGGGGGGGAGGGTGGTTCACGCACAGGCACCGGCTGCTTTCCTCTGTATTCTCAGTAAAGGCAGCGTCGCCCCTTCCCCGGGGACCGGTTCCACCTGCACCGCAGGACACAGCCCTGGTGGGGAAGGGGGGTGGGGGCTGGGGCCGCGGCAGCAACGCCTGTTCTTGGCACTGCCCCAGGACTCTCTGCCCCCCCCACTGCTGAGCCAGGAGATGGGAGCAACTCCCCCTAGGCCCCCAGGGCTGGTGCTGCAAGAGGCCCCCGGCCTGACGTGGAGAGCACCCAGCTCCGTGGGTCGGTGCTGGGGTGAGAATCTGCAGGTGTCGTCCCCCTGTGCTGCTGGGCGTGAGCTCCCAGACTGCTCCAGCCTGCCCCCGAGATGCCCAGGGCAGGGCCGAGCTCTGGGCTGTCTGCAGGGGCAGGAGACTGGCGCTGCTGCCAGCCCCCACCAGCCCCTGGTGACCCCACTGCCGCTACAGGCAGCCCTCTCCCAGCATGAACATCCCCCAAGCCCCCAGGGCCAGCCAGGTCCCAACGCCATGTCAGGGGGGCCTCCCTGCATGTCTGCCTGGAGCTCAGTACCAGGGAAAGCGGGGGAGACCATCTCCCCCTCCCCCAGGGCTCCCAGCTGCAGGGGTTGGGCCCTGCACCCACTGCCAGGTCCCCGCCCCAGCTCTGGCAGAGAGGGTGGCACCATTTCAGATACATGTTGCCCCAGGCTCCCGCCAGGGGGTCTGTCAACACCCAGGGGGCAGGAGGGAGTCAGGGCCCAGCCACCACCACGCCCATGGGCCAGAACCCCTGCGGCGGTGGGGTGGGGGGGGGAAGAGGCGCTCAGTCCCCAGGGAACACCCCCCCCCCCAGGAGATCTTCACATGGGCAGCACCCAGCCAGCACTGGGCAAACTGCCACCCCCCCCAGCAGTCCCCCCCCACGGCTCTCCGTGTGCCAGGCCTGGCTGGGGCCCTTCTGCCCCCCGCACTAAGGGAGCTACTCTTGCCGGCCCCTTGGGGCGCTTGGTCGGCCTGGGCTCGGCCGTGGCTGGGCTGGAGGTTACCCGCATGACCCCCCTTCAGCACTGCTGGGGCTCAGTCCTCGGGGGTTCCCTTAAGACCCGCAGCAGCTGCCTGTAACAGCACCAGCCCCCCTGCACCAGCCGCTCCCCCCTTCAGCTGGACTGGGCTGTGCCTGGCTGCCTCCCCTGCAGGCACATCACCCCAGCAGCTACAGACAGGGCCCCCCACAGGCCTTCCACACACCCCTGCGGTGGCTGCAGGGGGCAGCCCCACTCTGGCTTTCTGGTCCCAGCCTCCACCCACAACCAGCCAGGGAAGATGCCAGAACCCAACTGCAGCATCCCCTTGCTGCCAGTCACTGGATCCCTCAGGACAAGTGGGACCCCCGCTCCCCCCAGGGGGGCAGGATGTGCAGTTCAGACTCTATGCAGGGGTCATCTGCCAGGCCCCCAGCAACTGACCTATGCCAACCCCACTGCTCTGCCTGCTCCCCAGAGGGGTCACCCAGCTTGGGAGGAGGTCCTGGCAGCCCCTCTGCCTCCAGCCCCTCAGGGCCAGAGCAGCCTCTGGAGGTCCCTCCAGGGGCAGGGAGCAGCTCCCAGGAGCCATCATCCCACCACAGCCAGGCCAGGAACTGGGCTTGGGGAGCTCCCCTCTGTGCAGCCCCCACCCCACAGCTCCCCACTGGCCTTCCACATAGATGGGCCCTGCTCCACTGCTCCCAGGCCTGGGCTGGCAGCATTCCCCCTTCTCAGGGGGTGGTGGGTCACAGCCTTCTCCCACTCCTAGGACAGGCCCCAGGGGACTCCCCCTGACACCCTTCACCCATCTCACCCCAGGCCCCTCTGCCTCCAGGAAGTGCACCTCCCCAGCGGGCCTGGATGGCTCTAGCCCACCCTTCACTTACTGCCCCATGCTCCACATCCCACCGCCGCCACCATGTGTGGGGTAACAGGGCCTTGAGCCC
The DNA here is from genome assembly GCF_033958435.1 of Carettochelys insculpta. Lineage (NCBI taxonomy): Eukaryota > Metazoa > Chordata > Testudines > Carettochelyidae > Carettochelys > Carettochelys insculpta. The sequence goes on along the minus strand of NC_134158.1, from coordinate 14,298,855 downwards.
CCACCCACAGCCAGAGGCCACGGAGCCAGCAGGTGGGGCAGGACAAATGTTAGCACAGCAGCCACACGCGGTCAGTGCCATCCACCTTGCAGGGGGGCTCAGAGCGAGGGCTGTGCCTCCCACGCCAGGAGGCTAAGACCCAGCAACCCCCTCCAGCCTTGGGCCTGGTTCCCAGGCTAAAGGGATCACCCAGCCACTGGGTCACAGCCAAAGCTTCCATCACTGCCTAGGTGTAAGAGTGGTGCCCAGGGAAACTGAGGCACAGACCAGGTTACCACAGGACAGGAGGGACCTGCCCCCTCCCAGGTGAGTAAGCCCCCAAGCCGCTCCTCTTCCACCCTGCATAGACCCACACAGAGGGGTGGAAAGCTGAGCTTTAATAGAGGGGCTCCCAGCGTCGCCCCAGGACCAGCCCCAGGGCCACCAGCAGCAGCAGGACGGAGGTGCTGAGCAGGACGGAGATGAGCACCAGGGCCCCCGAGGGCCCCCCCGGGCCAGGCACGATGGAGCGGAAGCTGTGGGGCAGACCTGGGGGAGAGAGACGGGGCTTAGTCCTGCGGCAGGGGAAGGGGCACGGCCAGACAGAGCCAAACAGCAGAGTGGGGCCCCGCTCAGAGCCGGCCTAGGAGGGGAACCTGCCCCCCCCCCAAACTTTACCTCTTGTCTCAAAGGGGCGGGACCAGCCCGTCATGGCCACCAGGGGCCCAGCCCGGCTGGACAGAGCAAAGCGCACCCTGTGGGGAGCAAGGCACTGGGTTTGGAGGGGCAGGAACCCCAGAGTCCTGCCCCCTGCCCCATCACCCTTCCCAGAACCCAGGAGTCCAGACTCACCCCTCCCCCACCACAGGAGCCCTCTGCTCCCCCACCCCCACCATGGCTCCCACAACCTGCAGCCCCACCCCCCCAGCCAGCCCCCACTACCTGTAGCTCCGGCCAGGTAGCAGGTCCCGTGTGCAGGTGTTGTTGAGACAGGCCAAGCCTGGCCCCACGTCGTAGGCAAATTCCTGTGGAACAGGAGGCTCCTCAAACAGGGGGCTGCAGGGGGGCACTGGGAAGTCCAGGGGGACCTTGTAGGTGGTGGTGTCCCCTGGGGGAGTCGGGGACATGGCATTACTGCCCAGAAACTCCTGCAGCTCTAACCACCAGCCCCTGCTGCTCACCCAGCACCAGGCAGAGAACCCAGGTGTCCTGGCTCCCAGCCCCGCCCTCCCCCGCTCTAACCACCAGCCCCTGCTGCTCACCCAGCACTAGGCGGAGAACCCAGGTGTCCTGGCTCCCAGCCCCACCTTCCCCCGCTCTAACCACCAGCCCCTGCTGCCTCCTCATACCTGATGGCTGCACATGAACCTGGATGGAGAGGGAGGCGCGGGGCACTTGGCGGGGGTCCACATGGGCCTGGCGCCAGCGCTCGTAGAGGCAGTAGGCCGGGCGCAGGCGCAGGACGGTGGAGAGGCGGGAGGCCTCAGAGTACAGTTGCACTGGGTAATCTGGGGGTAGGGGGATTGAGTGAGAGCCGCCCCAGCTCAGAACAATCTGTTTCCTCACCCTGCCCCCCACCCCCAGGCCAGGAGAGAACCCAGGAGTCCTGCCCCCCACCCAGGGGCAGCCCCTCCCTCTCACCCAGTGGAGGCAGCAGGGCAGCCCCCAGACTCAACCAGAGGGGCAGGAGACACATCCAGCAACAGCACCCCATGATCACAGCTACCCTGCACCTGTGGCCAGGGCTAAATACCCCGTGGCTGGGGGGTGGGCGGGGCCCAGGCTGGGATTTAAAGGGGAAGAGATGCCCCCCCCATGCAGTCCTGATCCTCTGCCCCCACCCATGTCCAGAGCCCCCTCCCCCGCTTCTGGCCCCACCTGTGTCCTGGGGGCTGGTTCCTTCTGGAGCTCTGCCTTCCCCCCCTGCCCTGTTCCCTGCCAGGGAGCCTCACACCTCCCCCTGTGACTGCTGCCCACCTCCGTGGCTGCGGTTGCTGCCTCGCGCCATTCGTGTTGTGAACTGATTTTCCCAGTGCCAACCCCATGTAGCCAGGGGATCTCTGCCCCGCAGCCCCCACCCCGCTCCAGCCTCTCCAGACATACCCCCTGCTCCAACCACTAGTCCCCGCTCCCCTCCCAGAGCAGGGAGGGAACGTGGGCATCCTGGCCCCTAGGCCTCTGCTCCAACCACTAGCCCCCACTGCCCTCCCAGAGGTGGGGGATAAATGGATTTTGGGGGGTGAGGCAGCACAAGAGACCCCCAAAATGGAAAAGGGGGGCTGAGGCACACGAAGTGGGGGCAGCGTGACAGGAGGGGATGGGAGCCCAATGCCAGAACCCTCGGCTGCCAGCCGCGCTCTGGGTCCCAGATGACACTGGATCCCCATAGAACCTCTGCACCCCCCCAGCTGTCCCCCCTCTGGCTACCACAGCCTCCCGACTGGGTGCACCATGGGTGGGCTCAGGATCCCCTCCAGCCAGCTGGGAGACATGGCCCAGCCCCACTTTCCCCGCCAGCTCGTTAGGGTGCCAGCTAATGAGTCCAGCACTAATGAGCCCTGGAGAGCGAGACACCCCCAGTGCCAGAACCACCCACTCGCCATCGACAGGCGGCAGTGAGTCACACTGGGGACCAGGGGCTTCGTTAGCGGCACCGGCTAATGAGCCTGTGTGGGGAGGGGCGAGCAATTAGGAGCCGGGGCTGAAGGGTCACCCGTCTGTCCATTGACTCGGGGCTCACAGCCCCCATGGCCGTCCAACTCGGGGTCCCAGGAGCCCCCACGGCTCATTAGCGCCTGCCTCTGTGCATGGGGTCGGGGACCCCCCCGCCCCCACCAGCCGGCCCAGCCTGCGTCACACCCGGGGATGGGGGGAGAGGGGGGGCTGCCGGCTGGGTATAAAGCGCCTGGGAGACGGGGTGCAGAAGACTGGGGTTCGTTGAGCACACGCTGCCTTGGGCACCCCAGGTAACTCGTGGGCCCTGCTGGGCTGGGGGGCTGGGCTTGGCCAGGGTGGGACAACAGGGCTGGGGGTGGGGGGCAGCCAATGGGGGGCACCACTGGGCTGGGCTTGGGCTCGGGCAGAGGTCCTGTACCAGCCAAGGCCAGAAAGGGGGGGCCTGGGAACCCTGGAGCTGTTGGGCTCGATGGCTGGAGGGCCCAGGGGGGCTCTGACCCTCTTTCCACCCCTCCAGGGCCAGCGATGGACACCACGCCCGGCGCCACGAGAGCCCTGGGTCCCCTCACCTTCCTGCTGGGCTGCACCTTGCTGCTGTGTTCCGGGGCGCGGCTGCCTTCATCCTACCCCCCCTACAGGTACAGCCCCCTGCCCCCCACAGCTGGGGAGAGGCCCCAGCAGCAGGGTTCCCTGGGCGGCCCCAGGAGATTCCGGGCCCCAGCAGATGAGCCGAAGCCCCGGCCGGCAGCAGGTGTCTATGGCGGCGTGTGCCCCACGGCCCCTGCTGCACAGAACATTTATTCTGCCCATGGATGGAAAAAATTAGACGAAACACCGCCCCGGAGTCCTGGTTCCCACCGCCCCAAGCACCAGAGCCTGCTCTCCCCCAGTCAGGGGAGTGAACCCAGGAGTCCTGGCTCTCACCCCCAGAGGCTGGGTGAGAGGACAGAGCAATGGGGTGGAGGGAAGGGAGCTGGCTGACCTCTCTGGGGCTGGATCCAACCCTCAGCCCCTCCCCACCCCGCCCACCAAAACAGCTAGGGTGGGAACCCAGGTGTCCTGGTCTCTCTCTCCCTAGGCTGGGGACACGCAATGCTCTACAAGCTCCCAGTGAGAGCGGCCCAGCTTGGGATCACCAAAAACTGCCCCTCCCCCTGTGGGACTGGAGCCTCGGGGCGCTGGCCAGAGAGGGGCAAAGCAGGAAGTCCCACCTTTGGAGTGGGACAAGACAGGAAGTCCCAGCCGGCTGGGGCGGGAAGAGGAACATTGTGGTGGCCGACGATGCAGCTTTCCGGGAGCGTAGCAAGCTGCTGACAGCCATGGAGCGCCAGAAATGGCTCAATGCCTACATGCAGAAACTGCTGGTGGTGAACCCCGACTGAGGAGCTGGCTGTGGCCCCCCAGCCTCGCGCCCCCCCAATAAAGAAGCTGTGCTTTCCTCTGCCTGACTCACACCCCAGGCCACCCGCCTGTCTTCTGGGCCAAGTGGGGCTGGCTGATGGGAGGGAAGGGTAGGAGGAAGGGGCTGCGCTCGCCAAGCATGGGGAAGCCTGGGCGTGCTGGGCTCAGGAAGGTTCAGGGCTGCTAGGAGACTGGAGTATTTCTGGACCCCTCTCTGTGGCCAGGGAGCCAGCCCCATGGGACCGCCCAAAAGCAGCTGGAGGGCTATGGGGGATCATCCTGGCTCCTGCTCCAGCCCAGACAACACACAGAAACCTCAAGCAGCAAAATATTTATTGGTGGGTTTCTTAGACCCCCCCGGAGGCCCAGGCACCTGTCCCCTCACCACCACCCCTCTGCCCCCCCACACTGCAGGGAGTCCCAGCCACCAAGCTCAGGGAGCTTCTGGTTAACTTCAGCTCCAGGGCGAGTCGCAGGGAGGCACGAGCTGCAGGTGTGTCAAAGGCCCTGTATTGCAGAGGGGGAGTCTCTGGGGGGCAGGGGTCCAGGCCCCACAGAACATGCTGACTACAACTTTCTAGGGAACCAAGGGAAGGGAAACGGAGGCAGTGAAAAAAGGGGAAGCAAGATACCTCCCACATACAGGGGGTGGGCACAGAGCCAGGGAGAGAACCCAGGAGTCCTGGGGCCCAGCCCTCCTGCTCTACCCACTAGAACAGGGCACAGGCATTGCCTGCCTGCACCCCTGTCTATGCCCGCCCAGCTGGGGAGGAGGATGGCTGCAGGAAACAGGAGGGCACTGGGGGGGACCAGGCTGCCCCTGGTCAGCTGGGGGATGGGTGGCAGAAGTGGGGCAGATGGGCCCAGGGGGTGGGGCTGAAGTGTCCACACCAGGGCTGGGCAGGTGGGCGCTGCTGTCTGGGACTGCCCCTCACTGGGGGGGGATCCACAGAGGGGCAAGCTCCATGGGGGGCCGGGGGCTAGGGCCGGCTGGTGGCTTCAAACAGTGGCAGGTGATCCAGGGCCCCCGACTCTGCAGTGGGGAGGAGACAGAAACCGAGAAAACAGAGACACCCCTCTGTTAGCTCTATGGGCTGCACCCGGCTCCCCAGACACCCGCTCCACCCCAGGCTTCTGAGCCCACCTGCTCTCACCCCTGAGCCCCACTCCACTCCAGAGCCAGGAGAGAACCCAAGAATCCTGGCACCGCCCCCCCCACTCTCCCCCCGGGCCCCCCTTCCCCACACCAGGAGAAAACCCAGGAGTCCTGGTGTCCCCTCCCCCAGCTCTCACGCCTGGGCCCTGCTCCCCTCCCAGAGCCAGGAGAGAACCCAGGAGTCCTGGTGCCCCCTCCCCCCAGCTCTAACCTTTAGGCCTGCTCCCCGGGAGCTGGCCCTGGCACTCACCTGGCAGGCAGGGGAAGGAGAGGAAACCCAGCAGGGGCTGGAGGCTGTGCTCACTGGGGGCTCTGGGTGGGAGGCCTGGGGGAGAAAGGGGTCAGTGAGCAGGGGCAGACAGGGGCCTGGCTGTGGGGAGGGGGGCTGGGGACTCACCCTTCAGCTCCACTCCCAGCTGCTGCAGCTCCTCCACAGCCTCCCGCTTCCCGGGGAAGGGCCCCTTGTCCATCAGCGGGTGGTGGGCATCTGCAGAGAGAGCCGAGAGTGGGTGGCCCAGACGCCTGGGTCCGACCGCTGCTCAGTGGAGGCCTGAGGGTCCAGTGGTTAGAGCAGAGTGCTGTGGAAGTAGGACTCCAGGGTTCTCTCTTGGGGGTGGGGGGGGGGAGTGATTGGGGGTGGGGTGTGCCTGGGCTTTCAGGAGTGCACTGGGTTCTCTGCCGGGGGGGGGGGGGTGGCACAGGGGGAGGGGGGAGAACACCTGGGTTCCTGGGGGCACAGCCTGGGGTAGGGGTGGGGCAGGACACCTGGGTTCCTGGCCAGGGGTGCAGGGGTACTCACGGGGGCCCAGCAGGTAGCCCACACTGTTCAGAGTCCAGCCACGTTTGTCTTTGGGCTGCAGAGAAAAGCCCCATTAAATAAGCAGCTTCCCCCCCTCAGCCCACCCAGGACCCCCTCAATGGCTGGGGGATCAAGCCACTGGGGGTCAAGGAGCTGGAAGGAGGGTTATTGGGGAGACAGGCTTGGGGTAGGGACTGGCAGGAGGGGAGGGGCTCTCACCATCACAGGGATCCCAGTGCTTTCACCCAGCAGCCCCCACAGGACCAGAGAGAGGCAGAACACAGCAGGGGTCTCCATCTGTGAGACAGAGAGAGGAGAACCCAGGAATCCTGGCTCCTGTCCCCCTGTCCAGCTCTAATCACTAGACCCCTGCTGGGAAAGGGATAGAACCCAGGCTCCCAACAGCTCTGTCCCCTCCCAGTTCACTGCTTACCACCACCCCCCAGCTCAGTGCAACAGCTGTTTCTGTGCTGCCTGAAACCTTCCACCCCACAGATCCAGTCTTGTTCAGTGCCCTGTTAGTGCCCCTCACTCCCTACCCACAGCCCTGGGCCCCCCAATCCCCACTAGTACCCCTCATCCTCAGCCCCAAGCCCCATCAATACCCTTCACTCCCAATCTACAGCCCCATTAGCAACACTGCCGGCTCTGGGGTCAGCCCACCTGGAATCGTGCCCTGCTCTGATAGCAGCAGAGGCCCAAGGGGTCAGATTTATACCCAGCTGAGTCTGGGGGCAGATGGGTGCGTCATCCCGGGGAGGGGGTGGGTGCAGGAGAAACTGAAGCTAATCTCCCCCACAACTGGGGGGGGGGTTAATTTATTTTGCCTCTAATTTCCCTCCTCCACTTATGCAGAAAATTAGCCTGAAAATTGGCCTAATTAGGGCTAATTGATTCCCGCACAAGGGCGGGGGCGGAGGCTGGGCATGTAGAACTGGGGAGCTCAAGGGGCGATGTGGGGGGCAGGATGCCTGGGTTTTGTTCCCGCACTTTTTTGAGTGTATCGAGGGCGCTGGTCGCAACTGGACGTGCCTCAGTTTCCCCACCACTGGATTGAGGTTAATGAGCCAGGCCCCCGCCTGCTCTCCATCGCCTTTAGCCACTAGCCCCGCTCCCCGCGCAGCGGAGGACCCAGGAGTCCGGGCAAGCCTCGGGCCGGGCCCCACGGGGCACTCAGGGCCTCGCCGGCAATCCGGCCCGGCTGCGCGCGTCCGTCAGCGGGCCCCACGGACTGAAGGGCGGGGCCGCGGGTCGGGAGTGCGGCGCACCGGCGGGCGACCTCGTGTCTCTCTAGGGGGCGCTGGTTGACCCCGCTGCCTCCCCAGCCCTGTCCGCTCTCTATGGTGTCCCCTTCCCGGCGCTGATTGGCTGGAGCATGGCGTGGGGGTGGGGTGGCGCTGCCATTGGCTGGGGTGGGAAGTGTCCGGCGCGAGGTCTGTCCTGGGCCCGGCTGCAGGGCGGGGCCGTACGGGGAGCGAGCCCCGGAGCCGGCTGCAGGTGCGCGGGGCGCAGTAGGGGGGGGGGGTCACACAAGGGGGCGGTGTATCGCGAGGTGCAGTGGGGAGGGGGCGGTGCACTGCGGGGTGCACTGAGGGGCTGGGGGGTTCCACCAGAGGAAGGCGGGTGGGGGAGCTGCGTGGGGTAGGCTGCTCTGCGGTGGGGCTGCACGGAGCTGGGCCAGAGGGTGCATGGAGTTGGGAAGGTTGCACTGTCTGCAGTGGGGTGGGGCGTAGGAGCCAAGACTGTGGGAGGGGAGGCTCAGCGTTGCGGGGTGTGGGAGGGGTGGGACCAGCCTCTAGCTGTGTTACAGGGAGTTGGGAAGAGGGGAGTTGGCTGGGCTGGGGGACTGCACTGAAGTGGGGAGTGCACTGGGGCTGGGAGGGGAGCAGCTGCTCTGGTGAGGGCCTTGGTAGCAGGGGAAAGAGGCCTTGGCTGGGGTGAGCCAGTGGGGGGTGGCAGGGCAGGGCAGGACCAGAGCAGTGGATGGGGTAGGATTGCAGGGTGGCACTGAGTGCAGACTGCAGCTCTCAGGCCAGGCAAGGGCTGCCCACACCAGGGTGGTGAAGGCAGAAGCCCTGGTGTCCTGGCTCTAATGCTGTGGCTGGTTCCAGGGCCAGCCTTGTGGGATGATCCAGGCTGGGACCCGTGGAAGGGCCGTTTGAGCCCTGTGCCCCGGCTGCCATGACCGAGTACAAGCTGGTGGTGGTGGGGGCTGGCGGCGTTGGCAAGAGCGCCCTGACCATCCAGCTCATCCAGAACCACTTTGTGGATGAGTACGACCCCACCATAGAGGTGAGACCCACACCCCTAAGGGGCCCTGCACAGCGGGGCCGTGTCCCAGCGCTGGGCCCTCGTGCACCGCGGCAAAGCACTCCCAGCCTGTCTCGTCCCCTCACAGGACTCGTACCGGAAGCAGGTGGTGATTGACGGGGAGACGTGCCTGCTGGACATCCTGGACACTGCCGGGCAGGAGGAGTACAGCGCCATGCGTGACCAGTACATGCGCACGGGCGAGGGCTTCCTCTGCGTCTTTGCCATCAACAACACCAAGTCCTTTGAGGATGTGCACCACTACAGGTGAGCGGGGCGCTTCCCCAGCCCATGGAGAGGGTGGGGCTAGTGGGGTTGCGGGTCTGGAGTGAGGGGCACTGCCAGACCTTTGCACATCTGGGCTGGCTGCAGATCCTGCTGCCCGCCGTTCTGCAGCGAGTGTTGGCTTACCCATTCGGAGCCCGCTGGCACCAGTGAGCACTGGGTCATGCTCCGCACTGAAGCCAGAGAGCAGCCGCTTGTCAGTGGCCCCTCAAGAGCCTGTGTCTCACCTGGTGGCCTTTCTGAAGCTGTGGTGGTGGTGGCAGGCGTTGTGGAGTCAGTCTTCTGTCGAGCTCCCAGCCCGGTCCTTCAAAGCCCCTTGCCTTCCACCCCAGGGAGCAGATCAGCAGGGTGAAGGATTCAGACGACGTCCCCATGGTCTTAGTTGGTAACAAGTGCGACCTGCCCTCTCGGACAGTGGACACCAAACAGGCTCAGGAGCTGGCGAAGAACTACGGGATCCCTTTCATTGAGACCTCGGCCAAAACCAGGCAGGTGCGTAGGGGGCACTGCAGGGAGAGGGGAGTGACCTCCACCTGCTCCCTTGTCCTCTGAGCTGGCCAGAGGTTTGGGGTTTTTTTAATAAATAGAAGTGCATTGGGGCAGGTTGATACCAGGGTCCCACGTTCTCTTTGCTGAGCAGGGTTCCCTGGTGGAGGCCATTTGCCAAGATGTCTGCTTGGTGACCTTTTAAAAAGTGACAGTTTCAGAACTGATCAATCCCTGTCCCAGGGCAGCCATAACGAGCCAGTGGAACTCGCTGCCATGAGGTGGTATGGAGGCTACACACATCGCTCAGTTCCAAAAGGGACTGGAGCCTTTTGGCTATTAAGAAAACTCTCAGGCATGAGACCCAGTGTTTTGGGAGCAGATGCCCATGTCTGTGTACTGAGTGATCTGGCACCTTTGTCTTCTGTGTTAGGGCTCCTTAAAGCTGTGCCAACCCTGTTTTCGGGCAGGGAATTTGTCTAAACCTCCATTTCGCTGTGCACGTTTCTCTTCTCGCCATTTCTGCTCTCGTCATGCCAGGGAGTGGAGGACGCTTTCTACACGCTGGTGCGGGAGATCCGGAAGCACAAGGAGAAGATCAGTAATGGACGCAAGAAGAAATGCTCCAAGAAGAAGTGTGTGATCCTCTGAGAGACTGATGCAGGATTGGCCACGATTCTTCCCCTCCTGAGCCCTCTTGGTTTGTAAACTCCAGAAGCACAGCATCCAGCAACATCCTGTGCCTGGCTGGCTTTGGAGGAGCTGGAAGGAGAAGGCACCAGAGACTAGGATGTGACTTTTATTTGGTTTTATGGTTCCATTCATCCCTGAAGCTCCAACTAAAAACAAGGTTTAAAAACTGCAACAATCCCCCAACTAATCCCTGATGACGGCCCAGAGACACCCTTCGTTTTCCACCTGTTTTTGATGGGAGAAGGCAGCATCCCCTGGAATGACTGAGCAGAGAGGTGTGGACAGCAAAATCAGATGAGCCAAGGGGTTGTCATTCCTCCCTATCCAATCAAAAACCAGGCTGCCTTGACACAGATGAAATTTTCCTAGGGGGGGCTGAAGCTCTGGTCCCTGTAGCAGATCTCTGGTTTGCACTCCAGATGGAGAGCTGGTCTTTACTGGGTGAAGAACAGCTGAACACCTCAGCACACAGTCTCTTCCTCCAATGTAGAAAGAAAGTAGTTTGCTCACCAGAGAAATAAGAGCATCCAGACCAAGTGCTGAGTTTTGTGAAACAACTGGAGATCCCTTAAGCTCTGCAATCAAGGATGCTGCTTTGGGAGATGGCCCCACTCCACTGGCAGACCTGGTGGGTGGAAACCCCAGGGAATATAGCAGGATTTTGATCCCTTGGGGCAGAGATGTACAGAAGGGCAAGAGCTGTGCTTGGAGGGGGTGGGTGATAGACTGAGGTTAATTATCTTTTCATCTCCCAGTGTTTGGGCTGTTCCTCCAAAATCCACATTTTGCTACAGGCAGGAGATCCAGTGGAAATGGCTCAGCTGTGTGCAGCTGCTCTGTTCTGCCCCTCACCCCCTTTAAAGCATTTCTTCCCCGCTGTGGTGCACAGAGAGAGATGCAAATAAACCAGGGAAGAAGAAAACGCAGATGCACAAGTGCCTAGTCAGTTTGGTTTCCTAATCACTGTGGCTCGGGCTGTAAACTCTTAGTTGTTATTCAGGGAGAGTTGCTGCTGTCACAGCCTGGCTTGATTTTGGGGGCCAAGAGAGGAGACCCACTGGTGCGGTTCCTGAACTGGGTCCATGCAGCTCAGCTGTGGTCCATAGTTCTGTTGTTTCTGTACAAATGCTCAAAGTTCCAGCGTGGCTGTGTCTCACGGGCCTCACCTTACTCAGAGGGCTGCAGGACTGGCGTGGGAATGCAGTGGGGTATGAGCTAGGGCAGTGGGCTAGGATGAGGGGTAACCCAGAGTACCCACAGCTGGGGCTCTGCAGCACAGGGTGGCCTTGGAGGTCTAGCAGAGGAGGTGTTGATCGTCACTGCAGGGGTGTGTTGGCTTACGGCTGGGCTGCGATGGACATGGAGTTTAAAGCCACCTTTGTACTCCCTGGATCTGGGACTGGCCAGGGCCCCACTGTCAATAGAACAGTACTGGATCTGCCCTAACCTACTCCAATTCCCACTAGCCACCACATGGTGCACCCCACTGGGACCTATGGGTTGGGAATATTGCAGCTGTGTGCCCTTAGTCATGCTTCAGATCTGCCCCACACAGAGATTCTCTGGGGCAAAGAGGCCCTTGGGGTGCCTTGGCCCCACTCTGCTGCCCCATTTCCAGGGCTGTCAGCAAGGCTTTTAGGCCAGCTCTGCTCTGGGGGATATCTTATGCTGAGGGGACTTGGGTGTGTCTTTGCAAGGGGGCTGTCACCTCAGACTGGGGCTGTGCTGAAAGCTAGGCTCCTGTTTCCTTGCCCAAGCTGCTTTTATTTACCTTCAAGCTGAGCAGCAGTCAGCACCAGCTTAGAACTGGCCCTCCCTCCTCCCAAGGAGCTGCGTTCCCCTAGCTGGGTGGGAAGGGCTCACATGGGTGGGGGTCTGAGGTACTGCAGCTGGAGGTGTGGCCAGGTAAGTCCTGTGGGCCTGCTCCAGCCAGGCTGCTGCCAGGAGAGCAGCCCCAGGTAGTACAATGCCGGCAGCAGGAAGAATGTGAAGAGCAGGCCCAGTAGCAGCCATCGGGGGCTGTGGGGCTGTGGCTGCTGGAGAGGGAGAAGCAAGCTCCAAGGAAACCTACACAAAGAAACATGTTGGTTTTACACAGGAGAGAGGCTGCAGCTTTGCCCCCTCCCCTTCGGTCTCCAGAAGAAAGCTCACACCAAGATAAAGCAGGGGGCCAAGGCCCTTGCTCTCAGAACTGCCCCTTAACTTCTGGCCACTGCTAGACCTTTGTCTGATAGACCCCCGGGGCAAGTATTTGTTCCCCAAATAGGTACTAGCAGAGTGTCAGCTAGTTACCTCTTAACCATCTCTGTGAGCTAAATAGACTCTGCTCTGTTACTGCCAATCCTTGAGCCAGTGTGGTTCTTTGAACCATCTCCAATTTACCAACATCCTGACGTTGCAGATGCAAGAACTGGGCACAGGATTCCAGCAGGGCCAAATACAGAAGGAATGTAAGGTCCTTATGCCGCCTGGGGTTTCTCCAGTCCATGCATCCCTGTGCTGAGTTTGATACAGCAGGAAAACCATTCTAGACTCCTCCACACATCCTGAGACATGCCTGCTGCTGGGTACAATGGGGGTATGGGGAAGTGGCACTGTGTAGAAACAGGGTTTGCTGGCTGGGAACTTGGCAGAAGTTGACTTACCATAGCACTAAGGTTTCAAACCAGCAGTCACACAGATGGGTCTGTTTGGCAGGGGAGAGCTGATGATGCACTGGGATGAGTGCAAGTTGCTCCAGACCTCCGGGGCTCCTGGAAGAGAGGTGAAGTTTTGCGTGTCAGTGCAGTGCCACAATGATCAACATGAAACAAGCTCACTAGCTGGGCCTTGAGGGGAGGGGGACAGCTTGAGCCTGTGTACTCCATGCACACACTACATGGCAAACCTGTGGCTCTGGGACTAGTGCTTTGGTTCAGCTGACTCAGGGTGTAGAACTGTATAAAACATTGGCATTTCCCTTGGTGGGGTCCCAGGCTGGACCCCAGCCCAAACCTCTGCAGTTATAGTCCCCAAACTCGGTGAGCCCATCAGGCCTGCTAGAGCCAGGCCACAGGGCCGTTTTGCTGAGGTGCAGCCGGTCATCAGCACAGTGGGAAAAGCTCGCTGAGAACCAGCCTGGCCAGACAACTAATCATGCTAGACCAGTGGATCCCAACTTTTTCAAAATGGTGACCCATTTTGACACTTCAGTAAGACTTGGTGACCCAAGGCAATTCAAAAGTGGTGGCGGAGGAGGGTTCTCCCTAAGGGAAAAGATTAATAAATCTTGATTTGTGCCCCCATGGCCCAGGCTTAAAACCCTTGCAACCCCAAATGCCCCCCACCTATCTCACAGGAGTGCCACCCCTGCCTCCCGCTGCTCCTTTGCTGGGCTGCTACCGCCTCCATGCAACTCTCCTCCCTCCCCTTGCACACGGGCAGTTCCCTTCTTGGACACGCTGAAATGGGACTCAGTTTAATTTAACAGCCAGATCCTTCCTGTCAGCCATTAAACCAATTAATTTGAGTTCCATTTCAGTGCAGCAGGGCAGGATCTGGGAGCTGGAGGAGTGAGCGGTGGGAGCCGCAAATGGCTCCTTAAGGAGCCACATGTGGCTTGGAGCCGCCCAGCTGGCAACCCTTAGAAAGTCTAATGGCGACCCATGTTTGGGTCCCAACCCATAGGTTGGGAAACCCCCATGCTAGATGAAGGCTGCATGCTATGCTCTGGCTGATGGGGGTAGGGCAAATGCCCTACTATTTCCAGGGCTGTGGTTGTGCTTTTGCTGGAGTCAGTGTGGGGAGCAGGAGAACACCAAAAGGATTAGAAAACAAGGCCTCTGGGGATGTTTAGCCTAGCGACGGCTTGGGGCAGGGGGTGGGACTGGTCTCCAAATATGATTGCATGAGGTCATTCTAAGGAGCACAGCATTGGGTGCACTGTGCCCACCAAGGGTAAGACGAGAGGGAACTGGCTTTAGAGGCACGGGAGCGAGATTTGGGTTGCATGTCAGGAATGGCTCTCTTGCTAGGACAGCAAGGGAACAGGTGCCACAGGAATCTGTAAACACCCATCTGGGGGTGTTTTTAAGACAAATGCCTGTCAGGAATGGCCTGTTTGTTTGGCCCTGACTCTGGGGTGGGGAGGGTGGAAGAGATGACCTCTGGCTGTCTCTTCTGTGGCACCCAGCCAGAGCCTCAGCTGAAAGGAATGATTTTAGCTACTGGGAGGCTGGCAGAGCTGTGGAGCTGTTCTATCCTCTCAACTGTACAACCCTCCCCCTGCCCTTTCCACCACAGGTAACGCGGCAGTCTTGCTGCTTCCTGCAGCAGCTTTTGGTCACACACGCTCACCTCTCAGCTGCAGCGGACAGTAGGGTGTCTGCAGGCCTGAGCTCCCGACAGATAGACTTGGCTGCCTGAAGGAGATAATTGGACACAATGAGACTGTCAGGAAGCTGTTGTTCTAGAGCTGCCCACGCTCTGTTTACAGCAGGGAGCTGTGGTCTGTCTTTGTGGATGGCTCCAGAAAGCTGCCAACTGTCTCCTCTTGGAATTGGGCTGCAAGGAGGCAAACATAACACTGTATTTTTTCACCTAATGCATAATTTGCCTGGGCAGCTCTGTGCCCTAGTGGAAGCCAGGCAGGTTTCCAAAGGGACTGAACCTTCAGAGGGAAAATCAAAATATCTTGGGTAAAAAGATGACTGTACAAAAATTAACCAGGAATGTTTTCTGGGCACCTTGTTAATAGACATCTGCTCACGCCCTGGGAGGGAGGGAAAGACCCATCCCTTATTACAGCTGAGGCACGTGCGAAGGCTGGGGCAGAGCAGGTATGCAAACCCACCTTGCCAAACCCCTCATCTAGGGCCCAAACCACAGGACCATTCGTCTTCTCTTGTTTAGCAGGGGTGCAAACCCTCATGGGTCAGAGCTGGTGCTTCTCCCCAACATGGGATGGGATATTTGGGACCCGTAAGGTTGCTGGCTCAGTCTGATCCAGCCTGTCGGTTCTCCTATGTCCCTAAAACGTGCATCAGAGCTGATCAGTGGTAGGGGAAGATGGCATTTCAACTGGCTGAGTGCTACGGCAAGCAGGGCTCAAAGCAGAGGGACCTATGTGGCATTGCTTACCCAGCTACAAGGCTTGCTCTGCTGCTGAGCACAAGTCCTGTCTCCCCAAAGAGCTGCCAGAATTGTTACGGACAGTGTCCCAAGCACAAAAATGGTATCACCTAAAGACACACTATGGATCCTGTCAGGCCAGGGTGTGACAAAAAAACACACCTGCCCTCCAATACCAACAAAACTTCCAGAGACGACAGCGGTGCCCATGTATGAGTGCTCACTCTTGGTACAGCTAATCTCAGCTGGAGAGAGGGTGTTTCTACCCCAGCGGACCTCCTCCTTCTGTCGGGGCATGCTATAGGCTGTGCACTGTAGATCTAGCTTGAGATCAATAGTGGACCCAGAAGTCCTGAGCAGCTGCTTTGGTCAGGCTGCTGCAGGCGGAAGGGGGGTGTCCTGCTGGAGAGGAAACGAATTGTTCATTAAATTAAAATAATAAATAAACTAATTAAATACATAAATTATTTTAACAGCAACGAAGGGTCCTGTGGCACCTTATAGACTAACAGAAAAGTTTTGAGCATGAGCTTTCATGAGCACAGACTCACTTCATCAGATGCTGGTCTTGGAAATCTGCAGGGCCACGTATAAATTATTTTGTTAGTCTTTAAAGTGCTACTGGACTGCCTTTTTGTTTTGATAGACTATAGACTAACATGGCTCTCTCTCTGTTACTGAATTAAATGGATTTTAAAAGCGCCTCATCTTCCAAGTGAGACCCAGGGCCTGGTCAGTTGGTAATTTGGGAAGTCGGTAACCTATGATTTTTGTTGCAATCCTTTCCCCATTGCTATGGCAAAACTGGCCTGAATCGTGACAGGAGCTGGGCAGATAAACAGATTCCTTACGGGAAATACACTGTTCAGCTACTAATCTGAGTTCCTCACATAAGTGTTGTTAATGGCCACGTGGGCTTTTTACTCCTTTTTCCCTAGCAGAAAACAATTTTCTTTAAAAGGAATCTCTTCTCATTCAGGGCCCTGTGTGCTGATAAGAAGCTCTTAGCAGGAAAGGGGTAATTAGTGAGCACAATGGGAGAGATTAGCCCATTGAGAAGAGAGAGCTGTTCCTTTGTGTCAGTGGGAGAGGAGAAGGGTAGGGATATAAAGGGACTAAAGGGCAAAGTTTTAGAAAATGGCCTGATCTAACTATGGCTTGTGCCCCCTCGTGGTGCAATTCACCTGCAGCCATACGAAGCATTGTGCACTAGTATGAATGGCTGCGCAAGGGGCAAGGCAAAAGTGAGCTCAGTTCTTTCTAGTCTTCTCTGCTGGTGCTAGCAGCTGCAGCTCCTCCAAGACGGGAAACCCTACTAGACAACTCCTGCCACTGCTGACATCATTAAGGGTATGACCTAGAGTCTCCAAGGTATTTAGGTGCCCAACTCCCATAGGTAGGTGGCTAAATACCCTTTGAGGATTTAGGCCCATCTCTTCAGCTTGTTTTTAAAGATGGGAGTCAGATGTGTTCTACCAGTGCAAACATTGTGCTCTATCTGTCCCTGTGAGTGACACCTTTATGGATTCTCAAACGTGTTACCTACCTATGAAAATCTTACAGATACTGGAGCCAGAAGAAGCCCCATGGCCATGCCTTCTGACTTCCCGTGAAACTCAACCATAGGATTGCCCTAAGCTAATTCCAAGGGGGGCTGTTGGGGGCGGCGGGGGGTGGACAATGACTTGAGCAGGGCTTTAGAAAAACAGCCCATGTAATTGCCAGGGATGGAGAATCCCGGCGGCCCTTGGTAACTGTTCCAGTGGTTCATTCCCCTTACTGTTAGATGTTTGTGCCTAAATTTGTGTCATTTCAACTTCCGCCTTTGGGTTGTGTTAGACCTCTGCCTGCTGGATCAGACAGACCTCTATTTTTGTTCCCCATGCACATATCTATAGACTGTGATCAACTCGCACCTGAACCTTCACTTTGTTAAAATAAACAGATTAAGCTCCTGAAACTTCTTGCTACAAGGCAGATTTCCCAATCCTGTATCATTCTGATGGCTCTTCTCTGAGCCCTCTCCACTTTATCAACAAGCTTCTTGAACTGGATCTTCTTGGCTCTGTACAATGGGGATAATCCCTTCCTTTTTCTGCCTGGATTATTTCAATTCTAAACTCTTCAGAGCAAGCAAGGTCTGTCTCTTGCTATGCACGTGAACAACACAGTGCAGTGCGACCCAGATTGCAGCTGGGTGCTACTGTAATACTACAAGTATTGTACACACGTCCCCACACCCAGAAGTGTGTTTAATGTTTCTTTAAAAGGAGGAGCGAGAGCTCAAGAACATGAGCTGTCTCCAGAAACCTGCAAAATGGGGATCAGGGGTCCCCAAGCTCTGCACCACCATCAGCAGCCACAAGTGATTCTCACTCAGCAGGTAGAAGAGAAGGTTTATTAAGTGACAGAGATGCAGCATGGTACAGACTTGTCAGCACAGCAACCAGAGGGGTTCAGTCTGATCCATCCTGGGTGGGAGGAGATCCCCCGAGAGAACCCCAGGCCAGGAGCCCCTAGCTCAGGCCCAGCCTGCCTTTGTTCCCCTCCAGCCATCGTATTAACTGCTCTCCATTTTCAAATTCAAAACCCAGCTGGGCTCTTGTCTGTCTGGGGAGAGGCATCACCTGGTCACCCAAGTTACAGACAACCAGGCCGGGTCGCCAAGGATCCCCCCAGCAGGGACCCTGGTTGCCTAGGCTATAAATCACTCTCTCTCTCTCTCTCTCTGTCTCTTCATCACAACCATTATTCACATGCCTGGTGCTCTGCACAGGGTGGTAAGTTCCTAATGCCTCCTTGGTGGATGTTCATTGTCAGCACACGTGTTCATCACCATCAATTTCCTACTGCCAGCACCACTTTGTAGCCAAGCTTGGACTGGCATTGTGGGATGAAATCTTACAGGCCTTTGTGTCGCCCTGGCCAGTGGGGGGAGGAGAGCAAACCCCAGATCCTTGGTCGTTGGGAGCACCTGCGCGGATCCTGACTGTACAAGCCAGGCTAGTGCAGTAGCTGGCATAACTGACACCAGCACAAAATCTGGCTAGCGCTTAGAGACACTCGCGTCTGAATCTGACAGTGCCATTATTATTTATAGCACAGTAGTGGCCAGAAGGCCTGACTGAGCCTGGACACCTGCCAAAGCTGTAACTCATCTGGCTGAAATCAGGCTAAAGGCATTACCATGCTGGGTGTGTGCTGAGAAAGGGGGTTGGATTTAGCAAGCCCATGTTAACTAAGATCTGTACCTTTCCTTCTGGCCAAGGAAGCATGGGGATCTCCATGCAGGATAAACAGTTGAGCGCTTCAGTGATCTCCTTGGCTAGTCTAAGTTGCTTCTCTTCACCATGCTCACACAATTCTTCCTTGGCTGGGCAGCTCCACTCTCTCTTCTCCTCTGTGCTGGATGGGAAGAGAGGGATTATTTGTCATCACAGCAATATCCTAAAGGAGATTGGTGCTTGGTGCTGCACAAACACATACATGGGAGGAGAGAGACACTTTCCCCAAACTGCTTAGAAGCTAAACAGACAAGACAAAGAGTGGGAGGGGAAACTGAGGCCTGGAGCAAAGCAGGGGCACGCCCAAGATTGGCCGCAGAGTTGGGACTAGCATGCAGGTCTCCTGACTCCTAACCAGTGCCCTGTGAGGTCAGTAACAGATCAGTCTGCTGGGGACAGAATTTAAAATCTGGTTTTAAGCACATCGGGAACAACCAAATTCCACGATTCTGAAGGGATCACAGGTGTGGAGCTCCTTGCATACACGCCACTGCTCTGGGGCTGCTGGGAGCCTCAGCTGGCAGCATTGGGAAGGTTATTTATTGTCTGTCTCAGGAGCACTTAACAATCCCCATTAAGGATCTGGGCCTCGTTGTGCTGTACAACTCTCCCCCACCCCAGAGTAAAGGTGAAGCGCAGAAAGAAAAAGCTGTTCTGTTCTCTGCGGGCAGTGTTAAAGGAATGAGGGAGGTGTCCTCTGATGGGTCTGCTGCCAATGCTGCTAATGCTAAGCAAGGATGAGAGACAGACAGGCTCCGGGGGGGGCTTCACCTGTTCACACCAATGCCCAGGCTGGTGCCATGGTCTCTGTATCTTGACATTGTGGCTTAGGCATCCTGACTCAAAATGTCACAGGCTCTATAAAAGCAGCTGCCAAGCCTGATGTAACACTTTGTGCCAATTGATGGATAAGCTAATTAGATTATCGGCCTATCTGCGAATCAGGCCTCAGATAGTCACTGTGTGTGTGACTGGCACAGGTGTTCAGATGATGGTGTACGAACAGAGCCAGGACTGGCCCAGGACACATTCCCTTCCCTGAGGTCAAAGCAGGGGTGCTTCACTTAAGTGCCAGTGATATCAGTTACTGTGTCCACACTGCAATACAAGACCCATGACTGGCCAAGGCCAGCTGGCTCAGGCTGCAGGGCTATAAAACTGCTGTGTACGTGTTCAGGCTGCAGCCTGGGTTCTGAGACCCCATGGAGAGGGGAGAGTCCCACAGCCTGGACTCCAGCCCACACGCCTAGATCGCAGTTCGATAGCTTTGCAGGGGAGCCAGCTGCTTGGGCCAGGGTGGCTGTGTTGTGGGTGTGCATTTACCTGATGGAGCTGAGGGAAGAGCCAGCAGAATGGAACTGGGACTGAAGGCAGCTTCCACATCCCACTTCCCATTCGTACCTTTCTGGCATCTCTGCCATCAGTTGCTGCTGCTGCTCAGGAAGGGCTCTGCCTTCCCTGGTGGGGCTCGGCTGAGCCAGTTGTGCTGCCATGCCCACATCCTGAGGAAACAGGTCCCCAAGTCAGTGCAATCAACAGCTGGACAAGGCAAACATCTGGTGGCTGTTGTCCAAGGTTCCCAGAGTGTTTTGCTGGACAGCTAAGCTCTGGATTTCCCATGTGAGGGTGACTGTCTCCCTTTTAAGCAATACGAAAACATTCTTGCCACACTCATGCACTAAATGAGCGGCAGCAGCAGGAAGAGAACCCAGGAATCCTAATACGAGTACCCCCTTCCCCGCTGTAACCACTAGCCCTCACACTCTTCTGGAGCTGCGAACAAAATATTCTGGCACTCTCCTGTACCTCCCTGGACCACATTCCCTTCCACCACAGGGACTAGGAGGACTCAGTTGTCCTGACCCCCAGGACTCATCCTAACCTCTATCTGCTGCTAGAACTGGAGCCCCCAAGAGTGTGTAATGCCCCCTGCAATCAAAGCATGCCTCCTACAAAGTCCCTGTCCCACACCCTGCAGCACTTACTGAGGGGCGCTCCCCCTGCAGCTTCAGAGAGCACAGATAAGGGAGCGCTCCAGCTACTGAAGCACCATCACATCCTGTGGCTGTGGCTGTGATTTTCCTGAAGGCTTCCTTCCCAGATAGTGCCCAGTCCTGTGTTCAGCTAGGCAAGATTTCACTAATCTGAGTATTTAGCCCAGCATCTGGCTGGGACATGGCAGCTCTCAGGGTCAAGTGGAGGGGCAGGGCTCCAGCTAGGGAGAGAGCTTGATCCTTGAATATTGCTTTCTACTCCCCACATGGCTGCCACCCTCACCTGCTCCTCTGCTGTAGCCTTGACATCCACTGGGCTCCTCCCCACAAGCAAGGGAACTCCCGAGGCTGGCAACACCCCACACAGCGGGCTAGGCAGTCTGGCCTCGGCCTTTTGTCCCTGCAGGGAGAAGAGGGTGGGGTGATAGCTCACATACAAGTGTTTTATCTGCTTCTGAGCTGTTCCTGGGAGGACTGAGATCACCTCCCCAGTCGAAGAACACTGGCAAAGCCAGGGAGGCTGTGGCAAAGCTCTGTTCCACTTAGTCCACATGGCTTGTAAAACAGGCACTCTGTGTTTCAATCTGGCCGAGGCACTCAAAATAACTGGCTGCTACAAAAAACAGGAACGAAACGCCCCATTCCTCAGTTTACTCACTGGGCATACTGCATGGAAGGACACTGATATCATCAACAACAACTTCGGGGCTCAGCACCCCTTGGTGTCCGATGCCCCCCTCACTATTTCCTTCCATCTTTCCCTGTCCAGCACAGAGTGGCTCAGTTTCTGTAGGCTAACTCCCCACCACTCTACTATATCACCTACCCCTTCCCTTGTGGGGTCTGGCTCTCCTATTTGACCCTTCCATCATGCCGAATACCAGGGTCTTGACTTTTCGCTCATCGTTCATTCTGCAGAGATGCCCGAATAGCCATGACTTCCATTGTATAACCTTTGGCAGTAGGCTCTCTTTTGGCTGTATCTTCCTGTATAATTCCTCATTGGTGACCTTCTGTATCCATCCTATTCTCAGGATCTTTCTATAATTCTCAGAATTCTACAGTTCTCAGAATCTTTCCATAACGCCAATATCCTTCTCTTTGAATCTTTTCTGATCACTCATGTCACATCTGTACAACATGCTGCTGAACACACGTTTTCAAGATGCTCAGCTTCACTTCTAAGCTAATCACTCTGCTTTTCCAGATTTTATCCATCGCCTAGAAACTCACTCTTGCTTTCACTATTCTAATCGCTATTTCCTTCTTACAAGCCAGATCATACACCATGTTGCTCCCCAGATACGTGAACTTCTCTACATTCCCTAGTTCAATCCTGTCTACGCTGATCTTCCTTCCTATTTCCTTCTCTCCAAATACATTGTCTGTGTTTTATTGATGTGCATAATCAGTCCGTGCCCCTTCCCTTCCTCATTTAACACCTACACTGTTCTCACTAGCGTCTTTTCATCTTCCTCATTAACTATATCAGCCACGAACCTCAAGTTGTTAATTCTCACCCCATGCACCAATATCCCTTCTGCACTTTACTAAGAGCTATGAAATCTGTAGCTGAGTGCTCTGCATGGTTACTCCTTAGTGTTCTAATCTTGAGCCCCAGGACGTTTCCTCCCAGCTCAGAGCTCTCTCGGGATGTCTTTAATACAGTCCCTCTGTGATTCAATATATCACCCCCTCCACAAGCTCCATGCTCTGGGGTTGCTGATGCTGCACATATACGGTGGAGTTCCCCCTGCCCCTGGGAGTAAGTGGTGGAGGCTCCCCCACGATATGTGGAGCTGTCTGGGTCTGAGGGAGCAGCCAAGCGACACAGTACAATTGGCCATTGCACACCGAGGATAGAAGGGGTGCGAAAAGTTGCTTTGGGGAGAGATGTTTTCCTGGTCATTCCCTAGCAGTAACAGTAAGCAAAGCACACAGCCTTAATTCATTGACTCTCAGGCCAAAGGGATCCCTTGCTCATCTGGTCTAAGCTGTATATCACAGGCCATAAGACTGCTCTGAATTAATACCTGTTCAAACCAGAGCAGAGCTTGTAGAAAAACAGCCCACCTTGATTTAAAGAGGGCCTGGGACTGGGAATCCCAGCAGCTAGTTCCTCTTGCAGTTCCCTAGGGCC
Source organism: Carettochelys insculpta (assembly GCF_033958435.1). Lineage (NCBI taxonomy): Eukaryota > Metazoa > Chordata > Testudines > Carettochelyidae > Carettochelys > Carettochelys insculpta. Next base: position 14,276,543 of record NC_134158.1, on the reverse strand, counting down.
TGGGGGTGAGCCCTGCTTCTGAGGACACAGTGCCCTCTACTGCACCACCAACACTACAACTTAACTGTTCCTTTGTGGCCTCCCCTCCAGTACAGAACAGGCCTAGCTTGGTCTGACTTCAGCTGCCACAGGATCAAAGCACAAGGTTAACTGGGCTTGGAGAGAGCGAAGCTGCCCTTCCCCCTACCTGCTGGATTTCTTCTATCTCCATGCAGAGCGGCTGTGCAGGAGGCTGAATGTGGGGTTTAAACTGGTGGGGCAGCTCCTTCGGCAGCCTGCATAAACAGAGTCAGTTCTCATTCCTTCTCCAGTATGGCCTTAACTCCTCTAGCTGCTGGGACAGCCTTGCTTTCCAAACAAACAGCCAGCCCTTCTTCGAAGGGTAGGAAATCTTAGCCCCAGTGGAAGACGCTTATGCACCTTCTCGTAACTGTTGTTCTTCAAAATGTGCTGTTCATGTCCATTCCACTTAGGTGTGTGTGTGTGCACAGTGGCCAGAAGATCTTCCCATTGCAGCACCTGCAGGGCTGATCTGGGTGCACCATTGGAATGGCACCTCCACAGAGCCCAATATATCACCCCACTGACATCCTCCCCTCAGTTTCTTCTTGCTCGCTGCTCCGACGGAGGGGAAGGAGAGCCAGCATTAGAACAGACATGAACACACCTCGAAGAACAACGGTTATGAGAAAGTATGGAACCCTCTTTTCTTCTTCGAGTGCTTGTCTAGGTGTGTTCCACTCAGGTGATTCACAAGCATATGTTTAGATGGTGGGGTCAGAGCTGATAGCAATACCGCCCCTCCAAAGGCAGCGGAGGCTCTGGCTCTCACTGGACTAGAGCTGGGTGCTGCACCCATGTACAGCAAGAGCTGTGTAAACTGCCAAAAAGACTATTATCCTCCAACGGGGAAACCAAGGCAGAGACAAGGGTAATTTTAGCAGAGCTGGGAACTAAGCCAGATCTTTTGAGTCCAGCGCATTGACCGCAGGCGTTTGTAACTCTGAGCCTTTCTTACTGCTGATGCAACCTTGGCTGCGCCAGAGAAGAGCTCAGCAGCCCAATTCTTTTGGGTCTGTATCCCACCCCCAATGCAGAAGGGCTAGTAAGCAAACTGAACTGCCTCCCTGCCCCCAACATTTCTTCAAGTGGCCTCTCAGCCCCACAGCTTCCTTCTGAGCAGAATGCAGGAAGAAAGCTTGCTCAAACCGCACACCTCACCTCTGCAAGCAGTGGAGTGTCTGTGGTGTTTGAACAGTCAGCCTGAGCTCAACAATCACTAGATAAAGATCATGAGGTTCGGGGATGGACAGAGTACAACTGAGAGGAATGTTTCCACACGGACCAGGCAGCTTTTGGACCAGGGCCATTTCCACGCAGATGCAGCCTAGCTTGCAGCCTCTGGTGAAGTTTGTTCTATCCCCAGCCTGGCCCTTGGGAGATGTCTCTCTCACACACACGTGCCACATGACCCAGTTTCATCTCTCTTGCTGGGGTCTGAGTGGGAAGGGGTGAGGTCTGTGTGGAGCTCACACAACACATCTTCTCTGGCTTTAACAAGGAGGGAAGCTGAATTTCAGAGTAGCTCCGGGGAAGAGGCTACAGTAAACAATACTGACCCACCCTGCCAGGCAGGGGCTGGGCTATCTGGGAAACAGGTCTCAGAGCGGTTCCAAGACGCTACTTGAGATACAGCTGCCAACTGTGCCTGGATGTATTCCTGGAAGTTTCATCACTTGACATAATGTCTAATTACAGATTAACCTTCAGTTCCTGGAAACTCCAAGACAATCCTGGAAAGTTGGCAATCCTCCCTGGCTTTTTAGGGTCAGCGTCCAGGTGAAAGCAGCACACACTCCCCTTCTCCTCTGCCAGCTGCTCTGCTCTTCCTCCTACCTTTCTGACACCCCGGCCAAATAATGTCAAGCGCCCAGGCCCCTTCCCCGTGAATTGTTAAAGCAGACCCACATAGCTGTCGGGCACAGTAGCTCATGCATTACATTACAGCTCCATATATAATGGATGTGCAGAAATTTTAACAAATGACTAACCTATCGTTAGAGCCTCACAGCTCAGGGGACGCCTTAGGACTGTCTGTAACACCTTGTGCTGAGGGGTTTAGAGCCATCTCTAATGCATGCTGCTCCCATCTGCATTGTTTATTTGATCTACTGATTGCTGATTTAGCCTTTATAAACGCAGCAAGGTGGGGCAAGGCCCCAATAACACAGTGCACACAAGCCATTCCCCTGTCCGCCTTGGCATTTTACCACTTATCTAATCTAGGTCTGTCCATCTGGCTCTTGTTCTGCCTTTCTATGTGAGATTAAAGAGCCCTTTAATACCCAGGATTTTATCCCCCCTGTAATCAAGCCATCTCTTCCCCTTCTTTTTGGATACACTAAACAGACTGAGCTCCTTGTGTCTCTTACAGCAATGAAGGTTTTCCAGCCCGCAAATAATTTCTGCAGCTCTCCTCTGCACCCCCTCCAATTTTGCCACTTTTTTAAAAAATGAGGACATTGGAGCTGGACCCAGGATTCCAGGATTGTCTTGCAATCACTCAGAGCACACAAGAAGGAATCCCCGAATTGAGGCCCTCTCTCCTGGTTGATCTAGGACAGATCTTTCATGCAGAGACACTGTCAGACCCGCAGGCCCCTGAGGTGAGTTCTTCCACCGGTTAGTTACGATGTTAAAATTTGTGTCTCATTTCTAGTCTGAGTTTGTCTGGCTTCAGCTTCCAGATGTTGGCTGTGGAGTGCACTAGCCTATGTCTCAGAGTGTGTGTGTCAGAGAAGACAGGAGAGAGTGCTGGTTTTGCTGGGTAATTCCCAGGCAGTACATACAGCATTCACCAGGCACCCTTTTGGAGAGCCAGTGGCATGGCCCTGTGTGTGAACTGCAGCCCAGAAGCAACCCCAGCACGATGACCAGGAAGCTGCAGGCATCTGACCAGAGGGTGCGTGTGGCAGAGCTCCACCGGGCTGCATTTAGCAGTGCAGCTCCTGCCTTACTTCTTCAGGGCCTGAAGGCTGCTTCCACTAGCGTCCATGGCTCTCCATTGTGGCACAGAATAACCAACCCGCCTACTTGGGACTGCTGCCCCAGTGGCTGCGCCCGGAGGGCTGTTCTGTCATGAATCAGGGCCTGTGCTTAGCAGCTTCTTGATGGGTGGGTGAAGTCAGCAGACCAGCTTAGCCCAGCAGCAGCAGCACTGCAGGAGCTCTTTGATGGTTGTAATAGTTCCTGCATTTTCCCAGCCTTGAACCAGGTCCTGTTTTGATTTCACCTCAGTCCAGGGAACCCAGCTGTAACCTCAGCTCCAGTTCCTGACTTTGGCTCTGAGCCTTGGCTTGGGCAGCTGGCTTTTAACTCCTGCTCTGATCTTGGGCTCTGTCCCTCATTAGGGTCTCTGGCTCTTACAGCTAGACGGGACACAGCCTGATCTCTGACACATTCTCCCAGCCCTTCGTGCCAGCTTGGCTGGTGTACAGGGCTGGGTATCTATGAGGGGCTACTCAGAAGCACTTACATAGCCAGGTCTTCATAGGTTTGGCACAGCTGCTCCTGAAGCTGGTTTGTTTCCAGTCTCAGCTCCTGCGAAGGAAGGACAGATGCTCTGCAGCTTCTCCTGCCATACAATCCATGTTAATGTCTGTGTTCTCTCAAACCATCTGGATCACCAGGCACTGCTACAGCCAACAGGCCTAGTTCTCCATTACCCTTCTAAGTGGTTCTGGCACAGTCAAAGGTCCTTAAAATGGGGCAGAAATGGCCCTCTGAGATTCCCTGCTGTGCAAGGGGTATAAAGGCTGAGGGGAGAGCTATGTCATAGGAGTTGCCTGGGGACAAGACTGGAGCACATGGGATTGTGGTGGTTCTCCACTACCCTAGCCCCACAGGGGCCAGATTAAAGGCATGGCTAGAGTGAACCAGAGGAAGTAAGCTTTAATAATTTAGAGCAGCCCTGAGTCACTCTAACCTACACCAGGGCCCCACATCCACACTCCAGAATATGAGGAGTGCAAAGATGGCTTAACTCCACCTTAGTCTACCTCTCCCACCCCCACAGAGTGCACATGGTACAGGGGCAGAGTGAGGGAGATTCAGGCTCAGCCGAAATTAGGGACCTCCTTCATCACTGAATCTTGTCCCCTGCCATTGCAGGTCATCCCATCGCACCATAAACTTATCAAGCTCCAACATCAAACAAATGTTTGCCCTCACCACTCCTATAGGGAGGCTGTTAGGAGAACTCCTTCCTCTGATGGCTAGAAACCCGCTTCTAATTTCCAGCTTAAACTCATTCTTGGCCAAAACAAAGCAGCAGAAATATAGCACTTTAAAGACCAACAAAATGATTTATTCGGTGATGAGCTTTCGTGGGACAGAAGTGGGTCTGTCCCACAAAAGCTGACCACCAAATATATCATTTTGTTGGTCTTTAAAGTGCTACGTTTTTGCTGTTTTGTTTTGTTGGAGTACAGACTAACACAGCCACCTCTGTTACTATTCATTCCTGGCAGTTTACCCCATAGTTTGAACTCAGGAGCCAGCACTGGACACAGTATTTCAGATGAGGTCTCACTGATGTCTCCTTGCACAACTGCATAAATACTCCTTGGGGCCATTTGACCTAGGAGTCCTGTCTCCTCCATGGTCCACTGCACAAGGATGATGATACAGAGAGGGCACACAGGGCTGGGCAGGTTGGATCCAAGCTCTCTGATGAATTAGGTAGAGAGGCCAATGGAGCAGATAGGCAGGAGCATGGGACGTCTGGGTGTTCGTTACCTGTACTACTGCCTTGTACTCTGCTAACATCGCTGTCAGCTCTTCAGAGTGGTTTGTTTTCTGTAAAAGGCAAGAAACAAGTTATCCTCCTCCATCACACTGACTTCTGTTGCTTCAAAGGGGGCTCTGACAGATTGTGGCTGTTTATTAGATACATGTCTGGCTTTGATCTTAATTGTGAGGCGCTGATGACACCCGCTGGTCATTAGGAGCACTCACAACACAACCAGAACCACAATTTGCAGAGTTTTAAGGTTTGAGATCACTGTACAGTACTCATCTAACTCAGAGTTTCTCAATTGTTTTTTTTTTTTTAATAAAATACCCCCTTCTTAAAAAAAAAAAGTATCCCCAGTACATACAATTTTCAGACAGTTTTTTTCTACCAATGCAACACATTTGTTTAAAACAACTTAATCGTAACTGGTTGGTTGGAAGAAATTGCCTATAGGACCGTCATACTTACGACTGTGCAAAAATGATAAATAAAAAATTAGAGGAACATAAAATAAGTCAATTTTTTTATTCATAGAAAAGATTGAGAAACATGGAGTTAACGTACCTTCTGGAAGAGCTCTATGTACTCCCAGGAGTACACGTACACCTAGCTGACAACTACTGATCTAATTAGACTTCCCGCATGGCACAGGCCACAAAACCTCATCTGCACTGAGCCCCACAACTTCTGCTGGCTGGAAGTTTAAAGAAAGCTGTATACCCACTACGCATCAGTGACATTAATAACACCCAGCTCGTATAAAAGGCTTTTCATTACTAGATTTCAAAGTGTTTTACGAATGATGTTAGTATTGTTACACCCACTGTACAGGTGGAGAAACTGAGTCATGGAATGCAAAGTTCCTGATTCAAAATCATCCAGCCGACCAACAGTCGAGCTAGGAATAGTCCAGAAAAACAAGAGACTAGACAGAAAGGAAGCAATGGAAGCAACAAACACACATGCTGTTCTCAGTCACCACATATTGCTCACCTCAGTAAGGGCAGTATCTTTGCAGGAAAGGAGAGTTTCATATTCACAGAGCTGGGCCTAAATAAAGGAAATACGGGCCTGTAATTAAAGAACTCAAAATGCCTATCATTCATTGGTAAACTTTTGAATCCCTGTGGGAAAGTGGGGGTAGCACAAGATTATAGAAATGAAGGACTAGCAAACCTTCCTCAAGCTCAGTCCCCTGGTACTATGGCATTAACCCCATTTTGCAGCAGAGGAAATAGAGACATGGGGCAGATGTGTCCTTGCAAGATAACACAACAAATCAATGGAAGAGTCAGAAACAGAAGATAGAGGTCCTGATGTCCACTCAGTTGCTCTAATATTAACGGAGAGGTAGCTGTGTTAGTCTGTGTTCTAACAAAACAAATAAGCAGTCACGTAGCATTTTAAAGACTAATAAAATAATGTATTAGGTGACGAGCTTTCATGGGGCAGACCCACTGCATGATACAGGCCAAAATGCTGCCTTTTCCCATGACAGGAAAGTCCAAACTTTTATGAAAGGCAGAAATCTCATCATTTTTCACAAAATTAAATATTTCAAAAATGTTTACATGTGTTATATTAAAATAATTTAGAGCAGAACAGTTAAAATGGAAGATTTTGATAAATTTCCTGCTGCAAGCGAGACAATCTTGCAAAATGTTTAGATTCCATCATATCAGGGTTTTCTATCGGAAAATGTTAGACACACTCTGCTATATACGTGCAAAAGTCTGAGCCTGTCTGCAAACTACGTAAGGAAACCAACAGAAGCTGCGGGTTCTCAGAACTGCTTCTGCTGGGATACTTAGAGCCTAGAAAGTAATTTAAGCAACACACACACACACATACACACACACACACACTCACTCACTCTCTCTCCCTCTCCCTCCCTCCCTCCTCCGTGGTTAGTACCTGTAGAGCTGCCTTTTCAGCAACCAGCCCTGCACCCTTCTGTTTCGCTCTGTCGCTCTCTCTGAGCAGCTTTCTGTTCTGTAAAGCAGCCAGAGGCCGCACTTAGTGTTAATTAGCAAATGATATCAAAGGCCACGTCTACACGATGAGATAAATTCAATTTTTAAGAAATTTGAATATTTAACCTTGATATTATGAACGCCAATTAAGTGTCTAAAAAGATTCTTGAAATTCTATCCACCTTTTTTCTGTGTCTAGTCTCCACGTCCCCATTTGCCCCGTGCAAGTTTGACAGCATGAGCAATGCACTGTGGGTACCTATCCCACAGTGCCTCAGCCACAATTGCTTGTGGGTGTTTCATGTTTGAATCCCAGAATTCCAAGCACTGTCCCAGAATTTCACAACATCAGTAACTGTGTGAAAAAAGCACTGGAGATCGGGCAAGGGAATTTTTTCATAAAGGATGCCCTTTATATTTGCAGGGCAGGGCTGCTGAATTCCAATTCAAATTCAATTAAAACTTCGCAGGCTTACATTGACCTTCTTCCTGCACACCTGAGAGCAGCACACAACAAAGCGGCTATACCTGGCGGGTCACCACGTAGCTTTAAGTGACACATATGGGACACTTCTGGAGGTTAATGATTCAAATTAAGGACATCACGCTTCCACACCAGCCTTGATTAGAGATTTTAAATTTGAATTTGACGCTACACCTGGCCCGTAATATTGCTATTTTGTAATCGGTATTATGGCTCAATCAACTGAGATAATAATATTAACTGTGAGGACAGTCACGTTTTAATATTGAGCTAATGCCTTGAAATTCGGTTTTATCTCATAGCGGAGATGCAGCCTAAGAGACATGAGAAGGGAGGTCTTTAGCTGTTGCGCCAGTCCCTTCACCAGAAATGCAGCTGCTGCTGAGGTGAGATGCACAAGCATCTTAGCACAGGAAGTGAAAATGACTTCCACATCCAGCTAAAAGTGCAGGAGCAATTAAGGCAGTTTAAATGCACTTAGGCCCTGAACTTCCCTTCACATCAGTGGAAGTTCGGTGCCTAAATGGCACTGAGGATCTGGATTTTGGCCACACTGGAACCTGATCGAGAAATCGCAGTTAATAATTTCAGTTCATATTAATAATGGCCAGGCTACAAGGGGTCAGAAGCACAGTTTAGCTGGCATGTCCCCAGAGAGACAGCAGCTCCAGCAGCACAGTGCCCTCCCACTACGGCACTGCAGCCTGGGAGTCCACACCGAGCGCCCTGTCCCCAGCACAATGCTGGGACACCTGACTCAGGATAAGAGAGCTTGACGTCTGGCAGAACAGTGAGTATTTTAGACAGAAAGTTCCACTTCAGCCCTGTATCTAGTGGCTGAGGTAGAATGTCTTTCACAAAGAATGAGGTAGAATGTCATCCAGCGAAGTCCTAAAGAATCCACTCTACGGGGATTGCTCCAAAGTCTCACAATCTTTGCTCTTAAAATTAACACCTTGTTTCCAGCCTGAATTTATCTAGCCTCAGCTTGCAGTCACTGGATTCTTTCTGCTCTGTTTTTGTCTGCTACATTAAGGGGCACTCTGGGTACTTACAGGCCCTTTAGTCACCTTTTAACCTTCTCCATGATGAGCTAAGTAGATTGTATTTCACAGTGAGGCAGATTTTCCAGACCTCCTCTGTGCTCTTTCACAGTTTACTACTGATTCAAGGGGGAGATTACCTCTCTATCTACTCCTGCACCCCCCTGCATGTTTCTTAGTGATTTAGCATTAAAATACAGACATAGTCAACAGCACAAAAACAGCTCTACTCTCCATAGCCCTGGTTACCTCCTCCTGGAGACTGTCCACTTGTAGAGAGAGGCACTGCTGTTCCTTCTCCTATAAGTTTAAAAATAAAACAAACATGGACCTAAGCTACAGCCCCCAGAGTTTGTCTATAATATTATTCAAGGAATGACAATGTCGTGGGTCAATAAATTGCAGTAACTTGGCTGCCGATGTCATCTGTCATCAACAAACATTTATTTGTACATCCCCCTAAAATCTAGGTAGTTAATTTGCATCAAGAGCCATGTGCCCCACGACAGCTGTGCAAAGCCAGCAAACCACTCATAGCTGCAGCAGATGGGACTTTGAAATGCCCATGGGTTTCAAAACCCACAACAAAAACGTAAGTGAACTCAGTGCTCCTAACAAGTGCCAGATTGATGGGCAGAAATCGTGTTGCTCCCACAAAATAGGCACACTAGGGCATTCTCCAGGGAAAGCTTTCGTTCTCTCACACACTGCCTCCTGCTGGTTTTCCTCAGCACTGCACTGCTAGGTTATCATTTAGTGCTGAGGTGTCCAATAGAAATTAAAGGATCGCCATAGGCCCCCTCCCTGCAAATAAATGCCCTCCCAGCTGCTCCAAACTGCAGGTAACTCATCAGTATCACTGCTGCCGCTGGAGCCATGCCGGGCCCCGGGGCTGGAGCTGCACTGGGCGCAGCCACAGCCACAGCCACAGATACCACCCTGCACTTGTCCCAGCAAGGCTATGTCTACACTAGAAGCATCTGTCGACAGACATTACTGTCGAGAAGTTGCATCTACACACAACTTGCTCTGTCGAAAGAGACCTGCCAGACTGCACTGCCCTCTGGTGCCAGAAAGCAGAACGGCAGCTCTGCAAAGAGGGCTGCTACAGAAGTCCTCTGTGTTGACAGAAATGTCTACGCTGCAGTTCTATGGACAGTACTCAGTCGACAGAGTGTTATGCCTCAAACTTTTGAGGGATAATACTGTTGAAGCAAAAGCAGAGTTCAGTCGAGACTCTGTGGACATTATGCTTTAAGTGCATAGGTGCTCCCTTCTGTTGACACAACTCTCTAATGTAGACACAGCCCAAGTGGTGGGGCACATGCACAGAGCAGATGGAGGGCGTGCCATGTGTGGGGCTCTGAGGAGCCCCATTTCACCACACCATGGTGTCCGGTTTACCACATGTGGTGAACGACAAATGATTGGATGCCACAGATTTAGAGTAAATTAACACACATCTGTCGATCTGCATCTGCTAAGAATCAGGTCCTTGGTGTCTGAGATCATTCAAGCCTGGATCTCTTTGCTACTTGGAGCCAGGTTTAATGGTGGGTTTAGAATGGAAAGGACTGCTCCACTGCCAATGACGCTCAGCGCCTTCAACTTGTTACACATTTGAGAGAAATGCGTCACTTTCCGAGGCTCTCAGCAAATAGAAGGGAAGGAAATTGAGGTTTTGAGTGGTTACGTACTGATAGTTTGGCAAGTGGGCAAACAGCTGCAGAGAGTAATGTGACGTGTAATCACATGGTAAATCAGCTGCAGTTTCAGGAGTTTTAGCTCCCAGCCCTCCCTGCTCTAACCTGCTTCCCCCCACAAGCCCATGAGAGAATCCAAGTGTCTTAACACCATTGGTCTAGCCTCTAGGAAATACAATGTACCCAGTGAAATCAGGATCTCTATGCCTGAACCCCAGCCAGGGAAACGTTGCTGAAACAGACTCACAAGCACCTACTAGCTGCCGGGTTTGTGAGTGAAGTTTGCTGTTCTCCTCTTCTAGACCTTTGGCGACAATCTTCAGGTCTTCTAGTTCATTAGCTACAGATTTTGCCTGTTCCAAGGCCTGCTGTGTGCTACTGAGGAAAGCAGCCAGTTAGGAGAGGACAGTATTTCAAAGCTTCTTAATTAGCAATGGTCAAAGTAGCCACAGATAATGGCAGTACAGGGCCAAATGTCACCGAAAAAGAAGTCTGAGGCAATGTTTACACTTGCAGAGTTTTTGTGCTGTCAGTTTCACCAGTCATAGTGAACAAGTAAAAGGAAAGTACTTCTACAGACATCACAGAGCGTTCACATTTGCAGCGCTCCCATTGCTGAAGGGAGCAGCACCCAGAGGGCAGCGATCCCATTGTGCAACTCTCTCCATTTTGGAAGGTGGGGGTTGATGTTTGCAGGGTCTCTCATGTCCCTGTCCCCTCCCCTCAAAAACTGATCAACTCCAGTAACTCAGCCTTTAGGCAGGACTACATGATCTCCTGAGGTCCCTTCCAGCCCTACAGTTCTATGGTTCTAAGACGGCTGCAAGCAGGGGGATGGGTTGCTCAATGGAGCAGGCATTGTCATCTGGCCTGATGATATGCGAGCACTTGCCAAGAAAACAGGAAGGGCAGTTTCAAAGGTCCCAGAGCTGTTTTCCTGCCATCAGAGCAGCAGAGCTGCTGACCAGAGTGGTCACCTACACACTGCAGGATATCCTGCGGAGGCTAAAAGCTCCATAAGCAGCAAGAACTTGTCTTCACATGTACAGTACCACAAAAGCATCATCAGTAAGAGGTATATCTCTCTTGTGGACGTGGTTTTCCTTCTGAGGTGAAACTTCTGAGTTTTACTGCAAAAAATCATTGGCAAGTGTAGATGCTCCCACATTTTTTGCACAAAAAAGGGACATTTTTCTTTGTAAGTGGCAAGTGTAGACATCCCTTGCATTTCCTTGGAAACCTCAGGAGTTGCAGTGGTTGAGGTAAATGAGAGATGTATTTGTTATTATTCTCTGTGTTTCAGTTGTCCCTAGAGGCCTAGTCATGGACCAACGGCCCAGCGGGGTAGGTGCTGCACAAACAGGAAGAAGATGGTCCCTGCTCAAAAGCCCTAAGTCTACCCAATGCAGCTGCCAAGTCCCCCTGAGTGCACATACAGCAGCGACTCAGTTTAAAATATTTAACTCCCAGAAGGGGGAGATTACTGAAGCTTTGTAAAATAACAAACCGGATAATAATAATACAGACCAAGCGCTTCATCTGCCATTTAAATGCTCCCAACCGGGGATGGAACATGAGGGCCATGTCTCAGCATGCAGCAAGGCTGCGCAACAGCTGGGCTTGGGAAGGCAAGGTGAGTCCTGTACCGGGTCCACACCTCAGGCAGGGGAATTCAGGGAGACAGAATGAAATTATCCCTGTTGGAATGTCGCCAGAACACCTGGGAGGACATGCCCTATCCTGCAACAAGAATCTCTCAGGATCTCAGAGACTGTGTACAATCTGCAGTGTCTGTCTGATGTAGACCTCAGGCTACCACCTCCAAACAGCACACTGGGGTAGTGGGGCCAGCACTGACTGCCAGGGAAAGCAACCCCTGCTCAGCCCCCACCTTGCTCCTGGCAGCACAGGCCCCTTAGCATCCCACTGAGGCCAGCACTCCCTGCCTAAGCAGTGCACCCCTGCAATGAGTGTCACACAAAGAGCCCCCTGAAACACATTTGCCACTAGCTCCACGTTGTGGCTTCAACATTAACCCTGAGAAGACAGTCCCTCTCAGCTTATTCCCAGCAGCACCCCATGCTCCTTGACTGCCTCCTCTCTGCTTTACCTTCTCAGTCTTCCCTTCAGCTGGGAGATCTCTTCAATGAGACGGGAGTTGAGTTCCTCAGCTACCTCAATGGTCCTCTGCAGCTTGGCGTTCTGCATAGCCAGCTTTTTGTGGCTGTATTCCAGGTCTTCAATGCTGTTCATCAAGGCAGCAGCCTCTTCCCTTGGAAACCAGCATAATTAAGGGTAAAGGGATAGTCAGCTGGGAGATCTCTCCTCTCTGGCACCACCATCACATCAGGCCCCACAGCGTTACCTGCTTAACCACAGTCTCCATACAACAGGCCCCGCACTGAGACACAGAGCGTGCCATTGCTGAGGCGACATTTCTGTCTCAGCTCCACTAGGAAATGGACTGAGATGCCCCCACCCCCAGCTCATATCACACCCAGCAGGATGGTAGTCAGATGGCACTGCTGACAGGCTGTCTAAGGCGACCTGGATTGGCAGCACCTGGTGGGATGCACTAGTACCTCTAGTTCAGCACAAGACATAGCACGGAGTCCAGGAGGCAAAGCTACTCAACCCAAATTGCACACAGCAAGGCAGAGGCTTTACTATTCACACCAAAAGACAGCTGCTGGCTCCCTGACATTACCACTGCGGGAAAAATGAGGGCTGTGTAGTATTTCCCCTTCTGCTGCTCCACAGTGGACTGTCTAATCCAGCATCCCCCCTCCTGCTGTGCTACTCTTTCTACAAGTGGCTGGTACTGGATGGTCGGGAGAAAGGTGTGATTGTATCCCCAGCAAGCAATGCTTCTCATTACTGAACACTGCACACCTAGGAGCTTTATCCCTTCCCGACTCCCTGAAGCATATGAATGATCCTTGTAACTTTCCTCCTGGATCGAGGCCCTGTGCTGCTGCTTACATAAACTAAAGCATCTAATCCTTTTCTGGAAACTTACGCAGGTATGAGCCTCTAATACCCTACAGCACAGATTAATTACGTCCTAGCCTTCCTGATTTGGCTGACTGCAAGAAGCTGGTACTTACGAGTTTATATGGTCGCTATCACCACCATATCCCTCTAACTGAGCAGAGCTAGAGACAGCTCTCTTCCGCTCCCCTGAAGAGGAAAGAGAGAGCAAATTCAGGGTTGCAGCGGGTTTCTGGTCACAACATTTGCTGCTGTCAGGAGTAGGAAAAGGGAATGGGAACCTCAAACTGATATCACATTATGTTCAGGACTCCCACTAACTAGCGGGGGGGCATTAAACTCAGGGAGAAACTATAACTGACCTTTAAGAGTCTTCCACTTGTCTGTGAAAGACCACAGGCCCTCCTCGGCTCACTAGAGACGTGCCATGGCAGGATATCACAGCCCCTCAGCTACACTGACAAATCTGAGTCCTCGCCCTAAGCTAGAGTAGCCCAGGAGGTATTTTAATTTGATTATGCCGGCCAGCAGGCCTTAGAAATGGTTAGGGGGGCGGGGATGACTAGAATGCAGAGATATTTGGCCATGCCCCCACTTTCCTGTGCCAGAGGCTTGCGGGGGGCAAGGGGGAGCAGGAGATCTAGCAGAGCAGGCCTATACAGTCTCTCCTTATACAAAGCCCTCAGTCTAACATAGGTTCTTATACCACTCATTGCCGTTTCTGAGTGCACCAAAATCATCAGAGCACTGAGGAAGTGAGGACAGGGAATATTAATTCGGGTATTTAGGTGTCTAATCCCCATTGTTTTCGCACTGGAGTCCTGGATCCCACCCATCACCCAAAGATGGCTGTAAGCTAGCTTTCTGGTTGCTTGGCAGAATCCCAGAGTTGGGCCCCAGAAGACCCTGAGTGCCAAGCCTTCTCACACACAGACATGCCTAATCAGAGAGAACCCCTCTGCCCTATAAGCTAATCAGGTTCTTTCTCCTGCAGACCAGGCAGGAAAAGAAACTGCTGTTGATTTTTCTGTTTCTAAACCCTCAGAAGTGCTCAAATGCTACAGCAACAGAGGGACTATGCAAAGATTAATTATGAGTCTATTTCAAAACCCGGGTGAGTTCCTGAGTCCCCAGCAGAAAGGACAAGGACAGACGCTTCAGTCAGGCCAATCAACAGCGCATCAAGCTGCTCTACCAAGCCATCTATATTTAGAATTAAATACACGGTCCTTTTTATTATCCCTTTCAGCACAACCTACCAGATGGCAAAAGGCACATATTGTCCACAAACTTGTCTTGCTCCTTCCTGCTATCAAATCCCCTAGATGAAATATAAATTAATAGTCATAATTCCCACATTATCACTATCCATACAAAATGAATTGTGCGCTCTGTGCATATCAGGTGACTTTCCCTATTCACCACACCCATCTTAATAACACAAAGATGAAAATAGTTCCTCCAGTTTAGTGGGGAGTGTTGTGCTATGTGGTAATTAAGTCGCTTAAATAGTCAGGGAAAGCAATGATCAGGTTGCTTTAATAATAAAGTCAGAAAAGCTATGCATGCAATAAGTGAGGTCTTAAGGTTGTCCCAGAAAAATCTGTGGTTCAAAGGCCAAGGGAAGGGTTATATTATGCATTTCCCTGGCTGTTTTTGTTAGAAGGGAAGAGTTAATAAATATGAATATTAATAATAAGAGATGATTTTGGAAGCCTTTCTTTTTAAAAGACTATGAAGTGCATGACATAGCTTCACTGCTGTACAGCACAGGGAGTGGATTCTTACAGCAGTGTGGGCATGTGATAAGCACAAGGGACTCCGAAGACAACTCTCAGGCTACATCTATGCTAGTCAAAAACTTTGAAATAGCTATGCAAATGTCCATTTTGAAGTTTACTAATGAAGCGCTGAAATACATATTCAGCGCCTCATTAGCATGCGGGCGGCCACAGCACTTCGAAATTGACGCGGCTCGCCACCCCGTGGCTCGTCCAGACGAGGCTCCTTTTCAAAAGGGCCCCGGCAACTTCGAAATCCACTTATTCCCATCTGCTCATAGGAATAAGGGGACTCCGAAGTTGCCGGGGTCCTTTTGAAAAGGAGCCCCGTCTGGATGAGCCACGCAGCGGCGAGCCGCATCAATTTCGAAGTGCCGCAGCCGCCCGCATGCTAATGAGGCGCTGAATATGTATTTCAGCGCTTCATTAGTAAACTTCGAAGTTTCTGGCTAGTGTAGACACGGCCTCAGAGATGTATATCAAGCCCTTACAGGGCCCTGGGAGTCAGGACTTTGGGTTCCATTCCCAACTTTTAGAGAGAATATAGACTAGGAGGGTAGAGCAAGACTCCTGGCTTCTATTTGGTGCTTTGTGGTATGTTATCTAGGAGCAGGGTGGAATGGAGTCAGGACTCTTGGGTTCCACTGAGTTGCTGTGTAACCCTGGCAGGCAAGGTTACTTGACAGATGCAGATCGGAGCATCGCAGGATTTTCAAAAGGCATTAGGCACCAAATACCCACTTATTTCCTTTCTTTCAAAATATCTTTGAAAATCTGGCCTTGCACTTCTCTGTGCTTCAGGTTCCCTTTCTGGGGATCAGAATCTTACCCTGTCTTGCTGCAGTGTTGTGATACCTAAGTCACAGCTGTTTTTAACTTATTTACTGACCCATCCTGCCGACAATCTGCAATCCAGGTCTTCATTATGACATGGAAAGTTGGTAAATCCACAGAGGCACCTTTTTCTTCTGGATCCAGCATTTTGTATAGTAACTGCAGTCTCCCTTCCTCACAGCTTTGCCCTGTCACAGACTGTAAGTACTCGATAATACGGAAAACAGACACCTGTCCTGTAACCAGAAATTCAGGCACACCAGTAACCTCCTAGCAAATCACAAACACTGCTAGTGATGGAAAGTTAGTCTTGGGATTACAGAAGTGGCTTGGGAGTTTGGAGATTCAGTGAAATCAATGGGAGTTGGCCCCGATTTCCAAAGATAAGTGTTTGAGTTGCTGCAACCCCTGAGTAGTTATATGGATTTGTGCACTAAACACACTCCTAAATCCACCTTCAGGCATTTAAATAAAGTGACTCAGAAGTCAGTGCAACCTCCAGTTGACAGGTTGGCTCTCTTTGGTGTAGCTACATAGTAATTTATGTCCCTCCTTCATAGCAGACAGCAGCATTAGCTGCACCTCTGTCCCCTCCTCAAGAAGTTGACAATGTAACCTGCTGTCACCTATTCAGTAAGTCTTGTTCATTAACTCCTAGGAGACTGGTAGTTCCCAGGCACAGGACACTAGGTTGCAAAGTAGTTTTTTTCAACGATCTTAACAAGGGGAGGATATGTTTAGGGGCTTGGAGTCTCCACATGAATGCTTCTGAAAGGAGTCTTCAAATCTAATACTCAGTTGATTTTCTGGTAGCACTAAAGTGGCTGGGACTCTGCCCAGGCTGTGCAATTCCAGCTGATGTTAGAAAGTTTTCTACCTGTTTGTTCCAGGTCACAGGCTTCAAATGTGCAGGTCAGTACGTGCTCCTCAGAGCATTGGTCCTTGCTGAGGACGGCAGCGCTCCCCAATGACTCTGCTAAAGAGGAGGAGGAGAAACATAACACTTACAGGCTACGAATATAAGAACAGCCATGCTGGATCAACCCCATAGTCCATCTAGCCCAGTACGCTGTTTTTGACAGTGACCCATGTCACATGCTTCAGAGGGAATGAACAGACTGGAGCAATTATCAAATTATCCATTTCCCATCGACTAGGCTCAGTTTCTGGCAGTAAGAGGTCCAGGGACATCCAGAGCACAGGGTTGCATCTCTGACTGCCTTGGCTAATAGCCACCCTCCATGAGCTTCTTTTGTTCTTTTTTCAACCCAGTTATAGTTTTGGCCTTCACAACATCCCCTGGCAATGAGTTCCATTGGCTGACTGTGCATTGTGTGCAGAAGTATTTCCTTATGTTTGTTTTAAACTTGCTGCCTATTAGTTCCATTGTGTGACCTCTGGCTCTTGTGTCATCTGAAAGGATAAATAACACTTCCCTTCACTTTATCCTGCTATTACAGAACTCTGTGCCTCCTACAGTCATCTCTTCTAAGCTGAACAGTCTTAGTCTTAGGCAAGCTGTTCTATACTCCATATCATTTTTATTACCCTTCTCTATATCTGTTTTGAGATGTGGTGATCAGAACTGGCTGCAGTATTCGAGGTGTGGGTCAGTCATGGATTTATATAGTGGTACTATGATATTTTCTGTCTTACGGGCTAACCCCATTCCTAATGGTTTTTAGCACACTGTGAGCCACAGCACATGGAGTGAATGCTTCCGGAGCACTGCATGTCTAGTACCAGACCGAATTACCTGCAAACAAACACACACTTGTTCTGGGGTATCCCATGATCCCATTATTGTGCTGTGGGATAGCGGACAACTTGCCTTTGTAATTGTACTATAAAGAACAAGGTTGGCCTCCTTGAGGGGCACGAAGGTGGAAAACGATCTTCCAGGAATCTAATACCACAGGGTCTTTACTCTGCACTATCTTTTAAGATTCCATAATTCACAAATAGACACCAGAGAAATCCCATGCTTATGCCCAGGGATATCAACAGACCAACTTCTTTTTATATCAGCCCACATCTGGACTAATTCCTTGGACTTAAATTGAGTTACTCTGGATTTACGCTGACGTAATTGAGAGCAGGATTTGGCCTGACAGGTCACATCACAGGATGTGAGTCAGAGGAGAATTGGGTTCACAAAGCCTGACATGCGTAACCACTGTATATATGTATGTTTATATCTTTCCATCCCCAAACACTCCCCTTTCCCATCTGTCAGTCAGCCATCACCACAGTACCCTACCCCTCTTTGATTTCTTACCCTAACAGCTTGAAATAACCAAGTCAGCATCCACACTAAAGTAAACTTGTCTGGGCAGCATGGTGGGAGGCAGCTGTGTGGGACAGGATGAGTCATCTACCTCTGTACCTTACGTCTGTTCAAATAAAACCCAACCTGTCTCCCACGAATCCTACAAAGACAGCATCAGTGTTCTTTACGAGTCGTTTCAGAAGTCCTTCTGGACTGTGATCATCTCAGCACTTAGCACTTCGTGCCAGTCATTACAGAGCATCTTCCATTAACACTCCCAACATTATAGCAACTGTGTTTCTAATTTTTGCCCTCCATACTGAACCGCACACAGAAAGGCCCGAATCCTGACCTCTGGTCTGTACCATTGGGTCTCCTGTACTGATCTGATTGCAGAATCACAGCTTAACCTTGCCGGCAGCATGACACTGAAGCAGCTCCAGGCTAGCAGTTCTGAACACCTGGGTTCTAGATGTGTCTTGACGTTTGATCTTGGGCAAGTTAACGGTGTTGATAGTGAATTTATTGCCCACAGATTTCAGAGTCAAATATCCATTGGAACAAATGGGCGAATCTCATCTCTCAGAAACAGGGCTTCAGATTGTCCACAGACTCAGACAGATCATGCTGCTCAATTTACCCTTGGATCGCATTTTCACTGTTGTATTTGCAACCCTGGGGCTTAGACACGTGGCCCCCCATTCACCAAAGCACTTAAGCACCCTGTGAGTGCCACTTCCTTAGCTCGTAGCAATCACATTAAAGATTGTGAGGTGCTCAGCTACTGAAGTAATTGGGGTCATATAGTAGACAGACCCCATTAACGGTGCTATAGTAAACTCTTTCATATCCAGCTTTCTATCATCCAGAATGCAAATAACTAGCGTTTTAACCATAAGTCAATGTTAGTTACATTTTCCATCATGAAAATAAATACAAATAAATACAGCAAATACAGTATAAGTTTACAGTGTACAGTATGTCTGTTGGTGGTAAATAATGTACTTTGCATATATTTTTGTTTCTTAATACCTAATCTTGTTTTTCTTTAGTGTTATGCATTGCTAGGTATACCTCTCTATTCTCCAGAATATTTGACTAGCAGGCAACCTCCCAGTCCCAGGGCTGCCGGACATGAAAGAATTTACTGTACATACCCTCTGATGACTGGACCAAGGGCAATTCTGCAACTGTCACAGAGCTGTGAGACAGAGCCTCCAGGTTCACCCTCTGGGCTGTTTCTCCACAGCAGCTGGCTTCATCCAAGACCCAGGTGGAAGCAACCCCCTGTGGCGAAAGCATGCCTGCCACATTAGCCGGCCCTGCAATCAAACAGACAGTGTAAGGCCCATTGCCCTCCTTCCCCAAGCAAGCACTCTGCTGGGAATGTCATAGGAACCAGCTTTCCCAGGGCTCTCCTCACAAGCCCTAATCAAGTGCCACCTGATTAAACTGCACCATATTGCTTGTTCTAATTCAATTAGACATGAGTAAATGCTGGAACAGGTGGTGAGGGACTCTAGACTGATGGGCAAGCTATACAGGGCTACCCACTAGCTGTAGTGGTGTATTTACACCAAGACAGTCAGATCCTTAGATAACTCAGGGTGTATCTAGGAGCAGGTTTGGGCCCGGTCCTATCAGCCCTAGGCTCCAAACCGTATTTGCTTTTGGAAGGGATCTCAGGAACTTCTCCCCTCTTCAGAATGCATTCTGTCTGGTCTAAGCAATTTCACCATCTGCCAACCATAACAGTGGGTCTGAGGCTGTTGGGTGCCCTGGGGAGGTAAGGCGAGATTTGGGGTTGGGAGCTTAGAGGCTGTGGATCTGTGAGGCTCTCAGGACTGGTGTGAGGGCTGAGGCAGGGTTGCCAGATTTTTGGAACACTTCTGTGGGACAGGCACCCCTACTGGGGATCCCCAGTGTGGTTGCCTATTCCATATAAGTTTTCCAAAAACAAAGAGGAGTGAGAAGCAGCTGGGAGGTAGAGCCCTGGCTGGGACAGAGGGACCCTGCAGCCCTGTGTCTGGGAGCCGGCCGGGGCTCAGAACCCCTGTCGGCAGCCCCAGCCACAGGATCCCCACCTGGAGGTAGGTGACTGGCAGCTGGAGCCTGGCTGGGGTGTGGAGCCCCGGCCAGCCTGCAGCATCCCTGGCTGGGAGCAGGGGACCCCCACAGCTCTGCAGCATCCCTGGCTGGGAGCAGGGGACCCCCCAGCCAGCAGCCCCAGGCGCAGAATCCCCAGCAGGTTGGGGGTGGGAGGCGGCTGAGGGTGCAGGTGCTGTGGCTGGGGGTGCTGTGTCTGGGGGCTGAGGAGGGGCTGGAGGAAACTAGGGGTGCCGACGGTGCAGGCCCTGCAGCTGGGGGCTGAGGAGGGGCTGGGGGCATGGGTGCTCTAGCTGGGGGTGCAGGCCCTGTAGCTGCGGGGGGGGGCTGGGGTGCTGCGGTGAGGGGCTGGGGTGCGCTGCGGGAACTGGGGGAGCAGGCGTTGTGGCGGGGGGGAGCTCGGGGGTTTAAAGGTCCCTCCCCCCGTGAGGTGTGGGGGCCGCCGCCTCACCCCGCGCGCGGGACAGCTGGAGGAGGAGAGGCGCCGACGTCAGAACGCTCCCGCCCCGGAAAAGGCGGGAAAATTCAAAGCTGGGGCGGGGTCTAACGGTCGCGGCTCGAGCCCCTTCTGCGCGTCGCGGCGCGGCGGGGGAGGGGCGGGTGCCCGGCACGCGTGCCGAGGGCGGGCTTGCCCCTCCCCCATCTCGAGCCACACAGCGGGCCCCAAGCCCCGCCCCCTCCCCACGGGCAGCAGCGCCAGAGGGGAAACTGAGGCAGGAGCGGGAGGGCGACCTTGCTGACCTTGCCTAGTTCACCCGGGCGGGGTGGGGAGCCGGGACACCCCCGGGGTCCCCCAGCTGAAGGGACCTGCCCCCCCGAAGCAGAAGTCACTGCTGCGCTTTGACCCCCCAGGGCGCATGGCACCAGCTGGCTGCGCCCCGCCCCCCGACCTCTGGCTCCGCAGGTGGTGCCCCTGCCCAAACCGGAGCCCCCCAACCCCTACGTTCGCCTGGGTCCCCGAAACCAGCGAGAAGTCCTGGGGCACCTTATAGACGAACCGGTATTTTGGAGCATCAGCTTTCGTGGGCTTTAAAATACCGGTTCGTCTATAAGGTGCCCCAGGACTTCTCACTGGTTTTGAAGATACAGACAAATCCGGGGACCCCCCTGGTATTCGTCTGCACCCCCAAGTCACCTTTCCACAGGCTACAAAGAGCAAGACCGGGTGGGGGGGCATTATAACAGCACAACCTCTGCCCCCCACAGGCCTCCCCATGATGCTTCCCCCCGGACACGGTCCCGGAGAAGGAGCCCTGCGAGCCTGGATCCGAACAAAACGAACCGGCAGACCTGGAGCGCTTTAAAGAGTCACCGAATATTGCATCTGATGAAGCAGGTCTTTGCCCATGAAAGCGTATGCTCCAAAATATCAGTTCATCTGTAGGGTGCCACAAGACTGCTTGTTGTTCTCTAAGCTACCGACTGACACAGCTACCTCTCTGATATGAATAGTGCAGCTTAAGTGTGGTCCGCGGCCCTGTACTGGTCCTTGGGTGGGAAAAAAAATGACTGGTCCTTGGAAAATACAGTAGGGTCTCAAGATTCGCAAACTTAACGTTTGCAAATTCAATTATTCGCGAGCGCCCGCTTCCCCCAGGGCTCCAGGGCAGGCTGCCGTATCCAAAAAGTTCGACATTCGAACCTGCGCGAATGTCAAATTTTGCGGATACGGCAGCCTGCCCTGGAGCCCTGGGGGAAGCGGGTGCTTGCAAATAATTGAATTCACAAATATTAAGTTTGCGAATCTTGAGGTCCTCGTGTATACAAATTATCACTATGTGTCAGTGTTTCCCAAAGTGTCCGTGGCCCTGTACTGCTCCTTGGGGGCAAAAAAATTACTGGTCCTTAGAAAATATATAAATTATCACTGTGTACTATTATTATTGTGGATAAATAATAAACCATGAAAATTTATTCATTTTTCATTTTTTATGTACATTTATATTTTTGGGCTGCAAAAGAAGGTACTGAAAAAAAAAATGGATCCCAACTATATAAAGTTTGGGAAACCCTGAAATAATTAGGTGGTCAGTGTTCTTAACCTTTACTGCCGCCTGCACCCTTTTGGTTCTCAAAATATGTTCTTGTTCTCAAAGTATGTCCATATCAAAAATGGAGATGGAGGGCCTATAGACTTTTAAATACATATTAAATATATGTAAAATATATAACGTTAATAAATAATAGGTTTGATGAAACAAAGTAGTTGTATTTACGTGCCTGCGCTTAATTTGTGTTTTTGATTATTTGCCTTCTAAAAAATATGGTATGTCTTGCGCCCCCAGAAAGGGCATCACGCACCCCCAGGAGGTGCATGCACCCCAGGTTAAGAACCACTGCATTTGGTGGTGAACTATCATGGGGCAAACCCACTTCTTCAGAGCTCTTTTCAGCTCAGAAGAAGTGGGTCTGCCCCATGAAAGCTCATCACCTAATACATTATTTGGTTAGTTTTTAAAGTGCTACATTGACTGCCTTTTTGTTTTGTTCCCCTGTGCAGTAGATTTTCCCCGCCACCCACCAAAAGGTACCTAGGTAATATGCCACAGGTCCAGTCATGTCCTCTGCCCTGATGAAACGCCTCAAAAGGGGTAGTTTTCTGCCCCAGGAGGCCACTCCTTCTACCCTTCCCAGGAGACATCCCAATGAAAAGCAGCTGTAAAGGGGGGTGTTTTTCTCAGGGCTGCGGGACCCAGCTAGTCCACAGGGGAGGCCAGGGCCCTGGAAGAGCGGATGGCATAGGATGCCAAAGCACCGTACTTGCACAAACAAGACAGGTGTGAACAAACTGCTTTTGTCCCTCTGCTGACCCATTTCACACCCTATAGCAACCTTGTCCAAGTGCGTGTGAGGATTTCAGCCAGGGCCTGGGGACAGATGAACAGCTCCAATAGCTTTTGAGGTAGGAACAACTCCGCCCTCTGGGCTGAGAAGCGCAGTGGTCAGAGAGCTGGGTTTGTTCTCTGATCAAGGGCAAAAGGCCTCACCATCCAGGCATGGCGGTGGGCAGAATTATTGCAGTGCGCGGTGGTTCAGGACAGGAAGTGGAGAGTTGCACGCCCACTTTTGATGCTTTAGGGATGAGAAAACCTGGAGGGAACAGCGCACAGCTTACGTTGCACCAGCAGCCTAGAGCTACTCTTGCACAAGCCTTCTCAGAGGTCCCCAGAGGCCCAGGCCTCCTCCAGCGTTTGAGGTCCTCCCACCCCCGCAACTGACCCGGCTCTTGCCATGGAATGTCAATGAGGATCAGCACTTTGTTTTTCTGTCATACTGCTCCCTCCAGCCCCATACGCCCTTTTCGGAGCTTGTGGATCTGAGCAGCACGTTGCAGGTAGAACTGCCAGAATCATGAATTCAACCACTGTTGCAGCGTGATGAAGCCAGAACTCCAGAAACACAGCTCTGACTACAGACCTCCTGCAACAGGGTAAGAGCACCACATGCCTGATTTTGCTGCCTTCCACAAAACCCACAAGCATTCCTTCTCTCTGATACATACGCACGTGCTCTGATCTCACACAGAAACGCACACACACCCTGCTACAGCAGCGCGGTCGCTGACAAAAAGAAAAACATTTGTTAGGCTCCAAACAGAGCTAGATCCAATAGGACACCGTGGAGATTGATTAAAGCAGCCTGGGATTTTATATAGATTGCTGTACAAAACAGGACTCAAGTTCCTGAAGAAATAAAACCACAGTTACTGCATGAACTGAGAAGCTGCTTCCCAGTGGGTAATACGACTCAGCTGTATGATTAATTTTGATCAGCTATCAGAGGGGTAGCCGAGTTAGTCTGTATCTTCAAAAACAACGACAAGTCCTGGGGCACCTTATAGGCTAACAGATATTTTGGAGCATAAGATTTCAAGCCCAGGAAAGCTTATGTCCAAAATATCTGTCAGTCTATAAGCTGCCCCAGGACTTCTTGTTTTTCAATCAAATAGTTGAAGTAGATTTACGCACATCTCATAGAAGAGGTCATCAAGTCCAGTCCTCTGCATTCACACAGGACCTATCACCATCCCTCACAGATTTTTTTTTGGAACCTAATCTGCCCCAGAACCTTGAAAGGCCCCATTGAGAGCTGAACTCACAACCATGGGTTTTACAAGGCCTCTGCTCTAACCGCCAGGCTTTTGTAGCAAAGCAACTGGAAGTCCCCCAGTGTCGGGATAGCTGGCTGGAAAAGCTATCTATTTAGGAAGAAACTGAGGAAGAGGTGGAAAAGGTGAAGGAGAAAGAGGAGATGGGATGGACGAGCCACTGCAGTCTCCCACAGCTGTGACTTGGTGTGTGTCCTAAGCAGTGCTCTTTAGTGCTGGTACTAAGGACTGGCATTTCAGCAGCCCCAGCCATGGGATCCAAAGTAAAATCTGGGGCACAGATGGGGCACAACGTACAGTTCCAGCAGCTTGTCTGGTTGTTGGAAATCAAATTGGTCAGGACTACCTGTGTTCACGTCTATTGGCAAGCTCTCCTCATTGCAGCCATCGCTATCTCTTTGCTCAGCCTCCCTTGTGCCAGAAGCTGCCCAGACACACCACACAAGCCAGATACTGACTCAGTGCTTATAGTCGGTCCAGATAAGATACACTTGTTACCCTCCTGCTAGAGGTTCATAGATTTTTATGGTCAGTATAACCCCTCCGTGCGCACTGCTACAGGGAACTGGGCCCAGAATCTTCCACTAAGCCTGTAAAATGTCTAGTCTTGAGTTAAAGAAGTTCATGAGATGAAATCACCATCCCAATGCTGGGTCAGATTGCCAGAACAGAGTGATGATATGAGAAGCCCAGGGTCAGCCTTGGCATTTGTAGCACGTCTGGGAACTGAGGCCAGCTCTTCAGAGAGCCAGGCCAGTATCATGGCAGCTGCCCCTTTCCTTCCCCCCCTGAGGTTCTCACCCCGCCCTTGCGTTCAAAGGTGAATTGTTCCTGGGGGTCAGGCTCATAGATTCTTAGAGCAGAAGCCATTAGGTCATCTGGTGACCAGAGAATTTCACTGTTACCTTCTCAGAGCTCGTAACTTGTATTTGCTGAACACATCTGTGATGGAGTGGGGGGAGTGCATGTGTGAGTCAGGCTGGATGTCTGAGGCAAGCAGCAGCTCCCAGTGGCTAAGGATGACCCTGGGGCTACAACTGGCAGGTGACACCTCTGCCTAAACAAAGAGCAGGGAGGAGCCGAGCTGGGTTTTTGAATCGGGGGCGGCGGTTAGAGGCTAGAAAAAGGGAGAGCTGGAAGGCAGCCAGCCGGAGGAGGGGGAAGCTACACCCCAGAGGGGCACCCCTCGGGGTCTTCTCCCCAGGACAGGTTGGAAGGACTGTCTCTGGCTGCTGTGCTGTTGCTTCTGTGAGAAACTGGACATCTGTTGCCTAATAAACCTGCTGTTGTACCTGCTGAGTGAGAGTCTCTCCTGCCAGCGGACGGGGTGCAGTGCAGGGGGACCCCTAAACCCCATCACAACATCTACTCCAGAAAGGCAGCTGGCGTGGATTGGAAAACAGCTACAAATGGAAACTACACCACTGCAAGAGCGGATTTGCTCTTGGGGTGAGTCACTCACACTGCTAGGCGCATGCGCCTTATGAGACACCGTTGTCACTGCCATTCCCTGATTGTTGGTCTGCCTGCCGCTGCCAACTTGGAGAACACTTCCATACCCAGGATTTCCTTCCTATCGAGGGCAGTCAAATCACCTCTCCATCTCCTGTTTGAGAGGCTAGACATAGCACGCTCCTCCCACCTCTCACTGCAAGGCATTTCTTCCAGCTGTCGGATCATTTTTGTGGCTCTTCTCCGCCCCCCTTGCTGATTTCACAGTGTCGTTTTTAAAACGGGGGCACCCCTAGAACTGGCCTTGGGATTCCAGTAGTCTCTCACCAGATGTAAAAACAGCTTCTACCCACGGCTGCCCAGTTTATCCCCCACAAGAGCTTGAGCCCTCTCTGATGAGCCTTGAAATCTTTGCAGTCCCTCTGTGGAACAGAAGTTCACCTGCCGGTTTTACAGAGACGGCAGCTGAGGCTGGGTAGAACGTGCACGACTGGGAGGCAGAGGTTTGGTTGCTGCTCAGATACAGATTTGGGCATGTCATTAAGGCTCAGCTCTTCCATGGTACCATAGGAAATAGTCTTAAGCGACCGGGGTTATCTGAGAACCTGGTCTCTATGTATCCGTGCAAGCTCAGCTGATCCCTGTTCACCGCAGCAGCTTCCTTGTCTCCCTCACTGATGTGCCCCGTGGCAAGGGAAGCAATCGTAAGGGGGGAGAATTCTGCCTGCTGCAGACAGCTGTACATCAGAGGAAGCCTGCCCTGTGTTTAAAGAACCTGCAGTTCCCCCACTGCCAGCATGACTTCTGCCAGCAGCTCAGAGACTCAGCCTAGGCGCAGGGATACCGCTGAATGCGCTGTGCCGGCTGTTTGTAGGGAGCCCTCCCCTGGGGCAGAGGGACAGCTGCCTCTCGGGTGGGGCACAGCAGCTGTTCATACAGATTTAGGCTGATTTACACTGTCAGAGGACCTGGTTAATTAACACCAACTGGGATCTGGCTCATTTACTGCAGTGGAACCATGGCCCCTTGACAGCAGCTGGGGACGTGTCCCAGGGAGTTTTCTGGTCTTGAAAAGGACCTAGTACAAACAGGCCCTGTCTGCACCAGGAGTGTTTTACTGGTTCTACCCCAGCAAAGTTCCCTCTTACCAGGGTAGCTTATTCCATCCCAAATGAGTGAAACAAGCACAATTTTGCCAATATCACCATCTCCACACTATGGGCTTCTGCTGGCACAGCTCCCAAGGTCAGGGATCATCCCTCTGCATCACCCCAACTGGCAGAGCTGCCCTGTAAACATGCCCTAAGAGGGGTGCACTGACGGGTGAAAACTACAAGGGGGGTGGGAAATCTCTCTGATGAAGAGCATCAGCAACCAACGGTGAGATGAACACAAGGGCAGGGGCTAGAGGCTACAACTGGCAACAAATGCAGATCAGTAATTTTGATCCCCAGGGAGACAAGAGCAGCAGACCCCGAAGGGCCTTTCAGACCGGCCAGGGTCCCTGTGTGGAAGGCGGGGAAGCCAGGCTTGCACAGGTGCCAGATGTCGGTTAGCTCTGGAATGCACAAATGACACTTTGCTTTATGACCGTGGTGGCTCATTGGCAACGTGGAGTGAAGAGCCCTGAGGGAGCCAGGCCTAGCATCAGATCGACTGAGAATCCCAGGAGAGTATCCCCCACGAATGGGACAGCTGGAGGCCTGAGATCAGAGTGGGATGCCACAAGGTGCTGTGGCCTGAGGCCCTGGCACCACCGTTTTACAATCCCGAACCACAGGGTCCTCCAGCTAAACTGAACAGGGTGAACTGAAAACTGAGCGGACAAAATCTGTCAATAACCTGCGGAACTCATTGCCGCTGGCTCATTCTCGAGGGTAAGTGCTGAGCGGACTGGCTAGAGGCAGCTCGTCAGGCCTATTTATCTTCCTTGTCTGTATGGTGCCTAGGGCTCTGGGGCCTGCACAGATCTAGTGGGGTAATTCCTCCAGCCCTCCGTAAAAGCAGCTGAGTTTAGAATTTAGTTTCTCCAATTCACCCCGCCACCAGAGGGATAACTTTTATTGCAGGAGAAGGATCGGCACTTGTGGAGCTGGCAGGGCGTGCCATTGCCTGCCCAAGTCTCGCTTTGCTACAGCTTCCTGAAGAAGAAGAATAAATGGGGCCTCCGTGCACCAGCTTGGTGCTGGGCCAGGCTAATGGGGGGAGCTTTCTTCACAGGGCGGGGGGCTTCCATCAGCCCTTCCCGGATGGCCAGCAGCCTGTGCCTCCTGTCGCTCAGGGATGCGCGGTCCAGCCAGCCAGCGGCAGAAACTTTCCTGGGCCTAACTCTGCGCGGTAAGTGGATGATGAGGAAGGCCAGGTGGGGGCGTGGGATCGGCAGGATGCGTCTCCCTGGGACAGGCTCTGCTTCTGCCCCACCGCCTGCCCCTTCCTCACTGGACTCTGCCTGGCTTCCCTGGAAGAGACACAGGTAAATAGGGAAAGGAGAGAATCATAGAGCACTAGAACTGGAAGGGACCTCGGGAAGTTATCAGGTTCAGTCCCCTGCCCTCCCAGGGCCAGGCACCATCTAGACCTCCCCTAAGAGATGTCCATCTAACCTGTGCTTAAATAGCTCCAGCAATGGAGACTTCACAACTGCTCTCGGCACGAGTGTTCGTGACACTACCTGGAACTGTACTGGTGAGGAGATGCTCGTAGGAAGAGGACATGAGGTTTAGAGCAGTAGGGACTGGGAGCCAGGACTCCTGGGTTCTCTCCCCAGCCCTGGGAGGGAAGGGTGTTCTTGGGGGTTAAAACAGGGGGGCTGGGAGCCATTCTCTGTTTCCAGTCGTGTCCCTGCCTCACTGGGTGTCCTTTGGCCATAGACAGACCCCGCCTTACTCTGTGCCTCAGTTTCCCCTTCCCTGCCACTGGAAGAGTGATGACAGTGATGGTGAGCTGGGGCCCTAGGGCTCCTGCAGCGAGGGTGTCTTCAGCAGCCCAGCCTCGGCTCTCAGCAGCCCAGTCCTAGTTTCCTTTGCTCTGCCACACCGTCCCCTGGCCCAGCACCTGGCTCTGAACGCCTGGCAGGTGGGGCGATACGTTCCTTCCACTGACTTCTTTCTACACCTGGCTGCAGCCCCGAGCCCTGGGTTTCCCGGGAGACTCAGGTGCCAGGCGCCCATGCAAGGAGCCAGGCAGGTGTCCCATGTCTGTAGACACCCAGGGAGCAGGGGCTGGTCAGTGTGCTGAAGGAGCTGGGCATCCAGGGAGAAGGTCCACATGGGGATGGCGGGGGAGGACTGTCTGTAGTAGCTGAGGGAGCTGGGGAAAATCCAGGAGTCCTGGCTTCCAGCCCCTCCTGCTCTAACCACTAGAACCCCCCCGCCCCTCCTCAGAGCCAGGGCAGAACCCAGCAGTCCTTGCACTCTGGCTTGCGAGGGTCTGCCCAGGTTCCCCCGAGGTGGAGCCCTGCTGCAGGGGAGCCGTCTGCCCCACGCCCCGGGGAGTCACTTGGGGTGCAGAGCCGTCCCGGAAGCTGCTCTGGCCCAGAGCGCCAAGGCAGGGTCCCCAGAGCCCTCATCCAGCTGCAGCCAGTGCCGGACTCCAGCAGGGCCCGTCTCAGCCCCCACCTCCGCACGCACCCTCCATCTCTCTGCCAGGCTCCGCTCCCCCAGCTCAACGGAGGTCACCGTCCTGTCGGAGAACAGCACGGCTCCGGTCTCGTTGTCGGTCACCTGCACAGGAATGGGATCGGTTCGGCCCACGCAGGGGCAGGGGACAGCCCCTGGGGACAGCCAGAGCAGCTGGGCAAGGCCAGAGAACAGCCACAGCATGGGACGTCCCAGCCACGCCCCCCCAAGGGTGCTGGGCAGGACATTCCTCCATTGCCGGCAGCTGGGCCGGGAGGTTCTTCCTCGACGAAGGTCCGCACCGATTTCCCGTCCCTGCGGCAGGCACGCTGCTCCCTCAGGAGCTGGACGGCCCTGGGGGAGCCCTGGTAGTCGGGGCGTCACCCCCCCAGCTCACCTTGCTGATCTCCCGGTGGCTGTGCATGGTGGCATTCCCCAGCCTGCGTTGCATCTTCTCCTCCGTGTGGTAGTTGGGGGGGAGCTTGCTGACATCAACAGGGGCCTCAAAGCGCCCCTCCCTCAGCTCTGCCTGTAACACCCCCCTGCACCTGAGTCCTGGGAGCTCTAGCCACCCGCCCAGCTCCCAGCCTCCCAACCACTAGCCCCCACCGTCCTCCCACAGGTGGCAGCTCCTTGCTCTAACCACTGGGCCCCGCTCCCTTCCCAGAGCCGAGAACAGGACTTCAGGGAAATGCCCAGAGAGGTGAACTCAGAGATGCCAAAGGCTGTGAGCGCCAAGACAGATGGATGGACACGTGCGGGAGGCCCCCGCCAGCAAAAACGGGGTAGGGGGCCATAGCTCGGCATGGGCCGGACAGAGACACAGACAGGGCATGTGCGTGGTGGGGACAGACTCAAAGGAGGGGCCATGGGAAGACGGAGCTGCAGGGCCAGGTAGGTGGATGTTGGGGGCTGGAGAGATGGTGGGGGGTGCCTGGGAAGGAGCTGAAGGGATGGCTAAGGGCACCTAGGGGGCAGTGGAGGGGCTTTTGGGGGACAGGGCCCAGAGGGGGGAATAAGGGGCAGGTAGGAGTGACTAGGTGCGGAGGTGTCTCATGGGGGGCAGCGTGGGGGTGGGCGGGGATTCCCTGGGGCAGGCACCAGGGGGCAAGGCTGGGTTGGGGGTTCCCGGTGGGCAACAGGGGGCAAGGCTGGGTTGGGGGTCCCTGGGGCAGGCACCGGGGGGCAGGGCAGGGCTGGGCT
Organism: Carettochelys insculpta; assembly: GCF_033958435.1. Classification (NCBI taxonomy): domain Eukaryota; kingdom Metazoa; phylum Chordata; order Testudines; family Carettochelyidae; genus Carettochelys; species Carettochelys insculpta. The sequence continues at coordinate 14,246,184 of NC_134158.1, read as the reverse complement.
GGGGGTCCCTGGGGCGTGGGGGTCATTTAGTCTCACCCGACTGCGCCCCAGTAGGTGCTGGAAGTGGCCCAGCAGGCGGCGGGCAGCAGGCGGCAGGAGGGAGCCCCTGGCCCCAGCCAGCAGCGTGACCAGGGTGCAGAGCAGCAGCCAACGTCCCTGCATCACACCCATCCTGTCCAGCAGCATCAGAGCAGATCTGTGGGGCACAGAGCAGGGGGTAGAGGGCCCCCGCCCTCAGCCTGGCTCCCTTCACCCACACCCCTCCCTCCCTGCCCTAGTCCGGCCGCTGTCCCCAGATCCTCCTCCAGCCACCCACCCCCCAGTCTTCGATCCCCCCTCCCTCCCCTGCTCTGACCTTGCCCCACCTTCGCCCAGCCCGGCCCCACAGTGCTGTGACCCCAGGCGCCTCCTGATCTCCCTTCCCTCCCCCAAATCAACCACATTCTCTCAGCCCACCCAGAGCCCTCCCTGCCCCCCAGCCCTCCCCCACCACCGACCAGCTGCCTTGCAGGGAGCCGTACTGGCCCGTTTCACCAGGGCGCTGATTCAAACCAGGTTCCGATTCCAGAACCAGCCAGGCCTGGGGTGGGCCCTGGATGTGGGCGTGTCGGGGGTGTCCTGCCACTTGTGGGCACTCACCAAGAGGACCCTGGCCGCCCCCAGCCACATCAGCAGCTGGGCAGGGCAGCGGCTTGGGCTCGGCAGCGTGGCAAGGCCAGGCCTGCTGGCTGAGGCGGAGAGCTGTTCCCAGCTCTGTGCCTCAGTTTCCCCTGAGAGCAGGACGAGTGGCCCTGCAAGGAGCAGGCTGTTTGTATTTCGTAGGGTTCACAGATGTGCTCTGCAGGAACAGGGCCGTGCCTGCCGACCTCACAACTGTGGAAAACAGGTCACAGACTGTGGAATAAGCCCTTTGTCAGGAGCTCTGACCTCCCCATAGTGCCCTGTCAAGTGAGGGACAGGATTTGTCTCTCCCCTGCATGGGGAGATCAGACCCACCTCCAGAGGCAGCCCAGGAATGCCGGGATCAGTCCGGCAGCCCCCAACAGCACTGCAGCCCCCCGGCCTCAGGCCCCCCTCATGAAGTTTCAGAGCTGAAATTGACCAACCTAAACCCCTCCCATCCCCCGCCCTGAAACTGACCAACACTGGGGTGCCTTCAGCAGTGCCCTACCCAGGACACCCTTTCCATTTGTGTCCATGTCAGGGCTCCCCATGGCTGGGGGCTGCGGAATCGGTGAACGCCCACGGCCAGGGCGCTGCTACAACTTCCTGCTTCATTACGTGGTGACACAGGTGGCCAGCATGTGCATGTGTGAGGGGATCCTGGAAGGCAAGTGCTGGGTATAGGGGGACCCTTCACGCGGCACTGGGATGTGGCCCCTCTTACGTGGGGCATGGGTATACAGGGACCCCTTGCTGCCCCCCCATATAGCCCCTCTCCACCACCTGCCTCTGCGTGTGGGGGGGGATTATTACACTTGAATGACCATTTAACCAGGGGACCTGCAATCCCCAAAGGGCCCCATTGGGGGCAGTATACACAAGAGGGGCCCCAGCAAGTAGGGCGCAGCCTGGGGCCACGTCCTTCTGACTGTCTTCCAGCATCCTGTGCAAATAACAAAACTGACCAAGTGTTCGGGGTTTGGACTCCAGTTTATGGGTGTGTAGTTTTTATAAAAATTGCAAATTCCTGGGGGAGGCCAGGGGAGGAGGTGTTGGGTCCCAGAGAAGGATAATATCCCTCTGGCCTGCCAAAGCCAGGGCCCCTGCTCGGGGGAGGGGTAGGTCTGCCCCCCCGGGAGAAGAACATTCAATGACACAAATATTTATGCACCCCATCTTCCCTCCCCTCCCTGACACCCCCCTCCCCAACTACCAGGACCTCTGCCAACCCCGCACCCTGCGTTTTCCCTCCCACCTGCGGCAAACCCCACAAACACAGACCCAGAGAAAATATTCAACAGCTTCCCTGTCCCTACGCCACTGCCCGGAAGCATGAGCACAGCTCAGGCCAGGGCGAGGCAGCGGAGACACAACACGTCAAGGTCGGGTGAATAGACTGGGGCTCTGCCCGCTACCAAGAACACTGAGACAGGGAAAGAAAGCTGCTTCAGCCCACGCTGGACGGGCACAGTTGGGGGGCAGGGGCTCACGCCCATCCGATCTCCCTCCACCCCCTAGGGCAGGAAGGTTCCTAGGAGTATCGGGTCAGCTTGTCGTAGTTCTGGCCCATGTTTCTAAACAGAAACATCGATAACATCATGAGACAGAGCTGGGGGGGAAGAGAGAGACAGAATTACTGGAGGGATCCCAGTGCTCACACCAACCATCCCACCACTCCCATCCACATCCCCCAAGACCAGGGGGAGTTACTGTGGGGATTCGACTTCGCCGGAGCACCAACCATCCCACTTCTCCCATCTACACCCCTGCAGAGCTGGGGAGAGTTACTGTGGGGATCCCACGTCTACCGCAAACCCTCCCACTTCTCCTAGCCGTACCGCTGGAGAGCTAGTGGGAGGTTTACTGCAAGGATCCGAGTTCTACCACCAACCACCCCACCACTCCCATCCACACCTCAGAGAGCTGGGGGCGGTTTTATCGGTGGGATCCCACTTCTACCATCAACCACCCCACCACTCCCATCTACACCCCCAGAAAGCTGGGGGGCATTACTGAGGGGATCCCACTCCTGCCACCAAGCAGCCCACCACTCCCATCCACACCCCTGGAAAAGAGGGAGGTTTTACTGTGGGAATCCCATGCCTGGCACCAGCCATCCCCTGACAAGCTAGGGCAGAATCCATGGAAGGAGCCCTCCTCTCCTGCCAATCATCCCTGGCACAGCTGGAGAGCCAACTGTGGGATCCCACTGCTATTACCAATCACCCCACAGAGCTGTGGAGAGAACTGAGAGAGCCCCCCCTCAGGGCTCCCTGCAAGTGGAGTCAGGTTGACCCCCTGTAATGTAACCACACTCCCCTGCGAAAAGACCCCTGACCTCATCCATGGGGGGAAAGCATCAGATAGGGGCTGGGAAGAGGCTCATGGGGGCAGGTGAAGGGGGTGGACACAGCCCAAGTGATTTGGGGTTCAATTCCACAGCTGTGTTAACTCCCTGAAATGAGCCTGACCGCCGGCCCACTCCCTGCAGCACAGCACCCCCTAGTGCTGCCAGGTGGGGAAAGCAGCCCCCAGAATAACCACCTCTCCTAAATCCTCCTCCTTTCCACAGACGAACGCTTTATTAGGGGACACAGGGGGCCCCTGCAGCTCTCAGGCGATGCGCTGCTGACCCCCCCAGCGATCGGCCAGGCCCCTGGGCTGGGGGCTGCCTGGGAGCCGCCATGTGTCCTGCTCCGGCCCTTGGAGGGCGCCGAACGATTCCTCTCGGAGCAGGGAAAACGCCATGGACATGGCATGGATCTGGGGGGGAGGAGACGGGGCTGATGGGGGGCTCTGAGCTAGCCTCCTCCCCCGGGCTCCCCTCCTCCCTGCCCTCCCCCAGGGATAAGTTACCTTGCCAGGACTCCTGCTGCATGGAAGGGAAGAAAGGGTTCATGGGGTCAGAGGCCCGGGTGGGGGCGGGGGGAGGAAGGTGCATGCCTCAGAGAGGGGATGTCCCAGGACACAGACAGACATGCAGTAGCACCTGGGTGCCACATGCCAGCAGGGGGACGCACACACCAGGCCCACAGCCGGCCACGTGCACAAGCCCCTTATGTGCACAAACAAATGGGAAGACGAGCACAAGCCCCCCCACGCACTGATGTGCAAACCCATGCAAGACCCCTGCACCCCAAGACACCTGCACAAGGCCCATCTGCAGGGCTGGGGGGGGAACAGGTGTGCCCCAACACATGCAGAAATGCACAAACGTCTCGCACGCACCCCAGCACACGTGCGATGCACGTGGCTCCTCGTGCGCACCGGCCTACGTGCACAAGCCCCACCTGCAGAAGTGTGTGTGGGAGCAGGTGTGCTGACCCACACGGGTGCGCAGAGCGGGCGGGGCACAAGCCCCAACACGCCTGCAGCAGGACACAGGCGGAGCCACACTGGGCACACGACGCCCTCGTGTGAGCGCCAGCGCCACCTGCTGGGGAAGAGCAGGATTTTGTGGGAACCACCACAGAGTCTGGTGCAGGGAACGGAGTTGCAAGGCGGGAGGTCCCACAGCCCCCCACAAGCTCAGCTAGGGGTCGGTCCCCCCCCAGCCAGCCCTCTCAGGGCCCCTTAGTGCTGGCCCTGCTTGCCAGGCCCCAGGCCCCGTTACCTCCATCAGGGCGATGCCCAGGCAGATGCCCACAATGCTGATGATGTTGTTGGTCAGCCAGTCCTGAACACTGTGTGCACAGCCCTGATTGGAGGACAGCAGGAAAAGAGGCGGGGTCAAAAGACTGGCTCCACCTACAAAATTCTCTCTCTCCTCAGCACTGCCCACCTCTGCAGCACTGCGAGCTTCCCCCCAGCAGTGCCCCCTGCCGGGGACCCCGCGTGCTGCGAGCTTCCCCCAGCAGTGCCTCCTGCCGGGGACCCCGGGTGCTGCGAGCTTCCCCCAAGCAGTGCCCCCCGCTGGGGACCCCAGGTGCTGCGAGCTTCCCCCACAGCAGCGCCCCTTGCCAGGGACACCGGGTATTGTGAGCTTACCCCAGCAGTGCCTCCTGCCAGGGACCCCGGGTGCTGCGAGCTTCCCTCCAGCAGTGCCCCCTGCCGGGGACCCCGGGTGCTGCGAGCTTCCCCCAGCAGTGCCCCCTGCCGGGGACCCCGGGTGCTGCGAGCTTCCCCCAGCAGTGCCCCCTGCCGGGGACCCCGGGTGCTGCGAGCTTCCCCCAGCAGTGCCCCCTGCCGGGGACCCCGGGTGCTGCGAGCTTCCCCCAGCAGTGCCCCCTGCCGGGGACCCCCGGGTGCTGCGAGCTTCCCCCCCAGCAGTGTCTCCAGCCAGGGATCCAGTGCCCCCAGCAGTACTCACCTGTCTGTAGACTGGCCAGTGCCCCTGGGCCGTGCAGAACCCGGCAGCGGCCTGCGCTGTCGGGGCCTGGGTGGCATTGGTGCTACGCTCATCAGGGCTGGAGCTGTTGCGACAGGAGCAGGGGTACAGGCTGAGGGAGGCATTGTCTTCCACCGGTTTCTCTTCCCAATCTTTGTAGGAATTCCAGCCGCAGCACTGGAGCTGCCAGGAGATGGGGTGTGCATGAGCCAGGACATCGGTGCAACCAGGAGAGGCATGGGGGGTGCACGGGGTGTCCAGGGACGCCTGGGGCCCAGATGGCAAGGCATGGAGAGGCACCCCAGGGGGTCCCTCCCCGCAGCCAGGAACAGGCTGTCGGTGCCAGGGCGCTGCAGGGCCAGGCTGAAGCAGTGCCGAAGGGAGGGGGGAATTGTGTGTTGCTGTGATGGGGTTCAGGGGTCCCCCTGCACTGCACCCCGTCCGCTGGCAGGAGAGACTTCTCACTCAGCAGGTACAACAGAAGGTTTATTAGGCAACAGATGCCCAGTTTCTCACAGAAGCGACAGCACAGCAGCCAGAGACAGTCCTTCCAACCTGTCCTGGGGAGAAGACCCCGAGGGATGCCCCTCTGGGGTGTAGCTTCCCCCTCCTCAGGCTGGCTGCCTTCCAGCTCTCCCTTTTCCTAGCCTCTAACTGCTGCCCCCGATTCAAACCCCTCTCAGCTCCTCCTTGCTCTTTGTTCAGGCAGAGGTGTCACCTGCCAGTTGTAGCCCCAGGGTCATCCTTAGCCACTGGGAGCTGCTGCTTGCCTCCGACATCCAGCCTGACTCACACATGCACTCCCCCCACTCCATCACAGTTGCCTCAGTTTCCCCCATTCCATGCATTAACTCCTCCCATGGGGGAGAAAGGGTTAATGCTGCTCCTTGCACAGCAGGGGTAGGGGCAGTCACTAGCCCAGTGGGTCCCAGAGCTGGGGAGGGGGCCGAGGCTCCATAGCCTGCGACCAGCCCAGCCCAGCTCCAGCTGGGGAGCTGGGCCGAATCCCGGGGCTCTCACCTGCTCCTGAATGAAGTCCCAGCTCTGGTGCCTGTCGCTGGGGGGTCCTCCCACTGGGTAGCTTGAGATCACGTCCTGCACGAATGTGCCCACCTTGGCACCAAGCTGGGAGGTAGGCAGAGAGCACACAGGAGAGGTGACCTTCTGTCAGCTGAACTTGGCGCTAAGAATCCACCCTGGGCGAGCCTCACGCAGCGCTGCGAACTTCCCCCCAGCAGTGCCCCCGGGCGCACCTTGCACGGCGCTGCGAACTTCCCCCCAGCAGTGCCCCCGGGCGAGCCTCACACGATGCTGTGAACTCCTCCCCCCCGCCCCCCCGTGAGATGCTGTGAACTTCCCTCTCGGCAGTGCCCCCAGATGAGCCTCGCGCAGCGCTGCAAACTGCCCCCCCGGCGAGCCTCGCACGGCGCCCCACCCTCACCGTGACACGCTGTGTATACAGCAGGACTCCAATCGTGATCTGGGCAGCGAAGAGGAGAAAGAGGAACCCAAAATACTGGGGACAGGAGGGAGAGAAGGGGGTCAGTGGATCCGCTCAGATTTAGAGCTCCCCCAGCTCCTCTCCCCCAAACCCCATGGGGAAACCAACAGGTGCAGACATCCCATAGCTGACAGGCATCACCCCACAGCCCCCCAGGCACCTGGCCAGGCCCCTCTCCCATGTGCATCAAGGCTGATCCCCACCCTGGAGAGATCAACTTCTCCCACACCTGGGCAGGCCCCTCCCACACCAGGCTCCACCCCCCCCCCCAACCCCAGACAGCTGCAGCACTTCTGCTTTTGTCAGGTTTTCCCCCCACCCGCCCTGCCAGGCCCCGCCCCTTCCAGCACCTGGCAGGATGTGGCTGGGGGGGGGGTGTCACATGATGCCAGGGAAGATGGGAAATTGCACCAGGCCTGTGCTGTGGGGGGAACTTCTCACAGCAGCCCCTGGATGACCCCACCCCTGGAAGCCCATCAGTCCTGGCTCCCACCCCCCTGCTGTAACCACTAGAGATCACTCCCCTCCCAGAGCCCTGCAGCGCACCCAGGTGTCCAGGCTCCCCAGTGCACTTACAAATCCCAGCATACACCTGATCTCCTTGAGGGAGCCCAGGCACCCGAGGAAGCCCAGCAGCATGGTGACGATGCCCACGCCAGACAGGATGTAGGACCAAACCTTCAGGGCGTACATGGAAGAGCCTGCAAGGGGTGTGGGCAGAGCTCAGAGCGAGGCTGGGGGACAGGGGCCACAGGTGGGAGTGGGGGGCACCGGCAGGGGTGGAGGCAGGGCAGGGGACCCGGGCGGGAGTGGGGGGCACTGGCAGGGGGCGTGGGCGGAAGTGGGGGGTGCCGGCAGGGGCTACGGGAGGGAGTGGGGGGCGCTGGCAGGGGTGGGGGCAGGGCAGGGGACCCGGGTGGGAGTTGGGGGTGCTGGCAGGGGTGGGGGCAGGGCAGGGGACCTGGGCGGGAGTTGGGGGCGCTGGCAGGGGACCTGGGCAGGGCAGGGGACCCGGGCAGGAGTGGGGGGTGCCAACAGGGGTGGGGGCAGGGCAGGGGCTGCAGGAGGGAGTTGGGGGGGACTCACTCAGGATGGCAGCGAAGCTGCGCTGGTCAATGAGGATCCAGAGGCCAAAGCTCAGGATGAGGCCGCCCAGGAGCTGCAGCAGGAGAGGGGAAGGGGGTGAGGGGGAAGAGGTGGGAGGGATTTGTCCTGGCTCGGCTGCCCCAGCCTGGGCTTAATAAGCTATTTGGTGCCGGGCCCCAACACAGACATACCTCCCCCTCCCCCACAGGGCGGACCCATCTAGGGTGGGAGGGTGAGAGCAAGATTCCCACCAGCCCCACGGTGCAGCCAACTCCCTGTCAATCCCCCCAGTCCCACCCCTGCAGCCCCTCAAATCTCCAGCCCCCCCAACTCCCCCAGCCCCACAACCCAACCCCCATCAATCCCCCCCAGCCCCACTCCTGCAGCCCCTCAAATCACCCAGCCCCCCATCTCTCCCAGCCCCCCGGCACAACCCCCTATCAATCCCCCCCAGCCCCACCGCTGCAGCCCCTCAAATCACCCAGCGCCCCGGCAGAACCCCCTATCAATCCCCCCCAGCCCCACCCCTGCAGCCCCTCAAATCACCCAGCCCCCCGGCACAACCCCCTATCAATCCCCCCAGCCCCACCCCCACAGCCCCTCAGATCACCCAGCCCCCCGACCCAGCCCCACAGCCCAACCCCCGCAGCCCCCATCTCCCCCAGCCCCTCAAATCACCCAGCCCCCCCGACCCAGCCCCCCGTACTTACGAAGAAGAGGAGGTTGAAGAGGAAGAGGAAGTACTTGGTGACGCTCAGACACCCCTTGGGGGACATGGCTGGGCCTGGGGAAGGGGGTTCGTGCTCAGCTGGAGGCACCGGCCCCTCCGCAGCCCCGGGCTGAGGTCACAAAGCGGGACTGGGGCCCGAGGCAGCCGGGGACGGATGTCAGGCAGCGGCTCTTGCTCGGGGCTGATAAGGCAGCTTCCCCTCCCCCTTCGCCCCCCTGCCTCCCCACATCCTCTGTAGCTCCCCAGACAGGAAACCACGCAGGCCCCACGTGCTCCTAACTCCCCTAGGCTGTGCTCCGCCCCCCCTCCGGTCCCCCATTATCCCCGCCCTCGGCTCCCCCGGCGTCCTTGACTCCCGACGGGCAGCCTCCCAGCCCAGCCCAGCCCCCCATAATCCCCGCCCTGGGCTCCCCCAGCGCCCCTCACTCCAGGCCCGCAGCCCCCCAGCCCTGTCTGTGCCCCTCACCCCCTGTCGTTCCCAGACCTGATCCTGTCTATCTGGACCCTGCCCAGCCGCGTAGCATCAGGCGGACCCAGGCGTCCGGGCGTGGTGGGGAGGAGGAGGGGCGGGCCCCGGGTGCTGTTTGCAGGGTTCAGTGTTCCCCCCAGGGCAGGCAGCTGCGAGACCTGAACTTGGGGCCTGATGGGGTGAGCTGGTGCCCCCCCCCACTCCCCATGGACAGGAGCCCCCCAAACCCCCCTACCTGGGCCAGGGCAGCTCCCCGCTGGGATCCGCTGCAGCCTCCGCTCCCTCCACTGCTGCTTGGGGGTGAGGATGTGGGGGGGGCAGGTCTGGGTTTGCTCCGCCCACCTCCCTAGGCTGCCCCACTATCTTCCCATCCCACCCGGTTCCCAACCATCCTCGGCACCGCCCCGTAGGGCCCCCGATAACACATTGTGCTTCTGCCCCACCCATCCCGGGGGGGCGCTCACCGAAGGGCCCGGCAGCGGCGGGGGGAGGCTCCGCGTCGGTCTGTCCCTCTGCCCCCTCCCCCAGCAAAGTTTCAAAACTTGGACCCGTTTCCACCCCCGCCCCCGCTCACAGCTGATTGGCCCAGGCAGTGCCTGGGCGTTTACACCCCCTACAAAATCCCCCCCCCCCCACCCCCATTTAAGGTGGACCCGCTTAAGGTGGAGTCACATCGCCCTATCGTGAGGCGGGACGGAGCAGAGGATGGGGGAGGTAAGAATGGGGGCGCTGGGGGAGGGGCGAAGGGGGACCATGGAGTGGCGGAGGGGATGGAGGGGGCGCTGGTAGCTCAGGCTGGGCCCCCCCCCACTGGTACCAGTACAGCGGGCCTGGCTGCAGACTGGGCCGGGGGAGGCAGCGCCGGGGGCGGGGCCAGGCCGGGGGCGGATCCCGGGGGCGGGGCCCTACCCATCTGATGCAACCGAGGTTCCCTCCACGCTGGCGACCGCAGGTGAGAGCGGGGCCCCGCGGGCGGGGGGCGCCGCGGCAGGCGGGGATGGGGGTTCGGGCGCCCTACGACCAGTTGTTTGTCTCCCGCGTTTGGTGCCTGCCCCTTTCCCCGCTCCCCACGTGCACCTCTTGGCCGGGTCCTGCTCCGGGCCGGGTTGGCCCTGCTGACCGGGCTGGGGCGCCCGGACGCCTGGGTTCTCTTCCCAGCTCGGAGTGGGACGGGGACGGGGGCGGGGACAGGGCGCCCGGACGCCTGGGTTCTTTCCGCAACTGGCCAGGACAATACGGTCGCCGTCGCGCCCCCCCCCCCCCCCCCAGTAGTGCCCGTTTCGCCCTGGCGGTGCTGGCCAGGTGCCAGGACGCAGCTGCTTTGGGGTGCGGGGGCGGTCACAAGGGGGCCGGGGGCTGCGGGGACCCCCCCCTACTGGGCAATGGAATGCGGCTGCCCGGGGGGGGGGCGCAGGTTGGGTGAGGGGTGACTCACGTAGCCCCTGGCAGGGGATGGTGGGAGTGGGTGACATCTTGGGTGAAGGGGGTGGAGCTGGTCTGCAGGATTCCGGGATCCTGGGCCAGGGGCACTGCTGCGGGGAAGCTCACGGCACCGGGGGCTCCCGACCCCCTTCTCCCCCGTCCAGACCTAAAGCAATTAGTCTGCCTTGGCCTGGTGCCTGGCACATTTAGAACTTTCCTGCCTGAGGATTGTGGGGGTTGCTGTGCCAGTTAAGGGTTGCCCGCTGGGTCACCCCACACGCAGCCCAGTGCCCAGCCCGCTCCCCGGCCTCTGGAACTGAGGGGCCTTTGTGTGGGGCTGGGGTGTGGGAGCTGGTACTAGTTGGCTGTGCTTGACATGGCCCCATGCTGGGACTGGCAGTGCCCTCTGGGCAAGAGATGTGTCTGGCCCTGGTGCTCTGGCAGAGCCAGCCCTGAGAGGTCCTCTCTGTTAAACTTGGGCTGGGGGGGCAGCCCCCAGGGGCTCCCCTCACCTGGTAGGTGCCATTGGGACCATATACCCAGCCACTGCGCTCCACCCCAGAGGGGCTGCATTCTCCTGCCCCAGGCTCCCTGGCCTGGCTGTGCGCTGAATAGAGACAGGCACCCACCCTCCTTCTAAGCATTCCCCATTCTGAGCCGTGGGGAAAACAGCCCAGGACCTGGCACGGGAGGTTCAAGATGTGCTGGCCCTGGGGTGGTCCAGCTATCTCCAGCCCCTGGGCTTCCCCCATGGGGCTGCTCCCCACAAAGGGCGAGTCGATCCAGCTTTGTGGACTATCACAAGCTCAGTGGTCTCACTGTGTCAATGCCCACCCCATGGCCAGGCCTGATGCCCCCCTGCACCAGCTGGGAAGAGTCTGTGACTTCGCTCCCAGTGCTGTCACCCAGGGATATTGGCACGTGCTGCCGGATCCAGGCGCCTGGCTCTCTGAGCTCCTGGTCCTGTTGGCCTCAAGGAGGCACCTGAGGTGAGGGGTCCCCGTTTGCCCCACCCCAAGGGGCCTCCAGTGCAAAGAGCTGGGGGGTGGGATGGGCGCTTCCATCTGTCCTGCTGAGTCTGTTTGCTTTTCTCTTGCAGGTTTCAGGGGGCTTGTGGGGTGGGGGGAGTGAGTGCCTGTGTGCAGTGGGGCAGAACGCAGATGTGACCAAGCGTGCGAGCGAGTGGTCAGCGGCGGGCCGTTCCCCTGGCAGTGTGCACGCTTGTCTCTGTGTGCGCTCCCGAAAGCGTGGCCCCAGCCTCCTCCCGCCATGGAGAAGGTAGATCCAGAGCTGGAGGGGGCGAGTGCTGGGGAGCTCAGCTTGGGGGGGCTGCCTGAGGAGCCGCCCGCCCGCCCCGCCTGGAGCAGCAAGGCCGAGTACATCCTGGCACAGGTTGGCTTCTCCGTGGGACTGGGGAACATCTGGCGCTTCCCATACCTCTGCCACCAGAATGGGGGAGGTGAGCAGGGCCAGGGGCTCTAGGGGATGGCTGGGGGAAGGGGGTTGGGGCTGGGGTGGAGGAAGACTTTGGTGGGGGTTGGGGCTGGGAGGGGGCTCTGCCGGATGGTTGTGGGGCTGGGAGATGTGCAGGGAGTTGGACTGTAGGGGATGAGTGGGGGCGGGGGGGGCTCTATCCCTTTGGGCAGCTCCAACCCTGTAACAGTCTTTATCACCTCCTGCCTCCAGGAGCCTTCCTCCTCCTCTACTTCCTGCTGCTGCTGGTGATGGGCATCCCACTGTTCTTCCTGGAGCTGGCGGCCGGGCAGAGCGTGCGCCAGGGCAGCATTGGGGTCTGGCAGCACCTCAGCCCTCGCCTGGTTGGCATCGGCTTCGCCAGCTGTGTGGTGAGCGGGTGGGGGCACTGCTGCAGGAAGCTCGCAGCAGTAGTGGGAGAACTTACGCCGCTTTGTCATTCCCGTTCACCCAGCCCTGCCCCACCCCAGGGGGTCTGTCCTGGTGCTGGGCAGAGCGCCCCATCTCTGCCCTCCTCCCCCCTTTGGGGCCCTGAGCCCCTCCTGGGCCCTGCCCCAGCCAGGCGGGGGGCAGTCCACAAGGCCCAGCCAGGTGGGTGGTCCCAGGGCCCAGCCACACTCACCCCTGTTTCCACCCAGGTCTGTGGATTTGTTTCTCTCTATTACAATGTGATCATCGCCTGGAGCCTCTTCTACCTGGGTAACTCCTTCCGCTCCGTGCTGCCCTGGGCCAGCTGCCCCCTGGGCCCCAACCACAGCCTGCCAGGTAGGTGCTGGGCGGGCCCCTGCCGGGCTCCTGGGGACGCTGCCCTGTGTGCTTCCTGTCCCATCCCCTGGCCCCGCGTTGGTCCGGCCACAGATGGATGCATGGGGGGAACTGCCCCCGTCTGATTTTGCTGGGGCTGGCAGGGGCAGGGTGTAATATGGGAGGCTTCTCCTGGAACAGCTGAGAAGGGAAAGTGCTTAAATCAGGGCTCCTGACAGCCCCAGCCTTGGGGTCCCCCACTCTAAGTCACCAAACCCACCACACACAGCATGTCTGGCACTGCACTGGCCGGCAGGAATTCACCTGAGCAATTCCCTCCGACCCTCTAGCTGCCCCTGCACACCGCCAGGAGTTGATGAAAACCAGTTGCTCCAAATCCGCATGGGTTCTCCCTGCCCCAAAGGCCCAGCCCCAGGTCTATGCACAGAGCTCGGATCCACGCACACACTGGGCTGGCCCTTTAGAATCCAGAAATGATTAATGAAAGGAAAAGAGTTGGATGAGAGTGAAATCGTTAAAGCCATCGAATGACCTGGCCCAGCCTGTCCCAAATTTATCTGTCCTCGGAGCCCTTTTAAACATGGCAGAATTTTGTGGAACCGGTCACAAGTCTTGTCTATGGAGCTAAAAAATAGATCACAAACAAGTAAGGATAATAAGAGAGAAATGCGAGAGGAGGTCATGAAGGCCAGAATGAGTTTAATGACACGTATTTAAAACCAAAAGTCACATTTCTCGTGGATGGAAATAAAGCTCAAAGCTGACCCTGCCTTGTTATATTGGCCGTTTTCAATGCAGAGTGTTGTTTTTTCCTTGGCCGATTCTTTTTCTATTTGGTTTACTGCCGGCAAGTTGGATCTGCACGGTGGGTGCAGCGTTCGGTCGAGTTCTGTGTTTCATTTTTGCTGCCGTGTCAGTCGTGAGCCCAGTTTTGCCCCGGTGCGTGCTGGCGAAGGGGACAACTGATGAATTGCACGTCTTGGTAAAACTGGATGTTCTCGCCATAAGCTGCCCCCAACGAGCCACGTTCCCTGAGAACGAGTCCTGCTGTTGGCAGCGTATAGATTAGCTCGCGTCTCTGACTGACCGAGCGCGTGGCGCTGGGTGGTGACGTCGCCGGCCTTGCGCAAGGGATGCTTAGCGGGGCGAACACATAGGAAAATGGATTTTAATAGAATCAGTAAATGCATCAATATTAATTTTTTAAACCAGCAAATGTTGCTGGCATGGAAGTTTGTGGCCAAACGCTTTATTCCCTTCGGGGGACCCCGGTGTTCCTGGAACACCTTGTGGGGAACATTGATGTTCACCCCTCCGCAGGGCGTGGGGCCGGCTGCCGCGGAGGGGCCGGTGCTGCTGCCAGAGGCTCCGAGCTCCTCGGTTTGGCTGGGTCGTGAGCCGCCTGGCGCCGGTCGGAGCAGAGCTGGAGTGAGGGCGAGGGAGGAGCCGCCGGGCCCCTTCGGGCCCTTGCCCGGGTGGGGGGATTCCATCGTCTTCCCTGAGGGGGAGCCTGGCCCAGGGCCAGCCCTGGGCACGTCCCCCTTCTGCCCTCGGCCGGTGCCGGCCTCTCCGCTGGGGCCTGGCCCCGGCCAAACGCGGCAGCTGGGGCTTGGAATCCAGCCCCTTGTCACAGCTCCTATTACGATCTCCCACGAACTAAAGGGTCAAGTAGCCGCCCAGATTCAGGACTCCCAACTCCACGCGTAAATCTGGCACACGTGTGAGCAGCACAAGGAGATTCACTGGCCCTGCCCCGGCGCACGCCATGGTGCGCACCTACGATTATGTTCATCTTAAAATCCAACAGTGTCACATGGGGCAGGGGCCTTGCCGAGGTCTGGCCTGTCTCAGGGCAGGGGGACTGACCCAGACTGACCTGGCTGGGGAAGGGGGCGGTGCCTGGCCTGACCCAGCTGTGGGGAGTTGCAGGGGACCCAGCCCAGTCTGACCCAGCCTGGGGGGCAGTGCCTGGTCTGACCCAGTGGGGTGTGGGAGGGGGGCATGGCTTAGTGACCCAGCTGGGGGGGGCGTGGCCCAGTCTGACCCAGCCAGGGGAGGGGCACAGGGGGGTGGTGCTTGGTTCTGACCTGGTGGGGGGGCGTGGCCCGGTCTGACCCAGGTGGGGGGGTATGGGGGGTGTGTGGCTCGGTGACCTTGTCCGAGGGGGGGCGTGGCTCGGTGACCCAGCCGGGGGGAGCATGGGGGGGCGTGGCTTGGTGACCTGTCCGAGGGGGGGTGGTGCTTGGTTCTAACCCAGCTGTGCTGTGTGTTGGTAGAACCCGAGTGCACCCAGAGCTCCCCAACCACCTACTTCTGGTACCGGCGGGCGCTGGAGGTGAGCGTCTCCATCGGGGACAGCGGGGGCCTGAACCCAGTGCTGGTCGCCTGCCTGCTGGTTGCGTGGGCCCTGGTCTGTGGCGCTCTCATCCGCGGCATCAAATCTTCTGGCAAGGTGAGACGACCCCCCCGCCAGGCCCCCCGCTTCCCTCCTGACCCACTGCCGCCCCCATCTGTAGGGGGCGCCAGGGAGGGGGTCACAGCCCCCGGGGTGAGGGGCCATTGGGACACAGGGCGAGAGCCCCCGTCACTGTCCGTCCCCCCCCCCCCAGGTGCTGTATTTCAGTTCCCTCTTCCCCTACGTGGTGCTGCTCTGCTTCCTGGTGCGGGGGCTGCTGCTGGACGGGGCGGCCGAGGGCATCCGCATCATGTTCACCCCCAAGGTGAGAGCCCCCCTGCTGGCCCCCCATGGGACAGTCAGCCCTGCCCTCCCTCCCCTGTCCTCCCATGGGACACCTGGCCCTGCGCTGCCTGGATGTGGGACTCCCTCCTCCTCCTCCTCCTCCTCCTCCCCTGCCCCCAGGGCGCCCTTGCCTGGAATTCTCTCCCCTGCACCCACCCCCCCCATAGCCCTGGAGTCCCCAGCCGCAGCTGACCCCTGCCCATCCGCAGCTGGAGATCTGGGGTGACGTGCAGGTCTGGCGCCAGGCGGCCACCCAGGTGTTCTTCGCGCTGGGCCTGGGCTTCGGCAGCGTCATCGCCTACTCCAGCTACAACCAGCAGCGCAACGACTGCCACGGCGACGCCCTGCTCGTGGCTGGGCTCAACTTCCTCACCTCGCTGCTGGCCACGCTGGTCGTCTTTGCCGTGCTGGGCTTCCGGGCCACCGTCCTCACCAGGGCCTGCGTGGCAGGGTGAGCTGCCGCCTGAGCCCCCCCCGGTCCCCCCCCCGCCAGCCCACCCCCTTGGCCATACCCCAGCCGACATGGCCTACCCCACAACCTCGCTGCCAGCCACGCTGGTCGTCTTCCTTGAGCTGGGCTACCAGGGCCTGCGTGGCAGGGGGAGCTGCTCCTCCTCAGCCCCTCCATCTGCCCCCTCCCGCCTTGGCTGCGCCCCACGCCGGCACAGCGTCTGCTGCTGCTGGCCACGCTGGTTGTCTTCGCCGTGGGCCACCACCCTAGATGGGGTCTGAGTGGTGGGTGAGCCGCTGCCCAAGGTCCACCCTGCCCCCTTGATCCTCCCAGCTGGTGCCCTTCCCCCTGCAGCCTGCCCCATGCTGACACAGCCTCCCTGCCTCTCCCCTCCTCTCCCAGCCTGCCCCAGGCTTGGCCACATGCTCTCTGTCCCCACCCGGCCTCGCCTCCCCCACACTGATGCGACTCGCTCTGCCCCACGCCGGGCACTCACTCATCTCCCGTCCCCAGGAATGCAGAGATGCTGGCCCGGCTGCAGGAGGCTGGGGCCCTGCCCCACCTGCTGCTGCCCCCCGGGGGCCTGGGTGCGCTCCCTCCACCGCAGTACAGTGCCTGGTACCAGGGGCTGCCAGCCGAGCTTGGCTCTGCGCTGCAGCGACATGGCGTCACCGACTGCCAGCTGGAGGACGAGATGAACAAGGTGCCTGGAGACAGGAGGAGGGGCCCTGTGTACCCCGTCCCACAGGCATCTGGGGGTGGCTCCCCTGAGCCTCTGGGCCCTGAGCCCCAGCGCCTTGTGCCCCCCTTGGGGGGGTTCCCCCAAGTCCCCAGCCTGCCACCTGTTACCCCAGGGAGGCCCCCCATTTTCCAGCTGCACCCCAAGGGGTCCCTGAGCCCCCCCGTGCCCTGCCCTAGGGCCCCCTGAGTCCCAGGGCCCCTCACATCCCACCCCGTGGGGGCTTTCAAGTTCTCCGCTCCCCCTTCCCCGTCCTGGGGAGCACCCCAAGTCCCTGGCTCCCCGCGCCCCACCACAGCACGAGCAGGCGGCAGCGCCGGGCGGGCGAGGGGTCCCTGGGCTGCACGACCGTCTCTCTCCCCTGCAGGGCGTGGAGGGCACCGGCCTGGCCTTCATCGCCTTCACCGAGGCCATGACCCTCTTCCCGGCCTCGCCCTTCTGGTCCGTCCTCTTCTTCCTCATGCTGCTCAACCTGGGGCTCAGCACCATGCTGGGCAACATGCAGGGCATCCTGACCCCGCTGCTGGACCGCTACACCCCCCTGCGCCGCCGTGCCACCCTCTTCACCGGTACCCACAGGAAGCCAGGCGCTCTCTGTCCCCCGGGGCTGGGGGGGGGAGGGGGGGCCCAGGCGCTCTCTGTCCCCCGGGGCTGGGGGGGGGAGGGGGGGCCCAGGCGCTCTCTGTCCCCCGGGGCTGGGGGGGGGAGGGGGGGCCCAGGCGCTCTCTGTCCCCCGGGGCTGGGGGCGGGAGGGGGTGCCAGGCTCTCTCTGCCCCCTGGGGCTGGGGGGGGAGGGGGGGCCCAGGCGCTCTCTGTCCCCGGGGCTGGGCTTTGGGGGATGTGGGGGTCAGGCTGTGTCTGTCTCTCCCCCCCAGTGCTGTGCTGTGCCCTGGGGTTCGTGCTGGGGCTGATGTTCGTGCAGCGCTCAGGCAGCTACTTCGTCTCCATGTTCGACGACTACTCAGCCACCCTGCCCCTGGTCGCTGTGGTGGCCTGTGAGGCCGTGGCCGTGGCCTGGGTCTACGGCGCTGACAGGTACCCAGCCGGCCCCCGAGCTCCCTTTCTTCCCCATGTGCTCCCCCTCAAGCTGCTACCCCCCACACACTTTCCCTGAGCCCCCTCCCCAGCGCTGCCCCTGTGGCCTGCGAGGCCGTGGCCGTGACCTGGGCCTACGGGGTTGACGGGTACCTGCTCCTCCTCTCCGTGGGGGTTTTGCACCCCACCCACAAACCCCCTCCACCCTGCCTGCAAGCCTCCCCCTGAGCCCCTCTGGCCCCTCCCAGACTCTTCCCTATGGGGTGCACAGATACTGGCCTTTGCCCTGGGGGGGTCCCTTCCTGCCCTCCTATGACCCAGCTCTATGGGACAGACATGTACCCGCCCCAGGGCCGGGCAGACAGGTACTGGAGGACCCTGGGTGACCCCCCCCCCCCCCCGCCCACCCTCCCGCCTTTTCCCCAGGTTCCTGGCGGACGTGGAGGCCATGCTGGGCTGGCGGCCCTGGCGGCTCTACAGCTACATGTGGCGGTACGGCAGCCTGCTGGCCATGCTGGGGCTGCTGCTGGCCAGCCTGGGCCAGATCTGCCGCAGCACCCCCACCTACCAGGCCTGGGACCAGGCCAAGGTGAGAGTGGGTGGAGGGGTCCCTGGGCTGCCAGGGGCTGGGGCCTGTGGACAGGGGAAGCCAGGCTGCTTGGGGGTGGGTCTGGGGCAGGGGGCTGCCAGGCTGCAGGGCCCATGATGGGGCTGTGCCAGGCTGCTAGGGGGTGGGTCTTGTGAGGGATGGAGCTAGGCTGCTGGGGGTTGGGTGCCAGGCTGGGGGTGGGGGAGGCGGGGCCCTGGGGGTGGGGAGCTGGGGGCAGGGCACTGGGCGTCGGGTGCCGGGGCGGGAGAGCCGGAGGGCGGGGGCAGGGAGCCCGGCTCTCCGCGCCCCCCTGAGCCCGGCTCTCCGGCAGGTGGAGGAGACGCGGGTGCCCTACCCGCCCTGGGCACTGGCCATGCTGATCTCGCTCATCGTGGTGGCGGTGCTGCCCATCCCCCTGCTCTACCTGTGGCAGCTGGTGCGGGAGCAGCGGGGGCGGAGCCGCCAGCAGGGGGCGCCCCCGGGGGCGGAGCCAGAGGAGCTGGAGGGGGAGGCGGAGAGCCCGGCCGACCCCGAGTGCCCGGCCCATGGGTACCTGCCTGTCTGCACGGAGGAGCCCCCCGAGGGGCGCGAAGGGGCCAGCGCCCCCCTGTGTGGGGAGCGGGACTAAGGGGGGGGGCGTCTGGTGTGGAGGGCGAAGGTCAGAGGTCATCAGAGGGGCGCACTGACCCCTCCCCATCATGCTGTGCTGTGGGCTGGCTCCACAGGCAGAGTGCTCCTGCGTGACACCTGATTGGTGGAGCTGGGAGACAGGGAAGGACTCCCATTGGTGGGTCAAAAGAAGACCTCTTCCCTGATTGGTGGAGAGGGAAGCAGCGCTGGCTTGGCAGCAGGAGCCAATGGGCCACTAAGACAAAGGAAGGTCCAAGCAGCCACCGATTGGTGGACCCGTGTGGTTCCGTGCCTTTTGACTGGAGCAGCAAAAGACGATGGGATCTGATTGGTGGACTGAGGATTTCTCCCCACTCCTCCCAGTCCCACCTGCCCCACTGAGCCTGTGTACCTACCTCTGCCCACAGCAGTGGGACCCTCTCAGAACCATGGTGCTACCGCGTTTCTGTCTTGGCCAGGCCCCAGCCCCACTGGGGTACCTGCCTCTAAGATCCGGCTCCAGCGTTTAGTGTTAGGGGTCTGAGCCCTGAGAGACAAGCTGCCCTCCCCTCTACCTTAGGGGCTAGGCCCAATGATGTGGGGGCCCCCAGTGTAGGAGAGGGTCAGGCCTAAGGGGTCAGGCACTAACTGAAGCCCCCCACCCAGTTGCCTTGGGAGCAGCCCTGGCCATTGTTATGCTGCCCTCTGCCCCAGCAGCCCCCCTCCCTCAGCTCCAGCCTGGACCCCTAGGTCTTTGCCAGCTCAGGTTCGAGTCCCGCTGTGGCACGTCCCTTAGCAAAGGGTGCCTGCCCCAGGGCCTGGGGGCAGAAATTGTCCCCGGGGGTTCCCAGGGCTGGGCATAAGTGCAGGCTTGTGGCACCCAGCTGCCCTCTGTGCCTGTCATGTCAAGGCTGCGCTGGACGAAGCCTGGTGGGGATCCAGCTGCTGTTAGCTGAGGCACCTGATCTCTGCACTGAGAAGAGCCACAGTGGCGGGGAGCAGTTGGGCCGGCCCTGCCCACTGTGTCTCCTGCCGTACGCAGGGCTGAGCCGGTGCCTGTCCCTTGCACAGGGGGGCAGGGCTCTTTTTAAAGGGAAAGTTGTCGTGATGACGCTGGTGTCCGTGAGCCGGGGGACAGGTCCCATTTCCCCTCCAGCTCGTGGGGGCTCTGAACAGGGAAGGGTAGAGACTTCCCCCACCCCTCTGCTCAACCTTCACCAGCTGTCCCTCCCCCTCCCACAAATCCATTCCCCTTCTCCTCTTCCCCAACCTGTCTCCTGAGCCAAGTGAGATTTTGTGCCAGATCTCCCTAAAAGACCCACAGGAACATGGATGGAGGGGGCTGGGCTGGGCCCCTGGATTCCTGGGTTCAGTTCTTGGCCTGGCCAGCCAGCTCCCCTGCCTGCTTGGACCTCAGTTTCCCCTGTGTGTGTTGGAGGGTGGGGTCACGCTTCCTTGGTCTGTTCAGATGTAAATATCTCAGAGCAGCGTGAGCTCACAGGCTGGGGGGATCTGGCCACCTCTGTCCATTTGTTGTGAGCCAGGGAGGGGTTGGGGTTCCCCAGGGGGATCACAGCCCCTCCGGCAGGTGGGCAGGGGCTGTACTGATAGGTCATGTTTTTGTACGGCTGCTCACCTGAATAAAGGTACTTTATTTACACTGAGTGGGGTGGTGGTTGTGTGCCCTTGGGAGCCGGTGGCACACAGGCACTGGCCTGGGAGAATGGCAGGGGCTGTGGGGGCAGGGCCTGGCTAGGCCATGGGGGAGCTGTGGCTGCTCCCCAGCAGAGCCCTGGGGCACGTGGGTGGCACCAGTCTGGGGCTCCCAGCGGTGCCTTTGCTGCAGGTGGCCTCTGTGCAGGGGCAGCAGCTGAGCCCTGGCGCGGGGCTGGCGCTGGCCTCGGGCAGTGCACAGCAGGTGACTGTGGCGCCCACCCCAGCCTGGCAGAGCGGCCCTGAAACGGGCGGCTCTCGTCCCCGGAACCTGTGGCCAAAGCTGGGGGTGGGCGGCTCTCTGTGGTCGGGGGGTCGCTGGGCTGGACCTTGCTGGGGGGTTTCATGTGTGGCAGGCCGGGTGGGGAGCTCACAGAGGTCAGGGCTGGGTCAGAGGTCACAGGGCCAGGAGGGTCTCAGCAGTGCGGACAGGCACTGGGGTCACGGAGGGGTCAAAGGTGACGGGAGAGCAGCTCCGGTCACGTCCCTGGAAGCCCCTCTTTATGACGTCACTTCCGGATTCCCCCCTCTTGCTCCACCGGTTCCCTTCCGCCTGTCTCTTCCCCCCGCGTGGCGCAGCGCTTACGTCACCGCCCGCCCCCTCCCGTCGCCTCACGTGAGCCCCTCCCCGCCCGCGCGGTCACGTGGGGGCGACGATGGCGGCGGCCGCGGAGAGCGGCCAGGGGGGTGGTGGTGAGTGGGGGGCCGGGCGGGGCTCGGACGCCTGGGTTCTTCTCCCGGGGGGTCTCGGACGCCTGGGTTCTCTCGGGGGAGGCGAGGAGTTCGGACGCCTGGGTTCTCTCGGGGTGGGGCGGGGCTCGGACGCCTGGGTTCTCTCGGGGGGGTGGGGTACTCGGACGCCTGGGTTCTCCCCCCGGTGGGGGAGCTCGGGGCTCGGACGCCTGGGTTCTCCCTGGGGCGGCGCTCGAACACCTGGGTTCTCCCCGGTGTAGGGTGGTGAGAGCCCAGGTGGCGCTGGGAGCCTCATGGGCGGGTCTGATTCTGGGTCTCTCCCACCGGTAGGGGCCACGTCGGACCAAATCCTGCAGACGGGAGCGATTCTGCTGCAGGGGTGAGTTGAGAGGGGCGCAGGGCTCGAGGCATGGGGGATGTGGGGGGCTCAGGACGCAGGGGATGTTATGGGGGGGACATGGGGCACAGGGGATCACCCGTGGGGAGCGGACTGTGTCTCAGCACTAGCCCCCCACTGACCCCTTCCCACATGGCAGGTTCATCCGGGACCGGGTCCAGCGCTGTGGGGACTCGCAGGCTGCGGAGCTGGGCCGGGCGGCGCTGGCGGGGCCGGAGCCCCCCAGTGACGAGAACACCAAGAGGCTCAGCGAGTGCTTGCGGCGCATTGGGGACGAGCTGGACAAGAATGTGGAGCTGCAGAGGTGAGCCCCCTCCCCCATGTCTCATTCTCACCCCGGGGGGCTCCATCCGCTTCCCTCTAGGCCCTGCAGAGCCCCCACCAGGTCTCCTCTGGGTCCATCTCTCTGACCTCACCCATCTGCCGCCTTTGCATCCCTGTCTCTCCCCACAGACAAGTCTGGACCCTGCTGCAGGCACCGTCCCCCTTCCTCACAGGGGGAAACCAAGGCAGATAGTCTGCCCTTGTCCTCTCGGCTGGCCCCTCTCCCCCTTCTCTGGGCCCCAGGCCTGTCTCTCCCCCCACTGGCTCGCATGGTTCTGACCCTCCTCTCCCGCAGCATGATCGACCGGGTGGGGACACACGCCCCCAAAGAAGTCTTCTTCCGGGTGGCGGCTGAGATGTTCTCCGACGGGACCTTCAACTGGGGCCGGGTGGTCGCCCTCTTCTACTTCGCCTGCAAGCTGGTGCTTAAGGTGGGGCAGCCAGGAGAGCTCCTCCCTTCACCCCCCAGATGTGAAGTACCTGCTCCCCCTTACTGCCCTTCCATCCCTCCTTCACCTCCCCCAGCGGTGAGATCCCTGCCTCGCCCTGCTGCTTCCCCTCTCCTGCCCCACAGCGGGGATACTCCCTCCCCTCCCCCACTAACCTTTGCCCAGCCCCTCAGCTACCCTTCCCCAGCTGAGACTCTCTCCCCACGCTGCCCCTCCCTGACCCCCATCCCCTCTCCCCCAGGCTCTGTGCACCAAGGTCCCGGAGCTGGTGCGGACCATTGTGGGCTGGACCCTGGAGTACCTGCGGGACCATGTGCTGGCCTGGATCCAGGCGCAGGGTGGATGGGTGAGTGTGTCGTGATTTACATAGCCAGCCCCAGGCCTGCGGGGGGTGGGGTTCAGGGAGGTTCTCTGGCCCCAGCCATGCAGGGCGGAAGGCAGTGGCAGGGTTGGAGAGCCAAGCTCCAGAGCCAGGAACAGAAGGGAGCAGGAACACCCCCCCGACCAGGGCCCTGGAGACAACCGCCGGGCCTGGACTTCCCCAGGCTGAGCGGCCCCCACACGCCGGGTCTGGGGCAGTTTTAGGAGAGTGGTAACATGGGGAAAAATGGTCATTTTCAGTCAGCCAGCCACACAGTTCACATAACCCTCTGCCCAACCAGCTTCTGCTCCTCCCCTACACCTAGGAACAGAACCCAGGAGTCCTGGCTCCCAACCCCTGACATCCCCGAGCCCTGCTCCCCTGCCCCCCAGCACTCCCCAGAGCAGCCTCTCCCCGGCCTCCTGGCCGTGAGGGCTCAGCGATACCTTTGCTCCCCAGGACGGCCTGCTCTCCTACTTTGGCACGCCCACCTGGCAGACCATCACCATCTTCGCCGCCGGCGTGCTCACCGCCTCGCTCACCATCTGGAAGATGTCATAGTGGGGGCTGGGGTGCACTCTGCGGCACCCCACGTCCGGCCGGACTGCGCTGGGCTCCTGGGGCCGGCTCCCCTGGGCCAGCCTCACTTGTGCCGCCTCGTGCCTTGTGCTCAGCTCGGAGCAGCCCGCGGGGGCCCGCAGCACCACGCCTGGGACAGCCGGACGCATCAGCGGGGGGGCAGGGCATCCCCCTGCCTCTGGGCCAGGGACTTGAGGCCTTGATTCCCACCCTGGCAGTGGTGTCTGGCTCCTGCGCTGAGTGCCCTGGGGCCAAGAGCTCGGGCCGGTTCCCAGAGCTGGGGCCAGTTGCACCTGGCAGGCCAGGGCAGGGCAGGGCAGGCTCAGGCCTTGCCTGGCAGACTCTCCCTCTGGCACCAAACTGCCCCCACTGCCACTGCCAGGCCCCAGATGGGTGGGGCACAGCCCCTGCCCATTCCATCTGCGAGCTCCCAGCCTGGCTGCCTCCCCCGCCCCGGCCTGGTAGGACCCCTCCAGGAGGGAAGTGCTGTCCCTCGGCGCTGACGAGCCCCTCCTCCAGCCCTAGCGCCCTCTGAAGTCCTGCTGGGTTTGGGGGTGCCCCATGGCAGGGGAATCCTTGTGTAGTGCACTGAGCAGTACTGTAAGGGGAGAAGGGACGGGCCCCTCTACTATACTGGGGGGCTGCCAAGCTCCCCCTCCCCTGGCTTCCCCTGACTCCCTGCATCTCCCTCCTGACTCAACACTGATTTGCATTCTCAGGTATTGCAGGGGGCCTGGGGCAGTGAATGGCTCGCTAATTGCTCCGGGGGGGTGAGCAGGAGCTTTGGGGGGAGCTGCTGCTCCCAGCTGGGGGGCAGAGCCCTGGTTCCCCAGAAAGGCTGTTGTGGGGTGAGGGGGAGCAGCTGCATGCCCCCCCCACCAGCCGCATGGACCTGGCTGGGGTCTGTTAGCTGCACCTGGCCCTCCTGGTCAGGGGAGGGGTTCCAGGCTGCAGACCCCCCGAGCCCGGAGTGGGGCTCCCTCTGGTGGGGGGCTGGGAGCAGCTCAGGCTTGAACTGCGAAGCAGGGAAGGAGCCGTACTTGAAATAAGTGTGGGGTGGGGGCAGAAGGCGGGTGAGGTCCTGGGTGGGGCAGGGCTGACAGGGCAGGGTGGCTGAGGTCCTGATGGGGGGGGGGTTGGGTGATGTCATGGGGGGGGGCTAAAGGGAGGGTGATGTCATGAGTTGGCAGATGATGTCATAAGGGGAGCTGATAGGCATTTGTGATGTAATGAACTGGGGGAATGTCATTGTGACCTCTTCCTATCCCCCTGCACTGTCTGCCCAGGGGTGGCCAGCGGCTGCTGACTAGCTCTGTGTCCTCCCCACACCGCTACTGGCTGTGCCCCGAGTCAGAGCGGGGCTGTCGTGGGGGCAGTAGCTGGCAGACGCACCCCAGGGCCTGCAGGCTCTGCCATTTTTATACTTTTTGTATTTCTACTTGGTGATGCCTGCCTGCCCATCCACCCCCCCTCCGTCCCCGCTGTCCTCCCTGTGGCCTGGGGCCTCTATTTAAATCCCCTCTTTGTAACTTTTGTACGGTGGCTGTTTTCATGGGGGGGGGGGGGGGGAATGTGTGTACAATAAACAAACTCTAAGGCCGGAGCTGCTTGGATCTTAGGGAAGGGGGCAGAAGGAGAGAACCCAGGAGTCCTGGCTCCCTGCCTCTCTCCTGACCATTAGCCCCCACTTCCCTCCCAGAGCCAGGCAGAGAACCCAAGAGACCTGGCTCCTGTTCCCCCCCACCCCACTGCCCCATGTCTGTTTGTATTTCCCCCTTGTCAGCCCCCCACATCTTGGACAGCCTGGCCCCTCCTGCTTAGGGCCCCCGGGGGCACCTTGGTGCCCAGCCCTTGTGTACTGGGTGTGGCGTTAGCCATCACCCCTGGGGGGGAGTTGGTGGTGTTTCTGACCCCGAGCGTGACCCCACTTTGCGAACTCAGCCCAGGCAGCCTAGCCCTACCGGCGGCTGCTCACCAGCCTGGGGTGCGTGCAACTGACAGGGAGGTTTGCACAAGTGCAGCGTGTGAGGCCTGGGGAGCCCGTCGGAGCTATGGCTGCTGGGGCCATTTGCTTTGGGTCTGTGCCCCCAGGCTGGGAGTGTCCAAGGGGCTGGTTCCCGCAGCTGCCCTTGGGGGAGTGGGGGTGCCCTGATTTGGGGAGCTGTGGCATGGGCAGCGGGCGCTGGTCCAAGGGCAGCAAAGGCTGGGGTTGTGACAGGATATTGGCTGTAAGAAACTTCACTTCTGCTCACGAGAAGGGCTGTGCAAGGGGTGAGTTGTCCTCATGACCACCATGCACGCTGTGGTGAGCTCTGGCCATGCAAGGCAGGGGGGCGCCATGGGGGTGTGCGCCAATGTGGGAAGGCCCTGGCCCACCCCAGAGGCAGCAGCCCCCCCAGGACAGAACAGGGTTCAAGGGAGCACCCGCCTCACGGCCTCACTCTCAGGCTGGATGCACGAGTCCTTGTGCACAGGGGCACGACGTTGCACGAGGGCGCTTTGCTCAGTTCCCCTGGCTGGCAGCCACGCCCTGGGCCTGGGCCTGGGTCTGGGTCTCGGCTGGGCCCAGACCCTCCTCCCCACGGCTCTCGGGGAGTCCACGCTGGGCCGGGGCGGCTCCTGCCCCTGCGCGCCCCTCCCCCATGAGTAGCGGGAGGGGCGGAGCTGAAAGCTCGTGGGAGGAGTTGGACGCCTGGGTTCTATCTGGCCAGGGTGGTAGGGGGCTGGGAGCCGGACGCCTGGGTTCTGCGCAAGGAGCCGGAGGACTTTTCTCTCCCTTTGAGGCACCGCGCGGAGCATTTCGTGCATGCAGCGCCCGGGGGCATCCCTGCTCCGCGGGTAAGTGGGGACCCCCATGACTGGGGTCACTGGAGCTCTGCCCCCTTCCCCCCGCTACAGCCCCTTCACCTGTGCCCCGAAATCCTCCCGCCCCACTGGCCGCGTCTCACGTCTTGGCTGAGGGCAGCTTCAGGGGGAGAGTGGTGGAGGTCTACTTCCCCGCAGGGGGGCTGGGAGCCCGGACTCCTGGGTTCAGTCCCGTCTTGGGTGGGAGGGGGGATCTCGTGGCCAGAGCCCGGACTCCTGGGTTCTCTCCCCAGCTGGGGGGGGATCCTAGCTCGCAGCTCACCCCCGCATCTCTCCCCAGGCCCTGGGGGGCTCTGACTGTATCTGGGCCCTGGATGCCCTGTGGGAGGGAGTCACCAGTGTTAGGGGGGGGGCTGGGTGAGTGCAGGGACCCCCCTCCTTCTGGAACCCCTCCCCCAGCCGAGAGTCCTCTGAGATACCCCATCACCCATTGCTGGGGTCACCGGGCCCTGCACCCTCCCTCAGGCAGAGGCGACTCAGCCAGACGGGGGCGGGGGGCGGCAGAAAGCTTGTTAGGCGATGGGGACCTTGTGTAGACCAGACTTGTCAGCCCAGGAACCAGGTGCTGTCAGCACCACCCATCTCTGGGGGGGACCCTGAGCCAGGGCCCAGCCCCGCCCCAGCAGGTCTCAGCCCCCAGCCAGCCCCTCCTCCAGCCTTTGTCCTGCTTCCTGGGGAAAAGGGGTCACCTGGTCGCCCCACCCAGCTCAGGGTCCAAAGGGCATCGCCCCAGTATACGTGCAGGAGGCATCACACCCGGCACTCCCAGCACCAGGTGAGCCTTGCCGCAGGGCCAGGTAAACTGAGGTACACACCTGGGGTTACTACAGGACAAGCCGCACAATAAGGTGAATAACCCCTCCCTTTGCTCACCCCCCGCCATTCTGGGGCCCCTCCCTCTACACACATGCCCCATCCCCTCCCCCGTCTGCCCCCCTCCTGTGAGCCCTGGGGGCATGGCTCTGGGTGTTGAGAAGCATCTGTTACTCCCTCCCCCGCTTGGCATGGCCCCAGCCTCAGCTGCTGCCCCTCCTTCGCCCCAGGGGCGCAGGCCTGGGATGGCACAGCCGGGCCCCCACTGCAGCAGGGACCCCAGCGCATGGCACACACAGCAGGCGGCCCTGCCCTCTCCAGTGATACCTACCAGACGCGCTCGTGGGCCAGGCTCACTTTGCCAGGTGCACGTCTTTGTGGACGTGGGTCTCTGCCCACGAACCGAACGCTCGTGCTCCAATAACTGTTAGCTTCTCAGGTGCCACAGGACTTCTTGTGTTTTGAAGCTACAGACCTCCGCTCCTTGATTTCCACCAGAGCCCGGACTCCCGGTGCCCTGGGTCGCACGTCCTCTGGTGAGAACCTCGGTGAGAAATATTTGTACCGGGAAAAAAATAAACCCCGTGAAATTGCTATTTTCAGTTCACCTCGCATGAGTGCCCTCGTGCAAGCAGCGCAGTGGGAACGTGCAACTTCCGAGTGTGGATTGTTGTTTGTCAAACTCCAGCATCTGCCAAGTCCACTCAGTCCTATGCCCCAGTAAGCCAGTCGCTAGACAGAAGGTTTATTGACATCTGTCACAGCGTCGGGGGGCGGGGGGCCCTGGCCAAGTCCTGCTCCCACATCCACAATCAGACGTGACTCTCGCTCAGCAGGGAGAACAGGAGGGTTATGGGGCGACAGGGACACAGTGTCGAACAGACTTGGCAGCACAGGAACCAAGCACGTCAGTACCATCCATCCCAGGGAGAGGGGCCCAGAGGGGTCCCCGAGCTGGGCCCTGGCCCCCCCTTTCTCCCCCTCAGCCAGAGGAGATGCCCCCCCGCAACAGCCCAGCTCCCATTCAAAGAAGCCAGACCCCTCTCCCACCTCTGCCCTGTTTCCCAGGGAAGAAAGGAGGGGGGGGTCACCCAGTTGCCTGGGTTACAAAGACCATGGGGAGCCTTCACCTACGGGTGAAAAGTCATCACCCTGAAACTCCCCTAGCCACAGTGCACTGATGCTGGGCCTAGGGAAACTGAGGCAGCCACCCTGGGTTACTGGAAAATATACACAACCACACCCCAGGATAAAATCCTCTCTCTCTTTCTCTCTCTCTCTCTCTCTCACACGCGCACGCGCGCACACACACACACACACGCCCGCCCGCCCGCCCGCCCGCCCCCGGGGAGAATGCCGTCAGCTTCTCACTCACAGGCCCTGCGAATCTCACAGCTGTGGAAACTCTGAAATCAGCGTCTCTTGTGACAGTCGTCCCCCCCCCAATTGGGCCTAGTGTGCCCTGAGTGTGCAAGCTGGCATGCCAGGTGTCCCCTTGTAACAAAGTGGGGTGGGGGGGATTTATTTCACACACACCCCCCCGGTTGGCTGGCTCGTGTTTCCTGAGGCCCTGCAGTGTCCCTCAGCGGCACTAAGCCGCACCTGAGCATCCTGGTAATATGGGCTCCCAGGTGCCCCTTGGAAGCAACAGTCACAGCCCAGTGCACACGTGTTGCACCTGGCTGTTGAGAGGGGGAACCACAGCCTGGTGCCACCCACTCTCCAGCTAAAGAAACAGAGCACAGGATGGGTAAAGGAAACTCCATTAAGGGCATTTCCTCGGGCGAGCACTGCCCCACCCCCCACCCCGAGTGCACTGGCGAGCTGCGGTCGTGCATGCCCCATTCTGTGAGTGTTTTCACTCTGCTCCTGTTGCCCTTCTGATTTCTGGCTGGTTTGCGACTGCTCCTGTCTGTGTCAAAAGAGAAAAGCCGTCCAGGAGCACCGTAAAGATTAACAAAGAGATTTATCAGGTATAAAGGATTTTGATCAAGTGGTTCCTCAGTTTCTTAGCACGCTGGTGGCATAGATGCTCGCTGTAGCCTTTACAGTGCTACTGGACTGCCCTTTTGGTTTGATGGTATACAGACTAGCCCGGCTTTCGTGCTGGTCTCTGCTGGATAATTCATTTTGCTAAGTGTAACTCAATGAAGGTGGTAGGGTAGGGTTCCTTAGGGAATTCTGTTACCATCGGTTATGATTGGGTAGTGAAATTATACTAAAATAATTGGTCAAGCTGTAGCTAAGCAGGACTCACGTTTCACTGCTTGAACTGGGCTCCAAGAAGGAAAAAGCAGGAAGGGACGAAGGATGGAAAAAGGAAAACCTTAAGGGAAAAAAACCTGGGAGGACTTAACTCCCTCCCCCCACACCAGGGCCAGAACTGCTAGGCCTGAAGGGCGGGAACCAGCATCTAGAGAGTGACTTTGTCTGCCCAGCCAGGGAAGTCTGCTGGCTTTATTGGGATTGGTGAGCATGACGCTGTGTGCTTTCTTGGTACCTGTAATTAAATAGAGACTGAGACTATCACTGTGTAAGGTTTTCAGTGGCACAGACCCTATAGACCTGCAGGGAATTACGCCCCAAGCCCTAGCAAATGGGTAAGGACGGGTGTTTAAAGTAACAAGGTCTTGCTTTGAGCCCAGCAGATGGGGTAAAGGTGTGTGTGCTCCAGACGTGTGGAAAGGATAAAGAAAGTTGTGCGGGTAACACACTCCTGCCTGCGGATGGGGGCAGGGCCTGGGCACCCCACCCTCCATGACAGCTGGTGCCAGCCGTGGGATAAATGGCACCCGTGAATGGAGTAGCCGATGGTGAGCGACTGGGGTGCAAGAGGAAAAGGGGGGGTCACCGAGACCCAGGCATGCTGAAGGGCAGTGAGGTGCGGTCCCCAGTGGAGGAGGGGGCCTACAGCTGACCCCTGACTGCGGTCGTGGTCCTTGAGGGGGATGTCACGCCCATGGAGGGGTCACTCCTGGAGTCTGTGGGAATGAGTCCCAGAAAGCAGAGGGGCCTACGGCCTAACCCCAGGGAGGCCGGCCCGCTGAGGGGCCCTTCCGGCCATGTGGGGAGCTGTGTGGATCAGCCTCTGTGACACTGCAGCACCGGGACATGAACCGAGACTCAAGGAGCAGCACGAGCCGGCGCTGGTGGAACCGAGGGCCAAGGAACAGCAGCGGTGGGGGGTGGAGCCCCGCCCTGCCTGGAGCTCTGATAGGAACGTCCTGGACCCAGTTACGGAGTGGGCAGAAGCCGGTGATCTGCACCGGCTGGATCCCGCAGACGTGCTCTGGGGTGGGGGTGCGAGCAGGGGGCTGTGAACCCTTCAGACCAGCCCCACTCCCGCTGCACCAGTTCCAGTTGCCCCTGCAGGGTGTCGGAAAAGGGCCCAGCCTTCGCGGAAGGACCCTGGGGAGACCTACGAGGAGCCGCCCGGGCGGGGCAGGGCCCAGACCAGAGGAACAGGCTGAGGTGCTGGTGCAGGAGGGCTCTGCCCCGACTTGAGAACGTGGCTGTGGGACTGGAGGCCGGGCGGGGGGAGAGCAGCCCCCTGAGGAGCCCCACCAGAGCTGGCCCCTTCGCGCTGTGGGCAGAGGGGCCCCAAACAGGCGCATTGCCCCATTTCTCAGCCTCGGGGGTAACTGGGTGGGGCCCAGCTGCAGGAGGGGCGCCCGTTTGCCCTCAGCCTGGGAGCAGGCGGATCCCTGGGCCAGCTCCTCGGGGGCCGGACACGCCAGGCTCGGTGTACGGGTGGGCGTGGGGCAGCCCCTGCGGCATGAGCACCTCCCTCCCCCCCGGAGGTGGCTGGCAGGAAGGCTGGGGGGGGTGGGTCCTGGGACACCGGCAGGGACGTGACACTGGCCCGGCCCAATGTGGCGGCACCAGAACGGTGATGCCAAACCCCCACCCCCCCACCCCCGGGGAGCCGACAGCATGACGGGAAAGGGCCCAGGCCCAGTTCCACGGTGGAGCCGGTCCTACAGGCCTCCCCCAGGGCGGTGGGGCCGTGCCCAGGGGAACAACCATAGCAGGGCCATGGGGAGGCCCCGAACATCCCCAGGCCCCAGCTGAGTGACTCGGCCTGAGGGGGAAGATGTGACGAGGTGGTGCGGGGGAGGGGGCTCACCCCCCCCCCCCCACCCCGTTAGCTGGCTTGTATTTCCTGGTGCCCTGTAGTGCCCGGCCTGGGCAGAGCCCTGTGGTTACACCCACTCCCGGGGCCCTCTTTGGTCTCTGGGAAACAGGACGAAGGGCTACGAGGGGGGCTCGGCCCCTTTGAATTGGAACTGGAAGTTCCAGGCTGTTGGCCTGGGCCAGGGGAGAGCCAAAGGGGGCCCTGACCCCAGTGAGGGGGGGTTCCCTTCATGCCCCCTCTCCCCACGGCTGATGGAACTGGCTGTTCCCGGCTGCTGGGTGACCCCTCTGCACTGTGCTGTGTCCATGTCAGCTGATAAATCCCGCAGCCGAGTGAGTCACTCCTGCCTGCAGATGGGGGGAGCTGCAGCCCCCCCAGGGTCGGTGCTGGAAGCTGAGGGGCTCCCCCCAGTGCGAGTGTGACCCCGGGGCGGGGGGCTGCTGTGCTGCAGGGGTCCGGTGGGGTCTCCCTGGCTCTTTAGGAGGGGGGTCAGGCCTAGGGCCAGTTTAGTGTCACACCACCAGGGGACACAGGACAGGGGACACAAGGAGACTTTTCTGTGACACTAAACCCAACATATACTGTGCCCGAGAGAATCTGGGGTGCCCACAGAACTGAGGGGGCCACAGCTCCCAGCCCCCAAAGCAGGCTGGGATGTGATAGCTGCCCCCTCCACCTGGAGCCCCCCCTGAACCCAGGACTCTTGGGGCATCCAGAGAAATTGCAGCCCCACCCCAGCCCCAGGTGCAGCCAGATGGACTCTGTTCCCAGCAGGCTGGGTGTGGCACTGCCACGGTCCCATCCAGCACGGGGTGGGGGTGGTGGAGAATATGCTGGGGCTGCACCCCAAAAACAGACAGAGGAAACTCCCACCCCCAAGCCACCTGCCAGCACCAGCTGGGGACCCAGGCTGCCAGGAAGGGGCTGTGGCTGGGGGGAGTCCTGGATGGGGGTGTGAAGCTGGGAGAATGGGGGAGCTCTGGAAGTGCGGAGCCCACCTGGGGGAAGGGGGGCCCTGGGTGGCAGGGGCATGGCTGGGGGAGGGGAGTCCTTGAGCAGGGGGCGACTGGAGGAAGGCAGGAAACCCTGGGCAGGGGGCTTGGCTGGGGCAAGTGGGGGTGCCCCAGACATGGGGGGCATGGCTGAGGGAAGGAGGGGGTCCCTGGGCAGGGGGCACAGCTGGCGAGAACCGGAGCTGGCTAAGCACAGGCAGGAGTGCTGGGTTCAAAGCCTGGGGGGGTGTCCCCAGAACTGCAGGACCCCGCCGGCTCTTTGGCAGTGTCTGGGGGTCAAGAGCTCGAGGACACCACCAGCAACCAGAGAAGCCCCGGCTCCTGCCCACCCCGCCCTACCCACTACTCCCCATTCCCCTCCCCTCCCCCAGAGAACCCAGGCGTCCGGGCTCACCCCCCCCCCCAACACCCATTTCCCCATTGTAGCACTGGGCTGTCACGTGCCCCAACCCGTGAGAGCTGAACTCATAACCCGCACCCCCGCCCCATGGACCGGCTCAGCCCGGATCCCGCCGGGCCCCGAAACAGGAACCGAGTCCCTGACCCCGGGAAGGGTGGGGGGAAGACTGGGAGCCAGGACGCCTGGGTTCTGTGGGCGGCAGGGGGGCGTCGAGCGGGGCGGGCGGGGAGAGGGAGCTGGGACGCCTGGGTTCTTTGTCCCCCTGCCTGGGGGAGTGGAGGGGGCAGGACTCCTGGGTTCCCTGCTTCTCTGTAGGGGGATGACGTGAGCTTCACGGGCTCGTCCCCGGGGGGGGGGGGGGGGGCGTGGTGCTGAGTCATGCTGAGCCCAGTCCTGGGGGGGGGGGCGCTGGGAAGCATTGTGCTGAGTCGCGGGGGGGGTACGGGGGGAGGGGGCTTCTCGGTGTCCCCAGTCAGCCCCCTTCTCCCGGCTCGGGGGGGGTCTGGACCCTGCACCCCCCACGGGGAGGGGACCCAGGAGTCCGAGCTCCCATCCCCCCAAGCTGGGAGGGGATCCAGGAGTCCGGGCTCGCAGCGCCGCCCCCGGGCGGGGCGGGGCTGGGGGCGCAGGCGGCTATAAAGGGCCCCGCCGCGCCTCAGCCGCTGTTGGCTCTTGCTTCAACAGTGATTGAACGGAGCCTCCGCTCGCCCAGCACCATCCTGCCCGCGCCATGAGTTCCCAGATCCGCCAGAACTACGCGGCCGAGGCCGAGGCCGGCACCAACCGCCTGGTCAACCAGCTCCTGCAGGCCAGCTACAGCTACCTGTCCTTGGTGAGCCCGGGGACCCAGGCGTCCGGGCTCCCAGACCCCGCCCCCTTCTTCCCGCGGGGACCCAGGAGTCCGGGCTCCCAGACCCCCCTCCCCCCACCCAGCGCCGCCAGGACCCAGGCGTCCGGGCTCCCAGACCCCGCCCCCTTCTTCCCGCGGGGACGCAGGAGTCCGGGCTCCCAGACCCCCCACCCAGCGCCGCCAGGACCCAGGCGTCCGGGCTCCCAGACCCCGCCCCCTTCTTCCCGCGGGGACCCAGGAGTCCGGGCTCCCAGACCCCCCTCCCCTCCCCCCACCCAGCGCCGCCAGGACCCAGGCGTCCGGGCTCCCAGACCTCCCCTTCTTCCCCCTCCGCCTGGCGCCGCGGAGACCCAAGCTCCCAGACCCCCCCCCCTCCTTCCCTTGGGGACCCAGGCATCCGGGCTCCCAGACCCCCCCCCTCCTTCCCTTGGGGACCCAGGCATCCGGGCTCCCAGCCTTCACCCCTCCCGGCACTTGTTTACCAGCAGCTGCCAGGTCAGAGTCCAGTCGGCTTCCTGGCAGCCCATTGGGTAGCCCGCGGTAGGGGGGCGGGGCCATAGGGGCTGCCCCACACCGCGGGGGTCTCACTGTCTCCCCCTTCCCCCCGCCCCCCCAGGGCTATTTCTTCGGCCGGGACGATGTGGCGCTGGCCCATTTCGCCGAGTTCTTCCGGCACCTGTCGAGCGAGAAGCGGGAGCAGGCGGAGCGGCTGCTGGGCTTCCAGAACCGCCGGGGCGGCCGCATCCTGCTGCAGGACATCGGGGTGAGTGGGGGAGGAGGGGGCTGGGGGGGGGCTGGAGCCCCCTCCCCCCCAGCATGGCCCTAACCCTCCCCCCCGCACCCTCCTCCTCCCAGAAACCAGCGCAGGACGAGTGGGGCAATGGGGCGGCTGCCATGGATTTTGCCCTGAAGCTGGAGAAGACAGTCAACCAGGCACTGCTGGACCTGCACCGTGTGGCCACGCAGCACCAAGACCCACACGTGAGTGACCTGCCCCAGGAAACCCAGGAGTCCGACACCCCCCCCCCCCGCGTCCCTTGCAGAGCTGGGGCAACAACCCAGAAGCCCTGGTCCCCCGCCCCTGCTCCAACCACGGCCCCTGTGCCCCTCCCACAGCAGGGAGGAGAACCCAGGAGTCCTGGCTCTTGGCCCCTGCTCTAACCACTCACCCCCACTGCTCCCAGAGCAGCCCCAGAATGCTGGGGTCCTGAGGAGGGGGGCACCAGGGGCCCCCTCTCTAACCCAACCCTTCCCACCCCCCCAGATGTGCGACTTCCTGGAGACCCACTATCTGGATGAGGAGGTGAAGCTCATCAAGAAGCTGGGCGACCACGTGACCAACCTGCGGCGCGTGGGAGCGCCCGAGTCCGGCCTGGGCGAGTACCTCTTCGACCGGCTCACCCTGCACGAGAGCAGCTGAGCTGCCCCGGCACTGGCCCTTTAAATCCTGCTGCCTGGCTGAACTGGGATGCACAGCGCCCCCTCTCCCCTTCCCAGCAGCAGGCACAGAGCACCCCTGCCCAACCAGCGGGGGGGCTGTGCCCTTCCCCTCCCCTCTGTCTGTAACTGGCATTGAATAAAGGCTTGGCATTCGCACAAGGGCACTGGGCTGGGTCTGTTGGGTGCCCTTTTCCCTACTCAGCAACAGCAGAGCTGCTGGCTGTGGGGGGGAGGTGCCAGCTGGGGCTCTTGGGGTGGGGGGGGGAACCTGGCCTTTCTCCCCACAAAGGGGCCAACAAGGGGCTGAGCACCCCCCCACTGTGTCTGGCTGGGATGACAGAATCACCACCCCCCTCTCCCAGGCTCATCACCCAGCCCTGGGGTCATGGAGATAGGGCAACAAGGGGTTGATCTATGGGAGACAGAGGGAGTCCCCTACAGCGTTCTCTGGGTGGGGGTGCTGGGCAGGAGCCCAGGAGTGAGGCAGGGCCTGGCCTGGTGCTGCACCGCTGAACCGGCCTCTTCACCGCATATTTATTCCACCCCTGGCTGGAAAAAGGGCAGTGTGATTTTTTTTTCCCCTCCCCTGAGGGGCTGGCTCCAGTGCAAAGCATGTGGCATCTGCAGTGCACCCAGGCCCCCAGCACTAGGATGGAGTTCCCCTCTACCCAGCCCCCTTGAAAAGCCAGGCACCAGCACCAGGGGAGGTGGTCCCCTTCTACCCCACCCTCACTCCCCACCCCCATAGGTGCCTCCCCCAGGTGAGGGAGGGAACCTCATGAGCCACCCCAGCTGTGGCAGCATGGGGCGGGCAGGCCAAGGCCCCCTGAGGGATGCAGGACAGCTGCTGCTGAGCTTTGCTCGTGTTTATTCCTGGGAGCCAGAGAGAACTGAAGCCAAATGATGTGCAGCAGCCACAAATATAGGAGCCGGGGGAGGGGGTCACCCTTCAGCCACCCTTGCACACAGAGCGGGAGGGGGTCACCTCCTGTAGCTGCCCCCTGGGTACAGCAGGGGCCCAGGCTGAGCAGCTCCCCCAACTGCTCACAACGTGGTTTTCCTGGGGCTGGGGATCAAGCATCTGCCCTGCCCCCAGGGGGCGACAGAAACCTCCCATGCTGCCCAGCAGGGAGTGCTGGGGGGCGAGGAGCAGGGTTCTAGGACTGGGGGGTTCTCCACTGGTCTGACACTAGGGACTTGGGAACCAGGTGGCCACTGTTACCCAGCAGGCCTGAGTCTTCCTCCTACCCAACAGGATCCCTGGGCCAGCCCTTACCTAGAGCAGCCAGCAGTGATCTAGAACCCCATACCACTGGGAACGATCTGGCACCTCCTAGTTTAAACAGCATGAGGTTCCAGCCTAGCGCCGCTCCTGTCCAGTGAGTTAAAACAAGCTAGAGCATGTGTTATAGATACAAGTTCAAGGCAGCCTGGGGCTCCAGCAAATGCACCCATGGCCCTAGAATGCGCTAAAGCCCCATTCTGGACTGCTTCTGTCCATCCTCCATGTGCTGCTCTTACTAGGCCAACTAGTGCAGCAGAATGCAGCGAGAATGCCTGGGCTTCCACAACTTGCTGGTCTAGACTGATCTAAGCTGACCTCCTGCCCCTCTCCCTTAGTACACAGCACCCATCAAAGGTGCCATCTGAGACATCTGCTCCAGCCCACCCCACACCACCATCTCCTGACCCTGCAACATTTCACACCACTCCACACCAGGACAGTGTGACTCTGACACCCCTGCTTCATGAGTTCTAGAGGGCTCTAGAACAGTCTAGACTTCATGGCACTCAGAGGTCACAGCCTGGACTCTCCCCCAAAGGAGCTCCAGAACCCCAATATTTTAGCACATTGCTCTGTGATGATCCAAACAACCAGCTCCTACAGCAGCCCCCACTTTAGAATGCTCCAGAACCATATCCATCACCAAATGCTGCATACCGGACCCACCTTACATCACTGCTGACACAGGCCCCCTCTTTAACACGCACACGTGAAAATCCAGGACTGTCCTACCTCCTGGAGCATGGGCCATTCCAGAATGATCCAGCCCAACACCCCAGCTCAGAGCCAGGCCCAGTTCCAGACCAACCCTCTCCAATCACCGGCTGACCTTGCTGCTAGCACAAGCCATTCGAGAGGCCCCATCTCCCGGAAGGCTGGCAGCTGCAAAGGCTAGAATGAGTCCGCGTGCTGCAGAGGTCCTTCCGGGCAGCTAGGTGGGAAGGCCAGATTCTGGAGTGCACAGATTGGGACCCTAGGCCTCCCACACCACTGATGTAGAACGCAACTCTTGGGGGTCCCCAGGGCCAGCCAGAAGCAGATGAGGGAGGGCAGGAGGGGGAGGTTTATACCTATGTCTTGTGAGGTCTGCCCATGCGGTTGAATGATCTAGAACCTAGCCCCAGCCATCTAGAACCCAGCAAAGGCAGGGGACTGTAGAGGGACAGCAGGAAGGAGGGGGCATCTATAACCGTTGTACCTGGGCAGGGGACCCCTAGTTCTTGGCCCACTTAGAACCCCCCAGTTGCATCCCCCTAGCTCTAGACTGCTCTCGAACCGCCTAGTTTCTCTCCTCGATGATGGAGTTGGTGGGGCTGCTGAGGTCGCTGGGGCTGGAGGGCAGGGTGGGGGTCGAGGCGTTGGAGGAGGTGCTGGCCTCGCTGGAGCCCTTCTTGGGGGGTCTGCGCCACTCGGGGACCGACCCCATCACGGCTGGGGGCTTGATGTTCTGCCGGTCCTTCTCCGCCTCCTCCTCCTCATCATAGCGCTCGTCGTCGTCCTCGGTCTCGCTGTGGTGGGGGCTGGAGTGGCGGGAGATGGAGGGCGAGGGCGGCACCGAGGCGGGGCGGGGGTAGCGGAATCCCTGCGCCTGCGCGGAGAGAAGCCAGGTGGTGCCGGTGCTGGGACGGCTGCATTGGGCCCCGGGGACACCCCCACCCAGCACCAGGATGCAACCCCTCTGGGGAGGGCCAGGGCCGCGGGGGGGCAGGTACCCGGGAGCCCCTTGGGAGAGGGAGGGAGGGTACGTAGGGCCCTTGGTGAGGGGGCCGGGAGCTGGGTACACGGGGGCCCTTGGTGGGGGGAGGGACCCAGGAGCCCAGTACACAGGGGGCCCTTGGGGGGGGGTCTTGCACTCACGGCCGTCTGCTCCGGGAGCTCGTAGGTGAAGTTGTCGGGGAAGGCCTTGGCAAGCGCCATGTGCCGGCTGTACATGTAGTACTGCAGGGAGAAGGGGGGTCATGGGGCTGCCCCTGCCCACAGTGGGCTCTGTGCCCATGGGGCAGCTCCTCCCGGCTCCTCTGACCCAGGCACCCTGCTCCACGCCCCCACTCTGAGCTCTTCCCCCTCTGGCCCTGCCTTGGCACGGGGACTGTCCTGCTGCTGAGCCCCTCCCAGGCCTTGTAAGCCTCAGCCCCTTGTCTCTGTGATCCCACTGGGGCAGCCCCACGGTCACACCCCTGCCAGCACCCCCCCAGCCCCAGCCCCGCATTCCCCACCCCCACCCCCGTCTCCACTGCAGGCCTCCCCTGCCCCGCCTTCAGTCCCCCTCCCCCTCCGTCCAGCTGTGCCCCCCGCTCACCCGGCCCAGGTACTTCCAGTCCAGCAGGTCGGAGAGGCGCTCGGTCCGGTTGCGCTGGATGATACGCTGCCGCCGGCTCTGCTGGCAGAAGCTGTACAGGAAGGATGTCAGCTGGGTGCAGGAGTCGTCCAGCGCCCGGAACCGCCGGTCCAGGATGTAGATGCCTGGGGAGCCGGGAGGGAAGACTGAGCACCCAGGAGTCCTGGGTGCCAGCCCCTGCTCTAACCACTAGCCACTACTCCTCTGCCCAAGCTAAGAACTGGCTGCTGCATTGTACAGGGATGGAGCAAGCCAGGGTGGCTGCAATGCGTTTATCTGGGCCTCAGTTTCCCCCACTCCCTTGGCCAGGCCATTCCCCACACAGGGCAGGGAAGGAGCCGTGCTGGGGCGTTGTGCCTGGACCGGGGTGGGCTCCTCCCCTCAGCGGTCAGGCCACACAACGGCAGAGATATGAGCTGGGACAACCAGGGGAGCACCGGGAACAGCGGCACGAGGGTGAGGCCTCTGTGCCAAGACTCTCGCCTTGCCTCGGCCAGGCCCGTTCTAGGCCAGAAATCCAGATGCTTGGCGGTTCAGAGGCTCCATTCCCCTAAATTAAAATTTCTCAGAGCTGAGTCGACTGGAGAAGGAACTTCAAGAACAAAAATGGAAATGATCTCTGGGAAGGTGGATGTTGTCTTAGAGGCCTGAAAATTCACCAATCACGAAAGTAGGTTGAGAAAACAACTGGGCTTGGGGGAGGTGGGGGACAGCAAATATACTAAACAAAGAACATATGACCCTTGGGAAGCAACAGGAAGGTCACAATAATGCACTGAAATGAAAAAAACAAAAGGATTGTAGAAAATTGATAAGGGAAGCTAAAGGACAAGGTAAACTCAATGGCCCACCGAGTTAAGGAGAACAAGGTGGGTTTACAGTCAGGATTTTTTTAAGTGTATTAGAAACAAAATAAACCCAGCAATGGAAATACCCTTTACTAGATGGAAATGGTAGAACTGTCAATAGCAATGCGAAAAAGATAGAAGTGTTCAGCAAATATCTGTATTTGGGCACATAGTCAAAGCATATGATGACACTTTCCCTTCCATCAGAACCTCTGCAGATGTTAAGTATCAGCTAGTACAGCTAAATGTTTTTAAAATCAGCAGGCCTCTGAAACTTGCATTTAAGAGTTTTAAGAGAGCTGTCTCAGGCGCTTGCTGAGGCACTTATTTGCAGTAAATCTGGAAGCCCTGGAGACATTCCAAAAGACAGAAAAGTCCCAAGCGAGATGAAGTGGCTGTTGTGGGACAACGAATAGAAATGGAAGGGAGCCAATGCCTTTACGCCACATCGGTATGGGATTATGGAAAGTGGATCCCATCCAACTAAGAGCATATATCTGCTGGTGAGATTACATGTTTGAAGCAGAGGTAACATTGCTGATCTGATATACGGGGACTGCCCAGCAATCCGAGGAAAAGATAAGAACCCAGCGGTAACAAGCGCCGCATTACCAGGACTAAAAACTGGCTAACTGACAGATCTCACACTGGGAGGGTGAACAGGGAACTGCCACGGAGCACGTTGGTTTCTGAGACGGTGGGTCTGCCAGATTCTTTGCACCAGTGACCCACAGGAAAAGCTCAACCCTCGCTGATGGCAGAAGACCCCAACCCTGGGGCGTGGGAGAAAGCAGAGGATGGGCCACTGGGGACCCAGAGAGCAGCTCACTGGGGAGCCCCAGCAGAGCGCTGCGTGTTAGTACAGAGTCGGATCAGAGAACGCAGGGCACACCTCCAAGCTGGGGAGCCTGCAGGGCAGCAAGTGAGAGCAGGGGGGTTATTTCAGGCCAGTCTGGCCCTGGGGTGGCCACAGCAGAGATCCTGGAGGATGGTGGTAAAGTGTGGAGGGACTGGGGGCATCAGCTTCCCGTCGGGCAGGACCTAGTGGGGAACGGGCATTGGACCTGGGCGTGTGGAGGATTTCCCCAGCTGCGGGGGGACTCAGGCCGGGCGAGGCAGTTCTGTGGCGGTCGGAGCCACGGAAGGGGCAGGACTCACCGTAGGCGGAGGGGTCGGCGATGTGCTCCTCCATGAAGCAGCCGAAGCCGGAGAGGTTGGTGGAGACGC
The DNA here is from genome assembly GCF_033958435.1 of Carettochelys insculpta. Classification (NCBI taxonomy): domain Eukaryota; kingdom Metazoa; phylum Chordata; order Testudines; family Carettochelyidae; genus Carettochelys; species Carettochelys insculpta. The sequence goes on along the minus strand of NC_134158.1, from coordinate 14,205,855 downwards.
TGGGAATCCCCATGACCGTGCACTCGGCTGGAGGGAGGGAGGGAGAGTTAGATGGAGGGGCTGGGGGGGTGTCCCTTCACCCTCCCCACCCCACATCCACCTGGCACAGCACCACGGCTCCCAGATGGGTCCGTGTCCCCCTCCCCCACTGCACAGCCCCCCCGGGCACAGGGGCCGGGTCTCCGGGGTCCCCTCCTGGTGCTGGGACGCAGCCCCTCCGGGGGAACGACGGCTGACGAAAACAGAACCCAGGCGTTCTGCCCTGCACCCCTCCCCCGCACACCAGTAACCCACCAGAATCCACGCCCCGCCCCCCCCAACTGGGGCGAGAACCCAGGAGTCCTGCCTCCCACCCCCTGCCCCCAGGACAGGACCCAGGTGTCCAGGACCCAGGCCCTTGCCTGGTGTGTAGCCCCACGGCTCATAGTAGGAGGGGAACACCCCAAGGTGACAGCCTCGGACGAACTCCTCGTAGTCCACAGGTAGCAGGGGGCTGGTGGAGGACAGGAACTCGGGGTGGAAGATGACCTGGGGTGGAGAGAGGGAGGATTACCCCCGCTGGGAAGCCCCCCTGACCCCCACACACCCTCCCACTCGCTGGGCGGCCCCCCCATGCCCACCCCCTTCCCGGGCAGCCCCCATCCCCCCACACCCTCCCACTCATGGGCAGCCCCCCCCGACCCCCACACGCCTTCCCACTCGCCGGGCGGCCCCCCCCAACCCCCCCATGCCCGCCCCCTTCCCGGGCAGCCCCCATCCCCCCACACCCTCCCACTCGCGGGCAGCCCCCACCCCCGACCCCACACACCCTCCTGCCCGCTGGGTGGCCCCCATCCCCCACGCCCTCTCACTCGCCAGGTGGCCCCCCCCGACCCCCACACGTCCTCCCGCCCGCCGGGCGGCCCCTGGTCCCCACACAGCCTCCTCCCTGTCAGGCAGCCCCCCCCAACCCCCCACACCCTCCCACTAGCCGGGTGACCCCCCCCAGCCCCCATATGCCCTCCCCCCCGACAGGCGGTGCCCCCTGACCCCACACCCTCCCCCTCACCTTGACGCGGTCAGCGCTGCTGTTGAAGAGTCCGATGCGCCGGATGGTGTTGAGGATGGGGTCCGTGGAGTCGTCCAGCATGTTGTGGGTGCAGATGGGCGGGAAGGACTGACGCTGGGACGGATGGACAGATGCCTGTCAGCCTAAGGCAGGACCAGGACCAGGCGTCTGGGCTTCCAGCCCCAAACGCCCTGCTCTACTCACCAGTCCTCTCCCCCTGTCCCCGCCAGGAGAGAACCCAGGTGTCCGGGGGCCCAGCCCATTCCCTCCCCCTCCCCTCCCGCCCCCTCCAGGCAAGAACCCAGGAGTCCAGGTACCTGGGTGGCAAATATCGCTCTCTTCATCATGGTGAAATCTTCCTTGTCCAGCATCTTGTTCATGTCAGGCAAGTTCCCGCTGCAGGGTGAGGGGGTCAGTGGGGGGCAGAGCCCAGCACCAGCCGCCCCCAAACCCCCGTTCCCAGCCCCCCCAACCAAAGCCCAGAGCCCTGGCTTCCCCCAGCCCTCCGCCCCCCCTCCCCCCGGCCGAGGGGCTCACATCAGCAGCGACTCGTAGAGCTTCTTCCCGAACTTCTCCTTCACCGTGTTGGCCGTGTCCCTGCCGAGAGAGGGGCATGCTGGGAGCCTGGACGCCTGGGTCCCAGCCCTGGGAGCAGTGGGCAGGGTGGGAGTGGGGGCGGGGGGGGCAGGACTCCTGGGTCCCAGGGGAGGGGCTCACCAGAGCTGCTTGCGCACGGCCTGGCCCTTGAGCGTCTCCACGTTGAAGTTGTTGGTCCGAGCCGGCATGATGAAAAAGACCACGACGGTCATGGGGCTGCCGTTCACCTGGGAACGTGGGGGGGGTGAGCGGGGGCTGCCCGGCCCACAGCGGGAGAGACCCCCTCGCTGCCTGGCCAGGAACCCCCGAGCCCGTGTGACCCCACCTCCCACCAGGACCTGCTGCCTGGTTCCCCAATCCCTGGTCTGTCCCAGCAGCCACAGCACCCAGTGTGTGACACCCATTGCTCTGGTCCCTGGGCGCCTCCCCCTGATCCCCAGCCCTGTCCCCCACCCAGTCAGCACCTCCCCCGGGGCCCCAGCCCTGCCCCCCACGCCTGGTCAGTGCCCCCACCCCTCCACCCTGTCCCCGCCCGGTCAGTGCCTCCGCCGGGTCCCCAGCCCAGCCCTGCCCCCCCGGTCAGCACCCCCACACCTCAGCCCTGCCCCCCACCTGGACAGTGCCCCCACACCCCAGCTCTGCCCCCCGCCCAGTCAGTGCCCCACCCTCATCTGGTCAGTGCCCCCACACCCCAGCCCCTCCTGCAACCACCCCCACATCCTCCACCTCGTCAGTGCCCCCAGCGCCGGCTGCAGGACCTGAGTGGCACATGCTCGGCTGTGAGCCCAGCCAGGGGCGGTGCACTGCTCAGAACACCCTCCGTGCAGCCCACAGCTGCCCCCTGCCCGGAGCCCCGTACCCGCAGCAGGTAGTTGAGCCGCGCCAGCGCCTCCAGGAAGATGTCAGCCCCCTTGTTGGAGAACTCGTAGCGCCCGGCGATGAAGAAGAACAGGGTCTTGTCCAGGTTGAAGTCCAGATTCCTGGGGAGAGACGCCATGAACACCCAGCTCCCCTCTCCCCCCACCCCAGCAGGGGTCCAATTGCCATGCAGCCCGTACTGCTGGGCGAAGGGGGTGTCCCAGCTCCCCAGCCCCCTCCAGGGGCAGTGAAGAGCCAACAGGTGCAGTAACACCAGCAGCCAGAAGGGGCCGCAGTGCGGCCACCCAGCAGGAAAGGAGCCTGGCCAGGGACTTAGAACTTGGGCAGGGAGCCCCGACTCCTGGGTTCCCTCCCCGGCGCTGGGAGCCCATAGGGTCCAGAGGGTTGGAGCCACGGGAGAGGCTGGGAGCCCAGACTCCTGGGTTCCCTCCCTGCCACTAGGAGCCTGTAGGGTCCAGGGGGTTGGAGCCAGGGGAGAGGCTGGGAGCCCGGACTCCTGGGTTCTATGGCCGTCACCCGGGGGGATCCAGGGGGCCGGTGGGGACTCACCCATAGAAGTGTCCCCGGACGAACTCCTGGATGCGGGCCTTGCTCTGCGCGTGGAGGTTCTGAAACTCGTGCATGGCCGAAAATTTCTTCACGTTCAGCCCATTGGGGGTCACAAGGTCTGTGGGGAGTGGGGCGGGGAAAGAGAGCAGCTGTTAGTGAGAAATGACCAAGCCTGGGCTGCCCTGTCCTGGCTCGTGCCGTTCCATGCAGCAGTGTCCACGCTCCACCCCAGAGGGGCCGCATTGCAACACCAGCCGAGGGGTCCCCGGATCCCCTGCCCCTGCGTCCCACCCCAGAGCCAGCTGCATCTCCTTGCAGGTGAAGGGACCCCACCTAACCTGCTCCTGTACCCCAGCGCTCGGAGAGGAGACCCTGGGACCCAGCCTGTCCGCTGCCCTGCCCCCTCACCTGGTTTTCTCTTGAGCAGGTGCTCGGCCTCCACGGCGGTGATCTGGGACACGGTGGTGAAGACGTGGGTGCAATGCACGGCCGCGCGTTCCATGCAATAGCGGTGGTAAATTTGCCGGTCCCCGGCCTCCTTGTCCACGTTAAACTGGGGCAGGAAGGGGAGAAAGGACTGAGTGGTCACACCATGGAGTGGGGGGCAGGGGCAGGACTCCTGGGTGCTCTCCCAGCACTGGGGGTTGGGGGCCTGGGAGCCTGGTGTGATGAGGTTCAGGGGTCCCCCTGCACTGCACCCCGTCCGCTGGCAGGAGTGACTCTCACTCAGCAAATACAACAGGAGGTTTATTAGGCAACAGAGGCCCAGTTTCTCACAGAAGCAACAGTGCAGCAGTCAGAGACAGTCCTTCCAACCCGTCCTGGGGAGAGGAGCCCGAGGGTGCCCCTCTGGGGTGTAGCTTCTCCCCTCACCACGCTGGCTCCTTTCAGCTCCCTCTCCCCTCCAGCCTCTAACCGCCCCCCAATTCAAAAACAGCTCGGCTCCACCCTCCTCTTTGTTCAGGGTAGAGGTGTTACCTGCCAGCCTGGGTTATAGCCCCAGGGTCAGCCTTAGCCACCGGGAGCTGCTCTGCTTGTCTCTCACATCCAGCCTGACTCACACATGCACCCCCCAACTCCATCACACCTGGTACGATGGGATTCGGGGTCCCCAAGAGCTGCACCCCCCACCCCAGGCAGGAGTGACTCTCACCCAGCAGGTACAATGGGAAGTTTATGTGGGGACAGAGGCCCAGCTCAGCACAGAGGTGTCGGTGCAGCTGGCAGAGCCCGTCCTTCCAGCCCGTCCTGGGGAGAGCAGCCCCAGGGGTGCCCCTCTGGGGTGCAGCTTCCCCCCTCGCCAGGCTGGCTGCCTTCCAGCTCCCCCAGCTTCTAACTGCCGCCCCTGATTCACACCCAGCTCGGGTCCCTGCTCTGTGCTCAGGTCACAGGTGTTACCTGCCAGCCTAGGTTATAGCCCCAGGGGTCATCCTTAGCCCTGGCGAGCTGCTCTGCCCGTCTCACACACACACCCAGCTTGGCTCTTTCACATGCACCCACCACTCCATCACACCAGGACACCTGGGTTCTATGTCTGGCTCTGGGAAGGGAGCGGAGCCTAGTGATTAGAGCACAGGGGAAGGTGTAATGACCTGGGGATCTAATTCCCCCTGTCGTGTTGCACGAGTTCTACTGTTCTACACTAACGCTATGTGCGCCTCAGTTTCCCTGGACACTGCACAATGTCTAGCTGTGGGTGGGAATTTCAGATCCGCAAGCTGGGGCCGAGGCCCCTCCCACTCCAAGCCGGGGGGGGGAGGGGGGCTGCTGACATTTTCTGCCCAGGAAGCAGGTGTGACAAAGTGGGGGGCGCGAGGATTTTATTCCCCAGGTTCGGTTGCGTGTGTTTCCCAATGCCCTGTAGTAACAGCAGGTGGTTGCCTCAGTTTCCCCAGGCCCAGCATCAGCACATGGCGGGGAGGGGCGTTTCCAGGTGATGACGTCGCCCACATAGGCGAGGGCCCCCCATGGCCTTTGTAACCAGGTGTGATGGAGTGGGGGGAGGGCATGTGTGAGTCAGGCTGGATGGGAGAGACAAGCAGATCAGCTCCCAGTGGCTAAGGATGACCCTGGGGCTACAACTGGCAGGTGACACCTCTGCCCTGAACAAAGAGTAGGGAGGAGCCGAGCTGGGTTTTGAATCGGGGGGCGGCAGTTAGGAAGCTGGGGAAAGAGGAGCTGGAAGGCAGCCAGCCTGAGGAGGGGGAAGCCACACCCCAGAGGGGCACCCCTCGGGGTCTTCTCCCCAGGACGGGTTGGAAGGACTGTCTCTGGCTGCTGTGCTGTCGCTTCTGTGAGAAACTGGGCCTCTGTTGCCTAATAAACCTTCTGTTGTACCTGCTGAGTGAGTCACTCCTGCCAGCAGATGGAGTGCAGTGCAGGGGGACCCCTGAACCCCATCACACCAGGCAACCAGGTGACCCCTCTCTTCCCCGGGAAAGAGGGCACAGGCAGGGGAGGGGCCCGGCTGGTTCCACGGGGGATGCCCTGGCTGGCTGGGGAGGGAGGAGGGGGCTGGGCCTGGCTCAGGGACCCCTCTGGGCCCCTCTCCCTGGGCTGGATGGTGCTGACGAACCTGGTCCCCCTGTTGACAAGTCTGTTCCACGCTTCTACCCCACTCCGCCCCCCTCCAAGTCTCCCCCAGCTGTGGGTGGGGCCCAGGGCCTGGGGACTCCCCCACACTCTGGTGGCAGAAGGGAGGGCTGGGAGCTAGGACTCTGGGGTTCTCGCCCAGCATTGCGAGGGGAGTGGTGCCTAACGGTTACAGCAAGGGGGATGGGGCGGAGCAGCGGGGACAGAGCCCAGTGGTTGTCGTGCTGCAGTGCCGGGGTAGAGGGTCCAGGGCCCAGTGGCACAGCAACAGGGGAGGGGCAAGGGCCCAGCGTGGGGGGAGGGGCCGGGGGGAGGGCCCAGCGTGGGTGGGAGGGGCCAGGGCGGGGGAGGGGCCGGGCCCAACGCCGGGGGAGGGGCGAGGGAAGGGGACAGGCCCAACGCAGGGGGGCAGGGGAGGCGAGAGAGGGGCCAGGGCCCAGCACGGGGGGGAAGAGCGAGGGAGGGGGCAGCGCCCAGCGCAGTGGGGAGGGGTGAGAGACAAGGAGAGGGCGAGGGGCCAGGCCCAACGCAGGGGGGGGAGGCGAGAGAGGGGCCAGGGCCCAGCACGGGGGGGGGGAGGGGCGAGGGAGGGGCAGGGCCCAGCGCAGTGGGGAGGGGTGAGAGACAAGGAGAGGGGGAGGGGCCAGGCCCAACGCTGGGGGACGGGTAAGGGGTGGGGCGGGGCCCAATGCCAGAGGGAGGGGCGAGGGGCGGGGCCCAGCGGCACCACTCACGTGCTGCAGGTTGTTGTAGAAGTCGACGCTGCCGGCGCACAGGTAGCGCCCCAGCAGGGTGGCGTGGGTGGTGAAGACGGTGGCCACGGGCAGCTTGCGGATGCGGCAGAGGATGAGCCCGACGCCCGCCAGCCACTCGTGGAAATGGCCGATGACGAACGGCTTCTCCTCGCACTGCGCCACGAACTGGGGAGAGCCACCCGTCAGCGGGGGAGGGGGCGGCCGCCCAGGTTCCCACCGGGCGGGGGAGGGTGAAGGGTACAGCTGGGGGGGGCGGTTGGGCACACGAAGGGGGAGTCTGGCCGGGTTGGGGGACACGGGCACACGCAGGGAGTCCAGCTGGATTGGGGCCCTGGAGATCTGGGGGCAAGATGGGGCACTCTGGGGCACACACGGCATGGGGGGCTCGGGGGGATGCTCAGGGGGCGCTGGGGCACACATGGGGTGGGGGCGCTGGGGCACACATGGGGTGGGGGGCTTGGGGGGACGCTCGGGGGCACACGTGGGGTGCAGAGCTTGGGGGGCGCTGGGGTGCTCGGGGGCACACATGGTGTAGGGGCGCGGGGGCACACGGGGTGGGGGGCTTGGGGGGCACTCGGGGGCGCTCAGGGGCACACAGGGTGGGGGTCTCAGAGGGGTGCTCGGGGGCACACACGGCGTGGGGGGCTCAGGGGGACGCTCGGGGGCACACATGGGGTGCGGAGATTGGGGGGTGCTGGGGCACACATGGGGTGGGGAGCTCGGGGGTGCACACAGGGTGGGGGCACTCGGGGGGGCGCTCTGGGGCACACGGGTGGGGAGCTCAGGGGGCACTGGGGCACACATGGGGTGGGGGGCTCAGAGCGGCGCTCGGGGGCACACGCGGGGTGGGGGCACTCGGGGGGAGGCGCTCTGGGGCTCCGGCCGCACCTCGCCCAGGAACCAGGCGGTGAGGAAGCCGAAGAGCACAGCGTCGTTGGCCTCGCGGTCGTACCAGGGCACCCCAATGGTGCAGCTGTCCCACAGCTCCGTCTTCCAGCGGTCCAGGCTCCAGGCCGTGGCCCCTACGTCCAGCAGCACCACGTAGGGGCTCCCCTCAATGAGCCAGCGCCCGAAGTACACCTGGGGGGGCCGGGGTGAGAGAACCGCCTGGGCCCCCGTTACACCCACCCCCATCTGTCCCCTCGGGGGAAGGGAGACCCCCAAGGACAGGGCTGGGGATGCTGTTAGCCACTTCCGGCCCCCCACCCCCTGCGATTCCAGCCCTGCCCCCACCCCCACCCCCACCCTGGGAAGGGACTTTGGGGCAGATATTTTGAGCAACACAGGAAAACATCACGTGGGGTGGGTGACCTTTCCCAGGGGTAACTTGAGCCTGGCTGCTAAACATAACCCCCGTGGGGCCCCCAGCCAGGGGGGAGGGGGCTGGGCCACCCAGCAGTGCTGGTTGTGGGGGGATGGGCCACCCCAGCACACCAGATCCTGGGGGAGACAGACTTGTGGGTCCCCTGTTCAACCTGATTAGGTGGGAACCAGGACGCCTGGGTTCTCTAACCAGCTCCAGGAGTGGAAGAACCACGTGGATCAGGAAAAGAAGTCCCTGTGCAGAGGTTGCGAAGGGGGGGCCCCGTTTCCCGGGGGAACAGCAGGGTCACTTCAGGCCTCTTCTCCACCACGGAGCACAAGGAGGCCCCCAAACACCCTAGCTCCCAACTGGCACTTCGCCATCGACAGTGCCCTGAGTGCATGGGTCTCCCCTGGCAGGGTGGGTGTCCCAGATGCCTGGGTCCCCCCGCAGGATCTCCCCAGCAGGCAGCCCCTGGCGGTGAGCACCTTGCAGCCCTTGGCGTTCATGGAGTCGATGGTACGCCGCACGGCCGGGTGGGGTGGGTCGATCAGCTCCACCTGGGTGCGCACGTTCTGCTCCAGATAGGGCCCCAGCAGGAAGTAATTCTCCCCCCATTCGTCCACCGTGATCTTCGCCTTGGTCTGCAGCACCGTGTAGATCCCCCCCACTGCAGGGGGAGGGGGATCAGAGACGGCCCCCTGCCCACCCCAGGGGCCCCCTGCACCTCCCACCCTCTCGGCACACTCCTGCACCCTGGGGTCCTCAGGTGCCCCCAAGCCCTCACTGGGCCCCTCTGCACCCCTTGCCCCCTAGCTGGGGGAACTAGAGACACACCCCACGTACACCCCAATCACTTCCCTAGGAAAAGGGAGTTATAATATACACACACACCCTTTACCTGCAAGATGCTTCCCCAAACATAGGCCCCGCCCCTTTACCTGAGGGGCCCTGCCCCCAACACAGGCCCCGCCCCCTTACCTGAGGGGCCCCGCCCCCTAACACAGGCTCCGCTCCTTCATGTGGGACCCCAGGGGCACTACCCTTGGCAGGCCATGCCCAGCAGGATGCAATGCACTGTGGGAACCCAGCAGCAGGGCCACTCACTGACTCCCTTGCCCCAAGTCTGGCACCTCATAGCCAAAGCCCTCCAGGGATGCCCCCTGTCCAGCACACCTCCCCCCAGCACTCATTCCGCCCCCCGCTGCCCAGTGCCCCCTAGCACTGCAGTGGGGCCAGGGGAGAGCACGACCCACTGACCCCCACAGCCCTCACCTCCACTTGAGCCCCTGGCTCCCCACCAGCTCCCAGCACCACTGAGCCCCAGCCCCAGCGTGGAAGGGCAGGAAGGGGCGGGTGAGCTGCAGGGGTTGAGTCAAATGCTGCCCACGGTCCCCAGATCACGGGGCCTGGGTGGAGGAGGCAGCAGAGATGTCACAGGGCCAGGAGGGAACCCTCCCGGCTGCCGGGCCTGCCCCTGGGCTGATGCTCCTGGGCTCAACCCAGGAGACTAATCCCACAGGCAGCTGCGCTCTGCCCCCAGCAGCACATGGTGCAACCTGCTGAGGCCCACTCTCCCCCCAGAACCGGGGTCCAGCCCACCCCAGCTCAAACCACTCGTCCCCGCTCCCCTCCCAGAGCCGGGGTCCAGCCCCCCCACCCCCCAGCTCAAACCACTAGTCCCCACTCCCCTCCCAGAGCCGGGGTCCAGCCCCTCCACCCCCCAGCTCAAACCACTAGTCCCCACTCCCCTCCCAGAGCCGGGGTCCAGCCCCCCCACCCCCCAGCTCAAACCACTAGTCCCCGCTCCCCTCCCAGAGCCGGGGTCCAGCCCATCCCCGCTCAAACCACTAGTGCCCGCTCCCCTCCCAGAGCCGGGGTCCAGCCCCCCCCCAGTTCAAACCACTAGTCCCTGCTCCCCTCCCAGAGCTGGGGAGAGAACCCAGGAGTCCGGCTGACCTTTGTTGGCCACCTCCCAGGCCACCTCGAAGAGGATGACATTCTCCAAGTCGAGCTCATCATCCCAGTCCTCCAGGCCGGTCAGGGAGGTGACGGAGAGGCTGCGGGACAGGGGCATGGCGGCGGCGGCGGCGGCTGCAGCTGGGGGGCAGCGCTTCACAACCGGGGCGGGGCTGAGGAGACACACAGATTAGGGTGGTCACAGCCATGGTACCCCCCAGGGCCCGGGGGGGGGAGGGCACAGCCCCTCATGCCCCTACCTCCCAGACCCACAGGAAATCAGGGGTCAGATGTAGTGGGTTGGGGAGTAGGAAGGGGCTTGGGGAGCCCCCATGGCCAAAGGTACAAGGAATATGGGGGGCAGAAGGCAGAGAAGAGGGGGCTGGGGAACAGGAGGGGCGGAATATGGTGCTGGATGCAGGAAAGGGGGCTTGGGGGGTGCGGGGACGGGAGGGGTGCGGCGGCTGGGGGGATGCGGGGGGCTGGGTGCGGAGAGGAGACGTGGGGGGACATGGGCGCAGGAGACAGGGAATAGGGGCTGGGCAGATGTGGGGGGGCTAGATGCGTGGGCAGGGGCCGAGGAACATAGGGGGCTGGATGCGGGGGGATGGGGATGAGGCGCAGGGAAGGGGGCTGAGGGACGTGGGGGGGCGGGGTGAGAGGGGGCTCGGGGCTCCCACCACTCACCTGCCCGCAGCGCCTCCAGCCGCTCCGCAGCGCTGCACCCCCGGGCCCGGCTGCACCGGAGCCCCGCCCACAGAGAGGCGTGGCCTGCGCGGCGCCCCGCCTCCCTGCAGTGCCCTGACTCTGAGTGGAGCGTTCAGGGGCCCGCGGGCTCTGATTGGCTAATATGGCCGGTGAGCGGCAGCCCGGGGACACGTGGGGGAGGGGAGGGTACGTGCTCCAAGGTCTTAAAGAGAAAAGTCACCGAGGCAGGGGGCGGGGGAGAAGGAAGTGGCGGACGGGGCGGGGCGGGGCGGGGCCGGATGGGGGAGGGGCGGGGTCAGCGGAGGGTTAGAATGGGGGAGGCGGGGAGGGAAATGGGCGGGGTCAAGGAGGGGCGGGAGGAGGAAGTATGGGGGAGAGGTGGTAGGTAACAGGGGCTGGGCAGACCTTGGGGGCTGGATGTGGAAGTCTGGGGCTGGATACGGAGGTCTGGGGGCGGGGGAGACGTGGGTAGGTAGCATGGGGGATGACAGTGGTGAAGCTAGGGGGCGGGGCCAGGGGAGGGTATAGGGTGGGGGAGGGGCGAGGCACTGGAGGACCGCGGAACCATAGAGCGCCGGCCGGAGCGGCTCCCTGCGTTCGGCGCGTGGCGGCGAGGAATCATTTCCGGTCGGCGCCGGGCGACTCGTTGCGGTGTCTGAGCAACATGGCAACGGCGGTGAGAGCGACCGCCTCGCCCCCCCGCGAGCTCCCCCGGGAGCCCCCCATTCCCCCTGCCCCGCCCCCCCGCGAGCTCCCCCGGGGTCCCCCCGCCCCCCCGGGGTCCCCCCATTCCCCCTGCCCCGCCCCCCCCCGCGAGCTCCCCCGGGGTCCCCCCATTCCCCCTGCCTCGCCCCGCCCCCCCCGGGGTCCCCCCATTCCCCCTGCCCCGCCCCCCCGCGAGCTCCCCCGGGGTCCCCCCGCCCCCCTCGGGGTCCCCCCATTCCCCCTGACCCGCCCCCCCCGAGAGCTCCCCCGGGGTCCCCCCATTCCCCCTGCCCCGCCCCCCCGCGAGCTCCCCCGGGGTCGCCCCGCCCTGACCGCTCGGTGTCTCCGCAGAGCACGAAGGTGCCCGAGGTCCGGGACGTGACGCGCATCGAGCGCATCGGTGAGCGCCGAGACCCCCCCCGCCCCGCGACGGGCTGGGAGCTGGGCTGTCTCCACCGCAACGGGCCGCTGTCCCCGTCCGCCGGGGGGGTGCGGCGGAGCCCGGGGGCTGGTGGGGAGGCCGGGGCCGGCGGCGCTGAGCGGCCGGGGGGCACCGGGAGCCGGCAGGGCGGCTGGGGCCATTCCCCTCCTTGGCTCTGGTCCCGGCTGATGGGCCCGTGTTCTGTCCGCAGGTGCCCACTCCCACATCCGGGGCCTGGGCCTGGATGATGCTCTGGAGCCCAGACAGGTATCAGGGGCGCCAGGTGGAGGGACCGGCTGTGGGAGATGCCTGAGGGGCTTCGGTGGGCTCAGGGCCACCGGGAAGACAGAGGCTGAGGGGAGCTGGGGACAGGGGTGCTGCTGTGGGGCTTGGGCGCCTTGGTGGCTGGAAGGAAGGGACTGAAAACAGGGTGGGTGTCAGGCAGGACGGGGAGCTGAATATGGGGGAAAGGCTTCATGTGCCTGGGGGGGGCTGGCTGCATGGGTGGGGGGAGGAGGAAGGGCTGTGGGAGGTTGGGGGCTGGCTGCGTGGGTGGGGGGAGGGAGGAAGGGCTGTGGGAGGTTGGGGGCTGGCTGCGTGGGTGGGGGGAGGGAGGAAGGGCTGTCGGAGGTGGGGGGCTGGCTGTGTGGGAGGGGCACCCATCCTTGGTTCTCCCCAGGTCTCACAGGGCATGGTGGGCCAGCTGGCCGCCCGGCGTGCAGCTGGTGTCATCCTGGAGATGATCAAGGAGGGGAAGATCGCAGGCCGGGCCGTCCTCATCGCTGGCCAGCCAGGCACTGGCAAGACGGCCATCGCCATGGGTACAGTGCCAGTGGGGGCCCTTGGGTCACTGGTGGGGGCATTCCTGGGCCCTACACCCTCGTTGGCAGCCAGCAATGAGCACAGGAGGGTTACTAAGTGACGGGATACAGCACAGAATGGGGGTGGCAAAGCCTTGGCTGTCCTCATCCAGCCCAGATTGCCTCACTCCCAGCCCCTAGCCAGGCCCCTTTTCCAGCCTTTGTCTTCCTTCCTGGGCAAAGGTATCATCTGGTCACAGGCATGGGGGTGGGGAGGGGTGGATGTTACACCAAAGTTCCCCCCACACCCATGGAGCGGGGCCGGGCTGGGACCTGCAGCCCATCCACAGGCAGACAGACTCTCGCTCAGCTGGTTTATTAGGAGACAGGGCTGCAGCCTGGAGCAGACTTGTCAGTGCAGCAGCCAGAGAGAGTCAGTCTGGCCCCTCTGCAGGGGGAGGCGTGAGGGTGGGCCCTGAACCCAACCTCCTATATTCCTCTCTAGCAGCCCCCAGCTCCCCACCGCCCAGGTTTCAGTTCAAACCGCCCAAGCTCCACCTCCCTCCTTTGTTTGTTTGGGGGCGCAAAGGTGCAACCTGGTTGCCTACATTACAGAGGTCAGGGACTTTCTTTGCTTACTTGCCACATCCTTGTCTTCTGGGGATTGGTGCAGCACTGGGAAACCGAGGCACACCCGGGTTTCGTGTAAAACGCAGCAAACTCGCAAGCAGCATAAGGCGAATAACATCCCTGTTTTGTCCCACCTACTTCTCTCCCCTCCCTCCGGGGCCCCTCGCTGGAGGTCCTGTGCCTGGAGTGGGGCTGTGTGCCCCCCATGTGACCAGCCCTTCCCTCTCCCAGGCATGGCGCAGGCGCTGGGGCTGGACACGCCCTTCACGGCTATCGCCGGCAGCGAGATCTTCTCCCTGGAGATGAGCAAGACCGAGGCGCTGACCCAGGCCTTCCGGCGCTCCATCGGCGTGCGCATCAAGTGAGGGGCCCGGGGGGGGAGCCTAGGCCCTTGGTCCCCTCCCTGGTTCTGGGAGGGGAGTGGAGTTGAGTGGCTAGAGCTTCAGGGCTGGGAGCCAGCTGGGCGCTGCACTGGGCACGGAGCTGCCTGCCCCGCTGGGGGTGATGGGAGGCTAATTCCTGTGTCTCCTGGGGCCTGCGGTGAAGTGGGGGTTGAGGCCTGAGCTGACCCCCTCGTTCCCCACAGAGAAGAGACCGAGATCATCGAGGGGGAGGTGGTGGAGATCCAGATCGACCGCCCGGCCACTGGCACCGTGAGTGAGGCAGGGCGGGGGTGGGGCTGTGGCCTGGGTGCTCTGCTTGGCTGGGTGCAGAGAGAACTGAATGGGACTGGCTGGTGTAGCCACAGGCTCCCCTGGCCCCCAGGACAGGGCCCTCCCATCCCCTGCCTCACAGAACCCTAGGGCCGGAAGGGACCTTGGGGTCATTGAGTCCAGCCCCCAGCCCAAAGCAGGATCAACCCCACTAAGTCACCCCAGCCAGGACCTTGTCCAGCTGGGACTTAAAAATCTCCAGGGGTGGAGAATCCACCTCCCTGGGTAACACATTCCAGTGCGTCACCTCCCTCCTGGGGAAGGAATTTTTCCTAATATCCAACCTACACCTCCCCCTCTGCAACTTCCAACCATTACTCCTTGTTCTGCCCTCTGCCACCACTGAGAAGTTTCTCACTCTCCTCTTTAGAGCTCCCTCAGGAGGTTGAAGGCTGCTGTTAAATCACCCCTCAGTCTTCTCTTCTGTAAGCTAAACAAGCCTAAATCTCTCAGCTTCTCCTCATAGGTCTTGTGTTTCAGCCCTTGAATTGTTTTAGTTGTCCTCTGCTGAACCTGCGCCAGCAAATCCACATCCTTTTTATACTGGAGGGCCCTAAAACTGGACACAATATTCCAGCCGTGGCCTCACCAGTGCTGTCCCTCCCGTTCCCTGCCTCCCCTCTTGCAGGATCTGGCTCCTTTCTCCCAGACTAGTGCAGCTGGGGCCCCCTCCCCCTGGGACCAAGGCAGGGGATGTATGCAGCGGCTCACCACCCCCCCCCCCCCCCGCTCCCCGCAGGGCACTAAGGTGGGGAAGCTGACGCTGAAGACGACGGAGATGGAAACCATCTACGACCTGGGCACCAAGATGATCGAGTCGCTAACGAAGGAGAAAGTGCAGGCGGGGTGAGGTGGGGCTGCGAGGGGAGGGGCTCCTTGGGGGTGGGAGCAGGAATCCGGCCAGGCCCTGTGTGAGCAGTGGGCCCTCCAAGGAGCCTCTACCAGGCTCCAATGTCATTGGGGGCTGGGCTCAGACACTGCCCCTCCCCACCCCCGGCCTTGCCTGACCATCCGCCCCCTCCCCTGCCCCTTTCGCAGGGACGTCATCACCATTGACAAAGCCACGGGCAAGATCAGCAAGTTGGGGCGCTCCTTCACGCGGGCGCGGGACTACGACGCCATGGGTGCCCAGGTACGGGGGCTGGGGGGCGCCTGGGGGAGGGGGGTTGGGGGGGGCGCAGGGCCCAGGCTCTGACTGTCCGTCCCCCAGACCAAGTTCGTGCAGTGCCCGGACGGGGAGCTGCAGAAGCGCAAGGAGGTCGTCCACACGGTGTCGCTGCACGAGATCGACGTCATCAACAGCCGCACACAGGGCTTCCTGGCGCTGTTCTCAGGTACCCCAGCCACGTGCCGTGGTCCCTGCTCGCGCCCACACAGGCCCAGGGGAGCCCCCTTGGCTGCGCCAGCCCCTCCCGGGACCCCCCACCCCAGTGCGCCTGGCTCAGCCCTGGGGCCCCACGCCCAGCGGGAGCCGGCAGCCCAGCACGTTTAGGGCTTCCTCTGCCTCCACCCCTGGGCTTCCTGGGGGGCACCGATCCCTGGCCGGCGCATATCCCCTCCCCCAGCTCCGCGGGCAGAGCCTGACCCGGCCGGCTCTGCATCCCCAGGCGACACCGGGGAGATCAAGGCCGAGGTGCGGGAGCAGATCAATGCCAAGGTGGCTGAGTGGCGCGAGGAGGGCAAGGCCGAGGTCATCCCGGGGGTGAGTGGCGGCGCGGGCGGGGAGGCAGTGACAGGGTGACCTCAAGGTGGGGGTGTTGGGGAGTGGGGATCACGGGGGGGGAGATCGCAGGGGTGGGGGGGCAGGGGCGGGAGAGAAGGTGGTAGTGGGGATCGCGGGGGAGGGGATGGCCCTGGGGCGGGGGAGAAGGTGGTAGTGGGGATCGCGGGGGAGGGGATGGCTCTGGGGCGGGGGAGAAGGTGGTAGTGGGGATCGCGGGGGAGGGGATGGCCCTGGGGCGGGGGAGAAGATGGTAGTGGGGATCGCGGGGGAGGGGATGGCCCTGGGGCGGGGGACCGGGGTGACTCCCCATGGCCCCCAGGTGCTGTTCATCGACGAGGTTCACATGCTGGACATCGAGTGCTTCTCCTTCCTGAACCGGGCGCTGGAGAGCGACATGGCCCCTGTGCTCATCATGGCCACCAACCGTGGCATCACCAGGTGGGTGGGGGTGGGGGCGGGGCAGGGCGGGGCTGCCAGGGGGCTTGGACCCTGGGGTGGGGGCTGGGCTGGCTCCCGCTCCCCCCTTCTGAGGCCTGGCTCCCCCCAGGATCCGCGGTACTGGCTACCAGAGCCCCCACGGGATCCCCATCGACCTGCTGGACCGACTGCTGATCATCTCCACGGCCCCCTACAGCGACAAGGAGACCAAGCAGATCCTCAAGATACGGTGAGCGGCTGTGAGCCCCCCTGAACAGCCCCTGCCCCCAGTGCCAGTAACCCCCTCTGCCAGCAGCCCCCCTGAACAGGCCCCCAGCACCACTCACCTCCCCCACCCAGCAGTGCCCCCCCCAGAACAGGCCCCCAGGCCCCTGCCCCCAGTGCCCTGCCTGTGCATCCCCAGGAAACAGCCCCCTTAGTGCCCACATCCCCCTTCCCCTGGCTGGTCCCTGGGCCTTAGCTGCTGGGTGCTGAGGGCCGGGTGCCATTTGGGCCCCAGCCGGCGTGGGTCACCCTGGGGCTGCGCAGCCAGCAAACGGCCTCCCCCCGCCCCACATCCTGCCCAGGCAACCCTTGGCGCTCCCTGGCAGCAGTGCTGCGAGCTTCCCCTAGCAGTGCCCTGGCCCCTTCCCCTGCCCAGGTGTGAGGAGGAGGACGTGGAGATGCACGAAGATGCCTACACGGTGCTGACGCGCATCGGCCTGGAGACCTCCCTGCGCTACGCCATCCAGCTGATCACCGCCGCCAGCCTGGTGTGCCGCAAGAGGAAGGTCGGTGCCGCCCGGCCTGGCCGGGGGAGGGGGGGGGGGGTCTGGGAGCCTTGGCCAGGCGCTGAGCGCAAAGGAGGGGCTCTGGGGGCGCCCCAGGGACGGGTACCGAGCATGGGGGAGGGGCACCCCAGGGACAGGTGCTGAGTGCAGGGGTGCCCTACGGCTGGGGGGGTGGCTGGAGCGTGGGGGAGGGGCACTGGGGAACCCCAGGGTGGGCGCTGAGCCCAGCTCCCCCGCAGGGCACGGAGGTGCAGGTGGAGGACATCAAGCGGGTGTACTCGCTGTTCCTGGACGAGTCGCGCTCCACCCAGTACATGAAGGAGTACCAGGACGCCTTCCTCTTCAACGAGCTGAGTGAGTCGGTGCCCCCACCCCGCCCGGCTGGGCTCTCGCTGGGCGTCTGCCCCCCCTCCCCACTGTCTGACCATTCTCGTTTGTTGCAGAGGGAGACACCATGGACACATCCTGATTTCGCCGCCTCTGCCCCAATCCTGGGCTCTCCCCCAGCCCCCCCCACTGCTGTTCAGCCCTTTCCTTGGGCACCGGTTTTGTAAAATAAACGTTTTGGAAAAATCTAACCAGTGTTAGGGATCTGCGAGACCAGATGCCTGGGTCCTGCGCCCAGCCCCCCGCTCTGCCCCCATATCGCTTGGGTGTCGGAGATCTGGTCCTGGCCCCTGACAGCCCCCCTCCCTGGACGCCTGGGTTCCACACTTGGCCCCCAGATGCCCCCCGGCCCTCAGACAGACACAGGGAGCCCACGTGTCCTGCACGGGGCAGCTCTGTTTATTGGCCAGCTAGGCGAAGCCGCCGGGGGCGCTGCAGAAGTCGGGCGCGAGGCTGGTGACGGTGCAGTCGCTGGAGGCCGTGGGGCAGAGGCTGCAGTGACAGCTCAGCGCCACGGGGAAGGTGAAGGTGGGGTCCACGCCAGGCGGGCAGCGGGGCAGCGGCCGGGTCTCGTACCGCACCGCCCGGTAGGTGCAGACCTGCTGGGCCACAGGCGCCAGCGCGCTCTTGTACACCGGCTCCTGCGGGGAGAACGTAGGGCGAGGGGGTGGCAAACCCCCCTGGGGCCCCCTGCCGCACGGACCCCCTGGGGCCCTGCTGCCCCCTGCTGTATAGCCCCTCTGGGGTCCTACTTCACCCCTGCCGCATGGCCCCCCCTTTGAGCCCCCCCCCGCTGCAGAGCCCCCCCCCCCCCCCGGGCCCTGCTTCACCCCTGCCCCACTGTTCCCCCCCGCTCACCTTGGTCTGGCAGTACCCGCTGCAGATGGCCGTGGTGAAGGTCACACAGACGGGGCACTTGTCCTTCTCAGCCGCGATGGTGGCGTTGAGGGGCCGGCAGAAGCGGCGCCCGCGGGGGGCTCCTGGCGTCCCCCCAGCCAGCAGCAGCACCAGAGTCAGGGCTCGCAGCCCGCACTGGGGAGAGCACAGGGCCGGGCAGAGCAGGTGCGGGGCTGGGCCCTTCGCCTCTGGGGTCGCCTTTCCCACCGGCCCTCTGCCCCACACCCCTGCCCCATGTGCCCTCGGGCTTCATCACACAGGCCCCCATGCAGATCCCCCCCCGCGCACATATGGACCCCCTGCCCGGGGTGCCCCCTTCCCAACCGCCCCCCAAGCTCTCACCTGGGGGAGCCCCATGCTGGCCTGACTTCCCTGGCAAATCTGCACCAGTTGTTCCCCGCTGCCCCTCTTATACCAGCAGCCCCCCCCCACATCCCTGGCCCCAGTTGGCAGCTGCTGGAGCCAAGGCCGTACCCCGCCCTGCCCAGGGAGGGGGCAGCGTCAAAGCCAAGGTCCCCAGGGGGCTCAGCTCCACCCAGCTGGCCTCAGGACCCTGGTTTCTCTCCCTGCCTGGGGGCTGGGAGCCAGGCTGCAGTGGGACAGCAGTAGATGGGGGGTGCAGGCAGCGGAAGGCGGAGAGAGACCAGGACTCCTGGGTTCTCTCAGGCTCCAGAGGGCTGAGAGACTGGGAGGTGAAGTAGGGGGGCCTGCCAGGTGCTGGGGGCAGACACTGGGGACCAGGCTGGTTGGGGGGGCACAGAGAGCAGAGATTGATGGTGGGAGGGCTCTGGGGGCGCAGAGGCTGATTCTGGGGGCAGAGAAGTTAGGGGGCAGAGCAGAGCTCCCTCCCGCCCTGGCCGAGCTCCCTCCCGCCCTGGCCGAGCTCCCTCCCGGAAGCTGGGGGCTGACGCCAGCTGTGTTGCCAGGTGAGAAATCCCCCCCAGGCCGCTGGCCTCCCTGCAGGGCCCTGGGCAAATCCCCCCACAAGGCCACCGGGCGCTCTGCTGCACCCCTCCCCAGGTGTCCGGGGGGCGGGGGCCCAAGGAGGACAGCAGAGCAACTGGTGCTGAAGGGCAGCGAGTTGGAGCCCTCAGAGGGGCTGGGGTTTGCCGCTCCCGTAACACTGACTCTCCCGGCGGTACATCAGGGGCACAGCCAGACTGTGGGGTGCAGCCGCGGGGGTGCAGATGGTGGGGGGCTGGGCTGGGGGGGCCTGGCTGCAGGGGGTTGGGCGGAGGGACCCATAGGACTCCTGGGCCAGGCTCTGTGCCCCCCGGTGTGGCACAGCAGGCACCAGAGGGGGCAGGCGGGCGTGGGGGCCAACACCAGAGTCCTTGGGGGAGCTGGGGGGCTGGATGGGGGGCTCCCGCAAGCCATGGCCCCCGGCAAATTCCCAGTAGGTGAGGGGCTCCTTCTGGGCATAGCCCTGCAGCTCCTGCCTGTGGGAGAGAGGGGGTGTCAACCTGTGTGACCTCCTGTGGCCCCCATCAGCCCCCCCAAATCTCCCCCGCTCTAACCCCTAGGCCTCCCCTCCCCCCCTCCCCGAGCGGGGGAGAACCCAGAGGCCGGCAGCGCTGGGGTCGCACGGGGTGAAGGCGCGGATGTCCCGGCTGGTGACTGAGATGTTGGGGTCCAGGAGCCTCAGAACAGCTCTGTCGCGGATGTAGAAGGGGGCCCCCGCCAGGGGCTGGTTCTCCGTGCTGGGGACCAGGGACTGGGGGCAGCAGAGAAATGGAGGTTGGGGGGTCACCTGCTCTGGGGCCTTCGACCAGAGCCACCCCCAGCACCTCCCCACACCCAGCCAGGCCCTGCCCTCTGAGTCTCCATCTACCACTGCCCCCCACCCCATCCACTGGTGCCCCCTGGACCCCCCCACGGGGCCCCCATCTAGCGGGGCCCCCACACTCCCTCCCCATCCACCAGCACCCCCGGAAGCCCCCTACAGGGCCCCCATCCGCCAGTACCCCCCTACACCCCCTGCACCAAGCGCCGGGGTGCCCGGAGCTAGGGGCCTACCTTGGAGGGGCCCTGGCTGTGGTGGGCAGCCAGACCAAAAGGCTGAGGGCCCGGGTGGTGGGTGGCCATGGGGGGCAGGTTGGGCCAGCCACAGAACTGGTGGCGGGTCTCGCTGGGCCGGACCCCTGGGCTCAGGGGGCCCCGCCAGGCGCGGAGCTGCAGCTGGGGGCGAAGCACCGGGGCGTCAGTGCCGGTAAGCGGGGTCCCCCACGTTCCAAGGAGCCCTCCCAGGCTCTGTCCTCCAATCCCTAACAGCCGGGGGACCCCAGAGCTCGTCCAGAAGTCACCTCGGGGGTGAGCTACAGCGGGACCCCCAAATTCCCCCCACCCTCCCAGGAGCAGGTGCTGAGTCCTGGAACCCAGGCGTCCTGCTCCCGCCCCCCCCCCCCGCCCCTAGAGCCAGGGAGAGAACCCAGGCGTCCTGCTCCCGCCCCCCCCCCCCCGCCCCTAGAGCCGGGGAGAGAACCCAGGCGTCCTGCTCCCCCCCCCCGCCCCTAGAGCCGGGGAGAGAACCCAGGCGTCCTGCTCCCGCCCCCCCCCCCCCCCGCCCCTAGAGCCAGGGAGAGAACCCAGGCGTCCTGCTCCCGCACCCACCCCACCCCTAGAGCCAGGGAGAGAACCCAGGCGTCCTGCTCCCGCCCCCCCCCCCGCCCCTAGAGCCAGGGAGAGAACCCAGGCGTCCTGCTCCCGCACCCACCCCGCCCCTAGAGCCGGGGAGAGAAACCAGGCGTCCTGCTCCTCGCCCCGCCCCCAGAGCCTGCTCCCCCCTCCCAAGAGCCAGGGAGAGAACCCAGGCGTCCTGCTCCCCGCCCCGCCCCCAGAGCCTGCTCCCCCCTCCCAAGAGCCAGGGAGAGAACCCAGGCGTCCTGCTCCCCACCCCGGCCGTGCCTTGTCCCGCAGGTCCTTGCTGTAGTGTAGGCTCCGCAGCGCGGCGGGCGGGGGGGCTCGGGGCTGCCCCAGGACCCCGCCGCAGGTTTTCAGGACGTGGCAGAGCCCCGTGGTGGTGGCCAGGCGCTGGGTCAGCTCCTCCCGCGGGGGCCGCTCGCCGCCGGGGGGCAGGGGCTTCTGCAGCGTGGGCTGGGGGGGAGAGAGCGCCCGTAACCCCCGCCCCACCGGCTTGGGGGAGAACCCAGGCGTCCTCCCTCCCTCCCTCCCTCTGCGCTACCCACCCCCCGGCAGAGGGGACCCAGGCGTCCGGGCTCCACCCCTCCCTCCCTCTGCGCTACCCACCCCCCGGCAGAGGGGACCCAGGCGTCCGGGCTCCACCCCTCCCTCCCTCTGCGCTACCCACCCCCCGGCAGAGGGGACCCAGGCGTCCGGGCGTCCCGCACTCACGCGGGTGGCGGGGGGCGGCAGGGCCCGGCTCTCCAGCCCCACCCCGCTGCTGGTGAGGGCCCAGTCCCGCCGGTGGTGCCACTCGGCCCCCGCCACGGCCCAGCCCAGGTCGAGGCCCGCGGGCGCGTATGGGACGGGACCGGCCATGGCCATCCCGGGGATGCGTCGGTCACCCTGGAGATGGAACCCGGCCGTGTCACCTGGCGCCGGGGCGCCTGGGTTCTCTCCGGTGGGGCGGGGGTGGGGGGGGCTGGGAGCTGGGACGCCTGAGTTCTCACCCGGCGGGGGGACGCTGGGAGCTAGGACGCCTGAGTTCTCACCCGGCGGGGGGCGGGGGGCTGGGAGCTAGGACGCCTGGGTTCTCACCCGGCGGGGGGCGGGGGGCTGGGAGCTAGGACGCCTGGGTTCTCTCCCGGCGGGGGGCGTGGGGGGGCTGGGAGCTAGGACGCCTGGGTTTTCTTCCGGCAGGGAGTGGGAATGGCGTGGGGGGGGCGTGTTTTGCAGGAACACTGTGTGTCTCTGATGAAGCGAGTTAACTCACGAAAGCTCATGCTCTAAACTTTTCTGTTAGTCTATAAGGTGCCACAGGACCCTTCGTTGCTGCTACAGATCCAGACTAACACGGCTACCCCTCCGATGTGTGCCTCAGTTTCCCCAGTGCGCTGTGTGTGACGGGCGCCACAGAGAGGGTTTGCTGCAGGGGACCTGGACTCGGGGAGCCAGTGACTAGTGCTTGGAAGCCACTGGGGCCAGAAGCAGTGGTGGGGATGGCCACCCAGGGGAGTCGGGGGCCCGGTGGCAGCGGGTGGCTCTGGGCAGCACACCGCCCAGAACAAAATTCATTCCACTCCGGCTGGAAAACGTTGGGGGGGGGGCGGAATGCCTGAGTCTGCCTGGCTGGGAGGGGGGGCTGTGGGGTGGGATATGAGGCCCAGGTGGACAGAGGGATGGGGGCTTGAAGAGGGATCTGGGAGCCAGGACTCCTGGGTTCTCCCGGCCGCTGAGGGTGTGCGGTGGAGGAGGCACTGAGCCCCCAAGGCAGCAGAGCTGCTTATCCACTGGCTGTGCGGGTGGGGGTGTCCATTGGCTGCGTGTCTCCCCCCACCCCCCACTGGGGTGTCAGGTTGTGGGGCTGGGGCAACTTGGGGCCTTCCTGTCCCCACAGGCCCTGGGGTGCAGGTACCTGCCCAGGGAGCCCCTGAACATCCTTGTCCTGCCACAAGGTGGAGACGACCCCCCCCAGCCTCAGGGCTGGCACTGACGTTGGGGGGCCAAACAGCCCCAGCCCCACCCCAGGGGTGTGGCCCCCTCAGCTGGGAGGCTGCGGGTCAGGAGTAAGGAGCACCGGCAGGGCAGGGGGTCCCCCATGTGGCTCCTGTGGTTTCTCTGGGGTCCCCCCCAGCCTGAACCCCAGCAAAGGAGACAGAGACTCCAGGTTTGGTTCCTTTGGTCTTTTGCAGGTGTGAGGAGCTGGCGGGCAGGTCAGGGGGAATAAGTTAGTTCAGGGGGGGTGAGAACTTGGGGGTAATAAATATGGGAAGAAACAGCGAACAAAGACACAAAAGGCCAAAACCCCCCAGAGGTCAGAACCCCCAGCCCCACCCCCAAGCCTGGCCCCGGCCCCACAGTTCAGTCCCTGAGCCTGGCTCTGCCCCCTGGGCTAACCCACGGCACTGCCAGGCCCCCGGTGCCCCCCACCCCTGGCTCTGGCCCTGGGCTAACCCATGGCACTGCCGGGTCCCTGGCACCCCCCTGCCCCTGGCTCCGCCCCCCCAGGCATCCAAGGAGCCAGGTTTGCCATGGTCCTGGCCTGGCCCGGCCCAGCCCTACGTCCGGCCCGCCCGGCTGAGCAGGGTGCAGACGCAGGCCGTGTCAATGCGGATCCAGCGCCAGCCCACCAGCTTGTGGGCATCCATGGTGAGGGCGCGCACGTAGGACTGCTTGGCCTTGCACTCGGAGAGCCAGTGGCGCCGGTCCACGCCCCGGCACCCACCCGCCGGCCCGCCGGCCCCGCTGCACTTGGTCTCAAAGAAGTACTGCTTGAGCTGCCCCGTGAGCGTCTGCACCTCGGACAGCACCGTCACCGCCTGGCCACGGATGTCCACGGCCGCCCGCCGCTCCGTCACCCAGACGTTGACGCTGTCGCAGACGGACAGCTCGCCCCGCCGCCCCGCCACCGGCCCGGCCGCCCGCCGTCCCCGTCCCGTCCCGTTGGCCGCCGCCGCCCGGACGCCCGGCTCCTCCAGCAGCAGCAGCACCGGCGGCCCAGTCGGCACCTGGCTGGCCAGCGCCACCCGGGGCGATGACAGCTCCCAGTCCTCGGGCCCCGGGGGCGCCCCGTCCCAAGGGACCCCGGCGCCCGAGACGTGAGGGAAGGGGAGGCGCAGCGGGGCCGCGTGCAGGGTGCACAGGAACGAGGTCACCATGGCCTGGAGCCGAACGAGCATCACCGCGGGGACCTGGGAGGAGAAGGGGGGTTAGAGCGCGTGGGCCTTGCCCCTTCCCCAGTACCAAGACACGCCTCCTCTCCAGGGCATGAGTGCCAGGCACTGAGGGGAGCCCCGGGCGGGGGCGGGGGCGAGGGGAGGAGCAAGGGGCACTGGTTGGTACCTGCAGCATCAGCGCCTCCTGCAGCGCCAGGCCTGGGTTGGGCTCATGACCCTTGTGCAGCAGATGGCCCAGCCTGGGTTACTCCTATCAGGCGCAGGGGCCTTGGGGCCTCCTCCTGGCCCAGAGCCCCATGCTCCTGGGGGGTTGCTGGCCCCACCGCTCCATGGCTCAGCAGTGAGGGGCTCAGGGCTGCTGCCTCTCCCTGGGGGATGCGAGGCTCATGCTGGAGGCAGCTGGTCCAGGGGGTAGAGATGAGGGGCAGGTCTGAGTCACAGCCAGGGAGCTGGGGTGGAGGCGCTCAAAAGGTCTGAGGGGGAAAAGAGAGAGTTGTTGGGCAGAGAACCCAGGAGTCCAGGCTCTCAGCCCCACCCTCCCACTCTAACCACTAGCTCCCACTCCCCTCCCAGAGCAGCGTGAGAACCCAGGAGTCCGGGCTCCCAGCCCCACCCTCCCACTCTAACCACTAGCTCCCACTCCCCTCCCAGAGCAGCGTGAGAACCCAGGAGTCCGGGCTCCCAGCCCCCTGCTTTAAGCACTAGCCCTCACTCTCCTCCCATGTGTGCAGGTTTCAGGGAGGTTCTGAGTTCTTGACTGTGACAGAGCCCCAATCTGCCAGGCCCAGCTGCTCTAGAACATGTGCTGCTGGGGCCTGGTGCTCACCCCAGCCATGGCTGGCTCTAGACCCCCCCCACAGTCCGAGCTGGAGCAGTCTGGGCTCTAGAGCAGCTGCTGCCAAAGCCCCGGTGGGGAGAACCCCCGACACGGCACAGTGATGGCGAAGGGTCCCACCTCCTGCCCAGCTCAGGCCGCCCCACCTAAGTAGGGGCTCTAGACCGTTGCTTCTGGAAAGCTGGAACCTGGAGCTGGCACTGGATCTACAATGCAGCAGCTTCCTGTGGGGACTTGGGGCATCCACCCCCTTGGCCTGTTACATGTGAGCACTACTGTCCTGCAGTGCCCTATGTGTGCCTCAGTTTCCCTGGGCACGGCCCAATGCCCAGGTGCTGGCTGGAGCATCAGCTGTGATTCCAGCATCCCTCAGGTACACTGCAGCTGATGCCCCTTGTGCCCCGAGCTGGGGGGTGTGGGGCTGGTGATACCGCCTGCCCAGGAGGCAGGACAAGGGCTGGAGGAGGGGCCTGGTGCGGGGGTGGGGCAGTCTGGGCACTGCTAACAGCAAGCAGGGGGAGGTCTCTCCCGAAGGGGATGTGGTGGTGGAGGGCACACTGACCTGGGAAAAGCTCACCGAGCTCATGGGCCTGGCCAGGGAGAACCAGGCCAGGGCCCAAGGGAACCCGATCTCCTCTGCCCGCAACGCCCAGCCCGAGCCTGCGCCGCCAGGGGCCAAGGGACGGTTCTCGTACCCGGGCGGCGGGTCGGCCCTGCAAGATCCTCAACCAGGCGAATGAGGGGAGCTCTGCAGTGGAACCGTCGACTCGGCCGCATGGCCACCAGTGCCCCGTCAACGTGCTGAGGCGACTGGGACAGGCCGTGTGCAGACGCTGGCAGGGGCAGGGGATGAGCCCTCGGTGGACCTGCTCACTGAGCCGGGAGCTGGCTCCTTGCTGGACTCCAACCAGCCACCCCCTGCCCAGCAGACGGAGCTCAGGGAGGTGCTGCGTTCACACCAACGGTTGTTCTCCGTCACACCCAGCCTCGCTGACTTGGCCGTCCACCAAGGAGACACAGCCCCCCGCCCCCGTTTCTCTGGGGGTGATTTTAATTTCCTGGTTCAGCTGCACGTGAGTTCTGCTGCCCGGCAGTAACCCTAGGCCTGTGCCTCAGTTTCCCCAGGGCCCTGCACCAAGCCCTAGGTGGGGCCGGGTATTTCAGGTTGAGACTCCCACTGTGGGGGCTGTCCCACACACCTGCTTGTGGAAGATGGCTGAGGCCCTTTGGGCCCTGAGCTTGGGTGGGGTGGCCAGGTGACCCCTTTTCCCAGGGAAGCAGGCCAGAGGTGGGAGGAGGGGCTGGCTGGGGGTAGGGCCAGTTGGGAGTGCAGGGAGGAGGGGGCAGGGCTCTGGCTCTGACCCCCCTCTCCCCCAGTGCTGGATGCTGCATCCCTGTCACCCCATAACCTCCCTTTCCACTGGCTGAGTTGCCCCAGGGCAGGGGGGTGAAGGACCCGGTGACCTCCCAGGATGCCCCCTGCCCAGTGGGACCAAGCAGCAGCTACTGACGGGTCACCCCAGGCTCCAGGCACCCCCAGCTGCCCTGTGCCTCGGCCAGGCTAGGCAGATGGGTCCCAGAACAGCTGCAGCTTTGGGAGGGACAGCACTGGGGGTGGGGACCCAGATACAGGAACATCTCAGGGCAACACACTGGGGGGCAGGGCTGGGAGCCCGGACTCCTGAGTTCCCTCCTGGCTCTGTAGGGGGGAGCAGGGAGCCCGGACTCCTGGGTTCCCTCCTGGCTCTGTAGGGGGGAGCAGGGAGCCCGGACTCCTGGGTTCCCTCCTGGCTCTGTAGGGGGGAGCAGGGAGCCGGGACTCCTGGGTTCCCTCCTGGCTGGCGGGGGGGGGCTAACAAACTATAACCAGTTTTTAACAGAGATCAAATTCTGACCCTGAGGCTATTTGCATAACGTGTTACCCACAATCCCCGGCACCACGACCCGCTGTGCAGGAACCAGCCCCTGCGGCGAGCAGGTATGTGCAGCTTAATGAGACAAGCGCCAACCTGCAGGCGCAGCAGCCAGAGCAGCGGTGCCCCCACTCCCGACCCCCCGCCCCGCCGGTGCCCCCCACTCCCGACCCGCAGCCCGTGCCGTGTTCTCCCAGCAAAGGCCCCTCCAGGGGACACGTCGGGTCTCCCGGAGCTGCAGGGCGAAGGGGGATCGGGCATGTGATCTGCGCCCCACTTCCCCGTTCCGACTGTAAAGGGGCCCCGAGCGCTCCCGGCCGGGAGTGGCGCTCAGTGGTTGGAGCAGGCGCCGGGAGCTGGACGAGTTTCTCCTGCTCTGTTGGGCCCACCGGGGGCCGCGGCCTGAGTGTTGTCTAATGAAATCCAGAGCTCTCCGCGTCTCCCGGGGAGACAACCCCGCTCCTGCCACGGGCCCAGCTGCTTCCCATTGCAAGCGGCTCCGGCCTCCGCCGCATGGGGCAGCCCCAGCCCCCCGTCTGCAAAGAGCTGGGCTGGTACCCCTCCCTTCTCACCCACGGCCCCTGCCCCCCAGGGCCCCCCAGCCCTGCCAGTGCCCCCCACAACCCCACTCCTGCCCCCCAGCCCTGCCAGTGCCCCGACCCACGTTCCCGGCACCCCCAGTCACTCCCACTCGTGTCCCCCCTAGTGCCCCCCCTCACGGCCCCGGCCCCCCAGTGCCCCCCACTCCTGACACACGGCCCCTCCCCCCCACTGCCCCCCACTCCGGACCCACAGCCCCTGCTCCCACAGCCCCCCCAGTGCCCCCCACTCCGGACCCACAGCCCCGGCTCCCACAGCCCCCCCAGTGCCCCCCACTCCGGACCCACAGCCCCCCCAGTGCCCCCCACTCCGGACCCACAGCCCCGGCTCCTGCTCGCACCTCGCGCTGTCAGGCCCCCGCAGCCGCCGCTGAGCCAGGCGAGGTTCCCGCGCCGTCGGGTCCCAACATGAGAAGTTAATCAGGCGGCGCTGCGCAAGGCTGGAATCTGCGTTTCCGGGCTGCCAGGGAATGGCTGGCGGGGGGAGGGAGCGTGGGCGGGGGGGGGGATCCCGCCCTGGTGGGGCCGGCGGGGGGGGAGGCAGGTAGCCAGAGAGCGGAGCTGGCGGAGGGGGAGGTGACCCCCCCAATGGAGCTGGGGTCTCTGCAGCTGTGAGCCGCCCCCCACGCCCCTCACCTGAGCCAGGCCTGCATTGATCCCCCCCGCACGGGTGCCCAGCCTGGGCCGGGGGTGCAGGGCAGAGCAGCCCCCCTCGGCCCTGGGGCCGGGCTGGTTTCTGAGCTCCGCTCTGCGGGGTGCAGAGCCCCAGGGCTGGGGGCTGCAGGGGGCCGCGGGGCGGCAGGTGGGCGCCGGGATCGGGGGGGATTAGCTCAGGTTGCAGGAATGCGCTTGGGAGAAGGAAGAGGCGGTGGGGAAGGAAAACGCCTCCCGCAGCCCCGGGGGGCCCTGGAGACACCTCCGCAGAGCCGCGACGCTGGGGAAAGGGCCCAGCGGGACTGGGAGGGAGGGAGCGGCCGGGGCCCAGTGCGGGGTCCCTCCCCCCAGGCTGGATTGTACTGACCGGTTCAGGGCCCAGCAGCCGCCAGTGCAACCCCGACGGGGCCCCACGCCCAGGCCCGCCCCACCTGCCCAGTTCCCATTCAGAGGGGCCCGCCCCTCCGGCCCGCTGGGGGGCAGGTGTCACCTGGTGGTCTAGGTTCGGAAGGCCTCGCAGGCCAGTGCCCGCCCCACCGCTGCCGCGCCCGGGGTCACTGCGGCTCAGTGGGAACCACAGAACCGAACTGGGGAGTGACCCCCCCCGCCCCGCTCGTCTCGGCTCCCCGGGCGGCTCACGCAGCCGGGGCCTGGCTCCTTCGGGGCCTCCCGGCGGCTGCCCTGCAGGACCGACCCCGCTCCGCCCCGCGGCTCCGGCTGCCCCTTCCCGGCGCCCCGCTCTGCCCCCGCCCTGCCTCGGGGACCCCGCAAGGGCTCGTCCCGGTCGGGCTCCCAGCACGGGCCCCTTGGCCGCCTCCCCCCGCGCCGGGCGGGCCCTGCCGCCCCCTCCGGGGCCGCCCCCCCTTTGCTAGTGAGCCCGGCACGCGCCCCCCGGGGACACAAACGCCGCGGACGTGCGCGAGGCCGAGACGCTCCGGTGACAGCCCCGCCGGGCGCCCGGCCCGGTTCAGCAGCGGGCGGTGCCCGTGGGGAGCCCCCTGCCCCTCTGCGCCCGGAGCCCATCCCCGGTGGTCGGCCGGGTGGCGGGGCTCCGGGGGGGGACGCTACGGCCAGGGCAGAGCCCGCCTCGGTCTCTGCGGCTGCGGGGTGGCCCGGCCGGGTCGCCCCCATCAGCACGTGACGCTGCCCCCCCAGCTCCGTGGGGCGCTGCCCGCGGCACCGGGAAGGGGGCCCCGGCCCTGCCGTCGGGCACAGGGCGGCCGGGTTTCCCTGGCCGAATAGGGGGCACCCGGGGGGGGCCGCCATCCTGGCGCCTGAACTCCCCCTCTCCCGGGCCCCGCTGTGGGGGCCTGAGCCGGGGCACTTTGCCCCGTTGTTACCAGAAATAGGGGGCTAGCCCAGCCGGAACGGGGCGGATGGTCCCCATCGTCGGGCACCGCCTGGGCTGCGCCCGTGTTACCGGCGCTAAGCCCGGGGTGTGCCTGTTTCCCCAGCGCCGGTGCACGGCGGGGAGGGGCGTTTCCAGGTGATGACGTCTCCCGCGTGGGCGAGGGCCCCCCACGGCCTTCGTAACCCAGGCAACCAGGTGACCCCTTGTGATGGGGTTCTGGGGTTCCCCAGGCTCTGCACCCCGTCCGCAGGCAGGAGTGACTTTCACTTAGCAGGAGAACAGCGGGTTTATTAGCCGATAGGACACAGCATCGTACAGAGGAGTCAGTGCAGCAGGCAGAGACAGCCAGTTCAATTCATGTTGGGGAGAGGAGGCCCCGAGGGGCCCCCAGAGCCGGGGCCTGGCCCCCTCCTTGGTCTCTCTTTCCCTCAGCCCAGACTAACTGCTTCCAACTCCCAGTTCCAATTCAAATCCCTCAGGCTCCACCTCCTCCTTTGTTTGCAGTACAAAGGTGTTACCTGGTCGTCAGGGTTACCCTCAGCAGGAGCCCCACACCCTCTGTGAGCCACTCACACACACACACACAGGTATCCCCCACTCCATCACATCCGTCCTTCCTCGGGGAGGGGCCGGGCTGTGGGGTGGGGCCGACCCGCCTAGCAGGGACGGGGCCGGGGCCCGGGCCCGGCTCCGGGCCCCCGCGGGAGGGGTTGAGCTGACGCCTCCTGATCCTAGTCCGTCCCAGGCTGAGTCCCCCGAGCCCTCCCGTTCCCCCGGCCGCGGGCGTCACGTCTGGGCCTGGGGAGACCCCTCGCTGCCCCCCCAGCGGCGCTTCCCCCCGCTGTGACCTCCGGCCGGGAACAGGCTCACCTGACCCCCACCCCGCTGCCCCCCTTTGTCCCCCCAGGGGCCCCTCCCCTCCCTTCTCCCCACGCCGCCTCCGTCTGCCCCCCCGTTAGACCGAGAGCCCCGGGCCCCCGAGCCAGTCGCGCCCCATCCCGGGCGGCTGGAGCCCTGCAGCCAGGGCCCCTCTCAGCCCAGCGCCCCCGCAAGGGGCTGTGTGCGGGCGCCAGCGGAGGGGTCCCCAAGTCCCAGCGCCCCGCAGCCGCGCGTCCGGCAGGACGAGGTGC
Organism: Carettochelys insculpta; assembly: GCF_033958435.1. Classification (NCBI taxonomy): domain Eukaryota; kingdom Metazoa; phylum Chordata; order Testudines; family Carettochelyidae; genus Carettochelys; species Carettochelys insculpta. Next base: position 14,175,704 of record NC_134158.1, on the reverse strand, counting down.
GCCTCTTGGGGCCGGCAGGGGGCGCGGGGTGCGGGTGCCCAGCAGGGGCCAGTGGCGGGGAATCCCCTGCAGGTGGCGGGGTGCGGGGTCTCAGACTCACAGTTCCGACCCCGGCTGGCTGAGAACCCCACGTGGTACCTCACATCCAGATGTGCTTCCCCCGCCCCGCCCCCGCCCCCCTCGCCGGGGCTGCCCAGATGTTCTGCAGATGCTGCACAAACCTCTGGCTTCCAAACCTGCCCATTGTCTAGGGCTCCCTTCCCCCCACGCCAGATCCCCCCCAACCTAGGCACCAGTGGGGGAGGGGGGGCAGAGCTGGGGCTGTGAGCCAGGACTTCTGGGTTCCATTGCTGAGCTGAATTAAGGGCCGAGTGGTGGGGCCCATTGGCTGCAGGTCGCGGCTTTTGCTGCTGCCACCCCCTGGCCAGCGTAGGGAAACCCACCCAGGAAGCGCAGGCAGAAGGTCAGCAGGAGAAAAGAGTGGGCACTGCTGTGGGGAAGCTCGCAGCCCTTGGGGGCACTGCTGTGGGGAAGCTCGCAGCACTGAGGGCACTGCTGTGGGGAAGCTCGCAGCCCCCGGGGGCACTGCTGTGGGGAAGCTCGCAGCACTGAGGGCACTGCTGTGGGAAGCTCGCAACCCCAGGGGCACTGCTGTGGGGAAGCTCGCAGCCCCAGGGGCACTGCTGTGGGGAAGATCGCAGCCCCCGGGGGCACTGCTGTGGGGAAGCTCGCAACCCCGGAGGCACTGCTGGGGGGAGCTCGCAGCCCCAGGGGCACTGCTGTGGGGAAGATCGCAGCCCCCGGGGGCACTGCTGTGGGGAAGCTCGCAACCCCGGAGGCACTGCTGGGGGGAGCTCGCAACCCCTGGGGCACTGCTGGGGGGAGCTCGCAGCCCCTGGGGCACTGCTGTGGGGAAGCTCGCAGCCACCGGGGGCACTGCTGTGGGGAGGACATCTGGATGGTTGAGGCCCCCTCTCCCCTCCCCCAGGTAATGTGTTGCGTCCCAGCTGGGCAGGCGTGGGGCGCAGGGGGGCCGCAACTGTCTGTGCTTTATGGCCGGAAATCACATTGTGGGACATAAAAGTACCAGCTGCAGGAATGGGGGAGGGGGAGGGGCAGCCGCCAGCCGTGCTGGGAGCCAGGACTCCTGGGTCCTTTGTCAGCTCTACCTGCTGGCCCCTGGGCTGTGTTCTGCCCCTTGGGCCGCAGCCGTGGGTGCCAGGATTTCCTTCTCCCTGCAGGGGTTTGCTCCCACCTACCCCCCACAGCACCCCATGGGGAGAGGCCGGAGCAGCTGGGAGCCCCCACTGCTGGCCACAGTGGGGCAGCCACCTGCCCCCCCCCAGGCTCCACTGCGGAGCAGCCCCACACCCTGAGCTGGGGCAGCCCCAAGGGCACCTGTGGCTGGTGGGAGCCGGAGACGTGTCACAGGAATGACCTGGTTGAGGCCTGGAGCTCCCTTTACCCCCCGACAAACACATGTCCGTCTGTCTGTCCGTCCCCCCCAGCCCCAGCCCCAGCCCCAGCCCCAGCCCGGGGGCGCATGCATGGCTGGGACCCTGAGCTCCACTCACGCGCCTGCGGGGCTGGGGCCTGACATGGCCCTCGGGGGGTGCGGGGGGTCCTGCTTTCTTGGCCTGCTCCCCTCCCCACCCGTCTGTCCCTCTGGCTGACCACTGCAGCTCACCCCATATCTCCCTGCAGCCCCCACCCTCACTTAACACCACCACCCCCCGGCTGGGCACCCTGCTGTGCCTTTAACTCCTGCCCCACTGGCCTCCGGCTTCCCGGCTATTCCGCCAGCCTAAATTTAAACCCTGCCGCCTCAGCAGGGCTGCGGGCCGACCGGCCAGATCCCCCCACCTGACAAAGGGTGGGCGAGGGATCAGCTCACCCCAGGTGCCCTCTGCTCCCTGCCCACCCGTGAGCCAGGCCACTGCCAGGGCAGCTGCGCCCGGAGCCCAGCCCGGCTGCTGCAGGGGGTCCCTCTGATTTCTGCCAGTGTCGGAGATGGGCGGGGGGGGCATTGCTCCCTGCAGCCATTCCCACCCTCCAGGCCTGAGGGCAGTGTGCTAACACCCCATGCCCAGGGCAGGCTGAGGGTGTGGGGCAGAGCTGGGGGCAGGTTCCAGACACCAGACACACCCGGCTCTCCTCGGCAATAAATAACGGGGCTGGCGAGTTTATTGGCGACCACAGGCCGGCGGCTTCTCACCGGGGGCTCGGGGTCCATGGGAAGAGGGTGCAGGGGGAAGTCCAGAAGCAACCAGTGGCTGGGGAGCATCCAAGCCCCATCAGACGCAGAGCCTTGGAGAGGAAAGGCAGAAACTCCGTAGCTGGCCCCCTCCCCCGCGTTTTCAGGGGCCGGCTTGAGCCCTGTGGGGCTGGGGAGTCATTACGCCGTTCTGTGCCTCAGTTTCCCCATCCGCAAAGCGGGGAGAACGAGCCTTCTTCGTTCGCCTAGGCCACAAGCTTTCAGGGTGCTGGCCTGGGCCGTGCTTGCCCTGCGGGGCCGGCATTTGGGTCAGGGTCCGGCATTGGCCAGTGCAGCAGGGCCCGGATTTCTGGTGGAATATAAATAAGTTGCTTGGGGGTTGGTCCAACCTAGTGGCCATTTGCGGACCATTTTGGCCACAGCGTGAATCCGGGACATCAAACCGAAGATCAGGCACCCGCGAGAGCTCCCGGGGCAGGGTCGGGCCCCGGCTCTGGAGCCCCTTTCGAGAAGCGGGCTGGAGACGTGGCTGGAAGCTGGTCCCTGCAAAGCCCAGGCAAGCGCAAACCCAGAGCACATCCTGCCGGCCCGGGCTAGCGGCTGCTTCCTTGGTCTCGCGCTGCAAGGGGCTGAGAGCTCAGCTGCTCCGGCCCTTCAGCAACGGCCGGGCAGGTGAAGGGGAGCGGCCGGCTGGGCTCTGTCCGGGGCGCTCAGAGCCGGAGTGAGGCCCCGTCTCCTCCCAGGGAGGGGCACCGCGCCGCGGCCCCTGGCTGCTCTGCGCGTGTTGTGTCTGTGGCGCGTGACCCACAATAGGCACGAGGCGTGTGCGCTGCCTGCACCCCCGGCAGGTCACTGTTGTGTCCCCAGCCGCGCTGCTCGGCCGGGGGGCCTGTGGCCTGCTGGGACCACACGGGGATCTCGCGCTCACACAATGGTCAGCTCCTCGCGGGCACTGCCGCTCCCACACATCTGGGCCGCAGCCCTGCCCCTTGCGCCCCCCGGCCACCGGGAGGCTTCACTCCTCATTTCCAGGCCAGCTCCTACTGCCCCGGGGCTGCCGTCCTGCCCGACCCAGCATTTAAGACCATGAACATGAACATTAAGACAAGAGATGCGGGCGGTGGCCTGGAGCCAGGAGAAGAGGACGGAGGAACGTCGTTTTCTCCCGTTCCGCCCTCCGTCCCTCTTCCCTCCGCTGCGCTGCCCTGCAGCCGGCCGAGCTGCCTGCCTCTGGCAAACACCCGGGGGCTCCCCTGAGCTTCCCCTTCCCCGCTACAGCTTGGGACAAGCCAGCGGTAGGTGAATCTGGTGGGATGGTGATGGCCTTGTCGCTGAAGATGTCTGGGGGGATCCCCAAGCCTCAGGGGGTCCATGGCAGCCCCATGCTCCGAGAGGTGAGAGGGATCGGCCTTGGGAGGTCGGGTGGGAACAGACTGGGAGGGGTTCGGGGCAGGCTGGAGAGGACTGGAAGGGGACCGAGCTGGCCTGGGGTTGAGTGGAACTGAGTCGTGTTGGAGCGGGAGGAAACCACACGGCAGTGGGTGGGCAGGGAAGAGACTGAGCCATGCAGGGCTGGGGACTGGACCATGGAGGGCTGGGTTTGGGATAAGCTGGGCTGGGCTGGGCTGGGCTGAGTTGGGAGGGGACTGAGTTACCGCGGGTTGGGGGATTGGGACAGGGACTGGACTACAGTGTATTGGGTTGGGAACGGGCTACGGTGAGCTGGGCTGGGTTGGGAACGGACTGGGTTGGGTTGAGTTGGGTTGGGAGGTGACCGAGACGTGCAGGGTTGGAGGTGTGGTGGGGACTGGAGCGCGGTGGGCTGGGGACAAGCTGAGCCTCCCACGAGCAAGTCGAGTCATGGCTGAGTCAAGCTCCCTCGCGGAGCTCACACTTCTGGAGGCCGGGAGACAAACTGTCTCCTTGCTTTGCGGAGTTGCTGCCCTTCTCGAGCCCCGTTACCAGTCCTCGAGCCCTGGGGAGACCCGCCCTCCCCCAGTGGGACCAGGAGGAGAACAGAGGGTCCCTGCCCCTGACCAGCTCGCGCGGCTGTCGTGCCCATGAGGTGAGGAAGGGGACGCAACTGCCCCAGCCCAGCTCTGCTCTCGCTCCCGCGGGCCGGGCTGGGCCGGCTAGGCGTGTCTGGAGCTGAGGGTGGAGCTGCTGAAGGGAGACGCTGGGGCCAGGCTCCCCCGTCTCCTGGGAGCCTCCCCAGTCCAGCACACGCAGTGTAGTCCCGGTTTTCCCCAGCCCCGGCTGCTGGCCCCCGACGCTCGGGATTGTATTGCCCTGCAATGCCCGGCTCAGCTGCCTTGGCAAGACGCCGGCCCTTCTTGATCCCCACGCTGGCTATTTGGGGCCGGGTTGCGTGGGGTATGTTCCAATGCCTCCTCCAGCAGCTGTAACCCGAGAGGACGCTGAGGTGAGCTCAGCCAATGCTCCGGTGCCAGCTGCTCTCAGTCACGGGGCGGGAGAGGGACTTTGGGGTGCCCGGGCCGGGCAGGCTGTAGCCAGCTCTCTCGGGCGGCAGAGCCCAGTGAGGGGGGCTGGATCCGTCCTTCTCCGTGCCAGCTCCGGTGTGCGCTCAGTGCCAGCAGACACCCCCACGCCCCAGCCCGCGCGGCTGAGGGACAAGGCCAAAGCCAGGCCCAAATCTGCCCCCGAAGCCCCCCTCTCGTGGCCGCAGGAACGGGCCAACACGGGCACTGCACCTCCCGCCGGTGGCACCGCGGAGGGGTGGGGCGGCAGGTCCGAACCTGGCCGGGGGGAGGAACCAGCAGGGTCACACTTGCGTCACCAAGCGCTGGCCGGTTCGCTGGCCGCTGGCCGAGGGCACCAATCCATCCAGGAGCCGCGAGCCGGGCACCCCCAGGGCCCCGTCCCCACAGCACCTCTCCTCCTTGCCCTGGGCCTTCTCCCGGCGGGCGGGGGGCAGGGGCGTGGGCGGGCGGCAGGGGCAGCTGGCGACGTGGGTGTACTGGCCCTGCTCCTCGCCCTCCGTCTCCCGGTGGTAGAAGTAGGAGAAGTTGGAGACGATGACGGGCACCGGCAGGGAGATGGTGAGCACGCCGGCGATGGCGCACAGCGAGCCCACGATCTTCCCGCCCACGGTCACGGGGGACATGTCCCCGTAGCCCACCGTGGTCATGGTGACCACGGCCCACCAGAAGGCCTCGGGGATGCTGGTGAAGCTGGTGTCGTCGTGGTCGGCCTCGGCGAAGTAGACGGCGCTGGAGAAGAGGATGACGCCGATGAAGAGGAAGAAGATGAGCAGCCCCAGCTCCCGCATGCTGGCCTTCAGCGTCTGCCCCAGGATCTGCAGCCCCTTGGAGTGGCGCGACAGCTTGAAGATGCGGAAGACCCTGACCAGGCGGATGACGCGCAGGATGGCCAGCGACATGGCCGGCTGGCCCACGCCGCGCTGCCGCGCAAACTCCGTGCCCAGCGCCACGAAGTAGGGGATGATGGCGACGAAGTCGATCATGTTCATGATGTTCTTGAAGAAGGCCGCCTTGCTGGGGCTGGCCAGGAAGCGCACCGCCAGCTCGAACGAGAACCAGCAGATGCAGACGGTCTCCACGATGAAGAAGGGGTCCTCCAGCTGGCTCCTGGCCGGGTGCTGGTGGCTGCTGTTGCCTCGGTGATGGGGGACCTGACGTGGACACGCCACGGAGGGGGGGGGGGTCAGAAGACGGGGCCTGTGGCGCTGCTGGGGGGGCAGCAGGGTTCGGGGGGGGTAGCCTGCAGCATAGGCCATAGTCCCCCCACCTCCCCACGGGGAATCGCCCCTTCCCTGCCTCTCACCGCCCGCAGTCTCTCTGGCTGATAAAGGGACATCAGCGAGCAGCTCCCGCTGGACGCCCGCAGCCCCGGGGGTGGGGGTGGGGGTCACCCTTCAGGGGAGGGAGAGGGGGCTCGTGGGGTTAAGGGGGGCTGGGTGACAGGCAGCTCACGGGGCTGTGAATCTACCAGCTCCCGTCGCGGGGACCCTCCCAGCGAGGCCAGCGCCCCCCGACCATCCCCCCAGCAGCCTCCCGCCGGCGGCCAGGGCTCCCGGGTCCCAGCCAGGCAGCTGATGTAGGAGTGGCGGGGCCCCCCCGGCCCCCCAGCACAGAGACCTCCTTGTCCCACACCTCGGCCCGCAGGGACCCGGGGCCGGCAGCCCCCTCCGCTCACCGGCAGCGAGATGTCCCGCTCGTCGCGGAACTCGGGCAGCGTCTCGAGGCAGAAGATGACGATGGAGATGAGGATGACCAGCACGGAGATGATGGCGATGATGCGGGCGGCCTGCGAGCTCTCGGGGTACTCGAAGAGCAGCCAGACCTGCCGCAGGAACTCGCGCCGGGGCAGCGGGCGCTGCTCCTCCTGGGCGAAGCCCTCGTCCTCCCGGAACTTGCTCAGCGCCTCCTCCCCCAGCTGGTAGAACTTCAGCTCCTCCAGGAAGACGTCGAGGGGCACGTTGGTGGGGCGCCGCAGCCGCCCGCCCGACTGGTAGTAGTAGAGGATGGAGTCGAAGCAGGGCCGGCTGCGGTCGAAGAAGAACTCGCCCCGCAGGGGGTCGTAGTAGCGGAGCCGGCGCCGGGGGTCGCCCAGCAGCGTGTTCGGGAACCGGAGCAGGGTCCGGGCCTGGGTCTCGAACCGCAGCCCCGCCACGTTGATCACCACCCGCTCGCAGCAGTCCCGCCGCAGGCACGGGGGGCAGGGCCCGGGCGCCTCTGCGGGGCCCCCCATGGCCGGCGACGGCCTCTCCATGGCGGGGAGGTCAGGGCCCAGCTGCGGGGGCCATGGGCCAGGCGGGGGGGGCTCCTCACCGTGGGCACCCCTGCCTCGCTGGCCGCCCGCTGCTGATTCGTTCTCCCCTCACACCCTGTTCCCACCTCTCCCAGCCCCGATTCGCTCCCCCTTCCTGCACTCAGTCCGTACTCCTCCCCCCACGCAGCCCCGACCCCCTGCTCCTCCTGGTTCCCTCCCCCACGCGGGCCTGACCCCCTGCTCCTCCCCCCACGCAGCCCCGACCCCCTGCTCCTCCTGGTTCCCTCCCCCACGCGGGCCTGACCCCCTGCTCCTCCCCCCACGCAGCCCCGACCCCCTGCTCCTCCTGGTTCCCTCCCCCACGCAGCCCCGACCCCCTGCTCCTCCTGGTTCCCTCCCCCACGCAGCCCCGACCCCCTGCTCCTCCCCCCACGCAGCCCTGACCCCCTGCTCCTCCTGGTTCCCTCCCCCACGCAGCCCCGACCCCCTGCTCCTCCCCCCACGCAGCCCTGACCCCCTGCTCCTCCTGGTTCCCTCCCCCACGCAGCCCCGACCCCCTGCTCCTCCCCCCACGCGGGCCTGACCCCCTGCTCCTCCCCCCACGCAGCCCCGACCCCCTGCTCCTCCTGGTTCCCTCCCCCACGCGGGCCTGACCCCCTGCTCCTCCCCCCACACAGCCCCGACCCCCTGCTCCTCCTGGTTCCCTCCCCCACGCAGCCCCGACCCCCTGCTCCTCCTGGTTCCCTCCCCCACGCAGCCCCGACCCCCTGCTCCTCCCCGGTTCCTTCCTCCCCCCACGCAGCCCCTATCCCCGGTTCCCTGTCGTCCGATGTAGCCCCAACCCCCTGCTCCTCCCCGGTTCTCTCCCCCGCAACGTAGCCCCGACCCCCTGCTTTTCCCTAAGTCCCACACCCAGCCTGTGCCTTCTCCTCCTCCTCCTGCCCCGTTCACCCCACCCCACATACACACTCTGCTACTGTCACCACTTTCCCGCACCTCTCTTCTGCTCTGCGATTGCCTGGGCCTCTCTTCTGTGAGCCCCCGGCCTCCTTTCGCTCATGCCCCCCTTTCCTGCTGACCCATCCTCCCCGATGCCGAGGGCCAGGATCGCTGGCTGTAAACACGTTCCCAGCCCGGAGGTGTCAGGTTCTCAGGACAGCGCTGGCTTTCAGCACCCCGATGCCAAACCCCAGCACCCGCCCACAGCACTGCTGCCCCTTCGGCTCCGCAGGAACTAAAAATAACAGGGGGGCAGACAGCGCCCAGGGATGATGGGGGGAGGGCCCAGGAGCCAGGGCTGCTGGGTTGTGTCTGCAGCTTTGGGAGGGGAGTGGGGGCTAGTGGTTGGAGCCGGGAGGCTCTGGGAGCCAGGATTCCTGGGTTCTGTTCCCACCATCTGTAAAAAGCAAAGAATAATTAACAAGCGTGAAAGTGGTATGTGAATGCCAAAGGGACAAATGCTTCTCTTCAGGGCAGCTCTCCCTGGGCCGCCTGTGCCAGGCTTCTAATGGAATCTCATTAATCTGGCTGGGATTAATTAATCTACCCTAACGAGCAGGGAGGGTAATCACACCCAGGTGCTGTGAAGTAACAAAGCGTTCGGGATCAAGAGGTAATGGCTGAAATAAGGAAATAATTTGTCAATGGGTAGCCTCTCAATCTGCCCAGAGCAAGAAACCAGTGCTAATTAATTAACAGGGTGGCTTCTGCACTTACCTGAGGAGTAGGACCTGTGCCACCTTCCCTGGGTGTAACCAGCACACTGAGCTCTGACCACTAGACCCCACTGCCCTCCCAGAACTGGAGAGAGAACCCAGGAGTCCTGTTCTAACCCTCCAAATATCTCTCACCCCCCCCCCACACTCTGACCCCCCCCATCCATCTTCAAGGCCTCCTCGGATTTCTCGCCAGGGCTGGCTGTGCCCTCGCACAATCTACCAGCGCCATCTGCTGCTCCGCTCTGGCCATCTCTGTTCCAGGCTCCTGTGCCCTGCCAGGCCTGGGGTGCATGGCCCTGGGACCCTGCCCTGCCTAGGCCTGGGAGAGGTGGGGCCCTGACTCTAAGGGCTGAGGTCATATCCCAAACGCAGCTGGGATGAGGGTCATTACCCCAGTTGCTCTGACACTGGTTGGAGGATCATCACCCGGTTGCAATGATACCGGTCCAGACGGACGGTTTGATCACGGCCCAGTCGCTGTGGCGCAGTCCAGAGCTGCGGTGTAGGTGTTACTGTGTCAGGGGCGTCAATCAGGAAGAAAGCCCATGTTTAAGCTACTAGACGATTTGCCCAGCATCGCTTGAGACCTTGGCGCAAATCATTGTTATTTCTCTTCATGGAAATGGATGTTCTAGGGCGGGCCTGGGGCTGAGGGGTTCCGTATGCGGCTGCCCCACGGAGAGACGGGGCAGCTCCAACCCGTCTCACCACAGCAGCTTGGGGTCCGGTGGGAGGTGCCTGGCCATGGCTGGCGCAGCTGTAGCGGGCAGAGCCTGGGCGGTGTGCAGCTCTTCCAGCAGGGGGACAGACAGCTTCACAGACAGACACACAAACGGACAAGCTCTCTGAAATATACAGTAGACAGCTACCCGCTTCTCCGCCCCGGCCCTGCCCTGCCTGGCCTACGAGGTCACAGCTGTCCTGGTCCCCCTCAGGTCATTCTTCAGCATAATTGTTTTGCACCCCAAGCCCTCCTTTTCCGTTGGAGGAGAGATAAGCTCCTGCCAAGCACGGCCCATTGTCCTGCACACCCACACCCAGCCCTTGCTTTAAGTTCGGCTCAGAGGAAGCTGCATGCTGAATGTGGTGCTCCAAGCCCTTATTGTTTAGGAGGCCGTCTCAAACAAATGGACTCGCGGACGGACGGCTGGACGGACAGATGCAGATTTCCGAAATATGTAGTGCGACAGTTGCTTGGCCAGTCGTTACAAGGGCAGTGACGATACTTCGGCTTCACTGGGGCTATTACACTCAACGGATTGGAACGTTTCCCATTGACCCTGACACGAGATCGTTGACACAAGCGTTGTTGTAACTGTGCAACAGTGGGACCCACAAGGATGTAAATGGCCTTTGTCAACCATACAGCATCACTGCAGATCAGGGGCATGGCCTGGTTGCTAGGGCGCAGGTTGGGGGAGATGATCCGGTTGCTACGGTGCAGGTCGGGGTCACAGCCTGGTTGCTATGGCGCAGGTTGGAGGTCATGGCCCGGTTGTTAGGGCGCAGGTTGGGGGTCATGGCCCGGTTGCTAGGGTACCAGTGGAGAGTCACCACCATGGTGCCATGAGTGCCCCCAGCGGCGAGTATTATGGGCTGGCCGGCCGGCGCTCTGGCACTACTTTGCCTGACGGTTGCGGAAGGATCGCGTCTCATCGCGCTTGCTTCTCGGCGCGTGCTCGCGCCTGCCTCGCTGCCTCGAGCGAGTCCCGGCGGCGCACGGATCTCGGCGCGGTGACGGGGCCGCGCCTGCGCAGAGCGGGCAGGGACTAGGCCCTGACCAGGCGGTAGCGAGAAGTGCCGAGAGCGGCGCGGCCGGTGAGAGGCGGCGGGGGGCGGCGGCGCAGCCCGTTGCCACAGAGTCTGCAGGGGGAGGGGCTCCAGGGAAGGGGGTTGTGTGCAGTGCGGGGGGGGCTGGGTCTGAGTCTGAGGAGCCCGGGGGGGTGGGGCGGGGAGGCCCCACGAGCGGGGGAGGGGTGGGGAGCCCCACTTGTGACGCTGCTGACCTGGCCGCTCCTTCCCCCGCAGAGCTCCCAGGATGACGCAGTTCCTGCCCCCCAACCTGCTGGCCCTCTTCGCCCCCCGAGACCCCATCCCCTACCTGCCCCCGCTGGAGAAGCTGCCTCATGAGAAGCACCACAACCAGCCCTACTGCGGCATTGCCCCCTACATCCGGGAGTTCGAGGTGAGCTGCTGCTGGGGGGGCGGAGCCGCACGCCCCGAACCCCCTTTCTCCGCTCCGGAGCTTCCGGGCTTCCCAGCCCAGGCCCTGCTAACGCCTCTCTCCCATCCAGGACCCCCGCGATGCCCCTCCACCCACCCGCGCGGAGACCCGCGAGGAGCGCATGGAGCGGAAGGTAGAGCTCTCTGCGGCGCGGGGTCAGCCCACCTCTCCTGGGGCACAAACCAGCCCCCCAGTAGTCAGCTCTGATCTGTATGGTGAAGAGCTGAAGGGACACTCTGCTGTCAGGTTCTTTTCTGTTCTCCCTTGAGTGTCTCCTCTGATAGCGTTTGGTGATTGATTCATGGGACTGGGAGGCAGGACTCCTGTTTTCTCTCCCCAGTTCTGGGGTGCAATGGTTAGAGTGGGGGAGGAGGGGTTGGCAGCTGGGACTCCTGTATTCTCCCCTGGCAGTTCTCTTACTAACTCTGTGAGTGAACTGTGGCCCAACCAGGCACTCCTCTCCAGTATGTGATGGGGGGGAAACATTCCCACAGAAGGTAGAGGAAGAAGGGGGTGCTAGTGATTAAGGCTTCAGGGACTCCTTTGAATCCTCTCTTGGGGTCCCTCCGAGCTGTCATCCCCCCCTTTTCTTTCCCACAGAGACGAGAGAAGATTGAGCGGAGGCAGCAGGAGGTGGAGAACGAGTTGAAGATGTGTGAGTGGAGGCGGGTGTGGGGGGATGCGCTAATTCCCACCTGGTGGGAGCTTGGGTTGGGGGCATCAGCCATCTCTGGTCCCTGCCAGCCTTTCTGGGTGCCTATACCCTGTTCTCTCCCCATCCAGGGGACCCACACAATGACCCCAACGCCCAGGGAGATGCTTTCAAAACACTCTTTGTGGCCAGAGTGGTAAGTACCCTCCTGCTACCTGGGAGCTCTGTCCCAGGGCACTCCGCTTCTCCCCACCCTTGGCAGCAGCAGTCTCACTGGCCTGTCTCTGCCCCACAGAACTACGACACCACAGAATCCAAGCTGAGAAGAGAGTTTGAGGTCTATGGCCCCATCAAACGGGTAAGAGGCTGTGCTGGTGGGGGGTTCCCTCCAGGTGTTGTCTTCAGAGGGTGTCGAGTCGGAGCAACTGACTTCGTTACCGTCTGAGTCCTAACCAGGGATGGGGGCCAGGCCCTAATGGGCAAAGGCTGGGGAAGAGGTGGGTCACCATTGCCCTGTGAGCTTGCCCTTCCCAGGAAGGGTCAGGGACTAGCTGGAGATGAGACGAGATGCTGGCAGGTGGGAACCGCTGCTCAGAGGTGGTCCCCAGTACCCTTGCTGCCTGGCCAGTGGGGCTTGTTCACGTGCTGGTCTCATTGGTGGGGGGCCCTGGGGAGTTCACTCAGGTGAAGTGTCTTCCTGGCTGTGTCAAACTGAAGCTGGGGCTAAGCAGGGGGATGGGCTCGGGGGGCTGTCTGGGCCTATAACCTGCTTTCTGCCCCACAGATCTACATGGTGTACAGCAAGCGTTCGGGGAAGCCGCGTGGCTATGCCTTCATCGAGTACGAACACGAGCGAGACATGCACTGTAAGTACCAGCCCTGCCCGGCCCCCTTTGCCTCTCCCCAAAGTGCATGTGTCACTCTCAGTGCGATCCCATTCCCGGCCCCCGAGCTCCCAGAGGTAAGTAACAGAGCAGGGCTGGCACGGGGCCAGTGCGTACCAGCTTCCATTGCCCTGTCCCCACGGAGCTTGACATGAAGGCGGGGCCGGGGATTGGCAGTCTGTCGGTCTGTCTGTTTGTCTGTCTGTCTGAGGGTTAATGCTGAGGGGACCCCCACGTACGGGGCTCACCTCCCTCCCATAACTGCAGATTAATGTGATCAGGGTGCTGCTGGCCGTGGTGTGTGAGTGGGTGCGTGTGCTCTGGTGGGCAGTGGTTATGCTCAGCGCTCTCCCCCTCCAAACTACTGGGTTTCATGACCCTCTCCCCCCCGAGGGCTGAGCCCAGGAGCGGCGAAGCTGGGGAGCGGCTTGGCTCGTGGGGGAGCTGGGGGCAGGCCCTCGCGAGCTGTTGCAGAAGCAGACGGCTGCGATGCGCTGTCGGTTGTGTCTTGACTCTAGCGACTGTTGTGAACGATGCTGTCGGGAGGAGGAGTGTATTAATTCTCTGTTCTTGTTGTCACTGCAGCCACCTTTCTGATGGCTATTGCCACTGCTGGCTTGCAGCTGATGCTAATGCTCCCCCCATACAACACCTCAGTGTATGGTTGGTATAAGGGTTTGTATGTTGGTAAGAATTCACAGCACACCTACACACCAGGCAGGTCCCAGCAGCGGTCAGGGCAGCTCCGCGGGGGCGTGGGGCCCGGAGAAGCTCGCTCTCTCCTCCAGCTTCCGCTCTCTTGCAGGGCGCAGACCGGAGGGAGGGGGGCAGGCTCTGCATTCCCACAGGAGGGCAGAGCTGTCCTGATTCCTTCCATGCAGCTGATGAAGCAGGACTCGAATACGCCGCAGGGCTGGGTTTCAGTCCTGCGCCATCTCGCACTGGCACCATTGGGGCACTGCTGAGGGAGAGTTCGCAGCATTGGCTGCAGCTGTCTGACTCTTAAGACCTGAATGAAACGAACTCAGGCAACATCCCAGTCTGTCCATCTGGGCTCTGCCTCTCCATGTGGGGGCACTCTTGGTTGGATACATTGAGCTGCCCCCGTCTCCATTTGGGTGTCTCACTGGCGCAGCCGGTGCAGTACATGTCTGAGACAGCCCTCATGGTGCTCTGAGCTCTGGTCAGCTCCAAGGAGGGAGGGGAGTATTCGAGTCCTGTCTTGAGCTGTGACGTGAGGTAGGATAGCTCCTCTGACTGTCTCGGCCCAGCCAGCCACTGTGGGGCCCTCGCGGGGGGGCCCAGTTGGGGGGTCGGTCTCTGCTGAGCCTTGGACTGGTGCCCCGCGGCTGGCAGAGACGGGTCCCCCCGTGGGCTGGAAGGGGTTGACATGGAAGCAGGCAGTACATAGCAGTGCCAGGGCAGCTTGAGTCACTTCACACTGCTGGTTTCTCAGTCACATCACCTGCTCCGGGCCTGGGGCCGGCCTACCCTGTGATGCTGCCTGTGGGTGCTGAGCTGGGCTGGGCTTTGAGAACCCGCCCGCCCAGCTCAGGGATGGGGTCGGGTGCTGGCTGCTGAGCCCTCCAGCCCGGCTGCTCTCCTGGTAGTGGGTGGCCCCTCCTGGAGGAGCATGGCGGCAGCTGTGCAGGCTGGCAGCCTCGAGGCCAGCCCGGTTCCAGCCCCTTCTGCTCTGTTTAGGGGGATGGGGCCATTCCCTGTTGTGTAGGACAAGCAGTTCCTGGCCCCAGCAGCTGTGCTGCCAACCTCTGGCCCCAGTGGAGGGTGAAGACTAGGCTGAACTTTGGTCCCTGGTGGCAGGAAGGCCGGGGATCGGGGGTGGGGGGCGGTGCTGGGGAACGAAGCTCTGCTGATCTCAGATCCAGCGTCCCTGACCCAGAGCGGTGGGGGGAGGTGATGTGAGCATAGGGGTCATGGAGCAGCCAGTCCTCTGGCTCTCTCGTGAGGCTCAGCAGTTTAGGGGGAGAAGCTCTGTCTAGGGTGTCTTGGTGGAGAGGTGAGGGTAAGGGTGGTGTACAGTAATTCAGGGCCTCTCCCAACTGGGACCAGCCCCCCAGACAGACATGGCCCCAGGACAGGACCCCAGCCTGGTCTGGAGTAGCTAGCCAGGGCAGTGCAGGGTCTCCCAGGGCGTGTGCTCTCTTGGCTTCGGGGGCCCCAGGGGCTGGGTTTGCCTCATGTGCCTTGGCTGGAGGTGGTTGGGGGAAGATGGGGTGTCCCTGTTGTTAGAGTGCTGTGTTAGGCTGAGCGGACAGCTGTGTTCCCCTGCAGCCAGCCAGCTGGCAATGAGGGGCCAGGCCAGAGCAGGAATCCTGCCATGGCCCCCTGGGCAGGTGGGAGGGGGCTCCATGCTGAGGCCTTGTGGGGCTGGTAAGTGTCCCCTAAGTGCTGTAGTGCCCCAGCCCCTGCGGGGACAGGAGGGGGTGTGGGGTTGGGGGACTGTACCTCCCGCGGGGGTGCACCTCCAGCGCTGCCAGGACAGGTAAGGCAGCGAGGTGTCGCTCGGCAGCCACGCCGCTCCCCCCAAATGCCAGTGCCCCGGCCGGGGGCCCGGGGGCGGAGCCCAGCCTCTCGCGCCCCGCTAGCAGCCTGATGCGTTGAGTTGAGGCGCTAAGTTGAAATGTTTTGTAAGTAGTTTCTCCAGGTAAACGCTTTTATTTCCTTCTCGTGAGCGGTGCCCGTCTAGCGCCCCCTCCTCCCCCCACTGTAGCCGCCACATAGCCTTCTGTACTCTTCCTCTGGTGACGCCAGGCGGGGGGCCGGCCGGCCGGGGCGGGGGCAGCCAGAGTCAGACTGTAAAACGTTTGCGTGTGCTGCCCCCCGGTTGTACACAGCTTCCTCCCCCTCCTTCCTGTAGGTGTAATCCCCCTGCTTTGGGGGGCTGCATGGTGGGTTTGGGGTTAGCTGGCTGGCGAGGGCGGGGGTGTGCAGCAGGAGTGGGCTTTGTGTGCCCCTATCTCGTAGGGGTTTATCTGCTGCGGGGCTGCCCCGGTCCCATGCTGTGAGCGTGGAGGAGTGATCTGGTTTGTCAGTAACCTTCTTTTCCTTGCAGCTCTGGGGGCCGAGGGGCTGCCCCTGCCGCTGTGGCTTGTGGGTCTCCGGCCTCAGTGGGGTCAGGGCATCCTGTGCTCTGGCCTAAGCCCAGCTGCCAAAGTCTCGGCAGCCAAAAGGGGAGGGGGGGCACATCAATGCAAGCCACCTGCGGCGGGGCAGCCCCTCAGCTGGCTCTGGGGAGCCATGGGGCAGGTGGAGGGCGAGCTTGTGTGTGAACTCGGTGCCTAACAGTGGCGCCCCTCCACCCTTGTGGGCACCCCAATCTGTTACAGCGGCATACAAACATGCAGACGGCAAGAAAATCGACGGCAGAAGAGTGCTGGTGGATGTGGAGAGAGGCCGGACAGTCAAGGGTTGGCGCCCCCGCAGGCTGGGTGAGTACAGACTCATCACCCTCTGCCCTGCCAGGCCGTGTGGGGACAGCCCCGGAGCAGGTCCTGGAGGGCATCCGGTACGCCTCATGGCGCCTGCTGCCCCTGCTCCTTCACTGCCCCCTAGGGTGGGTGTTGAGTCCCATTTATGGGCGGGGTGGCAGGGGGCCCACAGATCACACCTCCAGCCCCCACTGGGCATTGACTGGCTCCGCTTTGTTCATAGGCGGTGGTCTGGGGGGCACTCGCAGGGGTGGTGCCGACGTCAACATCAGGCATTCCGGCCGAGACGACACCTCCAGATATGACGAACGGTGAGTTTGGGGGGAGCCCTGTCGACTGGAGCCCCGGCCTCTGGGCACGGTGGGGTCAGCGCTGGAGGAGAACCTGCAGTGCCCCTGCGGGGTCTGGCTGGAGGGGTCCTGGGGGAGAGTTAGGCATGCCCCAGTGCATGGTGGGAGTGTGGAGGACATTGGGTGTCTGCAGCACCCCTATTGGCCAGAGGTGGGGCTGGCCTGGTGCACGGTGGGAGTGTGGAGGGCTACAGGCATGGGCAGTGCCCTGTACTGGCTGGTGAAAGGTGGCATAGGATGGCCCGGTGCATGGTGGGAACATGCAGGGCTGTGGGCCTGCAGAGCAGAGGTGGCGGGGCAGCCTTGCTGGCTGTGTGACACCCGGGGCTCCTCTCCCCACAGGGAGCGGGAACGGGAGCGGGACCGGCGGGATCGGAGCCGGGAGCGGGACAAGGAGCGGGAGCGGCGGCGCAGCAGGTCCAGGGAGCGCCGGCGCCGCACCCGCAGCCGGGAGAAGGAGGAGCGGAAGCGGAGCCGGGAGCGCAGCAAGGACAAGGACAAGGACAAGGAGCGGGAGCGCAAGCGGCGCAGCCGCAGCCGGGAGCGCAAGCGGGACCGGGAGCGGGAGCGGGAGAAGAAGGAGGAGCTGCCGGAGGGGGGGGATGCCCCGGCGGAGGAGGCGCCGCTGGGCGAGCTGGGCATGGACAGGCTGGAGATGAAGCTGGAGGGGGAGGAGAAGGGCCGGGAACGGGACAGGGAGCGGGAGCGGGACCGCAGGCGCAGCCACCGGGACCGGGACAGGGATCGGGACCGCGACCGGGAGCGCCGGCGGGAGCGGGACCGCGACCGGGAGCACAAGCGGGAGCGGGGGGAGCGGGGAGAGCGTGGGGCCGAGAAGCGGGATGAGCGGGTCGCCCAGGACAACGGCATGGCCGAGCCCTTGGAGGAGAGCAGCCAGGACATGTTCCTGGACCAGGAGTCCCTGCAGTCTGGAGATGGCTACATGTCCACGGAGAATGGCTACCTGATGGAGCCCCCCCTGGAGTAAGGTGGGGCTGCCCCCTTGTTTTTAGGTGGGTAAGTTTTTGTCATCTCCCCCCCCCCGTTTCTGTAGCGTGACCTTCAACCTGACCTCTGTAAAGCCTGGGCAGCTGCACCTGCATTTCTTTAACACAATAAAAGGGTTTTGATGTTTGTGCTGTGCTGTTGTGGGGTTGCTGGGACGGAGGGGCGCCGGGGCGGAGCAGGTACTGGGCACTGCCCTCGAGCCACGTGAATGGGGGACACTAGAGCTAGGCTTGGCCGGGGCATGCCGCATGCCCCTCTGCCAGCCCAGGGCAGCAGTGGGTCCTGCCAGGGCCAGGCCCTGGAGCCAGCCGGGTAGCACCAGGGCTGGGGGGTGGTGGGCTCCATGGGTTGTAGTGCAGGCAGCTCAGGCTTGGCTGCTTGTCCCACCTGACCCCGGGCGTGTAGGCCCCTGCCCGGCCCTTGCGCGGGCGGCTCCGAGGCTGCCTGAGTTGCTGGAGCCCTGACCTCGGGGGTTCCCGGGCCCCTGCTCTGCCTGCCCGGGAGCAAGTGACCAGCCGGGGCCCTGCCGTGCGCTGGGCGGAGTGGGGGAGCTTCGGCAGCGCCTGCCTGGGCCGGGCGTGGCCCCAGGGGGTCTCTTTTCGGCCCGGTCGAGGGTGGGGCCGGTGGTCTCCGCTTTCCGGGGCTGCAGGGCGTCCCCGGCTGGCCCCACCCCCCGCCCTTGGTCCGGGAGGCGAGGCGAGGCGAGGGGACACCCTGAGCTGCCCGGGGACCGAGCACGGGAGGGGGAGGGGTGTGGGGCCCCGCCTCTCCCCGCCGGTGGCGAGGAGCCCGCCCACGTGCGCGCACCCGCCAGTTAGGCGTGCGCACCTGCCCCGGTCCCACGTGCGCACAAGGAGCTTCCCCCCTCCCACCGGGCGCGACTCCCCCCAGCGCCCCCCCCCCCCGCGGTGCAGCGTGGGGCGGGGCCGGTGCGTGAAGATGGCAGCGCTGAGCAGCGAGCCGCTGGGGCTGGAGCGGGGTAAGGGGGCTTGGGCAGGTGGGGGTTGCGGAGGGTGGCTAAGTCGGGGCAGATACATGGGGGGCTGGAACTTGGGGCAGGTGCATGGTGGGCACAGGAGGTGGAGCATTGGGGGCTGAGGCTGGAGCGGGTGGGGGGTCTGGAGCATGTGGGGCGCAGAAGGAGCTGGAGCTGTAGGTACGAGGGAGCGGGTTCATGGGGGTTGGGATAGTTGGGGGTGCCAAAGGGCTCAGAGATGTGGGGGCAGGGCATACAGAGGGCGCTGGGGCTAGTGGGGGCTGGGCAGAGTACGTTGGGGGGCTGGTAAGAGCAGGTGGGGGCTGTGACCAGGCAGTTGGTTTAGGGGACCCCCCCACAGTGATCCCCCGTCCTGTGGCAGACGTGGCACGTGCGGTGGAGCTGCTGGAGCGGTTGCAGCGAAGCGGGGAGCTGCCCCCCCACAAACTGCAGGCCCTGCAGCGAGTTCTGCAGAGCAAGTTCTGCTCAGCCATCCGCGAGGTGAGCCCCAGGTACCACCCCCCCAGCGCAGCCCCCAGTGGTGTGTTCCGCCAGGTACTCCCCCCCCCCCCCGCAGTGCAGCCCCCAGTGGTGTGTTCCCCAGGTACCTCCCCCGCACAGCGCAGCCCCTGTGGGTGTGGTCACTCTGTGCACTCCTTGCCCGCAGCCCAGCACCCCAGTGAGCCCCACGTCATACTCAGCCTGCCCTGGGCATCGGTTCCCATTAACTTTTTCCAGTCGGGACGCAGAATAACGCTTGGTTTGGGCTGTGCAGCACCCAGACCCCCGCTGCTCCGGCTAGCCGGGGGCTCGGCGCCTGTCCTGGGCTGCCCCAGTGTTCAGGGCGTGCAGAGATCCCTGCTAATGCCCCCCAGCTCTGAGTTACCTGGGACCCCTGCGCCCTCGTTCAGCCCCATCTCCCTCAGCCTG
Organism: Carettochelys insculpta; assembly: GCF_033958435.1. Lineage (NCBI taxonomy): Eukaryota > Metazoa > Chordata > Testudines > Carettochelyidae > Carettochelys > Carettochelys insculpta. The sequence continues at coordinate 14,156,546 of NC_134158.1, read as the reverse complement.
GCAGGCAATAGCCCTCAGCCCCACACCTGGGTTCCACCTGCCTCATCTGACGACCCCTCCCGTCTCCACCACCAGGTCTATGAACAGCTCTATGACACACTGGAGATTGCCGGCAGCGCTGAGATCCGGGCCCATGCTACGGCCAAGGTACTGCCCTCGCTGGGGAGCCCCGAGATCGGGGCCTGGCTACCCCTCCCCCCCCCCCCCCCGCCGGGGAGCCCCGAGATCGGGGCCTGGCTACCCCTCCCCCCCCCCCCGCCGGGGAGCCCCAAGATCGGGGCCTGGCTATCCCTCCCCCCCCCCCCGCCGGGGAGCCCCGAGATTGGGGCCTGGCTATCCCTCCCCCCCTCCCCCCCCCGCTGGGGAGCCCCGAGATCAGCGTCCAGGTGCTGCTCCCCAGGAACCTCCAGGCACTCAGCCCCTGCTGGGCTCCTCTGTGCCCGCAGGCCACAGTGGCGGCATTTGCAGCGAGCGAGGGCCACGCCCACCCCCGGGTGGTGGAGCTGCCCAAGACAGATGAGGGGCTCGGCTTCAACATCATGGGGGGCAAGGAGCAGAACTCTCCCATCTATATCTCCCGCGTCATCCCGGGAGGTGTGGCCGACCGGCACGGAGGACTCAAGCGGGGTGACCAGCTGCTCTCCGTCAACGGCGTGGTGAGGGGGGCGGCGGGGTGCTGGGGGCAGCAGGAGTGAGTCTGCAGGGAAACTGAGGTGGCGGGTGGGGGGATGCAGGGCAGCGAGTCAGCAGGTGGGGGAGCGGGAGGCAGAGTGGGTTGGGGTCTTGCTGTAGGGGGCAGACTGGGGAGGCAGCAGGTCGGGGCAAGCCGGGGGGCAGTAGGGAGGCTGGATGGGGGGGGCAGCGGGGTGGGGGCCAGCCCAGGGGGGCAGTGGGTTGGGGGGGCAGCAGAGTGGGAGCTGGCCGGAGGGACAGTGGGCCGGGGGCAGTTAGGGAGCTGTGGGCCGGGCCGAGCGCCCCTGACCAAGCCATGTCCCATGCCCGGCGCAGAGCGTGGAAGGGGAGCAGCACGAAAAGGCCGTGGAACTGCTCAAGGCAGCCCAGGGCACCGTCAAGCTGGTCGTGCGCTACACGCCCAAGGTGCTGGAGGAGATGGAGGCCCGATTCGAGAAGATGCGCTCGGCACGCCGGCGCCAGCAGCATCACAGCTACTCGTAAGGGCCCCGCAGCCCCCCCCCGCAGGACCCTTCCAGCCCCCTGGAGCCCCCGCTTCCCTCCTGCCGGCACCAGCAGCGCTACAGCTACTCGTAAGGGACCCTCAGATCCCCACAGCCACCCGGGGGGCCCCCACTCCCCACCAGCACCAGCTGCACCACAGGGTTCCCCAGTGCCACCGCTAGCACCCCAAAACCCCCCAGAGTCCCCCCAGATCTGATGAGCTTCCCTGGTTCCTGCTCTGACTCCCCCATCTCTGTTCTCTCCCTAGGTCCTTGGAGTCGCGGGGATAACGCTGTGGTGCCTGTGCTGGGGAGGGGGCCCCTTGCCTGCCTCCCATGCCCCCAGGTTTCATGTGTCGCTGGGTCTGTGTAGCCGCCCCCTCCCCCCCCCCGTATTTATTTATTTATTTATTTATCCCCCTATTTAAAGCTGCCCCGTGCGCGCCCACGAGAGTCTTGGGGGCTGAGCCACCCCCCAGTTGTGGCGGGAGGAGGGAGGTTCAGAAGTTGGGGATCCTGGAGAAATTCGCTCCCCTGAACCTTCCATCCGACAGGCTTCTCCCTCATGCCCTGGTCCAAGTCCTTGTGTTTCTTTGCACCCACACCCCCTCCCAGAGCCAGCTGCATCAGCACCCAGCGAGGGCTCCTGTGGTGCCCAGCCCCCTACCCCCCCACCCCCCCGCTGCAGAAAGGTTCTGGCTTGCAGTTCAGTGAGTGGCCACCAGGGAGCGACCTTACAGCTGGGCAGCGGGTGGGCAGTCTGGGCTTAATGGGGTGCAGAGTGTTGGTGCCCCTCACTCCTGGCCCACAGCATCATTTCTGGTCCCTGATGACCTCCCTGTCTCCCTTGTCATGCCCCTTCCAGGGCTGGTGGAGCAGAGGCTGGGGGCTGCGCTCCCCTGCTGCTCCTCAGCTCAGTTCTGGCAGCAGCGGGAAGTGAAGGGGGAAGTGGGTTGTGGCCCCCCAGGAATGAGTCACCCCTGGTTCAGTGGCTGGGCCTGCCAGGGGAATACAAAGGTGAGAGTCCCAGGGCGGGGGCAGGGCTGGGAGCCCGGACTCCTGGGTTCTCTACTGGCTCGGGGAGGGCAGTGGGGGCTTGTAGTTAGAGCAGGGAGCTGGGCCCCAGGATTCGGTTCTCTGCCAGCTGTGGGGGGAAGGGAGGCCAGTGGGTGACTCCTGCCCTTCTCCCCCTGCACTGGCCAATGCGCGGGCCCTTTGCTGCTCCCCACTGAATAAACCATGCGAGTGAGTCTGGGTTGTGCCTGTGTCTCCTTTGTGTTCTGTGTCCACCGCCCCCGCCCGGCCCACGGGACCTGGGGCGGCTGCGGCTGGGCTTCTGGGCCCCACACGCGGGGATGGGGTACACAGCAGCAGGGCTAGATGCCGGCTGGATCACCAGCCTCCATCAGCCACAGGGGCGGGTTGGGTGCTGCAGAAGGAAGGGTTGTTTGAGGCTGGTGTGGCTCTGGCGCAGTCAGGGCCAAGGTTGGCCCAGCCCTAGCAGGGAGGCTGGGGACAGGTGGTGTTGGTTTTCCCAGGCAGGGAAGTTGGACTGTGGATTTCCCTCCACACGGGCCGCTGCAAGTCTGGGGTCTGGTTAAGCTGAATCTACAGGGGGTCCCTGTTTGTGCCTGGCTTGTCTCGTCTTGCAGCCCCAGAGTGGGTCGCAGGTGGGGGCCCGAAAAGGGGCTGTGTTTGGGGGGGGCACCCTCACCCCTGAGGGCAGACAGCAACCTCACCCTCTGGGCCCTGATTGCGGGGAGTCAGGCCAGCACCCTCCCCCTGACAGCGGTGCTGCTGGGGGCCCGGCAGGCTTGGGGGACAGGAAGTGAGATGGGGGCAACTGCCCTCCCAGTGGGTCAGACAGGTGCTACCCTGTGCCCCCTTCAGTTCCCCCTGTAGAGATCCCCCCCACCTTTGCTTCACCCCCTGGCAGCAGGCGGGGGGTTGGGGAAACCCAGGGGCCTGGTGCAGAGCCCAGCAGGGGTGTATGGGGCACTGGCTGCTGCTCTGGGGGCTCCTGCACCTGGGGAAACTTGCATTGGGGTGGGGCAGGACCAGGCCTGCTTTTGTGCTGGGCCTGGGCTGCTGCTGTCTGGGGCTGGGCAGGTTCAGGCACCTCAGCCTTGTTCTTGTGGGTCTAGGGGCTGCTGGGCTTCTTACACAGCCCTGTGCTGGCATGTCACCAGGGCATGTTACCAAGCTGTGTGACTCACCGGTGCGTGTGTGGCACAAAGGTGTGCGTGGCACCAGGGTGCCTGTGGCATGAAAGTGTGTGTGACACCAGGGCGCGTGTGGCATGAACGTGTGTGTGACACCAGGACGAGTGGCACCAGTGCGTGTGTGGCACGAAGGTGTGTGTGGCATCAGGACGTGTGTCACGAAGGTGTGTGTGGCACCAGTGCGTGTGTGGCACCAGGGCACCTGCACTTCTCAGGGTGCGTTGCACCAGTTCGTGCAATGAGGGGAACAAGCGTGTACGTTTGAGCCAACTGCACCTCTCTGGGGGCGAGGGCAGTTCCCTCGCGGGGGGGATTTGCCCCTCCACACACACCCCCGCTGGCGCGTCTCCTGCCTCCTCCCGCCCTCTGCTCACCAGATGACATCATCCTAAAAGTGAGCTCCGCCTCTCGGCTTCCCCTATTGGCTCCCCCGCCCGGCAGCGCCTCAGCTATTGGCCGCCGAGCCCCGCCGCTCGGAGCCTCTCCCTCCCACCCCCGCGCCTGGGAGGGCCTTTGCGTCCATCCCGGGGTCTGACGGCCGCCTACTGGCTGGACGGTCCGTCACTCGGCGCTCCCTTAAAGGGGCCGGCTCCGGAGAGGCGGGGCTGGGGGCGGTGCGGAGGGGCCGGGAGCCGCGGCCGGCCGGGCTCCGGCAGCGCGGGGCGGGGGAGGGGCGCGACCCCCGGGCGTCCGCCGGCTCCGCAGCATCGACACCGGCCGCCGCAGGTACCGCCCGCCCCTCCCCCGCCTGCATCCCGCAGCTTGCCCCTCCCCCTCCCCCGCATCCCCCGCGCCCGCATCCTCTGCTCCAGCATCCTCATCTCCCCGCACCCCATCTGCTCCCACTGCATCCTGCACCCCATCCCCCCGCACCTCATCCTCTGCTCCAGCATCCCCAACCCCTCGCACCCCATCTGCTCCCCCTGCATCCTGCACCTCATCCTCCCGCACCCCATCTGCTTCCCCTACATCCTGCACCCCATCCCCCCACACCTCATCCTCTGCTCCAGCATCCCCATCCCCCCGCACCCCATCTGTTCCCCTTGTATCCTGCACCCCCATCCCCCACACCCCATCTTCTGGTTCTACACCCCTCAACCCCCATCGCCCTGCACCCCCAGCCTCCAACACTTCTGCACGTCACCCCGCAGCCCCCCGCATGTGCCTCCTGCACCCCTCAACCCGCCCATCCCCCCGCATCACTGCACGTCTCCCCAGCACTGCACCCCCCAGTACATCTCAAGCCTGGCCCTCCTGTATGCACCTCTCTTCCTGCCCCAGCCATGCACCACCTCCCCTGCACCCCCAGCCGTGCAGCTCCACCACTCCCCCACCCTGCACCCCTCCCCGTCTCCTATGCCTGGCCTCAGGGGGCAGGGGCACATGCACCCCCTTCCCCTGCCCACAACCCCACATCCTCCAGCCCCCGGCCAGGGTTTCCCCTAACCTGCAACCCCACCCAACGCCCCCCCAGCCCCTTCCCCCACCTCAGGTAGGAGCTGAGACAGCTCCCAGCCAGCCAGCCAGCCAGCTCCCCGCCCCCGCCGCCCCCGGCCCGGCCCGGCCCGGCCTACACAGTGTCAGATTCAAGCCAGGCAGGTCGCAGCTAGGGGGTTCCCCCCAGTCCACCCCCCACTGGTCCATGCCTTGCTCAGCCCCCTCCCCCGACCCCCTTCCCTAGCATCACACTCCCCATCGTCTGTCTCCTTTACCTGGCACTGCCCACCCCTCACTTCTCCCCGACCTAGGGAGGGCGAGCCCCCAGCACAGCCCCCCCGCCTGCCCCGTCCCCCCACCCCTTCCTCTCTCCCTGGGTCTGCCCCCAGCCTCACTGTGCACTCTGCAAGGGAGGGCCAGATCGCTGGGGAACTCTCTGTGCCCTGGCAGGCATCTATCCCACCCCGAAACCCCCAGCGCGGGAACCAGGACAGGGCCGGGGGGGGGATTCCAGCTGATTCTACAACTGGGGGGTTCTTCAAGGGTCCTGAACACCTCCCCCAACTGCAGTGTCTTCTGGGAGGTGGGGAAAGGCTCCCTCCCTTTCTCTGCACGCCCCCCTCTTGCATCCATCCCCGGGGAGGGCCTCAGTGGGGGGGCCATGACACCTGAGCTTGAGGGGCAGCAGTCGCCCGACCCCCCCCAGTAGAGTGTCTGATGGTGGAAGGCCCAGCCCCTGCACGTGTGCGCGAGCCTGGGCCATGCATGGCTGTCCTGCGTGTCCTCGCTGGTGTGAGGCAGGTGTTTCCACACACGTGTGTGCTGGAGCTGGGGGGGGCGCTGCTGGCTCTGTGTCTTCAGATGTGGGTGTGCAGGGAGGGTGAGAAGGAGATTGGCGTGTCGGGACATGTGCTGGCATGTCAGGGCGTGTGCTGGCATGTCGGGGTGTGCGCTGGCATGTCAGAGCATGCACTGGCATGTTGGGCATGTGCTGGTGTGTTGGGGCGTGTCCAGGAGTGTCAGGGTGTGAGCTGGTGTGTTGGGGCGTGTGCTGGCGTGTCGGGGCATGTGCTGGCATGCCAGGGCGTGTGCTGGTGTCTCTGTGCACAGGTGGCGTTTGAGTGTGTCTGTACATGGAGGCGGGGGCACCAGTCCCGACGCTGTCTATAAATAACCCAGACGAGGTGTCTGCAGGCGCAGGCCCTGCGGCAGGTGTGTGTGTGTGTGTTGGGGCAAAGGGGGGTGTTTGGGTGTTGCACCTGTTGCATTGTGGGTGGGTGTTGCATTGTCTTGTAGCTGTGGTGTTGTGCTGTGTGTTTACGTGTGTGTGGCACTGGGTATGTTACAGAGATGCATTGAGGGTGGGTGTCGCATTGTATCGGTGGCGTTGTGCTGTGTGTTCCCGTGTGTGTGGCGCAGTGGTGCATTGTGGGTGGTTGTTGCACTGGGCCTGTGCATTGCATTGTCAGTTGTGTGTGCTGACCTGACACATGTGTACGGGTGTTGGTTGTGTGGTGTGCTGTAACTGCGAGTGTGTTTGCATTTTGTGAGTGTTGTGTTTCCGTCCTGCGGGTGGAGGTTGTTGCGGTGCGTTGCGTTGGCGGTGGGTGATGCTCTGTGCGTTGCATTCTTGCACTGTTGCTTTGTGGACCGGTGTTGAGTTGTGTCTGTAGTGTGGGGTGTGGGGGTACTGCAGGGTTGGACTGCGGGGTTGGTAGCATGTGGCGTTGTGTGTTGCAGGGTTGCGTTGGGGCAGCGTGTTGCATTGTCCATAGCATGTGGTGTGTGTTGCTGTGTGTGTGTGGTGGAGTTGCAGTGGGGAAGTGTGTTGGACTGTTGGGAGCGTGCGATGTGCGTGCAGTGTATGTGTAGTGGGGTTGTGGTGTTGCGTACATTGCAGCATGTGTGTAACAGAGTTGTCGTACATTGGTAATGCGGGGTTGTGTGCTGAGTGTGTGTTGCTGGGCTGAGCTGTGGCGGGTGTTGCAGAGCATCAGAAGCATGTGGCCTTGACAGTGTGTGTTGTGGGGTTGCGCTGGGACAGTGTGTTGCATTGTGGGTACATTCGGTACTGTGCATGTCGCAGTGTGCTGGGGTTTGCTCTGGGGCAGTGTGATGTGTTGTCCGTCCGTGGTGCTGTGTCTGTGTTACACAGTCGGTAGCCCGAGGTGCTGTGAGCACGGCTGGGGTTGTGGCGCTGTGTGTTGTGTTGTGAGTGTGTGCTGCTCCTGGCAGAAGCGTCTGGCTGGCTTTGCCCCCGACAGCGCTGCGTGTGCGTGTCTCTGCTGCACACGTGTTTCAGCCGTGGGGGGGCCACAGACCAGCTGAGTTAATCCTCCCCCCATGGCCCTGCTCCCGGGCCACTCCCGCCGGGGCACTGGGGCAGGAGGGGTTTTAACCCCCAGGGTGCCCCTGCTGTTGGGGGAGGGGCCCTCTGCGCCCTCTAGTGCCCCCCACTGTTTGTTGCATCTAAAGCTCTGTGTGTGTGTGCGTGCGTGTGTGCATGTGTGCGTGCGTGTGCACGCATGTGCATGCGCACATGTCTCTGTGTGCGTGCACGTGTGTCTGCGTGTGCATGAGCATGTGTGCGCAAGCATGTGTATGGGTGTTCATGTGTGTATGCATGTGTGCGTGCACATGTGTATGCATGCACGTGTGTGTCTGCGTGTGCATGTGCGTGCGTGATGGGGGAGGGGCACGCATAGGAATTGCTGAGTTTGACATCAATGTGATGTCCCAGTAACTGACCTTCCCCCCCCACTTGGTCCTGGGGAGGGAACCCAGGCGTCCGGCTCTCAGCACCCCCCCGCTCTAACCACTAGCCCCCACTCCCCTCCCAGAGCCAGGCCTAGAACCCAGGCGTCCGAGCTGTGCTTCGTTCCCCCGCCCCCGTAGGTCGGGGCCCCCAGCCCCCCCGGCAGGATGATGTGCGAGGTGATGCCCACCATCAGCGAGGACGGCCGCCGGGGCTCGGCCTGCGGGGCCGACGAGGCCGACTTTGAGCAGCTCATGGTGAACATGCTGACGGAGCGGGAGCGGCTGCTGGACACGCTGAGGGACACCCAGGACAGCCTGGGCACTGCCCAGCTCCGCCTCCGCGAGCTGGCACACGAGAAGGAGTCGCTGCAACGCCAGCTCAGCATTGCCCTGCCCCAGGTGGGCGCCCGGCGGGGGGGCTGCGGAGGGGCGGGGGCTCCGTGGGGGGCAAGGGGCTGCTGTGGCAGTGCCACCTCCCATGACTGTCCGTGGCTGGGGGACTCTTTCTGGCTCGCCCCTCAGCCTCCCCCAAGCAGAGCAGCGCAAAGAGGAGACGCCCCGTTGGCCGGGGAAAGTCTGGGGCTCCCCAGCTCCAACCCACTGGGCAGGGAGTGGCTGCAGCCTGGGCCGGCTCGGGAGGGCGGTGGGCTCAGCTGGAGCTGGAGAGGGGCCCTGGGAGGGTTGCACTGGCCGGCAGGTGGGAGGCTGTGGGGCTGGGCAGAGGTCTGGGCGGGGGGAGGCCGACCTGCGGGGAGGTCAGGCTGGGCGGGGGGAGGCCGTGGGGAGGCCATGGGGCTGGGCAGGGGGCTGGGCGGGGGGAGGCCGACCTGTGGGGAGGTCAGGCTGGGCGGGGCAGAGGCCGTGGGGCTGGGCCGGGGGGAGACCGTGGGGCTGGGCTGTGGGGAGGCCGTGGGGCTGGGCAGGGGGCTGGGACAGGGGAGGCCCTGGGGCTGGGCAGGGGGAGGCCGTGGGGCTGGGCCGTGGGGAGGCTGTGGGTCTGGGCTGGGGGCTGGGCGGGGGGAGGCCGTGGGGCTGGGCCATGGAGAGGCCAACCTGTGGGGAGGTCAGGCTGGGCTGGGGGAGGCCGTGGAGCTGGGCCGTGGGGAGGCTGTGGGTCTGGGTAGGGGGCTGGGCCGGGGGAGGCTGTGGGGCTGGGCAGGGGGGGAGACCGTGGGGCTGGGCGGGGGGGAGGACGTGGAGCTAGGCCGTGGGGCTGGGCAGGGGGCTGGGTGGAGGGAGGCTGACCCGCGGGGAGGTCAGGCTGGGCAGGGGGAGGCTGTGGGACTGGGCAGGGGGCTGGGCGGGGGGAGGATGTGGGGCTGGGCCGGGGGAGGCCGTGGGGCTGGGCAGGGGGCTGGGTGGAGGGAGGCCATGGGGCTGGGCAGGGGGCTGGGCGGAGGGAGGCTGACCTGCGGGGAGGTCAGGCTGGGCCGGGGGAGGACGTGGGGCTGGGCAGGGGGCTGGGTGGAGGGAGGCCGTGGGGCTGGGCAGGGGGCTGGGCGGAGGGAGGTCAGGCTGGGCCGGGGGAGGCCGTGGGCCTGGGCAGGGGGCTGGGCGGGGGGAGGCTGTGGGGCTGGGCAGGGGGCTGGGCGGAGGGAGGCCGACCTGTGGGGAGGTCAGGCTGGGTGGGGGGAGGCTGTGGGGCTGGGCCGGCGGGAGGCCGTGGGGCTGGGCGGGGGGCTGGGTGGAGGGAGGCTGTGGGGTTGGGCGGGGGGAAGCCGTGGAGCTGGGCAGGGGGCTGGGCGGGGGGAGGCCGACCTGCGGGGAGGCTGTGGGGCTGGGCCGGGAGAGGCCGTGGGGCTGGGCGGGGGGCTGGGCGGAGGGAGGCCGACGTGCGGGGAGGTCAGGCTGGGCGGGGGGAGGCTGTGGGGCTGGGCCGGGGGCTGGGCGGGGGGAGGCTGACCCGTGGGGAGGTCAGGCTGGGCGGAGGGAGGCCATGGGGCTGGGCGGGGGGAGGCCGACCCGTGGGGAGGTCAGGCTGGGCGCGGCTGGGGGCTGAGAGCAGGGCTGTGTGGGCTCCCTCCGGAGATGGTCCCAATGCTTTTCCCTGGCTTGCCCAGGGTGGGCTTAGCGCAGGTGCGAACCGTCCGGCCCATGTCCTTGGTGGGAGGCTCGCTGGGCTCTGGCGCAGCCGGACCTGGGACCGGTGCCCCCCGGCGCCTGCAGGAGGGAGCCGCCTTTCTCTGTGCCCCGGAGAGCTCTTGGGGTGCTCGCCCGGCTCCTCTCAGGCTCGGGGCAGGTCCCTGCAGGGCGGCCCCATGGCCGCAGGGCCTCTCCTGTCCCCACCAGCCGGACAACGGCGCCGCAGGCCCAAAGCAGCCGGGAGCCGACGGGGGCCGGGCCAAAGTCTTTGAGCTCCGGCCTCAGACCCCCCCCGGCCGCTGGCAAACGCCCGTTGGCTGGTGTGAGCCAGAGCTGGGCCCCTGCGCCCCCACACTGGCTGGGGGTTTTCTGCTCGGGCCCCAGCCCAGTGCCCCCCCCCGTTTTCCTCTTCCCATCTGATCCTGCCCCCACCCGGCCCTGCCCACCTCCCCAGCCTGCCCCAGGTTAGGGCCGGTTGGTGCCGGGGCTGGGGGCAGCGTCCCCATACGCTGAACACTGGGCAGGTGCCAGCGGAGATCCAGGGCCCAGGGGGTGTCAGGGTGGTGCGCGTCCACACGGGCGGTGGCACAGAACATGTTATTCCACCCTCAGATAGGAGGAGAGGGATTCCCAGCTGGGGGCGGGGCCAAGGCAGGATTCCCGGTCAGGGGCGGGGCTAGGGGCGGGATTACAGCCTGGGGGCAGGGCTAGTTATAACTCAGCTGGAACGGTGCCAAGCAGTTTTTAACTCTCCATCCCCCCTCCTGTCCCTCTGTCTGTCTGTCTGTCTGTCTGTCCATGGCACCCCAGGAGTTCGCGGCGCTCACCAAGGAGCTGAACACCTGCCGGGAGCAACTGCTGGAGCGAGAGGAGGAGATTTCAGAGCTGAAAGCCGAGCGCAACAACACAAGGGTGAGATGATCCCCGGTCCGTCTGTCCATCCAGCTGTCCCCCGTGGGGCGCGTTCCGTGCCCATGCCTGGCCCCGGGATGGGGCGTGTGGTGAGCTGGGTGTCTGTCCCTCCGTCCGCCTGTCTGTCCATCCGCTGCAGTCCCTGGAAGGCAGGCGGTGTCCGTCCCTCCATCCGTCCATCTGTCCCTCACCGCCCCCATCCCCGCAGCTGCTGCTGGAGCACCTGGAGTGCCTGGTGTCCCGGCACGAGCGGTCGCTGCGCATGACGGTGGTGAAGCGCCAGGCCCAGTCCCCGGCCGGCGTCTCCAGTGAGGTGGAGGTGCTCAAGGCCCTCAAATCGCTCTTCGAGCACCACAAGGCACTGGACGAGAAGGTGGGGGGCTGTGGGGTGAGTCGGGGCTGGGTGGGGGGATGGACGTGCGGGGGGCTCTGGGGTGAGCAGGGGCTGGGTGGGGGGATGGGGCTGTGGGGTGAGCCGGGGCTGGGTGGGGGGATGGAGGTGCGGGGGCTCTGGGGTGAGCAGGGGCTGGGTGGGGGATGGGGCTGTGGGGTGAGCCGGGGGCTGGGTGGGGGAGGGGCGCTGGGGTGAGCGGGGGCTGGGTGGGAGATGGAGGCATGCGGGGGCTGGGGGGGAGGGGCTCTAGGGGGAGCCGGGGCTGGGTGGGGGATGGGGCTCTGGGGTGAGCAGGGGCTGGGTGGAGGATGGGGCTGTGGGGTGAGCTGGGGGCTAGGTGGGGGAGGGGCGCTGGGGTGAGCGGGGGATGGGTGGGAGATGGAGGCATGCGGGGGCTGGGGGGGAGGGGCTCTAGGGGGAGCCGGGGCTGGGTGGGGGATGGGGCTCTGGGGTGAGCAGGGGCTGGGTGGGGGATGGGGCTGTGGGGTGAGCTGGGGGCTAGGTGGGGGAGGGGCGCTGGGGTGAGCAGGGGCTGGGTGGGGGATGGGGCTGTGGGATGAGCCGGGGGCTGGGTGGGGGAGGGACGCTGGGGTGAGCCGGGGCTGGGTGGGGGAGGGGCGCTGGGGTGAGCGGGGGCTGGGTGGGGGAGGGGCGCTGGGGTGAGCAGGGGCTGGGTGGGAGATGGAGGCATGCGGGGGCTGGGGGGGAGGGGCTCTAGGGGGAGCCGGGGATGGGTGGGGGATGGGGCTCTGGGGTGAGCAGGGGCTGGGTGGAGGAGAGGCGCTGGGGTGAGCAGGGGCTGGGTGGGGGATGGGGCTGTGGGGTGAGCCGGGGCTGGGTGGGGGATGGGGCTGTGGGGTGAGCCGGGGCTGGGTGGGGGAGGGGCGCTGGGGTGAGCGGGGGCTGGGTGGGGGAAGGGCGCTGGGGTGAGCAGGGGCTGGGTGGAGGAGAGGCGCTGGGGTGAGCAGGGGCTGGGTGGGGGATGGGGCTGTGGGGTGAGCCGGGGCTGGGTGGGGGAGGGGCGCTGGGGTGAGCGGGGGCTGGGTGGGGGAGGGGCGCTGGGGTGAGCAGGGGCTGGGTGGGGGATGGGGCTGTGGGGTGAGCCGGGGCTGGGTGGGGGAGGGGCGCTGGGGTGAGCGGGGGCTGGGTGGGGGAGGGGCGCTGGGGTGAGCAGGGGCTGGGTGGGGGATGGGGCTGTGGGGTGAGCCGGGGCTGGGTGGGGGAGGGGCGCTGGGGTGAGCGGGGGCTGGGTGGGGGAGGGGCGCTGGGGTGAGCAGGGGCTCAGCACTGGGTCACTCCCAGCTCCCCGCAGGTGCGGGAGCGGCTGCGGGTGGCACTGGAGCGGGTGGCGGTGCTGGAGGAGGAGCTGGAACTCTCCAACCAGGAGGTACGGGGAACCCGGGGCCCACAGTGAGGGGCAGGGGCACAGCCAGTGCAGGGCACTGCTGCGGGAAGCTCGCCACCCAGAAGTGCCCTGGGGGAGGGGGAGGGGCGGCACTGCTGCGGGAAGCTCACAGCTCTGGCCTCTCCCTCCTCCCCCAGTCCTTGTCGTTGCGGGAGCAGCTCGCCCGGCGCCGGTCCGGCCTCCACGACACGCCGAAGGAGGGGGAGACCCCAACCTGTGTGAGAGCGGCTGGGGTAGTGGGGGGCTGGGAGGATCTGTGGGGGCTGGGGATATTGGGGGGCTCTGGGGTGCTAGAACATGGGGTATTGGGGACTTGGGGGGCTCAGTGGGCGTATTGGGGGGCTGACCCTGTAGGGTGCTCTGGGGCTGTTTGGGGGCCCAGTGTCCCTGACGTCTCTCCCCCAGGCGGTGGCCAACGGGGCAGGGCCCCCTGAGGCCCGGGGCAGCCGGGCCGAGCCAGAGGAGACCCTGGAGAGCCAACGGGGGGAGCTGGCCCAGCTGCGGGACCGGCTCCGGATCCTGTGTCGGCAGCTGGCGGAGCTGGAGGAGGAGCTGGGGGTCGCCCGGCGCGACCTGGCCAAGGCCCAGGAGGGCAATGCCAAACTGCAGCGTGACCTCAAGGAGGTAACCGCCCACGACTCCCCCAGTGGTCCCCCAACCGCCCCGGGCAGGTCCCCCCCGACCTCCTGGGGGCAGGGATTCCTGTGCCACTGGACACCCTAGAGCCAACTGCCTGGGGCAATGGCCCCCTCCTCGAGTCATCTGTGCCCCATGGTCCCCCCTTCCCCTGCCAGACACCCCCCAGGTCGGAGCTTGTCCTGCTCCCCTGCCTCACTGCGCTCAGCCCAGTGCCCCTGGGCCATGGGGGGCTCAGGGGGGCTTTGGGGCAAGTCCCCATGGGGGGCGTCCACCTGGCCCCTCACCAGCCGGGCTCCCCCAGGCGCTGGCGCAGCGGGAGGACATGGAGGAGCGAATCACCACGCTGGAGAAGAGGTACCTGAGCGCCCAGCGCGAGGCCACCTCCCTGCACGATGCCAACGACAAGCTGGAGAGCGAGCTGGCCTGCAAGGAGTCCCTGTACCGCCAGGTCAGAGCCCCCTGGGACCCCCCCACTGCACCCTGCAAGGAGTCCCTGTACCGCCAGGTCAGAGCCCCCTGGGACCCCCCACTGCACACTGCAAGGAGTCCCTGTACCGCCAGGTCAGAGCCCCCCTGGGACCCCCCCCACTGCACCCTGCAAGGAGTCCCTGTACCGCCAGGTCAGAGCCCCCTGGGACCCCCCCACAGCACCCTGCAAGGAGTCCCTGTACCGCCAGGTCAGAGCCCCCTGGGACCCCCCCACTGCACACTGCAAGGAGTCCCTGTACCGCCAGGTCAGAGCCCCCCTGGGACCCCCCCACTGCACCCTGCAAGGAGTCGCTGTACCGCCAGGTCAGAGCCCCCCCGGGACCCCTATGACCCCCCCTCACTGCACAGCGCCCCAAACAGCGGAGGGCAGGGGACCCTCGGCTGGCGGAGGGGGGATCCTGGGGGGTCTCTGATGCCTCGTGCCCCCCAGAGCGAGGAGAAGGGGCGGCAGCTGCAGGAGTGGCTCGAGGACGCCAAGGCGAAGCTCCAGCAAACGCTGCAACGGGCCGAGACGCTGCCTGAGATCGAAGCCCAACTGGCCCAGCGCGTGGCTGCCCTCAGCAAGGTGGGGGGCTGGGAGGGGGAGGGGTGAACAGGAGGGTGGGGGCTGGGGAGCAGGCAGTGGGGGGGGGCAAGTGGCTGAGGTGGCGTGGGAGGGGGGTGACATTGGGCGTTCGAGGGCGGGGGAGGGGGCCAAGGGTTTGGGGTCGTGGGGGCGGGGGCAGTGCTGGGGGCTCCGTGCTGACCCCCCCATCCGCCCAGGCTGAGGAGCGCCATGGGAACTTCGAGGAGCGGCTACGGCAGCTGGAGGCGCAGCTGGAGGAGAAGAACCAGGAGCTGCAGCGGGTGAGGGTCTGGGGGGTGGGGGTCCCCGGACTCCTGGGTCCCACCCTTGGTTGTGCTGAATCCCCCCATCCTGGGGAGTTTGGTGGGGGGGCTGGAGTGGGGGAGGGGCAGGCTCCAGTCAGGTCCCCGGGAGGGGGGGTTGATGAGCTCTGTGGGGGAGGGGCCGTGGGGCTTCAGGGCCTGGGGGGTGTTTGAGGAGCTCTGGGGCGCATGGCGGGATCCCTGACCTCCCCCCTCCCCAGGCGCGGCAGCGGGAGAAGATGAATGACGAACACAACAAGCGGCTCTCGGAAACGGTCGACAAGCTGCTGTCAGAGTCCAATGAGCGGCTGCAGCTGCACCTCAAGGAGCGAATGGGGGCCCTGGAGGAGAAGGTGGGGCTGCGGGGTGGGGGTGAGGGGCGCTGGGGGGCCCAGGGCTGGGCTGGTGGGGGCTGCGGGGTGGGGGTGAGGGGCGCTGGGGGTCCCAGGGCTGGGCTGGTGGGGGCTGCGGGGTGGAGGTGAGGGGTGCTGGGGGGCCCAGGGCTGGGCTGGTGGGGGCTGCGGGGTGGGGGTGAGGGGTGCTGGGGGGCCCGGGCTGGGCTGGTGGGGGCTGCGGGGCGGGGGTGAGGAGTGCTGGGGGGCCCGGGCTGGGGGCTGCACTGGGGCCTGTGGTCTCACCCCATCTGCCCCCCAGAACACGCTGAGCGAGGAAATCGCCGACATGAAGAAGCTGCAGGACGAGCTGCTGTTGAACAAGGTATGCGGGGCTGGGCCCAGGTGGCTCTGCTGTGGGGCACAGGGGTGTGTCAGTCTGGGGAGAGCCGGGTCCCGGGGTGGGGCTCTTCGGGGGGGGCTGGGGGTTGCTTCACTGCACTGACCGGTCCCCTGTCCCCCGCCCAGGAGCAGCTGCTGGCGGAGATGGAACGGATGCAGCTGGAAATTGACCAGCTCCGGGGCCGGCCCGTCTCCTCCTACTCCAGGTAATAGGTGAATGGGGCCGGGGTGAGGGGGAGCGTCCGTGTGTCGCTCCCCCCCCGGTGACAGCAGGCTGGAAAGGGGCCGCCTGGGGCACTGCAGGGAGAGGTGCGGGGCTCCCAGCCTGGCCCCACTCTGGGGGAGCATCAGCCACGTGCAGCCAGGGGCGGGGTGAGGTTTGCTGCCCTGCTCCCAGCTCCCTGTGGCTGGGAACAGGAGCCGCCCAGGGCAGGGTCACTGGCCGGGACCACGTGCGCTGGAGCCCCACTTGTGAGAAGCATCAGTGGGGCAGGGCTGTCAGGCGTGCTAAAGGGAGAGGGGAGGGGACGGTTGGGGCCCTGTGGGGCCCAGGGCACGGTGGAGAACACGGCTGATTTAAATCCCCCGAATGTGGGTTCAGGGTAAAGCCGGCACCGGCCGGAACCGCTGGGTTAGAACCAGGAGCCATGGTCAGTGCGGCAGGGTCATTAAGTGCCCTCGGCTGGGGTTAGTCAGCTGGGGCCAGCCGCTGCTGATTTCCCTCGTCCGATCGCTGCCTCGCCACCCGGCAAGAAGGCCAGGCCCCGGGCTCAGCCGTAGTCCTGCCTCCGAGAGCCGTACCTGCCTGGTTCTGCTGGGTTGCGCCTGCCGGACGCTCATTTTCTTCCCCGCATAGAGAGAGCCCCGGGGCCGGTCTGGTGCCTGGGAGTGGGTCTGAATTTGCTGGACGCACAGCTCCCGTTACCCGACATCCTGGCAGAGGCGGAAGCAATGACCCCGTTTGGCGCTTTCTCAGGGTGGACGAGGTGGAATAATTCCCACGCTGAGGAAAGCCCTGGAACCAATGGTGCCACAGGCACCTCCTGACTGGGCAAGAAAGCTGCCGGGAATTTATTTAATTGAGCCGCTCCAAGACTCTCAGTATTACAGGTGGAACCTCTCTAGTCTGGCGCCCTCTGGTCTGGGAGCGGCTGTAGCCCAGCCTGATCTTAGGGAGCCGGACGACCACTTCTCACAGGCGCGGCCAAGTTCCCTGCAGTCCCCTGAAGTTTGTTTCTGGCCCCCAGTGCTGGCGCTCAGTGTTCTGGGCTGTTCTTTGGCTCTAATTTACCCCAAACGTCTTCTCGGAGCCCAGGAAGCCGCGGGGGTGCTGGTGACGTGCGAGAAACGTTGACCTCCCGTGATCTGGCGGATTCTCTCGTCTGCACCGGCCGGGTCCCCAGGGTGCCGGACAAAAGAGGTTCAACCTGTCATGGCTGGGACCCACTAGGCTCTTACCTGCAGCAGCTCGTTACCTGATTAATATGTTTGTTTGTCCGTAAGGGGCTCCTGGGGCAGCTTGTGTTTTGCGCAGCTGTGAAGAGTGCAGCAAAGGGCAAACGATGCAGCAACCCGGGGCAATGCCGGCGGGATTGGGAGGGAGCTGTGGAAATCAGTGTAATGCTCTACGCACGCCTCGCACGACTGGGTCTCAGCTGGCAGAGTCTTGTGGTTACCCGGAGACAGGCTTGGTGGGTCGTGGGCCAGCAGCTTCCGAATGGGCCCACAACCCACCGAAACGCTCCCCACTGGGCCCAGTGGTGAAAACGAGCTGCTAGGAAGTGCCCCCCCCCACCCGCCAGACAGGAGACGCTCATGCCCTGGCCGGCGGCTCACACGGCGGGCGGGTGCCCATGTCACAAGCCTGGTCCCTTTCCCCATAGGTCCCTGCCAGGCAGTGCCCTAGAGCTGCGCTACTCCCAGGCCCCCGCCCTGCCCATGGACCCCTACACCCCCCGGAGGCACAAGAAGGGGCGCTGGGCCGTGACGGATGAGGCCACGAAGGTGAGCGGGAGAGGGGGTGGGGCAGAGCAGTAGTGGCTAGGTTGGGGGGGTGGGCTGGGGGGGTGGGTGGCAGGCAGCCTAGGGGGTGGGAAATGGTTGAAGGGATGGGCGGGGGTCTCTGGGAGTTGGGGGATGGGTGGGGCAGGGGGGGCTCTGCGGGGTGGGGGAATGGGCGGGGGGGGCTCTGGGAGATGAAAGAGGGTGGGGGGGCTCTGGGGGTGTTCCTGGCTGCTATTAACTGTGTCCTTTATCTGCTCCCTCCTGCCCTGGATTCACCCATCCTGGTGAGTACTCAGCGATGAGGTGGGGGAGGGGCTGGGGAGACTGATGGCAGGGCAGGAATTGGGGGGCTGGAGGGGCCACGGCAGGAACTGGGGGGCTCTGCTGCAGGGAGCTGTAGAATCCCCCTCACCTCTCACGCCCCCGCAGGGTCCCAGGAGTGGGAGCGGGCGCAGCAAGCAGGGGGCCTGGAGGGGTCGGATGAGGACGAGCTGCTCTCCCCCAGCGGCCAGACGGACGTGCACACGCTGGCCATCATGCTGCAGGAGCAGCTGGAGGCCATCAACAAGGAGATCAAGTGAGATGCCCCCCAGACCTCGACAGCCTCCCCTGCCCCTGCCCCGCCCCTGCCCCAGGGAGTGTCCTGGGAACCCGCCTGAGCCCCCGTGTGCCCCGACCCCCCTGTGCGCTGGGACCAGCGACTGCCCCGGGAACCCCCCCCGAGTCCCCCTACGCACTGGGACCAGCCACTGTCCTGGGAACCCCCCAAGTCCCCCTACGCGCTGGGACCAGCCACTGTCCTGGGAACCCCCCAAGTCCCCCTACGCGCTGGGACCAGCCACTGTCCTGGGAACCCCCCAAGTCCCCCTACACGCTGGGACCAGTGACTGTCCGTCCCAGGAACGCCCCCTCAGGCCCCCTAGGCACTGGGACCCTGCTACCAACCCCTGTGACCCCCTCACCCTCTGAGGTCTCCTGGGTCACCCCACCACGCCCTGAGGACCTCTCAGCCCCCTGGCCGTGCCCCCCCAGCCCAGGGCAGCCCCCCATCCCACCCCTGCTGTCCCCAGGCTGATCCAGGAGGAGAAGGAGTGCACGGAGCTGCGGGCCGAGGAGATCGAGAGTCGGGTCAGCAGCTCAGTGCTGGACGGGTCCCTGGGCCGGTACCGGGCTGGCACCTCCATCCCCCCGTCCGTCACCAGCTCCACCCTGGCCAGCCCCTCGCCCCCCAGCAGCGGCCACTCGACACCCCGCCTCGCGCCACACAGCCCTGCCCGCGAGGGTGACCGCATGGTGAGTGTGGGGAGGTGCTGCTGGCCGCCCTCCATGGGGTGTGCCCCCAGCTGCTACCCCCACCCTGCCGGCTGCCCTCCGTGGGGTATGCCCCCCAGCCACAGGCACACCATGCCCCCCGCCCTGCCAGCTTGCCCCAGCAGGCTGTCCCCACCTGTCTCCCCAGTGGGTGTCAGCCCCCTATGCTGTGAGCTTCCATGTGACAGTGCCCTGTGCTTTCCCCCAGAATCATGTGCCCAAGGAGGAGGGGCATGGGGCGGAGGAAAAGGCCCCGGTGCCCTGTGAGACGCCGCCCCCCGCCACACCCCGCACTTCCCGGCTGGAGTGGGTCAGCCAGCCTCTGCCGCTGCCGACTGGAGCCCTGGAGGATGCGCGAGACCTGAGGGCAGGGTGAGTTGGGGCCTGGGGGGGCAGCAATCAGGGGGGCGCTGTCAGAGGCGGAAGCCTGTTAGAGGCAGCAGGTCTGGAGGTGGGGATGGGGTGAGCTGGGGGAAAGTTGGGGGGCAGCAGGCCCCGAGAGCAGTGAATGGGGGAACAGTCAGGGAGCAGAAACCCCACTGGGAGCTGGGGTTATGGGGGGACCCCTCAGCCCTAACAGAGTGACAACAAGTGGGAAGGGGGCAGGGTTAGAAGATAAAAATGACTTAGAAAAGGGAGGTGTCTGCAAGTCCCAGGGCCTGATGAGACGCACCCTGAAACTCAAGGCAGTGAGCAGAGGAGCCTTTCGCTGGTGTCTGTGAAAAGTCCTGGAAGTTGAGAGAGTCCAGGAAACGGGAAAGGGGCAAATCTAGTGCCCAGCTGTGAAAAGGGGACTCCGAGCCACCCTGGGAGTTACAGTCCAGTCGGTTTAACTCCTGTGCCGGGAAACGTAATTGAGGGGTTCGTCTGCAGACGTCTGCGGAAGATGGGGTGTTAGGGAACAGCTAGCAGGGACCCGTGAAGGAGAAATCCCGCCAGAGCAGTCCAGCAGGGTAGCAAGTCTTGTGGCTGTGGGAGAGGCGGTGGACGTGGTGACCTGGAGTTTCGGAAAGCGTTCGACGCGGTCTCGCGCGATCTTATCAATAAACTGGGCAAATACAACCCAGGTGGGGTCATTGTGCGGCGGGTGCACGACCGTTTGCAGAGAAGTTCGCAGTGGGTCGCAGGGCACAAGGGGGGCCCGGCAGGTCTGTTTTGGGACCCATTCTAGTTTGCAGACAGCCCCGAGCTGGGCAGGGCAGCAGCTGCAGTGCAGGACAGGGTCAGAATTCAGCACAATCTGGCCAAACTGGAGAACCGGGCTGGGGAAACAGGAAGAAGCTGAATAAGGACCAATGCAAAGTGCTGCTGTGAGGAAGGAGCAATCAGTGTCACACCCCCCAGCCGGGAAGCTCCTGCGGACAGGGGTCTCGGGGGCAGAGCGGACCACAAGCTAAGTGTGAGCCAGCAGGGTGACCCTGTTGCAATAAAAGCCGACCTGCTGCTGGGCTGCACGACCCGGCCCAGGGTGAGCCCGACACGGCCGTCGCTCAGTGCTGGGCCGGCCCCGCGTTCCCAGGGGGACGTGGGCGACGGGAGAAGGGCCGGAGGAGGGCTGGGAGGGGCGAGCGGTGGAGAGAACGTGAGCGTGGCGGGACGCCGGGGAGAACTGGGCGTGGGTCGTTCAGCGACGAGGAGGCCGAGGGGACGTGCGCCGCTGGTCCAGGGCCCCCCAGAGGGTGACGCGGGGCAGGAGAGAAGTGGTTCTCCGGCGCTCGGAGGGCGGGACGCGGAGCCATGGGCTGAGCGGCCCCAGGAGGTGGAGGTTGGACATTAGGCCAAACTCCCACCCTGGCGGGTGGTTAAACAGGAGGAAATGCCCCGGGGAGGTCGTGGCAGCTCCATCGCTGGAGACACTTACGGGCAGGTTCCGCAGATACCTGCAGTGGCCAGTAGGCTGGGGCCAGGGCCGGGGCCTGGAGCTGCTGGTGGGGACAGGCCTGGCCCTGCCGGAGCTGGTCGGATGGGGAAGGGGCCTGGCCCTGCAGGGGATGGCTGGACGGGGCTGGAGCCTGGCTGTGCCGGTGGAGGGATGGGGCCTGGCCTCGAGGACCTCCCCAGGTCCCTTCCGTTCCAGCGTTCTCTGATTCCCCCAGGCTGGGCTCCGAGGGGGCCAGCAGCAGCCAGGACTCACTGCACAAAGCCACCAAGAAGAAAAGCATCAAGTCGTCCATCGGGCGCCTCTTTGGGAAGAAGGAGAAGGGCCGGCTGGGGCCCCCGGGCCGCGATTCGCCCTCCCTGCGTAGGTGCCCCCCCCTCCATGGGCCCCCGGAACCACTCCCTGCTCAGGCCCACCAGGCCCCCTGCCCCTCCCCCAGCCAGGGAGCGAACCCAGCACTCTGGGCCCCTAACCCGCTGGATGCCCCTCCCTCCCAGTAGCGGGGGTAGGGGAGGGAACCCAGGCACCCGGAGACCCCAGCAATGGCAGGGTGTGGGGCAGCTCTCACTTGTTCTCCCACCAGCCGGGACCCCCTCGGACGAGCTGTCCCCCGCAGACCCCCTGGGCCTCTCCAAGCTGGCCGGGCCCGTGGACAAGGACCGGCGGAACAAGAAGAAGTGAGTTGGGGGGTTCGTGGCGGGGGAGGGGCTGGGGGAGCGGAGTAGGAGGTGGGGATGGGGTCAGTGGGGGGGGCCCTCACTGTCTCACCCCCCACCCCTGCCCCCCAGGCACGAGCTGCTGGAGGAGGCCTGCCGCCAGGGCCTGCCCTTCGCCGCCTGGGACGGACCCACCGTCGTGTCCTGGCTGGAGGTGATGGCTTCGGGGAGGGGTGGAGAGCTGGGGACCCAGGCGTCCGGTGGTGGGGGTGCGGATAGAACCCGAGTGCCCTGGAAACGCAGACAGGAGTGTGCCCAGCCAGGGCACAAGGGGACAGAACCCAGGTGTCCAGGGCTTTAGCAGTGGGGGTGGGGGCTGGAGCTCAGGTGTCTGAGGGGGTGTAGAGAGGGCAGGGGCAGGGTTGGACCCCAGGCTTCCGGGGAGGGATGTGTGCGTGGGGGGTGGCAGGGATGGGACCCAGGCATCCGGGCAGCCCCCGGCCCCTGATGGCCCCGCCCCCACAGCTGTGGGTGGGGATGCCGGCCTGGTACGTGGCTGCCTGCCGCGCCAACGTGAAGAGTGGCGCCATCATGGCCAACCTGTCGGACACGGAGATTCAGAGAGAAATTGGCATCAGCAACCCCCTGCACCGCCTCAAGCTGCGCCTGGCCATCCAGGAGATGGTCTCGCTCACCAGCCCCTCGGCGCCCACCACCTCCCGCACGGTAGGGCCCCACAAGGTGCCCCGGGGCCCCCCGGTGCTCATCTCCCAGGGGTCCCCCCCAGTGTCCGTCTTTCCATGGCGCCCATCTCCCTGGGGTCCCCCCCATTCCCATCTCCCCCAGGGGGCCCTAGCCCCTCACAGGTCCCCCCATGGCACCCTGTGCCCCCAGTATTCCCCTCACAGAGCCCGCCCCTCAGCTCCTGCATGGCAGGGTCCCCCCCAGCGCTCCGTCTGCCAGCTCCCACCACTCAAGTCCTGCATGGTTCAGACCTGCGGCACTCAGCCCCCCTCAGACCCCCACAACACCCTCGTGCTACAGCCCCATGGGCGCCCCATCTTGCAGGGTGTGCCCCTCTCCCCCCAGCCCCACTCCCTCCTGCAGCTCTGCATGGGCAGGCCTGGAGGTGGCCCTGTGCCCCACCCCCCGGGCATTGGAGGGACCGGGGCTGATCCCCTCCTCCCAAAGCGACTTACTGGTGAAATCTGTTGTGCGCCCCCATGTCCCGCGCCCTCGTGACCAACCCCAGTCCACGAGCAACGTGTGGATGACGCACGAGGAGATGGAGTCACTCACGGCCACAACCAAGCTGGTGAGTGGGAGCTGGGTGTCTGGCGCCGCTAGGGGCAGGACGGGGGTGTCACAGAGCTGGGGGTGCAGCTGGGCCCCCCCTGCGCCCGCGCGGCCGGCCGGGCACTAACAGCTCTCCACTTTCCTTCCCGCTTGCCCGCCCAGGAGAGCAAGGAGATCAGCTGGGAGCAGGTAGGGGGCGGGGCCAGCATGGACAGGGTGGGCGGGGCCTTAGGCAGCTGGGCGGGGCCACAGGTCTCCCACAGCCGCTTGTCAGTGCAGGGGCAGGGGGCTGTAGGGCGACTCTCGCCCTGTCGCCCTGACCCGTGTGTTTGTATACGCCTCGCACGCTTGCTCACGCGTGTGCACCAGGCGTGACCCCTCGCACGCGAGCGGAGGCCGGGCAGCGCCGGTGTTTGGGACAGTTGTGCCCCGGGAGCACAGCCAGGGTGCGGCCGGAACCCCCGCCCGGCATGGGCTGGGGGCGGGGTTTGGGTGCTGTGGGGGCGGGGCTACGTGCACCGGCTCACCCTTGGACACCTTTTACGCCATTCATGGTGCTAGTTCCGCCCTTTTCTCTGCTAACCAGCCAATCACTGGTGCCTGGGCCTTGGCCATCCCACTGTCGCTGTTTGGGAGGGAGTGAAGGGGGGCTGGACTATTCCATTCTCCTTGTGGGGGTGGAGAGGAGGAAAGAATGATGGACTTCCTTATTTGGGGGAGAGAGGAGGAGGAGAGATGGACTATTCCACTGTGTCTGTTTGGGGGAGGGGGAAGGAGGGGTGGGCTGTTCCAACGTCCCTGTTTCAGGGGTGGGGGGAGGGATGGGTTGTTCCAATGTCCCTGTTTCTGGGAGAGAGGGATGTTCCAATGTCCCTGTTGGGGGGGAGATGGGTTGTTCCAATGTCCCTGTTTCGGGGGGGGGAGGGATGTTCCAATGTTCCTGTTGGGGGGGCAGGGATCGGGTGTTCCAATATCCATTATGGCCGGGGGTGTTCTTTTGTGCCAGTGTCTGGTTGTCCTTTCCTGCCATGTGTGTTGGAGTGCCTGATTTTTGCAGTGTATTGTGGGTATGGGCCTGTTCCCACTGCCCCAGGGCAGTAGGGGTGGAGGTCAGGCATGTTTGGAGACCTGGGGCGGGGGCAGAAGGTGCCAGCTTGGGGCCACAGCTGGGCAGATGAGGGCTGGGGCAGAGGTCGGGGGCTGCAGGCAGATGAGGACTGGGGCAGAGGTCGGGGGCCGGGCGCTGACCCCCTGTCTCCGCAGATCCTGGCCTACGGTGACATGAACCACGAGTGGGTGGGGAACGATTGGCTGCCCAGCCTGGGCCTGCCCCAGTACCGCAGCTACTTCATGGAGTCTCTGGTGGACGCCCGCATGCTGGACCACCTCAACAAGAAGGAGCTGCGGGGCCAGCTCAAGATGGTTGACAGCTTCCACCGGTGAGAGACAGGCCCTGACCCCCTCAACCCCCTGAGCCCCGACCCCCCAACTCCCTCCCCTCTCCCCATGAGACAGGCCCCTGACACCAGCTGCAAATTCCCAAGCCCACCTTCACCCCCTGAACTCTTGATCGCCCCCCCCAGTGCAGCCTGGGGCCTGGCGCCATGGGGTGGGCGCTGGGGCAGGGGCAGCCCCATGGGATTGCTGGGACGGCGGGTGGACTCCCCTCTCCTGCCCTCTCCCAGGGTGAGTCTCCACTACGGGGTCATGTGCCTGAAACGCCTCAACTACGACCGCAAGGAGCTGGAGCAGCGCCGGGAGGAAAGTCAGAACCAGATCAAAGGTACCAAGGCAAGCCCCTCCCCCACTCCGGCACCGCACGGCTGCGGGTCGGGAGTCGGGGGGCGCTGGCAGGGCAGGGCAGGGCAGGGCTGGGCTGGGCTGGGGGCTGTGGGTCAGGAGTGGGGGGCACCGGCTGGGCTGGGCTGGGGGTTGGGCACGAGGGTCCCGCGTGACCCATCCCTGCCCCCCCCAGACGTGATGGTCTGGTCCAACGAACGGGTGATGTGCTGGGTGCAGCTGATTGGGCTGAAGGAGTTTGCCAACAACCTGGCGGAGAGCGGGGTGCATGGGGCGCTGCTGGCACTGGACGACACCTTCGACTGCAATGACCTGGCCCTGCTGCTGCAGATCCCCACCCAGAACACCCAGGTCAGTGCCAGCGGGGGAGGGGCCAGGGGCAGAACTGGGTTTGATGGGGGCCATGGGCCTGCTGGGTGGGGGGACGTGGGGGGCCCTGACCACCCCCCACGCCGCCCCCCTTTTCTCTCTGGTCTCCAGGCACGGCAAATCCTGGAGAAGGAATTTGGGAACCTCATTGCCATGGGGACGGACCGGCGCCTGGATGAGGTACGACCCCGTCCCCCATGGCCCCTGACCCTCCCCCTAGTCCATATTGAGGGTGCCTGGCCCCCAGCTCTCTGACCCCCGACCCTTGGCCCCCAGGACAGTGCCAAGAGCTTCAGCCGCTCCCCGTCATGGAGGAAGATGTTCCGGGAGAAGGACCTGCGGGGAGTGAGCCCCGACTCGGCCGAGATGCTGCCCCCCAACTTCCGCGCCGCGGCCATCACCCCGCCCAGTGTGCACCTCCGCAAGGTGCAGCCCGAAGGTACGGCCACGGCAGCTTCCTCGCAGGAGCGGGCCCTGCGGGGGGCTGCTGCCCTGGGGGTGTGGGGAGGCTGTGTCCTGGCTGGGGGCACTGCCGTGGGGAAGCTCGCAGCACTGGGCCAGCTCTGGGGTAGGGGTGGGTTTTGCTTGTGACCTCTGACCCCTCTTCCCCGCAGGAAATTCCCTGCCCAGCCAGCGGGGCGATGGGGTGTCTGTGCGAACGTACTCCTGCTAGCACCAGGTGAGTGGGGGGGGCACTGCCCAGCCCTGGGGGATGCTGGGAGCGTGAGGGGGGATCCAGTCTCATTCTCTGCTCTCCCCCCTCCCCAGGTGCCAGCGCCCGAAGGACGGATCCTGCTGCTGCTGGAGGGGCCACGTCTGTCCCGCCCCCCCGAAAACCACACCTGCCCCAGCCTGCAGGGGCGTTGCTGCTGCTGTGGGGGGGGTGCCACCCCAACCCCCATGGAGCCGGAGGAGGGACCAGGGGGCTGAGACCCCCCAGGAAGGGGGAGTCAGGGCCAGGCCCCCACCAGCCTGTTTGGAGTTTTTGTTGTTGTTCTGTCAAGCAGGGAGGAGAATGTGAATGGGGTTAAAGGGTCCCCCCTTCCCCACCCCGGGCTGACGGCCTGGGGCCCCTCCCACCGTTCGCCCCCTGGCTTTGTAGTCCCCAAGTCTGGTGTCATCCCAATGTCCTGTACCCCCCCGCCCTCAAAGGGTTAACTGTTTGCTGCTAAAAGGGGGGCCCCTTTGACCCCCCAACCCCTTACCTGGGCCACCCCTCTTTCCCCAAGGCCCCAGGCTGCTCCCCTGCGGGGTTGGTGTCACCCCTTATGGGACAGCAGCCAAGACCAAGGCTGCTCTGTTGGTGGGGGGTCCCTCACGGCCCCCAGCCTGCCACGGACAGGGCGCCTGCAGGTGCTAGCCAGGGGAGGTCTGGCCTGGGGGCTCCTGCTACCGGGGGGGGGGCCGGCCCGGAGGGCTGGCTGGGGTGCTCTGGCCCAGGGACTGTACCATACGAGTTCGATTTTCTGTGCATACGTGTGGTGTGGCTGCTGGTGGACATGACCTTTGCTGCTGTCTAACGACCGTTCATTCAAGGGCCCCCCCAGGTTAATTTAAGTTTATTTTTGGGGCCCTCATTTTCTTTGGGGGGGCCGGGGGGTTTTTGCATGAGGGGAAAAAATGGAGGAAAATCTTTACAGAAAAATGTAAAACCCCACCCCCAGGGCGGGCCGGGGGCCGGACCCCCCGACCCCCCCCGGCCCCCCCCCGGCCCACGCTGGGGCTGGGGCCATTTCAAAAAAGAAAAATGTTTATGACAAAACCACGGTGGCTTCGTGTGTGCTAGGCCCAGGGGGGCTTCTCCAGGAGAGGGGCCTGGGCCTCGCTCTGCCCCCACACTGCAGCTGGCGCTGGGCAGGGACTCCAGGCCGACCGTGCCCAGATCCACCCTCGCCTGCTGGGGTTGCCTCGACCCCCATCAATAAAATTGCACAGGGGAAGGGGACAATTTTATTCCCAGGCAGACAAATAACCAAATACCGAAAGGCACAAAGTGGGGGCGGCTGGGGTCCCCCAGCCCCGGGGAGCCGGCAGAGGAGGGAAGCGGGGGGTGGCTGGGGTCCCCCAGCCCCGGGGAGCCGGCAGGAGGGAGGGGGCCGGGGGCTTGTTGCTCTGAGCGGACCCCGCCCCCGCTGCACCTGGCTGGAGTTGGACACGTGGGGGGAGCGGGCAGACAGGAGAGCAATGGGCTCTGCGGGGAGTGGTGTGGCTGGTGTGGGAGTCATGTGCCCCCCCCCCAGCCCTGCACTTGTGGGCTGCGGTCAGCCGGGGCCTCTCCCCAGCGCCCTTCACTGCGCCCCTGGCTCGAAGAGGGACCAGAGGGACCTGCGAAGGGCGGAGAGCAAAGGGTTAAACCGCCCGCGGGCGTGGAGGGGGGGGCTGTGCAAAACCCTCCCTTTGGACTGGGACTCTGCCCCCCCCCCGCAGTCCCGACCCCCCCAGAGGGCCAAACCCTGGCCCCTCCCCCACCTCTGCCCCACTCAACCACCCGCAGGGTGCAGCCCCCCCCCCGCCCCCGGCAGGGCCGCTGGCGCGGGGCGGGGGTGGGGAGGTCACTTACTGCACCAGGGCGCCAGAGAGCTGGTCCATCATACTCCCTGCAAAGCGAGCAGAGGGGAGTCAGGCAGTGCCCCCCACCGGCTGGGCCCCCTCCCCAAGGCCAGGCGGGGGCCGCTCACCTGGCTGGCAGGCCGTCTCGCACAGGATGGGGCACATGTAGCAGAACTGGCAATACTGGGGCAGAAGACAGACGTCAATTTACTCCTGGGGCACTGCCAGGGGAAGCTCGCAGCACTGGGGGCGGTGCCAGGGGAGGCTCGCAGCCCGGGGGCACTGCCAGGGGAAGCTCGCAGCACTGGGGGCGGTGCCAGGGGAGGCTCGCAGCCCAGGGGGCGCTGCCAGGGGAAGCTCGCAGCACTGGGGGCGGTACCAGGGGAGGCTCGCAGCCCTGGGGGTGCTGCCAGGGGAGGCTCGCAGCCCAGGGGGCACTGCCAGGGGAAGCTCACAGCACCGGGGGCACTGCCAGGGGGAAGCTCGCAGTACTGGGGGCGGTGCCAGGGGAGGCTCGCAGCCCAGGGGGCACTGCCAGGGGAAGCTCACAGCACCGGGGGCACTGCCAGGGGGAAGCTCGCAGCACTGGGGGCGGTGCCAGGGGAGGCTCGCAGCCCAGGGGGCGCTGCCAGGGGAAGCTCGCAGCACTGGGGGCGGTGCCAGGGGAGGCTCGCAGCCCTGGGGGTGCTGCCAGGGAAGGCTCGCAGCCCAGGGGGCACTGCCAGGGGAAGCTCACAGCACCGGGGGCACTGCCAGGGGGAAGCTCGCAGTACTGGGGTGCACTGCCAGGGGGAAGTTACAGCCCAGGGGGCACTGCCAGGGGGAAGCTCACAGCCCAGGGGGCACTGCCAGGTGGAAGCTCGCAGCACCGGGGGCACTGCCGGGGGAAGCTCACAGCCCCTACCTGGCAGGCACCGCAGTGCTCACTGGCATCAGCCTCTGCGCAGGGGCACCTCTCGCACTCCCCGCAGTGCTGGAAGGAAGCGCCAATGGCAGCGTCAGGGCGAGGCCCATCGGCTGGGGCGAGAACCCAGGCGTCCGGCCTCGGGCAGCCAAGGGGGCGGGGGGTTTACCTTGCAGAAGGCGCAGTACTGGCACACGGAGCCTGGCTGGTAGCTATCCTCGTCCTCCTCCTCGTCCTCCTCCTCCTCTGCAAGGGCAGACAGAGCTCCCAGCTGGACGCCTGGGGCCCCCGCTCAGCTCAGGCCCAGAGGGGCGGGGGGGCAGGGGCTAGGACTCCTGGGTCCCTCCCGCTTTTCTCCCCTCAGGACGGCAGCGCTGAAGAGGCCCCTGCTCAGCCCCCTCCTCCTGGCCTGCTGTGGGGCTGCCACGTCGGCCCTGCTGGCAGGGTGCTGGGTCTGACCCTTACACTGCCCCCCATCCCCTTTGCAGGAGACCTGCCTGAGCCCCCTCCCCCCATGCCCACAGTGCTCCTCCCCCAGCCAGCTCCCCACCCCGGAAGAGCCCGCACCCCCTGCGCCCCAGGTCACGCCCAGCAGGGGCCACACACCTGCAGCTGCCTCCTCTAGGTGGGGCTGCTTGGCAGGCTGGCCTTCCTCCCGCTGGCCCTCCTCCTCCGACACCTCCTCGCTGTGCCCCGGGGGGCTCTGCACCTCCTCCTCCTCCTCAGGCTGGGGGCGCCCACGGCCATCAGCTTCATGGGGCCCATGGACCTCTTCTTCCTCCTCACCATGGCGACCGTGCCCAGGGGCATCTTCCTCGTCGCCATGGGGGCCTGGGCCCTCGTTGCCGTGGCGATGGTGCCCTTGGGGCTCTTCCTTGTCATGGCGATGGTGCCCAGGGACACCCTCCTTCTCAGGGTGCTGCTGCTCCTTGTCGCCATGGCGATGGTGGTCAGTGGGGCCATGTGGCTGCCCCCGGTGGTCTACGTCACCAGGGCGATGGTGGTGGCCAGGGCTAGGTGCCTTGTGGGGTGGCGGCTGCCCCTCAGCCTGCTGGGGCAGCCCTGCACTGTCCCCAGGGGGGTCGCCATGGTGATGGTGGTGCCGCTCCACCTGGCCAGGGCTGTCCCTGGGGGGATATGGCTGCTCCTGGTCGCCATGGTGAGGGTCGCTGGGATGATGCAGCTGCCCCTGGGCCTGTTGGGGTGGTTCCACGTTGTCGTGGCGATGGGTGTCCTGGGCCCCAGGGGTCTGCAGGGCGCAGAGCAGGCCCAGCAGCAGCCAGGCTGTGGGGGGGGCCATGGGGTGCAGAACAGAGCCTCAGCTGCCCCGGGCTCCTCTGAGCGACAGACTCAGCTGCCCACCTTCCCCCCGCAGCCCCCCAGCCAATGGAGGCCCAGCCCGGCCCCATGGGTCCCTCGCTGCCCTTATACGAGCCACCCTCCCCGCGAATGCCTGGGCTGGCTATAAATAGCACCCCCACCACCAGCCGGGTCACCAGCTCGGGTCCTGCAGTGGGGGGGGTGCAGAGCTGGGTGCCAGGATGCCTGGGTTCGATTGCTGGCTCCGGGGTCGGGGGAGGGGGCTGGGAGCCAGGACGCCTGGGTCCCTGAGGACCTGCTTGTGGGGCTCAGCCCATCCCCACCATGGGGCCAGTGGCGCTGCGGGTAGGAACAGGCTGGGGAGGACAGCAACCCCAGGGCCTGCGTTATAAATAGGGGCTGCCAATGTCCCAGCCTGGCAGGGGACCAAGTCGGGTATCATGTTCCCAGATCCGGGCAGCCCTCCAGGGGACTGGGCCAGCCAGTCCCTGGCTGCCCCACTCAGCCGTGGGGCTGGCCCCTCCCAGCCCCCCCCCCCAACTCCCAGCCCTGGTTTGAAGGGGGTGCTCTGACCCCCCCGCCCATCCCGGGAAGTGACAGGGGGGTTGGTGCCTGGGAACAGGTGAGGAGGGGGAGTGGGGCCTCCCCTAGCCTGGGGGGAGGGGGCTCAGCTCACCCTCACCCACTGGTTTCCCTCCCAGGCCAGATGTAGGGCGGGGCCCCCCCCAGGCCGGATGTAGGCGGGGCCCCCCCCAGGCCTGCTGTGTGCTCAGGGCACGGGCACAGTGAACTCTGCCCCAGGGCAGGCCCAACCGCCCCCCCCGCCCCATCCAAACAGGCCTGGGCCTGCTCTGCCCCACTGCAGGTGGGGGGGGGCAGGGCTCCAGCTTGACACCCCCCCCCCCCAAGGTGCTGAATGCAGATTGTGGCCTAGTGTGACTCTGGGTTGACCCCGGGTGCTGAGCACAGCCCCTGCCCCGCTGGAGGCAGTACTGACTCTGGCTGGATGGGGACACCCCCGGGCCCGGCACCCCACAGCACGCGCACACCCATGTGGGTGGCCGGGAGCCGGTCAGGCTGGTTTCTGGCTGGGTGGGGCCACGCACGGGGCGCGGCTTCGATTCACCTTTGCCAGGTGAGGTGCCGGGTGCGCAGGACTCCAGGGTCGCACTTGCCGGGCTGGTGAGCACCGAGCCTGGCACCGAGCCTGGCACCATGGGCAGCATCAAACAGCGAGACCAGGTACCGGCTCCAGGCCCCAGGGCTGGGCCAGGCACTCGCTGTGCCTGGGGGTGGGGGACAGACAACTCGGATATTGGCTCCAGGCAGGAGGGGGCCCCCAGGGCAGGGGACAGCCCCCCCCCCCACATTCCGGAGTGGGAGGACAGTGAAACTTGGGAGGGGCTCTGAGTGCCCCTGTCTGGGAGGCCCATGTAGCAGGGGAGGGGCTGGCCAGTTGGAGGGCAGTGAAAGTCCCCTCTCCAGGCTGCAGGGCGGGGCGGGGGTGGGAATCAGGGGAAGAGGCACTGGGGCCGGGGATCAGGGGCTTGGGGGAGGGGGTGGCTCGTGTGGGGGCTCTGGGGCAGGGGGCTTGGGAGGGCACTAGTGGGGGGGCATTAGAGGGGTGGCTCTGGGGCATGGGGTTCCAGTGGAGGGGGGGCTCTTGGAAGGGGCTGGGGAGCTCTGGGGCAGGGGGCTCGGGGGGGCAGTAGTGGGGGGGCAGTAGTGGGGAGGCTCTGGGGCGGGGGGGGTTCTCTGGTGATGGGGGCTCGTGGGGGCTCGGGCAGGGGGCTCGGGGGGGACTGGGGGGGCTCTGGGACAGGGCCTGGGGGGGTTCTCTGGGGCAGGGGGCTCGGGGGGCACTAGAGGCAGGCTCTGGGCCAGGGCCTGGGGGGGTTCTCTGGGGCAGGGGGTTTGAGGGGTCAGGGTTCAGGGGGCCCTTTCTCAGACCCTGACCCAGCATCTTCTGCCCCTCCCCCACTGCAGGCCTGGATCCCAAAACGCTTCAGGAAAAAAACCTGCACGAGCTACATTGAGGACCCCGGGGACACGGGGTGAGCGGGGCCCAGCCCCCCCTTGGGTGCCTTGGGATCACTGCCCCACATGGGGGGTCCTGGCACCCCAGTGCTTCCCCCTGGCAGGGCCAGCGTGTGGCTCATTCTGCGCTGCAGCTGCCCCTGCTCCTGCCCCTCCAGGGCTCCCCAGCCCCTGACCCCCATCTGCTCCCCAGCCTCCCCCCTCGGTGCCAGTGCGGAAGCCCCCGGGCTGACCACGTCTCTGTGGCCATTCAAGACGCCTTCGGAACCGCCATTGTCAGCAAATGGGACTCGGCCCAGCACACCACGGAGGGGCCCACGGACGCCTTTGGAGAACTGGAGTTCGTGGGGGCGGGTGGCAAACCCAGCAAGGTGAGGGGGCGGCAGGTCAGGAGTGAGAGGCACCGGCGGGGCTGGGCTGGCAGGGGCTGCGGGTCAGGAGTGGGGGGCACCGGCAGGGCTGGAGGAGGGCAGGGCCAGGCTGGCAGGGGCTGCGGGTCAGGAGTGGGGGGCACCGGCAGGGCTGGGCTGGCGGGGGCTGCGGGTCAGGAGTGGGGGGCACCGGCAGGGCTGGAGGAGGGCAGGGCAGGGCAGGGCTGGGCTGGCGGGGGCTGCGGGTCAGGAGTGGGGGGCACCGGCAGGGCTGGGCTGGCGGGGGCTGCGGGTCAGGAGTGGGGGGCACCGGCAGGGCTGGAGGAAGGCAGGGCAGGGCAGGGCTGGGCTGGCGGGGGCTGCGGGTCAGGAGTGGGGGGCACCAGCTGAGCCATTCCCTCTTCCCATGGCCAGTTCATCCGCCTGTCAGACGCCTCAGACCCTGCACTCGCCTACAGCCTCGTGACCGATCACTGGAAAATCCCGCCCCCCAACCTGGTGGTGTCGGTCGTTGGGGGTGACGGGGAGGCCCCTGTCCGGGCCTGGCTCCGGGACCTGCTGCGCAAAGGGCTGGTGAAAGCGGCACAAAGCACAGGTGGGCCCCCTCCCCGTGAGCAGTGGTGGGAAGCTGGGTGTGTAAGGCACGCTCACGTGTTGGCACTGGTGTCCTCCGTGCAAACATCACTGTGCTCCGTGCAAAGGCAGGCAGGCTCTGTGCAAACCAGGCACGCGCTGTGCGAATGCCACTGTGCCCTCGCATGTGTGTGTTGCACCGAAGGCCACCCCCGGTTCCACGTGCGGGGAAGCTCTGCCCTGGTGCACAAGGAGTGTGCCAGGGCCTGGCTGCTGCACACTGTACGAAGCCCTGCTGTGGACTGCCGCATGCACGGCCCTCACCTGTGGGAGGGGGGCAGATGAGGAGGCTGTTACACCTTCACCTGCCCCCAGGTGCCTGGATTATGACCGGGGGGCTGCAGGCCGGGATCGGGCGCCACGTGGGGGAGGCCGTCCGGGACCACGCCACAGCCAGCACCAGCCCCTCCGCTCCCGTGGTGGCCATGGGCATCGCGCCCTGGGGCATCATAGCCAACCGCGAGGCCCTCGTCAACCCCAAGGTATTGGTGGGGTGGGAGGGTCTCTGTGGGGTAGGCTGGGAG
Source organism: Carettochelys insculpta (assembly GCF_033958435.1). Taxonomy (NCBI): domain Eukaryota; kingdom Metazoa; phylum Chordata; order Testudines; family Carettochelyidae; genus Carettochelys; species Carettochelys insculpta. The sequence goes on along the minus strand of NC_134158.1, from coordinate 14,123,779 downwards.
CTGGGGGCCTGTCCTGGGGGTCGGGCCAGGTACCTGGGGTCTCTGTGGGGCAGGCTGGGAGCTGGGGGTCTGTCCTGGGGGTCGGACCAGGTACCTGGGGTCTCTGTGGGGCAGGCTGGGAGCTGGGGGGTCTGTCCTGGGGGTCGGGCCAGGTACCTGGGGTCTCTGTGGGGCAGGCTGAGAGCTGGGGGTCTGTCCTGGGGGTCAGGCCAGGTACCTGGGGTCTCTGTCAGGCAGGCTGGGAGCTGGGGGCCTGTCCTGGGGGTCGGGCCAGGTACCTGGTGTGATGGGGTTCTGGGGTCCCCCAAGCTCTGCACCCTGTCCGCAGGCAGGAGAGTCTCTCGCTCAGCAGGAAAACAGCGGGTTTATGAGCCGACAGGACACAGCATCGTACAGAGGAGTCAGTGCAGCCGGCAGAGACAGCCAGTCCCATCCATGTTGGGGAGAGGAGGCCCCGAGGGGCCCCCAGAGCTGGGGCCTGGCCCCCTCCTTTGTCTCTCTCTCCCTCAGCCCAGACTAACTGCTGCCCAACTCCCAGTTCCAATTCAAACCCCTCAGGCTCCACCTCCTCCTTTGTCTGCAGTACAAAGGTGTCACCTGGTCGTCAGGGTTACCCTCAGCAGGAGCCCCAGACCCTCTGTGAGCCACTCACACACACACAGGTATCCCCCACTCCATCACACCTGGGGTCTCTGTGGGGCAGGCTGGGAGCTGGGGCCCTGGGCCCAGTGCTGGAGAGATTGAGGTGGGTGCCCGGAGGTCTCAGGGAGGTTGGGGTTGGGTGGGGGGACAGCTCTTGGGGAGGGCACCAATCACCAGCCCCCTCACCCGCTCTCCCCACCAGGGCTCCTACCCTGCCCGCTATGTGCGGATCCCCCCGGTGGGCACCGCCCGCCCCCTGGACAGTAACCACTCGCTCTTCTTCCTGGTGGACGACGGCTCCCAGGGGCGCCCGGGGGGTGAGAGTCGCTTCCGCACCCACCTGGAGAAACATATCGCCCAGCAGAGGGTGGGTGCCGGCGGTGAGTACTCTGGCCTGGTTACCCCGGTTACCCACTGGCATGGTTACCCTGGCCCAGTTACCGTGGTTACCCCTGGCCCGGTTACCCGTTACACCCGGACCAGGTACCCTGGTTACAACCCCCCCCCGGTTACCATAATCATCCCAGTTACTACCTAGCCTGGTTACCTAGTCATACCCCCGCAGCCCAGTTACCCCAGTTACCAACTTGCCTGGTTACCCTAGTCATATACCCCCAGCCTGGTTACTTTCCAGCCCAGTTACACCTTGCCTGGCTACCCCAGTTACTCACCCCTGGCCCCATTACACAGTTACATCTCCCGGCCTGGTTACTACAGTCACAAAACAGCTGGACAGGTTATCCGCATTCCTCCACTGCCAGGCTACCATGGTTACCCCGCCAGAGCATCTCTCTCTCTCTCTCTCTCTCTCTCTCTCACACACACACACACACACACACACACACACAGAGTTGTGGTTACCAGGGCTCATGGTCTTTCCTCCCCTGTTAACCACCTCCCCACCCCAGTCACTCCTGGCTCCTCCTCCTCCTTTCACCCCCTTCGATGCCCCCACAGGCTGCCCCCTTCCCTCCCCAGCAGAGCTCCCCTGAGCTGGTCACAGCCTCCCCCACCCAGAGGGGACCCAGGCATCCGGGTACCTGGTGTGGGGAGAGAATTCAGGCATCTGGGGTCTCTCAGGGCTCCAGCCCTTGGCCTCTGCCAACACAATAGTCTGGCTATTCTATGGAGCCACACCCATTTCCCTCCGAGCCCCCAGCACTGACCCCCCCCCCGGGACTGACCCCCCCCAGCTCTGACCCCCCCAGCACTGACACCCCCCCCCCCAGTACTGACCTCCCCCCGGCTGTCTCCCCCTCAGCGCTGACCCCCACAGCACTGACCACCCCCCAGGGACTGAACCCTCCAGCACTGACCCCCCCAGCAGTGACCCCCCCCCCAGCTCTGACCCCCCTGGGACTGACCCCCCCCAGCACTGACACCCCCCCCCAGTACTGACCTCCCCCCGGCTGTCTCCCCCTCAGCGCTGACCCCCACAGCACTGACCACCCCCCAGGGACTGAACCCTCCAGCACTGACCCCCCCAGCAGTGACCCCCCCCCAGCACTGACACCCCGGAACTGACCCCCCCCGGGACTGAACCCCCCAGCACTGACCCCCCGGCAATGACCCCTCAGAACTGACCCCCCGCCCAATCTCGCAGGAACCGGCAGCATCGAGATCCCGGTGTTGGTCATGGTGATCGGCGGCGACTCCTCCATGTTCACGGTACAGGAGCCGGTGGGCCTGTGGGAGGGGATGGGCATGGGACAGCTGGGGGAGGCCAGGATGTGGGGGAGGAACATGGGGGGTGGCTAATCACCATGGGAGGGGAGGTAGGCCCTATGGGAGGAGGTGCGAGTCAGGGGAGAGATGGGGGGTTCATAGCTGGGGGGGGGGTGCAGGGGAGGGGTTGATCTCTGTGGGGGCACCGCAGGGGCTGGGGGCTGGTGGGTGGGGGGTGCGGGGGAGGGGTTGATGGGGGGTCTGGGGGGCTGGCAGCTGGGGGGTGCAGGGAAGGGGTTGATGGGGGCTGGGGGGCTGGCGGCTGGGGATGTGGGGGGTTGATGGCTGCAGGGGCACTGTGGGGTCTGGGAGGGCTGGCGGCTCAGGGCCAAGACCCCCCCTTCCCCTCTGACCTCCCCCCCCCCGCCCAGCGTGTGCGCCAGGCGGCCGAGGCTGCCCTCCCCTGCCTGCTGGTGGGGGGCTCGGGGGGAGCTGCCGACTGCCTGGCCCAGCTGCTGGAGGAGACGCAGGTGGGCCGGGCGCTGGTGGAGGAGAAGCTGCAGGGACACTTCCCGCCGGCCGAGGTGCCCGGCCTGGCTGAGCAGGTACCACGTGGCCACCACGCGCAGAACGCTCCGGCTTGTGTGCACCGAGGCCAGGAAGGGGCTTCGGGGGGGGTAACGGGGTGTCGGCCCTGCCCCAGGCGGAGTGGACCTGAGGGGTGCAGGGAGGGGGGTTCGGGGGTTAACGGGGTGTCGGCCCTGCCCCAGGCGGAGCGCATCTGAGGGGTGTGGGAGGGGTTGGGGGTTAACGGGGTGTCGGCCCTGCCCCAGGAGGAGCGAATCTGAGGGGTGTGGGGTGGGTTGGGGGTTAACGGGGTGTCAGCCCTGCCCCAGGAGGAGCGGACCTGAGGGGTGCAGGGAGGGGGGTTGGGGGTTAACGGGGTGTCAGCCCTGCCCCAGGCGGAGCGGACCTGAGGGGTGCAGGGAGGGGGGTTTGGGGGTTAATGGGGTGTCAGCCCTGCCCCAGGAGGAGCGGACCTGAGGGGTGCAGGGAGGGGGGTTTGGGGGTTAACGGGGTGTCGGCCCTGCCCCAGGCGGAGCGGACCTGAGGGGTGCAGGGAGGGGGGTTTGGGAGTTAACGGGGTGTCGGCCCTGCCCCAGGCGGAGCGGACCTGAGGGGTGCAGGGAGGGGGGTTGGGGGTTAACGGGGTGTCAGCCCTGCCCCAGGCGGAGCGGACCTGAGGGGTGCAGGGAGGGGGGTTTGGGGGTTAATGGGGTGTCAGCCCTGCCCCAGGAGGAGCGGACCTGAGGGGTGCAGGGAGGGGGGTTGGGGGTTAACGGGGTGTCAGCCCTGCCCCAGGCGGAGCGGACCTGAGGGGTGCAGGGAGGGGGGTTTGGGGGTTAATGGGGTGTCAGCCCTGCCCCAGGAGGAGCGGACCTGAGGGGTGCAGGGAGGGGGGTTTGGGGGTTAACGGGGTGTCGGCCCTGCCCCAGGCGGAGCGGACCTGAGGGGTGCAGGGAGGGGGGTTTGGGAGTTAACGGGGTGTCGGCCCTGCCCCAGGCGGAGCGGACCTGAGGGGTGTGGGAGGGGTTGGGGGTTAACGGGGTGTCGGCCCTGCCCCAGGCGGAGCGGACCTGAGGGGTGCAGGGAGGGGGGTTTGGGAGTTAACGGGGTGTCGGCCCTGCCCCAGGCGGAGCGGACCTGAGGGGTGTGGGAGGGGTTGGGGGTTAACGGGGTGTCGGCCCTGCCCCAGGCGGAGCGGACCTGAGGGGTGCAGGGAGGGGGGTTTGGGAGTTAACGGGGTGTCGGCCCTGCCCCAGGTGGAGCGGATCCTGGAGCTGCGGGACCTGGTGACTGTCTATTCGGACCAGGAGGGGCTGGAGGAGTTTGAGACAGTGCTGCTGAAAGCCCTGGTCAGAGGTGAGCCCCCCCAGCCCTGGGCCCTCCCTACCTTCCACAGGGTGTCCCACCCCAGTCCCACTGCCCCATCCCAGGCCCGCAGGCCCCACACTACCTCCCACTGGCACTGCTGGGCCCTGCCCACCCCCCTGGCTGAAACACGAAGGGGTTCTGGGCACAGCAAAGGGAGTCCCCCCAGGGCACATTTCCTTAAATCCAGCCTCCGCCAGCCTGGCTGGGCAGCCAGAAGCCGCACAAGCAAACCCACCGCCAGCCCCCAACTCCGCACACATTCTTCGGCCCTGAAGTGTCCAGCCTCAGTCCCCGGTCAATATACGCCGGCTCACCACGCTGGGCCAGGCCGTCCGGGCGCACACCTCCAGGGTGGTTACATCAGAAAGAAGGAGGCAGGCGAGAGAGACCCAGTTACCCTCATCGGCCGCAGCCCACAGGGTTGGGCGCGACGCCTGGCTGCAGCCAGGTTGTCTGGGGGCCTGAGCTCTGGGCCTGGGTGTGATGGAGTTGGTGAGTGTGTGTGTGTGTGTGTAAGACTCAGACTGGGTGTGTGTGACGGGCAGAGCAGCTCCCAAGGCTAAGGATGATCCCTGGGGCTATAACCTAAGCTGGCAGGTAACACCTCGGCCGGACCACAGAGCAGGGAGGAGCCCGGCTGGGTTTGAATCGGAGGCGGCAGTTAGAAGCTGGGGGAGAGAGTTGCGAGGCGGCCAGCCTGGCGAGGGGGTTAGAGCCCAGCTGGGGTACCCCGGGCTCCTCTCCCCAGGACAGGCTGGAAGGACGGGCTCTGCCGGCTGCACCCACACCTCTGCGCTGAGCCGGGCCTCTGTCCCCACATAAACTTCCCATTGTACCTGCTGAGTGAGAGTCTCGCCTGACTGGGGGGGGGGGCACCGATTGGGGACCCCAAACCCCATTGCACTGGGCACAGCCAGGGCCACCAGAGGATTTTCCCATTGGAGGGGAAACGTCCTTTCTTCGGCCCCTGGGCCTTTGGGGCTCCAGGCAGAGCCCCAGTCCCTGAGGGGGGGTTATTGGGCATCTGGGGTTGGCGCACTCGGGCTGGGCCAGCGCTCACACCCCCACCAGCCCAGAGCCGATCTCTGCAGCCGCCCGCCTACGGTGCAGACACGCGAGGCCCATACGCCGCTCAGGGCCCCAGCAGCCGTCTGGCCCAGCCGGCGGGAGGTGCGGGGCCTAGGCCACACCGGGCACAGAAACGGCTTCCACGGCTGGTTTCCAAATCCACTGAGGTCACACTGGCGGGGAGGGGAAACCGAGTCGCACGGCTGCAAACCACCCCCTGCCCCCCCACAGGCTGCCACCTGACGGGCGAGGCCACCCAGTACCTGGACGAGCTGCACTTGGCCGTGGCCTGGAACCGCGTGGACATTGCCAGCTCTGAGCTCTTCCGCGGGGACATCCACTGGCAGGTGGGGCAGGGGAGGGGGTCTGGGGGGCTGGGAAGACCCGAGAGGGAAGAACTGATGGGGGGCAAGGGCAGAGCTCCCAGAAGAAGGAGCTGGGGGAGACCCTGGAGCAGGGGATGGGGAGGGGATACCCTGAAAGGGAGAGGTGAGGGGAATGTTGGGGGGCAGGAGAAGCTGGGGGGAGCACCGGGGGGGGCTCAGGAGCCTGTGGGGCCGGCGCTTACCAGGGTCTCTGCCCCACAGTCCTGGCAGCTGCAGGGGCCTATGCGAGACGCGCTGCTGTCTGACCGCCCGGCCCTGGTGCGCCTCTTCGTGGAGAACGGGCTGGACCTGGGCGCGTTCCTGAGTGGGGCGCAGCTGGAGGAGCTGTACCGGGGGTGCCCCGAGGCCTCGCTGCTGCACCAGCTGCTGGAGCGGCGCCGGGGGGGGCCCGAGCCCCCCCACTACCAGCCCGTGAAGCGCCCACCTGAGCAACCCCTGCTGCAGCAAGTGGGGCATCTGCTGCGTGACCTGCTGGGCGATGTGTGCACCCCCTTCTATGCTGTGTGGCACCCGCCCGATGCCAAGGGGGCTGCGGTGCGTGGGGCCGATAGGGGCAGGGCGGTGGGGCTGGGGTGCATGGGGCCAGTGGGGGCAGGGCTGTGGGTCTGGGGTGCGTGGGGCCGGAGGGGGCAGGGCCATGGGGCTGGGGTGCATGGGGCCGGCGGGGGCAGGGCCGTGGGGCTGGGGTGCATGGGAGCAGGGCGGTGGGGCTTGGGGTGCATGGGGCTGGAGGGGGCAGGGCCGTGGGGCTGGGATGCATGGGGCCAGTGGGGGCAGGGCCGTGGGTCTGGGGTGCGTGGGGCCGGTGGGGGCAGGGCTGTGGGGCTGGGGTGCATGGGGCTGGCGGGGGCAGGGCCGTGGGGCTGGGATGCGTGGGGCTGGTGGGGGCAGGGCCGTGGGGCTGGGGTGCGTGGGGCTGGCGGGGGCACGGCCATGCAGCCAGGGTGCTGGGGATGGAGGCTGCCCACCCCCATGGCTCTGACCTCTCCTCCCTGCCCCGAGCAGAAGGGGCTTCTGCCGGATGGGGACCCCGAGAGCACCTGGAACCCCTGGGCCGACCTCTTCATCTGGGCCCTGCTGCTCAACCGGGGGGAGCTGGCGACCTACTGCTGGGAGATGGTGAGCGCCCGGGGTGGGGCAGGGGATGGTGAGCGCCCGGGGCAGGGCGGGGGGTCCCGGGGGTGGAGGAGCCCCCCGGGGAAGGAAGGGGTGAAGGGTTCCCTGGGAAGGGCCCCCCCCCGCTGAGCCGTGGGGCACTGGGGGCTCTCAAGGGCCTTTCCCTCCAACCCTGCCCAGGCCCCGGAGGCGGTGGCGGGGGCGCTGGTGGCTGCGCGCATCCTGCGCGAGCTCGCGCGCCTGGAGGCGGACGCGCAGGAGGCCGCTGCCAGGAAGCAGCTGGCCTGGGAGTTCGAAAGCTTGGCCATTGGTGAGGAGGGGGCGCAGCGGGGCGGGGGCAGGACAGGGGTGTGGGGGGTACAGGGGTTGGTACGGGAGTGGTGCGGGGGTGCTGGGGGTACAGGGGTTGGTATGTGGGTGGTACAGGGGTGCTGGGGGTACAGGGGTTGGTACGGGGGTGCTGCAGGTACAGAGGGTGGTGCGGGGGTGCTGGGGGGACAGGAGTTGGTACGGGGGTGCTGGGGGTACAGGGTTGATCCGGGGGTGGTACGTGGGTGCCGGGGTTGTGGGGGTACAGGGGGTGGTGCAGGGGTGCTGGGGGTACAGGGTTGATCGGGGGATGGTACGTGGGTGCTGGGGGTACAGGGGTTGGTACGGGGGTGCTGGGGGTATAGGGTTGATCGGGGGGTGCAGGAGTGCTCGGGGTACAGGGGTTGGTACGTGGGTGGTACGGGGGGGTACAGGGTTGATCCGGGGGTGGTACGTGGGTGCCGGGGGTGCAGGGGTACGGGGGGGGTGCTGGGGGTACAGGGGTTGGTACGGGGGTGCTGTGGGTACAGAGGGTGGTGCGGGGGTGCTGGGGGTATAGGGTTGATCGGGGGGTGCAGGAGTGCTCGGGGTACAGGGGTTGGTACGTGGGTGGTACAGGGGTGCTGGGGGGACAGGAGTTGGTACGGGGGTGCTGGGGGGGGTACAGGGTTGATCCGGGGGTGGTACGTGGGTGCCGGGGGTGCAGGGGTACAGGGGGTGGTGCAGGGGTGCTGGGGGTAAAGGGTTGATCCGGGGGGTGCTCAGGGCTGTACAGGCGTGTAGCAGAGGTGGCTCTGGGCGGGCGGTGTGGATGCTGGAGGCCCCTGGCCCACGTCGCTGCCCCCTGGCAGGCGTGTTCGGCGTGTGCTACGAGAACAGCGAGTCCCGGGCCTTCCAGCTCCTGGTGCGCCACTCCCGCCTCTGGGGCCGAGCCACCTGCCTGCAGCTGGCCTGGCTGGCCGACGCCCGCTGCTTCTTCGCCCACGACGGCGTGCAGGTGCAGGGGGCGGGGGGGGGGGTCCCACACTCTGGTCCCCGGCCCTGCCCAGCTCTCCCCACGGGCGCCGTGGCCGTGTCTCCCCGCGGGAGGGCCGGGGTGGCAGACACCCGGGTGAGGGGATTCCATCGGCCTCCCTGCATGGGAGCCTGGCCCAGGGCTGCCCCAGGGACCGACCGGAGGGGGCGCTCAGGTGGGGGCCTGGGGCAGCTCAGGGCCCCACTCTGGGGTAAAGCAGCAGCCCCACCGTTGGCACTCCCCTTAGGGCGGAGCCAGTGCCCTGGCGTAGCCCTGCAGGAGCAGCTGGACCTCGGCCCCTTGCCAGGACGCTGGGGGTGGGGACAGCCCTCCGGACGCGCCCCCCATCCCAGTGAGCGCCTGGGCCAAGCCTCCGGGGCCTCTGCTTTCCCAGCTCTGGCTTCAGCCCCCACCCCCACCCCGCGGCATTTGTGGGGGTCGGGCTGGTGGGCTGGAGATGGCCTGGCCCCTCGCCTCCGGCCAGGGCTGGCTCAGGACCGAGTCCCGGGCGCCCCGGGTGCTGGGAGGGTCGGTCCCTGCCGAAGGCCAAAAGGCAGCACCGGGGATGTAGCGAGCCCATGGGGCGGGACCGCCTCTGACCTGTTGCTGGGTGGAAGGCGCCTGGGCAGGGAGGCGCTGTCCCCCCACCCCCCCACCTTCTAGGAGGTGGGGGCACTGAGGTGTGAGTGAGGGCGGGGGATGGGTGATGTGGTGCGGCGGGGGGCGGGGCTGGGAGAAAAGTGACACGCTTCCCCCACCCGCAGGCGCTGCTGTCCCAGAACTGGTGGGGCGAGATGCAGGAGTCCACAGCTGTCTGGCAGCTGCTGCTCACCTTCTTCTGCCCCCCCCTCATCTTCACCAACCTCATCACCTTCAGGTGGGTGCTGCGGGGCCCTGGCAGGGATCAGCTACCAAACAGGGCACTGCTAGGGGAAGCTCGCAGCACTGGGGTCCCTGACTGGGGCACTGCTGAGGGGAAGCTCGCAGCACTGGGGTCCCTGGCTGGGGCACTGCTGAGGGGAAGCTCGCAGCACCGGGGTCCCTGGCTGGGGCACTGTTGTGGGGAAGCTCACAGCGCTGGGGTCCCTGGCTGGGCACTGATGGGGGAAGCTCGCAGCACTGGGGTCCCTGGCTGGGGGTACTGCTGGGCAGGGGGGGAGCTCACAGCACTGTGGTCCCCAGCGGGGGGCACTGCTGTGGGGAAGCTCGCAGCACTGGGGTCCCTGGCGGGGCACTGCTGAGGGGAAGCTCACAGCACCAGGGTCCCTGACTGGGGCACCGCTGAGGGGAAGCTCGCAGTTCAGGGACCCAAGCTCAGTCTCCCCTCCCAACGCCCCCCAGGACGCCAGAGGAGGACCTGCAGGGAGGGAGCCCCGACCCCCTGGAGCTGGAGACCCTGGATGCTGAGGACACATGCTCCCTGGAGGAGAACCCAATGAGGTGAGGGGCAGCCTGGGGCTGGAGAGGTGAAGCGGGGGAGGGGCAGGGGGGCAGTCAGAGCAGGAGGTGTCCCACACATTGAGCCCCTGTGCACTGAAAGGTCCTGAGCCTGCCTGTTCCTAGGTCTGACCCCCCCACTGCGCTCTGCCCCCCTCAGGCAGGAGCCCTGGAGCGCCCCCCTGCGGCCGGGCCGGGCCCTGCTGCGGCGCTGGCACCAGTTCTGGGGGGCGCCGGTCACGGCCTTCCTGGGCAACGTGGTGATGTACCTGCTGTTCCTGCTGCTCTTCGCCTACGTGCTGCTGCTGGACTTCGCGCCCCCCCCGCCCCACGGCCCCCACGGCCCCGAGCTGCTGCTCTATGCCTGGGTCTTCAGCCTGCTCTGCGAGGAGCTGCGCCAGGGCTGCTGTGCCGGGTCCCAGTCCCTGGCCCAGCGCGCCCACGCCTACCTGCTGGACACCTGGAACCAGTGCGACCTGGTCGCCCTGGGGCTTTTCCTGCTGGGCACCGGCTGCCGGTGAGCATGGGGCTGGGCGTGGTCGTCCTTCTAGAGTGGGGCCGGGTGCGGGGCCGGGTGTGGTCGTCCTTCTAGTGTGGGGCCGGGTGTGGTCGTCCCTCTGGTGTGGGGTCGGGTGTGGGGCCGGGTGTGGTCGTCCCTCCGGTGTGGGGCCAGATGTGGGGCTGGGAATGTCCTTCTGGCATGGGGGCTGGGTGTGGGGCTGGGAACAGCCGCCCCCAGCTGCCTGAATGCAGAACCCCCATCCCATCCCCCTTCACATGGCACCCCTGCGCCTGGTCCCAGCACCCTAGGGCCAGGGCAGCTCAGAGCACAGGGTCCCTGGTGTCCCCTCCCCCCAGGCTGTTCCCCGGTACCTACGAGTCGGGGCGCACGGTGCTCTGCCTGGACTTCATGGTCTTCACCCTGCGACTCATCCACATCTTTGCCGTCAACAAGCAGCTGGGCCCCAAACTGATCATTGTGGGCAAGATGGTGAGGGGGGGCAGGAGTGGGGCAGGGAGAAGGGGCGAGCGGTGGGTTTGGGGCAATCTCAGGGGGGCCATGGGTGTGGGGTCATGGGGGGGTCTGTGCTGGAGGGGGTGGGAGCCCATGGGAGTCATGGGGGCCAGTGGGGGTCTGAGCAAGAGGGAGGTGGGGGCTCAGGGGGGTTATGGGGCAGTGGGGGTCTGAGCAGAGGGAGGTGGGGGGGCTCAGGGGGGTTGTGGGGGTCTGAGCAGGGCCCCAGGGGACCGTGGGGGGGTCTGAGCCGGAGAGGGGTGTAGGTTCCCCCCACCCCAGGAGCTCATATTCTGCCCCCCAGATGAAGGACGTTTTCCTCTTCCTCTTCTTCCTGGCGGTCTGGCTGGTGGCCTATGGGGTGACGACCGAGGGGCTGCTGCACCCCAGCGACCAGCGCCTGGCCTGGATCTTCCGCCGCGTCTTCTACCGGCCCTACCTGCAGATCTTCGGCCAGATCCCCCTCAACGAGATTGACGGTGGGGCAGGGCCCGGCTGGCTCGGGTGGGGGTCAGGGAGTGGGGCAGGGCCCGGCTGGCTCAGGGTCAGGGTGCAATGGGCTTTGGGGTCCCCAGGCTCTGCCCCCGTCCGTAGGCAGGAGTGACTCTCACTTGGCAGGAGCCCAGCGGGTTTATTAGCCGACAGGACACAGCGTCATACAGAGGGGTCGGTGCAGCCAGCAGGGACAGCCACTCCCATCCATGCTGGGGAGAGGAGGCCCTGAGGGGCCCCCCAAGCCAGGGCCTTGCCCCTTCCTTTGTCTCCCTCTCCCAGCCCAGACTCACTGCTTCCTAACTCCCAGTTCCAATTCAAACCCTTCAGGCTCCACCTCCCACTTTGTCTGCAGCCCAGAGGTGTTACCTGGTCCCCTCGGTTATCCTCTGCAGGAGCCCCCCCATACACACCCATAGCCCTCACTACATCACAGGGGGTCAGGGAGTGGGGCAGGGCCCGGCTGGCTCGGGTAGGGGTCAGGGAGTGGGGCAGGGCCTGGCTGGCTCGGGTGGGGGTCAGGGAGCGGGGCAGGGTCTGGCTGGCTCAGACTCTGCCTTCCCCAGCGGCGCTCATGGCTGCGTCAAACTGCACGGACGACCCGGTGGCCATCGTGATGGAGGAGGCCGAGCCATGCACTAACACCTATGCCAACTGGCTGGTGCTTGTCCTCCTCGTCATCTTCCTGCTGGTCGCCAACATCCTGCTGCTCAACCTGCTCATCGCCATGTTCAGGTACCGCCGGGCGTGCGCCAGGACCGTGTGAGGGGCTGGGTGCACAAGTGTGCGTGGGGAGCGTGAGAAGCACTTGGCAGGAATGCATGGTGAACAATGAGTGAATAGTGAGTTCCTGTGCCAGTGCACGAGAGCATATTGGAGTGGAGTTGACAAGTGTGCGAGGCACCAGTGCACTAGTGCATGCTGAGGGCAAGCTGACTCGTGCACGGCTCTGGTGCACTTGCACATGTAGAGGGGGTGCACTGCTCACCTGCATGTGAGGATCTGGTGCACTAGTGTGTGCGCAATCAAAACAAAAAGCAGTCAAGTAGCACTTTAAAGACTAGCAAAATGGTTTATTAGGTGAGCTTTCATGGGACAGACCCACTTCTTCAGACCACAGCCAGACCAGAACAGACTCAATATTTAAGGCACAGAGAACCAAAAACAGTAATGGCCCCACAATATGCTAATATATTTATGGCTGACCTGGAACAATGATTCCTCAGCTCTTGTCCCCTATTACCACTCCTCTACTTAAGATACATTGATGACATCTTTATGATTTGGACCCATGGTACAGAGGCTCTAGAGGAATTCCACAGAGACTTTAACAATCTACACCCCACCATCAACTTATGCCTCGATTACAACATGCAAGAGAGACATTTCCTGGACACTACAGTACTAATCAAGGATGGCCTGATCAGTACCACACTGTACCGAAAACCTACTGATCGCTATACTTACCTACACCTTCTAGTTTCCATCCTGCACACGTGACTAGATCCATTGTTTACGGTCAAGCTGTTAGGTACAATCCCATTTGCTCTGATCCAACTGACAGAGACCAAAAACTACAAGAACTTTACCAAATATTCATAAACCTGAATTACCCACCAGGAGAAGTAAAAAAACAAATCGACAGCGCCAGACGAATACCCAGAGACCAGCTACTCCAAGATCGGCCCAAAAAAGCCAAGAACAGAACACCACTGGTCATCACCTACAGCCGCCAACTCAGACCACTGCAACGAATTATTAAAGACCTACAACCTATTCTTAATCAGGATGCCACACTCCAGAAGGCCCTGGGTGACAGGCCTGTTCTCTCCTACAGACAACCTCCCAACCTCATGAGGATCTTCACTAACAGCCACAGTCTATACCCCAGGAACACCAGTCCTGGAACCTTTCCCTGCAACAAAGCCCGCTGCCAGCTTTGTCCACATATCTTCTCTGGAAATACCATCACTGGACCTAACCAGGTTACTCACAGAATCACGGGCACTTTCTCATGCTCCTCTACTAACATCATATATGCCATCATGTGCCAACAATGCCCAGATGCTTTGTGTATTGGACAGACTTCTAACTCCCTTAGACAAAGAGTCAATGGGCACAAAACAGACATCAAAACACTCCAGATCCACAAACCAGTTAGTCAACATTTTAATGGAGTGGGGCATTCTGTCAATGACCTCAAGGTACGTGTGTTACTGAAAAGGAATTATCGCTCCGTTTTGGAAAGGGAAACATCTGAGCTGGCTTTTATATTCAAATTCGGCACATTAACACATGGTTTAAATCGTGATGGGAACTTTCTGAGTCACTATAGGGGCTTGTCTGCACACTTGGCTCAATCTAATTCTTGACCTTCCCCCCCACCCACCCCTCCACTCTCTGATTTGCTCACCTTGATTATCTCTTTCTGATTTGTCCTCCTTGCTTCCTGTTTTTGGTTCTCTGTGCCTTAAATATTGAGTCTGGTCTGGTCTGGCTCTGGTCTGAAGAAGTGGGTCTGTCTCACGAAAGCTCACCTAATAAACTATTTTGCTAGTCTTTAAAGTGCTACTTGACTGCTTTTTGTTTTGATAGTGTAGAGACTAGCACGGCTTCCTCTTTGTTACTAGTGTGTGCGCAGTGTGAGCAGACTGATGTGCAAGGCACCAGTGTACTAGCTCAGGTGGCGAATGAGCTGACCAGCATGCGAAAGCCCTGGGGTGGCTAGAGCAGCTTGGTGTCCTAGCATGGGCACAGGATCAGCTGACCCACGTGCAAGGCCCTGGTGCACAAGCACATGCAGGGAATGGGCTGGCCCATGTGCAAGGCCCTGGCGCACGAGTACTTGCAGAGAATGAGGTGACCCACGTGCAAGGCCCTGGCACACTAGCACATGCAGGGAATGAGCTGGCCCGTGCGTGAGGCCTTGGTGCACTAGCGTGTGCAGGAGGTGAGCTGAGCAGCGTGCGAGGGCCGGGGGACCTGGTGTCCTCCGCCTCCCCTCTGACAGGCCCCTCACCCCCCAGTTACACCTTTGCCAAGGTGCAGGGCAACAGCGACACCTACTGGAAGTCGCAGCGCTACAGCCTGATCCTGGAGTACCACAACCGCCCGGCGCTGGCCCCCCCCTTCATCCTCCTCAGCCACCTGCACCAGATGCTGCGGTGCCGCGGCCGGGGGGCCTCCACCAAGAGCCACCACTTCGGTGAGGGTGGGGGCAGGGCTGGGGGCAGGGGGCGGTGCTGGGTGGGAGCAACCAGGCAGCAGGTCTGGGGGGGCAGGGACCCCGGGGGGGCTGGGCTGGTGGGGAAGGACCCAGGGGGACTGGGCTGGGGGGAGGGACCGGGGGGCTGGGCAGGGACCGGGGGGCAGTGCTGGGGGGCAGGGACCCAGGGGGGCTGTGCTGGGGGGCAGGGACCAGGGCCAGGCGGGCGATGACGAGGGGCTGGAGCTGGCCCACACCCCCTCCCCACGGCTGGGGCCTGCTTGTCATGGGTCTGCCTGTCCCCCTTCCCCCGCCGGACGCCGGGGTCCCCAGCGCGGATGCTGACGCCGGAGCAGGAGGCCCCGCTGCTCACCTGGGAGGCGGTAGAGAAGGAGAACCACCTGGTGGCCCTGGGCCGGCAGAAGCGGGACAGCGACTCGGAGCGGCTGCGGCGGACGTCCCAGAAGTGAGGAGGGGGTCACCGGGGGGGCCTGGGGGGAGGAGGGGGCCCCCTGGGAAATAGGGGTGCATGGCGGTGTAGGGAGGGGCCCAGGGTGAGCGGGGGTGGGGGGTGCAGAGTGGGGGTGATGGAGTCAGGGGGTGAATCAGGTGGGGGCCGCCAGTGACCCTGTCCCCCCCCAGGGTGGACCAGGCCCTGAAGCAGCTGGTGGAGGTCCGAGAGCAGGAGCGACGGCTGAAGACGCTGGAGACTCAGGTGCGCGGGGGGGGCAAGGGAGGTAGGGGGGGGTCAGGAGTTGGGGGGCCAAGGAGAGGCGGTGGGGGGAGGGGCTGCAGGAGCCATCACCCCTCTCCTGCCCCCCCCCAGATGCAGTACTGCACCAGCGCCCTCTCCTGGGTGGTGGCCACCCTGGCCCAGAGCGAGCTGGGAAAAAGCTGCCCCACCCCGCCCACGCTCCAGAAGGGTAAGTGACCCCACCAGACCCTGGCTGTGTATCTCCTGGGGCCCTTGCACCCCCGTGGGGTAACCCGGGCCCCTGCACTGCCCCCCATAGGGTAACCCCGCCCCCTCCCCCCCCCTGCACTGCTCCCTCCCCATGGGGTAACCCCACCCCCTTCCTCCCTCTGCTCTGCCCCTCATGGGGTAACCCCACCCCCTGCATCACCCCCCCATGGGGTAACCCCACTTCAGCCCACCCCCTGCACTGCTCCCTCCCCATGGGGTAACCCCGCCCCCTTCCTCCCTCTGCTCTGCCCCTCATGGGGTAACCCCACCCCCTCCTGTCCCCTGCACTGCCCCATGGGTTAACTCCGCCCCCTTCTTCCCACTGCTCTGCCCCTCCTCCTGCTCCCCCCCATGGGACCCCCTTTCCTTTGACCCCCCAACTGCCCCTTCTCTCTCCTTGTACATTTGTGCCTCCCCGTAGTTGCTATGGGGCCCCTCTGGATGCTGGCAATGTCCCCTCTGGCTATTCTCCCTCTTCAGCGTTCCCTGAGCCCACAGGGGTTAAGAGCCCCACGCCTGGGGCTGGCTGGTGGGTATGAGGTGGGGCCTCCCACTGGCTCTGGTATTGCAGCCGTCTGTCCTGACTCCGTCTGTCCCCAGAGTGACTCCAGCAAGTAAGGCTGGCTCGGAGAATGGACAGCCAGCTGGGAACCCAGGCGTCCGGGCACCACGGACCTTCCTGGGGGCTGGAGTCCAGGACACCCCCTGCTGGGAACCCAGGCGTCTGGGCACCATGGACTGTCCTTGAGGGCTGCTGTCTGGGAGACCCTTGCTGTGAACCCAGCTGTCTGGATGCCCCAGACTGGGGGGGATCACGCCCCCTGGTTCCCCCAGAACCTCTTAATTAATTTGTTTTACAAATTGTCCTTTTATTAAATAAAAGCAGATGGCTATGGAAGTGAGAGAGCTGTGGGGGGAACTGGGGGCAGGGAAGGACGTCGGGGGAGCCTGTGTCCCAGGAGCCCAGGTTGTGGCCACGCTTGGCTCGGACAGTCCCCGGGGGAGCCCCCTTCCCAGGGCCCCTTGCTTCTGGGGGTGCAGCCCCTTGTGGGACCCCCTCAACCCAGTGCATCTGGCTCTGCTGGGCCCCTCGGGAGTCCCCTGCCCTGCCCTGGCGCCCAGCAGGAGCCCTCAGCCCTGGGCTCAGCCCGGAGTGACTCGGCCGGCCTCATCCAGGAGTTTGCCGGGCACTGAGCCCAGGCCAGGAACTTTCCAGTCCATGGGCCTGATCCCGGCCCAGCCCAGTGTTCCCTGCAGCCGGGGGCTGTGCCTGACCCCGGCCCAGCCATCCCCTCTTCCAGCCGTGCCCCGTAGCCCCCAGCAGCTCCTCCCTCTGCCTGTGTCCTCCGGCTGGGAACCAGGGGCACCTGGGCCCTTCCCCTCCCCTCCCCTCCACTGGGAGCCTCTCTCCACAGCCCCTTGTCCTCCGACTTGCCAGACCTGGCTGTGCCACCCACGCTGGGCTGGGCCTCCTGGTTCCTGCTCCCTGCGCCCCCATGTGCAGGCCAGTGTCTGTCCAGGGCCCGGCAACTTGGCGGGGTCACCTCTGGTGTGTGCAACACCAAACCTTCGCCCAACCCCTTGTTACGCACTCAGCACACGGGGAAACTGAGGCATGCGCAATTCATGTAAAACCCTTAGGGGCCTGTGATGGGGTTCAGGGTGCCCAAGCTCTGCACTCCATGGCAGCCAGGAGTGCCCTTCGCTCAGCAGGTAGGTACAGGCCGTTTATTAGCTGACAGAGACACAGTGCAGTGAAGAGGGGACCGTGCAGCAGCACAGTCAGTCCGTCCATCTCAGGGAGAGGAGTCCGGGGGGTGTCCCCATCTGGGGTCTAGCCCCTGCCCTTCCTCTCTCCCCTCAGCACTAACTGCCCTCCTACCCCGCCCCCAGCTGCCGCCTCCCATTCAGCCCAGCTGGGCTCCTCCCTGCTCTGTGTTCAGGTCACAGGTGTTACCTGCCCACTGAGGTTCCAGCCCTGGGGTCAGCCCCAGCCTTGGTGAGCTGCTCCCCCACCACACACACACCCAGCCTGACTCACAGCCACCCCCCATCACAGCCTCTTTGGGGAACCCCACGTCTGCCTCCCTACAGGGAAGAGCCACAACCTCAGAGTAGCAGGTAGCAACATCCACCACCATGTAGAGGTATTTATTTGCTGCCCAGTTTGCCCTGATGGCGGCCTCACTATATCTATTCCTTCGTCTGGGAAGGCTCCTCTGGGGAGGGCAGGTGCCTCAAGGCAGCTTTTCTCCAGTCTGGGCTTTCCCCTCCCTCTGGCGGGAGCAGGGCCCGGCGTTGCGGTCAGAGCCAACTTTCTGCTTCCCTTGGGCCCTGGTCAGGTTCTCCCCAGGCAGGCCCATGAGCTCGGCGAGTTTTTCCCAGGTCAATGCATCCTCTGCCACTGACTCCCCTTTGGGAAAGGCTCCCCCACTCATCTTTTAGCAAGTCCAGGGGTCCCAGCACCTCCCCCGGTCCGTAGAGCAGCTCAGCCGGGAGAGCCCTGGGCACCTGCCTGGCTGCAAACAGGTGGCCGGGCAGCCAGAGTCGGACCGTAAAACTCACATGCCACTGACAGGGAATAAAATCCTCTCCCCTGCCCCCCGGCGAGGGGGCAGGAGCTGCAAGAGTCGTGTGGCACAAGCTGGCTGGAGGATCACTTTGGGCGCAGGAGGGCGGGACACAGAGTGAGGGCCCAGAGGCCCAATCCAGGGGTGCAATGGGGAGCCCCCAGACACCCCAAAAGGGGCCTGGACAAACTCCCCAAGGGAGGCAGCTAAGGTGCAACCTCACTGTCAGCCCCCAGGGCCCAACGTGCCCTGAGATGTAATTACTGCATGGGGGGGAGAGGGGCCTGGCCCACGAGGCTCAGGGCCAGGCTGAACACACCCAACCCCCGTGGTGCCCAGGACCTGGCTGCCCCCCACCTCCTGGCACCGAATGTCCCCCATCCTGTGCCCCCGCCCGGGCTCTGTGTGCCCCCCATTCCCTCAGGCAGGCGCCAGCCTCAGGGGCCCAACGCTTCTGGCCCCAGATCCAGCACCCCCAAACGTGCCCCCAAACTCCTGTCCCCCCAAACTCCTGCCCCACCCCAAACGTGCCCCCAAAGCCTGGGTTTCCCCCGCCCCTACGCCCCTCTAACACCGGCGCCCCGCCCGGTGGGGGTCACTGGGGTTAGGAGGAGGCCCCGCCCCCGTCCCCTCCCTAGGACCGAAAGTTCCCCGGAACCTGCGGCGAGGAATCGCGCACGCAGGTGCCCGACGGGCGGAAGTGGCGGTTGCACGGGCCGGAAGCGGAAGTTTTCTCCGGTCTTTGACAAGGTCCCGGCCCGCGGGAATCCCCCGAGTCCCCCCGCCCCCGCCCCCGCCCCCGCCGCGATCCTACTTCCGGCTCGGGGTCGGGCGGGGGCCCGGGGGCTGGGATCGGGATCGGGATCGGGATCGGGATCGGTCAGCCCCCGCCCCCGCCCCCGCCATGCAGTGCTGGCTGGAGCGCCGGGACGCGCAGCTCGAGCCGGTGGCGCTGCCCGACGGGGTCCCGGTGGTGCTGGGCCGGGGGCCCCTCACGCGCGTGGCCGACAGGAAGTGCTCCCGGAAGCAAGGTGGGTCCCGCCCCCCCCGGCCCTTTGCCAGGCCCCGGCCGCGGGGGCAGCGGTCTGGGGAGGCGCCGGTTCCCCATTTACTCACCCGCCTCCCCCCCGTTGCAGTGGAGCTGCTGGCGGACTACAAGCACCGGGCTGTGAGAGTCACGCAGGTGAGGGGTGAGCTCCGCGCGGGGCGGCGATACGGGGCTCCGAGCCCGGCTGGAGGTGCAGCACCTCTGGGGAGGAGCCTGGGGGCTGGTTGCGCGAGGACCGTTTCCCTAGCGCTGAGGTGCAGCCCCGTGGCTCTGGGCTGGTGTGGGCGGGACCCCGGGCACCGAGGTGCAGCCCCCCGGGGGCCCTCTCCTGCACTCAGCCCTGTTTTGCAGCGGGGCGTGAACCCCACCACGGTGGAGGAGCTGCAGCTGGGGCCGGGCGACAGCAGCACACTGCAGGAGGGGCAGACGCTGTGGCTGGTGAACGGATGCTATCCCTACACCCTGCGCTTCCTGCCCGCCCCCCGCCGCAGCCTGCAGGATGTCTCCAGCCCCAAGCGCTGCCACCCGGCCGGCGGCGAGGAAGCACCTGCCCCCAAGAGGCTGAAGGCCCCCAGCTCCTCCGCAGAGGAGGAGGAGGAGGAGGAGGAGGAGGACCTGGCGGTTGTCGCAAAACTGCACCAGCTACAGGAGACGGCAGCCAGCGCTGAGCAGGCAAAGGCTGGGGTGCCCCACCCGCCCCATGGGGACCCCTCGGCGCTGCTGCCTCACCCCAGGGACTCCTGGGAGGAGCATGGCAAGCTGCTGCTCTTCACCAAGGAGGGGGTGGTGCCCAGCGCCAAGGTAGGACTGAGCCTGGCAGCTGGGCCCAGAGTGGGGAGGGTCCATAGCACTGGGGGGGCGGCACAGGGTGGGGGGCAGAGGATGGATCCATTGCTGACATGGTGGGGGGGTGGATGGGTGTACCACTCACGAGGGGCATAGAATGGCAGTTAAGTGGGCCCACTGACGCGATGAGGGGTGGTTGAGTCCTTTGCAATTATGGGGGGCGGTTCCCCATTTTCTCTGCAGGTCGCTGGATTTGACCTGGATGGAACCATCATCACGACTAAGTCAGGGAAGGTTTTTCGTGAGCAAAGAGCCCGGGCCAGGTTAGCCAGGTCGGGAGCACAGGCTGGGGCGGGGGGCTGCAGGGCGGGAGTGAGGGGCACCAGCAGGGCGGGGGGCTGCAGGGTCGGGAGTGAGGGGCACTGCCAGGGCTGAGGGCGGGGGGCTGCGGGGCGGGAGTGAGGGGCACTGCCAGGGCTGAGGGCGGGGGGCTGCGGGGCGGGAGTGAGGGGCACTGCCAGGGCTGAGGGTGAGGGGCTGCAGGTCGGGAGTGAGGGGCACTGCCAGGGCTGAGGGTGAGGGGCTGCAGGGCGGGAGTGAGGGGCACTGCCAGGGCTGAGGGCGGGGGGCTGCGGGGCGGGAGTGAGGGGCACTGCCAGGGCTGAGGGTGAGGGGCACTGCCAGGGCTGAGGGCGGGGGGCTGCGGGGCGGGAGTGAGGGGCACTGCCAGGGCTGAGGGTGAGGGGCTGCAGGGCGGGAGTGAGGGGCACTGCCAGGGCTGAGGGCGGGGGGCTGCAGGGCGGGAGTGAGGGGCACTGCCAGGGCTGAGGGTGAGGGGCACTGCCAGGGCTGAGGGCGGGGGGCTGCAGGGCGGGAGTGAGGGGCACTGCCAGGGCTGAGGGTGGGGGGCTGCAGGGCGGGAGTGAGGGGCACTGCCAGGGCTGAGGGTGAGGGGCTGCAGGGCGGGGGTGAGGGGCACTGCCAGGGCTGAGGGTGGGGGGCTGCAGGGCGGGAGTGAGGGGCACTGCCAGGGCTGAGGGTGAGGGGCTGCGGGGCGGGAGTGAGGGGCACCGGCAGGGCTGAGGGTGGGGGGCTGTGGGAGCTGCTTTTGGGGGTAACCCCGTGTCTCCCCTCTAGGATTTTGTGCTCTGAAGTTCCCCGGAAGCTGAAGCAGCTGCAGATGGAGGGGTATAAGGTTTGTTCTCCCCACTGTGGGCCCCCCCCCCCCCCCGCTGGTCTCTGACCTCCTGTGCTCCCTGTCCCCCAGCAAGTCCTTGACCACCTCTGCCCCCCCTCCAGCTTGTGATCTTCACCAACCAGATGGGGATCAGCAAGGGGCGCCTGCGCCCCGAGGTCTTCAAGGCGAAGGTGGAGGCTGTGTTGGAGCGCCTGGGGGTTCCCATGCAGGTAGGGGTGGTGGCAGGGCCTGAACTGGGCCCCTGGGGGGCTGGGAGCAGGGCACTGGGGCCCAGGAGAGATTTGGGTAGCCCAGCTGGTGAGCAGCACGCCAGCAGCAGGCGTTTTGGGGAGGGGAGGGGGTCCCTACTTAGAACCCCTCACTGGCTGCATGTGCCCCAGTGGGGCAGGGGTGGAGTCCACCCTGCCTCAGAATGTGACCCCCCATTGTGCCCCCCAGGTGTTCGTGGCGACTGGTTCTGGGATTTACCGCAAACCCCTGCTGGGCATGTGGGAGCATCTCTGCGAGAAGGTACTGGGGGGCGAGGGTGGGGGGGGGGTCAGCCCCCGTTCACCCCATGTCTGACCTCTGCTCTCCGCAGGCGAACGGCGCCGTGGCAGTGACCCTGCAGAGCTGCATCTACGTGGGAGGTAAGCCGGGTGCTCCCTGGCACGGGGCCCAGCCCCCTCGGCTCCGCCTGGTGGGGGGTGGGACCTCTCCCTGGGGGTCCAGCAACTTCCCGGGGCTGCAGTGCAGAGCCTCCAGCTGGCTCCCCGCCCTGCCCCTGACTCCTCCCTGCTGGAGGTCTCACCTGGCCCCCCCACCACATGGGGACTGACAGCCCCACTTCCTTGCGCGGCGCACTGGGGCCTGCGCCCGTCCAGCTAGCGGGGCGCCGGGCTCCCCTCGCTCCCCCTTCTCTTTCAGATGCGGCTGGGCGGCCCCCCGCCTGGGCCCCTGGGCACAAGAAAAAGGATTTCTCCTGCAGTGACCGGCTGGTACGCCCCTGCTGGGCCCCCCAGCTCTCCCCAGACCCCCTGTTCTCTGCTGCCCCCCCAGACCCCCCGTTCTCTGCTGCACCCCCACCAACCACTGCCCCCCGACCCCCCATTCTCTGCTGCACCCCCACCAACCACTGCCCCCCAGACCCCACGTTCTTTGCTATGCCCCCACCAAGCCAGCTCTCCCCACACCCCCTTCTGCTGCGCCCCCACCAACTGCTGCCCCCCAGCTCTCCCCAGACCCCCCGTTCTCTGCTGCACCCCCACCAACTGCTGCCCGCCCAGCCCAGCCCTCTCCACTGACTCTCCCCTCTTTTCCCCGGCCTTTCGCTCCAGGCCGGCCCCAGCCACAATCCCCCCAGCTCCCTCCACCCTGTGCCCCTAACCCCAACTCTTCTCCCCCAGTTTGCCCTGAATGCAGGACTGCCATTCCACACCCCAGAGGAGTTTTTCCTGGACTGGGCACCTGCCCCCTACCAGCTGCCGCCCTTTGACCCGGTGAGTGCCCCCCTCCTTGCCGGGCCCCCAGCTGCAGGGGTTGGTCCCTTGCTGGGCTCTGTTTAACCCTCATCTCTCTTGGCAGCGGGAGCTGGATTCCCAGGGACGTCTCTATGATCCCCCCGACGCTCCCCTGGTGTCCCCCACGCCTGAGCTGGTGGTGGCTGTGGGCTTCCCTGCTGGTGAGTGACCCCCCCCATCCCCCTACCCCAGTGCTGACTCTCCCATCCCCCCAGCATTGACCCCCCTCCACCCTTCCTGTCCCCCCACAGCTGGCAAGTCGACCTTCCTGAAGCAGCACCTGGTGCCAGCTGGCTACGTCTACGCCAACCGGGTAAGCGGGGAGCCTGCCCTGCCCCCACGGGCTGGGCTTGTGCTGCCCCTT
The DNA here is from genome assembly GCF_033958435.1 of Carettochelys insculpta. Taxonomy (NCBI): domain Eukaryota; kingdom Metazoa; phylum Chordata; order Testudines; family Carettochelyidae; genus Carettochelys; species Carettochelys insculpta. The sequence goes on along the minus strand of NC_134158.1, from coordinate 14,101,065 downwards.
CACTGACACCCCCCCCCACCCGCCCTCGCCGCAGGACACGCTGGGGTCGTGGCAGAAGTGTGTGGAGCTCTGCGTGGCAGCTCTGCGCCAGGGGAAGAGCGCAGCCGTGGACAACACCAACCCTGACCCTGAGTCACGCCGCAGGTAGGGGGGCCCTGAGCTTGGGGGCAGGAGAGACTCCCCCCCCCCCCCCCCCCTCCCCCCCCCACATCTCCTCCCCATCTCTCCTGCCTGCCTCCCTCCCTCCTTTCCAGGTACATCGAGTGTGCCCAGGACGCCGGGGTCCCCTGCCGCTGCTTCCGCTTCACCACCACCCTGGAGCAGGCCAAGCACAACAACCGGGTGAGTCTGTCTGTCTGTCTGCCTGGGCCTGGGACCACCCCATCCCCCCCCTGACAGGAGCTTTTTGGTTCCAGTTCCGGGAGCTGACAGGCACTGGCCATGTCGCTGACATCGTCCTGACCAGCTACCGGTGAGTGCCGGGGCACTGCTGGGGGGCAGCTTGCGCCGGGGGTGGGGGCTGCCCCTTTAAGCTCCTGTCTCCTCCCCCAGGACCAAGTTCGTGGAGCCGGCACTGAGCGAGGGCTTCACCCAGATCCTGCGGGTTCACTTCGTGCCGCGGTTCGCCGACGCTGGCCAGGCTGCACTCTACCGCCTGTTCTCAGAGGGCTGAGCCCCCAATAAAGAGCAGGGCCCCCTCCTGCTGGCTCCACCCCTGCTGCAGCTAAGAGACTGATTAGGGGTGGGGGGAAGACAGCCTTGCAAGGACTGCCCCCCCCCCTCCCCCCAGCACTGCTGCAGAGAGAGCGAGGGCCAAGCCAGCTGGGGGTACAGAAGGTTTATTGACGGGGGGGGGGGGGGGCTGGTCCCCACTCTCAGATCAGGTCCATCAGGATGTCATCCTCCATGACACTGGGGGCCTGGACAGGCTGCAGGCCGGGCTGGGGGCCACGGGGCCCAGGCGGCAGAAGCATCTGGCCTGGGGAGAAGAGACAAGGCACAGTGGGACCCCTCACCCGTACTGCGCTGCAGCCACCGCTGGGGTGCGTCAAGGGGCCGGGAGCCGTTCAGAACCCGCACTCCCCTTACCTGGCAGTGGAGCCCGCGGCCCCATCTGGGCTGGCCACTGCTGCCCTGGGACCTGGTGCATGAGTGGTTGTCCTGGGAGCTGCAACGGCTGCTGCCCCATGGGCTGGTGGGGTAGGAGCCCCTGGGACGCCTGCTGCAGGTGGTGCAAAGGCTGCTGGGACTGCGGCACACCAGCCTGGGGCTGGGAACAAACCAGAGAGGAGAGGATTGAGGCAGCTGCACAGCCCCCCACCAGGGGTGGGACGGGGCAACTTGAGGCCCTGGGTTAGTGGCATGGTCCCTGCTGCCACCTTAAGTCCCACTGGTGCATTGTGGTGAGGGGGGCCCACCGGTGCCCTCTTTGTTCCCCAAGGAACAGGACAAGGCAGGAGCCTGGCCCATTTGAACAGGACCTGGGGGCAGAAGGTGATTAGCTGGGGCTGGGGCCCCTTGGCTCAGATGGGATCATGCTGACAAGTGTTCCTCTCGCCTAATAAACCTGCTCTCCCTCCTGAGCGAGTTCCTCCTGCCTGCGAAGGGGGGCAGGGCCTGGGCACCCCACACTCAGTGGCAGCTGGTGGCAGTAGTGGGATGAGCAGCACCCATGGAAGTTTTCACCGACAGTAAGCGCAACTAGGGTACAGGAGGAAAAAGGGGAGCCCCCAGACCCACATGTGCTGACAGGCAGTGATGTGCAATCCCCAGATGAGGAGGGGTCACTCCTGGCACCTGTGGGAATGGATCCCTTCCGGCCATGTGGGGAGCTGTGTGGATTGGCCTAGGAGCCTGCAACCCCACACAGCAACTGCTCTGTGACGCTGCAGCACCGGGACATGAACCGAGACTCAAGGAGCAGCACGAGCCGGCGCTGGTGGAACCGAGGGCCAAGGAACAGCGGCGGTGGGGGGCAGAGCCCCGCCCTGCCTGGAGCTCTGATAGGAACGTCCTGGACCCAGTTACGGAGTGGGCAGAAGCCGGTGATCTGCACCGGCTGGATCCCGCAGACGTGCTCTGGGGTGGGGGTGCGAGCAGGGGGCTGTGAACCCTTCAGACCAGCCCCACTCCCGCTGCACCAGTTCCAGTTGCCCCTGCAGGGTGTCGGAAAAGGGCCCGGCCTTCGCGGAAGGCCCCTGGGGAGACCTACGAGGAGCCGCCCGGGCAGGGCAGGGCCCAGACCAGAGGAACAGGCTGAGGTGCTGGTGCAGGAGGGCTCTGCCCCGACTTGAGAACATGGCTGTGGGACTGGAGGCTGGGCGGGGGGAGAGCAGCCCCCTGAGGAGCCCCACCAGAGCTGGCCCCTTCGCGCTGTGGGCAGAGGGGCCCCAAACAGGCGCATTGCCCCATTTCTCAGCCTCGGGGGTAACTGGGTGGGGCCCAACTGCAGGAGGGGGCGCCCGTTTGCCCTCAGCCGGGGAGCAGGCGGATCCCTGGGCCAGCTCCTCGGGGGCCGGACGTGCCAGGCTCGGTGTACGGGTGGGCGTGGGGCAGCCCCTGCAGTGTGAGCACCTCCCTCCCCTCGGAAGGTGGCTGGCAGGAAGGCTGGGGGGGCGTCTGGGACCTGACGCTGGCCCAGGCACAGTTCCTGATGCCCACTGGAGCTGGCTGCAGCCCTCGGGGGGGGCCCTGCCTGTCCTGCTTGTGAACCCAGTGCCCTGGCGTTCGCCGCAGCCCGGAATCCCACTGCCCCCCGTGTTCCCCGGGGAGAAGGAGTGGCCTGGCCAGTTTGAATGGGAACAGGCAGGGGAAGGCCTGCGCTGGGCTGGGGCTTAAGACCCAGCTAGGGACCCCTCTGGGCCCCACTCCCCAGGCAGGACAGTGCTGAGGTAGCCAGTTGTTGTCTGTCACCCAATTAACGTGCCGGTGCCCAGGGGTGGGGGGGGAATTACAGGAGCTGTGGGGACAAGGCCAGGCTGGGGGGTGTTACTCACCGGCTGCTGGCTGAGCAGGAGGCTGCGGAGCTGGGGGTTGGCGCCTGGGTTCTGGGGGCGCAGCAGGGCCCCCCCCTGTGTGGGCTGTGGCCCAGTCTGGGGGGGCCCGGGGGCAGGGGGCGGTTGGGGGGCAGCTGGAGCCGCCTGCTGCTGCTGAGTGGCTGCGGCCGCCTGCTGCTGCTGCTGCACCCGGAGCTGCAACTGAGAATTGGGCAGGGGGGGGGTGTCAGCCAATTCCCAGCCCCATGGTGGGGACCCCTCCCCCCAGGCCCTGGGGACAAGCGCCCCAGCCCCCGAAACTCACCATGCTCTGTTGCCGCTGTGCGTCGTCCATGATGGCGACCGGGGCCATGGCGGGGTTCACTTGCTGGCAGAGATGGGGAAGGGGTGAAAGTGGGGGGGATGCACCCCCAAACCCCACCGGGTCCCCACAGCCCAGCACAACCACCAGCTGCCCCAGTTCCTGCCTGGAACCCTTCCCCTGCACCCAGCATGCTGCCTCCCCCACCCCCCTCCTGGGCCTGAAGCTCCCCCCTTACCTGCTGCTGCCCACCCTGTGCACCTGGCAGGGCCCCTGGCTGCTTGGGCAGGAAGGGCGGCTGGGCAGTGGGCACAGGGGCGGTGCCTAGGCCCTGGGAGCCCCCCAGCTGCAGGGAGAAAGGAAAGAAGCTGCTCAGAGGTGCAGTGGCTGGTGGGGGGGGGGTGGTGAGCACCACCTGGCAGACACCACAGCCGGTGGGGAGAGAACTGGGGGAGGGGAGGGTGATTACAGTGCAGGGCAGGGGCCTGAGCCCAGGCCAGACAGTGAGGGGTGGGGCTGAGAGGTGCCGGGGCAGGTGGGGGGCTGGGGGGGCTCCAGGGGATCAGGTTGGGGGGCCTGCGGGGGGCCCTTACACTGCGCTGTTGCTCCATCTTCTGCTGCTGCACCTGCTTGTGGTTGGTGATGACCTGGCGGATGCCGTTGACGAAGCCGCTCTGGTCGTAGGGGATCAGCCCCATAAAGATCTTCTTCTTGGAGGAGTAGAGCAGCATCAGCACCCGGACCTCGCAGGGCGCCGTGTGGGGGAAGTGCACGCAGCCCGCCTGGGGGCCGGAGGGGCAGAGCATCAGGCCACGCCCTGATGACTCCGCCCCTGCGCAGGCTCCCCCCCCCAAGCCCCAACCCACCCCAGGGGCCTCTCGCCTTTCCCACCCAGCTGTGGAGGACTCTGAGGGCCGCAGCCCAGGGATGTGGGGGGGGGGTCCCAGGGGAAGGGGGGTTGGGGGGTCCCGGGTAAGGGGGCTGGGGAAAGGGAGTCCCAGGGGATAGGGGGTCCCAGGGAATGAGGTCCTGGGGAAGGGGGGTCCCCGCCTTACGAAGCCGTTGCCCATGATGCGATAAAGCCCCTTGAGAGACTCCAGGTCCTTGTTGGTGAAGTGGAACTGGACCATGCGGGAATTGCGGAACAGGGGGCCCAGTGTGGTCTGTGGGGAGACGCGGGGTTAGACACGCCCCCCCCCCCACCAGCAGTGGGGGCAGAGGCCCCACCCCCACCCCCTTACCAGCAACTGCTGCGGGATCAGCTGCATGATCAGCTTCTGGGGCCACTGGTCTGTTTTCCTGGGGGTGGGGAGGGGGGAGCTCAGTGACTGAGGAAAGGAGCCACTGGCCACCCCTCCCTCCCCCTCTACATCCCCAGCTGCACCCCTCCCTCCTGGTCACCCCCCCGCTGCACCCCTCCCTCCCCCCCTACATCCCCAGCTGCACCCCTCCCTCCTGGTCACCCCCCCCGCTGCACCCCTCCCTCCCCCTCTACATCCCCCACTGCACCCCTCCCTCCTGGTCACCCCCCCAGCTGCACCCCTCCCTCCCCCCCTACATCCCCAGCTGCACCCCTCCCTCCTGGTCACCCCCCCAGCTGCACCCCTCCCTCCCCCTCTACATCCCCCACTGCACCCCTCCCTCCTGGTCACCCCCCCCCGCTGCACCCCTCCCTCCCCCCCTACATCCCCCGCTGCACCCCTCCCTCCTGGTCAACCCCCCGCTGCACCCCTCCCTCCCCCTCTACATCCCCCGCTGCACCCCTCCCTCCTGGTCACACCCCCCCCCAGCTGTGCCCCTCCCTCCTGGTCACACCCCCCCCCCCAGCTGTGCCCCTCTTGGGCCGCACGCCCCCAGCACTCACAGGTTCTCCCCGGGGTTGACATAGACCTGGCACGGCAGCGACCGGGTCAGCTTGGTGCTAGAGTCCACCGAGGCCGGTTTGGGCTTCTGCAGAGATTGGGGGCTCAGGGGGCTGCACCAGAACCCCCTGCCCCCCAGGACTGCTAGGGAGGGACACATGGGGCAGCCACCACATGACCACACACCTGCAGCCCCAGGCAGGGCCATCCTGTGGCAAATGGAAGGGAGTTGTCCCAGGCCCCACACTCCCTGTGGCCCGGAGCAGAGCCATGTCTCCCAGAGGCAGGAACCGAGACAGGGCTGGGGACAGGCTGCAGCGGGACCCTGGGCTGTGACCTCCTCGCAACCAGCATTGGGGGGCACATGACCCTTCACAGACCCTCCCCCCATCGCACCTCTCCCACACTCCAGCAATGGGGCCTCACCTCCTGCCACTCCAGCACTCCGTTCCAGGCCAGCACCTTGTTGGTGACCGACTGCTGGGCCCCAGGCAGCTGGGGAGCTGCTGGGGGGGCCACACTCACACTGCTGGGGGCCACGCTGCTTGGCTGGGGGAGAAGAGCATGGTCAGACCGGGCCCAGGCACACAGGGCTGTCCCCAGGCGCCCCATCCCCTGCCCCAGGCCAGGCCGTGACATCGTATGCCACACGGAGACGCCGGGGGGGGTGGTGGTGTTCGGCCCCATGCCAGGGGGAGGCTGCTGGCTGCTCCAATGCGGGAGAGAGCGTGATGTAGTGGGGGATGTGTGTGCATATGTGGGGGGGGCTCACGGAGGGTGTGGGGCTCTTGCTGAAGGTAACCGAGGGGACCAGGTGACACCCCTGGGCTGCAGATGAAGGAGGAGGTGGAGCCTCAGGGGGTTGAATTGGAACTGGGGAGCAGTGAGTCTGGGCTGGGAGAGAGAGACAAAGGAGGGGACAAGGCCCAGCCCTAGTGACCCCTGGGGGCCTCCTCTCCCCAGCATAGACTGGACGGGCTGTCCCTGCCGGCTGCACTGGCCCCTCTGTACGACGCTGTGTCCTGTCGGCTAATAAACCCACTGGGCTCCTGCACAGCGAGTATTGCTCCTGCCTGTGGTTGGGAGGGCAGAGCCTGGGGACCCCTGAGCCCCATTTCAGAGGGGATCCCACGGGCCAGGTGCAGTCTGGGCCTCAGGGGGAGCTCCCGCAGGACCCCACATACCAAGGCGGGGGCCCCAGGCGGCGGGGGCGGCTGACCAGGCGGCTGGGCCAGCAGGCTGGACCCAGTGGTGACGGTGGAGACCAAGCTGGGCTGGGAGGCAGGCGGCAGCTTGGAGGCCATGGCCGGGC